>NC_051194.1:34765583-37165583 GCF_015220075.1 Falco rusticolus
AGGCCTTCACAAGTATTCCTGCTCCCCAAACAGAGGGCTGGCTTCCTCAAGGAAAGGAGAAGCTGTGCCTGCTGTTAGCAGTGTGGAGTTTGTAGATACAGTTACATTGTTCTGATCCATCTCTGAGGACACAGTTGTGTATGTGCAGCTTTCATTGCTAATTGCATCATTCTCTACTAATTGTGCTGATGCACCAAAAGAAGTTCAAGACAAAATATAGCTTAACTCACAGATTCAAGGTTGAGTTTTTGCAGGGCATGGCATCAGAAAAACATATTTTTTTTCCCCTCTAAACTGAGAAAATGTCATGCAAAATAACTAAAAGACAATACTTTTTGAACCTACAGAGCTATCTGCACTATTATGCTTCTTCAAGCCCGGCCCCTCATCAAACATATGCTTCAAGGCATCCCCATTTGGTTTCCAGATTTGACATTTCATTAAAGGCCACCTTTGCTTGGAAGTAGGCGGTTGCTTGTCCCTTGAGTGGTCACTTAAGACAGATCTCTCTGCTTTTCTCAGAATACAAAGGGCAATTCATTTAACTTTTTTGATTCGAGACGTTTTAATGTTTGGTTTGATTTGTGGCCATTCACAATGGTCCTTTTTGGGTTTTAAAGACTGCATCCGAGTCAATTGCAGTCCTATGTGATTCAGTTTGAGAACAATATTGATTAAAAAGCTGAACAAAATTAAAGTTACCTTGAACATGACATAGCATTAATTTAGGGCCTGCTTTTAGATGCGTATAGCATCTAGTTCAGCTCCAGTTGCAAACACTGGCTTCTTAGGGTCCAAGCAGCAACATGTGAAAAGAAGATTGTCAATGTGAAGCTGCTGTTAGTGACAGATCACTGTTGAGTCATCGTCCCACTGAAAATGTTTACTATCCACTCCCTCTCTTTCTGTCTCATGGGCTTCAGCTTATGAGCTCTTTTGTGAATTCAGTACCTAAAAGTTTTGAGATTAGAGCACTTTCAAAAACACAGTCTTGACCATTTACTCCAACTGTCTCAGCCAGGTTATTCACTCTCTGTTCTGTACAAAGGGTACAGTTCTCTGCTGGGAGCAGTAATATTGCTAATCTAACTGCTGTGTCAGCCTTCTGCTGACCTGTGCATGCATGAATTGCACCCACATGCACCGTGCAGTCTTCTGTCCATCACCATTTTGTCCCTCAGATGTGCTGACATGGATGTTTTTTGAGCAATGCACTTTCTTCTTTCAGATTCTGTAATGAGAACAGTCCATGTCCGTTACCGATTTTTTGGTCTTCATGGGGTCCTTGGAATAAATGTAGCGTGAATTGTGGTGGAGGGATTCATTCAAGGCAGAGGTCCTGTGAAAATGGAAATACATGTCCAGGCTGTGCTGTGGTATGTATTGTTTATTGGCATTGCATAAGGGGCAGCGATTCACATCTAGCATCTAGGAACTTGGTATTTAACTCCTCTCTCCATCTTGGTTTTATTTGTCAAGCTAGAAGAAAATGCTATCCTCAGCTTTTGCTGGAGAGGATGCTGAAAGGAACTGGGAAGCAGAGAGATGGCTGATTCCCTAAGGCAGGGTTCGGGTGGGAGTGTGTGTGTGTACAGGCAGGGACAGACCGCTGTACGGAGGACTTCCTTAGGCCACTGTAGGCTTGGATATCAGGTCCTTTCTGTGAAAGCACTATGGTTTGGTGTTTTTTTTTTCTGTCCCACTCCCAAGGATGATCCTATTGAGTCAAAGAGGTCCTACACGCGTCAGAAATGAGTCTCACTGTCATACTTGAGTAAACAACAGGTCAAACACCTAGTTAACCCATCAGTGAGGCAACGGCTACCCATTTTCCCTCTTTATTTTCCCTTTCCTCTTCTGGCAGCTGTTTCATGCAGCTGTTTTAATTAGTTTTGTGGAGAGTTTTCTTTCATTGTAAGCAGATTTGATCTGGAACCTCCCATCTGTTCACAAGCTGTTTGGCATTTGCTCTAGAATCATGAAGTCCTGAAGCATTCACATTTCTTTGCCCCTGCTAGAGAACACAGTCTTGGTCGCTGGAATTCCTCCCACTGGTGGTGAGAACTGTAAAGACCCCAAATCACCCCATCCCTACTCAGCCAGAATTTTGTCTGTACTCAATGGATGCTCTACACTGAAGATGGCAAATGGTTTATAGCCCTCACTAGAGAGTTCAAAAAGCCAACCAACCAAAAGTAGCTGTAAAAAGAGATAATCTAAACCCATCTTAAAAATAAAACAATAAACTTTTTGAGGAATAAACCTTACTGACATTTTGTCCTCATGGGGCTCCTCTAGGCTGACCTGAGAGCAGCATCTCAGGGTCACAGCAGAAAACTTTTATGCTGTTATTGTTATCTATTGCCTGAATTATTATTCTGTCTATAATGTACCAAGCTTTCAAATCCCAATAGGACTTTGAGTCAGCGAAGAAACACAAACCTGAGTGAGACATGAAAATAACAAACATAGTTCACCCTTGAGATCCACCTGATGCTACGCACCACCACTGCCTCCAGAGTCACCACATTTTGTGTTGTATCCGGCACTGACTTGTGTCTGTGAGGTCAGATAAGGTGGATGGAGATTGTTTTAGACCCATAGGGTACCCCCTTGTTTTCTGGAGTGTAAATAAATCTCTTTCAGTTAGGCTGCTGCTGCTTAATAAGTAAGGAGAGAGCGGTTTTCCTTCTTGGCAGGAATATAAGACCTGCAACCCAGAGAGCTGCCCAGAGGTGCGCAGGAACACACCCTGGACCCCTTGGATGCCTGTCAACATCACCCAGAACGGTGCCCGCCAGGAGCAGCGCTTCCGCTACACGTGTCGTGCCCAGCTGTCTGATCCCCATGAGCTGCAGTTTGGGAGGAAGAAAACCGAGAGTCGATTCTGCCCCAACGATGGCTCAGCAGTGTGTGATACTGACTGTACGTCTTGCCAGCTCTGGGGGAGCTATAGGCTGAGTCTAGATTTGGTGGTGGAAGGGAAATCCTCTCAGAATAACAAGAGCCTGATTGTGTCCGCATAAGTCTCGGCATATACAACTAGTGTCACTGCAGAATGGAGGGATGGAGAGAGCCCTGTGACTTAGAGATCAATACGGTTGTGAGCTCTCTGCTTATGGCAGTGTATAGATCTGGTCTCGCTACTGTCAGGCTGTCTCAAAGAGAACAGGCAAGGAATAAGGGTGTAGAGAAGAAAAGAACCATTTTACAGGACAGGACGTGCTACATGAGCTCCTCTCTCTGGGAGTCCCCTTGTGCACTGCCTCTGGGGTTATTCCCTTCAGTACTGCCGTGATGCCAGGCATGTACTGAGGACGCAGCCTTGACTGCCACAATTGGCTGCCCAGTAAGATCATTTATCAAGGTTATCAGTAGACTCGGTTTGTGTGTGTACAGATTTCTTTTTGCATCTAGCTTAGCTGTAACCCTGTGGAACAGAACTCTCGCTAGGGGCTTTCAGTAGAAACTCTTCCCCAGGGCACATAAACCCTGATTTTATTCATGGGCTGAAGCCCTTTTAAAAATCCCAACAACGCATTAATTTGTGATCTCATGGTGTCTTGTTTGTTTTCCTTGAAGCTCTTGTTGATGACCTCCTCAAGACTGGTAAGACCTCTGCACGAATTATCAATGGGGGCTGGTCCTTTTGGGGGGCCTGGTCTTCCTGTTCCAGGGACTGTGAGTTGGGCTTTAGGATCAGGAAGAGAACATGCACAAACCCTGAACCTAAAAACGGTGGCTTGCCCTGCGTGGGGTCAGCGATGGAGTACCAAGACTGCAATCCACATCCGTGCCCAGGTAACCATGATCATCTTCCTGCATGGAATTCGGAGGTGTTTTTCCCCATCTTAATGGTAGAGCCACAAAACAAAACAAAACAAACAACAAAAAACCCCACAAACAAAACAAAACCAACCCCAAAAAAATCATTGGTATTACCAAGTTGCTTTTTTTTTTTTTTTATTAATTTGGGGATTTTTCTGTAATTTTTTTGAAAGGTACTGTAATGATCCATCTATGTGTTCTTTAGTGCTATGACTTAAGTTTCACCTCCGCTCAGAGGGTAACACAGCCACGTCCTCTAGAGGAAATAATATCGTGGGTTGTCTAGCAACTGTTTGCTTCAAGGTTTGATGCTCCATCCAGTGGAGGGCATCACGGTGCTTCTGCTCCTTGATGAGGAGACAGACTTTATAAATGTGGCTTAAGACTGTATAGAGATGCTTGATGTGGCGGTTCTTCTTGTGAACACTTGTTTCTTCCCCCTCTCCTGCTTACGTATTGTTCTTGCGATGGGCATCTACTCTTGACATCAGTTACCATTTCCTGCACAGCCAGCAGGGAGTATTCTTGCCTGGTTTCCTGGTTTTCGAGTTTGTCCTCATGTTTATGTTGCACTCCTGGTCCAGAATAGTAATAATAGACCATTGACTACTGTATTCTCTCTTACTTACCCATCTCTTTGCTCTGTAATAACTATCTGAACTAAATTTAAATGATCTTACACAAATAACCTTGCCTCTTGCAGTTCTAGCAATTATCTACCTCTGGCAATATAGTTTGTGGCCTACACTTGAAAATGCTATGTTATAATGGTAGTATTATGATTCTAAAATTCAATACAAAGATAAAATTCCAATGCAGATATGATCAGAATGTGCAGCAAAAGTGTAGCAGGAGTGTCAAATATTGCACTCTATGGCCTATAAAAAGAAAATAACTCGAACACTATAAAGACAGCTATTAGTACTATTTTGGAAGCTCTCAGTGGCTTTTCACTAATGTCTGTGCCCTTTTTCTGTGCTGTTTTCTCCCTTTGGACACTATGATGTTTTACAATCTGTTCTGAGTGCATGATTACTATTTCTCTGTGTCTCCCTCCTCCCCTGCCTCACTCAATGTGTATACACAAATCCTGGGTTTATCTTGCACTAAATCATCAGGTTATTATCTTCTGAATTAATGGCATGTGGACCTGCAATCAGGCAGTCTAGAAGCCTGACAAGGGGTTGGGGGGCTGGGGAATCAGGGACCTTAATTCCCTCTCTAGTTTTATTATTAACCTGTTATGGGGCTGAGCTCAGATCATAGAATCATAGAATGGTTTGGGTTGGAAGGGACCTTTAAAGGTTGTCTCACCCACCCCCCCACAAAACAAGCAGGGGTAATAAATAAAGCCTCTGAGTTTCCTGTTTCCTGAAGGTTGGAACTTAAGGACTCGGGGCCCCCACAGAAAGAAGCCACACAAGCTCTGCTTAGGTTGTACAGCACTTTTCCCCCCCGAGTAAATCTGCTGTTGCTGCAGGTGAAGCATCAGGAGGCAATATAATAATAAAAACAATGCTCTTTTATAAAAAGTGTGGAATAGAATAAAAAATAGAGTAGAATAGAACAGAAGAGATCAGATTTCAATGACTACCCTGAAAAATAGTTTCTACTTTGGCACTTTATGCTGCAGAGTCTTTTTGTACATAGACTTCATTCTGCATCCATGGAGTGCAGCACATTCATACCCTCTCTTGATATGACCCTCTCTTGATATGAAGTTCTTGTTGTCAGGCCCAAATGTCCTGGGGTGCAAGAAACTGCTAGCTAGTCTGGGCAGGGTGGATCTGGAAGGTGAGATACTGGGGGTCTCCAGTTTTATCACAGTGAGAGGAGTAACCAAAGGCATCTACCTCTCTTCTTGCTTTTCAATGTCCTTCAGTGAAAGGCTCGTGGTCTTGCTGGACTCCTTGGTCTCACTGCTCAGCAACCTGTGGAGGAGGACACTATCAGCGCACGCGGACTTGCACCAATCCAGCTCCGTCTAGCGGAGAGGATATCTGCATCGGTCTGCACACTGAGGAAGCCCTTTGCAACACCCACCCATGTGAAGGTAGCCACTTCTCATCCCTGCTCCAGTTGGCTTGAGTGGTGGTGGGAGCAAGGCACATCTGCAAAATGTGTAAAAAATAAATCAGAAACACCACCAGTTAGAAGCTTTTCTGTCCATTCAGTAAATGTCTGTTGAACCAGGGAAGAAGGGGATGTCCCAGTGTTCAACTGCAGTGCATCACCTTTCTCTTTACCTGTTCACTAGGCCATGCTCTGGCATTGTGGTCCTGGACAGGCAAAATCTTGTTAATGGCTGATCCAGTTAAAGTAATTGAAAAAGCAGGAGCTCTGTGTTTCAATGTGGAAGCTTACAAGATAAAAACCAGGAGTCACAAAGCATCAATCTGTACAGCTGTTGAAGGGACAATCCGTCCTTTTTCTTGCACAGACAGGCAGATGAGCATGTGCTACAACGCACAGGACAGGGTTTACATCTGTGCTGGTTTTGAACACCTCTGTGTATTTCTGATCTAGTGCAGGCTGACTCCTTCCCTTAGGAACCTCAGCAAAACTAACTGCTGTAACTTGTGCTGGCTGCTTGAGCTATCCCTGGGAGACCATCTCAAAACTTGGAGGTCCTGGTGCAGCACTGCCCCATCCAGCTCCTTGCATGTCTTTAACCAGAGAGCAGATACAGGAGCTTTTAAGACAGCTCTGTTCTGCACAGTGCTCCACCAAGGGTTGGTTCAGTCCCTGCTAAGAAAACTACAACCTGACAAGTAGGGTGTGAAATTTGCACTGTTATTTGTATTAGGAAAATTAAATCCACTAAAGGACCCTGGGTTAGATGTTTGAGAGAGGCCCAGCCAGAATCCAGACATTCTTCAGTATGGGAGAATTTTGGTATCTACAAGGGATCCTTTTCCTTCTTGGTGAAGTTGTCTGTGTGTTTTCCTGATCTTGGATTTCAGGTGGCTGGTCAGAGTGGTCGGAGTGGAGCTTGTGTAATGAAGAAGGTATCCAGTACCGCAGTCGTTACTGTGAGATACACAACCCAGACCCTTCTCAGTGCATTGGAAACAGCACACAGTACCAAGATTGCCTGTATAATGAAATTCCCGGTATGTACAGTGTCATTGGGGAGGGAGAGGGTGGGCCGGGCCGATCAGGAGAGCAGCTTGTGCCCAGACTGTCAAGCCAGGCTGAGATTTTCTCTACTATAGATTGTATTTGGGTGCTTCTAGAAAAACAAGCAAACAAACAAACATTTGTGCCCCTTGTGGCAGGCACAGCCTAATGGCATTCCTTTAAGGTAGTTTAGAATTTCTTTAAAATACAATTACTCAGAACTGTAGTAAATAATTAGTATTGCTTCACCTGAAATGAAGCTTTTACCTTGGATAGTTCATCTCTGGCTGGGTTATAAAGATTATCTATGTTCTGAGTATGGATACAGGTAAGAGAAGACCCTTGAGTTCAGATATCAAAAGAAGCATCCCAAAAGAGCAAAGAAATAAGGTGAAGCAGATGAAGACAATTTGCATGTGAAGTGGGGAGATTAATCTAGGGCCTAACAGAGTGACACTGTTGATGGGCAGATGATCATCAACATCTTCCACCCTGTGTTTTGTGGAAACTGAATCTCTCAGGCAAATAATCTGATATAGGTCTAGACTGAATAACCCCTTTCCACGTTTTCCTTTCTGGATTACAGTGCTCTGACTTAAAACTCCGAGATCTCTAGGCAATGGTGTTCTTATTTTTCATGGTTTTCTCAGCTATCTTTTTGCCCCTAAACTGAAGAAGCTACAGAGCGATCAGGTAACAGTACTGGAACAGGTCTTCAGAGAGGTTTTGTTGCATGTGTTTCACACTCTGAGTTTATCATTCAATTTAGAGAGACTCTCGGCTTGCTGCAAGACATGTGAGCACCTTCTTGTGTCTGGAGCACAGGGGGGTTAATTACTTGAAGAAGTGATGGCAAAATGACAACTTTCTCCAATCATCTTCTCTTTGTTTAGTGATCCTGCCAGCCTCCAGCATTGATGAGAGCACGAACTGTGGAGGTAGGGTACCACTAACTATATATCTTATTTTTATCTTAACCTGGCTTCTTTTCTCCCTGTGCAGTATCAACCAAACCATTAATCTATACAGCTCATATCCCACTGATAGCCTTAATTCCACTGGAGTCTTGCTGTCTGAGTCAGACTGGAGGAATGTATCACATGTCCACTTGTCAGTTCCAAGATTTTTATTTATTTGGGGGTCTGGGTTAGCCATTGAGGGTCATTAATTACCCGGGAGCACCCTGCTTGTCTCTGTCTACTCACAGGGTAAATGGTTCAGGAGAAATGAAGGGATATTCTTCATCCCACCATTGTAAGCCTCCAGCTGTTTGAAGGCAGGTGTTTTTTGAATAACCTATAAAGATTTCACTAAACAGGGACTCTTAGATAGATTCTTTGCTGATATAGGATGAGATTAGTTTATACTTGTCCTCCAAGCACTTGCTTTCATTCAGGTCCTCACCTCTCACAGAAGTTGTGCCTCCTTCCTGCATGTAACTTGAAATGATCCAGTCATTAGTGTAACTTTTCCACTGCCTCAGGAGCCACTATGATAAAAATGCAGAGAAAGAAAATGGCACGTTCTTTTGACATTTTAAAATGCTAGTTTCACACTAACAACCATGTCAATTCCTGCTAGCATCACATCCCTACTTTCCTGAAATCTAGATGATTCACAGGCTGCCGAAATCTCTTCTCTCTGTGGAGATCATGGCAAAAAAAGGGTTGCCACCTGTGGCATGGAAATGTGGCCTCCCGGTTTGTGAGTGTGGAGCAATCAATGGAATTAAAATTTCAGCACCTGCAATGTGACACTTGGCTTTCTGTATCGCTCCTCCCTCAGAGGGTGCAACGTGTCTGCCGCAGTTCCTGGACTCCTTGCTACATGTTGTACTCTACTGTTACGCACTGAATCCACATTTCCTTCTTTTACTGCCACCATTGTATTTGCTGTTGCAATCTACATTTTACCATAGCTAATATTATTTATTTATTACCTAATGTCTGTAATATTTGGCAAAGGAGCCAATAAATAGAAATTCTGTTGATACATCTCAGAAAATCTATATTTTCAGAGAAATGAACCAGAAAGCTTTCCCTCTGGGCACACAAATTCTAGGGTTTAAAAAAAAAAAAAAAAAAAAAAAAAAAGAGAGAGAGAGAGAAAAAAATGTTTTTTCTTCCCTAAGATATGGCTAAAAGTAATCTGAAAAATCAGATGGGTCTTTCAAAGGTGGGAGTGAAATATAAGAGTGCTTTATGTTTTAGAAAGGATTTCCAACTGTGGCGAGTTGCAAATGTAGCAGTGAAATGAAACATTCACTGCAATGTAAGCAAAGCTGGGCAGGAGGAGAATGTGGCAGTGTGTCATGTAGCTTTACTGAGCACAGTTGCATATTCTGTGTTTTAGCTCTCATGAGTGATGTAAAGCAGAGGTTTTTAGAAAGGAAATGTCTTTTTGGAAAACTCTTGTAACATTTAGTAGGAAATTATTATCTTTCTGCTGGCTTGTTGGACCATCATCTAAAACACAATAGAAAGTGGTAATCTTGCAATAGAATTTTATAGTGTGGTTTAAAAAATAAATGTAGCTCATCAGTCTAATAAATTCTGTATGTTCCTTACTGTAATTATGATTGAAGTGCATTACTTTGCCGTAGAACTCTATTGGTTTTGTTCTTTTTAAACTCAGGGGGATATTTTTAAACTAAAGATTAGAGAAGAGCCATAGACTAATGGGCAGAATTCTCTATTTGAAAAGCATATCAGTTAAAATGTAAGATGGCACCAAAAAAATGCACACCGTGATCAGACTAAGAATGAACCTCATTTTAAGCGACTGTCTGAGTAGTCCCTTCCATTTCTGTGCACACGGTCAAGTCAACACAGCAGTCTGTCCAAATGAATTGGCTCTTTAAGTATTATGGGAATTTTGCTGCTGCAGTTGCCACCGAGCCGATGTGGCTGACCCCTGGCACAGCTGCCCTGGGGGCCAGCAGTCAGGGTCCCCCCTCCAGGCGCTAGGGCCCCTGTCATTCCTGTTTGAAAGACGACAGTGCAAAGGCAGAGGAAGGGCAATAGCATTTGGAGTCGTCATTGCTGATTCCTTTCCCGTAGATTCTCCCCTGCACATAGCAAAAGACAACAAGGCGATAAAGTTTTGCCACCCAAGATTGCCTCCGGTTGCTTCATTAACTTGGTGGCTGTAAAGGTCGCTACTGTTTGTTCTGTTGTCAGTGGAGATCTGTTGGTGGTTGGTTTTACCGTGGGGTTTGAGACTCTTTGAGGTGAGGGAGGAATGAGGAGTACTGTTTGATTTTTGTCTTACCCCCCACCAGCTGGAGCTGGGAGTTAGGTACCTCCCAGCACGTGGGATACTACAACCCCTCCCAGAGGTCAGCGCTGTGCTTGGAGGGTGCTGCTGCAATCCCATGTGGGGAGATCTCTGTAGGAGGTTTTTCTAGTACAAGAGCTCCTCTGTTTGAAATATTTGCACTGTAGCTACCCCGCTGGCACCTGCCTGCAGCTGGCTTCCTATCTTTGCAGTTTGTGGAGAAAACAAACAGGTGTTTTTCAAGCGGTTCCCCCCTTTCCTTTGTCCACTTTATCTTTTCCATTCCCCTGAGGACCCCTATTTCACTGTTACCGGTACAAATACACCTCGGTGGCAGTGCAGACGTGGCTGTGAATAAGCAAAAATGCTGAGCATACTTGGATTACACAGGAGAGGAATGTGTATGCCCCCCACCCTATGCACAGTCCCATAGGTGTCTTGGGCGGCTGACAAAAAGGGCTTTCCTTCCCCTTCAGAGAAACACTGAGCATTTTTATCCCCTTATTTCCATGACATGCGCTTGCTTTGGAATCCATTAATGTGCATTGTTTGTACGGCTCGTTTCTTTAGCTGTCAGCTTAACATAATGTTTAGTTTCAGTATCAATAGAGGGGAGAGAGAAGAGACAGGGAGGGAGCTTTGAGAAAACAATGCATGAACCTGTTAAACTGCACAAGGCAGAGCTGGAGTGGGGAGACTGATTTGCAGGGAGATTATGTCAGTTTATGTTAGAACGTAAGACTGGCTTCAACAGCGTATTAATGTTGAGCCCATGATGTTGTAGCTCTGATTTGCACCTGTGGTCTTGTCAGGGGAGGGAAAAGGCTGTTCTTTAAAAATAGCATCTCTTGTCATTTCTCTTGCAGGTTTTAGTCTCATCCATCTGATTGCCACTGGGGTCTCCTGTTTCTTTGGCTCTAGCCTCTTAACGTTTGTGATTTACGTGTACTGCCAGCGCTGTCAGAGGCAGTCCCAGGAGTCGACTGTTATCCACCCAACCACTCCCAACCATCTCCATTACAAGGGCAACACAACTCCCAAGAACGAGAAGTACACCCCTATGGAGTTCAAGGTAGGGTACTTGATAAGAAATACCACAAACAGCTTGATACTACCTGAACAAATTCTGTATTTATATCATGGTTGGAATTGTGTCGGTTTGCATTTCTGTGCCCAGCTGTCGGCATTACATGTGGGGTTGAAGGGGCATTTAGCTGTACTGTCACAAAGGGGTAAAAAGTCCCATTACCGCAATGGGATTTTGTTCTGTTTCACAGTTCTGATGAATGCCAGTCTGGCACGTATATACCAAGATACTCCAGCCCATTCTGACTATTGTATGTATACAAATAGACCTCTAAGAAATCAGTAAGAGCTCAATTCAGTGCATTGTTCGTGCATGGTATGAGGAAACGGAGGGGAGGAAGAATAAAAATGGCAACTTTATTAGAAAAATAGCTGGAAAAGTGTGTATTTGTAGGATGAGATTCTGGAAATGCTTTGGGAACTGCCAGACTGGAGAGAATGAGAAAGCAGGGAGGGTTCTGCCCCCTCTATCAGTACTGGACAGAACTTACTCCAGGCAGCCATGCAGAATTCAATGATAGCAGCAGAAATGGGAGCTGAAGCCTTCAGAGGAGATGGGCGTTGAAGTGGCATAGTCTGTTGGTATGTCTGCTTGCTAAAGAGAATGCCACCCATCACCTGAGCAGATAGGACTAAAGGTGCAGGGCACCATATGCTGAGACAGTTGTGCATCGTTGTGTTTGAGCATCAGTCCCCAGGTGAAGTGTGGGATCAGAGAAGTGAGCAGTGGGATGGGTGGAGGGGCTTCACATCACACAGGAGGAACAGCCTACCTAAGGTTACTTGAAGAGTGCGGAGCATTATTTGGGACATGAATGCAAAATGCAGGGAAACTGCAGCTGCTTGTTCCTTCGTATAGCTACGTGCTGTTGAGATTCTGATTGTCTGTTTCTGCTGATCGGTCCTGGCTTATAGCTGAGACCCAACAGATCAATGGTGGGACCATTGCCACAGTCTAAACTCCCTGGGTGTTGGAGACTGTTTCAATGTAGGGATTTTATAATGCTGGGCACAAGATAACTCCTGATACATGGCCATGATTTGCAATGTGAATCTGCATCAGAACTAAGAGCTTGCATTGAATAAATTGAAAAGAGTCAATGTTATTTTGGTGTTTAAAGTTTGAGCTAGAAAATAAGACCAGTTTGGAAGTAAGCATGTGCTGAATTCCTTCTGTTGGGCATTGCAGCCCCTCAGAGGATCCTGCTGCCTACAAATGCAGTCTCAAACCCACATTTCCTAGAAGCATAAGCTACAGTTGCATGTAGTTTAATAAGGGTGCAGCAACATAATGCTAGTCAGCATGGATTTGTGGAAAGTAAATCATGTCAAGCAAATTGGATTCCTTTTTAAAATTAAATAAATATTGATCTAGATAGGAGGGAAGTAGCAGACATATTGGGATTTTCAGAAGCTTTTAACAAAGTTTCACAGGATGTATTATTCTACACACTGTGCATATATGGGTTAGGTAATAAATTATTAAGACAGGTAAAGAACTGGGACCTGATCCTGGAAGCTTCAGACTGTGAGAGTAGTCATTTCAGTTATGTGAGTAGTTGTGGCAAAGTCAATAGGAAAACCCAGATGAGAAAGGCTTGCAGGAATAAAGAGATGAGCAAGAATATCCCCTTGTTTCTTACATAGCAAACAATGAAGAAAAGAGACCAATTTATTTTTGTGGTCAAAAGCAGGCAGTTACAGGGTTGGCTTTGTGTTAACGTTTTCTTTGTGATTTATATCGTGCTATCACATGTTATCAGATGAGGCTAAAATAGGCAGAACGGTTAAAATTTAGAAGGATGAAGTTGTTCGCAGAACGATCTTGATCAATTGGGTAAATGGGTTATGAAATGCAATATGTCTATGCCGAGTGGTGCAGTGGAGTAGAAGTAATAACAAAGCTAAGCAAAGTTTAAAATAGCAGCAATTAGTTAATGCAGTATCAGGAGGGAGCTGACCTCTTCGATAGACCCATCTCTGAATACTTTATCTGGTGTGTAGTAACAGTGAGCAGCTGTTAGAGTCTTCTTTCAAGGGACATAAAGAGCTTAGGCATTAGATCAAGTTTTGAAAAGTCTAGTTTATTTAAAGGAAGGCATTAGCTAACTGGGACTGTATGAGGCTGGGGGAAGAAGGGACTTGGACACAAGGAGATAGACCAGATGGGGCTTATTTATAGAATGTTAGGAAGTGAAAGAGTTCAAAGGCATAAATCCGCAGTCATTGGACAGACCAAAACTAAATGTTTGGGAGCAAGGGGCTACTGGCCGAGAAGAACTTGAAGTCATACACTTTCAGAGCGGTAAATGAGGCAAAGAGATTTACAGAAAGGGTAAATTCTGTTTATCAAGTGAAGACCCTTCCCTCTATTCCTGCTGAATATTTCGTTATCTTCATCTTTCATCTTCTCTATTGGCCCTCTTAAACCCTTGACTGAAAATGTCTCATTTAATACTACGCACTTGCTTCTCTTCAGTGTTCCCTTGAAGCATATAGCGTTAGTGCAATAAGAGGAAGGCTCTGTGTGCTCTGTGCTGTGTAATTACTTACAGAACTTGTTATTAGCCAGCTTTATATTTAGGAGTAACTGGCAGATTTTTCTAAGGGTCAAGAGGGAGTTGGGGAGTTTTTCATGCCTTCAAGGAGCGTGTGTGATTTTATTGTGATGCTACACAATTAACATTCAAATGATGGAGGAGCTAAAATTCACCTTCTGGAAAATGAGGGTTGGACTGAGCTTGGATATGGGCCCATCTGAATTTAAAATGTGTATGTATGAAAGAAAGTGAAAACATCTGAAATTCCAGATTCTAAAACCAAGTAAGTTTCTGTTCAGCAGATACCAAGAAAACTGCCCCCAACATTTTTTAGGTAATGAAAGCAAAAGAATCATTGTAGATTTGTGTGTGTGTGTGTGTGTGTTTGAAAGAGTTAATAAATCCATGATTAAGGAAAGGCATGGTGTGTAGACTACTCTTCAGTAACAGAAAATGATAATGCACAGTGACATGATGGTAGCAGAAGGCTGACCATATGCACTAGTCTATTATTTTCCATTCTTTGATAATAATAAGCCTTCTGCAATCATCTTTAGTTTGTTTTCATCTTGAAGTATCTCTGCTCTTCAACCAGCAGGTGAACACAGTAGAAAGTTTGGCAGTATTACATTCAAATGTACAGCACTGAATGCAAACTCATAAATCAAGGTGAATTTTATATAAAGGCAGATTTTAATGAAGGAAGTGCTGGCTGATTTGAGCCTTGTTGGACATTTCAGCACAGCAATGCAGTAATGCAGATCAGATGTAAATATCATACATAATGGTGACCTATTGATCACTTAGCTGATGCTAACTTGCCTAGGCAGTGTTTTGCAGAAGAGTGTTTTATTTTTGCTGGCTTCTTTTCCCTTCCTGTTTTGCTTTCTCAAGAATGCTGTGAGATTTATTATTAGCTATTTTAGCCATGATGTCTTAAAAGATTTCATGCATATGCATTTAGCAGCAGCACGTTGATTTTGATTTGTTATTCACAGATTGTAGGGAAGAGACCTTTTGGGTCACCTAATAAGCAGTTCATGTTTCATTAATTGGTTAAAGTTCATACAGTACTCTGACAATATTGAAGATTGTGCAGAACAAGAGCATAATGAAATAAAAATTATCTGCTCTTCACATTTTGGCATGATGGGTTACAGAACCACCTACAACCTTCCCAGTACTGCCATGTCATTCAGTTAATAACTGGCTATCAAAGCAGAGAGGAAATCCTCTTTTTTTAACATCTTGCTTCAGCTACTCAGGGACTTACTCATGTGAGTTACTTATTAGAGCCAGGCTGATGGAAAACCAGATGATCCTGCAGTGGAAGCAGGAGAATGTGTGGTCAAGGTTGAACCCTTGTGAATTAGGAGCTCTTGGAACAGCCACACATCGAGAAAGGGTTTGGACCGAACTTCTTCCTATTGCTAAATCCTCTGCCAATAAAAAGAGCCAACATTTTATTCTACATGGGATTTGGACAGACAAAGGCATCTGCACATTGGTCCAAATCCAAAATCCAATCGCCTTTGGATCAGGCCAGATGGGATTAGTGAGAAATGTAAGTTTTCAGGATGGTTATGATGATGATTCTGCAGATTTTCTTCTCGATTGTGCTGGACAGACCTCCGTCTGTCCTTCCTTCCTTAAACACAGCTTTAGTCATGAGTCATGCAGTCAAACTCTTTCAATGCTGATGCCTCAAATAAGGTGAGGAAGCACCTGAGGAGCATTGCATCTGCTCTGAGCATCACCACTGCTCTCAATGAAGCTCAGGGCCAAACACTGAACTTGTGCTCAATCAAAACAGTCATTTATGTCAATGAACAAATTTATTGTGGGGGAAGATGAGGTGAGAAATGAGAGAGATTGCAGGATACGGCAATGAAAGTGGGAAACTAAATATTAGATATATCATCTGATACTTGAATTTCCTAGGAGAACATCAGAGTAATGCACATTAAATTCAGTGAGACTGTTGAGTTCTGCACTTGCCCAAAATTATACAGCAAATATAAATGCAGCTACCAGAAAATGGGGGAATATTCTGTAGATCACTTGGGACTCTGTATAAATTAGAAACCACAATGAATATTTTTTAATAAAGTGGGAATGCTGCTGTTGAGAATCAAATAACAGTGCAGAGCAGACAACCCCTGTGAAGGACTCGGGACACTGTGATCCACACTTCATTACTAATCCCAAATAATTCATGGCAATAAAATACCAATGTGGAGGGTTATGAAACAGAAACCAATTCTGTCTTTGGAAGAAGAATCCTTCTGAATAAAACAGGCTAGGAGTTTCGTGTGGCTTTCAACACTGCAAAAAGAAATAAAGCTCAGCATATAGGAAAGTGGAACCCTGTATGGATTTGAAATGTTTCTGTCTTGGTGATGGTCATTTTCATTGACAATGAAAATCACACCTTTTTTATAGCGGGGAGAAAGCCAGCTGTTCAAGTTAAATTAGCTTTAACTACTGTCAGGTACCCTAGAGGAATCTTTGTCTAAGTCAGCCTTGGTCTCTGAGGATGTTTGTTTCTGTCTGCCATGGAAAACTTAAGGCTTCGGTGTCCTATTGCTTAATTTGATATGTTGCTACTTCAACTAAAATTGGCTAACCCATTTATTTGTAGTGGTCACAGCGCATACACCGATAGCACTGTGATATAAGTTTTTTTCTTTTCCTGGTGACCCCTTCACTGTGCATCATTCAAGCCCCAGGAAGGGGCAGTAAATTTCAGACATAATCCAGCAGCTGATGATACCCAACATCATCAATAAATTATCAACAGCCTCCCTTAAGTATTTGCTTTAACTGCATGGTGGTTTAGAGAGATACTTAGCTGATGTAATCAGCTGGGAAAAATTTATATATATTATATTTATTTATATATATATATATGTATATATAGAATCAGATTGAAACATAAATTTTGTTCCCATTGAATTTCATGTTTAACAAAGACTATTTGCCCTGAACTAAGTGGCATTTAAGAACATTAGGTGCTTGAATGGTAGAGTACATATATTTAGTACTTGCCATGAGTATAGTATTATTTGAAAAAGAATAGTAGGGGCAGGGGGTTGTATTGGGAAAGGAGCATTGTGCCCTTTCTTGTATGATCCTGCAGTTGCAAATATCACTTCAGGGGACTCTCAATTTACATAATGCCTGCTGGGAAGGGAAAGCAAGAGAGCTTACTGATGGGGAAAAAAGGATTAAGTGGTGTGTCTCAGTCAAAATCTGTTAGTGTCTTTTCTCCCCTCTATATCATTGGGTCAAGCCAAATTGAGCAATCAAGCATGCCTGGAGGTGTGGCTGTCCTAGAATAATTGTGCCAGTAGAGTGATGTGCATCTCATGGAGGTGTCCTCACCCCATGCCAGCAGTGGCTCAGTGGGTTGCTGTGTGCAAGTCACAGATATCTCCCTCTCATAGATACATTATTTAAGAGTAGGGGAAACTGCCAATTTGGATCTGAATGTTTACTTGCTCCTGCTTCCTCTGGGATGCTAAACAGCTGCTCTCAATGGTCTTCCAATGGGAATTGGTCCCCGCTCCATCTGGTTATCATACAAACCCTTCGTGACTTCACAGGGCTGTTGCTGCTAACTGTGAGGTGGGAATCCACATCGTTCCTCCTCCCCCTGCATTTTGAGAGAGTCCAGCTTTTGGGATGACTTATTTTCCTCTTTAAGCCATATTGAGAAGTGATGCTGGGGGTAGATGCTTGATATTTATCCTGTCATGTTTTTCTCTATTGACTCAGACTTCTCTCCTCCTCCTTGTACAACCAGGTGTATCTCCTCTACACCCAGGTCAGGGATATGGTCCATGCTCTGCCTTCTAACAAGCTAGGCTAGTCATCATGGATGCTCATGCTAGCATTTCTTTGGGATTGTGTTACGGCAGCTGTGATAACTTGTGGATGCAGGCAAGACAGGTTTGTAGGCAGACAAGTTTTGGTTTGTTTTTAATTAGATAAATTAGTATATCTGGGAAAAGCTGGCAGGTTTTTGAACACGTGAGCTATTATTTCAGACCTGAAGACAGACAGATGTGTCCAAGAAGTTATCTGATTTTTCCAGCTATATTGATCAATGTAATGATCAGTATTACCTTATTCTTGAAAATTTTGCCTTTCCTAATTTCTCTGAGGTTGACATGTATCTGTCTCCACCCACCCACCTATGCTGGAAGAAGGAGAATTCAATTAAGAACAACTTCAGGAATGGGAGTTACAAAATTGCGCGGCGCTGACTGCTGTGTATTTACATGACTTCCCTCTACTGGTCAGAAGAGGAATATTTCAAGTATACCTGCCTTCATTTGCTACAAGTTAATAGTTCTCCCTCGGTCCAGGTGCTTGCAAGTGGTTCTTCCCTCTTTGTCTCCTCAAAGCTCTGGCTGGCGGTGGTATGTGCATTAGCTGAACTGGGAAATCTTCAGTGCCGCCAAGATGGTCAGGAGAAATTAATTATGTGTTTGCAGAAGAGTTTAAAGGGAGACATGAAAGAGGCAGGAAGCTAAAGTAAAGGGAGCGGATAATATTAGACAAACAATAAATACCAGAAAACTTATAAGCTTTGTGGTACACTTGGAGGGGAGCTGCCTTGCATCTTCTGGAACAGCTCCACTAGTAAATAATGGATTTTTAAGTAGAATTATAAAGAAATGGAGCTGCATCCATACAAATTAAAGACAGCTGTGTCAGTATTCAGAACTAGGTGTCAATGTCCAGAACATGTTTGGCAGCTCTGAGAGAGGACAGCCAAAATACCTTAGATGTATTTTCCTGAACCATGACCGCCCTGTCCTAAAGAGCAGTTGAGAGCTCAGGGCTGCTCAGGATGTGCTGGCTGCTGCCACGGCATGGGCTGCAGCAACGCTACACCACCTTTCCCTGGTGCATCATTTATATATGCACAATAGGTTTGGCATAGGGTAAGCAGGAGTAGCTCTGCCTGCATTCCCCTATAGCTGGGGGAATCCTCATTAAATCAGCTCTAATATTGTCCTGACATTTGGCGCAAAGCATGTGAATAAAGGAAAGAACTGAAAATCCATGAATGAGGGAATCTAGATGGACTGTATCCCAGAGTCTGTGAGACGCAGCTAATGAACAACTCCAATTACCTTTATAAATATCATGGATCTTGGGCAAACCCCCAGTGCCATGAAATGCAAAGGTAATACAAAAGCGTTTGTAAGAAAGCAGCCCAATTTCCTCCTAGCTAATTGAGTCACTGTTAAGCTAACAAAGTCCAATGCACTAAAATCCCACAAGTAGCTCCAGTAAGTCTGTCTGGGAAACGCCAGTTGGATTTGGGCGTAAGACAAAATATCTGTAAGCAAACAAGCCCACAATCGATAGAGTATGCCTGGACCTTCCCCATTCAACAAAGCATATCAATGGGGTGTTAAATCCCACTTGGTCTTTAAAATTTGGCAAAGTCAAGGCCATACTAGAGTGAAACCAAGAGAAACAAATGGGATTGACTTGACTGTACTTTCAGTTACAGCGGTGGAAGCTCGTTGAAACAAATCTGTGTCAGTGTTAATGTGCAGGCAAATCCGAGTTAATATCTGAGAGGCAACATATCACATACGTGGATGAAATGAAAGGTGGCTGGGCTAAACTGACAGCTGAGCAGTAAGAAATCCAACATGATCACTTTTTGCGAGAGTTTTAGCATTAGAGAATGAAGAAAAAGCATGAGATGGCTGCATCAGGGCAGATTCTCAGCTGGTTAAAAAAAGCAACTTCACTGGTCCATACACCTAAAGCGAAGAGGATGGCATTGGTGTATTAAATAATACTGTGAATTATAAATAGAAATTGGCTTGGACAGGAATGCTGCTGTAGAGATTGAAACCTGGCTAATGGACTGTGAACATCGGGCAATTGTTAATGGGAACATATGGGACTATGGGGGGGAGTTGTTTGGGGCACCGCAAGCAGTAATGCAAGGTTTGGCTTTATTTAATATCTTCATTAATGAGCTTGGAGAGGGTGCAGCCAGCGTGTTAATTAAACTAGCAGAAGATATTAAATTGGGAGGTGTATCAAAAAAACCAGCCACTGGTATAGAAATAATGGAAAATGACCTGAGGAGGTTATAAATGTAGAGAGAAAATAACAAGGTGAGATGCAACATGGGGAGAAAACAAAGCAATCTTGAGGAAAATAATCAAAAAGCGGCTATTTAGAGGGTGGGGGATATTTGGAAAGCAATAGGACTATAAGAGACTGAATGGAGTTAGCAGATGGCAAATGAGGCCCAGTTTTTACTTTTATCTCTATTTTTACTACATTTATTCTTTTTTTTTTTTCTTTTTTTAATGCCACTGCAGTTACACCTTTGCAATTCTCAGTCTAAATGTAGCACTGTGGGCTGGCACCAGACTGCATGACTTGTGTTGGTAGTTCACCAGAACGAGCAGCTCTGAGACCTGTCTGAAAACTCAGGGCTGCTGGCTCCGACCCGCCTGCCCCGCACAGACCTACGGCCAGTCGCTCTGGTTAGTCATTAGTTACCACCGGCTGAAGCCCAGCAGAGCCCAGTCGCTCTAGATGGCCATCTGCACCCCATGTGAACTATTAAACTTAGTTTTAGAAGGCAGTGATTATACCTCTGGTGAGTTAGCCTGAGTACTAGAGCATGCACAAGGGCAGGTGCTGTAGCTCAAGTGATGAATCTCTGTAGTAACACTATTGTATACGTGAGGGACCCAGGAAGGGCATATGCCAAGGCATAGTAGTGCAGCAAGGAGACAGTTTGCACCTTCCCACGCAGCTGAGATCATGTCTGCTATATCCTGTGCACCAGCTATATTGGGAAGCAGCTTGGGGCAGCCCTGAATTCCTCTGTTTTTGTCTGGACACCACGTCATGGGTGTTGCCACCACCAAATTGCTGGCAAGCGAGGCATAAATAGCAAGCTTTAGGCTAGACACCTGCACTTGCCAGTGGGAAGACTTCCACCAATTCCTCGGCCTTCTCTTTACAGCTGAGGCAAATACTTAACCCCAGACTTAGCTCTAAGCAGGGTCTCGCTTCGGTTTGTCTTACTGTTTTGTCATCTTACTTCATTTTGTTTTTCATCTTACTCATGTGCTTAAAGTCAGAGATGTGCCAATGCATCTTTCTGACAATGGTCCTTTATGTTGCCAACTCTGAAGGGTTTTATAAGTTTAAAATGGCAGTAATATAACCTCAGTCCCTCCTAAGTATAAGGGTAAAATAGCAATTTTCAAATAGCTACAGAAAACTTTAGCTCTTCATTTTCTTATAATTTAATGTTAGTTCCATTGTCAACCTGAGCACATCTACAGATGCTGCCATCATTTGGGAGTTGTTTAATTTATTTACCAGGAACAGTGAACAAAGAATTTCCAGTCTAAAAATATGGTAAGCTTCCATCCAAAAAGAACATCCAATCATAAGTTTAGTGTCCCAGTGGGATTTTTTTGTATCTCTTATATATAAAATAGGTTCCTCATCTGTACATCTACACTTCACTGTAAATCCTGCAAAGAGCCGTATTGAATTCATCTGAAAAAACTCAATACATAAACCCTGGCCACTGCTACCTTTGCCTTGGGTGCAGGCAGAGCTCAAGAAATTTTACAAAAGCATCAAGTGAGGCAGGTTTTTTTAGTGTAAGACACTAAGCAAATGTTTAAGATCAAAAAGAAGAATCATTGAAGTCTTAAAAACCACTCTTAGCTTGCAGTAAATACATAGGTCTCATAAGGTCTTTCTGGCAACTTTTTGTCTTGCCAGGGTCATTTCTAACGTATAGCTTGAAAGGCACTGCAGTGTCGTGGCATCCAGTTGATCAGAAGAAAGGGAGCATGTGGGTGGGCCAGACGTCATTTATTTTCTTGGTGTCAATTATTGCCAAAAGAGGTTATTTTAGTTGTATGTTGGGGTTTTTTAGATGTAATTATTATGCTAATTATTTCCAAATTTACTGGTTAATTATAATACTAAGATCTTTGCCTTGGTACTTCCAGAGATGTACAAGCTGTGGGAAATGTTTCGTAGCATTCATATATTTCCACAACCCTAAGTCATTTAACAAGAAGGCATGGCTAGCTCCATAAAAGAGCTGCTCTGCATCAAAAAAAACATTTTTCTCAATTTGATTTCACTGCAAGACACAAACGACTTAAGAAGAGCACAAAAGAACTTAAATGTTGGATCTTGGCTTCATTACATCATTGCACAATTCCCTTATCCCTCCGTTTTCCTGGGGAATGAGGGGAAGTAATGGCTATCCCACTGTTGATACAGGAAGTCTGTTGGATGCCATCCCAAGGAAAATTGGAAAGGCTACCTCAGTTCTTGTAGGGCTAATTGTGTGGCTGAACTCAGTGGGAATGTTGTCCTTGATTTCTGCAGAGGCAGGGTGCAGGATGCACATGGGCATCATTTGGGTATTGCTAAGACGAATGGGTTGACTACAAAGTTGCCGTCTGCTACCTAGACCCTGATTTTTGACCTTTTCCTGTGTCCACAGTGGATGATCAGGGTTAGCAGTGGTTGGAGTTGTTACCTTTGGTTCCTTAGTGCCTGTGACCACTTTGTGATGAAGGAAAGAGGAAGTTTTTCTTTGTAGTAGATTGGGACATTTAACTTTACAAACAAACTTGCAAGTCAGAAACTTTCAACTATGCAGTCCTGGCACAGGCGACACGTCTCTGATGAGTCATGCCCCTTGGAAAGGTGCACGCTGCACTTACTCAGAGGTTCGAGTGGTGATAGCTTAACCATAAATGCTAGACAGTGGTTTGAGGCTGCCCAGGAAGGTCACCCAAATTTTTCTTTCTCCTTTCTACCTTTTTAAAGTGGAAAGTGGTGGGAGGTGAAAGAACTGCAATTATACCTGTTGACAGAGAAATAGTGGAGAAGCTGTGAGGTTGGTGGAAACTGTGCTTGCTCACTGACTTCACGGGGACTGTGGTGCTGTGTAGCTGGTGAAGATTACCCTACAAAACTCTTGGGAAACTTGCTGACTCTTCCCACACACCAGCCCCAAAATAGAAAATAAGATCTGGACCTCAAAGAGAATGCTGAGCTCCAGAAAGCTGAGTGCTTTCTGCCTGAGAAGATTAAGGAAATCTTGCCATTGCATGTCACCCTGCGGGAACTACTTTGTGTGCCTTATTTTAGTATCAGCTGTATGTGTATCAGGTGCTTTTAGAAGCATTCTTTTCACTATAGCTTCTGAAAAACTATATGGAATTCCTTTTAGTTGTGGGTGGGGAGACGTTCATCTTTTTAAATCAAGTTTTGAAATCTTTGTGAACTATTTATTGAAAAATTGAAACAATTGATTTGTTTATGTTTGTAAGAAGTGTTTATACAGCTTACACATGAGCTGTAGGATGGGAGTAGTACTGGAAGTCCCATACTGTTATGCATGAAGATGTTTTGATACGTTGGGAGAATGTAAGCAAGTAAGTCAGTGGATTGTGACTTAATGATCTGGAGCAGAGGCAGAATTTGGGGGAGTAGTGGTAAGGCATTGCTGGAGAAAAAAGTAACAAATGGAAAACCTGAATGATGACTTAGGCTAAAAACAACAGTGCAAAAAGCTGAACAAAATTATATATGTATGCATATGGCACAATACAGTCCTTTTTAACACATCCAACACTTGGCTTCACCTTGGGAGAAACAGCCTGTGAGTGCGTTTAAGTGTTTTGCCTCTGCTGTGAATACCAGGGGCAAAGCAGCACACAAGGGGACATCTCTAAACCTAGTTTATGTCTTTCTGTAAATATTGAAATACTGAGGATTCTGTTGTTCTTGGCGTAGACATGCAATCCACCAGCAACAAGACTGGACCTTTTGATTAGTTGACAGATCACATATAACGGAGAAAGCTGCTGCTGTTCTACCTTCTCTTAAAACCACATCCACCTTAGTCCATCTGAAAACATCCCTGCTTGACAAGAGTTCCTGAGTGAGAGAAATTTTTTTATATGTTAGTCATATGCCAACACAACATAATGAAGGGTCTTTTGAAGAAAGCAGTTGAAGTTGTGTCTGCTTTCGAGTGATCCACTTGGTTGGGTTAGTGCATGCTGGTGGCTTACCTTCTGCTAACAGGTTCTTGAATTGAGGTTGGTGGTGAACAGACCAGAAGAAACAAATTATATCAAGTATAGCATGGCTCGTACTGTGAGGGAGGAAGCAGGTAAAAGTATTCTATTGATGCATATTGAATTTCTAGTTATTAGTTGAATGGAGCGCTTTTCCTAAGCACGCCCCACAGGTTTTCATATTAGCTCAGAGTCTGGGCTCACTTTTGATGGGGAATATTATGCTTGCCCAACTACCAGAAGCTTCTTTCTTCTCGAGGCAGGATAGGACCAAAATGAGGGCCTGAAATATGTTTCCCTCAATGTTTAAAATGCATCATGTGTGTGACAGAGATTTTGCAAGTGGTGTTTCAGCAATAAGCATTGATCAGGCTTTTGGTTCTTTCTGATCCTGCTTACCGAGCAACCACTCCTAAGAGGCTGTAGCTGCTGGCAAGGGGAGGCATTAGTGTTTGATACGGGAGGGAGCAGACAGCGAGAAGGGGAAAATACAGGTTGAGTGTCAGGAAAAGTGTCATCAGTAAGGTCTGGTGGGTGCTTGGATGACTGACACATCTCCCTGCACAGTGCAGGATGGTAGCACAGAAGGGCTCAGGCAGCAAAGGCAAGTTTTTCTTCCTTCTCTGAAACCTCTAGTGAGGATAGCCTGAGCTCTAGTGCTCACTGCGCTGCTTTAGTCAGCTTAGCTACTGCAGCTAAGTCCCTGCAAAAGCACCAAGGATTGTCTCTTTAAGAGGATTTATTGGGCATTGTCATCAGCTGCCGCTTCTTGGCCACTGTGATACTGGGGACTCTGCTCAGAGGTAGCTAGGGTGAAGAGGCACTCATAGGAGCTGGGCTGTGAGCAAGGGTCTGGTCTGTGTTGTTTTCTGTGATTGACTGTAGTTGTGTGGTGGCAATGACTTTCCCGTTGGGACTTACAAATTTTGGTGGGAACACCTATGGGCGCGGGAGGCTCTTTGCATTCCCACAATAACTCCAGTGAGTTCAAGTTGTCAGGAGACTCTGACCTTGACAGCATAACCCATACGGCAGTGGGGGAACGTCTGCCAAGGAGAAAGTCATTGGCCATCTCTGTACTGTCACAGCGAAGAACGGCAAGACAATGGCAAGGGTTAAAGCTCTGAGCAGAAAGCACAGGGAGCCCACCCAGAGAGATTTAACTGCACGCCTCTTCTCCTGCAGCGCATGCATGAGTGTGTGCATGTGTGTGTGTACAACTTTAAAATTCACTGCTGCCTATTTTCCCTTCTTCAAAATATCAACCAATTTCTAGTGCCAAGGAACCTAATAATCTATTTATTACAATGAGACAGACAGTAAGTTTGTGTAGGGAAATGTTAAGGCAGTGCACATTGATCATGCTGATTTAGGACAGTACTGCCATCACAGCATTTCCAGAGACAAAATCTTTGCAACTAATTGCATTATAAATTCCACTAAACCATTTTCGTAAGGTATTTCCCTAAGATATAAGCTCTCCATCAACAATAAAACCAAAAAGAGCAAAGAAGCAGTTGTGGGGTTTTTTCCTAGTTAAATGCTATATGAAAGTAAGACAAAAGAGCGAGGAAAAAATGCAAATTGTGTTAATTAAATGCTAAGTCTGCTGTAAGAGGCTAGTTTTAAACACCATGGGACATACTGAAACTCATAGAGATTTTTAAACTGAAAGCCAAAAAAGTAGAGTCTTGAGATCTTTGTCCTCTGATCAAGATGGTCCTGAGCCATGCCAGGTCAGGATTTTGATGTTACCAAATTTCAGAGGTGGTAATCCTGGCATGTCATGAATCTTAACCATCCTAAAAAATGACCCAGATGAGGCCTGGGTGCTGCAGTGGAGTGTAGCAGTGGGAATCAGCTTCTTCATCCTGCTGGGATGGCCTGTGGCCACGGGGTTACACTGCCTGCAGTGGGTACCCTGGGCTAGAGACGCCGGTAGGAAACAGCAGTCACCGTGCACAGCCAGTGTGAACACCTGTGGTGCTCACCAGAGAGCAAGTCCCCCAGATACTCGGTGGTAGTACTTAGCAGAGTGCATTTTTGTAGGGGATCTCATATGTTTTTATCAAGTTGGGTCAGAAGACGCTGAAGCACAGAGCACTTAACTGGATTTCCAAAGGAAGCATAGCAACCAGCAGAGGACTGAGCCTGGCTTCCTTGTTTCCCATCTTCCAGCACAAAGCAGCAGACTGTTGCCCACACTATTTCAGTATTTCTTTGGGTTACTGGGAGCGAAGCATGACATTTCTTTCCTTCTTTTCATATTGAAGGGCACAAATTCTCATTCCTTGGAAATATCTGTCACTTTGAGCATACCTATACAAATTCTCTCTTGGTTCCTGGAAGTGATGTGCTGTGAGCTCATTTTAGAGACTCCAGGCAAGGAGAGACCTCAGTCAGACCACGAGGAGGCTGGGTGTCCCCCGGTTTTCATGTATGAGATGTTTCAGGTAGTGCCTATTTCCAAAAAAGTTTTTTCAGTGGTTCAGCAATTGAGAAATTTCTTTGCCATGGTACTTTTGCCATACTTTTGCCTTTCTTCCTAATGTCTTGTATGAAACTGGGAGTCACAGCCTCCAGGGCTGCTGTAGCTGTCAGTCTGTTGTCGGGTTAGAAGAAAGCATTTTCTTTTCTTCCTCCTCCTCTCCCCCTCCCCATGCAGCAAAATAATTTGATTACAAAGAAATTGGGAGATAAATGTACCGCCTGTGGTCTTCTCTTTGAGCCTAGGGGTAGCTCTGAGCATTTCAGCAGTCGCAGCTGGGGTGCGGCTCAGCCCTGACCGCAGTAGCCATGTGCTCAGGGTGAGACCCCGCTTACAAACTGCAGCCTCCTAAAAGTTGGGCACCTGCTGCCGGCAGGTTGCCCCACTGCTTCCGGGACTGGGGGGGTCAGGGGCTTCCCTAGAAGGCAATTTTCATCTGCACCTGCCTTCACACAGGAAAGGAGATTTCTCCTCGCCTTGGTGATGGAGCCACAATGCCTGAAGTTTAGGTGGCTGAAGTTAGATGGGTCGAGTAAAGCTAATGGAGTTGGGTATCTCATGGACTTGAGCATTAATTAATATTCATCTTGCCCTGAGCTGGGTTAGGTATGAAGTGTTTGTCTCATGGGGGAGCTGAGGTAAAGCGGTTCTCCCAGGAGCATCGGGTTGCGGCAGAACAACCATTAGGTCCCAGGACTAGATGCCTCCTTAGTTGTCTCCATCTCTGCTGCAGACAGGAGAGACACTCATACCCTTTTAAAATGTACTGTGCCCCGATCATGAGGATGCTGTAGCAAACACACCTAGTGTTGACTCCCAGGTCAAAGGAGTGAGTTCCCTGCATGACAACCATTAAAGGTGCATTAGGAATGGCACAGGCCAGAGACATGTATAAGAAATTTAAGCCAGGGGTTAGTTGAACAAACTGTTGTAAAAGTTCCTCAGCCAAATTCACAGAAATCAGATGACTATAAAGATGCAGGAGAAAGTTTATAAAATTATTGCATTCCCCCTCCCAAATGGGATTTCATCCTTGTGCATATAGGTAATGGCTGGCATAGCAATGGGCTTTAATCTGGGGAGAGGGGGACATCTGCTTGCTGGTGGGAAAAGTAATAGTAATTCTTGGAAAAAGCAGAGAAGGGGGGAAGCGGGGGGTGGAGGGGGGAGAAAAAAACATTTATTTTTATGGTAAAAGGGGCATTTGTGGTTCTCATTTTTGATGTTATTGTTGCCAACAATTGTTACGTGGTTGTTAAATTTTTTAAGTCATTTTAGTTTTTTCCAAAAGTGACCATGATTTGTTACTTATACTGTAGCTTACAGAAGTGACACACTTAATATCGGGGGGTCCAAACCTGGATATCTACCAATGGAGATGGAGATCAGGTAAATGCACACCTGCTCTTCCAAAGAGAAAAAGCTGCTGTTTGGCAACTGGTTTGAGAGGGAGCTGCAGGCTATAACACAAACATTTTTGAAGAGATTAGATTGAGTGCTGCCATTAATCACCAACTTTTGTGTAGGCCCAGCATGGTTTTGTGTGACAATGATGTTCAGACAACATGCCATCTACCAGGAGACTCCAGGTCTCTGGAGAAGGCTCTGGGTTCTGGCCCTAGCAGTAGCTGAGTGCAGGTCCACCAAAGGAGACCTGGCAGGAGCTGTGGTCCCCCGCAAGACTAGCCCCATAGCGAGTACGATGTACCTCTTACTCTCCCAGCCGGAGGGAAGGTGGTGGTGGCTGCAACAGAGACCTTGACGGAGAAGGCAGGTGAGAGGGAGGTGTCTGCAGGTAGAAAAGAGTAATTATGTGGCACCATTGCCATGCCTGTCATCTCCTCTTCTCTTTTACAGACACTTAACAAGAACAATTTGATACCAGATGACAGGACCAACTTCTACCCGTTGCAGCAAACCAACGTGTACACGACAACCTATTATCCCAGTACACTGAACAAATATGACTACAGGCCCGAGGCCTCCCCTGGAAGGACCTTTACCAACAGCTGATGATGGACAGATCCTACAGGACTGGATCACTTCCTATATGAATTTTTTTTTAATTGATTTTATGGACAAAATACTGGCCCAGCCTCTAGATGTAAATATTGTACAGTAGGGTCTTTTTTTTTTTCCTTTGGTTAATTGTATTTCTCGTAAACAGCACATCTCCTTACAAGGACAAAAATGCATACGGACCATTCTGCAGTGCTTTTGTGGATATTTGGCTGGAGATGGCTCTTACTACTGCAATTGCTTATGGCTGGAAGATCAGCATTGCTGTCCAAGGCCGACATCAAGGAGGTAGCTGTGTGCTGGGTTCAGTGGCCACCACGCAGCAACAGACAACACGTGGGTGCACTCTAAGCAAGGCAAGAGGTGACCTCCTGGGGCAGGGGTGTCTGGTGAAGAGCATCCTTCCCAAGACAGGATAGCAATGGTGCAGTGGATGACACACAGCTCATGAGACAGGCTGAGCAGGACTCCATCGTGCCAAGAACTTGAAGAATATTTTCTTTTTTATTTTCCTTTTTTATTTTTGTTTTTTTATGTTTATGCAAAAAAAAAAAAAAAAAAAAGTAGTAACTTTCTAGGGCAGTGTTCCCTGTATCTTCAACAGAATCTTTTCGTATTACAGGAATTACTCTTTGCAGCCTTCTTTGGTAATATTGCAGTTCAGCTGATGAGAAAAAAACCACACAAACAAAGTGCATTACCCAAAGAAGCTTTCCAGAATGTTTCCAGTCTTAATTAAAATAAAATTATACAGGCAGTGAGACACTAAGAAAAGTAAATGTTGGAATAACATCGGAGACATGAACTTGGAGTGCCTAACAAACAAAGATGTTTATATCACTGGAAAAAAAGATGTGATGATTGCCGCACAAGAGCCATGGGCTTTTTTTGCTTTCTTCCTTTTTCTTTTTTTCTGAGACAGCGTTAACTCTTTTTGTTCTAGCTTTGATCCTGATTGCGTCTGCCAGGAGAGGCAACTTTAGAGGCCATGCTCTTCTTGTAGGATATCACCATGCTTTGGGCTATTTTTTCCTTTTGTTTTATTGTTGGGTTTTAGTTCATTTGCATTCAAAGAGTGAATAATTCTGACTTTGCAAGGGGAGGGAGGGTATTTTTGCAAGGAATGTTTCCATAGTTTGACATGACCCAGAAAGTCTGCTGCACATTCTTATAGTGTCTTCCAGTCAGTACTTTACGAAATAGTAACACAGCTGAGTAATGTGCGTTGTTTGCCAATATTTCTTTTATTTTTCTGAACAAAAACAACCCAACAAACAAATGCTGCTGCAGCTATTGAAGTAAATTGGGGTGGCAGCATTATTAAACAGTATATCCAGCCTTGAAATGTAATTTTGTGTATGTGTGTGACTGTGTCTATAAGAACTGTATTAGTTTGATGCAGAAGCCATGTTGTCTACAACCAGATGTTTGTCTGACATAATTGTTTGGCAAAAAGGAAACTTATTGCTGGTGCTTAATGTACAATTACATCCAGTGTGTTAGCAACGTGAACAAGTTCACCACTGTTATCATTCAGTGTTTCTAAATATTTATAATGAACTCCTGATGCTAAGGATTTTAGAATGTTGCAATACTGAGCATGAGATAAAAATACACCCTGAAACGCGCATGAGCTCCATGTGGTCCCGAGCTTGGCTTTGTTGTCTGCATCTTTCTCGAGCAATTGCCATGCCCATGCTTGGCCACTGACTTCCCAGCAGTCCCGTTTGTCTTTGCCTTATTTCAGATTTTGCTGTAAGCCTACATCGATCGTTCCTTAGTGCTATTCCTTTGCATTTGCTTGTTTGGAAGCCCAGCTTGGGCTGTGTACTCAGCTCTTTCATGTAGGCAGCTGGTAGGAAATGAAGAGAGGCTGTGTTGCTCATGACAAGTGTATTGCTTTTCCTGTGAGGAAAAGCCAACATGGCTCTGTAAGCCTGTGCTATGGTGGTTTGACCAGAAGGCAAGAATAAAGTAGGCTCCCATTTTCAAATTACTTTGTGCGACTTCAGTTTGCAGTGATTGAAGGCTGTAGGGATATTTGTAATAAAATGGGCTCGTTAGAACTGCCACGAGAACACCTTAAGCTCAGAGGTGCCCGTCATTTTCAGCAGTTGTTTTTCTGATTCAGCAGCTCATTCTGCTTCTGCTCTAGTCTCATCAGGTGAAATAGAGGGAACAGAGGAAGGCAAAGGGTGGTGGTGGTGATTCGTGCTGTTAAATGGATGTATTTGCATTTGAAGCAGTGGGGGTCAGGAGCTGATGAAGACCTTGAAGCTCTCTGCTGCAACCTTCCTAGTAGGCACAGTGGCTCAGCCGCCCTGAACTGCCTGGCAGCGTGGCCATGGTGAGAGTGGCAGGAGTGAAGCAGGAGAGCACTGGTAGCAGGTACCAGCACCTGCAGGGAGGCTCTTCACAGGTCCCTAAATCTTGTTTGAGGAGGAATGCCTCTGTGCCTCGTGCCCTGTCTCAATGGATTTCCATGTCGCCCCTCAGCAACACTGAAAATCCTGAATTAAAGTAGTTGTAACAAGTAAGTAGCCTAGGGGTTGAAAATTATTACATTAGACTATCAGGATGGGATTTTTCCAGCTTTGATTTATGTGATTCAGAAGGAAACATTGGCTCCCAAGAATACTCTAGCCATTGTAAAATCAAAGCCATCTCCAAGCTTCCCCTTCAGAAGGTTCCCTGTATCGATATATTCTGCAATTACCCTGCATGTGGCAGGATTGCAGCTGGAGTTTGGGGGGATGCGAGCAAGTTAAACTTGGCAGTTATTTCAATTTTATGTTTTTCCTTTCTTTTTTCCCCCCCTCCTTAAACATTTTTCCATTTTTAGCGTCACAGAACAGCATGATGTAAACTGTTGGGTTTGTTTGGTTTTTTTCTTTTTTCCCAAAGTGCAACATAGCAGCTGAAATTATTTAAATGTTCAGCTCACCAGGATAGGTCATTACTGCCATTGGGCTTAGGAGGTGGGTATTTTGTAGGCTGTTGGAGAGCAGATGCTTTGAGGATGGTGCATGTGGCTATAGTTTCATCAAGGCATTCCTTCTTACCAGGCATCCAAATGGATTCAGCCCTTTTTCATGTAACTGGCAATCACAGCAAGGGTCTGTAGACTCCATTCAAGCAGGAAGTAGAATCCAGGAGAGAGAGCAAAGAAAAGAAATCAGAACACTTATTGCTCAATTAATGTTTGCATGATAGTGCAGTTCTTTAAGGATGATGTTAATGCGGTGTGAGGGTTGCATTTTTTAGGAGCTCTCTAATGCGTGGCAGGTTAATGACACCATGTACAGTGATATTCTTGCAATCCAGGTAATTCAGCAGCTTGATCATCAGGTCTGTAATATCTGTAACACCTTGAAATGCTCCTGCAGCTGGATGTTAAGCTTGCTAAAATTTCCTATTCCTAAGGCCATCTTAAAGTACACTGGAAATGCATTCAGGTTGGGAGAACTGCTTTCCAAAAGCCTCATCTTGCTGTATATATTATTCTTTTCTTTCACTTCTAAGACAGAGAAGGGGAAGCCTGGGCAGTTCCTGTGTTGGTCTAGAGACACTGGTTCTCTGCAGACTCTTTAGATAGGGTTCGGGTAGACAGTGTAAAATATGATGGAAATCTTACAGCTAAGTATGTAGCGGAAACATCTTTAATCAGGCTATTCTTCCTTTTTCCATGGATGTGGCTGCCTTTCTCCCTCAGGAAGGGGTGTGCATTACAGTGTTATCTAAACTGTATTGTGCTGTTGCTGTCAGGCTTTACTCAATCAGCTATCACCCACCAGAAATAACTTGTACAGCTCACTAATAGACAAATCACCTGACGATCAAACCACAGCATAAGAGGTGCTGTCGCTCTAAAGGTGCACTTGAATGTTCAGCATATGAGCCAGGGCTGCTCTTAAAGATATGAACAATACAGATGGAGAAGAATATGTATTGTCTTAACACCAATGTTCCTAATGCCTTATGTTCAGAAAATGAAATGGTTGGTTTGAAATCAACAGAGTAGGAACAGAGTCCATGTCTGATGCAGACAATTCGACGCCTCCAGTGTTGATCTGATGTGAAGCCCACCTAGAGAGAAAATTGCTGTCCACTGAGATTGATTTATTCTTTGTACCAAATGTAGTGGGGGAGAGTTATATATATATAAATACATATATATATATAAAAAATGTAAATGTAAAGTTTGTGTAACAACTTGCTCTTTTTTGTAATAGTGTATACATCTATCAGTGGATAGATAACAGTATATATTTATAATATATACACACACAATATATATATTTAGCAAAATGCCTGCAGGGGAAACTTAGAATAAGAAAGGCAGTGCTGGTATTCAAATTCTACAGGGACAAAGTGAAAAAAAAAATGTAAAAAAATAGTATCCTTTCCATTAGTTTTTAAAAAAAATGTTTTTGAGGTAAATGAAATAATAAATATAATTTTTTAATTGAAAAGAAAATTGATTTTTCTAGTTAGAAATGCTGATTCTCCCCTAAATCATTCTGGTTAAGAATGATTAAGAAAAAGAGTCTTGTTACTGCTTATATTTTCTGAATAAGCCTCCCAAATCTCTCATGTGTATCACACTATTGTTTTTGTAATTATAAGTAGGGAGTAATTCTGCAAAAAAAATGAAAATAGCAAGTAGGAGTAACAAATATTGTACCATTAGAGCAGAAGACATCATCTATCAGGACAGGGAAAATGCCATCTTCCATGCTAAAGAAGCTAGCAACTGCCTTCTGAGTTATCGATTGGCACTGTAAGCCCTGCCTCATAGTCACACTAGGGGGCTTCGTTACAATATTTAGGGAAGAGAAGCCCTGCCAAACCCATGGCTTTTGGTTTTCAGAGGAGTCCAAAAAAGCCACCAGGCACCTGGTGCCCTGGGTGTCTCTGGAGCTTCCAGCATCAGTGGCCAAGGTACTACATCTAATCCTCCCACGAACCAGCCCACACGCATGGCAGGGCACAGCACCCCTTGGAGCTGTCTGCCGTAACAAACAGAAACACCCAGTAAATTGGGTTTGAAGGATTAATTTTTTTCCCACAGATCACTTTAATGCCCTCATGACCAAGGCCCAGACCTGAACAGGTGAATCTCCCCCTTAGGCTTGTTAGGAGGAAAGTTCAGGCAGCTTCAAGAGCAGATTTGGGGTAAGTGAACAAATCCACAAGTTTTGATGCTGCCCGATTGCCAGAGCCTTCAAAACCGTAGAGAAACCCCTCTGGAGCTGGGTCCTTGTGGGACTCACCCAAGCCTCAGCTGTTCTGCCTGGAAATTAGTGTCTGCATTAGTCCTGGCTGGAGGAGCAAAACCAGCAACCCACTATTTAGCCACAAATACAAGTGCTCAGTCACACTCAGCACTCGTTTGGGTCTTGAGGGTTTTTTTCCATTCTGCCTTCAGCCTCAGCTGCAAATTCACCCCTGCTATTTGAGAGGGTTCAGTGCACTTGGCTTTCTGCAAGTCCCAGCCACGATTTGCTTTTAAACAAATCTGATCATGAAAAGTATTAACACTGCACTCTAGTTCTGAAACCTCCGTGAGCGGCGCACTGTTAATTCGCATGCGGTGGAGTCAAGCAGAGGTCAGGGTGGATGGGCCATTAATAACTGAAGCAAAAATGGTTTTAGTACCAAAATGTCAAACAACGTAAAAGCCAGCCAGCTGCACGACAGTGTGGTTTCCATCCACACACCCCTGCTTAGATGACGACCAAACCTGCTCATACTTAAAAGTTATGCAGTTAATTAGGAACATTCCCACAGAGGAAGCTTTAGGGAGGATGAATGGTATGTGAGATGGAAATGATAGGATTATCTTGTAATTGAGGTGGGAGAGTGACAGATGCAATACCGGATCTTGGATACATGGGAAATAATTATACGAATGCAGAATGCTTGCCCCAAAACAGCAAAACCTGGAGAATATTATTGGACTCTGTTGTGAAGGCACATCACCCTTCCTATGCAATTGAACTTGATGGTACTTTAGTATAAAGGTGACCTAGACTGTAATCACTGCCTTTAGACACTGTGAATTTTTTTTGGGTACTCTGTATTTTTATATATTGTACAATGTAAAGAATAATTCAGAAATAAAACAGACCAACCTGGCAAGCCTCTGTGTTATTTCTCCTCCGTGGCTGATCCGTGGTGGGGCCAGGGCTCCTGAGCAGCACTGGCAGGACAGGTCAAGAGGGACCACAAAGGAGCTTCCTTCCAACACTGGTGGTCAAGGCAATGCAAAATTCGCTCAGCTGCTTGTGTAGGGATGGGGAATTGCAGCATGCATCCTTCCTCCCCATCTGCACTCCAGCTGCATCCTGAGGCCCACATTTCGAGTATATCTGCCATGAGTTGTAGACTCTGTGGTTACAAAATTGTGTTACTGCGTATAACACCAAAGTCTGTCACTGCAGTTTACCTCCCCTCCCACACAAACAATGCTGGCATACAGCACCGCACCAAACTTGGGGTGGCCTTTGATAAAGGGTATTTCTGAGTAAGGTGCCTGGTGAGGTACGACCAAACCTGTCTGAAATTTTGGGTGCCAAATCCACCTCCAGTTCTGCACTACACGTCTCTCCCCAGATCTCCACCCGTGATACTGAGTCTCCAAGGACACAACTGCTCGCTGTGCCCCGGAGACTGGCTGGCTGCAAGCAGCAAAAATACGCTCATCTTCTGCAGAACCTTTCAGGTGTACGTGCTTAGCTGCAATGAAATCCTATTGCTGCTCCTTCACAAGCCCTACATATTGATGCGAAAAGTTATAAAAAGCTGAGGGACATGTTTTGATTGAAGGATGATTGTAGCCTCGTATTGAAGAACGTTATAGCTCTTGTTGCATTTATTAATCAAAGTAAAGACCATGAAAAGTGACAGAGTCAGGAACATTTTAGTTTATGTTCCAATACAGCTCAAGACTTGTATTGAAGTTTCATACAGAAAATTACACCATAATGTCGTAAAAAATAGATTGGATTACTAATAACCTGAAACGTGCTACACCTGCATACATAATACTTTAATCCTACTAAATCATAAGCTATCATTTGGGTGTTTTCATATTCTCAAGTGTGCATACAGGAATTTCTTTTCAATGCAGACCATTAAAAAGTAATTGAGAGGCACAATATCAGTAAAACCAAACTTGCTATGAATAAGATGGATTTTTTTTTCCCCCCGGTTAGTTTGCATGATAACATGGGGAGGTCATTTTTGAATGGTTTTGTTTTGCATCAAGACACCTCTGTGCACAATTACAGCAAAGTATCACGTCGGAACCTATTTCCAATTTCCTTAAAACCTGTCTACCACAACATTTTTTTTCCGGTTGCTAATTTGATTCATTAACATAACAGTTTCACTTGTAGCCCCAGCGCATTTTGTTCTCTCACTTTCACTACGCATCCCAACAGTACCCTTTTCCCTCTTTAATTCTTAACTGTGTTTAGTAAACAGTGAAAGCTTTGCTATCTTGCAGGTTCCCCATCAGCTTTTTATTAAGCCAAAGCCTCAGGGCTGCGCTGCAGGCAGTGGGCTGCCGAGCAACCCCCGCTGCCCACGGGGTTTGCTGGGGAGCTCCTGCAGCAGTGCAGCAAATGCAGGGCCCTGGGCCAGGGCGCAGAGCTTTCTGCAGGGACCACAGCGACTCGCACCATGGCTCCCCCTCCAACAGCAGCGCTTGGCAGGTGAGTGTAAGAAACGGAGGAAAAGGAAAAAGCAGGAGGTACAACATGATTCATGTCCACGTGTTTCCTCCCAGCTCCTTGCCATAAACGCTTTAGGGATGCCCTGAGCCAGGCATTGCACTGACAAACCTGTCCTAGCCCTGTCCCTCCGTGTGAAGCCCTTTTGCTAGTGTTTTCGTCTCCATCGAGGGCTGGAAACATCTGTGGCTGGTGGGGCACTTGCCTGGGCAAGGACACAGCCAACACACAGCATTACAGAGGAAAGGAGGTGCAGAGAATCGCAGCCCAGCCCAGTTCAGTTCAGTGCTTGTGAAAAACCACCAGAGCAAGGACTCAAACGCACGCGCTGCAACCACTGCGGAGCAGCTGAGCAGCTACATATTGGCACCAGGACGTTATCAACAGCAAGTCATGTCAGACCAAGTTAATTTCCTCCCCTGAACAGGCACCATGTCCTTCAGATAGCGCAAAAATAAGAAATATCCTGCAGCCTGATTTCCAACAAGGCTTTCGACTGTCTCATACATAATCCTCATACACTGCTGGGAGTAGTGGCAGGGCAAAGCATCATGCAGACACCCTCCTCGGAAAACAGTCAGGCTGTGGCAATGAAAAAAGCTCCAAGTGGATCTCCTACTGCCATGCCCAGCACTCCTACAAGTGCCCAGCAACCCCACCAGTCCCATCAGTGCCCCCCGTTGCCCTATCACAACGTGATCACAAGCCCTGGCTCTGACGCCTGAATTTCCCTCCGCCCACACTGGCACTTCACTCAGCTATGAAAGCCTGTGTGCCCATGCTGCTGGGATCGGGCAGGGGGACAGTCCCCAAGCTCAGCAACAGCTCCTGAGACAGCTCAGTAGAGCCACCCCAGCTTAGAGATCACCACGGAGCAAGCACCTCTTCAATATGCATGAGTCAACACCCGCAAAAGCATTGCTTCCCACGGTGCCTGTGGTTTTGCCCCTTGAGTGTACAGCCGAGAGGCCACATGCTCTCAAACACACAGCTCAATTACTAAAAGCTTTGGAGATTCATTAAAAATGCTGTTTTGCTAACAGCTGAAATGCATTTTAACATGGTTTGTTTTGTTCTTTCATAAAAAGCCACTCACGGAGTTGTTATTGCACTTTCTGTTTAAAAAAGCTTAGGTTCAAATTAATCAAGGCGGCGGCAGAGTTCAGCATAGCCCAAGCCTGCTTCCAAAAGAAAATACCCAACAACACAACCCCACCACACACACCCCTCGCAGCAAGGTACGGACAGGCAATAAATTCCTTACATTGTCAGAAACAGAGAGAATCAGGCTCATCGGCCCATTTCCCAGGGCACCTGCCCCCTGCCCCCAGCCTGTCTTTGGTCAGATTTCAACCCTTCAACCTGCTTACAGGAACCCCAAACCAAACCATTTTCCTCTGGAGAAAGGGCTGATTCAAGCTAAGGTAATTTTGTTTGTTGAGATAAAAATGCGTAGCTGGCTCTCAGCAGCTGGGTAGACTCTTGCCTTACTTGCTTTGCCCTGGTGTGCTCGCAGGGCAGGTTTATTTTGTGAGCCAGAGTTTATTTTTTTGTTATAACTGCCCTTGTGTTGACCACTCATGGCAGCAACTCAAGTGCACGTGAGATTAGCTTGCTTTCATTGTAACACTACAAAGATGACAAGAAAATGGGGTGCTGTACACCAGCCACATCCACCTGTCAAGTCCACGGTGTGTATCGCTACAGAACATGGAAGATGCAACTCATTGGATCATTGCACCAACTGAAGCAGTTCTGGTAGCCAGCAAATGCTTAAAGCTCCTTCTGGCTGTGGGGCAGAGGTGCCTCCTCACTGAGGCGCTGTGCTGCATCATCGTCACACTTCAACATAACTTTTTTTGAGATTTTCAAGGTCAAACTACACAGTTTACGAGCTGGCAATTAGCTGGAAGCAAAAAGTAGTCCTGGTTTTCCATCACTCTGGAGACAGTGTGGTGTCTCCTAGACCCAGGGTTAGCATCGACCATGGTGAATGGCAAAAGGCTGTTGAGGTTCGATCCATCTAACCTTGCTGTATTCCTTCATTTTTAAAACTCCCATAGTCATTTCCTTGCTGTCATGGAAATAATGGAGCCAGCAATGGATTGCTCCCCTCTCAAGCGCAGCGTAATGAACAGCCATCAGAAACATTTGATATTTCCATGATGCGAAGCATCAATGGCCACAGAGAAAACTGTACCCATTTTTGCAGTACTTAATTTACTGTCATGAGCAAGCGATCTGTACGAGAGAGCAGGCATAACACTGATACACTTTTATTACCCTGGCAGGAGCCACATTATTGTTTTCTGTTTTCACATTTCTTAGCAACAACATTTTTTTGTTCATAGGATTCTTCATAGGAGCTCAGATGAAATTATTTTTATGTTGTACCCAATTTACATGCTGACTTACATCAGCCTGTCCACGAGCGAGAGCCTTACTTTCTGCCTGAAAGCCTCCTGGCAATTACTACTGTCTTCTGCTGATCCATCACTCCTCTGGCATTGGAAGAGACAAACCTCGCTGCCTGACGGAGGCCGCTGCCCTGGGGAGCAGCTTGGTCCCCAGCAGTCCCTGCCATGCCGGGTGGTGTCACAGCCAAGGAGGGTCTGGAGCTAATAGCTACAAGACTTGTGCTCTGAGCATCACTTTTGCATGCCAGCCCAGAGACCCACAGTCCCGCCCCAGCCAGGATAAAATCATCTTTAAGTACCACGTAAGTGTACAAGATAAGACAAGCCGTGATGCTTTAGCACAGGCTAAGACCTATTCTGAAAACCTCTCTCAAAAAAGTCTTTTCTTCATTTCAGTGGCAGTTGAAGTCATTTCTGTATGGGGTTGTGCCAGTTTAGTTCACACTTCTGCTGCTCATCTGCTCACCACAAACCCATCAGAGCCGTCATTTCCTTTGCCCACCAGAGATACTCTTCCAGCACCGAACTCAACCACAAAGCTACATCTGTATTCCCAACCCTCAGCTCTGCAATCAATGCCAGGTTTAGGAGAGCCCTGGGGAGAGTTTGAGGTCCAGAACACAGTGGGGCCAGTTCATCAGCTGCCAGCATTTCCTCTGCCCGTGCCCGCCTGACCCCACTCACCAGGGTCCCACCGAGGTGGCGTTTCCCTCTGTGCTGCCCGTGAGAAGGTTTGCATCCCCTGCCCACTGTCTTTTAGTGCCAGAGCCAGGTACTTACTGTGGTTGTAGGTCTGTGGCCAAGCAGATGGATGGACAGACAGATTGACAGGCTTACTCACAGCACAGCCCTTGCAGCGCACAGGGAAGGGGTCCAGCCCATCCTGGTACCACTGGCAGAGCCCCTCCAGTCCTGGGACCTGCCTGCAGATGTGGAGCAAAATCAGAAAGATCCCCAAAAGAAACCTCGCTGCAGCCATAGGACCTGCTGCAAAGCTTGCTGCTTAGAGTCTGGGACAACCCGGGGCTGCTCCACCACCGTGGGGACATGCTCCCATGCTTGTTTGGCTCCCAAAGAGTTACGGTGTTTTTTCTAGCCCATAGCCAAGGATGACTTCACTGAGTGACTGGCCCACACTGGGAGAGGAGAGCATGCTGCTCCCCGCAGCTTGCGTGAGGAGTCCTGGCACAGTGCACACTGCGGTGCCTCCCCTCTGCCTGCTCAAGCCCAAGCTGTAGCAAAAAACCCAAGCCCAATCACCTGGTTGCACATTTGTGTTCATATGGTGGTGGGTGCAGAGTAGCATCGGTGTTGTGTATCAGGTCTTGGTTCCCAATGAAACTCCCCGGCTGCAGCCCGGATCGCGCTCCTGGAGCGGGTAAAGCACTGCGGCTGCTTGGCCCTCGTGACCCCTGGCAGGACAGCAGAGGCAGGCCCACCTGCACTCGGGTGCTGCTGCTGCTCTTCCCTGATGTCAGCATCCCCCGGTGCGGGGCTGCAGCCCAGAGGTGCCAGAACGGCCATACCCAGCATCAACAAGTGACCCTGACTTTTTCCCCAGCCTCTGCTTGTCTCGCGGCTGTTAGACACAAGGTGTCCGTGAGCAGCTCCCCCACATCTGGGCACAACACTGAGCGCCTGCGCCCAGCCCAGCCGCTCTCGCAGAGCCTGTCTGCCCACATGCAACTCCAGCGTGGTCAGAGAGTGAGCCACCATCAAGGATGTGCTGGTCAGGAAAGAGAATAAATGTCATTTATATGCCAGGGAACCAGCAGATTTCAGGAACAGCAAAGATAAAATAGGAACTGGGTGAAAAAAACAACTGAGAAAGAATGGGCGTAGGGGCTTGACCAACACACAAAACTACATCAGGGATCTGAGGTAGACCCTCAGCTCTCACCCCCCCAGGGACAGAGATCTCCGTAACACCACAAAGATAAATACAACCAGGAACTGTATCATTAGAAGAGCCTTAAGCTCCCATATATAGCCTGGAAAGAGACTGTTGCTAAGAATAGTGGGGCCCAGATATTCCACAACATGAGAGTTGACAGATTTCTTCCCAGCACTAATAGGATGTGAGGCTATTTTAAACCTGCCCTAGTAAGTAGTCAGGGCATTATTGAAGAGCTGGTCCTAGAAAATAAACATGGATCAAGAGATCCCAAGTTGGGCCCGTTTCAATTAAATGCAGAACACACACAATGGGAAGGTTATTACAAAAACCCCAACAGAGATGTCAGCGGTGGGAACCAGCAAAATCAACCGGCTTGCAGCACCCTGAGCCACGAGCCTGGATGAGGCAGGGTGTGAAATCAGAGCTGCAACTGCTGCCAGCACCTCGCCCTCCCTCGGTTCCCTGCTGCCGCGGGACCCCTCTGCCCCAGCCCATCCCCTGCATCCCACAACCTGTGGGGACCCTCGGTCCAACAGCAGTGCCAGACACCAACTCTAAAAGCTCAGTAAAAGCGATGGAAATCTTTCTGTTGGCTGGCTTGGGTGCTGGATGAGGCTACATTCATTTAGACTAAGCACCCCCAGTTTCATAGCAATATCTGCAGTGGTTTTCAGCAATATTATAGCAGAAGGAAACAATTCCCTTGTATTTTCTTGGAATTAGTCAACAGTGATGGTAGCACATCTGAGTAACCCCTTTAATGTGCAACAACCAGTATGTAAAGTAACGTGCACTTCATGGTCAGATTCCAGTTTTAAAAAGAAATGACACAGTGGATGTGTTACATTGACGAGTATATAGTAGTTTCAACATTATTTTCTCAAAAACAAAAATACATCACATTGCAATATCGCATACAAAAAGTAGAATTTGCCCTAAAATAAAATTCTTTCAAATCATTTAAAAAATTACAAAAGTAAAATACATACAAACTCCAGTAAAGTTGAACAGTCTTACAGGTCAAGGATAGTTTACAAAGATGCTCTCTAACACATAAAACTCTCTTCCTTCTCCCTATGTTCATGCAGTTCAAAAAACCTCAACCGTTAGGTGCATCACATAATTAAAAGCTGTTTTTTCCAGCTTATCAAGTACGTGTTTCTAAAATGCACAGTGGAAGACATTAAACTTGGTAGGAGAAAAAGATAATTTAATTAGCAAATATCATACACAGGGAAAATAAATGTGTCTGGAAAATACATCATTGTCCCGGTGGGGAGCAGCAGCTGGTGGCCCATGAGGACGCCCTGCAGCTCTGCTGGGCTGGCTCAGCCCAGGTGATGGTGAGCAGCAGAAAGGTTGTGGTACGCAGGAGAGGTGCAGGCAGGGGCTAAGCCAAGGGAACCAGCTCTGGTTTTGCCACTCATCATGCTTTGATTGCACATCCAGGGCATCCAGAGAGAGCCAGATACAGCCCAGAGGCTCTGCACCCCATGACTGCCCCAAGCAGACTGGCTCTCTGAGCATCCCTTCCCTAAGCACAACCATTTCCCACCAGTTTGTTAATGTAACCTGTCCTGCCGCGGCGTTTTCTATCCATACAGTACCTACTGCCTACACCTTATAGAATTAAGCTGGCCAGACAAAGAAAGCCAGGGTCTGCATGCCCCACAGAAGTCTGAGGACACACGGCCCATTAAACGGCTTTTCCCACACCCTGCTCCAGCCCCCATTCCTCACAGGATCCCAAAGCACTTCCCAGCCCTGACCCCAGCGTGTCCCTGCCTGGGGAGGGACAAGGGGCATCCCCCTCCCCTTTTACAGGTGGGGAGAGGGAGGCACCCCATGCACAAGCATTCCTTCCCCAAACCCCCGAGCAGCTCTGTGACCAAGCAAGCACAGTGCCCAGGCTCACCACCTGTCCCAGCATCACACAAACCTGCATGTGCTCTCTGCAAAGGAAAATACGGGGTTGGGGCTTTCTTGGCTTTTGCAAAGAGAGGGGCTAAGGTTGGAGAAGTGGCCTGAGCCTAAAGGGAAAAACCTCTCCATAAAGAACGGAAGGCTTTGCTCATGGTATTTTCTCTATGTAGCAACACAAAGTGAGTGCAACGAGTCCTTCCAGCTACAAGTAGAGAAATCACATGGGGAAAGCTAGCTGGGAGAGAGACCATGGAAGAAAAAGCTGCTCTTGCAGGGAGTGAGTCCCACCTGCCTTACCTGACACACTTGGAAAACCAGTGCCTGTACACCGTGTGCCACAGCCATAGCTGTTCCTATGGCACAAATCATGCCACAAACATAAGATGAAGGTCAGAACCTCATCCTTGAGGAAGTAAAAAATGAGACCCTGCTAACATTGGGCTGCAGAAGACATCCCTCATGCACAAATAACCCAGGCACCCACCACCGTCAGACCTTTTGGGCATCTCGGCTGCAGCACTTCCCTTCTCCCCCCATCACTGCCCCTGGCCTGGGCACGAAGGGGGGCTGAGCAGTGGCAGGAGCTTTGGGAGTGGGTTCACACTCCAGGTGGGCACGGATTACTCCATACACATTGTGATCCCAAGTAAAAGACAGGAGCCAGCACATCTGTGCAAATATTTGCTTTTGCTTGTCAAAACTTTGGACAGACTTACATTTCTTCCTCTATTAGTTTCATCTGCCTTGAAACGGAAACTGCAAAAATTCTAAACAGATTGACACCATCTTCTGACTTCGCTGCTGCCTGCTCTGCAACAATTCTCCTGCACCACCCGAAATGACACCCCTGAAGGAAGCAAGGCAGATATTCCCATGCCACCTACAACCCACCCTGTAGCAGTAATGGCTGCGGGGAAGTGAATGAGGCCTGTGTTGATACTTATGATCTCTCACACGCGAAGCAGTAAGCCTGGAAGCTATCCCTCTGTTGGAAAGGAGACAGCAGCCATGAGGTGGCTTTTCCCCTCCTGCACGTGCTCCTCTCCTCCTCCCAGCCCTGATTGCTGGGACCCACAGAAGATGATGACATTCTTGTTTGTTTTGGCAGCATCTACACTTGCAGGGCTGTGCATCCAGGACCACTGCTGCCTCCCTGCACGCACATCCCTGCTCCCCTCGCCTAGCGCTTTAACAACACCGAGAACGATGGCCCCAATGTCAAACACTAAATCGATATCAAATGTTCACATACGCTTTCATACCAGTGTAGCAGTTGCCTTGACAAGTTATTACAATGATCCACACTTAGCCTAAAAGAAAAACCTCCCAAACTAATGAAACACAAAAATGCCTTTGTTACAGACTTAACATTTGCAAGGGGCCCAATAGAAGAAATGAGCAATTACAACCCTATGTAACAGCATTACAGGACAGTTATATCCACTATGCAAACTGTAATTCCCATTCATTTTTCAGTCAATCCTCACAATAAAATAGCACTTCCCTTTCTAGTAACAGCCAATATACGCATATCAATCAATTCAGCTTGTTTATAATGCAGTGTAAGGATACGCAGTCACTTGCTAAATTACTGTAGAACAAGCCCATCATTAACATCCCTGTCTCCACAAAACTTTAAATTTTCTATGGATTTGATCAACTCAATGCAACATATCAGTGTTGAAATGCCCTTTGGAATGCTCCCCCTCCCCCAAATCCATCACCCTGATGGTCCCCAAAGTTACCACTGCAAACACTGATGCAGCCTGGGGTTTTCAACCCACTCCAAAAAGACATCCCACTCCAAATCATTTCAGCTCTTTCAGATGGTTGGGAATAACTCTGTGATGCTGTGAAGCTGAATACCTAACATGCATGGTGCCTATCAACTCGGCCTCTCTAGGTGTGGGAGCTAAAATTACAAGTTTCAGGCAAATTATAGTCTGTTCGTAACAGACTATCTGCTCACATATACACAAAATCCTTTGGGTCTGTACTTTCTTGCAGCTTGTATGATTTCCTAAAAAAAAAAAAATCACTATTTTTATGTATATTAGGTACGTGGTCAGTCAACCCATCTAAAATTGGCTTGGGATCATGGAAACTCTTCTCGATGCCTCCAGCTCAGGGGAACAAGTGGCCACACAGGAAGGCGAAGGATTTAAAAGGAAATTAATGGGTATCAGCAGTGTCAAGAGACAGCAAGCAGTGCCGTGAAGTGGAGTCTACTTTAGCTAACCCTGAGCCTCCTCACTAGCAGCACGAAAGCCAGCACAGCTCCGCAGCTTGCAAGCAGCAAAGCCAGCAGCCCTGGAAGCTGAACTGAGAGTCGATACCCAGCCAAGCAGACACCTGAGGAGCAGCCTGTATTTAAATTAAAAAAAAAAGGACTATTACAAGAAAGTGATCACTATAGAGCACCCTTCCCAGCATTTTCCATATAAAAACATAACACAGTTTCTTGTATGTTAGGGGGCTCTGCACTGCTGGGAAAAATTTTCTTCAAGGCTGTGAACTTCTGGGACATGAAGAGAAGTAAATATTGTGACTTCCCAGGGCACCTTCTTTTGCTAGCAAGTCACAGGCCAAGCAGCTGCCAGCATCGGCTACTCTGCAGCAGCGCAATGTAATGTCTCATTTAAATAGAAAACCCCATTGCTACCGACTCAGAAGTTAGAACTTTCACTAATAAAAGAAATAACTGTTTTGAGCCTGTTCTGCACTACTGCTAACTGAATCAGCACTGCTTAGGGCTCGCCATGTGGTCTCTAACTTCCAGCAAAGTGCAGTTATCCTGACAGCTTGGACCCTCGGCAAATCCAAACAAGGGTGGATCTGGTGATAACCCTCATCCAAAAAATATTCCCACGGACTGAGTTTGGTTACTTACATGAAATGGACTGCTCCTCCACAGAAGGACACTGCTGCTGGGCACAGATGAGGATAACACATTTTCCAGAGATCTCAGCAAGCACATTTGCAGTCCTCACCTCCGTCCTGAGCCAGACTTGCTGCTCTAATAAAATCCTAAAGCCTGAACACCATGTGTGTGGAATGCAGCAGCACCCCGTGCAGCTTCAAAGAATTTGGGAGCAATCCGTTGGCTTTCACCCAGGCAGATTTCCATCGGACTTGCCGGGAACTCCAGCAGAGCCCCAGCTGCAGAATGGTTCCTGCAGCCCCAGCGCAGGTTTCCAGCAGAGCCCTGCTGTGCCGCTCGGCTCGGGAGCATCCCGGCCTCGGTGCAGGGCTATAATGAAGGCCACACACTACAGCACCCAAGACAGACAGAGTGGTTTGGGTTTGTGTGGCAAAGTTTTTGTAGTGGGGGACTACAGGGCTGGCTTCTGTGAGAAGCTGCTAGAAGCTTCCCCCACATGCGATGGCGCCAACGCCAAGATGGCTTCAAGGCAGACCCGCTGCTGGCCACGGTCAGGCCCATCAGCCACGGTGGCAGCACCTCTGGGATTAAGCAGCAAAGATGAGGGAAAAGCTGCTGCATGACAGCAATTGCAGCCTCAGAAAGGAGCGAGAATGTGCTGCAGGAGCCCTGCAGCCCCCCAGGCCAGGGCAGAGGGAGGGCAGGAGGGGCTCCGTGTGCCCGAGCAGATGCCCCGGCAGCCACAGCGAAGCCCCCGGCGAGGCGGGCTGTCCCCTCGGCCCACGGAGGGCACCGGGGGAGCAGATCCCCCCGCAGCCCGGGCAGGGCCCCGCGGGGGCAGGGGGTGCCCGCAGCCCGAGGGAAGCCCCGGCTGGGGCAGGGTCGCTGGCAGGGCCTGTGCCCCTGCGGGGGACCCCGGCTGGAGCAGCCTGTGCCTGAGGGGCTGCGCCCCGCGGGGGGACCCCGGGCTGGGGCAGGGCAGGGTGTGAGGAGCCCCCCCCCGAGGGGGAAGGGGGGCAGAGACCAGGGCTGAGGGACTGACCCCGGCCCCAGGAGAGACACCGGGAGGGAGGCTGTGCCCGGGGGGAGGGGGGGGAGGGGAGGGGGGAAGGTGGTTTAAGATTTCGCTGTATTTCTCATTACCCTCCACTGATCTGACCGGTAGTAAGTTAAACTAGTTTCCCCAAGCCGAGCCTGCTTTGCCCGTGACGGTCACTGGTGAGCGACCCCCTGCCCTAATCCCGGCCCAGGAACCTTTCGCTGCATTCTCCCTCCCCGGCCCAGCTGAGGGGACACGCAGAGCGGCTGCGGTGGCACCCGGCACCCGGCACCCAGCCCGGGCCAGCCCAGCACACACAGAAACTTCTACCAAAGCGTCAATGTTCAGGAGGGCAGTGAGCAATCCACACTGACTCAACAACAATCTAGCAGGGTTTGAAACAAGACGTTCACCCTTCTCCCCTGACTGTGCGGACAGTCTGCATCTGGCAGCACTGACAAGTATTTTGAATTGTTCAGTGCCTTCTGGAACAGAGGCAGAATAGGTTACAGTCTGAATATTGCCTGAAGTGCTTCTCCATCTTAAAATAGTCAGGGCAGTGAAAGGATTAGAAATCTCTGTCACTCGGGAGAGTGCCTAAACTGTGCAATTTTAATCTTAATATAGCTACAGTAAATTGCAGAAGCAGAGCTCCGAAGCCACCCGAGCTCGCAGTTCTGCCATGACAATGCAACTCCAATCGACTCTTGGCAAGCGATCCCTGGTTTCAGAAGACAATAGGTAGCAGCAGCTACCGGATATTGAAATTATTCCAGGCACTAAAACATAGTAAAAAGAAGTTGGACAGTTAATACCATCCATCTGAAAAACAGTAAGAGGATGATGCCAGCAGATCTGAACATGCTGGTTAGATTGATTGAGTTACCCCATTGTAGGTTAGCTCCATTTCTACAAAAAGCCTGCTTCAAGACAGAAAAGATCGTTTAGTAGCTGACATAGGCAACGAGCTAAGTCAATTTTCTGTTACTACAGTACATACCTTCGTTGCTCTGAAAACATAAAAGCAGGGAACAGCTTTTATTTTGCTGCACAGATACACTCCTGAGTTAAAGGTATTAGTGGCATATTCTCTCTGCAAAAGAACAGCAGACAATGAACGGATCCATGTCTGAATGGTAGCGCTCAGTTCAGGGTTTATTTGAGTGAACTTACAGTGCCGGTGTCAGCCCAGGATGGCAGAGAAGAGCCCTGCACAGGAGCTATGGGCATTTGATTCAAACTTCCACAGACACAGAACCCTGTTCACCAGCCGCCTCCAACATGTGCAGGCACCCTCTTGCAATAAAATTGCTACGACGGGAAATCATTCACACCCTGAAAAAAATTCATGTCGCAGACAGCATATGTATGCATTTCCATTCATGGCAGTGACTGGTTTAGTTGCAAACAGTAGCATACCACCATCCAGAGGCATGATTATTTAAAATAAACCTATGTAAACACGTACCCTTATATAACATATATAAAAGATATATATATATAAAGTTTTAGTTGTGTATACATAGATATAAACATCCACACACCTCTAACACAAAGCACAGAACACACACAAGGAAATACTGTAAATGATGCTGAACTGAATCTAAGAATCTGATTAAGAAATTATTAGCAGGTTTAAAATTGAGTTAAAAAACTATTCAAAGTGTCTTTAATGTTTATATTCAAGTAAGGGCCAAAACGACCACAGATTAGTACTGATAAAAAGAGCTGGCATTATTTTCCCCATACCATGCCAAAACTCATAAGTTCTTTGTCATTGTCAAACTCATTGTCATTTCGCCGTCATGCCACCTCATCAACTAGAAAGGTGTCATTTATTTTTTTTTTTTAGGAAACAGTGATTTTAAAGATTGGGTTAACAAACAATATTGTTTAGGCACCCTCAATCATAAGCTAATTCTAAAAACCACGCACACCTTAAAGTATCAGAAGAGAACTAGTAGTACTCTGACATCCACACCCACAGTATTCAGTGGCACACACAGGCCTTCACAGTAAAAAAGGCAGTACTGGAGATGGGGGAAGAAAAGGTGACACAGTGGTGGCCTTTACAAAACCAACATCTACCCAGAGTGACTCTCCAGTAAACTTCTGAGATACCACAGATGCTCTGTATTCAGGAGATACAGAACCTTGGTGATATTTCAGAGGCAACTGCAGGTGCAAGTTAGGTTTCAGTGGCAGCTAAAGCTATCATTTACTTGTGCTCCAGGGTGGTAACAACACTGCAAGGATTGTTTGAGATATTAAATATGGCTAAAACCCCTGGTACCAGTGTCTTATATCAGAAATTACTTTATTAGAATGTAAATGTAGTGTACAAGCACCAAATTCCTTTAGCTTAACTGTTTAATGGACATTCATTATATACATGACTAGTGATTTAAAAGAGAGATCTTTTTAAAAAAAGATTTTTTCCCCCCTCCTCTTTGTCATTTTTACTCCTTTTGTTAAGATTATTCACTATTTCTGTTCTGATAGAAGACTCTGAATATTACTGGTACCCCGGTGTGTATAACCATAAGTCGGCACACACGCACACATACTCACACACAACTGTACATCTCACTGCTACATCAACAGCCTTTTAAATAGAGAGCCCCTGCTCTGGCACTGGGACCTGTACATCAGATACATTATCTTTGTGCATTTCGGCATCATTTACCACCGCTCAGGGTCCACGTTTATCCCAAATCAAGGTGGTCTTGAACATAAGAACAGCCTGTCCCTCACCCTCTCTAATACAGCCACAATTAAGTCTTGTAATTTCTTTGTTTTTCTGATGTTCAGCCGTGCAAATCCAGGCAGATGTGCAGACTGCAAAGCTGAGTTCCAGTCTCTTCCAGCCAGTCTGGTGTTATCACACAGAGACAACAACGTCAAGATAGAGTCTGTCATAGGACTCGCGGAAGCACAGGATGAGGAGCAGACTGAGCAAACACGATCCTGGCAGGCACCAGTTGAACCAGGAAAACTCTGTAAAGCAGAAAACATACCCAAACTCAGTGTTACCAAACATTTTCCGTGTTTAAAGCAACCAAAACTTTGATTGATGGCAGGTTTGAAGGAAATTGCTGTGTTCTGAACAAAATCCTAACAGCTCTTGATCAATAGACAGTTAGTGTTGCCTATGAGACTCTTCCATGAACGCCTTATGTATATGTAGTTACACACATAAGCAATTACAGTGTTATATATATATAGTTATATACATATAACCAATTATAGTTATATACATATACATAACCAATGCCTCCAGCTAATGTTAATTCTCCTTATTCAACCTGCCAATGGAGAGAATGGGGGAAAACAATAAAATCTATCATTGCTAATGGAGAATAAACCACTTCTGAAGACTCTACTCATTAGTTCTTTGATTTCTATGGACTGAAAACTGAAACAAATTAAAAGCATAAAGAAGCAGCAGGATCTGATTTTGAATCAAACCTGCTACACACTATAAAGAGGGAAAACCAATTTGTTAGAAGAAACTTGTGAGTAGCACGATCAATTCCATTTAAAACTGGTTGCAAAAACAGCTCCTAAGAAGCCTCTTTTCGGCTGTTAGACATAATGTACTGCTCTTAAAAGCCTGTGTTCCATATTGAAGAAATCCTATCACCTGATATTTGGCTACTAATTAGCAGGTTTATGCAAGTTTGGTTTTTTTTTCAAACAAGTGCACCACCATTTCCTTTTTTTTGTACTTAAATTGACAGTTTACTAAAGAAACATTAATTTTACTGAGATGGTGGTGGTGGTGGGGGTTCCAAGTTTCTTTTATTACTGATTTATTTTTACAGAATCAAGACTACAACACTGCTACTTTCTTAAATCTGTAATTGATATTGCTAAAAGAAAAAGCACAATTTATATTACACAATGCAAAGTCAGGAAGCCTAAAAAACATATAAAATAATCAACCTTTCAAAAACAGTAACCTTCAACAACACCCTCCCCCAGTCACAAAAAAACCCTTACAAATTATTTTAGGCAATAATCTTATTAAAACCTTAGTAAAATTTTCCTAGGCTTGGAGAAGACCATGTTATATAATGCCAGAAGTCAATAGCCAAATGGTTTGCTATTATTTTCCTTGTAATACTCTTGCTTAATTGGATTAAACAGACTTTAACCCAAATATCATAAAACGCCAAATTTAACTTGCGAATCCTTTCTGTCTTTCGCAGTCCAGAATTTGTGACAGCACCAGCGATGCATAACAACACATCAATCGTGGGACGCTAAAGGTCAATTTGCTTTTGTTTTTCTCTTGGAAGTCCCTGCAGAAAAGGTGACAAAAACCACGTGCAGTGGCTGTGGCTTTGAGTCTCAGGGCACTGCACTAGCAGGGAGGCTGAGCTTTAGAAAGGTTTACACTTCCACTGTGCTAGCTGGACCAAAATCTTCACTGCACGGGACAGTTTCCAAGGCTTGGCTCTTTCACAGCCTTTGCAATATCACAGACAAGGGGAAAAAAGACAGAAATCAGAATTAAAACTACTGAAAGATTATTTGGCCTAAAAAGCAAGACCAAGGGAACAAGATGAATTTGAGTGAGTTCTGGTTTACCTGGAAGCTTCTTAAATGCCATTAGAGGATGCATTTGACTCAAATGAAAGACAAATGTTAAGATCATTATAGACTTTCTAAAGGATATTATTCTCAAAGGAGCCAACAGCACCCACTGGCATTGATTCCCCCCAGTGACCACATGCGCTCTTGTACTTGCAATCATTTCTGAAACTGCGTCACAGAGAATGGATTGTCCTAAGCAAAATTTTTTTCTTTTTTTTTTTTTCTTTACTTCAAAGAAATAGCGGAAATATTCCAAGTGTATGGACACACTAATTTCAGCTTTCTCTTTACCTGCATTTACTGATATCTGCTAGGGAAAGAAATACTAGAGACAAACCATGGCCCCATATACCCTGTATGAGGGAAAAAGTTCATTTAATCATAATTTGTCAATCAGGAATGTACAGAGACACTGGAACCCCATCCTTAGTTATTAAGTAATTCTGAACACTGGATTGTCACTCTGAAAAATGCTGAAAAAATTCTCAAGAGTAAACTGTGTAATCTTTTCAGCTCAGTGTAAACATTGGAAATAATAGTATATGTGAACAGAGTTTTATTTTATTAATTAATATTAACCATATTAATTAATATTAACCATATCAATTAATATTAACCATAAAAGCATTCTTTAAAATGTAAAGACTAAGTATCACAGGACCCAACGCTAGCAGGGATGGAATTCAGATTTTGCAATGTCAGTATTTAAAAAAAAAAAAGAAATTAAAAATAATTTCTCTCAGTTTGTGTTCACTGACCACAATCTGGAATGGGGTTTTCAACCTGTTTGCGATTCCCTGGCAGGAAGACACACAAGGCATGCTGAAAATTTGCCCCAGGGTGTAACCTTCATCATTTCAAGCACAATTAATTCTGCAATTTGTCAGTCTCCTCGTGGTTGTGAAATACACCACCTTACGTAGTACATGCAGCCATGATAATATAGAAAAGTTCACAGTTTCTAATGCTTTCAAAGCAAAAGTAAAATACTGCTTTATAAATCTTGCATCACAAAGCAAAAATTTACCACAACAAAATACAAACCAAAATTCTGCATCTTTGAAAACCATTAATAAAAAGACAACTTCCCTTTGAAAGCAAGATGGGTTCTTATTTTACAGCTTAGAGTAATAATATAGTCTACCAAATAGCAAGCTGAAAGTTACAATTGTGAGTTAATGAGAAAGCAAATAATACTCCAGAGATGAGAAAGTCTGAAGAAGTTGATAAAAACATCAAACAAGACACTGTTGTGCCTGATTAGACCACTGGATTATGTAAAGAAATGAGTATTTTGTCTTCGAGCAGTGGTCGAGAGATGCTCTCTCCCCTGCAATGGTACTACCGTCCAACCCACTGAATGGAGCTCACCATAACTGGGGAATTTCTGCTCTGCCCCTCCTGGGCAATGCAGTTATACCCCGAAGCATGAGAATGGATTAGCTTTATTGTGGTTTTGAAAACCCACAGCTAAAAACATTAATAATGGTCACATTACCCAGGCCTTTATAAAAACATGACAATGGCGTGTATCTTGATGGTTTCTGGCTACAGCAAATTCTAAGTAGAATATGACTATATGCATCTTGCACTAAGGTACTTCATTTTTATTAGTATGCATATAGAAAAGAACAATTAAAGTTCTTCTCCCTTGCTGCTACATAGGGGGATTCAAACATTTAATTATTAACAGAAAGTGTATGTGCAAATCTTCCCTTTACTGACATGCGTATGTCTTAATGAAGAATTATATTTACAAAGTAGCTTATATTTCTTACCTGTATGGTAAAATGTGAGAAAAAACAAAAGCACTCCCATAAACACATTACTCAAAAAGGTGACAACTCCACAGGTAATTCCTTCTGGAACAGGGTAGACCGTCTCCACAAAGAGCTCAAAGAATATTGGTACGCTGCTGTTGAGGAATATACCCAACAAAATGCAGGATGTGTACAGTGTAGCTATAACAGAAACAAAAACAGTTATTAATTTCATGCTGGCGTTTTTTCCCCTATTCAGAGCTGCCAAGAATACTAATACTTGACTAACCAAAAAATGCATAAACTTATTTTTATCCTCTATGCATCATAAAGCATACCACATCCCACTAGTTTCAGGCAAAATGCATGCACTGATTTGGAAAAAAATAAATAAATATCAGAAATAATGATTTATTTGTTTATTTAAAACAGAACCCATGAAGACATATTCAGTGATTTGGAATTCACTTGTAAGTAAAACAAACAACAGAATTATGAATGCAAAACATCACCTACTTCGATTTACCTCTGAAATGAACAGAAACTATTGTCCTACACACAATTAGGAAAGGGAGCAATTAATGCACCAAATTGGAAATGGACATGGATCAACCTTTTGACTTGGTTCTAAAGGTCAAAACTAATTTTACTTCCATGTTACAAATAAATACTAATGATCTACCAGATATGAAGACATTAGTATTCAGCACAGCCTGAGCTGCAACATGTTGAATCCCTTTTGGCTTCAAAAGGAAATGAAGGGCACCCAGCGCCTGGCAGGAACGGGACATACTTGATAATGCAGATTATTTACCACTGTACAACAAATTGTTTTTCTTGGGCCAAACAGCAGAAGAATACAGATACTTCTTCAGTAGCCTCAGACATTTTGTTCTACAACTTCTGACACTACCAAATACTTTACAGTGCTTAACATGTCAATATAGATGCTTAATATACCTATATTATCTATTAATAAACCTATTATAACTATTTCTGAGAGAAAAAAAAAAAAAAAAAAGAAAATTTCAGAAGAATTTAGTACCTATTTAGAAATGTAAGTAAACCTTTGCTAAGTGCTGTCATGGCAAGGGAAAGATTTCCTGACCTGCAGCCTCAACAACCTGAGGTTAGTGATCATGTAAAAAGTATAAAGGAAAGAATTAGAAGTCTTAGGGGTGCAGGGGAATGGGGAGTAGGTGGGAAGAAAAGTCTGGAATAATTTCTGAAGATTCCACGAAATCAACAAGAAAGCATAAAGAAAAATTTTTTGGATACAAAAGTTACCAAGTCACAGGGAAATTATAGCATCTTTTCACTGCAGTATAGTAGGAAGTCCTTTGTCAATTTTTTCATATAGATAAATATGTTTATATAAAATAGCAATTGCATTTTCAGCTTAATTTACTTTTCTGCTCTGTCTTGGAAAGGGGAGAACTGAAACAGCACTGCTTCATCTTCTGGTAAGCATTGCCTGAGCTTTCAATCAAGAAACTGTTAGGAAACTTCCAGCTTTAAAAAAAAATAATTTAAAAAAAAATCTTGTTTCTTAAAATATTAAGTATCATGGAAAAGAGATAAAGGCATTAAGAAGCAGAAAGGACTATCTATTAGATTGTCTGTTTGATATGGTTTGCTTCCAAGGCACAAAGACATCTTTCTCTACAGAGGATTTGCCCAGACAGGAAAAAGAGGACAGAAGTCCCAGTCAGAAAGATGATACAGATGGCACAACTTCAGGAGGGCCAGCTGGCCCCTGCTTTTTTTTAATATACCAGAAGGTTCTGAATTGTTAAGAAAAAAAAAGGAAAAAAGAAGAACAAATGAACCATGGTAAGTTTTCCAACTCTCAGATTCTTTTATTATAAACTGCAGAACAAAAGTCACAGAAATTGATGCACGGTATGTTCAAGAGTTGTCAGACAGGAAGGAAAAAACCCAAACCAGTATTAGGATGCTCTTCCTAATGGGCTCTTCTAGCGAAGTCTGAAGAACTGATTCCCTAGCTACAAGATCCATAGATTTTTGCTGCAAATCCTCACCAGTATTTAAAATTTCATGAAGCTCCCTTTGAACTCGTGTTTACTTCAAACACCACTGTGTATTGCTCTAACTGCCTCTTATCTGCTGGCAGGTGTAGCCAGCAAATCTGAACACATTCAGCTATTTGACATTTTGGTGTTGGCTTAAGAAACCAACATGTAAATGAAATGGAAGAGTGTCTTAAGACAAATGAACATCTGCCCCTCATTACGCTCAATTGATGAAGATATCTGTAGATAACCACTTGTAACCTTTAGAGATCATTTCCAAAACTTTCCCCAGAGAAAAGAAGGTGGTAGCCAGCTGTAATTCTGTACCAGAAACTCAAAACAGTGGAAATAGTCATGAAGCTGCTGAAAGCCACAACAGCACCACCAAAAGCGGAGCTGCATAAGGAGAGTGCCAGAGGCAACACCTCTGCAGGAAGACTGAAACCTCTTCCATAAAGAGCAACAGCCAGGAAAGGGGAATCATGTGCCTCTGAATAGAGACAATCTCTAGACGCATAATTTCCAGAAACTTAGATTCACTTGAGATGAAGACAAAAATATGCACCTAAGATTAGCAGCCATTTAAAAGATCAAGACTTCAAATTTTAGTCAATACAATAAATGCCAACATTTCCATAAAACAAACTGAAACCTTCAAAATAGATTTGATGGTTTAAAATACGCTAGTTGAATTACATCATTGCTTTTCACTTACTGAAATGTATGAAGAAGGCTAGATCATAAGCAAACAAGCACAGGAACTCCATACTTTAGAAACTACATGCTTACACTTCCTTGTTACAACAGCTTCCTTCAGTCATGCAGAGACAGCCGCCGGCACACACCTCACACCTCCATACTACCATGAGCAGAGCAGCTTTAGCATTGCCTTTTGGTTCTCCCCCAAAGTGTGACCTGCTTTGCGTGTGCATGCCAAAAACTGCCAGCTGAGTACCCATGGCACCACCTCACCTGAGATCACAGGTAATATTTCTAAAACAAGTTCTACATGTATGTACGCACATATTTGCAATTAATAAGCAGAAATGTCAAAGCAACAGGACAGGCAGAACATAGCATCCAGGAGATGCCAATTTAAGTTCTAAGATCTAACGAAAATGACAGATTTTAACTGGTAAACCACACAAAAAAAAGCTCTGAAAGTGAAGATGTACACATCTAAAAGCCTCCCTTAATGAGTACATATTGTAGCGATGGGAAAATATTTATTTCATGTTTCTGTAAATCATCCAAGGTCTTCTTGAGTGCTATACAAATAAGTTATTGAATTAACTCAGCAATTAAGCCATAAATCCAACTGGTCAACTAGACAGAAAGTAAAAAATAAAACCCGCAGTTTTAGAAAAAAAGTTATAGGAAGAGTCAAATAAGAGTTCAAATGTGGTTTTGCCTTTTATTTCACAGACTAGATAGCATATCTCATATTCTCGCTCACAGGCAACAAGATACTGTAGCAGGGAGAATAACACCTATTAATGGAGACCATTTACTTTCCATTACAGCAACCTTGCATTGAATGAACACAATTATCATGATTTTATGCTGTAGAAGAACAGCTGCTGAAGTTACAGCAAATGTTTTTTCAATTAAGACAATCTTGATGGCAGTCATTGGAAATGAATGTAAGGATATGAAAGCACTGACCAAAAAATAATAAAAAAAAAAAATTACCAAGAAGCTAACATTATGTCCTAAAGCTTAACAAGGACAAACAACTACCCTGGAAAGACATACACTGAGAAACTGTGTTATGCTATTAATAGAAAAAAATACCACTTTTTCTTAGGAAAAGGAATTAACTGCCTATGAGAATATGCACAAAGTTGTGTACCCAAGACAGCAGCAGCTGTGGACATAAAAAAAATAATGGAACTGGGCTGGGTTTCTTTAACCAGTTTTAATTAATGTAATACTTTGAAGATGTTTGTGTGAATTAAGTAGCTACTTCTCAGGCTGGTCACTGCAAAAAGATTAGGAAACGCAAAACACCCATCTGAAGCACAGCTGCTTCAGAGAATTGGCCTGGAGCTGCCGCAGCAGGAGGCTCAAGCTAGGCTTCATCATGTCATGTTCATGCTTGAGGTGTGAGACAACCCATGCTATTCCCTCAGTGCTCATTTTCCTGTCCGGGAAGGAAGCAAGGAATGAAATGTGCCTTGATAATAGCACTGGAGATTTTACTAGTTAGATGAAGTAAGGTACCAGACTGGGGACTGATGGTGATACAGTGGCTTAGCACAAAAGGGACAAAAAAGTAAGGCGGCAGGTTCCTTCCTGCCTTCTTATCCCCTGCAGGTCTTCAGCTACTGGATGGCAAATACATGTCCTGTATCCCAGAAACAGACTTTCTTTTCCCTCAGCTACAAGCTGTGACAAAAGCTTTATACTCATTAAAAAAAAAACCAACGAAAAACCCAAAAAAACAAAAAACCACCCCAAAAAACAACAAACCACCTCAAAAGAAAAACAAATTTAAAAATTCAAACAGGGATGTGATTAAAACAACAGCCTACACTTCATGTCACCAGATGAGCTTGCAACACAGCAGAAGGAGTCTCAAGTATCTCTGACATCCAAACAAGTTCCCAGAACTTCCCAGGACATTCTGCAACATGCTTAGCAATTTACTCTTAAATTAGACCATCACTACACATATAACTACAGAGCCTGATACAAACCCGAATGAAATTAACTGAAGGACCTCCACTGATATAAAGTTCTTATCAACCCATTGGCACATAAGTCTTGGCTGATCGTTAACAAATATGAAATATTACAACTTCTTAAAAAAAATTTGCAGATAAATTTACAAAGGAAATACAGATACTCTAGAGCAGTATCAAGTGCAAGCAGGTGGTAGATGATCTTCTTCCAAAGTTGTCTGCCAGAAACTCTTGAACTCTGTACATTTTGTAACAGTTCTCTTCTCAGACAAACTGAGCCAAGACTCAGAAATTTTATACAGATAAACAGGAAAGTAAATACAACTGAATATGTTCTCTTGGGTGCAGCATACAACTTAAAGCAAAACCTATGCAGACTGAGGGCATTTTGTCATTGTCCATTACAGCAGTATCCCAAATGCTAGAATGAAAGGATAATGCCTCATGTGGATGCATGTTTCATTGACTTTAGTATACCCACAAATTACCCGAACAATTCATAGTTCCTACCAAACTGTAAAGTCTGTAGAAGTGGAATTCAACTTCCCTATAATTTCATTCTTGCTACTGGCCATGGTAGCAATAGTCAGGGAAGATGTCCCCCTCAATTTTCCCATGAGAAATGTCACTCCCTCAAGGTAAGACAGTAATTTTTACTGTAATTCATTTACAGGAACAAAAAACACAATAGAAGGAGGATGTCCCCGTAGTGCACATTTATAACATCAATATGTTTCATTGCTTGGATTTCCATTCTAGCACACACTGATCAAATTCTTATCTCATGATATAGTTATGAAAGTAACCAAAAATCTGATCAAATTGAATTTGTTCTATATACTTCCCAAGAGAAAAGCAAGTGGAACTTGCTTTGAAAGCAGAGCATTCACTTTGGAGAAGTAAAAAGTGAAGAAATTGCAGTGCGCCTCAAAAAAACCCCAAAACCTCAAAAACTAAAAGGGGAAGGGGGGGGCGGGGCTGGAAATCACACAGTATTTGAGGCTTGCTATTGATGGATGCTTAAAGTGCTCAGATTTATAGATATTTGTCCTTGAGAAGATACTCCCAAGTTTCAAGCATTGTACACTATTTAACACTGGGGGTTTAAACCGTTTTAAAGTAAACCCCTTAAATTAGTAGTTCTTTAAGCACTCTTCTATGTGTGGATTTACAGAAGCCTTCAGGAAAACAAAGGTCATTATTCCCATCTTATGAATGGGAAAAACACAACAGGAGGCAGGGTAATGATTTACCCACAGCCATAAGCATGTTAATGCTGAAGCTAGAAAAAGGAATGTTTTCAGGCCACTGTTTTATCCTCTGAGTCCCCCTGCCTTATACTTATGAAGCACATATTGTTTATAGTAAAGAAATTAAACTCAAAGAAGAAAACAATCAGTATTAAATAATTAACAGCTCTCTCTTTCAATACTGTGCTTTGGAGATGAGGATAGGGAGACAGATGTGTTTATAATGTTCAGTCTGTTGAACCTGAAAATAAAGTGTAGGCTGCTTAACCTAAATATAGTCATCAACTCATGGAGTTGCCACCACGTTTAGAGTATCTGCCATGCAGCACTAGAATAGATTTTGTGAAGCAAAATTCTGCTGAATGTGCTCATAAATATTAGAATATTCTTGAAATGTGATGCTGAAAACATTCAATCTGAGCTGCGAGCAACTAGCGTTGCATATCAATTTTTGGAAAATGTGAGTATTTGTATCCAGAGATATACTACCAGCAATACAAAGTGGCAAGATACTGAAACTGGCATTACAATGCCTTACACAATTATTTTGGGTCAAAGTATCCCATTGTACATAAATTCACATAATGAAGTTCAGTACAAAGCAAACTAACAATGAACTTGGCACCAAGAAACAGATCAGCAGCTGCATTGGGAATTCAATGGAGAAAACTATTTTAATGCTCAATGTGTACATAAAATTGCCTTTGAAACTTGCTGAAAAATGCAAATAATATACATTAAAATTAAAATTTCTTAAAAGAAAATTCAAGCTTGCTTAAAATATAAACTGATTCCAGAATCAAGGGGTTTAAGCGCTATGATTAGCTGATGAGAGGTGTTTTAGACAGATGATATAGCAGCTATGATGGTACTATATCATTATTTCCTTGCTTTCTGTTTTTCCCACACTGGCACTTATAGTTCATACACAAGACTCCAAATACACTTCTTATAAAATGTTTTTGAGATACATTAAGAAGTCAGTAAATGACAGAGAAGTTGTCTTGCTCTGTGGCAGAAGATAAAATGGAGCATATTATGATAATGCAGAGCAATGCAGGCATTACACAATACAAACAATGCTAAACAGTATCATTTAAAGAAAACACAAAGCAGTCATTGATTTTTAATATCTGCATTAAAGATATCCATTCTAAGTAATTACATTTTGTAGGAAATACCTTTAAATGATGTCGTGCTTATTTACAAGGAATTAGGAGAATATTATACAAACAATTGCAGGAAAAAACATTTTGCTGTGACCATTTTTTCAAATACAATTCCTCCTCCAATATTCAAACCAGACACTACTACAACTGCTCCAAAGAATACTGATTAAGAGAGGGGGGTTGATTTGTTTATATTTTAAAAACAAATCTTTATAGAGATTTTCTTCCCTTCCCTTTAGGGGAAACTCTCATCTTTTTAGCATTTCAAAAGCCTGCTTCCATGCAAATGTACCCACCTGAGTGCTTACTCTGGAGTCCAGGTGAGAGACAGGTAGAGAGTTTTCCAAAGAGAGGAATGAGCATGTATGCTGCACGTTATCCACATGCTAAAGGAAAAGACTATTTTTGCACCTGGGAAAACCACTGGTAAGGTCTACCTATGGATGCAGACATTATTCATGGATCAAGCTGCTGTCAGGTGAGTTGGAGTGGATGCCCATGTTCTCTAACCCGCCTTCATCTCTAGGGTGAAGGCTCCCTTAACACCTGGCCTCCTACAAAGACCCCCATGAGAGGCGTCTTGCTTGCTCATCAGAATGACTGTCCTGTCCCATGGAAGAGCTCCCTTTTAACTGTACCAGCAGTACATCAGGTCATGTGGATATTTTAGCAGGTATCGCTGAAGACAGCAACGCTTGTGGTTTTGTAGGGCAAAGTCTGACTTGGTCAAGAGAACACTGAAGGCAGGGCAAGTGAGGAGCGGGAAGCCCCTCACAAAATGGGAGCTAGATGGTTGGAAGGAAAAACCTCCTCACAAGATCAAACGTGCACTCCCACAAGTTTCCATAACAGTTCAGTTTTGAACCCTGCTTGCTCTGCCTCCACATCTGAATAAGGCTGGAAGTGTGGACTGAGACCCATCACTGGCTCTGTAGCACCGCCAAGCCTAATACTACTTGTGCTCTTTGCCACAGGATAGGAAGAAGCTGAGGACCCTATTAACCTTCTGGCAACATCAAACCCTGTTGCTCTCAATTACAGAATTCCTGCTTTGCGGCAGGTGTTCAGTGATGCCTGCAAAGTAGGTCTGGAATAAAAAGCATTACATGGACCTCTTCTTAAAAAAAAAAAAAGAAGAAAAAGAAAAAGGAGGGATGGGGAAAGAGGGGGGGGGAAGGAAAAAGGGGGCAAAAAAATCCCACAGTGATGGTTGCTTTTGCTTCGCACATCTCCCAGCTCTACAAAAACACACCAAGGATAACTACCTGGAAGTCCACTGGCAGCGCTAGTCCACTGAGTGTTGCAGAGTGACTTCCACCTTAACCAGCTACCTCAAATCACTTCCCAGAGCTGCCAGCCAATGGCCTGCATTTGACCTCCTACATCTTTACTCCAATATACTCTACATCTCAAACTTTTAATTAAAATGAGGGAAAAAAAAAAAGTTCATCCAAATCAATTCAAATGTACCGTTTCTCCCAATTACTATGGAATGCAGAGGTCATCATCATATTGCATCATTACATTGAGGAATAATCTAGCATGAAGTCCTATAAATTAGCTTAAACAGCTTGTGCGTTTTCATCCATAACAGTATATTTCATAAAGATATACCACCGCTTTTCTGTGTACAACGATCTAAATTGAACAGGCACATTACATCTATTTTATATGAACTTTAATGAGAAAATGCTGATATGAACACTACCCCCCCCCCTTCTATCTATGAAGTTTAAACATTATGCCACAGAAGAAAAATAAAGATCTTTGGTGGCTGCACATTAGGCCCTGATGGTTTAGATTGCCTTTTTTTGAGGAAAACACCATATTGCTGGCAGTTCTATTCAAAACAATATTGTGTTTTATAGAAAAGGGCTCAACATTTACAGTGACATATATAAGAACAGCAAAGACAGAAAACTCTAAAATATAATTTACAACTCAATCTAAGGAATCATCCATTTTAAAAGAAATGGTAACTGCATGAAAAGAACAACCCTATCTTTAGACTTTTATCAAGGTATGCTAGTTTAGGATACTTTATATCAAACCCCAAATATCTTATATACTTTTATGTCCTGACAACGGATCACCTTTCTAAAAACAGACCCACCATAATGCACCTATATGCTATAAACAAGTAAGATTTCTTCTAGAACCTATGTTTCATGCTGAGTTCTTTACACAAAATGAAATAAAGTCAGAGACAGAGCTCCATCAGTTTTGTTTTGGATCATTGGCGAGTACATACATAATGACTTTAACCTCTTGAAACCTCTCTGCTTCATTCTTATGCGTAGACTTGAAGGGACATTTATATGTTTGGCTTGTTGCTGCAATTCAGAGGATAGAGTTACTGTACAAATCTCCGTTACTGCAGGCTTGTAGTGATGAGGCATGCAAGCATAAGAAATAAGCTTTTATTGCATTTATTTTAGATTTGATGGAAAAGTGTAGTCATTTGGTATGACAATAGCCACCATGATATTTGATTTGTTTAGCTATTAAATTACGTTTTATTTAAGCAGATTTTTTTTTAAAAAAAGTTGAGATTTCAAACTAAATCATAAATTTGACCTATCCATCCAGATGGTGTTTCTCCCGAATTGATCATGTGTTTCAATTTGCTGTACCCACTTTAGTTTATAGTTGTGACATATGCAATGCACCAAGGACACTTACTAAAACTCAAAGTTAATTTGAGTAAAACAGTATTTTATATACTACTCTCCACACCAAACTCTTTACTAAAAGTGGGAAAAAATAATTTTCATTTCTCCTATAATGCATAAACTTGCCTGTAACAAAGATGGCACTTTATTTAAAATGGATCTACAGAATTCTTTAATAAATATTTTCTAAAATCTCAATGGCTTAGTTTTACTGTAACTCATTACTCTGTTGAAGGTCTTGGAATCACAGGTGGATCAGTCCTCTAGATGTAAATAGTAAGGTGAAAGACAGATTTTTAAGAACTAAGCAGTGTTAATTTTCAGCTAAGTGTACAGCTTGCTGGCAGCTTGAATAGACCTGTGAGCTTTTCCCCCACTCCTGCCAACAGCTTTTTTCCCATCTTTGAGGCACAGGCTGAGTTAATTTTGGGCTGGAAGAGTTCCCTGAACCTGCATGCAGGTGCAGAAAGAGGACAGCACAGTGCAGGGATAGATTTAGATGGCTGAAAGTACTAGGGGTCACCTTGGTTTGAACTGCACCACGTGCTTCCAATAATCAATATACATTTCAAAACCCTAAGTTCCCAGATATGTCATTGTTCCTTATATGCAATGCTACTCCCATCTTTCATTCATCTGATTTTTCTTGGTTTATTTCTCACCTCTGTTATTTCAAAACACTCAAAACAGAAAAACAGTCAGTCCCCAAATCAATTTTAAATGTACATTCTGGGTTCTTACTATTGGGTTTTGGTAGTTTACATCTTTTTATGAAGTTATTCAAAGCTGGTAAAGAGATTTCAGATTCAGTAAGTTTTCTAAACCTTTTTTTTTTTTCTTGGTAAAACTACTGTATTACTAAAGATACCACACCAGGTTATAACATAGTTGATTTAAGATTGCCAATATTTGCCTGCAATACCAATTTTAAATAGGAATTAAAATCAATGCAGTACCTGTGGTTAAAGGCAGATGAGTGACACTATTTAAACAGGTGAGAGTGAACCAGGTTGATGCTAACGTTGCTCCAGATAAAAGCAGCAGCAGTATAAACTTCAGCATGCCCCTGATAAAATCTGCAAATCTGAAATAAAAGCACAGATCAGAGCAGTACAAATGCTGATTTTCCTACTATTTAAATGTGATGCTTGACAATTAATTCAGTATAGTCTCATTAAACATTCTGGAGACTACAAAAACAATTTAAAAATAATTTCTCATTTTCAGAAATAGAAAAAAGACATTCTTATAGAATGGTGATATTTCTAGCTGTCAAGCTGAAGAGCCACAGATTTTTTAGCTGTCACAAAACAACAGCCAAACCAGAACAATTCTCAAGGCATCCATTGAAAACACTCGGTATACAGGAAGGGGTTTTTTTTCCTTCTGCATTTGTTGGACACAACATCACACCACTACTTACATCGCTGTTTTGTCAGTGTTTGCCAGTCTCCCTTGGCAGACACACTGCTCAATTAGCATATGAGGAGGCTGCTGCATTTCATTCAAGACATAAAGTGTCAAGATTCATTTCTGTGGGAAATGACAGAACTCCAAATACCAGAATCCCTAGATTGAAGATGACAAGGAACAGTTTCTGAACCCTTGGATGCATTGGTGATGAAGTTCTTGGCGGCTTAGGCAAAGCAGGAACTCTTTACACAGGCAGCCACTCTGCCAGTGGCTGTTCTGGGTTGCAATGTTCCAGAAACCAAGAGCTTGGTGCCACTCCTCTCCTACACAAGCCCCACTGACAGTCTGGGGGAGGACAGCTCCACAAGTCCTTGGGCAGACTGCTGTTAGACAGAGGGAAATACTATCTTTATGCCACCTGATGGTACAATTGCTTTTTTCCTTTTTCTTTCAAGGACACAGAATGCACTTGAGCAGTGCTCACATGGTGTAATTATCAGTGCAACTGCTCTTTTCAAAAGATATTTCAACACAGCTACTAAAAAAGATATATTAGAAAAGGCAATGTCATTTATCCGCTAGTAATTTTCTATAATCTCCTGCTTAGAAGATGTGATTTTGGGGCCAGGCAGGGTAGCTATGTATGTCTAAAGAATTTCTTGTGCCCTTATAGCCTCCTACCTTGATTACGTTAAAGGCAGCACAATCCATCTAGGTTGGTCCATGATGAAATCTGTCCATCTGTCAGTTAACTGCTATCTCTGCCCTGACAAAGATCACTTTACAAGCAGATACAGCTTACTTGATAAACCAGATAAAGCTACCACCATTTTGAGAAGTAGGAACCTCAGCTCCACGTATACCGTAAGAGATGTGCAAGTAACGCAATCACAAAAAAAAAAAAAAAAACCAACACCCGACTTCTTTCCTCTTATTTTGATTCTCCCTGTGCTTTAATCCCACATTGAATTTAGCAGCAAGTAATTCAATAAGCAGTAGTGGAAGATCAATGCTGCATATAATCTTAAAAGTTTATGTCTGCAGTGTTCAAGTGGCTTATGCATTAATCTCCAATAGTCAGAGGTTAGCTGCTACTGTTGGTTTTTTCTGACAATCCAAATCCAGCAATCAGGATCACCTCTTCTCAGTGGTTTGCCACTTTCTTTAATTATTGTTTGGGATCACTGGGGTCAAAATCAGCAATTTTAAAAGCTTCTCAGAAGCATCTCAAAGTGCAAACTTTTGGCTTCTTCCACAGAGACACCCTGCTTTGCCTGCCGGCAGACAATTTCACTATTCCCTCTCCTTCCAGGCAAGAGCAGTTACGTATATCCCATCTAATGAAACACAGTGTGAGAAATATCAGTCTTCAGGGAGGGCATTCATAGACAACAGGTCTGAAAGGGACCTCTACGCAGTCCCCTATCTCCATCCTACCACCAGGTATGTGTGGGGATGAGAGGACGATACGCAGCTAAACCATTCAAAATAATTAATTGGAGTAAATAGCTACCTTTACTGAGCAGCTGCAGCTCTTTTTGACACAAAGATCGTGATTTGAGTATCAGCAGTAGCAGTATGCTCCAAGGAGCTCTCAGGTGTCACAGGACTCCAGATGGGTCAAAAACAAACTTAAAGGTTTATGCAGCTACTGAATTTCAGCCAGCAACAGAAATAACAGGAAATAAGTGACACAGCAAACTATCCTGAACTTGGTAAAACAAGGAACTTCTGCTTCTTGCCTGGTTACAGCAGAATAAAGATGACTGTACATCTAGTCAACTCTTCAGAACACTTGTTTCAATCAAAAAATGTGAGAAATTGTTTTTATCCTCTGACCCCAGTATCTGCTTTCCAAACCCCCTGTTCTGTTTAAATCCTTCATCATCTAACATGAAAGGGGATGTCTGCAGCTGCCAAAAAAGTAGGCACATCAGGAGAGAAGGTGTATACTTACCCTGATGCAGACCTCTGAGCCTACTGCTGCTAAGTTTCCTGCAACCCAGCAAATCCAGCCCTAGGCTAGATCCTACAGTCAAAATCACAAACCTGCATTGCTGACAACACTGTCTGTTACTAAGGAAATTATCACAATGCCATAAAGTTTCAGCATTTTGACTACACTGCAGGTTAAAAGCAGAAAGAAAAACTGAGCCACAGAGGACAAAAACCTCAGAAGTATCTATGATCATTAGCACATGTGGGAAAAAAAATACCTGAGAAAAGGAAATAGATTTATGTTTCCTTGCAATGATATGCATGTTGCTCTTTGACACTGCTTTTCTTCAAACCATTATCATTTGAAAGCTGCCAGCAAAGGGTACAGCACCTGCCAGCTGCCCAAAATAGCCCAGGCTTTTCAATTATAAAAACGCATCACACAAATTAGTTAAACATATCTAAGTTCACGGCTACCAGGACAGCAGTGGGTGGAGAGCAGGAGGATTTATGTATTGTGCTGAGGAAAACTTGCACCATTTTGAAAATGAGCTAGATAAATTTCCAAACTGGGCATTATTTTAAATATAGATGATTTAACACCTACTGTGATGTGCAGGAGCAAATGCTCCAGGGCAAGGCTCAGGTTGTCACAGTTCTAAATGGCAGAATCTGCATTGACAAAAATGGAAGGAGCAAATTCCTAAACTGCATCAATTTTGCTTTGATAAATAAGCAGGAAAAAAAAAAAAAGAAAAGAAAACAACCAAAAACCAACAGCTTCTTGAGAGTTGGTTAAGGGAGAGAGCTGCTTGCTTGGCAAATCACAATTCTGACACTGAAATATATCAACTTGTCAGCCTTGACAAGAATCATTACTTAATTTTCCTAATTACAACTTTCAGCAGATCACAGTCAGGCTCGTCATTGATTCAACCCTACACAGATAAATGCTGAATAGGCCTAGGAGGGAGAGTCATCCATCAGGAGTGACAAATCACCTCCTCCCTCCTTTTCTGTATGCAAACCCTCCCATTTGAACTGTGCATTGCCCAAGTTAGAAAGACATATTTGGAGACAGTCTATTGGTATTTTTCTAATTTACTCAAAAGCAAAGCTCTGAATGCTACAAAATACTGGTATTCAACAAGGTTTGAAATCAATTTTGAAGCAGTTAAAGAAACTGTCAGCAGTTCCCAAAACCTAACCCAGGCAATATATTAAATAAACTAATATACCATAAAAGTTGAGATTTGCATGTTGGCATTGAGTCAGCAGGTTCTTCCCTAACAAAGGTAAGTGAGCTGCTAAGGGTGCCCCTCTACCATTGAATTGCTGCAAATATACCAGAGATTAACTCATGATGGAAAAGATGAAACTGGCATGCTACCCTCTTTCAGCATGTAACCTGCTACAGCATCTGTGTCTTCTACAGCAGTTCATTTTAAACAAGTACTTCTCTTAGCGAGAAAACCTCATATCTGAGTTTAGCTAATCAAAATCTTCCTTTTTAGAGGAAATCAGGGTGTGAACTTCATTTCAGTAGATTAAGTCCTTTGGCCTGCAACTGGAGCAGACAGAAGTACTTCTTTTCCCTAGGTCAGGAGTTATTTCTTCTCCCTCTGTCACAGTTGCTAGGCAGCCCGAAAAATGTCAGGATGACAAACCTCACATTTCTTTATGCATTGTGTACTCTGATGATGCACAGCAAGTGGGGAAAAGAGCGCTTCAATTTCTGTCCTAAAAAGATGTCTCTGTGTTTTCACAATCCCACAATGACTGCAATGATGACAGTCCCCTGCACTCTTGCTAAACTCACTGCAGAGCTGGAGTCTGAAGACTGGACACAGAAGCCAGAAGAATGCTTAGATATATTAGGGGAACGTTATTTGTTTTAAGCAGTTTTTATAAAGTCACTGCTCAAGTACCCCCTGAAAGACTTTTTCTCACTCCCCCTGCCCCTTTTTGAAAAGGGGATCTCAATGAAGAAAATGCAGCAGCCTTTTGGAAGGGCAATACATTTCTTGCTTTTCTGCTCCCCATGTCATCAGCATTCATGGCAGCCAGACAGAGCTATGTTTGGATATATAAAGAGGGTAGGTACACCCATACTGTAGCCCACAGCAGTACAGCAAACAATAGTTAGGCCATACGGGAATCCAGCAACCTGGGCCAAAATGGGCCCAGACTAATTTCTCTGTAGAGGAACGTAATGTTATTGTGGGTAGGCTGCCTGGGCTACATTCCCAATATCCCTTCAGGAATCAATATGCCCAAAAGTGTTGATGGAAGGAGACAGACACTAATTTCATCAGTGCTTTCCAAATGTGCTGCAACAGGTTCTCTCTCATATCAGGCAGCTGAATTCACAAGAACTGTGCTTAAGAGAAGCACACAGGAAGCACTTGTCAGGAGTAACAGCATGAATTGCCAAACTGAGGTATATGCATGTGGAGTTCTCAACCCCCAGCAACCAACATGGAATACACAAATTACTGCTCTACAAGAAACACATCACAACACCAGAATGCATTTTCCATTTCAGATTTCTAGAAGATGAGAGCTAAAATAAAAAAGATGTTATTAAGAGAATAAGCTAAATGACAATCACAGTTGAAGAAATGAAGGATCTGTAATTATTCCTACCTTGCCATTGCTATGCCAACAACACAACCTCCAACTATAGACCAAAATCCAATCCAGCCTGCATCTACCTGACAGGAAAACCAAAACAAAACAAAAACAGAGAAATGTGTTAAAGCTGAGAAAATAAGATGATAAGATGTTACTTTCAAAACAAATGGTGTACAGGAGCTGCAAATTGCTAGCAACAGCCCCCAACAACAATCTGAAGGGCAAGACATTTTCTAGGACATTCAAAAAAAGAAATAAATTCACTAAAAGAAAATATGACTACGTAGCCTATGCTCTAAATGTGATCTCTCTATAGAATCTGAGTAATGTCCTCTGGACTTTTATAAAACTACCAAAAGCCTAGAAATCCTCTCCTCCCCACTTCACCGTTTCCACTTGGTAAACATTATTTTCTTTTACTAAAGGTGCAGAAGCCAACAATATTCCCTTTTTGTCTACCTGCCTCTTCCTTCTTATCAAAAGGTGTGTACAGTTCTGAAAATACCCACCACTGGTGGAGAGTCAGCAGGGAGAATCATGATGGTTTGGGATGCCAAAGCTACAGTTTATTTTGTTTAAAATTTCAGGAGAAAAGTGGTCCATATGTATTAATACCAGCTTAAACATAAAAACCTGGTAAAATTGTATGCTAGTGCAAAATAAAACTATAGCACTTACAAAATTGCTGCAGATTATCAGTCAGTAGATACTTACTTGGCTTACATGAACTGGTGTTAATATCAAATCCAGAACACCAGACCAGCCAGAGAAAACACCCAGTGGTATAGCATAGGCTAAAGCAATCATCAAGAATCGGAAATTGCTGCAAAGACAAAACACAGGCAATTAGTTGCAGTTTATATTAGAAATTACACCAAGATTAGCTGCTAGAGTAAATGACACCCTAGAATCTATATTCTGCCCATCAAGAAAAATACCCAAGGTCTGAAGAATGAGTGAGCCAGGAAAAACAAGAAAGGTATCTGTCCATGTCACTGAAATTCCAGTGGCTAAGACGTTACTGCCTTAGCACTACAATAATAATAAAAAAACCAGCCAGTCTATCCATGCAGTTCAAATATTTTTGTAACATGCTGGGCTCATGTGTTTCTTATTTCTGCAAACAATTCTTCCATCCATTTGCATGGGCAACCTACTTAGCTTAAGTGTATGTTAGGAGCAATAAGCACTAATGTAAAGGACAAAAAGTGCATTTCAAGAATAAAATCAGAGATTAATACTTTTTGAACTGTACTTTTTTTTTTTTTTAAGTGTTTTACTTCTCTTTATTTTGGTGAAAGGCAGGGAAAGGTCTGGGAATGAGATGGGTACAGTTGCAAGAGTGGAAAATTTTGACAGTTTGAACTGTCAAAAACCAGAGACAAGTATAACATTCTGCTTTAAACAGTCAATGTGGGTTTTTTTTTTCCTCCCAATTAAAATTATTCAACCTTTAGTATTCAGTGAAGATGAAGCAGTCAAAGCTGTGTCATCATCTTCATCGTACGCAGCTAAACAGGAGCTGGCAGACAAATACCACCACGAATTTCCCACACACACCATAACCGAAAGCAAATGTGAAATCTTTGCTAAGACATCCAATTTTCCTCCAAAATGTTTCAATTTGGGGATAAAACCAGAAAATATACTTTAAACTCTGCAACAGTGATATTTTAGAGTGAAGAGATTTTACAGTGATTCCAAGGTTATCCCACGGGATATCTGTGTAACCACAAATTGTTTGAGAATGGGGGGAGCCACAATTTACATAAAATTGATCCTGATCAGTACCAGTTCCTTGGCATGCAGCGGCAACTTGATAGCACACAGTTATGAAAGCCAAGAGGGAGACAGAGAGCTTCAAATACTTTCCAAAATTGAATATTCAGAGGTTTGCAGCTTATGCTGTTTTAGTCCCCTAGAAGATCCATGCACAGCACACCAGCCAGCATTTTTTTGCACTGTTCTTATTCACACATCCTCTTCTTGAATAACGCATTTCTATCACATGAATATATCCTCCTCTTTCAGTATCATTCGTGTCACATTTATTTTTTTTAATGCAAAGAAAAACAACTCCCAAACTTTCAGCTCTTCTACACACTGCTTATGTTCTTCTGAACACTAAAGTGTTTGCTGTCTTCCTGACAACTTTTTTTTCCGTCTCTTACAAATGCCATACTCTTAGCCTAGTCTATCTTGTATCAACTTGCCATTTCTTAAGGCAGGTTTCCCAATGCTATTTAATGCTATCCATGCAAAGGCTAATTCAACATCTGTAGAATAAATTAAAAGGGAAAGTGCCTATTTTGCATGGATGTTATATAGCCATGTTGTAGACTGCAAAGAGAAAAGATGCCTGAATGCGCTCTTCCAAAGTAACACGTGCTCAGTATTAAAAATCTTTGGCTATCTGAACCTCATCTTCAGTAAAGAACTACTTTTGAGGGGTGAGTACTTTGTAGCTTACTTGATCAAGATCTCCTGTGGCGTATTTGTCTCCTGTAACTCAAGCAATAAGACAGACTGGCACGTGGGATAGCTGCTCTGTGCCATGTCCAATTCCTAGTACCAATGCTAGAGGAACCAGCTCTGCATCATGACATCCTCCAGTGACAGAGGCTGCCACCCTGCCTAGCCTCCAAAGGAAGGTGACTAGGAGAAAGGGTGCACAACAGTGACAAAGCAGCACCTATCACCACATCTCATTCTGTCACCTTCTCCAGCAACAGACAGCACTATCTACATTAAGTACCAAAGCTATTTGAAACATACATCTTAAGTAGCAGCTCCGCTTCTCATGGCTCCATACACTTGTATTTGTTTTTGCAGTTTTGCAATAGCTCCACCGAAAATAGAAAAATGTGCTGTCTGTCACATCATCAGTTGATGAATCCACACTGTTTTCCATGTATCAGCCCTTATGACAGGATATCAGCATTAGCCTCTCTGTTAAACAATTCTGCTGGAATACAAATTGTTTTTTTCTTCTGTTTTTTCAGAAACATACTTAACGCCACTAGAATCTGTAAGACAGGCTGGTTCAGAGGGGAGCCCCATCAAAGTCAGTCACCATTTTCAGAATAACTTTGACAGTTCCTATTAACATCAGGCACAATCTGAGCAGCTCCCATCACTAGATGATGATGTCATATGAAAGTTTCATTAAAGAAATAATGATGCACAAAAACCCTGTTATGAAATTTCAAATTGCTTACTTAGTCTCTGGAAAATGTAAAAGGCATGTAACCAGCTAAAAGCATCTGATTACTTCAAAGCAAAAATCACTATATGGTTTCTTAATGCAGATTTTGAGATTTATTAACTATTTACTTGTACTAGAATTTTTCCATGGAAATTTGTGGCTTATTCTGAAATGGGAGGCGGTGGGGGGAGAAGTCATATTTGCTTCACCCAAACTAAGAAAGGGCACCATACTTTTTCTAAAGGAAATTCAAACTACATTTGTCACAGTGTGTGATAGACTGTTAAAAGATTTGGGCTTAGCTCCCAAATCATGACTAATCTGTTGTCTCCCACTGCAGACTGAGAGTGGTGGTATCAGGAGATAATTGGAGATCAGCTAATCATTATAATCTGTCAGAAGCAGGAATCCTTCAAATCAAGAGGAAGGACCAAGTTCCTAAGCAAATCCCAAGGAAACTGTCTATAGGAAATGGTTGACCCTAGGAAGATATGTATAATACAACTCCACAAGAAGCAGCTCATGAAAATGCCTGCTCAAGGACCTGAAGGCCTGAAGGAGTGTGGAAGTTGCAAGGGATGTGATAGATCCCTTTGGCATCCAAGGGAAAAGGTCAATGAATTCAATGGTAAAGTTATGTTACGCAGCTTTAATTCCAAGTAATCAAACTGCAGCCTGGAGGGAGAGAAGAGGAAAATTACGAACGTATCAATTCCCATGGATGTTTTTTGGTGCATAGTTGGGTCAGCCCACCAGATCACACACATCCTAAATGCCTTGCAGACAGTTCTTACAGCAGAGGGTAAGTCTGCAGTAAGTGGAAATCATGATTTCCTGGTACTCATCAGCTGATTACCTTCGGTCTACACCAATAAGTCAAAAGAAAGGCTCTCTGTGCACAAGAATTATGAAGCCTAGATTAGGCAGGCAACAGAGCTTAGAAGCCTAGTGAACCAGATGATGGATTTCCTTGAAGCACGGCAGATACCTTTTTTCTTTTATAAACCCCCCTCGCTTGATGGATTGTTGCTGAAAGGCTCCCCAAGATAAGTGGGTTTAATGATAAACTGTTGATTGTTTCATGTACAGAGGAATGAAGAAGTGCCTTTGATAAGGGGCAGCATGGAAGAATGCATAAAGACCAGGGGGAAGCGAGGTATAATGACCTACCTGACTGCATTGTTAAAAACCTCTTGGTTATTGGAGACACTATAAACCATGCTCATTATTTAAGCATCCAGTTTTCTTAAGTTTCATCAACGGTGAATAGTAAGCCAGCTTTGCTGTTTAGTTCCTGACCTTACCAGTATCTCAGGTCCACTGTTTACAACACTTTGAACAAGGAATCTAATGGTTACAAAGCTCCCAAATGGAGTACTGTCAACAGAAATTTTATATTTCACCTGTGGAGGCAGTTGCTTTTTGGATTTCTGTTCAACAGTAACATTTTTACAACACAGCCCTCAGGCAGGGTCTCACCACACACCAGCTTGGGTGCATAACAGCATTACTGTGTGTGCTAAGAGTCCTTATGGGAATTGCTATTTTTTAATATTCTGAGTAGGTCACTTGGCAGACTAACCAGCCAGCTGTACTCACACTTCCCCCCAGTTGCCACTCTGCTTCAGGATGAACACACAGGATTAAGCATCTAGTCAAGTGTTTACTCCCGCAAAACTGGAAAAAAAAAAAAGCCTCCAAAAACAAAAGAAAAAAAAACCCTCAACAACAACAAGGGAAGTAAGACATAATGTAAATCAGTTTCTGGCTTTATGGCTAGTGCTGTTGTGAGGGTTTTAGCTTCTATGACAACAGGACATTCTCTGACTACAGCCTGTTAGGGAGCAATGGGATCCACCTCTCTAGAAGAGGCAAGGGTATCTTTGGCAACAGGCTGGCCAGCTTGGTGAGGCAGGCTTTAAACTGAAGGACTCAGGGGTCGGGGTCCAAAGTGGCAGTGCTCATGCCATCACATCCAAGTGGGGAATAAGCCAGGCCAACCAGACCAGCAATCAATGTTCCTCAGCTGCCTCCCAAGATGACAGCCAGCAGGCCAACCACCTCAAGGATGTGTATGGCTATGGCAAATCCTGTTGCACTCCTCCTGGGAAACCTGCACGCTCGATTACCTCTCTGAAATTGCTGTACACTGACGCATGCAGCATCGGGACTAAACAGGAAGAATTAGAGATCTGTATGCAGTCACAAGGCCATGATCTCATTGCAGGTACAGAGACACGGTGGGATAGCTTGCATGACTAGAATGCTGCCATGGATGGCTATGCACTTTTTAGGGAAGACAGGCCAGCAAGGTGAGGTGGTGTGAGGGAGCGACTGAAACATACTGAGCTCTGCCTAAGGGTAGATGCAGAATGAGTCGAGAGCTTATAGGTAAAGGTTAAGGGGCAGACCAACATGGGTGACACTGTTATGGGTGTTTGCTACAGGCCACCTGATGAGGAGGAGGAAGTCAACGAGGCCTTCTACAGACAGCTGGAGGTAGCCTCATGGTCACAGGCCCTGGTTCTCATGGGGGACTTCAACGACCCCGATATCTGCTCAAAAGAAACACAGCTAGACACAGAGTCCAGGGCGTTCCTGCACAGCGCTGAGGATAACTTTTTGACAGATGTAGTGGAGAAGCCAGTGAGGTGATGTGTGCTGCTGGACCTTGTACTAACAAAGAAGGACTAGTTGGGGATGTGAATGTTGGGGGCAGCCTCGGCTTCACTGACCATGCGATGGTGGAGCTCAGGATCCTGTGTGGAGGAAGCAGGGCAGTAAGTAGGATTGCAACCCTGGACTTCAGGAGAGTTAACTTCGGCCTCTTCAAGGACCTACTTGGAGGAATCCCACGAGTTAGGGCTCTAGAAGGTGGGGGGTCCAAGAGAGCTGGCTAATATTCCAGCATCACTTCCTCCAAGCTCAAGATGGATGCATCCCCATGAGTAGGAGATCAAGCAAAGGGGGCAGGACACCTGCATGGATCAGCAAGTTGCTTCTGGCAAACCTCAAACAGAAGAAGGAAGTTTACAGGTTGTGGAAAAAGGGAGAGGCCACTTGGGAGGAATATAGGGATGTGGTCAGAACATGCAGGGATATGACAAGGAAGGCTAAGGTCTGTTTGGAATTAAATCCAGTGAGGGAGGTCAAGGACAACAGAAGGGCTTCATCGGGTACATCAGTAGTAAAAGGATGACTAGGGAAAATGTGGGCCCACTGCTGAATGAGGTGGGTGCCTTGGTGACAAAGGACGACAAGGAATGCCTTCTTTGCTTCAGTCTTTGCTGCTAAGGCCACCCCACAGGAATCCTAGACCCTGGAGGCGAGAGAAAATGTCTGGAGAAAGGAAGACTTTCCCTTGGTCAAGGAGAATTAGGTTAGAGATCATTTAGGCAAATCTGACACCCACAAATCCTTGGGCCCCGACAGGATGCACCCCTGAGTGCTGAGTGAGCTGGCACATGTTATTGCCAAGCCACTCTCTGTTATGTCTGAAAGGTCAAGGAGAACAAGAGAGGTGCCCGAGGCCTGGAGGAAAGCCAGTGTCGCTCCAGCTTTCAAAAAGGGCAAGGAGAACCCAGGAAACTACAGACCAGTCAGCCTCACCTCCATCCCTGGAATGGTGATGGAACCACTCACTCATTCTGGATGTCATCTCTAAGCATGTAGAGGAAAAGGTGGTCACAAGGAACAGTCAACATGGATTCACCAAGGGGAAAACATGCCTGACCAACTTAATAGCCTTCTATGATGGAATGTCTGGCCGGGTAGATGAGGGGAGAGCAGTGGATGTTGTCTACTTTGACTTCAGCAACCAAGGTTTTTGACACCGTCTTCCACAGCACCCTCCTAGGTAAGCTCAGGAAGTGTGGGTTAGCTGCATGGACAGTGAAGTGGATTGAGAACAGGCTGAGTGGCAGAGCTCAGAGCGTTGTGATGAGTGGCACAGCTCAGAGCGTTGTGATGAGTGGCACAGAGTCTAGCTGGAGGCCTGTAGCTAGTGGTGCTCCCCAGGGGTCAGCACTGGGTCCAGTCATGTTCAACTTATTCATCAGTGACCTGGATGAAGGGACAGTGTCCCCTCAGCATGTTTGTTGATGACACAAAGCTGGAAGGAGTGTCTGATACACCAGGAGGCCGCACTGCCATTCAGAGACACCTGGACAGGCTGGAGAGTTGGACAGAGAGGAATCTAGTAAAGTTCAGCAAAGGCAAGTGTAGGGTCCTGCACCTGGGGAGGAATAACCCCATGCACCAGTACGGGCTAGGGATTGACCAGCTGGAAAGCAGTTCTGCAGAGAAGGACCGACACTACATCACCCAAGAAACAACTACAGCATGGGTGTGACACCCCCCAGTGAAGTCAGCCACACTCTGCACCATGGGAGCGGTTGTTCTTTGTCCCAGGAAGTTCATCTGTGCAGTATCACATACAGGGCACAGGCCTCTGCAATTGCTCAACATTAATATTACAGTTGCTTTAGCTGTTCTTCTAAGATCAGATTCCCATTACACAAGATACTCTACAAACACTGTAGGGGGGGCAGGACTGTGTCTTACCAAAAGAGCCCAAGTATGAGAAGTTGCAAAGCTGGACATGTCACTTTCTCTATAACCTTTTTTTTTTTTTTTTTAAACTTAAAAATTTAAAGGAAACTATCTCGCCTTTGATCCTGTCCAGAAACACATCTGGAGACACTTCTCCTATTCCCATATGACATTTTAACATATAATTAATAAGATTTAATAGATCATATAATGGTTTCAGATAGCTCATATAATGGTTTCAGGTAGCTCATTCATTGCTCCCACAGCTGAACAAAAGCAGCCGAATATCCTTTGAATGACAAGCAAACCCCAAATTCATCCCAATACAGGTAAGAATAGAAGAAAGCAGGCTATTAGTTAGTTAGGCCCAGTGTTGTTATCTCACACCTAGCAGTATGCACACTGTTAACAATCTTGTATAATTTGATGTAACAGAAGCATCACTTAAGAAAAGCTGTGCTAACAGGATGATTAAAGCAGTGGTGGTGCTGAAGGACTCTGACATGAAGGCTTGAGATATACCCAGTGACTTAAAATTTAATGTCTGCTTTTTAGCAGTTAGTATCCTTTTATGTCTCAGCATTATTATTTAATTTTATTTTGTTTAAAAGCACTACAAACCAAACTCAATGAGAAGATTAAAGTGTACTTGTTTTTACTTATTTAGATACTGATCTGCTTTGAAGTGGAAACCCAATGAGGACCTACCTTAAGAGTCTGCAAAAACTTCTCCTGTAGCTGAGCCGTTGACTTGCCGCAGCCACGCTGGGTGGGAATGGAGGGCGTGAGGGGAAGTAGGCCAACGCTGCAGAAAAAATCAGGGAAACCATTCCAAATTCTAAACAAGAGGGCAAAGAAAAACAAAACCAAGAACAGAAGTTAGCATCAAAAGACTTATTTTGGTACAGCATTATTATCAGCCAACCTCCAATAAATAAATCCCACAACAAGTGTTTACTGCTGACAACAGAACTCTGCAACTTGAAGAATTTCTTTTTTTCCTCCCCAAGCAAGATTTCAAATTAAGATGGAGAATCAATGAGATGGAGAAACACCAGCAGTGCATGCCAGTGACAGGAGCTGCAGCGAACCAGGCTCACACATGGGGAACTCAGTGAAGCAAAAGGAAAGCTTTTGCATTTTCTCTTTAGAAAGAGCTGTGTTATGAAGATTTGGCCACGTTTCCTTGCAATGGAAGTAACGATGGAAGTAACGCAGTGCAGGTAACAGCATGCTAGAGACTTTAAACAGATGGGACTGGGGAAGCCCCAGGGCATGGAATGATATTTACTCGGCACATGGGATAATGAAGGCAAACAAAAGGTCAAGCAAGGCAGCATCTCAGACACAAACAGTATTACATGGCAACAGAATAAAAAGATAAAAGTTAGGAGCAGCCATGGCTCAGAAATAGAAAGAGCACAAGTAACAGGGAGAAAAATTAAAGAATACAGCTGTTAGCAGATGCTCCTCTTGTTCAGCAGCAGGTATTCTAGATATTTGAAAAATTGCATAGCAGAAGTTTGGACCTGAACTTGAAAAGTGATGAGTACTTCACAGAAAATACTCAGCAAGCCCTGTGATCAGACATTCTGAGGAAAAATACCTCTACCCACAGTCAGTCTAATTAATTTGTTTTACAGGCCTTTTACAACATATATCATGTTCTCCACAGTCCTCAATCCCAGTATTTTTCCTATCCCCTTTGAAAACATGATTCTTTGCTGCTGGAGAGAAAAATGTATAGCTGAAGTGTGTTATCTTAAAAGAACCTGTGATCTTGTAACAAAGAAGTGTTCACCGACACCACAAATAAATTCCAGCAGAGCTGGATACTCAATTGCGTTGATTTTCTTTTTTCTTCTCTTTTTTAATAAATCAATATGAACATGGCACTTTTCCAGCTCTTCTGCTAAACCAGAAGAAAATAAATTCAGGAAGCTGAAAAGTAAATAACATTCAGAGTCTAAATAGATCAGCTGGAGATGGGGAAGGGAAATGAATGCTTCTATTCGGTATACAGAAAAACGTCTACACTAAATTTCTCTTGAAGGCATACCAGGAATGTGACAATGCCATTCTTCACTACCAAATATTAAAGGATTCATTTTGAATTACGTGGTGTCTTTTCGCTGTGGTCTAATTGCGTGTTTTGAGGGTCAAGGACACTTTAATTAGACCTTCTCACTATATCTCCTGTTCTCTAGAAAACAGATTAATTTCTATCTTTGTGTACATTGTTTTTGAGACCATGAGCAGTGAATAAAGAACTGGCCATAACTGATCATCCCAGATCTAAGAAAGGGACGTGATGCTTTGTCACTACAGGATGATACTAGACAGGGAAGCAAGGCTTGCCAAAAGCTGTTTTTCACCTTCTCCAGCATCGAGGTCTACATAGAGGTTTATAGGTATACATATCTACATGCATACGCACCTTTAATCACATACTAAAGGAAGATTTCAAACTGCAGACAGATATAGCCAACAAGAATGTGACCACACCGCCCCATAAACTTTGTCTGGGGTGTTTATTATTTAATTTCCTTATACTGCAACACTGCAAGGGGAGAGGCTAGGTCTTTTTCTAAAGAATGTAAAACATGCTGATTTTTTAATTTATTTTTTTTTTAAGTCAGAGTAATATTTTATAAGGTGGCCATCTGGGGTCTCTTCTATGGGTTGCCTCAAGATTCCTGCCAGTCAAATCGCTGAAGTAGAAGCAGTATAGTAACACTTTTTTTTTTTTTTTTAATAATTATTAAATTCAGCATGCAGTCCTTGTAGTACCTTCTTGCAACTCTTTAATGTTTCCTAGTGTTATACTTTCCAGGCCAATAAATTTGCTTCACAAGCACTGCCCTCATGCACAAAAGTAAAGAGCAGAATTCACTTTGGAAACTAAAGCGGCACCTTCTATTGAAGCACAGAAGTCTTCAGTGCTATCTTAGCTTTGTGTATCACACTTGCATCTCTATCAAAAGCCCAGGTACTGTCAAACATGTCTGACTCTTACATGCTGTATTCCTTCCCCATTAGGAACCCCATGCCTTTATCTCCATCATCATTTACTCTACTAGACTAGATAAAGAAAAAGATATTCCCCAGACAAGTTCTAGGTTGTAAGCAGAGAGCAAAAGCAGCAAAGGAGAAAAGGCAAGAAACAGGTCAATACTGAGACCAAGGGAGCTGCAGTCACAAAAGTGGAGATCTTCCACAGGAGCTGCTGGCTTCTCAGCAGCACAACGGATGCAGCAAAGCACTCTGAACTGGGCAAGTCAGCGTAAATTAATGTGCAGAAACAGAGCCGTGTATATCTCTTGTTGAGGTGTGAATCTGGAATGCTTCACAAAAGCAGGGTACCACATCACAGTGACCTGTGACTGTCAAAGTGCACATAAGTCTGCATCTTAGCCTAGGAAGAAGGTACCCTGCTGCCTGTGTAAGCCCCAAACAGAAAAAAAAACAGGTTTACAGAGACACACACCTCCCTGACACAAAGTCTTTTTCCTTCAGATAGGCTACCTATTGCACAAAAGCCTACCCAAACCCAGAAATTCTCCTCCCAGTCTTGTCCTGAAACGTAAAGGGAGAATGAGGGCACTTTACACACACAATTTTTTTTAAACAAATAATGATTTTACATTAATATTTAGGAAAGCACATGACTAAAAGCTCTGGCTGCAGTCCAGAATAATTCTAGCTTCCTTATGCGATTCAGGTAATACAATTCAATCCTGATTTACCACATCTGTACTATTTCAGCTGTGAACCAGAATGTGCAGCAACACAGATGACACTGAAAGAGGCTGTGGTAATTCAGCTGAGCTCTTAGTCTGTGTTTGAGATAAAGGAACAGCAATTTATTAAAACACAGAAGAGACAGGCGTTAACAGAGCAATTTCAGAATGGGTTTACAAGGAATTGCTTTGTAATCATGTTTGATGTTGAGTCCTTGAAAAATTTGCACGCTAGTGATCTTGAGTTAACAATTCACATCATTACCTTTTAAAAGTTGTCACCTAACTTTTGGAGGCTGCTTATCTAACTCTATCTCACACAAAAGCAACAAGCTCTATCACAAACACAAGTCCATTAAAAATGCAGAGTGCTTATCTTGTGAAACCAGCTTTCCCACAGTATCTGAAAGGAGAAGTCATACCAAGCCTGACCACCCTTGCTGAAGAAGAGGGGAAGTGGGACCTTTAGGTCCAGCTCCTTGTTCTGCTACATTCTGTAACACCTTTACCAGTAAACTGTGAAGTCAATTTGAGCTTTGCTTTCTGCTCAGCTGCTTAACGGGACAAATACTACCCCTACCACACTTACCAGGTTTTTTTGGTCCCCAGATCAACAGAGGTGTACAACTGCCATGAAGCAGCCACTACCATGAGACAGCCTTCCTCCCACCTCCAGAGTCTACCTGGCATAACGGAACATGGGGAAGCAGACCGCGGGAACCTTGCTCCTTCTGCTCTCGGGGAAACAGGGCTGAGGTGGGACAAGATAAATCCCACAAGGGATTCAAAGCAACCTCCTCTTTGACAGTTCCTACCAATTTTAAAACTAGTTGGATGTTTTGCCACCATCACTGCAACTCACCATAGGCCAGTAACATTCATGAACCAGCTCTTCTTCGTTGCCTGAACATCTAAAGGGGTTGTAGTGCCTGAAAAGATGCATCCCGTACAACACAACCACAGGTGCGGCTGCAAAGAAACCACTTCTGTTTAAATAATTTCAAATACTAAGTAAGAGCTACAGATGCCCCACAAAACACATTTCCTAGGAAGCAGAAGAGCTGCTGTAGGATCATCTTATGCTGGGACCAATGATCCCAAACAGGTCTATGAGATGTTCTCAAAGCCTTGCCAGCTCAGAAAGGCAGAAAGAGCTGTGCTGAGCAGGGGCCAGGCAAGACACACCTCTGAACCTCAGTGGCAAGCAAGATCTGTCCCAGTTTCTGAAGAAAATGCTTAGGAAAACCTCTCAGAAGAGAAAGAGAACAGGCTGCTGAAAGCAACATTTCTAGTACTATCAGACTCAAAACAGTGGTTTGAGGCATAAAAATGTACTCCTTTAGGGTAGATGAATTCTTCTCTCTCCATGGACAATCTGGAGAGGGAGAACTAAAGCACTTCTCTAATTGCTAGATTTTTTTTCTCCCCTTTTCTACTGCTCCTCAGGACAAAAGCCGACTTGCCTTCATTCTTCCTTCTTTGACACCAGCCATTTTCATCTGCCACAAGATATGTTCTAATAGTCTTGAGTCCAGTAAAAAGCAGGTTACTCAAAAATACTTGCATGAAATAGCAATCCAACTTCTGCTACACTTTCTTTAAAACAAACAGTAAAGCGGCCCTCACCCAACAGGAGTACTAACTTGACAACATTTCCATAAGAATAATGTCCAAGAATATGTGATCACAAACAGCTAACTCAGTCCCATAAAGCAATGTATAAACTACACAGTATACATACTTTCAGACTTCTGGAACACTTAGGGTTGACTCCTGGCTGAATTTCAGATGCTGCAATTATAATGGGGGAAAAACCCAAACAAATGTGCAACTGCTGTGACATGGTAAAGCTCAGCTGCTCTTAATGCTAAACCAATTATATATCCACTAAGAATCACATCGTAGACTCTTAAGCCACTTAAGTAACACTTTTTCCTTAAAGCTTGCTGGTAATTTTTGTCAGTGACACAAAGAGCCATAGGAGCCACTGCATGAAAAAGAGCAAGGACATAAAATCTAAGTTGTGTCAGGTGAATTTGATATCAGTCAGGTTTTTTTCCACTAAACTGTTTTCACTTCATTGAAATTACTCACCACATAAGAATTACGCAGTTTGTTAGAAACAAAATCTACTGAGTTTTAATTTCAGTGTTAGATTCCTCAATACTAATAAATCTAATCACATTTGAAGGCATATGTAAGTCATAAATTCAGGCTGATTTAATGCAGGAAAGAATTTAATGCTGAAAGACTACTGGAATTCTATCCTTACAGAAACAAGAGGGGGAAAAAAACAACCAACCTGTCATTGACGTATTTTTTAAATGAAAATTCAAGAACCAAAACCCAGTTTGGAAGCCCATGGAAAGCATAAACTCTCGTAAGACATTGCTCCTAAGATCAACTGATACAAACAACTGAAATAATTCATTTGGAATCAGTCTGTAAAAAAGTTTATCTTTAAATTTTTCCTACACAAAAGCCAAAAAAAATCAGCCCTTCTGATGGTACATTTTACCAATTCATTATCTTCCATCAGTCAGTAACTGTCTTCTGTGCAGACCAGCCACTAGAGGGTAGTGGCTCACAGGTACCAAACACACATAAAAGTACATACATTTTTCAATTTTTTTCTTTGTTTTAATTTTAATTTTATTTTTAAACCACACCTGCATACAGCACAGCCTCAATGCGGTCCTTGATGTGCTCGGTGTTGCTCTGCGATACCAGCAGATGGTGAGATGTTCCATTAGGAGATGGCACTACAAGAGGTCCCACCAGAAATGCGCCAGCAGCACCCAGGTAATTGAGCAGCGACGCAATGGCTGTTGCTGTGGCACGTTCATCTGGAGAAAACCACGTCGTGGAAAGAAATGGTGCTGCGTTCATCACAGTTGGCCCCGCCAAGCCATTTAACAGCTGCCCTCCGTGAATCAGCCTGGAAAAGAGAACAGAGACCACAGCTATTTGGAAGACAATTGCTTGCCTTTTTTTTTTTTTTTTTTTTTTTTTAATTAAGAAAGTATGTAAGATATTGAGTGCTCGAGATGGAGCGACTGCAAAAAGAAATGAAAGTCTTGTGCAAAGAAAGAATATTCTACACCCTAAAAGAAGCCCAATTAGACTGATTTAAAGAATCCAGAGCTATTCTGGTCTCATTACCTCAGATAAATGGAGAAGCAAATGTTCTCTTCAAAGCAGGAAAGCAAGAGGGAATAAAAGGGACTTTTCTTTGCAGGAAAAAGGTATCATGATTGGACATAAAAGTAGAAAAGGTGTACTAGCAGCAAAGCTTTAAATTACAAACAACTTAAACCTGACCCTTGCCTGCATAAATCCCAACAAAAGATTTAAATTAGTTATGGCAAATCCAAAACTGCAACACTTCAGCAAAATACTCTGCATATTTTTTCACTGCATTATTTATTTTTATTTACACACTCAGATGAGCTCTATGTGCCTACAGATGAGGAGGCAGGGCTGTTGAGGCTTCCAAGAGAATCGTCTTCTTCTGCAATCTGGCCATTCTCAACATAGTGTTGAAACAGCCAAGCAAACCCAGATTTTTCTCATTTTTCACACTCATTGGGATTTAACAGATAAGGCTGCTGACAGAACAGAGATAGTACTTCCAAGCAGTGAAGTCTCTGCAAACTCTGGCTTAATATTAGTACAACGAGGACATACAGAGAGGCCTTTTTGAAGGCTCTCCTACACATGGAAGATAGCCAGAAACCTTCCACTTGGGCTTTTCCAAAAAGTGATCAGACGTGAAAGGCAAAAGCATTTTGGAATTTATATAAAAACTTCATGTCCAAAAAAAAGTTAACAAGTCAAACAAAACATTGCAACTCTCCAAAGCAGATCTATTCATTGTGCAATAAAATGGTGGCAGATGATATTTTGAAATGGGTGGTGTTTTTCTAAGCATAGTAGGAACTCGATGTTATTGCTGCAAGACTTGAGTTGTCAGACATAAAAAGCTAGGGCTTGAAAATGGGGAAACATAAGCTATCATTTAGGCAACATTTCAAGCCACAAATGGCTGAATAATATACAGTGTAGCAGGAGTTTTTTAAAAGCACACAAAGAAACAAAATGCACAAAAGAAATGCTGACAGACTCTTCATCAAATTAACAAGCCAGACTGCAATAAAAAGGAGTAGATGCTACTGATCCTCAGTGGATTAGAAATCACATTTTTAAACAATAAAAACAAAACAAAACAAAAAAGCCAACAACAACAACAAAAAAAGAAAAAAGCTATTACGTATCACCTGAAGGAAACACTTTATGAGCTGGGACAGCAGTAATAGCCACTCTGAAACATAAGCAATTGCAATTCTTCCCCCCACCCTCCCCACCCCCCAAGCTCACATAGAAAGGACAGATTCCATTACTATTTGTTCATGATGTGCTTCAGATGGACCTCACCAAGGCATGGTCAGCCCTTCTTAATGCTTGTTAAACTGCTCCCCTCCTGCCCCCCCGCCCCCAAATAAAATGGTTTTAAATAAATAAAAAGGATTATCTAAATAATGTTCCAGTACAGTTTTCTGGAGGACACATCACACATCCCTGATGGTTATTTTCCAACTCAGTGTACTTTGCACAAACCAAGGTAACCTTGTGCACTTCAGTATTTTCATTCTGCTTACCTCACTACAATAAGTTATTCTCAAACTTATTTTAAACTGTTCCAGGGTATTTGCAGAGCAATGCTTCATCTCCAGAAACAGCTGCATTTCAGTAGCAAGTGAGGTAACTACTGCAACTTATAGATATTTTATTTTAGCATTTCTTCTTGCTCCAAAATGAATGTAATGCTTAAATTGTGGTTTTGTTACTGTATGCTAGAAAAACTGTGTCACCACAAAAAAAAACCTTTATAGCTATAGGGGCTATACTAACACTCCTGTTCACTTATACCACTATGCTAATGTTGTTTTAATTCAAATACACCTACTTTATACTAATTCTAAGGACAAATAAAACATACTAAAATCAGAAAAAAGTACAATAGTTCATCTCCATCATTTATGGGCATGTAGGTCCTTCATCTATTAGAAGAAATTTTTTGTATAAAAACCCCAAACACCAAACAAAACCCCCTATTTATATAACGGGAAATTATCATGTACTTACACTTCAGATTTACATTATGTATATCAAGCTCCACCATTTGAATAAAGCTCTACAACTGACCTCTATATAGGGAGAAACATGTCAATTTTACTTTGCAGATCCAAAGGGAGAAAGTAGTATCTTACTCCACAATTTTAATTCTGCATTACTTTTCTGGCTTCAGTTTTTTCAAAGAAACAGCCAATTTTTGTCTCTTCTATTGGTGTTCTCCTGGCTGCTCCCTTTTCCACTTTGCCCTGCCTGGTGTGCTGTCTGTTCCCATGGATTTGCCTTTCCATCTGCATTTCTGGCATTTAGCAAGCTTGACATCATCATCCATGGTAGAGCATATCTCATCTTCATATTGCTTAATTTTTCAAGTCTAACATACTTTGGTTAATAAACACTGTTTTCAGACTACATTGCTACTGATATACAGACTACTACCCCAAAAATCTCTGCATATGGTAACAGCCTAAACCTTTTTTTAATCTGTTTTCCAATACTGGCTTCAATTAAGCTACTTTTTCCTGAGAAAAAGATTGCTTGCATTGTTCCTCTACACATCCTTAACTCATTTCCCTAGAGAGGCAGGGATGAGAGATTCAATACACAATTCAGTGCATTTACTAAGCTGCTACTCTGGGAGACATACATAGCAGCCACTCTGACAGAGGAGTATGAACATGACAATACTGGTGGCTTTTTGCCATTTGCTACAATGTCTTAGCATCACTGCACCAGATTTTGGTCTCACAGCCCATAGGAGTCTCCTCGTGCACACCATCAGTGCTAACAATTGCTCCAACACCACGAGACGTTTGTTTCTCTTACTCCTCAGTTTTCTTCTTGTTTCTGCTATTGAAAAGGTACAAAGAGCAACTGCATTTTTCCATGTCACTATTTCAGTTTCATTCCACACGACATTATTTCTCTCCCCTGAAAAAAAGGGCTAAAAAGATAACTTCAGCTCAGGACTCTACCCAGATGGAAAAGTACTGCACTAACAGGGTAATTTTCACCTGTTATTTATCCAGTTCTGCTCTGTTTTCAGATGCATTATTTAGCCAATCATCATCTTAATTATTTTCATGTATCAGAAAGTAGAAAGTTATTGAGCTCAAATAACAGAAAATAACACAAGAGTAGAAGGCTTTTTAATCATGATCATGAAAGAGAAAATTGGAAAAAGTGACAACCGAAATTCATCCCTGACTTAAAAAAATAATTGATGACTGTCTAGCTTAAAGCACAAGTGGGGAAGTAAACATCTACCCAAAATATCTTGTTTCTAACCATTTCAGAAGCCGGGTCAGGGACTCATTTCAAAATGTCAATGTTTTTGCACACCTGACCTCCGTGCTAATGAATTTGTGTGCTCTGCCAAGCTTCTAAAGGGCTTGTGTTCAACTGCAAGTTACAAAAAAACCCCAAAACAATTATTTGAGGACTGCTAGTAAATGCTTGTGCAAAATAACATGTGCCAGAGCATCACAGTAATGACTAACTTCTACATTTACATTATGTACCCATATATAGATACAAAAATAATACACAGACATATATATACACACACATCCACCCCTTTGCAAAAAATAAAGATCACATTTGTTCCTAAACTGGCCTCTGAATTGCAAAATAATAGAAACAAGGGACAGTTCTAATACAGCAATAGAAATTAGATATGAAAAACTCTTATTGTACCATATTGCCATCTCTTTTCCAGATTTTTGTCAAGTCACATTATAAATAACTTAAATTATATGGTTTTCATCACTTCCCTGAGAGAAGAATTTATATGAGCATTAAGAAGTAACCTGGTTATACCTGCTTTATTCACTCCCTGCTGTCACTGTTGCAATACCCTAACAGGCAACAACAACAATAAAAAAGAAGGGTAAGGCTACAAATGCTGAAATTACAGTATCACTGAGCAAACTGGGTATGAAAAAGAAATGAGATCATATAGGATGAAGGTTTTAGTGATTGATGATAATACAATAGAGTTAAGATGGGAAACAGCTTCCATTTACATTTGGCTCAATCCATCTTTTTCTCCCAGTACAGGTTGAAACTTTTCATGCATGGTCACAGTCCCATCAGGTACTGGATTTGTTAAGCTATTTAAAAGCTGTGTGTTATATAAACACTTCTTCTATGTAAACCCCCAGACATTCAGTGTTTGTACCACAGTCTGGACTTAAGAGAATTTTAAGTGAAAGAAAAATCTCATTAGTTTCCGTACTCAGATGGGGAAACAAAGGCAACAGTAGAAGGAAAAGGACTTCAAAATAAACCTACTTTTAATACAATGGATTTAAACCACAACACTAAAATAAGTCTCCAAAGCTCAGTTCTAAGACATGTTAACTGAACTTGTGAAGTCCTATCAATTACTTTAACACTCATTAAGAGAGTGGAAAAAGCATTTTCACCTTTTCTTTAGCCGGCAATACAGGGGAAGAGAGGCTTTTGCCTCAGTGCACTGCTCTGACTCTCTAAACGCAGATTTTCTCTACCAGCCTCTGATGAGCACCCCCATCAACTGGGAAATTAGGTTCCTCTGGGTCCTGTGAAGGAGCAGAGCTCATCTCAAGAGCCTTGTGAAGACAAGACTTTTTTCCTGAACCTTTTTCTGTGCTTTTCCTACTAGCTGCCATGAGAACCGACCATTTAGTCACTATTCAAACTTCTATAAAAATGCAGTGGAAAAAAACCTGGTAATTTAGTTTTGCTGCTGTTGGGCAAAGCCTGAGGAGCAATGAAGGAGCCAAGAGTGCTAGCCTGCTGCTGCACAAAGGCAGCACTGTAGCATGCCTCTTAGTCTGGAAAAGTTTAGTAGATTAACTACTGATCCTAACAATTAATGCAAAAAGTGATTCTGGATAAAGAAGTTAATGTTTTACAGAAATGGATGGCTAATTTTTCTTTCACATGCCTGACATTTTCACTCATTGAACAAAGTGGATTGTTCAACTCCTGCTAATTTGGAAGACAATACATTTATATAGCGATTAGCTCATTGCGGGAACTACTGGAAGCAAAGGAAAGAGACCCTTCCACTGGAGGACTTGAGAGCACTTTTTAAGTACTACTGAATTTAGCCTCCCTACATGGCAAAGCAGCAAGTAAGTATCTCCTATTCTAGAGTGTCTACATTGATGTGTGTAGCAAGCGGCTTGCCCAGGAAAAGGAATATGAAAAGACATGGACTTACCTGCATGATACATTAGATTTATTATACCTCAAAGGCAACTAATACCAGCTGTGTAAAGAACCACCTCTGATTTTCCACAATCAAGTTACTAGAAAAGGATAGAGCCTTTCCTTTAAAGTCACAAAAATAAATGCAACAAAAGAACCCTCTATTAAGTGGGACCTTCACATGCACTTGTTAAGGCAAAGATAGAATTGAAAAGGTCAAATCCATGCTTTACAGCAATATACTGCAACAGAGAATGGGGAGAATCTGATGCAAATGCTGTTCTGTTCATAAACCGAAGAGAGTGCAGTAAGGCTCTATGTCTGGAAAAGGACTGGGGAAAAAAATACCTCTGGGTAGAGCAATGAATTCATCTATTAACAATAACATTCAGATAGATGAATTTCATGGAAATGCACTTCTTTTCAGTATTTTCATTAAATGATATATTTATACTACAAAAGCTTTATGCCTTCTGGATATTCATGGATTGAGGCCATTAGCATTTTTTAGCTTGTTTTTGATGCATGTGACCATTGATATGTGGAATAACTTAAAGCTGTTTTTCCCCATCAGTAAGAAAAATTATTACAAGCAGAAAGCCTGAGCCACTGTGTGGTACATTATCTCCAACAATAAAGTGAAAAAGAAAAGATGAAAACTTAAAAATGTACTTTCAACCATTTTCATCAGGAGCTGGACTCATGTTTCACCCCTTGTACAAACCATGGCCTCAACACAGTCAGTCACATTATTATGGAGGCAGATTTGGAAAGGTCCATACTATCTCCCAGGCATCCTAGCCTCAGGCCTTCTCTCCCACTCTTAAAAGAAAACAGCAAATACATTTACAATCATCTGAAAAAGTGTGTTTTGGTTTAAAATGTAAAAGGATTGGAAAACCTGAGTTACTCCAAATCTATTGTTACTGAAAGCATGCCAAGAGAGAGACAAGGATTTGCAAAGAGATGAAGCAGCAATCTCAGGCCAAGATCCTGACATCTCCATCAGATCTCCTGACAGAGGAAAGAGACAAGGCGGACATACAGCCAGGCCCATGGCAGTATGGTGACAAATTCACCCATGTGCTCCCACCATGCTGACAGATGGACCACTCGGTGGATAACGAATTGGCTTAGATGGTTGCTCTCAAAGAGTTGCGGTCAACGGCTCAACATCTCCAAGTAGAGACTGGTAACAAATGGCATCCCTCAGGGGTCTGTACTGGGACCCAGTGCTGTTCAATGGCTTTGCCAGCAACATGAACAGTGGGATCAAGTGTACCCTCAGCCACCATGGCAGGGGGTTGGAACTAGATGATCTTTAAGGTCCCTTCCAACACAAACCGTTCTGTGATTCTATGTTATTGTGCAGCCATCACAGCTGTCACATGGCTAAGAGGATTTCTTCACTTAAAGCTTTATCCAAATTTGAAGGATGAGGGCACATGAAATCAAAGCTCCTTTTGGCATTTTTTTTTTAATTAAAGGTTGGGGGGTGGGGTGCCTTTTAAAGATAACCCATTCCACAAACCCATTATTAAAAGAAGGCAACTTTAAAAACAACACTAACAGAGGGCACACTCATAAATATCAAATAAACAGCATTGCTACAAAACCCAAGTAGGCAATGACATTATGGGCAAATGAGGCAAAACATACTGAAACAAGTTACCAGACTTGCTGCTATCAGAGCTGCCATGGGAGAAAGCTGATGGAGATTACTCAGCACAAGATAGGTCCTAAGTAGGATTTTTTAGTAAAAGAGCAGGAGTGTACAGGAGTTACAGAAATTTAGGGAATGGAATAAATAAGACCTATTTAAACATTCGTGAACAATTTTTCTTAGGCCAGTGAAAAAGCAAGAGGGTATTTTGATGAAAATGCAGCAACTACAATGTAAATTCAACTAATGTGAATTCTTCTTTAAGGACAGAAATTAGCCAACAGAGTATGAGTCAGAAAACTAAGGTTCAATATGATTTAAAAAATTAAAATCTTTCTACAGTTAAGGATAACACCTGCCATTATATGAGATGGAGCTAAACATCCCACAAAGAATATAAATTCTTTTCCCTTCCAGCACAGGCTTATACTAGCTGAGGCCTTGTAGATCATCTAGTTCCAACCCCCCTGCCATGGGCAGGGACACCTTCCACTAGACCAGGTTGCTCAAAGCCCCATCCAGCCTGGCCATGAACACTTCCAGGGATGGGGCATGATGAGGCTGGTGGAGGTAATAAAAACAAGCTAAATTGTTAAGTTACAGGCATATAAAAATTAAACGTTCCCCATGAGAACCTACCTGTGAATGACCTGTTTCCTTTCTCCCCACTGACCTTTTCCTGACACTATAGATGAACCCAGCTCAGCCTTCCTTCAACACTGCATCCAAAGCACACACCAGCAAGTGCTATCAGCACCAGGCAAGTGCTCCATCTTAACATCTTCCTCCTACATTCACTGAGTTACAGCAAACAGGTATGTTTATTCATCTTTTTACTCTCAGAACCGCGCTTTAGATTAAATACTTTTTTCATCATTTCTCTTCCCCCGTGAGTTAGGGGGCACACAACATGTATCACACTCTGTATTTCTTGCAGGCAGATTCTTCTACCATCCTCTCCTAAAAGTCTCTTTTTGTTCCCTGGAACATTTTGATCCCTCTTCTCCATAGCTGCTCCAGATTGGGGTGTCTTTTCAAGCACAGAAGTATGTTCAGTATTGCCAGGGAATATGAGAATCCTAATAAGTCTTTTTTTTTAATTGAGATAACTTCTTCTGAGGTGCACCCTTGCATTTTTCATGCATGAGAATGGTGGTTCATGGTTGTTTTAGAATTAGGAAAGAAAAATAAAGTGATGATCTCATGTAATTCTTTGGGCTTCCAGGGACAACAAAGGGAGAACACAGAACTATTAAAGAATAAGCCTGACAAGAATAAAATACAAACCAGGTTGCAACTAGCTAATAGAAATAAAAGATACCAAAGATGTGGTGAGACAGAATCTTCAAACATAATAAAGGAAAAAGTTAGCATCAATATATCTAAGAGTACGCAAAAAAATTCAGAATCCTAAGAAGTGGTATTATTAAAGAAAAAAACCCTTTACAGGAGCTACCAATTAATGGTATGTCCCCCATAAATGACTTCATAAATAACCGCTCCTATTTCCACTGTCATTCTCCATGTTATTGTTTTGCTGGCTTCCCAACAAATGTTTTAATGGTACTTATTGCCAAGGAGCACCCTCCCACTGCCATAACTCAAGGTCCTCAATAACTGCTCTTCTGTTGTGAAATCTAATGCGAAGGCCAAACCCTACCAGCCCGCAGCATACTAAGTTCTAATAAATTGCTTAATATATTCAATACAAATGACAATTTATGTTACATCCTCTACTCCCATGTCTTTAATTATCCTGTTTTCAAAAACATTTTAAGAAGTCTCACATCACACAGTCAGTCTTAAAAGCCAAAGATTTATGACTATGGACTGATTTCATCATTTATTCCATTCTTTCTTATACATTACAGCTCGTACAGCATTTGGCCTTCCATCATATGGAAAACCTAAGCTGTCTGTAAATCTATTCCTAAATACAGAATGAGATAAATACAAAATGTTATGTGGGGGGGAAAAAACAACCCTGATTTTTGTCTATTAAAAAATGGCTTCCTAGTAGTGTTAATGTTCAGGATAAAATAATCTAATACTAAAGAAGTCCAATGAAAACATTCACTCAGTGTCAAGCAGTAGTCAAAAAGGGAAGGACTTGACAAAATGCAAGCAAAAAGCATTACGATGCTTTTGTAACCTTCAGAGAAGGGAAGAAGGTACAACTTCAGGCATAGCACAATTTGATAACATCTTTTTTTATGTTATATATAATTTGCTTTAACCATGAATTAAAAAAAAAAAAAAGGCATGGCAAATGAGATTTTCCTAACATTTAGAAAAGAATAATGACTTGGGGGTTTATTTTTTCAAGTCAAATTCATTGTCACCTATCTGGCACATTTGACAAACCCAGAAGTGTGTGGTACACAACAAAAATTCTTTTTAACCTCCACATTAACCTCACAGGTCAGTGGGCTGGGGAGCAAAGCTGGTAAGACCATTCATGTACGTCAGAGGGACTTAACTAGTCCATGTATAGGACAGTTCCTCAATTTCACATGCAAGTCCATACTTCCACATTTTTGCCATGCACTCCCACTTCAGCCTTCACTGAATTTATGCAGTTCTGGCATGGATTCCCAGTACACTTTTAGGTCATGCACTGGCAGAAAACAAAAATTCACCATAAGGAGCAGCTGCTTCAAGAGACACGCTCAAAGATGCAACCTGAATTTTCCCTCATATAAGCCACGCATATACATGGGCAACAAATGAACTTAAAACAGAGGTTAAGGTTTGTGTTTAAAACACGACTTGGAGAACTGGAGATAGTCTTAGTCTGCTGCTACACACTAGAGCCAAAAGAGTAATTACAGACTAGAAAGGAGCTTAAGAACACACTTGGATATTACAGGTCTGTGTAAGATAAGGAGCATAAAGCAGTCAGGATTAAATGTCAGTTTAAAAGTGATTTCCTCACGTCTGTGATTGCTCTGATAGGCAGTGGGCTTTAGTAGCCCTCCTTAATGTCAAATTACAAGAGCTTTGGGAGCAGAGACAGCTAGAAAGTAGAAAAAAACCCAAACAAACAACAACAAAACCAAACCCTAAATCTGACAAACCTCATGAACGTTCTTGTAATTTTATGTATCTTAACTCTGACAGAACTGCCTCATGGAAATTCTTCAGTGTATTACTGCAGAGTACCCAGGGACTGAAGGAACACATTACAAAACATGAAAAAACACTTAAAGTAATTCCAGTTACACTGCCTTCTGAAATGCTCCAATATTAGCTTGTGTGTCATCTTGTCCATCTGACCGGCTCTGTAACGTTCAAGTTGTTGTATTAACACATATACACATTCAGAATAAATGTGTGGTTTAGTGTTCAGCCAGTTGTTGCTAATGCATTAAGCAGTAATGCTCACCTCAAAATATATTATTATTTGGTATCATGCTTCAAGTAACTGATGAAAATTGGCCTTCCACCTTAACCCTCAAAACAACATAGGTTACGTGGCATAACATCACACAGTCTGTACAAGTATTTACAATGTCTTAAGAAACCTTCACTAAAAACCATCCTTTTGCTTCACAGTTAGCTATAATTAATTCTCTGCAGATTTTTAATCAAACCGTGTAAAAGATCAAACTACTTCCTCAGGTAGAGCAGCAATTCTTGAAAATTTCTCTATTTTTGGAGTACGCTAAGTAAGCAAATTTATCAATTTCAGCTGGAGAAGATGAATATTTTCACAGCATGAATAAACGAAATTAGTAACCTCTTCCATCAGGATTCTGCTCATACTCTTTTTTTTTTTTTCCCTATATAGTTTTCAATAAAACGTATCACCATGTTTTACACATCTCATCAGACTCTATACAGTCCACGGTCTTTCTTTCCCTAGTTAAAGAAGCTGTTTTTGAATATTTCTCCTTAGGCATTTATTTCATTGTTCTCCTAGGCCTCCTCACTGTAGTTACACTGGAAAACCTTGTTTCAAGGCGATCAGAATACGTGGAAACTCTCCTTCCCACTCCCCAAATGATACCTCACATCTAAATCCCATTTGGTAATTTCTTCTCAGGTTCTTACAGTCTTCATCCTTGCTTCGGTAAATCCCAGGGCAGCATAAGTCTTTTGGCATAACTCATAAATGAGAAGCTACATAAGACACCACATTTCATTGCATTTAAGCCGCCTGGCCCATTTAAAAAACATATTTAATCCAAGATTGGTCAGAATGGAGGAACTGGATGTTGAGCACCCCTTAGAATCTTGAGAAAAGGTAAAACAAGGGTAGAATGAGGACAGCTCTTCCTGACCGCCTCAAGAATACATTTTCACATTAAAAGGGTCACTGTGAATGGTAGCACAATATGCTTAGTTCAGCCTCCCATGGTCACAAAGTCCTTGAGCACTACGTTGAAACAGGCAACACAGGGCAACTAACATCATGAGCACCTTGGGTGCTTCCTTATATGCTCACTAAGCACCTAAGAACTGAAATTGCAACACCCTACTTGCTACGCTGCACTTAAATTTACTAATCCATTCATTACATGCTAGCTACTTACTCCTGATCAACACTAGTTTTACAGTCAATGTGTTCATTATGTTCTCAGTTCTCTCTCTGAACCTCTTCCTTTGTTTTATCCGTGGTATCTAGTCACCTGCCTTCTACTTCACACCAAACATTTTCTTTCTCAGCTTGAGGGTTTCCCGTCTGATTTTCAGGGTAAGCAATACTGGGGGGGGGGGGGGGAGGGGGGGGAAGGAGGGGGGAGGAACTTGCTGAAATAATATACAAGGACAGTCTGGAAGCTGATTAGAATTCAGAAAAAAAACCAAACCAAACAAACCAAACCCCCCACACACATTAAAACCTTTTACAAGTAAGTTATTTGCTTAGTGCTTACATATTTTGCAAGCGTAACTACTGAAGAACTAGTGCTACTGCTTTTTATGAAGAAGCAGAAATGCCGGTACTTCTTCCTCCTTCAAAATGAATGGCAAAGGAAAGTGAACAGATGATCCATATTCCCTGGCTGTACAAAATGAGTGCCACTCCTGTACTTGCTGAGGATACTCAGGTTCAGGATATGTTGACAGGACAATTGAATTGTTTGAATTGTGTCATTTTTGGGAAGGAAGCTGTCTCTATCACACACAAACTGCCTGCATTCAGAAGTCATTCATTTCAACCACAGAGAAATACAAGGCTACTTTGGAATGCAGACTGGAAAAGACTACATGAAAAAGGCCATTTTGCATAAATTCATCTGTATAACTGCACAATCCCATACGATAAATATGAGAAAAATGAACTAATTATTTAGCATTTGCATACAAATTACATATGTTTGGGTTTTGTGGCATGAGTACCTGTGTGATCTTGGGCCAGTTTCTGAACCTCTCTAAATCTTACTTCCTTGTTTGCAAATTAGATTAGTATTAGTTATGCAGGATGGGGTGAGGCTTAATTAACTCATGTTTGTACAGAGATCCCCGATCTTCAGATACTGTGCAGAAGGACTAGAAAAATGCATTTACGAAGCAAAGAAGCACGTAAGCCCGTGTCCACATACAACAAACATTTGGCATATCAAATTCATATTTGTACTATACTCGTATTTGTACTATATATTCAAATTTGTACTAACATTTATTTGCGCTAGGAGCAAAATTACATTAGCAGAAAGTATAAAATATGTATATTAAAAGTAACTAATTCACTTACTTCTTCCTAATTTCTAGGTCTGAAACTGGAACACATCTCAGGCCAGCTCCCAATACCATGAGGGATGATGTTAGTAACACAGTTACCCTCAGACCTAAGATGAAAAAACAGTATTTTACAAATTAAGTCAGCAATATTGCAAAAAAAGTATTGCCTAAATATACGTATTCACACACAGTCTCACAGAAGTAAAGCATATCTCTATCAAATCATAAGCACTTTGGTGCTGATAGGAATTACAGATACATTAAGAAATCCTGTGTTATTTTCTAGACTTACACTCCAGAATTCAAGGCTTACTCTTGTCATATTATCACTCAGGACTGTAGCCAAAATCTTACGTTCGTGGAAGTGGAAGTGAAAAGTGATAATAAAAGTATCATCAAAACGTACAATATCCCCTTTAGAATTAGAAGCATCAGGGAATATGCTGCAGTAGGAGCACAGGTATCTAGGTAGATCCAAAGAAAAATCTGGACTTGTACATCCTTTTCCAACCATTTAATGAGCACAGACACAGCACTTACTGTTTGGTTGGTTTTGTTTTTTGGTATTTTTGGAGAGTTTTTTGTAATGCAGATATGCATTTAATCCTAAAGAAATAACCATTTATTCAGGGGGCGAAAAGTGCGTGTATTTTTTTTGCAGTCCTTGCAACTAGGCCAGGTTTTTGCTGCGCTCAGCTCAAATTGTCAAAGGTTATAAATACAGTACATTAGAAAAAAAGCTAGAATCGACTGATTCCTTGAATGTGCTTTTTCCTCATACCATGATTCTCGACTGAGAAGTACGTAGATTAGAAACAACTTTATCTCCAGTGCTGCAATTCCTTTTGCCAGCAGTTTACTTGCTACTGCTAAGGTGTTTCCAGCAGTGGCAAACAAAGAGAACAGTGACAGCTGAGGGGCTTAACCTCCAGAATCTTGTAAAATACCAAAATCATATATACACACAATTATAAACCACTGATATAGTCTATCACTCTGAAATTGTAACACTTAAAACAATTTCACAGCAACAAACAAAACCAATGGCTTCTATATTCTTAGCCAAACATAATAAACATTTAAATGATGATAAACATGCAGTATCTCTAACATTTAGGTCAAACTAGCAACTACCCAAGTCCCTATGATAACTCACCTAACAAACAAACAATTTTGATTCATTCTAAAACTGCCAGTTTTCACAGAAGCACTCCCTCTGTGTTAATGATTCCTGTAACCGGTACAATTGAAACAGTAGTCACATTAAATATTTTGTCTCCATGTGACTTTTATGGGGGTTTTAGAGCACATGTTTTACTAAAATGTTATTTTAGAAGACAAGACATCCCTTTGCTCTCATTGCAACAGCTCTTAGTGAACTTCACCCACGGGTATGCAACTCCTCATGCTGGGCACTGCACAAACCAACCCAAAAACAGCTCCTCTCTCAATCCACCTAGCCCAAGACAACCCAAACAAAAAGAAGTTCTGAAATGGAAGTATGACTTCCTTTGGTGTGTCTTGGTCATTAACAAAAGGAACGCCACCTGCTGTCCTGCAGCTCCAAAGGACACCTCACATCCCTGACGCCCTGGAGAAGCATCATCAGTCGAGAACATTTGTTTCCTTGAAGGATTCCCAACGCCTGCCCAGACCTACTTGCTTGACTCTGCTCAACCAGCATGTTGCTGTTAAACTGGTTTTTCAAGCGTGTGTGTTCAGAGAGCCCTAACTAAATGCCCAGATAATAGGGCTGTTCAAAATCTTCATGTTCTTCTGTTTGCTGGGCCACCAGGCAAGCCTTCGTGCCATGCTTAACCCCGTATTACCATACTGCATATGTTGTGGAGGTAATTATTTGTATCAGGATCGCATATACGATGCTTTTGCCTTTCCTCCTGGGAAATGATCTCTGTTAGCATTGCTTTTGTGCATAATGAGAACTTGTATGCAGTAAGAATTAAAATTTTATCAACAGAAAAATAAAACCAAGTCTTTTAACTGAAAACCCTGAAGTTCTCCATTTGGAAACGCTGCCACAATATTGCAGGAAAGCTCTAGTAATGTACATATCTCCTTCCTATTTTCCATGTAAACCAGGATCTTTTTAAATTACATTTCACAAAACTCATCACGTTCTGCCCTTCAGGAGACACAAGGACAGAGACAGCCTGGAAGGTCCTGCTCACGGGCTGCCACAGGAGGCACAGGCCAGGTGTAAGCCCAGGGCACAACAGGCACAACAGAAACCTAAGTTTAAATCACCACAGGACACAGGATGACAGTTTCCAAATAAAAACCTCCTATTTTGATTTTTAATTTTTTTTTAAATCCCAAAACCAAAAAAAACACAAACCAAGAAAAAGTTTTAATTTAAATCCACAGAAAAGATTCCTAAGAAAAACAACACACCACTCAGTAAAAACTGAATTGGATGCCAAAGTTTCCCCCCAGGTCTAAATTTAGGCTTATCTTTAATGCCAACCTTACATGTCAGGTAATTTTAAAATAAAATGATCAGTTAAAGCCTCGCAATCGCGTATGTTTGATCTCTCCAAACATTCTTTGAAGTCCTTATCTTGAATACTATACACTGTAATGTACCACTTCTAAATGTTTTATTAAACAGATTATTCTTTGGCCTTCCCCCTCCACCCCCACACCTTGATGTGTAAACACACCCCTAAAAACTGCTTCGGCTAAAGCTGCATGTTGAAAATGTGACACCAAGGTGAACAAGTAAGGGACTGTCAGACAGGCAGTGTACTAGAAATTTTCTTTGCTAAACACACAATGTTTACATGATGTATTTCTACCCTCTAAGCACCTTCCTCTTTTATTTTTCTTTACGTTTTAACTCTCTGAATCCGTCCTCTTCACCTTTTGTTAGATATTGGTTTTTGATAGTACTTTTATTATTATTTCAGTATTTTTGCTTTGAACATTGCAGTGGTCCTTAATCTGAATTGGGTATCTTACATTACTCTAAAAGGTGCACCGCAGAGTGTTTCACATAGCAGCGGGCAGCATGGGGACAATAAACCAACATAACCAAACCAAGCCTGAAGAAAAAAAAAAGCCTGTGACCCCTTCAAAGAAATTATTTCTCTATTAAAAAACTACATAGAAGCAATTCACATAACCAAGATTTTGAGCAGATATAATTAACTTCATTAATTTTACCCTGTAAATGCAAGCAGTAATTGATTGGGGGGAGTAAGGGGGTACAGCTACAGCTTCTTAAAATCCATCATCCAGTTTCCAGTCCCCTTCTGCCAGAGGTTTCCGACACATGGCTGGAAAGTGAAGAAACTCCTTTAAAGGGCTTTTCTGCCAATGGAGGAAGTTCTCTGTTCTTTGGAGCTTTTCTCAATAGCTGCTCATTCCCACCCTGCTCTTGCAGGAAGCTTCTGGGCCCCACAGATGACACTGACTGTTGAGCAAAGCGTGGCCACATTCAGAATGGCCACACATCGCCCATTGACAGGAACAGGGAAGTCCGAGATAGCAGCAATATTGCCTCAGTAACAGAAACACATATTAGTTATCATTTATGAGTGAAATAGTTGATGTTCAACTGTTTAACCCTCCTGTGGCTAATAACACAGTCTGCTTTACAACTTTTGCAGCCCACACTACATTTGCCAGGTTTTACTTCTTTTTTAAAAGAACTACCCACAAACTCCTGCCACTATTAGAGATTTAACACAAACTCTCAACCCACAGTCCTCTTAACTCTCCTGCAAAACACACACTTTTAATCCTGCCAAGGCCATATGGTACGAGTAAACCCTTAATGGCTACCTGTGCCGGCAGGGTACGCTGAGCGGATCCAGCCCTTGGCACGCTTCTAGCTGACCCACTGGTTTCCTTTCCTCCCTGCTGGGAAAGCAGCTGCTGCAGCAGCACACACAGTACGATGCACCCAGGGCCCACCACCACCCAGCGCCCACCACAGAACATGAGCAAAACCCAGCGACGCCGTGACATGGGCTCACCCTCAAGCGGGAGGCAGGGGCTGCCAGTGGCACCCAGCTGCTCGGCAGCTCCCTCGCACCAACGTCACGCCATAGCATGCAATATGCATCCCCCACAACCCTTCCAGCATGCCTTACTTTCAAGATGCTGCTTAAAGTAGATGAAAAGAAAATGCATTTCCCCATCCCCACATCGCATTACAGACTTGTAACCCAGAAAGTGATTTATTATGCCCAGTTTAATAAGAAGCTTAATAAAAGATGTTGTAACAGCTACAATGAACTCCTTGTTCCAACTATTTATACATTATCATTTGTCATTCAGAAAGAGGACATTATTAACAACTGTTTAATGCTTTTGTAAGCTTTTGAGAAATACGACCATTCCTTCCCTCACCTGTCAGTCACCCGTCATGACAAAACATCATAAAACACATGACTGACAGACTGTAAAAAACAAACCCCTACTCACACAAAACACACATTCAGGACAAAATTGTCGTTGTGTCGAGAAGTAGAAGTTTCTACTTCTACTGTCTAGTGGCAGCAAACAGCCTGTGCATCCCCCCGGCTGAGGCCAGCGCACCCCCGGCTCCCCAGCTGCGGCTACACACCCACAGAGAGCAACACGCTTCTAGTCCAGAGCATCACACAAACGGCAGATATCGTTTGGGTTTATTTCCTCTCCTCCTCCTCCTAATGCAGCACCCATCTTAGGAAGAAATTCCAGTTGGATATGCAGCACAGTTTTCACCTTTCTGCTAAGATTAATGGAAGTCTGGCCAGAAAGGCCACTGGATTCAGCCCTCCGCCTGGCATGGGTTTCCCTCCTTCTGCTGCAGATACTAAAATCAGTCCTCACAAATACAGAATACAACAAAGCTCTAATTAGAAACAAGTGACATCAGCTTGCCGCACATTTTCACAGCTTTTAAAGACCAGGCTGGAAGTAAGAACAGTCCCTTCTGACACTGAACTGAGAGCGTTTGCTTTAACGGCCCAACTACTATTTTAGCTAAACCACACCTAGCTAAAAACCAAAAATATAAAATCCTGTCTTGATCCACACAGACTAGGAAATGGAAGTCTCTCCAATTTCAACAGCCGTTCCAACAATTCACTGTTAAACTGGGCTTTTCATTCCAATTTAAAGCAAATTCATTTTTCAAACAAATCACTGTTTTGCCTTTCTTGACAAAACAAAGCACAGGCTCTTGCATTTTTCCTTCTATGAAATTAACCAAAAAAAAGGAACCTTTACTTTTGGTTTCAGTAAGCAAAGCACTGAGCTCCAAGTCTCACAATTTTTCTTTGGTCCTGGAACTGGTTTGGTCTTTTGTCTAAACACCCTCCTTATTGTTCAAGTATCTTTTTTTAAACTGATTTCTTTACCGGATACCAATTCTCGGTTTTGTAGGATGGGTCTGCTTCTCTTCCTCCTTAATGCAAGGCTTTACATTTAGCCATGATAAAACAAAAGCTTGATGAAACACCTCACTTCGTCAGGGAATCCTGAAAGCTCAGCACAGAACTTCCTCTTTCATCATCATCTACTGCTCCATAAGTCTTTGTATTTCAAATGTATTTCTAGCAAAATTATACTGATAGCTGTGCCATTTACTCTCAAAAGATCAGTTATCTCTGTCATGATTAAAATTTTTAACAAAATTGCTACCTTTCTAATAAACAGCGAACAAAACTTCTGTTGTGCCTGCACTCAGCCGAATTGATTACTGTCATTAAGGAGGATAAGCAGCAATCCTCTTCCAGAACAAGCATCCTCACACCAAGCCATACAATTCTCAAAAGAAAAGAAACTTTTCACAAATGTAAACAGACTTCATAGCTGAGATGTGGTCCCAATCTTTCTGCTAATACACTGAACAAACTTGAAAAAAAAAAATCAATATATCAGGCCTGCCTCAGATTCCTCAAAAGCACCTGATTGCAGAGGAACATAAATTTTGTTTGGAAACTCAATAGAAAATACATTCTCAAGAATAGCATCAACCACACTCGGAAGCAAGAAAAACTGGGAACCAAATACAAAGACTGCGTGCAAGAGAGAACAAGTACCAGGTCATATGTAGCAAACCAAAAATTACTCCTAGTTTGATGGCCAAGAAATTGTAGGGTGCTATTAAGCACAGCCTGGGTCTCCCTTTCTCTTTGGCTATATGATGGTGATGTTTCTGCTATTGCCCCATCTTTCATAAGCTGTGTTTTTAAGACAAAATGAAATCAATTGTTTCCATCTGTTCCTCTGGCTCTATGTGGCACTACCAAAACAGCATCTAAATTTCAGCTGAAAAGGTTTGGGACTGGAGTTTTTTTTTTCTGATTGAAAATGAAGCAAACTCAATTTAAGCATTCTGCAAGACAGGTCACAGCATCCTTCTGGCATCAAACAGTAAGAACCAAACTCTATCGTATAGGACCCATCTGAAATAAAGTAGACCCAAAGCTACATTTCAACCCCCAGTCTTATCTGGGATATACAAAAAAGCAGACCTTTTCCAGTATGAATCCCACAACACAGCCCAGTTCCACCTTTCAGTGGAGGACTGCAGGGCAAGGGAGATTCCACTAAACAGTGCTCCTATTTCCATCTGACATAAACAGGAGGCAGATTGAGATCCCCAGACAAAATACATACTAGAAACCTCTTGAAATGTAGATGTAGGAGGTAATGATATTCAGAGGGGCAACTTCTCTGTATCTTACAGCTGTTGTAACAGAATCCATCAGCAACAGCTGCCCAGTCAATACCCATGCTACAAGGAGGAGTTCGAAATTTCATATAAATTATTTTATTCGAAAAATTTAAATTAGAGAAAACAAACTTTGTACATATAAACACAGCAACATCAACTTTTAGTTCCTGTGGTTTGATACAGACTTTCTAGTCAGGGTCAGAAATTTGGAAGAGCCAATACCCCAGAAGTGTCATCACCAGTGATGCGGGGGAACCCCCAGGGAAATCCTTGCCAATGAGGAAGAAAGACTGATGCCAGGGACCAGACCTGACCCAAAGATAAAGTTATTTCTGCTGCTAGCACTTGATGGAACACACACAGCAAGGCTGTGTGCAAGAATGAAAAAATAAGGGCTAGCACTGGTCCCCACCTTTTTTCAGTGTAACTCTCAGATGAAAATCATATTCTCTGCATAAACGCCATCATGTCAGTCCTTGTAAGAACAGCATCACTCCCAGATTTTGAGGTTAGTTAAGAGTCTTGTAAAAAATCCCAATATAACTAAGAGACTCAAAGCACAAAATTTAGCCAGCCAAGTCTTTCAGAGAGAAGACACTCATTGAGGGAAATGACTGAACACGTGTAACAACTAAAACAGATAAGGAACCTGTTAGGACATAATTGTGAGAAGCAAAGCTAAATATAATGCAATTGAGAATTATTATGACAATCACACAACCACTCCGCAATTCCCGAGCTGCTGCATCCTTCTCTATGTGCATCCTGACTGTAAGGAAACCAAGACATTTAAGTATTCACACTCTAAGGGCACCTCTCACTTCTAGTTTGTATTGTAAATACTCTTGTTTCATAGTATCCCTCCTTCCCCTCCGCCCTTAACATTCGTTAAAGCATATTAAAAATCTTTATTTTTCTCTTTACTCTAGATAGAAGGATTTGACTACACCTGTTAGAAGGAATAACAAGCTATCACAACTATTTCAGGAGGCTCCATGGTGCTTTTGTCTCATTTGCATGAATGAGGTCAAGCCAATGTGATCAGTGGACCCATCCTGGTTTAACACTCTCCCAGCATATTAAGCAAGCACATAATCAACCTCTAAAAATATGTCAAGAAGTATAGCTTAATCCTCTACCTCGCTACTCCTCTACGCTTATTAGAAACTTAAAGACCCAAGTTCTTCTATGGTGTTTTACAGATTTGGCTCTACTACCATGGATTTAACCACAATTGGTGCTAGACTGTACCTGTAAATACACTTATTATTCAGAGTTCATGCAGCAGTTTAAAAGTTTGGTACTATAAAAAAAGTCTCGATCTCAAAAACTGAACAGGCTTAATCTGATCTATTGGATAAATAGAAAAGTAGTTTACAAGTATTGAAGTTTCCTTCCATATGTCAGTTAAGGATTTTGAAGCATCCTAACAGTTTAACATCAACAATGGAAAAACAAATGGCAAAAGATGCAGATTAAAAATCTGCATTGCAAGTTTCTAAGTGTGTTGTAAATTTAATTTATCAATCCAGAGACTGACATTTTACCTGAACAGATAAACAAAGCGCTGAGTTGCATGGTATTTGCCTGAAGATCAAAATGCTGATACTAGAATCAGTTTTAGGCTCTTTACTAAAATATCTCCTATTCTTTAATACCATGTTTCTTGGCTTCAAAGGATACCAATTATCCTAGCTGTTTATTGATATCATATATTTTACTGCAGAGAGCATCCATTTTATCACCAACTAATTCAAGCGCAATGACCCTCTCGTAACGCTTGTAGAACGCCTCTGAGAGAAGAGAACACTGGTCTGGGGCAGCGGGACCTGCATCTCTTGACATGTCTTATGAAACTGGGCCATCCGCTTATCTTCAACTTAATTTCTCTCTTCACCCTCTCCTCTGCCTTGTTTATTCGGGCTATAAACACATGGAAATAGGAGCCACTCTTACCATTAGTATTAGAAAGGTTAGTAGATCAGGCCTCTTCACCTGGGGTCAGTGCAGCACTGGGATAAAACAAAGACGTGTTCCAGTGCTTACTAAATCTGTGAAATCAATATACAAACACTTGTAAGAGTTGTTCTTCCTTCCTTCACCTCAGGCACCTGCTTTCTACTCTCAGCTCCAGCGTTTACTGAAACATGAAGATCCAGGTGAAACATTTAATTCATCGTTGCCATTTGATAAACTGAAAGACTACGTAATGGAGCATGTGTGTGTGTATGTGTGTGCTAGTGTATACATACAGAGATGCAGAGCAACTGACAAAAATAGCTAGTAATGCAGTCAGGGACTAAACCTCTTCATTAATTTTGAAGCTAAACTACAGATGCTCATTAACAAGCCAAGAGAAAGCAGAAGACAACAAACCTTTGCTGTAGCTCTTGCTGTTGTATTTGTGGACGAACACTGACAACTCAAGGCCTTTCAGTACCAAACAACGGGAAGGAAGCTTTTTCTTTTCCCACTCATTTTAAGGGCTTCCGATTGCACAGCAGGCTTAATTCCCACACAGCTAACTACAGATCCTTACCTGTGGTGACAGAGAGGAAAAACAATCCGTCTTGTACACATCTATCAGGGAAGACGTTCTGTCATTATCTTGGTAGTACTTGCCCACGCTACCCAATGGTGTGTGAAATTCCTCATTTTAAGAAACACAGAGGCATTTTGCTTTGCTGCGACAGAGCGTCAAGAAGCAGCCATGCAGCAAGGATTGGCAGCTACACTAAATACTTCCTAGTGCATCCACTAAGTAGGACACCAGCTGCCAAGTTTTTCCTTTTTACTACCCCTGCTGTGAGCTGAGGGAAAAAAAAAAAAAAGAGCCATAAGAGTCTCATCGATGCAACATCCATGTGGGTTTTGTGACTTTTAGGAAAGGCTGTGGAGTGAGCTTTTAATTTTCCTTTGTGTGAAAAGTTGCAGTGTTAGTTTAACATTAAAAAGCACCTGGCACAGTTTAGGGCACACAGTTCACACCCTTTGCAGCACTGTAATGAGTTCTAAACTCATTTAAGTTAGTTCATCATAGTTACATTTTTTTAAGACTCCTGATCAATTTTTTTAGGTTCACATGATTAACTCAAAATTAACAACTCCACCTTTCTCAAATATTCAAAGGGGGCGGCACTCATTTAAAAAAAAAAAAAAAGTTTGTAATTGTACTTGACATTCTGTATTCCAGAAAAACATCAGCAAGCTGCAAAAATCAGAAGACCTCTCACTTTCAAAACACATTACTCTCTCAGGATGAGTCATATGGATCTGCAGCTTTTTAAAAAAGAGGAAAAATCTAAAGATCCTCTCTACTACAAGTCTGCATGAGAAAGCTTAATTTGTAGCTTTTGAGGAAGTTGGAAGCTATACTGGGTCGCCAGTGGGACAATTCAAACAATATTCTCCAAGAAAAACTCCAAAATATTCTAACAGAGAATTACCAAAACATCATGTTTCTTAAATTTACTTCTGCTCATCTCAGCACTGACCTTGGTTTTGGGGGGTTTAGGTGTTTTTAAACAAATGTTTGCCAAACAAAAATATTTGGTTCATATCAATGTCAGACTATAGATTTTCACAACAGGGAACGTTATTTCAGGACCTGTGTTATGTACTACCAACTTCTTCAGCTCTGTTGAGGCAAGTAAATACCCATTTTACATGGCTCCTCTCTCACAAGCAGAGCACTTCTTACCAGAAAAAAAACCCACAAAACTACAAAAGCATAAGTAGAAATTCACAATGCAGAAAGTAAACAAATTTTATTAACAAGTAATGTACCTCATTTTTGCAGGTACTCCAGACTTGTTTTTCACTCCTAAAACATAACATGAAACTAACTCCTACAAACATCAGCCAAGAACAATGAATAAAGTTTGTTTTGTTTTTCAATGGTAATGTGTTACTAGAATTTAGAAAGCAGTAAAGTTGGGTTAGTTCAGCATTACCAAATGAAAACACTCTTTCTTTGTTCATACTTTGTTTATTCTGATAGGGAAAAAAAAAAAAACCCAAACAGTATCATATTAATGTTTTAAAGGAAACAGACCAGTTTTCCTTTCAGCTTTTGAAGGCCAAACCCTGATGTCTTTTTTCTCTTTAACAGAATTATAAACTAATGGCTAGGAATTATAAATACAGTACAAACATACAGCTAGCGAAACAAATGCAATACAACTTTCTTAAGTACTTTACTACTTCCATAATACAAGTCTATGAGAAAGCCCAAGGGACTTCCATAACAGCAGAGTCATTGTTGTCGTTTCTGTTACAGAAGACAGCACCAGCTACTTTTATGTAGCACAGTTGCCACACTCTTAAAAACTACTATAAGAAAGGAGATTGGCAAAATTTACATGTTTTTAAAATGCAGCAAAGCAGTGTACAATGTAATTGTATTTTAGCTGTTTCTGTCCTGTTCCACAAGGCTTTCCAGAAGGGGAGAGACACCAGCCAGAGAAGCCACATCCAACCCAGCATCCCGCTGCTGGTGTCTAGATCACGAAGCCAGACATCCATTGCCGCCAAACCCATACAAGAAGAACAGGCACCCTCCTCTGCATCAGCAGCACTAGGGGAGCCCCGCGGGGGGCGGGCTGGCTGTGGCTCAGGGCACCTCGGGGAAGGGAGGGGGAAGGAAGGGCCAACACAGTCCCCAGCTGACATGGGGCACTGCCAGGCAGAGTTAGAGGTTGCATTGTGCAGAGAAAAGACTGGGACCTTGTTGGTTATAAGAACAGGCAAAAAGGTCAACCACATTCAAACAGACCTCCCAGCTCCTGGTTTGAAAAGCACTCCTCAAGCCAGTTCACAAAAGCTGTTTGCTGATCTGCAGCCAGCATGCTGCACATGCAACCCAGGAGGGATGCAGGCACCCATCATCCTCAGTATTTGCTACTGGCTACCTAAGTCACATTTACTACTGCCTTTTGCTCACTTAGCATCCTTTTCCCTGTGCCTCCTACTTATCTCCTTCTTCCACCTCTCCCATCCCCACCACTCCCTGCCCTTCAGCTCCAAATCCTGTTTCTGCATCCATGACTCCCATGCTTCACACACTACCTTGTTCCATACTCTCCCCTCAGTCTCTTCCCACCTATCCAAGGGCTTTTCCCACATCTGCTCTCACTGCTTTGAGTCCTGAGCTTCTAGCATCCAACTTCTCAACAAGCAGGAGGAGTAGGACAGAGGGAAATGGAAGGACAAGATCAGCACACCACAACAGCAAGGAGACACACAGGTGAGGCAGCAGATAGAGAAGAGCTGACTGCTTAGTCAGATTAGGAAGAATTTGGATCAAGAAGTTACGAGGGTTAGTAAAAATACATGAGCATACAACAGGGGAGATATCAGTGCATAGCTGCCCTAGTATTATACTCTCTGTAGTCAACTTCTAAAAGCTACTGCTGACAAAGTATCTTCCTAGCTGGAGCTGTGTCCTGACCCAGTTCTGGGATGCTTAAGTGCTTTAACTCTGCTTGTGTTAGCAGCCGCATAATAAAAGTAAGGGATCATATTTTACACTGGTAAATGATTTCCCCTATTCATCAGTTTGTCAACATCAAGGTATATAGCAAGTTACATACCCACGCTCACTGTGCCTGTATGCTTAGTGCTCCAAAGCCTCAAGATAACGTTATCCTCAGATAACATGGCTATTACTATTCCCACATGAGCTACGCAAACACATTAGGATTTTACTTTCCATCATGAAAAAGGTGTTTTAACTCCAGCATGCAATTTCCTGATGTTCTTTAGTATGTGGTGTTTCAAAGAGCTGTCCTAGCATCACCGCTGCAGCTCAAAGAAGTGTGCAAAAAGTACAGCAATTGCATCAAGGGTAGCAGTATAAAGTTCCAAGTCTGTGGAGATATGGTACAAAGCAAGAGACAGGGAGTGATATCATCTAACATAAAGAACTAGCTCCAGAAGAGGATATCTGCTTACAGTCATGATTGATGCTTTCAACTCAACCTGGCCCATCAGGAGGTATGGGAAGTGCTGCTAACAATCAAGCTAGTATTGCCATGATGAATCATAGTGGCATCAACTTAATACAACTCGTCAGATGCTAGTTAAACCACTCTATGCTGCTAATCGCTCTGTGTATCTCAAGTGGTCTCTCGCAGCATGCCTGACTCCAGTAAGCATGGGCCAATCTATTGTCTAATAAGAATATTAGAGATACATAACTCACTTCTGCAGGAACTTGCGTAAATGCCCTGTGGACTTTCATGCAGCCGCAGTATATAAAATTAAGCAACAAAAGATAAGTTACATTCAGACTTCTTTTTTCTTTTCTTCTGATGGCATAGAGGAAAAGTATGTCTATACAAACACACACACCAGCAACAAATCAAAATAAAGTTTTATAAAATCAAGCTGATCAAATATCTGCTCTAGTGGGATTTACCTATATTCAGCTCTCTAATTGCTTCTTTCATCTTTTCAAATGAAAAACAACACTTCATGTCATTTCGTCCAAGATTTGTTAGTGTTAGCTGAGGAAAATTAATCCTGTTCATGGAATCTGATAGGTATGGATCAGTATCCCTTATAAGACAATGAAATACGCATCACTCACAGCTTGCAGTAGAGGATGTCCACAGGACGGAACAGAATAGACTGGAGTAAAACAGGTATTTTCCTTCAAACTTTTTTTTACATTTGGTTGAAGTGCATCAATCACTTGCCTTTTCACCAAATACATACAGATTTCACTTCATGAGTCAAGGCGTTCTCTTCCCTGCCCTGCCCCCCCCCTTTTTTTTTTAAACTGAAGCACTAAATTCACACTTAGCTTTCATTACATCTGAGAGAGCCTTCTGCTGCTCTTGTTGAGTTAACAAGACCTTTTCCATTAACATAAATGCTACTGAGTAGAATCAGTTGTTTATAATAAAACTACTCCCTGTAATCCCAGTGTACTTCAGTCGAGCGCCAGAAACACCACACTTTCCCTTCTCACTGGCTCCTTGCCATTCTACCCGCATTGTCGTACCTGTAGTTTTCCCATCAGTGTTTCTTTCCTGTAGGCTGTACTAATCCACCAAAACCATAATGTCTGTATAATTTTTTTCTATTGTTGAAGTGTGTAAATCCCTTTATAGCTTGATCTCACCGAATTAAATTAAAGTCTTACAGCCTTACACTGAGACTTATCCTAAGCATCTTCAGCTCAGGCTCACACTTGAAGTTGACCTGTGAATTGGTCATTTTGAAATATTGGCCACATATTTTGCTGTCATGCATCTGAGATAAGAAAAGCCTATTTCTGAGATCATGACAAAGAGGAGCTGAAAATCTGTTTCTTTGCCACAAGGTGAAAACTCACAAGACTTTAAAGGTTCATGATTTGCCTATTTTTGTCTTTCTGTTAACCAAAACCCCACATGTTTATGATTGCTTGGGGCACAAAAGAACTATGAATACTTCCATTAAAAACTCTGCATGTTCCTGTGAGTGCCACTGTCCACCTATACCCACAGTGATACCTATCACCAACTAGACTTGCTGCAGTTTTTCTAAGTTACTAGTAACATACTCCAATTTATATTTACTGCTACACTGTCTGTCATTCAGGCTGTCAGACAAGGACCCTGAGAGACCAAGTGCAATGGAAACACTTAAGAGAAATAAAGTCTCACCCATCTGTTGGCTTCATTTGACCATTCATGTTTCCACTGACTTCTGGTACAACCACCTGCTTCCTCTATGCTCTGTGTACCCACCTACACATCTCTCAAAATAAAACCAAAGGCATTGCACAAACACCTCATAGATGAAAATCTAGAGGGAAAACAAATTCACCTTAAGTCATCTGCCTTCTGTTCCAATGACCCTAGATGAGAGTTAGAGGAGTGAAAAGATCCCCTGGACATAAAATCAGTTTTTCCATGCATGCAACACAAAGTGACAATTTGAGAACTTCAAACATGAAAGCTGCTATGCAGAATTCTCTTTACGCATCATGTGTAGTTTATTTTGTACAGACAATAGTTGTTAAGACATTTTTATATTAGTAAGGCCTGATTTAGTACTTATGCTCAATATTCATGACTATTTTGTCAAACTGTATTAAAGGATTTAACCTCAAAATTCCCAGGTGGGAGAGATAAGAACTATCAAATGTCTTCGAGAGGGAAACCAAGAAGCATAATTTAGGAGACAGCAATGAAATCAAGCATTTGATATTCATGCCTTCAATAGACAAGCCAATCTCCATTAAAAACCAAAATCTGATTATTTAAGTTTTCTCTCTACTTCATAATTTAATCACTAGGATAACAACGCTATGTAAATTTAATTTCAGCAAAATAAAGTTACTAAGAATATCTATGCAACCCATGTAGGCATATATCATTTTATAAAAAAGCACTAAGAAATAGATTACATTTCACTTTTACAAGTAATGTGTCACATTTCTTCAAACTCAATACAAAACTGTGTTCACTGTATTCCAAAAATAAATGAAAAATATCACCATTCTATTCAATTTGTTTAATGTAAATTATCATAAAGCATTTCATTCTTCGTTGCCTCTTCTTGCTTATATGGGAACCTAATGAAGACTAACATTATATATTGCACCTAGGTCTCGCTTTGTAAGATGAGCCTAACCAATAAAAAAAAAAAAAAAAAAAAAAGGAAAAGCGTGAACCAGATGCCAGATCCATGGAAGTACGTAAGCTTTCTATTTGGAGTTAGATATATAAACATCCCAACAGTTCTGTATGCTTATATTTACAATTCCCAGGAAATGAAACACTCAAGGCACAAAACATTCATAAACACTCGAGCATCATGTGACTAATTGTAGCTAATTTTAATCACGTAAACAACAAGGGTCCATCCAATGCCACACTGAAGTAATTTCCCATTTAATTTCAGTCTTATTGAATTTCTGAAGGTAATTATAATTTAAACAAGGACTCTCTAATCCTATTGCTAAAGAAAATGCACCAGCAGATAAGACACATGTAGCTCTACAGCACACCATCTTTTAACCTTTCTTCACTATGAAACCAAACAACCAAGACAACACTTGTAATTCTACTTAACACAAAAGTTTTTTCAAACCTGCTTCAAAATGGCACACTCAAAAATAATGCACACAAATGTAATTCCTGATTTTCAACATGCACCCATCCAGAACAGGGCTAGGAAATGTTACAAATGCCACCACTGTCCCCATTACAGCACCCAGCCAATGAGTATGGAAAGCTCCCCAGGGCTCCCAAGGAAAAGCAGAACGGGAGAAGTCTCCATTCTGCAAGACGAACCTGGGAGACAGCAACAGGAACAGGGCTTGCTCCCTAAAGAAGAATTTCCAGTTGTGATACATGAACCTTGCTAAGCGCCTGAAAACAAATGTATTTTTGAGAACAACAATAGCTCAGCAAAAAAATACAAACTAGCTTTCAATTTACACGCCCTACAGAAACATCAGCTAAATCCAGGCTTCCTTCAATGACTCAAAGACCCTTTAAAATTCAGTGTTAACAGCCTTCAAAAAATGCCTATTCCTTCTGAGTCTGTTCAGACCTTCAAGTAAGATTTTTTTTTTTTCAAATTGCAGCCTTCTTAAGACCATCACTATCCTCTTGATGAAAATTCACCCTCAATTTCATAAAAAATGAAATCCATATAGATCCACAGATGCATGGGCTAAAGCCAACCAAGACTGTTTGTCATGCTGCTTCTGACACCAACACCCATTTCTTGGGTCATCAGAGTCCAGAGTCCTTGGGGGAGGTGTACAGTTGCCCGTAGTATCTTCTGCAGAAACTCCCCAGGGAGCCAAAAGTGACACCACCCACACACCTTTCCCAGCCCATATACTCCTGCCATTCTCCAGCTGCGTTGCCAGTATCAGCTGCAAAGAGATCCCCACAAAAAATGCAAGACAGACACTTAGCAGGCCAGGTGAGAAAAGGTCACAAAGGCCAAGAAAACTTTTGAGGTCAGAAAAGAAAAAAATGTAGTTTTTCCATCCTAAATCCCTTCTACACAGAACTGAAGAACAGGTTATTTGGAGCTTATTTGGCATACCTTTTACTAAAAATAAACACTGCTGTCCTCTCTTCTCAGAAGACCCCACACATCTCTCAGAAGCTGTGATGGAACTGAATCACACAGCCCAAGAAAGGCTTCTTCCAAGCAGGATTATCAACATGCTTATTGCTGAATATTTAATCTTTCAACTTCTAATTAGTTAAAAGGAAAAAAATAATAATTACCAAACCCTTCTAAGCAGTACTGAAATAAGAAATGGGTGTGCAAATAATACAAGAGAGAAGTCCGGTATGGAAACAGGTTTATGTTTCAAACTACATGCTAAAATGATCAACTAAAAACCAAAAAGACAAATACTTCTGGACTTCGCCTGAAGCATCATAACACAAAATCAGACTTAACTGACAGCAAGCAGCTACTTACCAATATCAGTTGAATACACCCCTGATAGATAGTCCTGTACTTCACAAACAGCAGAATCTCCTCTCAAATTCTGACATGCATCATCTACAGTGTCATACTTCCAATACATGCCAGGTTTTACACACTGACATTTCACATTTTTCTCCTGACAGTTCCTTTACTAGCTAACTCCAACACAGATGATTGAAGCCAGAGCAAATGGTGCCATTTCTCTACATTTTTGGTACAGAGAGTAAATTTGGTGTAACAAGCGGCATTTGTACCCCTAAGCAAAGTGGAATACTGCCTTTGCGAGGTCAGATCCAACTAATTTTACAGAAGTAGAGTCATGCTCCTTCCAGAACACACGTACCCCAAAGGTAGATAAGACCCGGCAATGTGCCTCCGGTGGAAGTGTGCCCAACGGGCGAGTCTGGGCTCCCCTTTGCTCCACAAGAAACTAAGTGGCAGGACTCCACCATCACTTCCAAAGTGAACAGCACCACATCCTCTGTGGGAATTACCCAGACTCAGAAAAGAGCGCAAAATACAACAAGGCCCTCACAAAATCTGCTGCTGTGCAAAGAACATGCTCCAGAGCCCTTATGTACTCCTTATGCATAAAGCCAATGAGTTGAGATGTTCTATTTAAGCTAGCAACCAAAATTTTCTCAACAAGGAAAGAAAAAAAATAAGAGCAAAGGAGTAGTTCATATCAATATCTCCGATGAACATGGAAATCAACCAAACAAAATACACCCAAGCAATCAGTTAAAGTAATGAGGAAAACATCTGTGTATATATTCTCATTAAAACAAGCTACATGTGAAAAGAAATCCAGCAACTACATTACTAATCACATTAAAGAAACAACAAAACACTAATGTTACTTCTCCCATGAGTTACTTTGAAACTTTTCCAGTATATTTTTTTGCATCGCTCAGAATCCACTTCATAGAAAATGAAGAAATAAAAATACAGACTTGGTTCTACAAGCACAGGTTCAAGTTTAGCTTTATTTCTTTCATATCATGAGCAGAGTCATGGTCTTCACTGTACAAAACAAAATAACTTACTTTAATTTTAAGCTAATTAACAACACTTACACAGCAGTCTAGACAAGACATTGTTGACTTAAATCAAAATTGTTTGAGAGAAGACTGGCTGTACAGCCACCATGGACTCATTTGGAGAACATATCTTCAACCCAATAGGTTTTATTCCCCCAACATCTCTTCAGTTTTAGGAAAAGCAATTCCAATTTCAAGACACAGGCCTTCTCAGCTACAACTTTTCTACCTGCCTGCCTTCACTTTCCCCCTTCTGCACCACAAATCAGCTATTAAATCCTAAATAAATGGAATGGGTAGCACTTAACACAGGAGCCACAAGGGTACGTGGGCTCCTATCTCCTGTTTAGAGGCCTGTTTAAACAGGAATTAAAAGACTAAATGCTTCTGTGGATTTAGGCCCAAAAGCTCAGATCTGCAAACACAGGTACATGGCAGAGCAGTGTCAGAGGTGACCCCGGACCAGCTGCACAGGCCCTGGAGAAGCTCTCCAGCGACAAACACCCTTTTCAGAAGCTGGCTAGCGAGACGCAACAGCCTGAACACAAATTGGGCAACTCTCCCTTGTACTCATCTTCGGAAGCCCTGAAGCTCTTCTGGTTTTACGTTCTCTGTCTTTGCACCACCCTCGTGCAACTAAAAGCAAGCCACAGCCTTTGGGTCCAGTCTGCTTTTAGACATAAAAGTATCTCTTTCAAGATACAGCCACTGCCCGGAGCACTGGCATTACCTCAACGCGGGTGTTTGTTTCACAGCACATAACCGGACAACATGACCACCTCCAGGTCAAACGCCAGCATGGCGAAGCCAGCATTACCGGACAACATGACCACCTCCAGGTCAAATGCTGGCATGGCGATGACAGCATGGCGATGACAGCCGGGAGCACATCTCCTCCAGACCTACCCCTCAGCCCCGGTGTGAGGGGCCATAATTCCTCTTAATTTTAGGAACTGCTTAAGTACCATCCTTGTGAGTGGCATTGGACGCGCCTTTGTTTGAGCAGCGTACTGAAAATTACACCCACGATGCCTTCAAAGTATTACTCATGCCTTTTGACGAGCGAGGCCACCAGCTCCGAGGCTGCCGCCCCCTCCCCTGGCCTCAGGGCTGCCACACCGCCCCTCACCGCGGGGTCCACGCCACGGTGTCCCCGACGGGCCCGGGGTAAGACATCGAGGAGTGGGGTGGGGAGTCTCGACCCCCCGGCCCGGCCGCCCCCGGCCCCGCTCACCCTTCTTGTCCATGAGCCACATGAAGAAGAAGCAGGGCGCGAAGCCGATAGGCCCCCAGAAGACGAGCAGGGCGATGTCCCAGCCGCTGAAGCCGAAGGCCAGGCGGGCCGAGTTCTGGATGGGCCCCCAGCTGTTCCACACCAGGCCCTGCGCGAAGCCCAGCAGCGAGAAGAGCAGCAGCACCAGCCACCGCCGCCCGTAAACGCGGCCCGCCAAGGGCGCCAGCCGCCGCACCGGCACCGCCGGGCCCCCCGCCGGCCCCCGCGGCTGCGGCCGCCGCCGCTGTTGCTGCTGCTGCGGCGGCGGCGGCAGGAGGGGCTGCCGCTCCTCCGCGCTACTCCAGCCCAAGCCCATCTGCGGGGGCCCGCCGGGGAGGAGGGGACGGGGGCAGGGACACCCACACTTCAACCCCCGAGCGCGGCGGCGCTGCCCCGGCCCAGCACAGCCGCATGCGCGGTCGGAGACGGCCGGCGGCCGCCTCCTTCCTCCGCCGGCGAGGGGAGGAGGGAAGCGGCGCCAGGGAGGAGAGCCGGGCCCGTTGCCCGCGGGGAGGGAGCCGCGCTGGCGGCCGGCCGGGGCCTGTGCGGGGCGGGGAGGCCGCCGCCCAGCGGGGAGCGGGGTTCCGGGGCAGGAGCGGGGCGGCCCGTGGGAGGCGCCGCTGGGGCCCCGGGTGTCACCGGCGGGGTCGGGGAGCCCCTGCCTCGGGGCCACCGTCAGCCCCGGCCGTCACGGCTCCGCCCCGCGCGGCAGGGTGCAGCGGGCCTGGCGCTCTCCCGGGCCGGGCTCCCCCCTCCGTTAGTGAGGGCGGTGCCGCCGAGGGGAGCCCGCCAGAGCCGCCCCGGAGGGAGAGCCGGAGGAGCATGGCCGGGGCGGGCAGCCGCCGTCCTCCCGCGCCGGGTAGGTGCTCCTCGCCCCTCCAGCTGCGGAGGGCGCTGCCGTCCTGGGCCCGACTGCGCGGCGAGGCCCGGCCCGGCAGCACGGCTGGGCTCCGCTGGGCCGCGGGCCGGCGGGCGGGAGCGGGGAGGGGGCGAAGCGGGGGCGGGAGCGGGGCGGCCGTGCCTCTGCTCCGGCTCCTCCTCCGAAACGTCCCCCCCGGCCGCCGGCCCGTTCCCGCTGCGGTGGCCGGGGCAGAGGCGAGCCGGCCCTTCAGCCGGCGCGGGGGCCGCCATGCCGGTGAGCGCTGCCGCGGCGCTTCTCCGCGCTCTCCGTCATTTTGACGGGAGAAGTAGATTGTCCTTGTGGTGAGGTGGATGCAGGGCAGCCGTGGGCCGAACCGTGGGGGGAAAGTAGTAGTTTTTTACAGCCTGCGCTGAAATCCGTGGTAAAGTAATTCGGGTGAATATACCGTCATGTGGGCTACGCGAAGCTCATTAGAAACTATTATCATTAAAAAGATTGAAGTATATATCAGAGCCGTTGGGTTGTGTGGGTATCTGTATATCTGCCATCTGCGCGTGTCATAAAATTAATGGCTCGTGTGCTGCACAATGCTTCATCTTCCCGGCAAAAATTGGGTATTTCGGTTTGGCTTGCTTAGGCGTTCTGCCCAGAAGTCTGGAGGCTGGCCCGACCGATGTGCCTGACCGGGGAGCACTGGGCAGCGGGTCGGGCCTGAGACCCGCCGTGGGTGCCGCTCTGGGTGCCGCTCGGCGGCGTGGAGGGAGGTGGGGTGTCTGCCGGGCTCCACGGTGCTGCCAGCACCAGGGGTCTGCAGCCACAGGTACACGCTGCCGTGACATCCTTCCCCAGACATTTGGACCGTGCATTTTGTTCAGCCCACACAGCTTTGTTGGTTAGGCCGAGGTCCGAATCAGAAGTTGCACTGAAGGTGCAAAATGAATTTTTACCCATTGAAGTCAGCAGAACTGTGATCAAAAAGAAAATGAGATTTTTGTCTAGAAAAGTTAAGGAAATTCCCCAGGAAAAATAAAAGTCATGCACAATTAAATAATGGGATGGACACACATATATACGGATAGTATCAAACCAATTTGAGCTTGCCGTGTACAACTGTAATGACAAAAATGCTGTAAAAAATAGAGGACAAGATTCAGATATGGTCCTGACCGATGGATTTTCCAGTAGGGGTTTGGGGCTCCAAGTAAGATTAATTCCCTGTTTTACTAGGTCTTTTTTGTACATTACCACCTCAGCATAGTTCAGCCCATGCCAAAATGATCTTTCAATTTAAAATGGCTATGTTACTAGTATAATTTAAGTGATTCAGTGGCATTGTGCCAAAGAAAAAGTGCTGTCATTTGCAGAAGTAAACAAAGTGAAAAAATATTTATCTCTTTGAACATTTTTCTATTAACTGTAGTAGTTGTGTTTCTTCGTTGTTCTAGTGGCAGAAAGCCCACCCAGAAATAAGGCAAGTGGGGCTTTGCAGTGTCCTTTAACTGCAAAACTTGCCTCATACTAGCTGTGTAGTAAAACAAAAACTGGAACATAAGCAGGATAACTCTGATAACTTGTCCAAGTCACCCCATCTTATGATGGGTTTAAAGATATTTTCACTTGTGTGGGTCAGCAAGAAAGAGAAATTTCTGAGAAAGAGCAACAAAAGAAAGGAGCTGTCAAAATAGGCTCGGAAAATCTAGGTGTATTTATTGCTGACATAATCATGATTTAAATAATTCATTTTAATTGCTTGATTTGAAATCGCTTCATCTTTTCATGGCTTCACAACCCATATGCGCATCTTTCAGTCATGTCCTGACCTTTTCTATTCCAGCTATTTAATTAACACAGTGTAATATTCTGTGTGAATTATTCTTGTTTGCAGGATATGGTGCTGTTTAAATTTGTTAATGTAAAGGAGCAGTGCATTGTTGATAAACTGTTGGAAACCAAATTAGCTTTATCTTGCAGCTAGCTGATTGCATTATTTCACTCATGGGTATAATACTTCTCTAAATATGCTAATTTCACTCTTTTTCTCCATGTGGTGACATTTTTACTGTTCTCATTACTGACATTTGTAATATTTGGGGTGGGGAAATCTTTTCTTGCTTTAACCTCATTATAATGTAGCTAAAGAGATTTGAATATTATCAGATGAAGTGCACATATATTCAGGCAAGTGGAAAGATTATTTTTTCTCCTGGCCCAGAACTTTCACGCCTTTAGCAAGACTTGCGTGGACTTGATGGTGTCTGGACCCAAAACTGTGATACAGAAGCCCATCTAGTTAATAATTGCCCAACCATAATAGTGTATCCATTGATAGGTGCCTCCGTTTCAAACCTGAAAGCTCTCAAGGTGGTTGCGTCTCTGTATTCATGCCTGAAACCTTCTGGAATTCATCTTAGGAGGAGCTGGTGGCCAGGAGCTCTGATAGACTAGTGGTGACAAGTAAAAATTATATGGCTGATGCTGTTAATTGCCGCCAAATGCTCATCCCATCCCTGAGGCAGGCCTGGCTGTTCCGCTTATGAGTTGGCGCCTAGACTGTGCTGATTTAAGCCTGGCTTATTAAGATAAACTGAAGGTTTTGACAGGTTGGTTATAACCTCGAGGTATCTGGAGATTCTAATTCAGCTTAAACACACCTGTGATGTAATGGCTGAGCTGAGTCCAATCCAGGAGAGTATCCCCACCATGGGTCAAACCCCAGCTCTTAGCACATTAGGAAGTGCCATTTGCTCTCTCCAGTTTTCAGGGTTTTGACAGATTTGCTCTCCCATGTGGCTTTCTTCAGAGAGGTTCAACGAGCTTCAGCATCCCCTTGTTTCTCATGCCTCTCTCCCAGCAATTCCTAACACCATGTGTACAGTCATGTACTTTCTTGTATCAACTCATATCTTGCAATCTGACAAGTAGCAATTGATTGCTTACCCTAAAAAGGCTAGAAGCATTTTGGCACAACATGGTCAGGACCCGAAATTCATTCAAAGATTCGAAAGTGGCATTTAGCCAGTTCTGAGTTTCCTTCCAGCATCCAAAAAGAGGCCTGTTTTCCAGGGATTTCCCTCAACTTCTAGACTTCAGCTGGAGTTGTGACAGTGTAGTTTGAGAGCTGCCATAAACAGTACTAGTGTAGCAGAGAGCTGGAATGGTTCTCTTCTTTACACCCCTTGTCTTGAACAACGCTTTTGAAGGTGAGCGTGTGAGGTGTGAGCAAATCCTGTTCTTCCCTCATTGACTTTTGACATCCTTTTCCTTTTAGTAGCTTAGGAACAGGTTGTTTGGGATCTGAGCTGTTTTGGGCTCGGTTTGGGCACCTTCCAGTCTGTGCATTTTGTACCTTTCAGCATCTTTTCTCACCTTTCTTTTTTATTGAGAGGCAGGTAGACTTCCAGCTCTAACATCATATAATGATTTCCTTGTACTTCAGGAGGAAAATGCTTTTACAGTGTTTCCTTTTTCTTTTTACTAGTATCAACAAGGAACAAAAATACAGACACATCTTCAGCTTATGAAAGCGGAACAGGTTTGTTCTTAAATTTAGATGTCAGTGGTATCCAGTGGGCATTCTTTTATACCTTTTGTTTGCAGGCTGAGTATATACACATTGCAAAGTGACTGCTGTAGTGGTGATGACTTCAGATTTGCGGTGAGCCAGAGCCCGTTGCTAGGTCCTGTAGGGAGATGTGGGGTAGCTCCTTTTTCTTGTGGAGTCCACCTTTGTGGCTGGCCAAGGAAATCAGTCTCACCAGATCACCCGTAGACAACACTGTAAGTTCTTTGCTGTAGCTCTCAAAAGGAGTATGCAAAAGTCACACCTGACTTGGGCTTTGAGTACATTTAAAGCATTTTGTACTCCATTTCTGCTTGTTCTGCCATTCATCACCTGCTTAACGATGAACATGCAGATAATGATTGTATCTTTGAGGGGGAGGTGGAAACTGCATGATGTCTTTCGTCCAAACTCATTTTGATGGCTGCTTCCCTACCTCACTGAGACAGCCCTCAGGCTCAGCATCTTGGGTATTTTAGGGACATTATTTTGAAGCTCCAACATCAGCAGGCTACGGTCCTTATGTTCTTTCATTTTATTCAGGGCCACTGACTGCAAACAACATCAGTAGAGTATTTTGCATCCCAAAGTTGTGTTAGGGAAATCCTGCTTCAAAGACTGATGGTTTTCTGTCTTCCTGAAAACCTGAGAATTATGAAAATGAACAGATTCACGTGAGGATGTTAGGCTTGAGTTGGGAATACAAGGTGAAAATCACCTGTCTCATTGGGCTAGGACTGCCTCCGTGCAGATCTCATTGTCCCTGATGCCAGCAAGAAGAGCTAGTCACAGTGCTTTGGTACTGGTCTGCCCGTTGTGTCACTGGTGAATATGTTTCTCATTTCTGATCAGACTTTGTAATTGTTTTCCTATTGTCTTAGACTGAAGCTGCAAGGAGTAGTTTAATAATTGCTCTGATATAATTCATGATGTAGGCATTAAGGAGTTTGTTTCTATTGTTCTGGCTAGTCACGCTTGGCTGTCATGCACTAGGTATGCTGTGTGCTCTTCAAATGGGTCTTCTGAAGACCTCACTGGGGGTACGTGTTTGGGATCAGGTCCATATTGAAGATGTAATGCTCACAAAATGTTGTGTCTCTGTTTGGTAATGTGACTCTTTGTCATGTAATTCTGTGTAGAAAGAAGAGGCTAAATGGATTATTTCCAGGTCTGTGTTTTTCTGAACAGGGGCATATGTGATTTAAGATTAAATTATTATATGCTTTGTGATCACAGACGCTATGAGATTGATTGGGAGTAGAGATGGTAGCACCAGAGTTTGATTTCTATTAGAGTATTTCAGCAAGAGTGATGGTAAGGCAGTTTGGATGTCTTGGCATTTTGTGCAACTTTAACTTTTTACAATTTTATTGTTTTGATAATGTTCAGGGGGTTATCTTAAAATTCCAAGTATCATGTGCTTTTGAAGACTGGATATAGAAGACAGTATTGCTTCTAATACTAATACTCAATTTGTCAGTGGTTGATGTAGTGACATTAATGTTGAAAAGGAATCTGAAAATACTGAAACTCCTTTACTGAAAGGACTTTTACAAATATACTAATAGGTTGACAAATACTGAGTTTTCTTAAATTTTGCATCTTGCAAAGAACTTAGCAAATTCAAAGCAGCAGTACTGGCATGGTTTCTTCTAAAATTAAAGGTCACCTTCAGTTTCCAGAAAAGCAGGTGCAGCCGATTAGAACAAGAGTTCTTGCACATCTGAGTGGAGACTTGGGCCTTGATCTTTTCTGATATTTAGCTCTTGGTGTTTACAGATAAAGAAACTTTGCAGGCAGTTGTTACTTGAAAAAGAAAAGAGAAAGAAAATCTCTGGAGGGAAGATGGTAAAGATACATTGACACCACTAGCAGCAGCTTGTTGTATTGTAAAGTTGTGAAAGATAAGCTTCTATGTAACAAGGCTGTGCTTTTTCAGTAAAAACAGTTTCTTTTATCTTTAATATTTATATTAAAAAACAGAACCTAACAGTAATGACATGTTAAAGTTGAAAATTAAATTAGAAGAGCTTGGTAGTTCACATTTTGGTGAGCTGTATTAGGCTGAATGTATCCTTAGCTCTACGTTACGTCAAAGCAAGAGTTTATGTTCCTTGTAAGAACCCCAAGATGCAAAACATACAGTTAAGTTTTTCACAGACAAATTTCATGTTGCTACATGACAACCTTTATAAAGAGAAATAGCAACGTGAAACAAAGGTTAAGCTCACTTCTGCTTGTTTTAGCCCTGCTGAAAGAATTTGAATAATATAAACAGATGCAATAATAGCCATGCTTTTTGTTTAATATTCCTATAGTAATGGCAGTCTCTGAATCTAATACCCTGGTTGTGCATGTTGGTTATTGTGCACTTCAGAAACTGTTCTTGAGGTTCACATGCTAGGTCTCTCTGTTTTCTTTCAATTCAATAATTTATGTAATTCCAAAATACTTCTTTTATTCTTTTGAAGTGTATTGTAATTCTGACAATTATACCTCTAAGTGACTCAGTCATTAATCATAATTTGTATCCTATGTAGCATAATAGTGAACAAAGTCATGCATGCTTCCACCGTAACCCCATCAAATGCAAAAGGCTCAGTTGTATTATTGACTATTTATTACAATGGCTTTTGGGAGAAAACATATTTTTAAAATACTATTGACTATCACTACAGTAGCTTATGGAATAATGGTTTATTTTAGAAGATTTTGATTCTTTCATTGCTGTCATTTTGAAGTTCTTACCAGGCAAGTTTGCAGGATAGGACAATAAAGTCATAAATGGTTACAGTTTCTGACAGTGAATTTAATATAGTGCATTCATATTTACTGCTAATAAGGAATAGGAAAAAAAAAGAAATAAACTTTACTTAAAACATGAACAAATTCTTTTTTTCTTAGAAATATGGATGTTGATTCCCTGATGTACCAGTTCCCTTACCTTCAATCGTAATGTTATATTAGTATTAAGTTTTGTATCAGATTTCCCAGCTGTTAGGAAATGTTGTGAAAAACGTGTATCAGTGTGGATGAGGTATTGGGAAGAAATGGCTTTTGCTATTACATCCCTTAGCAGCAGGTGGGTGTAATTTACACCCCAAACAGACAGAAAGGTAGAATTGTAGCAGCCTAGCTTAAGGAAGAACTGCCTTTCCTTTGGAGAAACTTTTGTATCCTGATGGAAGGTTTTGATCAAAGACCATAGTCCTTTCCTCCAAAATAAAATAAAATAAAATACCATTTATCTGACGAGTGCTGCAGTTTCATTGTGTTTCACTTTGCTTTCAGCAAATTTACCAGTAATATATGTATAAAGTTCATTGGAAATACATCTACTATGACTTCTGTCAGTTGTACATATCCTGCTGTTCCTGGGTTTGGCAAGTGGGAGTGTGTATTTCAAGTGGCAGAAGATGCAGGCAGAGGCTGTAAGGACAAGGAGGGAAAGGAAGGCTTTGCTTCCACTAGAAGAGACCAGAGGAGCTGAGGTCATTCAGCATTAAGTTAGTTCGTTGAAAATTGACACGGCTGTGTTCTAAAAGTGCGCTACGGAACTGGAGGAGAAGAGACAACGGGCATGAAGCTGGCAGGGGGTTCAGGAGGAGCTTTCTAGGAAGAGCTCTAAGGGATTTACGGAGGAATTTCATAAATGTACACTTGAGATGGTCTGCTGTCATTTACAGCAGGGGTGGGAAGTCACTCCCAGTGCTGTATTCTGGGCTCAACCTCTTACTCCACCCCTAAGAAGTCTGGCAGCTATTTTCTTTTCTCTATCAGAGGGACAGTTTGAGGTTTGAGGGCATAGCCCACACTCTTATCTTGCTTCATGTCTTGAGTCACTCACACTTGGTGTAAGAAAAACTGTGAGATGCTCAGCCCTGCCACAGGAGGACTGTAAAGTGCATGAAAATACAAATTCCTCTTCTGGCCTCTTTCTTTTCTTTTCACACCCTCCTTCCACAGTAGCAGACACAGAGGGCAAGGAAGGGTGTGTTGGCTTCAGGCTACCAGAGTAAGCTTCAGGTGCCAGTCTTACAGGTGCAGACCAGTCTATCCTGAGAGGCTACATGGGACTGCTAACTATCCTTCACTAGCCAAAATATCTATGCAAATCTAGGTTAGATGCCCCCCAGCTATGCTGCAACTGCAGTATTGGCATTCCCACAGTCAAAAATAATAGTAACAGCAATAAAGTGGTCAGGAAGTATTACCTAAATGTTCATGTGATAAATCCTGAAACTACTTGTGTATATTTAGATGCATCCTGTTTGCCCAGAGTAGGCTGATTATAGTGCATAATGTTGTAATCACATGCAGATTATTTGAAGTTGTTTTTTAATCTACAGAGTTAATGTAGTGTGAAATCATTAAGTCTGACCTCCAAACCAAGTCACTTCTCTTTGGTTTGGGGCATTTCCCCATGCTCCCCCATACCTTCTCTTTCCCACTCCTAGTTGTTGGATAGTTAAGATTTTGGAGGTTAGTTCATTTTTTGAGTGACCCAGCTGCACTGTGTTAATGTATTCAAAATGCCAAATTTTTCTTTTAACTTTTTGTATTTTTTTTTAAGAAATAAGGATAATGAAACATTACAGATTTACAAGAAAAACAATTTGACCGTGTTTATACCAAATACGTTACCAGGATTTCCTTGTACTCTTTCAGAAAAAAATTTTAATACCTCTCAATTAAGTCTCATATTTAAGCAGCAGGGTGTTTTGGCAGAAGCCCGCTACAATGTACTAATGAACTCTTCTAATACACTAAATTATTTTCAATGAATGACAGTACATTTAGCTTTTTAATGACAGTACATTTAACTTCTGAACAACTTTGATCAAGTCCAATTTTGTCAGACTGCCTGCTGTGTTAAAACTCTTTATTCCCAAACCCTGCTCAGTTATTCAGAAAAATTGTTAATCAGAAACATTAAATTATTTTCTATCTTAGAAGCACAAAGTGTGCTGGAAAGTATACGTAGCCAATTCATCGCTTTTCTTTTACCTGCCCTCAGTACTGAGTCTGGATGAGTCTTCATATTTGACAACATTTCATGTAAAAATGACTGGAGAGCTTTGGGTTTTTAATTGGAAGATCTCTGTTTTGCAATGTGTTATCATTCTAAAGAACACCTACGTTTTTCGCCAATTATATAAGCTGTCACAGTCACAAAACTTGAGCTAAAACTTCATTCGTTTTTTCAGTTCCTGGTTGGATTCTATACATGTGTTGTGTAAAGTCAAAACATGAGACAAATTATTCCTGCTTCCTTTTGTACTGTGAAGCCACATCATTTGTTGAGGCTGATGGAACTAATTTAAAGTATTCCTTTTCTCTTTTGGATCAGAGTACAACAGAGAAAATGAAGACTCCAACAGAGCTTTTCTTTTCAAAGGGAATATGCATTTCTGTTCTCTCCGGCTACCTGCTCTCCCATAGGAATTTGATATGTAATGCCCAAGATGTGCCATAGATACTTTGTTTCTTTGCAACACATTTTATTTATATACCTTTTACTTAATGCACAGTTGTCCAAACTGTATGCACTTACATATGCTGTACAGCCTCGGGTTTTGCCTAGGAACCAGTTATCATCAATTTCGGGTTAGGAAGTGCCGAGAACCAAGAGCCCCGCTTATGAGGTCTTTGTGAAGCTATGACAACAATAACTAAGGAAAAGGTTATTATTATTTTAAACTACAGATTTTTCTTCTAATCTGTCTTCCAAGAGCTATCTTCAGATATCTCTTAATTACTTTTAACCACTCCTACAGCATATAGTTCCATCTGAAATCTCTGTTGGTCATGAGCAGAGTTCTTCAAATTATCATAACATCTATTTGATGTAGTATATGATATTTACCTTCTATCATGTGCCTTCTCTCTAACAGGTGTTCAGATATGCATGAAAAATATGGGGAAAGAATTATGTTTAGCTGACTGCTGTTCTCAGTAAGGAATACATAAAACTGAAGCAAGACAAACAGTCTTCGCACAAAATCAGCAAGAATCCCCATTTCTTTGCAAAAAAAACCCTGATGTTTATTTATCTAATGCTTTAAATTTTCTAAAACATTTCAAACTTCATTGCTGATTATATCATGTATTGTATGTGATTATCTCTATCAGGAAAAGATATATTCTCATTTAACAATGATTTTAATACTGTTTGAAGATAGGGATGATAAGCATCTTACTACGACAGACTGTCTTCTTTCATTGTTTCTAAATTTTGTAGAGAAATAGGTTTACAACTGATTAAAGTGTGATGACATGACAAAACCCCCCAGATAACATTCAGTAGAGGATAGGCTCTTTAGTCTTAACTGTGGTTTTTTGTTTGGCGTTGATACAAACTCTCCCAGTAGCTTTAGCTCTGAGCTTCCTACTGTATATTCACTGTGGTGGAGACCACACCTTTCGAAAGCACAATATGTATGTGGAAATCACATGAGAAAGCCACACCACATCAACAGTTGGCTTCAGTGAGCCTTCCTGTCTCTCCGAGTAAAATTTCTGCTTTTAGCTCATCCCAACTGTTGACTGACATTACAGGAGAAAACTGAAGCTTTTGCAATAAACTCACCTCTACACAATCCTCCAAAAAAGTGCCACCAATTTCTTGCATTTCTTTGGATTTACATCCTCTAAAAATAATTAAATGTAGTGCCATTAAAACAAGAACAATCGAGTAGTCAAAAAGACAGCCGTGGGGTGATAAATTTAGCTTAAGCAGGTATAATTTCATTTTTATGAATTGGAAAATCTGAAAGGTATGTAAGGCCAGCCAGCTCCTGCATCGTGAAAGCTGCCTCTGTATGAGACTATAATCGCATGGAATAAAGACAGAAGTTTTATAAACGCCATGCAAGTGTTCGGATCTGGACCGAGTCTTGCCTTAGGCTTTGAACAGCATCACTGTGAAAAAACGTGCTGAGCTTTAACCTTTTACCATGTGTAAAGCCAGCTCCTGGTGGCTGCCCCAGCACGTGCCGTTGTGTCTGCAGATGGCCTTCCTGCCTTCTCTGGACTTGCTCTCGCTAGGTATACTAACCTATTGCTCAGGAACCCCCAGAGATCCCTTTCTAGGGGTAGGGAAGACCATATGGTAAGACATACGGTCCCTGTGAGGCCTCCTTATGTCCTGGTTGTGCAAGTTGCTGGAGCGTGAGACTGAAGTCCAAGTGTCATAGATATCTCTGTGTCACAGCAACACCATCCTGTCAAGTGTTGCTCTGCATATGAGAGGAGACATGGAAAACAAACCAAACCCCAAACTCCCTCCTATCATCTGCCTTAAAAAAAGGAAGCCATTTAAAAATTTTATGTTCTATGAAGAAACAAATATTGGAGGTCTTTCGTTTTAAAGCTTCAAGGTGGAGTTTTCATGAGTGAAAGGAGAGAGGGATTTAGTTTCCCTGAAAGTCCTTGGGAGATGGGACCCCTTGACTGTAGGAAGCCCCGATGCTGATACCTCCCACTGAATTTGTGTGAAGACAGCAACTTAATTCAGAAAACTAAAAAGTACAGCTATGCTGGAGTATAAACTCTGTCAAAAGGGGAACTCAGAAAAGATACCAAAGACATACAGCATACAGCATGCACAGAGCTCCTCTTATTCCTGCCATTCACACTTCAGCATTCATATATTTTAAACTGTTATGTTTTAAACAGTCCTAAAGACCTTGTTCCTGCTTGGTTCTCTTCTGTGTTTCCCCCAGCTGGCTCCGCAGGGCTGCCCTGTGTCTGGCTGGTTCTCCACTACCTGTCCCACCAGCCACACACAGGAAGGAGTGAGAGGCAGCATCAGCACCCAGCAGTACAGGGAATATTCTTGCCCTGCATTTATTTAACCCATCGCGCATATCAGGCTATAATTTGACCCCTAAATAGAGTGAGTGAAATGGTTGGTTTGTTTTAAATGAGCAGCTAGGAGTCATGGGGAACCATACCTATCGATTCAGTATGTTAAATCTTAGGCATTATACAGACACAAATTATGGATGAGTTAACTTCAATAGTGGTTAAAATAATGAATGGATTTTTTTATGATCCAGAGTTGTAGTCCACTGCTTCAGCTCTATGGAGCTGTTACGTTGTTGGTTTTTTTTTAAGATCGGGTTTTCCTTCTCAATATGTCCCTAAAGAAAAGTAGTTCTGAAAGTGCTGAGTTTATTCAAGGTTGCCAGCATTTCAGCTTGACAGTTTCAGTGGGGCATATAAATCTCTAAACAGCAAAGGAGTAAATGGAAATCTTGGGTTAGTTTAGTTCTTGGATTGGCACAATTTCCTTTTTCTAAAATTCTGTAGATGAAAAGAAATTTTAAAACACTTTAAAAATACCAGTTGTTTTGGTTATGCTGCTATTCCTTGTTTAAATCGAATGCATAGGAGCCTGGTTTGCCATCTCTGACAGTGCACTATGCTTCTTGGAAAGAATCCCATGCAGAAAGACTGTTACTCATAAAATTTATGTTCTCTAAGCTCTGGACATTATTTGTAAGGTTTTTTTATTGTTAGCCTAATTCTAAATAGTTTTGCTACAGCGCTTTATTGCCTAAGCTACAAGTGAAAATTATAAGCACACACATATTTTTATTTTTATTTTTACATTTTGTGTGCTAATACACTGCTTTAAACCTTAATTCAGTGTAAGAATGTTCTTTCAGCATTTGCAATAGAAGTCTGACTTTAAAAAATCTACAAATGTAATAAAAAGATAAACCATAAATGAAGGTGTTCTTAATGTTTCCTGTGCTGTGGGAGATGGGAGGTAACGCTTAATATATCATAAATCATCTGTCTAAGCTGTTGGTTTACTTTCTTTACATAGGTGAAGATGTCAAACCGTTTACTCCTGAGCAAACCAAGGAAATTGTGATGTCTCTACAGCAACCTGCAGTATTCTGTAACATGGTTGACGACTGGCCAGCCCTGCACTGGAATGCAAAGTACCTTTCTGCAGTGTTGGATGGAAAGATAGTCCAGTTTAGGCTAGGGCTGAAGACAGTGGATTTAGGTGAGACTGAGGTGGACAGGCATTACATGTCACAACTCTCTTTTTTAGCTTCTTCAATCATCTGCCTCTCTGTTGTCACTGTTTACTCTCTAATGTATTGCTTTTAGCCGCATGCTTTGTTTTTAGAACATGGGATTTTGGGCGATAGTGGAACTCTCTCTTTCTTGCATGTTTATTCTCAGTAGGAAGCCTGGTGGGTAACACGTGTAAGAATCAAGTGTCTCAGTTCTCTTTCCTTGCTTTGTAGCATGTGTGTTTGGTCCTGGTCTTATACATGATTCAGTTGTTCACATGAGCTGAGCTTCCATATCCACAAACCTGAGTGCATTAAAGCATTAGCCAATTAACCAGTCTATCTTGGGGTATTTTTATCTGTAAAATGGTGATAATTCTCACTTTCCTCCAGAGGTTTTGTAAGGCTGTAGTGGTTGTCAGTAATTTAAGGTCTTGTGATGAAAGATGCTGTAGTATAAAGCATTAAGAAAATCACTCAACACCAGTAAAATAATTTCAATCTAACCCTCCAAATTCACTCAGACATCTAGGAACACACCACGGGATAAAGACAATTTTTGCATTCAATTTTAAATACTACAACTTCATTTTTGTCTGTACCACACAATATAAGTCATAGTCAATCCATGGACAGAGAGAGTTTCATACCAGGGAGGGAAGACACAGGAAATGTGCTCCAGGGTGGCGATCTGCTAGTCATTTTAAGAGGTTCTGCATTGCTTTATTCATGCCCTGTACATCCTTCGCCCTCCTGACCACATACCAAAATACATTTTGCTGCGCACTTTCTCCCTTTTGCCTAAAGTATCTTATCTCCCTTCAGTCTCTTTTTTTCACTAGGCTAGACAAACCCAGTTCTTATAAAGTGTTCAGTATAAGTCATGTTTTTTTAGACCCCACGTAGCTATTCTTTCTGTACTCTTCCAACCTTCTTAGGTTGGACTACCTCTTTCTTAGAATGTAGGGTCCGCACAAAGACTCCAGATGAGGGTCTGCCAGTTCCTATGTAAGTGGTAGCATTACATCACATGATCTAACTTAACAACACTGTCAAATTTGCTTTCTTCACAGCGTCATGACCAAATTATTTCATGTTCAATTAGTGCAAGAGCAGTGATGAAAGTGAAAGAAGTGTTAGAGGGAAAATGCGTGGCATTTTAGGATTTCAGAGCATGTTACCAGCATGGATTAATGATTCCTGTGCCATTTCTGGGAAAACAGATGTTACATACTCACTTTCTACAGATGGGATAACTGAGGTGTAGAATTAATATGTTGATACACGTCTTCACAGCCATAGTTCAGTGAGGTATCAGCCAGTTCTTGCACTACATGTAAAAGGCATCCCATTGCCAATAGGGAAGACGTTGTATGTATGTGACATTTCCTTGATAACTTGTTAATACATCTCAGTTTTAATACACAAGGGTTACCAGGTAAAATGATAGTTTTGATGCTACTCTCCATTAATTAGTAGGTGCTTTTTGAGAGCCAAATGGGTATGCCAACTGGGAAAGTTTCTGATGAGACTGATGGAGTGTTATGTAGGAAAGTGATGGACTGATGCTACCAACCAAGTAGACAAGAATCATCACGTAACTATAGTCACTAGGAATATAGAGTGGATTTAAACTGACATTTGTATCTTGAAGTTACACCTATCTGTATCTTGTTTTTTCCTAAAGGCATCAACCCCTAGGCAGCAATCATTTTGTCTCCAGGATCCTCCATTATATGTGAATATGAGCTAGAAATGTCTTCAGGAAGATGGGTCGAACCTTCAGGGGTTGTATTATAACTGAATAAGACCTATGATGCTATAAAAGATTTGCATTGTAAGGATATATTAGTGAAGACATTAGCCAAGCCATCTCAGAGTCTGAAATAATGTAATACATTTCATGTACCGCTGTCATTTGGAAGATAGTTGATCTCACTCTTGTATGCTTAACATTGTTTTTCCACAAGGGCCTCTCTTTGTTATCACTGTTCGTGGTAACTTTCCAAGATGAAACAGAGGCAGTGATGTGGTTAGAGAAAGCAACAGGAGAATACAAGTAAAAATGCATTGATCTCTCTAAATATTCCTCCCATGTTTACAATAGATTAATTGCCTTAAGACTAGATGGGACCACTCCTGCCACTGAGCTGGAAACATGTACAAGAAAGAAACTTTCTGCTTGTAGGTATATTTTAGTGTCACTCTGAAATGGCTGTTTCAGAGTTTCTGAGATTATTTAAGCCATGAGGTTTATCCGGAAGATTCAAAACTATTTGAGACCTCTTACTATGACGACTTTTTTATCTTTCTTTAGTGCCACATCTGCAGCCTGGATGGGGATTCCCAAACTGAAGGTTCTGTAATACAAAGAAGTGAGAACTGTAAATAGGGCAACTTGGTGGGAGCTGCTTGGATGTTGTATTTGCTTTTCTTGTTAAGGAGCTTCCTGAAGCATATGGATGTGGAAGGCACACACACTTGAAACAGAAAACATAGCAGCTAGCAGTATTATTTGTGTGAATTATTTTTACCTACCTAAGTTTGTGTGTGTGATAGCATTCTGTCTGATTACACAAGTTAAACAGTATGTGGCTGTAAGAGGGGAAAAAATACAATCGGGGGATTAAGCATTGACAGAGATAAGATACCTCCAGAGAGAGTACCAGCATTCATTACAAGAACAATGAAGGTGCTATTAATCAGGAAATCCCTACCCATCTAGTTCCAGCCATGCTAGAAGATTTATTTTTCTGAGGTGGGATAAAGGGTGGGCAGCAACTACAGAAGTTGTGTTTCCGGCAGAGAAAATGCAGCATTCTAGCCCATCTATCTGATGGCCACCTGGAGCACACCAGCAATTACAAAGGGAGAAGAAAGCTTACACAAAACTGACTTCCATATGCAGATGTTTCTTAACTTTGACCATTTTCTCTGGTTGTGTAGTAAAAGGAATAAACAATGAGTTTACTGTCAAGAAGCTGGAGAGAACAAGAGGTTGTCATGCTGATCAGTTACGAGTCACAAGATCTCTGGAGGAAATTCCTCTTAGAGATGCTGGGTAGAGCTGATGCTGTCAGATATGCAGTTGGATAGAAAAGGGCTGCAACCTGGACATGTGCCCAAGAGGTTTTGCCACTAAGGGCAGCAAAAGAATTGAAGCCTCTGAGGTTTGATATAGAGAGGGACTGCAAAGGTGGCTATAGACTTAGCAGCTGAACAGGAGGCTGAAAATACAATATAAATACCAAACACTGAATAAATGTCACATAAAGCTGAGCTTTGGAGTTGGATGTGGATGGCCGGTTCTGTGGTTTGTGAGCGTGCCTGTGCTTTGTTATAGTATTAAGTGGCTATTCCTTTCTTGGATTACTCATTTAAATAATTTTAATTCCCCAGCAGCTCTAAATGAACATTTGGTTTTCTTTTAAATTTAAAGAAGTGGATGAGACATTTCACTTGCATTCTTACTGGAGCTTTAAGGTATTTTCTAAGGCTATTATCTTTTTTTCCTACACTTCCCTTAGTATACATTGGAAACACTGTCCTTCTGAGTAGAACAGAATTTGGCATCTGTTGGGATCAGGCCTTAACTGAGGAGGGAAGCTGTTTCCTCCAAAAAGCACTTCTTTCCTCTCTCCCTCCTGCTGGCTTCAATCTGTGGCATTAGGTGGGGGAGAGGAGGTCTGTCATGCCTTCAGATACCATGTCACCAGACAGCACTGGTAACTTACTTTAGACTTGCATCGTTTAATCTACAATTTATCAATTATAAAACCCTGTCGGCTTTTAGTCATGAAGTATTAGCAAACTGGTTAATTATGTTCTTGCTTTTAGCTGCCCAGTGCTAACATTTTCACCCTAGTTGCAGTCTATAAATCTAAGCAATCTGTCTAGATTGCCAAAACACATTTTTTATTATTATTTTTTTTCCATAAGCACCCACACTTTGGTACCGAACGAGTTCTAAATTAAACCAAGAACCCTGCTCTGAGGAGACGGTATCCTAGAAGGTAGTCTTGTCATTCATAGTTGTTTTTTTTTAAAGGAAGCTCGGAGTGAAATACACTGTGAGGTAGAAAGAGCATATTTCTTGCCTTTAAAACACTTGGTCCCAAGTTATCTTGGAAAATAGGCAGTGTCCTAAGCACTCTTTGTTCTCATCAAAATAATGCACATATTGAGCCGCCTGTGTCTTTTATCTAATTTTTCCATCAGACCATCAGTAAAATGATGTGCATTGTGTTAATGACTGGGTATCAGGAGAGGGCATTGGAGTGCAACACAGACAGGAATCAGGTGTAGGGGTTTTGGTTATTGCAGGTGATGTATATGTTTTGTATCCAGTTCTTAGGTAGGGAGCCCTTCTACTGCACAGACCCAGGTTGTGGATTGCTGAATAGTGGGGCTTATCTGACATTTTTAATTAATGAATTTGATCATGAGGGGAAGGAAAACCACTACCTAGGCTTCTACAATGGAAAATGGCAAAATGATAGTGATAAAGGTTTGTAAAAGCTCTGCTCCCGCCCAAAGGGAGTAAGAACAAATGTGTGAGACTCTATGGGAATTGCTGTGATAACAGAACAGGAGTGGTAAAGGACGAAGAGCTGCTGCTACACACCAGCGAAAGGATCCCATTTCTGAGCAGCTCCGTGCAAGTTACACAAGGTTAAATTGCAGCTCTGTCATTGTCAGTCATGCAGGCTGCAGTCATTTTTCCCCAGTAGTAGTTATAGTAATATCTTTTTTTTTTTTGACATGGGACAAGTCTCTTTGAAGTTGGCACAATTAGTGTCTGTGGGAAATGAAGATCTCTGATAAACCACAATTAAAGTATGCTGTGATGAGGGTTATCTTGCAGGCCTTCCAGGTGACCTGACCTTGAGCTGAAAGGCTGTATCAGTCAGCCTGACCAAAGCACGACGGGAGCAAAACACCGCTGGTAAATACCTTTTATGCCTGCCAAGGAACATCGCAATATGCTTTTGTCGGTCTCAAATGAAAAATAAGGACACACAGCATTTCAGATGGATCATTGGCATGCAGGTGGCTCCATAATTCCCTTTCTACGCATTACCGTGCCGATTTGGTTATTGCTTTAGGGCAGGGGAAAGGTGAACGTGTCCATCTTCATAAATCCACAGAGGCAAAGCAAAGGGTACACAAACACTTGTGTGCATATTTGCAGTTCACACTTAAGAAGGGAGATGAGGCAAAGGACAGGCTCTCAGTTTAGAGAACTCAGGCTTATTATTGAGTTACTGTGCTGAAGGATGCCTTGCACGTGAAGAGCAGTAACTGTTGGTGTGCTTTTACTTCAGAAAGTTGAAGGTAACAGCCATTTACTTAAACCTTAATGAAAAAACAATTGTCTCAAATTTTGATCATGAGTTAGGTGATGAGAACCATTTAATTGACTAGAGTCAAGCCACCTAGTCCCACTTCGTATCTTGTGTTGCATTTAACCAGAGCTGAGAAGGAAACTACTGGTTCTGTGTTCAGTGCTCACATAATATTTGGCTTTTCTTTTGTTTCTCTAGTTCCTCAATTTGAAACCAGGTGTAACTACGTGAAGGCGACACTTGAAGAGTTTTTGGCTTGGAGTTGTGGGCAGCCTTCTTCTCTCTCTGGACCATTCAGTTGTTACGAGTACTCCAAATACTGGGCTTATGCTGACTACAAATACATCGCCAGGATATTTGAACACAAGCCAGAATTTTTCCAGGTAAAGCATTAATATTATTTCTTCCTAATTTAACCATTGCACATTATCTAATGTAACTTCTGAAACCTCTGCTGCTATCCTCTGTCTGCTCCTTTGGCCATTTATTTTTAAATTTTGAAATAAAAACTATTGGTTCTCAGGCTAACGGGGAACTAGTACCAAATGACAGCCATCTAAAATTCTGGGTCTCCTTGTATGCTTAGAAACAACACCACAAGTGACAGAAACAACTACCAGATTGGCAGCACTCCCTTTCCCATTTAGCCCAGCATTGCTCTGTGACTGGGCAGGCTTGGGGAGCACCAAGTCAGTCATGCATGTGACCTCTGCAGCTGAACACCTTCCCTGCACCTCTGCTGGAACTGTGCACGTGAGGTGGGAATGGAGTGTGGAGGTGACAGGCAGCTGGCAGGCCTGGCATGCTGCAAACCTGAGACCCTGCTGCTGCCCCAGATCCACATTGTACCCAAGTGGTACCTAAATTAAGAGTTCCACTCAACAGAGAGGATTTGCTGGCATGTCACTTGTCATGACAAGGCTGTAACATGGTTTCACTGCGTGTCTACCTTGTGGCTCATTTTCTCAAGTAGCACAGTTCCTTCCCTTGATATCTTTAACGGTTTGCAAGGAGGAGTGATTCTGAGTCTGTGGGATTATTACACCTTGATTGTCTGTGAAGGCAGTAAAATACATGAAGTAACGTGTCCACTGAAGTACATAATCTATGGTTATTTCATACATACATAATCTATGGTTATTTCCAAATGCAGGTATTAGGACACCTACCTTGGATATTTTCTTTTACTTTCTCCACATCTGTCTGCTATTTCAATGTATTGGTTCATCTACATTCCCGATACTTGCAGGTTGTAAGAGGGCAAAATTAAGGATAGCTATGCAAAAGGTGCATTTTTTCAAAAGATATAAAGAATAGTAAATGAAGCCTTACTCATTTCTATACTTTCAAATCTGAAGATGGAATGATAATTTGTTGCAAACGCTTTATCCCTGGGATGACAGAGAGTATGAACTAATAAGCCCCCTCAAATTAATTATTTCCTCAGAAAGCACTTCCCATGCTCATTATATGTATTTTATTCTTTTATACCAGTAATATTAGTATTTTTCAGTGCTCACTCTTCTTACAGACCATCTCCTGTCCTGTTCTGTGGGTTGGAATGTGAGGTTTGGGCAGAGACACTATCTTACCTTTCTTTTTTCTCCCTTCCTAAGCACACTGAAACACAGCCAGGTTCACATGAACTTGGGCTGCACAACTGCTATACTGGGCCATGTTTTTTGAACTAAGTTGGGAGCTCCAGAGATGTTACAGGCTTCCCCAGATCTTGGAGTGACTTCCTCTGTCTGTGGTCCTGCCTTGGTCTTCCTCTCTTTCTGCCTTGACAAACCGCATTTTCCTGTGTTTTATGGCACAAGATAATAGCAGCTCAGAAGACCTGAACAGCCTGCTGTTTCATTCGGTCAGTAAAAACACACTTGAAGGAAACAGCCTTTTTGCTACCTCCTCTCCTCCTTGCCCCAACTCGAGAGTGAAATGGAGGTGCCAGGAGTTCCATTTCTGTGCAGGTGTCATGCCACAACCTCATCACCTGACCTATAACAAGCAGCAGATTGTACTGCAGTTTTAGAATAGACACATGTAATGGTTATGCCATGGATTTTTTTTTTTTAAAGCAGAATCTGGGAAGGAAAAAATTGATGGTGTTATGCAAGCAAATATGGTGTATGTCATCTGCCAGTTTCACAGGCATGGGAGTGAAATGCATCCATCAGTTCCAAAATCATATGGCTTTTGAAATACTGCTATACAATTTATACCAGCCAAAAGAGTTCTTTGTAGAAATTCTCTTCCATTCTTGTGTGAATTTGATGATAACCCCTTTTTTTCTTTTTAGATTTTATTTAGATTTACGTAAGGTAATTTGAAGGGGAAAAGAAGGCCAACTGCACTGTAATTTATAGTGATTAATAGGGCCATTTAGAAGTTGTTTGAAATTTAGATTGCACTGTTTATCATTTACAGTTGTGTGGGCTAAGGTAATGATTCCATTAGTCTAATCTATGAGCAGTATCTAGCATCTTAAATTTTTTGTTCAGTTGATATTTCATTACAGAATTTGAGATATAAATCAGAAGCAAGATACATGCGTGAAGTTTAAATAGAAATGAGACCTTTTAAAGTGACATACGGGTACAGATTAACTTCATTATAAGCAGCAAATGAAATAAATATAATTCACAAGTAATGTGCCATCTGTTATGGTTGGAACACCTTTTAGTGCATTTCTTCTTACTGTGGCTTTTTATTGTAGAAAAGGAACCCACTGTGACAAGATTTCGGTAATCCTACCAGTTCCTTTTCAGTTCGTTGGTTAAAAACCATTTTACCCATAATCGCTTCAACTATTTACTACAGCTGCAGCATTTTCAAAAAGTTCTTTTAAATCTAATATTGATTATGTGTGCTTTCTTTGCACTTAAATTGTAACAAAATACAAAAACTATTTAGGTGTGAGATTAAAGTGTAGAGATGGTGTTACGCTTAACTTTATCACTGAAATAGTTGTATTGGATTTTAAATTTTATGGCTGCTGAAATCTATAGGAGCAACTTTTTCTTTTTGATTTTTTGCTGCCTTTGACAAATGTTTATATTAAACTTCTACATTTTTTTCAAATTATATCTTTCAAATCAATAACTCTGAAATTCAAAATCTTTAGCAACACCTAATTTTTGGGAAGGCTATCACTCATTTTGAGGGTTTCCTGATACAGACTCATGGTGAAGTCATCCTTATAATAATGCCTAGCTGTACTTTTCCTCATCCATAGATCTTAAAAAAAGATTGTCGTCCACTTGTCTGCGAGCAGCTAGCTTACATACTTAAATTAGGAGGCTAGACTCCTATTTTCTCTTTATAGACAGTGGAAAAAGAGAGGCTTTTCCAAGGTGTGATTGAGAGTGCTTTGACAAGAGCAGGAGCCAAGCTTAAATTAGTTCCTAAAGTTAGGTGATGTGAATGACCCCAAAGTGCTTTACTGAAGCAGAACAAATACTGTTATTTTCCTTTTCAAGATGGGAAAAACAAAGCTCAGAGATGAAGTGATTTGCCCGAGACCATCAGGAAGCCAGGAATTGCATGTCTGTTTCCTAAAGCTCAGTCTGGGGCTGCAGCCAAAAGGCACCAGAGTCTCTGGCCAGTATACTTCAAGTGCTTTCCAATAAACAAATGATCAGGCCCTGCAGGTGGCAGGGTAAGCTATAGAAACATAGGAAAGCTTTATCCAAGCTATACAGAGCCATCTTGAAAAACCCTCCAACGATCTGAAAAATATGTGACTGTGACTGTGCCTCGTTCCAGCTGTCATACCCAAGAGATTGCTTGTGGGAGGATTAATGGACTGGAAAGCTCCAGGATCATGTTCATAACACATGCATACCTGTTCTGCCCTTCCTCACCATGTAATCAAGTTGTTTAAAGTTTTAAGTTTAAACTTTAAGTTTAAGTGCAGTTGCAAAGGCAGAAGAAGAATGTGTCAATAAAATAATAAGAAGCTTAAAAAACCCAAGCGTACCACTGGGTCAGAGAGGGCTAAAGTCGGCATTTCCAGAATACATGGAGAAAGCTGAGGCAGGAGCAAAGAGAGAGCAAATATGCCACATGGATTATCAAATTGGTTTGAAAAGGGAATAGGGATTTTTCCTTCCTTCCTTTCATTCTTTTTTTAAATGCCATATATCAGAATTTTTCTAGAAGCAGTGCTGAGCTTGGGTGGATGGGTAAGCATGGAGAAAGGAAAACAAAAGTGAAATGAGGGAAAAGGCGCCATATGTGGTCACAAGCAGTTGGGCAGTCCTTCTGTAGAGCAAACGGGTACCTTGAGTTATGTGAAAGACTGGGGTGAGAACTGGAGACAGATCTGGGAGGCTGTGTAGTCAGACGGAGACAGAAGAAAGCAGAAGAAATGCTATGAGAGAGGAGAATTTTGGAGGAAGGGGCACAGGCCATGCATGCAGGAACCCCATGAAGGAGCAGCAGCAGCAGTGGATAAAGAGCGACTGAGCAGTGGAGGGAGAAGACAAGAGACTCAGAGAACTGAGAGTAAGATGTGGATCAGTTCAACAGCTAACATAAATAAACTTCTCCTTGCTGTAGGATATAAGGTGGTCTGACTTTGGTTTCCCTGGAAGAAGTGGAAAAGAGAGCACACTGTGGATTGGTTCTGAAGGAGCAAACACCCCCTGCCATTTGGACTCCTACGGCTGCAACTTAGTGTTGCAAGTACAGGGAAGGTAACAGCTGCATATACATACAACAAATACAGGGGAAAGTTATACTGGGCTATAACATTAGTTTTGGACTCTTGAGTGTTAATTCTAGATCCTGATTATTTTAGTTTTCTTGAAGAGCATCAAAACTGTTCTATAGGAAATGGCAGAACTTCAGGGGGTTGGAGTTTGACTGGGTCATGGACGTAACGCAATTTTATTTTCTTCTGTTTGAGAAAGATGTGGCCCAATAAGAAACATTTTAATCTTCCTAGTACTTATGAATTCAGGAATTTGGAATTAGGAGATAAAGAGTTAAAAATAAAAAGCCCAGAAACAAAATAGAAATAAACTACTTTAGACTTTTACAGTATTCTCTGTGCAAGAGCCTCTAATAGCCTGCTAGAATTAATTTAAAGGGGAACGTCAGGATGAGGGCAGCCAGCTGTGAGCAAAGTTGAAAGGGACATTTGAGGCTCCAAACTAATTTGGGAGCATGTGGCTTTGTTGCTATACCTTTCTGCCTGTTTACATGCTTTCTTTTTTTTCTTTATCCCCATTTTTTTTTCTCCTTTCCTTGCATATTGGCCTCAGGGTTTTTTTATTATCTATTATTGCTAGAGTAATGCTAGAGTAGCAAAACAAGTTGCATGCATTTTTTAGGTTTGAAAGTATACAGTAGAAGGAGAAATTTGCTGGTGGGGGTTTAATGTGATTAATTACTCTGACATTTTATAGAACAGCAAAATTGTGGTGGTCTTGTGATTAAGGTGGAGGATTGAAAGTCAGGCATGCTGGCTTCTCTCTATGCTGGGCAGTGCCACAAGTTGACTGGCTTTAAGGCCCAATAAGACAAATGAATTTCTCATCACCTTATCTGTAAGAAGGGTAACTGTTTAGCTCTCAGGCTGGTTTTCATTCATGTTTGTAAACAGCCTTGAGATCCTTGGGTGAAAATGCAGCAGAGGCTCTGGAGGCTGCCCTCAGCACTGCGCTTTGCTGCAGCCAGTTCTGTAGCGTTCAGATCACATCAGTAAGCATTATGTGTTGAAGTCCAGACAGTTAAGTGTATTTAGGAGCCAGAAATCTCATTGAGAACCATGAGACATACATGCCTAAATATCTTCTAAGGATCCACCTAAATGCTGGGTGTACTAAGTAAGTACAGTAATCTAGCAGACCTGATACCTGCCCTGTCTCTTTGATGTCTACCTTCAGATACTGAACTCGAGCGTTCCAGCATCACATAGCAATTTTGCCTGCCTTCCCAAGACACTTCCTCCCCCTCTGGTAGAACAAAATCCTTATTCATCTCAGGGAAAGAAGAAGCCTAAAGCCTTTGCATGGCCTGAAAAGACAAAGTTGTTTTCCCTCTTCAGAGTAAAACCTATAAATAGATTGCAAACTTCCACAAGCTTGTGAATCCTGGGCTTCTTCAGAGCAGAAAGATTCCCTTCTGAGACTCACAAACAAGACAGGCTTTGTAACAGAGTATAAGCTTATGCTAAACTTAAATAGATTTGCCTTTGCAGGAAAGCCAGGGATGACTCCTTAGCCCTTTGTTGCTATCTTGAATTTCCTTCTTGCATCCCTCGGGCTTCTTAATTTTTTGCTTCATGATACTGCTTTGTCATGAGCCTGCAGGATTAACCCATGAGCCTCCTAACCTAGGTATTCTCTGCCCCTTCAGAGGATCTATCTTGGAGGGCAAAATAAAGCTGCAATAGGGCCTGAGTTTCAGGAGAACTGTTTTTGTGCTTGCATCCAGCAGTAGTTTTGGTAATTACCAAGAAATGTCATTGGCCTATGGCACTTCCATCTGTGCCAATCTCTGCAGTTCTGGCTATCCTGCTGTTCCTGTCTTTTCTGGTTTTGTGCCATTTGGTTGCTTTTCTCCCATTTTCAGACCTGTGACTTAGAACTGACAACCAGAAGCAGTAGGCAAAAAGCAAGCAGTGAGTACCAAGGAAAGAGACAAAAAAAAAAAATCTCGCTAGAGTCTGAAACAACGAGGACAGCTGCACAGATTGTCCAGCTGTGCTGTAAAGTACTGCCTTTACTTTTCCATTGCTTAGTGCATGGGTCACTGTTGTACTGATTGGCACCTCTTCAACGTAATACATTTTCTCCTTTTGTATTCCTTTCTGGTTATTTCCATCACCTGAAGTACTGCCATATAAAACTCCTATTTCTAAGTGTCATATGCACCTACTAAGATATTTCATTTATAGTACCCATAAAACTGGCACCACCGGTTCTAGCACATTCTGTTTTTTTCTCTTTGATCTGGTCTATGTAAGTGAAATAGAGACCTTAGCTCTCGAGGGTGAGGTCCATGTCTCAGCTCTGCTTGGCCCTGCACTGCAGTGTGTTGACCTTTGGGCACATAGAGAGCAACCTAGAACAGGAGTGCTCTCATGAGCAGAACAACCCTGTCCTGTTCCATTTGGGCATTTAGTCATATCAGTAAGTTCCTAAACCCAGTGGCCCACTCAAGGCACATTTTCATAATGTCGTACGGATAACACAAAAAATACAGGTGTTTCAGGATGTTTAATGTCTATGGATGCCTCTGGTTTTTATTTATGCCATCTTTGGCATAGGAGCATCAAGAGTTTTACTAAAAATGAGGGGTTCGTGACACGGCCAAGTAAGTACTGCAGGTAATGATAGGAAACAGAACATCACATCCGTAGCACTTTACTGTCGCCATCCTAAACATACGATGCCCTCCTTTTAAAACAAGCATGGGTGCAGTAGCTATTCATTCAGTGAACTAAATTATGTTGTCTCTAACAAAACTATTTCCTCTGGTTTATAGAGCAATTTTTAATGCTCCGAGCATCTGTAAATGCTGCATGTTGTTCTGTAAAAGGGAAGAAGGGGAAACCAGATGGGAGAGCTTTTTTAAAAAAAAATATTTTATCTGCCTTTTAAAAATAATTGGTGAGAAGCTGTAAATCTTTTCAGTTAAAAAATTAAAAAGTGGAATATTTTAAAAACACTTTTAGGAGACAGCCTGTAAGCACTGCTTGTGTTCTCACTGCATAGGAGATTCACACAGCGAGGCAGATTTATGTTTTATTGAAAACCTTGCTATTGCCTTTAGTTCTTTGCTGTAACTGACATGTACTGAATACATTTTTATCTTCTCTCTATTTTCAGGAAGAGATGGCACCTCTTCCCACCTGGTGACACCAGTTTCCTTTATCCCACCAGGATCCCTTATGAGGAATCCAGCGTATTCAGTAAAGTCAACGTTGCCAACCCTGATCTGAAACGCTTTCCCAAGTTTAGGAACACAACAGCCCACATCGTTACACTCAGTCCGGGACAGGTACCATTCACATACAAGCTTTACATTGCTTTAAAGATTCTAGTAAATTATTTAACTGGGTAATTAAGGGCTAGGAAATCTTAACAGATTGACTGTGGAACTTCCCTCTCCCAACACTCTGCGCTCAGGCTTGATACATTTCTCTCAGCATGGGAACCTTCTTTGCTCACAGTTATTTTACTAGCCTGTTCTGTACAAAAATGCAAACATTTGGAGAGTTAGTTCAGTTGGCTTCCCAATTCCATCACAGTTCTTGCAGTCACCTCCAATTTGCCGGCTTTAAAACTTCCTGAACAGTACTCCAACGTGTCTACTTTGAAACCAGCATGTTCCAGGAAATGTGTGTGATTAATGAGCATGTAGAGCCAGCAAAGGAACTCATATTTTGATAGTGAATGACCTTCACCAGGGAACATTGGCACAACTTGTTGCTTTAAGTATTGTAATGATGATACTTGCATTTAGAGTGCATACCATCCAGAGGTTTCATGGTGCTTTACAAGGATGTGAGGATATTATTAACCCTGTTTTACTGAGAAAGTTCAGTTTTGAGAGCCTGGCTTACAGTCACGCAGGTAGTCAGCAGTAGTATGAGAGCAGGGCTCAGGACTCTTAATTCCTAGTTTCCTGCCATAAGTAGTGTCCTTCTTTATTTAAATAACATGCTCTGTATTTGGAGTCTGAATTACCTTTTTCGTTTGTTCAGCAGCACATGTCCTTGTAACACACCCCTGCGTATCTCAAGGTGTCAGGCCTTTCCAAAGGAATTTTGCAGTGTTCATTGTTCCGACCACTTCAGACACCGGAGTTGCCGCTTCTAGAGCCTTTTCACCATTCTCCTACCAGATGTTGTCACCTCTTTTGACCTGCCAGCTCAGCGACTTGCACAAGTGTCCCCTTTCCCTTAGCTCACAAACCCAGCTGCCTCCAACAATTTATAGAATGGATTTTTGCTAATCCAGCTAATTTTGAGAAGGGAGAGTGAGAAGTGCTCCTGTGAACAGGTGAGATGGCAGAATGGAGCAGGGTAGTAGTTACCAACAAGAGGATGGTGTCTGTCAATGGGAAGAGCATGCTCTTCTGCCGGTACAGTTGCAGATGGGTAATCATGATCAACCTTCACTGTTTGCACTATATTAGCTCCTAGTCATACTCCTAAAGCAAATTATTACTTTCACATTCTGCACTTTGTGAAGTTGCAGTGTTCAATAATTTAAAGCACAAAGAACAAATTTTTACTTTTGATAAAAATGCCACATCCATTCAGCACTGCATTATCCACGATCCCTAACACTATATAATTTATATCTCTTCGGAATGTTCAGTTGTGGTAGTGAACCTTTAATATGATCTTAATTTTAATTAGGCTTAAAGCAATTACAAATTAATCTTGCTAGGAATAAAGATCTTGAGCCAGCTCAGTAGTACCGAGTTGTCTGCATTGCCCTGAAGGAGGTACCGTTTGGATTTCTGGAGGCAAAGTCATGTAGAGGCAATGATGGAGCAGTGAGGTATTGCCTTCATCCATTTTATCCACGTCTTTTGGGTGGTGCTTTCCAGCACCTCATCCAGAAGCTTATGGGGCAGGTGGCTGGGGACTGCTGCTGTTTGATGGAGAGGAAAGGAATGACCTAGAAGAACTCCTTTGTTAACAAGGTAGAAGATCCCTAAATAACAATTTTGATAGGTGCTTAGCAGTGGTTTTCGGGTAGAGTACATACGTTTACTGCAGGATTTGCAGCCAGCTGTTTTTTGTGGTAGCACATAGCATCTCCACTTTTTCCCAGAGGGTACGCAGAACATTTTGGATTAGATGTTGTAACAACAAAGGGTTGAAAAATAAAGACAAAGGTGTTCTTAGGTATTCAGGAGAGGAACTGCATGTAGGGTGACTGCAGCTTTGAGTATCAAAAACTTAATGTGTCTAATGCCACCTTCTGGTCGTTGTTTGCTACAAGCCATTTTTCTGCACCCATTCAAGGCTTTGAAGCAGAATTCCTGCGCGTAACATTGTCCCAATGCACAGTGCATACTTCAGTTGCATCCTTTGTGCTCTTTCACTGTACTGTTCAGAGGTGAATCTCTGTTACGAATTTTGGTAGCTGGCCGAGACTTTAGGTTTTATAAGGTTTCATCCTGTACTTGACCAGTGGCTGTTGGCTGCATTTCCACAGAGGTCTTAATGCAACTTCCAGTTATACATTAGTGATCTGTCCTCGACACAGATTATGATAACATTTAGATATCTAGCTTATTTATCCACAAAGTTAGAAGCTCAAGTTGTGTCACACAAATGTAGGGGCTTCTTATAAATATTTGGACCTGGTTACCTGTGTGGTGGTTGCAAGGCTGAGTGGTAAGTATGGTGCAGGAGGTTGACTGCTGGTGGATTTGTATTCACTGAACTAGTGAGTTTTCACCAAAAGCATTGGTATTTTGTTTTGTTTGTTCAACAACTCTGCAGTATTTCTAGTAACACCTTCATTGTTTTCACAAATATACTGCTTAACAGATCACGAATGGGGCAAAACATGTCTGTTCTAACGTCTTCCACCCTACACTCAGGGACAAGTGTTAAAAGAGTTAGGGCAGAATCTGCCACCCTCAGCTTAAAGCCCATCCAGGACAGATGTCCTGTCTGCCATCAGTGGGAAGAACCTGGCACCTCTACAAGGCAATTCATCCTCCCTGCCTTACACAATTACAATTCTGCCGGAACATTCATCCCATCATGTCCTTCCAGCACAGGCTATAAAAGGAGCCTACGCACATAGATGCTTAACTTTTTTGATGATTAAAAGTAGGAGAGATGAATACCACCTGAAAAGGCTACAAAATACTGAGGTGCTATACCAATATAAAATCATTGATCATGCTTTCCTCTGCCCCACTTCCTACCAGCTTCTTGCCTGATTCCTGCTCACTAATGTAATTGCTCTTGATCAATCTTCCTCTTAATCCATACCCATATAACTAGACAACGGTAAACACTAGACTAGACTAGAAAGCACATCTCAGCTTGTCTGAAGGTGGGCACATAAGGCTCCGCATGGAGAGCAAGCACCTTGTGCACGGGGCTCCCATGAGCAGTGCCATTCCCTCTCGTGCCACCCCAGACAGGAATGGTACTGGACACCAGGACCCATGCTGTTACAGGCAGGGCTCGGCTGCCCTGCTGCGGGCTGTCCTGATTCCTGGCATTGTATCCCAGTTGCAGCCTGGAGCCAGAGGAGGTGCAGTGCAGCTCCAGAAACCAGAGATGCAAGGAAAACCTAACTGAGCTAAGCTTAAAGGCACATCGTGTCTGAGAAGGATGCTCCCTTCCAGCCTTGAAAAGCACTGTCACAGCACAGGAAAAAATGATTTTTTTTAAAAAAAATCAACATTACTGCTTGCTGTCTCTCACCGTGGTCTGCTGTTCCGAAGCTCTCCTCCCCTGCTTTTGCTTGCCTGCTTTCTGAGTCTAAAGAAACACATCTCAAACTCAGTGTGTGCCCACAGCTACAGTTATTTCTGAGTTCCTGCGAACAGCTGCAAGGTTTTCCCTTTCCGTGCTCTTGCTAGCAGTATCTAATGCACAGTGGGATCCTGCTTGGCAGCCAGAGCTCTCAACAGCACAGGCAGAGCTCTGACTTCTAACCCAACCCTGAGCAAGCAGAAATCGTCATGAGGTCAGGGAGGGGTTTCCTTGTGTGCCACCTTTAAAGAAAAGGGGTGAGAACTTCAGACTGGGCTTAAAGTGGGGAACAGCAAAACAGTCTGAATAACCAAGAAAAATGTAATTGATACCAAAACCCAGTGTTGTAGTCAAGTCAGAAAATAGAGTAATTCCAACTTTTTAAAAAGCAATTAAATATTCCAGCTCAAAGTATACAAAACACTTTTTAAAAAGGGTTCCAGTGAAAAACTGCTTTTGTTTTTGAGAAGAGTTTTAAGTGATTTTGGTAAAGCAGAATTCAGAGTTGTCCACAGCATTATGCATAGCAGATCGTTGATAATTCTGGTTTGGGGAAGGGGGGAAGGAAGGAAGGTCTTTCATGAGGTAGACTACAGAGCTGGCCCCAAGTCACCCCATAGAGAAGGCAGACAGCCCAGCTCAACCTCTAGACACCAGAGCTATCATCTCCATCACAGAAGAGGCAGAAAAGTCCAGGAGCTGCATTTGTACTAGGATTGGTGATGAAAACACCACTCAGCCTGCAACATACATGGAGAACTCCTTGTGTGCCCCAAACCAAAAGTGAAAGCTGCCAGTTCCTAACTCTACTTTTCCACCTCATCCCTGAGCTTCCCTCAGTCCCTCGCCAGGGTCCCTATGGACACAGCATGGTAACAGCCCCCTTCCCTTCCTGTTCACAGCGCTTTCCCCCCGGGCTGTGCCCGTGTTTGACATCAGTGGCCCTTGGCACTCGTGTTTCAGCAGGTGGGAAGACACCAGCTCAGGAGGGATGGGGGAGGCCGGGTAAGCAGCACCTTCCTAGCACCAGGCAGGCACCAGCTGGGATGGGGCATAGGCTGGGGTGGCAGCACCCTCACAGTCCTCACATGGTACTCCCATAGAGCTGTCTATGCTTTTATTTAAATTTATTTTTCATTGCCAGGGTTGCAAGCAGCTCAGGGATTTGCTTGGATCCCCCCATAGCTCCCCCTCTTTTTCTTCCCATCACACTGTCATGCTTTGGTCGTTCCTTTTCTTGTGCATTTACCCAAATATCTTTTTCTAATGGGCAGGAATTTCTTGGTATAATATTTCACTTCAGGGTATGCTGCCTTTTTGAAGCGATTCCACCTTTGCCCTACCTTTGCACTGTATCGAGTTAATCACGTCCGTTGAGAATTTAAACCTTTTCTGTTCTCTGTGCTGTACAAGTCTTCAGCATTGCTCCACTTGGTCTCCCAACTGTTCTCTTTGTTTCTTTCCTCCTGTTACAGACCAGAACTTCATTTTATCTTTTCTGGGATTTCCGTCCTACTTTGACTTCATCTGCTATATTTGCCTATCACTAGCCTAAGTATTAAAATTATCTCATTGCTTGTTGTTTAGATCAGTATCTTCCCGGCCCACAAAGCTAGGTACATGCTGTAGAAAGCAGGATAACACAACATTATCTCTTAGCTTGGAATAGTTCCTTAGGTTTGCACTTCACATTTTTCCTGTAAAAAGTTTGCTGCATTTTTGTGTCTGTGTGTTATTACCCTGTGGTTTACTTTCACATTTCCTATTGAAATGGAGTTTCAAATGTAGCTGACTCTGCATCCCATATTCATAAACATATGGAAGTCTGCTTTGTTTTATCATGGAATGGATGGCGGAGTGCGTTTGTTTTGGTTTTGTTATGGGGATTTCTTTGCTTCTAGTTACCAAACCTAGAAGAATACTAGTTTATAAAGGTGGAAGAATCCTATCCCTCTCTTTGCTGGATTTTATTTATTTTATTTTATTTTGGTCTTCTGTTAGTTTTGCTGCTCCCTTCCCAGCTGTATTTTTTGGTTTTAATTACTTTTTTCAATTTCTTCATCTTCCTTAAAGTTTTAGTCCCTTTGCTTTTTGATAATTTCAATTTTCTTGCTGCTATAAATCCTTATTTTAAAAAGCATAAGCTTCCCCAAACATGAGAGGGGCAGCAAGTGTCTTTATGGTACCCGTTTTGCCTCTTTGAGTCACAGCTCTGTAGCTCCTTTATAAATTGCATCAGCAAACAGTGCCAGCTCTGAAGTACACAGCTTTGCAGTTATTACCCTCAACCTGCTGGCAAGTAAAATCTGATTAGTATCTCCAAAGACCAAGTTCCTCTGGTTTGATTTGAAAAGACTGGACTAGTTAAGGGGGGGGGGGGGGCGGGGGGGATTGTATTTTCCTCCTGGCTACACCTCCTCTTTCCAAAACAATTCTGTCTCTGCTTTGCATGTGAGTCATGTTGAGCCAGAACGTGCCATTCCTAATTTCCACCTTGGTTTTCCAGGCAGCCCCTCTTACTGAAACATTTAAACACTTTAATTTGCCTCTTTGCTTTTTTGCCCTTGCTACATAGTCCCTCGGCACCATACTCCAATTCCCTAGAGTCTTCATCCACCTCTACAGCACATCGCCTGTGCAAGTCTCACAGACAGGACCCCATGAAACGGCTTCTTACTCCAGAAGCTACGTCACCTTCTGCTGTATAACAAAGTTTTTCAGGCTTCATCATTATACCCTGTCATTTGGAGGGCACCCAGATTCTTTAACAGAGTTCAGCGGAAGATCCGCTATAGAGCAGAGGAGCGTTTGGCTTTTTTTGTGTGTTTCTGCAGTCAATCAAATGTGGGCAAATACTTGCTAACAGACAAATCTATTGCAGCTGATGCAACTGCAATTTTCATTTCAAGCCTAGGTTTCTGTGATAAAAGCACCATTCAGTGTAGAAAATATGTTTTGGCTTCAATCTGTGTAGGTTTCATACACTTTTAGATGCCAGGAGTAACTAATTGGTGATATTTTTTAAATAACGGCCCTCCACAGACTCACTTCTTTCTCTGTTTTGTATGCTGTGCTGGATTAAAGTACAATTTCCAAATGTTTTTGACCTTTAGAGAGCCAATGCTTTTTTTGTTTGACTTAAATTGAAACCTGTGGAGAACATTTTGTCCTCTGGCCCAAAAATGACTCTGCTCTGTCCTGTAAGTGTTTGCAGGACTAGGGCCACCGTCACTGTTTCCTACACAGACATTTTCTCATTAGCCGTGTTTTGATATAACACAGCACAGGGCTCTCTAGGTAGCAGAACATTCTTTTAAGTAATTTGTGTCTACCAAGAAAAAGAATTGCCTGCAATTCAGGTACAGATCATTGCTTCACTTTCCCCATTTTGAGGTTTATATTTTTATCTGACTCTGACCATTTTTATTCCTTGTCAAAACCCATCTTTTATGCTTTTCTCGATAGCTCTATGTTAATCTAATGTTCAGTAATCTGTAAAGCTTGTCCTATATCATCAAAATAACATTAATGTCTTTGTACCGTAAAAGCCATGGGTTAGAATCAATTTTATGCCACAGCTATCATCCTGATACAGTTGTAAAGCTCTTGATCTAAACTAGATTGTCATGATTTCTGAGACACCTCCTTTTAAAAGCCTGTCTACTGAAAGTGACAAGTTTAATACTGGTGATTATTTACCAGAATTAAAGCTACATATTGTTAATCACCTAGATGAGCGTTAGGATACCTGCTTTTTGGGGAAGCCAGCTGGCAGTCCACTGGGGAGCCCGCTCATCTGGAGAGTCTACAGAGGAATTCTTGCCCGTCTGAGACTTTCTCTAAAGCCCTGCTTTACTGCCCCACCAGCTGCACTTTGTACAGCCAGACCTTGCTTACCCAGGGCAGTTATAAGGTTACAGTCGTGCTTCACATGAGAAGGAACTGGGTCGAGAGGTAATTCTGGATCGTGTCCACTTCTCACTTGATAGTATTGATAAAATGGGAGGAGAGAGTGGGCGTTTTAAGTCTTGAGAAAAAGCTCTTTAGAAGAAAGAAATTAAGATCACTTCCCACCCTCACCCCTGTTCCTTGTCTTATTCTGCCTCTGCATCCCACATCACCTTAATCAAAACACCTTATCTTTCTGCAGGCTTCTGTTAGCACTCTAATGCGATGTCTCCAATTCCAGGTCCTGCTCGTTCCAAGGCACTGGTGGCACTATGTGGAATCCATTGATCCCGTCACAGTCAGCATAAACTCTTGGATTGAACTGGTATTTCCCTTTTTGTGTCACGGTGATGTAGCATTTCCACATCTGCATGGACTTTTGTCCCTCACCTGCCAGGTTCAGCCTTATTGGGTGGGCTGTATTCGGAGGCTGGGGAGGGAAGAGCCCTTATGGATAGTTTTTCCTGAAGAACCTTCCAAGGTTCTGGATCAGAAGCCCCAGTTCAGCATAAATCACATTCAAGTTTACCTTAATCAGGCAAACAATTAAACACAAGCTAAACTTTTCATGTCCAGTTTCTTATGGGCTAACTAGCTTTGTGCTGAGTAGGGGATGGCAAAACAGCAACTTCATCTCAAGCACATGCTTACATGCAAAGCTAAATTAGAGTTTAAATCAGATTAATGTCATAGGAAGGGGTGGCAGAGCATTTTGAATTTGCTTTTCTCTGTGATAGCTTTGATGTGCCTGGAGTTGGATTTTCTCAAGTATTGAATTTCCTTTTCCCCAGGCTTGATTTTTCTTGCTCATGTTAACCAGTTTGTATGGGATGATTCCAGGGATATCACAGAATAGTTTGGGTTGGAAGGGACCTTTAAAGGTCATCTAGTCCAGCCCCCTGCAATGAGCAGGGACATCTTCAACTAGATCATCTCAATGCTCTAGAAGGTTTTCTGATTCAAATTACTTGCTTATTAGTATTACCTAGCTTAATATAAAATAAAGACCCTTTGAAATGGCCTGTGAAAGCTGCCTCACTAAAATACTTACTCTTTTTGTTGTTGGGTTTTTTTAAAAAACCTTTATTAGACTGGAAATCTGCAGGGGGATGAACAGATGTATTCAGCTGCTGTTCAAAGACCACACAATACATCTCTCATGCTAACATCAAACCAAGCATTTGCAGAGTAGAGGAACTCACTTGGGTGTTTCCCTCATGGAAAAACTTTCCAGATGAGACTATGTATTTAGAAAGGACAGCAGGCCCACAGTCCACACCAAACTTTTAGGTAGCCTTAAGTACAGTCAGGCTGTGTCCAGTGCCAGAAAAAGCCCCAACAATATTGCAGAGCGACCATTTAAACCTGCCTTAAATTTGAGAAGCCTCTGAGGTAATTCAGAGGAACTGGCTGTGTGCCTTGTGCTTGGAAAGACCCTGATGTCAACACACATGCTTGTACCCTAAGCTGTGCCTCACAAATTGTGCCCCGCTGGAGACGCAGGTCAAGGTTGGATGAGTTGGGTTAGGCTAGTAACTCCCAGGTGGCTGGGTGGTCTGTTAGCTACAGCATTTCTAGTTGTCCTTATGCACTGCAAGGAAAAAAAACCAACACTGAGCTAAACTCCATGGCCTTTCTAATCATAAAGGTCTTGCAGAAGTCACCAAGATCCTGTTTGGCGATAGCGAGAGCGGGTAGTTGTGTGGCCTCATAAACAGAGGAGCATTTGCTGGGTCTTGCTAGTGAAGGACACACACATGCCCTCTCCCCAGATAATCAAGAGCTGCCATAAGCAAGTGCAGATGTTGCAGCCCGGGTGAAAGTTTCTTACAGAAATTATCCCTATAGCTGATGATGGCAGCACTGTCAGGTGTTGGGCAATCCATCTATAAAAATAAATTCTGACAACGATGGTAAAAGACAATACTGAGAACATTTCCGTCACCAAATCAAATAGTTTTTGCTTGCAGCTGTTACCAGCTGCTTTCATATTGACAGATGTGAATTGTGCCAACATTTATAGTCCTAGTGAAACCATTAATTATATTGACAAGACTTTAGAGTAGAAGTCTAATTTGTTTTCAGCTGGATGTGAGCTACTCAAAGTATTCCTTGCTGCCTAATGTACTCTCATGCAATCGGTACAACAGACCAGGGTAAATACCAAGAGTGCAACACCTTAAATAATTTCCACATGTAGATACCAAACTCTGTGTTTTGGGGGTTTGTTATAAAAGGCCATTAATAAGCCAAGCATCCAAAGCCACAGAATGCTAAGAGCACTTCCCCCTGCTTCTATCCCAAATTCTGCTCAGGGTTGCAGGATGAATTACTGCTTCAACACTCATACTAGCAAGATGCATCGTTTGCTTGACATGTTCCCCAAAGCCAACATGAGGCAGTTCAGGGCTGTGGCTGACTAGGTTACATCTTTCCTCCAAAACTTGTATGTCTGAGTACCTCAATTAAAGCCAATTTACGCATCCACTCCTAGGCATTTGTCATTGAAGTAACTAAACCACACATCTTGTTTGGAAAGTTTTACTGTCTCCTTCCACATACCTTTCCCCTCCGTATACAAGAAACTCAATTGTGGGAAAGAAAGCTCAAAAAGATCCCGTGAAGTTTTGTTCTGCTGTCCTAAACTAGCTAGTACCCAGCTACCCAAGGGGATGGTGCAGAAAGTGAAAGCTGAAACAAAGAGCCAGTTATTAACTTAGGTTTTAGTTCTGCAGGAGAGCTTTCAGAGGAAACATGGTTTTTCTTCTACTGATATTTAAAACCGCAGCAGTATGGCAGCTGCCGTTGCACGATAAAATATTTCCGGAATTTCCTTAAGACTCACTTTTATGGCTCTGTAGCCCCCAGATAGTTGCTGCCTAGCTGTAACATCCTGTGTGTTTTAAGTACTTGAATTAGACATAATATGTACATATATAAAATTTGCTATGTACTTCTGGGGTCCTTCAAGTCCTAAAGAGCTACATAAATGCATACATTAATTAAATGCTAACATTGCATTGTAATTGCAAGCACCAGATTCAATTAACAGAACACTCATACGGGAAAAGATTATATACACACTGTAGAATCTTATGTTTTGCAAATCCTTATTCAGATGAGTAGTTGCACCAAAGCCTGCGCTGTTACCGATGTGGGGACTGTCAGTAGGAGCATCAAAAGTCTGAAACCTTTCACTGACTTCACATACATGAGTATGGCTTTCAGACTAAGGCCATCCATTTCATTCTTCCGAAGATCTTCCAGCTTTCTGCAGAGACCCAAGTGCTAACCTATCTCCAAACGCTTTCTGTTCCCTTGAGGCAGGATGCAGATCATGAAGCCCGTGTAGAAGAAGCAATAACTCGAATGCTGGTATGTGCCATAAAATCAGCAGAAAATCCAAGTGATGGAGATCTCTGGCTAAATCCCACAGAGGTAAGCCGTCTCTTCCTCCCATTATAGCAGTGATAACAGAGAATTACTGACATTTTGCTTAGCTCCCCCTGAGTCTTTCTGCTGCCTGAGAAAAAGAATTTTAAATTCCTTCCCTTCATGTAGCAGAAGTAATTCATGGAAGATAATCATGCAATGCTGAATTGAAACATATCTCCTTTTAACTGAGTGTATCCTGGGTGTTTTCTTAGATTGAGGCAACATCCCATGAAATCAATCTTCAGTACCTGAATAAAGCAGTGTCTGCATATTTGAAGTGTCAAAAGGAAAGTGTGTCAGAGCACACGTGTTCCAGCAACAGTGGTGCAGAGCAAAGGACAAGTGCCTTATGCAAGAGGAAGAAGAGGGAGGTTGGCTGTGAACCAGAGGGCTGCAGATTACTAGCCCATGAATTTGCCTTTTCAACATTTAAAGCAGAAAAGCTGCAGAAAACACCTTTTGGGCTTCATCTTATTCAGGTTTTACCACAATCTCAAGAAACAAGCTCAATGGGTGCAGTTGCAGTTGAAAGTGATGGTAGACCTCTTCTCCGTGAAAATGAAGGAGGACATTTTGGAAAATTACACTGCACCAGGAAGCAATTGGTAATGAGTAATGACTGTGAAATGCCAGCACGTCAAATGGATTCAGACGGCAGTCCAAATGCCTCGCAAACAGCCCTTTCTACCAACGATTTGCTCGACTGTTTGGTTAATCCACATGTCATCAATTTAGTGGCTCGGCTGCTGTTGGAGAGAACAAAAGTTTAATGCCGGAGTGCTTTTATCATTCCTGAAATAAATCAAATGGCAGCCTTGTTGTGTGTGTTTAAGCTCTGCAATAATTGAGTGTTTCATTTCAAATAATTTTTAGGTACAGACAGACACAGTTAATGGTTAAGTGACAGACTGAAGTTGAGCTGAAAGAAGAGTTAACTGGTTAATGAAGGCTGGGAAGAGAAAGGTGTGTTTAGTCAGAGAGCTCCTCAGTGTTAAGAGCAAACAGAGCATACGCAGTTATACTCCCACCGTGTACGCGGCATCTTTAGTGTTCTACAGCTCTGAGCTGAGAAACAAGGATGGCTTGATGACAGATGATAGGAGGGAGTGCTGGGACATGGTTATGTAGCAGAGGAGGACTAAGAGCAGGAGAAAACTAACTTACTGTAGACTGCAGTCCTTGACCGCAGTTAAATGGTCAATAAGCGAGTGGTTGGGTTGATCACATTAGAGATGTAAGTTCAAATAAACCTAACCTCAGCCAAGAGGCAATGCACTCACTAACACATCTATTTTCTCCCTTCCACAAAATAACTTCAGTTTTGTAACAAAGCTCTGGGATGGAGTGAGACTAAAGCCCTTAGCAAGCAAGAGGCCTTCAGCTGGTTCAGAAACACATGAAGCTAGAGACTGAAGGCTATCGGGAAGTTACTGTTATGATTTATTTAAAGCCAGATGCACAGTGTTCCCTATCTCTAAGGTACGAAACAAAGCAGTTATGACATTCTGCTTCTGTCCTACTCTTTACTACAACAATCAAAATTTAATGATTTTTTTTCTTTTGGTTGTAAGTAGTTTCTGTGCAAGACCATTCTTTCTTCAAAGTATAGTAGTCCTTGGATTTGCGTTGGAGGCTGGGTGGTCCTTTGATTAAAAGGTTACGGAACTTGAAAGACAGGCAAGAAGGCAGGTTAACACTGAAGCTACGGATGGAGGCTTGAAAAAAAAAAACAAAACTGGAAGGCAAGCTGCTGACATCTTCTGGGATGCTCTCACCTCCTCTGCTTTCTGTTTGTGGTGGCAAGAGAGTTGCATTTGCCCTAGTCATAGCTTCAGAGGGATTCTTCTGGGACAACTCCTGTGAAACCCTTGCTTTCAAAACTTATCTTTGCTCATGTCTACTAGCACCTACAAGCCAGTCTCTACCATTAACCTGTTTCCATGTTCATAATCCTGCACCACCAGCCCTGTGCCTGATACTTCCTCTGCTTGATGCCTATTGCCTGCTAAATACATGAAGCTAGTGCTGTTTTCCACAAAGATCCCCTTCCAGCAATTAACGTTTAAAAAATCATGAAGGCAAAGGTGCTTTCTTTCTGCTTTTATACAGATTGCTTGTTGGCAGGGTCCTCATGGACAATGGCAAGTACTCTAGATAGGCACCTACAGGTCAGAAATCCAGCAAACCTTGCCATTTTAAAAATAAATAAATAAACAAACCCCTAATACCCTTGGAAGAGGATTAAATTGAAAAGGCTCAAAGTTTCACGTTTAACAAGCACAGAAATTTTACCCTGATGGGCCCTTTTGGGTGCAGTTACTTCAGCTGTTGGGTTGGGGCAGGATTTAGTTCTCATTCCTCTGGCTGGCTGGGAAGGAAAGAGGAAGCAAAGCTGTAGTTTCCCGGAGACCTTGGCTTTGAAAAGCAATGGTGAGTTAGTGGTAGGGGCCATATCAGCTCTGACTGACCCAGAAACGGGCAGTGTCAAATGTCCTGCCCAACCCTCGTCATTGGGCTCAGACCCCAGTGACACCTATGTATCGTCTTCAGCAGCAACCTGCAGGTGAGACATGATTCTTAGCGGCGTGTGAGAAAATCCACTTTTCTTGTTTTATGTTAGTACACCAGAGCGTCTCCATGGGGTTGCGCCGCTGCAGCAAGACCAGCATTTAATAATCAGTCCCATTGATACAGTTCATCTTTGTGTTGGCACTGCTGTGCCAGAAGGATTAAAAATTAGTTAGGGAACATCTTAGTCACATCTGCTGCCTTCAGTGATTCACCAGGCTCCGAGGGAGCAGATCCACGGGATAAGGCAGCCCCAGTGCAACACACGGGTGCACCGCGGCTCGGCCCTGGTGATGGCTGGCATGGGTCCTGCTACAGCGCCTGCCTCAGGGGGAGGAGGCACTGCAAAGGCTTCATTTTTATTCACCGGGCAAAACCAGTCTTGCAATAAAAAAAAAAAAGCTTTTCTATCTAGAAGAGGTATAGGTGGGGGAGGAAAAGCCCAGGCAGCAGGGCAGAGGAGGTGGACAGCAGCACTGCCCTCCAGTCCCCACAGCACGAGCTTCTTCAGCTTAAGCTTTGCTCCCAATGCGTAGATCATCTGGACACACACCCCACGATATTTGCGCTGAACGTTTCTTCCCGTTGTATTCAGAATGAATGCCCTTGAAAGCCTTGCTGAATGTTTCAGAGGTCTTTGCAGGACTTGTCCCTGTGGGCAAGGAGGCTCCAGTACCTGCGTCAGAAGACCCGTCTGGGGCTCGGGCAGGAGCAGAGTCCGCACAAGGCCGAGGCACGTGTGCTCAGGGGCACATCGCTGACCACTCCAAACAAATACCCTCTGCCTGGGGAGAGACGCAGCATGTGCCTGTCGAGGCGCAGCCCATGATTTAAGGGCCAGGCTGTGGGCAGAAGCCGTTTAGTAAAGGGGACAGGGAAGAGAGGGAGCGAGCACCTGTTTAGGATGCTGGGCAAAAGCACCAGAAGGACTTTGTGTCTCAGAGGCACAATATAAAATCTCAGTCATACACTCACACGCAGGGGCAGAGAGAGAAACAACCACAAATTCAGAAAGGCACGTACAGCAAATGGTGTGCACACCAATAAGAGAAATTTATAGCTCTGACCCGATTCGCAGGGTACCGAGTGCCGTGATCTCTGGTGCTGTTTCTAAATTCATGGCCACTGTGTGAGAGGAGCTCAGACAAGTTTCTACATATTCATACCGTTAAAAATAAATGATTTCTGACCTCTCTGGTGACAGCCTGGCTTGACGAAGAGCAGGAACCCAGCGCCTCGCGCTCTGCAACCACTAATAGAAAACTTGCCCCCTTCAAGGAAATTTCCCACTCGCTGTCAGCAGTGGGCATGGGCAGCAGTGGAGATCGTGGCCTGGAGCCATCACCAGGGTGGTCATGGTGGTGACATGCTTGTCATCTCTGCTTTAGCTGAGTGACAGCAAGAGATTGCCACCGCACAGCTGGGTGACGAAGTTAGAGCCGTGCTCCAGCCCAGGGGCCAGCCCAAGCAGCGGCTGGGCCAGTGCATCCACACGTATCCAGGCCATTCCACTTGCCTGATGGAAGCCCTGGGTCTTCCCTGCCCTGAACCCAGCTTTACAGAGTGGTTCATGGGCCAGCCTGGTTCCCCTCCTGGTTTGTCTGACATTACTACTCGCTGCCCCTAAGCGCAGCTCTCTCCTAAAGGGGTTTGCACTTTGCCTGTCTGCAAAGAAAAAAAAACCAAAACACACACCCCCAAATCAAAAAACCCCACCTCTCGAGAGAGCAGGAAGAGGAAAACCCAAACAGCTACTTCTTCCAGAGTTGTAGTCATTCCCTGAACACCTCCCTGCTGCATTTCGTGGAGCACCATTTTATTCCACAGCACCATTTCCCCCCACATTCGCCTCTCTCGGGACTCCTGCTCTGGCACTGTGTGCTTGGTGCCACAGAGCAACTCCATTGCAGAGCTGTGACATATGTTATGATATAACATTAACCATAAATTGAAGTTTTAACTAACAAACGTGGCATATTGAAGAGGCAGAGAGAATCCTTCTGCAGTGCTAATTGCCCTTTAAAATAAAGGCAGTGCTACAAATCAGTCCACTTGCCAACGAGTAAGCTCCTTGCTGTGTTTCCCAGCTACAGCGTGCCCCATTGAGGCATATGGCGTGGGCAGGTTCCCTCTCGGGGGGAGCTCCCCGACGTCTGGTGTTACTACACCGGTGGCTGATGGGGAAAGACCTTTGCGAATAGGGAGCCTGGTTTTTTGTTGGTTTTTTTTTTACCACTTGGTTCATCTGAATGGGTGAGGAAAAGGAGCCTGGATCTTCTGCCCCATGCTTTGCTGTCCTCTGGGAAAAGAAGCCTGATCCCACAGCGAGGTGGGGACAGACGTTCCCACATCGGCTGAAGGGGCAGTGGGACAACAGGACCTCTGCCTAAAGAGCCTCACATTTTGGAGCTATGTTTTGGGAGACATCTCAAGTGGATGCTCTGCTAGATGTTTATTTCTCCACCTAGTTGGAGGGGTTTGTCCACCTTAATGGGGTGATTGGGATCTAGAAGCTCTGGTCACCTTGGGACAGTCAGCTTGATGGGGCCGCAGCATCCAGGGAGGGCCACAGAGCAGTGGGGACCAGAAGTGGCAGGTGCTGTGGGTCAGAGATGGGGGGAGGATTCTTGTGAAACTCTCCCAAGAGGCTCTGGGAACACAAGCAGAAACCCAGGAGCTCTCTGACCTCCCAGGGCCCCTGTGTTGTTGACACACCTGGGGAGCCCTGCAGCTGCTAAGGAGCATCCCACAAACCAGAAGCATCGCTTTGCAGCCAAATCTCACATGCATTACATCTCTTCTGGTCCTTACATTATTGCTTACCTACTCACAGGAGCAATGTGATGGAAAAGACATGGCTAACTCCCTGCTCAGAACATTACAGTCTCTCAGTAAAATCTAGCTCTAGGCTTTGAGGGCACAAACTTTGCTGCTCCCAAAGCTCTGGTGAGCTTGTCCCAGCAACAAGTTCTGATGCCTTGTAACAACCCATGAAAACCACTTCATGAAGGTCTGAAGCTGATGCTTCAGGCACCAAAGAACTTTTAAACCCGACTGCCCAGCAAAAAAGGTGGCCCTGCATCTTTCCATGTCAGAAAGGTTGCTTGCAAAAAGGGTTTTTATCTCCCTGGGGTCTATTTGACTTATGTAGAGCCACGCTCTACCCCATCACTGCCCCGGGGGAGTATCTCTGAGCTTCTGTGGCAGCCAGAGGGTTAAACTTGTTCCTAAATTCCTCTCTCATCCCTGCCATGCCCCCTCCTCCTGCTATGCCCATTCAAAACACCAGGCAGTATAACTTTCCCTTCCCATTTAACCAGCACTGGCCTTGTCCTGTGCCCTGGTAGGACACATGAATCCAGTCCAATTAGCAGCAGCCCTAACAAAGCTGGCTGAAAAACCACCATTAAAGTGAAAAACAGTGTTGTGTAAAAAGAAGACAGAGCTAGCAAGGCCGTAATACGACTTACTGCCATTCCCAGACGAACAGCCTCATAACTTACCAGGAGCTCGATGCCTCGCCTGGGTTGTAGCCTGTTTTTCCCCTAGGGAGGTAATGCATTACCTCCGCCTCGCGCTCTGCATTTACTCAGAGCTTTGGGTTTTTATCCAAAGAGATTAGGTTCTCTGCCGTGGTTAAAAACGGAGCTTTCTTCTACGTAGCGATAGTTCATTGAAACGTGGTTTAATGCCTTGTTTGCTGCTACCTTGACTGAAAGCTAAAGAATTGCAAAGATTGATGCCACACATTGCACATACATCATTGGTGCTTTAACCACCACTGTCATCTTCTGATAACTCAACAGCCCCATCTTCCACCCAGCGGCGGTCCCCTGGGGACAGCCCAGCGCAGGCAAGCCTCCTCTGCTTCCAACTAGGGACGTGACAAGATCAAAGATCTCTGAATCATGAACGTATTTGATTCCAAGCATGTGAATAGACCCATTTGCCACCAAGTTATATCCATGACAAGGAGCCTTATGAGCGGATCAAAGCCAGAGAGCAACAAGGCCAACTCCAGGGTATGACACATGCCATCAGAAGCATCCTCAGCCCCGTGACTGCTTTTCTGTGTCTGCCAGCCATGTTATTACCATTTTTAACTTCAAAATAATGATTGAAACTCTATTAGAAGAAGCACTAGAGAAAACTGGTAGAAAACAAGCCTGCCCTGGTTGGGGCAGGAGAGGAGGGAAGAGCTGGCCATGCAGGTCTTTCCCATCTCTTCCTCTTTGGAGAGTTAATTAGCAAGGCAAGGTAATGGTATTTGTGCATTTACTGCATGCACTGATTACAGTAAATTTTGTCCTGCATGTTAAAGTCAAAAACATCTCGCATCTGCCAAAAAGCAATCAGGACCAATTAATGAAGATGTAATTTCCCCAGATGCTGCTATTAACATAATTCACAGTGTTCCTAGCAACATGAATATAATTAACCCAGTTAACCACAGCTCTCGTCACCACTGCACTGAGCTTCCCGTGCCAGTGCAGGAGCCTCGCTGAGCCCCGTGCCCTGGTGGCACCCGCAGGGCAGCAGCAGGGACCAGAGCTGCTGCCCGTTCCCCATCCGCTGGGGGTGGGTTTGGAAGCTACAGATATGGTCCACAGCCCAGCAGCAGGAGAGGCTCTTCTCAGAGACAGGACAACACAACAGCCCTTACCCCACAGGGTTTATGACCCGAAGGCACCTCTCCGATAGGACGGATAGCACCACAGCAGACCCACCCCGGTCCTGGAAAAGGTACGCACTCGGGACAGTCAAACACATGGCAAAAATCAGAGGGTCCCTTAACCCAAGGTGACCTCCAGCTCTTTGTCCAGATCCATGCCCTGCATAACAGCATGGTAAGTGCATGCCTTCGCCCTCACCACCATCCCACACGCAACAACTTACTGTTAGAGAGCAGCAGGATGAGCTGGGAGCCAGGGGCGACCCTTGCCGAGGGGGTGCATTCCTACAGGGACTGGTACCCAGGTCCATCAACACCTCCACACACAGAAGCCAGGAACTAGGTCCAGGATCCCACCAAAACCCAGCAACTGGGAGGAAGAGGAGACGGGGCTCGAGAGACGAGATAACACAGATCCCAAGCCCCTTCTGAAGGCAAGGCTCAACCAGGACTGCTGGCCCAGGACTGAGCTGCAATGGGCTCCAGCACTGGTGGGTGGGGGTCCCAGGTGGGTCTGGGCAAGGCTATTAGGGCCTTCAGGTGCTTCTCCTCCAGTGATAACAGAGCAGTGAGCAACCATCAGAGGTTTCACATGGCACAGGCTGTGCGTGCTGCAGGCTGGGGATGGGTGGTACGCCCGGTGCTGATGGGAAGGGCAGGGGTGGTGGGATTTCCTCCTCGTCTGTCCTAGTTCAGCTCCCCTCCTCCTTCTCAGGCAGCAGCCTGGGGTGAAGAAGAGGATGAGATGAAGGTTCAGGCATTCAGACCAAAGTTCAGGGTTTTCCCAGCGTTGTGGTTCTTGCTGAACCAAGACAAAAGTCTTATCCCGTGCCTGCGTCTCCGCCTGGCTCTCACCTGATCACTCTCCACAGCCAGGAGGCAGGAGCCTTTGGGAAGGGAAGGACTGAGCCTCCCGCAGCCCCCTGGACCACGTTCGAGCAGCGAAGCGGGTTTGCTGCCCACCTTCGGGGCTGAGGGGTGGGTGCAGGCAAGATGCATTAGTCCGTGCTAAGTGCTTACACAAAAATATTTCAGTCTTTCGTGATTCGAGAGGAGAGCTGACACTTCCAAAGCACCAAAATTGGTCAGAAATAGCAGTTTCACCCACGTCGGAGCGTGCCCTGAAAGGACAGCTGGATTGGGCTTTTGAGCCAGGTTTTATTTAATTCTCCCCCATTTTCAATGAAATTTCACATCAAAAAAACATGGGCAGAATTTCTAAAAAGCTCAAAAAGTTGGAAGGGCTTTCCTTTCCTGAGGGAAGAGCCCCTGATTTCTCTCCTAGCCTTTTTTCTGGTGAGAGAGGAAACAAGAAAGGGGATGTTAAAAATTAATGAATGCTTTTTTTTTTTTTTTCCCCCTCTCTTTTTGCCACAAATGTGGAAAGTTTTCAAATGAATTTAAACTATTCAGTTCTTTCTTTTGATAGCTTTGGTCAACAGGGAGTTGATTTCCCAGCCAGCTCTGGGAGCACCTTGAAGCTCCTAAAATTTGGAGAAACATTGATGAAACCCCATTCCCTACCTTGAGACCACCAGTGCTTTAAGTAGTTCATCCTGTTTCTTGCAGACTGACTTAACTCAAACCGCCTGAAAATACTAGGCTTTAAAAGTGTGTAATCTGCCAGGTCACAAAAAGCAGGACATTTTAATGAAAGTACAGTCCTCTCTAAACCAGTGAGTAGTTTAACAATTACCTGATATAATAATATGTAAAAAGATGGTATGGACAAAGGTGAGATCATTCATGTTAATTAAAATGTCTGAGCCACAACACTCCTGCCTTAATAGTGGATTTAAGCTGAGGCGTTGTAAAGCAATGATAGAACGGTCGTTGCTTTCATGTAATTAAGGAAGAAATAGGGAATTAACAAGTGCCTGCATGGAGGGCTGGGGAAACGCTGCCAGCTCCTCACAGGCACTGAGCAGGTGGTATTTGGGGGGGTTTCCTGGGCACTAGTGGGAACAAAAAGTGCCAGGGAGGGGGGTGTCGGGGTGAGAGAGTGCCACCAGCGTGGGTGCTTGGAACCCAGGGGGCATCGCCTGGATCCGGCACTGGGAAAGGTCAGGATGCCCACTGATCCCCGAAGCGACCGCTGTTTGCTTTCCCCACGGCCGCAGCCCTCCTGCCTTTCCCCCCTTCTCCGAGCGACGCACCCACCAAATCGGACTCACTGTGAGCACTGGGGATGACTCGGTGACACATTTCAAGGCATTTTTGTGCAGTGTGCTGCCCTTTCCCACCCTCTCCCCCCAGATGGGTGGATTGGTGGCTGGCATTCCCCTAAATCCCGGCAAGCCTCGGCCGCACAGGCTGCGGGGCTGCGTGCCGCCCTGGGGAGGTATGAAATATTCATCAGAAAAAGCGAGCGAGAAAGCGAGCGATTGACTCCGTGGCAGGGCGATTAGGGCACGGGTGAGGGGGACCTCAATTATTCATACCCAGTCGAGAGGCTTCGATAGCAGGAAGAAAAAGGCCTCCCAGCACCCTGCTGTCAGTGGCTGGAAACCCCTCAGGGGCAAGAGAAACCCCCCATCTCTTCTTCCCTGTCCTCATCCCGCTGGCATTCATGCCCCTTTTGCAGGGTATGCGATTTGGTCATCTCAACCCCAGAGCAGGGCTGAGACTCTGCACCCTCAAAAGGAAGGACCCAGAGGGTGGGGAACCCCGGTGCTGGTCCCCTGTGGTTCCCTCCATCCCTCATCTGCAAGGTGGAGATAATAATGCTGGTGGGGGCTGTGTGGCGTGGGGGATTAAAATGTCTGAGGCATCACAGAAAAGCCAGCAAGGAAATCTGGTCCCTCCTGGGGAGCAGAGGTAATTCCTCTGTCCTCACTGGGCTGCAGCCAGGTGTGATGCCCAAACCCCCTCCCCACCTGCCTGGGGGTCTCCCAACGGCACACGGGGAGCGTGGCTGCTCCCTCCACACGGCCCCACATCCACCTGGGTGTTGGGCTCTGCCGGCACCCAAACCCACGCCTGCACGTGGTACAGGCTGGATGCAGGAGAATTATCTCCAGTGCCCGGGAGCACCAGCCCCACCGACGCACAGCACATGCCAAGGTGGCTTTTTGAGCAAAATTTTCTTCTTCTTTTTTGCACCACAGTAATTCTTTTATTCCATCAGCTACAGAAAATCAATGTGTCTTTGTGGTTAGAAGTCCTGGCTTGAAGCTTTCGGTCCCTTAAATCATCTTCCCATGATTTAAGGGGAGGCAAAATCCCTCTGTGGCGCCAGCTACTCTGACGCCTTCCCAAGGAGAAGCTCCACCGCAGAAAAGTGACATGACAGTACAAGGCGTGAGAGGGGCTGAGCCCCCCTCCCCTGCCCCTTCACCCTCCCACCCCCTGCAGCCCCCGGCCACCCCACAGAGCCCCTTCTGCCCAGTTCATGATGGCATCTCTGCCAGGGTCGGCTCCTCCACCTTCCTCACAGCCGGCAGCCTCCCAGTGCCGATGCGGGGTGATCGATGTTGGCGGGACCCCCAGCTCCCAGAGGGAGCCCGCAAGAGCAGCCCTGTGCCACCCAAACCCCGCAGCATCCTTCTTGCTTGCAAACAGCGCAGACCCAGTGGGGAGATCCCCCCCCGCGCAGGACACATGGCGCCAGGAGGCCACTTCCAGCCCCACTCCTGGGAGCGCAGTGGCACCCGCATACTAATCCAGCCAGATGTTATTAAAGCGTTGATCAAATTAAACATAGAGAGCTTTTAAGTTCTCCCTTTGGATTTATCCTGAATAAATTGTTCTGAAAGAATCAGCTAATTGATGGCATACTTTTAAAAAACGTTGGCAGCTTGCTGGGTTGGAGCACCAGTGTGAGGGAGCTGCTGCCCCTGCACCCGGCCAGGGATGGCTGGTGGGATGCTCACAGGGTCCACGTGTTTCTTTAATGCTATTGGACTTGGCTAAAACATTGGGATGACATGGAAAGCCCCAGAAACAGTCTTTTTAAAAGCTGTACTGAAGGCATTTTCCTCCTTCCCACTTTCAGATTCATGTATTTAATTTCCCCCCTTGAAATGAAGACTAATGCTGCCAAATCTGAAAGCACAGCTCTTTTGTCTCTCCTTGCAAGGAAAGAAAATAGCCTTGCTCCCCTTTTAATGCTAATGCATGAAAAATCTCCCAGCAAAATCTCCATTTATCAAGCCAGATTGAAGGGCGCACAACGGAGGAGCTTATTGCCCTGCCGCCTTTTACATTGTACCTCGGTTTGTGTTACCAAGCAGTGTGATTAAGATTGCTTTTTCTTTTAGGCATCATGGGACAGAAAATTTACAGCAAGGGGAAGCAAGAAAGGACATGGATGCAGCTTTACATTGAAACCAGAGCACTTCCCAGCAACTGAAAGAGAAACACCAAGTTTGAGGCACAAGGTGATTTTTCAGCTCCAATGTGCCACATGCCCCGTGTCACCTGCAGGGTGGTCAGAAGCTTCTGGGGATGCAGGGCTCCTGCTGGCTCTCTGGTGTGGCTGACAGGTCAGCCACCAGCTGTCCCAGCCTCGGGGAGCTGCTCCACCATGTTTATCAACCAATAACAGAATTATATTGATGCTTTTCACTGACCTCCACACAATCTTTTAAACAATTATTCATAGAATTAATAGAGAAGTCAAATAACCCAAATGAATGATAACATTTTAAAGTAATTATTTGCTACAAATGAACACAAATGGTTTCGATATATAATGCATTAACTCCAGCAGCAGGGAAATTCATCCTAATTAGAAGTGCACTTGGGCTGCAGCACGTCCGTCAGGGCACTCGGCTCCGGGACCTGCCTGAAACCCTTTAGCAGCTGTAAATCCATATTTTCTTCCCTTCTCTATAAACCTCCCATAGCTTTTACTTTTGAGTAACACACACCCATGGTGAGCTTTTCTTTTTTGTCCCTGAACTCTCCACTTTGTCCCACTTCAGCCCGCAGGAGGTAGGGTAGTGGAAGGACACAGCCCAGCCAGCAGGCTCATCGGCTCAAAAGTAATTTTTTCTTGCACGGAGAATTTGTAGCAGACAATGCGAGCATTTTTAATGCCAGCCTCCCTCTGCCAGCAGCCAAATTCACCAAGAAAAGCAGGGGCGAGCCCAGGTATTCACAATGATCCTAATGGCACCGGGTGGGAGCTGTTCCCAGCCCTCCCAACCAAACCCCAACACTTGGCCAAACAGGGACCATGCCTCAAAGTGATCGTCAGGGCAGATATTTTGTGGGCATAACGCAGTTTCTTCCACTTAATTCAATCACTGCATAATTAGATTACCTTCTCTGGCACCTATTTATTTGTATCAAAGGCACACGCTTTCCACCTTTTATTTTTATCCTTCCAGGCAGCTGACATTAGACAATGCAATCAATGGTGACAGAAAGTTTCTGGTCCAATTAATAAGAGATTAAAGTTCTGGGGGGAAGGAGAGGCAGAAAAGCAAGGATGGAGGAGGACTTGTGAGAATTCAGGATGATTAGGGCTAATTGCCCTGTTTTACTGCCAGTTGCAGTTTCCAAGGCAGAACTATTGTGCTGTGAAGATCTAGAGATGTCCCTCAGGTGCTTGCAGTGATGGTGATGTGGGCCACCTACACAGGTAGCCCAGTTGCCCATGGCACTCATTGTCGTCCCACTGCTGCACATAGAGCCCTGCCAGCATGCATGGGGCAGGGCAAGCAAAGGGACAGGGACACTGGCCGGACAAATCCAGCCATGGCAGTGGGGTGGAGGAAGAAGCTTGGTTTGCTGTAGAAGCACCATATGGAGACAGGTGCTAGCATTAGTGACCCTTGGTGCATTGCCATGGCACCACGTGGGCTGACAAACACCAAACCCAGCTGCGGTTTCTACCAGCACATTTCCCCATGGGGAAAACCAGAAAGTACCTGTCTATCTGCAGCATCCTTCCTCCTCCTCTCCCTCCGACGTGGCTGGCTCGCTCCCTGAAGCATGGCGGTTTGGATCCCTCATAAACCACAGCACTGGCTGCACCTCATCCTCTCATGGGCGTGTTGGCTCTTAATTCGAATGACATCTCATGGCAAAAGGGTCCACTTGAATATTTCCTTTAGCTGTGTCAACAACACTGTCACAGTGTAACCACCTGGCTTCCCTCTGGTGCCCGTCTGGCAGCTGTGGATGGATGTGGCCACGTTTGTGCTCCTCTACCTTTCCCACCCTCTCTGTTGGCCCCATTCCGTCACCCCACTTTGCTCAGTATCTCAATGAAGACCAAGGCAGTGAAATCTCATCTTGACAGACGTTAGTAGGAGGATTGCCCCCATGCAGTTTATGTTTTTATTAAGCAACAAGACACGTCTATTGCTCCAGCTTACATGGGTCACCATCATCCTGGAGCTGCACAGATCAGGAGCACCGGGGTCACTGGGCTGCCTCGAATGCCTGTTTTGCTAGTGGACATGTGCAACACACACACACATTAGCCTGTTTTTCAAGGCAGCTGGTTTGCGTTTGGGAGCTCCCAGTCCTCAGGAAAGCAAACTGAGAAGAGATTGGCTCCTTCCCCCCAAAAAAGCACAGTTGATGTATAAAATATTCCCGGAGTTGCTGTGAGTTTGCCTTGCTCTTGCACAGCTTAAATATTGTATGAAGCTCATGGCAGCAGGGATAAAGGCTCCCATTATTACTGGTTTTGCCTGTTTCTCATTCAGTTTTGCCATCTGCATGGCATCTGTGGCCAGGTGAGATCCTGCCAGCTGGGGGTTAACGTCCCCGGTACCCTTGGGGCTGGCTGGGAGCCCCTGCTCCTGCTCATCCCTAGGGGTTGCTGGTGCTGGGGACCGGGAAGGAGCTGTGGGGGAGCCAGCCTGGTCCACCAGCCACTCTGCATCACCTACACTGGCTGCGGCAGCACTGGGAAATAAAGCCACTGCGCCAAAGCATGTTGTGGGACAGCAAATCTGATGGGCTCCTCTGGCAGAGCCTGAATCAGCATGGAAAGCATTGCTTTGGTACGGGATATTTGTGCTTAGCAAAACCTTTCACTGGGAGAGAGCTGGCCTCCATCGTGGCCCCATCAGGAGTGATTCCAAAGGCTTTTTCACCAGCCAGTTGCCCCAGTGCTGTTTCCCCACCTCTGTCATGCCAGGGGTGCTCAGGGGGCACAAGAGGGATCTATAAGGGCATTTATGGCCATCCACAGGGGGGCTGGCCTGCATGGAGATGGGTCAGGCACAGAGGCAGGCGATGGTAAGGGGAACAGCGAGGGAACAAGCAGAGTTCCCACACCCAGGTACTTGTGTGCACTTGGATATCTGCAGAGAGATGTCCGCAATACCAAAAGTGATGGTGGTAAGGAAAGAGCCTTTTCCAACAGAAATATATGTTTATTTGTTTCTGGGACCTAAAATGTTACCCATGCCTCATGCTCTGTGGCAGCCATAGGAGTGGACCCGCCAAAGTCATCTTTGTGGAGAACAGAAGTGGAGAACAGAAGTTTGGAAATAACGGGAAGCTTTTATCCAGAGCAAAACCTTTGTCATAAAACTTCAGAAAACGAATTTCTTTTACAATGGGTCCCCTGGGGTCTAAAAAATAAGTATCTAAGGATTCATGTAGTAGTAAAAGTCGATAAAAATCTTTGAAGCAAATGGGCTATTGAGGAATTACGTGTGGAAATGAATGGATGGATTCTTCTGCAAATCTTTTCATAGAGGTACCCTGACATAATGAAGACACAGTAGGTGCATTAGTAAAAGTCCCCTTTTTAATAACTGCTATACCTTATGGTTTTCCTAAAGCAACGGTTTACCAGACGGAAAATCCACTTAAAGATTTTTATCTAGAAAGGAGGCTGCAGTCATTCAGCAGGAAAGAGCCAGCTTCATTCTCCATCCCCTCCCTGGAGTGAGGGATGCTTTACCTGCCTGCGTAAATACTCAAGAGCAGGAAAAGCCTTCTGTTCCCCTGGCAAGAGGTGGTCAAAGGACAACTTGGGGTCCATAGCCAATTTTATGGTAGCAAAGTGCAATGAAAAAGCCTGACAATGAAATACAGTGGTTCCTGGCCAGGGCAATGCCAGACACATCCCCCACGGGGAACCTGACGGCAGCCCACTCCATGGAGGTGCCTGCGGCTCCCCCGGGACCCCCAGCCCCGGAGTGATGGCTGCACACACCCCCTTCGCTTGCACCGCGTCCAAACCCGCCACGTAAATAAGGCCACAGCAAGCGGCGCTTGTTCCGCAGTTTGTAACGTTGTTTACCAGCCGTTGCAGGGAGTTTTTCGTGCACCCCCTGAAGAACATGAGCCAAGTTTGTTTTACATAAGTGCCGAGCTTTGCTGCAGAAACGTTGCTCCCTGCTTTAATTATTTTCGATTTTCATTTTTCCAAGGAAATGTTGGGCCTCTAAACCCCCTGCTGCTGACTCCAGAGATCTCGAAACGATTTTGGCTGAGCAAGCATTTCTCTTGCAAATCTAAATATTTATGCTACAGCTGTGTAAACAGCCAAAACTCGAAGGGGGGTTATTTTTAGTCTTCTTGAATTGCAGCAAGGGATTAAGATGGACATGTCATGTAAACTCTGACATCTTCTTTTGCTGTTTATTGCATGTCATTGCTGATGGGCGCAGCACCCTCAGCCTCCTTTCTAAAGGTGTTTCGCTCTGATTATTTATACAGTGAATCCAGATGGATAGGAATTAGACAGTCCTTACTTTATGTTGCATCGTCTACCCAGACGCCAAATGTACATCTGCTTGAATGCAGCGGTTTAAAATCATACAACATTAAAAAGGAAAAAAAAAACCACACCAAAAAAACAACGAACCAAACAAAACCAGCCAGTTGTTAAAACATGATATTCAGGTCAGGAGGGAGAAAAGTTATTCTTTAGTGTAGCTCCAAAGAATACGTCACCAATCTTGGCATGACCCTCCACAGACTCTTCTCACAAAGAAATGATTTACCCAACACTGAACAAGCAGCAGTCGCCCCTACAAGAGCTGACATAGAGGTTATGTTATCCATACCTTGCTGCTCAAAAGCTGGGTGGAAGCATGTACATGCCTGATAAGGTACTGAAGAGATTGCAGACCTCCTCCCTGATTCTGGCCAGGGTCTGCCTGCACAGTAAATAAGGGTTTTAAATGCACACATGTGTGGCATCCCTGAGGCACTCCCACCTTTAGCCAGCAGCCTGCAGACATCACTGATGCTGGAGGAAGCATGAGGAGATGGGAATTGCAGGGGATGAGCAGCCCGAGTTAAGCACAGTTCAAAACAGATAAAGGAAACAAAAGAATTTTTTTTTCTCTGGTCGTAGTGAGAAAAACTGCAGCTTATTTTCAGGACTGTCACACCAGCTGGGACAGCCTACAGCCTCGGGCTTGCCTTCGGCGGGGGTGGAGGGGTGGTTAACTCTATTTGGGGCTTCATCTGAGCAGCGAAAATGGCTGGTCTCCTTCTCATGGGGGACAAGTGAGACATCCCCAAACCAGCCTTGGCCTTGTTGGGGAGTTGGGGCAGGGAATGTCACCAGGGGTGCAGCTAGGACCGACCCTCAGCACTACATCCCAGACGCCCCCCACCCCCGCTGCCCCATGCCTCCTGGGGCGAGCACTCAGCACCTCAGCCCCTGCCTGGTGATAGCTGACTTGAGCAGCTCAGCGGGCAGGGGGATGATGCAAATGCCCAGCGATGGGTTTTCCCTAAATAAACACTTCACTCTTGAGTGGCAGCGCTGCTGCTGGCGCCTTGCCTGGGCAACAAATTGATTCCCCTAATTAATAGCCCCATTGGCTGGTGGCATGAGCAGGAGGGATGTGACCTAGGAGCCCCAGGCTTGCTGAGGCAGCCCCTGGGATTTACCCTGCAGGAGCTGCCCCAGGAGCATCCCTGCCTGGCCAGGCACGCAGCACCTCAGCATGGTCCTGGCACAAGCACTGGCATCATCCCTTGGCATGCACCAGGAGCTTCGGCTGGGCAGGGAGGGGGGGAGGGGGTGCATCACAATGAAACAGGGGGACAGCTCCCCTGAAAAAATCTTCACTAGAAGAAAAGCAGCTGTTTGGGGAACATAGCATCTTAAGGGCAGGAGTCAAGAAGATGGGTCCAGGCTCTTTTCAGTGGTACCCAGCCACAGGACAAGGGGCAACAGGTACAAACTGAAACACAAGAAGTTCCATCTGAATATGAGGAAGAACTTTGCTTCAAGGGTGACAGAGCACTGGAACAGCTGCCTGGAAAAGTTGTAGAGACTCCTTCTCTGGAGACATTCAAAACCTGCCTGGACACAACTGTGCAACCTGCTCTAAGAGAACCTGCTTTAGCAGGGGTTGGACTAGATGATCTCCAGGGGCTGCTTCCAACCCCGACCTTTCTGTGATTCACCCAAGCAGAAAAACATGAAGACTGAACCCCCAGCTGGGCACCGGGCTCAGACATGAGTCCTCAAAAGTGGTTTCTGCTCAGGTTTCAGTGTTTCAGGGCCTCAGTCACCTTGAACAGGGGCAGTTCATGGGGATACTCCAGCGCCAGCCCCATGGACGTGCTTAGGCCTTTAGAAAAATGTGATTAAAACCAGACACATACTCCCAGTACTGTGCAGGAATGTAGCTCAAATTTCAAGCTAGGGAGGCCTTGTACCGTCGGGGGTTTGTCTGACATGGATAATATTAGGCAAACAATTTCTAATAGGGTAATATTCCCAGAAAGACAGGATTTACATTTTCAGGTGCAGGAGAAAAGCTGGCAATCGGGGGCTCAATTTTCTCCTGGTTTTTACTGCGGAGGTTGTCGTGGTTTGCAAAGTGCTGCCGGGGGAAGAAGGACTGAAACCAGCTCCTTATGCTCTGCCACTTAATTAATTTTAAGCACTTTACAGTAGAACACGAGTTCACCCAACTTCTACAAACAAGAGGAGAGAACGGTGAAAGTGCCTCGCTCACCCAGCTGTGCTGCACACCCCAGGCGTGCTGCAGCCATAGACAGCAGCTTTTCCACCTGAATATTAAACAAGGAGCGGAAGGTAATTCAAGCCCCCTAAAATTAAGGGTCTAAATCCATTTACATTTACAAACTCTGTAATTAAATAATAAACCAAAATACTACAGCTTGCACTCTAAATGCGAATTCAAGAGTGTATATCTAAAATTATATTACAGCCCCTTATTTGTTTAGCCTGCTGCAGTCCCTGCTTGCAGGCAGGGAAAAATTGCTTGGAGAGGAAGGAATGAAATTCCTGAGTCCCAGAGCCACAGCAGGTCCCGTCTGCTTCAGTCTGGGCGGGCTCAGCCAGGCTTCTCCGCTCGCAGCTGCCGAGGTGCCTGTGGCAGCACGAGCTTCTTCCCTCCCCGTGGGCCGATGGGCCAGTACCCGACCCCATCCCACGCCTGACCTGTCCCTGCCGAATCCCCGTGCCAGAGTCCATCCCACCGCCTGGCCTGTCTCAGGGGGGCTGCTCGGAGATGCTCCCTCGGCCCCATCACACGAGCTCTCGTGTGCCACAACACGGCACAGACACGGGTGCTCGTCCCTCCTCAGCGCCTGCACCAGCCGCGGCTCCTCGATGTGGGACCGTGCCGGGGCTGAAGGCAGCTCCGCCGGTCCCAGTGGCCTCTGCCCTCCCTGCTCTGAGCACAGAGATGGTGGCACAGGCGCCGCTCATCTGCTCTCTTATTTGCAGTCTTAGCGAAGAGATGAAGAGAAAGGGAAGAGGAATAAAAGCAGTGAGTAATGCACAGCTTCTGCGCTTTACATCTCCCATGGCGACAAAACCAAATTGTAGGCTGCGTTCAGTGCAGCCGTGTCTGGGGAGAGAGAGGGGCTGGGGGGATTGTTCTGCTGTGGGGGATTTTTTTATGGACTATTTAATTCCTCTGGGGTGTCCCCTGCCTGCTCAGCTCAAACCACAGCCCCGTGCTGGCACCACCAAGGGTCCCGCCAGTCACTCAGTCAGGGCTTGTGGCAGGGCCAGCATGCAAATGGCTGCAGGAACCTTCTCAGTTCAGAGTCTCTCTCGCCCATCATCTCAACATCAGTTCCTGCCTTAGGAATATTTAAAGGCCTCCTGTACATGCGCATGGCCTGCTGCAGCAAAGTTTGCCCCCAGCATAGCAGGGAAGAGACACCAGTTCATCCCAGTGACATCCTGGGACCAGCGGCATGGCTGCATCTGACCAGGGGTCCGGCAGCAGCTGTCACCCACCCTGTCCTCTCCTCTCCATCCCCAAGGGAAAGGCAATGCACCCAAGACCCTTATCTCCCTGTGCCAGGGTCACCTCATTCTGCTGCGCTGCTGAAGCAGCACCAGCAGCCTCTGCTGTTCAGAGCTTCTCCTTCGCTTCTCTGCGTGTTTTAAGCTCCGCGAGGCAGAGTGCCGAGCGCCTTTAGAACCACGTACATCAATTATCACTGCAGGGTTTTCATCCCGTGCAAGGGCGCAATACGCACCGCAAATAGGACAAATAAAGTGTTTGATATTTAATGATCCCACACTGGATGGGGAAGATGCGCTTTTGAACAGGAGCCGCTTTCTCAAGCCAGTGCAATGCAGAAGGACCCCTGACTTTCATGACTAATTGAGCCTTAATGACTTTCCTTTATCATCTGAAATGAAAACAAAGGATTTAAGGGATGTTTCATTGCAGCGCTGTGTGTCTTTCTATTCATTTATTATTCCCCACATTAAAAGCCATGCTTTGACTTGTCCTTCTGAACCCGCTTCTCCCTGGTGTTGCTGCTGCTTTTGTAGTTCTGTCTCTTTGCCTTTGATGGCCCAAAAACAGCTGCCGTGGCTCACACAGCCTCTGCCAGGAGTGAGGGCGCTCAGACTGCACACACACCCCCTCCCCCAACCACACCATCTTCCAAAAACTCACAGATACGGGCACTTCAAACCGAGTGAATTCCCAGAGTGACATGGGCAGGCTCCGTGCTGGGAGAGAGGCACAGGCATGTAGCTGGCCCCAAGGCACGGGGGGCTGAGCTCACCCCCAGCTTTTGTGGGGACAATGGAAATGCCAGAAAGGACCAGGGCAGAGCAGAACTTGAAGCAATGATGCTTCATTCCCTGCAGCCAGCGGGCAATGGCTTGGGATGAGCTGCTTACTCACCTTGGCTCCCTGCAAGCAAAACCCACTGCCCCCTCCCCGGCACACTCGCACACCAGCTGCAGGGTGCATATTTAACAGGGAGATGAAAGGGAAGACTTGTTTTTGCCAGAAAAACACCCAGGATGTGCATCGCACGCACCTGTCCCTGCACTGAGCCCTGTGTTCAAGCAGAGGCAGGGATGTGAGGGAAAGATGGGATGGGAGTGGAACTGAAGGTGATCTTGCAGCCAAATTGTTCTGCAAATGGCAATGGCTCAAATCATTGCACAGATCTTTCTGGCCATTTGCTGTAATTAGGGCTGGGCTCCCAGGTACCACCACAGTCCCAAGACACATTTCCAAATTGCTGCTCTTCTGCAGAGCTGCCTCCAGAGCTGTCCTTGAGGCATCAGCGCTGGTGTTAATTGGAATCAACAGGAAAACTGGCCTTTGGAAGGCAAAATGCAGATGCCAGGTCTGTGGGAGCCGGTGGGAGCCATGCTCTGCCAGGGCCCCGATGTCCCCTTGCGCAGCAACAGCAGGTGCTGGCACCCACAAGAGCAGGGGCCGGCCCAGCCCCGCCACCTTCATCCCAGCAGCCAGACACAGCTTGGACACCACCGTGGAAACCCCATGGGCATCAGTGCCGCTAAGCGCACGCGGCACACTGTGACTCTGGGAAAGGCTGAGGACGGATTTTGTCCTTCCAGCTGCTGCCTCTCCAACTCTGGCATTGACACAAGTGCTGGGGTGTTGGCGGGATCTCAACGGGGGTAAAAGCAGCGCTGGAGCGCAGCCACAGGGTGCCGAAACATGGAGGCTGGGTGTTGCAAAGAGCGTGGCCGCCCCCCACCTCCCTCGCCCCTGAGTGATGCCCCAGCTATAGCACAGTGTTGCACGCTCCTGTCATTTTTCTAAGTATTCCTCATCTCCTTCAATGCCATTAATCACTCTATTTCAATTAATGGACCTGAACCATTGAACAGACCTGTCCTGCACTAATATGTTATTAATTGGGTCAGGTTGGATGGCAGCAATATTGAGTGCCATGTGGCTCTGAGCTTTCGTCTTCTGGTCCAGGCTTATTTCATTTATCTAATCACCTCCCCAATGCCACAGGGGCCCCCTCCACTTTTTCCCTCTCCGCCTGCCTTCAAGGTACTCTGCTACAATTTCTGCATTGTCTGGTATCAACTACACACTGAACAGAGTCATATCTAATTTACAGTACTCTCCCAAGAAAAATTAATTATTGTTTACATTGCTATCCTACAATCCCTATTTTAAAGTAATTCATGGCAGGGACAGTGCTATTAATTTTATTAAGCCATTATTAGTGGGCAGATATTATTCTGCTCCATTGATCCTAAGTTGATGCAATTACCACTTCCGAAGCTAGCCCTGTATGTCTGAAAATTTCAATTCTGTTCGCAACCTGAAGCTGTACGTTAAAAATGTGCCAAGCCAGATGCTGGTGGTGGAAATCGTGGAAAGCTGATTCAAAACAAACATGGAACTGCCCACATTTCATGATTTAAATCCTTTTAAAGCAGAGGTACTGATATCAGCCTGGGCCCCAGCCATTGCTGGATGCCCCATGCCAAAGGGAGAGGCATCCTCAGATATGCTCTTCAAGCCTCCCGGGTCTTATAGTTCATAGAAAACTCATCATCGTGGATTACCAGTTAACTGAAACATCCTCTGATGTGAATGGGAAATTTTACAGATGAAACTAAGCTTAGCTCTTATCTGCACAGAAAATAAGCCAAAAGCCAGGACAGGCCCGTGTCCAGCTGAGTGTGCATTTCGCTCTGTTTGCAGAGGATGAACTTCACCCAGAGGCCTCAGATCTCCTTTTCCCCTTCTCTATGTAAAAAAATAATAGCAGAGCAGTGTCAGGAAATTAAGTGAGACAAAATGGTGCAAATCACACGGGTCCCAAACATCTCCAGGAAATCCAACAGCACGAAGTAACATCAGAGGTGTGATGGGTCCTGCAGGGCAGGAGACTACAGGAACCCACACTGGTGATTTCCACCCTGTTGAGAAGCCATGTGCGTGCCCAGTGTGGCTCACAAGGCACGAACCCTATTTTTAGAAGAAATTAAAACCTGCAGTTTAAATTAAAAATAAGGGCTCACCTTTAAGCAGCTTGGAAAAGCATTAGCTCAACCACATCCTTTTGATCATGGATGGGAATGCACTTTGTGTGTATTTGCGAACCAGTAAAAACCTGCCACTCGAGGGATGGGTTAAAAGAAAGACAGTCCCCAACGCAGGATCTTGCCCTCTAAATGAAAGGTGGTGGATGGAGAGATAGATGGATGGATGGATGGATGGATGAATGGATGGAGATAGTGGAGAAGAGTGAACCAAGGAGAAGATAGGAGCCATCCCAACAGACTGCAGCGCCAGCAGCCTCAGCGATGTTCAGCTGATGATAGACAAAGGATTTGAAGGAAAACCATGACGTCTACTGAGAGCCTCAGCAATGCAAGCGGGAGGGAATTGAGCCTCTAAGAGCCTGGCTAACTGGGACCAGTAACCCTTGGAGTACATACTACTGGAGATGGACCTCCTTTCTGCTAGTGCTTTGGCCTGGACTTATTTGGGAGTGACAGATGCATTTGTTAGAGGCATACATTTTGACCTAAGGCAAGTAAGTGCTCTGTCAAATGTACATTAAAATACCATGAAGCAATGTATGAACCCACCTTCAGCAAAAATTAGGCCAAATAAGATTTTTAAACCATTTGTATGAGAACGCTTGCGGTAGCTCATAGCAGCATAAGGTAGCTAATGTAAATCACCTGGATTTGAAAAGTGAGGCCAAGTTACACCAGCTGAGATGCTGGCCTCAGAGTCCCCACAGAACACAAAAAGGTGTCATAAAACTGCTCTTTCCTGGCGACTGGTTAGTGCTCTGGAAAGGGCAATTGATTTATAGGACCTCCTGCACTCTGCTAAAATAGTTGTTCAACATTATAAACCAGCAGCCTTGTCTCCCATGCAAAACAAATAAACGAAGAAATAAATTATGTGCTTCTCTCCACAGCTGAGAGACGTTCTGCAGCCGGGAAGCTCTGCAGGGCAGCTGCACAGAGCTGCGGCAGGGTCTGTGCTGGGGGCTCAGCAAACTGCCCTACAGCTGTGATGTGGGAGCAGGATCCAGCCACTCGGCTGGGATGCTCCTCGCTGCCCACCCGCTGATCCTGGCTCCCCGCAGGCTTAGCCGATGAGATTCACTGCAGGCAGCAGTGGTGGGAGCATCCCTGAGTCCACCCAGTCCCCCCAGATGGAGTAGAGCTGGGCTCATACCTCCCCTCAGTGGGGTGCCCGGGGGACGGAGGAGCAGGCACAGCGACTTCCCAAACCCAACAGCTCTTACCCTGATCATGAACAAAGTTGTTTGCAGGGTGGTGCTGAAATAGAAGTTCAGATTCACGAGCATTTTTGCTATTAAAAGAGGTGGGCGTTAGCATTTCCCCTCCCTTGTACATTTAAAGCCATTTAAAGTGTGCCAGCATGGGGGTTTTAACCCTTCTGGAGATCGGAGGACTGGGGTTAAAGCTTCCTCTCCCTGTGGGAACTGGGCAGTGAGCAGCAGGAGCAGCATGACCTCTTTGCTGCAGAGGTTTTGAGAGCCCAGAGCACAAACCAAGCCTGCAAACAGGTCCCTCCAGGCAGACCAGAGGCACATTAGCCCAGTGCCTTTCCTGGTGCTTGACACCCTTCACTCAAGGGTATATTATAAGCCAAGCCCTCCCCTGCCTCTCCATCCGGACAGCTCAGTCCCTTGGTGTAAACCGTGATAGAATTTGGCTCATCGGCGTATCAGGATCTGGTTTATTTTATCTGCCCACACAAGCCTGCATGCAGGGACAGATCAGATTAACATGACTGATGAAAAACATCCTCCTCTTTATCCCATCTGACAGCAGCAACCCTTTATCAACAGTCTGAAGACCAAGTTTTCTCAACCATAAGTTTTCTGCCTTGGGGGTTTGGGGTTTTTTTCCAGTAGAAGTCTATTTTTTCTTCAAGAAAAATCAAAACATTTTGATGGAAGATTTTTCAGCCATCCTTATGCATTAGATGTGGTGGCAGACAGGCCTGGTATATCAACATCTGCTCCTTCTCACTGGATTAAATTTAATATCTGGTGTATAAGCACTAACTCTCCCTCGAGCTCTGCTGGAGTCAGCTCAACGAGACATACCTGGCTTGGAGAGAAGAAAATAGCTCCTTTTCTGAGGGTTTCCAAATGCTTTTCCAGAGTGACCCTCTCATCATTTTATCCCCTCTTACAAAGCTAACTTCATAATGCCCTCCAATGAGGCTTTGGGGAGGACAGTGTTATAAATTGCAGCTCAGTGAATCCGCCACTCACTGCTGCTAACATACTGCATTTATCCTCGCTGCCGCAGAGGCTGTGGCAGTGAAAGGAGGAGAGAAGGAGAAAAGTAATTACTTCCCGCTCAGCTTGTCACCAAATCCCTTCATCAGCCCTCTCACGTCTTTCTCAGCTGCACTAGCGACTCGCCATGCCAGGGCTGGATTCAGCGGTGCTGGAGTTAATGGGGCACGAGGATGGGGAAAGGGTTGGGTACCGCGGGCACTGGGAGCCCCCTCGGTGCCCAGCACACCCAGGGCTGTCCTGCTTGCCTGCACCAAGTCCCACCAGCCTGCCTGGCCGCTGCCCGAATGTCATTAGGATCCCTTCATCAAGATGTGGGTTTATTTCAGATGGGAAGTCTTAGCCCAAAATCATCCTCAGTATGGATTGAGAGAGAAGAGGTGTCTTCTCCAGCTGTTTGTGGTTTTTAAATAACCCACAGAGGTTCCAGATGTGAGAGAGCTCAGTGTTGAAGTCTCTCTCAGACAGGATTCAAACTCCACATCCTTATTCAGCAATGTGGATCAGCTGGACATTCAGTTAAAAGCAAAGATACTGAGTCATGAAATGAACCCAAAATGAGACAATTTTTCTGGTTAGTGCTGAGATTCCCAGGAGCAGCAGCATTCTTCCTAAGACCCAAAACTAGGTGGGATATCAGAAGCCCTTACCTGGGGCATGTATTAAATTGAAGACAAATATTTTGACCAGCACATGATGGGCCATTTTACTGTGTTTCTTCAAGTCCTGCAAGGTCAAATAAAAGACGAACAGCAAGGGCCATTTTCTCTGGAGAGCTGGTGGACGTGGGGACCACTGGTGATGCAACAAAGGTATCCTGCTTAACCGACCTGGCACGGCCATTACTGGGGTGTCATGCTCTGAAACCAATGTGCCATGTGATAAATTTGATGCACTTCACACTGAAATTGATGCATCACCTTTGGAATCAAATTTATCACCTCTTCTGTCACACTCCATATACTGAATCAGAGTCACCACCTACTGAATTAAAAACTTCACATGCAGTTCACATCACACCATAAATCAGGCCAAAATGGAATTAAATGCATTGTATGCTAAGAACTCATTCATCACCCCATAAATTAAACATGGGACAAGCCTCTTATGCTGGATGTGCCCAGATATAGCCCTCAGAGTCCACTGGGGAAAACATGACACCACTGAAGTCACTGAGGGCTTGGCCAGTAATTTCAGCTAATTTCCTCAATGCTAGGATCTGATGTGTACCAGGTCCAGCTCCGTCCTGGACCAACCTGCAACTTGGGTACCCAGCAACTTCTGCTGGTAGTGACCCTCCTGTTGAACCATCCCCACTGCCCACTTGCAGGCTTGGGCAGGAGCCTGGAAGAGAGGCAAATCAGACCCTGGCCCTGCTCCTCCGCGTGGCGGAACAGCAAGAGGCTGAGAGGGCTTTGCACCCCTTGCTGGCAGCTAGCACACAGTGTCACACACCCAGCACCTCTCATCTTCAAAGGACCGTGAGCCATGAAGGGCCAGGCTCAAAGTCCCAACATCCTTGTTGCTGGAGGGAAGCATCCTTCTCCGAAGCCCTCAACAGGGCTGCACAGGGCTGGGCTCGGCTGCAGGAGCTACTGGCGCCTGACACCCCTTTTTCAGTCTTTGGATTTCAAGGCAACAGGAGGGAAAAAAAACCCACAACAGAATCAGGGATTCACATGGTGCCAGAGCATTCCGCACAGTTCAGCCCTCAGCACCAGGCATTGTTACTCCTGTGTGACAGATGGGGAACAGGAGCACAGAACAATGGGTACCAGATGCTCAAGGCCAAAGCTTGGGACTGGGGCAAAGACAGACTTCAGAAATTCTTACCCAAACCCAGGATACTATTTTCTCCTTTTTGTTATCTATGTTCATTTTGGCTTTTGTGACAGCACCTCCCTACGCGCTCTTGCAGCACAAGGAGAGCCCCCTGCCCTGCCCCCGCTTTCCAGGGAAAGGTGGGATAAACTTCCAGCTCATTTGAAGCACGATGCAGTCACATACATCCTTGGATCCAATCCACAGTCTTTCCTTTTATTTTCCTATTAATCTGGTCCTCTCAAAATCTGCTCAGGAGCAATTAGAGCCTGTCAGCTAGAAGCTGATGCAACTTCTATTTAATTAGCCCAGCAGCCAATAAAGATCTCATTCATCAATATCTCATGGAAGGTGTGGTTGGTGGGGGTGAGATTTGTCATTTCTTCCCTACATCCAGATGGCTGCAGAGCATCTATCAGTGATCCAATCACACACATGGACTCATGTGCACATCTGAGGAGATCGACCAGCTGGGTGACATCTGTCTGGAAAGCACTTAGTGTGAGACTGCCCCAGATGCTCTTGTAGACAAGTCCCATCGGTAACTCAGTCTCCAGACCATGGCTAACTCGGGCAGCAAGTGACCCTGGTGGGATGAGCAGCTTTGGAGGGCTCTTCCCTCTTCTGACCCATTTTACTGCCCTTCCCATCAATAGGAAACAGCAGAGGTGTGTAAGGAAGACTAAACACCAGCAGGATGAATTGGGGGAGGTCTGAAGAAGTATGGGATTTGCCCCATACCTGCTGCCTTTGCCCTGGGAGGGGGATAAGAACCCCTCTCACTGTGCTGCCACACTGAGAATAAACACATTAAAGATGGCAAAGCAGGAGAGGGGAATTTAATTAGAACCCAGACTGATGGATCTTGGCAAAGTTTTGAGGTGTTCAACATGCCAGAGAAAAATCTTTGGGGTGACACCTTCTTGGCCTGAAAGCTTCTCCTTAAATTGACTGTCAGGGTATCAAATACCTGCATGACCTTCTCCTGCCAGACCATCTAAGCAGGACACATTTGGGTTGAGCCTTTCCTGGAGACTGGGCAGGGTGGCCAGGAGGGTGGGGGGGGGGGCACGTAAATCTGTACCCACGAGGTCACTGTGCTGGCTTTGTGTCACAAAAAGGGGGTTTCAGCAGCTCAGATCTGCAGGAGTGGGTCCCTGCAAAAATCACTTGCCAGCACTGTATGCAGCCTCACCATCTCAATTCATTGAACCAAAAAAAATAAATCAGTTATCACAGGACAGTTCATGGATTGCAAACATGAGCGATGGTATCTTCATAATTAACGATTATGAGAAAGTAGTTTAATAGTTTCGTTCCTTGTGGCTGGTTTGATTTGTAATGTATGGCAGTTGGTATAAGCAAAGCAGGTAATTGGAGCCAGTTTACCCTTGGTGTGTCCAGCTGTAGCTGCACTTCACAAACTTTGATGTGTGTTTTTCTCAAAGCCTTAATCCCCAACAGCAGAAGAGGGCTGAAAATGTAACCACATCAAAAGCCATATTCCCAAGCTGGGAGACGCTTGGGGACTGAATGACAGGCAGTTTCCTGCTGCTGCCCTGCACATCTGCAAGTTGCTGTGGTCAAAAAATCCCCCCCCCTGGCATTCACAGAGAAAATGCCCATGGTCAGCTCAAGGCCTTGCACCACCCGGCTCCTCAGTAGTTATTAACAGAAACATCATAGCTGGCATATTACTGTGATGGATGCTGCACCAGTCAACTGGAAAAGTGTTAAGCAAGCCTTAAAAAGAAGTGAGATGAAGGTTTAAATACCAGGCTAAAATGTCCATATAATGGGGATTATTCCAGGATTGAAAACACATGTGCAGACATGCTGAAATACACAGCTGTGCCCCTCTCGCTGCTGGCCACTGCTAGCTCCAAGGGAAGTGATTAATGAGTGCTTACGTTGCCAATGGGGATGGACAATTAGCAGAGGGCACATATAAACTGTATTCAGCATAAGTCTGTGGTTTTACTGCTTATCAGATAAAAAGTAGTGAAGAAACATTCTGTATTAACACATTATTTCAAGCCAAGCTCTGGTACTTGCCTGCTTTTATTCTGTTCCATCAAGTCTTGTTTGATTTGGCTTATTTTTGCTGAAGACCAATGTGATACGCTATGCTTGGAGTTGCCAACTTTAGTCAGTTTTGCTGGTGTGACGTTTGGTGTTTCAGAACACCTGGGGGCTCCTCTTTTAAGGAGAGTCTCAGATACTCTTGCATTAAAACAGATTTGCGGCCAGGTCAGTTGTGGAGAAACTTACGTATGGCATTCCAGCTTCCCAGACCCAAAAGGCAAACAAAAAACCTCCTCAGAATCCAAACAAACAAACAAACCAACCTCCTCAACTGTGTTATCTATTAATCGTCTGTGATTTTCAAACGCTGTTCCTTTGGGAAACCCAGCTCAGATTTTCTGCTAACAAAAGGTGATTTTACTTGAGAACAAATTCACTTCTCTTCTCCAAAGCCTGGCTCACACACTAGTGAATTCCTGTACTGTGCACGCAAAGCCCACGGTCAGAAACCGCAGGGCAAAAATGGCCTGGTGCCCAGCACGTGCCCCGAAGGGGATGCTTCATGCTTTCTTTAAGTCTCTTTTCTGGTGCTGTGTTTTTCCTTAGGAGTTGCCCTTGATGCCCCCGGGGATGCATCAGGCTTTTCCCATGGCATGTAGCATTCTCCTTGCTTCACCTGCAGCCTTCTACACCAGACCCAGCCTTCCTGGGCAGACGCTGGCCCTTCAGCCCTCGCCGTACCCTTTACCCTGTGCTCAGACCTGCAGCAGGCAGAGAGGAAGCTGCTGCAGAGCACAGATGTGTTTTACCGGTCCCAAGACCTGGACTGAATATTTCCCAGTGCTGCCTCCAGTGCTTTACTGAGGAACAAATCCAGCGTGTCCTTCTGGATCTCTCTTTTCTATGGAGGCTTAGGGTGTTCCCCTTGCTGCCCTGCTTGTGCTCAGAGAGGACCTGTCTCTTAAAGCACTTACAGTCCAAACAGACCCAGCAAGCTCAGGGCTAGGAGGGAAAAGCATCTCCTTTTGCCAGCCCTTCATGTTAAGCTTCTATATTTAAAATGTCTATATAAAGTAAGAAATTAATAACCTAAGTACTTTACCAGGCCTAAAGTACTTTACCAGGCAAATCCGATTTCTACTTGAGAGAATTGGAGGGACTAAAGCTAAAAAAATTGCTTCAAGGATGAGATTTAATTCAAAGTCCCAGTGCTAGTTCTCCTACTACACTTGTAGGTTTCATGAATAAATCTGTTTGCTAGCAAACAATCGTCTTAAACAAGATCATCATTAATCCTGAATTCAACTGTCAAAAAGCCTAAGATTGCAAACTAAGAGGAGAACAAGGAAAATCTGGTAATTTGTTTGTTAAGTATTTGCAAACTGTCATATCAATAATGGATAATAAGAAAATTTTGGCCCTCCTGAACTGATGCATAACACAAGGGTTTGCTGTATTGCACCTAAACTATTATCAATAGCACATTTATTATTGTAATAGATGAAAAACAAGCTTCCTGGCTGAAAAACAAGATCAATTTGAGCTCGAGCTATTTGGACATATTCTAAATGTTGTAATTAAAATGCAGCATGAATGTTCCTTAAAAAAAAAAAAAAAAGAGAGAGAGAAGAATAGCTCTACTAGAATTACATATGCCATCTAGCTCTGACTCAGTAATCTGAGAGAAAAAAACCAGGCAAAATTGTATTTGAGTCCAGTCAGACATTTCTCATCTTCAGGGCTTGATGCAGAGCCTAAGCTAACAGAGCTTTTCCTACTGGGTCAGGATCCAGCCCCAGGCTTCAAGATTTGATGCAGGGAGTCAGCCTAGATTGCACTGAGCTCCCTGTGCAGGTCAGGATTTGGTCAGAGTCCAACAAAGAAACCCAGCTGAGCTCTATCTTGCTGCAAAGATAGCTGTAGTTTAGAGTGGGGAAAAAAACCCAAGCAGCTGTAAAAAGAGATAAAGAAGCCACCTGTGTGAAAGGTTTCACTCCTGGAGCAAGTACCCTGGGGACAGAAATGGTCAAGTGGCATGTCCCGTCCTGTCCCCCAGCCCTTGCAGTGTTATCACATACATCAAAACCTGCAGGAGACAAACATGACTTTTGCCTCCCCCAGCAATGAGAGGCTCAGAGAGCTTCCCAGGAGCTGCATGCCACCCTGAAGAATTCAGCTCTTCTTTTGTTCTGATAAAGAAGCGACTAGTGAGTTACAGCAATCTGCCAGGAGCTCTCTAAATAATTGCATTCCCTTATGTCTTTTAATCATAAGCCCTGTAAGGCTCATCATACCACACGCGCAATCCAATTTGGCCCATCAGCTCAGTTTATCGAAGGGACCTAATTTAATACCAATCTTTGATAGAGACAGGAGCGGTCAGTCTGCCCTAATGATTTGCTAAGTTTACTTAGTTTGCAGATCTGTGGTGTGAAGGGCACTTGGACTTCAAATAGAGCATTGATAATGGGAAGACATGATGAGGAAGACAAAACTGGCAAAAGCTTGACAGTCTGAATCAAACTACATCAGAAACCTGGAACAACGGTGGAGACTGAAAAGGCAAAAATAAACCCCATGATGGGTGTCATCACAAGTAACATCATGAGACTAGTCAAATAAATTGCTGGAGGCAACAGCTCCCTCAGAGTGAATATCACCACTGTGAGAGACCCACCAAGGAGAGGGCCAGAGCAGATGAATCCAAGCCAGGAAACACAGACCCAGAGGAAAGCAGGAGCACGGTGCCAGGGATGCCAGAGCTGCTCTGGCCTGGCAGCACCCTTCCCCACCAGAGTAGGACACAGCAGGCATGAGAGCACACCTTTACATGGAAAAGTGACTGCTCTTCTAACAAGCTGAAAAGGGGCTCAAAACTTTCAGAGTTGAGCAGGTTCGCTCTAGGTGCATCTTTTAAAACCACTGGGATGACTTCTCTGCTCCTTTTTAGCCCAGTAGGTCAGTGGGCCCAGGAGGTGTGGTACAGCAACACCAGCTAAGAAATGCTGAGCAAATGGAAGTGAAAACCCAGAGGAAGGTGTCCAAATCCTTGGCTTCAAGGGATGCTGAACAATGAACAACATTAGGACTAAAGGCACCAAAGATAAGGTTTTTATGGAAAAGCTAAAAGCCCAGCCTTCTCTGGAAAAGCAAAGGTTGATAGGAGAAGACTGGAGCAGCATTCTACTCCATAGCTGTAAGTGATGGATATGAACACAGTAAAAAACCTACAAAAAACGAACTTTACTAGACAAACCCCAGCTGGTTCTGAAGCACTGAATGTCTTTTAATAGTTTTCAGCTCAAACAGAAGAGGGAACTCAGAGCCTGCATTACAGAAGCTTGAGGAGTGCTGCAGGCTGCGAGAAATGAAGCACAAGCCCTTTGGTTTCAGCCAGCATGTACAAAAGGATGGTGCAAAGAAGGGCCAAAGTCATCCTCCGGTAGGGATGTAAAGGACTACGCTGGCACTGTAAGCACAAAGGGATACTTCATGGCACTATCAAAGCTTCTATGGATGGACCATCTGCCTGCAAACAGGCAAGGCCATTTACTTATTTTGTACAGAGTGCAGGCACTCAGGACAACCTTGGGGCAGGGGAAGGAAAGAAAAATAGCGACATCAGTTCCAAAAGCAAAGCCTCAGCCAGCAGACAGCAAAGGGTGAAATGCAAACATTACCCAGGCTGGCTAATCCCCACAAAGGGATTGGCTGGTTAACACCTTGTCAAATCCTTGGTGTCATGAGGGATGTGCTCTTTGGAGAAGTGGGGGACATGAATTTGAGGACAGCTTCCAGGAAGGTGTTTGTGGGTGAGCAGAATAGGAGAGTCCTGACCTCCCCTTTCTCCAGGGCAGTGATGAGATGGGGGGGGCTGTGCAGCTCTCTTGGCCAGCCCCAAAATAAAAAGACAGCTAATGACACTGGCTGTGAATAAGGAGGGAGTGAAAGCAAATTAAATGCACTCTGTGGAAAAGAGGGAACTTTCTCCGCTTTGCTTTGCAGATTTTGGGCTGTATGAAGCGTCAGGAAGCAAAGCTGGCACTGACAGACCATGAACGGCAGACAGGCAGGCTGGCCAGTGCTGGGACCTGGGAGCTGCAGCCCCCAGAGATGGATCCGAGCACCTGCTGGCCTCCTCTGATCTCAGGGCACAGCAGGAGCTGGACTGCACAGCCTTCCGTGTGGGAGCCCCTGTGACTGGCAGCAGCTCGCCTTTTTGAAAGGCAGCAGCTCGCCTTTTTGAAAGGCAGCAGCTCCTAGTTCCTGCTGAATTCCTGCTGGCCTGTTTCACCTGTAACTTGGACAGGAAAAATCCATCTTGGCACAGCACCTTTGGGAGGCTTCTGTCTTTGGCGAGAACAGCATGAAGGCCTACTTGGAAAGTACTTTGATGCACAGGTTAAACAGAGAAAGAGACCTAAAAAAGGCTCCAAGCAGACTTGGGTAAAGTCAGAGCTGAAAGCAACCAAATTCACCTCCATGTGAAGAAACTTCCCTTGTGGGTGGGCGCATAATACAGCAAGGTCTGGGAGATGCCAGTTACCTGAGACCTGATCACTGGGAACAGACAAGCAAAAGGAGCAGAAAGTGCCCCGCCATGGGCAAAGCAGCACCAGCACAGGTCCTTTCGTCAGGAGGAGCAGCTCTGCCCAGGCATGCACCCTGCTGCTCTCCTTGCCCAGCAGATTCAGAGGCTGAAGCCCAGCAGCACCACAGTAGTAACACAGGTCTCCTTTCAAAACATCCTGGTCAAGCCTGGGAAGGCCACAGAGCCAGCCCCACTGACACCAGCAGTCCCTGCGCTGGCACTGCTGGCAGAGGAGCCAGCCCCATTTCACCGGCTGCTGCATCCACACTGATGGGAGATCTGTGGTTGCAGATACAGCCCACGGACTACACACTACTGCTGCGATGAACACAACCCGAGTGGCTTTCTCCTACTGCTCTACAAGAGAAAGACTCAGAAACTGACTGGTAGAGCAGGGCCCCAGAGCCTCCAGCCCAAGCAGGAGGCTGGAAGGAGCACCCTGACCATAAATAACCTACAAAGGCCAACTAAAGAAGGCTGGGGCCACGGGCAACACAAACAGATCCCCCATGGCCACTAACAGCAATGTTTTGATCCACAAGACCCTGCAGCCTGACGTGGCACAACACAAGGGCTGACTGTGGGCAGCTAACTGGGCACAGGAAAGATTGGAGGGACGCACAAAGCTGCTGGATTACCCCAATGCTTCTGAACTGATTTGCCTACAGAACATGCATCAGGCCATATGAGGCTGTGACAAGGAGACAGTGCCAAAGCAAGCCAGGGCAGATGCCCTGTTACTACCCAGATATTTGGCTCAGTGTGATTTCTGCCCAGACACAGTAGTGCCATGGGTGAGAAACTTTTCTGGCTGCAGGAAAGTGGGCAGCGTTACACCCAGGACAACCTCCAAGAAGACGCACTGTTGCTGGCAGCAGAAGGGCTGCATGAGAGGAGGAATAAGCAAGGTGCTGAGGGCTGGCAAAGTCATCGGGGAGAAGTCTGAGTGACTTCTGGGGAGGGAAGATCAGCATGTGGGGCTGAGGGGGCTGCCTGCTAACTTGGGAGTTTGCAACAAGAGGAAAACCACGCTGCAGCTTGGGGAGGGTATGTGTCTTCCACAAGTCATTTCAGCTTCTTTCCCTTACACACATGGGTAGATTGAAAAGGACAGGCCAAGCAGACTGAACAACATATGCAATGACAAAAAAGAATCTAAAAAGTGATGTTTGCTTGATTTTTGTCTTCAGCTTGGCTGCCAGTTGCCACGCTGCTGGATTCCAACCGCCACTCCTCATCACTCCAACTGAATTGCTACATACTGGTTTAGGTTTTCGCTTTCTGTAAGCATATTAAAATTTTAATTAAGCACTAAACCAGCATTTTAGCCTTTTTTTGAGAGTTTTGCTATTTCATTGATTACAGTTCTCTCAGGTCCTTTTGTTTTGGCCTAAATTTAGACCAATTCTGACTGAGCCCTGCAGGATAACTGCTAAAATTATTCATTAAAAATGAAGAGATCAGAGTTGATCAGCTGACAGAGGGAGCCCGCAGTGTGGCTTCTCTGCATCCTGGGAACCTTCTGATCTACAGGTACTAGAGGCAGGTCAATGTTGATCCACTAGTAAAACACAACATGAGAAGACGCTGCAGCTCCTTGATTCAAAGCTCACTAAGAAACAACTTGTTTCGTTTCTTGTCAACCACCTGACCTGGCAAGGAAGGAGGGACGTTAAACAAAGCAATTATTTTCCTTCATGCAATTTCTGTAATGCAGCATGATCCCTTCTCAAGGCAAAATGTTTAATATCCCTGATTTTTTTCTTTCTGGGAAGCACTTTGCAGGAGACAAATGAGGGCTCCTGCTTTAGAAAGCATGTGGGCAGCTCTGACAAGGAAGCAATGCCACAGCTTAGCCAGCTTCACGGGGGATTTTAGTTTTTTCCTAAATTGCTGGGGAAATCCAAAGGCCCCCCGATATCAACTTGTACATGACAGGTTTATCTCACATGTTAACATGAAAGAGTACCATAAATCCAGCTATCAACATGCAAAACCCTGGCCAGATCTGTCAACATCTGGGACCAGAAACATCTCTTAAATGCTGTTTTAAAATTATATCACAATAACGAATGTAGTGATAATGAAATGCAGAGTCTGGTACCATCCAAAATTCAGCAGCTGTGGTATTTGCCATGGAGCTGAACTCTGAAGTTTAAGCTGCTGGTACTAGAAAGTGTTTCTTGTAGCTAGGCAAAGAAACTCAACACAGAGAGAAGAGGAGATTATTCCTCTATGACCCTGGCTAAAACTGCCCGTTAACCACCCCTAACCATAGCTCCCCCTTCTGTGCTGCTCCCACCCATAACACAGCTTCAGCTGTTTTTTCTGTTGCAAGGTGAAGCAAGGTGGTGGCTGCCATGCATGGTAGGGGCATTGCCAGGAGCAAAGCCACCACCCCCTCCCCTCCAGTCACTGCAGACCCACCAATGCAGATCTGCATGCCAGTTTTTGCAATACTCTGGAGTGACAAACCAGTTTTCAAGCCATCGGTGACTAACTCCCCCAATGGCCCCCCACCCCAGTTAGGAAAGCACTTTTCTGAAAGGTCTGAAGCCATCCACTATTTAATCATCTGAACTTTCCACTTCCCCCGTCTCATTTTTTTCTCCAGTCTGGTGTGGGGAATTCCAGCTGTTCACCGAGGAGTTGCAAAGACCTTGACAAAACAGCCTTTTTTTTCCTCCCTGCCTGTTGGTCTCCACCTCCTTGCAAAATGCCTCAGGCCAGAACCTAGACCAGTGAAAAGTTTTCCTTTCACTTGCTCACATTTCACTTTCACAATAAAACTCACACCCAGATCACTGCTCAGGAGAACCACATCTTCCACCAAGGCAAGCCCTGCCCCAGGCTGCCTTGCCCAGCCCCATCTGGGTCTCCTAAGAAGAACCAGCTCCTGTGCCTGGCCAGGCTCCTGCCTCCCAGCCGGTGCTGACAGCACATACTATCTGCATCCGAGCCAGTCCCATGCAGCCTTCCCAGAGCTCATCTTCTGGAATCCTCCAAAATTCATCTTCTGAAATTGTGGGACTGTGGGGAAAGGGAGAGGGAAGAAAAGAGGGATGCAAGCCCCTTGAGCTGCACAGAGCAGCTTGCTACCTAAAGGCATTTAACTGCCTCAGAAAGAAGAGGTAATTTTAAGGAACCCACAGCCAAGAAGTTGTTTTGCTGAGTTTGAAATCTCAATTTTATGCTTATCTCATGCAAAGCTGGAAATAACACTGGTGACACAACATGTTAAGGGAGGAAAATACATTGAGTAACAGCCAGCGCAACCGACGGGAAATTTGCTGCACAAAAAAAAAATCTTTATCAGAAAGCATCCTTCAGAAAAACAGATAAATACATACTTCCACAGTGAAGCCAAATCCCTGCAATCTCCATGAAGGCTTGTGTAGCAACATACCTACAGATCCCCAGCAGCTCATTACTGTCCCTTAGCTGGAGATGATCATTTCTGCAGGTCAGCCGCCAAAACAGCTGGTGTGAGTTTTTCCTAATCTGTTCCAGGGCAAACGCCACTAACAGCTGAGACTCCCTTCAGTGACAGTCAAAGTTGGACAGGCAGCAGGCTGCTATTTCTCTGTAGAGCTTCATACCACTTTACATATACCATCACTATTTTGGGTTCTTCCTCTGATTCTAAATCAAAGAATCAGAAGGAATAAGGAATATTGTTCTAAAATTGGGTGTTAAGAGTTGTGCAAGACTCCATCTCAGAGTTGACCATATGGAAGAAAAAAACCCCAGAAACCTCAGTACTCCACGGAACCAGGTCCTAAAATCTTTGATCCAGTCTTGAGTCCATTTGAAAACCATGAAAGGGCTCAGAGGATGAAGTTGTGGCTCTAAAACTGGAAAAATGCTATACTGAGTGGGCTATTTTCCTACCTTCTCCAGCTACAGCAGGGGCAGCTCTTCAGCCTGCTCCTGGCTGGTGATCAGCATGCCCAGTGGAAATCCCTCCAAACTGCTGGTGCATTTCAAATAAATGGGGCCAATTAGCAAAGCTTTACAACTGCAGCTGAAACAGTGCAGAAGGATCATACCAGCAACCAAGCAGGCAGATCAGAGGGGGACAAAGTTTCCAATAGGTGACGATGAGCAGGTAGGAAGAAGTAATTGCATCAGCTGGAAATAAAATGTGAACAGAGCATTACACTCCCTTGGGCAAGCAATTCTCCAGAGGGGCTGCAGACGCAGCCCCCAGCCTCATGTTAGCACTTTATTTATAGCATTGCCTTCCTGTTCATAACCTTCTCAACTGTGAGTTGCAATTTTTCTCCCCCCAGCATTATGGTGATGGTTTGGAACATGGAGATGTTGGGAAAGGGGCAATTTGGCATCAGAAGTCTAAAAAGCAGATACAGATGACATCCTAAATGTATCTTTTATGAGTTTGGAATGATTCCTTTAAATTAAGCTCAGAGTGTGTGACAGCTTCTGGTAGTGCCGCCAGTAAGGAAATAAAACATAAAAATCAAGAGGTTGTTGAGCATATGTAGTCTTAAAGATCTGGACACCTTGCTTTCCCTCATGCCACTTTGAGCTGCGATGTACCAAGTGCTTCCCAAGGAAAGTGCTCCAATAATTTTCAATTGTGTCTTCACCACATATGCCCTCAAAACCCAACACACTTCCAATTCAAGGCTTATAAAAAATTAAATGCTCCAGTAATTCTAAATTGTGTTTGTTCAGTGCTGCTGGAGCCTGTCCATTCCTTCAGTTGGGGGATTTTTGTTTTGTTTGCGGGGGGAGAAATGCTTTCTATTAGTGCTTCAAATTGGAAGCCGGTCAAACAGCATCATAGCAGAATGATTCAGCAGCCTCTGAGCTGATTCACACTGTATCATAAAACAGGATTAGGAAAACAACAATGCCTGCAGGAGAAAGAACCCACACAAAGAATCATGGCACGAGAACAATACCAGAAAGGAGCAGAGGGAATAATCCTCACTTGGCTTCTGAGGAGCGGGTCAGATGACCTAATAGATGGTTTTCAATGCCCTTCATTCCCCGCTGAGTTGCAGGGTTCAGCTTCCCGGATCCAACCACCATAGTTTAATAAATGGCTCTGCATCGCCTGAACTACATTAAGTGTTTCTGTGTGCACACCCACAGCCTGCTGTCATTTATCTGAGATCACAGTCCCCCTCTGGCACAAGACCCAGATGCTATTTCACAGCAGGCAGGAGCTTATGCAGAACTAGCGGTGGAAGTTCATGAACATTTAGGACAGGAAGCAAAGGAAACAATCTTAGGTTGCGAGTCTTCCAGTTATAAGCCAAAAAGTGGGGTTTTCTTAGTCTTTACTCAAGAAAACACACACAAAGGCGACAGTACATTAAAGTAGCAGTGAAACTAAGTGTATTCCCTAGCACCATCCTGAACATGAATGAAATTAAATACGTATTTCATGTTCTCCTGAATCAGAGCATCAGCGACCACCTATGGCCAATGCCAAGATGGAAGAGGAAAGCATCATTTAAAATCTGTTCTCTGTGAGTCTGAAGATCCTACTGACAACTTTGTTGTAAATTAAGTCATACCTGTTACAACTGTGGCCTTGGAGTGACAGAGGAAGGCAAGGACCCTCTCAGGAGTTTTACTAGATCAGCAAAGTTGAATTACTTCTATGCAGAACATGAAATCACAACTTCATTCAACCAAGGAAAATTAGAAAATTATATCACAATTCCGATAAAATAGCTATATCCCAAGTTTGGTACCGAGACAAAGAAACAGGGAGGAAAAAGAAAAATCTCCTATGCCTTGGCTTCCTCTTGTAGACTGAAAAAATGATAAAGTGCATCCTCGTTTAACTCACTGCAGGATGTCTGCTACAACGTGTCTCCCAGTGGGGAATAACTAAAGCATGAGATAAGAAATCAGCCATATCCTAACTTGCAGTGGCAGATGCTGTAAAAGGAAATGCCCAATAAAGGCTTAATATATAGGAAGATGGCAAATAACTGCTTGGATTTCTGAAATAAGAAAGCATAAACCAATTCTCTAATCACGTCTAATCTAAGAACACCGTCAGTTGCTGAAAACTTCTAGGAAAAAATGGGTATTGGAGAGACGGTAGCATGCATATCTTCTTCAGTAGTGTTTTGGGAATATTTTAGCCTGCAGAATTTAATTCCCTGTTATTACTTCTGAGCCTGGAGGTGAAAGTCATAAATCAGGACCATTCATAACATGCAATAACAGGGTGAAATACTCATAAGGAGAGTTACATGGTGAAATCCTTTGGGATTGTGTGTAACACTTCCAGTCCTTGATGATAGCATTAAAAATTCTTCTGTCTGTAACATCTATTCTTCCCTAATTCCTATACTAGATTTTCATTCTTTTCTCCCAACACCTCCAAATTTTGCTGTCATATGACATTCCTTCTACCCTTATTACTCCCTGCTGCCTTAAATATATGTTTAAAACAAGATCATAGGAAAGCATTCCATGCTTAAAAAGATGGGCAGGTTTAAAATTACACTGTATTTACTTATAAGGGCTTTTAAAACCAGAGGAGCTTTCCCAGGGAGTTTTGCTCTGATTTCAGGACCCCCCTGGTTTTTATAGAGGGCTATTTGGTCCCATTTACAATATGGCTACATTTTAAGTAATAAAGACTGCAGTGCTATAAAATAAAATAACATTGTCCCCACCCCTTCTTTTACTCTCCCTTCTACTGAGTTAAAAAAAAAAATAATAAAAATCCCATGATGTGTTAGAGCTTTGTTTTCTGAGTAACAAGACTAATCATGTTTCCTCTGCTTGAGGTCTCCCTCTTCTCTTCCTTTTCTTCTAGGTCCTCTGGATCCACACTGACATAGAAATATCCCATGATGGAGAAAATAGCGCACACAGCAAAGAGGAGAACAGTGAATAAGACAAACTCAGCCCACTAGGAAAGAAAAAAGAACAGCAGGTCAGGAGACCCCAGACTCAGTCCAGAAGCTATCTCTGCACTTCCAAGTGCTTTTTAAAGAACTGGGTGAAAATTACTTTCTAGTTTCCAAAAAGTCTGACAAGATAGAAACTTTTTCATCTTGTTTTCTGGTAAACACATGTACACATAATGTAATTATGAATATGCAATATACCTTGAAACAAACCAGTTGGATTGGGCTAGTTTCATTAAAACATTTCTTACAAGTCGGTCCTAACTAGAACATACCTGCCTGGGATTTTTGCCAACAAGATGCCTTTGGGAGAGCAAGAAACAAGCTCCAATTCACACCTTCATGGCATCATCCCAGAAGCCTGATAGTTTGAAATTAAAACAACCTCTCAATGCAAGCCTGACATCTCAGGGATACCACAGGCAGCTGGCTCTGAAGGAGTCCCAAGCTAGACACTTGGGGAGGCTGACTGCCCACTGGGCTAACTGGATGAAGGCGAGCTGCTTTTGGTAAGCAACTGCAACATGTACAACACGTAGCTGGCACAGTGTCCAGGCTCCAGGCACAAATACAGCCTGCTTGCTTAGAGCTGAGCTCCAGCAACGTTATCACAGCGTAGGTCGCTATTATTTACTGCCTCTGGGAGGCTTAGGGGGCCATTGCTCCAGGGGGCAGCCCTGCTGAGGGCAACGCACAGCCCTGGCTGGGAGGCAGCTCGGTGCAGGCTGCCATCACTCTGCTCCAGGAGCTTGGGGCTGTGCAGAGAAGCTGTTCCTCCAAGACACGGAGAGCCAGAAGCATCAGAAACCTGTTTTAAAGCATTACCTCTATTTTAAGAGCCAATCCATACCTGTGCCATTGGTGCAGCCTGGGCAACAATGAGTACAAGGGTATTCCCAACGGCCACCGTGAGCAGCCAGCCTGCCTGCAGCACCGACTTCATGCTGGCCGGAGACTGAAAAGAGGAGAAGGACCTGATCAGTGGATATCATGCTGTGCCCTTCTGCCCTGTTCACCCTGTGATGTCCTGCCCAGTGTCCAGCCTAGAAGGAAATGGTGGAATTTCCTCTGTGCAGTGGCTAATCTCAACAGCTGCACACAACGAGCTTTCAAAACGTGCCCTCCTGGAGGACACTGAAGAAGGAGGAGATGCTGTTATTGAGCTGGATCCTGATCATCTCCAACCTGTGTCATCTGAAATCATACTATCAGGAAGTCCAGAGAACCACACAACAAGCCCTGCAGCTTGGAGTCTGGTGCCATGTGGCTATACACCTTTGGAAAAGAGACTGGATCTTGGTGTTAAACTTCCTGCTGATGACAAATTTTCCACATCCCATTACAGATCGTCCCACTGTGTTAATCGCCCTCATGAATAAACATCTGCACTTTACTCCAAGAATAAATCTGAGTCACTTCAGCTTTTGGATCTTGTAATGTCTCAGTTCATTCTTATCATAAACCTTGTCCCCAGACAACAATCAAATCATCCTTCACACACTTGTTACCCCTTGCTTCCTTGCTACAGACTCAAGTAGGCTTAGACCCCTTCAATCTCTCAGTTTAATGCGGGTTCCAATCCTTCCTGCCACCCTGTAGTCCTTGAGATATTTGCCTTTTTATCACTGGAAAATATGTACCACAAAGTATTCCACTGGGAGAAAAACCTGATATTACAGTATTCAGAGCTTTCACATTAAAATGAACTTCTATCCAGTTCTGTTCTCAGCTTTACCAGAAAAGGACTTTCCTGAGTATAATTGAGAACAGGTATCCTCAAAGCATGAATTAATTTATCTTGAGGGTACCCAGCAAGTTGTGTTATAATCCCATTTTTAGCTGAAGCACAGATAACATTGTCAGTAAGTATCATGCCAAAGGACATATTAAAGTCAGTGGCAGCTGCATGAATAAATCCTGAAGTCTAATTGTAAGCCCCTTATCTTAAGTGATGTACCTGAGAATAGGAGAAGGCCAGACCTGTAATGGAGAACATCACCTCCCCAGCAGATATTAATAAGTACTGTGGTAACTGCCAAGCCATATGGACGTTGTTGGCTTTGATATCTTCTGACTTCCATATCTTAACAGCACCTCCAGAAACCTAGCAGGAAAATAAAGGCACAGTAATTAGCTGCTGAAAGATCAGATCCTTCTTAGCCTGAACAACAACAGTGAATTTACCAAAACAAAGTTTAAGCAAAGGTGGAAGCAAAGCTCTGCCCTGGAAGCAAAACTATGAGACTGACCCCAGCCGTGTCCAAGCCCATTGGGAGTGGGTGAACTCCTACTGCACAGGGCAGAGGTGGCAGGATGGAAGCGTTCCAGCTCATTCATGTTCCACAAGAGTTGCCTGAGTTACTGCCAACCAACAAGTTGCCTTCTGTAGCAGGGCTGGGAAAAGCCTGTGTGGTACTTGTGCAGAGCCTGTGACCTGCTGCTGTCCCCAAGGCCAGAAGAGGACAAGACAATAAATGTTCATTACATCCATGTGGTCACTGCTCCCATTTCATCAGCACTATACAACTCCCCTCCAATAACAGTGACACCCCAATCAAATCCAGTTCAGGAATACCAAGAGTAGCAGAGACTGCCCCTTATCAGATGTATTCAGATAGTTAGGGTAGCTGTGTTCCTAACTCTTTTTGTTTGCTTTCCCAGATGTAATTAACACTGCCTGTGGTGCACAGAGGCTCAACAGAGACAGAGATTTGACTAGTAGCCAGGAAAACACTAGGCTGAAATTACTTCAGGCAGAACATCCCATGTTTAAGGTGAGTACTTGGAAAAATACAAGGGATGTTTACGAGATGTACTTAATCACCATGCAGGGAGGCAAATCAAAAGACCGTATTTTAGCAGGCTAAAAGGGGTGAGAGGAGAGCTGTGCATTGCTCTTTAGCCCATAAAGAAATGTCACAAGCACCATACTATAACTGCACACTGAGGAAGGCTGGGTAGAAGGCAGTATTCCCCATGATTTAAGTATCACAGTTCAGCCACATTAGCAGACTAATATATTGCATCCTTGGTTCCTCTATATAGCACTCCTGGCAGAGGAGCAGGGCTTAGTACAAATCACTGCAATAATTAAAAATTATCTTGGCCTGGAGCAAATTAACTCTCTACAGAAGGAGGAAACCCCAGACAGAGATATGGAAAAAGAGGGTCAAAAAAATTAAAGGACTAGCACAGTGTCCAGAAGGGCTGAGGCCACAGGGTCACCCCTGAGTATCCATGGCTACAGCAGGGACTTCTGTAGATGGGAACATGAACTGGAATCCTTGCCCACAGTGACATGGGACACACCTACCTCAACTGGCCCTGACTCAGTTGCATTACTAGAGGCTCTGGGGAAATATTCTTTGTGTAATATTCTTCATGCAACTTCTCTACTTGGTTTCTCATCTGGTGAAAGAGGCTTGCAGCCCTGGAGGAAGGGTCTGGCCAACATCTCTTCAAATGTGTATGTGTTTTATGTACACAAATCTCTGCGCTACACAGATGGTAGCATCTGCCTGCTCCCTCCAGGACTGTGCATCCCACACTCCAGCTACTGGAGTTTAAAAAAAATGCAGGTGCTTTGCAGCTATATTTTTTCCCCTACATATTTGGACTCTGAAGAACAGCTCCCATTAATTGCGCAACAGGGAGATGTTACTGCCAGGGAGTAGCTGACAGCACTTAGCTCTGCTCATCACAACACAGTAGTCAAAGTCTCAGAGGGCAGCTTAGCAGTGTGTCCTGTCAGACCTGGTTTGTCTGTGTGCCTGTGCAGTGGAAAGGTTAAAGTGGGAACTAAGCTGATCACATTCATCTCTGTGGCTCCTGCCAGCTGGACCAGGGTTGGAGCAGCATGCCTAAGAGGCTGGCAGGCAGGGAAAGGAATCCACCCCTTCTGCAGTGCTCACGCCCCATCAGGGCTAGGTTGCTCAGAAAACCATGCCTTGACTTTACCCTAGGTTCCAAACGAGCTATACAGACAGTGAGAGGAGGAAAAACAGATGCACAATCTCACTATCCTCCTCCTTCCACACTTTGTCCCTCTTACCCCATGCATATTCCACAAGTCTTGGAAGATTAGCCTTTAGGGCATTTAAGTTGAATGTGTGAGGATACAGCAGACTGTTTCTGCAGAGTTTTTCAGGTGTGAAGTACTGCCAGGTACAATATTTTAAAGACTACAAGCAGAGTCAGCTCTTGACAGACTGTAATAGCTCTTTGCAGTACACTGGGTCAAAATTAACCAAACAAGGATGGCATGAGACCAGCACAACCTACAGATCACATGATTTGCCATGGAGGATTTCCATCAAGGAAAATATCTTACTACTTTAACCCATGAGATCCGCCAAGATCCCAGTGTAAGGTGGAATTAGTACCCACCTACCTTGCTTACATAGGTGCCAAAACTAGCCCTTGTGTAATGGACTGCCTTCAGAAGGCTACTGGCCAGGTCTCACAGGGTGGAGAAAGCAAGTGAGAGTCACCAACATTAAGAACAAAAGCACTGCCAGAGGCTAGAACAGAAGGAGATTGTTACCATCACAGGGACACTTACATTAGTTATCACAATGGTGTACGATGCGCCGAAGTCAAGCAGCCCTAGCTCCAGGGTGAACTCTCCTGTTTCAGTTATGCATTTTCCATTATTATATCTAGATAAAAGGATGAAGTACAGTATTTCCCAGTTAGCCCCAGAGACAATGAGCACAGAGCAGAGCTATCAGACATGCCCCTACAACACAGCAAGGAGGATGTATGGTGTAAAGCTGCAGCGATATTTAGTCAGATGATCGCTACAGTTCTTGCCACCTTTTCCTTCCAGAAACACTCAGGTGCTGGCTGAAGTTCACCTAATGACCTATCCTAGATTATTGCTAACTTTTTAAAATGGTTTCTGCTTCTTTGTAGCACTGATCACCTTGCCGCTCCCACCACCCACCACCCCCCGCCACCCCAGGTTTGTTTTCCTCTCAAACTTTTCTCTATTCCTTCAGGAACTGTGGGCCAGACAGGTTAGCCAGGTTCAAGCAACCTTCAGAAAATCAGAGATATGCATCCACAAGCCACTTTGTTTCTTTTCAATAGAGCAAATTAGCCTTCATATTTATTCCTCTGATTTTGGATGTGAGAGATGGCACAGAGGCTCAAAAGCATTGCCACAATGGCTGCTGCATCCTACTAAATTGCAGCAATAAATATTTTGGATGGAGCTGATGCAGAGAAAAGCCATGAAGCTTGTTTTGAAACATTGCAAATGCCAGAAATACCCTACAAGAGCCAACTCCAATGCTGCCAAACCAAGGCCATATGGAGCCCCTGTCTAACAAGCCCAGCCTGCAAAGCCATGTAACGTTACTTGCTGTTACCAGCCCACGTACCAACACTTTGTAGCGTGGAATATGAATTGGCCTTTCCCTGAGAGCACCCTAATGCTAAGAGCTCGGGCCTGAGAGAATATCCAAATAGAGCAGGCATCAAACGGCAGAGGGGACTTCATGCCCCACCTTACTTTGCTGACAGATGCACAGGAATGGCCAGTCTCTTCCCTCCAGGCCCCCACATAATGTGAAGAAAAGCTTCTGCTCACACGCAAGTGGCCCGGAGCACCTGCTCTGTGCACAGCTATTAATTCTGCTTTTTTACAAACATCTGCCCACACAAGCAAATGCCAAAGCAATAGCAATGAAGGTTTTGCTATTTGCCTGAGAAAAGCCCCACTATATCCAAGGAAAGGCCTCAGCAAGGACCTTCAGCACAGCAAGGGAAACTTACCTGTCCCTCTCTAGCAGCGAGTACTCGGAAGCACTGTAGTTTTTCTGAACAGCAATAAACCATTTGCTGTCAATGGTGAGGTTGACATCTTGGCTCAAACCATTAATGAATCTGCAAAGAAAGCATATTTCATTGAGTTGTCAGACAGGGCAGGAAAAGCATAGTAACAGACACTTCAGAAGTGCACGCTCTCCCAAAGCATTCTGTAACTCCATGAGGTTATGACAGCCTCTCCAGTAAGTTAAAATATTAATCTGATTTGCTGCCCAGTTTTTCAACATAAGATTAGCTTTCCCTGCTGTGTAATTTTACCCTCTTAATCTCTCTCCTGTCAAAAGTGACCCTCACTTGTTGTGGGTTAGGACTTCCAGGCAAGCTCTTCTCGGAGACCTTCAAAGATTAAAGTGAGTCCATAGGAGGGCCATGAAGGTGATCAGAGGGCTGGAGCACACCTCTCTACGTAGAGAGAAAGGACAGAGCCCCAGCCCACTCCACAGAACTATGAAGTTGTGTTCCCTGAATAGCATGGGCACCATACTGGCATACTTTCCACAGACCTTCTACCAGTGGGAAAGAGTTTTCTAGCAAAATAAGATATTTTCATAAACCCCAAATCTTTCATGTGGATGTTCAAGTTTGGGGTTTTTTCTCCTCAGTGTTTATGCACTTTTTTATACACAAAAGACAGTTTCCCTTTGACAACACAAAAATTATTAGCAAAACCAAATACTTTTCATTTGATCTGACTTTCTTTTAAAATATGTTCTTAATAGGGGAGTTAAAACCCTGAAGACAGTCAAGTGCTTAACAGAAGTAACTTTTTAATGGGAAAAGTTTCTTCCTAGTGAAACCTCTTCACAAGTCATTGAAGGGAAAGTTTTGGGATTTTGTCAAAAACATTCATAGGAAAATATAAAACATTCCTGACTGAAGGTATTAAGTCTCCAAGGTGGTATTTAGTCAGTAGAAGTCTTCATAAGCACGCGGATACGAAGAGCTACTGCTCTCCTGCTCTGTCAACACAGGCTTTCAGATAAGGGAGTTGGACATTGTTTTATACTATCCAAAGTTTTTGAGGGTTTTTTGGTTGGTTGGTCAGAGGTGTTTGTTGTTGGTTTTCTTAATTGCAGCTTGTTCAAGACATGCTGGCATCCTCTTTTTTTTTTTTTTTTCAAATCTGCTTCTTCTGCATCTCAGCAGCCTTGCATAGGCCTGCTGAAGTGGTAACCGCAGAGGTAACTGTGACCTCAGTGAGGTGGCATCTCAGCACAGACCACAGGATTGTTCATGTACTAACTCAAATTAGGAAAGTAGACTAGCTGCTTAAGCAGAGCCCAATGCTCAATTGAATTGTTTTCAAGGATGTAAAATTGTTGCTGTATCCAATTTAGCAGGCATTCGTGCATAAGGCCAACTGAGATAGAAGAATGTCATGGGTTGGCCAGTTTGCAGAGAACAAATGGCAACAGTTCCTTTCCAGATTGCTTCTTCCCTTACTTTCCCAAAGAGGTGGGACACAGATGAATTTACCATTCTTCAAGGGAGGAGATCTTTTATGTTGCCTTCTCAGCCCAGACTATCCTAGGCAGTAAGCAGCAATAATGCTCGGCTCGGCATGGCAAGTGTGGGAGGTGACATGCTGTCAAGCCTCCGCAGCTGACACCCAAGTCTTGCATGAAAAGTGTGGACTAGATTCCAACCTGAGAACATCTGGGTTTTGTTACGTACAGTTTGCATTAGACAAAAGCAGCTTCCCTCACCCCACCACCTCCAAATCCCGAAAAAAAAGCCATTCCTACCTAACAGCTGCCAAGCCATTTTCTGGCTTTGCTTCCAAGTCTGTAATCTGAAAACAAGAAGAAGAAAAAAAAAAAGTCAAACATATTTGTTGATGCTGCCTTTTAACAAAGTGTAGCAGAAAATGCTAGTGTCTGTGAAGTTGCACATGTTGCAAAGCCCATGGGAATCAACTGGACTCTCACACAAGCTTTACATCAGGCCACAGAGGTGAAGTCCTGGTACAATGAAGCCAATGACAAAATTTCATCTCCATCAAGGGCTTAAGATGAGATCATATCTTTTTTCCCCCCTCATCTCCCACATAACAAAGACTACAGAGTTTCAGCCAGTCACCCTTCTACTGAGGCACACAACACCCTCCAAAAAAGTATTTCTCTTGATCTGAAGATAGCAAGACAGTATTATGCGTGTTAGCCTCTTTCAGTCATTTACAATTAAACAGAGTGCCTTACTCCTACAAAACCTGCAACTGCCTAACTTCCAGACCTTGATTCTTGGCATATTCATAGACTTCACAGAAGCATAAAGCCAAGAGGAACAACTAGGTTACTCTTCTGATAATCATGCATCACTCATTTCCCCTGACCCTCAACGCTTCAGAGATTAAACTGTTGCATGGTGCAGGCAGAGAGCACAAGAGACTAAGATGACCAAGATGAACTGAGCTTGCTTGTGCCCGCAGTCTCTGCAGACACATTCCTGAAACAGCCACCTGGTTGGGCACACTGGAGAGTGAGAGTACCTCTCCTGGAAAGCACAACTAGAGCATCAGCTCAATAGTTAACATGATCTGCATTCATTCAAGGATAATCTATTTGGTGCACAATGCTGAAAAAAAGGACAGTAAAGGCAGCCCTGCTCTGAAGACTGTATGTCACACAAAAAGAATACAGAGCAAAGTTCTTGGCTGGTAGAAATCTACAGTTGTGCCATGTCCACTCAAGCTGGCAGGACAATTTCATTTTGCACTGCCTGCAGAGGGAACCTAGGCAAGCCAAAAGAGACTGAATCTACCTTCAGAAACTGGCTTTCTCATAAAATTTTCTAGCCCTTTCTCCACATTTTCTTCCTGATGTTAAGCCCTGAGCTTCTGATATCAAGGATCCAGAATTTCAGTATATCTATTAAATGTCTATTGTACTTCAGTGTGATATGCTGACCCACAGATAAGGTATGCCCTAAATAATGAATAGCCACCGTGAGTAATAAATGTCAGAGCAATAAATAATAATCATCATTTTTTTCCATGGGAGACACATGAGGATTAATACTAGTTTGTTGCAGACAGGCCAGCCAAATTATTACTTGTTTTCATCAATGATCCCCAGAGCTCTCAAATTAATTTCCTGCCTACTCAACAGCCCATAAAGGAGAAGAAACCAATTCCAGATTGGATCCTTCCAGGAAAGCGCTCCCACCTGAGTGAGGGGGCCAAACCCAGCAGTGAGGGAGGCTGGCGTGGGCAAGCCCTACAACACAGTAGTGAGCTGGCATTACATTCTTTGTGTTGCAATGCTGAAAAAGTGACTATCATTTACCACGCTATCTTCAGCATCTCCCTTCTCTACAGCTAAGAATGACAGGTCAATAGCATCACACAACAGCATGGCTGTTCCCCAGCACATGGGAGCCTGTGCCAGGATGAATGTTCATTTAAGCACAGGCTAGATAGCTAGGGCAACACAGAGATGTATTGAAGCTCAGAGATTGCTCTGCTCCGGCCCGTCACAAGCTTTCATTTCTTAAGGACTGCATGAAAATCACTCTAAGAGTATTCATTTCTTAAGGTAACAGCACACAGCTATCAGGGTCATAGGGAAACTTAACAATATTGTGTGATACTAAGACCCAGACTCTAAACCACAAAGCAGCAAAAAACCCCAATTTTAGGAAAAAAATTCTTCACAACAGGTATGTGATTTCTACTATACAGTACTGAACGCTTTGTGTGGCAATCCTGCAAGGTAGGATGCTGAGGAACTGCAAAGAAAATGGATATTTTAGCATAAGGACAGATTCTGATGGCATTTACACACCTGTCTCAATATGCAATAACATCATTTATTCCAAGAGAGCTTCTCAGGATACAGCTACATGTAAAAGATATCAGAATCTGGCCCTATACATCCCATACGCATCTCTCTGATTGTTGCAGCAATACACAGAAGACCAAAGGCAGCCAGCTCTGCTGCAGAGCCTGAAATGAGTGTATTTATTCTATTCAGCAAAACAAATGGGCCTTCTGTGCATCTTCACTAAACACTTGCAATAACTAAACCCAGATCCATTCCTCTGATGCTTTTATTCCATGCCCAGCCCTAGAGCCTCTTTAACATCTTTGCTTTATAGAACCATCTTTGGGGGGAAATCTCTGGCTCTCTGTTTCCTCAGCTTTCTCAAGCTCTGCTGCCTAGCAGGCATGACTTTGCTGTCCCACTGCAGCATTCGCTGGATTAAAGTGTGCCCAGAAACTCTCAGATGCCATAACGCCTCTATTAATCAACCAGCAGAAATGTGTACAGATCCAGTGCCGCCAGCTAAGAAGTCAGGTTTAGAGCATCTGAGAGCAATCAGACAGACATTGCAACTGAGCAAATGAATTAATGAGCCTATTACCCCATTGTATCATCACAGTCATTGAATTAATACTGTATTTACAATTCACTCCCACACTCACCAAGCGGCTTGATAGGCTTCCTTCTGCCTCAAAAACAATTAAGCTGTATACTGATTTTTCCTTCACAGTGTAGTTAAAAGCAAGAGACAATCCTTGATGTTGCAGGGTGAAGCGAAGACTCTGTTGCTCTCCATTCAATATTAATTTTGAGTACTCAGCTGGTTTCTATGGAAAAAACAAACTTTGTTACGCTTTCTTCAGATGAGAAAGTATCTGGCTTTTCCCAGAAAGTGCAACCCTATCTTCTCTTCAAGGGAGCCTGTAAAAAGAGGTCAGAGCTTTCTTCTACAGCTGAAGCCAGAGCGTGGAGTACCTTCCCTTGCTGGATGCAACCCAAAGGTCTGGGAACACCCTCTGCCCACACAGATACCTTTCCCCATAGCCCTGCTCTGCCCCGAAGGGACCACATCTAAAACACAGCAGGCTGCTGGTGGCCAATGGGCTGATGGGCCGAGTCCCAGATTAGCCTGACCTGTAAAATAATCTGGAAGCTGAAACAGGAAACAACCCAGTGCCCATACCCACTTAACTGCTTTCCCATTTCTTTCTTTCTTTGCAGAATCTGCCATCCAGATCTCAGCAGCAATGCCTGGTCTGAGAATTCAGAGAGGCAAGTTGAATGTCTCTACATGCTTATCTCAGTATAGTTATCCTTTATTCCTAATTATAAGTTTATTTTAGTTAGCCATTTCCTCCTCTCCCATGGAAACGTGTCTCCAAACTTTCCATTTCTGTCCCATCAATGGAGATAATATGCTCCATTTTTAAAGCTATTCCCGTGCATTTCTAAGGCAGTGGGGGTGAACAAGCTTTAGCATCTGTGGGCCTTATTAGAAAATGCCTGAAAAAAGCCCACCCTTTCTTCAACAGGGTGCAAGTCAGGCTTTCTAGCCCTACATATATGCTTACCTGAAAAGCCTCCACAGGCTGCTGAAATAGGTCCCGGTCTTGGATTATCACTTGAACAGGGTTCTTTGCCAAATTCAAGACCCGAATTAAACTTTCTTCTGGGACAAGCCGAGGCATATCGGTTTCCTAATTAAAGCAAAAGGCTTTAAGTGCCATCTATATGCTTTATTAGCACTTTAATATGTCTTCATTTTTAGCCATAATAGTCCTCCTCTCTGTAATGACACTTTTTCATCAAAAGTTGCACTGAGAGAAAACTGAACATAAATCTTACTTAGGGAGGTTTCCTCACAGTAGCTTGATAGCCAACCTATCATTCCTCCCAAAAACTGTTCTTCACACTGCTAAGCGTACAGGCTACACAACTGCTGGGTAGGTAGGAAAATGTCACTGGTTTCGTTATACAGCTCCCTAGTGCCTGGATTTAACCAACTGCCATATCAGAATGGAAAATATTGTGCTTAGTTTTCAAAAGCAGTGACCAGAATAATTATTTCCCACTGCAGCCAGTGACTGGGAGAGAATTAGGCCAGAAGCTAAGCAGTTTTGAAAATCCCAGCCCAGCTCCATGTCTGTAATCAGTGCTTGTGCATCACTTGACACCATGCTATCTAACAGCCAACTGTATAGATCTTATTCCCTGTTTTTCTGAGAAAGGGAAGATGATGCCTCTGGCACAGAGGTATCTCTTTCTGTCAGGAAAGATTTCCTAAAAAGAATACATCAATCAGCGTCAGCCTTGTACTACCTGCAGATCTAAAATGAAGTTTTTTTAATTCTCTTTTTTTATCACTCTATTTTCAAGTAGCTGCCAGAAATACTTCAAAGCTATTAATTTTTTTCTATCTCATCCTATAATGTGGGTATTGCAGGCAGTTTGAACCTAACTCAGTGGGGAGGCACACTGTCAGAGAAGATAGGGCAACACTGATTTCCCTGTACCCATACGCTGCTCTGGACCAACAGGCCTGTTAATGTTATCCAGCAAATTCCATTACTGTGGCTTTTGGTCTGCATGACCCACAGGGGGCCATCCCATCCACCTCTTTCCTAGAGATTTTAGTGGCCTTCAGGGAAAAATTTCACTGCACAGGTAGGGGAGGAACCTCTATCTAACTCACCTTGCCTCTGCCCAGAGGAGTCACCACAGCCAGAGCAGACCTTCAGCGCTCAGCCAGAGCTGCTGGTGATGGCAATGACAGCGTTTCTTTGCTCACGTACAGAGATCATAAAGAAGACCTGAACCCACAAAGTCTCATTTCAGTGAGAGACTTGTCAGTGGATTCACCTGAGGAACTAGCAGATGTTAATTCAGGGCTGTGCGCCAGCCACTCTAACAGAACGTTTTAAGCATACATAGAAGCTTTAAAAATTAATCCTGCAGTAACTTTTGTGAGACAAAGGTCAGCCAAAGTCTGCACAAGGCTGGTCACAGGCCAGAAACATGGTACAAGTCTACAGGGGCTAACATGGAGTTTACAAGAGATTTGCTGCCACCCTGTCTGGGAATGCTTTGCAGTCTCTGATGCCTGTGACTATGGAAGTGACTGCATTCACCTGCCTCACTGGATAAAAAATTTGGCTTGTAAAAAAACACATCCTCACCCTAAAATAGGAAAGTAATTAATTTTTTTAAAGAAAACACCCAAACACACCAAACCCAAAACAAAGCAAACAGCAGATACACGTTCGAAAAATAACCCTCAAACAGTAAAATATAAGCAAGCTACAGCAAGAAACAGGAGAGAGAACAGACTACCTTTTGGGAATTAATCACTAGTGTTAACTAGATGTCTGTCAAGCACTTTGATGATGGAAATCTAGAATATAGACCAATACAGATGACCGGCACAGCAAAACTGCAAAGACTAGAGAGAAAGAGACAGAGAGAAAGAGGGGGGAGAGTGGACAAAGTAAGAATTACCATTAGCAACTGGATCAGTATGCTTAATTTTAAAGAACGTATTACAAACTATGATCAAGGAACGAGGTTAAAAGGATTATCTAACAGGCATCAATAAAAACTCCTGAGAGAAAGAAAGTATTTCTGAGGAATCCCTTGTGCTATACTCACATTTATTTTGATTTCTACAACAGCTGCAAGTCCAAACGCCATCCCTGCAAGGATCATACCTGTTGCCATTTTCCTAATAGGTCTATAGGGCAAATGAAAGAGGTGCCATTAAGAAAAAAAAAAAAAAAAAAAAGTAGTTTAAAATACAGAATACCACCCCTGAGAGCCAAGGATGTGCCAAAACCATGTAATAAACTGTCCAACAGGTGGCACTGGGGATGATATGCTGTTTAAATTGCCAATCATTTAACTTAAAACTATTCTATTATTCTGTACAAGGCCAGCACTGAGGCCAATTAAAACTGATATGGCATGAAAAAGCACTCTTTGCTTGCAAGTTTCATGTTATCTTGCTCCTAGCTCTTCTAATGGGAATAGCTCATGGCATTATGTTAACCTGTGATGTTGGAAGGAGCACTAGAAATTATATATCTTCAAGCCTCTTTTGGGAAAGGCAAAAGAAAAGTAGCATGCTTTTTAGCAGCAGGAATAAGGAGCAGAAAAATGTGTCATTTGTGTCATCAGTGTTTCTGACCATCTGTGGCATCATTCTGGGTTATTTCTCATGCCAATACATTTACATTTGTAGAGAATAAAGAGCTTGCTTCTGAGCTAGGAGCAAAACTAGTGCAACTCTACCAGAGTTACATGAATGAGATAATCTAATATAAAGCAGAATAAAATAGATCCAGAACAGCAGGTCCAAACTGAGTACTAAGCTGTTGAGATTTGACCTGGTTCTAGATTCAGTGGTTTTCACTTTGTAATGGTCTGGATTCACTTTCCAGATTGACTGGGCTGTGGGAAATCCAGGTTAGGAACCCAAAGCCGAGTCTCGGTTGCATGCCCTGGGATAAAAAAAAAAAAATATTTACTGCTTGTATCTCGTAATAAAAAATGGGTTTGATCTTTAATGTTAAATTGACATTTCGCAGCACAAACTTTTGCAGCCACACAGGCTAACACCCTGCAAGCTACAGTGTTTCCAGAGCCACTTCTACAGCTAAACTGGCCTGCTAGCATCCCACTTCCAGGGGACAGAAACAGCACGGCACTCAGTCCTGATGGGTGCAAGTGTTTGAGCTGAGAGGTAAAATAGTCTGCGAATGGATCATAAGGCAGGAAGTTTTCTGTCGAGTCCAGGCTCAGTCCAGGGCAAGGGCTCAAAATGAGGCAGCATGGAAAAATACAGCTTCTGATGTGTGTCCTCCAAAGGGTACCATCGCAGGGCTGGACAATGTCTTTGCTATGTCTTTAGGTGCAAGTAATTCAGCATGATGGGAAAGGATCGGCAGGTTGAAGGGATAGGCTTCTGAGGCTTCTTCCACCTTCCATCCCTATTTTACATGGTTTTGTCTATACAGCACTTCAGTTTGGATTAGGAACATGCTTTTTAAGCCAATCTCCCACTCATCGCCCCTTCCCATGCTGTTGTGCTGTTGATCATGCGAGAAGCGGTGCTGGAGCATGGAAACTTCTTTCTTTTCAGCTGAAGCTACACTGGCAGAGGCACTGCATGAATGCACATAACACACTCCCACTGCTAAAGGGCATCAGTCCATAGAGGCAGACTACAGATACTCTGAAGTAAAATCTCCCAAAATGCATGAAGTGAGTCTCAGAACCAACCTGGAGGTCTACTCACATTACACTGTACTTCTTACTAACATAGTCTAGGGATAATATGCTTGGCCCTTACGGGAATTCCCTTATGTACTCACTGGTCCAGATCCTGGTGTGGAATCTTGCTTTCACAACACCACATGGGACTGTGAATTTGGGCCCATAGGGACCTTTCAGGGAGGGAATTATTTAGGGATGATATAGGAGATAAGGTGAAAAACACGTTGATCAAATTTGTAGAAGGACTGTTAATATCTGGGGAATAATTTCAGGGAAAATCTGTACAGAGCAGAATCACTGAATTTTTCCCCTTGGAATTTCCAGGGCCTATGGAAGAGGGTGATGCTGCCTCTTGGGGCTGAAGTAGAGGGTGAATGGAAAATTGCGTTTCTCCTCTTTAAAAGCTCTTCTGCATACTTGCTGCAAAACAAAAAGCACTGAGCTATCTGCATCGTCCCCAAGTACTTACGTGAAATTAAATTTGCACATGTTTATCAGGGGGTAGAGCCCAAGGTCAAAAATTGGGATGAAGACAAGAATAAGAAGTGGATTTAAGAACTGCAATACAAAAGAATGGGAGTTTAGTGACTAGAAAGCAACTTTCAGTAATTAAACTCATAAAGCACTGTCCTCCAGAAATAATTCCATTACAGAAAGGACATGAACAAACACTTAAAAACCTCCTTTTTAAAATATAATCATAGTTTGCACTTTGACAGTTTCTGCTATTTAGTTTTCACAGGCACGAATGCATTTTGTTCATATCCTCCCCTCCAAGAGGTAAGCAAGCATCACTGGCCCAGTTTCCTGAAGAGAGAACCGAAACATGTTTTTAAAGAGTACAAAACCCACTGACAATAGAGGCAGGTGACCTTCAGTGCTGTGGTGGGACCTTACACCAAGTCAGCAATAGCGGAAACATCTCGGGACTTCAGCAAAATCCCAGAGGAACCAGCAATATTCTATGAGACTGGCAATTTCTCACACTTCCACACATCTTTGTAATCCCCCAGGACCTAAATTTCTCCTGGGAGGGGCAGAGCTTGTCTGCCAGCTAGCAGTGGCAGAGCAAGAAAACAGAGAGTGACAGAGAACAAGCAGAGAGAAATGCTGTTTCAGTTTTGAATGAAGATTGCAGGCAACAGAACAGCTTTGATTTTCTCCAGAGCTGTTCAGCGTAAGAATTGTAATCAACTGTGACAACACGGCACCATCTTGGAGCTCTCACATTTTCATCTGCCCTGCAGAAATGAAGGAAGGAAATATATTTCAGGTACAATGCTCATCCCAGCGCAGGGGCATGTCAAAAGGAGACACAGCTTGTATCCTCCACACGCCAGGACCAGTTTAAGAACTGCTATGGTGACATGTCTCCCCACACCTCTGCACTACTCTGCGAGATTCAAACTCCATATTAGGACACCCTCGGGGTCTTCTGAACCCCAACACTAAGCTTGCAAAACAGCTAGTGAGCAATAAGGCAGAGCCCACCCCACAGCAGTCAGCAGGAGAACTGCTATTACTTTCAAAAGGAGGAGACAAAGGCCACTGGTTCCATGAGAAAAATAAAAGTGAGAGAAAAATACATTTCTAAGGGTTATTTCCTACCCTAGAGTATCTTTTACCTGCATTTGGTCAGGCTGAAGGACATATATCCCCTGAAACAAAAAGATATTCCAAGTGATTCATAGACACCATAATATAACAGCGCATACAGCAAATAAGCAGCTGGTCCAGTAGAGGCTTTAGCAGCAAAGGTGTTTTCCTTTGCTTTACGTTGGCTTTAGCAGCTGATATTGTGCTCTTGACACTTGGTATCTAAGGACACAGCATTTGATGAGAATCGTTTTGCAGAAGGAAGCTATGGGCAGTCCTTGATACACAACATTTGGGACACAGCCTATGACAGGTACTGAGACCCATCTCTCAGACTGGCTGAGCCATGAACTGGGTGACTGGGGAGGCATGGGAATGTTAGTGCCCAGGTTGGGATCTGAGCTTAGAGCTTCCTCCCTCCCTGCTTCTGTAATAGGAAAAGCCCAAATCCTACAAGCGAGTGCTTTCAAGATTCAGGACCCTCTGAGCTCTTTCAGCATTTCTCCCCAGCACCCCAAAGGATAACAAAAGACCGTCCATGAGCCAGTGGGCTGCACAAACCTCTTTCCTCCCTCCATCTGCCAAGAGTACCCAATGGGCTTTGGTCAACTCCGACTTCTTCGTTTGAGCCGAGAGTCCTCAAGGCTATAGGAAGTGCCTCACCCCTGCATCACTGTACCCAGCCCCCACAATCAGGGAAGGTCAACAGGGACAGACAGAGGCATCCCAGACCCCAAAAGGGACTGATGAGCTGTCTCCAGGGAGGGGCTAGTGTTTGTCTGAACTCCATGCAATGTTTATCATTTGAAATTTAGATGAAGAGGGGAAAAATTAGGAAATAATGTCTTTCCAAGAAAGAACTGTGGGGGTTTGTCTCCTGCCTGCCAGGCTTGTCCTGAGCTGAATCTACAATAGCTGCCTGTCTCTGTCAGCAGCTGCCTCCCAGAAGAGTAGAAACCTCGGGTCACAGCAAAGGAGTCCTACAATTAAAAATATCAGGCAAATAAGCTTCCTGCTACTTTGTGCATACTATACAAATGTGCCATTAGGAAACAAGCCTGCAAACATTTCATCTCACACTAAATCATTCCCTGTTTAACTCTGTACTTCCTAGCTGAGCCTTTTGTCTGCAGAAGGGAAAAGCATGGACTATTACAAACACGAACTCCAACAAGCCTAATGGTGGGATCACTCCAATGTTGCAGTTAATTCTCACCTTAGTGAACTGGGACAACTCACCAGTGGAGAGCAGATGAGACTGAAACTCAAGCCAAAAATCTATACAAGTTGGTGTGACAAAAAACCCCCTGAATATATCCTTCTCCACCATGGAGAGTTTAACAAGTGACACCTGGTGATTCTTAGATCTGCTAATGGATCACTAAGTGCACATGAGCAAAACAGCACAAAGCAAAGGTTTTAGATACACATCACAAAGACTGCATGAGCTTTCATTGTTTTGTCTTAGGTGGGTAAATATTAATTAAGGTGTAGTCTTCTTCATGCCTCATTTGAATTAATTAAGCATAATGAGTATCACAAGCAGAGAGCCCAATTTTTAACAGAAGTGACACAGAAGGGCTCAGTAAGTAAACTTTAAACTGAAAAACAGGCACTTAGAATTCTAAATTCTGATGCGAGCATCCACAGGTAAGATTTAGATAGCCTGTTAAAACATACACATCTGGAAACCAGCCCTGTATGGTTGCATCTTTGGACAGATAGCTGATCCCCATTTACCTGTCACTGCACCATTTGTCACTCAAATCTTTGAAAAACTTTATGGCTACTGCCAAATTAATCCTCATCATATCTCTACCCTACACACCAGGTTGCTGCTGGTTTTCAGAGGCTTCATTAATGTACCACCAAGTAAGCCAGAGCAGAAATATAGATCTACAATAGCTCTAATTACACCTTAAAAGGGCTGTGCAAACTCCCTGATTTTTCTGTCTTCTGTGGGATAGCAGGCAGGAAACCCTACCTGCTCAAGGTCACAGAGCAACCAGTTGCCAGTAGGTCAGCGCTCCTGACCTTGCAGGCTGCTGATGGCTTCTCAGCACTCACTCCCTGCCAAGATGTGCTGTGATGAATTGAACATGGCTGTGCAGAGCCTCTCGCTTTTAATCGCCGAAAGTACAACTAATCAAGCATATGCTCTTAGTACTACAAGACTCCAGCTAAATAGCAAGAGCAGTGATGTTACTACTAGTCTTACCAACCCTGGTGACATTAAGTACTTACAAAATCAGCATTCATTTTTGTGGCTTGCAAAGTCCACCTGGATCCCTAAGGAGAAAACAGACAGCTGTGAAGCCTTCAAGATGCCCTAGGGGATTAGAAAACATGGAGACAGAGAAGACTATGGTGTTGGAGGTCTTACTTCCGATCTATTCCTTCCCTTCCCTGTAACACCTGCCAGTAGGCAGGGCACATGCTACCTTCTCACCCTCCTGTGGCAGACACCCATCCGGACTGTGAAGGGACGGTCAGCAGTGATGGTGGGTACTGCTTTAGCACGCCCCCGACACCTGGTAGGAGCAGGGCGCTCTGTGTCCCCAGGATGTTTTGGTGATACCTTGGAAGGACAAGGGTGCAAACCCAGGCTGGCAGGCAGACCTGCAATGCACTGTACTGTACCTGCTGATCAAACAGGGCCCAGAACATTGGCAGTGGTATGAAGAGGAAAAGAACACGTGTCACCATTTTAACCTCCCCAATCAGCTGTTTCTATAAAGGGAACAGACAAAAAACGTAAGATGAGGGTGAAAACCCAACAGGTGATTCAAGCCACAAAGCATGAGAGCTCCTATTTCTTTCTGCACGGCAGTTATTCTTCACACTTATTCGTGATAGTGGACATATTTGCATTTCTGCATTTCAGTGCAGCACCTAAACTGTCCATTAAGGGTCAGGAGAGTACAGATGTGGGAAGGGACAGGACAAATGAGAGCCCAGTGCATGTGAGGAGTAGTGTGGCCAGGCCAGTCTTAACTGCCTCCCCTGTCTGTCTGCCCATGTTTCCCCTTCCCCCTCCAAACCCGCCAGGTAGAAAATTGCTTACTGAGTATTTTTCTGACGCCCAGTCCAGCCAGTGATCTCTCTTTGGAATCTGACGGGAGCGGTTTTTCAGCCGGTTTTTAATAGCAAACTAGGGGGAAAAACAGGTAACTCCCTTGTGGCACACCTAGCCTTGTCACGTTCCCAGCTGAAGGCTGCCCTCCCCACCCCCAAATGTAAGCAATGCCAGAAAATTGCAGGGGTTTTGCTGGACACTTCCAAGATCTCAGATTAGATGCTTTATGACCAATTCTCTGCAGGGAAGTTTCTGTGACATTGGTTGATTAAAGGTATGATGTGGGAATGAACAACCTCATGGACTTACTTTTCAGAGACAAATCTAATGCTAGCCCCCCAAAGACAGTTTCACGCTTCATTTAAAACCTGCTACATGATAAAGCTTTAAACAATTTCTTCATTTCTCTTCCAAAAAGTGCCTGTCAGATTGACCACTGTGCGGGGGAGGAAAAGCTTCATTATCCAAAACAATGTCAAAACCAGAACTCTCACTCCCTTCTTGTTCTGTAGATCTTTCTTTGCATATTCCTGGCATAACCCATGCCTCATTCACTCCTAGACCAACTTTCAAGTTGGTTTCTCACTGGAGGATAAATCGGCAACACTGAATTTATAACTTGTTTGTTTATACTGTGTGCTCCAGCCACTGAACACAGCCACCCAGCAAAAAGAGTGGCAGACCTCACTTAGAAAGCCTATCTTTAAGATCTGGCCTGTTTCCCCAAGGTAAATCTGTCACTAGGATTGACCTAGGTAAAAAGAAAACATCTGCTGTTAGCAACAGCTTCCTGAAAAAGAAACATAATTATCTGCCTAATAGTAAGAGAGTATTTTTTCCACATACTATATTCAGCTCACACACTGTGAAAAATAATTGACAAGGCTATAATGCAACTTCAGCAGGTGTCTCTTGCATTAACATGAACATGCTGAATGTGCATAATATGAATGTGTATTATTACTGTCTGTTAAACTGATAAACCTCAGTGAGATTATTCAGCTGAAAAAAATTGAGTCATATATCTGATACTCTGTGAGTTTCTGAATTTTCCTTTCAGTTCAACCTCCACCAGCATTTGCCACTAGTGGTTCTGTTGGCATCAGCTGAACAGTTCATGGAGCTAAGGAAAAGCAATTGAAATGTTGAAAGAATAAACTAGGGTGTAAACGTGTTTCTTATTCCTTACAGCTCATTAGCAAGATATCCAGAGGCAGCACACAGAAGAACTCCATAGGTCACCTCCCCTTTCCCTTTGTACTTTTCTGACCTGCAGACTCAGAGTCAAGAACGAAAAAGAGAGCATGGCACACACTTACGCAGATGCATTTGCACACTTCCAGTAAGACATTCCCTTGTGGTGGCGTTTTTCTGTACAGTCCACTTCCAGCAATGAACACAACTGAAAAATATTATAATCCAAATGGGAATTTATATGACTGAGCCTCAGTCCTGCACTAGCTTCTGGGAAGGACCCCCACCCCTCTATTCAACAGAAATCCTCTGCCCTTGGGGCTTACAGGATTGCACTTTTAACAAAATAAATATACAGGACTCCTTTAATGCCTTCAGATGGAAGAAAATGCAACATCCTAGAAGGGGCAGTGTGATGAAGTCACCATCATCTTCTCATGATCTGCTCTGGGACAACAGGCACCTCCATATCTGATTCATGCTGGGAATTAAAGCTTTGACATTTCCCTCCATCTAGGCTTTTTGCAGAATAAACTTAAAATACAATCCACATTGAACTGATGCACCTATTGTTGGAAATCAGCCCTGACTTATTGCAACCATGTGAGGATTAATCCAGGTCCAATGTGGTTCTGTGTACTTGCACCTCACACACATTTCAATGGAAACTACCATGAAGGTCACTGCATCACATGCTGCTGTTAACAGATATTACCTCCATTTATGGTTTCCACAAAGGATATACAATTTAAGATATTGTTTTTTCTTGGTTTTCACCCTCAAAGCACAAAGAATATTGAACTGAGGCTTCAAAATCCTGTGAGGGATAGGGCTATCCAATTACATATCATTTATCCTGCTCTTTGAGAGCCTCTGAGCATGTTGCAATTCCAAAGATGTTAGCAGGGAGAAGCACAATAAAAGCTGAGCATGAAATCCACATAACAAACCAACCTCAACTTTTTAAACTAACCCAATTGTCTGGGACAGTCCACAGCCAGTGGAGAAAAGCAGGCACCTCTGTCCTAACACAGGAGGCCTGGCACACAGCAGGGAACTCACCATTTCTCTTTTCTATGAAAACCCTTTGCATCCAGTTTCGACTTGCAGAACTGTCAGAGATCTCTGAAGTCGGTTTAGGTGAGCTGCACTGAAAGACACTTGTCCAAACTCATCCAGAGGGGGTAGTTGCACTACTTAATTTTTAGCATCTCCCTGTGGACCTGCTGGTGCTTCTAAAAGGTGATTCATCAGGTTTGCTGAAATACCTTCTGGCGATGCCATTGACTTCTTTGGGAACTGATGTTTCTGTATTAGGCTTGGCATTTGGAATTAAATAATATCAGTCTTTCCGCCATCTTTCAGAAGCTGAAGCAGCCCAGAAAATCTTGTTCTATATGATTTCCGTTCTGCCTCTAAATCTATCCTTGCATTCCACCATCATGGGGAGAGGGCCAGTCAGGGCTGAAAGGGTATTTTCTCCAGTTCTGCATGCTGCTCACATAGGCAAATATATCACTTCCAAGAGCATTTTAGCATGTTACAAAAGAACACAGAGCTGCTTTGCTAGGCAGGCCATGGAATCTGGCAGCAGGACACTAGCTAAAACACATTTTGATTGATGCCCTCACCGAAACTGCAATATTTACACGTCCATTTTCCCCTGGGCAACTACTACTCTGCTAGAAACATTCATCACACAATGGTGCACAGAGGAGCCTGTGCTGCCTTAAACTGATAGGAAGAGGCCACAGGGGAAAAGAGAAGCTTCTCAGGCCCGTGCCCATGCACTTCCTTGAAAATAATTGCTGTAATGTTAGCTGTGGCCTAATAACATTTCTCCACCATCCTGATTCTTCCCTCTGACGGAAGTTTGAGGGGAGAGAGCAACATTCACATTCTCTGGGGGACAAACTGTTCAAATCACAGATGCTGTGGTGAAATCACACAATTGCCTGTCTCTCAATTAAACTAACAAACTGAATGAGAAGTCACCCCGTGCTGCGTCAAAGCCTCTCAAATGTAGCGTAATAAGGGGACTGCTCCCCTCAGCAGTTTGCAACTGTGAAACTAAAGCTAATGGTGCATCCTCTGTATCGCTACCAAGGAGTAACAGTAAGAATGTGGAAATCGCCGAGTATTTTATAAGGGTTGAAGAAGAAACCTTGACAAGGACATTAATGGGGCTAAGATGCAAGCTTTATGAAGCAGGGTGATTGCAGCTGTCTCCTGACACTTGGACAATAAGGGCTTTTTATTGCAACACAGTAAGTTGTCACTGTAATTGTGGGAATTACTTCAGCCAAGCAAAGTGAGACAGCTCAGAATAAAGTAACATCTCATTCAGCTCCTTCTGTATTTCTGTGGAACATAGATTCTGAAGGAAAAGTCTGAGCCGTTAAAGATGGTCCCAAGCTGCAAAGAGCCTGTGGAAAGTTTAGAGGCAGCATGGTAAGCTTCTCATCTATAAGCTGGGGAACTCTGAGGACTGCTCATATTGCAGTTCAAAGGCCAAGCCTGCTCATAGGCAAAGCTGCAAGCCATCAGGAGAGTCCTTTTGGTGCCTCCCTTCGCTTTATAGAGTAAAGCAATTGTATTGCGAAACATCCACCAGATCACCCTCTTGTCAGTATCGTGATAAAGGACTACAGTAAAACCATGGTCTGCCCACCACTAGCTGAACTCGTGATCTTTCTTGCTGCTCTGAACTGTGGAATTGTTGGAAGACCTGAACCCTCGAGTTTCCCATCGCAGAATCCATCCAGAGCTAGTGAATTCATGCATTTGCTCATCTATCCATGGACTCAAAAAAGGTAACTCCTATTACAAGCAGTACTGTACAAGCACTTACCAAGTGCCAACACCATCAGTGCTGCTGGGACACCAAAAGCCAGTGCATAACAATCTTCTCCAAAACATTTCACATCCCCTGAAAGAGTCATCAGAAATAAAAACACCTCATTACAGTCAGACTTATGTTACCAGGCCTTTGATTTGCTACCCCTAAATCAGTCATTTCCCTGGCTTTAAATCTTCTTTGCTGGTGTCTGACACTGTGAATTGAATCTCCTTGAAACAGTTGTCCTCCCTTGATGAAGACAATTTGGAAGCAGGGTTAGTGTCTGCCAGCAAAAGCAGCTGATAATGGGATATTGATGAGAGCAGTAGAAGGGACAGGGCAGACAAATAGGTAGAAATAAGTAGTAGGAACTGTAATTGGGAGAAACCCCACCACATTTATAATAACCTGAAGCCACTCCGTATTTGCCTAGATCTAAATAACCAGTACTGTGTTTCCACATTATTTGTGCCAGCTGCATGAGTCACTGAGCTAAAAACCTGAATCTGATTTCATAGCGACCTGCAGTGGACAAAGTAGAAGCCAGTAGCCCTACTATCTAAGTGGGAACACAGGATTAGTCTTAAAACTCCATTTCCCTTTCTCACCACCTTCCCAATCTCACTAGAGGCAGCCTGCTCCAAATGTCAGGTCTTGCAATAACCCATCAGGAAGCCAGGCTTGTTACAGCATGGCTTTGATTGATCTGAGCTACAGTTCACTGAAACCCTGCACCTCTTGGACCAGGTCAGTTCTTGCACCACATGAATTTAGAGGTCCAGTTGCAAACAGCTAGCCAGCAGTGGGGTCCGTGTTTGTACACCAGTGGCTACAAATTACTGCAATCTTACATGGAGTAATAACAAAATGGCTAAAATAAGACAACATAGTTATCAGCAAACCAACTCATGAATCCTTCAGTGGTTCCTGTTTGTTTTCCCTGGGCAGTCACTGTCATCTGCATAGCTCTATGCATGCATAGCATTTATTCACTTATTTTCAGCAAATCAGCTGAAATCCAACAAAGCTGACAGCAAGACATTATGGGCACGCTGAACTTTTGACTTGTAAAATGAGTTGCACTTCTCTACCTAAAAGTATATATTCTACATTTTGCCAAATGTCTATGAACTGCATTTCTTGCTCTTCCAAAAAGAGCTTTCATAGTCAGCAAAAATTTTACTCTTTCCCCATTCTCTCCACCACATTTCCATGTTGCAACTAGTTTATTGCTAGGCAATATTGGCACAGGTTTTGATGTTCAAAGGGGACTGGATTTTCATCTGCCCACTGACTACATTGAGCAAAAGCCCCTTCCCAAAAGAATGCTGACCTACAGGTATCAGTGAGGGAAAGAGCAAGAGATACAGCATTTGTCTTTGGCCCTACGCAAGGTGTAAATATGAGACAAGCACAATTGCCTACAGCCTTGTGAAATGAATCGCCTGTTAAAACAACCACTCTGAACAAAGAAAGCTTCCTGGAAGCCACAGGATGAAATGAAAAAAAAAAAAAAGCTATTATATATGAAGGCTATCTTGTCCCTGTCCCTATCCCTATTGCCTATAGCCTGCTGCTCTGTGTCTGTATTTACAGCGTGTCAATCCTCTTGGCTTCTAGGTGCTGCAATACAATGAAATAAGTGCAGCAAGATTCAGGGACTAAAAAGGGTTGTGAAGCTGGCTAGAATATAAAGTAGGTCTTAAATGGGGCATAGGCCTGTGCTTTGTCTTCAAAGCTAGTTGCTCAGGGCTGCAATTTTGCAAGCAGGCCAACACAGACATGCCTGGGTGCCAGGACAGAGTCTCCTGAAGTCAGCAGCACCCTCTGGGAGAGAGACTCTAGGAGTAGAAAACTGGCCCTGCTAAGTTTTTCAGCCCTGACACCTGCACAGGACAGCAGAGATCAGTTGCCATTCACAGGTCACCTGCAGACAAGACAGGGGACTAATCCTTCACTGGCAATGCGGAAGATTAGACGACCATACAGGTCCTTCAACCTTTCATATTTTAATTCTACAGTTCAGGCTGGCTTTGAAATACAACCTGGAATATAGTTTCTGTGACTTGTCTGCTAGTACTATAAATCTGTTATGCTGCTACAGCAGGATTAACAAGGCGTAAATGCAATACACTGACCACTGTACAGATAATATCATTTCTGCCATTCAGTTGTCACAAGAGCCTAACTATGCACAGTGAAGTAGCCAGAGGGCAGCTAATTTATTGTCTTATTCTAAATCAACACTGACCTCTTAATACAGGAGTTACAAACGTGGAGATCAAACTTCCAGCATTAATGGATAAATAGAAGATGGAAAAAAACTTGCTTCTCTCCGAGGTCTAAAACAAGAGAAGACAATATCAATGTCATGGCTAACGCTCAGCATTGGGCTTGCAAATTGAACACTATCAATTCTCTTGTTAGGAAGGCTGGGTAAATATTGACACTCAGTGCATAAAAAGCTAAGCAAACAAGCTTGCATTCAGGTGATGGTAAATGCTCACACAAACCAGCTCATGTTACTTGAGAAGCGCTTTGGGACTTTTTGGCATTTCAGAGGAAAAGCCACTGTTTTGAGAGTGTTGCAAGACTGGAAGAAAGGGAGAGCATTTACTTATTCAGAATAAGTAGCATGATTCAGATCCTCTGTCACCTAATTCAATCCAATTTGGCAGTTTGACAAACTCATAATTTCTTCCCATACCCGAGCTCCTTCCCCTCTCCCCCATCCTCTCCTGTGTAGAAACAGAAAAAGAAACCTATGTATTTTGAGGAGCTGATAATGACAGCATAGATGAGAGAGTGCCAGCAAACGAGAGGTATCCATCAGACAGGAGATCACCAAGCTAAGGCCGGTCAACCTCAAACTAATAAGGTAAATTAAATATACAGGAACAAATTCAAGAGCCTGATGGAAGGATGGACTCTAAGAGAAAAAGTTCAGAATTTAACTGATGTTTTAACATAATATAGTTCATACATTCGAAGGATTCCTGTTGATCTTCTTCTTGCATAATTCATAATTTGAAACGAATCAAGAACTTGATGCTGAGTTTGGTCTTTTTTGCAGGAGTAATGTGTGAGGGCATTCAACCAAGAGCAGTCTTACCTTGCTTGTGGGGGAGACATACATGCACAGTTGCATGCACATACACTGTGCCAAACCTCCTTCTGTGCCCGGGTGGGCCAGCGGAGTGGAGAAAGAAAAGCAGGCTACCTGACCTACCCAATGCTTATCTGTATCACCAGCTGTAGGACACTTGAGAGTCACCAAGCCCTGTAAAGGTAGTGGGCAAACTGCTTGGGACACGGCTTGGTGCCTAGCAGAGCACCTTGAGCCACATCCCTATGACCTGAGCATCATTTGAATGTGAAGCTTTAAATTAGCTGAGTAGGAGGAAGCTCCACAGGGGCCTGGTTCTGCCCTCTCTCCTTCTAAAATGTCCTGCTCCCTTCTGCTCCCTGAGACAATATTCACAAGCCTAGAAAACAGGAGAAATTGTGAAGAATTGCAGGCAGCTAAAAGGGAACAGCTCTTAAGGAATGAAGCCTGGGATTCAAAAATGTCACAAAACTTCCCATAACTGATGGTGCAGCCAACAGGAAATACTGACACTTCACATGTCAAGAAGCCTCTTATCACAGGGGATTGCTGCAGGGCAGGTGAGCAGGTGGGAGGGCATGGGAGGACTTCTTCATGTCACCTTGTGAAGCAGGTACTGGGAAGGTGAGGGTGAGAGCCTCATCCCTCCCACTGGCACCCACCAAGGAATCCAGGGGTCCCCTCACTTGGATTAAGGGCTTCTTGCCTTGCCCCAGCACAGTTATGAAGACCCCATCAATTTGAACTTTTGGTTCTTCCACAGTTTTATTGCCTAACGTGTCCCAGGCAATCTTAGGCATACATTACTCGCAAATTATTTCTCCAGAGTAAAAAGATTTGCAAGCCTTACAATAATCATCTCTATGGCGTGTTCCTATGGTTAATAGCAAACAGCACTGGGTCTTACTTTCCCTTATACTCCATTTCTGTCCTTACCAGTGTTTTTGATTACTTGGAACATTCTACTGCCAAGCTAGTAAAAGTGTATTTTCTTCTTCATTCTACCCTTGTGATTACTTATTCATTATCACAAGGAAATCTAGAGAAATGAGCAGCCTCAGCAATCTCTCCTGCTCCCAGAGTAGCCCTGTCATAGCTTGTTACGAGTGGTGCTGTAGAGTCCTCACAGTCCTGCCCTCTTCTAGTCAAATTCTCATGCCATGTCTCTAGCCCTTCATATCTGAGCAACTTGGAATTTCTGAGAGCTGAGAAAAACTCAGGAATGCAGCTCTCTTTATGATAAAATCTAGAGCAACAATTACCAAAAAGCTTGTGCTGGTAAGAGAAGAGGATAGTGATGCCTAAAGAATTTGTAGCATCTTATTTCATACATTTTCAGATTTCAGTGATGGGAAAAAATGGTCAGAGAAAAGCAGAAGTACAAAAATAATGACCCAGAAGCTTGCAAATTACACTGATTGGAAAAAAAGAATTCCCTCCCTATTTTCTTAATCTTTGGAGCAAACGTACATTAACAACATGATTTGGATTAGCTAATTTGAGAAAAGGTACCGTACACAATAATCCTGATCTCCTTGGCAACCAGAAAGTAAAGAAACAAAGAGAAAACTATTTAGTACCTTAAGCGCCATATCACGCTGTTTGAAAGCAGCTTTGGTGCTTAATTAATATGCACAGCAGCCTTCATACTCATATAACAGAAATATAATTTTGTTCAGGCGTTTTTAGCTTGGACTCCTAATCTCATAGACAAAGATGCTTGGAAGTCTCCTGCAGATAAATCTACTTTCCCTTTCTGACCTCCTGCTGAATCAGTCTCCACTACTGTTTGTAGTAGCACTGTTCTCAAAGTGGCAGATCAAGACTATTACACTCGTAAAGAACTTCAAAGAAAACCAAACCAGTGGTGTGCATTTACCTCCAAATATAAATTTGTCTTTATGTGGGAATAGCATAGGCAATTTGTTTATTCGTTTTCTATACAGAACTACCCCATGCCTAGTTTCCAGATGGAACAACTAAGCCTGTGCACTTAAAGACTCATCTGAAGTTTATTGGAATCCTGAAAACTAAGGGAGAATCAAATGCTTCATTTCATTGGGAATTTTCAAAACTTATTTCATCCTACCTGGAGTGGAAGACAAAAAATATAAGTCCTCTCAAACACCAGTCTGGAGGGGAGAAATATTCTGGCTAGGCCCAAAACTTTAATTCCTTACAAAATGAAAAATTCTCATTCTGATTTTGAAGACTAAATGCCCTACCACATAGCATAAAATACTTTTTTTTCCTTCTGAAAGGCCAAGTCATTTCACAATGGTAAAATACAAAACTTTCTATTCTGAAAGGAATGACTAGAGCAAAATGTATTGTCCTTATCAAAGGGTTTTTACAGTTTTCTTTCCCTAACTTAGCTTTTCCTGAAGACGACACACAGGCGAATGTTTGAGCCTTAGTGTTTGATAAATTTGTTGGAGAGGCGTAGTCTGAGCACTGAAGAATGGGTACAGGCCCACACAACCACAGGCAATTCAGGTTTGTCTCTGTAACTCAGTTGTGGTGTTTGGTGTCAGGTAAGTTTGGGATAATAGTATGTATGTATGTGCCTGACCGGGGTGCTGAGATTCATTAGCTGAAGTCTATAAAACACTCCGAAGATAAGTGGTACGTATTATCATACTGTAATTAGTTGGTAATTGAAAGATGCTGGATAAACATTATTAATCATTAATATTCACAGAAGCAGCACTTCTGAAAACGCTGCTGCAACACCTGTTAGAATCCTTCTGGGACAACTATCGGGGCTGCAGGCTGGGATGCCCACATGCTACCATGCACGCAGCATATTCCCAGAGCACACATGCTGTACTGCCAGCCTGCTTTCAGTCAGAGTTGTACCAACTGGAGGGGCTGGTGACCACCAGATGATTGCTGCTCCCTCTTCTGCAGCATCCTCTAAAGCACCGAGTCCAACTGACAGCACAGGATGGACATGCCTGCAAAAGGATCTGTTTTGAACAAACGACCATGAAACATCCTGTGTTTTTAAGCTTCATCTCTTCAGCATCACACAGTTCATGTGCAGAAAGCACAAGTTTTCCCAAATTTTTAAAATATAAATTTTAGTCTATATTATTCATTCATTGAATGCGGACTACGTGCTGTGGCATTGCAAAAGACATACAGCGAACTGCCCTGCAGAGCTCCTATCCCTTGTCCACGGCCAAAGGGACCTGTCCAACTCTACCAGTGCCTTTCCTGACAGACCATTAGTCTCATGTCCTTCTTCAATGTCTCCATTGATGGGAATTTCCATCTCCCAAAGGTCCTAATCTTTCCCAGTGCTTTTCTAGATCTACTTTTGAAAATTTTTGCCTACCATTAGTCCTAAATAAGCCCCCTTGAATTTAAGCCTACTCATCACAGAACCTAACACTTATTTTCTTTCTTGTAGCTGTGGCCTTCTACATATTTGAGGACTTACGCCATGCACAGAGGTTGCTGATTTGAATACTGTCATTGAGAAAACCAAAATTTTCATTTGCATGTTAAGTCAACATAAATCTAAGTGCTTTATTTCAGGTCAACTTGAAAATTTAGCATTTTGCCTGAGGATTAGTACCTCCTGACCTGCTTCACTTCTTTAAGCACTACCTTATCCCCAATTGTGCTGCATAATGGGAGTTTGAGATTAGTGCAGGTGAGGGGCTAAGCACTCATGATAGAGAATGAGGTCATGAAGCAACTGGACTACAATTCACAGGAGTCAGAGCACAAACAGCTGAAAAGAAACATTTTCCCAACTGTTCAGAACTTTCCATTCTGGAATATCTAGAAAACATTGTGGGTAGATTTGGTACCAGCACTACTTTCAAAAGACTGGAATTTCCTACAGTTCTTTCTGAACGATATCTAAATCACAAACGATGACTGATCTGAGGGACAATTCCCAAGGAAGCATAGACTGGTGATACAATTTTCTCTTTCATTTATTGTATTTCATTGCAGTGCATTATAATCACCCTTGTTAAGCTGGTTCAGAAATGGCTACAGTTCCATGATACGTGATACAGTTTTCCAACTACTCTGACATCCAATTAACATTTAGATGATTTGATGCAATTATGACCTATCCTTCCCAATATCAGTCCTGTTCTGCTGCCATTTTCCTTTCCTGAAGCATCCAGTTTGTCTCAAGTCTTATGCAAATCATCCTACCTCCATCTTACTACACCTTTTCCTAGCAAACTAGCCCTTATTCTAGTATAACAGGGTTTGATCACATAAACATCCTCATAAAGTAAGAAGACACTGCAGATTTTAGGAAAAAAAACAAATCTTACATGTTCCTCTTCAAACTGGTCCCCACCAAATGCAGAGACACAGGGCTTGATACCTCCCGTTCCAAGGGCGATCAAAAACAGACCAACCATAGACAGGATCCTTCATGCAAGAACAAAAATATCACCATTGCAGAACCTTACCAGTGCTTATGAGAGCATTTTAGTGTCACCCAACCATGATTCTTCTGATATCATTGTCTTTTGCCTTGGGTAGTGATGATAAGCCAGCTAAGTGCAAACAACAAATCAATTAGCCTCATTTCTGCATTCAGTAGCAGTCAATTAACTAAACTGGTTTTGTCAGTTTCTTGCTGTTCTGAGGCCCAACGGACACACTTGAGATCAAAGATCCATGGGATTATTTTTGACTCATATGAGAACAAAAGATTGCAGAGATCAATTGAGAAAAAGAAAAAAGAAAAACAAAACAAAAGAAGTCTTTTCCTGTAGCCTTCCAGCCTGGGTAAGCACAGACAAACTGAATTAGACTCATTCTTGGGTGCTTTCTACTTCCCTGTGCAGCTCAAAATACCATTGTTGGCCCAACAGATTATGTCTGTAGGGAACAGGAGTGTCAGGACTCGCCAGGTCTGCAACAAAAGGAAACTGTTCCAAAAATTAGATGTGCTCCTGCCTGCACGTGCATATTTTTAGATCTGCGACCATATAGGCAAAACAGCTTGGTGATTTCAGAGACGCCAGCTGAGGAACTACTCCGAGAAGCCTATCTGTTCCAAATCTAGAGGGCAAAAAGGGTTGTACTTTACAGAGAGACAGACCCTTCCTCTCTTGCATCAGAAAATATATCTTTGGTTTTGTGTTGCCATGCACACAGGGGAACCTTGCTGAGCTGGGCAGCAATGCTGATGAGGAAATGAGGGAGGAATGAGCCTGGTGCAGGCAGCTGGATGGAGGAGAACAAACTCCAATAGCACAGTACAGTAGAGAGATGCCTACATCAAAGAGTTTAAAGTCTCTGTGGTGGTTTCCAACTCTAGAAATGCAACTAGAGTGCGTTCACTCTCTAGATCTGCCCTTCTGCTCTTACTCAGACATCTCAAACTCTTCCCTGGTAAAAGCAACCTATGCACAGCCCCAAACTGCTGGCCTGATGGAGGTAAAAAAGTACAGTCCTGGGTAAACCAGCTACCATCACAACCTACTACAGCGCTGGAGCTTCAACAGCTACTTACACATGAACCGTCTGGTTGCCTAGGGATGGAATTGCACCCACTGACTTTATCAGATGGCCAACGACATACACAATGGAGAGGTAGATGATCGTCCTGTGAGGAAAGCAAACAGCAATGACTGAAGGTGCTGGGTGATGTACAGTCAAAAAGTAGAAATTGCTTTTACTTCCTGATACGTCAGGTCTACTTGGCAGACACACAAGGAATTGGTTTGTTCATACTACTGGTATAGCAGGCAGCTATAACTTTTGTCAACACTGAGTGCACTAGAAGAAACAAATATGTGAATCAGTTCAAATTAAGGAATGTTAGCCCCTGCTTTCTTTGCAGAGGTTGCTGAGCAAAATAAACTAGAAGTGTTCCAGTCTTGTCAGGCATGGAAAGCTGCAAATAGAGCTCAACCTCCAGATTACTAATAACTGGTATTTTGTAGCATACATCTAAGTTAATCCCTTGACTGGAAGTCATCTATAGGGACTGTTGCCCATGTTCAACCCACCTAACACATCTGCATTAGGAGCGTGGTTTCCCCATTGCAAGTCTGTTTTAGATCCCAAGCGCCTCTGAAGGATTGAGCTCACCTATCTTCCTCCCATGTCTTGGTGAGGGAGAAGAAATCTGACTAGGAGGATCAGGCTCTTGAGTGTATTCTATTCCTTCATCACTTTCAGGATTAAGAGATGTCTACCTATTTATATGCAGACAACACACACAGAGGAAATGGAAGGACTTGTTAGGACAGAGGCACTAGAAGAAGCCTTATAAGCTTTGAGCATGGAAGTGGTCCTCAACACATCCAAACCCTGGTTGCAACAGCTAATTTAGAGCCACATCAGATCATTCCTAAAAGCCCCTCTAATCTGTCATCCTGTCCTTGGTATTAGCCAAGGTCCAGCTACTACAGCAAAAGCCACCTCCCATTAAGTCATAGGGATTACTCCAGGAAAAGTCTCTTGCCTAATGCAAAAAAGTCTGCATAAGGATTTACCTTCTCACAACATCATGCTGTAGGATCGATATCCTCAAACACCAATGACCATTGCTAGGTGATCTTAAATAATGAACTTAATAAATCCACACTGTTATTTTTTTCATTCAAATGACAAGAGAATGACTAAAATTGAGCACAAAGGAAAAAGAGCATTGATATCTCCTTAAGAACCTTCTGCTGGAAAGGCATATGGCAGCTGGTTTTTTCCTGTTAAGCCTCTTCTGCCAGGCATGCTTAGACCCAGAGAGAAGAGTTCAGCTGCACTTCACCACTCTGACAGCCAAGACTCCTCAGACAATGAACAAACAGTGCCGAGCAAATAAAGTCCTATACCTAACTGCTCACCACCACTCTGGGGAAGATGATGGCCCACAACTTATCAGTAGAAAGGAAAACTGCTTAACTTACTCAGGAAGAGTTTACCTGGTTATGTGCTGAAGGAGATTATTTGAGTGAGCCCAGGTTTCTCTGGAATAAAAATGGGTATGCTTACACATTCCCTATGCTGTGAAAGCATAAGTCAGTATAGCATAGTTAGCGACATTTCATCTGAAATGGCAAGATCTAGAGGATGACACCGCTTCCTCACCATCTTTGAATCCTTCTCAGAAGCAGATCTTGGCAAGCTGAGGGTTAACCATCCTACACCTCAGCTTCCTCAAGGTGGGTAGGGATGGACAGTGGAGGAAAAGTGTGCTAATGACATTTAATTTGTTCCAACTTTGTTACCTATTGGCACTCAGGTGAAAAAGGAGCACAGAACGGCATGAGCAAACAGATCAGCTGTTCATCCATTAACAGAGAGGAGCTGACCTTCACAAGTGTGCCTGCTGCACTCTGAACTAGCTCAAAACTGGGAGCACAGACAGCACTGCCTTTGCTCAGGCTGCATGATATAGATATGCTGTCTGATTCCGATATCTTCACTTACTTGTATTTTCCCAGCCATGAGTCTGCCATGATGGCTCCAATGACAGGCGTGAAATAACATAGCGCGGAAAAGGCATGGTACACAGCAGTGGAGAGATTCTCATCCCAGTGGAAGAAGCTTAAGAAATACAGGGTCAGGACAGCTAAAAGGAAACAAGCAAATCACATCAGATAATTAAGTTGTATCTCTGCAGGTAAGCAGGATCAAGGTGGCAAGAAAACCACTGATTTGTCTAGCAGCTATGAGCACTGTTGTGGAAAGATCTGTGCTTTCAGACCTGTTCCTCAATCTCTGACACAGGAAAAGCTAAAATGAGATATACCAGTAGCAGGCATTCTTTGCTCATAAACTTTTATGTTTAGCTAGAAAATATATTTTCTAGCTTATCTTACCATAACATGTAGTTCTGTTTATGCACATTTTCTATTTGCAAATTAGGTGCCTGTATGATTCAATTCCCAAACATGCTGATTGCACACAACTATGAAAAACATCACACAGCGGAAAACCAAGTCTGATACAGAGAATCATATAAAAATTTAGACTGGAATGTAAATTTGGAGCTCTCTAGTCCCAGCTTCTGCTCAGAGCAGGTGTAGCATCAATGTTAGGGTACACTGTTCATACCTGCATCCCAAAATGCCAATTTACTTTAAAAGACAGCTGAAACCACATACAGCACAGAACCCTAGAACCCCTAGACTAGCATACATAGAAACACAAGGATGGGAAAGTCGCTTCCCAGATACAGGTCACATACCTCTCATGCCATAGTAGGAGAAGCGCTCACAGAACTCATTCACCACAATGAAGGCAATGCTTAGGGGGTAGTTGGAGCCACAGAGTTTCTGCAGGACACAAATGAGAACTCTGTGAAAACCGTCACCCCAGCAACACATCCCCACAGTGCATGGGCAGTGGAGAGGAGTCTAGTTCAAAAACTAGGCTCAAAGGACTCAAAGGAGGGAGGGGATTCCACAGCTATTTTGCTTTGGTTAAGGCTCCCAGTGAATTAGCCTGGCTGACATGGGCCCACTAAGGACAGCCATGGAGATCTGTGAGCTGCCAGCATCCCACCATGCTCATAGCTCTAGGAACTCCAGTAAGGGTCGTACTGCTTCTCCGCTGCAATGCAAAAACCCACCGAGATGCAAAAACACCTTCAGATATCTTTTCTCCTAAGCTTCACATAAAGCTACTACCCTGCCCCAAAACTTCTCCCTAGAACCAGACCTTGCCTCGCAACTGGTAGACCCCAGGGAGCTGCTGTCTGCTTCTGTATGAATCTGCTCCCTCCTGTGTGACAACTGCTCTCAGTCTCTGCACCTCACTTGCACTGAACTGTGCCACCGCATTCACTGAAGCAAAGCGTCAGCCCTGTGTCCAGCACACTCTCAGGCATAGCATCCATTTCATATTGCAAGAACAATGACATAGCTATGGATAATTCAATTTGATTAATCAAAACTAAACAAAACAGCAATGGGACTGTCAAACCTCTCTGCATGTAGCCACTCTTTCAATGAATCTGACTTTACTTCAGCTAAAATCAGCTGTTTCCATGTGAAATACAAGGCATTTAAACAAATGAGTCTTGGCATGACCTTGCATGGGCCTCCTTCCTTCTTGCTACCCCGCTGATGCCCAAGCTAAGCAGCTTCCAGCTGCCTTGCAACAGGGAAAGCAGGTTTTCACAGCACTGTCCAGCCTCTGCCAGTTAGTGGGAAAGAGAGGCTGGCCATGCACTGGTGAGGGGTGGAGGGGGAGAGTAATATTACACAGCTGCATTTATATTTATGGTCTTAAACAGCCATGGTATGGGCCAGTGAAGTGAGATGAACTCTTCACAGGCATTTCTGTGCCTCGTGTCAGAAACAATGAATCCCTCTATTTCTTCCCAAAGTCCCAAATGCAAATACAGATACCAAAATAGATGTGTTTAGTCAGGTTTATTTTACCACCAAGTGACCTGAGCTTATTTGGATTTCTGAAGCAATGGCATCAAGTTTAGAGGAGTCTAGCTTAATGATGCTGTCTTGCTCAACATTGTACAAGAGCAACAAAAGAAGTTGGTTTTCCACAGAAAAAAAACCCCAAACCAACGAAACAAAAAAACACCAAACCCCACCAAAAAATGCTTTCCATTATCTAACCCAGCATATGTAAGCACAAATATTTTTGTCTTTTGTATTTTTTTTTCTCTCGCTATTTATGGGCTGCCTTTTTATTAAGAAACCCTTGGCCTCTTTCATTTACTAGAGTAAATCTGTAATTATCCATTTAATTTTGTATTTAGTCTGAAACCATCGTGCTCAGCATATGGCTTGTAAGACAGAGTGGGCTCCCCTGGAAACCACACTGGGGCTTCGTGGTTTCAGACTAGCCTAAAAATGGTGGCATACATAAGCAGTAAATTCACAAACACACAGACATATGCACATACAGCAGGGGTCCTCAAAGTACGGCCCCCCAGGGTCCTCAATCCAGCCACCAGTATTTACAGAACCCCCCTGCCAGGGGTTGGGGGGGGAAACCAAGCAGTCGCAGATTAATTCCTGCCACTTAATCCGCGCGCCGGCCCCCTGGTTAAAAAGTTTGAGGACCCCTGACATACAGAATACTTTTCCCCAACAAGTTTTTCATAATAAAGAAGAGCCGTAAGAGGCAAATTATGTTTCCTGTGGGTGCTTGGAGGCATGTTCTGAACTGGAAGTAAAATTGTATAAAAGGAATAGTTTTATTCCTCTCTTTCACGAATCTCACCATCAGTACTCGTGAGATTTAATAACATTTGATGGAGATGCAGGGGTGACTGTTCAAACCCAGATGGCCAGGTGTCAGGAACCCTGCTGCCTCAACTCACCCCGCCGTACCCGATGCACAAGCCCTGCTGGATTTAGCTGCAGCAGTTTAAGGTATCACATGCCACGCTGGCATCTGCAGTGACAGGAAACCTGGCAGTGTCTCATTTTAACCACTCCTGCTCTGGGATGGGCACTTCCTACAGATGAGCAGGGGAAGGAGAGCAGGAGGCAGTGACTTCCCAGCTAAACCTCCCATAGTGCCTGAGCCAGGACACAGAGTAAGTGCTTACAAACACAGAGCAACTACTTACAAGCAGGGGTACTTCCATCTGGCTTGTATGTCATGAGATGGCATTAGCATACACAGAAACCCTCATGTATTCTCCCTGCTGTATCACTGACCTGCCTGTGGCCTGCCTGGACATCCAAAAGTGGGAAGCTTTCATCCATGCAGAGCACCAGATGCAGTTTGCTCGCTTTCGCCGAGGAGGACCTTGCTCAGCAGAGAGCCCCAGCAAAAGCAAAGAGGCTAAGCTTGGATTCGTGAACACTCAGATAGTCTGCTGTGCTTAGCTACTGCTGTAAGCCTGGGGTTTGCAGGATTATGGAGCTCTTAAAGATACTGTGGAAGTTGATAGTCTGCATCTTTGGAAAAAAGAAAGGTCATTTAAAATGCCAGCTACAGGGGACATTTGTTTTCACCTCTCCTTCTTGCTGTCTAGCAGCAGAATGGGAAAAAGATTAGTATGTCCCAGGAGTTCTGGATATCCAATAGTTAATGTCTGCACAGCACTTAAAATGGCAAGTTAAATAGTTGGCTTACTAATGACATAACTGTGAGCCTTAAGAAGAAGTATTACAATAACTGTCCTGCAAGTCAAAGCAGGTACAATACATGCCCAGCTCCCCCTGAAGTCAGTACAATGGGCAGTGTTTAGGCATCAAGTGCTCAATCAGCATTAACCTGAAAATCTGCACGAACATCAAAGCTGCAAGGCAACAAAAAATTCACCCGAATCTGGCTTTAAATCAGAGGCAAAGGTGTAAACCTGAGGCTCTGGCACTACAGCTAGGGTCTGTAACACCCATCAGCGGCCCATCTTCAATCCCTATCCTTCCTTCTGCTTTGCAGCATCTGGGGACCATTTATTCCCTGGTGGGTTTCATCAAACTAAGCAAATGGACAGGTCAGCTCCCTCCCTCCCACAGACAACATCCTCCTTCACTTCAGAGAAGTAAGTCTTCTTGCACAAGGAAAGTGATGTTCAGGAAAAATGCAGCAATCAAAACCCTTACCCATTTTCCCAAACATTCAGACAGTTCATTTTTTCCCCCTTTAAGCTGCACTTTCTTAACTTAATCAGGTTAGTGGAGGGATTTTTGCCTTGAGTTGTTAATGCTTATTTCAACCCTCTGCAAGAAAGGGTGTTTGTCTCCAGCCAGAGCACAACAGAGGAAAGAACAGAGAGATCTTGCAGTGTTTAGAGCAAGCTGAGCAGAAAGCAAAGAAAAGGAAACCAGCTGTAACACTCACCGGGGATTTTTTCTGAACAGCGAAATCTCCTTTGGGGGGATCATCTCCTGCAGAAACAAAAGTGAACAAAGTTTCCTTGGATTCATTTCTCTGAAAAGCATTCATCTCCCCTCTCGCCTTGTCTCCCACCATGCTATGTGGCTGTGGTGAGTTGACTGGGAAGATTTCCAACCTCAGGCATGAAGTTTGATTCAGTTTGAGTTAACCCTAATTGAGCACATTTGTGCAGCCAGGGCAGAAAACGGAGGGAGATGCTACCAGGGGAGACAACTCCAGAGTTCAAGAAGAGTCAGGGAACACAGCCTAAATCATTCACAGGTTGGGGCTGTCAGCACTTCATGGCACAGACCGCCCTTTTGTTTGGCATGCCCCCAGCTATCATACGTGCACCAGCCCAGCACAGCCCTCTATGCTGAACAGATGTGAGCCGAATAAAAACCCCAGGTCCCAGATACACCTACATCCTGTGGATTTAGAAGCAGAGTGTGCATCTCCCTCCCAATACAGTAATGACAGGTTTATTCTGCAGGGATCTCATTCCACTGAAAAGCCACACATTTATCCCAAGTCATAACTACTAAAATGCTCATCATGCCAAACCCTCAGACAGTGGATGTCACGGATGCCTGCACTTTGTTAAATCATTTCTTTTCTATCCCAGGAGTGAAGCGACCCAGGGTTCGTTCCTGCACCAATTCCCTGGAGTGACCTATGGGACAGTAATCCAGAGGGCACAGCCAGCACCCCATCTCTACTTCCTATTATCCAAAAGGCCACCTTAGGGCTCCTTGTGGCAAACGCATCCTATGCTGTGCTGGGAGCCCCTGGATGCCCCCTGCAGCTGCATGGGCTCAGGTTCTTGCAGGTACCCTGTTGTCCCTCCTTCCATGCTCTTCTCAGGAATAGAGGAGCTCTTCATCAGTATTCTTCCAGTGCCAGCTGCAATTATAGAGCAAAATTCACAACCTTCCCATAAACCATTCTCAGTGGCTGTGGCTCTGCAGCATTCTAAGTGCAGCACAGGGGTTTTTTCTTCCCCTTTCATTTGGCTTCTTTAAAAGGCAAATGTTCAAGGAATTTTGCCAAACATTTCTCCCATATCAGCAAAAGTACAGACCACACCCAGAATCTACAGTTGGTACAAGGAGTCTCCATAAACTCATTGCTAGGTCCATTACTGAGTTGCTGCTACTGCTTGGGTACCACAGGAACCAGGTTGCAGCTGACAAACCAGGAAAGAGGCTTTTGCTCACACCACAGATCCCTAATCTGGCTTCAGCATTGCTAACAAGACCTGGAAAACACTTAGATGAGGGACTCAGACGTGACAGAGTGCCCTAAGGAAGCATAATTACTCTCCACATCCCCTCACATGCTCTGGCATTACTTCCTCTGAAAACCCCCAGGCATCCTGTTTCACTCCTGCTAAATGTGAAGCCCAAACTGCAGATGAGGCCAGGAAGGTCTACCTCTTTCTTATTCCCCTTTTCTTCTACAGCTGTGGCAAAGCAACACTTTGTTACCCCCACACACACTCCGTACTGCCACAGACCAGCTGCTCATCTTCAGCCCTCCCAGTGATTTGCACACTGGCACGACTTTGCTTTTTCCCCTGGGTCACTTCTCAGGTGCCATGAACAGCCTCCAGAGAGCTAGGGTTTGTTAAGCCCATTTCAGGGGCAAGACTTGACTCAAAAGCATACCCAGCAACGGGGTCAGTGCAAAGAACAGGACTTGTGCCCATTGGTCCCGTCTCCTGCACACTGGGTTAGCAGGTACTTTTGTGTCCTACAAGTCTGACCCTGCACTAGAGGTAGCAGGAGTAATTCTGAGCCCTCTGGCCGTATCACTTACTGCCCCAAGTATCTCTACATGACCCCTGGTAGAAATCTGCTGTGTTCTGCCATGCACAGGTGAGCAGAGCAAACACAGCAGCAAAGTTATTAAAGGAGTAATACAAAAAAAAGACCGAAAAGGTTTTGCCATCCCTTGTGCAGGGCTCCCACGCTGCTACAACATGATGCCTTAATATTTTCAGCATCCTGCAGCTAATATTTCCTCTGTGTGTATACAGTCCTGTGTATCACATAAACTAAATGATTTTTTTTAAATACTAACATGAAAAATCGTATCAGTCAGTGGGATTAACATACACTACTTGTCAAATACACTGCAGAGCTGTTTAGGCCATTAGCTGCCAGAAGGTCTTCTCAGAGAGAAAGGGAAAAAAATAATTCAAATGTCTGGTAATAAATGGTAACTCATGGCAAACAGCAAGAAACAAGGTAAGAAGAATAAATTTGCAACCACCTCAGATACAAATTAATTCAGAATAAGACTCGATAGAAGGAGACCTGTGCGGCTGGGCTGAAAATCAGGAAGAAATTGTACCACAAATGGAAATAAGGTGGCATTTCAGAAGACAAGTACAAACAAACAGATCAAGCATGGAGCAACAGAGGCTGCAAAGTTAAGACACAAAATGAATTACAGCTAGCAGGGGGACAGAAAAGGCAATAAGAAAAGGTGTTAGAAATGCTGACAATATTGAAGAAAAAGAAAGGAAAATGAAAGCCTGCTATTTAAACTAGAAAATGAGCAAACAAAAGCTCATCCAAAGAAGCCAGAAAAGTTGTGTCCTTTTTGTTTGTCTTCACTCAAAAACCTAAATTGCCTAAATTGCAACAAGATGCATAACACCATTAAAATGAACCTGTAGGAATATTGGTGAAATGAGACAAAAACTGCTTAAAGAATATTTGGATACCTCACATGTACTCAAATCATTAGAGCCTGATGAAGTTCACCTTCAAATGCTGAATGTGGTATTAAACCACTTCCCTTGTGAAGGGCAGAAGCAGGACAAGCATCAGCACTGCCTTTAAAAAGGCAGGGTAGGATAACCCAGGCATGTTCCTCCATAGCCAGAGAGATACTTGATCGGATAATCCCTTCTAAGCACCAAAAGGAGAATAAAGATTACAAAACAGCCGTTTTGGATTGGAAAAACTGTTCTCAAACCAAACGGGTTTATTCTTTGGTGACAGGGTAAGTGGCATAACAGCTAGAGCAACTGTGGATGTGGTATATTCTAGTGTCTCTAATATCTCTCAAGGAGCAGAGGGTCCAGATGAAATACCCATATAATGGGCAACTGGAAAATCCCTCTCAATGCAGCTATCAATGATTTTCCATCAGATTAGGAGGGCACAAAACACACATCTTCAGCTTTTCTATGAGCAAAGACAACATAAGCGCAGCCAGCACAGTGCTCATGTTTGTGTCTGAAACCAGGATGAAGAAGCCTGGGGGAGTACAGGGATGGATTCAAAACTGCTAAATGGGACCACTTTGCAGCTCTGGAATGAAAAAGATGAAACTCAGGAAAGCCTACTACCAGATGCTGCCTCTACCCATTGACAGGAAAAGCAGCCAGAGACCAACTACTTTTCATTTTTGTCAAGGATAGGATGAGAAAATATTTTTAGTAAAGAAGATTTGGGGCTGCTTTTGTCCAAATTCCCTTTCTGCAAGGACAGGTGAGCACTGGAACAGAGACAGCATGGCTGGGGCTGCAGGGTTCAGGCAATCCCTAATGTCTGTTATGCAAGAAAGCATTAGGGACCGGCTAAATATCAGGTCCTGTCCCAGATCAGGCAGATGGATGAATTTACGTGAAAATCATGTGCTAAACAACTGGTAAATATGAAAGCAAGGACTGCTTTCTGTAACATTTCCTCTTTTCTGAGTTTTCATTTAGGCAAGTGGACAATCTGCAGGACAATTCATGTTCAAATGTAATATTAGAGCTACCAGATGCCTTGCATAGCCAGAAGTTCCCACAAATACATTTTTCTATGACTTTCAGTTCATAATTTATTTTTTTCTGGTTCCTAAATCCACAGGAAGACAATCTGCATTTTCTCTTTGCATTTACAATCTCAGATTCTCACTGTTTGCTGCTGCAGTCCCGTGCACATTAATCTGTTTATACTCAACTGATCTCTTCATTTTTATCTGTATTCATCCTGTGGTACAATCCCTTCTTGATTTTCAGCTCAGCTACACTGGTCTCCTAATAATGAGTCTTATTTTGTATTCATATACACTGGCCATGCTTTTATAACCCTTTTACCATATCTGTATTTTTCTCTTTCTCTCTAGGACAAGGTTATAAGAAGCTATATGAATGTATGCCAGCAACACTTCGGGCTTAATGACCTGGCCCTAGATGGACAAGATAACCTCTCCAGGTTTCTTCTGGCTTGTTTTCGCCAATTCTTTGATTACAGGAAAAAGCATGGCTTAACTGATTCAGACAGATCAGGACTGGTTAACATCACCTGCAGACTTCTCTCAAACTTCAAATTTAAGAGGATGATGTATCAAATCACTTGAACAACCAGGAAAATAGACCAAAAATCTTCAGACCTGCATCTCTGTTCTATTCACGAGTCTTACAGACTCAAAATTGTAAAGGTATTTAGCTTAATACCATTAACAATAACAAGTACCTAATCTGTATTTAAGAGCCTGTCATCTGGTCACTAGACAGCCTGTAACAGAGAAATTTCTGATCCCTCCTGGTGCCTTTTTGTCTTCAGTTTCTTCTATGGTTAGCAAGAGGAAATCTTTAAAAAATTCTCTCACCAGCTTGGGCTTCCTCTGCAGCCTGCAGCATGCCGTCCCCCTCTGCCATGCCTGCTGCTTCCAGCGCAGTAGATGCCCCCAGCTCTGTTGTGCCTGAAGATGAACCTCGCTGAGCAATCCTGGCTCACTCCCACCCTGTTGTTAATGTTTCACTTCACAATAACAGTCCTTTGGTCACCAATAAAATAGTTAAACTTTCATTTATTTTTGATGTTCAGTAATCTCTGCTCAGCTCCCAAATGTCACAGGGAATCTGCCTTTCTCCTTGAATGCGGACTCTAAGGCTGCATGGCATCTGTCATGGATGTTCATGGTCAATCACTTCATGCTGCAGCTGTGCTATCTTTCAATAGAATTCCTACTTCTGGATGAGAACAGGGACTGGACCTGTGACTAGACAATCTACAGCTGGCCATAAATCCAAACTTTTGTCACTGTACACCAGCTACAGAACTGGCCTTAACTATGCACGCCTTTTAGCAGTTAAGGTTGTGAGAAGGCACAGGTTTCCATCCCCTTTTGGCAGACTGGCTTAGGTTCCTGGTTCTTCACATGTCACGCAGGAATGCAGAGATAACATCGGCATGCTGTTCTCCCAGACCCTTTTTCACCTTAAAGCCACGACCTGCCTGAAGGAGGATCAACATTTTTTTCTACCACACTTCTGCTGTTTATTCCTTTCTGCTTTCCCCCATAACCTCCCCTAAACTGCTGCGACTTCCTTCCAGAGAGGCTTTAAGGCATCTCCTCTGCAGGGGAAAACCCCAGATATTTTCTGTAGACACAGAAATGGCTCACAGTGAAATTCTGTGTGTTCAGCAGTAAGTAGAACAAAATGGGGTCTCCATCATCACATGCCATGGCCCTGAAGCCACCTGCATCCTTCCCCTTTTCATTGCACTGAAATCCCAGTCCCACCTGCTTCATAGCCCCATATCTTTCATCACCTCAACATACAAAATGCAGTTAAGGCTACAAGCAGGTATGCAGTTCAGGCTACAAACAGGTATGCAGTTCCTAATGAACTTTGCTATCAGCTGAACGGGGGAACTGGGCAGGACGACTGGAACAAACACACTGGGGAAACACTGAGAGACATCCAAACTTTACAGTGAAGAGAAACATGCAGCAATAGCTATGTATATGTGCAACAGCAAGCAGCCTAAGCCAATCACAGATCAAATTCCAAAACTAAATGAGGAATAAATTCTTACAGGTGTTGAGTCATTTGATAAAGATGCTGAGTTATTTGACAGAGCAACAAGGAACGCACAGCCTGAAGTGAAAGGAAGAACCGCACAAACAACTCATAAAAAGAAGATGGCAAACTGCAAGTGGCTTGGGAAAGAAGGACTGAAGCATAACTTTAATTATGGCTACAAAAGGGCAGGCTACTCACATAAGATATACCAAAGTGTAGGTAGACAGTAAGGAGGACTTAAATCTAGAATGTATGGCCAGGATCCAGGGAGTGTTGGTCGTATTATAAGAAGTTGTACCATAGATAAGTGCAAAGCTAGCAGTATGAGACTGGGCAAGCACTGTGAAAAACAAGAGAAAAGAAGTATGACCACTACAGGTGAGACAATGCAATACAGAAGAAATGCTGGAGGGAGAACAGTTGTTGGGAAGAATATAAAGCTTTACTTGGTAACGTTTGTGACTTCTGTTTGAAGATTAGGGGGACAAAACACATCAGGAAGGGCTTTTATTTCCAAACAACTTTTTAAGAGGCTGTCATAACATGGGAAAACTATGATCTTTCTTTTCATTGGAGGGAATGTTCAAGCAAAATACAGGGAAAGGTACAGCTGATCAGCTGAGGCAGGAAATGAAGAAAACCCAGCACAAACAAAATACAACCACAGATTTAAATTACTTTCTAGGCTCTCAAGATGGGAGTACCACAAAACCACTGCAAAAAATTGAAAGTTGACTCCAGAATAAGACTTGTGGTCTTTCAGAACAGACCACTGATAAACAGTAAGTGGATACCAAGAAAGGCTATATATTGCATTAAAAAAAAAAAAAAAAAAAAAAAAAGAGTCAGGAATAACTCAACTGTTCACGCTGTCAGTAAGGAGGTGGGCTAAATGAGCTCTTGAATTCCTTTCCCTCTATTTTCTCCTCCAGTTCTAAGCGGTACTTGGTGCTATGAGATAAGGTACTATGCACTGACTCAAAACTGACTGGTAGCACTGGTTTCAGTAAACTCAGGAAATAGAGAAAATGGACACCCAGGTGCCCCAAGTAATCTGGACCCAAGGGTACATGCCAGTCCTTGGGATGTTTCTGTGTTCTTCCCCTCCTGTTTGGCTTTTGTTTCCCTTTTATAGTGATTTAAAGGATTTTAGGAATGCTGCCCACTTCTTAGAGACAGTCCCTAGTTAAAACAATAGCTAGTTTTATGGTTCACATAGGTATGTAAAGTCAGCAACAGAGTACTCTGAGAAAACAAATCAAGAAAAGGAGAGCTAAGATAGGTGTACAAGGAAATATAAACTCAGTTTCCAACACACTAGTCAGTGCTGTTTGACTCACAAGGGTATAAGTAATCAATTCTGAATGTCTTTTTTATGCCCCTAACAAACAAGATGTGCTAGTCCCTCAGACACCCAATGCCAGAGCTGTCTGGTTCAGGTATAACTCAGGCTCTCTGTTCAAAACCTCTGAATAACAGAGAGAGTCTGGTAACAGAAAAATCTGAACATTCACCCAGTCCACTTGCCTGGGGCTGAGGGTGGGTCCCCCTCATCGAGTGAGAAGGTAGGAGGTCACTGCAGCTGGAGGAAAGGTTATAAGGTGTGGCAGAACTTTGGAAAAGTACTTGAGGACCGTTTGGTGTCCAAAGAACTTTTTCTCCCTGGTCACATTGTTAAGCCAAATCTGGGTTCTTCACCCAGTGTGCAAAACCTGGTCAACACACAGAGCCAATATATTTGTTTATTGCATGTCTGCACAGAGTTGGGTGCTAGGTGGTAAATCCACAAAGATAGCGCAGCTCTTAACACACAACACTTTATACACTTTAAAAAATTGTTAGCCATTATGTTTAGTCACACTTAATTCTCATGGGTTCTTATGGGCCTCCTCTCCATTTTAAGGTGCAGTATTCTTTCTTTTCACCACCCTGTTCTGTGGGTAGAGAGCTTTCTTTGCTCAAGGGTGAACCTTTTAGGTATGCAAATTAGGATAGTTCACACACAGTTCCAGTAATTTTCTGTTTGGTCTCATTAACCATTTGGTTCTCCTTGAGCTTATCTTGCTATTTCTTAGCTTGGGCTACTTATGGCATCTATTCCTTCTTCGAAGGCCTTATTAACTACTTGTCAGGCTTAATTAACATCCTCTGGTTTTCAAATTCTTGTTTTCTTTAAAGGAAGTAAATGTATCAATATCAGAAGCAGGATCTTACACAGCACTTTTCAGAAGCAAGTCTCACGGCATTTCACTGAGCATATCAGTATCTCCATTTCAGAGATGAGAAAAGGAAAGAAAAAACATCCTGACAAAGGCAGACTCTGCTGAAACCTCTTGCACACCAGCCCAGTAGTCTATCCATTAAGCTGCCCTGCCCGTAGTATTATCAATGCAAAGAAAAAACAGATACTGATCTTATCCTGCCACAGGCTCCAAGAGCTAGCTCAGCTACTGAAGGTATCACAGCCTGCAGCAGCCTTGGCTCTGGAGGAATGCAGAAAGGCAGAAAGACCGTTGCATCTCAGTTATCCCTCCGGGATACTGCCTTGGGGATTTCCCTTTTTGCACCAACCCCTCAGCTGGCCAGTAGCTCCTTTCCAGTGGCACGTTCCACACCCTCTCCCACCCAGCTCCAGAGTAAAAAGCTGTTTTTACTCACAGATAGCCTTTCCTTCAGCAGAAGGCAGCTAGTAATGAGAAAGCAGGAATCCTGTAACTACTCTATTCCTCACAGCCAGCTCACAGGGATGTCCAGCACGAGGAGGGTCTACTGGGCAGTGAAGGAAGGGACACAGCTACGGGATGCGGCAGCAGGACCTGGGGGTTCAGTTCTGACCATGTTACTTGTCAGACACCTCAAGCATGTATTTCAAGTTTCCTAACCTTAACTCCACTGACCACAAAATGAGAGTCAAGCAGCACTAATCTCCTGTACATCTGGGGCAAATGGTTTCATTCAGTAATCCGGCTACAGGATAGGAGAATCTCAGAGAAGCAATTAATTCCAACATTTCCAGTTTTTTTCATACACCCATAGTACACAGCCAGATTGTTTCATTCTTTGCAAGCTTCTCTGTCAGGACACATAATGCACTGCACAATTTCAAATCTTTGCCATCACAGGGAGGGTATTCTCACCATATCCTAGCACACATCTGATTTTTTGACTACCGTTTAAGTCAGATTGCAATTGTGTAATCAGTATTTCATCAGGGCAAGCTGCCAGAGACAGGGAACATGTAAATCCCCAAATACCTCTGTTCTGATTAAAAAACCTGCAGATCTAATCCAGAGAGAGATCAGCTCTCTGACAGTGACCCCTCCCAGATGCAAGCACAGACAGATATGATACAACCTTCTGCATTCTGGTGACTGTCATTTCCACTGAGATGTTAATCAGATCCTCCTCAACCAGCTCCCTCCACTGCCACACCAAGGGCCAGGCAGATCAGGGGCTCATCCAAGATTCATTAACTCTGGTTCCATGCATTTTAATAACAAGCTCGCAGTGCCATCCATTCTTTTCAGCCTTCCCCCACAGCAATCATGGGGATCAATTTGCTAACAGAGTGAGTGCAAGTAGCTCTGCGCTTCTCACTGGAGCTGGTGAGTCTTGTGGGTTTTCCCTGCATCAGGTCACAGAGGGACTGGCACAAAATTAGAGATCTTTTTGCTTTTTTTTTTTTTTTTAACGTCAATTTCAACATACAGCTTTGGGGTCTCCAGGGGCCCTGACACTTCATAGCACAGTTCATTTAGTCCTGGCCGTTCTATGCCCAGAGCAGTCTGCTCTTTACTGGCACTTGTGGCAAACCCCCTTTGAGTTTGGCTGGGAGAAAGGCTATACTCTGTAGGAGGAAGAATTCATCTGTGCCTCTTCTCCTTATGCTAACTCCCCCCAAAAGGTCTGCTTTTCCTAGGAGCTAAGTGGCATCTGATCCACCTGACATCAGTGGGACCAGGGGTGCCCAGCCCTTCCCAGGTGCCACCCCCCAGCACATAACTTCCTTCTGCCGAACATGCCTTTCTCTCCAAAATAACCTCTCCTGTCTCAGCAGCTTAACTGAAGCACACCTGGCTATGACTGAATACTCAATCAGGCACTTTCTCCAATTATTCTCTTCTGTCCTCAGCCTGTCTCCTTCCTCCAGAGATCTTGCATGGGGATGTGCCCATCACACCACAGCAGTCCTGCATGTCATACCTGCAAACGTTCTGCATGCTTCACTTGTGCAACGAGCAACCCTGAATACAGAAATGTTTTTCCCACGGGCACACAAAAACTACCTCTTGTGCTTTCCAGCTTGTGGCCACCCAGAAGCTACCAAGCAGTGCTGAACGTGCAGAGCAGCAGCATGGCACATGCCCAAGCAGCAGGCAACAGTGTACATTGCTCTTGCTGCACCTGCAGGCCACCACAGCCTTGCTGGCTTCACCAGGAACAGAGCCAGCCCCAAGTGTTTTGAGTGATTGCAGACACAGGCTCAGAGCATGAGCCCTACACAACAGCAGGAGGTTTAATGAAGTCAAATTAAGTCACATTCACTCTTCAGGCTACTACACTCACCTCCAGCCTTTCTGCTTTCCTAATCTATTTCTAAACAGTACCTCATACACTATAAGGACACAAACACACTGCAGATTTCCAGTATCTTCCTGTGGTGAGATATCAGCTATTGATCTGCTCCTCCTTTACACTTATTACTCACCAGCAGCCAGTCTCGCCTGTATCTGAGCAAAGCAAAATGCCCAGACCTAGCAGAGGTTTCACTAGTTCCCTGTTTAAGAGAAAATAAGTCTCTTAAACCTATCTTCCTGGAGAGGACATCTGCCTGGCAAACAGGGAAAAGCTCATCAGCTACAATAGCAAGATGGGAGTGGTACATATGGGTTGTGAGGTAGCATAGGCATGTACCAGACACAGCAAGAATTTATAGATAATGAAGATGTGCCCGTTCAGGTCAGTTACTACATTTACTGCAGACTAATCTGTGATGTGTGACAAAGGGAGATGGCATTTCCACCCTGATGAACAGGGTGCTGAGGATATGCTGGTATAGGCTTCCCACCACCTCTTCCATCTCCTGTGCCCACAGCTAGCACATCTTTGCTGTTTGACATCAAGCCTTTAGATGTATCCAAGTGGTCCTGTATAGCCCTTATTAAACAGAAGAGAGCACACTGGTACTCACTGACAGAGAAATACATTAATGCCAACATTTATTAGATATAATAAACCCATGCCAAAAAAATGCAATCACTTTTTGCATGATCTCCAGCTATGCCTAGGCTACATAAGATCTAGCATGCCAGCCGTTTAAGATGCAGAGGGCTACTTGAGAGGTACATATTCAATTGACTTAACCTTTGAGTGCTCAGCAACTTGCAAGATTTGTTTATAGAAATAATCACTTTCAGAAGCAAAGTGTAAACTGCACTTTTTGTCCATCTCCCATTCAGTTTTACCTCTAACAATAAGTCACTAAAGAGACTCAACATGGAATGCCTTAGCATTGTACTCATGTAGAAATATTTCTTTGCTGTATACACTCAGATTAACATTCATTCTCTCCAAGATAAAGACAGCTAGAAATATTTTGAGGGAATAAAAGTAGTTTTCAGCATTCCTGACACTTCCTATTGTTAACAAACAGACGATCTTATAATGGTAAAGTCAGAGGAATAATTCCTCTCTTATACTAGATCTGATTGACTAGACATGACAGATGGTGGTTTTATTACTTTCCGTCTTTATGCCATTCTGAAAGAGACCTCATTGAATGCAGCCCAGGCTGCGTTTTGAGTCTTAACCTCTCAGATAAGCAAACCCCGTTTCATCAGGTTAATGGATCCTTACTTGATTCAGGAAGGCAATTTTCCTTAAAGTTATTCTAATCAAGTACTCGGAGCCCAAATTGTCCGGGCTGATTGACTGCCAGCAACTGGGAGATCTTTCTACTAAGAACCATATTTATTTTCAAAGAGGGAAAACAAGTTATTATTATTATAAAACCAATTCTATCTTGCATTCAGTGACTTCTCAAATACTAGCTTTTACTGCAGTCACAGAATTAAAGATAAAAGTAAAGTTAATGCAGTCTTCCTCTCAGTAGTTTTATTAAATAACAGGCAGGAAAGGAAAATTAGAGAGAAAGAGATGGCCTGCTGTCTGTCGGCCCCTATGGTATAGCATCTGACCTTAATCAGCACGGACCCCTTCAAACACAGGCTCGCTCCAACCTGTCTTTCTGTATCAGCCTCCAAATTGAGGGCTGCCAGCCCAAGTAACTTTGCCACCAGGCTGGGAAGACGTGACAAAGGAATATCCATCTTCTAAAAGAAAAGCTCTGAAGGAAAACCAGTACCTCAAGGATGATCCCTATAAATCTTGTCTCCTGCATGGCATCCGGCTCCAGTTTGGTGCTACAGCTGCTTGGGAGTGCAGTGACAGCCCATGTGGAGATAGGGATCATAGTGTCCTGCTGCCTTGGCTCTTGGTTGACTCAAGTCACTCCAGCATAAGTCCTGCCAGCTGTGGGGCTGCCCAGGCTGCTTGAAGAAGTATATGGGAGGTCAGACCTCTACTACTGCCTCCCACCTACTGCAAGACTGGTCCAGCAACTGAGCAGACATAAGAAGGAGGAAAAGGTTGTGCAGAAAACCAGCCACAGACACAAGAACTGGGCCCACAACCCCTGAAGGATCATTCTGTCGGTGCTTTTACTTCTCAATGCACATACTACCTTTTCACACAGTTCACAAGCAGGTGTGTCTGATGCCCCCTCAGACATTCAATACTAGATTTCCACCTCCAGAAAGCCTGACCCCAGGAGCCTCAGCTGGAACTTGCAGGGAAAGCAGAGCAAGCTACTTAACACAAAAAAAAATTCATTTTCTGTCCTAACAGCTCTGCTGAAATTATTGATGCCTCAAATGAAACGATCATTCTCAATGATTTTTATCTAGCAGTCACCAGATTTTTAGGGTTGAGTCAGGCAGAGCATTACACTGTAATATCAAGGCAGGCATCTTTAAAATGGTGGTTATTCTGCAGGAACCATAAAGTTGCTAGAGAATACATTAACTCTTTCATTCCTCAGAAGGACTATAAGGCAAGGAGAGATTGTCAAGCTGTGATGCAAGGGGAACCCAGAAACCTATATTCTCTCCCTCTTTATGATACAAACTGGTCCTTCAATCGTGCTCTGGTTATGCTCATAAACAAAAAAACCCCACTAAGGACCTCAGAATTCCCTCTCTACTGAGAACTCACAGAATTTACATTCAAGAACAGCATAGCAAATACAACCAGGAGGGTAACAGAGCAAAAAGCAGCTAGAAAACAAGTAGCTTTCATGCATGCTACAATCATGCTACAATCATGCTACAACAGCACTGCTGTGCTACACACAAACCTAAGAAACAACTACTAACCTCTATACCACAAGAACAGTATTTCACCCTTGAAGAGCATTCAGCAAATCCAGCCCCCACAGTAACACTACCCAGACTAGTGAGACGCGCTGCCACCCAAGTACAGCTCAGCTGGGTCCACAGATGTACCTCATTAAATTAATTATCCCATATTTACTTGGTGAAGACCCAAACTTCATTAACTCCCACTCTTCCTCATCTCAGATTGAGTTCTTCTTATGCTTGATTCTCTAAATATTTTATCTTCTATTTTTGAAACACCTTTAAGATACAGAGGAGCATGAAAGGTTTTATCCCTGTTTTGGAGCAGTAGCTGCAACTTTCTGCTTGGTTTACACTGAGGCTGGGATTTGGGTACCCAGGAGGAACCCAGGCACAGGGGAGGGTGTTTCAAAACAAGGTAGGGGACAGCCTCACAAGATTTCCATCATTATATCTCACAAGAACAGTCATTCTTAACATGTTGGAGAACGCATTTTTTGGTAAAAGCTTATGACAGAATTTTATTTTTTAAGACTTCTGACCTCCTCTGGATTAGAGAGGGAGCATGGCCTGTTCCAGGCTTGGATACCAGGTGGGAAAGGTGGGTTTGAATCGGAGGCTCCCAAGCTAACGTAAGAAAGTATGGCTAGGCTCAGGCTCAAGGATTAAAAGTTCCCAGGCTTTCCTCAAATGTCTCTGTTTCAGGTTCTCTCATGTAGCCTGTCACATTTAAAACACGGCACGCTGCAGGAGAGGCAGCCTTTTAAAATAGCGTTCTCCTTGAATATCGTTACAGGGTTGATTGAGGACACCTTTGGGATCAGAGCAAGCACCACTGGAAATTGTTCAGAAAGGGGATCAATAGAGAGGCATAACTTAAAAACCATGTTACTTGCGGCGACAGCCTCCAAGGACAACCCTGAAAATTTCCTCACAGTTAAACAATCCCAGAAGAAGTAGGCATCTGTCCCTGTTAATTACTGCTGGGGAAACAAGGTATCAGAGCAGCAAGAGGAAAAGTTAAGTTTGATTCTTACTAGGTCTCATCTGCTACACCAGGTTGTTGTTTTTTTTAAATGAGCAGTGTACAGGGAGAGAACTTGTCCCTGGGCCAAATGCAACCCCCCCATAAATTGGGTGAATGGACCATAAGCAAAACTCACCCCCATCCAGTTCCCAGTGTCTGGGAATAGCTGAGTCCAGCTCCTTTGGAGAGAACCACAAAGAGGCTCCACAGCTATCGGATAAGCTGTCCCAGCAGGTTTCTCATTGCCTTTATTGAGTGTTGGGTCAGACCCCATGCACAGAAGTGTCTGTGATCAATGAACCCGTGATTTGCTAGTTCTGCCCAAGGGCTTATTCACAGTTAATCCAAACCAACTTGATTCATGAAACTGGCTGGAAATCTCATCAGAACAGGCTTTGTAGAGAGATTTCTGGCACTTTTGCTTCCAGCACTGGCTGAAAATAGAGCAAAAAGAGACTCCAGCCTCCTCTAAGTCATTTTGTCAGAGCTGAAGATGGGTGATTAATTCACAAATAATAATAGCAGCTTGCTCATTTTCTGCCTTTTGCTTACACACATACCATGAATAGAGATGTTTTTTTCTCAGGTTGCTTTGTTTTTCAGAACTATTTGTCAAGTGGTTTATGCAAACAGTTTCAGGTACTTCAACAGTATTAGTCATCTGCAATGTAAGCAGGCACAATGGGACACATAGGTTACATCATACACCTCAGAGTTTTTCACCTGGATGAGCACACCTCTTAGAAACAGGTTTGCAGTGCAGATTTGTACAACTCTCATTCTGAAGCTCTTTCATTAATATTTTGGGTGATTGCCTCAAAACAGTCCACTCCCACAAACATTCCTCACACAACATCTGTCTGCTCAAACACTCCCAGCTGGGGAACATGGAAAGAACAGGAACACAATCAAAGCACATTACTTACAGAAATATCTGCAACAAGTCTCAAAGAAATGTGTCAGTGGAGTGTCCCCATATGGAGGGATTTCCATGGCAGGAACAGTGAAGTGGTCCAATACAAAAAAACAGCACTATGAACTGTTTAAACTTTAGGATGTGTCTGAGATGAACATAAGGAATACAAGGTTAATTCTTCTTGTACCCACAGCTGCACTTGTACACCACAGTGACATACAGAGAACAAATGGTGAAACAAGCTTTTGGCCTCGCTGTAACGTTGTTCTGTTTGTTGTCCCTGAAGGTTTTCAGTTAATCTTCATCTGTGGGTTTGGCTGGACAAATGCAGTGGTAAACCTCCCCTCTCTGATTTCTGTATGCAAATGTAAAGCTTCTTGAGGATTCATTAACTCTTTAATTCATCGTTCATGTATTTCAAGGGAGTCTTTCATATTTTCTGTACCACTCAGTGCCTTCGTAAGTACAGAGTTATTGGTGGGGTCTCTTTCTGACTTGGCATGTGCTCCAGAGGAGGGCTTTTGTAGAAACAGCTGGTCCTACAGGGAAGATAGACAGCTAAAACAGGAATTGTGTTGGAGCTAGCTTAGCCAAATGTGGTCCCTCTCAGCCCTAGAGCTTCCTCCTCTTTTCACACTCCCTGTTGGGGAATGGAAGGCACCTCAAAGGATTTGGCTATATCAAGCCCAATTACCAAAAGTGATTAGCAATCAGAATTGATGTCATGTGCTTTCAAGAGTTCATATTCAGCTTAATGCCTAAAATTAGATTTAGGCTTTGGTCAATGGCAAGCAGGAGGGAAACTTGCTGTACTGACTACTCAGTTTCTCCAGAAAGCCAGTCCTCCTGTGAGTGCTGAACACTTCTCAGGTACCCCCACTTTCCACACAAGCAAGAATCACTTTGCCATTTAAATACAGCTTCCAGTCAGGTAGGAGCAAGCCAGGCAGGTTGTGCTGTATTCCTAAGGCAAAATAACCTGGGGTTTTTAATTGCTCAAGAGAGAAAAAAGGTGTTTTTCTTCAGCCTTGCCTTCATAATCCACTGTAAGTCTAAAATTTGCTGCTCCTGAGAGTTGGTATGCTGCAGAAGAACAGAATCTGATACAGGTGGCCAGCTGGCCATCCACTCAGGCACCCTGTGCCCCGATCCCTACATCCCAAGCATCTCAAAAGCACCAGCAGCTCCCTCTCAGTTCAGGCATGAGGCTCCAGAGAATGTAATTACTTCAGCCCCAATGCTCAGGTTGCTGAACAACCTGTGGCATGTTAGTTGTTAAATAAGGCTGATCGGAGAGCACTGTACTGATCATTTTAGAGGAGATAAACCAGACATTCAAGATGCTTGTGACAGAATAATTCAGAGGACATGATAAGATGCAGTTGGATCCCTTGAGATTAAGGTTCTGATTCTCCTCTCATCTGTTCTGGTGAGAAGCAGGAGGAGCTGCCTTGTCAGTGGAGCTAGACCTGTAGCAAAATGGTTTGATAGGAAGAATCTCCTCCCTGGGTGTTGGCAGGACTACACTGAATTGAGGACATCTAGGTCTCCAGATCTCAGTACCATCTGGCTGCTCAGGGAACCCAGCTCATTTCCACAGTGGGTGTAACACACTGCAGAATGCATGGACCCCCTTGGGGTCCGGGGACTTCCAGGCTCCCTAGCGCAGAGGCAGGAGTCTGAAAGCCCCACAAGAAGTTTGCAGTTCCCGTTGCTGCTCTTGGCAGGGAATCCAATACTTCTGGGGTCTTCTACACACATAGACCTGAATCTGCTTGAGCCATGTGAAGTGCCCTTCAGATCCCAGTAACTAGCTTCGAAGGTACATATGCTGGGTCATGGATATGAAGCCCTCCTCAGAGACAGCAGAGAGAAAATATGAGGTACATAGAGGCAGGAATTCAGGCACTGATGACTGTGAGACCACTAAGAAGGGGGGAGCTCAATTTGCCATAAAAATCATAGACAGGCATATAAAAAGCTTTATAAAATATTCATTCTGCCTTAGAATTCATGCACAGGAAGAAATCTGTCAAGGCAAACATGCCCCAAGCAAGCACCACCTAGGAAATGCTGAGGCAGTTCTCCTGCCCGCTCCCCTCAGCATATTGCCATGTCAGGTCAGTAAAAACAGGGCTGGACAATACTTCAGTTTATAAAAAGGTCAAGGCTATTTTCAGCCAGCTGCACTTGGTATGTGGAGCAGCCCCAGCTCATCACATCTGTCTGCCCCTAATGCTCCATCCCTATGGTATTTCAGAACAGCTACTTTGACCACACTTAGTAAAACCAAATAAATCTGTATTTTTAAAAAGGGCTGTGTGGGAAACTCACAGTGTGTAAGTCTAGAATAAACGGAAGATTGTAGAAAAATTATGTCTGGTCATTGCCACACAGAAATCGACCTTGGAATGAATCATATGGGGCAACCAAGAAAAAAAGAAAGTATCGTAAATGAGACTAAAGAGAGCAGACCTTGCTGAGACACTGCATTGTGAATGAGGGCGAGAGGGATCTAGCTGCAAGTGTGTACAGTGTGAGGCCAAGGACACTGCCTCTTGACTTGGTTGAAAGCAGCATCGCTGCCAGATGCTCTCACATCTTTCTGTTGTACTCCAGTGCTACCCACAGCCAGGGAGACAAGCAGGAACCAGCTCACCCAGTCTGTCCCCATGCCAGTGAAGAAACAGCAATTCAGTGCAGAAAGTTGACACCTAGGCACAAACACCTTCCTCAAGCCCCTCACGTCACCAGGGTGGAAGATGGATCATTACTAATAAAAACAGAATGATTTGGTTTCAAAATGATCTCAGGGAGTCAACGGCTGCTGGAGCAAACAGCCTATTTCACGAGAATTTAGCAAGGGAATAATTTAATGGAGCTCAGATAAAAGGCAATCACCTGGAACTCAGATTTAGAAGGAATTGCTTTTTTTCTGAATTACTGGTTTGGAGGTTAAATAAGGAGTACTCATTTGACTGCACTTTTCTTGCATGCTTTCCCTGATCAGTGCACTAATGAACTCAACCATATGGGGAAATGCTTTCAGTCCCTCCCCCACCTCCCAAGTAGCAAGCTCTTTATTAAAAACTAATGATTCTCATTTTTAAAATTAGCACTCTGCAAATTTTGGGGCAACTTCAACCCCGGAAAAAATAGGAGCAATCCCCTTTGCACTGATTAGGAGTTCCTCGTTCTCAAAAAATCCCAAGGATCTCTTAAATTGACTGTCTTGATTAAAGATGGGCTTAGCTTTAATTGAGTAATTGGTGTGGTTTGTTACCGTTGGTTATGGCAGACATTTCCTCTGCTGTACCTTGGCCAGACAGAGTTGCTTCCTTTGCACCTCAGTTCAACCCTCCTCAGGCTGAACTGTTCAAACAATTACAGGTATCATATCATCAAAATACATATGAGTATGTATACATCTTGGCATTTTAATATGCCAGCATTAGAGGAGGCATTGTCCTGCCCAGTGGCAGGTAACACACCAGGCTGAAGTTGTGCATGGCATAGGTGGCCGTAGAAGACCAAGAGGAGCCTGTAGGACCAGATCTGCAGATATAAGAGTGTAATTCCACTGATTTCAGTGGGTTGTCACCAACAGTTCTGTGTGCCAGGGACACAGAGCTGGAGCAAAGTCTATTTAAAAACTAATACACGCTGCAAGGAGTGAATAGATTTACTGTGGTGATAAGCTGTTGGTAGCTCATACCCTTGTGCCTCATGTTATGAGTCAAGTAGCTACAAGACCTAGTGTAAGGGGAAACTTAGCTGAAGGTAAAACAAAAGAACATACATTTTCTTAAAGCCCTTTATAGGGATTTGGAATCAACTGCCAGTGAATGAGTAGTTAATGTCTTTGCTTGCAGTTAGGACTGTAAAACATGTGGATGTGCATCTCTGGTGTCTCACTATCAAATAATTTCTAGGTGCTTTATGAGGCTTATTACTGTAATTTTCTGATTCAAACCAAAGACAGAATTACCAGCATTTAAAAATGAGCTTGAATCCAGGAGCAACTAGTTCTGGAGTTAATTTTATGTCCAGTAGTGACCTCTTTGCCACCATTTAGCATTCAAGAGATAAACTGCCCGACTTTGCAGATCCACAAAAGCTCTAATTAAATCAAGCAGATTTACATTATACCAACTGATTATTTTTGTTTAAAGCAGGAAGTAGGGATTCACCTAGACCCATGAATAATGTGGGCTTGCAAGGGAAAGGAGTTGAGAAGATTGTCTTTATATCAGAAATGAGGGAGAGAATAAAGTTTCAAAATTATTCAAATATGTCATTTCAAATATTTAGTTGTTATAGTTTAAAAATCTGTAAACACATAGTAAATACAACTGAAATAGAAAATGTCAAAAACATTTTGACTGACTCAAGCCATGTTTTTCATGTTTTCATTCATTTCAAAATGCAGGCAGTTTGTTCAGCTTTGGGATAGGAAGATTTTCTAAATCTCAGACATTCTGGTGCTGTGGAAATGTGCACCTCTGAGCCTCTAAGACCATTACATTCCCAGATCTTCTAGATCCAGAGACAACTGCACTGCCAGTGCACTCTCCTGCCACTTTTCCACCTTGCTAATGGTACACTAGCATGGACAAAGCACATGCAATGAGGCAGGTTATTGACAACGAGTGACAATGCAGGTCTTCTCTGCCTCAGCTGCCTCTTCAGTAAACATGATTCACTTATCAGTCAGCCAAAGAGGACAAGCTCTGGGGTTGTGTTTGCTGTTAGGAAACACATAGCATAGCTACCTGCCACCTGCATGGGTCAGATCTGCCCCACCTACCCACTCCATCTAGCCTTCCCTTGCTGGGGCAGACTCTCAGATACCTTAACTATGTGCTGGCTGCCAAAGCAAACTTCTCCATGGAGAGAGCACTCACCACTGAAACTGAAGCTTTTTGGGCATCCAAAAAATTGGCAATATGACAGGTAGCACAACTCTGCTAGACATTGTGGATCCAGGTGGTTTTAAATGGGGAAGGAGCCTGACTCATTCTAGCTCAAAGGCAACCACATCAGGGCAGAGCTATTGCTTACAGTGACTAAATTCTGCTCTGTAGTCATGGCGTTGGAGTACTCAGTCCCTCACTCTTTACAACAGATCCCAGTGGTGCAGAGATTTGTCAGATGCTGGTCAGTGCCATTCATGCAGAACAGATGACTCTGGTCATGCCAATGAAAGCTGTGGCTGCTTTGTAAAGCTGTGGCAGATGCACTGGGTGGTTGCCTGAGACAGTTGGTATTGATGTGCAAGCCAGGGAAGGGTAGTAGGTCTGCCCAAATGGCAGGATGTCCAAACACAGCTTAGACAGCACAGTGAGCAGCTTCTCTTCTCCATTAGACACTGGGCAGATGGCCTGGAGAGGGACAAGTCTGCATCACTTAACACCTTGCTGTAGGACAAGTCACAAAGTGCTTTCTTGGGCAAAAGAGTCATCGAAGGCAACAGGCTTCCTGCCTGCTCACAGGCTAAGGAAAGAGCTTTGGGACCACAGGCTTGGACCGCACAGCTGTATCTGGCCAGTGAAAGCAGGCTATGCATGTAGTACCTTCTGCTCTACTGTATTTTTGGCCTATACCCCACCCTGGCAGGCAGCAAAAATGAAATTAATTTGACATGTGATGAATCAAGGTGAGCCAGAAATGGGAAAGCAAAGGAAAGCCAAAACCAAGACAAAGGATTAGCTTACACAGAGCACCAGAGCCAAGCACCTGCCCCAGAGGATATGATATGAAAGGTCACTGCTAGCACTGGGTTGTTCCTGAAATAAGCATTCTTTGGCTTCAGGGCACACAACAGAAGCTCGCTTCATTGAACCTTCTGCTTCCAGCAAGCAGCTGGAGAGTGGGTGTCCTCCAAGTCACTCCAGAACCATGGTGATGGGCTATCACTATCAGCTGACAGAGGGATTTGCCTCTCTGTTCTTCAATATGTGGAGGGCCATTGAGCCACAGACTCTCCATCCCTGGTCTTTTCTCTTTCTATCAACTGTGGAAGCCCCCACACTCATTCTAGCCCTGATGGGTAAGGTAATCAGCCCTGGATTTCCCCACTGGTATCAAAATACAATTGCACTGCCATTCAGCAGCTCTCCAGCAGCCCAGCTAAAATGAACTACTGATTCCAGTTGGGTTCAAAGGAAAAACCAAACAGATATCAAAGCCAGCCCCATCTGTCTGACTGCAGAAAAGATGACTTAAGAGTCCCTTGAGAAACAGCTTTCCAGGACAAAGCAAGTCAGGCTGCTATACCCATCCTACCATTGCTAAGTTAACTAAATTGACTAAGCAACTCAAGAAGGTGCAGCTTACTCCTTCCAGTGGAAGTAGGTTATTCTTTAAACTTGATCAGGCCTGAGAAACCAGGCCATAGCTCAGCTCATCCCTGTTGGTTGCAAAGGAGGCTTTTTTTACCATTTGCACTGTTAAGAACTTCTTTAATGAGGAATCTTCCAGAATGGCAAACATACAAGGCTTAACATTCAAATTGTCTGGGAGGCCATCACATAGCCATCTCTTGATACACTGCCACAGCCCTTCAGGCAACGAGCAGTCAACCTAAGCTGAATTATTGTCATCTTGCTACTCATAAAAAAAGGAAAGGATCAGAGATAAAAAGGCCAAATATAATGCAATGCATGTCACTGCCTCCAGTTACACTGCACTGAATCTGCCACCACCATTTCTTTCCTTTTGCTTGAAAATTGCAATGATAGCACTTTGCAACCAACTTTCATGAGAGTTTACAAAACAGGAGTCAGAAGGGAGGGTGGTTTGAAAGATTACAGAAAGGAAAACACAGGGCACTGACTCCTGTTTGAAACGGGTCAGCTTCAGGACCTCAGCATTTTCCACAGTGCAGCCATGAACATAAAACATCTGTCCCTAGTCAGGTGAGAGCAACACATTGAGTGTAACATTCAAATTGATTCAGAGCGGTTCTTGTTTTGGAAGAAGATGGCAAGGGACTATCCAGACATTAAAGGGGCAGAAAGGATAATAATTAACACATCTGCCTAGATGTTCAGCTGAACAGATTCTCCTCAGAGCCAACAGGAATTGCCTTCCTGATATAAGTAAAGTGGTGATCCTCAAATCAACCACAAGCATAAACCCATCTAGAGTTTCCAGACAGAGGCATGATGGGTATCCTTTGACTGACCCAGGCTCCTTTGACTGGACCTAGAAAATAAGAAAATCAAAAGCTCCACAGCTCCACCCTTGGAAGTGATTCAAGTGTGAGCTGCCGCCACTTTGCTCATCTGAGAGAGTGCAGCTTGGGAATATAGTCATGTGGAACAAGCTTCCCCATGCCATGAGCACTCATGAAAGTTCAGCCCAGCAATATCTCAGTGATTTCTTTCAACTTTTTAAAGCAACATTGTCAAGAGAATTGGAAAATTGGCTGCCCTATGTTTTTGGATGTCATCAAACCCAGAGCTTTTCAAAGTTGCTCTTCTCTCTGCACAGTGCTTGTCACTGTATCACGGAAAAGTACAAAGCCACTTCTTTGGTCTCCCTCACTACTTGGTTACAGCTGAGGGCAGGCTGGGGTTGAGGGATGAGGACAAGGCACAGCCGAGGAAGCCCAGTTCTGTCACAGGACCAAGTCCTCCAACTTCACGCAAGATGATTCCTCTTTCAGACACCATTCACCCATTGGCTGTGCCTCATACCACAGAAATTTTTCCCCACCATTCTCCCTCTCCCCTCCCAACCTCCCTAACACACATCCATACAGAAAACACCTTGCCACACTTTGAACAGCCCCCCAGTCAAGCTTTTCTTTTTCATCTGCCTGACTGCCAGCCCCAGCGTAGCAGGGCTGCCCATTTGCAGAACTCCACGCTCTAATCCATTGACCTTTTACACATTGTACAGGATTGTCTATTTCTTACCACCATAGCCTATTCGAAGTAATTTTCTAGAAGTTCAGTTCATTCTTCTGCTTGCCTAAGGAAATATAAAAATTTACACCTATTGTAACAGCATGAATAAAAGCTGATTGCAGAAAGTAAAGACAATAATGTGCCCATAATACTAACTAGCTCACTTGCACTGCATTTCTCTTTAAGGGAAGATTTTTCTGATCATCAACAGGGTGTTGATTTAGATTGCTGCTAAAATTACCACTGTAAAAGTAAATCCACTTTTATTGCATTAGTACAGAGAACAGTTATGTACAGTTTAAACTTTATGCCTGTTGCCAGTGGTGATCAATCTCTTAATAATTAAGCCGAATGGATTCTGTGGCAGGAGATAACATATTTAGTGTGCTTGGGATATTTTTTGAAGAGGTTAAAATTTACAAAATAAAAAACAACAAAACCTTTTTAAAATAGAAATCAGCAAAGTTGTAACAGAATCAGGTAGAGAATTTGTGCCATTCTCAGATAAGGCTGTTTGAGAAAGCAAAATGAGGGCAATGCTCTAGGATTTAAAAGATTCACATTAACTTTCCAGTTCTGTACAGACTTCCAGTGTGACTGAAGCTAGTCTTTTGGGTTTGGGGAATGCTTTTTTGCACTGATATTGTGCAATTTGGCCTAATATAGAGAGAAAGAACTACATTCCCCACTAAGAGGCAGTCACATTCAGTGGCAGCCATATGCATTTTGATGACTTTTTACACAGTTCTCTGGTAATTTGATACTTGAAATGCAGGACACAAGTTTTGTTTGGCAGCAACTTCACCCTCCTCACACTCATGCGTTTCTAATCTCAGTTCTGTAATGGGTAACCACTAAAAGCAAAGAAGTAGCTTATGTGTGAATGCACAGAAGGAAGAAGTTTGTGTGCATTCTGCATGTAGTTTGCTGTGTAAACACAAATAAAACAGGAAGGAAACATTTCATGTGAACAAATAAGAGAGTTGCTTGGATCTCCCAGTGTCCAGGTGCCATCACTTTCTGATAAGTGGAGAACATTAGAACTGGAAATATATCTAGAGGCATTCCTCCATTGGTTTCAGCACAGCACCAATCCACCCTTTACGCAGTGTTCACACTGTTTAGCAAGGAGAGCAAGATCCATCTTGGCCTTCGTGAACACTGCGACTTTGGGACTGTTTCCCTTTCATGTAGCTAAGATGCGAGTGGCTGAGCTACAGGCTTTTCAGCCCCACACAACTCACCTCCTCTCCAGGACTATACCATGTGGTCAGCAAGGGGCATGTATTGGCAGCAGGACAACCTGAAAAATACCAGTTGGAATCACTTTTATGAATCATTTACAGAAAACACATTCACAGATGAAAAGCACATTTAGCTGAAGAGCATTTCATCAGCCAGAAGTCACTCGGATGCACTGATAGGGAGAGCTTTGGAGAACACTTAGTACTCAGTTCTTTTCCATACAGCTTTGTTATGAGATTTGCATAGACTGCTTTCCAGTGGGTGATGTAGCTGTTTAGGAGCATCATTTTGACTGACAGATAACCCTGTTAGTGCAGGCTAAGTGGGAAGGCTGCATGCTTGGAATGGGCATTGCAGGGACTGCCCTTAAGGGCCAATTAGATCAGCTCTGAGAGAAACTCATTGGCTAGAACATTTCGGAAAAAGTGAGATCATGTGGCTTTAATGACTAATGAGAGATTTCTAAGATAACTCCCCCACCAAAGTAACAGAACCACCAGCCGACAGACTATATGGAAGAGAAAAAATCCTGTATTTCAGCCTACTTCAGTGCATGAGAGATGGCACACAAGTGGAAAATCAGGTTGTTAAGGTACCAAAGTAGCACCTTGGTTTCCATTCTCAGCTGTGTCTCATCTTTCTGTCATGATCTTGGGCAAATTACTTGACCTCCCATAGCTTCACTGCCTCAGCTTTGACATGGGAAAAATTCTGCTGCCTTGATTACTTGGCTTTTAAACAACTTCAGTGAGCACCTCTTTGTGGGGGGTTGTACAAGTACCTAACATATCCTCTGTGTGGTTGTTTTGAGGGGGAAGCTGCACCCTTTATAAACCTTTGTAAATATCACTAATTAATAATCACTGAAAATTTTCCCCTGTATCTATATAATTCAAGAGGGGTGTTCTCATTCCCAGGCCACAGAAATAAGCAGGACAGACTGAATTCCTCATACCTTCATGAGAGGACTTCAGATGAGATACTGGCTGTCTGGGGGTTAAAGGTTTTCAGCAGCCCTTCGATGGCATTGCCTGTGGAGTCTTCAGCCCAAATAAAAAAGCAAAGACTCTCCAGGTCTTTTGGGACTAAGAGCAAAAGAAATCTTCCTTTGCATTGAGGAAATCTTTAAAAAAGGGACTTCAGACCTCCAGTGATAAAGGAAGTAAAAAGCATCTGCACTGACAGCTCCAGTTAGGAGCAAAGAGGCACAAAGGGCTTTGAAAAACAACCAGCCTTTCATCTTCAATAGCAAGCTCAACAGCTCTGCACCAGCTGCTCTGTAAACAGTATAGCAAGGGAAAGCAAATCATTGGCACCAAATGCATTAAACATGGCAGTGTCTTCAGATGACATATTTTGTAAGCTTCCTCCTTACAAGTTATGCCATTTCTTAAATCTAAAGGATTACCTGCTCTATAGCAGCAGAGTCATTCCTCCAGGCAGCTGGGCAGCTTCATTACCCATGTTTCTTGCTGAGTTTCCCATAATGCAGACAGGCAGTTTGGTTAAGAAAGCATCCAACGGGATATCAGGTGACTTGGGTTCATCTCCTCTCTCAGCTTTACATTTTCTGAGGGACCTTCAGCAAACCTTTTCATCTTTGGGACAAGTTTTCACCTGGAAAAGGAAATGAACTATTCTTTTGTCTTAAAGCATTCAGCCCTTTATAAAAATAATTTGCAACCTTTTATTGACTAAGGATAAGAACTTTTTCGGGAGACAAGTAGACACTGCTTTGCAAACTAAAGCCTCCTGAAACTGAGCAACTTTTCTCAGCTCTGGACCACACAGCAATAGCCCAGGAGCACCCAAAAACACGCATAGCACAGGATGAACTTATTCCAAAGTGTAGGTTCATAAACAGCAAATAAGGGAAATTTAGCCTAAACCTGGTGTGGTTAATTTGTCATCTCATGTGAGATACAAAACAGTATAAGCAAATTTTAAAAGAAAGCACTAAGAACTGCCCTATAGTATTTTGGGTGCTGAAACAGTTAAACACGCCCAGCATCTATGTACATGTATGGAGAGGGATTACAGCATCTGAATGTCTTAATTCTTGTGGTCTATTAACACCAAAGTGACATTTTCTCTAATTTCCAATTCTGTTTCTATCATGAAAACTAAGTTAGAAATAAAGAACAAGCACAGTTAAGAACATCCAGTTATCACTTCTAATGCTTGTGGTAAGGCATGACAACACCCCCACCTTTCCATTTTCTCCTCACGCAGAAATCTGTTGGAATTCTAGTCACTTAAAGTTCCTAAACCTCATTTTACTAATAGAAGAATCAGAATGCCAGACATTTCTGGAGTGCACCAAGGCTTAACAGTAACATGATATACATAATATGTCTGTACTGTTTAAAAACCACTATAGGCTCTTTTAAGTAGCTGCCTGCCCTTGCAGGGAAGCAGCTGAAGAGTGTTCCTGTAACCTCATTCCCCAGGTTCACTCTGCCAGTGGTAACTCAGAGTTACAACAAAGAGTGAACAAATCCCACTAAACACCTGATAACCACTGCTGCTGAGCCTTAAAAAGCCCCGTTGCATAGGTCACAGCCCCTTCTCACCTGGCACATGACAGTCCCATGAAAGGCACCTGACACTGCTTAGTGGGGAGTGTTTGGGACTGGCATCTGCCCCTCAGTCTTTGCCAAGCTGTCACCCAAAGACTTCCTCAACAGCAAGCATTCGCCAGCCCCTCCACTTTGGGCTAACTGGCTGTTGTTGCTGGGCCAGATGCTTTCCCTTCCACCAAGCACAGATAGGCGGCTTCTCAGGAACTGCCTTGAGAAGAGCACAGCTGTCTCACTGTGCTAAAATAGGCACTTTAACTTGTTCTTCTCACTTTGACCAGTGAAATAGCATATGGGCTTCTGCTCTCTTCTTTAATTTGCTGCAAAGCAGCCTCAGGGTTTCAAGAGACAGCATTTGGTGATTATACTTGTAATAACCCTGAACATGCGTCCAGCTGGTATCTGCACACTGGCTAATCATTCAAGTATGGGGAACAGCAACACTACATCCCACATGTCCTCAGGTCTGCATCTCACATCTTCAGAGCAGGTCACACCAGTGGCTCCACCCTAGGCACTACACTGCAGAGAAATTTTGCTAGCAAAGTCCTTTAGTTGCTATTAAATACCTGGGACACAGGGGCAGGCTTTGCTCGCACTCAGTACAGCCTTAAAAATCTTATCTTCTTCTTTTAAAGTTGATTCATGAAGCAAATATAGCCTGTGGAAAGCCAGCGTTTTATATACCCTGCAGTGGTGGGTCCTTACGACTCGCCTTGAAGAGACTAGCCAGAGGCATGACACTTTCAAATGGTGACCACAGACTGGCTGGTACACAGCTAAGCTTAAAAAGCCTCTGGTGCTGCTTGGACCTGGTGGGATCTGCCTTCCTGTTTTAAGGAAACAGCATGAAGAGGTGTCACCACGTGGCCAGAGCCAGCCACTATTTTAATGGCAAAGGCAAGTACCCTTCTGCCTTAGTCCCAAAATCAACCTCCTTTCACTCTCTGGGAGCAGCAGCCCCTCAGGCACGGACAGCCATAATGACACAGACATCCTTCCTCATCTCCTCCCTCCCCTTGGTAGACCAGCATTATTATCCTATTATAAAACAGGGGAAACTGAGGCACGGAGCAAGGTGGCAACTTGTCCATGCCTGCTCAGGGCATTGCAGTCAGGAGGCTACATGAACTGCCACTCTATGGGCAGCAACTGTTTGCCTACAGCAGCCTCAGAAAGCCAAGCTCAGTGGCTGGGAGGATGCTTTTTTGGGTGTCTACATGAGACCTGAAGAAGACCAGGGTGACAGACCCTGATCCGCAGCAGGGTTAAGGACCCCTGACAGAGCCTGGCTTTCCTAGGGACAGTCGGCAGGAAGAGGTCACCCCTGTTGCCCTGGAGGCCCCTTCCCCCTGCCAGGCAGAAAAGGGGGAGATCTCTTCCCTGCTCCCCCAGCCCAGCCTGCTTCTCTCCACGGCACAACTGACCCCAATTCAAGCTGCTGAACACTTTTGCTCAGGGTGTTTCAGAGCTTCGTTATTTGTGAATGCCTTTTTGTGTAGCACCATTGGCACCAGCACAGCCTGTTCCCAGCCTGTTCCAGCAGCTCCCCAATGACTGAGGTGACAGACTCGAAACAAGGCATGGGCTCTGAGCAGGTCCGCAATGGGGTCAGGAAGAGACAGCAAGCATTCTGATGGATCTTCCTTTCTTTTCCAGTTTCCCATCCCTGTATACCTCCATACACAGCCTTCATTTGCTGCTCTCCAAGAGCTCAGTGCAGAGAACTGCTTACTTAAAAATGCATATATAAATACATTTTTAAATCCCCAGCAGCAGACTGGGTATCAACAAACTGCACAACATTGGGAGAAAGGCAGCAGAAATGGCTGGGAGGCTTCTGGGATTGATTCGTGAGGAACAGATTAAAACACACTAAACATCTATATCCTGACTAAGTAGTGGCCAGCCCTAGGGCAGGGAGCCAGCTGCACACATCAGGGAGATAAGTGCTGCGAGGGACAACCCAGCATATCTGCAGTCACCTTAAGAATCCTCTATTTAAGAAAGGGAGGCTTCTCCTGCAGGGCTGCTGCATTAACTGACAGCCAGGGACCACTACCTGAATTGCTCATTGTCCTCTCCACATCCAGCTTGTAGATGATGCCAGGCTCAAGTTAGGAAAGCGGCCAAGGTACATCCTCAATCAACTTCTCAGCACAGAGATCGGGTGGCAAAGCAGTGTGAGAGAAAAACAAGAATAACAATAAGAGAACAGCATTGGCAGGATAAATATGTTTCCACCTTAGTCAGAAGCCTGCCTCCAACTGTGCAAAAGATGCTCAGGGAAAAGTACAGTAACAGGGCAAGTGGCACATTCCCAAATGCTCCTCTAGCATCTGAGTGTGCAGCTCAGGAGCTTCTGTTCCAGAGGAAATTAATGACAAAGAGAACCCCAGGTGGGAGAGCAGAGCAGTCTCCTAAGAGCTGAAATCCTGCAAAAGCATGGAGATGAGTAGAGATCCTTTGAAAGAACATTGCTTTCTGTATAGAAACGATATCATCTGTTCAAAGGAAAACAGCTATGACCTGTATAACAAGCCTTAGTAGGCATCTTAGTACCTACAACGTGGACAATGTAAGATATTTTTCTTAAAGATACTTCATGTTTGAAATTATGTCAAATGAAGCTGTTAGGCATGTTTTTCCAGTCCCACATAATTTGGAGAATTCCCCCTTAGCATGGCTGGGGTAGTGAGCCATTTTGCACAATATCTGCTTTCTGCAGGGTCTCATCCAGGGCAGTGGCTCTAGCAAGCAGTCTGCATTTTGACAGGGCTGTTCTGGTCCTGCACACCCACACACACGTAGTCCAGCTCTACCGCATTCCTGTCAGACCCTCACTGTATCTGCAGCCACAGCACCGCTCCCAGACTTCTATTTACAAATCACACCTTCTTCACTGCCAGAAGGGGAATTACTTTTTCCAAACAACAATAAACACGGTTTATTGAACACTGAACACAGCTATCAATGTTAGCTAGCCCTGGCCACTCAGGAATAAAGACAAGGAGCTTTGACACACCCAAGTAGGAGGTCCAGTCCTGACTATGCTGTTGAGAGGGGACAAAGCTAAAAAGCATCCTCAAACATCCACAATCAGCTGAGCTTGTTCTTGCTGTCAAAGGCTAAATTTCCCTATTTATGATGCTCAACATGAATGCCTTATTTTTCTATAGAGTGCAACATTTGAATTTCTCAATTACAATTTTACAAGTAGTCTCCCATGTCAGTCAATGGAAAACTATTAAAAACCAAGTGCTTCAAATGCAGGCTAAAATAATGTAGGCCAAAGCCCAAGAAAATAGCCTGTATCATTGCTACAATAAAAATCAGACTCCTAGTACAAAATACCCCATGCTTTTTCTTTTCCCCTGACAATGTTAACAAATTTATGCAGTTATCCTACTGATAAATATCTGGAGGGAAATGTAGCTAAGCAGGTACTTACCAAATCTGCTGTCATGGGATGTGGGTGATAGGACACCAAAGTACCTGAAAGCAGCCCACAGCTTAACCTTCTAAAGCAGCATAAATCCAAACAAATGTTGCTTTCATTATCCTCAAACAATTGAAGGAGAAGAGCATTCAAACAGCACTGCAGAGCCTGCAAAATTTAGCCTTGAATATCAGCAACAAAGCCTATCTCATCCCCTTCTGACACAGGCAGCCCCTCTAACAGATGTGCACCCCAACAAGCACCAAAGTGAAGGACTTCAATGTAGAGACACCTCAGGTCAGACACCAACCTGGGGGACAACTGGGGTCCCAGAACTGTCCCCCCTCACTTTTGCCACCACAGATTCCTGCACAGAGAAACCAGGTCACCAATACAATGGTGAAAAGCAACCTAATGGGCATCACCTCAGACAAAATACAGGAATGAGGGACGCTTCTTCCTGATCCCAGATGGGTGCTGAGTGACCTTCAAAATCAAACCAGATCAGGGTAAAGGAACTGAGCCCCATGACCAGTGGAGGATGGACAGGTGGATTCCTGCTGCCGGGGCTGATGCCGCATCTCATGCAGTTCATGCAATGTCCTTTTTACACTTGAGAAACCCCTTGTTTTCTTTCCTTTCCCAACTTTCCCTTGTTTTCTTTTGCTCTCCTCTCCCTATGGCTATTACAGAGAATCTAACTACTTCCCAGTTTAATTGCTTTCAAGCCATTTCTTTTCCCACTCTAATATCCCCAGCTGCACAACCAGGAGTGGGAAAGGGAAAACCACAAGGAACTGTGCTGGTTAGTCATGGCTACACCATCGCTGTGTTATCAATCTCCGTGGGATGACTTTCCAGTGCATTAAGAGGCATTTCTGAACTAAAGCCAGAGTTTTAAGACCATAAAGGACCTACACACTCCATTTAATTGATGGAAAAATCACAGCCCATAATGCCAAGGGAATGAAATCTGGTCTTTTTTCTCCAGGCTGATATTTCCTTGTTAATTCTGTGGCTTATTGTTGTTTTTCACTTTCTTTATCACTGACCTTGTCCACACTGCACCTGCACTAGACTGAGAAAACCCATCCTGCAGTCAATCACAGTGAGTCACTCAACTCAAAAGGTAAAGGGTTAGGCCCACATTAGAGGTCAGATATGAGTAAATACTGCTCTGAAGGGTTTTGCATTTTGGCACAGGTAAGTGTTTGTCTTACTGGAAAGCTGCTTTAATTCATTTTTTTTTCAGTTAAATAAACCCAAGGGCACAAGCAAGCCACTGACACACTGAAGTGCAGGAAATCTCTGGCACATAACAGAGTGGCCAGAACACAAAAGCATGGTAACTCATTCAAGTGCTTAGACATTGTCAGCTGAAAATTACATTTTATTATTTACAGGTCTGGAGTGCTCTGTCTGGGAAGACAACCCATTTAATCTGATCACTTCTCATGGGTAAAGCCAATGCCCAGGTTCTGGACCAAGATCACAGCCTTCATGATAAGGCAAGAGCAGCGTTTTATACCTTTCTCCATAAAACACCATGTAGGGCACAGACACAAGTACCTTTCCCTGCCACATGAGTTACAGGCTACAGGATTGATTGACCCATGAAATGAAATAAGCAAATCACCCCCAGCCAAATCAGATCTCCTCAATCCAGAGGGCAGCTGGCAGAGCCAAATCAAGAGGGAGCTAAAGACACCAGAGATTACCTTGCACTGGAAGCTCCTTCCTGCCTCTTCTTCATCTCAGCCCCTCCAGGCTCAGCACCAGGTATGGCATTAGCATCTTGCACCAGTCACCTCTGCCAAGGGATGGTGAGAAATCAGCCATATTACATCCACCCCGCAGGGTGTGCAGAGGGTACTGAACACAAGCAGCCCTCTGAGGGGGCAGTTGGCATTGTCTCGTGTCTGACAACACAGCACTGATCAGCAGGAGGTGTAATAGATTAGAGTTAGCAGTAAAACTCTCAAGGCAGAATGACCGGCAATGCAATGATATCAGACAGCTAGTAAGCACCAAGGATAATTCCAGACAGTGAGCCCTTTTGGAAGAAGTTCTGACAAAGGTTTGCTCTGACAATCAGGCCCTTGGGAGCATGATTTCTGGCCCTCACATGGATCTAATACAAAGTCACAGAGCTTTATAAGCAGAGGACTTGGAGCTCATTACAGCAGCAGGCCCAAATCTTCAGTGGGATTACAGTTCCAGCAGCTGTAAACAGACACGCACCCTGCATTCAAAGCACCAGACATTAGAAGGAAAGCAGGCTGCTATGATCTCAAGTGGAGGTTCATTAAAAAAAAATTAAGAAGTATTTCTGACTGTGTTTTTCGCAGACATAAATAAATTGATGTAGTCTCTGTCCAGGAAGAGCAGGAAAATGCTACCTTGTCTGGATTGCAATAACAGATTTACCAGCTTTGTCCCTGCAACCAAAGGGCATGTCTGAGATCATCCAGCCTCATCCAGACATGAGCTGAATGAGAGGCTGCCACTCTCCCATGACACCAGTTCAATCAGGCTCTTCCTGGGTGACAGTCCGGGTTAATGGCAGGGGTCAACACCTGAGCTCAGGGCACCAAACACTGCACAGGGCAGCTTTCACTAACACTCGCCTGAGGCAGAGGAAATCTATTTCCTTTACCTGAATGGAGGAGATGAAGTCCCACTAAGGTCAGCAGATTTCATAGCTCTTAATGCATGTGATGGGCTGGACTGAGGAGTAGGGAACAACCAGCCACGGGTGTTTGACTCCTGGATCTTTTCCTAGCAAGGCCAGACACTGGCTGCTACACCTTAAAGCTCTGGGACTTTGCCCTTTCCTTGGTGGAGCAATGGGACTGGGTAAGCAGTAAGCTCCAGGTGTTGGAGGACTCTGCTGAGACTCAACAGTTGTTTTTACACACGGACCCATCATATGCCTCTGCACCTCAAATCTCTCGTCAGACACACCAAACTGCTTGGGGGTAGGAACAGAGTGCTAATAGACTACCTAGAAAAATGGAACCTCAGGCTCCACTTATGCCTCTGTGCACCATGCAAGAGAAATGCCAACAGAATACTTCCAGGACCAGGCTATGTTCAGAAACTGGGAAAAGCCAATGGCACACAGAAAGGAGCCAAGGAGGAATTGGTGTGGAGCAGATCTGAAACAGTGGCCTAAGTCAGCATAGTTTCCATGTACACCTCCAAACCAGCTGGCTGGGCACTGACTTTCCTGACATTGCTGGAAGCCTTGGGCCCAGGGGACAGGTAGTTTGCAGACAGTTCACAAGGAATAAAATCCTCTCTCATAGCTGCCAGATTGCCAGACTGGCCTACATGCTCAGGAACACATTGCTCAGCTCATCAAGATCAAGAAAAGAGACCTTCTTCATTTACAAGAGACATCTGAATGCAGTGAGTGAATGCATACTCAGACACATGGGCCAAACCTTGTGGCCTTAAAATATGAAGGCCAGCACCAAGGAACCCCAAGTGATGCACAAAGAGCAATTCAACCAACATTAGAGCAGAAGGAAAGACAAAGGAGACCAGAAGACCAGATTTCACTGGTTTTCCCAGCCAACACCTGAGACAACAGAAACAAAGTCACAGACCAGGGCTATGCCCGTGTGTTGGGCTGCATGTTAGGGAGTGGTGGTGATGCTTGGCTCTACATGGGCACCAGCTGCTCCAAACACAGCGTCTCACAGGAAGACAAACGTGCTTCCTGGTTGTGGCTCAGACCAGGGTCTCACCATCCCTTGGGACCACCAGATGCCACTGGTCTCTTCCTGGCTGCATGGGCCAAGCATACAGGATGTGTCCCTTCCACAAGGCAGGGGCTGATGAAGAAGCAAGCACTGCAGGTCTGCCACTGAGAGAGAAAGCTGGACTAACCCTGGCTACCCTCCAAATGCAACACCCACCAGCAGGTGAAGGTCTTCGTCCAGGAATACACTAATTATAAGGAGATTTGCACTTCAAGGCGTATCAGAGCCCTTAATCATCTCCCCAGCCACACTCACCCAATTCTTACCTCTCAGCAGCCCTGAAGGTAGGCGATCCAACCACCCTGATGACCAGCCAGGGAGGAGAAGTAGCCAGGCCAAGAACTACTGTCCAGCTTTGCCTCCCACCACAGGTGCCTGCACACCTGCAGGAACAAAGGACAGGCACATTTAACCTCCCCAGAACTAGGTAGCAAAATTGTGATCTTTCCAATGTGGATAAGTCACTTCCAACTGAGCTATTAAGTTATTACATTGTATTATTATATTAACGTCATTGCCATTTCCAGGAGAAGATAAACCTAATTTTAATCTGTTCTTAATTGAAAGCTTATCAAGAGACTAGCTCCATCCCTATGCAGTGAGATGGCTTTTTTCCCTTCTCCTTCCCTTCCCCCGCTCCATACGCTGCACTCTTTATGCTGATGAAAAGAAACATCTCTATTCATTAGAGAAAAAGCAGCTTGGAGTCAATCAGGCCTGTTAACCTACAGCCTGGGCCGTTATCGAAGATCAGACCTTTCCAAACAACAAAAAGCTGCTGGGGTCTGTGTTTTTGCAGCCTGTTGCAGTGAGTTTGCTAGTAGTTTGTTTTTATGTTGGGGTACTTGACAGTTTCCATTAGAGGAAGTGAGAATATTAGAGATATTTGAGCAGCTCTGGGAGAAAGTTAAGTATATAATGCAAGAAGACTGTGCAGATTTTAATTACAGATTCCCCCAAAAATCCATAGAAACTCTGATTAAACTCCTAATTACTTTTAAAGAAGTGAATAAGCAGTCAATAAGATGAACACCAGTCTCTCATTCTTTCTTCTTCTTGTGAGCAAGCTGCACACTGATAGCATGCTGCAGATGTATTAACACAGGCAAGTTAACATGAGACCAAGGGACAAACATTTCTCTAAAGACTCCTTCAAAAGAACTTTTTGCGACATCTTCAATACTTTCTGGTTCAGGCTGGTCCTGAAATCGATCAGGTCACAGTGATTTACACCAGCAAAGGATGTGTCCATTGCCTCCAGCTGTGACTTCACTTTGCAGGATTACATTGGCTTTTCCAACAGAGCTCTACTTCCCCACACAAGCAGTGCTGGCCTTCAGGGAGCTGTGATGGGGTTTCCTGCCTTGTCTAGCGCAGGGAGGTGATGCTTACAGAGACACGGGTTTTGTCCCAGGGGGCTGGATCCAGTCCTCCTGGCTGTGTTTTACTAACAGCCTTCCCAAACATGTCATGTAACCACACTGAGTAACTTCACTTATCCCCTCTCTGTCAGACCGTACAGCTGGCAGCAAGTCTCCCCTGAGAGCTGCTTGTCCAATGTCATTGCTCAGCCACAACTAATATCTCCATAGCTGAAGATGGGCACCTCTGTGCTAAGCAAAACACCAGCCCCTGGCATAGAGAAATACTCTTATTCCAATTCCAAGGGGAGCTCTTACTGCGTGGAGAGAAAGTTTTCAGTCCCAGACCTGTAGGCCATGTTGCAGCCCCTCCACCCAGGCCCAGCCACGCAACATGGATGCACCTGATTACCCACACATCATGAAAAACGAAAATGGTTTCCTGTAGAGGAATGCAGGCAGCAGGCTGATTATCATTGATAACACACAGCTGTGGTCTTGCCTCAGAGGCAGTGGGTTGATTAACACAGACAATGTACAGGTGTAGCTTGTTGCCACTAAGTGGTTAAATAGCCCTGAGGATTAGGGAGAAGGGGTCAGATAGAGGAGCAGTGTGGTCTGACCTCTGGAGGAAGGAGGTACAGCACGGACAGTAGAATCGGACCAACAGTAAAGCCTTGTTGCAGTCTATTAGTTCAGTTGTTGTAGTCTGAGTCCAACTCAGTCAGCCTCACACGGGGCACCAACTGCTGCAGCACTCTCCAAGCTATCAAGCTGCAACAAGGTCTCTTACCAACTCATACCAGCATACCCTTCATACCAGTTCCTCTGCTGCCTTCTCCTCACCTCATCCAAGGCCTGTGTTCTCTTTTCTCTTGCTTCTTCCTCGGCTACTCTCTCTTCATTGGCTCTCAGCCACTTAATTTAACCAGCCACACCTGTACCTTATCTACATCAGCTAACCCACAGTTGTATATTATCAATGCTACCCAGCTTCATTCCTCTACGGTTTACCAGTGAGGCTTTTAAGTTGCCTCCCCAGAACTTGCTCAAACATGATGGATTTGTGAAGAAATTTCTTTCTTCTGAGCTTAGCTGAGACCCACAGTAAGCTATAACCCATACTCCTAATCCCTGTGAGCATTGCCCCTCTCTTCCATGAAGTCTCTGGCCCTCACTTAGCCAGAGCTTTGCTACAGCTGTGCCAGAGCAGGACAAGACCTGCTCACTCTCTCCAGGCACAGCAGTGCTAAGAACAGTGAAAAAGAGATACCTCCCCTAAAGTAATTAAAAGTCTGAAGGTGGGACCCACTCTGAGCTGGCGTACAGCAGCAAGACATGCTGAGCAAGCAGTGACTGTTTCCAGGGCACAGCCATGCTTCATCTTCCTGTCGACTCTTCAAGCCATTACTGTTTATTTTGCTGTCTCCAACGCCCATAACTTTAACCCTGGAAATAGCTTTCATTTCCACATCTCAGGAAGCAGAATGGGAATGCTTCTAGGGGGTCAGCTGTGCTTGTGTTCAAGGGCTCTCATTCTCCATCTGCAAATATCGCTGCACTCTGCCTCTCACCTGATTCTTTTTTACATTTATCCCACAGAGAAGACTCACAGATACCAAAACCCTCCCTCCTATACCACTGCCAGCAATTTTCTAGCTAAAGCACAAGACTGTAAAGCAGCACCCAGCTGTTGTGGGGCAGTAACCACCCATCTCTCCCATGCCTGCGCAGCTGCAGTGCCAATGCAGTTTTGTGCTGGTTTTGGCTGGGGTAGAATTAATTTTATTCACAGTAACTAGTATGGATCTGGGTTTTGGATTTGTGCTGAAAAAACTGCTGATAACACAGAGATGGTTTTGCTGTTGCTGAGCAGTGCTTACACAGGGTCAAGACCTTTTCTGCCCCTCACCCCCACCCCACCAGTGAGGAGGCTGGGGGTGCACAACAAGCTGTGAAGGGACACAGCCGGGACAGCTGACCCCAATGGACCAAAGGGATAGTCCATACTATGTGACATCATGCTCAGTCTATAAAGCTGAGGGAAGAAGAAGGAAGTGGGGGACATTCAGAGTGATGCCATTTGTCTTCCCAAATAACCGTTCCATATGATGGATCCCTGCTTTCCTGGAGACAGCCGGACACCTGCCTGCCCATGGGAAGTGGTGAACTAATTCCTTGTTTTGCTTTGCTTGTGTGCATGGCTTTCGCTTTACCTATGAAAGAGTCTTCATCTCAACCAATGAGTTTTCTCACTTTTACCCTTCCAACTCTCTTCCCCATGCCACCAGGGGGGAAGTGAGAGAGCAGCTGTGTAGTGCTTAGCTGCCAGCTGGGGTTAAACAACAACAGTTCTTTTTGGCACCCAGTGTGGGACTCAAAGAGTTTGAGATAATGACAGATTTGATTGGAATATGCTAGATATGGAATATCTATAGCTGTCGTTGATATTAATTGACAGGCTTCTGTGCTTGCCATGGGGCTTGCTTGCCTCACTGTATATTAGAGTCTAATGCTTGTTAGTGGCTGCTTTTTGCTTTCACTGCTTGGTGCACTGCTTATCATCTTATGCTGCTGTGCCTGGGAACATTTTGATAACAGCAATGGCAAGGTCTGGGCTGGCAGATGACCACCAGGGCATTGCTGCTGTACTGGGCAGGCTGGAACTCCAGTGTGCACTCGAGTCAAAGGACAGTGACCTGTGGATCAGTCCATGTGGGAGCAGGACACCCCAAAGCATCTGTGGCCATGAATAAGTCTGCACCACAGCAGGTACATCTCAAAGTGTCTATGGCCATGGTTATCTCTGTGCTGCAGCAGGGGTACCTCTGAAGGGATTGTGGCCCAAGGATAAGCCCACGCTGGAGAAAGCACACCTTGAAGCGGCTGTGGCTGTGGATAAGTCCATGCTGCAGCAGATACACCTTGAAGCATCAGTGGCTGTGCATGAGGTCATTCTGGAGCACCTCAAAGTGTGTGGCCTTGGATAAGCCCATGACAGAGTAAGTACACCCCTCCAGGGACTGCAGCCATGGGTGAGGCCATGTTGGAGTAGGTTTACTTCTGAAGGGACTGTGGCTGTGAGTAGGGCCACAGTGGAGCAGGTCTGTCTCTGAAGGCATTGTGGCCCATGGATAAGACCACGCTGGAACAGGTACACCTCAAAGTGACTGGCTGTGGATAAGCCTATGCCACAGCAGGTATACCCCTGTGGTTCATAGTTAAGGCTCCACTTGGAGCAGGTGCACCCCTAAGGGACTGCCTCATGATGTGACCAGAACTGTCCTTACTTTATCTGACTGCCCAGGTCCCACATATCTTTCGCAAACCTTTCAGACTAGTCCCCAGACATGAAGAGACCTTAACCAGAGGATGCAGATGACCTCTTGTAAAACTGCTGGTGCAAAATGGCTAAAGCTATCTTGTGCACTGGGTACACCACCTGACAGAATGAGGCTCAGTGCTGTCTGGGAGGTCTCAAGGCTTTTGCCATAGAAATAATTTTGACAGAGAAAACACAGCTAAAATAGTAAGGTTATAGGGCATGGACGTTTGAAGCCTGATTTGTTTTTTTGGAAGAAGGCTACAGTGAGGTCTTCAAGGGGAGAAAAGAATTCCAGGAAGGCACTTTTGTATCACTTGTCTTCAAGGGGAGAAAAAAATTTCAAGAGGACACTTTTCTATCAGGAAGGGAAGGAGTTTTTGTGGTGCACTGGAGAGGTCAGTTAATTCCTAAGCCTTAAGACAAGGGGATGGGAGGGTAGAGAAGAGGCTTGGAAAGGGAAGGAGGGAAGGATTTTGCTCTGCAACCAAAGCTGGGTAATAAGGCATATGTGGCTTCCAGTGACAGTGTGAGAATTTACAGTATAATAAAGATATATATGGCCATTTGGAACAAGCTATTTCTAACGTAAAACGACTCTGTATATTGATTGCCTGAGGAATTTGTACAGAACCTTATTTCCAGACATATAACTGAGCATATTATTTACTCACTATAAAAGCTGGATAAACGGCCAGGCTCCAGAAGGGTGTGAAGCAACAGTAGTCGTTCATTGGCAGATGAATGGAAGGAGGTTTGAGCCTGACACAGAATGCCAGGGTACTGGGATCTATCCCACCCAGGCAGCAGTTTCCACAAGTCACTGCTTGTGTGTACCTGCTTACTCTTCAAAAGAGCCCTCTTGAGAAGGCAGGAGCCCAACATATAGGAAAAACATGTTTTCTGCTCTGGAGCAGCACTAAGAAATGAGGAGTCTGAGGTCAGCAAGTCCAGAAATAAGAGATTTGTCATGGTTTAACCCCTACCAGCAACTAACTCACTCATTCACTCCCCCCCACTCCCCATCCCCTAACCCTGGTGGGATGGAGAGGAGACTCAGAAAAAAGGTAAAACCTGTGGGTTGAGATAAGGACAATGTAATAACTGAAATAAAGAAAAAAAAAAAATAGTAACAATAATTATAATGAAGAAGAGGGGGAGAGACAGGAATAAAATCCAAGGGGAAAAAAACAAATGATGCACAATGCAATTGCTCAGCACCCCATGACTGATGCCCAGCCAGCCCCCAAGCAGCAACCAACAGCCACCACAACTTCCCCCGGTTTACATGGTCAACTGTCCTGGCTCTGCTCCCTCCCAGCTTCTTGTGCACCTCCTCACTGGCAGAGCACAGGAAATGGAAAAGTCCTTGGCTTACAGTAAGCACGACTTAAAAGCTAAAACATCAGTGTGTTATCAACATTATGCTCATACTAAATCCAAAACAATGCACTGTACCAGCCACCAAGAAGAAAATTAATTCTATCCCAGCCAGAACCAGGACAGGTCTGAAGCAGAGCAGGCTTTTATACAGCAGCATATGAGCAACTGCTTGAGGCCCCCAACCATGGACACCCAGTTAGATCCCACATCAGTCACTTCATGGTGAGAGAGAGATGCCAGCCAGTTAGCCTCTGCCTTGCTTCCCATGAACCCAAGGCCATCCTGGTCTGAAGCAGGTCCCCCTCAGCAGTACTGAGAGCTACTGGCTCATTTCCAGCTGCAGGGAAGTGCCTGAATGGCATCCTATGGAATTCAGACAGCCAACACTTCCATATCCCTGTTCCTTTTCTTGAGAGACCCCTAGACATACTGGTGTCCAAAGGGAAAGGGCTTTGCAGACTTCCTTGTCTCAAGAGCAGACCATAAACTTCAAAGCATTTCCCAGGGAACGTGATGGACACATCAGCTGGGAATTTCCTTCCAAAGTAAACAAGACCTGAAGGAAGAAAGAGTCTGAAAATTAGGGGAGGAATAGAGAAATACCTTTCCACCTCCCAGCAGATAAGCAAGCAGTAGGGCCATCCCAGAGATAGGGAATTCTGCAAAGTTTAGCAGCAACACTGCAATTGTATTTAGACTATTGATAGTTTTCTCTCGACTCATAAAACCAGCAAACAAACAAGACAGTAATCTTGAGCATCCTTGTTCCCCATCTTCAATACTGAGTCCAGACTGAGATTCCCTAGGCAGGGATGGCATCATTTCCATACTGTTAAATGTCCAGATTGTCATATCAGTTACAGAGACCCAAAGGACTGCCCAGACAGGTGAGTCTTGACTCATGACTTCAACTCATCAGCAAGTTGCTCTAATAATGAAAATAAAAACACATGTGTGTTAGGCTGCGAAAGAGTTGTAAAACTAGGTTTATGTACAGCAGGGAGCCGCATCACCACAGCAGCCCAGAATATAGAAGAGGGTAAATATTCTTGTACTCCTGCTGCCACCTAAAGGAAATTTCTCAAAAATGTTCTGAAATATCCTGAAATAAACATGTTTATGTTTCCAGGCTAGGGTGGACTTTTAGTCGAAGAAGGATCCTTTTGGAAAAAGAAGTATTACAAGCAGGATATTTCTGCCTCCAGGAATCAGCTCTAGTGTCCCGGCAGATTTCCAGTACAACCATAACTGCAAATGGATGGGGCCAGGGGACTTCTGCTGTCAGCACTTTGAAGACTCCAGCTGTGACCATCTTGGTGGCCATGGTCTAAGGCTAGAGATGAGAGAATATTTGTAGACAGGAGCAGTATCTTTCATTACATGAGTCAACCTAAATAGAAAGCCAAAACAACTGTAGGGTCATAAAAATATCTTCTTCAAATAATTTAGGGCTCAACACAAATATCACCGGTTCTTGTTCAAGAGCTCGCTCTGAAATAGTTTTCCTCAAAGCACCCGATTCCTGTGATTGAATTCTCCTCATTATCCAAGGTCACATGTGGTCCTTTGGTGCTTTTGAAGAGATGGTGACCAGGTCAGGCCAACTTTAGAAATCTGGCATCACATCCTGATGGTGGCTGCCTATGCAGCTCACTTGGACTAATCCATTCCTTTTGGCTTTTTTTGGCAGAATTGTGTGTACTCCAATGGCTCTGGTGGTAGCTGGGCAAAGGGGAGATTTCTGAAAGGAAATGTTCCCATATTGTGCATAAAACAGCAATAACTTTGTTCAAGCTTCTATGCTGAATAAATGCCCAACACCAGAAGTTCTGTACAGTCAGCACTAGTGAGCCCAGGGAAATATTAAATTGCCTCGTAAACTGGAAGCCAAGTGGAAGTATTACTTAAATGCTCAAAAAGTATAATTTGCTGCTGCAGATCAACGAATTGCCTTATTAAATAGAGGGAACATTACTACATGAGTTATGAAATTGGCTTTACAACTTTAACTATGGAGTTCACATTTTAATAACCTTCTGCTCAAGGGGTAAGAGAACAGAGCCTATTAAGTTTTCCACCATGTATGCTCATGAGGGCATGCATGAAAAAATGTGCATATGACATTCACAGTGCTCAGGTACAGAAATTTCATTGACATGTATCAGAGGGTAGGAGCACTTCTCACAGATAGGATGATACCTCCCACTCAGAACACTGGTAAAACTCTCCAATCCAGGATGATTAAGTAGATGCTTCTAGATATTCCAATATGAAATTGCACGTTTGTCAAGAACAGGCAACAGTGCTCAAGCTTCAGTGCACAGTACACTCTGATGTATCTTTCCATGACATGAATATCTAGTGAACTTACCTTCCCTCCATATTTACTTTCCGGGATGAACACTGTATTGTTCTTATTTCACAGCGATTTAAGCTGAAATGCATATGCATTAAGCAATTTGCCCCAAAGTATCATATTGTGATGTGTCATTTCATGATAGCTGCGATTTCCTGGTGTTACTCAGGAAGCCATTTGACTTCCAGCCCGTGACTAATGTCTTGCCTGAGCAGTCTTGTCAAGAAATGTGGTTTGTACATATGCCTGCCTTCTCCCTGTGTTCCGCAGAAACTGTATCTACCCAGTTTGGTCTGGTACTTATCCTTACTTACCCTTACTAGGGAATTTTAGTTTCTCTTGAAAGTGGAAGCAGAAACTATCTAGGGCACCAGGCACAGATGAATATGACCTTTTAATTAAGTGTTATGAAACCGCTAAGGAATTGGGACTAGAAGACAATATGGTTGATTTTGAAAAAGAAAATGACATAAAGAAAATCATCCTTTCAAAAAGAATCATCTCCTTGTGATGCCTGTCCTGCTTTCCCTCACAGACCTCATCACAGGTCCAGCTAATATTCCTATAAACCCTCAAAACCAAGGTGACACAGGAACACTGATGTGCTCTGTTCCAAGGCACTGTGCAACATTAACTCCACAGCCAGCAGTTCTCATGACAGATATCAGAACATACTTGATATCAGAAGATGAAAACCAACAGGGAAATCAGAATGATGGGATTTTATTTTACAATTTTATTCCCCAAATGCACAAATTGGAAAGTATTTTTTTTCTCCAGTACTTGGGAGCATGTACTTTCAGCTACTTGCAATGCATAGCATTCACATCTATCCCCAGCTGCCCTTTAGGTGTTGCCTACAGAATACAAGAACACCCAAAGCCTTTAAGTATAGAAGTAGTCAGGTAATTCCCAATAAATATCTCTGCAAGTGTGACCACAGATATGGGACACCTCTCACCTACCTTCAGCTATCCAGCAGTGATATCTGTAGTCTAACCTACTCATTGAGATGGTCTCTCTAGTCACTGGAGGGAGACCAACTCCTCTGGCGAGTAATTCGTCTGCCCATCTCCAACCTTTCCCTTAGCAGGAGATGAAGTCTTCTCAGCTTACATTTAGATGGCCTGCAGGCAGCAGACAGGACCCCTGCCTCAGAAGATTCAGAAGGCTGTGTGCCACAGTCCTGCTGAAACAAAGGCTTGAGGAACTACTCGGAACACACTCCACCTCTTTTTTTGTCTCTTCCAGCAACACAAAGTAAATATACACATTAATAATCAAGCACAGAAAATCACAGGCACAGACCCCTCTGAGACAGGAGTATCAAGTTCATATTGTAGCCATACAAAATGTGTCCCTGAAGCCTTGGAGCAGTGTTTACCTCCCAGCCAACTGAAATTAGTTTTGCTTGTAACATGAAACAGTGTTCCTAATACTTTATTTTACACACTATGTTCTTACCTACATCTATTATTTTTTTGTAATGGTACCCAGGAAAGAGGGCAAGCAGATTTGCTTGGCACACTTTGGTTCTGAAAACAAAAGAATCCGGGAGCTATCAGCACGATTCTCCTCTCCAAAGCAAAAGTCCTCACTGCCTCTTGTTGTTATGCCAGAATCATAACTACCCCACGACAATGCCTTTATGTCTTACTTGGTCTCAGTGCCCTCCACTTTAACGCAAGGTTTGATGTTTCAAAATTCCAGCAATAAAGCAGAGCAATACGAAGCACAAGACATGCTATGCGTGTGCCAATGCTTGTAAGGCCTTAAAAGCATGTCTCTAGCTTCTGCACACCAGGAAGATGGAGTCATACTGGCATAGCTTTTTTGTCATTAAAAAAAAAGACGTAATTGTTCCTCAAGATCTTTCCTTCTCTGAATAACCTGTCTTTCAGCTCTCTGGCCTTTTTTGGGTTTTCAGTGGAAAGTCATCCTGCTGGATCACTTATCATCATTATTGCCACAGACAGAAAGGCAAGATGGGAACTCAGGTGACAAGTCATGGAAATGGAGAGCACTTCATTTTATCTCAGCATTGTGAAGGAGAAAGGATTTTTATTTTCACTCTGTTAACATGTTGCCTGTAGAGATGTTTCCTTCATGTTAGCAGTTCCATCTGAAGCATTTCTGCATTGCATGTGGAGATAAACCAACGTATTGATCAGAGTAAAAGTTCTCTGGGATTAGGAAAAAGTTCATCTGTGGTCTTTATTCTCTTTTTAGCACAGATTGCTGTGAAGAGCCTGAAGACAGCAGTGGGAGTGATACTAACCCAGATGAGGGCCTCATTGCCATTCACCCACTGTTAGTGTTGCCAGGCCACAACACACAAAGCAGACCCCCAGCCTGCGTGCTAGTGAAGCAGGACTGTGGTTCACAGGGATTGACTGAATCAGTTCTGACATGGGTACAGATGGAAGACTGGGATGAAACCTTGCTTGGATTTGTTCCTGATACTGGAGCAAAAGAAATTGAGCACATGTTACCTTGCTTCACATGCTTACCCAGCTGGGGACTAGTTACAGCTATCTAACACCAGTCTTGCACATACAATCAATGTCATCAAATATAAAAAAGATCCGTGAAGCTGAACAGACTATCATGAGGATTCATGCCTTCTTTGAGGGAGCCTGATCTACAGAAAACCCTAGTATCTTCTACCATCCATTTCCATCAGTCATGAATCTCCTGAGTTCTTCCCAGCTTTAGTGCAACACTAAGATATCCTCAGATTTTTTTCTAACTTACACATTTAAGGTTTGAAAAGTGCCCATGTAGAGAGACCAGTGTTCACTTCCACATGCCTTAGAGCACACAGTCAAATACACCCCTCTGCTTTCACTGAGAAGGCATTGGATTCTCTGCAGATAGAAGCCAAAAAATGAGAGAGAATGGCCCTATTAGTACCACCAGGGTGACATCTTTCTTATCTGCACGTGGGAGACACCTGCACGCCCAGCTCCACTGTGGTAAATGCCAAACAGGCCTAATAACAGACGAAGTTAGTACCTGAAATAACAACAGGACACAGAAAAGAAAAGTAACAGTACTAAAAGGGACCTCTGCAGCATCAGTGCAGACACGGTTTGGGGAGCAGAGAAACCCAGGCTCTGCCCCTGGGTACTCTCACACACAGGTCCATGGGCAACTGTAAAATTACCGTTTGACCTGCTGTGAGCTCAGGGCTAATTACAGGAGTCTAGACTAGGAGCAAAACCCAAGGCATTAGAAGCCAATGTGTTAAGGCCAGAAAGTAAAGAGGAGTACAAGCAATAAAGAGAATTGGATTAAAGATATGAACTACCTAGCAAGGGGAGTAGAAGACCTATAAAAACAAGGCTAAGTGAGTTAGGAGGATTATTAAGGAACCAGAAAGAGATATTGAGTATCAGACTTACAGAGAGGTTCCCAGGAAGCGTAATGCACTGTACACAAGTCTGTACCAGACAGAAAGTAAACAAGGCGATTACTCCAGTTAAAATGATAGGGGTGAACTGGAGTCAGCAGCTGATGAAATGGGGGAATTTATGAAGTGATTTTTTTTTCCTTCTGCCTCTTTGCAGGGAAGGGAAGACCCAATGCTATGACAGGGACTATATCTCTAGGAGGAAAAGGAATAGATAATGTATAGATAGCAACAAAAGTGGTTCTGGAAAATATAGGGTATTCACCATCACCAGATACATGAAACACCCAGTTAATAGGGAAAATACACCTAACAGCTGTGCGGGAAATGAAAATAACAGCCAGAGAGCATCAGATCTAAGGAAGCTATTTTAAAACATTAGGTAGTGCTAGCAAAGGAATACGATGAAAGACATATTTTGATTAGTATTGGAATATTGCTACTGTATTAGCACACCACTGAGATACCCGAGCAGGATCAGGCGAACAGGCAGTAAAGCAGACACCCTGACAGCCCCAGGACTATGAGACTGGTGCAGTTACCCCATGAAGCCCCATTTCAACAGGCACTGCAGAGCTCCTAGGTACAGTTAATCCACGCACATACAGGAAGAAAGGCAGATCCAGAGCACAGAAGAATTTGGCAATCTGCTTTTAACAGTACCTCAAGGTAGCCCTGGACAAATAGGTGAAGTCTTTTCCCCCTGCTTTACGATAATATCCAAGCAGGAAAAAATGATGTGCTTTAGATATGTGTGGCAGCAGGACAGCAATAAGGCTCATGCCATAGCTTCTGGTCAGGACTCTGAGGATCTGCCATTAGCTCTGCCCATGAGCCAGAGCAGACACTGGGGATTCACTGTATTTGGTGCCTTCCAGTCACAGCAATAAACAAGACTGTAAATTTGGGAGAGAAGAAACTGAGGCACAAAGTATTACAGAAGCTTGGCCTCTTCCTTCACATAAGAAGTCCATGGCACAACTGGCAATTCCTTCTTGTAGATCAGTAACCACTCCAGTCAAGCCAGTGCAATTGCTAAAATGAAAAGAGAATCCAATCTATTTAACCAGATCTATTGACTTCCACATTAGCCCTCAAAAATCCATATTTCAGACTGAAAGCAGATTTGCAGGGAAAACGAAGTACAGAAAACAGCTGTATTTAACCTCTTCCTTAAACTCAACATGCTGGGTGGTAAGCAAAAGCATGATGATACTAAAACACCAGACTATTTGCGAAGGAAAAGCACAGTCCCTTGCCACACCTGCTCCTACAAGTGCTTCTGCATCGGGTGAGTCCTATTGAACAACACTGCCCTCATGTAGGTGTTCAGAAAGGAAGAAGAGCAAATATTCAAAGGCCTGATCCTGCCCCCTCCTTTGTACATTATCTCACATAATTGCTGTATTCCCACAGACACACACACAAGATTTTTCCTTAGAAACAAGGCAGAACTGTTTTCCAGATCAAATGTCACTAGGCCTATGCTCACTGAAAACAGGGAGGGTGCTTTCAGGTCTATATGATCAGTTAGGAAATAAATGCCTAATGCTGTTATGCCTGTTTGGTAGCTGGTTCACTTCTCATGACCCACAGTCAGCCCTTAATTAGTCCTTAACTAGTCAGTAGGGGCAGTGATTAATAAGGTGAATTGCCACTCAGGAGACCTAATTTCCCTCCTGCTTCTTCTATTGTGTCTATATGGACAGTAAATTCTTTATAGTAAGGACTGTGTGGAGTGTGTCCACCTATTTTCAGGTTTTGTACCTATTCCCATGGCAATGCTGTTCAGGCTCAGTTTTCCATGACAAATGAATGTTTTAAATTACATCTCCCATAAGCATTAGCTCAAGGGACTATATATGGAAAATTTACAACTCTTTCAATTTGTCTACAGGAAGATGAGGAACATGACTCCTTGTAAATAACAGGTTTGAGGATATAAATCATCCCTCTGCTTCCATCCGTCTGTCCCAGAGACTACGAAGCTAAAAATGCACAGTTCATTACCCCATAGTTGTTACTCAGCCAAGTCTCAAATAGCATTAATATGCATCTTCATGTATTGGTGACAGACGAGGGTCAATCAGTTCAGGCCTGTGCTGTGCATGGCAGAAGCAATAATGTTGGCTGGTAGAACACCTTCACAGGTGCTGCATGTGCTCAGGACAGTCTCCTCTGCAACACTGTTCCCTCAGCTCAAGAGATCGGCATGAGGGAAGAGGCAGTTTAAACCAAACCCAGTACAGGACTCAGAATTAAGTTATTGTCCTGCCTTTTCTTTCGAGCTTTCCAGAGACAGGACCTTGTCTGAGGAGTAAGACACAGTCCTTGGACAGAGGTCACTGGCGCCACCGATCTGGGGAATCCAAAACAAGGAGACTTGTGTCGAGCTGTACCACAGGTTTCCACCTGATCACAGACATGCACTTCCACTCCACTCCCCCTTTTGTGGTGACGGCTGTGCAAACTTTACCTCCTTCCCAAATGCACTGAGGCTTAATATATTGATTTGTGTTGGGAAGAGGGCAAAGCAGACACCACGAGAAGTGCAAAGCAGCGTCTAGCCGGCATGGGTAACCAGCTGAGTGATGGGTGCTACAGGAACACTCACAAGTAAATAATAAATCTGCCTTGTCTGGGATGCATGTTGCACAGCAACTAACTCCTTCCCCTCCATATAGATGCTGCTGAAGTATGGTGTCTGGCTGCGTGCTCAGCAATGGCCCGCCCCTGAACACAGCATAGCAATGCAGGGCCCTACTGCACTGTCTTGACTTTGAAGAATATTATAGTAGCTTTAAAGCTCTCAGACATTAAGAGACCATTACTCACTGTCTCCTCGGAGCTGATGGAGTCCTTGCCCTACGTGTTCTCCATTTAACAAATGTCACTGTTTTACAACACATTCCAGGGAGGAACAGAGGAATCTTTCAATTCAAACAGAACTGCGATATATTTAAACAGCCAGGAGTGCTTCATACTTGCTTGGGAGCGAAGCATTTCTGCAAGCTAAGGTCAAGGTAACAGGTCCTAAGAAAAACTTCCCTGAACAGAAGGACTTTCTGCTGGCAAACCCCGCCCATCCCTTGCAACCAGTTACAGGTGGCTGTACCGCAGATCCAGCAATAAGGCTGAGATCAATCATGCAGTAAATCTGCAGTAAATGTGCAGGATTAGGGCTCACAACACTCCAGCTCCTGCCCAGCTGAGCAGCGCCATATGTGATGAGCTCTGGATATTGCAGTCAGGGTTCCAAGGTACCTGATGCGGGATGAAAGACCTGCACAGAGTTAGGAAGGAGCTTCCCATGCCAGCAGCCCTGGCTCAGCCATGCTGTTGTTTCAGCTTCCATACAGTGGGAGAATGAGCTGACATAAATCATCATCATTTCAAGCAAACATGAACATTTCCCCTATGCTAACCCAGGAAATAATGTGAAAGTCTACAAATTTAGTCAATGGTAATCATGAACCTACATCACAGTAATGCTGCAAAGGACAAATAATAGTTATATTTCTCTTAATACAGAGAAAATGCTGCATCATAGCTGAGCATTTTTTTTTTATAATGTGAACTCAACAAAGGTAAAATGGCACAGAAAAACTACAGCATCATAAAAACTTCCATTCCCAGTGTACAATGGATTTAATATCGTTATCTAGAGATAGTATGTGTTCCTGTTCTTCTGAAATCATCCATTCCTCATCCATGGTTAATTACTTTGTATGAGAGATGCTTGAAAATCATTTCCCCCATGTGGAAAACTTGGATGAAAATGAGAACATTCTGGTTTGGAATCAAAATTCTCAGTAGAAAACTGTTGGCTATTTTTTTTCCTTTTCCTCAACTGCACAAAGCAATGTATTAAAAGTTTTGAGTTTTGGTTTTCTATGAAAAAGTATCAGCTCCCAGGTTTTTTTTCAAAGAAAGCAAATGTCCTCCATAAGCTGCTTTTTGCTATATCAAAACTGAAATTTTCTAGGCATTACGTCTAACCACACACCAGTCTCACTGCTACCACAGCTGGCTAATATCCAAAAAGGACTCATTATCGCTGACAGACACTTTTTTTTCCCGGTGCTCTGACACTGTGCCTTGCACCAATACCCTGGATTGTGCTCACCAGAACAAGCTCCATGGAGAGGAGATGAATTTGCAGATTCAGACCCAGGGACAAGGGTACAAAATATTTTGGAACACAGCTCCTTTTTCCTTCAGGATACTGCCAGAGGCAGTTTGGCAGTTCTCAGCACTGGTTTCAGGAGACAGAGTGATTCTGTGCAACCACAGCTGGAACAGACTTTTTCACCTTTTAGCCTAGGACCAAACAACCTTCCCCCGGGCCTTGTCAGACCCATCCATTTGTGAAATGGCTGTGCAAAAGGGGCACAAAAGGCAGAAGGAACATGGATGCTATTTCAGCCCTAATGTAATAACAGAGGTGCTGCTCAGGAGTGATGTACTCTGTGTCCCTCAGTGCCTCCAAGATCCCAATTAATATGATTCCATTAACTTCAAAAGGTGTGCTAAGTAGTAATGCTCTGGGCCATTAATTCCAACAACGTCAGCATGCTCTTGCTATGACATTTGCCTCAATTAGTACTATAACCCACTACCTGACTGCAAGCTTTGCTGGTAATAATTCATATGCAAGTCCTCCATAAACAGAACTTTGGGTGCTCTCTGCTAGAAACTACACAAACTGGTACTTGCTAAAAAAAATGGCACTGAGTCACAGCATTTAAAAAGTTGTAAGAGAAAAGAAAGGTGTTTAAAAAGATGTCAGCAGAGTTACTGTAACTCTTAGAGTCTCAGTTACCCCCTAGGGGTCTGTTAAGCTTCAAAACTGATGGTTTATGATGTTCTTCAGAGATCCACCAAAAAGCAATAGACTGGAGAAAGTGTCTCTGGATGGCATTAGCCTGTAACAAACTCTAGGTAGCTTCTAAAATCTTTACATGGATTAGATTGAGCTGAAAATTATTTGGTCCCTTGAAAATGAGAAGCAAGGTCCTCATCCACCCTGAAAACAACCCCTGAAATACTCAAAATGCTGCCAGAAATCAGTATGACATATGTGTCTTTATTTCTCTCAGTGGTAACAAGATTGTCCTTAGGGAGACAACCCTTGGGGGGGTATCTGCAATTTAGAATGGGGCAAGTACATATACCCTGGGAGGCCATACACTGGAAAGAGGGAAAATAGAAACAGCCCCAACTTTCCCATAACTTCTCTGTTTTTGCTGTAATGTATATCAAAGTCTTATGGAAGAAAAGTGGGGATAAATGGGACCCAAGATCACTGTAATAAGAAATAGGTGAGAAGCACTCATACACAGGGAAACAAGCAGTGCAGGTCTGTCCAGCCACCAGGCACCCACATACAGTGTCTTCCCACTCATCTCCTGCAGCAGCAGCTGCCAGAACTCTCATCTTACTACCAAAACAAAAACAACTTCCACAGGCCAAAGGATCAGGATACCTAACTTCACGTTAGGATCCCTTACAGATCTGAGCTTAGTTCACTTTCCCCTACACCTAAAAACAGTCAGCAAAGCAAATGCCCATCTAGGCAGTGTTTTCTGAATAAGCCAGCTGCAAATAACTTAAGACAGAAAAAGCTGATGATGCCCTGTAACATCCAAGTTCTTGAGATAGGTACATTTTGGCCAGAAGTCTTCCAAGGTCAAGTCTCCCAAGAACATGCAGATGCATTCTTGCTAAAGAGTGAGATCTCCAGCAAGGCATGCTGGAAAGGAATCAGTACAAGAGGGCAATGATGCTAGTGGTTATGTGCCAAACAGTCATGCAGAAAGATGTAGGCTGATGGAAGGACAATGAATATTGAGTAAAGACAGGGAATGTAACCAAAGATGTCATCTCCTTCAAAGATGGTCTGTTTGGGATTGGCTCTAGAAAGCAACAGAGATTCAGATGCATAGAATGTCTTCTAAATGTTATCTTTCTCCACCTAGACATGAGAAACAGGTGTTCCTGGTAACAATCCCTCCTGTAGCTGAAGTAAATAACATGGATGGCAGAGAGATGCCAAAAATGTTGTTTCCAAACCACTCATTCCTTGTTTTTCCAGCTGAGACTGCCAAGAGAGGCACTGACTGCCAGTTAGAGTTTCTGAAGGCAACACTACTCCAGAAAGAATCCAGATGAGACCAAACCATTCATTTCCCCTAGGATTTAATTTTCATCAGCAGGAAAGAAAATGTAATACAATCCTACAGGCCTTTTGACACTGAAGCCTGAGGATCTCGGTCTGATCTCTATTATCCTCATGTAAATCAAGGTCTTTTTGTGCCACAGAGTCAGTGACATTTCACTGCTGCAGTATTAATAAGGTCCCAGATATCATCTTCCCTGACATGCATTCTGAAAGGAGATGGAAGATGCCTTGATTATAACTCACTGCCCTTTCCCTTACATGTGTGACTTGGCCGATTGCTAAAAGAAAGGAAGAAAGAGTCCTGAGGTCAAAGGTTAGGCCTGTGCCGGTGCAGTAGCTGGAGCAGGTCTTCCCCATACTAGACCAGTGCAAATTCACTGGATGAAGAGGTTAACTGACACAAGAAAGGACATCAGTCCCTATCTCCCAGCTCTTTGCCACAGCACTTGGATTTCACACGTTACCAGTGCAGTCTCCTGCCTTCCCTCCAGCTTCACGACATATGAATGGCATGAAAGGAACCTAGCAATGCCTGGAGCCAGCGTCAGCAATCCTGCACTTACCCACCCACAGCACACAACCCCAACACACGAGTTTATTGCCTGTGGGGTGTTCAGACTGGGACACCATCCACCCCACCAGACTGACGCCCTCCCCACACCAGCATTCTTCCTCTTTCCCACCAAGACTCTGAGAGCCTCAGTGATTCTGGTCATTCTCCAGATTTCTGCTAGAAGCAGACCGAGGAACAGCCCAGAAAAAAATACCTGTTTGAACCAAGCTGAGTGTGATATTTTGATGGAGTATGATGAGTTTTGCAGCCACCAAGGGATCAGTCATAAACATCCATTCCCACTAATGCAGTCACGAGCAGTTGCTCTCAGTAGATCTGAAAAGCAATACAAGACAGCAGCCATCAGCAGGTTAAATGAAAAATAAGCAAAAGACATGGGCATAATCCACATCATTGCTCCAGTCTCTGTGTGTTCAGTGCTAGAAATAGCTCAGACTGAGGTTCAAGCCACAGGATTTCCAAACAGCTCCCTGACCCCTCACACTTCAGGAAGGCTGAGACTGGTTTTTGTGGCTTGACTTTTACTGCCAAAGACTTTTTCTCAGGGGCCGGTCCAAGTCTGTAGATTGTGCAGCCTGCAAGACCTTAAATGCGCTACAAATAGCCCTACCTCTCCTTCCAAGTGCGAGGCCATTTCCCAGTGAGGCAGGCTATTTAATGCCACTCATGCTTAAAGTGAAAAGGTTGTGCAGTTTTTTTAAGTTCTCCTTCTACTGTCTTCTGCTGGGGCTAGGAGAAAAGTGGAAGCATGTGAGGAGCCATTGGCTCTCCTCATTTAATGTGACAGACAGGCACCTCAGCACCATCAATGGAACAGATCTCTAATGGCTGGTTAGAAGCTGCCAAGTCTCCATCCAAGCTCAAAAACAGCACCCGATCAAAACCACCCATAAGCATCAAGAAATTCAGCCTGGATTCTGATGAGGGGGGCAACGGCCAAACTATACAATTTTCCACATCACTCTGGAAACACCCTATCTGCTGAGGAGAGAGTCACTAAACAGAAGTGCCACTTGTTTCAGACACACATAGCTGGCTTTGGAAGGTGTCAGCTCTCATATAAATTAGACACTATAAAACGGAAAGCCCAACACTCGGGGAAAAAAAAAAGGAGGGAATAATATGAGAGGCTTTTCTTGGTTCATGACTGGAACAGCTACTGTCATTTAAATTTTATTAGGAAAGATTAAAATGAGCCTTGGAGTGAAGCTCCTGTGATGAAGTGGTCCCAGGGTCTCTATAACTGTGATTGGCACCATACTGATGTGTCAGCCTGACAAAGTTATGATAGTTACTACACTGGCCCTAAAACAGACCCTTCAGCCTCAGGCAAAATGATAAAAAATGGGGAAGAAATCTCCAGAACTCGGGAAAACTCAATCTGATTGGGCACAGAGATAGACATTTTCCTCAAGGTTTTGTTTTTGGTTGTTTTGGGGTTTTGAGGTGATGTGGAATAGGCAGTCAACACTGCCAAATCCGTACACGGATGACTTTTCACAGATGTCTTTGTAGTCTGGCCTGTAGGTGAGGTTTGTTGCATGCCCGGTCCAATGCCTCCCCTCCCCTATGAAGTGCAGCCCCCAGGGCACAGGAAGAAGCAGGCTGAGAAGCCTCTCAGCAGTTCAGGACAGTGCCTGCCTTACTTACTGGCTGTTTCTGTCTCCCCAAAACATCACTACAACAGGCCCTGTGAGTCAGGCTTAGCACTCACTAAGCAGTACCTCTGGTTTTATATCCATCTTCACCCTCAGCCACAGGTAAGGAAGCAACAAAGGGTTCTTAGGCTCTTGCCACCACTCTGAACGGCTCTGGAGAGAGCTGTCACCTAGAAGTCACAAATGCCCATCCGCATGTCACCAGCCTTACAGCGCAGCTGTAAGAATCTCAATTTCTGCAGGCTGCTGCCTTTGAAAACTCTGCCTGCCCTCAAGATACCTTTTGACGCATGCAACCTACTCACTGGCCGCAATACACCACACATCGAACATTATCTCAGGCCCCAAGAGACACTGCCTGCATAAGCACAGCTAACAAACAGAAGCATAATGAGCCCTTCTCACCACCCCAAAGTTGAAGGTGAAATCCCTTTTTAATAATAGGGTATTTGGAAGGATTTATAGGCTCTGGTTGTCTCAATACACAAATGACAGCATCAATCAAAGCCAGACAGCAGAGGAGGAAAGCAATATACCTGCTAGGTGAGGAGAATGCTGATGTAAGGCACAGGCAGCAGGGGCTGTGACTGGCAGGAGCTGAGGTTTGTAACTGTACCTGGTAGGAGGTGTGGTAGCTAGCAGTAAATATGAAAGAAAAACTGCATTCTGCATCCCAAGCATGTTTGGCTTGTATTTAGGACAGACTAAGCCGCCAAAGAGGCAGCTTCTTCCAGGTCTGTTTGCACCCCACAGCCCCTCACTGCTGCTGAGGTGGTAAATGTAGAGTGCAGATCATTGCTAACTGAAAGCCCTATGATTCCTCCACCAATTTAAAGGCCAAACACACCAGGCAAAATCGAGGCTATATTCTTGTTCAGAGGTTGAAAAAACAGGAGTTGAGCTGCAATATCTGCATGCTTTGAAGACACCTTAAGGAAAGAACAGTACTTTGAGGTAACCAAAGATAGGCAAGGAGATGATAATCCTGTGTTGCTGTAAGCACACCCTGAACAATATTGCATATGAACTCAGACAGTCTGGGGCACTAGGTTATCTGCCAGTGGAGTCAACCGGCAATCCACAGTACATCTGTGCTGGCCCACCACCCTTTCTGTCCCTACATATGGGAGGGAAATAGCTGTAATAGCAGCACAGGTGATATTGTACAAGAACAAGGCAGGTGATACTCTGAAAAGGGGCACAAGGTTGGAGAGATTGTTTTTACGGTGTTAGATCTGCAGAGCCAAAGCAGAAAGGGAGTGTTCCTCTCCAGTGTTATTATTTTAATTCAGATTCACCCAGAGAGAACTATTTAATTTGAGCAGGTCAGGGTTTCAGCTTGCTCTGTGCTCGCCTAGTTATTTAACAGATAATACCTAATACAGTTTGAAAGGAAACTTATGCTCATGTATTTTCAAAGATTTCCAGCAAGTCTTCTGGGCAATGCTCCCAATTTAGAACTTATCTGGAAACTAGAGAAACCTAATGAGTTGAGGTTTAATTGTCCTATTCCATTAGTAATTGCAGGCATGTGAACACACTGTACAGTAAATCCTGCATTTCGCTCCTGTGGCTGCTCTAGTGAAACAAATACTGGCTGGGAACTTTTGAAAAAGCTTCTCAAATCCTTTCTGAAAAGAAATGCATGTGTACCCCAGTGGCTAGGGTCTATCAGCTGGGCTATCAGGGTGAGACTCTTCAAGTCCAGGTTGACTCCTCAGCAGGTCTCCCACAAGCAGGCCACTGGGCATGTCATCATCTCTGCTGGTGGAGCTTCTTTGCACTCCATAAATACCACAGCTTTAACCAGTGACTTGAACCCGGCTTTCTCAGGGCTAATGAATATTTCTTTTCTACACAGTGGAACAGTTTCAATAGGACAAGCTGATAAAAACGTGCCCCAAAAAACCCATGAACCTAGTACATGAAGCTGGGATACGTTCATCCAAGCTCACATTCAGCAGTCTCTCACAGCTTCTGCTACCCAGGAGTGCTACAACTCCTATGCTATGCACTGTAATAGAGCATGCAATCATTTCTCTGTATGTCCTTGATCCTAGCAGAGTTTAATCAAAACCACCTCCGTTTTGAGAAGTATTTTCTGAGCAAAACTATTTCATCATAATATTTTCAGCTATTTCAAGTACAACATCTCAAACCCATTTGTTGCATTGTGCACACTCTGCAATTTAGCAGATCAATAGGCAATCTTTGCCTTTGTCACTAGCTACAGTAAGAACCTTTGCTGCTGCAGACACTCCCTTCTTTCCCTGTGCTTTTAACAACACTTCTGCCTCCAGCTTCTCTTTGCTTCAACGCACTTGGCAGATACACTTGTGAGCGAAGTCAGCATCTCATTTATGGGACAGAGGAGGCAGAACAAGAAGAGGACTGAAAATACACCTCTCTTGTAGAAGGGGAAGCTGAAGTCTCTGTCACTCTGCAGGGCAAACTGAGCAAGCAACAAAGACTCTCCTTCGGTAACAGCCTCCATGAAATCCAGACGCAGAAAGCCAGCCAGGAGGGCAGAAGCATATTGTGAGCAATTGGGCTAACACAGTGAACTCCCAAATGGCACAGGACTGAGCGTGTCCCCCTGTACTCCACAAACTGCAGCTGATTAATTCAATTCCTTCCACATCCTCCCTCCATCCTCCTAGCACAAGACAGCCTGCCCAGCACCTCCCTTGTAGCTAGCATACACCTTGCCAGAGCCGATGTCTGGGATTTAGCTTTGCTTTCAGTGCCACTACATGGCCAGCCCGAGGACTGGCATGTGCTCCACTAACCTCACACCTGCCTGCTACAGCAGTGCATTACAGATGTGCTGTCCAACTTGCAGAGCTCACTGAGTCACTGCTGCATTAGGGACATACAGGAGTGCCATGCAGCACACAGGAGACTCCTTCATGGACATCCACAATTTGATGGATAAGTCAGGTTTTGAAGATGATGCTACATATGTTTTTCAGACATTTTATCACTCTTGACCCTTAGTAATCAAGTCCTTACAGAAGAATATCTCAATTTCCCTAACAGCACACTCAAATAACTATAGTCACCAAGCACTCTCCCTCTCTTCCAAGAAAAAACACGCAGCATTTCCTGACATAAAGACCTCACAGTCACCACCAGATCTTGGGAAAGAGCTGCAGCAGTTTCTCCCTCTTCCTCCAGGGCCTTAGGGCTCATTACCAAACTAACAGATAGACAAGGTTTACCTGTTCGGAGCTTTTTTGTAAGACAATCTGCCTACAATTCAGTTCAGAACACAGCATGAATGCAATACAATTTATCTTAACTGAAAGCAGCTTCAATCTAGCAATGTTTCTCTTAGAAAGTGAGTCTCCCTCCTAGGGTCATTTGAGTTACACAAAGCTGTGTCACAATAGGTATGTAAAGGATGATACTAAGCACTTGCTACTCAAGGGGGAAAGCAAGGCAGGGAGCCCTTCTGGGCAATCGCTCTGTATCTTACAGCCCATCCAGCTGAGGAGCTGTAGGATACAGTCACCAGTTTCAAGTAGTTCTTTGGCTGGAAACTGCTAGCGCTGCTCTGTGCACCTCACTGAGATGCAAGCTGAATTCTTCCAGCAGATGAAAGCAGCAGCAAACTGTAACTCTGAGGTAAAAAAAAAAAAGTATCAGGAGTCTTTTTCATCAGCCCAGGTTTATCATGATGAGGACCTGGAGCTTTGGATGACAGCTGAGCAAAAAAATTATCATAACCCATAAAACAGGCTGACCTCAGGCAGTTTCAGGCTTTTTTCAGGCTTTTTAAGTCAGCTCTGAGCCCTTCCCTCCTCCAGGTCACTCTAAGTGTTTCACTTTCCTCCCTAGAAATTGTAGTGATTTAAATAAACATCACTTTCAAGAAAATGTGTCACCTTTTAAGCTGAGGCCTTCAGAAAAAAACCTTCCTTGGAAAAGTTCTCCTTCTTCATTTTTGGCCCAAACAATTCACTGAACTCAGCCCATATTCCCAAATAATTTTGTTCCAGAAAACTGTATTTTTCAGTCAATTAAGTATTTCTCAAAAGGCATTTCCCCCTTTTTGTAATGACCTCTACCATTTTATTCTTTGATGTGGTAATAACAGATGACTAAGCAAGAACAAAACACTACTTGAGTGTCGCAGCACTCTCAAAACTAGCCAGCTGCAACAAGGTCTTTTACCATCACATACCAAGTTAACTTCAATAAGAAGTTAGTACGCCTTGCCCCAGCACGGCCACCAATCCCCCACAAGGTCTCAAAGGTCCATCTACTGTTTGTGCCGTTTCTTCATACTTTTCAGGCCAGTCTCTCTGCTTCTCGCCTCTGCTGCCTTCTCCTTGTCTCTCCTCCCTCCCTTTTTTTTTTTCCCCCCTAACATTTCATACCTTATGTTTTTAACAATCATCACAAACTTTTTACAAATAAACTTTTCATACAGTCCTCTATAATTCCTTTACAGCTGACCCTGCATGAACTGAGGAAACAAGGACGCAGTGTACCTTGCCTATTTCTAGCTCCTACAGCTCTGTGAAATCTCAGCGTGATTACCAAATTCTCTTCCCCAGAATCCCAGCTTCAGTCAATGCTTAGCAATGACTGAGCATTATGCCCTCCTCCTTGGGGGGCACTGAATTCAGGTGCAAGTAAGACCTGTATTTATTTAACACTTCCACAGACTCCATGGGCATGCCTGCATAGACACGCACAGGTCCACCAGTCCCGAGCTCTGACCTGCCTGGTGCAAGCCAAATCCCGCCTGGAAATCTGTAGCACAGTTAGTGCAGCACTGCCTGCTCTTGCTCTTGCTCATGCTTGGGGTAGTGTCAAGGTACCTACGCAGCCCCCAGCATGCATGTGTGACTGCGGCAGTACACAAGCACAGCGTGTCCCACCACCTTCACCCAGGCAAAGCACTCTTCCTGGGGCTTCTTGTCACTAGTAAGATTTGTACATTTTCTTTCCTGCTTTCTTATAATTAGCATTCTGCTGGACGGAGCAACTCCAAGGAGTCCCAAGGACATGGGGAGCGCGTGGCGCACACTGCACGGGATGAAGCCTGGTCTCACAAGCACTCGGCAATCAGCAGGCTGTGCATTTTTCAGTAGCTGCTGAGCATCTCTGCCCCTGAACTGGTATGTTTGAGAAACACAAGTCTATAAAGGATAAAAGCCCACGTTACCAAGTGAGGAAAGGGATGGGAGAACAAATCCAAACCACAAAATAGTGCGTGCTTTTTTGGCTGTCTGCCTTACTTGTTAAACAGCGGCTGCCTGCTAGCAGTGAGAAGGAGTTCCCAAGCAAAGAAGACCTTGCTGTTCCAGCTGCTCCTGAGCCCTGTTTTCACCTGGGCTCTACTCATACCCCTAGCTGTACTCCGAATTTTCCCTCCCAGCCCTGGTGCTGGTGTTTCATCCCAGTGCCGAGGCCGGGACTGGGAGCGCTCGGGGGCGGCCGGAGGGGCGGAGCTCTCCTCACGGAGGCAGCGGCCGTACTGCGGGAAGGGGTGTGAGAGCCCGGGCAGTTCTCGCAGCTCCTGGCCGACGCTCGCTGAGCCCCCAGCCCGTGGACCCGCTCCCGTCCGGGCCCCTCTGAGCTCCCCTTTGCTCCCCATCCCCGCTGTTCCCTCAGCGGCATTTCCCCGGCGCTCCCCGGCCCGGCCTTCTGCCCCTTCTGCCGGGCGGCGGAGCCCAGAAGATGGCGCCGGCCCCTCAACCATTGCCGCCCTCCGTGCCGGCGAAGCCGCGGGGTTGTGGGGGGCGGCACCTGCTGGGAGCTGAGATGAAATACAATGGAGGAAACCTCCCCTGGCCCCCGGGGCTGAGATTAAAATAAAACAGCCCCTTGCCGTGCCCGCAGGGGAGCAGGAGCCATCGCCCACGCAGCTTAGGCTGCCGGTCGCGGTGCGGAACGCGCCCGCCTGCAGGGCGGGAAGCCGGAGGGCGCTCGGGGCGGTGCGGCCGGCCCTTCCCGCCCTCCGCGCGCCCCCAGAGCCCCACGGAGGTCTGAGGGAGCGCTTCGGGCCGCCAACGACCCCTCTCCGGGGCGGCCGCCTCCAGCCCGGCCTTGCCCGGGCACACTCCCCAGCCCCAGTGGCACAGGATTAGGGGAAATGGGAATATAAGGGGTCTCCCCTGGCGGGGGGGAACACTAGTTTTCGTTATGGCAGCCTTCAGCAGGCAGAATTAAGCCGTGACCTGCGGAGATCAGATTTGCTGCCTGTAGAAAAAGTTTTCTGGCACCAGATGGAGCAGTCTAGGGAACCAGCAAGTGAGGCAGCCTGTGAACACCTAGGCCTGGACCTGCAGCCAGGAGGATATTTCTCTTTCCTTTGGACTGGGCTGCAGAGGAGTGATGCGCTCTCCCTGGCATTCTCCTCAGCCATCACTACCTTTAAATCTTTAAATTGCCGCTGAGCTATTGCCAAACAGCTTTGGTGCCAACCTGGTGGTTTCAGGCTGCGGCAGGAATTCTGTCAGGGAAGGTCTGACATGACAGCTGGGACTAGGTGCTTATGACAGACCTCAGGAAATACCAGAGAAAATATCCGCTTACAAACAACAAAGATGCAGCATAAAGTTGTTTGGTTGTTTTTTTTTCCAGGGCTGGAAATGTTTTTCTGTCAGAGCTGCTGTTGGGAAGGTGATCCTTCCCAAGCATGGCAGTCTCTCATGGAACTGAGGAAGGAAATAGCTCCCTCCCTTCAGGAGCTACTCCTGTCTCCCCTGTAGACTTACATGTATACATCAACAGCAAAGCCTGATATCTCAGCAGTGACAAACTGCATCACAAGTTAAACTGGAACATCAGGAGTGCTTTGAGAAAGGGAGTCAGAGATCCCAAACACCATCACTCTTCAAAGACAACAAAACGCTGGGCAGCTGCCTCGTCTGGCACCTGGCCTGAGTGCCAAGGCACATTATGCCCACTGGAGGAGCAAGACAGGAGAAGGTCCTTGAGTAGGAGCAGGGGAGAAGCAGAGTGGCAAAGCTCATGGGCTTGGTCACAGTGACACCCAACAAAGAACCGAGCCCACTGGAAATGATGTCTAGCTATGCATTCAATCCCCATTATCATACTGTCGTCAACATGAAATGATTCTCTTCTTCTCGTGAAGTTAGGTTAGTGGTATATCTGTATCAATGACTGTGCCCTTAAAGGAAAACTACAAGCCTGATAAAGGGAACTTGGAGGTATCAACAACCAGTTGATTGCAACAAAGACAAGAAGTCGGCACAATGAGACTGTAACTAGGGCAAAAGTAAAGGCAGCAGGGGGAGATCTTGACCACTGACTCAATTCAGGACTAAAAAATTCACCCCTCCCCCACTGCCCTCCGACATGACATGCACAGTAAATTAAAAATACACTGTAACTTTAAATTGAAGCTAGACATATCTAGAACAATAGAAAACTACTGTGCATACCTCATTACCAATAGTATCTTTTAGGTAGAGTTTGGAAACTACATATATATAACTAAACTGTATAAATACTATTCTCGTTCTTCCGAGTTCTAGGCTTGCTTTGCAGAATACCACCTAGCCCGCAGCTTTGCGCAGATCTGTAGTGAAGAAATACCTCAACTCTAGTACACTGGGTGAACAATTCCACTTTTTGGACAACAGATAAAGGGCACACGCAGCTGCCATCTGGGTGTTTGTACAGTTGTCAGAGTTCCCTCTGGGCTAACACCTTCTGTGGGAGATGTTTCAAAAAGCTCTGCTCTATTTGTCTTGTCTATTTTCTATCCTTGCTAGTAATCGGCCTCATATTTTAGGTGCCCAGTTCTTTGTGTCTTTGTTAGAAGATCTGATGGCACTCAGGCCATCATTAAGAAATCCTTTAGTAAAAGGTCCTGCTATGGACTGCTCTGTGGAATAACCTTGGGAAGGCCTCTGAGCTCTGTGAGTCCAAATAGATACTGACACCAGCTCTCATGGGGCTGGTTCCCATCCCAAGTCTCAGAGGATCTCTCCACTCTCAAACTGAGGTTGCGGAAAAATGGTCTGCTTCCTTGGCAAATGGTGATTGCACAAGAAGAAAAGCACACAGCATGCAAAAAGAACAGATTTAAGAAGGCTGTGGGAAAAGGCCCCAAACCAAATTGCTTCAGATTTCCTTGCAAACCAAGAGTCCAGGGAACCAAACTATTCCTGAACACAGAACCGTATCCTGTCTTGCACACAAATCCTCCAGTGCCATGTGCTGAAATACCAGTTTGAAGGAAAGTTACATATGCACTTCACCAGCATGTGAATGTAGCTCTTTGGAGAACTACATGCTCCTGGAAACAGGTGTGTGTCTGCAGGAACTGAAACTTAAGTAAAGGTTTGCCCAGAGAGGGTACAAACCAGACTTGCAGCCAATCTGGTCAGATGTGTTAACGATTTGGAATGCTGGGTTCAGGCTTTTGGAAACCTGCAAGCACAGGAAATGCAAGTACTTTCGCCAGTCGAGGTGTTTTTTAATTGCAGTTTTAAAAAAAATTAAAATCCTGCTTTGATTTAAACTTCTTTGCCGGGGAGCAGCTCTAGCTCTAGCTCAGCCCACATCCAGGCACCAAAACCTCCAGGAGAGGGGATGCTCTCAGGACCTTTACCCTCTTCCCACCAACAGCCCAGCTGTGCTAGTGCATAGGGATGAATGGTCCTGTTGGCAATCACTAGAAGAGTGAAGTGCAGAAAGACCAACCAAACCACACCAGTCATTCAAAATAAGCTGAGAAAGGGGACTGCGGACATCACTGTGCATGTATCTAATCCCTGTGGAAATTACTTTTCCATGCCCTGAAGAATGCCACTTAGATATTTGTAAATTCAAGTTGTCATTCTGGTCACATGGAAGTCAGTCAGAGTTTTGCAATTAATTTAAATTATAGTCAGAATTTCAAATCCATGTTACTACCCTGAGGCATTTAAAGCTGTTGTAAATGAAAAACAAAATTTATCAGCCATTTCTCCCTCACACTGAACAAGTGCCCTTCACTGAACAATTGCTGCATAACAGTTGTCTTCATCCTGCTGAAGCTGAGACCAGAATCTACAGCACCAAATGCTCTTTCTTCAGAGCTGTCTGTATCTCAGCATACACACACAAAGGAGAGTTAACAGCAGGTCTTGCAGACATGTGGCTTTATCTTAACACAGCTAATACATTACCAGCTAATTCCTGGAAATTCAAAACAGCCAGGTCTCAGACCCTGCTCGCACATGTTGCTTGTGATAAGAAGCCACACTTTTGTATTTATGCATCTGTTTGTCAATGTGACTGAACAGGTAAGCTGGTTTACTGCTAAATACATCCTGACCATCTCGTTTCCTCCCAGCCCAGTGCCAGCCAGCTGTAAGCCTGCCTCTCGGAAGAGTTATTTTGGCACTACTGGTTGCTAGCAAACAGCCATCACACTCAAGTCTGGGGGAGGCTGTGCTGTGGCTGGGAATGAGTAAATTTTAAGCTGTACATACAGGGCCTCACAATTAGATGCTTAATTGTATCATACCCTGAAAGCCTCAGGTAAAGCCATTTGGGAAAGCAGTGCTCTAATTTCTAGTTGTTTTGTTGTTCAAGAACTAGAAATGTTAAAAGCAGGAATAAGATTCTAGTCAGTCAAATGTCTCTGCAAATTGCCAGAGATACACAATTAATACTAAACTGTCATTAACCCTGTGTACAGCTTTTCAAAGCAGACTATAAAATAATCTGAAATTATGTCCTTGCCAAATTCATCAGGACATGCCTTTTCAATACAAAGACGTCAATTGTTTGAAACAGCTCCTAATGAGTCACTTTGTGCCACAGATAAATTGTTTCTGCCTCAAGGGATTCAACTCTTTGTCAGATGCAACAGTAGCAACAATATATCCCTGGTTTGCTTTTTGTCATCAGTTTTGTGATGTCTCCATGTAAATTCAGCCAGACCCAAGCCTGGGATGCCATTTTGGAAAGGTGGCCCAGGATCAGAGTTAAGATGTTCCTGCATCAGCAGCACCTTCAACACCACCTTGAGCTTCAGCACAGCCAGATCCGTTGCCTTCAGGACAAATTGGGAGCAACACCTGCCTGTTACTGGGGTGGGTTAGTCAGCACAGCCTCACCTAATCCTACTCACCCACCATCTGTTTGTGACTCAAGCATTGCATTTTATGATTTATCATTCTTCATGGACAGCAGTGCCAGAGACTGGGAGACCATGCAGCTGGGTGGGTTATGCCCTGACAAGACTGTGAGCTTGGATGTGTGACTAACTCAGACCCAGAGGGAAAAGGACTACCTAGTGTGTTTCCCATGGCTTAGCTCCCTCCTGAGATGCCTGAGATGCAATTTCTTTATGCTTTGAAAGTGGCACCTTTAAGAAGACTGGGCCTCACTCTCTTTTGTCAGAAGGGACACAGTAATGAAACACTATTGCATTAACTGGGCCAATTAACAGAGTAGCTGCATGAAGAGTCATGCCTGCTGGTTATGGACACAGGACCAGTTTACTCCATGAGACCAGGCTCAGGAGGCCTCAGCAAAGCCAGGAAGAAGCAGGGGTGTATTATCATTTCCCCATAGCAGATGCAGTTAACACAATTGTAAATACCCACTTCCACAAGAAGAGAGAAGGGAAGCTCATGCTAGCATGGGGGGAAAAAAACCTGTGAGACCAAGTGGCCTGATTTCACTGGAACCATGTTGCTTGTCAGTCTGGAAAGGCTGAGGTAGCACAGCGACCTGGGTGGGTGTTAGATTGTGCAGCTTTGTCACCAGAGCAGAGTCCAGAAGCTAGGAGTCCTGCTACTGAGCCACTGTGCAACCTTGAACAGTCACCTTACCTTATTGTGTGATGACCAAAATATTTCCGTCCGTGCTAAGCATCCTGCCATTATCCCTGTAAACTGGAAAGGTGTGAGAGCTGCCAAGGCAAGCAAGCTTGAAATTACAGTTTTCGTTTAGCTTGGAAAACAAATTTGTCATTTGTACAGCCCCTCCTCCTTGTGAAGTAAGTACAAGGTGAAGAAAACACAGCTGCGAGGCAGCCCCTTGCAGCTGAACATCTATATCAGGCAGGAGGTCTCTGTGTGGTGTGAGCTGCTGATAAACCCCAGGAGATTCTCAAGCTACACACAGTAGGGAGCAGTCTGCAGTTTCTGCACTTCCAGCAACCAATGCAGCTGCCTGGGGGTTGCTCTCCAGGTCCCAGAAAGCATCCACCAACACCTTCACGCACATCCCATGGACACTGGCTGTTTGCCAACCTGCCGTCACAGAGCTGCTCCCATTTGGCTGAAGTTACCTGACAGGGATCATTCTCCAGTACAGCACAGACAATCTCACACATATTTCTGTTAGTTTTGGAGAGATTTCTGCAGCACAAGCACTTCTCATTTCCAGAACAGAGGTCATTTGGATCAAAGGTTCGGATGTAACATGGCAGATTCTTTAGCTTGCCCGGCTCAGAGCCTCTCTACAGAATTATAAATATAGCCAAGATATTATTAACATTTTAACAAGTTTCTCTCTCGGGAATCTCAATTATTCACCTGTGAGTAGCTGTTGTTTCATCACCAGGAGGGAGTCAAATGGAAAGTACAAAAGTAGGGATGGGTTCTAAGCTTTTAGCAGTCATTTTGTTTTACAAATTACCGGGGATAGAAAGTCCCCACTAAGCTCAGTACACTCCTTCCAGGTGGTACTTTCTAAAACTTACTGATTGCGGCAAGAACATCTTAAATAGCTTAACGGTCTTGCATCCTCTGTTAAACATAACCACAGGTGCTGATCATCAATATTCTTGACAAATACCATATCTTGGCGAAGGTTACTAGGCAAAGTCTGGCTTGTAAGGCGGAAAGGAGCTCAAATAAGGGAGCAACACAAGTATAGCTGCCAATCTGCATGGAGTTTTCCCCACCTACATTCAGGTCACATTTGGCAAACATTTTTGATAACCAGTACTTATTAAAAAAAATTATGAAATGTTAGCGAGATGTTTCTATTGGTAACTTTCTCACAGGGCAAAAACCTCTCCAGGTTATCATGCAGCACGGAAGTGGAAGTTGTTCACACTGGTGGGAGAGGACTGTAAAGCATGCAACCTTTCCAGAAGAGCTGCTGAAGGACGGCTAATTCCTAAACAGTTTGTCTGACCTTGATGCTCTGAGGGGCCCATTACCCTGTGCTGCCTCGGTTGTGCCCTCATTATTCCAGCAAAACCCAAACCTGGCACAAAACCTGTTCTTATTTGAAGGGGAAATCTCAATTGGACATCGGTCTTTAAAGCAGCCTTAGCTTTTAGGAACACTTCATAGTGGGATATTTTTTAATATTACCATAAACACTTGCATCAAAACTCTGGTAAAAGCCAAGATCATTTCATAAATTGTCAGTGTGCAGAGAGTCAGGTGTAAAAAGGAAATTGGTTAAGGTGAAGAGATGAGTTTGTATTTCAGGCTGAAACCAGCTCCCATGTCTCTATGGGAGCTGTATATGAGGACATCCGCAAGTATTTATTCCAAAAGTTGTGGCAATGAAAAGGTGTGGGGAAAAGGGGAGGTTGCAGATTTTATTGGAAACTCAATACATTGAGGATCTTAGAAAAGGTACAGCCAATTAGGTGAGCTCAAGTTTAATTCTGCTGGTTGCTAAGAGGAAGTCGTCGTGCAACTGTTTTGCAAGAGCATTGAAACTGGTAAAACAAGATACACAGCATGTGGAAGTGAAACTAAAGATATTAAAGAACAGTTTGGGTTGTTGGGTCTTCTTTAATTACCTTTTTAAGACACTCCACTTTTCTTTAAATAACAGCATGAAGAAGGCCTCATCTCATAGAGGGAGCAAATAATCCTCTGTCATGCGTAAGCACACTTATGAGAACAAGCCAGGTATGAATTTTCAGGAGACAAACCAAGCTGCACAGAAAAGACAGCATATGGGAGATGAGAGATGGAGAACAGGTTCTGTAACAAGGGCCCCTGTTCAAAGCGAGTCAAGAGAGGTCTCAGTGGCTAACTCACCAGGTATGTGTTGTACATCAACAAAGCCTTCTCTGTTGAATGAAAGGCTCCTTCATCTTTGCCTCTAACCTCCATTCCTTCCTCACCACAGCAGAGGGATTTGCTGTTCAGAGAAGGAAAATCTGAGAACACACTCATTTCTTCTATGGATTCAGAAAACCACAGAAACAACTAGAGCCCAAGCCCTCACTGTTCCCAGCAGGCCAGACCCTTCACTACAGCAGATACAGCATGAAGTTGGTATCTGTGCTTAGGAGCTGAATAGTTCTTCCTGCTGAGACAAACTCTGAGCTCTGACTCTGCACTTCAGGAGCGTTTCTCCAACCTGAAAATCTGCAAGCAGTGAAATAAAAGCCACAGTAACAGATTCTTTAGAGCTTTCCACTAATTCAGCCCACTCCTGTGTGTATAGCTGGTAAGCAAGGAGCTGCCGCCTGCAAATACCCAGGCCATCATTAATTATTCTTAACACAGGGGACCAAGATCACTTGGGACATAACTGCTAACCAGTCAACAGCCAGAAGAAGCTGTCACACAGTTTCATTGAACGAGCAGAGTAATAGCTGAGACACATAGGTCTTTCAATCCTCCCCTTGGATGTGGATGACTACTTCTATCAAGTTTTAGGTCTAAATTGTGAAAGAAATTATCATTTCACACCTTTTTTCTCATTTCAGTACATCTTCACCTTCTTTTCACATTTCCCCTACCTCCCCCAAAGCAGCAGGAATATATATTTTAACAAAATGCCAACACCTTATTAGAAACTTCTCTTTTCCTCATTCTTTTTACATCTCCTCAAAAAGCTGCTCTGAACTCCATACCTACTTAGACTGTCCTCAGCACCTTATGTGGTTAGCTGAATGACCTCAAAAAGTAGCGAGAGGAAGAATTCACATGTACTGCAAGCTTCCAGCCTAGGAACCATCATAAGCCAAGTCACCTTCTTTTTCTTCCTCTGGACTTCTTAGTTTCCATCCCGCCTAGGCATCCTCATGTCTTCTGTTTAAGAAGGACTCAACAGTCTGCTTGGCTGTTGTCAGAAACCTTTCTGTAGAAATGCTGAAGAAAATAAAAAGTGTTGGCCAGCAATGGTACAAATGTTGTGGGCCAAAATCTTGAGGACCAAGGCAAACTATTATCTGAGATGATATGTTCATATTTGGTTCCCCAGAAGCCAGTCAAGAAAGACTCAACAAACAATTCTTCTTAGAAATACTGTTGATCTGCTCTCAAGATGATTCACCGTCTGTTAGCACAGAAGTGACTTACTAAAGTCCTTCAATCTGAAAAATGGTTATTGCCTGCCTTCCTCCAAAATAAAAAACAAAGCTTATGCAAGTAAAACTGATCATATCAGGTTCCTTGACAATAAACTTCACAATGGGCTGTGCTCCAGCTTATGCTGATGTCATGACTTTGGTGAGCAGCTGTTTTCAGTAGTTCATGCCTAGGCATCAAAATAATTTTCAGCCATCATACAGGAAATAAGTACTTACCAAACAACTACAAAACACATGGACAGTATATCAAGTTTGATACTTATAAACTACAACTTCCTAAAGGCCCGTTACAGCATTAGGGGCAACGATCTCAAAGAGAGAATTACAGATAGACAGAAAACCCCAAGTAAATGGTGGTCCCAGTGTTAGTCATGGAATACAGCAATGCCAGGGCTGCCCTGAAGAGATCACCTCAGCCTCTTCACCTGCCCCAAGGCAGGGTTCATGGAAAACAAGAATATGACAGAGATCTTACAAAAATTGGAAGCTGCCAGGCAAGGTAGTTACAACTGGTAAGTGTACATAATCACCTTCTCAGGACTTAACAGGGGTTGAATACTGCAACCGTGAAGAGATAGTTACTCAACAAATTGTGCACATACCAGGTGCCATGCAGAGAGAAGGGCTCTGTGAAGGTGAGCTGTGGCTGCAGTGGTCCTTAGCACTGCAGTAGTCGGAAGACAAAAAATTTTTTTTGCTGGTTTTGGAAGATATATTTGATTTATTGATGTAAGTGATATGCAGATGTTCCTCAAATCCAAACTATATACAATAGCTTAATTATAATGTCACAATAAAATAAGTCTTCAAATGTATCTACTGCTTAGAGATACACACACACACGCTTTAGATTTCTAGATGTAAAGTCAAAATAGCTGAAAGCAACAAGATAGAAGCAGATACATTTCAGAAGATTATTTTGAAAGAGGCACTCAGAGGTCATAGGAACAGTGGTCATAGGAACTTTGAGCAGTTGCTGATTTTATTCATTTCTAGTTAAGTTCACATCACAGGAATAAAACTGTTTTTCAAGGAGAAGAAAATAATTTTCCAATCAGGATCCAAAAAAACCCCAACAACTCCAAGATCAAAAAGATCAAAAAGACAACCTAATTTGGTTTCCTATTGCTAGAATAACTCCCTTATTTAGGCTTCTAAATCTCAATGCAACCACCTTCTCACTCCATTTGAGAACAGCCTGCAGTAGGAACAGGGGCCCAGCATCGCTCAGGACCCACAAACCAAGCCTTTGGGGAGGAAGTACCCTCAGCAAGTCCCAAATTACATCCAACCCAATCCCCTCTGTATGATGACAGGCCCAAGCAAGCTCTGTAGCTCACTTACCTGTGTTTGACACACAGAGGAGTCAGATCACATATATTTGGGCTGGGTATGGCATACAGAGCTTTTTTCCTTCGCACATTTAATGTTTATTATCTTTTCCCCATTACCTGTATAAGAACACTGTTCCTCTCCACTGTTCCATTATCTGTATAAGAACACTTAATACCCTGTCTTGATATTTAAAGAAGCCTTTCCTGAATTATTACAGCTGTGCATTTGACAGAATATATCCATCTATATCACATACTTATTTATACCGGGTAGTGCCTGACTGGCCACTAATCACTCTGTACTACATGCTGTACAAAAGCTTAGCGGAGACTCTTCCCATCTTAGAAAGCTTTCAACCCAAAGATCAAATCCTAAAGATAGAATAGGCTTAGTTACAGTCCTGAGACTCAGGAACTGGGAAATCTGCTTTACTCCCAGAGCTACATAAAAGCACCTGTATACACGTGAGTGAAATTATATACAAATACAGGTAGACCGTACTCAGCAGTTACTGTCGAAAAAGTGATTATAATCCATGAGTAAACACACTCTTCATGATTTAGACCCTGGCCTGATCAGCGCTTCCACACATCTGCTCACTCCCATACACCCTGAATACACAGAAAAACCAGCAGCATTCTGGCTAAAATTAGAATTCAGCACTGGCCTAAAGGCAGGTTTTAATGCAGATAAACCACTGGGGACAGAGGGAAGGCAAAAAGAGGGCATTTCAGCTCAGAACACACCCCTTATCATGGGCCCCTTTCTATTTCACACACAGAGCTCCTTAGTCCTAAGATTACCTGCAATATCTGAGCTCCTCACAGTGCCCTGGCAGACTTTGTTAGCAGCAGGTGCCAAGAACCAAGTACTCTGCAAGAGTTCCCACACCACAGCGATGATCCATCAGAGAACTCTGTGCCCTTTCACTTGAGACAGTTTCAAGTATCTTATGGAGGTTATTACCTAGCATCCTTCCTCAAGGTTTCTCATTAATCCTTTTCTTCTCAAAGACCTGTTCTCCCATAGTTATTAACTTGAGCTTCTCCCTTTGAGTATAAACAAGAAAATGTTTTGCTTTTTATGATACCAACTTCAGGAAGCTGAAAGACTAGCAAGCTGTTACCTGGTGCAGAGCATGGGCCAGTGCCGTAGTTCGGGGCACAGAGCACAAGGTGTGGAAGCATCAGAAAGCAGCATTTCCAATACCACATTTCTGCCTGGTGGTACCAACAAAGGTTCCTTTGTGAGGAGTAGACATGGTTTCGGCCTCAGTCTGTGTAGAGGTTAAGCATAGGCTGATACTTGCAGCACAGCTGAGAATAAGCTAGTCTAGTACCATCTGCTGTATACATTATGGTTTAGTGGTGGACTTGACAGTGTTTGGTTAACAGTTGAACTTGATCTTAAAGGTTTTTTCCAACCTAAATAATTCTATGATTTACTTAGCGTGCATTTTTTCACATCTACACATTCAGGGTTACATATAGGATTCAGTCCTCCCAGTTTAGATACAGAGCTGAGACTCAGTCCCTACAATATAGCACAGGAGACTTCTGTGCAAGACTGAACAGATTTCTCTCATTGAAATTCATCCTACACACAGTTGCTACTGCTGGTTACAAAACTCTTCAGTAGTAAACTACAGGATGAATTCTGGACTCCTACCTGCAGTTCTTCAGGTCTTGAAATATAATTTCAAATGAGGAAAAAAAATAAGACCTTTTCTTGTCTAACGCAATATCGCTAATGCAATGGCATTTGGATATAGTCTGTAACAAACAAACATCAGTACACTAGCACCACCATAAACTTTTGGCAAGCTCTTATTAGGGCTTGCCTCAATGCAGGCAAACACTTATGGGCTCCCCACCCCATCAGTGAGACTTATGAGCTACAGTTTCATTGCTTCCTACTTCTTTGCATGACCCTTTCACTGGGTAGATAGATAGAAAGTGGAACCCTTAACCAGTTAAAAAAGAATCATACACATGAAAATGATAAATATTGCTTTATTAAATTACTTTTATACTCCTACAAAGAAGTTTTCTGATTTCCGTTACAGAATTAAATGAAAGGAAATTCATTGCTGTCTCTGCAGTTATCTAAATTTAGATACAAAAAGGTTGTAAAAAGACCAGCCTATTCAAGTTACATAAAAAAAGGCAGAGAATAGACAAGTTCCCTTAGGAATCTTGAGGCTCAGAAATATAAAGTCCTACAATACAATGAAATTAAGAATTCAGCAATGTGTTGAACAATTGTAAACTGTAACTGCACTAGTGGACCACATTATTCAGCAGTTTCCTTAAAGGTATGAACTGTGAACTGAACAAAAAGTGTAGCTGACACAGCAGACCTCATTTAGTTGTTCTCCCTTTCACTCCCTCCAAGTAAAAGTTGTGAGATCAGCATTCAGCATTTAAACGATAGGAAGGAAACTTGCCTCCATAAATATCAGAAATTTCTCCATTCCATAACTATTTATATAAAGTAACTAGCTGTTACAAATCAGTTTCAAGTAAAACAGGTGGCTGAGGCAAACATAATCAAAATCAGATCACATACAATTTTACTGTAAATACAGTAATTTGAAAGATAAACACATAACCATAGCACTGACAGGATATCAATGCCGCTGTATTATAGACATGATGTGTCAGTAGAAAATTAGGATGTCTATTATCAAAATCGAGGACATTCATTCCAGTCTCTGGTAATCTAATCTTAGTGCAAAACAGATGCTAAGACATATTTAGCAAAAAAGGTGATACATTTAAGGCCAAAAAACTGTTCAGTCATCACTATCGCTTCCAGATTCGCTCAGCTGCAAGTCATTTCCTAGAAGAAAGAGTCATCGTGTTAGTCATTTTCAACGAAATACTTTTCTTTCAAGATATTCCCTCTCCCAATTAAAGGCTTACAAAAACTAATACCAAACAGGTCTGCAGGGTTGGACTCTATAATCTTTAAAAGGTCTTTTTGAACCCAAACTATTCTGTGATAAGAAAATAAATAGGTGTAGAACCAAATTCCCCAGTGACACAACCTTAGGAAGATCACTTTCCTACAATTTTAAAATCTTGGCAAGGAAGCCATTAGCTTATTAGCCACAGTGCATTTATTTAATATCACCAGATCACAGAAGACAACACCTAGCTATCTTTGCCACCCACATTTTCATGCTTCGTAAGTGGGAAAACTGCTGGTGAATGCAGTTTTCTGAAAAACAAGTTGTTGGTTTTTTTAACGCATCTGAATGCTACTCAGCTGTGCTTGAAAACAAAGTGGTGTCTCAATCAAGAAGAGCAGCTCTTTGATGTGCCATTTAAAGATGTATCAGTGACCTACTATTTCAAACAGGTTTTGGAACAAGTGAACAAACAAAACATCAAAAGAAATTTTACACAGCTCTTTAATTTGGTGGCTATATATGTTTCAAAATGGGGAAGTAAGAAAAAAGACTGTGTTGTACTTGCAATGGATGTCCATAAGCTTAGGGGGTGGGAGGGAGGGAATCTTTCCAGGATGACAGATAACTAACAAAAAATACAGTAGCACACTATACAGAATCTACATCGTATCCAGCAATTTCCCGCACATTAAGAATTTGTTCCAACTAGTATGCTTTTATTCACACCTCCCTTGCCAAACCGCCATTTAAAAAAAAGAATGTATCTCGGGTTATGCAGAAATGGCCTAAAAAGCAAAACAAAAAAACCCAAACAAACCAACCAACCACTGACACTGAGTAGGCACACTATTTTCACATGCCCTTTCCTCAGCTGCAGCACCATTCACAAATCACTTTTGCAGATGGGTAAAAAGTAACCTCAAGAGGGTAAACCCAACAAGACACACAGATTGGATCTTTTGTTATCAGGCATATAATTTCTGCCAGAACACTGAAGTCTTTAACATGGCTGCATCTAGCCTTCCTTTGTTTTCCACTATGTCATCACTAAAGCTTAGAAAGCGGTACATGATTTTCTGCAGCAAAACAGAAAACACTTTATATAAGACAAGAATAGTGAAGATGGCTGTTTCCAGCAATCTTTAGAGTACTACTGTAGCCAAATCTTTTCCAATCCTTTATATAGAGACAGCATGTACAGCTGTGTTATTTTAATATAAATTAAAAAGCAATTTTGAAAGAACAAAATTTGTCAATAATTATTCAGGACACTATATTATCCTAAGAAATAATATTTCAAGACAGAGAATGGTATTAGTAGATTAAAATCATACATTTATCACTCAAAGGAAAACTTAAAGTGAATTCTTAGAAATCCCAGCCCTGTTATGCACTACCTGCTTTAGGAGAGGACTGGGAGTATGAACAAGAAGATAACCTTCCAAAAAACTTTTGAAGACTGCAGGATAACTATTTCAACAAAGTTAATAGAAATTACACAAACCCTGTAACACCAGCCAAAAATACCAGTGCTTGTGAAAACCAGCAGATGGGAAAAGCAAGAACTCCAAGTTCCAGAGTCAGAAATAATGCATTAGGATTTACTTCAGGGAAAAGTTTCTGCCCCATTTTTATAGCCCTATCTCCAAAACCACCTTCAGAGATATGGCAAAATAACACAGACTGGAGTTAGTAGTTTTCAGATGGGTTTGGTGCAAGAACGGAAAGTTCATTTAAACTAAGACTCTGATCAAACTTCTAGACTCTGTTGTACTTACGAGGCAGCAATAAAGTGGGGAAAACTGTTGAATTTGGTTTTTCACAGTGCCAATTGCAATAGTAAGTAGGGAAATAGATTGCATTGCAAATTTCAACATTTCCTAAACTTTTACATTGACTATTCCGTTCAACTGAATTCTTGTGAGTTATAGGGGACAGGGAAACTCATAGGAGCGACCCGTGTTTCGCAGATCTTGGTGGTCACACCAACACCAAACTAATACAAGGGAAAATTATTTCATGACTAGCTGCTTGTACTAGCACTACGTATCAAAAGAAGTTGTCCTGAATACCACACACATAACACAAGGCCCCAGAATAGCCAACCTACGTTAAAGTAATTTTCCAAAGAAAAACCAGTGTAACACTTGCTTATGTCTACTTTCTGTTTAAAGCAACACATGATCAAGTATCTATAAAGAACAGATTCGTTAGCGCCACCATTTACAAACTTTCTTATAAGGCAAGTTGTGAATCTATACAATCATCTTCCGAAAGTAGAAAGGGGAAGAAGCAGTATTCTTGGAGTGAGGGGAAGTCCTGAGCCCCAGATTCCTGAAGAGGTAGACTATGTATATCTGACAGAAGTATTTGGTTGCCATGCTCTAGACACCACCTCCTGCGTTTTCCAATTTCCAAAGCCTCAGCTGTACGATTTCTACATGCAAGATGAAAGTCTGCTCTCTAAGCTTTCCCCCAGCCTTCTGCCTGCACACAGCAAGCCAAAGGAAAACTTCACTAATTACCCACTATGGCCCCGATTCTACAGAGGTGCACAAAACTAGTCACACACATGAGCAGTTAAACCTCAAAAACAGGATTAGACAAGCCAACAGCTTGTGCTAACATTTGTTGATTCAATATTTTGTTTTTGTAAAACATTTTTTGAGATGGAAGAAATGACTGTACAGGACCCCGACTGAGAACTCTTGCCATTCAAGCTAGAACCATGTGCTATCCATTTAGTTTCTCCAGGTTTCACTCTCCGGCCAAATTCACTCAGCAAGGGAGCTAGAGAAATGCATTCTACTTGAAAGTAACTGTTTTAATCTTTGACTAGTTGAAGTGTATTTTAAGTGTTAACCACACTGGAAGTGGCAGACAGAATTGTTTTAAGCAGTAAATAGATCTCTAACCATAACAGCAGTAAATGGGGTTAAGTTAAAGATCTAGGCAAGCTCAGATAGTGAAGCCCAAGGCTTGATGCTACCTATAGAGGTTCTACCTGTCAACATGGCTCTTGAGCACCATCAAGCCACCAACCTTCTCTGTAACAGTTTTGATGTTGTCATGTCTTAAGCAGCGTTTTTGCACTCTGACTGTTTGAACTGGTGGACTTGGCGACCTCTACTTGTAAGCATATTTCTTAGTGGAAGCTTTGCCAGCTGGGATTCTGTCACTGGGGATAGAGCTTAACCTTGTTTTCGTAACAGTTTTATTTAAAGCATGAAGAACGGGAAATCCCATTTGTGAACAAGGACTGAAATAAGTGGCACACTCTAAAGATACGCAGATTATAAACATGAAGACATTGTTCTCTACCATGACAGTAAAATGAAAGCAGCATTTAGTCCTGCACACAGTCACAGGACTTTTCAGTCTGATCTTATCTGTTAATGCCATATATAAATAACCAGCACAGATATTTAATTGAGTATTTAAATACTAGCTACAAAAAAAACCCAAAACACATCCAAACCTGTTCATGTTATCCATTAAGTATTGAAATAAGAGTAGATCTGCCAGAGTCTAAAATTTCAGCGTAACAAGTTTACATATAAATGATAAACCTGGAAGATCTCAGGCTGCAAACCAGGGTTGATGGGAATCTCTTCAAACCAAGAGCCCGCAGCTAAGCATCTAATTAAAAACATCATCATTTCTGAAGAGTCACCATAGCTGAATATTCACTTCTATTTCTGAATACTCCTGCTTTTTAGGTGGCAAAGTTAAGGTTCTCTACCTAGTGGGATTTTTTTTCTGTCCAAACTCTCCTTTTTTGAATACACTGAGCACTCAGTTCCAGGTGGTGCAGCAACCACTTCTTGGACAACACCACAGCTACTCTCCCATTTACATTTTTACTTGCCTGAATGGGTAGGATAAGATAGTATCACCTGAATGCAAATCGCCTCCTTCCTTATGTGCAAAGGACAGTTTTGCCATGCTGTCCAGTGGAGCAGTGCCATGAATAATAGTAGCTGAAGTAGCTAAGAATGCTCCACCTCTTCTGTAATTCAGAGTATTGTGAGTAGTATCTTTCCCATAGCTCTGCCCAAGAAATTATAAGCATATGTTTTGGGAGTGCCCTGGTAGTTCAAGTATTTTCAATATAAAATTGCTGTTCTCCAGTCCCAATGTATATAACTGGGAAGAAGCCAGAAGACCTTAGGAAATATTTTCAACTGCATCAGCTTTAATTTAATACCTCTGGGGACCAAGAACCTTCTAAGCCCAGTGTCTAATTCAGACCGCTGCTGAACAATCAAACCCTAGCATCACTTCCCACAGTTTTAATTATAACAGAGACATACTTAAAAACAATATGGTTTCCTTTCAGAATCTTGATGTCTGGAATTGTGCACTAAGAAAAGAACAGCTTTTGTACTTACGTAGTGTATTCATCATATGACCACTGCTCTCTTGGGATCTGTTATGACTGGCATCTTTGTCAGGGACAGCCTGTTGTGGTATGGCAGACACAGTAGGCTGCGGCTGCAAATACGGCATTGACATAGGAAGAGAGGGCTTCGTTTCCTCATCTTCAGAATCACTAGAACTATTTTCACTACTTGATGAAGAGGACGAAGAACTTTTAGAGTCAGATGAACTGTCAGAGCTACTCAGCTGGTCCATGATACTGGCTTCTGCTTTTAGCTCTGCAAACAACATGATTTGTTTCTCAGTTAACATTCATCGTAATTGAAATGTAAGGGGGGAGCGGGGGGAAACATAAAAAAGAAAAATCAACAACTGAAATCTGGTACACGCATTATAGCAACTAAAAAACCCAAACCAAAGCCACCAACTCTCCAGACAAACAAAAGGGCACAAGCAAACATCCAGCCTGTCATGTGGTTTTCTTCTCTTATAGCCTGGGCACTTTCTCCCTTTCAAGCCAAGTGTTAGAATAAGCGTGACTGCAAACCCAAATGCTAACCCCACATTCCACAGGGCAGCGCATCTCACATAGTCTTTAATTTCTGCAACTAACAAATCATCTGTATTTGCCTTAGCCCCCCAAAGATGCTTTTCACTGACTAAAATCTGCAGTTGCAATCACAGAGATAAGTTAGTTGTAAGATGTCTGCAGCTGCAGCCAAGACGCCTCCCAGCAGTTCAGCGTTACCATCAATACAGTTGTTTGGACTATGTGACATTTTGCTCAAAACCAAGTTAAGCATGAAGAATATGCAAAGGAACCATCCAGTTTACTACTGGGAAGATTTCACCAAATTATTGTTCTCTTTATAGATCTCTTTAAAAAGACTAGAACAACATGAGCTAGACAATAAATACTGGAAATTAACAGATCAAATTGACTCAACCAACTTGCATTTTTGATGAAATAACTCACCTGGCTACAATAATATTTAGGAGAGTGTGACTAAATACAACATCTACACAGTGTGCAATCGTGATATATACTAGCCGAAGTACAACAGAAGAGATTAAGTTTTGCAGAAAGAGCACACATAATAATTGTAAAAAGCATCTACTGATGCAAGAAGTCTGAAACAGACGGATGGAGATTTTATACAGCTACTTGAGGAGTTACCCAGAGTACACAAGTTCATCGTTAAACGAGATTGTAACTACCCAGCCATTTGTTAAGATGGTCTTAGAAGCACTTGGAATACTTCAGGACGAGCTTTGATGTACCACATATAAAAAGCAGAGTAGTTCATCTTACTTCAAATTTACCCAATACAGAAGAAGAGGTTGAGGATGAAAGTCACTGTGATGCAAGACAGCTCAGAGCTTAATCAAGAGAAGGGACAACAAAAGAATAAGCTTCAACACAAACTTGTATGAAGCCTTCCAATTCCGAGTTATCAAAGCCCACTCTAAAGAAAAATTACTTAGGCCAGTAAGCCTTATCAAAGGCCAGTCTAAAGGAAAACTGTGTTCAGGAAAAATGGCACCTGGAATAGTGCAGCAACGGCTACAAGGACAAACTAACCCAATGCAAAGGAAGAACAGAAAGCACAATGCAAGTCCATACTGGCTGACTCAAACATAAAGAAAGAAAAGGCAAGGAGGGGAATAAATGGAAATATGCTCCATATACATCCAAGGACATGTATAAGAAAACAGCGTAAGGACAAAAAAGAATACAGAAAAGCTAAGGCAAAAATTAGGATGTAGCTAGCAGAACAATCGAGAAAACATTTCAAAATTAAAGAGAAGAAAGGCCGAAGAAACAACTGATCTACCACACATCTGGAGCTGTAAACTAACAGAAAGATACCGCTCAAGTCCTACGCATTTAATTCTACTTCCTCCATGCTCTCACCAATGTCTAATAAGAAAAATTTTTAGTGGAAGGCTAATACCAAAAACTAAGGAATAAGACTTCTGCCTTGAATTTTGACAGAATTTATCTGACAGAATTCAAATTAAGTATTTTCAAACAGTGAAAGAAGGGTTGTATGCATACTAGAGGACAAAGGTACAGTGATCTCCCCCCACCCAAGAAAACAAAGTTAGTAGCAAGTTCAAGGTAGTGACAGGAATAGTCAGTTACACAGCCACGGGATGAAGAATGATTAAGTAGGCAACATATCTGAATAGTCTTTGACTTACAGTGGATCACTACACACAGTTCTACCACACCATGCTGTTGTGGAAATGACAAGCATTACACTGGGACATGATAATATTTGGTCTTTGTGCATAAAGATTAATAGTGCCTGTAAGACAGCCTTCTTGTTCAACTCAGCACTGATAAAACCTTACCTGAAAATAGTAAATCTATTTAGGCACTATATTTCAGGAAGTTTTTGGACTCATAAGACAGTTAAAGGATTGTGACAATGAATCAGGGATCTAGAAAACTTAACTTCTAAGGAAAGGCTGAATCAGCTGGCATCATTTCACATGAAAAATGGGAAAAACATAGCAGCTTCCGAGTACATGAAGGACGCTAAAAAGCAGCAGAATAATCTGGTCTATACTTGCATGATCAATATGAAAGTAGTAACGGGCTTGCTGTCAGATTATTTATTAGGAAGAACCTGAACAGTGAGGAAAGCAAAGCCCTGGAACAGATTGCCAGAGAGAACACAGGATCTGTCACTGGAAGGCTTTAAAAACAGGTTTAAAAATTACATCAGAAATCTGACTTTAGGACAGAAAGATGGATTAGATGACTTTAAAAGGTCCCTACAATCCCTATTTGTCAATTATTCTGCATTCTTTAATAGTACTCAAAATTGGACTGGCATGACACAAGAGTTTGAATACATGTTGGCAGCCACTTTGGTGGCCTGCAACATGTTTGACACGCCACTCCCCCCAAAACAACTGACCACTAAGAAAAAGCACAATTTTATTCTACTCACTCAAGTACTCCTTCCTCTTTGAAACCTTATATGTATCCTAACCCTGTTCTGTAGTATAGATTTCTGCTCAGAGTTTAAGACCAAAATGGAAAAAAAAAAACCACAAACCACCTTCATAATGACACATCTGAAAAAAAAAAAATTCTGTTTAAAGGAATTCAGAACATCTTGGGAGGCAGATGTCAATTCCAGTCAATGAAACTGCCACCTGTCAGCATTTCTGTAGCAAGTAATTACCACCTGCCATCTTCCTTGTCCTCCAAAAGGAAATAAGGCCTCCTATTAAGTGAAATATGAGTGTTTCATCAAACCAGAGTCCCTCAAGAATACAGCACATAGCACTGTTCAAGGATTGATTTATGCAGGTTTTGAGCCATCTTTTTCATTGGAACCTCATCTTTCACAAGGTCTTATGCAGTAATTTAAAATGTATTCCGAGTTGTAAATCACTGTAACCTATACGTTTGCTGAGTGCAGGGAAAGAATGAGAAGCAGTGACAAAATGGAAGGGACTCGGTTCCAGTGCCACAATACAACCAGCTATACACTCGATTAAAATAGCAGCAGAAGACAGAACCGAAGAGAGAGCAGCAAGATCCTTGGCATTATAAAACCTGACGGTCCATCTGATTTTTTTACCCTAGCAAGTTTGAAATACTGCTTTATTACCACTTGAGCCAGAGTGTTCACCTTCATATCAGGGTAAAGTGCTTACATAATTAGCTTCTAGTGTGAATCTCAAATTAAAAACAAAAACAAACAAAAAAACCCCATACACAAACAAAAACTCTTGGCTCTCAAAACTAATTGCTAGTTAAGAGCAAAGTTTCTGAAATTTATGTGCCAGCAGAGCTTACCTCGTTCAATATCGTCCATAGGAGAAGATGGAAACATCTTTTCTTTTGGTGGAGAATTTTTAACGTTGTTTAGAATCTTACTTGCATTTCGCATTTGTTGCTGTTGCTGCTCTAAGCGAGACTGGACTTTACTGCTTCCTTCAGCTCTGTGTGTAAAGGCAAAAGACTTTGAATTAATAGAAGACAAGATGCAAGGAAAAAGGCAAGAATACAGGGGAGTTAACACCTTAATTTATAGAATTATTTATCATGCCTTTCTAAATAGCATAATTAAATTTCTAGGTATGTTATTATATTGGCATATAATTATATATCGATATATGAAAATTTGTTTTTTAATACAGTGCTAATAACTTTATAACCCTTTGCCAGTTGATTTGTTTTAATACCTGGCTGCCCAGGATCACTTCATAAGAATCCCACTGGAAATTACTTACATGGAATCAGCAGTAGAAAAAAAAAAATTCAAAATTTGTTATGAGAAAAACAAGCCATTAATATTGCTGAAACATGTCACAAAATTTATTTTTTTACTTTTCTCATTGAGGAGTCAGAAGACAGTAGGCAAGCTACCTTCCAAACAGATATTTTTTTCCCCATCTGAACTCATCAGAAAATAGTTACCATTTCTTTCAACCACATGACAGGTTTTACTTAAAAAAAAAACACCAAAAAAACCCACACACCAAAATTCCCATTTCTTCCACCAGTCAAGACTCGAAAGCTGTGAAGTCAGTGTGCTGAGAAAGCAGGCTTTTCACCCTAGCGAACAAGGCCAAGTACTTTCTAAAAATTATGTTTCACCAAAAATAGTAATGGGTAGTTACGGATCTCAATTTAGACGCCTTAACAAATTGATTTTCACAATGAGTAAAGCACACTTGTTTCTCCTGTAAATCACCCACCTGGTTTTTTTCACAGTGATGTTGCTACTAAGTTTCTCCAGGCGACATTCTCCAGTGTCATGGTTGATAATTAAGATACATTCTTTTAGGTAAGGTTTCTTTGAGCCCTTGAACACAGTCACTGGTGGAGTTGAGCCCTATTAAATTAGAAGTCCAGTGTTACTCCTGTAGTCTTTTTCCCCCCCCTTCCCTAGAAACAGCAACAACACAGTGATGACAACTTCTCTACAAGTGATCATCTCTAGCCTCTAAAAGTTATCAGTTAATTCAAGTTAGATTCACAGTAACCATGACCAAAAGCAGCTGGTGTCTGAGTGCAACAGGATTTCACCCAGCTTAGCTTAGTTTGAAAATTATTAAGCTTATTTCCCAATGAGAGCCTGCTCACTGTAGGACTCCTTTTACCAAAAGGGGTTTCAGTTACCATATCAGTAGAGCAGTAAAGTGTGGCAGGTAGTAAATTTTCCCTTTCCAGTCTTTCCTGCTTTAGAACTGCACTAGAGCAGTAAATACCAAGGGGAAATTTGCACTGCCAACACACACACGAAGCTTTTCTGTGTACGCAACACTCCTGGATCATCCTACAGCATATTTCCAATGTGGTGAATACACTTAAAGTTATAGAGCAGCTGTTTAACCTTTAGGTCTTTTGTAATTTTATGTGCTTAGAGCAATTGTTTTTCTACTCTAAAAATCACAAGCAGCTCTGAAAAAGTACTGTAACTTCATATCCTTCTGTAACCAGTATACAAGTGTGACAACAAAATAAGTAATTTCCTTAGGCCAAACACTCTTCAGCCACTTCACTCACCTCAATATTAGGCAGTGTTATTGTCACCTGTTCACCTTTGCCAACTTCAAGGTCTCCTTCACAGGACATATCAATGGACGCAGGCTTAAAGTCATCTAAATATAAAATCAAACTGGATTATTTAGAGGCTTTTCAGGAATCTTATAAATGTAGACACCTTTTAATTGCAGTTGGAGACTATTAAGTTAAAGCCTTTTTTGCTAGTGTAACACTTGGTATTCCCATGAGCAGATTATTCCATAAGTCCGTAGAATTAAAAGACGATGGTTTTCTCAAGAATCAGTATAAACTTTAAAATGTTTTGGTTAACATCAGAAAACGCTCTTAGGTTTTAATGAATAAAAAGGCTGAACAAGTTGTGTTACATTTCAAAAGACAAATCCTCACCTAACTACTTTCAGACAAATCAACAAATAGTTCTTGAAAATGTTGATCCCAAACATGGGCGATGTAGACAAGTGACTAAAAATGCAGAGAACGTCAGTCCTCAGTATCCATTTCCGTATCCATTTCTGATTTTACTATAACATGCAAATCAGAAACTGACCAAAGCTTGAGTTTCAGTATATTTATTTTTGTCAAAAGTGAAATTACTTCCCAATTAAATATTAATTTCCTCTTTCTTTTTCAACACCTGAAGTATTAATTAGAAGAAGTTTTAAACAAAAGAAGGTATCAATTTCTGGTCCCTTTCAAAAATCTGAGACATTGAAAATGAGCATGTGTTCAGGCATTAGCACTGCAGCCACGTAACATACCATCATCTATGAAATATTATTTCCACCACAAATGAATGAGGAAGGGCTACAGGGCTGAAAGGCCTGCTGGCACAGATCTAGGGAGATAGGACAGCATCAAAACGCTCTGCAAGGCACGTGGTAGAGGGCTTGAACCCATGGTTCCAGCAAACGCAGGCACATGGCCAGCCTGACACCCCGGGGATGTCCGGTGCCCTGCCTCACATGCTGTGGAGAGACACCCTGTTGCAGCCGAAGAGAGGCATGGAGGGACCAGGCACGTAAAGGGGACCCACTAGCTGGCACACTCCCCTGCCTCACAACCTGCTGGTCACAGGCACAGCACTCTGTTATGGCTGGGGAGCTTCCCAGTTCAATAACTGCCCACAGGCCACAGGCCAGGCAGCACAGACCACAGCTGGGAACCGTGGCTCCAGCCTGCACACCGACCAGGCAAGAAAACCGAGCTTCAAGAGCTGGTGGGCAGGACTATGCACGCAGCAGAAGGCTTTGCACTAAGACTCAGGTAACAGCCCCTGCTAACCTCGTTTACGGGAAAAATCCCACACATAGTCTTACAGGGATAAGTGTACAATAGTTCCAAAGTTTCTCACCGAATTAGAGAATGTTTGCTTTAATATATGGCCACTGCATTGTTAATACTTCAGAAAATTAAGATACTTATTCCGGTGTCCATAAACAGATTTCTGATCTTAACTTTTAACCAGCAGATGTCTTCCCCTTTACTCATTCGTTAACAAAAAATTCAGGTGTTGGAGGATATTTTTGGATGGGCACTTGACAGAACTGATTGAACACGCCAGTTTCTAAGTCTCATTTGTTGGAAAGGAAGAGAGATTTCCAAACAGATTTCAGAATAAATCATCAAATTGCAGGAGTCGGCAAGAAATCATAAGGGTAGGAGGTAACTAGACGTGGTTTTTAGTCCTCTTTAAAATTAGGGTAAATTTCAAGTTACAGCATTTGTTTAATTCCATTTATAGCTTTTGCTTGCTCCCTCCCACAGTTGCAGACAATCCCTACCAAGTGCCGTGCCATTTGCTCACGGAAGGCACTTTACCCATCCCGCTGCACTGCGCGAAAGCATATGGGCCATTCTCCAGAGAACCTACGTGAGAGCGAATCTTGGGGATCGGTCTATAAATAATGAGACATCAAAACCAGAAGCAGCAGTCCTAAATTACCAGAACTATAATCCTGAGAGCATTTGTTTCCTAGCTACCCTCAGAATCTTTGAGCACACACCTCTCTAGATAGTAATTATGTACTCAGGGAGGGTGCACTCACTTTGTGATTAATACTGCCTGTAACCTTTGATTGCTGAATGGTACTTCTAAAAACTAAGCACGAGAGCACAAACCCGGAGGCTGAGCCCGGCTCGGTTTTCAGCAGAACCGCACCGAGACGCTGCTGGGGGCGCAGGGGATGTACAGAGGGACGTTCGTGCCTAGCGCGGGCAGCGCCGGGACGCAGCGGCCGCGCACCCCGTCGGCAAGCGGCGCTGGGCAGCGGCCGGAGCACGGCTCGCAGCGCCCCAGCCACGGGGGCTCGGCCCCCCGGCGCGCCCCGCCACCCCGGGACGAGGCCGACCAACCCGCCTCGGCTCCCCGGGCCCCGCCGGTGCAGCCGGCCGGTGTTTCAGCGCCCAGCGGGCTGCCGGTGCGACCTGCCTACCGCACACGGGCAGCGCTTCGGCGTCCGCCCAGGCGGGGGGGCCCGCGCCCGGCCACGACGCACGCCGGCCCCGCGGCGGCTCTGCCACGCCGCCCTTCTCCGCCTCCAGCGCCCGGCCGCCGGCCGCACCGCGCCCGCCCTCGCACCGCTGCCCGCCCGGGCCGCTCCGACCCGCCCGCGGCTCCCGGGCCTGCGAGCCGGGCCGCGGCACCTGCCCAGCCAGCCTCCCCGCCCCGCGGCGCGGCGCGCCCTGGGGGCTGCCCCGGCCCCGCGCTCACAGCGGACGGTGTGGAAGGCGCAGCGCGGCTGCTTCTCGAAAGTCTCGCCCAGCTTCAGCACCCGCTCCTTGGGGTCGAAAAGCGAGGGGACCGTCCCGTTCATCGCGGCGCCTCAGACCGCGCCTCAAACCATGGCGAGCCCGGGCGGCCCCCGCCACTGCCGCCGCCGCCGCCGAACATCCCTCGCACCGCCCGGGCACGCCCACGCACCCCGACGGACGCGCCCCCCCGAGCCGGCCTAGGCCCTGCCCACCCGCACTCCCACAGGCCGCCGCCGGCTGAGTCCCGCCCCTCCGGGCGGTGCGTCACGGGCAGCGTGGTCTTGGATTGGGCGACCAGGCGGCCCCTCCGTGCATTTCCACGAGTGGAATCGTCGGAGGCGCCAGCCCGCACGCGGATATGCAAATGACACCCTCCTCCTTCAGGGGAGAGCCCTGGTTGGTGGGGAGCGGCCGCGACCACACAGCTGGGAGGGGAGGGGGGTGTGTGGAGCAGCGGGCGGGTTCGAGCCGTCGGGTTCGATCTTCCAGTCCCCCCGCCTCGAAGTGGGGGAGCCCCCACGCGGCGGTGAGAGGGGCCGGGGAGCGGGAGGGGGGCGCTGCCCGCAGAGCGCTGCGGGCGGCCACGCTCCTGGGAGCTAGGTGGCTTCGGGACTGCCGCCCGCGCAGGCCGGGGGGGCGCCAAGGCGACCCCAGTGGGACAGGGCACCTCTCCCTCGCCGCCCTGCTGGCGGGCAGCGCCCGTCCGCGGCCCCTTCCACCCCCTCCGCCCCTGGCTGGAGGAACGCCGGCGGCCCGCAGCAAGGCCGCCCGCCCGCCCGCCCCGCGGGGCCTCTCTCGGGCGCTCCAGCGGAGCCCTGCGCTGCCGGCAGAGCCGGTCCCGCGGCCTCGAGAGGCGACGCGAGGGAGCGCGACAGCCCTTCCTCCATGTCCGTTCCCTTCCTCAGGGGGGAGACCTGAGGCGCCCCGCGGAGCGGCAGCTCCCAGCCGGCGGTGCAGGAGCGGGCCGGCTGACGGACGTAGCGGCCTAAGGACCCCGCGGCTGCGCCGGAGCAGTTCAAAAGGGGGAGAGAGGTGTGAGGCGGTGGTCGCGGCCATCCCGCCGCCATGGCCGGCGCGCCCCGCGCGGCTGCGGACCCCCAGGTGCTGGCCTTGGCTGCTCAGGTCACCGAGAGCAGCGAGCAGGACATCCCCCTGCTGCTTCTGCAGTTAAAGGGTAATTAACACCGTTTCTAAAATAAAAGGATAGGGTAGAGAAGTGTAGACAGGCCGCCTTTCTTCTGCCTGCTTAAATATAGGAGGGTTCTCTGAACACTTGTGGCAGGGCTGGAAGCGCTGAGGTTGATAATTCGGGTTTTCCTGGGAGTGGTGTTGGGTGGCATTTGGCTTGGCAATGGTGAGGAGGAGCTGGGGACAAGCTGGAAACGATGTGTTTTCTCATCAGCTGTCACCCTGTTTGTAAGCCCCTGCTGATGTGGGCAAGGATCTCGCGCTTGCTCAGATCGTGTCCCCGTGCTTTTATGTGGAGGGTCCGAGTGCTCGCTTCGATTTTTAATTCTTGACATGGAAGTGCAATTGCAAGCTCCCGTGTGACTCCCCCTGCCTTGCCTTTTGCTGCATAGCCACTGCTCACAGGAACGGTAGAAACAAGTTAGGTCCTGTTCTAAACTGGGATGTAATTATAAGGAAGCTATATGTTTCACAGCGGTTGTGGTTTTAGCTGGCCTAGGAAATTCATACAAATGGGCTATATCCCAAGTGATGTATGTTTTACTACTAAATGTGTAACGAGAAAATGTAAAAACCGAAGTGTAGCTATCCTTCCTAATTGTCATATCACCTAACAAATGGATTCTAGCTGTATGAGTGAAAAATGCTGACAAAATACTTTATGCTGATGTTAGCACTTCTAGAATTACCTTAATCCTGGCTCTGTGTACACATACTCCAGTTACGTTTTGGAAAAAGAAGAAAAAAAAGTATCTGGCACATTAGAATCTTATGCTTTTCTGTCTCCCTCCTGCTTTCTTCCCACAGGAATTTTAAATAGTGCCTCCTTGGGATCTGAAGAATCAAAAAAAATTAAGCAAGATATATATGATTATGATCTTACTCGATACTGCCTGCTCGTCCTTAGACAAGACCACTCTCGACTGTGTGGTGGCTGGGCTACTGCTACCCAGCTAGCAGAGATTCTAAGGTAAAAAAATTGCTAGTAGGTTGTATTCTTGTTTTCTTTCTGGCCTTTCATCTTGCCTTTTTTCTTTTCAAGCTGTAATACATTGGCTCCCATCCAGAACAAGGCTTGTTGTTCAGGAAAGGCCAGGGTTAAAGTGCAGGGAGCAGTCAAGAGCAGAGGGGTCAGGCATAGCCTAATTGGTCCCCTTTAATTCATTCGAATTGTGTTTCATTGAGCTGGGTAAACTGGTGGGAACAGTTTTTGTGTTGGCTTTACCTTTTTTTGTGAACAGTACTCATCAGTGTCACAGTTCTTACCCAGTAATTGCTTACCCAGTAAAGTAACTGCAGTTACTTTAAAAAGTTTGTGTACTTAAAATTTCATCTTGCTAAAATCGTCAACCTGATTGACTCATACCTTGGCTTGGCTCTATTTAATATACCCATTTTAAATATCTATTTCCATTTTAAACATAATAGAGGACACAATTCATACATTCATACAGACTAGATAGCTTGATGTAGTGATATTGTGAGAATGGCATTATTAAATTTAATTCATAGCTAGTAAATAAGACAACTTTAAACTCAAATCCTCAGTGATCTAATCTCAATTTTCGATGTCAGGAAAAATAGTAAGTTTTAAATTTTCCCCAACTTGCACTTGATTTTGGCGTAACTATGAAGCAAAATTCTAAGGCATGAAGCAATTAGGCAACAATCTCTTATTTATGCTATATCTGCAGTATGAATTTTTAATGCCAGGAATTTCACTAAGAGATGTGAGATTTATCACCAGAATTGTGTGATACTTAAATCATCTCCTGTAAGCTATTTCAGTTTGCAGAGAAAACTGAAATTTATTTTAGCTATAAAAATGTCATTTTGTAACTAGATGAATCTCGGCTTCGTGCCTGGAATTTGCTTTCCAAGGGCTTTGGTAAGCAAAGCTTTACGCATGTGCATTCACAAAAAGCTAACAAAGCCTATCTAGAAAGCAAAATTCATAAAACTTAAGACTTTTTGGTTGCACTAGTATCAGTGCGGAGTAGAGAATTGAAAATCTTCCCAGCTGTAAAACATGCAGTTTCTTGTAAAAATTCTTCCAGAAATGACCAACATGTTTGCAGCGAGTCATATAAGAAAACTGAGGTCTGAAGACCTGATTTCTAGCCCACGTGTATCCCTCAGTTAGGGGAAAGTTGTAGGCAGACTTGCTCAAAACTTTGCAGTAAGTAATATTTCTTTTATACCTGTTTTCCTTGCTTGATCTGCACCTCCTTCATCATTGGGCTTCCTTTGATAGGTTTTTGTCTACCTTTCTGTTTTGCCTTTTGTTTTTTTCTTTCCTTTATGACCATCGGAGCCCTTCCCTCGCATGTGTAACAAGCCTGAACTGATCCTATGAAGCTAAAGGAGAGAATGTGCTTTGGATGTGTTTTAAACCAAGACAGGCTATAATACGCAGTAATATACTTGCTGTCTCCAGCCTGCCAGTGATTCCCTTTCCTTTTGAGGCAGCTACCTTGGAGCCAGTCACAGCAGTTAACTGTTGTTAGTGCTGAATTGTCCCATGCCAGTGAAGCATTTCTTCTCCGATGACGTGACATTCATTCAAAACTGTTCAAACAGGCCCTCAACTATTCAGGTTGATTATTTTTTTTTTCCTCTCCCCCTCCCCCCATTGCAGTCGTTGCTGTGTAGGACTAGAGGTGAAAGAAGATCCTGAGGAATTTTACAAGACATTTCTTCCTTCAGCTATAGACAACCTGCTGGTTTTGGGAAGACGCTTGCAGGCACGATTTATCCGAGCAATGAAGGTATTCAAATTTCATCCTTAAAAGAGCAGAAAACCTCTGTAAACTTTCCAAGGTTACATACTCTATGAGTAGGATATTATTTTAGGGACATTGTATTATGAAAACTTGTTTTCCAGAAATTACAGTAGTTTTTCTTAAGCCTTGGAGCTTTGAAACTGAAATCTGTGGTTGTGGAGGATTTGGTCCATTACATGTGCAAAGCTGTTTTGTTACCATAGGCTTGTTAGAGAGTTTGGCTACTACTTTTTGCAGTTTTTAAAAGGCAGGGGGAAGGAATGCCATTGCAAGTAGGTTAGAAGAATTCGAGCAGTATGATAGAAAAAAAAATGCCTTACAACAAAAGGCAGCATCCCAATCATGGTAGTGTCTTTTTAACTTTGCATATAATTAGTTCAGTCTTTGTAATGGCTGTGTTCCCACTGCTTTGTTCAACTTTACAAAAAAGGTTTAGGACATCTAAGATTTTAAATTGTATTTGTTGAAGTTTGTTTTGCCATACAATTTCTGCCATGAAATTGGCAAAAAAATCTGAAAATACTCACTGCTGCTGAACCTGCACATTGGGAACCCCAAAGGCAGACTTTGTGATTTTGTGGATGTGAACACTTTCTCACATTTCTCTCCCCCTTTGCAGAGAAGGGTTTTACCCATCTAGGTTCCCTTGTGCTTTTGAAGCATTCTGAGTTCCAGAATCACAAGACAAAAACAACAGATTAAACCCACGAATAATTTAAACAACCAACCTCATGGATTCTGAGTTTCTTTTTAATATCCCCATTTTTCCAATTTCTTGGCTTACTGGCTTTTTGCACTTGGTCAAAGTTTTCCTACAGAGTTTTGTGATGGACAACACAAACACAGCCAATTCTCAGAAAGTATCAGTATAGTAACGTTATTTTGTTAGTTCAATACTTCAGAAGTGCATTTAGTACTTAAGAAGGAAGCTTCCTGAATGACGTCCCAGGAGACTCAAGTCTTACCCGCAATATGTAATTTCCCCCACACTTTCTTATTATGTCTCAGCCTACATGCAACTTGAGTCATGCTTGTGGGCAAAGATTTCTTTTGAATGCAAATGCAGTCTACATTATAATTAGTACTTTGGCTTTTAAACCTTGTGGTCTCAGAGGTGACTGGGCACCCAGACTTGGTGCTTGCTCAGTGGAACTCTGGAAATCCCACTCTACCAGTGGAGATTTGTTGGTTGTTCTGCCCTCATTTGCTTTTTGTACAAGTCTTTGAAGTCAAGGGAAGTACTGAAATAGCTTTCAGAAACTGACATATTGCCAAAACACAGGACAGATAATATTACAGCTTAAATTATTACTGTGATTTTGTATCTTTCATTGTCAGTAAGAAGCAAATACAGAGTTGAAGTGTGACTGATGGCTGGGACTTGCAGCACAGATCTAGGAATAGGCTTTCCAGAGTTTCATTTGTGGAGGCTCAATTAAAGCACTTGGCCTGATATTTCCACATTATAACATTTGTCAGCAATGTAGTGCTACCAAAAGGTCCTTTGCTGTCTCACACACCAGGATTTTACATTTCCTGTGGCTTGCACCTGCAATACAGTCTCTGGACTGCACATCTGTATGTGTGTTCACATGTTAAAGACCTCGATTATTCCTGGTCATTTTTACCAGTCCAGTGTTATCACAGGCAAGCACATAACAGTCTGTTTGGCAAATGGATCAAACTTCAGCTTCATAGTCACTTGTTTGCTCACAGACCTCAGACTAGGAGGTGCTTCTGAAGCCTCACCATACCAGTTTTTAGGAATCTCTTCCATTTTAACTGTGTCCTTGGCCACTTTGTACCCCTTTTTGCTGTGCTTTAATCTTAAAGAATATATTCCCACTTTATAGATTAAATCTGTGATGCATTTGTATTGAGCTATTATTTGTCATCTTAGCCCTCTTAAGCTATCAAATATTTTTTAAGGAGTAAAGAAGACTTCTTGCTCTCTAGTATGATTTCTTAAGGAATGGATGCTTTTTGTAGCATGTTTAGATTTTCTGTATTGATCTCTGGCCTTGAAGGACTTGCAAATTGGTTATTTTTGACTGGTTCCTACAGTTTCATCAACCTCATTTGGGAATTTGATGGAGTTTTGGTCTCCACATCCCTGAAGCATACCAACCTTCTCACTACAGCAAGCTGAAGTCTTCAGTGAAGACACCTGTACATGCTTTTACCTACTTCTCTTTTGTTTAGGATGAAGAAAAACAAGATTTTTTACACTGGTTCCGAACAGTAACTGATGCCATCTGCTGGCTGTTCGGTGGGCATCTTCAACTAGCAGTGTGCGGTAAGGGAAAAGTAAACCCATAAAACACCTGAAAATTTATTTATGGCAACTACAGGTATCAAGAATCACTTTTAAGCTAATTTCTACCTAGTTTTCTAAACTGCAGTAGATGTTATCACTCTTAAAGTAGTCCACTCAACAGAAATAGCAATATCTGAAATGGAAAAGATCGACTAAAGGGAAATACTGAAGAGCTGCCCTTCTAGTCTTTGAGACAAACATTAAAAGTCTTTTCCTGTCATTTCCCTTTGTAATTCTATATCTTAAAAAACCCATATATTTTTTTTTCTGATAAGATACAGTTGATCTTTTTACCTGTGTGTGATTAACATATGCAGAAATTTGACCAGAGCACATTGCTGGCCCTGAAAAGTGGATAGACTTGAAAACAGATTTCTGAAGTTGTCACCATGCCAGGAAATTTTACAAATGCCTAACAAACTTCACTATACAGTTCTTGCCAAAATAAGCTTTCAATTAAGTTAATGTTAATCACATTGATTTTAAAAAGCAGAATTTGGTTTTGTTTCTAATGTAGACCAAAACCCTAATGATGGTAAGATGCGTAACTAAAAAGACATATGGCCAGAAAAATTACTAAATATATAGACAGTGATACACTAGAATAAAAAAGATCATACTTTAATGACATCAGTGGACTTGCATTAAATAAACCTCATGTAATAAACTGTCAAGGTTAAAGTCCTTATCTTTTCCGGATATTGTTGCCCTAGTGATAATTCCACTGCTGTAATAAGCAACTGGTACTAGTGCAACATAAAAGGTTTTAAAGCTTTTATTCCGTTGCAACACCAGTGCCTGAGGGATATCCAAAGGCAGAAAAAACAGGGCTCAACATGTTTTTTGGCTGTTGAAGTAGTTTCTTATTCCAGTATAAGTGTAAAAATTATAAAAGAGGGAGTTTGTTCCAGAAACAGTATCTGTTTTTTCTTGCTATGGCTTATGTTCCATAATTAAGTTCATTTGTTTTATGGTATTTTCAAGTCTGGTTCTGACTGAGTGATTTCTTGTTTGCTTGTGTTTGTTTTTTTGCAGTACTGCAAAATGATCACTTCCTGCAGTTGTTAATAACAGATGATGTTGAAACGGCAGTTATAACGATGTCTGTTTTACACAGTATTTTGAGGGTCAATAGGTTAGTTTTCATATAATTGATTTTTCTGAATTTTATATTTAAAACTCAGTTCATTACTGCTTGGTAAAATAGAACTTTTTTCATATACATATGTGGTGGGTTTTTTTCTTCCTAGTCTTTGTTGTAGAAACAGAAAAAAATAGCTATTTTCTTTATCTTGTTGTTAAATTGTGGGAATGGGAATCAGTTGACTGAAGCAGTAGTACTGCCTGAATCAGATTGCTGGTCCAGCTTGCTGGATGTTGGCTTGCTGAGTGCCTGACATATCTAAAAATAAGTCACTGTTAAAAAACTTATCGTTTGTAATTAACACTTCAATTCTATCCCATCTCCCTCTTTTTTTTTTTTTTTTTTTTTTTTTCCTCTTCTTTTTGAAGTTCTGTCTTGTATCAGGTTGATGAAGAGACCCTTCACTCTGTTTTGGATGAACTTGTTTATAAGCTTTCATCTACTACCAATCCTGTCATGGGAAATGCTGCTACGAAACTGCTATTGTTGGTGGCAAAATTTTGCAAGCAGCTTGTGAAGTTACTCACAGCTCGCTACAAAGGTTTGTAAACATGCATGGTACTAATCAGTCAGCTTCCTCTTAAATTCACTGTAAAAAACCACAAAGATGTCCGATCTCTGTTCAATAGCTGCCCAATACAGATGGAAATTGAAGTGCTGTGGTGTTGATTTTCCTTCTTTTCTGTTAATTTTCATTGTAGTTTAAGGTGCCACACCTCTTTCTGTTTCCTAGATTTATTTTCTTCTGTGTATTAAGGACTGCATGTGGCAACTTGCCTCTTAAAGCTGCTGTTTGTCACTTCCAGGCAGATGGGCTTTACTTCTTTCTGTGTGATGTTCTGCATCTTTTTTCCTGTGCAGGTTGGATATTGAGAGATTCTAGAAGCAGGGTGCCTTACTGCCGCAGTAAGAGCCATGTGTCAGACATCTGCCAGTGGCAGATGGCTCACTAATCCATAAACATGAAAGTTTTACTTAAAGCCAACTTCTGACCCTGGCTGTTCCAGGCCTGTTCATGTGATAGGTGCTGTCCTGTTACTGGGGACTGACTGCTTTTGATATCCAAGCGATTGGAATGAACTCTTCCCAGGAATTAATGAAATGAGTTTATTGTTTTGTCTTGATGCTTTAGATGAGGAGGCTCAGCATACATATCATTTGCTCTATTTTATTCGTTATTTAATGAGGTGTCCCGTTTAATGTTTCTGTCTCTAGCCTAGGAGGGAGCTCCAGGAAACCCCCTAGTCCGTCATGCCCATGGACACTTAAGAGGCTTTGGTGTTTGCCAGGTCTTCTTTTATTCTAAATGTCATTGGTGGTGAAAACTATTTGTGAGCAGGCTCAGTCCTTTAGGGACAAGGACAGTGAGAAGTGGGTATGCTGGACAAAAAGGTCCAATTCCCTTTTTTGATGCATGTGCTGACTATTTACTAGGCAGTGCCAGCCAGACAAATTTCTGGACCAAATGGGCAGCCTTGCCGTGCTTTTCTGAACAGAACTGAGGGAGAAGGACTTCCTTTTAGTGTGAAATTAAGTATAACATGCCTAAGGCACGTTGTGGATTCTTGTGAAGCTGCTCTGATGGTCTGATCATCCAAGCTATAGAATGCTGGCTTGTCTGAAGAGGTGCAAGTCTCCATTAAAGGACTATGCTGTATTTTGCTCTAGAATCACAATATGCCACAGTTATTTAGAGACTCTTCATCTTTCTTCCATACATGTTTCTTGTTTCCACTGAGAAAAAACCTATCACTTTTTTTCCCTCTATTTTTTGTTTCAAGTTAAGAGTCCTTATGTTTTCACTCAGGCTTTGGAATCCTTTAGATAGTTTGATGAATAACAGCAACAAAGAAAGCCTTGCAGCTTTTCCACCATCTGGCCATCTCATTGAAGTAGCTTGGCTTCACGGTGGCTCAGCTGTTGCCAGTATGAGGTACTTCAGTGCGAGCTTTTTGTCAGTAAAGGCAGCCTGGTGGAGGTGAGGACATCACCTGAACCTCATGTCTCCAAGACTAGCACAGTCACTACGTCAGGTTTCCTGGAGGGCCTGGCATTTTTGTCTGCATGGGTTGACACATCAGAGAGGCATGCTTGAGATACCCCCATTAGTAGCTGAAAGCTGCATACGGCTGTGTAGGCTGTACAGAAACTGACAAATGGTTGTGTCAGACCCACAGGACGTCTCTGAGGGAACTGCCCTGTGTAGCCAGGCTACATGCTTTTTGCAAAGCTCAGGCAGCCTTAGGGCACTCCATTTGAAGTCTCACCTGTCTCTTTCCTGAAGTGTTTAATTGTCATTGACTTTCCAAAATGGTGCAAGTATGATAGAATGGAGGTGCGTCTTCTGTTTGCATGCAGGACTTTGTGCTCCATATCCAGACCCGGTATGTATGAGTGTTGTAGTTGTCCAGTGTATGAATATGCTTATGAAGAACGACTTGAAGATGGAAGAGTTACTTGAATCTGCAGTTCTTTGGGAGACTATCCAAACACACGTCTACTTTCGGCCCTTCTTCCTTTTTCTTCCAGCTCCCTGCATACTCTCAAGGCCTAGGATTTATCTGATAAAAAGCCAAAAAGCATGTGTTACTGTCTGCTTGTGTCCTGTGTGCAGCACAGGGAGTGTGTATGTGTTGTGAGGGGGGCACTAGTGTGCTTTTTAGCTACTGTGGACCTAAAAAGCTGTTTTGTCTCAGGGATTGGATGCACAATGTGCTCACAGACTATGCTATGCAGATAAGACATCAAAGAATTCCAGTTATAAATAAATAAATTGTATTATCAAAAATATGAAAGCAGTGCTAATAAAACCTAGCACTTGCCTGGTGCTTTACATCCTTTTAGTACCTGACAATGACTCGCTGATAAGACTCTGAAAGTACATTGATAATTTAACTGCCAGTTTTGTAGACACAATAGATAGTGACTTGGACATACAAGATTACACTCACTCTGTAATGCTTCTCTGTGATAGCTGGAGCACTAGCTATTAATTGATAATATTCTGCATTGAAACTCAAAGATGACTGGTGGTATTCGGCTCTAGTGTTCCTTTGCATACAGAATCAGATTTGATATTTGACTTGAAAATTGTTACTTTGAAATGCTGAAAAGAAAAATTCACCTTGGCCAGTATCATGTGCTGCTTCTTTCTCTCGTAGGATTAAAAGGGCTTTTAAGTAAGCAGTGGACTGGCAAAGGGTTTGATGGGGATCTCAGTCAACTCTTGGACCTACTATACTTGGAACAATCCAATGGAAAAGGAGAAATACAGGTGCTGAAGTTTAATGAGACTTTTGTTTGTGGAGCCCTAGTTACATGTGATTTATGTATGTTTGAAATGGATTTACTGTATCACTCTGGCACTTTTCAAAGTCTGTGTTATTTTTTCATTAATGGATTTTTAAATTTCCCATTTATTATTCTTTTTCCCTCCATCATTTTTGAAGACATCATGAAATGGTGAAGTGATGAAGGGACTATGACTCAAAGGATTGACTTTCTGTTGCATGCTGACCATAGATTTCTGTACAACTGTAGGGGAAAAATAATTGATTTTATTGTGATAACTACAAAACAAAAATAACTGTATCTGCTTTTCTCACATCAGTGTTACAGATTTAGATCTGTGAATTCTAAGCAGCATTCACACAGAATTAAGGCCTATAGAGGAAATGTTCAGTAAGAATACCTTCTGGGCTGTGTTCCCAATAAACAAAAAAATATGTGTTTTATGAATGTCTTAAAATTTTGCATGCAGGTTTCTCAGAGACAATACTTTAAAGGAAATCAGAGTTATGTTTGTAGAGACCTGCTTTAATCTTCAACAGAGCAGGGTCTTTTGTGTTTGGTTTTTTTTTTGTTGTTTGTGGGTGTTTTTTAAATCTATTTAAGAATAGAATTGATTTTTTTTCCATGTTTGCATTTCAGTGACTTCTGATCATACTGCAAATGTAACATTTTTTTTCTGCTGCTAATTCTCCAAACTTGTCTTTCTGTCCTGTCTAGTGTAGGTATTTTGATTGAATCACCACTTGAAGTATCAAGTGCTTTGGTGTTTTAAATACAAATTTCTAACCTTGATTAATGCAGCTAATATGTATTTTATATTTGTGCTGTGGAGTCATTTGTTCACCACAGGGAGCATCAATTCAGATGATTAGGTTAGGTGCCTTTGAAGCAAGTACAGGGTTCATGATCGTAACTGCCTTATGAGACCTTAAATTCTCCAAGCTGTTACAAGTACTGAATTTTGATGCATTTGAAAACTGATGGTGTTTGGTCCAATGTTGAGATGGTTCCAGATATGCAAGCAGTAATAAAGGGGTTTTATATGCAGAGAAAATATTCTACCAACTGCTTTATTAATTTCAGAGGCAGCATCAAGCAGCTTGTATAATCCAGGCTATGTGGAGGGGATTTCAGACAAGGAAAAGGCTGAAAAAACTACCCCAGGCAGTGACCACTTTACAGAGAAGCTTCAGGTAAACAGTATGGCTTTGTAAAAAGCACTAAGGAAAAGAATGTAATAAGGTTTGGTTTGGTTTTTCTCAGGTCACAGAGTGACAGGAAAAAATTAGGTCATCTAATTTAATATCCTTTTTGAAGTAGGGTTAGCCTCAAAGTGGGATCAGCTGCTCAGGGTTGTATCCAGTTCTGGAGGTCTCCAGGGATGGAGAACCCACCACTGCACTTGGTCCCTGTCCTGGTGCTGGATGACTTGCCTTGTGAAGAATTCTTCCATTAGAGCCAGTGGGAGTTTCTTTGTTACAGCTCTGCCTCTTGTCCTATTTCTGTGCACCTCTAAGAGTCTGGCTCTGTCTTCTCTATAACACTTCCTTTAGGTAGTGGAAGACAGAAATCAATTTCCATTCCTTTATGCTAAACAAACCCATCTCATCTCCTGCCCTTGTATATCATACGTTCCATAGCAGCCCTAATTCTTGTTGGACAGCATCTATCCCTCCAGTTTGTCAGTATCTGTCTTTTACTGGGGGGGGTGGGGGGGCAGTAGTGTGACCATTATTCCAGCTATGCCTTCAAGAGTGTAGAGTAAAGCGAAATAATTATCATCTTTGACCTGCTTTGTCTGCTTTTGCTAGTGCAGCCCACTACACAGCTAGCCTTTGTTACTGCAAGGTTCATGTTCAACTTGTCACCACCAGGAACTCCAGGTACTTTTCATTGGAGCTGCTGTCCAGGTAGTCAGTGCCCAACCTGTACTGGTTCATGAGGTTATCTTGTACCAGGTGCAGAACTTCCCATTTGAACTTCATGTGGTTTCTGTTGACCCATTTTCTGTATTTGTGGAGGTTCCTCTTGAGTGTCAGCCCTGCCCTGTATGGGACACTGTGATGACAGCCTTGATAAAAGTCAAGGAAAATGACATCCACTGCTCTCCCCTTGTCCACAGAGCCGGTCATCTCATCACAGAAGGCAATCAGGCTGGTCAAACATGATTTGCCTGTGATATGTCTATACTGGCTGTTCCCATTCACTTTCCTGTCCTTCCTGGAAATAATTTCCCTGAGGATTTGGTCCCATGTCCCAGGGTGTAAGTTTGGGCTGCCCAAGAGTTCCTTCATCTTGAAGATGCCTTTTTCCAGTCAGCTGTTATTTCTGAAACATAAAGGTAATGTAATGCCAACGTGAGCTGTCTCACTACAGTTTCTTTTAGCAGAAACATCTAAACTGTGATTTTTCCAGCAGTACCAAACTGCTACTTCTGGTGCCAAAAGCTCCAACTGTCCCTTTCCCAGCTGCCAAACTTCTCCATGAAAAAGCTTACTTCTGTGATACTTTTATATGTTTTCTGTGTAAAAATTTATAGCGTCTGGAAAACTAAAAGCACAGCACACTGTAGCATGGGATTGCACTAAATAGCACTAGAAGGTGATGTACTGATGGTAGAACAGTCAACTGGTTCACAGTTAACTTGACACAAAATTCCACCATAAATTGACTGTGGAGCTGTCCTGGAGTTTCCAATCTGCCTTGCCAGAGTGCTGCAGAAACCAAGGCCCATAGTACTTGTTCAGTGTAGTGTTTGTTTGCAAGACCTTGTTCTTCATTAATATTTGAAATCTTTGACTCTCAGAAGTGGAGCCGCTTCAGTGACCTAGAAATTGTATCCTCTGACTTGGAGTACCACAGGAGGAGGAAGCTACATAAATAATACTTGTCCTGCTTGAAGAAGAATTTCAGCAGTAATGTTAGCACGTTAGGCTAAGTCTTTTGAGAAATCTAGTGTGAATTTGATGTAGGTTAAGGGATCTAAATCAAGTTCAGACTCCACAGCAGGTTTTTTCAACCTGGAAAGCAGGCGGTTATGATTTGTCATCTAGAATGTAATTCTTACATTCTGGAAGATTTGCTGGGGCAAGCAGTGTGTGTATTGAGGGCCACTAGCCGCTCCAGCTGAAACAGCAAGAATGACATCCTTGTCCCTGTTTTTACTTCACCATACACTTTGAGCAAATATTCCTGCCCTCATCAGGCACCTTGCAAGTAACTTGCAAAAAACATAGCCTGGAAAACTTGGGTGATGGGCTAACATGTAACATTGTAAAGCAGAAGGGAAAGGTGGTGAGGCTGTCAGCAAGCTACTTGACTTTCTTGTGTCATATTTTCAGCATTGTGTTAGTGAGTGCCTCTTAAGTAGTTCGTGAGTCATTTAAATGGACTTTTGAATGTGTTTGTTTAATATTAAGGGAAATGGAAATGTATTAATGTCCTTATAGTTGCATGCTTACGGCTTAGTAAGTCCCCATGTAACTACAGCTCCAGTATTGGGTTTTATTCTGTCCAGCTCAAAGCTGCACTTTAGTGTTATGCTGAAAAATAGTGTTTGGGTTACTGTAAGTGTGACTTTAGAAAAGTTTTCAAGAGTACTTTTTAGTTTTTAACAGTCAGGGTTTGGTTATATTCACAGATTTATTTTAGAACAAGTGTGGCTAAATACTGCTTGAGTTTGAAACTCCAAACTTCACTCGCAGCTGCAGTGGAAGATCTTAAACTCTGTGAGTTATAAACTTCTGAAACTGTGGTTTCAGAAATGTCTTCTCAGTGGATATTAGAGACTGTAATCTGTCCTTGAAGTTAGTTCACTGTTACATAGGTAATTGTACAACTGTTAAAATGACAATAATTTTTATTAATCATGCATCAAAAATGAAACCATTTTTATGTATATAAAGAGATGATCAGAGGGAGGCTGATCTGTGCCATGAACTGCTGAAGGAAGCTTGGATTATGCTCTGGGTATGTTTTTGCTCTGTTCAGAGGCATTTCGCTGTCACAGCATGGTCTTGTGCAAACAAATGTGTCTGACCATTAGGAGGAACAGAGAATGAAGAAGAGCATGTGTTTTGCAGACTACACAGGAAAGAATACATATCAAAGAAACATTTAAATACCTGACAGACACTGTTGGCAGTTTCACGGATGCACATCTGAGAAGTTCATGAAATGTTCTTGTAGTTTTCCACCTAGTGGAGCTGATAAAAATTTCTAGGGAAAATTATTAATAGTTTTATCAAGAAAATGTCATCATAAGTCCTGTTTGATGCTGTGACATCATTACACTTAGAAGTATAATATGTGCCTACCTGGATTAAAAATGTGAAGATTTACAGATCTTAGTTCGTGGAAATGTGTGGGCTGAAAACCTCTAGTTTCCTTGAGACCATTCTGACGTAATCACAGATACCGTGATCTGTCTCTGTAGGCAGATGTGCGAGCACGGTTTACATCTGCATTACTGTCATAAAAGGATTAAAGTCTCTCAGGTTGTGGTGGAGGCTGTTCTATCAGTTAGGACCAGATCTTTAAATCCAGTGCATCTTTTTACACAATAGCTTCCATCCCATCTTTCCCCACTCAGTTACAGAGATGGAGGGGAAAGTATGGTTGGTGGGAAAACAGCAGCTTATTTATACTAGCAATGGGGAAACACACAAATAACTCAATAGTACTGTGAGTCTAAAGGTATGTGACATGCAGCAGTACCAAAATTGCTGGACATTAGTTCTAGTCTATGGCCTTTTTTTTCCTCTTTTCTGGCATGCCTTATGCCTGTGCGTTGTCCATTTGTTCTCTTTACTAGTGCTTAACGTGCTCCCTTCATTGTCCCTGGAAAAGTGCTAGAGGAGAGCAGAACTCAGGGCAGTGGACCTAGTGGGCGTACTCAGGTCCTGAGTGGGCAAGTGATCGTGCTGCGATAGGAGAAGAGGAAGAGTAACATCACACCTTATTGTGGGGTGAACTCATGAAGTCTGAAGTTAAGCTGCTAATGAGGTCAGGTCCATTGGGATGAGAAGGGGTAGTGAAGGGAAGGGGGGTCCTAGCTTACAGCTCCTCATGTTTTGCCGAGACCATGTTGAAGTGGTCTCAGTAATTATAGTAATAATACATCAATAAATTTAGTATTAATGTATTAGTCTCTTTATTGATATATGAATGTATGTATAATGGATATACAGGCTATTACTAGCTTAAACACTCCAGGGCCATTAACAGAGTTTTCAGTTGTCTCATCTGTGAAACATCTGCTGGGACTTTTCCAGTGCCAAGCACAGAGAGGCAGCGTCCTAATGTCAAATTACAACTAGTACAGATCAGGAAGAATTTGCAATAAAATTCTTCACTAGTGTCTCTGAACAAAGTCAATGGAGAAAATGTGTCAGTCTGTATTTCCTGGAGAAAAAAAATCCCTCCAAGTTAAGCGGTGAGCCTTAGCAGCCAGCATTCTGATCTAGTCTTGCAGTCAGTACAAAAATAATAGTCTGTATTATGGAAAGCAGGTGCCATGCATGCTAGTGGGTGCACTGGAAAAGGTGTGTACTAGATCAGATGGCTAATCTTGCTTTATCTCCCTGATGATGGATTCAAAATTGTTGTTCTCATTCATGCGGATTGTGAATGTCCCATACAGAGCATCATTCCCTTCAGGGTCCTTAGAACTTTATCCTAAGTGAAAATATATCCTTTGATTTGATCCCAGATTGAGTGACTGGCTCAGAATTTTTTGTGGCTGTAGATACTGTGGTAATTTGTTAGCTTGCAGATGATTTCTTGTTGCTTGGTGTAGTCTTGCAGCCAACAGCTGGGATGGCAGATTATATTGTGGATTTTCTCCCTCAGTGCTGAACCATTTAACAGAAAGAGAGATAATCTTAAGAAATGTACAACTGAAGCTAATTGTTAATGTATTTGTGTATTGCAGAGCTAAACGAGAACAGGAGTTGCAGCATTTAAAAAAACAGAAGGAAGATGAGGCTCTAAAACTGCAAATGAAACTTCAGAGGCAGAGGGCCATGAGACACTTCCATGAAAGACAGCTGGCCTTACTGGAAACAATCCATGCCAGTATGATTTATATTAAACTGTATCAGAAGTTTAAATTGTCTGGGTCTCCTTAAGAACAGTTTCCCCAAATTTATTTCCTAATCTTGTAGGTTTTTTTGCACTTTAGCCTTACTGTCTTCTCTCCTGACCCAGTTATCTGACAGAGAACGTGCTGATTCTACAGGGGCTCAGAACTGCTGATCAAGATCTGCAGCCTCCAAAATGGTGTAGGAGAAACAGAGACCCAGTTTTCTTGGGTTGCAAAGCTGCTTTGCACCTGTGAGTCTCTGAGACATGGCCCATAGCTAGCACACCTTGGATGAAGAAAGGTTTTTTACTGATAGCACCAAGCTTTTTTAGTACTATCTAGTTTTTGAATTAAAAATGTAAATTGTTAAGAGATCTCAACCCACAGTCTCATAACTGGATTTTTGTTGCATTTGTAGGTCAGGTAGATAAGTACATGGAGGGAATGGAGGAGAAATCAGCATTAACTATCCAGAGATTCTGGCGAGGATATAGAGCAAGAAGAAATTTTCATCAACAGAGACAATCTCTTAAGGAGTATAAAGCAGCTGTGGTCATTCAGAGAGCAGTAAGTATATATACTTTGTTCTAACATTAGGTAGGACTTTTTACGATTCCTCAGAAAGCTCTTTTTGTTCTCTTAGTGTCAATGTAGCCATAATTTATTAAAAAATTATTCAAGGGATGATAATCTGGAGCCACAAGTTGCTTAGACAAGTTAAACCTTGCATAGGTTACAAAGCCTTACAGTCTTGTAACTAAAATATAAGAGCTGCCACTTTGAAACCTAAGGTTGGAATTTCGGCATACCACAGATGAGTCAGTACTTTATGATAAGTGTTCTTACCTGCTATTTAGTATTCATGCTGACCATTGTATGTTGTCTTTTCAGCATCACAGCTAAATTTATGCTTTAGCAGATGCAGTACTGAAACTTTTTTTTCACTGATTGATTACAGACAAAGCGAGAAGACAAATGTCCTGTCTGTGATTGTCATATTCTTATATGTTCTTTACAAAGGCTTGTAAATTCTTGGAAAAACTAAGGAGGAGGAGACCTCTCTCTCCTTGGAAAGAACCCAAGGCACTGACTGATGAGCGGAGACTGGCTCTGCTGCAGAAGGTGGATGACTACATCAAATTGCATCCGGTCTGTTTCTTAGTCATTTCATAATTCTCATTAATGATGCAGCATAAAATACTGTAGGGATGAAATATATTCAGCTTCATAAATTCCAATAAAGATAATCCATGTGAGGTATGCATATATTAACCATGCTTGTTTGACAGCAAGGCACTAGGATATTGGGGATTTTAACCATTAATCTAATTAAAAGGGTCAAAGCAAACTGTATTTAGAAAATTTATATACTTGATGATGGATAGCTTTGGAGAGAGCTGCAGAGGAAGCACAGTTATCAAGTTAACAATTAAGAACAGATTTTCATTCCTTGTTTAGACAATATTCTCCCCCAAAAAGGATTTAAAATAGCCAGCTCCTAATGGTAATAAACTCTTATTTTCCTCCAGGCTTCCCAGATGTCAGAAGAAAGGAGTAAAGAGTTACATATGCAGGCCCAGGAAAAGCTGGCACAGTTCCTGTTGAGGAACAGACTGGATCAGAGAGCAGCACAGCGAAGAGAGACGTTACTGGCTCAGGTCAACACTGATGTGGAGCTGCTAATGAGTATGTGACCGCTCTGGTCATAGTTTTGATAACCATTTGGATTAAACTAATTTAGAAAGAAAATTAGAGGGAACATTGGCAAAGCCTCATTTAAAAACTGAAATATCTTTCTTCCTTTGCCATATGCCTTGTCTTGAGATTCAGGCTTTGTTAGACGTTATCCAAGTGTTGCAGTTGGTTAAGTATACATACCTGCTTTTCAAGGAGCATCTTACTCATCTGCTAAAAGTACCTCTCTGATACATTCACAAGAAAAGCAACGGCCCAGTAAAAGGCAGTAAAATTTCTAAGAAGGGGATCTCGCAGAACCTCTTCTTCTACATTTGTTCTGCTTTGTTCTGTTTTCTTGTGTTGTAAGCAAGCTACTGATTGAGACACTCACCTCTTCCAGATAGAGAGGGAAATCTTTGAGCTATGAGTTCCAAGTCATGTTTTCATTTTCTTTGGCCTCACTTGATTTGAAAGGAATTTGCTATTGTGCTATTTTAATTCCAGACAAGGAACCCAGAGTGAAAGAGTGAGAATAGCGAACTGCAGCCACCAGAGAGCACCCAAGCCGGACAAAATCCAGCAAGTTACTGAATTCTATTGTCTTCCTGTCACATGCTGTGTCACTGCAGCTCAATGCTCCCTGAACAGGCAAATCAGCAGCACACTCTTAGACTCTGCTGGGTCCCCCAGGCAGGGAATACACAGTGCTGCTGTGCCAGAGCAGTGGAAGCACTATGCTGATGTCACCCTGCGCCAGGAACAGTAGCCAGGAGCTACCTAGCAGTAGTGACCAGGAGCTCCTCTCTCTCTCTTAGATCATAGTTTCACAAGAAGTCATTTTGGTGGATGACACCACTGCATCTGAATGAAGTAGTCCTGCTTTCCTGCCTTATTATCCCTCCCCCATTATGTATTTATTTTCTCAGATTAGGCATATTTTGGATTGCTTCTCCAGTCAGGTTTATCATGCAGCCATAAAACTGTAATGCCAGCATGGGAAAAGGAGTGACCTAGGAGAGTGGGAAGTGGGAGGGTGGTGCTCCTTCTTTTCTTGTTTGAAATACTTGTAAAACCGCAAACATCATGCAGAAAGATCTTTCTCTTTCTTCTTACAGATGCTCCAAGGTTAGCAGAGACCACAGAAAAAGATCTTGATGTCTTTATGAGTCGATCAGTCCCTGTAGCTACCAAGGCAAGACAATCCCACAACACTATGCTGAAATACACTCACTGCCCATGGTGGAAGAAGCTTGGAGATGAGTTTACAGAGGATGATGTCATTCCTGATGATGCCCTAAATGCAGAACTGGGGACTTTATTTATTGGTGGAAGGAAATCCATTTAGGTAACCAGCAGAAAAATTTCTTACTCAACCAGACTCATGCCTTGCACTATGCATTCATTTGTGTGTGTTTTTAAGGAAGGAAAACATTTGAATTTGAAGACAAAGCACTGAAAAAAAACAAAGCTTTCTTTTAGTGCATTTTGCTTGTCATATTAAGGATCTCCTGCTGTGCATCAGCAGTTAGATCCTATTGATTGTGCTGTTGCAAATAGGATTTAAATACTGTGGTTGTAAATGAGGATATTTTGTAATTTGTGTCACTTTAAAAGTAAGTTCATAAACTTTGGCTTTTCAATTCTTTTTTGCACACAGATGCATAAAGAATCATGCTATTGTAGAAGCTTGGGCTTTTATAGCAAAATGTTTTATCAGGTGATGTGCTTTGAGATAAAGAAGTGTTCAGAAAGACACCAATAAGAAAGAAGTTAAGCAAGCACTAGGCAGGCTGCGTGCTTACGGAAGGGTAAAACGGCTAACTCCAGTTAACTTAAAGCTCATCTAGTTCCACTCCCATTGCCATGGGCAGGGACACCTTCCACTAGACCAGGTTGCTCAAAGTCCCATCCAGCCTGGCCGGGGGGATTGATAAAAAATCTGCCTGTGCTCCAGAGTCCCTTACTGCTGCTCCCAGGGCTCTGTAATCCTTCTTGATACTTCTCAGACTGCTGCTCCTGGCTGTATCGCCGGTGCCCACGTGAAACAACAGCAGCAGATAAGTCAGTGGACTGCTAAGTCTTGTACAGCCTCTCAGTGACATCCCTGATACAAGCCCCTGGTAAGCAACGTGCCTCTCTGGAGAGCACGTCAGGGCAGCAAATGGGTGACTCTGTACCCCGCAGAAGAGACTTGCCTGCTGCTATCACCTGTGGCCTTTTCTTAATTGTGCTGGTTGTTACATGGGGAGCAGATCGAGCTGCCTTGCTCAGCTCCAGCATCTCTCCTGATGTAATGGGTCTTTCCTCCAGCCAGCAGAGTGGTGAAGTAGTTCTGCAAGGATACCTCATGTTTTGGGGAAAGCTTCTTCCTCCTGCTGGTCCTTGCTGTTGCAAGCTTCCATTTTTCTGCATTGTTGCCCCCCCCCTCCCTTTTGTGTGTGCCAGTGGGAGAGTTTTTGACTGTCTGGCCGTGGGTCCACTGCAGACTGTGTTCAGAACGAGCTGTCCCTGATGTTATGCAGCCTCCTCGCTGCCTCCTGTAGCTCAGCCACCTGCTGCAGCAGGTCCTTCACCTGGGCACACCTTTTGTAAGCAGGTCTGCTGCCTGCCCCAGGGGAAAGGTCGAGGTCTGAGGTCTGCAGCAGCTTCTCCCTTCAGGAGCTCCATCTACGTGGAAGCATCGGCCACCACCGAGGTAGATGGTGCAGACCCCCCAGCCGAAGCTGCAGCCTTGGCTCTCAGAGCAGTGCCCACCATTCTGCCTTGAGGGTCAGATAGGATTAGTGCCTTTGACCTGTGCAGCTGGTCAGTTGCTGGATTATGTGTACTTCAAGTCTCCCCACTCAGCAGTGGAATGACCCTCCTTCGAAGAAGCACCTTCCCTGCACATCCCCCCTGTGCCAGCTGCTGCACCAGGTGCCACGCCATGCCCTGTTTGCCTGTCCTGTTCACAGCGCTTCCTAGGGCTGCCTCTTTCCCTTAAAACATGCAGTTCTTGCCGCAGCCAGTGCAGTGCATTGTAACATGGGCACAGTCCAAACTGTTATATGGGATTGTAGCCTCAGTGACCATCTGGACCACCAGCTCTCTCTTCTTAAACCATGCAGGTGCTGTTTAATCCAGAAAAGTCTCCAGCACAGGGCCTCTGCAGTCGTCATGACCCAGTACACAGTAAAAACCTATAGTCGGGGGCCAAAGGCTGCTGCTTACTGATGGGCCCAGGAAGCAGGGAGAATTCAAGGCTGCAGCTAGTGCTGTAGATGCCTGCGCTATGTTTTAGGTGAGAAGCCCAGAGAGCTGAAAGAATTAGATCTTACCTCACTGCAGAGGAGGAAAATGTGATTTCTGCCAGTTGTATGTGGGCAGCAATACTGGTTCAGCATGTTTGTTTTCAGTTCTCTCTAGAAGGTTTTGAGTTTTAATTTTAGCAGAGATGAATGGAAAACAAATAAATAGAAATAGTGGGCAGAAGCCCAAGCCCATTCAAATGCAGCTGATACACTGAAATTAATAACTGGACAGCTGCCAAGAGGAAGAGCCATGCTCTATGTTAATTTTTTTTTAACAGAGCTGTGATTTGGAAGGCACTGAATTGGCTCTCAGTTCCTTTCTTGGAGATTTAACTGGTGGAACAAGCAATTCAGAATTTGCCAGGGCACTTGCTTGTGTCTGTTGAGTTACATACTGTTGTGCACAGCCCTGCTATTAGTTTTAGGGCGTGCCCGTAAACGAGACAGGTGCCCTACAGCCACCAGGGTGGAGGGGCTGGGGGCAGTCCCCAAGCACTCCAGGGGATGGAAACTACCCCCCAGCAGCTGCCTAGCTCTGGCACTGGAAAAGGCCCAGTGTCTCTGGATGAGCCGCAGCAAGCCATGAGTTCTCTGTGCACATCATAGTCCCCTCTGCTGTGCAGCCACTGACCCAAACTATTTTGAGACAGCAGCCTCTGCTGTTATGTTTATTCCTAATCACTCTCATTATAACAGCTCTTTAGCGCAGGGGGATGCTCACAAAGGTGCTTTGCTTAATGTACTTTATGTAAAGAGATGAGCCCCCTGGCCAGTGTTAAATACCAAGTGAATTGTAGAGGCATCTTACCAAAAAGCCATTTATTATAATGGCCTCTGCCACTCACTGCCATTGGAGTGGATAATGAACTCCCCCTTTGCAATATGCAATTTGCTGGATAATGGGGTTTGTTAAGTGGACAGAGATGCTGGTGGAAGGTGCGATCTTGCTGGAAGAATTCAAATTGCTGGGTCATTTACCAGCCCAGCAGCACAAATTCCCCTGCCCCGCCACTGCCCTGATAAATAAAATTGCGCCTTCTTACTTTGTGCTTGTCACCAGGACATCTCGCTCCTCTCCATTTTACAGACCGGGGAAACGGAGGCAAAAGAGCCATGAGGAAACATGCCTGCAGCCATCTAGAACTGTATAGCTTGTCAGTTGTTCCCGTTACTGTCCCAGGTAGATCAAGCCAGAAAGGAGCCACTGCAGCACGCCGGGGCAGAACTGGGATATGGTTTCGGATGCCAGTTGCTGTGGCCAGCTTGGAGCCTGGGCCAGCAAAAGAGATCCCTGGGTTCCCCTCCTGCGCCCCTTTGCTCATGGGTGGGAGCGATCTGGCATAGCTTGGCTCATCCTCTTTTCAAGTCCTCCTGCACCACATGCAGGACATGTCACTGGTTATTTATTTCACTGCAGCTCCTTCTCAAATAAAATACTCCTGTCTGAATCGTAGAATAGTTTGGGTTGGAAAGGACCTTAAAGATCATCTAGTTCCATCCCCCCTGCCATGGGCAGGGACACCTTCCACTAGACCAGGTTGCTCAAAGCCCCATCCAGCCTGGCCTTGAACACTTCCAGGGATGGGGCATCCACAGCTTCTCTGGGCAACCTGTGCCAGCATCTTGCCACCCTCATAACGAAGGGTTTCTCCCTTATATCTAATCTAAGTCTACCCTTTTCAGTTTAAAGCTGTTCCCCCTTGTCCTCTCACTACATGTCCTTGTAAAAAGTCCTTCTCTGAATAATGGGAACAGATGTAGACAGCTGACCAGAAGCCGTGTCCAGCCTGCTACCAGGTGAACAGTCCTGTCTGGGTTATATGATCACCCAAAAAAAGACTAGGCGAGGCCATGAGCTGGGATGGGTCCAGTCCTGCTCCTGCTTGTCTGCTTGCCACAGACCACAGGCATGGCCAGAAAGCTGGGAGCTTGGGCAACACAGGTGGTCCAGCCAGGTAGGACAAGGGGCAGAATGTGGTGATGTCCAGCAGGTCTGGGCTGTGCCACTTTGGATAGATAGCAAGCAGCCCTGCCCCAGCAGCCTGAAGACAGAGCCTGCTCATCCCAGAGGAAGCGTTGGGGTGCCCTTCCCCACTGGTGGAGCGAAAAACCTGAGGGGGCACGCTGTGACATGAAGAGGGGCAGAGGTGAAGCTGGAGCTGCAAAGGCAGCAGCGCTCAGGTCATTAAATACCGGCACCGTCTAAGCTGGCCTGTGGGGGTGATTTAGCTGAATTGCAGGTTTCTGTTGCTGTGATAAATTGGACCAATTTGTCATGTGGTTTTGTTTCTTCCCTCCCTTAAGTAAAGCTATACAGGAGCGTTATTGCTACAGCTTCAGCAGTAACAAACAACCTGGAAAACAAAATCCTCTGATGGATATGGATAAAAAAGAAGGGACAGCGACTATTCTGCCAAAAGTGCCACCAGAGTCATGGAGCAGGAAGAAGGCAGCAAAAGGAACAGAAAAAAAGATCACTCAGCCCTTTCAGAGCCGGAGACAAAGCAGTGTCCTCTGCTGGCTCCTGCAATTGAGGAAAATTCCTATTTATGCAGACAGATCCTTTTTTTCCCCAGCTTTAGCTGTAACTGGACTCTGCAAACAGGATGCTCACCTCCAGCAGAGACACAGGCGTGTGCTTGAGACTGCGCTGCTGAGTCCAAGGGCGTCTCCTGGCCTTTCAGACTGGCTGTAACAGGAGCTCTGAGCTGAGGACAGGAGATAACTGCGATGCTATTTCACCTCTCGTCTCTGAGTCTTCTACTGCTGATTTCCATGGGAGCAGAATCGGGTACAAATACCTGCTCTCCACTGCAGAGTATCACATACAGCAAGTACAAGGAGAAACGAAAGCTTTCTCCAAGTAGTGGAATTGGGGCTATTTATAAATTGGCACACGTCAGAAAAGGAGGCAGCTCTTTGTAGTGGAGCTGCAAAGATGATCGCAATAGGTCTCCAAGTTCTCCTTACCATCCTTCTTTGTAGCACAGTAACAGCGGGGCATCCTCCAGGCATCCTGGAGTACCGTGAAGAACCAAAATAATTTGTTTACTAAATGAGTGATACACAGGCCCAGATTTACCAAGGGGAACTAAAGAGCAGGTGCCTCCCGTCCCCTCTCCGCTGCCTTCCCTGAACCTGCAGGCAGGGCTGGGTTCACTCTGCTGCCGCCTTAGGACGGAATGACAAAGTTGGCAGGTGAGGACCAAGGTCAGGACACCGTAACTCTGGCAATTTTCCCCAGCTGTGCTGGAGAACTCCTCTGTGACCTTGAGCACGTTCTGTCTCTGCCTCTGGCTTTTCCTCTCTCAGATGAGGCTTACTGAGGAGGTTTTGTATGTTGCATTTGTAATTTGTTTTAACCGCCTTCAGTGGAGGATGCTGTGTGAGCCCAGTGCCACTGAAATCCCTTTCTACTAAGGTGAAATGGGAGTTTGACGGGCCCCAGAAGGAAAAAAAGCATTTGTATAGTCAGATGTTGAACACAGGAAAAGCTTAGGGTTGCCATGCTATTTTATTTCTCTCCGCATTCAGCTGTTCTCTGCAGGATTTAGTTTTTCTCTGTTTAATGATGTCCTTGAACAGAAACAATGTCTTTGCCTATGCTTGATCACTTAATAAAACCAAGAAAGAGCAATTCTGATCAGGAAAACCTCATTTAACATGTCTCACCAATACAGAACCTGTCTGTTTGGAACAAGATGAGCACACACGCATACAAGATGGATAATAAGACCCAGCTCAATCTAGCATTACATGATAGAGCCAGTGAACTGCAACACTTAAGCCTACAAACAATGACAGCAACCGCTAAGTTTGCCAAATCCTCAGTATCTGAAAGGGAAGAGGCTTTCACGCTGGCACTCCTACCCCTAAAATAGCAAATTAAAATAAAACAGTTGCAAGTGCAGGATACAACTCATTTCTGTGCTCAGGAACAGGGACAGACGGAGGCTTTACCATCACTCGGGCTTCATTCCCTGAGCAGCTCTGCTGGTCCCAGCGAGGTGCCATCCCGCGTGGAAGCCCGCGGGGCTGATGGGGGCAGGCAGTGGCCAAAGTCACCCGGGCCACGCTGGCTTTAGGACAACAGCAGCCTGGACCTCGGCTAAGGGCAGCCGAGGGGCAGCCTAGACCGGCTGCCGGCCGTGGGAAACGAGGGATCCCAGGCACCGTAGGAGGGAGCCGAGAGCCAGCCCGCGCCCGGCCGGGATCCGCCAGGCACGCTAGGCAAGGCGGGGGAGCGGGGGGCGAGCGGGGGGCGAGCGGGGGGCGGGCGGCCGCCGAGCCGAGCCGTGCCGAGCCGAGCCGAGCCGAGCCGAGCCGAGCCGCCTCCCGCGCTCCGTCCCGGCCGCGGCGGGTCAGGCCGGGGTCCCGCTGGCCTTGGCGAGGGACCGGCCGTGCTGCCGCCCTCCGCCCTTCCAGCCCGCCAAAGCCGAGCGCCCCGCGGCCGGGGGGCCGCCCGCTGCCGGCGCCCGCCTCAGGCCCCGCGGGGACACCCGGCCGGGCCCCCAGCCGCCCCCCTTCCCCTCCCCCCCCCCTCGGGCGGGCGCGCGGCGGGCGGGGCCCCGCGGCCGTTCGCGGCGGCCGTTACCCCACCCGCGCCGCACGCGCCGCCGCGCGCCCGCCGTTGCCGTGGCGACGGGCTAAGCCGGGGCCTGGCTGCGGCTCGGCGGTGCGCGGAGGGGGCGGACGGGCGGCGGCGGGCCGGCGGCTGGGCTCGGCGCGGCGCTGCCCTGCCGGGGCATGCACAACAAAGGCGGGAGGCGACGCGTCCCGGGCGGGCTCTGCAGGTAGGTGGGCGCGGGCGGCGGGCGGGTCCCTCTCGGCAGCCGCTCCCGCAGGGCGCCTGCCCTCCGCCGTGCTGCCGGGGCCGCGCTCCTCGCGGGGCAGCGCGCCCCGGCCCCGGCCCACGCCGCACCTTGCGGGCGCGGGGCTGCAACAAAGGCAAATGGCTGCGCGCCGGGGAGGGCTGCGGAGCCGGCGGTGGCCTCCCCGCCTCTGCCCGGCTCTGCCCCTCTCGGGCGGCAGGCGGGGCGCCGCCGGGCGCAGCCGTTCCGGTATTTCTCCGTTCGTGGGTCTCGTTCCCCGGGTCCCCCTGCGGGCCCGGGCGGGACCTTGGGGCGCAGCAGCTCCGCGCCCAGCCCGGGAGCGCTGCGGGAGCGTTGCGGGAGCGCTGCGGGAGCGGGGGGGACGCGCACGCTTCCCGCACCCTTGCGCACCTTCCCCGGCTGGCACCTGCTCGTCGCTGCGGGACCCGCGGGACCCCCGCCCTGCACTCGCCCGCTCCCTGCCCGCAGCGCTCCGCGGTGGCTCCCGCCGGCGCAGCCCGCTCTGCTCCCCGCAAACCGTTCTGCCGGGCTGCGGGGGCTGCCCCCGCTGCGCAGGGTTTCGGGTCAGCCCCCCCGGCTTTCCCTCTCCGGGTCCTAGAACAGCAGCCGCAGAGGCAACTTCGCAAACCGCCAGGTTAGAGCCTTTCAGGTGCCACGGGGCTTTTGTCCTGTGCGGGGTGGGATGTTGTGCGCTGGTACGGCATTAGCCCGAGTTTAATTGCTGTAAGGGCTGGCTGAGCAGCACCTAGCTCTTTACATCTACGGGGTGCAAATGAGGCATTTCTTATTTGTTTCCATGTGATTCATAACGTTTTCAACTCCAGGATGCTTTTTCCCAAATTCATAATAGGTTTTGATACCTGAGCTATTAGCAAGGGCATCTGTCTGAATCCATAGGCGTAGAAGTTTCACTGCATTATTGAAAATAGTAGCTACGACAGAATTCCCTGGAGGGATATGTATAAAACCCGCTCCTACCATTTTTATTTACACTGCAGCAAGGCAGCGCTGGGTGCATCTGCACTTTTGCTTTCTCTCGTTTCTCAGTCATTGTGGCACTGAAAAGCATTATAAACAAAACTCTGCATTTTTTGTTGGTATTGTAGTAAGGCCTGAGGGCTTGGTGATGGTTTCTTTCATTCATGGCTCTCAAAATGCTTCACGGACATCAATTAAGACTGGGAGCCTGGCTGCAAGTCAGGGAGCTTTTTATTGATCCCATTTTACAGATGGAGGAGCAGATCGGAGACCTAGAAAGGTGTAACTCAAGTCCAGAACCAAGCCATCATCTCACAGATCCTAAATCCTCTGTTTAGGGTGCTCTTCCCCCACCTCCTCTAACAAAATTCTCTCTCAGTTCCACTGGCTGCTCCAGGAACTGTTTTGGGCATTGACAGGCCATGCATGCTTTGGGATTTTGAGATACTGCTCTTGCATATTGCCAACAATTATGTGCCTTTAGTGCCACACTATTGAGAAGAATGGTTTCTGATTAAACCAAGTCTCTGATCGTTCTTTTGTTTGTATTGGGGTAGAACCTAAGAGTTCCATCATGGGTGAGGGTACATTAGGCAAGGCATTGTACAGCCAGACAGCAAAGCATGCCCAGAGCTGATGAGCCAAATGCAGAAAGCCTAGATACCTGCGGTGACTTCTTTGACAGCCTCCCTCACAAAAGAGAGAAGGTCTCTCCTCACTGAAACCGTCTTTGAAGGGTATGTTTCCAAAAGCAAAGCAAGTGGTTCCTGTTGTGACTGTAACCCAGAAGACTCCTGATCCTAGCCTGCTTTTGAGTCTTTCCCCTTGCTTCTGTGGCCCAGACAGGGCTGTGTTTGAGATCTGGTTCCCGTCCTTAGGCATTGCTTATGTTGATCTCCTTTAAGGCCTTTAACCAGAGAACCCCAGATGCAGCCTCAGATTTTAGGCTTGCTGCCCTCTCTGTAGAGCACCGCATAGGGTAACCGGTAGCCCCAAAGCCTTTACAAAGTTTTAAGCTTCTTAAGCTTTGTTTGTGTGAGAAAAGCCTACTGCAGACTAGGTAATGATGTACAGCCCCCAGTAGTCACAGAGAGAAGAAAAAGGAGCAGACTGAATGCTTTTATGGCTTTTCTGGGCTTAATACCCATTGGGTACGTGCTGAATCTGATCTAGTCTTACAAGGTGTTCTGGAAACACTGATTTCTTAATATTTATATTTGTAGATCAGGCTCCATTATAAGTACATTCCTGCCCAAAACAAACACCCCCCAACCCCAAACACCTCAGTGCTGCAGTTGCAGGAAGCATTGTTCATTGCTGGCAGGCAAGATGCATTATCGCAGTTTGTTTCCTTTCCAGTGTTTCAGAGGACAGTTCTTTTCGAGGGGAGAGAGCAAGCGTAGCTCCAGGGCCTCCATGGCTGGGCATGAGCCAGTTACTGTCATATCAGATTAGCTCTATGGCACATTAGCACTCGTTTATATTTATACAAATGCGGTGTGACTGTTCCATAGTATTGATGGAATTATTGTATTTACAGCCCTATAATATGACTAATTGAAAGAAAGATTCTGATTATAAAACCATGGACTTCCAAGGTGATGCATTCTGTGGCTTCTATAGAGGCCAGTTTTGAACCATAAAAAAGAAATGAGCTACCAGAAGACATAATCCAGATTTTATTTACCATTGATGCAGTTACCCTTTTGGCAAACTCTAGGGCAATAAATCCTGTATCCATGATCTTGACTCAGTAGCCTGAGCTACTGTAGCTACTTCTTGGGCTGTGAGAAGATCTCTTACCTGCCTGTACTCTGCAGGAATCTGGCCCTTGAAACAAACCAGCTTTAAGCATCCTCAGCTGCCACTGCAGCATGTGAGCGTGTTCTCCTTGTCCAGAGCAGCTTGGCAGCAGCAGTCGTGGGTGTTTGTGAGATGAGGAGGCATCACATGCGGCATTCTGTAGTCAGGATTGTAAAAGCTGTCTACAGCTTGGTGACTTTCCTGCTCACGAGTCACCTGCTGACATTCAAAGGATGTGTCCGTTTGTCTCTGGGAATAAACTAGGCACTTCTGGCCAGAATTGCCACAAGTTTTGCAGACCCTGCTTCATAATTAGCTCAACCTCAGCTTCCAGCTGCTTTGCAGTTTGCAGCAGCCCTAACAGCTGGTTCCTGGCAGCCATTATCAACTTCCAGCACAGGAACAGCTTGAGCTCTGAGTCTTGGGGGATGGACAGGGCTGGCAGGATCAGTGATATTAGGAAAAATAATGGAGGAGCAGAAAACAGGGGCACAGGCACGGGGAGGGAAGGTAGACTGAGAACACATGTGACAGTGAGGGGAAAATGAACCAGCGGGTGGGAGGCACTGCAAATCCCTAGACTTTGTGGTAGTCGCAGATGAGGTAGAATGCCAAAGGAGTCAGGGAGCTCCACAGCTTGTAGGAACAGGGTGAGGGATCTCCTCTGCTGCCAGGGAAGGACTCTGTTAGTGCTGCCAGCCCGCTGCCCAGGCTTCAGGGCTGTTCAGCAAGCCCTGAGCCACTGCAGAGTGCCATGCAGCGTTTGTTTCAAAACACCCTGGTAAGTTACAGCAACAAAGGGTGAGTAGCTCTGGGAACTGCGACAGGAGTGGTGGGGTCAGTAGCCTTGTCCACAGTGTCATCCCCGCTCAGGGAGCGTCCTGGGAAAACCTGGGTCACCACAGCAGACACCAGCATCAGTCATAGGAGGAGCAGGGATCTGCTGCTCAAGGACAGCAAGGACAGTGAAAGTCAGTGATTTCAGGAATTAGTTATGGAAAGCTGGGACCCTCAGGCTGAGGTAATGAGAATAGCTGGAGAATTAGGCAATTCCCATATTCATGAGATGACAAACTGCAGTCCCTTTGCCAAGGCTGTGTTAAATACACTGAGGGGCAGAGGAGTTTTGTGGCTTTGCTAACAGCTGCTTCAAGGTGAAGCACAAGGGGAAAAAGAAAAAAAAATCTCCACTGTCTGCTGATACTCATTTTGCCATGTAACAACTCAGAGCCTGAAACAACAACTCGGCAGATGTTTTGGAACCTGGATTTGAGAGTCCCCTCACCTTCTAGAAATAACCTGGCCAGGAATTAAACAGTACCTGTCCTGAAGGCTTCTTTCCAGGAAGGAACGAAAGGAATTGAAGTTTTTGAAATCCTTCTCTGTCTCCTGTCCTAGAAAGGAAGTCAAGGTTCAGCAGCAAATTTTTTCTTATAAAGAAAAAAACATGGCTTTGTGTTTTTAGCTAGGGAGTGTCTACGCCCTTGCCTTCTCTGCTGCTGAAATGCTTAGAGATACGTGTAAGAAAAAAATCCCATTTTTCCACTGGGATATGAAGCTTCAGCAGATGCTAGTGGGAGTTTACAGGCTTGGTTCTTTGTCGGTGCTTGCAGAAGCAACCAGACACTGCACTAGCTATGGATGCAGCGCTAGAGCTGCTCCAGTCAGACACTGTGCAGCCCATCTTGTGGCTTCCCCCACGTCTGGGAGAAGTGCTGGCGATGTTCTGTCAAAGCTCATTTGTTTGCAACACAGCAACCTGACTGTTTCTGCAGGCATGTTTAGGAAGCCGGTTAGCGACTGGAAGATGACAGCAGCTTTGACCACAAGCAAGCGATTTACAAGACTCAGAATACACAAGCTGAACGTTTCAGGTGAGGTTCGTCCCCCAGGAAGAACGGAACTGAAGACCCTGAGATGCTGAGAAGAGACAGCTCCATTCAGATGTGGCACAGAAGTGATAAACGTTAAGTTTCTAGTGTCACAGCCAGTCAGAACTGCTGTGACAGATTTACCTGCTAGCCTCATAGCTTGTCTCAAGGACAACTTGCCTGCCATTCCCTCTAATCAAGTCCTTGCTCATCTTTGTATCTCAGGCACCTTGCTCAATCAGCCCATCCTGCAGAAAGGTCTAGAGGCAAAGCAGTGGTTCACAGTTTGACTGGAGCAGAAATAGCACCAGCTGTGGTTGGTATTGGATTGAAGCTGAGCCCTCTGGGCTAACAGGACATCAGTGCCTGGGGGTATCAGTCAGCTGAAGTACTCCTGTCACTCATGGTGATGTGCCTGTTCCTTCCAGCCTGCTTCTAGGAGCAGATGGAAGCAACCCCTTTCAAGAGGAGGTCCCTCTTGAAAGACCCCTTTCAAGAAAGTGCCTTTTAAGAGCCAGGGAGGTAACTGCTTCTCATACAGGACTGATACACTGCTATCCGTGCTGTGATAGTTTAAGCTGGAAAAACCTCAGGCCTGAACTGAACTGAGACCTCTCAATTACAGGAAGATCTGAGAGCACTGCCTCAGGAGTCTTGGTTTGCGGTGCTGAACTGCTTTGCGCTGATGTGCCCCATTTTCTACCACAGCTGTTGCAACAGCTCTGTTCTCTGCGGACAATCAGGGTTCAGGTTTCTGCAACACATGATAACCTGTCTATGAGCCCCAACGTGGCAGTCCTCTTCCTAGTTTTAAGAGCTGGATATGGTTTTGGAAGTTGGTGCTTTATGCTTGCAGAAACCGTACCTGCAGTGTGGTGACATCACAAGGCAGTAGTTCAGCTTCTCTAAAAGCTCAGTGTCATTGAGAGCAACCATCAGCCAAAGTCACAGGAGAAAAGAAGAAAATCTGTTTCTGAACGAGAAAGGAGGCGGCCATGGAAGCCTTCCTTATGGATAAGCAGCTCCTGAACTGATCAGCCTTTTAAGATTAAGGTGCATAGCTTGCTTGTTTGATCTGCCACTTGAGTCTTGCGACACCTTCTAGCAGCTATGCAAAGAGCTGACATCCCTTTCCTGGCTCTGAGAACCAGGTCTGCTAATACAAAAGTGCTTTCACGGCCAGTCATTGCCTTTCAGGGAGGATGTTCTGTCCTTGATTCCAGGTTCAGTCCTACCTGGTTGCCATATAGCCACGACCCCAAGGGACACAGTCATTGCTTATCTGCATAGTGCTGCGTTACTTTTGGTAGTACGCAAACATTAGAGCAATAACTCTGCAACATTTTTTATGCTGGCGCTCGGCACACTCCTTGGGCTTTTCTTCATCACAGCACTAGCATGAAGTAAATCCATAAAACAGAGCTAGCCCAGCTCACAAGCCACTTGCACTTACTATGATAGCCCACAGCCGCATCAGCCATCCTCTCCGTGCTTACAACAATGCAGTATGTGTTAGTGCATAGCTTGGATTTTTTTGTACAGGATGGCTTTTGACCTCCGTAGGAAGAAGGCCTGACCAGAGGGGTGAGAGTCAGCAACTTCATTTCCTCACTGCGTAAGAGCCATCCTTTTACCCATATGTCATCTCGTGTAAAGACAGTTCTTTTTGAGTAAAGTCATATTCAGGGCAAAACTCCAGTTATTCCTCAAGCTAATGCTACCTTAAAGGGTAATTCCTTTGAGAATGTCTACACGTTATACAAATCAATTCAAAGTTGTTGTAATAGGAAAGACACACGATATATTTATTCTATGTAGTACATCATTAAAAATTATGTTCCTACCCCATTGTAAAGAGAAAAATTTGGACATACTTTCCCTTCTTAGGATCTGTGAAAGAAACACTTCCCCTTAGCTGGTCATGCCTTCTGCTTTCCTCCCAGAACAAGACACAGCCTTTCCCTCCCACAGCAGCCAAGGTGAATGCACCTGCTGGCATGACGCAGCAGAAGCTCATGCTGCTCATTTTCAGTGGGCGGGCTAAAAAGGTGTTCTAGCAGAGAAGTCCTGGGTTTCTGGACCAGGACAGATGGTCTGTTACTTTCAGATGTAAATAAGAGAAATGAGGGAGGTTGGGTCCTAGATAGATACTTATTTAAGGGGCAGATTTCCAGAGGTTCTCTGCAGTTCCTGCTGGATTGTTTTGAAAGACGCGAGCACTTATTTTTGGTGAAATGATGTAGCACGTTCTGTGAGGATATGGCTATGAATGTAGGTGCTGAACGCTTTTTAAGAGTGAGGCTTTTGTGCTTTTCTTTGGTGGATCTGAATGTTGGTTACAGAGGTGGGCATGTGTCAGTAGAGTGACAGAACTTTTGAAAGGCATACTGAGGCAAAGCTAGGTCAAGTGAGGTGTCCACTTTCCAGACAGTGAACGAGATCATGGTATGTCTAGAGATAAAACTCTCCGTCCATGCTTCCACCTGCAGGACTGTAGTACATCAATCTGTAGAACAGCATTAACAGTCCACTTTGGATTATGTCTGTAGATTATTGTAATTACTGCATAGTAGATGTGTCCATGTGTAAAAGTCCTCAGCAGAAATGTATATGTGCAGACTGGAGTTCACAAGCTATTTAGTAGCTGCATAATCCTGCTGATGCCAGCACAGCTTCCATAGGTGGAAGCCATGCACAGGGGGTGTTAACAGGAGATAAAAGGTTCGTAAAGTTGAAAGCTGGACAAGAATGCAGAGATCTAATCTCTTGGTAGACATGGGCTACAGGACTTCCCTAAATAGATTTATTCTGTTGAGTGCCTCCCTCCTTTAACAGCTGTTTCCAATCCCTGAGCCCTGTGAAACAAACTTTGCATTCACATCCCCAGTCCTGCTGGCTGTCAGCAGCCAGCGGCACCATCAGCTGCTTCACTGGGTGCCTGTGTGGTGGCTGCGCTCCCACCTCGTGCTGCAGTGCTGCTTAGTTGGACGCAGTGCAGCGTGCGGTGACGAGGGGTGTGTGTCCTGTGCATCACACTTCCACTCAATGGGAATCAGCTGTGGGACTGAGCTGAGACAGAGCCACATGGGGCCTCACAGGGTGTGGGGCAGGGTACCGAGCTGTGGGTGGTGGATGCTGCTTCAAGTTGATGAATGCTGCTGATGGATGGCAGTTGCGTATTGACTTGGGGAGGCCTTGTAATCGGAGTAGGAGCCCCACGTACAAATGCCTGGAGCTTTTGAGATTCTGCCCATCAAGCACCAAAGCAGCAGGAGTGCAGCATGACTCCAGGTGAGGAAGAGCAAGAAGCAGAATGACTGACTCATATGTAGCTTCCCCTCTTACCCTGCCCTATTGTCTCTGCCCATTTTACCATTCCTGCTGCTGTTTGAAACATGACATCTGGAAAAAACAATGCCCTTGTACAGTGCCTTTGGCTTTAGAGAGTTGAGAGTTCTTCCAGCATTAAATTTGGCCCACGGATTTTAATTACTCTCCACTGTGATAGTAATGAGAGCCAGTGGAATTGTACTGATTTTATTTCCTTTTAATTTGTTATGATGCTCTGGATGCAGATTAACTTTCCCAGCTCGATACATATTATTGATTCATCCTGCCTCATGATGTGGTAAATGGCTCGAAGAGGTGGCTGATTTCACTGTAGCTTCCCTTGGTAGCTCTGTACCTCATGCAGTGTCCTCCTCACACTGGCAGTAGCCAAAATCAGGTAACTTTGCTTGCTTCTGATCAGATTGTCTGCATCCGTCTGAGGATAAACTTGAGCCTATGGTACCGCTTCTTTATACGCAGTGGTTCAGGTCTGCCAGCTTCCTTTCTGTTCAATGTACTGACTGTGAGGACAGGTTTGTAGTCATCTGATGGAGATGAACCTGCTTCTAGGTTCGGCACACAGAGGTGGCACTCACTGAGGGGAATTGTCCAGAAAGGACAGAGGAGAGCTGCAGGCAGAGGTGTCTTCCACCAGCACTACTCCAAGCACATGCCTGTCCAAGAAGCCTTTCGCGAGGTGGTGGCTGGCTTCTTGCCCCAGTACCCACGTGCCAAGCTTGGCCCATGGGCACATGTACTGTACCACTGTCCCAGTTGCCCATGGGGTCATGAAGCAGCAGGGAGACTCTTAGCCTCAGGGCTCCCTCCCAGTGAGGGAACCTGATGGCAAAGCGTGTGCTGGGAGACTACAGCCTACTGGGGGATCCTCCCCCACTTTCTTTAGAGGAAGACCCAGCACTCCTTGATACAGAACATTTAATGTCTTTTTTTTCTTTGCTTTCATGTCACCAAAGCGGTAATGGGGATGAGGGACAGAGCACGAGTTCTCTCAGTACAGAGCCCTACCAGAGCAACCCAGGCTGCTGGGGGCTTGCTGGGTCTGGCTGCAAACTTGGTGCTCCTCCTAATCCAGTTAGTTCGGGGGCAGTGCGGTGCTTGGCAGCTGTGGGGGTGTTTTCTGTCGCCCATGGTGTTCGTATCTACATCATCTTGCACAGCAAAGAGCCAAAGGAGAAAGGGAGGAGGAAGGCAGAAGCTGGACTTGGCAGCCCTGCATCTCGCTGCATGCCAGCCCCGTGGCACATACTGCAGCAGGAAGCCTGGTGTGCTGGGACCCATCTTAGAAAGCTACTTTTTCCTCAGCCACGCTCATAACCTCCCAGCTTAAAACACCGCTTTGTGGTAACGGTACTCTAGCTCCATGTGCTGTTGCAGTGTGAGACCATTGCATCCCTCCCCAAGTCCGGAGGGACACTGGCTGCATTGCACAAGTGATGCAAGTGGCACATCATCAGAAGCCATCAGGTATCCATGTGCAGTCATTGCACTATGGATGAGTGGCCCTGCAGCTCAGTGATTATTATCTGTGCTGATGATGGTTATCAGTGCCTTGGAGGCATCCCCTGGAGCAGAAACTGAACTCAGGCCAGAGTAGCTTTGCCTCAAATCAGAGTCCAACAGTCACTTCAGATGGGAAATGTTTCTTGTTCCTCTTGAAAAAAACACCCATCAGCTCTGTGGACAATTCTAATGTATAGGATCATATGTACTGACCACGCAGCACTGGGCAAGCCAAGATAAGGGAGATAAGAGGTAGGTATCAGTTTGTCTTGTCACACAGCTGACATCAGGACTTAGAAACCTCTATCCAATTAAAGCAGCCAAGCAATTAACATCAAAACAGCTGAGCCTGGTTGTCATCTACTGCATGTTAACATGGCTGCTGGAAGCCTCAGATTTATCTGAGTGGGTTTGCCCCTGCTCCCCTTATCTCCATCTCACGGGTTTGTTTCCAGACTTTGCAGTGTGTGACTTGTCCATAGCGTCATGGTGGAAGCAGTCTTCTGTCCATCTCTGTCTTCCTTCACCTCCAAAGCTATCCTGTGTGCCTGCCTGCCAAGATCCCACTTGTGCTGACCCCTGAACAGTGAGGAGCTGCTGTCTCCAGCTTCCTGAAAGCTACTCGATAACAGACTGGGAAAGTGCTTTTTGGAAGATTTGAGAATAGCACTAGGCAGAAAAACTGAGGTAAATTGGAGCACAGTGAGAAGTCAGATACTGGGGATTAGATCCGAAATGTCATCATCCTAGAGAGCTTGGAGCAGAATCCTGCAGACCCTCAGTCATGGACACCCGTCATGCATTAGCCCAGCAGTGTCACAGTGTCCTTGTACCTGGCAGCGTTTCCTCATGATGCTTGGCATTCATTTAGAAGGAGCAAAAGCTTTGGGGACCTGGTGATTCACCAGAGAAGGTGCTTATGCCGCCTTAGGCAAAGCAGTACAAATACACACTTTTGGCTTGGTTCCACCATATCCTTAGAGAAAATAAAAAAGCATTTAACTACTTTTTTTTTTTTTTTTCTTCCCCCTGCTTAGGCTAAGCCATGTTTAACACTTAGCTGGGCTCACCCGTCAGCAGCAGAGTGTGCCTTCAGCACAGCACCACTGAGGGCAGAAATGGGAGAATCGGGAGAAGGACCCTTCTGTACACTGCTGTACCCTGGGGACACAAATGTGTCTCTTCAAGCAACTTATAGACTGTTTTATGATCCCAGCCACACCAGTGTCCCCAAAGTCCTAGCCAATTCAGTTACATGCATTTTATCTTTTAGGTTAAAAAAACCCCCAACAAACAAATGTAACAGAAGCATCTAAGTTGCGCTACTCTTGATTTACACCATTTGCCTTCCTTTCTGCCTGGAATAACAATTAGGTTGCTTTGTGCCCTTCTCTTAACTTTTTTTCACTGTTCAGGCTGGGAAAGTGGAAGCCAGGTGAATATTTGGACAGGCTCCAGCCTCTATCTACCCTTCCCCAAAATGGTTTGCATTGAAATGGATTTTTAATATCTTCCTGAAAAAAATGGGATTGTATTTGAATGGGTAAAATTCTTGCTTCCTGACTCTCTTACAGTCCCTCCATCACAGAATCACTTGGAAGGAAACAGCCATCTCCTCCAGGATTTCTCTGAGGTTTTGTGGTTGGCTTTTTGTGTAGTGTGGTGTTCTGGTTTTTTAACGATAAAATCCTTTAACCTCTCAGCTGGAATTCCCTGAAGCACTCTCACGTGAGCATATCTCAGGGATGATGCCTTGCTTAGAGAAAATGCTGTAAATACCAACTGGTCTCCTGAAGGAACAAAGCAAAGGAAGCCACATAGCAACTGCTGTTGTCTGGCAAGTCAGAGGGCCACCGTGCCTCCTTAACCAGCTCCCAGTTGTACATCATTGCTAGTCAGGTGCCCTTTGCAGAAGATAAAAGATGACTGTTTAAGGAGAGAGGGAAAGAAAAAAAAAAAAAAAAAAAAGAGGGAGAAAGAAAGAAGGAAAAGGAGAAGAAAACAATGGTGAAAGGCCAAAAGCAGCTGCAAAGCCACAACCACACAGACAGTTACCCTGGTAGCATGTACAGAGAGGCACGTACGCTTCATGGACAGGTCCTTTGATACCACAGTCCTGTCCTTGCCCACATACCTGCATTTTCTTACAGCTTGAGAGAAGGCGGCACCCATGTCCTTTGAGGTAGCCAGAGCCCTGCCAGCTTGTGCTCAGACAATGGCTGGGAGCTGTTACACTTGAACACAGGTCCCAGAGTTCAGTTAGTTCCAAATAATCACACTTGAGTTGTAGAAAACTTTACCCAACTTCCCTTGGTGCTCAAAGACTGCAAGGAGAGGAAAAGTCTAGTTTTTGCAGATGCTGGAAGGTAGTTTTATTATCACCTTTTGTAGATATTAGAGCTGAAGCACGTGAATTGGAGTGTCTTGTCTGGGAGGACCCCAGGAGATCAGGGGCTGGATGTTGGTCTCCCATGTTCCCAGGTTACAACCTGTTCACAGCATCTCCCACTCCGCAACTGTGTGAGAGTTACAATATTTGCTTCATCCACACACTTCAGGGTGAGAAGTCACAGTGTCAGTTTGTGGCTTCTTCAAATTATCTTAACCTATGTCCGCAGAAAGCTCAGAACTGTAAATCAATGTCCTGTGACCTCCCACAGAGAGGCTATAAACAGGCAGCAAAAAGGAGAAAGCACTGCCTCCATTTCAAGGCAAGAGGAGTTGGCTTTAATTTTTAAAATACAAGTGATCGATGAAACAGTATTTTTGAAGAGGAAGGAAACTGTCAGTCTCCTGGGGCTAGGTCAAATGTCTCGTGACGCCAATTGCTCGTATTGGAGTACTTCTATTAAAATACTGCAGACACAGAGGCCTGGCCAAAATCGTCTGCTCTGGCTGAAGCGGGAATGGTATCTGGAAAAAAAATCTGGTTTGAGGCAATCAACAAGGCATCGGGATCACTCCCTATTTATCAGGATCTTGAGTCAAAGGCTGTCTTGTCCAGCTGCCTTAATATGATCCAGAGCTGCTGTACCATCAGCGCATCACGAATTCCTAGGTGCCCGGTGGGGGACAAAGGAAGGCCGTGCAAACCAGAGCTGCACGTATCAGTTTTTCCTCTTTCTATATTAACTACAATTCCTCTGACCTCTGCAGGAGGACATAGAGGAAGAGGAGTATCAGCCATCTAACTGCAGTGCCTGATTTTGCTGCTGCTTTTACACATTCGTCAAAGGTTTTACCATTGACTTCAGCAGAGTTGAAAAATGAGCCCTTGTTTCATCAAGTGGCACCAGATTAAGTTAGCAGGATTCTGTTCCAGGGCTTCTGACATGCTTCCAAAATGCAGCCCTGACACTGCCCAGGCTGTGGGTAATTTGATTCTGCTGGTGCTGATGAAAGCCCTGAGCAGCAGCAGAGATTGCACCTTAAGATATGCATACTCAGATGGTAGTGCCTACCTCTTTGCATGTCCAGCTGATTTATTTTCCTACGTTATGATCAGAAGAGCAAGCCAGCACCCTCAGACATCCCTAGCTTATGGTAAATATCAAAATCTAAACTTGACTTCAGTAAGAGTTGTGAAAAACGGAGCCATTCTATTCTACATAAGTTGATGGCTTAGGCAGAATGCTTTGTGCCCTGGCAAAAATCAGTGATGTTAGCTGGCTGGCTTCCGTTTGAGAGACCTTGGCAGTTTTCACAGATGGCAGCAGTATGACCTCAGTGATAGGAGTTGGGGTCTCTTCACACGGAGAAAGCCCTTCAATCTTAACTAGCCAATCTTTGACTTCATTTTATTTAAAGATTTTAGACACTTTGCAGCGCTAAAGAGGATCTTGCTGAGCTCCTATTACCTCAGCAGCAGCTGATATGTAATGAATTATTCAAGACTAGCCAGTTCCTTCATTAATTTTAATAAATCAAGTTTTCCACCCTGTTCTTGGCAGTGCTGCCAGCTGGGATATGATGAGGTAAGCCCATTATTTCCTGGGGCCTTTTTCATTTGGTCCAGGTTTACATACCTGAGGGCCTTGATAGTTAACAAGAGATTAGTAGCAGACAGTGCTAATTTGGAGTAGATCTACGGTGGGCAGAAGAGGTAACAGAACTCTCCCATCATCCTTCAGGAGGTCACAAGCCCTGTCTTTACACAGCAAAGATGGCTTTGCATGTACAGAAATGGACTCAGCTGCTACATGCTGACCTCCAGGGCAGAGTGTAACCCTTCAGACAGATGTCTTGGACACCACAGCAGCTGAGAGAGGCACTTCCCATCTTTCATACAGACTCACTCTCATGAAATTGTTCTTAGGTCTGTAATATTTCTCCAGAGCAGGCAGGTTGTGGTGTTTATGAACCAATCCCATTTAATGTAAGCATCTACGTGGATCAGTCCTATATGTAACACATGCATATATTACCATGCACAACTTAATACACATGCAAGCACCATCTTTTGGTAAATTGCATACATCCTGTCCAGGCTGCTCATCAACTTTGTGTTTGCTGTGGGAGCTATTGCACGGTGAAGAAGTTTATCTGGTGACTGTTGTAACCTATCCTTCCCTCAGCTTCTGCTGAAACTCAACAGCAGAAAATACTTTCTGTCACTGAAGCACTATTAGCACTTTCTGTACACGTCTTGAATAGGAAGGAACATGTTTGTCTCCTTTTTTTATCAAGCTCAAAATTGCCCAGTCTGTTCTTTGCTTCTGCTGTCCTGGCCAAATAAGAACCAATCTCATCGTGGAGTCAAAGGCAAAAAGATGGTGTACGTTCCCTATAGAATTTATTTTTACCATATTGTGCTGCATTGCATGAAGAAGTCAGATTGACCTATTTCCTCCTTTCCTCCTCCTCTGTAAACTGAATGTTACGTGAGAGCAGGGGATTTCTGCAGCCCAGGTTATGTAGAGGGTCTTGTCCTTTCTATACACCGGACGTGCAGTTTCTACTGGAGAGAAGCAGAGCATTCAGCCCAAACCCATTCCTACTGCAGTTGCATCTAGCTCTGACTCTTCTTGCCTTCAGAGAGCTTGAATTGTCATGAGGACATGATCAGATGTAGCATAGCAGCACTTTACACACGTGAGGAAGGCAGATATCTCTGTAACTCCTTTTGTTGTATATGTATTTTAGGAGAGGGAAGATGAACTGCTGAGGAGAAGAGAGGCTGGACACCAGCACTGATGACTGTTAATTGTTTACAACCGTTGTGATAAATTCAGTGTGTGGTTTAGCCCCTGAGTATCTAACCTGCCAGCATCTATGTGGTGTGTACTCTGATGAATGTGCTTCTGGTAAGGTGTCCAAGTACAGCAGCTTATCCATAGATCTGGCACCGAGGCTCAGTTTGGTTGATAGATGAAAAGCAGACCTTGCTAAAGGAAGGTCACAGTTATGGGAGGTTTAATGATTTGATCTTTGGGGATGAAGCATGAAATAATAGCTCCTAATTGGGAGAAATGAGTGTGGCTTCTCACAGTGTATTAAATAGCAGTATCCGTATATCTATGTTTCAAGAATTGGGTGGGACATTTGCAGATCACTGCAACCGCTGCACCTTCTGGCTCTTCGAGTCTGCCTCACACAGATACAGGGCCGTTTCCCATGCCTGAGCCATTCCCACTAATCGTCACAGCCCCCAGAAAATTATTCTAGAGGTTAAATATCTTCACTATGAAATCACTTACCTTTCTGTAGTCTGCTTTCGTTTAGTTTCTGTTCCCAGCCAACAGGGATGTGCTGCTCTTGTGAAATGTATTTTCCAAACTGACCTAAATCTTAGGCCACTTATTTCATGTTTTGGTATTGAAAGAAACAAACAAAAAAAATGAATCATCTCAGATTAGTGTTGCAGAGCTCCCAAGACAGTTATTCCTGAGCAGCTGACAGAAGTAGCTTTCTACTTGCTCTACATTCATGGCACTACTACTGACTGTAGTTCCACTTCATTTTTTTGAATGATACTATGCTGGTTTTAGGACCCAATGTATTTTAGCTCCTTCATGCCATCATTAATCCTGAAGCTCTTTGATTCTGGCTGTGTTTTTTTTCCTTTATCAGTTTTTTACAATTCTTAGCTTGTCATTTTTATTTACTACTTTCCATTTTTCCAGTGTTTATACACATAACGTGCTTGCTTTCATTTTTCCAATAAACAAGAATCCTCTTTTTTTCTAAACCAATGTATTTGCTGTCCTCAGCCACAGGATTGTGGCTATTAGAACATTTAGGGGGGAAAAAAAAGCGCTCCCAATTATCATTTGTATTTCTCTACTCAAATTTACTTTATTACCTGGTTCACAGTTGTTTTCAGCTCTCTGAAATTGACATTTTTAGATCATAATGATGGATAATTGGTTTGCACTGGGCTCTGTTTGCACACAGCAAATGTAACTGTGTAGTGATCATTGGTAACTAAGCAACCAGTTATGTTTTTAATTCTGCGATGAATGCCTTCCTATCTGTTAAGATTGACTCTAACACAACATGCCCACAAGGGATACAACAATTTTCGGAGTTAAGAACCCATCATCTGTAAGATTGGGAGTAAGCAGCATGAAGCCCCTGACTTACTGCTGTGACTGCAGTCTTTTATAGGCATGTAGCCTTTTTCTCTTACAGTGAATGTGAAAGTTTAATGGTCTTGCAGTCTTGATGGGTAAGGTAAACATTATCCAGAAGTAATTAATTTGTTGCCACATTTTTTCTGTGATTTAGGCAGTGACAGCAAACACATTTTTGCCCTTTATCTGTCAAAGCAAATTATTATGTATTATATATACACATTCAAAAGCACCCATTTGGATGGTTTGCCATTCAGAAGTCCACTACTGACAGGCTTGTGTTGCTTGGCTCCTACATCCTGGAAGGTCTCCTGGCAGTGGTTACCACATGGGACATCTAAAAACTCTTTGATTTCTATGCTCTTGTTCTACATAAACATTTCTTTCTTCTGTTTAACCTGGGGAAGCAATACTTAGCAAACACAAGGGCTCAGAAAACTCCTTGTCAGGGAGCAAGTAAGGATGGAGATCCCAGGAAAGGAAGGTGAGCTGGAAGCCAGGCAGCAGGGCAGGCTGAGACAGCAGCCTTGGATAAGGTGTACAGTCCCACTGCATCCAAATGAGAAGAGCAGAGTGGGCTTTATGACTATATCTTGATTCAGCCAACAAGCCCTAGAGAAAACCATAGTACCAACACAGCTCTGATGTCACCCAGGCTAGAAGCAATATATATACAGCCTGGCTCAGGCAAGGGCTTAAATACAGCTCCTAGACCAGTGGGGTGGCAGGAGCCAGGGTGGATGTCCCGGATGATGCTGGTCAAGGTAGTTAGAGGCTGTTGTGCTATGGGCTCTGATACTCCTCAGCCTAGGTCTGGATCTGCTCGGCTCCCCAGCTTCTGTTCCAGAGGGATCACTGGTAGATGCTTCGTATAAAAGAAATCCATTTTAGCTTCATGCAGAAAGGAAAATGCGGCCCATCTGGAGCGGGTTGTAACAACTCTTCTGTCACTGTCCATCTGCAGTGAATTTTAGATGCTGCTTAGAAAGAAATCTTTACAAGCTCCATCTCCAGACTCGCTTTGCAACTCACCCTTCTTGCTGTTGCTGCTTGCTGAAAGGGGCCATATGGATTTTGTACTGCATGTTGCATAAATGCTAATATGTAAGTATATTTAGAGGTGGCATATGGGCAATAGTAAATGGAAATGAGTGCTTTTTTGGCATAGATTATGCAGGCAAGTTCAGTGAAGCCAGATGCTGCAGTGGGTTAGTCAGGAAGCATCATTCACCTGGAGCCCCAGGTTCAGATCTTGACTGGGATTGTTGCTGCACTTGGCTGCACTGGCTGACTTTGTCAACAGTGCTGATGTTTGCTAGCAGATGTAGGAAATCCTAAAGGCTTCAGCCGTTGTAAAAAAGCCCCACGACATGCAGTCTGATCTGGGTGATATTGCAGACCTGTCTGAGAGAAAGATCTCTGTCCTTTGGGGTACTATAGGCACGAAGGTACACGTTAGAGCTATCTGTGTCAATATAGAAAAGTCACGTTGTAGTCTCGTAGCTGACAGAACAGTCTGCTACAGGTAGGAGATGAAGGAAATTATTTTACTTTTGAATCCTTACTGAGCACGGGAACCTCCTGGGATGTGTGGGAGTCTGCAGGCTTCAGTGTGCTCCCTGTGGGGGAGGGTGACGTGATTCATAGGGATGCAGTGTGTCACAGCTGCTGTTGTGCCTGCCCCTCTCAGGGAGCAGGAGTGTCCTCTGTGCTCGGGCAGCAGGTATTTGAGCTGGATCTGAAAGCTCTGGAGTGAGTTCCGTTTGGCATCAGGTAAGCTGATGTCTGCACAATAAATGGCCGTGTTAAGAAATCTCCTATGAAGTGGACTTCACTCTTTTCTTTTTTTTTTCCAGTGTTTGAGGAATTTACTTATAGAGCCCCAAGCAAAAAAAAAGAAAATCCAACTAGAGCAGAGATGGAGATTTTTCATGGAACTGTAGACAGAGCATCCCCTTTGATGATAATACCATAATTTTATCTGCTGTGATTAAAAGGTTCATTAGATTTAGAGTATTTATACACAAAGGAAAAATGACAGCATCCTGATGGATTTTTACAACTTGCTCAGGGGTTGGCTTACAGCAAATCCACTGTGGTCACTACACTCACCACTTCTGTCGTAGCCTGATACCTCTTGTTTACAGCCTTGCCTGCATTGTTAAGTAGCAGCCGTAAAGCATTTTGCTGCTGGTCCTGCCAGCTGATGAGGCCATTTTAAAGCCTGCTCATTGCATTGCGTGCATTTCTCTTTGCATAGGGCAGTAGTTAGTTTTGAATGTCACCCAGTCCTATGGAGGCAAGTGGGAAGATGGATTATGTTGGCAGTGATCCATCCATCTATCTGTTCATCTGCCAACACTAATGTTTAGCTTTTCAGGCTCCCAGTTGTCTTAAATAATGCTGACCTACAGGATCTGGGGTGGGAAAGGTCATGTAGCTCGTTTTGTCTTCCATTTCTTAAGTGGTAATTAAACTTTCTGAGGTGGTGTAGCTACGTGCAGGAATTGTTGATGGGCAGTGTTTATGAAGCTGAGGTTAAATCCTTTTCTGAGGTGCTGTGTTGCATGAGACTCTTACAGTCACATTGGCTGCAGCATCCCCACTGTAACTTCTGAGAGGACTCCTTAAAAAAGGTGTTTACAAAGGCTTTGTACGTTACCCGTGAGTGATTGGGTGTCTCCATCAACAGTATCTCCTCTCTTTTGATTGGCGTTACCAAGTTATATCTATAGAGTGATTTTGTTTCTCTTTGCTAAGAGTTCAGCTTTGGGTAGGCGTGGATACTTTGAGACAACCACAAAGGCTGCAGACTTTCAGTGCTGTGCAGTTACTAGAAGTTACAGGCAGGAAGCTGGTTGTTTGCCTACAGCTCAGCTGTGGTGCTCTTGGTTCAGCTCTTAGCACTGCCTTGGTAAAATGTGCATGCAAGGACTCATATCTACCTACTGTGATCTGTATCTTATGTTTTCCCAGTTACAAAAAAAAAAAAAAAAAAAAGTTAAGAAGGATGTAGCAGCCTTTGTGAGACACTTGGAATGTTTTGCAAAATGGCATGAAAGTAATGATACCCAACTCTGATTGCAAGGGAAATACAGACCCCGGAGCTGGCTGGGAGCAGGCAGCTTCAGTCCCTGAAGCAAGTTGGCGTAGGAAAGGGCATGGGCTATCTTGTGACTCTAGATCCAGGGTGAGTCTTCTTTATACTAAATGTCATGGACACTATGTGATGTAGCTAGTATCTGAGATGCACAGCACAAGGAGAAGGGATCTGGTTTACTGTCCTCCTCCCTCACTCACTTAGAAAGAGCTGCAAAGCTGCTGCATTTATTTTTGCTTCACAATCTTACCTGTGCAATGGCTAACCTGCACCGCAAGAAGATGCAGCGTACTTGCACAAAGTATCCAGTGCATTTGAAATAAGCAAACAAAACAGTTTTCTTAAAGCTGGCTCTAAACAAAGGGGCATATCCTGCCTCCTCCTCCTCCATCACCTTTCAACATAGAGTATGAACTGGTGGAGAACCAAAACAAAATACTCATAAATGAAAATAGATAGTTGTCTGTAGAAGCATTCCAAGAGCATATGCATTGATATTTTTCTTGGAATTTATTTCTTAATGGTGACTTTAAAAACATTGCCAGTAAACCACGTATGACATTGATGTATGTGGGGGCAGGTGAGGCCAGGTTTGTGTGTGGTAAGAAATCCTGTGAATCTATATTGCCTCCAGTCTGATCTCTCCAAATCCCATTCCTGTGGGGTCACCTGGGAGTTAATTCCCAGCTGGGATCAAAGACAGCCCAGAGAGATTCTCCTATCTCGAATGCATCTGATAATCATTTTAAGTTAAATATCTTGATATAAGGGATCTACTCTGAGAAACCTTTGGTGACCAGGTGTTTAGGGCAGATCACACTTGGAAAGTTGCTGTCTGGAATGTGTACTCTTTCCAGCATGCTGGGATTTGTACCTACAGGTATTTATTTACCCTGGTGTCTCCCAGGTGGAGGAACCAGAGCTCCAGCCCAGTCCAAACTGGCTGCTTCTTCTCAGGCCTGAGCTGCTCTGGGCAGTTCACCACCTGCCATGTTGCTGCAGTCACAGAGTGGTTAGCAGAAAAATAATAGTTGCATAGGCAGTAGAACAACAGTTCCCCACAGGCAGAGATCCTATTTCAAGAAGCTTTTATGTTCCTATAGCTGCCTCTGTCTCCCAGTGCAATAAACTTGTTCCTGCCCCTGTCTGGCCCCACCTGTTTGTGGTGATATCTCCATTCTTCCACCCATAGCAGTCACAGCCCCCACATCCCCTCACTCCTAGCTGGGGGGACAGGCAGGACGCTGCAGTTGGTTCTGTGCTCTCCACCCTGACCAGCAGCAGGTCAAGCAGAGCAATTAGGCATGCTAATTGCAAGCCCACAACATTCCTACAGGGAAGACACCAACTAGAGTCTTCTCCAGCCATTGGCCTTCCTAAAGCTTCTAATGACAGACAGTCAAAAGGAGCTAGGGGAAAAAACAACCCCAAACCCCCCCAAACTCTAAATCATTTCCATAGGTAATTTAAATGGAGAGGAATGGAAGAGGTGCAAATCCAACTTTAAAGAGCAGCCTTTGCCTCTGAGTCAGCTGGGAAGAATAACTTAGTGGAGCATTCAAGAATATGAAACACAAGCAAATAAATGATGCTGACAGTCTGATCAAAGGGTTGCTATACAAGAGAGAGTCTCTGTCAGTGCTGGTCTGGCCTCCATGTGCCTGGGAACCTTGCCCAATAAATCTGATGAACAGCTACATGTTATGTCGGAGAAACTAACTGAATTTTGCTCTTGGGATCTGTTCCTGATGTAAAAATGCTTTCAGACTCCATAGTCCATTAAAATTACATCTATCAAAATATGCAAAGAGAGGGGCAGGGTAATTTTGTCTCCAGTTCCTGAGTTCACATGCAGGCAAAGGATCTGAACACACAAGTAGATGGAAGAGGTGACGCATCAATTGGATCTGGTCTGTACTGGGACATTTACTGGCAAAACTGTCTGCGTAATGATCCTGCTATAGATACTACTCCCCTGTGAGTATACTTCTTCTGTAATAACAGTTCCAAACCAAAAACAACTTTCTGGAGTAAGGATGCCCATCATGTGATGGAACAGTACAGGCCTGGAGCGGTACCACTGTTCGGAGTGAAAAGTTCTTTACTGAGTTTGTGTGTGTAGGGGGCAACTCCTAGACATAAAACACAGCAGAAAATACAAGTCTTTGCTAGGACAAAAAGCGTACTGAAATTTACTAATGGTACTGAAGTCCCCTCCTAAAACAAGGCATCTTGCAGTTTGTACACCCCTTGGTGAGCTTAGATAAATAGCATGCGCAGAGGAAGAGGGAGCTCCACTGGGATTTATCACTTCTTCATTAATATGCCACCAACCTGAATTAGGATTGTTTTTCCCAGAGGAGGCAAGGCCAAAGAGAGAACTGGTGTTTTAAGAAGGCAGTTCCTGTGCCCCAAATCCCTAGAACACTTGTGCAAGGTGAGAGGGCCCATTTGTGACTGGAGTGCAGCCTCTCATTGCTAGTGGTCATTGCTCAGCTAGGATGAAGGGTAAAAGATTATGACACCATCTTTGGAGAGTGCACAGCACTGAGCCTCAGGGAAATAGAGCAAAAAGACCTGTGCAACAGCAGTTTTTCCACGCTTGAAACAGCTCTGGAAAGGCAGGGGGTTCCCAGTGGCTATCATGGCAGCTGAATGAAATTGTCACTTGTGATAAGGCATCCTGAGAGCTGGGGAAAATCCTGGCTCTGTGCCCACTGGCGCAGATCCAAGTGATTTCACTGGAGCCAAGATTTTTACGCTGTATGTGAAATGAGTGGTCGGAGTGAAGCTGCAAAAATAACGCCTGGTAATGAAATCCACTTGCAGCAGTGCGCCTATGAGCCAGAGCCCTGCCGCGAACAGGAGTGCTTGCACTGGCTCTAAAGAGCACGATGTTATTGTAAGAGGGAGGATGAGTGCCACTGAAATCACCTAGGATGTGACACAACTGCCCATTTGTAGGCAAACTCGTGTTTTCCTGGGGGATTTTTGGCACCTTTTTTTTTTTTTTATGCTAGCTTTCCCTGGATTCCCACCAACCCCAGGGACTATCCATCAATATCACCATAGCAACAAGAACTCATTAATGGTATCCTGCCTATTGACAAAGTCTACATAGCGCTGAGCTGGGTGGCGAGCCATTGCCATCAGCTTCAAGGAGAAAGGCAAGAAGAGCTCAGGGTCTCCGAGGCATCAGTTCTCTCATTCTCCCTCCCCTTTGTCTCCCCAGAGAGGTCCTGCACTGCATAGTGGCAATAAGGGATGTATTTCTTCCCTTAGCAAGTTTTGTGCGGTGTCTGCTGTAGGGAACTGCTGCCGGGGAAAGATGGGGCTGGATTTGCTGCACAAGTAAGGATAAATGTGCCTCTCATGGGTTTGTTTGCATGGGGCTGTGGCGCTAAGAGACATTTTACATTGCAAATAAGCAACTTACCCTGCAAACCTACAGGGAGATCAGAGCAAAGCAGGAGGCTCGGGGGCCAGGGAAGGGGAACGGTCAGGTAGGCTAAACTGCGAGGAGAGATAAAAGATGTATCATATAATTCTGCTAAATGGTGGAGGAAGGGAAATTCTCAACGGGTGTAAATTAGCGTTGACAAGCTGTACTGATTTACACCCAGCTTATGGTCTGGCTGTGGTCTAATCAGCTGAAAAGCATCAGCATCTGAAAGGGAGGGCTTGTTTAGAGAGGCCCATAAAAGGAGTTGAGGATTGAGAAGTTGAAAAGCTACAAAAAAAAGAAAAGAAATTCTTCTAGGTAGGTAGGGAAAAGCTTGTGATGGTTCCTGGGGTTGAGACAGAGGCAGAGCCTGGCCAGCTGCACCAGTTCTGTGTCGGGCTGTCACTGCCTGGTAGCAGGCAATATGCAGCACTGGGCCTTCTGAGGACACATCCCTCAGCTGTGACAGCTGATGGGCACACTACTCCCAGGTTTTCTGTAGAAGCATTGTTAAGTACCTCCACACAAGAGGAATGGAAGTGTGACTGCCCAGGGCCATCCACGCCCCAGCCAGGACTGCTGACAGTACTGCCTCCTGCTGAACCTGCCTCCGCCAGCAATATGCCAAAGTGCCTGATAGCTTTGGGATGTGACCAAACAAGCTGTGGGATGAGGTCATCCATCTCTTTCACCTTCCTGAACACCTCCTTCCTCCCCCAGGCCTCTCTCTGAGCTCTCTGATGAGGTGTGTGTTGCTGGCTTGGAAGGACTCTGCTAGCTCACCTTCCATCAGCTTTGGGGTGTGCTGGACTAGGTTCCAGTGCAAAGTTAATGAACTGAGATCGATGGAGTTATGTTGGGGGATTTTTTCTTTCTCACTAGTGAGATGAGAGTCAGCATTCATACTGCCTTGTTGGAAGGACCGGTGCAGTAAGCCACTAGTGCGCTCAAAGTTTGAGGTTTATGGCTGTGCTGCAAAATACATCTTCCATGTGTGATTTCATTCCTCTGCCCTATGCATTTTAAGGACTGAACTGAGACTCTCGGGGCAATTTTACAACAAGGAATTGGGAATCCTTTCAGCAACCCTGGTATGTCCAACTATATAGGACTGGTTTTCTGTTGTCTTCCTGGGTCTGGTGGAAGCAATATAAGAGGACATGGGAAAAGCAGTGTTTCCGTGTTCCCTGTTGGTCACGTATTGCTAGTTGAGCCAGGAGTATTTCCACCTTGAAAAAATCCAGCATCATGACTCAGGTCCTGCACATCATGCAATTAAACGTGGGTTAAATTATGATGTTAAATAAAAAGAGACTGATTCCCCCCCACACATACGTAGTGTGACTTGGCCTTTTACCTCTTTCTTGCCAGAGAGTGAGTGCAAATTGTGAGTTGAAAAGCCAGTCTTCAGTGCACACAAGAAGAAAACAGTTAGCTGAGTGCTTAGGTGAAGGCTTTGTTGATCCTCATCACGCGCTGCAAGGGGAAGGGAGCGCCCAGCTCATTCCTACTCCTGGCTTACTTCTCCCTCTCAGTTGTCGTGTTCACCCAACCCAATGTGTCCATTGCGTTTTTTGTGCTGTCCCCTCTGCCTTCATAAAACACATGCAGAGGATCAAGACTGGTTGATCTGAGATGTAGTTCCCCAGCTCATCAGCTACCTGCTACAGCCATGCTCTGTGTCTGCTCTTTCCAAAATTACCTGCCGCTGGTCACTGCTGGAGGCAGGTGTCTAGCCTGGCGGTACTGGGCTGGCTCACGAAGGCATGTCCAGCAATTGACTGAGCACTGGTGGGGTTGGGCTGGGAGAGGACCTTTGTCAGGTGTAAACCAGAGGAGGTCGGTCTGGAGCTGGCCCTGGGAAGTTATAATTGATGTTGGACCCTTTGCTGGGGCTGAGCTTCAGGTCACAGCCTTGGACTTTTCTGCTCCCCACCCCTGCCCTGAGAAATGGTAATAAATTCAGTTGTAGCCGTATCGCAGCCATTTTCTGTGGTTAGCGCTGACGTTATATGCATGCAGAGTAGGAATTTGGAGGAGCGGAGGTGCCAGGCTGTGTAAAGGGGGCTCACATGTGGCTTTGTACTTCCCAGGTCTCACAGGTGGCTGGATAGGTTTTCCTGGCTCAGGTTTGCCTCTGAGAACAGCTGCACGTGTGTGAGCCAGGGAGCTCGGAGGCAGGTATGGAGCAGGGCTGGGGGCTGTGCTCAGCTCATGTCTGGTCCTCACGAGGCGAATAGTAGTACTTGCTGTGTGTGTATGCCAAGACCAAGGTGGGTGGTGGGCAAGATTAGCTCTGCGTGACTGAAAGGCATGGGAATGCTTGGTTCATGGTGTGGACACAGGACAGGGGAACCCACCTGGGTCCTGAACATCAGCTAACTCAAGCCTAAGCATTAGCTCTGCTTGGTTATAACCCCCATGAGCTCTTTCTCCAACTGTAAGAGGGGAGCGGAGTGGCTCCTGGTGTTAGAAACAAGTGCAGGATCTTCAATAGATCAAAAGTGATCTATCAGTCAGCGCACCCTGCAGGTTCATAGGTGCTGTGGGTGATCTATGTTAGGAGAGGACTTCATTGCAAATAGGAATTTCTTCTTCCTGAGGAGTCATCCAAGTGAGCTTTGTGGCCAGCCAGAGCATTGACTCACTGAAAGCTTGGCAGATGACGGGTGATGCCATCTCCTTCACAGCTGATGCCGCCAAGCAGCTGCAGCTGGGACACATGATGGGGTTATCACACTGGTGTCTCCAGGAGCACATTGCAGTAACCAGTATACTCAGCCTTCCTTTGCTGCAAGGTGAATGCTTATCCTCTCAACCTCCATTCCCTCTGCTGCATTGTCAAAAGGACCGTTGGAACAGTATTGTGGTGCATTGGTGAAACAGAAATGGTTACCCTTTCCCAAAGCAAGGAATCAAGAGGAAACACAGGTCACCTTGAAAGTGTGCTGCCTGAAATCACTGCTGGAATGCCTGCCCTTAGAGGTAAGGCTGGAAGTATCATGTCATCACAGCCTTTCTGAAGGAGGAACACACAGAGAAAACCATGCTGTGACACAAGAAGGAGAAGCTGCTCAAACTTAAAGAGCAGCCAGAAAAATTCATCAAAGATGCTGCTGCCAAGTGCACAGATGCGTGAAGCAGTAGGGCTTCTTAGGTGAAACCTTTCATTGGGAAAGCAAAGTTCCCAAACAGCTTAAAAAACTCACAGAAAGGGAGCCAAGAATGCTTAAGACCTTAAGTGATTCCATCAAATTTTGCAATTAACTTTTCCACTGCCTTGAGACTATTTAGAAGTCAATCTGACCAAAATGGAAGTTCACATGAAGTTATGGTGATTCCCACACTCACTGATGGAACTGTGTGTGCTGTATCAGGATATTCCCATGATGATCAGTGGATAATGTGGATAGATTCTTCTCTGGCACATCTGGCTGGCACGTGTATACCTTTGGGCTGCTCCGATCAGCCAGCCCTTACCATGGCCAAGACCAGTTCTTTTTCTGAGGGCGGTGGTAATGGTGGTGATGCTTCAGAAGTGATACCTGTTAAGCAGCAGCTACAGGTGGGTTGTATAAACTTGTGTTGAATACCTTGGGTTGGGGAAGCAGGAAAAAAGAGCACAGAAAGAATGAGAACAGTTGTGAAAGGTGGACAGTAGACGATACCATGTGACAAGGCGAGCAGCTCATTGCACAGCAGGAGTTTGATGCCATTGCCTGTGCTCTCAGCAACCCCCTAGACCCTGGACTGCACTGGATCTTCAGGGGTTCCAAGAGAGACTTTGTTCCCAATGTCAAGCTGTCTCTGAGGTGACACAATCCATGCTTATGATTGAGCTGAGAACACAAGGACTATAAATACAGTGAGCAGACTGTAGAGGTTATGGTTTTCTCTCTGTTACCTAGTTTTGAAACCAAGATGGCAGTTGTTCCTTTTGTTAGCAATCCTGATTTGTGCCATGGAACAGACAATGAAAGCAGTGATAATACTGTGAACTCAAGGAAAGTTATACTTGGCTGTTTACCCTAGGAAGGAAAAGAAACCCAAGAAATTGTACTGGTTTAGATAACTTTAGGTAACTACTGTGGCTGTACCTCTCCTGCTGTGATTAACAGACACTATATAAGCCCTATTCCTGTTTCAGCTACTAGAACAGACAAAAAAACCCCAAGAAATGTAACTGCAGTCTCACCTATCATCCTACTGTGTCAGCTAGTTCCTGCAGCACAGCTCTGCCTAAGTGAATAGCTAAGAAAGTAAATACAGCCAAGGCACCTTTCTTTTTCTTGTTAACCTTTACCTTGAAAAAATAGATGTATCTGGCATTTTTTCCCTTGAGATGGCTGGTGTTCTGCTAAGCAGCTGAAGTGATGTGCATGACACGGCAGTAGACAGTTCATGCTGTGTCCGTAAGGTTTGCAGTATCAGGTAGCAAAAAACTCACAGCAGTATCATAGATTGCTAAAATCCTTTGTAGAGCTTTTTGAAATGTGCCATTTGCATCCCTCTAGCTCATTAGATCTCTGAAATAAAAGAGGGACTGTACTCCAGAATAAACAAACCTCTGTTCAGTGATGCATGGTGCAATTTGCAAAACCCAATGCGGAGAAATAGAGTAAGACCTGAAGGTTATTTTAATCTCTTATTTCAAGGTGGAGTAAGGTGACTCTGCTTACTCCCCACCCCTGGAAACAGGAGTTTGGTGTGATGGCCATGACTCAGAAGTTAATTTACTTGTGACTGAGGTATTGTAAATGTGGAAAGTGGAAAATGTACCAGACGCACTTGATCTCTCTGATCAAAGCAGGAGAGGCCAGACTATGGTTGCTTTCCACCATCTCATGGAACGAGTTTCCCTGTTTGACAAGTCTGTTGAGCAAATCTTGCTGCGAAGCAGCAGTGGCAAACCTACTCAGCCCTGCTAGATTTGGTGGCCTCTTTTCCTGAGGCCTTGTGAGGCTCTGTGGTCCCTTGTCCAGTTGTTCCTGGAGTCCTTGGACATAACTGCTTTTCTCCACAATTCTTTTCACCAGCACTGAACAACCTATCGTGTGCCTGCCTGCTTCATCCTCCTGACACTTTGTCTGGTGCTTTGCTGGGAAGGTCAGCCAGGCAGAACAATTCTTATGTGTATGGGAAGGGATAATTTATCCTTCAAGCTTTAATCCTTGAGAAATAAGTTCTTTGGGGGGATTTTGCAGGAAAATGAAGGTTAGTGGCAAGTGTCCAAGCAGGCACTTATCAGAGTAGTGGAGAAGTTGATTAAACCAGAATCATACGGTAGAAAATAAGCTGAGCACACGATGCCTTTAGTCTTATGCTCACTTAAGATGTAAGGCTCGTAACCACCAGGAGCTTTTCAGTCCCTGAGCTAGGGAACAGGCAAATGTTGTACAAAGTGATCAAAGAGCAGCGATGTGCCATTCTCACAGCAGCAGTCAACACTAAGCTTTCTTTTGCTATTTGGTCTGGAATAAGTCATCATTGGCCTGGAGGATTGCTGGACTAGAATAAAGCCCTAGCTTCAGGGAAGTGTGGACTGGACGACCTGGAAGTACCCAGGTGGGCAAAGAGAGTGCAGCATCAACCCACAGTGCTCACATACACTGGGGAGCAACAAAAAACTGGCAAGTCACTGCTTGGTTTAACTGGAAGAGAGCACAGGGTGCATTAGGACTGCTCTGTACCTTTAGGAGAGGGTGAGTTAGGGCCCAGGTTTGGGTCACTGTGTGAGAGATGAGCATTTACTTCCCTCCATTGCCTCACACTTCTGTGGCATTTGCTAGTTCCCGTACCTGGGATCACCTGCTGTAGATAGTGGTGGGAGGACAAACTCTTTCATGTTGCTGCAGTTCCCAGTGTTTCTTTGATGATGACCATGTTAAGACTGCAGTTAAATGTTCTGCATGTACAGTGAGCCTGCAAGGATGTGCCATAAGCATATTAACTCATTGGGGTTTTTTGTCTCCATCTTCTGCTTTCCTCTGGTAGAGTGCTTAGAACATGCTTGTGGTCATGTTACTTTACAGCTGAGTGTGTAGATGCATGCTTTATATTATAGCATATTCACAGACCTGGTAAACGTAGGCATCTGAGCTGAAACTGTGATGCTGTTGCTGTGTGCCATGAGGAACAGAGCACAAGAACAGGGGAAGGAGGGGGAAAGGCTCAGTGTTTCCTTGTTACAGACCAGGTCAGAATTATCTGGTGTTTTAGAGACCTCTGCTTTCTTCCTGCTCCAAGCATCCCTGGGCAGCAGGGGAAGCAGGCTGTTGCCTCAGCACAGGTGGTCCCCCCCCCCCTTCACAGGTCAAGACTTGGGCATCAGTTGGCCTGAGTGCTCAGTGAAATTAAGTTTAGCTACGTGCCATGCTGTGCACAGCCCTCAGGGTGGTGACATGGAGGGAATAGGCAAGATAGAAGAGTTCAGTAGGAAAGAGATGGTCCTTTCAAGGATGGAGTGACAGGGAGGAAAGGTGCTTCTGTCCGAGCTGGCTGTTATGAGATCTCCAGAGCTGCAGGCGTGAGGCAAAACTGAGCTCACCAGTTTCTGTGGCTCCCTCTCGCTCCGGCCAGGCAGCTTGCACACCCGCCTGTCAGCTACAGCCGTGTGCACCTTTGCTCTGAGCTCTCCTGAAAGTATCAAAGGGACTTCCCATGTCTGAATTGTTTCCTTAGAGCAAAAAGCCAATTTTTAGAGAAAGAAAACTCAGCTCTGATGAGTGACAAAGATTAAAATATATTATTTGGCAACAAAATTCCCCTCTTCCTCCACTTAATCTGGTAATTTTTGGTGTCTGCCTATGTGTCAGCAAACTCTGCGCAGCCTCCTCTGGAAAGACTTGTCTTCTGCCGTCTCTTACACCCAGCTCTGGCTGTTCTCTGTCTTCTCTGTGCCCTTCACTCTGCAAACCTGCCTCTGGCTTCCCCTCTGTGTCCCCCACTCTCTGCCTGCCCCACTCTGCCAGCTCCCCCAGCTGCTCCTTCCCTGAAAGCAGCTTTTGCCATCGCACACACATCTTCTGGAAAATCCTGCCCTGGCAAAGCAGCAGCAGGTTCCTGCAGCCTGGCAGTGCTCATGGGCACTGGCACCTTCCACACCCGCTGGGGAAATGGGCCTCTGCTCTCCTGCCGGGCACAGGGGTCCCCTTTCCTGCCTGCGGGTTTGAGGCATTCCCCCGTGTAATGGAGGGATGCAACCCCTGCTGCGCGTCTGTGCCACGCGCCTGAGCAGGCAGGAGCAGAGTGGCCATGGCCACCCACACCTGGTGTCACTGCGGCTGTCCTGCAGCCCAACGAGGGGTCAGCGCTACAGGCCCCAGAGGTGAGCTTCTGTCTGAAGAGAGACCGTAAGGACACAAGTCAGTGGTATTTTCAGTGCTGCCCTGTCCGCTGGCAGATCCCACTCCGTTGTTTCTGTGCCTCTGCTTCCTTGCTCTTCTCATGGCTGCTTCTGTCCCCCTGCCTGTGCACTCTCTTCTCCAGCTGCCTCGCTGTCACACGCATACACGCAGAGCTTGCCAAGCCAACGTGTAGCCCAGGAACCTGCCTCACGTGGGTCTTGGTTTCTCTTCAGGCCTTACCATATGCAGCTCCCTGCCTTGGGCAAGGGCTGCTTTATTCTCAGCTCTCACTACAACAAGGGCTGTTGTCTCTTCCTACTTGGTCTGAAAGCAGAGTGCAGAAAAGTACATGGTGGCTTTTAGTCCTGTGGCTGTGACCTGATCACAGACCAACCTGACAGTCCGTGGCATCTTTCATTAACAGCACTTTCTCACAGGAGCCCTTTGGTGCTACCAGGAGCCCTATTCCCTGCTCAGTAACTGGCTCTCACATCATCTCATTCTCTCTTTCTTGACAGATCATGTTATAACCTATGATCACAGAAAGTCCTGATCCTCACGTTTCTCTGCTGTCACCTGTGGGCTCCTCCAGAGCCGTGAAGAAGGGGGAACTCCAGCCCCACCATGAGAAGACTGGGTGAGAAGTGCCTGCGACATCTTGGGGAACATCCACGCTTTGAGAGCTAGTTTTAATTTTTATTTTTAGCAATTATGAAGAAGAGAAATAATGTTCTCCATTCAGCAGTGATCCACAGGAGCAGTTCTGCCTTCCCTCTCTGGGATTAGATTAGAGATACAGTTCAATGTGGGGAAAGTATACAGATTTGAACCACTCTAAGGAAGGGGTGAATCAAGCTACCAGTGAGTTACCAAGATTGGCTTCCAGGCAGTACACTGCCTCAGACTTCTCCTTAGACGGAAGATGTCTGTTGGTGCCTCACACGCTCAGATGCCCGAGGTGTCTTAGCCTTCAGGGAGTAACAGGCTTCTTTGTTCACCTGGTCGAGGTGGCTGTGCTGCCTGAATAGTTGGCAGCATGTGGAGAACCCAGCTGCACTACAAAGCAAACAGTCTGGGCTGTAACTTACATGGTCCTGTCTTGCTCTACCAAGACCTCTTGCTGGATGTTCAGCCTGCTTGGTTCTTGCCTGGCTTATTATTAGAGACTGATGCTCCACCATGCCAGCTCTGTGTTGCCCTTTTGAATCCCAGGCTAAGCCTATATCCCCTGCCCAATCTTATTCTCCTTTACATATGGCACTCACTCATTCCCTTTGCCTCTGGTTGCTAAGGGAGGGAGTGGACAGGACTATAGCAGACACTGATGTCTTGTGTGACTGCTGGCAAATCCATGAGGCCTAAATCCTTAAGAGAAATTTGGAGTCGCTCCATTCAATGTAAGGAGGCTCCTTCCACTTCCGAGGATGACTTAGACACTTAATCTTCATCCTGCTGGCCCAAACTGAAGTTTTGGGATTTAGTTCTCTGCATTGCTCTGAACATGTGATTTAGTCACTTAGATTCCCTGTGCCTTAGTGCTGAACACAGATCATAGGAACAGCCTTGGAAACCACAGCTGCTCTTTTTGGGCCTCCGCTGAGCTTCATGGGGGGTGATCATTCGGGCCTGTGGCTAAGGGGTCAGGAGGGTGCACTGTGGAAGTCTGTGAGGTACCTTTGTCTCTGCGCTGGAAAGGCCTTGGGAATGCTTGGCTACCAGTCACTAAAGCGTATGTATCTTCCCTGTGAAGTTAAATCAGAGCATCAAGGGGCTGCAGTGTGACTACCAGGGACAAAACCACCACCAGCCACCCTTCTTCTTCCTCCTTGCTACTCGAGCCTTCCGGGAGACCACAGTGTCATGTCATCCTTTCCCACCCCCAGCCTCCTCCTTAACCCGCAAACTCTTGTCTGCACCCCATTTGAGGGAAAGAACCTCGGTGTCTCTTGTAAACCTCCCATATCCTTAGTGCTGCTGTGTGAGTAAGCTGGGCCTGCAGCAAGTGCTTCCGAGCGTTCATCCCTAGAGCTGAGCAGTGTTACTGTGAGGAACTGTGAGGGAGTTGCTGAGGGTAGATAGGATAAACTTCTCCAAATTCAGGTGTGTGGTGCAAGGCCACTGTTGGCTTGGCTAGAGATGGAAAAGACTCCCTGCCCCAAGCCCCACGGCTCATCTCCTAGTTATGCTGCTGTTTCTACCCAAGCTGTTGGTGTTTGGCTTCTGCATTCCCTGGAAGCAGACCTGCTGTTGCACCCTGCAAGTCATCACCAGGCTGCTTCAGTAACTCATCTTTCCTTCCATTCACAGGTCTTCTACGCATGGCGACTCAACCCATGTGAGAGCTCTCTTAAGTGAGTACCCAGCAGCATACTTTGCTGTCTGTGGTTTGTGGACATTGACTGGCACCTAAGCGACACCCCAGCTCCCTCCTCTCCCCCTAGACGCCACTGTCTTAGAGCCTCCATGCGCATTTGCTATGACATACATCAGTGTTGATGAGAGACAGGAACACTGCCGGGTGATCTTGAGCTGCCAAAATAATCAGCTCTATGCACAACATGCCTTAAAGGATTTTTCGGTTAGCAGCATGCATCCACTAAAGAACCTAGACACTCACATTTTTTCTGGGGACTTCCACACTCTAGCCTACTGCCACACAGGCAAGGCACCTTTGGCCAGTCCTGTGGAAAATCGGATGTATCGGAGCGTGGAGAACCTTCACTGGGCAACAGTTGCTGAGTCTGGGCTGTATTCTCACTGCCGGAGCCTGGATAACGAAATCATCTTCCGCTATAGAGATACCAGTCAGTGGACGGAAGGCTGTGTGGATGCGGCCCCAGTACAGAGCACATCAGACTCTCTGAGAAACCTTTCCCTCCTTGCTAAACAGACATCTCCATCGGCACAGAATGTGGTCCTCCCTCCCTTTGCCAAAGTGCCTCAGTGGCTCTTCCCTTCTGCAGAGGAAAGAACCCTACATGGGGATGCCAAAAAAGAGCTGAAGGAGAAGCTGAGGCTGCACAGCAGTAAGGTGGCAGAGCCCAGTAAGCCAGTGCGTCCACAGGTGGCCCTGCCTGACCTGATGGCCCAGGAGTTTTTTGAATGCCAGATGTGCCGGCAGTGCAAGAATGGTTGTGCTGTCAACTCCTGCACGGTTTTGGTGGAACACACTGCTCTCAGGCACAGCCTCACAGGGAGGCAGAGGCTGTGTTTTGCACACAGGATCATCAGTCCAGGAGACATCAAGCAGGAGGCTCAGAGGAGGCTTCAGCTCCGAAGGCAGAATAGCTCCCCCAATTTGCCCCTTCAGCATGTTGGGGAGAGCCATGAGATGGCCAAATCCAGAACAGCAGAAACCCTAGAACAATATAGCGGGGAAGCAGATGTCAAAGCCACATTGGGACAGAGCAAGAAAGGCCGCTGCAAAGGGAGGCTCTACATACCCACCTTTGAGGAATTCAAGCAAATGAGAAATAAGGAGGAAAATTCATCTGCCAGTAGCAGTGTGACAACAGATTGCTTGAATAAGGGTCTGCCTGCAAACCAGACTCTGGAGGAGGAGAACAATAAGAACGTCTGTCCAGAAGCTCTGGGGACCAAAGCTGTGAGTGAAGCCACTGTCACAGCAGAGGATGACGATGATGTGTTCCATGAAAACCACACCTCTGCTGGCTTTTCCCATTATCCAGCCACATGGGATGGTTTCAGGATGAGCAGCCCTGAGGTGAAGGACAGAACCTTCCAAATCTCCAGCCCAGATAGATCGCCGGTCCCCATTTGCTCTAGCCCTATTCCACGGTCACCTTTACAGGCAGGAGCAATACACAGAGCTGGGCAGGAGATCTTCAGTGATGAGCAGCAGAAAGGAGATACAAGACAATTGAATGATGTCCTCCACCTTGCAGGGCAGTCGCTGGCTTCTGAAGCCCAGTCCTCTTGCTGTTCATCGCTGCTGTTAGAAGCCACAGACTTATCCAGCTATGGAGCTAAGCTACAAAAAATGAAGGATGAATTCATAGGTTCAGCCTTGGAACTTATTAAGAAAAGGTAACATGCTCTGTGGGGTCACCTGAAAGCAGTTCCCTTGTTAACAATCTGGTCTCTCTCCTGATATGTACATTTAACTTCTGTAGCATAAATACGCTGTTGGCAGAGCCTTTCATCTTAGGGTCTCTGATAGCCACGTGGGCGTGTCTTGAAACTGTTAAGCTTAAACTCCATCTTTATGTGGGATTAAACATCAAAAAGCATTTTCTTCTAGATTTTGCCTTTTTGTACACCTTAATCCTGTTAGGACAGCAGCCATTAGTAGTACTGACACCTAATTTTCCACACATTTTATTTCCATAATAAATGATTGAATATTTTTTTTAATATCTGTCAAAAGTAGAGGACAGCTGAGAGATACAAAGTACTAATGATTCCTTCGAAAAAAGATGCAGAGTCTGTCCCAGCACTGCAGGAGTGACATGTGGCAACAAGTGCTTTTGGGTGCTGCCTGTATGTAGTGAGCTGGCAAACAGAGAAGAGGAAGGTGGCTGCTACCAGTCTTTAACCACCCTCTGGAGACCAGCACAGGCAGCAAGTGAAAGTACTTGCAAATACTGTCCTTTGCCAAATCAGCGTAAGCATTAAGAGAAAATACTTGAGTAAAGCTTACCACCTTTTTCTCCAGTCAGTGTTTTCCCCTTCTCTGGGTAAGATGGTCACAAGAACTGCCTTTTCTATCCTGGTTTTGGACACAGCAGTCCTGTTACCTCCCTCCTGCCAAAGAAATGGATTCCCTTTCTATGCAGGCAGGTGGCCCAACAGGAATCAGCAAAGTTCTGGAAGCTAGGAATTTGGGGCAGTTATCACTGTCTTATCACTAGATAAGGCTGGTGGGAAGAGGACGCGTAAATGTTGGTGGAATGGTTTGTTTCCATATGCTTGGCTTTCAGGCCTGGCTTTGCCAAGAATTCTATTTGACTTAATTCCTGGCTGTTTGTGACATCCACAGATGTGGTGTGTGAGATGCCACACCTTATATACTGGTTTGGTATTTTTGAAATGCTAGCACTCTGAGACTGAACTCAGGTTTTAGAGGAGATGATGGTGACTTCTGCACAGGAATGAACAGTTGTCTGGAAGAACTTGTGTGGAGCTGAAGCTCCCCGTGTAGACGGAGCCAGAGTGACAAGCAGAAATACTTCTGCAACTGTGTAATCCAAAGGGAAGTAGGTGGTGTCAGGAGCCCTAAATGCATCCTTCAGCTGTCCAGTCCAGCCTTTGTGCTTTTGTTCTAGAATATGAAAACCCAATCAAGACACAGATGAGAAAGTTACGGTATGGAACCATATTCATTGAGCAGGCTGTTTTTATCATCGATGTGAAATGAAATACACAGAGTAGCATAAGCCATGAGTAAGAGCATAAGAACAGCTGTCTGCATGCAGATCAGAGGTTTGACTAGTTTCTGGAGCCTAAGGTGCATGCATAGCAAAGTCTAGAGGACATGGGTACTGCATACGATCTTTCTTCCCACTGTTCACCCAGCCTCCAAACACTTTCTGCCTAGGGCCTTTATGGTTTCAGTGTGGTTTCTGTGCTTTTAATATCTGCAGTGGTTCTTGTTTCTGTGAATGTGTTCAGTCTCCCTGGTTGGGTTTGTTAAAATATACGAGGTGATTTTATCAACACCAAGATGATAATTGATCCAACAATAAGAATGACAGTGGTTCCAGTATTGGAGAGGTTTGTTTCATGTGAAGGAACCACTTTGGCCTGTTTATTTTCCATAGTAATAAAAATTAATGTTAAAGATTGTAATTTCTTCAGGATAGCGGGAGGAAAACAGATCTGTTGGCAGTGCCAAAGTACTGGTTAGTGGGAAATTCCGGTTTCCTTTGTCTGGAAATGTCTCAGTTTTCCATCATTTTCACCTGAGACTGTAATGTGCCTGAATATTCATTTATAACTCAAGATGATTGTCATTGCAGAAGTGGGAGACTTTTTGTGTGGATGTTTTGGGTCCTAAGTTATGGTTGCTGACATCCAGGCACAATTTTTCTAAAAGGCTGAAATGAAATGAGCTGAAGGCTGGGGATTTGCCCCCACTTTCACAGACAGTGAGCTCAACAAGCCTTTGATAGAGATGTTGTGATGGAGCATCACAGAATAAGATAGCTGAAATTGTCTTCTCCTAGTGGTTCTGTGTAAGTGTTAGAGTTTTACAAAGCAGTTTTCTCTGGTACGTTAATTGTCTCCCTAGTAATTCATAGTTACTATGACTCAGTCAAATGGTTTAATATTTAATCAGTGAAGATTTGATTTTCAGCTTCTTAATTGTGGTGGCTTTAGCCTTCGCATAGGTCACTGGATACCTTTAACTTAGGTTGTAGTCCTGGCTGTGAAGGGGTGTTGAGATCTGGGTGGAAATCCTGGAGGCATTTCAATATATAGTCCACTTTCTGAAATTGTTTAATCAGAGAATTGCTCAGGATAAGGACATGCAAGGACCTGGTGTTCCTGTCTATGAAATTGGGGATGAGGTGACAACAGAAATCTGCACAAGGAAGCAAAGGACATGGCTAAGAAAGAAGGCTTCCTGCAATGAGTGATGATTTGTATTTGGGATGACACCAGGGTGGTGGGTACAATAACAGCTTCCCATAGCAGAGGATACCAAGTCTAGAAGGCAGGTGACAACAGGGAAGGAAGGAAAAATGGACAAAAATGTTTCCATTAGTCAGCAAAAGTCAGGAACATGTGGAAAGGGCTGAGAACTGCTGGCCTGGACAGTGATACAACCATGAAGAGGCCCATAGAGACCGTGAAAGCAGGTGCATTTGCAGTTGTGTGCCACACACCCAGTGCCTCTGCTTCCATGAGACACGATGGCCCAGAGGTTTAAAAGAACACTCAGAACCTGTCCTCCTTGTGCTGGCCCAAGCGCATCATCGCTCTTGGCGAGAACAGTGAAAACTGACACTAACTCCCTGCGTTAACCTATCCCAGTAAATGATTTGATCCCACAGAAGGAAAGATGCCAGGGTCCCCCCTCCTGCAGCAATGTGTGAGGGCAGGGGCCTGCTGGAGCAGGTGTTGATGTGGACCTGTTGGCAGCTCACATCTCTGCCAGGGGGAGAGGACTGGAGGAACGGACAATATCCTGTTTTCTTGGCAGTGTCCCTTCTTCCTTCCGAGCCAGGGGCAAAGGATAAAGGAGCAGCCCTAAGAGGTGGTTCTACAAAACTGCTTGTATCCTCCCTGTTTTGCCTACATCCCTCTGGTCACACCGGTGGTGCAGTGCAAAGTGACTACTTCGTGGAGCAGCACTTGCCCCAGCACTGCATGGCCAGTTCATCGTGTGGCAGGGATCTAATCACAACTAGAAGCAGAGCAGTGAAACCAGGGATGAAGAAATCTCCTTTCAGACAGTGTGGGCTCTGCATCATTGCCTTTCTTACTGCTACCTGACCAGCCATGAGGTGGGTTGAATTTCTCAGCCTCCAGTCACACTTCCTTATTTCAGCTGTCTAGGTAGTAGTAGCTCTTATTCCCACTGTAGGTCACATCTGGAGATTTTTAAAAAATATCCCTGTTGGGTTATGGAAACCACAATAAGCAGTGGCATCTGTTCTGCAGACCCTATCACCAGAGAGCTGCTGTGAGCTTCACTTAGAGGAGCAGTAATACTGTGGAGTACTTTCGATGTTTAAGGGGATGATCTTGAAGCACTGTGAAAAAGCCAAGTGAAAGCTCTGTTGCTCTCTGCGAGTATGGTCTGTATGGTAGGGGTTGGTGTAATATTCCAGTTCTGAGCTCTGATGCTGACCTTGGACGCATCCAGTTGCCCTTCTGTGCCTCACCATGGTCCCTTTTTTCTGCATGTTTCAACCAGAAGCTGTTTGAGCAGGAACAGCTTTTCAAAATGGTGGTTTTCCAGCGGGGGCAGATCCTCTTCAAGAACTTTCTTGCTCCTTAACCTCAGCTTTCCCTCCCACAGGTGTGCCCAGGTGAACTGTTCACAATTTACCTAACTCGGTGAAATGGTCTGGCTGGGAATACAAGATTTTTTTTTTTTTAAACCCAAATTGTTTTAAGACTGATTTTATATCATGGCCACACAGACAGTTTACAGTGGACCAGCTGAAGGAGTGGTACCCTAAGTGTGGCTGGCAACGGGAGGGAAGAAAGAGACAGGAACCTGCTAAGCTGGACCAGGTCAGGACAGTACCATGGTGGGACCACAGCCTTGCTGTGTGCTTGTGCCGCTCTTGCTGTGACCCTGTAAGGGGTAATGCAGTCCATACTACAGACTGCTTTGTGACAGCACTGAGTTTGGTATCCCCTTTCTAGAGGCTAGGGAGAAGAAGCCTGGAGGGGTGAAGTAATACTTCCAAATCCACGTGGCAAGTAGTTAGCGCAGCAAAAAGTAGAAGCCTGTAGTAGTACTACAGTGTAAAAGTAGCAGCACTGTGCCATTGCTGCACAGCTGCAGCTAAACTCATTTCTAAGTTGGTAAATCCTCTGGTACTCTTAGCTGGGACCTGGAAACATAAATGGAGGAAAATGAGAAAGCATCAGCTGGAAAGTTGCAAACCAACTTCTCTGGCCTGACAACAGAGCCAGTTTGTGTTCTGCGGGGTTTGTTCCTTCTTTGGCAATTTCAGTATTGGCTGGTGGTTTATTGTCAGAGCCAAATACCATTCACTGTAAGGAAGATGCCCATCTGTCTCATGTGTTTGCTTGTAGCTGACAGTGTTGGAATTGCACACCAGCAGTATGACCTACCAGCAGAAGTTCACAAGTGAAGCTTTTAAGAAGTCATAGGAGACTTTTGTTAAGCATAAAATATATGCGAACTTGAAAATATATTCCAGACACCGGCTTCCTGTATGTACAGGCATCCATATGCAGTCCTCACAACCTTTCTTTTTAAAAGGACTCCATGCTCATAAAAATTAAGTAAACCCAAAATAAAAAAATTAATATTCTTCCAAGGAGGCTTCGTTATGCATGGAAATAAGGTGTCTTAGAGAGTCTGTTAAAGAAAGGTATCACAAGTACTATCACAAACCACAGCCTGTCAGCTACTCTGTCAAGTCAGTGGGTTTGCACCAGGCTCTGTCTGTCTGGGGCGGTGATGTTGTCTACAGAGAGGTGAACATGGGGTTGGGACAGACTGCCTTTATTAGCCAGGCCAAGCCCTTGTTAGCACCACACAGCTATGAGTAAGAGCATCCCAGAATTGCCAAGTGAGAACAACAGGCTGCCAATCTTTTCAGGATGCTTAAGTGCACCAAAAGGGCTGATCCTGAGTTCACTGAAGGCAGAAGGAATCTTTCCAGTGGTTTCAGCTGGCTTGGGATCATATGAGATGAAAAACAGAGGGAAAGCTCCTCTAATCCTCTAATCTCTTCAAAGTATTATGGTTTTTAGCAGGTGATTTTCTTCCAGATGAGCAATATGGTTTCTGTGTTGACAACATCTCTTTAAATAGCAGCAAATATGGGTATGGCCTACTTAGAAAGAGGTTTTTCTGGTCCATATGGGAGAACCTCATCTTTTATGGACACGAAAATACCCTGTGAACACTCAAGACTTGATATCCCAGATGCTGGCATGAGTGCAATTACCCAATTTGGACTGCTATGGTTGAGCTGTGTTTAGAGTCCCTGAAACACACGAACAACCATCCATGCTGACCAGGCTAGATTCCCGTCTGCACTTTCACTGGACTGTTGTGACTGATTGTTTGAACCTGGGCTTGCTGCTCAGTCTTAGCTGTGTCAGGGACAGCAGGTAAACTGCATATGTGATGTTCATCAGAGTCTGCTTCTTTCCTTGCAGCTGCAATGCTGAGACTGCTGCCAAATCCCCCTCCAAGGGACAGTGTGATCTGAGGGAAGCTGATCCCCCACCTCCGGAGGACAACCAGCAGCCCACAGCAATGTCCATGGCAACAGAGACCTGGGAGGACAAGCCAAGCAGTGAGACATCCAGCGACACTCCACCTGCAGGGAATGTAAGGGAGAGGAATTCCCCTCTCAACTCGAGCATGTATTTAGGATTTTTTTCTCAGAAACTCTAAAGGGTCCCTTCATTGTAGGAACTGGGCAGGCTGGGAGCCTGGGATCTGAAATCACACCAACTCCTATAAGCAATTAAAACCTAGAAGCATTTCTAGTGCCTTTTTTGTTGCAGTTAATGAAACAGGAGTCAGTTTTGTGCCCCTGCCTATCTGCCGCTGCATCTCTTGCAGGGAGTTCAGCAATAACCCCTTCATGCATTTCAGTGTGTCACCAGCCCCTCATTGCTGCGCTGCCTGGGAGATCAGGCAGATTCCCTCCTAAGTCCCCTCTTGGTCAAACCGCTAATGTAGGTAAGGCATAGAGGCTGGAGTTCCTGACCCTACAGCACTGAAATGTTCACGGAACAAACTAGCTGAGATCCCTGGAGAACAGGCTCAGCACCCCTCTGCAGGCTGGTTGCCAGGGCTGCTGTGCTGTTCTTCGTGGTTATATGACTTCTTCATGGACATTTGACAGCCACCATGGAGCCACTGTACTCAGAGTTACACAACAGCAAAGGGAGAGGGGCCTTGCTGTTGGGACTAAGCAAGACAGAGGGACTTGGGGGGACAGATTTTGTAACGATCACGGAGCCCGTAGCAGAGCTGCATTTATGATCCCACTTCTGATGAGTTTCCTTTTCTTTCATTTGGCAACTAAAGTCCAAGTGGCTGCAAACCAGGTGCTGCTTTGACCACTGCCTTGCTCCAAACCCTCTTGCCTTTCTTGCAGACGCCCAGTCCCAGCTGCCGCCGATCCAGCTCTGACATCGTCCATGAGAGCACGGATGGTGCCAAGGCCCAGCGGGAGTGCCGGCTGCGGCCGCACTTCAGTGACCCTATGCCGACAGACTCCGTGAAGAGGAAGCAGCTGGAGCTGAAGATTGCGGCTGCAGCACGGCAGCATGCACAGAAGCGCCGGCAGGAGCGAGACTATGGTACCTACATTCTGCACACTCAGAGGGGGGTGATGGGCCAGATGCTGAGCCTGGCTAAGCTGGTGTAATATGAAATAACTCTATTGACCTGGGGGAGGGAAGCATTCTGGGTTTAATCCAGGCATGCAAGAAATCAGGGTCTACTCTGCTGCGTCTCTGTCCTTGCCTGACAGACAGCAGGGGAAGAGTGCACCCAGATAAGCTCACAGGTGTGAGTGGTGCAGGGATGACAGGTCCTGGGCTTCACCTGGGAGCCATTTACTTCTGACTCTCACCAGTCTTGGCAGCAGAACAGGAGCGGGAACAGCTAACAGCGCTGCTTTCACCAGATCTAGCCTGTTCCCCAGGGTTCCTACCACTCGTGACTGTGCCAGCTTGAGCTCCTCAGGTGAGCTCTGTGCAGCTGGCAGTTCCTGTGGTGATTTGTGTCTCTTCTCAGGTCCAGTGGTAGCAAAAGCCAATCTTGGCCATGGTGGCAGCTTTGATGAGACCCGCCGCACCCCACGTGGCTCCCTCCGCTCCAGACATCATTGGAGCAATGTCAGCAGCCTGAGCACGGACAGTGGGATTGTTGGTGTCAACGATGTCCGGGACGACCTGGATCCCAGCGAGGGCACCCGGACCAAGTCAGCGGATGTGGAGAGGGCAGATAGTGGCATTGGTCAGATGCCAGCCAGAAAGTGGAGGAACAGGGCATCTGAAACACTGAGCTCCCTGCAGGCCTGGGAAGCCCACCGTCCCTGCACTGACTGTGGAGAAAGGGACCTCCCGGTGGAGACAGATGTGCAAAACTGCAATCAAAGGCGGGCTGACCTCTGTGAGAAGTGCCGCAAGCGCAGGACAGAGCGCAAGGAGTCTGTGCTGGAGTTTGTCAACACAGAGGCCAGCTACGGAGAGGACCTGCGCATCATCAAAGAGGAGTTCTACATTCCCATGCAGGCAGCTGGGCTGCTGAGCCAGGAGCAGCTCCTGGGCATCTTCAGCAACATCCAGGAGCTCATCGACCTCAATGAGAACTTCCTGGAGATACTGCAGGAAGAGATTGATCAGGCCTTTGACCAGGTATGATGCTGTATGCTCTAAAAGGGTCAGACTGGGCAGACAGGATAGGTTTTGTATTAGTGAGGCAGCACAGGTGGAGCAGAGGATCAGGAGGTAGGACTCCTGGGTTCTGGTCATTTGCCTAGTCCCTTGCTCCCTCAGCTATTGTAAAGCAGTGATTTCAGTAGGCCTGTGCCAGGCTGCTGCTGGCCTCACTTTCTGCTGTGGTGATGCCACTGATGTTAGCAGGCCATCAGCCGTCTAGCTCATTTATCCCATTAACAGGACCTAACTGTCCCATTACCAGAGTTAGCTTTAAGCCTAAAAAGTTAAGCTTTAAGTTAGCTTGGACACTGATAAGAGTGCGACCGTGGGGGCACAGAGCTCAGCGTGGTCTGGCTCACAGGCCACGCTCTTGCAACCCTGAGCTGACTCGCTTCAGGCTGGCTCGGGTGTGTTTGCCTTGGGTTGCAGTTCATTGCAGCTTGCCTCTATGCTGGCTGCGGGGCCAGGCAGCACAGGCTGCTCCCTGCTCTGGTGACAGCTGGTCCTTACAGCTCTGTGTACCAGTTGCTTCTACTGATGCACCCTGCCTTGAAGCAGGAACTTTTTTTGCACCACCAGCGCGGTGGTCAGAGGGCAGAGAAATAGAAATAAGACTTCAAAGCAGCAGTCACTGCAAAGGACATATAAACAGCTTCACATCCTCCTTTATTCAACAAACCAAAACCCACTTGCTGTATCGGTTTCACCAGGATGTTTTGTTCTTTAGGAAACACATCCCTCCTCTCCCTCTCCGAAACCCTGCATGTCACACTGAGTGGCACATCTCAAAATCTGGCAACTTTGACAACCACTCTGATGCACCTGGCACAGGGAAGACAGATGTGCACTGTAATGTAATGTCTTCTGTGAATAATTTATTAAAACAATGGCTTCTACAAACAGCCATGGGTTTTTCTGCCTCCTCCTCCACGTCGCCTTTGCATTCAGAGCTCAGTACTGCACCAAAAAGCTGCCAGCAGCCAGATAACTGCTCTTGCTGCCGAAGTGAGTAGTGATTGCAGAGTGTGTCAGCATACACCTTGACAAAGCTGAGAGCATTATGTGGCACCAGATTCTTACTGTTCCCTTATTATACATCCAGAAATCAGGGAACAATTTACCAGGAAATTTATTTTTCATTTAGGCATCAAAGTAGCCAGTAAGAGCACAACTGAAGGAGACTGCTTCCCAGCCAGGACAGTTGCTGGGAATAACTGCAGAAGTTGTTAAGTGCCTTGTCTGTTACCTGAGTTATGTGCCTCCCCTGCGCATTTGCTTCTAAACACTCTCTGTTAATTTATGTGCTGCTGCATTAGCCTTATGGCAGACCTGTTGGCAAGACGGGCACCAGCACACCCTCCTGACTAGCAGGCTCACTCTGGCCGCTGGCCTTTGAGCCCCTGCTCTGTTGAGCTGGCTGAGCCCACAGCAGCAGAGAAGGTGGCTTTTTATGTGCAGAAGACAAGCATTTAGGTCAGCTTTCTTTCCCCTCGCCACACACTGCTTTCCCCCAGACCTATAGGCGCTGCCTGGCACTCTTCCACCAGGAAGAGGGAGCTCTGTTACACCTTTGTTCTGGTGTCCACCAGGTCGTGCAGTAGGTTCATGCTGACAGGACTGAATGCAGGCTCCGTGCTCGTGCCTCTCCTGAGCTAACCCCGCAGGGGCTGTATTGCATGTTTGCAGGGTGATGACGACCTGATGACCGTGTGCATCGGCGAAATATTTCTAGAGTTTGTCAACATGCTGCCAGCCTTTCAGACCTACTGTCTTCAGCAGTCCTCCTCCGTGAATATGCTCAACGCGCTGGAGAAGGAGAAAGAGTTGCTCAGGTGAGAAAAGGGCTGGGTGTATTCTTCCAGGCTTTGGGGACAAGAGGGCACCAGGCTGAAGGGAAACCTTTGTCAGCTCAACTAGACCAAGGTTTTCATGCTAATGTTCTTCATTGATGAGCTGCGCTCTCTTGGAGTGAGGAGAGTAACTTATTCTCCAAAGGATATTCAGTCCTTGATATCTCCACTGAGGCGGCCAGTGGGTCCCCAGCTGTGCGTTGTGGTTTGCGGTAGCAGTTTGCCCGCTGACCGCTGCGCTGAACTGTCAGCAAATAACGCTCAGCTGAGAACAGCTCTCATCCCCATGCCGGAGCACGGTTTGGATTTCCACTGAGGAGAGCCATTGTGTGAAGCATGTGTGACTTGAATTTTTTTCCCATTCCTAGCCTTGGCCTGTTGGACAATGTCAGGCAAGTCACTTCTCTTTCCACTGGGACAGCTTAAAATGATGACAGTACCAAATTCTTGTTTAGAGTGCTTTGTCATCTAATGATGAAAGGAGCTACAAATTAATGTAATCTGATAGAAGCTGATGGATCTGCCTCAGGCCTACATCAGTGTAGACCAGAGAAAGATGACACCCTTCTTGTTTTACGAGTTAATAGAAGACTGCTAGGATGTTACGTGCTAGTGTCACAGGCACCTCGTCGCTGTTCTGCAGCTGAGCACAGCTGCAGAAATGTTAGCTTTTGAGGAGACAGAATTCGCAAGGCTGTTAAAACCAGAGGGGGGGCTGCAGTGCCCAGCAGCTGACAGCACAACGCTGTTCATTTGCATTTAGGATTGCAGCATCTGCTGGCAGAACAGCCACCATTTCGTTCTCTCTTCTTAAATCCCTGCAGAATATTCCTCAACGTCTCCCAGAATGACAACACAGCACTGCGGCGGATGAACTTGAGGTCCTTCCTGATGGCCCCTTTGCAAAGAGTCACCAAGTACCCACTGCTGCTCAGCAGGATCATCAAGGCCACCACTGAGTACCACCCAGACCATGGCAGCCTGCGGGAGGCCAAGAGCCGCATTGAATCCCACCTGGAGCACATCAACATGAAAACGAAGCAGGAGGGGAACACGTGGACCCTCCGATCCTTTCGCCAGGACAGCAAGAAGAAGAGGGAGGTCATCAACATCGAGATGAGAGAAACTGCCCTCAAAACTGTTGGTTGGCTGCGGGAGGAAACGCGATTTGTGATGGAGGGCTCTCTGCAGCTGGCCCAGCCCCCTGATGGCCAGTGGGTGAAAAAAGGCAGCAAGACTCTGAAGTTCCAGAACATGCAGGTCCTCCTCCTGGTGAACATGAAGCGGGTGTCTGAGTCCAGCCTGGAGTCAGCCGAGCCAGGGCCTGTGAAGGACGCTGTGCTGGTACTCATCAGGGACAAAAATAACGGGAAGTTCCATTTGCTCAGGGAGCCCTTGAGGCTGAGTAATTGCATTGTCTCCACCGATCCCGACTGCGATGACACTTTTGAACTCATTGAGATCAGGCGGGAGGCGTTTGTGTTCCGGGACAGCGACCGGGCACGGACTCACCACTGGTTCAGGCAGATCAGGCGGTACTCGAGGGAGCTGGGCTCCTGGAAGAAGCGGCGGAACGCACTGCCCAACATCATGATCAGCACGCCTCACACCAGGCCCTGAGTCCTGCACAGCCACGCGCAGAGAGGCTTGGCTTGACCAGTGCCACATGCAAGGACCATCGAGAGCCTTGGTGGCTTGAACTTGCTCTCCATGGACAACACAGGGAGGAGCCTGGCCCACGAAGACTCTTAACAGCACTGGCAGCAAGAGTCACAGCCTAATTCTGGTCTCCAGCCTCAGCACTCACAACCTGGTTGTGGCTGATGTACATACAGAGATGGACTTCCCTCAAGGAGCAGATCTCTGGAGGAAAATACTGATTTTAATTTGTTAATATTGCACTGCAGGAGAATGATGTATGATGCTTGTCATTGCATGGATCGTGTTGAAAGCCAGTCTTGACAACATGAGAGAGGTTTCCACCACTGACTATATTTCGTCAGCATTAGGTAAAGCCAGGGTCAAAATTAGGTGCAGTATTATGCAACAGAGGATGAAAGTTGGAGAAAACTTTTTCCACTGCTGCTCCTGAGGACTGTATTTCATTATCCACCTCTGTATTTTCAGTCAAAATATGTGTTTAAAAAGAATGGCCTTTCATCTTTAATCCAAATCAAGTAGGTATCAATTTGCTCAGATTCAGCTGCATGCACACAGCAAAAAAAAAAAAAAAAAAAAAAAGGCAAACAAGAATAAAAGGAGTTCTTGTTCTCTGACACATACACCCCAAATACGTGTAGAACCTGTGGAAGAGCAGTATACTCCCACTGAAAGTCTGTTATTTAACTGACTTAGGGACTGGAACATAACGCTGCATCTGAAATATCTCGGAAGTGTATGTAAATATAGCTCTGCTACCACTAATAGTGAACTTAAAAGTTTGCGATTATTTAAATGATGTAATCTAGTGTATTTCAAAATTTAATTGAAAGAAACAATTTACATTGTATTGTAGAGTAACATAAAAGGTTTTAATAATTATGTTTCAATGATTTTAGGTGGGTATTTTTTAAAATATTTGTATTCTGGAGTAGGTATTTAATGTAGTGTGGGTGGCATTCAGGTGAACAGTGTGCCTATATCTATTCTTTGGATCCCCTGAACAGAATTCAGAGGTTACTCCCAGTGGGACTGGGAGAACGGTACAAGCCTGCTGCCCTAATTCTCACTAGACAACAACAGACTGGCACAAAATCTTATGCTCTGGCCACAGTCCTGCCTGGGCAGGTCAGGCCCTGGCACACCAGATGCAAGAGCCACAACTGAGGCCATGGAGTGCTCCCCCAGAAGGTGCAGCCTCTCTCAGTTCCTCAGCGTGGAAATGACTCGAAGCTGAACAATGGTGAAAAGGCAAACAGGGTTTAACCTTTTCAGCCTGACATTACCACTGCCCACTGCCTTGCGATTACAAGATCAGCAAAATGTCACGCTGTGACTTACACAGCAAAGGGCAGATCACAGCCCTAGAGGCTAAATTAAAGGAGCCTGAATTTTAGTCGGTGGATCTTGGAGGACAGCCTGTAAATGTTCTTTCAGCCCCCCAGGGTAAAGACAATCAGTATTATTCACTACCAACAAAGTATTTCTGTTACAGACATTTATTTTACGGGAGGATTCACACAAGCATATTTGTATTTCTCCAGAGATCAACCAGCACCACTGAGCACACAAAGGAAGGTGGACAGAAGATACCCTTACGTAGGTAGCCCTAGTCTTTTAAAGTCACCACTGACCCAATGCCTGAGCAAAATGTCTCCAAACTATACCCAGTGCTTTGTCCTCTTGCCACAGCTGCTGGGGCTCGCTACACTGCTCTGGGCACTGAGGCAGATACCAGCAGCAAAACGCGTGCGTACTGGCTGCATTTTCTGTTCATCTGCACCATCCAGTGTTTTAGTGCTTCATTTTGTCCTTGAGGAAACAGGAGGTTTTGCATCATCTGGAAGGTTTACAAACGGGTACTCCAGACACGAGGGCGGCAGCACACAGCTGAGTGCTGTAGCAAGCGATAGCTGGCAAAGCGCTTGTCAGGGCAACACTGTGACTCCCTCGAGTGAGCTGGAATTCCCTCCAGCTATTTCTAAGCTTTAGACAATACATTGTTTGTTCCCCCAGAATACGCGCTAAACAGCCAGTGAAGAGCACGGAGACGTTGCCTTCAGTTTGTTGGGTTTTTTTTTTTTTCAAATAGGTGCATGCCTAAGCAGAGCAGCTGCTGGAGGAAGGTTTCTCTTGCACTGTCGTGACAGATCTGCATCTATAAGCCTTCAAGCCCCAGTCACCTAACATGCAAAAAGCAACAGCTCGTAGCACCTTTGTTTTCTCCCCAAGATCAAAATGGCGCAGCTACCTTCTCTTCATTGTCTCCGGTGGCCGTTTTGATAAGGGAAGGCATAAGTACAGTAAGTGTGATAGCTTAATTTATCCAAACAGCAAGTGGCTTTCACAGCTACAGAAAGCTGCTTGCTTTCTGGAAAGTTTTCAATTACTTTCCAGCACAGTGATTTTTTTCCACACCAACTGACGCTTAAAACCAGCCGTGGATTGTTTGTACAGCCGTATCTTTAAATCAAGATACTTTCAGTCACCCTGGCTGTTCAAAAAGGTTAGAAAACAATAAGCGTATGTAAAAGGTCTGATATTAACATCAATCTTGCATTTGGGTGATTGTTCAATTTGTCAGATTCAGGGGGGTTTTAGGTATCACAGGAAACACCCGACTGCCAGGCTCCTGGTAATTATGGCCTGTTTCCTCTGAACCAGGCAAACTCTCCCCCAAAGAAGGTCCATAAATAATCGCCGGGTGTGGGTTACAAGCAGGACGGGCACCGAGCGCTGAAGCCCTGTCCTAAAGACCCTGTGGCCGGGGAACAGAACAAGCTCCTTGATCCGGGACAGCCTGCTTTGGGAAGCGACAGCCTGACTGTTGAACCCGTCAGACTGGACGGTCGTTGTGCTTCCAGTGTTATTTATCTTTTATGTATCCGGTGTGTACTCAGCTGCTGGCCTGCCTTTAAATTACGGTGTTGAAAGGGAACACGAGCGCAGAACAATCTCGGTGGCCCTGCGAGAGCTTGTGCTGTGGGGTGAGCCTGCACTGGAAGGGCGAGGAGCATCAGCACGCTGACGAGGCAGTAGGTTTCCATAATCCCCAGGCACCTTTCTGAACAGGATGATCCCTTTCCTGGGAAATTCCAGGCCTTGCAGTACACATCTTACTTGGCAGCTCTGGAGATTAGTTGTGCTGTATTTTTCCATATCTGATTAAACAGACCTGACAAAGTGCTGTTATAATCCAGAGTACTTGGGAACAGGGTTGTCTGCAAGCCAAGAAAGCAATAATTTGTTCCAAGTGGCCGTCCTAGGGCTCTGTAATATTTTTATGCCTCTCATTGCCATGACTGACAATACTAAGATTACTTTTCAGGACTCCTGCCTGCTGAACCTAGCTGGCTAGTACAAGCAGACCTCTCTGGAAGTACCAAAAGAAAGTGGGTTACTCCCCAGATTTATCAGAACTCATAAATTACCTTTCACAAGAATTTAGGATGAGTCTTACTGGTTATTTACCAGGAAAACAACAACAACAAAAGGCAGCTTTTATCATATGGAGTCCACAGAGTTTTGAGCTCGGAAGGCAGACACGCAAGAAAACGAAACACTGGATTACGAGTCCCCTGTGAGATCAGGTCCCAAGTAAAGAAGGACTAGCTACTTTTAACAGTCAGCAGGCTGGGAAGGAAAGCCTGAAAAAAAAAAAATAGAGACGTGAAGAACAAATACTTTAGAGGGCAGGGATTTCTGCTTCAGTGAAGAGATCTCTTTTATGGTGTTCTTGTACATTCTCGGTTGTATTTAGCAATAGTGAGGATGGGAAAGGGGCATTCAGTATGAGTCTCTGCTGCATGATGAAGAACACATCTGAAAGAGAGCATCAGCTTTGGACTGGCAGGAAGAAGCCATTGTAGCTGTCATTGGACACCAGGAGATTGACCTGAGCACCTCCCAAATCCTGGAAAAAAGCTCCGAGATGATACCAGATCTCCCACATTGGGAAACTTGAGTCATTGAGTGCATGTGAATTTATTATGGACCTGAAGTCCCAGGAAGGCAGATTTCCAGTAGGAGATTCTGGTGAATCTTGCACTCTCTGGCTCATCCCTGACAGGCTCAAAGGGAAGATAATTCAAATCTAGCACCATGTCAAAGTGCTCATGGATGAGGCAGCTGTAGTAACTCTCATTTTGTGATGTCAGCCCTGTTTCCTTTTAAATGTATGCTGGGGAACCAGGTGAGATTCAGCTAAAATTAGGCTTGACATTCTCTGTCTTGAAATAGGAAAAACCTGGAACCAAAAGCAATGGAGGAAACTGTCCTCCTGCCAGAGATCAGACAAATATTCAGAGACCTCACTGTTGCTGTTGAGTGACCTGTCACTACGGTGGGGTATGACTGAGAAAAAGTCTTACTGATCAGGCAGACAAAGGAAGTTACTGCCTTACTTCTCACAGAAACTGCTGCAGAACATCACTATGACTGGAGACAGGTACAAGCAATAAAAAAAAGTAATCAAGGTTTTGACAATAACACTGCACAGTGCAAAAACTCTGGGCAAGCCCTAAGGGCACTCATTAGAAAAGCAGACATCTCCCTCAGAAAGCTCAAGGTGGTCCCCAAGGGAAACCTTTCTACAACATAGATGGAAAAGTTGAGCCATAGGAACATAGAGGGTCCTCTCCAACAGAGAGCAAAGAACCCTAACAAGGGATTGGAACGCAGGCAGAGCATCCTTCAGCACTGGTCTCTGCCCAGGCTTGACTGGGAGCAGTTGCACAGCTGGAAAAGGTTGAAGATCCATTAACAGGGATGAACATTAATGGTAATTTGCAACTCTCCAGCTCAAATCCTGCCCCAGCATGATCTCCACCAGTGCAGGCTTTGCATCCCTGAGAAACAATCTCTGCTGTAGGTGAGAAGACCTGAACTGCAAACAGCCCTCCCAGGGACAGTGCCCTGCATAGAGGCAGGCAAAGGAGCACTTTGTTTCCGTGGCAGTGGAGCCCCAGCTGGTTTTGAACCTTTTCCTCCTAGTGCAGGAGCTTCCCTTGCAGTGCCAGAGTCACATCCTTGGGAGGACCCACATCAGACATCTCTCTGGGTGTTGTGGGAAGGGCCGACAGATGAAAGTGGGGAGCCTGGAGGTCACAAGAAAGTCACAGAGCAGAACCCATGACTGATGCCTGGGGTAACTAAAGCATGTGAAAAGCACATGGCCTTTACAGCCCTGGACTGTTTCACAGGGGCTGAAATCTCAGGCTTTTTCTTCCCTTCAGGCTTTCTGCAGCGCCTGTTGGAGTCTCTAGCAGACTGTGGTGGTCATCAGGTTTCATAGAAGCCTGCGAGAGCTGCACAGGGCTCCAGTGCAGACTCACAGGCAGCCGACAGCTCTCCCGAGCGGGATGGGAGCCGTCGGGCTTCCCGTGGAGCAGGCAGCACCCTTGCAGGGCTCAGGCTCTTACATTTTCCCCGACAGAAGCAGGTTAGGCATTTGTACACCCGTAACATGAACATGCAGATGATCAGGCATTCAGACAAGGAGTGTATTCACCCTTCCTTCAAGAAAGGGCTGGTTTCAGGACAGCCATTCTCCCCTTGAGCAGGGCAGTCCTCCAGCGGCGGCTCACTAGTGCAAGCCAGGAGGGCTGCAGTTTGATGTGACAATAAACGGGCAGAGAAACCTGCAAGGAGATTCATGCCTGACCCACAACACGTGTACAGGAGATACATACTGTAAAGGACTATTCCTTTCAAAATCAAACAGTGGTTTAATGACACTCAATGAATTCAGCCCCTACAGACACTTCAGTACAGTTGCACAACAGCATCCAGCAACAGTCGGTACTTTAATGAGGGAAGATGGACTGCTGATGGGTAACGGGTCAGTATCCACGCACAGACCCCAGGAGTCAGCTGTATTCCCTTCCTGCTCTCCTTAATTGCCTTTGTGTGTAATGACCTTACTGGCTAAAAAATGTGAGTGAGGCTCTGTAACACAGAAATCATTATTTTGCAGTAAAATGAAGGCAAATTATTTACCCAAAGAGAAAATTCCTGGCAATCCTAACAAAATGGGAAGCAGTTAAATTACTGCAAGAAAAATCAGTTTACCACCTAGTCTTACAGCTCAGTGAACGCTTCAAGCTGGCACCGCAGGGAGAGGAAGAAGCCTCCCTCCGCGCACCAGCACGGCATGTGCAGGACTGTGTGGTGAATCAGGCTGGGAGCAAACACTGCTGAAAAATACAGATTGTTTCAGCTGGATCAGCTCCTTGCTCCAGCTCACTGCACAAAGACGTGCGCTGGCACCAGAAAAGGGCAGTCTGGAGGTGATAACCTGTCCTTCAACAAGTGCCAGTTTAAAGAGGTGGCTGGACTCTGGCTGCGGTTAATCAATTCCAGCAGACAGAGCCTGGTTCAACAGCCAGCCCCAAGGTCTGCTCTGCATCCTGTGCCGTGGAGCTCTGCTCACCCCTATTTCCCCAACGGCTTCAGGTCAGCACTTCCATTGATCTGCAGGGGTTGAACAGGCAGTGCTATAAATAAAGAGCAGTTAATCAACTGTTCAAGTGCACTTTTTACTGAAAGAAAACCCGCACAAATGACATCATGATAGGGGAAAAAAAAAACCCGAACCAGCGAGCGAATACAAAGATGATCCAAGAGAGTGCTCAGGCTGAAGTGGCTCAGAGAACAGCTGCGCTGGCTGTTGAGTCACTCTCCAGAGCTCCTGCGCTGACTCACTCCCCTCCCAGCTGCTGGCACACGCTGCACAGTCCATTCAGTACCAACAGGAGTTACTTGTTCAGAGTTCAAGGGCATCTAATTCACCATGAGCCATCAAGCTTCTGCAGTCCTCAGAGCTGTCTCTCACTGCCATTCCCCGCTGGCTAACCTCCTCCCATTACCCCCGTGAAAGGGAAGGGTCAGAGAAGAGAGGCCACCCCCCTACACCTACACCCCCCCCCCCCCCTCCCAAGTCCTTCTGGGCTTTCCTTCCTTTCTTCCCTCTGCTCCCAGCTGTGGGACAGAAACACAAGGTATCATTTAGGACCAGAGTAACACGCATTCACAATCAAGGCCACGAGGTCCTGCAGGCTACCTCTGTGCAGAAGCTTCCCTTCCACAGACCTGGCTTGGGCATGCACTAGCTCTTGCAAATGATGCTTTTCCAGAGGAAGATGCTAGGCTCTCCCAAGAGCCAGGAACCAGAAAGAACGAGGTGTCTGCTAAACACCCTCCAGGAACACAACACTGCAGCATCTCTTTCTGAGGCGCTTGCTCTTCACAGAGCCTTGCACAAAAGGACACCACACCCTGCAGACTTTGGAAGCCCCAAGATACTTGCCCTTCCAGTTGTCCCTCCCACAGTATCCGCACCTCTGTGCCTGTGGCACAGCACTGCTGTATCTCCGCCAGCTCTTGGAAACCTCCCAGGATGCAAGAGCTGGCAGATTAGGATCTGCTGAAAAGCCGCATCAGGCACATGGGATCCCACGTCAGGAAGGTCAGGAAGCAGACCTGTTGCATGACCAAAAGCAACCACAGCATCTGGGACTTACGCCAGTGCAAAGCCTTAGCAAACACCTGCCCTGCAACCAGAAACCTACCCTGCCACGTGGCCTTATGTCCCTGTCCACATGCCAGGAGTCCTCCAACCCGAGAGACACCAGACTGCTGCTCAGGAAACCTTTCTCTAATACCCCGCTCCCAGATTTCCTGCGTGACCTTGGTCTGCACGGCTGTGTCTCGGAGCCTTAGGATGTTGTTTCACCCTAAATATCTGGTTTTGGCAGTAGAACTGGCTTAAGGTCCTTCCTTCCTCCCACCTCCCCAGGGTTAAAGCAAGAAAGCAGCAAACAGTGGCACAGGGCAAGAACAAAGAACTACTTTGAAAGCTGTCATTGCCATGGGGCTCAGAAGTTACACCCTCATTTTCTTCAGTTGTGAAAGAGGAATATTACCATCTACCTATGTTATGTGACGTAAGATACAAAGGGTGAGGACGAACATGAAAGACTGAGATGCTCAGAAGGTGAACCGTGCCACATCTTGGATTTGGTAACAACAAACTCCTCCATACTTCTCCTGTTTTACTTGAAGCTGCTCAAAATTAAAACATAAAATCTGTGGCTTGACTTAGGCTCCACTCACCAGTGAGTGGGTAAGAGCACACCATTGGACAGCGCATAGCCAAAGCGAGGAATTCTGTTATTGTCTGAACTTGAATTCTAGTATTTCAGAGTAGGCTCCCAGGAAGGAAAGCAAGTAACAACACATAACCAGACAACAGGCAGTTAACAAATGGCCAAAATCAAAGAACAGCTTTTATTGGCCAAAATAACAAAGAAACCATTTTCTTCCAATAAAAAAAACCAAACCCTAACTGAAACACTGGTAAATTTTGCTACACAAAAAAAAAAAAAAAAAAAGAAAAGAAAAAAAAAAAAGAAACACTAACAGACCCCACATAACCATGACTATCCGCGTTCATCCTCTGGAAATACTTGTCCTCCTAAAGAAGTCAGTTTTTCTCCTTAACCCTCCCACACCAGCAGAAGGAGAAGAATGGCAAAACTCAGTCATTTAGGACAAGAGACCACACAGACTGGGAGGTATGAGTCTGTCCATTTCCACAAACGAAAGGGGTGGTTGGTGTTTGCAGACATCTTACATGCAAAGTACCTGAAGGTAGTACTTTCCCATTTTCTGAAGATACAAACATTTTACAACATGAGCTATAGTTTTGGTGTGGGTTTTGGTTTTTTTTTTAACCCCAGAGCACAGATGCAGTATGGCTACTCAGGCTCTACCTGCAGTTTAACAGTTAGCACTTCTCTATTTGGAAACCGTGTAGTTAAAAAAAAAAAACTGGTTACACCGAGTTCTCAAGGCAAATGACTATATTAAAACTCAGCATTTACTTATGTCAGTAAAACAAATACCAGCCAGTGAAAGCAGATGTTTGAGAAAAACTTGCTCCCCCTGGTAACAGAAACCTTGGAGGGAAGGAAAACAACAAGACAGAAAGAGAGAGAGAGATGTGCCCGGGTGCAATACACTAGTTCCAATGGAGACATTCTCAGGAATATTTTCACTAATTTCTCAGTAAAGGGGGGCATATGTTAACAGAAGCCATTTTAAGAAACAAAAAGGCAAAAAAATAACGATCAGTGTCTTAAAAAAATGTATACCTATTTACACACTGTGGTTTTTAAAACATCACATGTATCTGCAGTGAGCACACATCTTTAAAGGTGTGTGAGCAGAGACAGCTGAAGCACATTGCTGCCAGAGCAGTGAAGCAACGCTACAGAACTACAGAGAATTCCACCTCATGGGAGTCAGTGACTACTATTGCTGCTGTGCACTGAATGGCACCATGTGTTTTAACAGAGGAATTCCACTGGAAACAGAGAGCCTCCTCCCCTAATCTAGACATGATTTAACAAAACATTTTGAGATCTAACACCCGTACAACACCTTTTGTAAGAAAATAGAGAGCAGCTTTCAGCTGCAGTTCTTCTAAACTACTGTAGGAAGGTTTCACTAACACGCTTCCTAAATTGGCAACCATCTGAGGTAATCAATGATGCTGTTAAAATGAGCATCCTTCATTTCTCTCCACCCACAGCAACCGTTGCCTCCTTATTGAGTCCTCTGATGGACAAATCGTAAACCACTTCCTCAATTTTCTTGACATCGTATTTCAGGCCATCGTAACGTTTCCTCAGAGAGTCATTCTTCAGGTTGAGGAGACGGAAGCCAGAATCCAGCTCGTTGATAAAAGTGGAGATGCGGAGAGGGCGAGAATAGTCACCAGCTGTGACACTGTTCACTGCCAGTCTGGACTAAAAAGGGAAGAGCGGAAGCGAGAAGGAATGAGAGGAAGCACACAGGAGAGTATCAGCAGAGGAACCCACCCCAATCATGTCACTATTCTCATCAGTTACTTTACCAAATGAAGCCGTTTTGTTCCACGCAGTCAGGCTACTTATACTTAGATCTACCTTTTTGTTGACCATAATCCTGGATTTTTAACCAAGTGATAGTTAAATCTTAAAATATCAGCAAGGAACAACTCTGGCACACAGAGAGGCAGTTTGCTAGAAGTTCAGATTAAGGCATGTATCGTAACTTCCAGGAACAACTTGGGAAAGTCAGAAAACACTTTTTTTTCAGGTCAGTTTTAACCCAAATATATGCACTAATATCTTCCTTACCAGCTCACTGGCGAGTGTTAATACACCAGAAAGATAGTCTTCAATGTCCAGGTGAAAGCCCCGCTCTCGCTCAGCTTCAACTAAGATGAAAAACAGAGTGGTACTCAGGTGGTACTGCACATGAGCAAAATCCAGTGAGTTAAAATTGCATTTGTTTACTGGAGCTAATATGAAATATCAAATTTATGAAATATTATTACAAAATAAAAGTCAGCCTTTTCCTGTATGTGATGTGATTACTGCCTCTTCTCAGCATTTTGATTTAGCATCTTGTGCATCCTCAACTGGATGTGCAACAGGTTACAATTGATCCAACAGCATAACTGAATTTACATCAATATACAGGAGAAGGATTTGTAGTCATCTTTAGAAAAATATTTTCCTAATTTTTTTCAAATTCTTTGCTCTGTGAGGACACAATTCTCTTACAGCATGAGAATTTAATCTGTTTTCCACACTTCTTAAACACCAAAAACAAAAAGTGGGGAAAATAAGCTCTCATTTTTGTATTATTCTTTTGGTAGATTTACGCAATTTGAATGAATAATCTTCACTGATGAAAAACATTAATGAATAAGTACTTTTGTTCACATTAGATTTGCTGATTTCCACCTTCTAAAAGAATTTGTTGTTCATATAATGAAAACAAATACCAGATTTTGTAACCTATTTCTTGGTAAGAAATGAAGTTCTGCTGTTTCTCTATACCTCTGAAAGCTACAGTGTCTGAAACAGTCACATTTCTCTTCAGTTACAATATTAACTTACTCCCAAGTATTTCTGCAACAGCTTCTCGGGTCACTAACGTTTCTGACTCCAAGTAGACTACAAATGCTGCCAGAAACACCAACCGCTGAAGCACAAACCTCCAGTGCTCATGAAATCTGTTGAAGAACACACCAAGGCAAAGTGTAAGTAAGTAACATCTATTACTGGAGAGCCAGGCAACAAGCATACATTATGTATACATTACATTTTCCACCTTTATGCATTGCACTTCACAGTATTTTTTGCTTATCAAAACACCACCAGCTTCAAGTCACCTCTTCGGTACTCCATAACTTCACCCCCTAGGATACTACACTGGACATTAGTATTTGCTTGCACCTCTCACACACCTACTCAAGTTCATGGAGTTTTTCAGGTTGTCCCACCCACAAGACAATCAGGGCTTTCCCTCCCATCTTCCCTCAGCAGATTTGAGCTGACAAGATTCTTATTCTTTGGAATGTTGCTAGACATCGTCCCCTCCTGGCAACAACAAAACACAAAGGTGACAACTTCATTTAGTGTCTGCAATGCCAAACAGCCATTTCATGACAGATTTAGAGCTCTGTTTTCAGAAATGCCCCAAACCTAGCAACTTCACTGAAATTAATGGAGTAGCAAATGCTCTGCTCCCAGAAACAAGGGTGGCTCCAATAGAACGCTGATTTCTTAAACTTTGCTTTCTTTTTTTAAAAAGCTTATTGAAAAAGAATTTAATACTGGATATTTTTAGTGAAAAATTATGCTTTTGCTCAAACGCTCCATTTATTTTTTTTATCTATGCTGGTAAAAACCTCACACCTCTCTACCATGATTTGCTTTTCAAACAGAAAGAGGCATTTGGCCCATAAATCTTTAAATCATTTTTCCCCAGTAATGATGCCAAATATGCCCAGGCAGCTCCCATATCCATGTCTAGCTGTGTGTGATCCTGCACACCTGTAATACTGATCAGCAGGAAACTTGGTCTTCAGAGATTCCAGCTGCGTTCTCACTGTACTGAAGTGTTCACGAGCCTTCTGACATTTCTTTGGTACTGAAAAAGAAACAGTGCAACATTCAGTACTTGACAGAGAACAGGGGTTTATAAACAGTATTCTAGCGTAGACAGCGCTACTTACAACCTTTTCTTGTCCAAGATTGATCCCAAATGTCAGCAGACTATCTAAGAAACACTCATTGCTGCACCACAAGTCACACAGGTAGAGGAGAAATAGTCCCGAGGCCTGGGCTGTCTAATCTGCTCTCGTCCTTAGTTCCAAACTTGGGCCAAAACGCCCCAGTGTTATTTAAGAATCACTGCTAATCATGACTAATTACTGCTGCTGTAAAACTTATGTCATGGATGAAGAACCCATTCTGTAATGGACACTGACAGAAGAAAACACTAGGAACGGACTTGTACAGTCAAAGGAAAAGCAACTTTTCTTTCTCCATTTTAAAATCTTACGGTACTTTCTTCTTATTGATCAGTTAGGTTAGATGAGGCAAAACATCCCTTGAGGAGACTGCATTTCCTGCTTTCAAATGATGTATTTGAAGAAAAGGGATTGCAGCCGGTCCAATGTACGTTACCCTTCTGCGGAGAAACGGTCTCTTGTTTTGCACCACCCACTGCCACCTCCTGTTCACTAACGCGAGTTACAGCCACACTGCGCCCACAGCACCAGCGCCCACAGAACTCATCAAACCAGCATTTCTTAACTGCAGCCTTCTCAGAAATCCTGGTCGTGGCCCAAGGAAGGCAGAAGATCAACCCGACAGGCTCTCCTGCATCTTGAGTACAGAAGTTAGGATTACTTCAACAAGATGCATAGAAGCTAAATCTGAAAGCTGCAATGAATGCTTTTTATCAAAAAAGCCCTACTAGGAGTTACTTCAGTGTGTTACAAAAACTTCTTTCAATTAATAAGACATATTTTCTGTTAAAAAAAAAAAAAGAGGGAGGGTATTTAAAATTAAAAGCTTCAGGAAGCAGAAGGTGAAAGTGCTCCATGTGGCAGCTGGAATGAAAGAAATGTGTGAAGTTCACTGACAACTGCCCTTTGTTCACAACACCACCATCCTCAAACTATGGTGCCTGCCTCAGTTGTGTAATCTGTCGTGTGGCAGTTGGGGACAAAGTAAGGAATAAATTTGTATTTTGGTTTCTGTCAAAAGAACCTGTGGCAAAAAAAAAATAAAAATCTTTACTGCAAAGTTTCAGACAACAGCGCCCAACAATACACATATAACCTCCCAACTTCAAACTATCCTTGTCCCTCCTCAGATACCACCAGTGATGTTTTGCTAAACTTGACACAATGTGTTTTGAGAGCAAAGACATACTCAGTTGACTTTCAGCCTCCAAAGACCCTACCTGTCACTCAGACTCACATCAGCTGACAGCAGGCTGCAGCACACACTGCCCTGAAGAGCTTCCCGAGCAGTTCTCAAACTCCACTTTGGACAGGGAGCAGAGGAAGCTGAAAGAGAGATCCTCCAACCCTCTTTGGGAGGCTGCTGGCCTAAGGCTTTGCTGGTTTTCCTTCCTTTCCCTAGAACTGAATAAAGGCTGGGGCTGAAAGTGCTTACCCCACAGCTAAACAGTCTCACGCTCAGCGCAGAGAGAGAACACAGAGGAGCTGGCACTGTGACACGGCTGTTGTCGGTTGTAGGTGGCTGCCCCACAGTAGGAGAGGTTAGATGAAAAACTCAACAGGTTTAACCAAGAGGTACTTTAAGTTCCCAGAGAACAAAGGAAAGACATTGTGCAAGATAAGATTTTAAATACCACTGACTGGCATTCAAGGACAGGAAACAGCCCTCCATCGAACTTCCAGCTGCCTGTAGTTCTAACAGAGCTCGTGGCGCCCCTCAGCCTTTTCTTTGGTAGAATGTATTGCTCAGTCTGGTGCAAATCCCTTCCCTGTTTTCACCAGCCCTCTGTTGTCTCCTCGAGTTTTCATCACTCTGCCTCAATTGATGATGCAAGAATAATTACAAAGGATCAGCCAGCAGGCTGTGGGAGAAAAAGTCATCTTCCACTTATACTGGCATGAGGGCCAGGCCACAAGAAGCAGTACAGCTTCTGGTGGCGGCAGCAGCAGCCTAAACCATCGACAGCAATACAGCTGCAGTCACTAAGTATCATTAATTACTATGTCACCTGTGACCTTGTAATAATTAATAGTATTTTTGCTTTTTTAATTAGTTACTAGTTTATATAGTTTATTTATAATGTAATGTTTTTATAGCTCAATATAGTCTATTAATAGTGTTAATAATTTTACTTACATCTTGGAACAAATAAATATAAGGCTGTCTAGCCAGAACTCTGTTGCAATGAATAATCCTCCCTTTCATAGTTACAAGAGGCATTGTTTATCCATCTACCAAGGAAGAAATATTCTAGTTTCTTAGTAAAAATGTGATACTGACTCAAAGAACAAGATGCGGTACTAAGCCCAACAGCCATTTAAGCGCACTACACTGGCAGAACCACAACCGTTGCGAAACAAAAATGTAGTCTGAACACAGGACATCTGGTAAGTGCTATTTATCCCCCTAACAATCCTTCTGTTACCCGGCATTGTATTATTTTGCGGTAAACCTTTATTAATCTAAATGTTTATTTACTTTATTATGCTTGTAATCAATGACAAACTGACAGAACTACTATCATGAGTTAATTCCTAACCTATTATACATATATTCATTAGCATAGCAAGAATTATAAGCTGAGGTCTGGGGTTTTTTTTACTGGTGTGGGGGTGTGTGTGTTTTTTTGTTGTGGGTTTTGGGGTTTTTTTTCCCACTTTAACTATTACAAATCTTTTCTCAGACTCTGCAAGTTCCAGGAGCAGCTCTCTCCAGGAATTAAAAATCAAGTGAAAATACACTGAGCTGCACAGTGGTCTCTACCATTAAATGCGGGAAAGCAGCCCCTGAAGTTGATATCCAGACAAAAAAACTGTCACAACACCCACAGGTTTACTCAGCTTAGAAAAATGAGTGCATGCCGTGTAAATTAACCGATCAGTAGTTTTATTTTTTAGCACTGCCAGATTTCCTACGCAGATGGAAGCTGCACTTGTCCACAAAGGTCAAATCTCAGGTGTTGTACATTGCTTGACCCTCTCAGAGGCCAGAGAATTCCCAGGCCTCCAGCTCTAGCATGAATGTGCTGGCAAACAGCATCAGGCTGGTAACAACCAGTCAGCTCTACAGGTGAATAAAACAGCACCTGATAAAATTTAGTCTTCTATTCACCTTCAGAGGGTGGCCTGCAGATTTCTCCCTTTCCCAAATTCCTCTCAAGACCCTTCAGGAAAGTCAGACTGGTTGCTTCTTCTCAGGAGATACTCATTGACTTGAAAAAAATAGCTTTCAAGTTGCACATTTAAGGGAAAAAGCTGTTTATTCCACTAGTTTCCCCAGTAAGTTGAAAAATGGGGACAAGGGATCAGAAGCTGCAGATTTGACATCTAGCTCTATAGTGCTGTTCTCATGGCCCAGAGGAAATTGTTTAGCCCAGACACATCATGTCTGACATCTTAAACAAATTTGGGCTGAAAGCAAGGAACCAGGCTAGCTACAACCCAAACCTCAAAAACAGCCGAACAATGCCAGCTGCTGCTCAAATGTACGAGGACAGGTTCTGCTTTATCAGCCTTTGCAAATTCCCTTTATATTTTGCCACACTAAGCAGATTTTTATATATGCGTACATGCACACAGAGTCAGTCTCGTACAAACCAGACGAAAGCTTCCCCCCCTCAACCTGAACACCCCCCCTAAGGCACTGGGGATCACGTCTTTTTGGGAGACGGGGTGATGAGATGCGGAAAGGGCTACAAAGGCCCAGCAGGTAATGGTAAAATTAGCAGAATGTAAAGCTCTACATCGCGTCGCTTAGAGGAAAGCCTGCGGGCCAATTCGACGACCTAGGAAGCGAACACCTGTGGAAAGAACACCCCTGTGCCGGGACAGCGATGTGCCAGGCTGGGGAGGGGAGGGAGGGACCACGCAGCGCGCCCCGGGGATAGCAGCCCCTGCCACCGGCGGCCTGCGAGCGCCCCGGGGATAGCAGCCCCTGCCACCGGCGGCCTGCGAGCGTCCCGCGCCGGGCACCGCGCCCGCCTCCCCCCCGACCCGCGGCAAAGGGGCGCCCGTGAGGGCGCTGAGGGGGGACCCGCCCGCCGCCACCGCCGCCCCCCCGGGAAGCGGAGCGCGGCGCCGCCGGCGGCTGGCGGGCAGCCGTGCGGGACTCACTGGCCTGGAAGCCGTCTCCCTGGTGCACGCCCTGCAGCAGCGTCAGGATCTCCCGGGCCGTCTGCTCCAGCGCCTGCACCACCTTCCGGATCTCCTGCGGGCACAGGCCGCCGTCAGGCGCGGCACTGCCCCGCCCCGCGCCCCCCCGGCCCGGCCCGGCCCCGCGCCCACCTCGCGGATGTCCTGGTCGGCGGTGAGGACGCCCTGCAGCGCGATGAACATGTCGCTCACCGACATGGTGCCACCGCCTCCCGCCCCCGGGGCCTTTCGCGCCCGCAGGTGGCCTTCGCCGCCGCCGGCGCGGGGCTGCCCGTGCCGCGCCTGACCGCGCCGCGCCGCAGCGGCCAGAGGAGCCGGGAGGTTGGCGGCGCCGGCGGGTGCCCGCGGGGAGCTGCTCGCCCCAGCGGGGGGCTCCGCGCCTCAGAGCCCGCCCCGGGGGGCCGCGCTGGCCCCGCTGACGTGGTGGCGGTGCCGGGCCCCGTAGCTGGGCGACCGCGCCCCGCGCCTGCGCGCCCTTACCGCCGCCTGCCGGGGCAGTGACGCGCTTCCGGCGGCGGCGAGCGCGGCATGGAGGGGGCAGCGGGGTCGGGTGCGCCTGCACCGGCATCGTTCCTGGCCTTGGAGCCGCAGCTGCAGCGCGAGTTACAGCAGAAGGTGCAGCGGGCCAGCAAGAACCGGGCAGCCAAGGTGAGCGGGGCCCGGGGCGGCGCGGCCTGGCCTGGCCCAGCCCGGCGCGGCCTGGTCTGATGCGGCTGCTTGTGCCCCGCAGGAGGAGCTGACGCCGGGCGTGGTGTACGTGGGGCACCTCCCGCGGTGGCTCTGCGAGCCGCAGCTCTACCAGTACTTCCAGCAGTTCGGCACCGTGACGCGGCTCCGGCTCTCGAGGAGTAAGAAGGTAAAACGCGCCCAGCCCCCGCGGCGCTCTGGGGGCCCGGACCGGGCCGCCCCCGAACGTGCCGGGCCGCCCCTCCGCTCGCTGGGGGCGCCCGAGGCACGGCGGTGCGCGCTGCGGGCCGCCTTAGGCTGGGCCGTACAGTCCCGTGGAGCCTCTGAGGCCTCCTCCGTGCCCGGGCTGCCGGGGCGGTGAGGTGCCCCCGGCAGCCCCCCGCGGCCTGCCCGCCCCCACCCCCCGCCTGGGCCACGTGGGGAGCTTGGGTGCGGTTTCACGAGTGAGCAGAGGGGCGCACCGTGCTTAACGCCCTGTCTTCAGAATAATGCTTCCAGAAGGAGCGTCGGGCTGCTGGCGTGAGTCCCGAAATTGCAAATAGGCAGTTTCAGCAGCAGTTAGTGTAGCACCTTTTTTTTTTCCACGACTAAATACACTTATGTGAGAAGTGTTGCCAGAATAGACTAATTAAAGGTGGAATGTGAAATGTCATGGAAAACGCTCCGCCCTAGGGTTCGTGTTGCTTTGTGCTCAATAAATTTAACAACTACCATTTCTGGATTTATAAACGCACTATAATGTTGCTATATAAGCTTGGTAACAACAGAACAGCAGTAATGCAGGGCAGCTTTTTTTTTTTTTTTTAAATAAGTATTGGTGCACAGTTTGTTTCATATGCAAATATATATTTATGAATATGCCATACCAATTTAGGACTAAATCTGATGCTTTTCGTGTTTTCACTAAACTTCAAGAAATTATTTGTGTTTAGCTGAGAAAGGGCTCTAACTTTGAAAGCGTAATGTAATTTTCCTGTAGTTCTTCAAGTATCAAAGCATTGTTTCAGATTTCTTTCTGTCGTTGCTCACAGACTGGAAATAGCAAAGGCTATGGATTTATAGAATTTGAGTCCGATGATGTGGCCAAAATTGTTGCAGACACAATGAACAATTACCTGTTTTCTGAAAGATTGCTAAAGTGTAAGTATAAGCTGAAGTGCAAGTCCTCTAGCTTGCAACAGAAATTCATAGTTATATGTGTTATTTTTTTGGACTGTCTGGAGAGTTTTTAATGAAGTCGTGTCCCAAAAGGGCTTTATGTGGGACTGAGCTTTCTATTCCTTTTCTTTATGTGTATGTTTCATGAGAAGGGTAGCTCTGCTATAACTTGGTGTCATGTGTTTGTGATACAGGTCAGTTCATATCTCCTGAAAGGGTCCATGAAAACCTCTTCAAAAACAGTAACAAAATATTTCGGAAGCCTTCTCTGCCAGCAGTCAGGCGGTACAATAAGATACGTTCACTGGTTCAGAAGGCACGGATGACAAAGCGGCTGCTACGGAAGGAGAAACTTTTACGGAAGAGGCTGGCTGAAAAGGGGCTCGATTATGACTTCCCAGGATTTGTAAGTTTGACATTGTTTCAACGAGTGTTTTGTCTAAACACTCGTTTTAGTGTTTAGAACTAAACATGTTCCTGAGATTGTGCTAAATATGTGAAAATCATGTGGGTTTTGTGCAGCTGGTAAAAGAACCTGGAGCACCAGGGAGGCCTACTTGCTTTAAGAACTGTATAGAAGCTCCTGGAAATTAGTGTAGGGCTGTTGCTGGTTTGCCCTGTATGTATATGCGGGTTTACTTTTGGAGCAAAGGGAAGACATTCTTTTTTTTCTGTTAGTATGAACAGTTGGATAGTCTGTGGTTTTAATATTTGACTCTAGGTCACTGAAGATAGAGTTTTTGCCCAAACCCTGTGGGAGGCTTTGGCAGGGTAGATCCCAAGACTAGACCGTCCATCCATAGATCCTGCCTATGCTAACAAAGGACATTGCTCATTTGCAGAGTGCTTGGGTGAAGTACCTGAATTTTAAGCAATGCTGATTAACATGGTATTTTTCTTAAATGCACAGTAGCAGGTTTTCTTACATCACTTTGGGTGGTTTTGTTCAAACAAGATCACCTCTGTAGTGCTGTAAGTAATCTTACTAATGCAAAGCTTTTGTAGTTATGAGGCAAAGAAACCTCTAGATACAAACAGGGAAGTTTGTAGTGATCCACCTGATCTGTTTTGCTTCCTAGGCTGCACAGGATCTTTCCATAAAGAGAAAAAAAGTTAAAACATCCAAGCAATCAAAACCAAACGTTTCTTTGAGCAGCCAGGTAAGACCCAATGGTCCTAGTGGTGCCAAGCACCACGCTCCACCATTCACACTGGGGCAGATGTTTCAAGTCTGCAACTGGTATCTTTGTATTAATTTCAACACCTGAAAACGTTTATGTTGTTTGATTGAGAGATTTTTGTGCCAGAAGTAGCTTCTTTAAGATGGATTAACATTCTTGAATGGGGGAGGTTGGTTGTATCCTCTCAGTTCTTTCTCTTGCACAAAGTATTTAACAGCAAAGGCTTCCGCTCAGCGTGTTGTAACTAGCAGTGCTTGTCCGGAGGTGTGTCCAGGCAGTGGTGTGTCTGCTGACAGCTATTCAGGACTAACTAGAGGCTGGAGAAACACAGGGTACTGGGGGCAGTCACCTGTACACCACTTACACCTGTGCTTTAAACTGGCACGAGCTGACTTCCTTACTGGCATCCTTCTGTTGGTCTGTGCTACCGTATAATACCAGGCTGTTTTGAAGAAAGGAAGTTGAACCATTAATACAGTCTAGTGCTGTCTGTCCCCGTTTACATGCTATGCTGTCCCTCCTCCCTCGAGCCCTCCAGGCATGGTATTCCAGTATTTTGAAAACTAATGTTGGCTAAAAGTAGCAGTGGGATGAAAGGAAAGCTCAGGTCATCAGGACTGAGATCTGGGATACTGACAATCTGAAAAGTCTGTAAGGTGTTAACATTTCTGTTTTGTTTCATCGCTGATGTGAGTTTGGTTTTGGTTTTTTTAGTGTTGCTGCATTTGCTTGTGTAAACTGGGACAGGGCTGGTTGTGAGGAAGAGAGGATAAGTCATACGTTCAATCAACTGAGTTCTGAGAACTTAAGGAGATAATGAAGCTGGAACGTTTCAGCTCTGCTGTGGGTTGAGTGTGGCATTTCTGTACGCCAGTCTCAGATACACTGTCCCTGCCCCTGATTCTTTTCGTCTTGGCATTACTGGTGCTTTGAGTCAGGAAATACAAAGTTTAGAAAGCAAATTTGCATAATGATATGTTAGAAAACATGAATTAATTACATTTGCCTTTCACTTACACTTTTTTGAAGATGACTTTTTTTTGTCTGAAGAAGTAATGTCTACAAAAATAGCTAGTTATAAAAATAAAACTATTTTCCCTCATGTGTGGAAGTTCTGAAGGAGAGCCGGACTGAGGTGCCCTGTGGTACCACAGAGGCTGTGACAGCTTTCTCTGGCAGATGCTTTGCAATGAATTGTGTTTTTCTGATCTCTTCAGGATCCTACTCCGGTCTGTACTCCAACAGTGCTTGAGCGCCGGAAAGGTTCTCAGATGGATGATGATGCAGAGGACAATGAAGTAACTCTCAGACTGCCCCCTACCAGTGTAAAGAATGCTGTGCAGAGACCAAAGAAGCAGCCAAGAAAAAGATCAAACCTGAAAAAACAAAAATAGACTTAAAATGTTGGTGGCTGTAGCCATGTTTTTTCTCAACTCAAAAACTGTTGACGTGGAGCTTCTTCTAGAGGTTCTGCTGCCCTGGCTTGGTTCGTCTTGACTAGACTGTTTCAGTCTTTCCTAGGCACGGTATCGGTTCACAAATCGTCCCCCTCCTGTTTAGCCGTGAGGGGACCTACAGTCTTTTTTGCCTTTGAAGATTTTCTTGACTTTGTGCTCACAAGTGCCCATGCTATGACACACCTACAGTCATGCCAGAACCTTCAGTTAATTCTGTAACTTGTCTCTAGTCCTCGCTGTTTTGAAAGAAAATGGGAGAGGCTCTTCATTCAGAGCTTGCTGATGCGGGCTGTATCTTACATTTATAATTAATGATGGGTGATAAAAGAATTAACCATTTTTCAGCTGTGTTGGCTCTTGGTAGTGGTTCTTCTGTTTAACTGAATATCTGCGTTTCATGCAACTGCTCACGTATTTATACAAATAGAGGGCGTGGGATTTTTTTTCCCCAATGAGAATTTAATCTCCTGTTTGCGATCAGTCAAGGTCTGCCTCTACTGTCCAGGGCAGAGGCAGAATGCCATAGCTGGATAAAGCCAGTGTCTTTCAACCCTGCTTTCGGCAATACTTGGGAAACAGCCTTTCCCAGGATGTGGGCTTGGAAAGGCCTGGGATTGGGAAGGTGGTCAGAAGAGACAGGAAGATGGCTGAAGTCACTTGCATTCAAGATGCCCATTCCTTTCACTATGCAGGCAAAAGATTTGTCTTTGAGAGTGTACCCTACTGTGGAGAACATAGGGTGACTGTTCTGTTGGCTGGTGGCTTAGCCAGAGTCACTGCTATGCTCTTGTTCCTCACACACTTGTGTAAAAAGCGTTTCACTCTGCAGAGGTCCCAGGTGTGCACGTGCTGACACTGTTTTCTGCTCGGGCTGACCAGGCAAAGGTAACTTGCTAATTCTCTGGGGTTTTGTGTGCCATAAATGTGCTGTTGCCTGGTTCAGAAAATGTTCAAGGAACTGCAAAGTGCAGCTGCTTCTAGAGGGACTTCTTGCTTAACTGTGGAGATGAGCACATGGTGACAGCTAGCTTATGTACAGCTGTTCTCGGAGTGAGCAAGGCTCTTTGAGAAGATACATCAGTAATCAGAGCAGTCTTGGTTGTGTTGGGAATTCTGTTGTTCTTTGAGCCCTGCAGCAGCTGGCACCTGTATCTCAGTTTCACTGCCTCTGTGAAACAAGGGTATCTTCTGCTTCAGGGAGTGCTAAGCACATCGCAATATTGTAATAAGCCTCTGGGAGGGTGAACCAGGAATGGCAAGGCAGGTTTTTGTCACAAGTAGTACAAGTTCAGAGTATGAGTGTAGCTTTTTGTTGTGCATCAAGATTTATTCTTGTTCCTACATAGCCTGTCATAGCTGACTGCAGATAACCACTCCTGTTTGGAAATGCAGTTTGATTGTGCATTTAGAATTTGGATTTTATTGCAAATCTGAGACCTGCAGAAATTAGTACCTAGCCTTGATCTTTTATCATCTGAGATAAAATGCTTTCTGCTGCTGTTGGCTGTAGGTCAGGCTTGGCAGAAGATTTCAGAGGAAAGCCCAGGTGATAATAACCGGCTGCTCAGGTAGGTGGTTGGCACTAATTCCTTGGCTATTTTAAGACTTGGGCTCTTGGCAGAGAAGAAGAAATCTGAACCGTTGGCCTGGCTAATTCTGTCCTGTTTGGCCTGATCACTTGAATAATCATGTGATCGTACTGACATTCTCTTGGTGACTCGGATTGCTCTCCTTTGTTACTCTAAATTGTCAGGGAAGCCACTTGGATGAGTGTGTCTTTATCAAATGCTTGTCATTTTGAGCACGCTAGGGAAATCTGTTGATCAGCCCATTGGTCACTGACAGTCCTTGCCTTCTGATACCAGTGTTGCTGCATACGTCTGCAGGCTTTATTCTCTGTGCATTGTTTGATGTGAAACAGGCAGTGTTTACACATCAAACCTGTGGAAAATACATCCTCAGCTAAGATCTGAGATGAATGTGATCAGAGTGGGTGGCAGAAATTGCCTGTCTGCTAGTAACTGACATGCAGCTCTGAAAAAAGTTTTCTACCTTGACCTCATACAGCAGACAAGGAGCAAAATGCATCTGCCCAGAATGGACAGTTTGCTTTAAAAATCCGTATTTCTGACTTTGTGTTGTGCAAGTGAAGTTGGCTGTTTGGTCAAGATGAACAAGAAATGTGGCTGCACCTTCTCGTGTGCAGAGCTGAATCTCTTGGGTACAGTCTGACACGGTGGGGCAGCATGCTTCAGTTAGGTGGACGCACGCCACCCTCCAATGAACGCAGTACAAGATTTCCTGGGAAATTACCTCCCAGATTTGTAAAGAAACCTGTCTAGTCTGGGTAGTTTGGAGTGGCTGGCTGCATTGGTGTGAGTAACGCATCTTTAACACAATTTAAGAATATGAGAGAAACCTGGTGTGGATCTTAATCAAATATGCCCATCTCTTTGGTGCTGCCACAAATACTTCTTCTGAGGCTGTTGAGTTATCAAGCTGCTTTTAAGAAAACTTAAGTTTATCTAGAGCAAATTATCCAGTGCAGTTCACCAAAGCTGAGCAGCTGCCTTCCTGTGCTTCCCATTCCAACGCCTTGGCCTGCAATAGGAACCTGGAGTTGCTTTCTTCCTACTCTGCTTCTGCTGCTGTGCTCTTTGTGCCCAGTGTTCTGCCCCTGTCTGGAAGGCTGTGTCTGCTTGCTGCTTTCTTCTGTGTTAGATTCTGGTTTCTTTCCACGCTGCTTGCTGTGCCTGCATGAGTTTACAGGGACTTGGGCTTCTCCAGCTCTCTTGAAAAGGTGTGTGCCTTTAAGCTAGCACCCTGGTTGCTGCTCACACTCCATATTCATGTAGCAGTTTGAGCCTCGGGAAGAAGTTCCAGAAAGCTGCACTTACAATAATGTTTGCTTCCTGCTGTATTTTTCCTTTCCCTTCCTTTTGTGTATTGGTCTTCCTTCAATTGAGATCAACTTAGATGGGAAATCTGAAAAGCAAGGAAACAAAATTCTGTGCTGTTTGAGTAAAGCGCAATACCCAGGCTACAGCAAGGAACTCTCAGCAGAAGGGCAGCTTTTCTTGGTGATGGTTTCTGGTTTTAGGCTGCCTGTGTTATTAATATACTGCTGTCCTGGGAGATGTACATAAGCAGAAATACAGACACCTGATACTTGCCAAACATAGTTTCCGTAGCAAGTGGACAGACGTGCTGTGTCATGAGTTATGCCTCAGTCCTCGCACTGATTTTTATTTCTCATCTTTTCAGTCATTTTTCCATCTTGGACAAACACAAACCTCCTGGCCACTGATTTTAGAGCGGTCTGTGAGTTGGTTTTAGTGGATGCTAGAAGTGTTGGAGCTTTGGTTTCAAGACATGACTTGCAAGCTCTCTGCCTTTCTGTCATGAATGACTTCGTGGAGGTTTTTTACTGAACACCTATGTATGTAGTACAATTTTCAAGCTTCAGAAACGCGGAGATGCTAGCAAAGTCTGCTAACTTACACTTGATTATTCCAATTTCTCTGTTTTGCAGGAAGGAGACCTGGGCATAGGGAGTGCACAGCATTTCCCAGCACATGAAGCACTGGAAATAAAAGGAATGGGGTGGGAAGAAAAGCAGAAGTGGCTGTAAAAAAGAGGGGAGAAAGGAATAATGAGGCTAGTGCTCACCTCCAGAGAAAAATGCATTGGTGAATTTGGCAGGGTTACACTGCTTGAAATTAAAGATGCAATTCAATGTTTTTCCTATTTGTTTTGCCTGTTGGATGTGCTGTGGGATGCCCAGGCTGCACAGTGTGTCAGGAATGTGCTGCAAACCATGGTCCAAGTGCTAGTGTTCACTCAGGAGCCCTGAGTGGCGGAGGAGAGCACGCTGGGCAAGAGACACTTGCTCTTGCCAGTAACAAGCCTGTTTGCTTTCATACCTGGCTTCTAAAATGGCTGCAGCCCCGGGGAACAAAGCTAAAACCTGTCTGCAGGTAGTTCGTGGTGCAAGGGGGGGTTTGTGCACGGCTCTGAGGGGTGACATCCTCTCCAATTAAAGTGCCAGTGAGAGAGAGGGTAGTTCTAGCAAATTCCTCCTCTCCCAGATTTCTCTTTGGAATGTTGAGGTGTTTGGTTCTTGCTTTGTGTGTGTGATGCAGCTGGCCAGGGTAGGGCTGTGTTGTGTGAGGTGCTGCACATGTCCCTGCCCTGGGCAGGGCATTGCAGGTGAAAGCCAGTCAAGCGGGTAACAGGAGTATGGTGGATGTGACCTCCATTAGGTGTTTTGCAGGAATACCCACAAGTCCTCCTCTTGGACCAGACTCCTTCCTTGTCCAAGATGCTCTTTAAATGCATCCTGTTTTCCAGAGTTCACAATCTAACCCACAGTGTCTTGAAATGTCCAACTCCAGGCAGCAATAATCTGCACCTTCTTGGCCAGAGATGTGGGGGGGACCACCTCAGGGCGCTGCTGGAATGGTGGCAACAGGGAGGGCCCTTCTGTGCGTCAGGCTGCTGCCTGCCACCGCTAATCCAGCCACATCCCTCTCTGCCCAAGGCCGGCAGCTGTTAGAGTAAGCCAAGGAGATGGTTAACTGCATGAGTGAGGATCACTAAAGCGAAACATTTTCTCCCATGCAGGGTGCAGCAAGGCCTGTCATTGCTTCTCCCACCTAGCACTAATTAAGCAGATGGCAGGGACTGAGATGCTGGCTGTCCTGGGAGGTTTGGACTGGTTACACACCTGAGTGTCTGTGGACGGTGAAAATGTTTGGTTATAATTGTCTTCAAATGTCGTGTTGAAGGGAGCAGGCAGGATTATAAGGACAAATGCTGCAGGACTTTGAGGCAGCAAGGTGGGTGTCTGCAGTGAGCCGCAGGCACTGGGGCCACCACTTTTCCATGGCTGCACATTTGACCCATCACGTGGACTCTAGGGCCTGGCTTGGATTTGAGACTTGTTTTAAAGAACAGGGAGGAGAAAACCAAAACAGTTTTTTAGGATAGTGATTCTGGAAAGCTTTGGTTTTTTCTATGCCTTTTTCTAGTGATGACGGAGAGGAGGGCTTGGTGAGCAGGTACAGACCTGGAAATCAAGCGGCTTGCTCGGTGGTGTGGCATTGCTGCCAGTTTCCTGCAAGTACTTGCACAAACCCCTAGCTTGCCTATGTTTTGGTTTCTTTAAAATGAACAGGGAAGCTGAGGTACTTCTGTGAGCGTGGCTTTGTATGGCTGGAAGTGTTGCACCATTCCGAGAGTAAAGGCAGTACCTTGCCTCTCTGTCTTCCTTGCTCGGTGTACTCGGAGTTACCATTTCTTGCCAGCACGCCTGCAGAAGGCAGTTGCATGGTTGGGAGTGAGCAGGGGGTCTGTGCCAGTTGTGCAGCAGCAGCAGCACAGCTGCTTTGTTGCCTGCAGCATTTTTATTTCTGTTGACATGCGAGCTAGAAGGCATTCAGGATGACTTTTGGGTGCTGGACTGCATTTGCAGGTCTGCCTGTTAGAAGAGCTGGGTTCATCTGCCTGGAAGCAACAGACAGAGGAAATGCAAGGCAAATCTATAAGGTTTTTCCCTCAGCTGTCCCACACAGAGACATGTTTGTGGTTTATTAGCTGGACAATTGTTAAAGTGCATGCTATTGAACTGTATCCTGAAAATCAGACTCTGGGTTTGGAGCTGCTTGGAGCTGCTGGAGCTTTGTGACTGGACTGGCAGGAGCTGTGCAAGTGCAAAGGACTAGTTTCAGAGGCAGTATGGATTCTCCTGAGGCAAACCTGTCCATTGGTGTAATGTCAGTGCAGCCACATCAGATGATTCACAGCCCAAGTTTTTATCCTGAGAACTACTAGCTCAGCCTTTTTTCCCCATGAGCTCGTAATTTTACAAGATGAAATCCTGGTGTGTTAATATGTAGTATAGATTCAGTCAGTCGGTGGTTAAGAATCATTTGGAGTTGGTGATTTGAACGATTGGTTTTGAGTGGGCTGCCGGTATATGTTTGCTGTGCTGCTGTTCAATGTCAGCCCTCCCGTTGCATTTTGTAAAAGCTTCCATTAATTTCACTAGAAATCTGCATTTGGGGTGAAGGGTGACCTAATCTTTAAAAAGGATCTTAATCCACTTAGCCTGTCTTGCAAAGCTCAGCATTTTTTCCTTGTCAGAGGCAGACTGCATTCCTAACCTTGATGTGTCACTTTCCAGTTGGTTTAATATTTGGGTGAGGATACAAAGGAAATGTTTTTCAAAGACTAAAAGAGTTCATGCTGCTAAGGTATGTGCAATGTGTGATGTGCAAGTACAGAAAAGGAGATATGAGCATAATTTTAAGTGGGTGGTGGAAAAAAGATAAAATAACACCAGCAGATGACTATAGAGAACAAGCACAGGAAGAGGTAAATCCAGTTGAAAGAGTGTAAATAGGGAGTTATGAGGGAAAAGGAAGTGGAACTGTAATGTTAATTAATGTAGTTTAAGTGTAATATAAAAATAGGGTTGCTCTTAGTTTGATCTGTAAATGTGCCTTCGCAGAGGCCTGAGGGCAGCCAGGAAAAATGTGGTCTCCATGCAAATACGAGGCCTAGTGCCTATGCCTTGCTAAAACTACAGATCTAGGCTACTGCGTTAAATCTAGCTCGGGTCGGAAAGGGTGGAAAGCTGTTGCCAGTAGCCTGTTCAGTTTTGGGGGGTTTCAGCTCAGACTCCAGTCACAAAACGAAGAATGCCACAATTAATGCTAATTGGTACCTTCCTTGATGTTTTGGCCAGGGAGAATGAGTTCCCTGCCTCCCTGGAGGCAGTCACTCCAGGTCAGAGGAAGAGGCCCATGGGGATATTGCATGGCTCAGGACATTCAGGCCAATGGGAAATCTCAAATCAAACCCAATTCACGCTGCATGAGGACTACCTGCTTTGTATGTGATGTTTCTCCCTGGGTGGCCAAATTTCTGCAAGGAGCGAACACACGCAGACGTGCCCATGTGCACACGATGAGCCTTGAAGCCATTTGCTCACTTGCCTTGAATCAAAACCTTCTGCTCTCGCGTTTTCTTTTCTGTTTGGTGATTGAAGCGAAGCTTCATGTGCCTTCACGTGGGAGTTAAGTGGGTCAGCGGGCTGCTTTGTTTGTGGCAGCTCTCACGTGGAAAAAGCCTGATGCAAAACGCTGAGGTTTGGCAGGAAAGTGCCAATTAAAGATAGCGGTGCAGGAGCATATTGTCTGAGCTGAAAGTGCTCGAATCTGGGGCTGTGACAACTGTCGTGTGCAGAGGAAAGAATGAGGAATTATTAAATTTAATGTTGATCTGAGGTACCTAGTGCCTTCCCTGTTGCAAGTGTTTGTTCTCACGCAGTGTAGACAAGGCATTTGTTCCCCGTTTCACAGGTAAGGTGAGGGGTAGAGGAGGTGAGTCACACAGGGAGCCTTTGCCAGGGCGGGATCAGGAACACTCAAGCTGGGTGCTTGGGCTTCACCTGGTGTCGGCCTGTGTTATTTATCTTTGTGTCAGCAGCAGTCCAGCCTTCTTATCACTGCACATGTCTGTTCAGGTGACGAGTACAGGAGATGTAAGTGCAGAGAGGTGGCAAAGTGAGAGATGCAGTGTTACATTGAGTCGAGTGAAGTTTTTCTCCCCCTCAGCCATGCAACGGTCAAGTTGGGACAGCATGTAAAGGAAATGTGGCTTTCTAAGTCTGCCTGGCAGCGTGCTCAGCTGCAGGGAAGCAACCCAGGGACCGCCAGGCTTTGATGCTGCTATCTTCTGCTGTCATGGGCAACTACATCATCATACTGTCATCCAGAAGTGAATATATTGCTCCTTGGAGCACTTGGCCCTTAGATTCCCAAGCAGACATTGTGCAAAAGGGCCCTGAAGGAGAAGAGAAGAGCAGATCACTCAGGTATAGGTATAGTCAGTGTTTCTGCTGAAATAGAGCCTCTCTTCCTCCCAGTCCATCCCTTTGCTTCCCACTGGTTCTGTTTTATTGATGTGTTTTTGTTTGAAAGAGCAGCATTGGTAAATGAAAGCTAGGATATCCATAGTTCCTTTATTTTAAATAAGCTTTCAGGCTTTATTTTTCCCTTACTTGGAGCTTTCTGTGCCCTCGCTGCAGATGTCCATTACCTGATCTCCTGTTTTATGTTGCAAATGGACTGTGCTTTATTTTGCACGTGTATAGGCACACACCTCCTACTTATGATGAACCAGACCTTTCTCAACAAGCAGGGAACAGTGTACTTTGCAGGTGGACTGATGACAGAGATAGTGCAGCTTCACTGGAACAGTATCCTGTCAGGAGGCAGATGTTCCTTCCTTTCTGCTGCACTAGTCTGTCTGTGTTGGGAGATCCACATGCAAGACAGGTAAGTTAAGTGCTGATCTTTCAGAAATGAGAGCATAGTGAGATGTACCTTTATTTAGGTATGTTATTTATAAGGGTAATGCCAAATGCCTGTTGTTAAACCACTGGAAGTGAAGTCCTGGTCAAGCAGTCACGTGTGATGGTGGCAGCTGCTCCAGTGGTTACTGTTGTTTCCATCATTTAGAGTTCTTTCTGCACCCCAGGGTGAATCCCTAAGGACTGGTTAAAACCAGCATGGTTGTTACCTAATAGTAACTTTGGAGAAGCTGAGGTATCTATGCAGATTGGATTCCATCCGGAAGGTTAAATCTGGTTGCCCTTGGGGTGTCCCAACATGCCTTCATTGGTGGGTTTCCATTGAGAACTGGCACAGGCAACAGACGCATCTGTTGTAGATGATGCTTGGATTAATGCTGATTGATGTTCCTTTGAAAGTTGATGGACTGCACAGTATAATCAAGAGCCGCTTCTGAGCAGAATTAAAGAAAATTGAGATGCTGTGAGACTCTAAAAGAAAGCAAAAAAAAAAATCTATGAAAGGACTGTTCTATTAGAGAAAGCAGGATGAAGTGTGCAATATAGTATGTGATATATTGCAATACTATATGCAGTAGCAATTACATTTTAAAAACCTAAAGGGCAAGAATCAGAACAGTGCCTTCACTGCCCACTTTTTAAAAGTTTTTAAAAGGTTACAACGTGTTTTAGATTTCTTTTCCTAATGAAAAGTAGGCTTATGTGATCTGTCTGTCTGCTTTCATTCAGCCATCAGGGTAGCCCACTCCTTTTTCCTTCTCAACATTTAGGGAGGAGGAAAGAATCTCGAGTTTCGCAAGAACTGGAGGAGAGAAATAATCGTTGCCAGCCTCAGGGAAAGGCAGGAGGGAGCTCGGGCATGGTGTGATTCCTTTGGCAGCACGTGTGTACAGCCCTGGACTAACCGCACCTCATGCTGCCTGTGTCTCCTCAGAGGGGAGTGCCATAGGACACACAAAGGAAGGTAGGGCTGCTGAGAGAGCAGGGCGGATTAGAGGGACAAAGAACACAGATCTGTAGGAAACCAGGCATCATTAGTGCTGCTGCTCATGGAACAATCCGGTTATTTTAAAAATATGGGCATAAACTGTTCTAAAAAGTCTCTCTGCAGGGAGCCAAGGAAATGGTCGTGTAGTAACAGAAAAAAGTCAAAACATTACAGCTGATTAAATGACAGAAATTTTATTTCTGTGCAGAGACTCCACCTGTTTTATAATGAAAATGTAAAGAAAACACATGGAAAACTGTGTTTACAGTCTACCTGTTAATTTCACAGTGGTGAAACTTCCAGGTTTTGTGCAGTTGTCACCTGAAGTCTTGCAACAAGAGAAAATAAAAATTGTAATTATTGTGCAATTTTTATCTGGGGAAGGGGGGAGTACTTAAAAACCAACCCAACTGCATGTCTCAGCATTTCTTTATGAGGCTTTAGATGGCCAGTGACCCTAACATCACGGGAAGTGAGAATCTGAGAAAAAGCGCAAACACCTAATTATGTCGGAATGCAGTATTAAGAGATTTCCAAGGTAAATGCCTCTTTATTGTAACACTGAAAAGAATGAATTCACAGCAAATACATGATATGCAATTACTGATTTCTTGCTAAAGCTAAATGAAATAGTGATTATCATAATTCAGGTAATTTAGAACTATTTGTTCAATTTTTATCTCATTTTCTTGCTCAGAATGGAATGTGATGGTATTTTAGGTAGTGGAGGGGGAACAGTCTAGAGTCAGAAAACCTTGCCTATAGTTCTAACAGGTTCAGCTGAAGTGGAACTATTGGTGCTTTGTTAATGTACTGATGATTCTACCGTGTCATCAGCTGCTGCTAGGAGGCTGCAAAATGAGAGAAGGGCAAACAGCAGGAGTCCTGGTTGCAGAACTGCCCAACTGGGGAAGGAGAACACTCAGCACAGGGACTGTCCCTCCTCTGAGCACACACAGATGGTAACATGGGGACTGGAAAGCCACAGCAGGTGAAGCAGAGCTGTTGTGTCTCTACCATGGATAGTACTTAGCCAGTTAGGGCTCTCAGGAGATTAGCTACTGCCTGGGGTGTCAGAACCATGGTAATTTCTAAAACTGGTTTGTAATCACCTGCTTTCAGTTTACACAGAGCTGGCATCCTTTTAAGCACTAATATCCCCAGCTTTCTCTTGACATCTTTGCAGCCCATTCCACTTTTCATGTTGAACCTATGCTGATTCCTTCATGCAAAACAGCAGTTACGTATTGCAGTGATACCTGATGGTGGAAAAGAACAAACTAGCAAATTTAGTATTATTTGGAAGGGGCACGCCAAAAGCCATTGCTGTGCTGAAACCAGGAGCCATGAAGAAAAGCATTATTATTTCAGGAAGTTATGATGAAAAAGGTGCCATTTTTTCCACAGTTCTTCCATATGAGCTGTTTTGATGGCTCGGACTACGTACTTCTTGGAAACTGCCATGTTTCCATGCTGAAACGTGCTGATGGAGGTCAACTGCTTTCTGAAGGACAGAGGATGAAGACAGCTGGGGCTGTTCGAGGTGAAATGAAGGTTCCCTCAAGCAACACGAGCCAAGCAGTCATAAACCCAGGGAAGAAGATGGTCAGACATGGCTTGGTAAGGAGCCTATGCACAGGGAGTTTGCTTCCTACTTTGACCTCAGCCATACAGGAGCGTTGCAACTCGTTCTATTTAGGGGGAAGATTTAGTTGCTTTTAAATGTAGATTTGTAACTAAGGCTCGTACAGACGGAACAGCTTCCCTCGGCAGGGAATCGTCAAAAGGAGGGGCTGTACACTGACCTCAGCGGCAGGCTCCCTCCCCCTCGGCGGCCCCAGGCCCGGCAGTTCCTCCCCAGACACCTCAGCCTCGCACGGGCGGGGCGCACCAACCCAGCACCGCGCTCCCCGCAGCCGCCTGCGGGGGCCCATCAGCCGGGACCCGGTGATGAGCCTCGCGGTGACCCCGCTGCGCCGGGCCGGACGCGTGTGCGCCGGGCCGGGCCGCCACCGGCTCCCGCCGCGCTGCGGGCGCCGTCGCCATGGCGACCGGGCCGGGCCGTACCGGTGGGGCGGCGCCGCGCATGCGCAGGGCGCGGTCTGACCTCACCGCCGCCGCGCTGGGCTGCCCCGCCTGCCGCGGGGAGCCGCGCCAGCCGCCCCTCCTCCGGCCCGCGCCGCACGCTCTGTGGTGCGCGCCCTTGCGCGCATGCGCGCTGCCGGCCCGCGAGCCTTCTAGAGGCGCGGGGCGGTGACGCGCCGGCGCGGAGGGGGTGTGGGTGGCGCGTGCGCGCTGGCTCCCATTCTTCCCGTGGCAGCGGGGCGGGCGCAGCCATGCAGGGGAGCGGGCGCCGCCGCCGGCACTGAGCGCCGTCCGGCCCCCGCCCCGCCACCGCCTCCCGCGCCGCGCCCCGCAGGTAACGCCTGCGCCGGCCCTGCGCCGGGCGGTGGGGCCGCTGCGCCGGGGAGGGGGCTGCGTGCGAGGGGAAGGAGGAGCGCGGCCGGGGGCTTTGTGTGGTGCCGCCGCGGGGAGGGGGGCGGGGAGGGGCGGCCGCCGCCGGGGCGGCCCCGGGCGGGAGCGCAGACCTGGGCCGCTCGGCGCTGCCGTTTGTGGAGGGGAGGGGCGGGCGGTCCGGCGGCGTGACGGCGGCAGTGGGAGCCGGGGGGTGCGGGGGCTGCCGGGGCCTAACGGCTGGCGCGGGGGCGCCCCTCGGCCTCCCCGCCCCGGGGCTGCTGGGGTCAGTGCGTCGCGGGGGCGGCCGGCCTCAGCTCCCTTTCCGCGGCGTGGTGCGGCGGCGCGGGGACGTGCGCCCGGCGGGAGCGGGCCGCCGAGCACCGGCCGCCCGGTGGGAGTGGCGGGGCAGCCTGCGGCGCCGGGGCCTCCTGCACGGGTCCCCGCTGGTCCCGGCGGTTGCTCGGCGAAGGGAGGCGAAGCGCCGCCGGGCCGCGTTCCCCCGGTCGTGTGGGATCGCGGCAGCGGCTGCCGGATTTTCAAACCGTCCTGTGGTCTGGGTGGGTTCGGCTCCGGCGTGGGGCCCTTTTGTGCACGTGTCGCGCTTTGCTTGGTTTGTTTCTGTCATCGCAATTTTTAATGCAAGTTGGGTGAGGGCTGGAAGTTCGCGCCTGTGCAGAGAGGTCGGTGATCGTTAGACGGATCCTGCAGAAACGTTTCAGAGCGATGCTGGGTCTGAGTAAACCAAATGTAGTTAGTTGTCTCTGTGTTCATGCAGGCCTGCGTCGGTTCCCCTGCGCGTGTTTTCAATGTATGTGTCTTCAGATATCTGTGAGGAAGGGAGAAGCTGCCTCTTTCCTCCCTAGCCTCTTGAGAAAGGACTGGGGAGCTGAGGCAGGGTGATGAGCACAGGGCTGCATGAGAAGCCTATAGTGGAGTAGAGCAGAGACTTCCCGGGTGTGAGGGTTGTTCTGACCAGTAGATCTCTGCATCTTGCAGGCTTATTTCATAAGTCAGTGTTTAGTAAAGGAGACTTGGGTTAAGAAAAGCAGCATGTGCTGAGCCGGTTGTCGGCAGGGCAGAGATGTGCTCTCCACCCCACTGCTTGTGCTAGCGCCTTAGGCAGATGCATTGGAGTCCATTTTGCTGGTGAGTAGTGCAGACCTATTTTTCTGCATCTTTAGAGCAGTCTCATCTTCCTTGCACGGTCCTCTTGATGCCACCTGGGTGCCGTTGAAGACAAGCTATGTATTGTTGCTTAATACGTGACGACGCAAATACATAATTTAGATCAGTAGTTCTTAAATTAGAACTTGCAAAGCCATTAGAAGTGCAAGTGTTTGCTTCTCTGTGGGATTCTGAACTGGATTTAAAAGAGGTTTACAGCTGGATATGTTTGAGAACTTCCAGCAATGGTGAGCTTTTGCTAGAGCAAAGGGCTACACCAAGTACAGGATGGATGTGCAGTACTGTCATGTTCAGGGTCTTCCTTGCAATATGGCAGTATAGCTCGCTGTGTGGAACAAACCTTTGTGCTGCAGTCCTGGGCTTGGCAAAGTCCAGCTTCTGCTTGTTTTCTCTGTTGAACCCTATCAGCGGTACTGAAGTCTGGCAGTTGTGAGAGGGACAGAGTAATGACTAACTGTGGCACCATGGGCAATCCTCTCTGTATTTCATAGTCACACTTGTTTAATTTTTAAAAAAAGTTGCTGCAAGCATAAATGGATCTTTTTTTTTTTCCTTTTTCCACACTGGTGCCTGCAACATTCCTGTGAAGTCCTTGAAATCGATCACATAGCTTCAGAAGTTTCTGTTTCAAGAAGGAAGACACTATGAAGTTAAACACTTCGGCCTTGCTTCGCTTGGCCAATAACGTTCAGTGCTAAAAATGAGACAACAGCATGCTTGTGAGATGGAAATGTTTATCTAGTTCATGTGATGTTCTCTAGAGGGACAATTGCAGAGAGTGTCTATGATCAAATGAGCTCGTCCTTCAGTCATCTTTGAAGTTCTGTAGGAATCTTAAATCTGAGCTACCAATTAAGTGTTGCAAAACCCAGTACTTAAACAGCAAAACTCAAACTGAAATGATTTATCACTTTCTCCCATACGTTAGTCAATCCTTCCCTATCCATCAGGCAATTTGATGCAGGCTGTTAGCAAGTCTGGCCACTTTTGTAATGATTTGCAACATGAGGAGCTAGATCTTGCCCTCAACAAGCTTTCTGTTAGGGACAGGTCATGCCTAAGAAGTGCAAAAGAGGCTGGACATGAAATGTTGAGATGGCTAAAGTAATGACCTCCCCTGCGTGTACCTCTCCGCATTTCAACATACATGCAGATTTTTGTGAGAGTGATGTGGCTTTGAAGCTTGTGGACTGCCATTACGGATACCCTTCTAGCCTCAGATGACTTTGGATCAAGCTCATGTGTCACTCTGAGTCTCTCATTATCTTGGGCCTTGCCTAGGCTAGGGCTGGAAATCTTGTTGGCATGCCTCTGGATCGGGCTTGCTGCTGCTAATGCCTCCTTGGCTGGCAGTTGTCATTGAAGCTTCTTCCTGGATTCTGACAGTGCCAGCCCACCTTTAAGCAGCACTTGCCAGTGTATTAAAAAGAATACTAGCAATTGTATAAAGCTTTCATCTGAGTGAAGAAAATAGACTGGTTTTGTCTGTTAATTTCTTCAGACTGACCAGTAAATTTAAAGCAGTCTGACTGTGAAGGAAGAGGTTCACTTCTTTCCTCAATGAAGGATTGATGTTTGTGGCAGTCTTGTGCAGAATAGCCTTAGCTTTTACCCTGCTGTTTAATGGTGTACACTTCATGCTGCTCTTTGCTCAGTTTCTTCGTTTTCACCAACCCATACAGTGCTGAAGTTTGTATTGTGTGTTTCTTTAGGGCTCACTCAGTGTTTTGGATATTGTGTATTGGACCAACCTGTTATCAGTCCTCAAAGCTGCCTGAAAGCCTGATGTGAGCTAGTTAAGAACTTTGCACAGCAGGATTCTGAAGAGCTAAACATGTGCAAGTTCCTTGGTATTCTGGACTGCACTAGTGTATGGCTGTCATAAAGAGATCATAAGAGATCACTTTCTCCTCTCTTTGGCAGCACTAGCACTCTTGCACACACACAAGAAAACCAAACCCCGAACGATCTGGATAGAGTTGTAACTGTTCAAGTTATAGGAGGGCAAGAAGTGGGTTTTGTGGTCTGAGAGACTGCAGGTGCTCTCTGAAAGATTTGATCTCAATTCATGGTTAGTGTTTGAGTTCGTCTGGTTTCCTGATCTGTCAATGAAATCTTGGCATGTTTGGCTTCACAAGGAGGGAGATGTCCATTCCACGTCTAGAAACAGTATGCCAAGTAGAAACACCAAAATTAATTGTTAGAATAGCATCATTATTGTTACTTTATTGGAAGTTACTAGGCAGATTTAAAAGTCTCCAATTTGTTTCCTCTGCCAGCAGAATTAGGCTAAACAGCCTAAGCAGGCCAGTCCCTGGTGCAGCGTTTCTGTCTTTTGGGTTTAAGCTGGGCCCGTCTTTACACTTTGCTTGTAGATGCTTTAGATTCCAAGATACTTCATAAAGCAAAATCGAACCAACAATGATTTACTGAGGCAAAGATCTGATCAAAATGGAGTCAGATTCTGACCTGTGTTTCAAAGTGATGCTGAGCAGAAGGGAGGAATCGCAGGTATGTGTCTGCCTGTTACATTGCAGGTGGTTCTTAGCCCAGCAGTCTCTTAACTGCTGCTAGAGTTCAGCCCAATTCATGGTATTGTCAAACAAAACCCTGTTCTGCTGTTCCTCCTCTGCTCCTTCCACCTACTGTTTTATGAATCTTGAGTGCAGTGGTGGCTTTCCATGATCCCTTGCTGCCTGTGTTGGGGGATATCTTTGGCCATCCGCTTATGTGTGATTGTAAATACCAGGCTGAACAGAATCTGATGCCTGAGTGTAGAGAGTAAGCCTCTTTCCCCTCACTGGAGCTGAACTGATCCTAGCTGCTGGTTTCTGCTGACCTCTGTCAGCAGTTGAAATACAGCTGCTGCCGAGAGTTCTCCTGTCCTTGGCTAACAGTTACCATGAGGGCTGGCAGCCCTGGAGAACAGGGGTAGGCAAAGAGCCCTATTCTGTCATGCAGACAAGTTTGTGTTTAGAGTCACGGAGGGAAGAGATGGACATAAGCTGGGAAGCCTGAAAAGAGATGAAGAAAATAAACTTTTTCCAAAACTATTAACTTGCAAAATGCTCCTGTTGATTCCCACAGCCAGGTAGGAGCCTATAACAGACTGAGGTCATGTCTTGTTCAATTTGGGGTGTCTGATTGGTTTTCATATCGGCAGCATCTTGGCATGACTTGTCACAAGTATGCATGTAAGAAATTTTCTTTGAATTGGAGGTGCTTTTGTTTGTGGCTGTAGTATCTACTTGCCTGTCTGAGGTTCTTCTGTGAGTGAACTTACTTGAGGTGTAGACTGCATGGAGTAGGATTTTTATCTTTTGTTACTCCCATATCACACACGTTTTGTTAATGTGGTCTAAAATAAACATGTATGTTTTGAGAATATGGTGTGAGATGCAGAGGGAAGAAATCAGACTGAAAGGTGCTTGTGTCTCTTGAGGGCCTGTACCCAAAGTATGATCTTGTGTATTATTTTTCCATTCCAATCTGTCATTTTACTGCTAGCACTTGTCTCTCAGTTACTTCCTTCCAGGGTAGTTCTGGCTTGGACATGTACACAAAACCTTACCTACTTCTTCTGTGTCACTAGGCAGTTATACATCAGTAAGGATAATGAGGTCCTGGAGCATTTGTTGAGTTATATCAAACCCACTGATCTCTTGAAAAACTAGATTATCCTGATCTTGTACCAGCATGTGGTGGTATAGGTTTTTTCTTTCCCCAAGGTGTTCTCATCCTCAGTTCCCATTGCCGCTGGAGACTTGCTTTGCAGTGGCTCTGGGAAAGGTACTGAATTTCTACCCTATTTCTGCCTGTAAAATAGGAGATTATTGTGTATTTTCCCAACATTTTTCCTCAGCTTTTGTACATTAAGAGATGCTTTCCATCTTCAGGACCGGCTAAATCAGTAATCTTAGCCTAAGAGACTTAATCTATTGCGATACAAATAGAGGTTACAAGATTCAGATGTGTGTTGTGAAGCCATTTGTCCTGCTAGCAACCTGGCAAGTGATGGGCCACTCTGCTCTATCAGTAGTGTTCTACTTCCAAACCTTGTGAAGTATTTTACCCACATGAAGCTACAGGTGAAGGTTTCTTCTTTTCCTTTTTTCCCCACGTTTTTCCAGATGATCCAGTATTGATGCTGGATTGTGGAGGAGAGTGTTAGGGCCCTTGTGACTCTGGAAAGTTTTGCCCTGCACTCATAGTTGCAGTAGGAAGGGGGCTGGATGCCACCTCTGTCCTTCTAGGATGCATCACTGCAGCCCCTTGAGGGACCTTGCACACCCTTGGCTCTGATACCTTGCAGAGCTGGAAGTCAGAGAGAACCAGTGCTGTGTGGTTTGTTGGCCAGGGTCCCACAGGTGTCAGAGGTGGAGTCTGCAGGCTGTGCTCTTAAGGTAAGGTTAGATCTCCAGAATGAGGGAGAGAAGGATGTTTTTGTACACAGAAACCCACAACTCAGGTACTATTCACAGTGGAAGGTGTTATGAGGATAGTTCCGCCTGCATGCCCACCCCCATGATCCAGTAGGCCCCTAATAAATTCCTTGCAGTGTATACCTTGGAACCATGAACTGGGATGTCATAACATAGGATTTTGATGTACATCTTGGTGCTCAAACTGTTAAAAAGGAAAGAGACCTTGAAAGTTCATTCTAGATTTGTCCTTGGTCTCAGACAAAGTTAAAACCAAACTAATTTCAGAGAGGGGCTGTGTTAGGAAAACAAAGGATGTTAAAGCTCATCTAATTTTCTGCCCTGCTCTTGAAGGGTTACTCCCACTCTGCAAAGTGGTTCCATTAGTGTAGGGTGTTGGGGTCACATTGAGGTGACCTGCAAGTTGTCTTGATTTGCTATAGCTTCATTACTGTGGAGATTTTTGGAAGATTGATGCCTTTCTGAAATTGGTATCTCTATGTGAGGTGTTCAGTTACCAAGGCAGTAATGCAAACCTTTAGCGGAGGCATAAGAATTCCTGTTATCTGAGGCTTATCTCTCATCTTACCCAGGGTAGGGTAATGCAACTTTTAACAGCTAGCATCTGTCCTAGAAGGATTGTGTGGGGGGGCTAGAAAACCTTAGTTAGCTTAAGCCCTGGAAATGTTTCAGCCGTCTTTGTTCTAGAAATCTGCCTTTTTTTTTTCTAGATTTCTAGAAATCTAGAAATCAGTTTTCCTCATGACATTGAAGTTGTGCTGTGGTGTGGGTTGGTTACAGTCTGTACTTTAAACACGAACCCCTTAAACACCAAGCAAGTTTGAAGAACAGCTGATACTTAGCAGAGTCCTAGCAAGCCTTCAGCCAGCCGTGGTTCTTCTGAGGGTGGCCTGCCCACAACAGCAGTGAGTTTTGCAAACACTTCCTTAGCGTGGCTGGTGCTGTGGCAGGAGGAACAAACCCTCTGTTGAGGTCCTCATAGCAGCATCCAGCAAGGGAGCTGCATCCACATGGGCAGCAGTTTGCTTATCAGCAAGGCTGTACTGGTGAGTACTAGTAGAGCAGTGGCTGTTCTGTCTGAAGACAGCTAAAGTTACTGTATAGGGGGTGTACGTGGAAGGAGTCTGCGTGAAGTGTGGTCAGTAGGCTGAGGCGAGCGTGGGGCAGTCCCCTCAGCTAATGTGGTGAGCATCAGTTGTCAGGCTGGAAATCTGAGATACCATCTTCGGACTGGGGGAGGCTCAACTACAAGGCGGAGGTAATTACTGACTTAAAACACTCACAGTGATTGTGCAATGTTTCCAGGCACTAAAAGACACATTGCCTACTTACTGAGACAGGTGAAGGAAAGTAAGACCCTCCTGTCAGTTGCTGGGTGGGTGTTTCTTGTGAACTGCCTTTGGTTCCAGAAAAAGGTTGCTGCTTTCTTCAAGTAGGGCATGGTGTTTTACTTGCCACCTCATACTCTCAGAGGGTTTGAACAACGGAGAACACTTAGAGCTTAGAGACTGTCAGTGCAGCTGCCTTGTGCACTGCTACTTCAGCATCGAGCAAAGAGTTGGTTTGACTGAGTGCTTAGTGAGTGCCATACTTTGTAAAGGCCTGACACCAAATCCCCTCCAGGCTGGGGATAGCTGGTACTGGCTGAAGCAAAAATAGAGTGGAGAGAGGGCTGCGAGTTTCCATCCTTTGTGCAGAGCTGCAGTTTGACACTGCCTTGCTGTCGAGATCTCCATTTTGTCTTTGCAGTATGCGATTTCTGGGTGCTATTCTGATTGCTCTGAACTTCTTGCCCAAGGGGCCTTGGCTGGCAAACCCAATAGCTATTTACCCTGCCCACCTTCCAGTACCAGTGAATTACTGCAGGTTGATGCCTGGTAGCTTTTCTACTTGAAAAGTTGCTGTGTTTGACTATGCTGGAAATCTGAAGGAGGAGTTGAGTTCTTTGTTACGGACAAGCAAGGTTCAAAGAAATGTCTGTCTGATGTACCTTGAACTAATTTTAAACTGGCATTTGTATGCAGCTAGGTCCTGAGACTTGTGAAGAAGGAGGCTTGTTGGTACAACTGTGTGCTGTGTTATTTCTACAACTGCTGGGCTACATCTAACCATGTAAAAAAAAAAAAAAAAAAAAAAAAAGACCCCAAGAAAGGAATTGTTACGTTTACAAGTTAAGGTTACTGGCTGGAAGTAGGTACAGAGATACTTTCTGGAAGGTGACTGGAAAGGCCTGGTTATTGAGTGTACTGGCTCTTGTCTACAGTGATTGTGAGTGGCAGCAGTATTTTGTCTCTGTGCCAGCCTTGTGCCTTGAGTTAGCTGTGTTGGAGCAGTTGACTAGGGAGGTCGCGGACTGCACTGGTTTGTTAACAACATAAAAAAAGACGATAACCAGATGACTACAGGAGAAGAGTGGAGTGTAATTTTTAAAGTTGAATAGCTATGTTGGAAGAGCTCCCAAGTATAGACAAGCCCCCAGGAGAGTAATATTGCATTCTTTACGTGCTCCAGGTTTCCTTCCTCATTGCAAGAGTAAGATGTAAGATTTCCTGTACAGTTATCATAAGATAACTTGAGAATTGCAAATAATGCAGTTCAGCTTAGTCGGGGGTCAGTGGGGTTCTCCTAAGCACTGAAAAAAGTTCACTGGCTTGTGTACCCAGCTTAATATTGCCACAGCACCTTAGGCAACAAGTATTTCCTTTTTACTGTTTGGTTTGACTTATTCTACGTGCTGAGCCAGTTGCTTTGCTGTGAATTGTACCAGCTTCTATAATGCTACAGTGGTAGTATCTAGGCTGAGTAACTTCGGTCTGTTCAGTCTTTGTCATTTTTCTCCTTTAAATTCATCATTTTGAGCTCCAAGTTGGCACTAAATACAAACCTCTGGTGGCTTTCTGCTGGATAGCTTTTGATAGAAAATTTAGGCATTACTGGCAGAGGCTTTGACTAAGCACATAGTTTTGATGGCTTATTAGTGAAAGGGGGAGCTTTATTTTTGCAGTGACAGAGTTGGGATGGTGAGGAGAATGTTTTTTTTCTCTTGTTGATGTGTTGACGTTATGCCAGATGTAGTCTAGCCTGTCTCCCGTAGTGCAAACTGCAAGCCTAGTAGGAGGATTGGAGAAGAACCTTCTTTTGGAGCCTATATGCACAATCCTCAAAACCTGGAGGAGCTCTTCGTACAGGAACTGTGCCACTGAGATGTCTTGACTTCTGCCTGACTCTGCGCCTGTGGGAAGAGGTGGTACTCAAAATCCCAGTCCTAAATTGTTTGTAACATCGGCTACTGAAAACTATGGCATTTAAATTCTGCAGAAACAGAAGTGAACCGCTGGGGTGAAACTGTGGCTTTGTGATTACCAAAGCTTGTTATGTGGGGAGCATCTGTCCTGTTGATTTCAAACTTGGTGGGATGTAGAAGCCATATGCTTCATTGCCTGGGAGGTTCATTTTTTGTCAGCTTGGGTCTTGGTTTTCTCAGGTGGTGTTTTTTCCACTTCCTCTTGTGAGGAAGAGGGGGAGTCAACAGACTTCCTAACATGTGCAGAAAAGCTTTTTTTTTTCTTGGTTAAAAAAAGTGCAGCTTAAACACCTGTTGCCTGGTAGATGCAAGCCAGCTTGAGCCATTCCTCTTGGCTTTCTGTTACTGTTTTCCCCAGGTTTCAAAGGTATTTCTGGCTCTTCTCCCCTGGTGCCATAATGTATAGTGGATCTTCTTTAGACTACAGTCCTCAAGGTTATGGCATAAATCTGTTCTTCTATAGTGCACCATAATTTTTATCCTATGCCTTACTTTACATGTTTAAAAAATGAGGAAGTCTGAGAGAAATTTGTTTATATCAGTTTGCTTAAAAGATTGTTTCTGTGCCTGTAGGCAGAGGCTTACAAACTTTTAAATGAAAACCACATAGAAGAAAGACTTGAAACTTTGAATGTTCCTTTCTCGTGGCAGCATGGCCAGCTAATGGTTTCTTGGATGTGTTGGGACTTGTTTATGTGTGGAGTTAATAAAAAATGGCTATTCTGTGGTAATTTAAGTCATTCACACCCTCCTGTAATCTGAATTTTCAAGTTTAAGCAAGTTCCACATTTCCATTTTAAAAGCAATTAGGGGACTTCTTCACAGTGTTCTATCCAGTCCAACAGAAGTGTCTCCTTTTGAACATGTGTGCAGCTTCTGGAGTCCAGAAGCAAACCACCCAGCTAACTTGAAAGGTTTCAGCTAGAGCGTGGTAGCTGCTGAGTATCTCTTACCTGCCCCTTCTCCAGTAGTGCTCCACTGGAGAGGTATGCGGTGACGTGCTGCCTTGCTGTGTGAAAACCCTTCTGTTAGATGCTTAGAACCTCCTGTATGTAATACTGTCTCGCATAGCTGGAGTGCCTGCAGCAAGGAGCAAGACCAGCCCATGCTAGAGGGCAGGGCAGGGGCCAATATTCAAAGGTACAGACAGGAAGACTTGGAGGAAAACTTCTGCTGTGCTTTTATGATTGCTTGAAGCCACCCCCTTCTTTTGCCTGTGCTGCCATGGGTAGTTGGAGCCGTGTCATTAACCGTTTTGGTTGAGGATGCGAAAGCTCAGAGCACTGCTTTTGGAGTTGGTGCTAAGCTGAAATGAGTGAGAAACTAGCTTCAGCAATGAGAAAAGGCGTGGCTTTCTTCTAGTTTCAAACCAATGTCTCTTAGAAAGAAAAAAGGTGTTCTAAGAGTATCAGTTGGAGTATTGACAATTCTAGAATTTGAAGTCAAATCGCTCTTGAAGTGACTTGAAGCAAAATGGTGAGACTTTGGTATGTTCTTTAGGTGGTTCAGTTTGGGGTAATGGTCACAAGCAATAAGCTGTCATGGCATTAACTTAAAGCCTGAGGTGCCGTGTGGGCAGTTGCAGCTCATGCTTCCTTGCTGCTGTGGGGGTTAGGTTTTGCTGGTGAGGAGGGAGTTTAGTCTACAAACACAAACAATCCCTTCAGGCTGATGGTAAGATTTGCCAGGCAGTTGGCAGAGGTGAGTCCCTGGATGTACAGAACCAGTTTTGATTGCTGTCAGCCAGTGGGGATTTGAACTGGCTGCCTGGAACGGAGGGACCTGCTCTCCGTAGGTGACACATCCTGCCTGATGAATAAGCAGAGCAGCCTGTGTGGGCAGCTGGGGCATGTCTGCCAACACTTGTAGGGTTAGGGAATCTCGAGACCACAAGCCTCTGTGCTGCATCTTGATGCTGTGCTTGGTGGTGTTAAGATGTGGCAGTTTTTAAGTCTGGCCAAGGAGGATGGAGGTGAGATAATGAACTGAAGTAGTCTGTCGTGTGAGGTGTGCTTTTGTTTCCAGGTTAGGGTTCTTGTGTGCATCTCGTCTGCTGTCAGGTCCACTTTGTTTTATTAAGACTTCTGTGGAGGCCTTATTTGCTCTAACACAAGGTACTTGGATTTGCTGCCACAGTGACTCCAATTAGTGAACTTGTGCCTCCAGCTTTCTCCCAGCTGTTTACTGAGCCAGGTGTCTGCTCCACAGCCTCTTCCCTTGCTCTGAGCTTGACCTGCTTTCCTCGTGCTGGCGGAAAAAGTAGGGCAGATTTCTAGCTTTGGGTATTATTAGACAGGAAACAACAAAAAAAAACCACTGTGGATTTTTATCACTGCCTCCTGAAACAGCTAACTGGTGATGAGGGAGTGCTTCAGGATGCAGAACGGGGGTGTTGGGAGCCCTGGTCTGTGGGAGGCTGGAGGGACAGGCCCAGGGTCTGTTCCCTGGTTGCTTGGAGGGATATGTTTAATGGCAGTTGGAGGGACCAGGAAAAAAAAAAAAAAGCTGCAGCTAGGTTCCTAATGAAATCTTCAGACAGGAGAGTTTCTAGAGTTGAAGAATGTAACAAATCCCAGCCATATAGACGCTTTTTTACACATAAGCCAAAAACTTACTTCAGAGGTGACGCTGTTCCTCTGAATGGCAGGAAAGTTTGGTCCAGCCTTTCTTATGTATGGCCTTGGTTTTCAGGACACCATGGGCGCTCTTGGTTGAACTGCATCTAGACTGTGCCAGTGCTGTTTCCTGGACATGTGTAGTTGCGATGTAACAGAATTCAGCCTGGAAACAGCTTGAGCACCTAGTTTATGAAAATTGCTCATTTTACATTTCCTGGAGCCTAGTGTTGTGCTCTATCTTGCTGGCCAGCTGATGCCATTGATTGTTGAAGACCAACAGTCAAAACAGGATCCAGGCCTCTTCCTGCTTTCACTTCTTAAAGCAGATGCATTTCCTGGTGACCTGCTTAAGGATTTTGTCTCTACCTTTTTGGGTGGGTGGTGATGGTGGCAGTTGCAATAATATTGATTACTAATCAGCTATTCCTTAAGCGCCTAATTTACTGTCTGTCACTAAAACTTGTAGGGAACTGATGGGTAACTGCTGTTGTGAAGAATAACCAAAGATTTTTGTCCTGACCTACCTTGTCTGATTCCTTAAAATAGAACAATGCTGCTCATATCCAGCTTATCACAGCTTTGCAGCTGTATATGAATAACCTATTTTGTGACATGCTTTCAATCTTTTTTTGCTCCAGTCTTAATTTAACCTATAATACTGTTCTTTTTCATTTCTTTCAGAATGGACTGCTGAATTGGGAATTATTGCAGACTCAACAGTACAGCACTGCTTGTTGCTTCATCTATTACTAGTTATTTAAATTGGACTTTTAATATCCTGCCAGCTGCTGTTCACACACACATGGTGCATTGTTGCCATACTCAGAATTGCATCTTTGAAACCCAGACCCTCAGTAACCTTCATCGAACAAAGAGGCGACCTCCTGCGTACGTTTATAAAGGGATTTTTTGGACCTACTGCCCTCTAGCTTTCTTGCTGGTGCTGTATTTCTAAGACACTATGGAGCCCAGTATGGAGTACTGCCTAGCCCAGGTGTTGCAGAAGGATGTTGGAAAGAGACTTCAAGTTGGCCAGGAATTGATAGATTACTTCTCAGATAAACAGAAGTCAGCTGATCTTGAACATGATCAGACTATGCTGGATAAAATGGTTGATGGACTGGCCACTTCTTGGGTAAATTCCAGCAATTACAAGGTAAGACTTGTCAAATGGAATGTGATTACACTCCGAAGTTTCAGTGTCAAGTGCCACTTGATCTAAGTGAAAGTTGTATAGCAGACTTTCTAATATACTGTTCTGTAAGCTGATAATTATGCTGAATGAACCATTCTTGTCCCATTTCTTGGTAGTTGGTAGCCAACACGATATTGAGGACTCAAGGCAGTAAAAATTCAGTAAATGAGGTTTTGATAAATGGATTTAAATTTGGTGTTACCCTGGTTTCTTTGTGTACATTGTTAGCTGGTGGCATGCTTTGATCATTCCAGTAGTTAGCAACGTTGATTTCCTGCTATATTAAAAAAGTGAAACTGCAAAAAGTATATATAACCAGCAGGATTTTTCACTGTCATTAAATCTTGCTAGATTTTTTTTTCCTATTTTCTGGGGGCAACTTAACTACAGTTGATCTACTGTACTTAGCTCACAAAAGGTCGTGTGTATGTGTGTGTATGCATGCATGTTCTGTTGAATTTGACAATGTTGCAGTGAGTTGGTAGGACATAGAGCTGCGCTGCCTTGTTACTCCCTTTATGTTGCTTCATCTTTCTACAGGTCTTAGTGAGGAAGTCCTACCACTCGCATGTGCTGTGGGAGTGGGGAGGGGTTCTCAGCTGTGGCTTGGAAAACTCCTCCTGGTCCCTTCATGAGGCACTCTGACAAGTCTAATAGGGTACTTAAGCTGTTGTATGGGACCTAATAGGAAACTTTGTTCCTTTCTGCTAAGTCCAGAAAAGTCTGAGCGCTCAAGTTCCTATAGAGCTGAGCCTCCAGATAATTAACTGAGTGTCGTAATGGAATTCTTTCCTGTAGAAGTGGAGAGACTAGCAGTGTAGGTTGCAAGTGCTCTGAAGCTCAGCATCCTCGGATTAATTTAAACTATTTTTAACAGAAATTTTCGCTGAGAAATGGTTGTAAGATTGCAGTGTATTTGTCAATGTGTTCTGCACAGCTGCGTTTTTTCCTCTTAATTTTTGTCAGCAAGCAGCTGAGGTAGAAGCGATTTGGCAAGTAGGAGCAAAAGAACACCCCCCACCCCCCACCCCCCCAAACCAACAAACCACCAAAGCCAGTATCATTTCAGTAAAAGGTCCATTCTGGTGAAGCTCGTGAAGTCTTAGTTTGTTGTCATGAACAAGCATTGTATGTATAATTTCCTGAGAGCATTGCATGATGTTACTCCCCCTTTTCTTGCTAACTGCCTTTTCCCTACAGACTTCTGTGATTCTCAGTGGAAAGGTAACCCAAGTACAGTAAACTTGAAACGTGCTGTTTGCATGGATTTTATGAAGTGATACGGATCGCAGATCTATGCAGTACTTACTGCATACTTGCAGTATGCAATTCCAGCATCACACTTAGCAGAATTCCTTTCAGGATAAATTGTTCTCTCTCTCTTCCACCCCTCTCCTTCCCAGCCTTTTGTCTGTTGAACTACACATTTTTATTCTGCAGTAACAAACTGGTGGCCCTTCTGTACTGCAGTGACTCTGTTCCAGAACTCATGCTGCTGAGCTGGCTGTTCATTAATGTGCGTGTTCTATAGATAGCATTTGCTGTGTTTAAGTTCTAGTAAGCATAACAGACATCTCAGATGTCTGGAGGGTGTTTTTTCAGTGAATAAGTATAATAGAGGACGTGAAACCTTGGAGTGGGGCAAGCTGGCTATCTGGGGGTTAGCAGTGTGGTGGGGTCTGCTTCAGTATCCAGCCAAGGTTTAGTGTATCACTGTGTACCAATCTCTTGTTTTAGTGCCTTCCTCTGTGTTATAGTCACCTTCTGAACTGCTTGTGGGGTGGGGGTTCAGAAGCTCAGATCTGTCTGGCGTGAGGGAGAACAGGGTGGCTGTGTCATCTGACCCCGGTCATGGATTAGTGTAACAACCTTGAGAGTGAAAGGCCGAGCATGGCTGCCCTGGAACAGCCATCTGGACGGCTAAACTGCCCTTGTTCGGTCACCGTTGAAAAAGCCGTTAGCTTTGCACTCTGCTGCTCTGCTCACCTCACTCCCTTCATTTGGAAAAGTATTGGCTTAAAACAAAGATTGAGGTCATCTGCATGGTCTGAAATTTCCTGACACTTCAGTGATAACGTGTGTGCTCGCGGAATTAGACTGAGTGTGGGTAATGGGACACGTTGTGTTGGGACAGCACTCAGTTGATTCATTGCTCCTGTCCGTCTAGGACTATTCTAATTCAACATTTGTGCTTACATATTATCACCGAGGAAACATCAGTGAGCCGAAGAGAAGTGACATCTCTGAGTCAATTCAGTTCAGTTTGGTTCAAAGGGAGCCTCAACTGATGATGAAATTCCTGTGCCTCTACAGGGAGGGCTCAAGCTGTCTCCCTCACTGGCTTACAAGTCTGAGCTATGGATGTTACAGCCATCCTTGACATTTTTAGGCTTGGGTGGTTTTCCTGTACATGGTTTCTATTTTAACCTGACACTACTTTGTGAAGTCCTTGACCTCAGTATGAGGACTGGAGACAATTCGATCTTCTTTTTCAAGTGATGCACCAAAAAAGCAATGATGGAGGGGGAAGAGGTGCTTCTCTTTCCTTGGTGCTGTCCAAGTCGTAAAAGCATCATGTGTGGAACAGTGAGACCTAACACTTCTGATAGCACTCAGCACTCTCAGTCTTCTGACAAATGGCCTTGTGACCTGGTCACTGATTCCTGCTGCATATCGGGCAGCTGCCTTAGGTGCAGGAGGCACTTGGATAGTTCAGGATGCTTTTCAAGTCAAGGCAACGTGTGGGTTGTTACCTGAAGCAAGGCTGTGAGATCCAGTGCAAGGCCATTGCGTATGCGTGCTTGCCGGGAGTGTGCTTGAACTGCACCCAACAGGCATTGCCTGGCCTGTGTTTTCCCAGCAGTGCCTTCAGGTGGGTGGAAGACCTGAGACTAGTGCCGTGGGAAAAATGGAGTCTTCTCGAGAGCTCTTACTCTTCTCTGGAGCTCAGTTACTTAGAGCAGGCAGCCTATGTTTGCATGGGCACTAGGAGCTGTGGGGTATGCTAGTGAGGCTGGGCTGGGGAATGTATTTGAGAACGCTGCAGACCAAGGAGGAATCCTGCCTCTGTTCCATTTCTTCACACGCTTTGTTTGCTTGGTCTGTGCCGTGTCAGGATGGTGGTTTGGCTTGAGTCCATTTCTTCCCCTGGCTAAGCAAAAAAGTCAGAGTTATTTTGCAGATCCTTGAATCCCTGAACAATAACTAAGGCCTGCACTGAGCTGTCTGTCTTGAGACATGCAGCAAAACATGCAGCAGCGTCAGGAGCTTCAGCATGTCCTCTCAGCTTCACAATCCTATGGCAAGGTGAGAGAGCTGAAATTGTTAGTAATTTCTTGGTGAACAATCTCACTTTGAGTTGCTCTGTGGCAGTGTTTAGTAGTGCTGCTGTTAAGTACACAGGATCTCCTGACTGGTCTGCGGCCGATGTACCTTTCTCAGTATGTAGACTATCATGTGCCATTGATGTTTCATTTTGAGATGTAGTGTAAAGGAATATGTCCAGGATCTTAAAGTGGTATTCTACCAGCCTGATATTCCTAGAGGTGAACTGAGAGTGTTTGGCAGTGGCCTTCTCTTTCCTGCTTCTCCACAGCAGGTGAGTATTGTACCATCGCCTCCATCTAGCAATAGGGATGAGGTCTCCTGCACCTTTTTTCTTCCCTGTGACGTGTGCTCTGTGCTGTTGTAGTTGAGGTTTACACGGAAAGTAGCCCTTGCTATTGCTGGTTCATTTTTGACTAGCAGCACCCAAGAGTGAACTCAGCATAGAGATTTGGTGGTGATGGAACCTTTGAGCAGGTCAGGATCCGACAAATTGAGAAGAGGGTTTTACTCCATGTTTTCTTATATTGCAGAGTGGTGGGAGAAACCCCTTTGAAGTAAAACTGGGTGGGGGTGTGGGGGTTTGCAGTAAGGAACTGAATGAAACTGGGGTTTTTTCCTGACCTTTGGCAAGTAGTGATTTTTTTAATTATTATTTTTTCTGGTTGCTGCACTACTCTCACTGCACAGGCTATGTTTGCTAAAGAGAGTATCTTACCCTTGGATGGGATGATCCCTTTGTCCCAGTGCAGCTTGATCTGTGTGAGGCTCTGTGCCCAGCAGCCCACAGGACTGGGCTTTGCTTGTGAGAGGGGAGTTAGGATCTGACTTGTCCCCAGCCACCAGGGTCTGTAACCACTTCCACTTGTGGAGGCCTTCTGGCTGACCAAGCAAGGTTCTGTACTGGTGGACCCAGTCTGCCAGGGTGGGTGTTCTGCAGGGCTGTGTCGTGAGCTTTGTTTGTGTTCATGTGTGTAGGACTTCAGATTTGATTTGTTTAATTCCTAGTTAATTTTGATACTTAGAGAGGCATCACACTCTTTAAAATAAAATGTGTGGTGGGATGTTACAGAGAATTTTTTTTAGATGGTGAAATATTGCAGGGAAACTTTTATTTCCCCTAACAAAACTCCTAACAGTGTTAGAGAAAGCAGCCTTCCATTTGGATCTGTTTCTGAATATCAAGTATTACAAGAATGTGCTTCACTGAGCTGAAGAGAAATAAAACTTACATAAATTAGCTGGCTTTCTTAAACTGTGTATTGAATTTTTTTTCTTTCTTTGCTAATTGAGGGGTAGAACAGATGGTGCAGGCTTAGTTTAAAGTGGCATCCATTAGAGTTACTTAAGCTGATGAATGGTAGTTCACTATAAGCATACATTTGTTCTCTATACCATGTTTATTTTGGTTGAAATTCAGTGGAAGAAATCCCAATTTAAGAAATAATTATCGTGCATGCTTATGGGTTGATATGATAATTTGGTAAGCATGTTTTGTTGAGTATTTAGTGCACAGGGGAAAAAAAAAAAAAGACTTCACCATCTGGGGAAGGAAAAAAGGGACTTGTAAGGGGTTTCCAAGCAGCTGCTGTTAGCTGGTGAGTTTTGGGATGCTGGAAGGATGTGAGGATTAGGAATATATACATTCATTTAGCAATTTCATCCCTGAAAACCTATTTACATGAAGCTGTAATTGCTAATAAAAATGAATTAAATTAGTTGTGATTCCCAAAAGATATGGGAAGTGAACTATGGAGCAAGAGTGATCTTGGACCTGGAGTTGTGAGTAGAGCCTATTCCTTGCCCTATGCCCATGTTACAAAAGCTTTGTTGACAAAACCTGCTTCTGACAATTCCTATTGTGGGGAGAAGAGCTATTTTCGAATGGGCTAAAGACTCATTGGACTTGAATTGCATTAGGCTCCTATGCTGGCATGCTCCTAATAGGCAGGAAAACCCACCTTAAATTTAAGAAAGACCAGAGTTTTGGCGGCAGGATATCTAGTTTCCTGTAGGCATTGAACATTAATGCTCAGTTCAGCTGATCAGTCCTCTTTTCTTTGGCTGTAGTAGCTGCGCCTGCCTTTCTAACACTTAACTCCTCTGTGTGGTGATTTGATCAGATTATGGAGCAGCTCTTACCTGCTTGCTATCAGCAGTATGGGGAGGTGCCATAGAGGGTGCAGTGCCGAATAGGAGGTTTGTAGCAGCTGGGCTAGATCAAATTTAATACTAGCTTCAGTCCTTCTTATTCAGGACAGGGAAAAAAAACCAAAAAACTAATGTAGCAAGTCGGCATTTAGAGTTTTCCTATGGCTTTTTCTTAACACTTCAAAGGTAATAATGACTGGCTGTAGCAGGAAGGGTTCTTTGGTGGCTGAGGTGGGAAGAACTGTAGTGGAGTAGTAATACTTTCCGGTGGTTTTATACACAGTGCAGATATGGTACTGGTTGCATAAAACAAAGTTTTTGAGCCAGAGTGTACCAGACAGCAGTATCTTTCAGTTGTTTACTGAGGTATTATGAAATCAAATATAAATAGTGAAAACCTGCAGAATCGCAAGGGAGTGTGAATAGTGGAGACTCAGTGTTGAAATAAATAGGACAGAAGTTTGTTTCCATAGTGGCACATGCAAGGTCTGTCTAACTTGGTATCCTGTCTCTGGGTGGCCAGTAGTGAATGGTGAGAGGTGAGTAGAAAAATGGGATACAAACTAAACGTTTCCCTTGCATATCCTTCTGGCTAATAGAGATTTGAGTCCCTGATTTTACTTTCTGGCCAATTTTATATTATGTTTCCATAGATTTTAGTGCTGGGACTGGCTCAGGGGAAATGTTGTTTATGGGTGTGTGGTTTTTTTCAAATCTTTTAAGATTTTATTTTTTATTTAGAGCTGTTTTCTCTTGGGTGCTTGGTAGTGCAGCTGCCTTGGCTTTGGTAGGGCCAAACAGGCGCTGGTCTGGGACTGAGAGTCCGAACAACACACAAGACTGAACCATTGTGGTTACTAAATTGAGAGGATAAAGTTATTCCTTTAATGCTGGTGTAGTGTTTCAGTTGCAGCACTTCAGTGCTCCTCACAAGGGGATATTCGGTGGTCTAGCACAGTTCTAGCACTCGGGAAACCTTGGGTGTATTGCTTGGCTGCATGCTGAGTGTCACAGCTGATGCATCGGTGGAAAAGGCAGATTATTGGGGATTTATTTCTGTGCGGATAAGGGCATACTAATGCTATTGTACAGTGCTTGTCGGGTCCTTCTGTGGCATGTGTTGTACAGTTCTAGTTGCCCGTCTGTAAGAAAGGAATTCAAGCTGGAACAGGTGCAGGGAAGGGCTAGCATGGTGTTTAGGGGACTGGAGAGCCTGCCTAACCAGAGACTAGAAGTTTAGCTTGTTTAGTTTACAGTATGAAGGCTGAGAGGGAACATGACTGCTGTCTATAAATACATCAGAGAGGCGAACATCAGGGAAGGGAAAGAACTATTAGATCTAAAGGGCAAGGTTAGCACAAGAACGAACGGGTATAAACTGGCTGTGAGTAAATTTAGGCTGGATGTGAGATGAAAGTTGCTTGCAGTGTGAACATTAGAAAACTCTTGGAGTGGGATAGATAAGGACATCTACTTGGTTTTAGGATGGATCTTGTGATGGTTTTTGAGTGATGGTTTTGAATAGTTTATATACGATACAGGATTAGGCACAGTGATAGGGGAAGCTAATTTCGCTGCTTTGTCTGTATGGTAGAACAGGTATGATGCTGTGCCCGAAACTGCTCTAACACTTTGAATATACACAGATATTTTAAAAAGTGTACTGGTTTTGGTTCTCAAAAATCCCAAAGTGAATTACAGAGACTGCTCATGCCATGCCTGAGGATCACGTGCCTGTTACCTCTCTCTGGATTAAAATTAGCAGTTGCTCATACGCATGTGCGATCCAGCTCTTATCATGTTTAGTAAGTAAAGGGGTGAGTAGAGGAGAATCCTCATTTTCCCCTGACATGGTGATTCCTGACTTGGAATTGTTGCCTGAAGTGGAGGTTAGTTGCAGTGGTAGGTTTACAGGCATCTTGATTTGCTAGTTTCTAAATGGCTTAGTGGAGTTCTGTTGTCCCCTTGATGCTGAAAGAAATACTCATCAGCCCACATAGTTCCCTCACCAGCACCAGCCTGTTAGCTTCTTGGCTAAAAGTATGCACACTCTTCTGTGGCATCTTTGTGGGATGTTCCTTGAAGTTGTCTTAAAAGCTGTTCTTGTCTCAGCCTTTGAACTTCACCATGAAAAAACACTTACTGACAAATCCCACTGGCAGTGGGGTCTAGTTGCCTCTGACGTCTAGCTTTAATGAAGTGATTTTATAAGCAGATAAGTTTTATGAAGTCTTGTTTCTTTGGCTTTTTCTGTGCGGATTTGCTGGTGTCTAATGTTGTGGTTTTCCTTACACTGAAGTCTGTCTTTTAATGGAACCTCTTTTGCTTGGTTGTTATATTTGTAAGAGCATAATGTCTTTGGGATCTCTATTTTCTCTACCATGTTAGGTTGAAGTTTGCTAAAACTGGTTAAAGAATGCAGAAGTTATAGGGAGAGGGCAGAATATATGAATGATAGATGAACAATTTAATGATCTCTTCCTTAAAAGTAAGACTGAGAAATACCTGGTGCATAGTAGTAAAAAACACTTTTTTTTGTTTTGTTTTATTTCTTTAAATCTTCCAGACTGATCTTAGCTTTAAGTGCACCTATGTTAGTTTTTGGAGGAACAGCACACTAGATTAACAAGGCTGGTGCATGGATACTTTTTGTTTCAGATATGTGATTCTGGCTCTGGCAGCCCTTCTTTTGCAGCAGTTGCATTTTGGAACTGATTTCCTGTATTGTCATAGGATCAGCTCATAGGATCACAAAGTAATTCAGGTTGCAAGGGCCCTTGGGCTTGTCTAGTTCCATCCACCGTATCTTTGTTTGCAGTCAAGGTCTTAAAACTTGTTTCTTACTTGTTTTCCAGTAAAATTTATTAGCATGTAAGTGGGAAGTGTCCCAGTGTCAGAAGTGCCTGTGTGTATCAGCTCCCATGTAAATGCCTTTGGGACGCTGGTGATGACAGCGTAGCGGTTGGGATTTGTCTTAGTATGTGAGCTGACTCTTACGATGAGCCACCCAAGCTCATCTTACTAGTGACAATCTAGCCGAGGCTCAGGACAGTTGGATTTGTTCTGCTGCTTGGTTCTCTCAGCTTCATGTTTCTGATGGCTGGACTGTGCTGTATGTGAGTTTGTATAAGCAACCTCGTGTATTTGTATCCCATGTGTTGTCTGCTCTGTGGCTGTATCATTACATGCAGGAGGGAAGGTGTGGAACACAGAGTGGAGACACGTAGTTTCTGATTTTTCTCCAGGTGACTGCTACCTCCCACAAATTTGTTCGTTACTTTCTTCCTAGATCCGATCTCTCCCTCTTTTTAAGTTTTATAATTTTTTAAAATTTATTTTAACTAGGCAAAACCTGCTACGTTCCTCATTTGGTATTGCTTTTGTGCCAAATATGAAACCTTAAAACAAAGCAACATTTGAGTATTCAAGAATTGGAGCAAAGAGTCCCAGTTATCAGAGCATGTAAAGCAAGATCATTTTTTTTTATAGTGTGGCTGGGAGTTTAGCCAGAGGAAAGATTGTGTAGGATTGGGCCCTGCATTAAGTGTGAGAAAGAAAACTTTCATGCCTAGTAATGCTTTTTCATCTCCAAAAATAGCTTTCCGGAGAGGTTTGTGGAAACAATGAAAGATTAGGTAGTAGAGCCCCATCCTGGCATACCCTTCTTAAGGCTGGCTTTGCTCATTACGGGGGCAGGACATGCACACAAGTGCAGAGGCTGAAGGGATCTCTTTTGGGATGTGAAATTTTCGGGAGGTTAACTGTGGTGTTACCAGCTCGCCAGGGTAGGAGTGTTTGTGCCGGTCAGCTGGTGGCTGAGAACCTGCTAATAGCAAATGGAAAACCTAAAGTTGCTTCTACCAGTGTACTTTGAAATTATGCTGTTTGAATAATATATAGTGAATCGTGTCTTAGAAATCAGCTCTTTCTGCTAATTGTCATAGTTCTTTGTGTGTCTGTTAGAACTATTTTCAAATACAGTGTTTTTGCCTTGTATTGCTATGACTCTCAATTAGACTAATATCAACTGGCACAGTCATGTTGGGTCTAATTGCAAATCTTCCTGCAAATGGAGGCATCGGTGCTTATGCAGTGATGTGGAGGTGTCTGCTTTTAACAGTTTAGAAGTTTAGAAATACTTTATGTCTCACTATCAGGAACTTAAATAAAGGGGATGCCGCTTGTTCATTGCTGTTTAAAGCTGAATGTTACAGGCTTTTACTGATGTACAGCCATCATCAAAGTTGTCTGATGGGGCCAGACCTTTTAAGAACCCAATTTCTCTAGTAGCTTTATAAATGTAGACAACTCTAGCTTTCATCATGGAGTAAAAAAGTGTACCTGAGTGTTGGAGGGAATCCTGTTTGCTCATAGCTGATGGAGTTGGTCTCGTTGCACCAAATTACTCAAACCAATACTCATCAATAGATGAAGTATCTGTGTGTGTTCTTATCTGTTTAGAGTGCTGTGGACAGAATGATCCTTGGGCAGATGCTGGGGTACACCCCTGGCTTTTTAAGACACTGGGGAAGATGGTTGTGTACTGTATTTAACCCAGAGACATTCAGAGGAGCACTGTGATGCTGGATGCCGAGGAACAAAGGGAGCCATTGATGTGCTGCTGTTACGTGCATGGCTGAACTGCTTGACCTCCAAAAGGAATTTCTCTTGTAATGGTTGGATGTTGTCTGAAAAGGTGAAACTGCGCACAGGTTTTAGAAGTACCTGCTCTTACAGATTGGAGTATTTGTTTGGGGTTTTTTTTGTCTCTTGGGCTAAGGTTCTGTTCCAGGCCTGCATAGGTGGCTTTCCTGGTAGTCTACTGTCTGCCTCTTCTACCTTCTGTCCCTTTGGGTTTTTGGAAAGTTGTTACCTGTAGAATGTTGCTGGGCTGTGAATAAGTTAAGTGAATAAGTCTGCTTGTGAAAGGCTCCAGTCCCCATCAAGATCTGAGCTTTCTTGTTGCCTTTAAAGAGCTCTGTTTCTTTGTGTTGCTTGGGTCCCATTCTCTCCATGCAGTTTCATCCGTTTCCTTCTGGAATTTCCTGTTCTAGTAAGGTAGCTTACAATTAATGAGAAGCATTTCCCAAGCAGAAAGGCATTATGTGGAGAAAAGTGCAGTGGTTGTTGTTTGATAACTTGCACCTAGAGGTGGTGTGGTGGGAACTGGCACTGCAGACGAATGGGAGGGCAGGAGCTGACATCTCAGGCCAAGTGACAGTTACTGAGGTATCTGGGGCTGATTGCTGCCTTACAGGCATCTTTCAAAGAGTCTCTTGGTGACCATTCCAGGAGGAAGTAGTGTGTAGGAATTGTAGAAGAGTGTGCTCTAGCTGGACAAACACTTCAGAACAAGAATTGGTTATTTTTCTGGGTGTAGCTCTGTTGCAAAACTAACTCACATGAAAGGTGGTGTGAGGGTGGCTTGCTGACTTTTTCTTCTACGGAAAGCAAGTTTCTCGTGGTGTAGTAGTGAAGTCATGTGGGTCTTATGGGTTCCCCAGTCCTTTTAACTAACATAAAGAAGGGAAATGAGACAGAGGAGAGTCAGGATGAATTGCTGGAATATGTACTAGGTACTCTGTGTGGGTACTCCAGGCTTCCATGTGTTAAGCGTTTTCTGTTTTTAACTAGAATCTAAATTTATCACAATTGTTTTGCAGGAATGCATTTTATGATGATTCCAAGATCGTTGGTCCAACATCAGTGTAATTGTTGGACTAGACTTGAAGGGGTGGCTGGGATGGTCCTGCTGTTTTCATGCTCCCGGCCAAAGGGGCTTATTTGGTGCAGCTGCAGTCCTCAGACACTGCCGAGCAAACGCTAGGCTTTGGATGTATGGGATGTTCACTGAGAAAGCGTGGGGAGCTGCGTAAGTGGCCATGTCTCAAAGAACTAGTCGTGCCGATGGGGTAATGCTGGCAGTTCAAAAGGCCTGGGTGAAGCCCTGTGGGGAATCTGAGCAGGCGTGCATGAGACGGGGCCTTGGAGGAGGGAGCTGCTTGTCTGAGGAAAGGTGGAGCCGCAGGGAAGGACGCGAGTGGGGTAGACTCAGCTTTCCCTGTGGAGGGGTCCCCAGCAGTGACTGTCATGTGGTAGTCTGAGAGGAGCGGAGCAGGAGGGCAGGTTCTGATGTGCCTTTTTAAATCAGGGTGAGGTAAGCACAAAGAGAAGCAGCTGAGGGCAGGACTTTGATGAGATGGTATTCATCAGGATGTGAGGTGAGCCAGGAAAGGCTTCTGGGAGGTCAAGGAGATAACTTGACCCTGTTTATCTGTTTACTTCATGGCTATCAACAGTTGTAGGTGACTGGCATCTTCAAGCTGGGAGAATGGAAATGAAATGCATGATTTGGGTTGCTTTCCAGGGATCAGAAAGGCATTTGTGATAAGTGAAAGCAGCAGTTCTGATAAGTGAATGTATGTAGCCAAACTTGGCTGAGCAGCAACTAAAACAAAAATGCTCTAAAAGCTGGCTGCCTTTAATCAGGAAAGGTGTGGTGGGGTTGGGACAATGGGAAATCTGGTACTTAATTAACAGCCAGATCCTGCTGCCATTAAAGTCAGGCAAACTCAAACTGACCCCACTTGCTGCTGTGTGCTGCTTAAAGCATGCTCATGTGCAGGCTGTTTAGAGATGGAGCATAATGCTGGATGAACACCACAGCTAATGTGGAAAAGATCTGTCTTTATTTTTTTTTTTAGTTTTAGCTCTTGAAATGCCTTTAATTTCTATGCCTGTGTTACTTGTGTGCATGTTAATAAGGATTAATTTACATTTGAATTTTGTTTCTTAAGGGTATTTTTTTTTCTGAGAGACATTTCTTTGAGGCTGAAGTTTAATGTGACTGGGTGGTAACTAATCTTGTTTACTCTTTTGTGCAGAAGTCAGGGTGTGTGACTTAAATTTAAGAATTTCCCACTCCCCCTGTTCGAAGCTTTTGTGTCCGTATTTCCTTGTGATAGTTTTGGCGGTTTAAAAGCAAAACCCCATTGGTAGTCTTTTGTAATCAACTAAATGTGAATTTATATGAGAAATTTTGGCTTCCGTGTCAGTTACTGTGGCATTGTGTGAATGTGGCATCTTTGAAAGATGCTGTTTTGCATAAAGATTTTATGAAATGGAAGATGGAAAGAAAAAATACCTTGGGCTATTAACTGTTTTTTATAGTGCCATAGGAATTGATAGAAGAACAACCCAACCCTCTCTGGTTGTCTGCACTCTGGCTGGAGAGTACCAGCCTGTGACCTCTGGGCTGCATGGAACTCGACTTATTGTTTAGGGAGCTATAAAACACAACTTGAAGCAAGGTTGTTGCCTGTGGGCTTACATTTGCTCCCTAGAGATCCACGTCTTTATTAGAAAGTAGGTAGATCCCTGTACATTTCAGAAGCTTGAAAATTATTGCATGTGAATCTCGGGGTGGGAGGGTCCTTTTTTGACAGAGGAGAAAAAATGTTTATGTCTCTCTGCATATTACTGTAGTGTATGCAGTGTTTGTATCTAACAGAAAATAAATTGTTGGTCAGAATTCTTAGCTCTGATCATCTTTATTTGATTTGAAGATCTTAAATCAGACTAAGCCCTAACGCTGTTTCAGAAGAAATGCCTTATTCATAGGAAATAATTGGTTTCACTGCAGGAGGAAGTGGTTGGGATTTCATGAACTGTATTACACAGGATATCAAATTAACTGACCTAATGAGCCCCTTCTGCCTCTGAAAATTTGTTATTGGTGCAAATAATGTAGGGTAGAGAGATCATGGTCTCTGCTGGCTGTGTTCTTTAAAATAATGTAGCTTGATGATAGATAATGCTGTTTTCGATTAGTTTTTCTCTTCTCTTGTCCTTGCTGTTTCCTTTGCCCTTTCTAGATCAGTGGTGTGAGAAGGATGTTCCCTCTGCTTCCAGACAGTGCTCGTTTTGACATCCTGTATTCTGCTCTTGGTTATTCTGGAGGAAGTTTAGAATCTCATTTGACTTGAATCATTATTTGTATAAATGTCTCTGAGGAGAGCAGCTGACTAATCAATATTACAGGCTGGATTGTGATTTGTAATTAAGGCTTCAGTGATGAAGGGGTGTCCTTGGGCAGAACGTTGTTTGCTGGGGTCCATGCTGGGTGATAGTCAGGGGAGTCGTGTCGCCCTGTTTGAAGGGTTACTGTTCTGTAGCCAGTAGAAGAGCTGAGAATGAGTGGTCCAAAAGCCCATCAGCAGACACTTGGTTGTCCCAAGACCTGCAGTAGGGTCAGGTGCTTGCAAGAACTTGAGGTGCATCCTGTTCCTTTGAATTGAGGGTTGAAGTTTGGCAGGGAGGAAGGTAAGGATTGAACCCAAGTAGGCTGGGAGGGGTCCTTTGCCACAAGGTCATCTTCTCTTTCTTGGTGACAGATTCACTATTTGTGGATGACACACTTAAGCTGCGTATGGATATTGTTTTCATCTTTGTGCCTGTCTGTTTTAAATCTCTGCTGTTCAGTACTTATTTTGGGAACAGTTGCATACCTGTGACATGGATCTTGTTTTTTCCTTTTATCTGGCATCAAAAGATTAAAAGGAAACTTGAAAAGTAGCATACACTCTTCATTTGACTTGCATGGCTAATTTTCTCCTTAATGCAGTGAGCTCCCAACTTTCAGCTGAAAACACGTTTGTGCACATGCACCACCAATCTGAAAGGGAAGAGTTGGAGATAAATGTTCTGTTCCAGGGGAGCTGTAGATGGCCTATTTTTTTTTTTTTTATGCTCTTCCATTAGTAACGAGCAATAAGTGATCTGTCTGTGCTACGGGCAGTTGAGCCTCACATGTTAGTAGCTTTCTAGGCCTGGTGGGTCTGGACTGTGGTGGCGGCCCATGCCCTGTGTAGTGTCTAGAGTATTTGGGTTGGAGCCTTTAATGGACTCCGTCAATGCAGATAATGCTATTTGATGCCTGATGTCCAAAGCCTTCCCTAGAACTAATCAGTGTATAAAACTTCCTGGAAGTGCTGCTTGTTAGGAGGAACCTCGTGCTTCTCCCCTGATCTTGCAAGATCTGACTTAGAAATATTTAATGCATGTTTTTCCATACATGTACCATAAACAGTTGGCTTGGACATTCACTACTCTTCTGATTGGCATATTTAATGATACAAGTATCTTGAAAGTCTTTGATGCTAGATCAAAATAAAATAAAACTATTTTAGAAAGATGAGATTAATATAAATTTTTAAATTCTGTAGTGCTTTTCATCTAAAAAGATCTGGAATTACTTTTCAGACCAACAAAATGGCTACACCCATCATTGAAGCATGCTGCTTTAACCTGCTTGAACAATAACTTGGCACAAGTGTGTTGCTTTCTGTCAAGGGAATTGGATTGGTTTAAATATTTATGCTATATTCTTTAGTCACCAGGTGTTAAGGCGGAGGTTGTATTTAGCTCCTAGTTCATGGATAAAGTACCAAGGCAATCCTACAGGAAAAATTTGGCAATAGTCTAGTGAATTTTAGTATTCTGGCTACTGAACTAGTCATTGGGTTCCCAATGAAGTGTGGAGCAGGTCTGGAAGCTCAGCTCACAGCACATTGAACGGAGCTTCCAGAAGAGGAGTGGGAGAATGGCTTTCCTCTCTGACGGCTCTTACCGTGTGGCTGTGCTGAGGGTAGGTCCTGCTGAGCTATGTCCCTGTTTGTTGTGCTGGTCCTGATGGCCATGTGTCCCTGTGGCAGGCAAGTGCCCCAAACCCATGGGAGCTAGGCTCCTCCTGATGTCCTTTTTCCCTTTACAAGCAGGAGCCTGTTCTGATTCCTGCTGGTGTCTAGAACAGTCCTTTGCTCTCAGATACACCGTTCTTCAAACTGAGTTAGCAGAAGGTCTCTTAACTAAAAAAAACCAAACCAAAACAAAAAAAAACCCAACAAAAAAACCCCCAAACAAACCAAAAAAACAAAAGTGAAACAAATTCTGAGGCTAGACAGGAGGCAAGACTACCTTTCTCTCTTGCTTCCCATGACTTGCCTTTGTAAGTTTTCTTTTCCACTTGGTATTTCTGGAGCTACATAAATCAGACTTTGTAGGACTTGGATAGAAAGTGGTGCAGGGTGCTTGCAGTGTACCCTGCCTCCCTTCTGCCCTGTAAATGGAAAAGAAACTGCCTTGAAGATTTAAGAGTATTTGCCAAAGCTGAAGCAGAGAGGTTCTTTATCACTGTCTCTTGCTTCATCTGGAGAAGCTCTTTCTTCTTTCTTTTCCCTATTGGCTTCACCAGCAGTTGCATTAGGAAGCTTGGCTCCTGGGGCACACTGTTGCTCTGCCTGCAGTCTCTGCGCACCACAGCTCTGGTGGCCCAAACCTGTAGCTTACCAGACTGGTTTGGAGCTTCGTTGGCTTGCTGTGATGTGACTGAGCACAAGAGCCTGGTGTGCAGTATTGTCACCTCCATTTGGAGGGAGAGGTACAGAACCAGTGTTAGGAAAACACTTGTACCAGGCATGGTGGGAGGGAGCCCTCCTCTGTCTGCATGACTGAAGTAGGCTGTCAGGCAAGGTGACTCTGTAGTGGAGAGGAAGTCCCTGGTTATTTTTCACACTCTTCATTTTCTGCCTTATGTTTCTATGAAGCTGTAGGTCAATCCCAAGAGAACAGAGGCAGCTCCACAAATTCTGCTTGAGAAGGAATCCTTGCTGTGTGGAAGAGAGGCTGGGTGGGTTGCTTGCTAGCCTTGCCCCTTTAGATATATGAACACGATTAAACTATTGCATATGGGGTTTGTGTGTGTCTGAAGATTACAATTGCAAGTTAGAAACCATCTGTCTGGGATGCTGAACTGTGAGCAACTGAGTGGGAACTGGGTTTCTGCTGGTGTAAAGATTTGCTGGGAAAGCAGGTGCCCTTGCAGGGGTTAGCTCCAGGGGAAAAGGCGTTTTCTCTGTTGCTTGTATATGCAGGTGCTCTAGCTGATGCCACATGCAGATGCTTCTTGTTCCAGGTTAATGATGCCTTGTTCCCCCAGGTCTCCAGGAGGATGTTTAAGGAACGGAGAAGCCTATTGGCAGGATTCAGTTGCTAGGTCTGGTTTGTCCGCCCAGTTTCTAAAACCACCACAGTGAATTCATTCAGGAGCCCTGGGAAGGGCTTAGTCGCTGAGCTGGCGGCCTTAGCAGCAGTTAATTGCAATTATGCCTCCAGTATTTTGGGCTCTTGGGAAATGACTAGAGGGCAGAACTCTGTCGTTTTCCCCTTCCCGAACATATTGCATAGTCTTAAGTTTGAAAGAAGACAACTCCTGCAGATCCTTGTTAGCCAACTAGTACTGCTCCCAGTCTGGCCTATGAAGGAGCTGTGTGGATTTTTTTTCATGTGAGTAAGAGGAGAGTGATAACGAAGAGTGGTTAATACCGAAGAGCTTGCTGTCAACTCTTAGCTTGTGGCAGACCCTTCTCCCTCCTTTGGTTGTAGAGGCTGTAAAACAGAGGTGGTAATGACAAAATCCAGGTTTGCAAACCACAGGTCTGCACCACAACCAAGCTTTTCTGTGTAGGTAGTCAGAATAGCAGTCCACCCTGTATTTGCAGGGTGGCTCGTGAGATGAAGTTTTAGATACGTTGCAGACACCAGCAGACTTTTTTTCAATTGCTTGTCCTGCTTGTGGTGTTTGCAGGCGACAAGGAGATGCAACCCCTGCCTGTAGGAGATTGTGCTCTGCGTTAAAGGATGCAAGAGGAGACAGTTCCAGCAGCAGTGCAGAATGTCACTCCTGGGAGTGTCTTGCCCATTTTGTTCATCTGTGTTCAAGGGAAAGCTCTGAAGAAAATCTGTTGGAGCATTCAGAGACTCTGCATATGACTTCTTAGGAAACCTTAACCATGAGCTAGACCTATTTTTTCCCATGTGGTTTTAAGATGAATAGACATTGCAATAGTGTGATATGGGTACTACGTCTTAATGTGTATGACTGGCCTGTGGTAACTAGTGTGTTTTGGTGGTTTCTGCCTTTGTAATATCCAGGCTTTCCACAGAAGAAAAATATCTCCTGAGAAAAGGTTTTAAAATCAAGTTTCTCTTTGCAGGTAACTTGGTCTGTTTAATGTCTTCATTTGTATGAGGAGGAGGGATTCTGTTCACAAGTCCTGGGAGCACAGGTTGTGAACCTCACAGCTTGAGTCAGTGGAGATACAAGGCTTGTGCTTCATGCAGGAACTGGGCTGGTAGAGACTCAGGTTCAGCTGGCAGCTCTGCCACTGACTGACGGTATACAGTGTCCAGAGGCATAGTGTCTTTCCCTCCTCCTGAGTCTCTTCTCTATTCTTCTGGGAAAATACTGCGCTTATTAAATTGAGGATACTGGTTGTGTAAGCCCATTGTAGTGGTTTGAAACTTGGGGCTGATGTCAAGACCTCTGTTAGCTGTGGGAAGATAACTCAAGGTCAGCTTGTTTCTTGCCTCCTCCAGAGCCAGCAGCTCAGGGTGATGTGTGAATGCTTCTTAGCATAGACCTCAGTTTGGGTTTTCATTCAGTGGTGGATCTTAACTATGTAGAGGGAAGACACTTTCCATTTTCTAAGGTTTGGGAAATTGTGCAAATTCCTTTTTTCACACACTTCCATACAATTTAGTTTAAACATGTCCCTAATGACCTAAAATACTACAAGCCTAAAGTGAATTTTATATTGATTTGAGCGTCCTGGGGACTTTTTTACAAGGTTTAGCTCCCTTAGTGTTGCATAAGTAGTGTTGATTTAATTGGCAAAGGGCTGCTCTGTGTGTTATTCTGGCTTTAGTAGCAAGTATTGCTGCGGTAAAGCAGCACAGAGTCACACTGAGATGGAAAACCAGGGCAGAGCATGCTGAATATGCTAACACTGATTCCCTTTCATGCAGTGTCCAGCACATGTGGTCTCTGAAGTTAGGTGTATGGGTGATTAGAAAGTGGTTCTGAATAGCCAAAAGCTTATTAAGACCCATTGTTTGCTGTTGAAGAACAAATGGCACAAGTATGAGGAGTTTTAATGGATCTTGGAGCAGCTCAGTGTGATAAAATCCAAATGCCTCCTTGCATTTTGCTTGCAGCAAGGAGGAAGCTCGCTCTTTCATGTTCTCTGTGAGCAAGTGCTTCCCTGGTTTGTTCTTCCAAGAAATCTCATGATATGCATGTTTCATGCTTCTCAAAGCTAGGCCCAGAAGTTTGTTGAGATGACAATTATGTTTGTGTTTAATTTGGGGTTATTGGTGTAGAGTTCGTTACGGATCCTGCAGGGGAAGAAAAGATGGATATGGTTTGAGTTTTGGACATAGGAGAGGAAGTCTAAGGTTCGCTTCAGTCTTCATATATCCTTCATGATTGTACATTAATCTTGAGTAAACCAATATTGGAAAGTTTAGTTCACCGGAGTGTCAGCCTTACCCTGGGGAGTAACTAGTATCTGCCAGTATAATTTGTATCTACAGTGGATTGCTAACAAGCTTCTGTTGTCACTTTGTCTTGTCTTGTTCATAAAGGATGATTACCTACTAGTAACATAATTTATTTTGCTGGTACTGTATTTCTAATGACAGGGAGGAAATCTTAAGGCTTTGTGGGTATTGTAATATAAGGGACTTCAGGAAATAGTCAAATTCAATTTTTTGTTCACAGAAGACAACCAAATGTATCCGGATGTCTTCTGTCAGGTGTTTATTCAACCTATGCTTAAAATAAATCCTTTGAAAATCTCGCAGCCTCCTGAATTAGTCTGTTCCAGTGCCCCTATGCTCTTCATGCTTAATTTCCTTTCTAGCTGATCTAAGAGGATTTCTCTTTGTCCTTCTTCTGGAGCATATGAGGAAAGTTGATCACCACCCTTGTTCAAGTCCATGCTAGCACGATCTCTTTAATGTAATTTCCACTACAACTGTTTTACCTGTTTGCTAGGTGAGGCTAGTAGTTTGTGCTTTGTTCTGCAGTGTATTGGCAGAGCTTCGTCTGTGCTGAGGCATCTTCTGATTGCTAGAGCTGGTGTGATTCCGGGATAAGGGCACACTGCTCTTTTCATCCCGGAAAGGTGGTAAGTAATTGAAGGGTTGAGAACCACCTCACTGGCCTGTAGATGGATCTGCTGAAAGGCAGAGTCCTTGCACCTGCCTCCCTTTGACTGCGGGATCACGTGCCCTTGGAGGTGTGACATTTTCATTATTCAATGAAGTTCTCCTAAAGAAAACTTTAGCTATTTTCTGGTAGGTGGTCTGGTCTCCAGCTCCAGTACTGTAGCAGTGTCGTTAACAAAGAGGAGGTGAGGGGATGTGGGATGAAGCTTTAAAGGCATTGTCGTGGGCAGAGATGCTTTTTGTAATCTCTAGAAAGTCACAGCATGTGGCAGGGAAAAGAGCACACTGGCAGATGGGGTGAGTGCAGCTACAGTCATGCCAAGGAGACAGTGTTGTGAAGCTTTCGTGCTGTGGCAGACAAGTGGGTCACAATGTTGATTTGTCACCCTGGGTAGGAACTTCTGCTGTGATCAAGAATGTGATGATATGAATTGAAGGCATTTCTGGGGAGGGGACCAGCAGAAGACGGTAGGTTTTGTCAGTGTGCACAGAGAATTTTGCCCATGGAGAGGGCTCAGGTCAGTCTCCTCCGAGTGACCTTCCTGGGTGTACAGCCTGGAAAGCAACAGTGGAGAAGATAAACTCTTTGAGGCTTGTTCTCTTGCCTGCAGCAGATGTGTACTGGACAAGTCAGCTGGCCTGTAGTTTCCCTTGGTAGTCATTGTGCTTCTAAGGTGTCTTACAGGCATCTGAATACATGGCAGTAGAGACTGGTGGTAACTGTGCTGTGGTTTGTGACTGTGTCTGTTTAGTGGTCATAGCCTTCCCTACCCGTTCCTCGGTGTGGCTACCTTTTTGGTGTTCCTGGTTAGCTTCGCAGCCTGAGGAAGAAGTGCACCTTGCATGTGCACTGAGGCTGAACCACAGCATGCTGCTGTATTGAGAGAGGCCAAATGAATACAGCGAGAGCCTGAAAGGAGTGATGTCTTTTAGGCCTGCTTCATAACGAGTTCCTGAACTCCAATTATGTGAGCAGAAAACTGGTTTGACTTGTGCTCTTCTGCTTTGTCCCGGTGGGGAAGGAGAGCTGCAGCATGTCTATCGGCTCCTTCCCGAGCAGGGGGCATGCTGCTGGGCTTGCCTGTTGCTCAGTGTGGTTGTGGGGTCAGCTGTGTCCGGGGAGCAGGGGCTGTGGAGGTTTGAAGTTCAAAATCCTCCAGCTGTGGTCTGTTAGCGAATTGCCGCCAGGCTCTTCTGTGGCACCTTTTATCACAGAAACCTGCCTTGCCTTAGGCTTAACCAAGACACAGAAAACTGAAGATATGGGAGGCACTGTCGTGATAGGATCTCGATGGAGGTGCGAGCGTTGGATCCACTTGAACTGACCTTCAGGCTTTTGGTGGGTGGACACAGTGGTGAAATCATTTACTCAAGGCTGTTTAGGCAGGACATAATTAGCAGGGAAAATGAGCTACTGGTTATATTGTAACAGTTTCTTTCTATCAGTTTTGTGTGGTCTAGGTCATGGGGTGCCCACCCTAGAGGGCTGAACTAGGGTCTCTTCTGATGTTGCTATTTGACCCTTCCCAGGCTTAGTGCAGTTGCTGTCTGCTGTTGACTCAAGTTGCAGGAGCTCTGGGTGGAGGTGGGTCAGACTCACATCTCCTGTGCCAGGGGATGAAGACCGGACCAAAGACTTTGGGAGCATAATCTTGGCTCTGCTGCAGGTCTGTTTTGTGGTGCTCAGAGTCAGCTGGGGGTGCACAGGTTCCTCTCTGTAAAGTCAGAAACAAAAATTCTTCAAGTCCTTGCAGAAACAGTGTAGGCTGAAAGGATGCTGTTTGCCTGCATGCTGCTTTACACAGGTGAAAGGAGCAATAAAACCAGTGCTGGTGTTTAGTGTTATATCCCCTTTCAAACCCTCCTAAGAAGGGATTTCAGACTAAGCTTGGAGGAGGAGGGAGTGATGTTGCTTTCCATGTGTATTTTGCCTGGGATCTTGTGTTTCTTGCTGGGGACAAGTGATATAAGGGAAGTGTTGATGCTGCCATATCCTGACTTTTAGCCCTGATTATCTAGTGACCAAGAAGAATTTTATGGAAAAATAATGCAACTGAATTCATGTGTTTTGCAGAATAAAGTTACCATTATCTTGAATTATTTAATGAGTCACTCAGAAACCATCAAAACATATGTAAGGTCCACACATAACTGGGCAACTCTTCAAAGAGCTCATGTGCTATCTAGTAGCCTGAAGTAGTTTAGTAGCTAAAAGTCTGTTTCTGGAATTGTTTTTCCCTTCCTAATAGAATTTAGGTGATCATTAAGGTCTGAATTGTGTCATCAAAAGCTAAGACATGTGCAGTGATGGCTGATTCCCCTGTTGTATTTCTGGGGAGAATGTGGATGCAAGCAGCTGGCTTCAGATTCTGGGTTTATGCTAGTGTGATGCATCAGAATCGGGCCCATAGCAGCACATCTGAATGCTTTACCTTTTGATTGATTAAAGAAGTCAAGGTACATTAAAAAACAGTGCAGGGTCTGCACATGGCTTGCAATTCTTTTCTTTTCAAGAAAGGGTTAATGAAGAATCTTTGCTTTGCGTTCTGTTTGTGGTATCTTCTTTGATATATGAATTTGAAGACAAGGAACGGAATGTATATGTGTGCACTCAAAAAAATTGAATTCCTTTGAAGGAGGGAGGAGAAATCTCTTTAAATGGTGATATGAGTGTACTCGTAGCTCTGCATGGATTTTTTTTTTTTTTTTTTTATTCCCCCCTCATGTATAGATCTTAGGCTGAACTTCATTTGTAACTGGACTGCATGCTGGCACAGTCCCAACACTGCAGGCAGATGTATATGAAGCAGCCAAATAATACTTCTTTCCAACATACGGACAGTACTACTATACTACTAGACCTCAGTGTGACAAGTTTATGATAGTGGTAATGCTCTGTAGTTACAGATGACGATATGAAAACCCTTGAAAAGCACTAGTTTGTATTTCCTATCTTGCTAGGTTGCAGCAAAGTGCTATTAACTTCCAGGAGGCAAAAGATGAAGGGCAAGAAAAGACATAACCGTAGCTGGATCCCCTTTGTAATCAGTTGGTGGTGTTCATTTTGTGGAAGATTGAGCAACTGATTTGCTTGACTTTTCTTACAGTGTCTGCACTGAAAAAAAAGCAGCCACTTGATCTCTAACCTACACCACAAGTGGTATTATCTGGAAAGTATGTTAAGTTTCTTGGTCTTATCCTTGGGTATTGCCATATCTTAACTCCTTTTTCTCTAAATGATGTTCTCTAGTCTCACATAGTTACTATCTGTGAAACTCGATCTCCAGTTCTTCTGAAATGGTGTCTGTGCTGTAGACTGCAAGAGGCTTGCCAGCATCAATCCCTCCTCCTTCCTGAACAAAGTTGCTGTTGACACAGACTGGTAGAGGAGTAGTAACTGGAGCCTATCACTGTGTGTGGCTCTGAAATTTTTACTTTTATCAGATGATGTCAAGTTAAACAAAACCTCCTAGATAAATAAACCAAAAGCCCAGTGCCATTTCTTTGCTCAAAAGAACGTGCCATTTCCTGCTACGGCTGGCAGTATTTGAACTTGACATGTATGTGCTGATCTTGCTGCCCAATCCATGTTGCAGATGCCTTATACCTGCAGGAAACCTTGTTGGAGTCCAAGATTGTCATGGATCAGATCATGTAGCTGGAGTTTTGGGTGGCTACAAGTAGTTGCCTGGGCTATACTACTATACCTGGAGAAGGATTAAATAAATAAAACCAGTTTTGCTGTTTTACTGTCTGCCAACTAGGTCTTATTGGTGATGACACAGAAGCTTATTAAATCACTTAATGAATCAACAGGGCAGCTTCTAACTAGAACACATAAAACTGTTTCAAGTTTTAATGAACTTTTGAAGTAAATGACAACTGAAGGCCTATATGTTAAGAATCAAGTAAAACAAAGTGTTTTGTAGAAGTGAGACCAACCTGATCTAATTTTAAGCAGTGGGGTGGGGATAGCATTGAACTAGTTGGCCTTTGGATACCCGTTCTAACCTGATTTTATTGGTGAGCCCTGTTCTCGTGCTAGAGGTTAAAGAGCTATTGTGTTGTTTAACTGGGTATAGAATGTGCAGTAGGGCTGGGTGGGATGGGAGGAAACAATCTGTCATCCTTTTCGTGTCAGGTTAACAATGGCATGCGATCATCTCCAGCATTGTGTATGTCTGTCTTCAGAATTCACAAGATGGCAAGTTTTGGTTCTGGGAGTTCTCAGGATGATCATGCTCTCCCTTCTGTGTAAAAGATGCTGCTTTATTTAAGACAAAAGGTAATACTAATGGGGCACTTTAATTTGGAATAGGCGCTCCAAAGTCAAGGAACCACTTTTGAAATTACAGGAGCAGGAGGGCTTGTGCAACTTTGAACCTGTATAAATTAGGAGATGAGACTGCATATAATGAAGAGGTTTCTAAGATGTGAAGGGCACATTTTTAGAGGTATCTGTGCCTGTGGATGCTGCATATTTTAGTTTAAGTTGGCACCTAATTAGTGCTTTAGAAAACTGCACCGAGCCTCCCTTACAATCTTTCAGAACCAAAAATAAATAAATCCACATTTGAATGTGCCTATGATGACAGGGGACAGCTGAGTCTCTTCCTTTGCAAATTACAAATATTTCTGTTTCTTCAACAAAACCTGTTGATTTTAACCAGGAGGAACAATTTGGAAAAATTTGGAAAGTTGCTGTTGCCTTTCTCCTCTGAGGTGAAATGTAAGTTGAATTCAGCAGGCTGCATTTGTTCTTCTTCAAAGTTGCTTTTCAGTGTTGCTTCAAGTTTCTGCAGTGTTGTGTTGAAAAAAACCCTCTCTTCCACCTGAAGCATGACACAGGCTCTTTTACTAAGCTGTGTTCAGATTCGTAAGTTATTGCATTTTTATAAGGGTATGCTGTGCTATTAACTACTCACATAAATACATACTATATCCTGTTCAGCAGAGCGTTCTTGTTAACAAGTGTCCAGTGAGAACAGATCTCTTTAAGAAAATAACAGAATCATGAAACAAGGCATCTGATCTTCTAAAACCACAATCAAGATGGTTATTGAAACACTTGATTCAGCTTACCCTTTGTTATGTTGAATATAATGATGGGAGTTGTGAAGGAGAGAAAAAAACATAGTAAAAATATTGTGAAAGGTGAGTAGAGCCTGTCCAGGAGGTAGGTACCTCGTTTTCTGGGCTGTGCTTTTCCAGAGTGTCAGCTCTCTGTGTACCCTGCGCTGAGCTGAGTGGCTTCTTGTGTTACGTTTATAGCTTCTGTTCCTTTGACGTATTTCAGTTTAAGAGTTCCATTTAAGATACTTAATCCAAGAGCTAATGATTTAGTTGAACATGTAATTAATTCCTTTCTTGTATTAATCCACAAGAATTTGTGGAAGCCTGTAATGTGAGGGATGCTTGTTCGTATAGCTGTAGCACTAGAACATTGATAGGAGCTATTTGCCTGACTTGTTTAAATGTGTTTCTAGAGCTGGATGTAGATGCCAAAATGTATGTCATTTTGTCCCTGTAACTTTCAGATTGGTTTTCCACTTGTGCTGTCAGCTGCTCAGATGGCTTGTTCTTTTCCCTTAAGAAAATGCTGGCTCCTTCAAGCAACACAGGATGAAGAATTCCTGTGTCTTCCCTTGAGGTGCCTGTGTTGGTGTTTTGGTTTTGTGGTTTGTTTGAGGGTTTTTTTTTCTTCTGGACTCCACCCACCACCCAAGTGTCCCAGCAGTTTAACAGCTCTGGAGACTGGAGTGCTTCATCCGCAGGGTCAGGTACACGTAGGTTGGGCTGCGTGCTACCCGTGTCAGCCCACCCTTGTGTCTCAAGTTGGATCTTGAACCAGCTGTGGCCAGGCTGCTCACCTGCACAGGTCTGCCTGTGGCTGGGCTTTCCAGGGGTGTCAATTACAGTATTTTTTTTGTAGCAGTGGGTTTCCAACAGGTTGACAATAGCCAGTATGACTTTTTCCAGGCAGATTTTATTGAGCTGCTGTCCTAGGGTGATGACAGTCACCCGTTTCAGACCTGGATCAGGTGAGTAAGATAATGTGGAGTGTAAAACGTATGGAATTGGGTTTTCCAGACAAGCCAGAACTATGCAGCTGAACCGCGGTGCAAGTGCATAGCGCTTGGTGCACGTGTTCTGCTCTGGAGCAGTCCTGCAGACATCTGCAGCCTCTAAGTGTTAAAAGCAAAAATCTACCCTTACTACCTGTGGGTGTCTCGGACCCTAGATACTTGTGGAGGGGTAGCTTGCCAGAGATCACAAAACTTCTTCGGGTTTCTGACCACATGCGTGCTCTGATGTGGCCCGAGGGTGTGCCCTAATTTAGATGCATTGTGCTTCACTATGCTGTCATATAATTGAGTATCTGTTGGAAACAACTAAAAAGGCGTCTGTTTTCAGTCTGAGGGAGGAAAACAGATGTTTTATTCTCTTGTGAGAGCTCAGTAGAGTGATGTTTCAGCTGTTGCTCTAGTTCTCAATGACAGCCAAAAAGGCAAAGGGACAGACGCATGGGTCACAAGGAGTTGAGGAAAGGAACATATTTAGGAAGGAGAAGAATGATTATTTCCTGTGTGTTAAACAGCATGTGGGGGTTAGTTCTGGAGTATGTGGAAATCATTAACCTCAAAGTTAGCATTAGCTTTTAAATGGGCAGCAAGAGAATCTTTTTTTATCATTGTGATTGCTGTTTCCTAGACCAGATAGATCATATTCTTGGAAGATATATCTACTTGCCAGAAGTTAAAGATATTAAAAATGATGCCTGAATTGATCAATAACTGTGCTAAGAGCTGAGTGTAAGAGAGCAATAGTTGTGAGAGGCTTGCATGGGTTACAGACCGGTTGGGACTCTGAGCTGGTTGGAGCTGCTGAGCCAGAAGCTGTGTAGAGAGGTCTCCAGGGTGCAAGACCTGGGCCATTTGTGTCATTTCTCAGTCAAATATCCCTGGCCCCTTGCAGGATAACACAATGGCTCAAGCAGAGTGCACGGTGACGGCTGCCCAGCTTGCAGATGGGCACTGGTGCATATGTGCTGATGCAAGGTCTGGTTCTACCTGCATAGGCACACTCAGGTGAGCAGGTCAGGACTGGGACTGTCCCCTCCTGTGTTCTTGTGGCACTTGGTTTTCTGGGGTCCTGGTTTCAGCTGGAGTTACCGGTATAGCACTGTTAGTAAACTTCTGGGAGGTTTTCCTTTTAAGTTGTTTGACATGCATTGAAAAACAGCATTTAACTCTACCTTGGGGGGCAGGACTAAAGGAATGGTAAAAGAAGAAACTGGTATAGTAACAGCTTAAACTAGTAGCTCTCAGTCTTCACTGACTTGTCTTGACAGTACTGAATAGTAAACTGTGGGGAGCATCACACTTGCTGCACGGGCTGTGCTACGTCTTGTGGCTGCTGTAGGTGCTGGGTTAGAACTAGCTCAGGTGCACCGTTCACTGGTGTAGGAAGGATTGAGAAGTATTTTAACCCATGCCTCTACGGGTCATCCTCTGGGCTTTCCTGAATGGGTCAGAAAGGTGTTTGGAACGCACTGAATCCTCCCCAAGGCTCATCTGTGAAGGAAGACCTTGCGAAGGATTGCTGAAGACTTGCCTTGAGGGTAGTGCTTGCCAGTAATGCATGGGCCACTGCTGCCTCAGCACCTGGAGGGGATGGGAGCAGGAGGTGAAGGTCCAGCAGAGAAGGGCAGCATGTGTTGAGAGATCCTCTGTACTTAATAATGATGCATAGTCCAGAAGCTGGTTTCTTTGTGCTTCTTAGCACATTTGGCTCTTTACTTCATGTTTCAGGGCCTTGCTTGGTCATGAGATCACTTGAAACCCTGAATTTAGTTTTGTAACTCAAGGTTTTGGAATAATCTCCTCTTGTGATGCTGGGCACAGGAACTGCTGTCCTTGAATTAATGAACAGCACTTGTTGAGCCTGTCATGTGTAAAACTTGCTTGAATATCTGTAGGATGTACTGCAAGAGCATGTTTTGGGGGTTTTTTGGGGGGTGGGGTGTTGGGTGTTTTTTTGTTGTTTGTTTTTTTTTTTGGGGGGGGGTGTGTTGTTTGTTGGTTTGGTTTTTATGGAAAGTTTTGCTTGGATTCTGTTGTTTCTGAGTTGTTGTATTTGCGTCTGGGACAGCCAGCTCTGTAGCCTCATGCTTTGGGTTGTGTCTGTCTGCATCAAGAGGTGATTTTCTTTGGCTGCACATTTAAATTGTCTTATGGTTGTAGGTGGGAAGAACGTAAGGTGCCTCTTTCTTTTGCTTTTTGTTGTTAGGTGTAGTCTGACTTTCACCTTTTCTTCCAACTGCACTCTCAGGCATAGTACTTTGTGCTGTTCTTCTAAATAGTTGAACCTTTTGGGCTCTTTGGGAGCTATAAAATCAGTGCATATTTGCTTGGCTATTGGAGTACTGCAGTACTAGTGATACTTTCCAGCAGTTCTTAGTAATGGAAAGTGAAGAAAAGAGTCTTCAGGCAGAAACTGAGGGGGAATTCCAGGTACAGATTTTGTAATTACTGAAGCTGGAATTTAGACAGGATGTAGAAGCCGTTGCCTTTGTGTGAAGCGATTAATTCCCTTGTGGCTAGTTGGTCAGAGCTTCAGCTCTTACAGTCTCTTCTGGGTGAAAAGATTTCAGCGGGCTATAGAAGCAGCTTTGTAGGAATAGGACTCCTGCTGAAGTGATGCCTTCCTCCGTGGAGGAAGCATTCCCTCCTGCCATCTGTGGCCCCTTTCTCTACCTAGCATCCATCTCTTCACTAACTTGGGCTATTGTCTGGCTTCCAGCAGCTAACAAAGGCATCTTGAACCTTTCTTCTTTTCTCAGTGGAGTTCTTTGTTGTTGTACTACTAGCTGTTGTGGATTATGTTGGGAGGCCGTTCTCAAGGGTGTAGGAGCGTGTGGTAGATGCTGAGCAGGCAGGCTGACTGCACAGGGCTGAGAGCTGCTGTGGAAGTTTCAGGTCTTAGGGTGTTTCTAGAGTTTTGCAAAGGCTGTGGCTACTGAAAATGCTATTGCACTCTTAATTGCATGTATCCCTTTTCTTCCCAAACAAGGCAAAGAAAAAAACCTTTGCTAGCTGTGAACTAGCAAGAGATGTTAGCATCTGGTAACTATCCTCTACTTTAGTCAGGTCAGCTTCTGTTGACTTTTCATCACGGTGGCTTCTCAGCCTCCCCGAGAGATCCCCAGGTTTTTTTCACGTTACCAGCAGCTGGTGGGTCTTGGCTGAGTTTGCACCTATTTGGTGCCCTCCTCGTGAGGCTGTCCGTGCAGCCTGTCATCACTGTTTTGCAGGATCGCTGTTCCTCATAAAAGCTTATACTGTATGGTGTAATCTGGAAGTGCAGATGTTCAGAAGTGTGGGAACTAGCAGTCAAGGGGAGTAGCTGGATATTTAAGCATCTTCACAATTCTCACTACTCTTCTTGAGCCCCAAGGGAACAGAGAAGACTGATTATCTGCTAGGTTGTGTTTTTGCCTTGGTTTTTCCAGATGCTGTCTAAGCCCTCAGAAGCACTTCTGTTTCAATTTTGAAATGTGCTGAGCACTTTCTGTTCCTGTATGTGTTAGAGATGGAGTCAGGGTCAGTGCTTCTGTGCTAGGAGCTTTGAGATGCTCTAGCTAATGTGGTTCTGCCTAAAGGCAAATTACCAGTGTGATTTCTCGCTTTCTTTGTGCACTGTAGCAGGCTTTTGCCTCTAATGGAGGGGAAAACACTTCTATTAGGTAAACCAGCCTGGTCTCTTAATAAGGCACATCACTACACTAGCAATTTACTAGTTGCCATAATACAGGCTTTCAGTTTTCCCATGAAAAAGAAAGCAAGGCATTGCAATGGCTTTTTTCATTTCCCTAATGTTTTCTTGTTGCTTTTCTGTAAGGGAGATCCTAGCACTCATTGTATGATGCTTCATTTTGCCTTGAGCTCCTGAGATGCAACTTGTCAGCAAAACTACAAGCGCATTCAAGGATGTGGTGGGCCTGATCCCCAGCTGACGCCCACAGGCATGATCTCATCGGTGCTCACAGAGCTTACATCCATTTTTCCTTACTGGCTGAGGACCTGACTGTAAGTGTAAGTGCTCAGCTGGGAGCAGCAATGGAAACGTACAGAATAGTGGCAGTGTTTGTAACTAAGATATTTAACTGCTTTCTGGTGAGGAACCAAAGGCAATAGCAGTTGGTAGTACAGGTGTTTCATTTTTGATGTTTTCTGTGAAGACACTAAGCACTGAGTACTGCTATGCAGATATCCTACATGTAAGGTGCTGTGAAAACAGGACTGGCGTTCTGAAACAGTGTTTGCTGCTGCTGCTTTTTAGCAGTGTTTGGGGTAATTGAGACAGGAAAGTGTGATTTAAATTGGGACTCTGCCTTCAACTGCAGAGTCTCATAATACATTACCATGAGTACTGCTGCAGCACGGACTGTAGTTTTTGTCAGTAGTGATTTACCTGCTGTGCTTTCTGGAGCTTTGCTTGATCAGGCTATAAACAGCACCTGTGCTCCACAGCAGTGACTGCAACTTGTGATTCCCTTTGTGTCCTTTGGACAGAGCCTGGTGGTTACATGCTGCTCCTTCTCACCATGGTTGTGTGCAATCGCTCAAGGACCAGTGCAAAAGAGGATGAATTTGTTACTCTTTGGTATGTACCCCTTCAATTGCACTGAGCAGAGGCAGGACAGAGAGCAGTGTGGCTGGGGGCTGACTTGCTCCAGCTATTTCACCTAGGACATACTCGTCAGCTCTCCTGGAATCAGATATCCACATTTCAGAGTGATCATGTTCTTCTAAGCATCCCTCCGTTTTTCTTTGTAGGATTTTCTGTAGTGCTGCCTTCTTGCTCTGTGGTGTTTCCTTGAACTGGTTTGAATTTCTTGTGTGTTCTGTGAAGTCTGTAACTCTTGCATTAGGAGGCAACTGGCTTTTCTGTTGGCTTTTTTTGCTGGATCCAGGACATAGGTCTTGGGGTTTTTTGCTTCTGCATGGGAAATGTGCCCTTGTGTCCTAACAGTAGTTGTCAGAAATGATCACTATGGGGATGTATTTTAACACTCATTCTTAATACCTCCCAACATTTAAATGACCTTAGTCTTTCTGGGATTTATTTCACTCTAGAGCTATGCATTATTTATCAAGTTGCTCCTCTGCTCCCTGGTCTGTAAATGAAGGAGAACCTTCAATAACCAGCTTTTTTCTCATTTTGCAAGGGCTGGAGGTTTCATTGGGTGTTTTGATTCAGCCATTTCCATCAGTCCAGTAGTGATTCCTGGCAGGGTTGTCTCTTGTCACGTGGGCTTTATTGTCCTTAATCACTGTTGCATAGTGCTGCACTATTGTAGGATAGGTGAGTTGCCATCAAATAAGCTGGTCTGCTGGATTCTGGGGTGGGCAGTGGTCCTTAATTCATAGAAGATGCTTGATTTTATTTTTTTTACAAGCAGTAGTTTAAAGGTGCTGAGACATGTGATCCGAGCTCTATGTTATGTGGGAGCAGTGAGGGGATTAAGAAGATGGGCTGATCGCGGCTCTCCCTGCTCTCCACTCCCAGACGACTTGTGGGAAGTTGTGTTGCCCCTTGTGTTGTACAAGTGAGGCATTTGCCAGAGGCTCAGGTGCTTGAGATTGTAGCGTGTGTGCTCTGCAGTAGTACTGGCTGTCATCACAGTGAGGAAAGCAGACTCAATTGACCTGCAAGGGTCAATACGGTCACAGGGGCGCCAGGCAGTGTTGGCATGGAGGTATGGGGAAGATAAACTTGCAGGGTGATGTAGAACAGAGCCAAGGACTGAGGGAGTACCACAAGCACTGAAGATTTGGGAACCTGCTTGGGTGGAGATGTACAGGGCGGTCAGTACCTCCTGGATTTTCCTTTGAGATGGTAACACAGGAGAGACAGCATGAGCAGCCTGGGCTTACAGTGGGCAAAGAAGAGCGAGGCATCTCTTGATGTACTGCCAGGAGAAGTGGAAAGGTCTTCCAGCATGAGGTAGGAGAGACTGGGAAAAGTGATACAGAGATGATGAAAGCTGTTGTGTCGTTTAAGTGTGGTGCTAGTCTGATTTGCTGAACAGTTGCATGCTGTGCTGTAAGGAGAGTTTCAGCGCTGATACTCTCCAGTGTACAGGATCTGGCCTCCCTGCTAGGGAAGGACACGAGTGTCAGGGAAGTTCCTGACCTACTGTGACTGTTCTCAGCCATAGGTACTGTCAGTGTTTGATCTGGTATTGCTTAGTGTAATTCCCTTTTCTGGGTAGAATAATTTCGATCAGCTGTATAGAAGGGCAGAAAAACCCTCTGAAAGTTTTCCGTAGCTCTTTTTCCCATTCTTCTAAATCCGGAACAGACGTCTGGCCTCTCATCAGTGTCTTAAAACAGAAGAAGAGTCACTATAAGGTTGCTCTGTTTGGAAATTTAAATTCCTACATTAATAAGTTAAATCTTCTCAGTCTCACAGATGTAGAAATACGTCTGTAGATGATGAGAAATAAAAGGGGCATTTTTCTTCCAGGAAGCTACTCCAACAGATTGTGGTCCATGTTCCAATGAAAAAGTTATATCCAAATGAAGCAGCTGCTCTCGAGGCATTGCTGTATTGAATGGCAAATCAATGGCCCAGTGTCCAAACTTGTGGATTTTGAAGGTGGTGTCTGTGACAGAATAGGTGGTATTTCATGGATCTAGAGAAAGAACCCAGAAATAACTGTTTGCAGTCTCCCTGCTGTTCAGCTCTGACCACAGGTTGTAGTCGTACCAGGAAAAGCACTTGTGCTACTGTTGCTGCCTTCTTGTTTGCTGCTGTTGGTTTTGCAAATTGCATTGTACAGAATAGCTCCTATAACCTGTGCTTGTACTAGGATTGTTGGGCTAGGGTGATGCACTCATGTTGCCAGTACAGATGTGAATCCTGCCTTGGAATGTGAAATGTTAATTCTAGAACAGTGAAAGGAGATGGATGTCCTGCAGGGTGTATTTGGTTATACTCCTGTGCAGATAGCATACAGCTGTTAGCGTTTCATAAGCTAACTTCATCTTTCTCTGTCTGCTGTTCCTCTGTCTGCCAGGAGTTTTGTTATTGCTGTGGTGACCCAAAATATGTACCTGACTTTAGCTGACATTTGTAAATTCAGTTTTAACTTTAGCTCTTGCTTGGTCTTGTGTGCCCAGTTCAGTTGTGGTGGATATTTCATGTCTTGAGGAATTAAAGTGCTCCCTGACTGATTAGCACTAGTCGTCAGGCAGGTGGTGATGTGGGGCATTTGGTGCTTATCTCAGACTTCTCAATGTGTAAGCTGAAGTGTTCTCATTTTTCACAAATACATTGTTTACTTAAGGTATGCAAGTGCTTCTGGATGTCTTTGTTTATGAATCCAAAGGATTATGTAAGCAAGTGTTCAAAAATACCTGGTTGAATTCGCTTGCAAAATTTTTTATGTTGAGATTTAGAAGTTTGTCTTCCACCTCTCTCCCTTCCTTCAAGAAAAACCTAACGGACTGCAATGTGAAATAGCCAAGCTCTGTCACCACAACGTTGGAGATGAAGAAATGAAGCATGAAGCTAGCTGGGATAGGAACTGTATCTCCAGTACTCCCATTTTGGTCCCACGCTGCCAGGTGTGGAAGGTCCAGCAGGGTGAAGCCAGCCTGTGGGGATGTGCTGCTCAGCCCATTGCTGATTCCCTGCAAGAGGCATGGGATAAAGGTTCGCGCGGCAGCCGCCACATCCCTGCCGCATGTGGCATGGTCCGGAGAGTGGAGGAAAGGGCTCGTCTCTTCCCTGCTGCAGTCTGGATCTGCCGTGTTAGGGCAGGCTCTGGTGGCAGCCCGAGGCTGTGATTCACTCTGGTCACTGGTGCTGGACAGTGCAGCTCCCTTTCTCGCCCTTTTCCGGAGGCGCGTTTAGGTGTGTCTTGTCTTAGGCTGTGTTGGATGCATTTATTTGTCTGTCACGCTTGGTGAGCATTTACTGTTAGAGCAGATGATGGTAGGCTGGCTGTTCTCTGATACGTGGAGCTGCCTGCAGGCCTTTCAGCATCACCCGGGTATTAATGGACAGTTACTATTCAGCTACCTGAAGTAAGTTTTTGGTGGTCTATTAAAAAAAAAAAAGGGGGGGGGGGGAGGGGAAGTATTTTCTCTGTTGGGAGAAGGCTTTGTTGCATCCAGGATCCCAGTAAAGAGCCTTCTTTACTGGGAATGTTGGTGCCTTGAGACCTGGCAGTTGGAGGGAGGCAGAAGGGCTTGCTGGCAGCCCTTAGCGCCTATGGAAGGTACTGGGATATAACAAAGCAGCAGCAGATGCCAATTGAGCTGAACACTGGATTGCTCAAATTGCTTTGTTGAGTGTCTTGGGGAGCCTTCAGGAGTCAAACAAGCAAAGTGGCAGAGTTGTAGACCTAGGGCTGTGTCACTGTGTGTTCCTGCAGTGGGTTTGGGAGACCTAGGATGACTCTTTCTGGGACCTGTATAAAGTAGGGGGCTAAGAGCAGTGGCTGCTGACCTGGTATTTTCTCATCTGAGGGCTGGGGGCTTGTGAGTTGAGTCCTGCTTTGCCTGGAGCACAAGCACGACCTGTGCTGATGCAAAGGCCTGGAATAGCTCCGTAGTTATCAGCACTGCAGTGTTATCTGGAATTTTGGATGGAGAGCTATGCTTCCTGTGCCACGGAGTGGAGTGGTGCCTGCCAGCTGGCATCCCCGGGGAGAGGGGTGGCTGCTGGTGGCCGGTCCCTGCTCCGGCCCTGCACTGACAGCCTCCCTGCTCCTGAGGTTCCCCCTGGGCGTTGGTGTGTTCATTCAGGCAGAGCTTGATAACCACTTCAGGGGTAAACAGAGGTGGGCTCTTCAGTGTGGTCAACCCAGTGTAACAAGGGCTGGAAATCAATTAATTCTTCATTCATTTGCCACACATACCTCAGGTTTTGTGTCCTCTCTCTCTCTCATGGACCTGTTGGATTTCTCAGTCTATATGCGGCTTCAACTTTCTACCTCAGACCATCCGAAGTTTGAGGTACGTTGGGCTTGAGAAATGAATCCAGTGTGGTAGGGGGTAACACCTTGTCCCCTCAGTGGTGGTTTGCTCAATAGCTGTGCAAGCCACCGGTGTAATCGTTGTGCTAATGAGCTCTCCGTTTCTGTAAGCGTAAGAGCAAAAAGTCTTGGGAGGCTTCGCTCACCCTCTTCCGCTCCTGGGGGCGAACTGCAGGGTGGCTGGCTGTGTTTGCACACTGCATCTGTTCCCTTTAAAGTCTGAGTGATGAGTTCCCCTCGCTCTTTCTGGCTTGCAGCAGTTTGAAGAAGAGATGGATCCCTTCCTCTCCTGGGATCAGATTTATCCCTGGGGCACACCTCCGTACCTAGGCAGCACACTTACTTCTCGGAGCAGGATGCTGCTGTGCTGGGGCTCGGATCGGCCAGCCGTGAGTGGTGCTGGCGTTCAGAGTCCCCTGATCTTCCTTTAAAAGCGTCTCTTGGCTGATGCGGGGCTCTGCTGCCGTGCCTCAGCCAGGAGGAGCCGAGTGGGCAGCGGTGGGTAGGGCTCAAGGCAGCTGGCTGAGCATTTCTCAAGGGTAGATTAAATCCAGCGCGCAAGATGAACGTGAAAATGAAACGCGGTGTACAAAAGCACGAGGAAGATTCTCCTTTGGCATACGGACAGGTTCTAGGCCTGCCGGCATGCTGCAAGCGGCGTCGAATGGGAGGAATGACGGGGAGCTCTGGGTGTGATGGAGAGCGCCGCGGGGCAGCGCTGTGCTGGGGGGAGCCGCGGGCCCCCGTACCCGGCGGCGTTGGCTGGCCGCGCTGCCGGCGGCCCCGTGGCTGCTGTAGGGCCGGGCTGGGGCGGCCCCGTGTGCCCCGCGGCGGGTCTCGGCCCGGCCGCCCGCTCCGCACGGAGCGCCGCGCGCGGGTGCCCGCCGGTACCGGGGCGGCCGGGGTTGGGGAACGCAGCGGGCGCGCGCGCCCCGATGCGAGGTTCCAAAAATTGCGCCGCGCGCGAGGCGGGCGCCGGTGTGTTGCGTGAGGCGTTAGCAGTGCCGCCCTCACCACGCGTTCATCGGGCGGCCGCGCAACCCCCAGATAAGGACGGTTAGCGGGCGCTGTGCCGCTCCCCCGCTAGGGGAGGGCTAACGGCCGCACCGGTGCGGGCGAGGGGCGGCGCGCACTCGGACCCGCTCCCCCCCGCCGCCCGGCTCGGCGGCGCGCCCCGCTTCGGGGGCGGCGCGGGGAGCGGCGTTTCCGTCTCTGTCTGAGCGCCGGTTTAAGCCTTTTCGTGGGCTGTGGCGGCCGTACCCAGAGTGCACTGCGCCAGCCGGGAGGCTATTTGCATAGGGGGCTGGCCAGGCGAGCCGGGCGGCGACGCAGCGCGCCCCCTGTCGACCGGCCGTGGCGCTGCCCGGCCCGCCTGCAGCCCCGGCCGCGCGTGCCGCGCGGTGTGTGTGTGTCCGTCCGTCCGTCCGTCCGGTGGCGACACCGCCTGAGGGGCCTGGCTGTCCGTCACACTTCTAGGGCTGCTAACCTCGGGGCTTTAGTAAAAACCTGCGGAGAGCTGTCCGACACCAGAGCTGGCCTCGTTTATAGGGTCTTGCTAAGTGCGTAGCATGCACACCACACAGTCCATGCGGTACAGTATGTATGGGTTTGTAGCTACTGCGTGGAGTCGGGCAGAGCGGGTTGTCTGATCTGCAGCCTGTCCCGGAGCTTCTCTCAAATCAGGTGCCTTTCCCTGGGTTTCAGTTATGTCTGAAAAGCGCTGGGTTTAATTTCTGCAAGTGAATAATTAAACAGCTGTTAGTGCACAGCATTTTCTAATTATAAGTGTCATAATTAGAATTAATTAGAAAAGCTAGTTACAACAAATACCAACGCTGTTATGCATGTGTATGTGTACACTGCACATACATATGTATGAATTCAGCATTGAGCATCAACAGCAGTTGCTGGCTTTCTCAAGCTCTTGGCACTGGATTTTGGCTTGTACGTGCCACAGGGAGCAATAATTTGGCAAATAGCCTTTTGTGTTTGCAAAGCACTCTGCTTGTCCGGCAGAAGCCACGCAGGGAAGAGCTGTGTGTGTGGGCACAACCCTGCGGCGGGAGGGAGGGAGCCTGTGCCCACGCTGCTGCCCAGGGCGTGTTGGCTGAGGGGGGACAGGGGCTGCAGCTAAAGCACCGTCTGTCCTCTGCTCTGCTCGCAGGTGGTTCTCCTGGGCATTGACATCCTTTCCGCGCTCGTGTCCCGCTTGCAGGATCGCTTCAAGGCCCAGATTGGCACAGGTAAGGTGTGTGTGGGGGGGGGTGGGGTGGCTGCTGCACACGAAGCCCTGTTCTGCCCTGGAGGGCACAGGGAGGCTGGTGGTGGTGTCAGGCTCTGCTGAAGGGTGGGAGGGCTGGGCTGGGGGCAGAGCAGAGAGGCTGTGTCACTGAGATAGTTTTCTTTTGAGGGATGAGGGCTTTGGATGTTCCTGTTTTTCTTTCCTCAGTGCTGCCAAGTTTACTCGATAGGCTGGGAGACTCTAAGGATTCGGTGAGGGAGCAGGATCAGACCTTGCTACTGAAAATCATGGATCAAGCTGCTAACCCTCAGGTATGCTCGACAGCCCTTTGCAGCCTGACTGACTGGCTGCTTAAAAAGGAGAACTTTTTTCTGTCAGAGGGTTTTCTTCTGTGGCTCTGACATGGCTTCAGCTCTTTAATCCCTTGTTATATTTGCTTCACCTGAGAATGCTGTTGCATGTCAGGATACACGTGGGAGTGGGAGTGTCAGCAGGCTTCCTAAGGATGGGATGAGTGAATGTCAGAGTAGTTGTTCTGGGTGGGTTTTGGAAGGTACTTGCTTTCTGTAAGTAAAAGTACTGTTTCAGCTAGTGGGGAGTTCCTGTGAAGCCAGTACAGAGCAAAGAATTGTGTCTTTCTACTTCTTGTCCTGCTCTGCTTGAGTGGATGTAAAGCTTATATTTAAGCTCCAGTGATGTTACAGTGTATGCCTGTTGGAAGAAAGAATCTGTCTCTTTCCTCGCCTCCTTTTTTCCTGTCTCACCTCTTTTTTGTCTCCCACAGTACGTATGGGACAGGATGCTAGGAGGATTCAAACACAAGAATTTCCGGACAAGAGAAGGGATTTGCCTCTGCCTTATTGCAACACTCAATGCGTAAGTGAGAGAACCTCCTGCAAACCTGCGTTATGTGCACAAGCCTGCTCTGTGATTCACACCAGCGCTCTTCTCTTTGTTCCCAGATCTGGAGCTCAGAGTTTAACACTGAGTAAGATAGTGCCACATATATGTAACTTACTTGGAGATCCAAACAGCCAGGTAAGCTTTTGCCATGAGTCATGTCTAAAGGTTATGCCAGTTGCCTTGTTGGTAAGTGGGGTGCTGCGTTCTGGCTGGTAAATTAGCTAATTGTGCTGCTGGTGGTGAACTCTGAACAATGCTGTTCGTGAAGAGCCCTTGGCTGGTTTTGAAGAGGTATGATTTGAAGTATGCTTAAACCAGCATATCAATTACTCCAAGAATTAAACAGAACATGAAGCTGCAGATGAGATGAACAGAGCAGGAACCCTTTGTTGGGAAGGGAACTCTTGTGCCTTACAGCCTGAGTGCACGGGAGGTTGCAGGGGGGTACCCCTGGGCTCAGTGCAGCACCCGTCACCTTCAGAGAAGAACCAGTTTGGGCAGGGAGGGCAAATGGGACCGGTTGCACAGCTTGGCGATGTGTGCTGCTGGAAGTTGTATAGGGAGATCTTGAATAAGGGGTGGAGGGAAGGTACCTGAAATCAGTGGTAGAAACTAAATGAAAATATGTGCTGGAAAAAATCTGTCACTTGTACATGCATTTTGTCCTGCCCTGGACAGGACCCAACCTGAAATTAGATGCCAATATAGAGGTTAATGAGGAGAGGGAGGTGGGGAAGCAGGGTTCAGACCCATGTCATGTAACATGTGCTACCAGTTTTTGAATATTCTTGTTGCCCTCTGAGCATGGGTGACACGAATGTGACCAGGTCTGGAGCAGGTGTTTAGCTGGAAGGAAGTGTGGGGCAGCCAACTGGGGAACAGGTTTACGTGGGCTGACAGGAGTCTGCCAGATCCCACGGCTGTCAGGGCCTCCCCTTGCTGAAGAGGAGGATGAGTGTGAAGCAGCTTTCCCTCGCTGCTTGTTCCGGTGCAGGAGGATAAACCTGTTACCCCAAGAAGTTTCTGTGGAAGTTTAATGTTCAGGGTCCTTCGTGGTTCTGAGCTGTGACTGAGCAAGTTGTTACTCCTCATGGGGGTACTGGGTTTAGGACCTGGAACTGCTGCACAGACTGACCTTGCTCTTGCCATCGGTGAGCTGTTGAATGAATCGGAAAGTTGGTGAGTGCATTGAAACGGGTTTTCCCTCTGCACTGCCTCTTCCATGTGCCTGGCACAGCTCGTTATCCCGGTGCCCAGCTGCTGGGGGAAATGAAGCCGATCTCTTGTCCCTTCCCCTGGGTCTGGTTCCTCATCCCCAGAAAGCCCATGCCGTAGCCGGTCAGACACAGATTGCTGTCAAAGCAGCTCCTGGTTGAGCAGGGGCTGGTCCTGGGCTCCCCTGGGGCGGCTTCTCAGCTGCTGGTGCCGCCTCTCTGCTGCGGGTGCCTTCTGCCGAGCTCTGGAGGATGCCCGGTCAGTGCTGCCCCTCTCTTGGCGAGAGGCGCTGGGAGAGCACAGAGCCGGGCCGAGGTCCCTGGTTTTGCCTTTTGCTGTGGACGTGGAAGCTCTTCCCGTTTCAGGAAGAGTGGTTTTGTTGTTTTCAGCTAACGCAGTTGTGTAACTCGGTGAGCACCCAGTATGCCAACAGTATTTAAACTAGGAGTACTTTCTCAAAAATCAAATTGAGCATTAAAACTTTGTTACTGTTGTGGTAGAGTAAACCAGGTATGATAGCAGGGGCTCCCAGCCTTACCCAGTATGGGTTTGCCCATCCTGCAGCCGTGTCTCTGATGAGCTTTACGTGCATGGGCAGTCCTTCCAGCTCACGCAGTCAGGACCTGTGGCCGGCCGTGCTGTGTGCTGCAGCTGCAGGGGGCACGGTGGCAGGCTGGAGGTACGGCACAGCTTCTCCGTGTGCCCCGGCTGCTGATGCCTGTGCCTGGGGCAGGCGGACTGGCTGCAGGCGAGCGTGAGATGCAGGTGCCACCTCTCCTCCCTGGCTGTCGGAGGCAGTGTGAGGCTGGGTTAGGGTCTGTGTCCCCAGAAACTGGGGACACTAGAGTCCCTCCTGAGTTGTGCCCAGAAGTCCTGCCTGGTGACACATAGGGCTGATGAGCAGAGAGGAGAGGCAAGACTGCAGAGTGAGGGCTGGCATGAGTGAAGATGGGAGTTTGGAAACAGGCAGCGACTTGCTGAATGGGAAGCTGTGCAGCAGGAGAAGGGAACAAGATGCACGTGAGTCAAGTGTTAGGATATTTTTTGGCTAAGGAACAGGGTATGTGTGCCAGCCCTTTGACTCTAGCCTCTTTGGTGAGTGGTCTAGACCGCAAGTCTTATGAGCAGCTTATCTTCTCCCGGATAACAAGTGACAGGACAAGAGGAAACAGCTTCAAGTTGTGCTTGGGGGGGTTTAGATTGGAGATTAGGAAAAATTTCTTCCCTGAAAGGATGGTCAAGCATTAGAACAGGCTGCCCAGGGAGGTGGTAGAATCACCGACCCTGGAAGTGTTCAAAAAGCATGTAGATGTGGTGCTTAGAGACGTGGTTTAGTGGTGGACTTGGCAGTCCTGAGTTAATGCCTGGACCTGATGATCTTAAAGGTCTTTTCCAATCTAGATGATTCTGTGATTCTATAGGTGAGTCTAGCTTGTGCCCACAAAAATCCTGTGTCTAGTTGTGATGCGTGTGGGTGCTTGGGTAGCTGCCAGGGCGTCCCATGAGAAGCAGAAGTGCACGGTTCCGTAGGTATTTCTGTAGACAGGGCAGACAGTTTACCTTCTCAGCCTGCTGTGACTGATGGAAGAAGGGGATTCAGTACAGAAAGATGACGCTTTAATCAGATTTGTGGCTTTTCTGTTGGGTAGAGGGAAGGATGTGCTCAGCCATTTCTTGCAAATCAGTTTGGAAAATATGCAAAATTCATGGTGACTTGGCTGATTGATTCCCTCCCTCCATACTTTGTTGTAAACACAGAAATGTGAGTTTGAAAGATGGTGTATTTGGTTTGTGTGGCAATGTTTTTTTTTGTTTGGTGTTTTTTGTTTTGGGTTGTTTTTTTTTTTTTGGTGGGTGGGGCTCAGGGCCATCTTCAGTGAGAGGCTTCTAGAAGCTTCCCCCATGTCTGGTGGAGCTGATGCCAGCCAGCTCCAAGAAGGACCCACCACTGACAACACCACACTGTTAGTGATGGTGGGTAGCATAGTTAAGAAGGGGTGAGGGTTGGAATCTACACAGCAAATTGCAGTGGAAGAAAGGAGTGAGACTATGTGAGAGCAACAGCCCTGCAGAGACCTAGGTCAGGGCAGATGGAGGGCAGGAGGTGCTCCAGGCACAAGTGCAGGTTCCCCTGCAGCTCATGGTGAAGACCATGTGCCCTCAGCCCATGGAGGTCCGGAGTGGAGCAGGTATCTATTTGCAGCCTGGGAAGGACACCATGCTGGAGCAGGGGGATGCCCGAGGGAGGCTGTGACCTCCTGGAAGCTCACATTAAAACTGCTATTAAACCCCAGGTTTTTATACTAGCAATATAAAGTTTATTTGTGTGTGTCTCCTTGCTTTTTTTAATCCAGTAAATGTACCTGTTGCACACGATGGGTGGAATTTGGCAAAGGTAGCAGAGCTCCCTGCATCTGTCCCTATGTACAAAGCCTTTCATCTTATCTCTTGACTGCTTTTTCAATTAAATTAGACCTGCTGATACTGCTAATATCTGAAACGCAGGGATGGAAGCTCCTTCACGAACTCTGTAGTAATGCCTATAGTGGCAACTGTTGGTGAGAAATACTCAAATTTCTTTATCCAAGGTCAGGCAGGAGTTTATTTAAATTATAAAGGTGATTAATTTCTCTCGTATCTCACATTCAGGTTCGAGATGCAGCAATAAACAGCCTTGTGGAAATTTACAGACATGTTGGTGAACGTGTAAGGGCTGATCTCAGTAAAAAAGGATTACCCCAATCTCGGTAAGTTGAAAATGTCCTTATGTCTCCAATAGTTTTGGGCTGCTTTTTATTCCCTTCCTTCTTTTAGAAGGCTTCAGGAGCTGCATGACTGAACCTTTTCCTGGAATCAATGCTTGTTTTTTCTGGTTTTTTAGGGGGGTATTTTTTTGTTTTCATCCTACAAACACTTACTCAGGTTTCATTTAATGTGGATCCTGTACCTTTGCCCAAGTATGCCATAGGGTCTTTGGAAAACCGGTACAATTATTACAGATGTGTAGTTAATGGATTTAAGATTTACTGTGTTTTTCCTGTATGTTCTGCATGTGTAGAGGACACTTCGGAGTAGCCTGTGTTTATGCAACTTAGTAGGCTGTCATAAAGAAAAAAACCCCTACAGCCAGTATCATCAGTTCCAAGGCTTTATTAAAAGAACAAACAAACAAATAAAACAAATCAAATGAACAAAACAACCCCAAAGCCCTATCCCTCTGCTTCCGCCACTTCAGGAGTGGTAAGAAAGCTGCTCTGCATCTTGCCGCAGCCTCTGGCGCCAGGATGGAGTAGGTCAGACCTGAGGATGGAGTGGCTGGCAGCGTGTCAGTGCACAGAGGGAGGAGGGAAGGGGTTGTTTCAGGGGTGGGCTGCACGCAGTGGGAGGCAGTGCTGTTGCCTTCTCTTATTCTCCAGCAAAAGCATCTTCTGCCACAGTGTGGCTTAAAGTAATAAATTCTCTGGGAAGGAATAATGAGATGTGGTAAGGATCTTCTGCTCTACCAGGTCTGTGCCATGAATGGGAAAGAAGCATCAGGGCTGAAGACAAATTGTGAAGTTTTTTTTTAGTTGTGGGTTGTTTTTTTTTATATTTCTGCAAATAGTATAGCCAGAGTGGTAATGAACTAGAAATGCATCCACAATTAGGCATGCCACATCTTCAGTCATGTAGTGTTTCCAACTGTATCTCTTACACTTCTGTAGTATCAGTTGTTTCTCTGTTTTTCTTATCAAATGTTGCATGTTGTGATTTTACTTCATTTGAAAATAATTTCCCTCCACACTGATGTTTTTTACAGTGCTCCCAATGACCTGAGTAAAGCAAAATTTGTGCTGTAACATCTTAAATTAGAAGATTCCTAAAAATTAAATTCAACTCTTCATTATGTATTTCTTTATCTTTCAAACAGGTTGAATGTAATTTTTACAAAATTTGATGAGGTCCAAAAATCTGGAAACATGATCCAGAGTTCAGGTGGTGAGTAGAAGCACTTGTTTTCTCTTTTTGGTGTTTTTAGCAATTTTCAGTGGGTGAGGCATTCAAATGGACACAGAGCAAGCATTCTGTTAGGGAAAACAAGTGTGGGTGATTGTTCAGAAATAGACACATAGCTTTTACAGCAAATAAAAATGATGTTTAGTTAATCTGCTCTGTCTCCCTAGTAGTATCAGCAGGAGAATGAAGCATAAGTTTCAAGAGTAGAAGGTGTTCTTAGGGCTGTCCTCCTTTTCCTCTTGAGCTTCATTAGGGAAATACATCTTTTGTTGTCAAGTCCGTGTGCATCTTTGTTAAAATTGTTCATAAGGTAAATTAAATAGTAACTTGAGAGAAGAATCCTTTTCAGTTTAATGCCCTAAATAGTACAGAAAGGGTACATATCAATGTGTTAGTGTTCCATTTAAAGCTGGTATTTTTTTAGGGATTGTATTTTGCAGTTCCTAAGTTTAGGTTCTTAATGTTTATGGTAGTCAAAAGATGCTTATCAGAGCCTTAATTCTGTCTTCATGTCTGAGACTAGTGTTTTGCTTACTCTAAAAACAAGTGTGTATTACTGCTTTTCCTATAGATAAACTTAGGAGCTAGAAAGTATTTTTAATAAGGAATTGAGAGTATGCTCTTGGCAGAAAGATGAATTCCCTGACCATGAAGAGTAGAGCAGAGATGAAGAACGTAGGAACCTGCAGTACTGAACCCACTGAGCTCACACCCTCTGCAAGGCCAAGAGCAGGAGAGGTGATGTCCCCAGTCTTTCCCACCATGCTCTCAGAAGCCAAGAGAGCAGACGTCTCTGCTTTTTAAAATTGCAACAAATACCTTTTTCACTTCTCCAGGCACCATTCTTCTTACTTCAGGAAATAATAAAATGGACTTACTTGAGAATTCTGAAGTTAGATTTTGGATTGTTCAAAAATGTGATGTGATACTCCCTTGTGTGCTAGGGAACGATGAAGACCTAGCGCAGGTTCCTCTGATGGAATGGGCTAAAATGATACTTTTTGCATAATGTGGGAAAATACTGGCTGTATAGGTAGATGAGGCTTACAGTGGCAAAAAAGCGCAGTTGAGGAACAAATGTTCTTGTACTTCTTTAAAAGGGGGGAAGTAAGTATTTAATCCCTTAGCAAACATCTTAAGGATTGCAGCCTCCAGGTGTTTGTTCTGAAATCCTAAGTCAAACCGCAACAAGTTTACTGCTGATCCGGCTTCTCTGCTTTCCACTTGGCTAGGCTAAGGTTGATTTTTGTTTTGCTAGTAGTGGAATAGAATGGGCTTTCAAAAAAAGTTAATTTTGCATCACGTAGATTGCTGTTGTGTAGAGTTGCAGGAGGCAGGCTTATGCTCTGGTGAGACGTATTGCTGCATGGTGTTTTTAAACGAATGCTGTGGTGGGAAGATGCTGTGGGTGGGAGTTCCGTTGGGTTTATTCTCTAGAGGGGCAGGGAAAGATTTTGGAGATTAATGTGCCCCTGGCCAAATTTGAGCTAAGTTTACAGCAGGTTTTTCTAATCCACATGAAGGTGATGTTAGAAAAGCAGGTGTATCACACCTGCTTAGGAGGGTATTTAGTATGAAACAGGTGAGACACATGTGAGGTTCTTTGCCAGAACCTTTTCATTTTCTCTAACAATAAATAAGTCTGTAGTTGCTTGTGTTAAAGTAGTTCTAATTTGTGAAGCTAATAATGAGAACATTAGTTATGAATATATTATTATTTTCTTTTGGTGCGTGTGTTTGAGGGGAGGGTTCACTTTCCCATTGTGTTATAGGCTGGTTTATTGCTTCTTCCTCGCCCTCTGAGCACAGCACAAATACAGCATACGTGCTCACCATATCTAATGTGTCAACAGCTCTCTGCAACTTTCAGTTTATCTTTCTGAGGTTGTCTAAGCCAGTGGAGGAGGCTTATCTTCACCCATGGTCACAAGTTCATTACAGCCCAAGGACAAGCTAAGTTTGTCAGGTTTCTTGTGTCCCTGACGCCTCCTGCAGCTTTGAACAAAGGTGACAATTTCAGTGGTTGTCAGAGGCACTGGGGAAGGTGATGATAAATATTGCACATCCGAAATATTTGCCTTTCTCAGGAAGTAGCTGTCTCAGTCCCATTAATCCTTTGTGTCTGGCAGAGTACAGTGTTGATCACGAGGGTCTCTATCTGTTACTGTTAATACCACTTCTTTTAGACTGTGACTCCGCCAGGTGAACACACCACTAATGCCTCAACCTTCACGTTACATGGCCTGGGTCAGATGATTTCGGACAATATGGTACAGTCGTATCTTGTCTTAAAAGCTTGTGTTCGTCCCTCTCGGTAGCTAACGTACTCCTCCTGGCTCTGTGCAGGCTGCCTTAGTGTTTTGGGAGGCAAATGTTTGTGCAGACCGCTGTCTGTAAGCCCTTGTCAGTGTAAAATGACACAGCAGGAGCAGCAGCAGTGCTCTTGTGCTGAGGTTTCTGCCCTGTGCTGCTCCCCGTGTTGCATGTGTACTGGTCGCAAAGGAACATGCTTGGCTCCTTGGAAAGGTCTTTAATGCATGCCTCTGAAAGGGAAGGGTTAACTGAAGCTGTATCAAGACTTCCCAGCTCACTAGCAAAGCTCAAGTCTTAACTAACTTTTTTTTAATGTGGTTTCCCATAGTCACCCATAGCTCTCTGGTGGGTGGCTCAGGTAGGTAACCAAGAGCAAGCTGTTTGCTGAAGTCCCTGTCGCTCACAGCTGAGCTCTGGCCCAGGAGCGCTGGAGGTGTGCTCATCGCAGCAAGACTTGAAAGTGCTTGTCAAACCTGACTTGCTGCAGAACATAGTGGTACTGGGCAGCGGGGGAAGCAACTGCGGCTTCTGAAATGGTGAAATAAGGCAAAAGAACTGGTCGAAGAAGAGCGATGACTAAAACTGGTCTCTTAGCTTTGAGACTGCTGTGTGGCATAACAGCTTCCTCTACCAGCTCACTGGAGATTCATGTAAAAGAAAGAATTGCAGCAACATTATTTATGTATCAGGAGTAATTTGAGATTAGCGAGTATGCTGTAAGTTATTAAAGACTTCTCAACTAATGGTTCCCAAGGCACAAACAAACAGAAATGTTAGTCTGCTAGAAAAGATGCTTAAAATAATAGGGCTTTTTGTGGTCCCATGAATAAATCTAATGAATCAACTCTATAATCAGAATGTGAATTTTAAGTCTATGAAAATAATTAATGTGTTTTATATTTACTTATCTTTTTATACTGTGGTCCATCAGTGCTGCTTTGAGTTGATCTTAAATTGCTTGATTTTGGGGGGGTGGGGGGTTAGGCTTTATTTTTATCGTTTACTAATACAAGAATCAAATGCATAGTGAGATGGGGGAGGTTTGCATCGTAATCTGAGGTGTTTCATTAAGTCAGAGGGAGGCTTTGGCATGCTGAAGTATGCTGCTTGTTGCTAGGCTACAAGCAGCCCTTATAGCTAGAATATGAAGTTAAAAATCCACGTTGGATTTCTCGATGATTCTCAGTGCATCTCTGTTTTGTTATTTGGCATATAATTAGTCAGCCTCTTGAAGCAAAAATTATAGTTTTTTCCCCTTTTGGGCTTTCAGCAGGCTAATTATTTTTTGTGTAACTGCTTTTGCTAATTATGCAGAAGCCTTATTCCCCTGGAACAAATAAATTTTCAGCATGAAAGAGCCGATAATTGCCAGCTAGTCAGCTGCTTTCTTCGTGTGCGTTGTGTGATGATCTTTAGTTGGATGTGATACAGAGAGAGGCTATTGGACAGAAACGGAGACTCCAAGAAATTAATGCTGCGTGGGTTTCCTTGGTATTATGTCTAGAAGACCTGAACATAAAGCATACAGTTATTCCATGGATTTGAATTGACTTTGGATCAGACCTGGACTCCTGAACACTTTATGATCAAGTTTTAGGACAGATTAAAAATTAAATAAGTGATCAGCTGAGAGATATAGGCTGATAGGAAATGGTGACCCAAACCAAAGCTATTCGTAACCAAAATGTTTTGGGATGTTTTTTATGCTCTTGATCATTGTGATACCGTAATATAACATTCTCTGATATAAACCTATCTTCTCTCCCACCCCCCCTCTACGCCTCCATAAGTCTCACAATTTTGGGGAGATGCTTCTACACTGGTGCATGCCAGGATACTGTGGTGGTGTGCCAGCATGGTTCCTGTGGGTAGGGAAGGGATTGAACTTTTTTGTTTACACTGAATTTTGACTTTGCTCAGGAGAGCAAGATTTAGGGATAGCGGAGGTGGCAGCAGTCTTGGGCTGCAAAGAAATCAAAGCAGATCTTAAAGCCAGAAGTCTGGAGCTGAGATCTCTCCCCCACAGGTACTTGCACAGAGTAAGGCGAGGGGAGGATGGGGTTTCGGTAGTTGCCGGTATGGGTTAGCATTCCAAGAGTAAGCAGTAATAATACTCAATTCCAAGAGTATTTTAGGTTAAAACAACACTAAAATAGCAGATGTGATAATTTCAGTTACTGAAAGCCTGAGCTGAAAGAAGGAGCAGTGTTACTCTTGAGTAGAACTACTTCTGTATTTGAGATCCTGTTTAAGGTAAATGTGCTATTTGGTGAGTGAATCCTGTTTATGAAGTTGAGAACTTTGAGGCAATTAGATGGAAACTAGAACTATTCTAGATTTCTGTGTTTTGCTGGTAATAGAGCTGAGTCACTGAATGCTATTTTGAATTTTATTATAAGGAGGAAAAATCACCCACGTTTGCCAAGCATTGCCATGCATCTGGGGGTGGGATATTGTTTGTTTGTCAACACACATCCAAGCAGCAGAATTAGGGACTAGAAGGAGGGGCGACTGATAACACAGAGAGGTTCTGGATCAACAAACGCTGCACTGCGCTTCTCTGCATTGATATCTCCTTGTGCAATTTAATTTCCATTGTGGCTTGTTCTCTATGAATGCTGTTTTCAAGCTGAAATAAAAAATTAATTTAATTGACTCTGCATTCCTGTGGCATGAAAAAAGCAAGGAAATATCCCTTCACCTGTATGGGGGCTGAGAGAACAGTAATCATAGAATCATTTAGGTTCGAAAGAACCTTTAAGATCATCAAGTCCAACTGTTTAAAATGTCTGAGTGATACTTGCATGAGTGCTATAAACTGATAGTACATCCTTGTGGAAGGTATAAATAGATGAGCTCTGCTCCCTTTCTATTGCACAACTCTGTAAATAAGCGTATTGCTGCCTCCTGGATTTTAAACTCTCACATTTAGAAGAGAGGGATGTGAGCAAGCAGGCATAGGAGGACACATGGTGCTCAGCTGAGTACTGGGCAGGCTTTTATTTTGGAGGAGAGGTGGCAATCCTCTGCTAGGTCACACAGAGAAGTCTGTTCTGAGGGTGGAGAGTTTGCTGGTGGCGAAGTTGCTGAGAGACAATGTAGCGTAGGGCTGCTCCTGGAGCACAGTGCTCTTCCCCAGCATCTCAGGCACTGCAGAAAATGACTACGGGGAAAGGTAGGTGCTAATGAATGTGCCACAAGGGACGGGTGGATTTGTTTGTTAGTGTCTGAGTATTTGCCTGTTAAGTTTCTTTTTAATGGTATGAAGAGACTGAAGCAGTCTTGCAGTAGCAGTGGAACTTTAAAAAATAGCCTGTAAGCATCTGTAGCCTGGTGCCATCAAGCTCAGTTTAAGCTTCTATAAAATACAATAAATGATCTGTTTGATGGGGTGAAGGAATAGGATGTGTGCATATGTAAGGGAACAGAACAGGTTGCAAGAGGTGAAGGACAGGTATTTTCAGATACCCTTCCTGGTCTTCGTTGTTTTTGAGCAATCACTGAGGCTTTCATTTCCTAACAGTTTCCTTTTGCAGTATCAGTTGGGAAGATTATTTACATTTGTTACAAGTATTAACATGGAAACACAGTTCCAAAAATGTGCCAAATAGAGACATCAATGGCTTTTCTGCATTTTTGTGTTTTACTGTTGTGTTTCTGTAACAAAAAGGTTATTTGTGGATGTCAGAGAGGCTGGAGTCGACTAGGTGAAAAGGAAAGGCAGAGGAGCTCTGTATCTTCTCACCTATGAAGAATTAATTTACAGCATGGAAGCATGTATTGCATTTATTTTTGGTACATCAGAAGCCTGTGCCTTTCATCTTAACTTTCAGAGGAAATTATTTCTGTTAGCCATCTTTGCAAAAGCTGCATCTTTTTTCTTTTTCTTCCCCCTCTTCTCTCCATTCAGCGTACGAAATCCTTATTATGCTGTGGATGTAGTAGACTAAATTTAGGAAGTCTGAGATTGTGGGTATCTGAGTTGTATAGACTTTGGGTTTGAATTGATATTTACTGTTTTAAGGTGCAAGTTAATTGGTAGCTCTTTTTGTAATGGATTGGAAGATGGAAATCACCTGGGCAAACTGAATGCTGTGGACGTGTCACCATCTACAGCTGAGACACCTTTTTACTGTGGCTCCTCCTGTCCAGGTCAAAAGAGGGGTTGAGAATAAGCTATTATTTTTTAAAAAGTTGGAATTGTGTTGAATAATTAATGTACTTAATGGCTTAAGGAAAACAAGCACATGTTTGTTATTGTTAATGAAATTGTCATGCTGGCAATTTCTCAGCTTTGAAAGATCAGCTGGTGGAATGAAGAGCCTGAGGCCACAGTCCAGCTGGTCTTATCTGATGGGAAATGTCTGACCTCCAGGTCACCATCGGTTGTCTGAACCGTGGTAGTTAGTAGCAAATGTCAGAAGAAAAACAGGTGTGTAAATTGTTAGTGCTATTGTGTCTTCTGGGTGGAATGCAAAGTACCTTGGCCCTAGGATTCCCTTGCAAAGAAGGAGCAGACCAGAGTTAGTTTGATTGTGTGTGTATCATCACTTCCCTAACCCCTGATGTATATAAACACAGGCTGCATTTGGTGGTATTTCCAACAGATGTGTATAAAATGTAGGCTAAAGGAGTGGGCAGCTAAATGACAAGATGATACTACTGTTCAGCACGGACCTCATGAACAGAACATTAACGTGCAGGATTCAGTTAACAGTGGTGGAGGTTGAATACATAAATATCCTGCACATTCTTCTTTATGCAGGGCCTGTTCTTTTCTTCCCCTTTGGGGTAAAAGTACCATGTGGGTCTGAGGGACCTCAAAGGTTATCTTGGAGAACACCTGCAACATGGAACACATTGCAAGGATGAATCTACAGTCTAGTGTCCATAATGAGATTTAGAACGAATTTGAAAAGATCCTGCACCCTTCCCATGGAAACTGCAGCAATGTCTGGTAAAGCTGTGGAGGCGATCACATTTCAGCAATGCTTAGTAGTGTTGCTGTTTGCTGTGGTCTTTTCCTCCACTTTCTTTCATGTCTCTTGGTGTGAGGTTGGTCAAATCTGTAAAATAACGCCTCAGATCTGCAGTGGTCATTGTCTTTAAAATCTCTGGACCAGTTTGCTGGTATCTTCTGTGCTGTATTGCCCAGCTGTTTCTCTTTTGTAGGTATTTTGTCAGAAAGAGTTTAGGGGTCAAGGCTGGAGCAAATATTAACTCCAGTGACATATTCACATGAGAGGTCTAACTCTAAATCTCATGTTTTTGATCTGTTAGCTTTGTCATTTGTTGTACGCAGCATCTTCCAGGAGCAAATTTATTGATAGGATGGTTCGTACACATGTGTGTGCACACATTTGGATCTTTGTGAACGTAATAGTGATTTTAAGCCAGTCTTCTAAAATCTCAACAGTTCTCTGAGAGATGGGGGGGGGATAAATTACGCAAATATCCCAAATGAAGGCTGGCATGCTAAGGGCAGCCTGTGTAAGTAGTATCCCATAGTTGTATATTCTGCAGATTTGTGAAGCTTATTTGGGTCATGTATTTCACACACTCTGGCTCCAACACTTGTCGGAGGAGCGCACTGAAGTACTTCACTGAGCACAAGTGAAGGTATCACATGCTTTCTGTTGCTATGGAAAGAACTACAAAAGCGTTCTTGACATAGGAAACTTTGCCCGGGGCTCACAAATATTTGTCTCCACAAAAAGCGGTGGCGGGGTGGGGGTCTTCCTGCCCCCCTTTCTGTATGTTGGCTGGGTGCTGGCTCCTTGAGTGTAGTCTCCTGATACTACTTATAAACAAATGTTCTGGGCTGTTTTTATATAGACTTGCTGTCCCAGTTAGAATTAAATTGTTGTCCTTAATCAGCAGCCTCAGCAATGGCCAAAGAATGCTTGGGGGAGAGATGAAGTTTCTTGCAGCCCTTGTGGAACGCTTTGATGAATTCCTGTGCTGCTGCTCTCATTTATTTGGTGACATTTGTTTTCAGGTTGAGCGTGTAACAAGTGAACTGAGTTTAGCTGCTGTAACTAGCAGCCTCTGAGGACAGTAGCCACCCTAAGGTAATTGTGAACTACAGGGTAGGCTTTTAGGGGCGGTAAAAGTGCATGAGACGTGTGTGTTCCTCCTGCAGGGGACATAGCATCCCTGCCCTTGCAGAACAGTGCATGTAGAACATAACCATGGTAGCTGCAGCTTCCATAACCGTGAGGTTTTATTCAAGTGTCTAGACTGAAGAACGCTTGGTTGACTTCTACAGAACCTAAGAGCAAATGCTTGCAGGGTTGAAGGTCTTCTCGTATCTAGTCTCTTTTCATATTAAAATCATTGACCTTAGGCTGGATGAGATTAGACGGTATACCAAGTCCATTTTGGAGAAAGACATACTAATACAGATGGTGTATCCAGATTTAAAATACAGTGGTAGAACAATAACTGCAGTTACAGCCATGTGAGTCGGGGGCATGAAGAGGACCTTTTTTCTAAACGCAGGAATGGACAAGTGCTGGTCTGTTGCTCCAGTGGGAAGTACAGTTAATGCATTGTCCGGACTTGGCCCTGGCCTGGCCTTACGTTGCCCTCCTTCATTATGTTTGGCTGAAGTATTTTGTTTGGAGCTTGGATATAGTGATGTGAAATAGAGCAAATCCAAGCTATAATAAGTAAAAGCGTTCTATTTTTGTAGTATTAAGACAGCAAATACTGTATAATGACTGGGTTTCTTCTGCTTGCTGGAGGAATTAATTCTGCCCTGTCGCTCTGTCAAAGGAATCCTTTTGTTGCGTTGTACAAAGCAGTTTGAGCCTCGCCTCTTGTTTGTTCCCCTGAAGCCCCAAACTGCAGACAGCCCTGAGTATTCCTGGCTTGGTTTACGCCCCACACACATCTGCAGGGAGCTCCCTGCAGCCGGACCTTCACGAGGAGAGCTGCCGGTGGCTGCGGCTGCTTCTTTGCAGTTGGCCTTCGGAGTCACCCCAGGTGGATTCCAGCACAAGCAGTGCGCTATAGGGCGAGAGGCAAACACTTGCATTCACTGTACAGTGTCACTCGAACTGCTTTTCTCAAGAATGGCAAAACCTACAGCAACCGCATTCCCAGACCTGCTCCTTTTCCTTGGCTCGCCTTCCTTCAGAGCTCCTCAGGGCACCTCGGAAGGCCTTTAGATGCTTGATATGGAAGTTTCTGGTATTAGATGCAGATGCTGATGTTCAGTGAGTATGAAACATACCTGGACTTTGCTGGAGACCAGGACAGATAGTGGTTTGATAGAGTTTTGGATGCTTATATGCAGAGGTAGGAAAGATAAATTTACAGTATTTCTTTAGTCCAAATCTGCTCCCTTTGATGTTAATGACCTCTTTCTAATAATTCCAATGGGAAATGAACAGGGCCCTCTGTAAACTGCTGGTTGACTATGTTGTAATAGCCTTTTGTGGGTGTTTTAGGTATGATTGCTCTTAGCCTTTCAGAGGCAAAGGGGAAATGGAAGTTTTATGTATGAAACCGTGTTGGCACTGCTTATCCCGGTGTTTTCTCTGTGCAGGTGGCAATGGCTCTTGCAGTGCTGGCGCTGCCTCCACCCCCATGTAATGAGGCTGTTCCCTTTGGGTGAGGCGTGGGTAGAGGCAGGAGGTACATCTTTAAGAAAACGACGTATGTCTTCCACACACATCTCTCCTGAGTAATGGGACTCCTACCTAGCGGAGCTCTGGCTCATAATGAGACCTGACATTTCTAATTAAGTCTGCTTTATGAAGAGTGGGTCTAACTTTGCTCTCGAGCATTCATATTTGCCCCCCTGACCCCCCAGTTCCCCTTGTGAGCGGGGGGAGCAGGGGCAGCCCTGGAGCCAGCCGTGGAGCGGCAGGCTGGGCACGCTGCTTCCCCGCTGCAGCTCTGCCAGGGCACTTCAGCTCTGATTTATGCTCCTGCTGTTTGAGCTCTGTGCTGGACGGGAGCTGAATCTGCAGAGACTTCTAATCACATGGAGCTTCTGTGATGTGGAGAGACAATCACGCTCCTTTTCACTGGAGACCTAAATAAGATTTGATCCCAAGCTTCCACAGGCAAAATGTTTATGCACCAGCTCACTGAAACTTATTCTCTGTCCCCTCCCCCTTTAAGAAGCTCCATACTTGTCTCCAGTGCTTACCTCAGATTTTTGTTTATTTTTATTTGTGTGTGTGCATGATGTGCTGGATCTTGGCTCACTACAGCGGGCTTTCTCCAAGCATCTGAGTCTGGGCTGGCTCTTGCATTTGCGCATTGTGCTCTGTGCTTGCTGCTCCCCTCTGTGTTGCTCACTGAAGCCTGTTTATTATCATGGGCTCTAAAGCAGTCGTGACCCTGTTTTTGTGCACACTGTTTCTTGTTTACAGCAGTGTGGTGCAAGCGGCTCTGTGCACTCTGCCTGAGAGTATGGGAGATGCGGGAGGATACTGGGGACTTTTGTATGAGATGGACTGTGCAAGGTACTGTGGAGTAGTTGGAGATAAACGTGAAGCCTTTGCTTTAGCTAGTCAGCATTAAAAATAGGATTAAAACCTTAGTTTTTTGTTTGAAACCCATGATGGGGAAAGGTGATTCCTTGACAACTGTTGGGAGTAATATATTTTTGTATAAACTAGGCAGGGTGCTCCATCAGCTACAGTGGGATGTTCCCTTCTGGGCCTCCAGTGTGTGTGTAAGGAAACTGTTTGGTCCTTTCCACCAGCTTCTTCCTGGGTAGGCTGGGTCACAGAGCTGTCTAAACCAGCATGTTTTACATGCCCTAGAATATGCTTTATGCTACCAGTTTGAGGTGAGAGTATCCCTGAGCTATGTTTGATAGTGGTCTGCACCCTTGGCCGGTTTTTTTTGAAAGCAAGTGATCTCTGCTCCCTTACGGCATGGAAGTGATTTCTGCAAAACAATAAACGCTAAATGCCAATAAAAGACTGTGATGAGCAGCTCATCTTTTGATTTTGGGGCTGGAATCTTGACTTTTCTGTATCTATAATGCATACAGCACTAATTCCAGAAAACCTCCACACTGGAAATAAGACCTTTTCAGCTGGTTTTATGTAAGTTCCAGTAGTTCACGTACTACAGGGACTGAAGGGACAGCCCTGTGCTCATTTTTTCCATGAGCTGATAGTGTTTCCACTTTGCGGATGGTGAATGAAACACTGGAATAGGTTGCCCAGAGGATCTCCATTCATGGAGACTTTCAAAGCTTGGCTGGGTGAGGCCCTGAGCAATACAACTTGGTCAGCTCTGCTTTGGGATGAAGATTAGATCACTTGATGTCCAGAGTTCCCTTCCAACCTAAATTATTCTATGTTTTTATTTTCAATAGGATGCAGTAGTTATCCAAGATGTCCAAATTCATCAATTTTTTTTTTTTTTTTTTACTCAGTACTTTTATAGCTGTGTGCTGGTAAGCTCAAGACAGAGATTGCCAGTGTCATTTGCGATGGTGTGTTTGTTATGGAACACTTCAGTTCATCCAAAGTGCTAACAGGGCTAAAGGTGGAAGAAAATGTGACCTCAGCTAACAACACAACCTGATGCCAGCATGAAGCAGCTGCAAGCCACAACAGAGGCACCTCTATAAATGGCAGCATGTATCATGTAATGTATATTCTCTGCTGATTTGGTGTTATACTAGAATTGATGAGAGTACTTCATTCTAGTTTTATTGGTCTGTCATCAGTGTGACTGGCAGGTTGCACATGGGCATATTTAGTGAAAAATTAAGATGCAGATTACTCCTTGATTTTAATGTTAAGAACTTAAAGCTTGATACTTAAATGTGGATATATTTTAATTGTCTGAGGAGCAGCTTCCTACAAATTAATAGGTGAGACTGGTTGTTGTTCCATTTAATCTTCATGGCATTCTTCAAAATACTCTTTTTAGAAGACTTCTGAACCTTTATTTGTAATGGTAAGCTTTATTTTGCTGGCTGAGCTCTGTGTTCCAGTTCCCCATGCAGAAAAACCAAATGGTTCTTTTAAGTCATGATGTTTGAATGCATTTTTTTAACCTCTGTGACAATAAATTTTTTGACCCTCTTCTGTCATAATATTTGCAAAAGGAAGCTGAAGAAGCCTTGTTTAAATGTAATCTAGGTGACTGAGAGCCACACCCCACCCCCTCCCCCAACCCACCCATGTTCCAGGCAGTAATTATCAGTGGTTCTTTGTGTCAGTGGGAGGGGGGGTTGAAGATGCTAGCAGGAATTACTAGGATACTGATTCTAATATTTAAAAGGTAAACACCAAACTAGGGTAAGGAAAAAAAAAAAAAAAAAAAGGAAAAAGAATGGAAGTTGTCTTGCCCATCTTCTCTGTCCTGCTTTTCAATGAAGGCTTCATCAATTCAGTCTCAAGGGTATAATGCGGAGGGAGTGCAGCAAGTAGGGACCCATTGGCATGGGAAAGAAGGCAAGGCAAGGAGTTCAAAAGGATGCTTATTGGAGCATTGACTTATTATGACATGCCAGTATGTAAAGGTAGCATTTAAATTAATGTTTCCTGGTTAAAACAGCTGATCTTACTTGCTTTCAATCTCTGGAGGGAAGCTGAAAGTGGATCTATAGTTTTCTGTCATGTGCTGTGCTTCACGTGTGCCAGTTCCTCTGTTTGCTAATTCTTCTTTAAGTGAAGGCAAGCACAGATGGCTGCTAAAGAGAACCAGATGATTTGCCAGCATGGTGGTGTGTTTGCAGGAGCGAGACTTGGACAGGCTTGAGGCTGCTTTGTTGTCATTTCTTTTAGTTCAAAATTTTAATGTAGGAAGTTGATATTTCTCAGTTTTATCCCCTTTTTTAGTTTATGGGGAGATTAATTTATGGTGTGGGTTTTTAAAAAATTTTTATTTTATTCTAGCAAGGCGCTTGTTGACCTTTCAGTCATTTATTGTTAAGGATCCATTCTCATTAGGTGTGGAGCCTAAACAAGAATGGGACATGCATGGAGAAGTTCAAATGCAGGATATGATTTATGGGTTCCTCTCTCCATAGTGCCAGGAGGCAAAGGTCTGCTCATCCCTTCACAGACCCTTTCCTCCAAACTAAATAATGCCCAGAAGAGACCCTGACCAGAGGGGCAGTGTGAGTGGAGTTTCATCTTTTTAGCTCAATTGAGTTAGCTTTGCTGGGATGAAAGCCCCCTGGGTGCTGGTTAATATACAGGCTAATGGTGCAGACCTTGCTTCCCTGGCTGGTTTGTGGCTCCTAGGCACAAATTTGGGATTTGGCATCATCTAGGGAGCTAGTGGGCTGTGCACAATATCCAGTGAACCAGGATGCTGTTGGCTACTGATCACTTCAGGTTGCCGCAGCAGTACAAATAGTGAATAGCCATTGTACAACTGAGCCATTCAGTTCCAGTCTGCACAGAGTAATAATTATTGCTGCTTGGCAATAAACTAAGTGCTCTGTAATGGTGGTGGGTGATTCAGGGGGCTCGAGTGACCTAAGTGGTTGACTTGTTAGTCTCAGATGAACCAGGATGATCCTGCTTTCACGTTCTGGGAGGTCCCGAGACTTTTCTGTCTATATAGACTGATAGCTGGTAAAGCAGTTTGTCACATACGAAGAATAGGACTTAAGTGGACATGCATGTGAAAGGACAGAGCAGTCCAGCAGATTCCTCAGGCTGTAGGTGGTACTTGCCTTCTCCAGAAATGCTGAAGGTTTATCTATTTGGGCACAGAGTTTGGGTTTAAGGATTTGGTGAGAAATTATTTTCCCACAAAATTTATTCCTATACCTTCTGACATTAGGCTGCTTCTGGAGGCAGGATGCTGCGAACTGCTAGCTTGCCCCCTGTGTTTGGTTTTCAGTAACAGTTGTTGACAGCTGGCGGTGCCCTATGAGCACTCCCTGTTGTTTGTAGTTAAGGTACCAGCAGCCTATATCGCATGCTAAAAATTACTGGATGGGGTGGAGAAAGATTTAGGTGTTTGTTTTTCTTCTGCAACCCAGTCCAGTGACATTTTCTGATATGCTACTGATGATACATTTTTCTGTTTTCCTTCAGTTCACATTTTTATAGTCAATTTTTCATGCTAGTTTTTTTAATGTTAGTGCTTCATGCTGATTCTTCAGACAGTCTAAGCAATGCCTGGAAACAGCTGCTAATAATAAAAACTTGCTAATTCGGTACTCATATCTCCCTCCACTTTCACACCACCTCTGTGCTATTACCACTTCCATACCTGATAGTGTTTGAGTCATGGAGTTTGTGAGCATTTTTTTTAATGTGCCAACAGATAGTAATCCTGCCCGTCAAAGTAAGTGTTAACACTTTGTTACATGTAGAACAACACTGACATGGTCACTTCTGCTTCAGATTTGTGAAAATGTGAAGCAAATGCATAACAGTCTGGAATCTGACTGTTGCTCCTAAGCAGTATTATAATTTAGAAAGAAATTGCTTGTTTGTCAAGCTGATTTTACTCAGTGAATGAGCAAATGGAAATGGTGAGTCTCTCTGCTCTCAACCAGTTTTTACAACTGGTTGAAGTTGCGTGTGCTTTGGGACAAATATACTTGCAGGGTTGTGAGTCACAGTGAAAACCCAGATGAGTAGTAAGCCTGGAAGCTGAAGGTTCAGAATTGAAACTCTCAAGTTTGTAACTAGTTGTCATATAACTTGAAGATTGGCTTCAGTGTCTCTTTCAGCGAGTAGAAGGAAGGTCTTGGTGTCACCTAGATTCTTGATGTTGCTACACCAAGTAGTGCAAATAATAAATGCAAACCACCAAATATTACCTAATCGTATAATACAGGTGTATAGCTTTGCACATCCAACTGAGGCTATTGTGAAAGGAATGAGATACGAGACTGTTACTCTCATCGTTAGATTTTACTCTGTAAAACGTATTTAATTTTGAACAACTTCCATTTTTTTTAATTCTCCCCAACTCATGTATTCCTTTTTGATATGTATAAAAGAAGCAGTCATGTTTCAAAAGGTCTTTCATAGGAACTTTTAAATATTAATGCTAGAAAGCAGACCCAAGCCATCTTAGTCTTGGTGCATCTTTGTAACGTTTGTACTGCTGACTCAAGGCATGCTCCTGTATCTGAAATGAAATGTGTTTAAATTAAAATATTTTAATTCTTTGGCTGTTTTGTTCCTGCTCTGGAATGTACATCCTAGGTGCATCTGGACACCGTACAGCCGGTGAGACGCAAAGTGCCCTAAGCTTAAGCTTTTTTTGCCGTACAGTACACAGGTGTACTACAGAGCGTCGTGTGTGAGTGAGGACCTTCAGGGGCTTCACTGGATTAGCTCACCCTTTTGAAGAAAATAATCCATTTTACCTCTTGTGAAACAGAGACAATGCTGTTCTGCACCCCCTTGGCTCTGAGTCGTACCTCTTCTCCTGTATAAGAATGTGAAGTGAGGGGTAGAAGACAAAAAAATAATCTAAAAAGAAACAGTCAGTGAGAATGGGGCCATAGGAAATGATGCAAACCCAAGGAAGCAGTGTCCTCCTGTCTTTAATTTCAAAGATGCTTGAGAGAGAGCCTTCCTTCCTTCAGATCTTGCCTGTCCTCTCTGTGGCTTGATGGCTGCAAATACTTACCTTGGGGTGATTATCTTTGTGGTGAACTTGGAAAACCAGTCTCTTCTTCCCAGTCATTGCTTATGGTAGACGTGGGATCTGGGAAGGACTTAATCAGTTGGATTTATCAGTGCTGCTGCCCTGAAAAAGACCCGGTAAGTAGTTGAAGACCATTATCTCAACCTGGGGACCTGTTGTGGAGTTTCCAAGATAGAAGTGTCTCAGACTTCAGCCTTATTTATTTCAATCTGCAGAACAGCTTTGTTTTAGGATTAAAGCAATCTATTAGTTTCTGTTGTCACTCCTGATGAGGATTTAGGCTCAGATGTTGGGCTCATAGGTTTTGCAGTTGGTTGCTCATGTGCTCTCTTCTGTTCCTTACTGGTGGGACATTATGGCGTTATGAATCCATTTTATCTGGATTTCTCTGCCTGTTCTCCCATACCCCCGAAATACAAAGGTGTCTCAGTCTTGTAAGTCCCAGAGAGCAGATGGGCTTCATGTTTTGGAGGCCTGTCCAGAAGGTCTTCATGCATTACGGTATGTGCCATAATGTGTCTGAGCAGGAGGAGGCTTTAAACTGATCATACTTTGATTAATCCCAGAGAGTTGTCCTAGGATTGGTACCTGTGTCTAGCAATTTACAAAATACCAACCAAGAAGGCATTCTTAGTGGGATTATTAGACATTTGAATTACCTCTTGAGTATGATATTGTTTTAGCTATTTTTTACTTTTAACATCAAACTGTATGAAGTGGCTTTATAATAGTGGAGGATAAGGAGTCATGACTTCAGCCACTAGGAAGTATATAATTGATTTCCTGGACTGGAAGGGATGCCTGTCTCTTCCTTTTTAAGCATGATGTGAATTGATCTGACAAATAAGGAGTCGCATATGCACCAGTTCCCACGATGGCTCGCAAAGCTCACAACGTCCTGTTATATGTATTTTGCAATGACTTCTGTCTTACCTTCTCTACTTCTATTCCAGCTTCCTCATGTGTTGTAGAAACTTAATCTCTTTACCTCTTCTTGATACTTTCTAGAGCCTATTTCCATTTCCCCAAACTTTTAACTCGGGCAGTGTATATCAGGTATCATATTTAAGCTCTGTGCTGGTTACCTAGTTATGTGCATTGCTTGATGACAGCAAGGCCAAAAATAACTGCTGTGTTGGCAGTAAAAATCACTTAGTTGAGTGTCCTGCCTTTATCTGATCACTGTTTTCCCCCTTTCTGAAAAAAATACCCCACCCCACTCCAAATTAACCAGCAAAATTAGAATATGGGTGGATGGTGCCTGGTGGCAGCCAAATGGATAGAATAACCTCATAAGATTAATTTCTTGGTAGACTCCTCACAGTTGGCAGGATAAGTTGCCAGGGTGTGGGGTCTGCATAGGTGATGCTGGAACAAGTTGGCACTTGAAAGGTATCACTGTGTTGGGTAATCTCTGTGTTTCAGGCAAGTGGTAAAAATCCCTGTAAGTCTTAAGATTTAAGAGTTTAAGCTTTAGGGTGAATTTTATGTCCTAGAACTGAAATAGAAGTTCTAGGACTTTAGGAAAGGAACTGCTCATCTTAACATGGGTATTTATGATTTTCTGTACTATTTGACACAGTATTTAACAAAGCAGAAACACAGTGGTGTCATGGAGTCTGTGGTTTTCCTGGTGACTTCTGCTTACAGCACGAGCAGCCTGCTGAAAAGGGGCCAGCTTGTTTCGAAGAGCTGAGTCTTTGTATGGACTACCCTGTACGACTTGCCATTTAGGAATAAAGTGTAAATGTCGCTTGTGAAAGTAAGTCGCTTCCTACAGGGTGGACAAATCAGTGCAGGGGGGAAGCAGCTGCGCTCTAATTTGAATTATCAATGCAGTGGTCTTTCAGGGTCACAGATGTACAAAATGGCTGTGCTAGCCAGACATGCCTTAAGGAGAGGAGAGACCGCAAGCTCTTTAAAAAATGATTCCTTATATTAATGAATCGTCGTTTTCTTTCTGGTTTTGTTTTGTTGACTTGTTGACTCATCAAGTCTTGCATGAAGGCAAGGTGTGAAACCAGGAATCTGTACAGACAGAAATCAGCTGGTTAACCAGAGACTGGGCTGGAGGCTGTCTTTGCATCTGCATGGATTTGAGGTTCCTTATGGCTGTTCAGATCTGGGGTGTTTAGTTCCATAAATGCCAATGTTTGCTGTTGATGTTGCCTCACTTAATGATTTCAGTGTGTTTTCTGAATGAGGAACAACCGTAGGACTTAAACCAGCAGTGCTCACCACCTTGTCTGAATCTTGTTCTGCATCAGCTGCTCTCAAGCTGGCAGAACCACCTGTGAGAAGGTGTCACCGGTAAGGAAAGATGAGTGATTTTGATCCCCTCACCCCCAGCAGCAGTGAAAATGGCTAAGGCAGGTTTTCTCTGTTTTTCTGTGTTTCCAGCTCTTCCATGGGAAACTATTTGTATTTTACTCTCTCCAATTTCACGTAGGTCAGTATTTGTTTTGTGAGGTCTGTAATGGCTATGTCCAGAGTAAGAAAAACATTTAACTGGGCTGTGATTAATGTTTGTGTTCTTTGTGGGAAATGTGAATGATTCTGCTTGGGTTAACTTTCTCTAGGGCTAAGTTAAATTATATTACCTTGCATTTGCTGTAGCTTAAGAGCAACGCAAGGGCTGTTACTGTGGCTCAGCTGTCTTATAACTTGTTAAGCAGCAATAATTTCATAGTGAGTCTTGAGTCCTGAGGCAAATTCATGCTTTGTTTTTGTTTCACAGAGTTTGTCTTTGATTGAGAGAAGGTATTTTGCCTGCTTGTAAACGTTTATTCATAGCTTCCACCACCTCTTACCAAGTTCTGAACTTTAATTTAAACCAAGGGACTAAGATCAAAATTAGCCCACCCTTAGTCCTTCTTGCGGGTAGCGTGGTCTTGGGGTTAGAGTCAAGTGATACAAGAGACACAGTAGAGGAACTGGTAGAATTAAGGTCAGATGAATCAGGGTTTTACTGGTCTGTCATACCACATTTTTCCAATTCTGATTTCCTAATTGATCCTGACTGATCTCTGTATTTGATGCAGTAAGTAGCTTTATGTGGGGAAACTGATTTCTTTCACCATTCTTTCACGGATGTAACCTGTGGAAGTCTTCTACTGTGCACACAATATGTGTAAGGAAAACAGAATGGTTACTAAAGAACTCAAATGACCAGCTGTGGCATCAAAGTCAATTATTGATTCTCATTTGGAACCAGCTTTCAGTCATGGTGGAAAATTTTGGATGGCTGAGCGACAGGCTTAAGTTTTACCTAGGTGCAGGGACCTGAGGATGGTTGAAAAAGGATGCTGCTGAGCCATGGGGACAAAGTGAATAGCACCATTGATTGAAGCCAAATAAGAATGGGTTTGGCAGGATTTTGCTGAACAGACTGATAAGCAAACAAATACTTGCATTTCTTTAACTGCCCCTTTAAAAGGAAGAGAGGAGGATCTTTGTGCTTATTTTTCATATATATAGTCTGAATAGCAGCAATTATTTTTCACTGTGCTCTGACTGCATAATTTAGATTGTAAGCTCTTTGGGAACGATGCTTTTTTCTTTGTAGCATGTTAGTCCCCTGCTTGCTCAAGGTTTCACGTTGCCTCTGAAATATGAATATTGTATTTAGTAGTCTAAAGACATTAATGACAAAAGGAGTGAAAGTTTTAGCAATGTCTTGACTCTCCCTTTTTATTTTCTTTTTTTTTCTGCCCTGAATATGACTGCTTTATTTGCTGTACCTAATGATGTTTGTTTATGGGGAAGGAATGTGGATGAAGGAGCTTAGATCTATCTTTTGTTTTAAAGGAGTTGGGGGATGGGGGAAACAAGCTTTGGGAAAACAGAACCCATGCTGACTGTTAATATTTTATAAGCTGTGACACATTTTTGGCTTTGGAGACTTTGCTCTGACTTTTTTTCCTTTAGGCAATAGTTTGCTTAAAATGCAGCTTTGAAGGGTGGGTAAAGGAAGGCCCAAGAAACTGATGTGTCTCAGGAATTAGAGCTTTCCATTTGTAGATCAGGAATTCAGACTGTGCTTATATTTGAAGCCATATTAAATATGAATTTGGTTCTTTTAGATTCTATTATCCAACCACATGGAAACCATATATTGTACTGTAGTGTCTGTCAAATAGGCTACCAAGTGTACTAAAACCTCTTCATGTTTATTTGACATTGCATAGAAGGAAATCTGAGATACTAACATCTAAAAAATAATCAGGTCAAACTCTGCACATTCTTGCTTTCACCTCCATCCTCGGTGTATAGAGCTGGAAGCAGAATTTAGCCTAGTGTGGTGGTTGATTAGCTGATACGTCTTCGGGCATTTGCTGTGATTCTGACTTTTCTGCATGACTTGGAGTCAGCCTCCTTGTGTATTTTGCCTCTGTTTCCACTGTGTCAAAAAAATGGAACTAATCCTATCTAGCTCATAGACAGAACTGTGCAGAGTATTATTAGAAGTAATCATTACTGAAAATCCATTCTAAAAGTTACTGAATAAGCATTTTTTTTTTACTAAAATAAAACATGTTTTAGTGCTTTGAGGTTGGGTGTTTTTTTCAAACCAGTCATTGTAGAGTCCAAAATGTCTTCATAATCTGTTATCTACTAGTTTCTGCTTTTGCTTCAAAAAACCCCAAAACATTTTTGAAGTTTTCCCATTGAAGTCGCTGATCTTGCGTATCGTTTCACTGCTTTTTCTGCATTGATGCTGGGAAATGCAAAATGGTAGTTATTCAGTTATTGGGTTTTTATCCCTAGTATCACAAAAGAGAATAAGCATAGTGGGCTTGACTTTGGCAAACCATTTCTTTTCTCTGCCAGTATCTACCAAAAGTGTGGTGTCGGTAGGGAATAGATATTTCTTGCTGGCTCTTAATGGGTTGCTGATCTAAGCTCTAGCTGTTGGATATGTTTACGTAGACATTACGAGAGGTGGCATGGGCTGCAAACTTTGGCACAGGTGTAATGGTGCTGAAGTATGGTTTGTAAATCCTGTGTGCATGCTGCTAGTCAAAGCTAGGCTCTGCTTGCTCTCAGAGAGTTGCATTGAGATGGTGGTGGGGCAAGAATCCCCCTCAGAGTGCTTGTTTTATTTAGGAGTAGGCAGAAACTTCTGCATTCTAGTGCACCAGGAGAATGCTGATGCAGCCAGTCAGTACGACTAAATACTCCAGAGCAAGTGTCAGCATCAAATCGGGTTCCCTATCAGTTTCCCTCGCTAACAGCTACAGCAGGTGCTCTGAAGAACATGCACCCAACTCCTTAACCTAGTAGCAATTGTCCCAGGAGCTCCCAAAGCCATTGCCAGACACATTTTCTGTCAGAAGTATCTCAAACCACTGTTTGGTAACCCTTTGTGGATAGAGAACATAGCCTTGTTCATAAAATCCAACTCTGAATTAATTTTAAATAAACAAAACTTGTCTGTACGTTTTTGCTTGTATATATGCCTTCACAATCGGTAGTAATATGTATCTTTATGTATCGATGAAGTATTTCTTTATGGTCAAAATTTGTGGTCATCATGCTGGTCATACATGTTGTGGTAGTTGATAATCTTTCTCAAGATGCACTTAGGCTGTGAAGGTGCTGCACCTTGCTCCCTAGTTTTCTGTTCATGATTGTTCTTTTGTCTCGGCCACCTGCAGTTTTAGACATTCTTACGTCATGGTTATTGCCCCACTGAGCATTTTACAGTATTTTAAATGGTTATCTAATTAAAGCATATTAATTATGCATCAGGCCAGGCATTCTGCGTGGGAGTCGATGTGTAATGTGCATAACACCATACAGTTCTTGCATATGTAGTACCTATGTTCTTGCATTGGCCTGTACCCAGACAGATGAACACCTTGGGACAGAAGCCCTGGCTCCTGTTTTCTGTGGTTGTATAGATGCAGGCTGACAGCCTTGTTTTTTCTTTCATTGTTCAGGAATAACTGTACACGTTGTGTTTCTTGGCTCGGAGGGAGCTGCTTGGAAAGTTTAGGGTGCCCCACCATGTCAGAGGAGGGTTATCCCTTAGCAAATGCAAAGTGCTGGGCAACATGTTGCCCCTGTTACTGATTGTAAATACACAGAAACAAAGGTCTCAGACAGGGCGGGTGCTACAGCTTCCTAAGGTCTCTCCAGCCCATCATATTGGCTTAACTTCACCAACCCAGCTACCCTCAGAGACCTGTCCGGGAAGGAAACAAGGCCACAGTTTGACATTTTTATCTCCTTGAGGTATTTCTAGAAACCTTTCTGCTGCAAGACTAGTGTGAGGTAGCAGGCCTCGCACTGGGGAGAATGTTCTGTGGAGGTGGGAGCTCCAGCAGCATTTCTGCTTCCCCTCCACACGCTCTGCGTAACTTGAGGCAGTAAGGTGCTTTTAGCCTTTTTTTGTAGAATCATTTAGGTGGTAAAAGACCTTTAAGATCAAGCCCAACCATTAACTCAGGATTGCCAAGTCCATTGCTAAACCATGTCCCTAAGCACTGCGTCTCTGCTCTTTTTGAACACTTCCAGGGACGGCGATGCCACCACCTCCCTGGGCAGCCTGTTCCAATGCTTGACCTCCCTTTTGGTGAAGAAATTTTTCCTGATCTCCAATCTGAACCTCTCCCGGCACAACTTAAGGCTGTTTCCTCTTGTCCTGTTGCTTGGGAGAAGAGACCGACCCCCACCTGCCTACAACCCCCTTTCAGGCAGCTGTAGAGAGCAATAAGGTCCCCCCTGAGCCTCCTCTTCTCCAGGCTAAACCGCCCCAGTTCCCTCAGCTGCTCCTCACAAGACTTGTGCTCCAGACCCTTCCCCAGCTCTGTTGCCCATCTCTGGACACGCTCCAGCACCTCCATGTCCCTGCTGTAGCCAGGGGCCCAAAACTGAACCCAGGATTCGAGGTGGGGCCTCAGCAGTGCCCAGGACAGGGGGACAGTCACTGCCCTGGTCCTGCTGGCCACACTGTTTCAGATACAAGCCAGGATGCTGTTGGCCACCTTGGCCACCTGGGCACACTGCTGGCTCACGTCCAGCCGGCTGTCGACCAGCACCCCCAGGCCCTTTTCCTCCAGGCACTCCCAGCCCCCTGCCCCCAGCCCGTAGCGCTGCGGGGGGTTGCTGTGACCCATGGGCAGGACCCGGCACTGAGCCCTGTTGAACCTCATACAACTGACCTGGGCCCATCGGTCCAGCCTGTCCCGATCCTCTGCAGAGCCTCCTGCCCTCTGCACATCAACACCCCCCCAGCTTGGCGTCGCCTGCGTTTTTGTGGCATTGCTTTGTCCTAAAAATGTCAGGATGCACTTTCCTTCCTCATACAGCTCTGTGTGCCGGCTGTCAGTGCTTTACACCTCGGTGTGCTGCACGTATATAAAATGAGCAGCCCTTCAGGAAGCAGTAAGTGACAGCAATATCAAATGCAGTTTCCCTTTGACAGCAATGTGTGCTAGGGCAGTCAGCATCTCGGGGAGCGACATGTGCCGTGGTTACCTGGGTGGGCAGAGGGAGCTGTTCAGGTGGTGCCAGGTGGGGACCAGGCTGGAGAGATGCCTCTTCCCGTGATGTCATGGCAACAGATGGTGCTAATAGCTGGGAACCTGACCTTGGGCTGCAGGGCTGGTGGCACCTGATGGCTCTGTGCACCATGCTCCTGCCCTTCGCAGGTGGACAGCATCTGCCCATTTAAAGGCTTTGGATTCCTGATGTGCCCCTTAATTCACTTGATTTATACAGGGTATAGGCACTTCAGGTAAGACAAAACTTCCCCTATTCATGCCCCAGGTACCTTTTTCATACGGGTTTTGGCAAATAAACCCCAAGCTGTTGCCAGCAGCTGTCTCCCTGGGAGCTCACTTTAGCAGCATCTTCAGTGGCTGTTTTCAAGTAGCATTGCTGGGTACCGACCCTGTGAAATACAGAGAACTCAATTTCAAGTGTAGCTAAGCTTCAAGCAACCTGTCAAGAACAACTAAATTGAAATATTTTTTTCTAATGCCATGTGATGTGATATCTGGTTTTTCTATGTCATTTGCAAATGTCTGTTTTTTAATATACATAAACCAGTTTTGAAGATAATACTGAGAAAACAAGAAATATTTGAAACACTGCTCAGACCTTTAGTAGGAGGTGGGGGGAAGCGATTTAGAAAAAACATATGTTTAGGAATGGAGCTTAATCCAAATTCTGGCAATGCTCTGAAGTTTTTATGCCCTTGAGAATGTCCCTCAACAGCTCTGTTTCAGTTTAATCACACGTTAAAATAATAACAAATACTTGTCACTGCTGTTGAACGGCTGTGCCTTTTAATCACGTTTATATCATTTTTAGAGCAAGTACTGCAAGGCTGACCATAGGCTCTGGCAAAGGAAGCTTTTGCCTGGGGTAGTGGGTATAGCGTGGGTGACCATAGCTGGATGATGCCTCTGCCCATTTTGCCTGCTGCCTGAATTTCTGACAGAGCAGAGGCTTACTGCAAGCATGTGGAGTCCAGGCTGTTGCCCTGAGTTTTCCGTCAAGTGCAGAGAGCTGTGGAGGTGAGGGCCAGGAGGGGAAAGGTTCAGTGCTTGCACTTCAGTCTGAAGCATCCCTGCCACATCTGCATATGAAGGTGGTGCCTGAAGGGGCTCCTGTGCTTCTGCAGAATTGAATGTTGCTGTCCTGTGAACGAAGGCAGAAGAAATCACTTTCTTTTCTACTATTATTTGCCTAAATATTAGAATTTCAGTAAGGTTGAGGAGAAACATTAACACTGGCGGCACTGTGCAGCACGCAGGATTAATACTACAATGGAAAACAGTGTGCTTTATCTGCTGTTCAGGAACGAAGGAATGCTTTTCCTGCTGTTATACCAGTATTGCAATAAGGCCACTGATTCCTGTAGTTCTGGAAAAAGATACTTGCTGACTCTTGAAGATCCCTCTGGTCCATCCTGTATAAATAGCCTTTCTCGTTGCTTGGTGGTATCTCTAGGGCTCAGGGTATACGATGTACTTTGTATTTTTCTCTGTGAAGATTATGCTAAGGAGAGCACTGTATGGAGGGAGTAACGCCTGTGCTTGGGGCTGCTGCTGGCCTGTTTCTAACCCGTGCAATTTAACAGGTATTTTCAAGAAGTCCAGAACAAAAAAGGTACTGCACCCCCAAGTGCAGTCAGCAGGGAGAGCTGCAGCAGTGAAACAGAGGTAACGCCCTGTTGTGGAGTTTCATAGACTTTGAAATAGTTGGTGTGTTTGTGGAAGGCTGCGTTCTGAGAGCGCCGTGTCTCGGTACAGCCAGCCTGGCTGGGAGCAGGGGCAGGCACCCTGCAGGGCCGCACGATGGACCTCGGGGGGACAGGAGGGGTAAGGGTAGGCTAGGGAAAAAGCTGGTTTTGCTCTTTAAATTGAAATTTTATGTACACGTGTTGGTGGGTGTGTTTTTCCAAGGTGTATGTTGTGGATTTCCTGGTGCTCTTGAGGTCTGGGGGAAAGCTGTGTGGCTTGCTGCAAAGGGCACTTTGGGAATATTGTATTTCCATGGATGACTTTGAGGAAAACAGATGCTTATCTTTCTCCTCACTTTTTTTTTCCCCTTTGTGTGCCTGTGTCTGTGTGCTGGTTTGTTTTTTTTGTCATTATGGGGCAAGGGCTGTGTCTGTACAGCAGCACATGGGTGTTTGATTCTTGTTAAGGTGTCTGTATGAACTGTATTAAAGTAGTTAGTGAAACTAAAATCCTAGCTATTTTTATGGCTTTATCTTGGCTTTTGGTGCTTGTTTGAATTCTTTTGGCTGTTTGAGCTCTTGCTCCTTCACTCAGTGTCACAGCTGTTTTGTTGTCTCCTGTTGCTGCTTCATTTTACAAAGCTTGTAGGAATGTGTAACCTTTGTACTGGCTCTTTTCTAAGTCTACTTAAAGCTAATGGAAAATTTCATATTGCTGAAAACTGCATGAATGACAGTTTCACTAAATTCTAAAAATTCCCATTTGCAGGTGTTAGTTTCATGAACAGAAGCTTCTGAAAAGCACTTTGTCTGCTGTGTTCCTAGCTCATGTGCTACTGGAGTGCTTGCTGTGGCTTCTTAACATGATGACATTAATATTGTCAACCTTATGGTTTTAAAAATCATGTTTTGAAGCAAACAGGCTCACAAATATTGAATCGTTTTTATTTGTCCCTTGTTTTTAAGTCTTTAAGGCTCTTGTTCTCAAGCTTCACCACAGCCATCATGGAAAGAACTTAAACTGGAGCCATCTGATTTCAGGATTGAAAATTATAATATCCCTCAGAAAAATAACTTGGATCAGTCATGAGTTCTGTAATTTCAGATTAGTCTTTTGCAGGAAGATTTTGTCTGACTTACCAGGCCAGTCCTTGAGAGCAGATTTTGAACGTGGCCAGGGCTATTGCTTATTTTCTCAGAAGCTGGAATTTACTTTTCATGTGTGGGTTGTGTCTGCCTAGTTTGGTGTTGGATGTGGTTGGGTCAGGATGTATACATCAATTCCTCAGTTAACTTTATGATAACTGAAATGGATTTAATAATTGTTGGATTCTTCACTGACAGAAATGTGCTTTGTTTATTATTGCTACTGCTGCCAGATTGTTTTTCTGCTTACAGAGGGATGGCAGACATCAGTACTCTGAAACTGCCATAGCAGTGTGCTTGGGACTGAGCAGGACGTGTACCAGAACAACTGCCTGTGTAAATACAATGTATTTGCAGCAGAAAATTCCAAGTGTTACTTCTTTCGGGAATCTTCTTTCACTTTGTGGTAGCAGTTGAAGACCTGTTAAGTTGTGAGTAGTCTCATTAGCTCGTTGTTAGACAGAATGAGGTAGCAGCCAAGATGATGAGTGCTCCCTTCCCTAGCTAATGAAGGAAAACTGAAACCTTTTGGATTAAAGAAGAGCATGTGGGTTTTGGAAGGATTATTGAAATAAAAAGCATTTGTCCACTTACCCGCCATGACATTGTTGGCTTGGGTCTTTAAGTACCACCTTGCCTGTGGCTAATGGCAGTTGTATCACTGATTGTATTTATTATGGTCATAAATATATTGTCTAGATTTAGACTAGAAACCTTATTCAGAAGATTAACTCCCACCCACAATTATACATATTCTGGTTTAAATAGGGCAATGTATGGGAGATCAGAGAAAGAAGCCAAGATACTGGTGTTGTGCATATCCTTGCACACGCGATCTTTGCTGTGGCTGGCTCAGTCCCGGTGAGCCCTTGCTGAGATCAGGTCAGGTTTTTGGGAATCCCCCTTAAAGCCAGTTGTGAAGGACGATGAGGTGATTCACTGAGTAGTGCCAGGAGGCAGCAGGGGTGGGCTGGCACTGGAGCTGGTGGCTGGGTCAGCCTGGGAGAACTGGTGCCGAGGGAAGAGGGGTGGCAGGTGGCCCCAGGGAGGCTGACCGGGGTCACTGAGCCCACACAGGGGCGTTCTCAAGGCTCAGAACACTGTGCCTGGTGTGGAGGGTGGGAGGGAGGCTGGGCCCAGGAGAGAGCAGCTGGGAAGCTGTGGGAGATGGCCAAGCGAGCAGCCCTAATGTGCCTGCATGCTTCTGCTTGTGGCTGTGACTCCTTTGTTTTTAAACATTTAATCCTTCTGAGGAGCATACATATGTCCCTTTAGTGGGTTTGTAAACTCATTTTGCTGGAGAAACCTCTACAATGCCTGTGTTGGAGGTGGGAGGCAGGCTTGCAGTGAAGCCATGTGTGGGCTTGGTGTGTGCTAGTGGGAGGAAGCATCTAAGCTTGGCTGAAGCTGGCTTGCGTGGAGGCTGGTGGGACACCCGCAGAGAGGAGGGGACCGTGCCTTGTGAGCTACGGGAGTCACGGCTGGAGTTGGGGGTACCGGCCGCTGGCCTTGGGGCAGGGCATGAGTCGAGGTGTCCAAGCGTCTGTCACAAAACCAATGACCAATGCACGTGGGGTTAAGTCTGGCCAAAAAGGAGTGAGGAGGAACATAGCCTGTTTTCTGTGGCTTTGGTGGGTTTGCCCACCAGCACACAGTATGTGTGCTTGGCTTTTACAGGGGGCTCTCAGATCCTCAGGGAGTTGGGCTTTGCCGGTCTAGTAGGGGTTGAGCACGGGGTTTCGATGTGCTGAAATGTGTGTCAGCTTCTTTTTTTTGTGTGTGTGTCTGCTGCTGCTGCAGGAGGCCATGTGGTGGGTGGGAGGACAGGTTTCTCTGGTGCCATCCACCTTCATCTGCACCTGGAAGGGAGATTTTTGTGGGAGAGATGCAGATCACACTTGCAAGTGATACCCTTCTTGCATGTTTCAGCTGCACTGATGCTTGGAGATGGGACATGGATAAACGGGCAGAGCGGGGCCAGAGCAAGTCCAGCACCTTGCAGAGTCAGATGGTGGCTGGGCATCTCTTTAGGAACAGGCGTGATTGTAAGCTTTTTTCCCCCCAATCTGTAATTGCTACAGAGTAGCTATCTTTCCTAAAGCTTACAGTCAAATAACTTAAAAGATTTGAATCTGATACCTTAAAGTTTTTTTAAAAGCCAGAAAGAATCTCCTTTCATTGGAAAGGAAATTTGAGGCTTCATATATTTTGCTTTGAACGGTCCCAGGCAGGTGGTTCAGTCAGGGGAAACGCTGGCCCTTGTTTACTGTGGTTCCTGAACAGCTAGTACAGTCTCTTCTCCCCATTTACACCTTGCCCAGAGCTGAAGGGGTTACATTTTAAAATGAATAATGACTAAATTTATTCGTCATGGACAAATGATGACAGCTGTTGAGATGCTCCTGTTAGCGCTTCCCAGGGGATAAAGTCAGGCTGGTTCCTAGTGCAAGCCAGCCCAGCCAGGCAGACTCAGCTCGTCTTCATCCCAGATTATTTGTCCCGGGTTCCCCTTGCTAGCAGGGAATTGCCTCCCTAGAAGTGAACTGAAGTTTCCTGGGCTGAAATGGGTGTTGATGGGAATCTCACAGAGCTGCAGCCAGAGAGAGGTCTGAAGCCATAGCTGTTTAAAGCCACGTGTGAAGACAGCATGCTTAATGAATACGAGGGGCAATGATTGATTATGTGCTGGACTGAAAGCCGCGGCGCTCTGTGAAGCACTCTTACATCTGGGCACGCTATGGAATATATGAAGGAATGTTAAGGAAGCTTATTTGCAGAAGGATATGTACTTGTAAGCAATTTTTTTTCTCTTCTTAAATAATGTAAAGGGATTGAAAAATGTAAAGCAAATAGTGTTCTCTGTTTCTTTGAGACAGCAGAGTGGTGAGCAGACAAAGGCCTCTTTTATAAGGGCATGTCTTTGATGGAGAGTACTGTATGGCCCTTATAACTGAGCACTGGGGGATGTGTGTATGTCTTGGGATGGGAGAACATCAGCAGTTATTTAATATTAGAACCTAGTACCGATTCCGCTTCAGTGCACCTCTGCTGGAGTCATGAGAGTTACACCCATCCTGAATTTACCACCTTGTGATTTGCAGATAGGCTGCAAAAAAATATGATCCTAGTTCAGATGATTAATGTGAACAGGACTCAACAAATAGGAGGGGAAAAAAAAAAAGGCTTTTTAATGATAGTGTTTAGTAGCTTGTTTTTCTTTTCTGTCCTCCCATGTTCAGGTTTCTTTCTGTTCTTTGTTTCTCTTTCTGTCCTGCACACGTGCTGCTGGAAGACTTGATGTGCAGTTCTGAATGTGGCGCTGTCATTCTTGCTGTTCAGATGAGAAAATGCTCTTGGGTTGTTGAAGGGATATTCTGATTTGATAAATATGTAGTGCTTAGTTTGTAGACTTAATGAACACAAAGATGTGATTGTAATCCAAATTCCATGTAGTTCAAAACTGTGGGTTGAATAGTTGGTTTTGGAGTGTTGTGGTTTTTTGCTAATGCTCAGAAAAGCTTGTTTTAAATGAAAATGAGTTTATTTAATTCCTACAATGCTACAAAAGTGTGATCCTTTTAATACATGTTTTTTCTGAATTTTTATTTATTATATGAAATGGAAAACCACACCCTTTTCTCCTTTCACAGGGGTGAGGCTTTAAAAATGCAGATACAAGGGAAAGTTAACTAGAGACTGCATCTACATAGCCTGAAATGCAGCTGATGGAGAATTTTATTATCAGATGAGTGTGGTTTTGAAGTAATCGCGTGTCTTTTGTTTTGAGCGATTTTTCTCTTAGCTGGTAATATGAGGTAAATGATCATTTGCTTAATATCTATATAGGAGCTTTTGAAATAAATGCAATTGGGACAGATTTTGCTCAGAAGTTTTTGTGCCAATCTTTCTGCATCACTTAAACCCCTTCCTAGAGACTTCAGAGATTATATGTTTTAAAGTCAATTTTGATCGGCTGTGACCTTCTGTGCAAGTCTCGCCAGATAATGTTTTTGAAATAATTCCTGTTTGAACTAGACTATCTTCCAGGGAAAAAAAATTTCAATCTTGCTTTTTTAGAACTGCCTGTGGTAGAATTTTCTGGGTGACACACCTCTTAACCTCACAGAGAGTCAGCCCTGTGATTGCAAAAAAATGGAGGGGGGGAGGGGAACGGAGGAAAAAAGGCAATTCAGAATTTAATTTGTTTTTAACCTTGTTGTATATTTTTCTATTAGGTGAAAAACAATATTAATTAATCACAGTTAAAAACTGCATTAACAAATCTTGAGTTGCTGCATTAACACAGAATATAATCAAGCAACTTGTTAAGAATCTGGCCAGGTTAAACAGTCTTCTGCAGTGAATTTTCATTTAATTGAATTAAAAACATATTTTCCAATCCTTTAATAATTTTCATGATTCTTCCCTGAGCTTTTTTCAAATTATTTTTGAATTACATATGTCAGAACAAGACCAGTGTCAGCAGGGAGGTAGCACGGTCTCCATGGCTGCCTTAGGGCACTCTATCAGAGACCCCACATCTGAAGTTTGGCTTATGTTCTTCTCCTTAGCTGTGTGACCTTACACTTCTTGATGTTACAGTTTGTATGTTCACTTTTTTCATGTTCGCTTTTGCCTGAACAACAATCCAAGTACCTGTTGTTCTGTTACCCCTTCCCTTTAGATGGTACTTTTTTTTTCCTAGCCCTTTCACCTATTCCAAGACGTCTTGAACATCAAAATTAAGGGGAGAGATGTCCTTGGCCACCTTTCTGAACTTGATGGATGCTGGTGTCTACCTGCTCTCTCAGTGTTGTGCTGTGATGGGAGTGTGGCATTGCGTGCATGGGTGCATATCGGAAATGTCAGTTTTTAGGGTTTTAGATGATCTGTGATTGTTCTTATGGGTCCAACTGCGAATAAGTCATTACCACTTCGGATAGGGAAAGCTCTTTAAGGCCGTTAGGCTGAGGACAATACAGGCTTTTCTTTCTATTATTTTGCCTCCCCTAGAATATGTCTATACTGTTATCAGTTTATTTTCTTACCCTCAGGAGGCTCAACCCGTATTGAATTTCACTCGTTAGTGTTTAACTGGGAGCCTGTGTTTGTCACCAGATGTTCCCAGGTGCTTTCCTGAATAGGGATGGGTCAAAGCACCTGCTTGAGTTTTTGCCAAGTGAAATTTGCAAAGGAAAAGATCCTGAACCATTGGAGGGTGGGTGTGTACCTTGGGCTGGTGGAGAGGAATAGACATGAAGCAGATCTCAAATCTTGAATGAAGGGTTAGCGTGGAGAAGCCAAGTGAACGGGCGCTGAGGTGGCTTCCTGGCCTCCATAAATACTATGTCATCTGGCCAAACACTTCGTCACCTTTCAACCTAAGGCCAGTTTTTAAAGTGGATTACTTAATCCGTGTAAAACTGCAATATAAGCATTCCTTTGGAACTGGAATGACCTTCACTGAGAATCAAAATGACTGTAATTTATTTTAAGTTAATTAATGTTCATGTGTGGAGGTAGAGGCTGCAGTTCCCTTTGGATGTACACAGAAGGTTCAGTAAGTTTTAATACATCTTATATTTATGGGGTTTTATGAATTTGAGGTAACTTTTTCTATTTCCTTGCAAGGAATCTCTGGTGATCATTTAAAAAGTTGAAGTGGACTTGTAGCTCTGGATAGGTCTGTGATTAATGGTCTGTGGCTTTATCAAATGCATGGGTCTTGGCATGCAGCCTTTCTTGGGGTACCCTGTTTGTTCTCGGTCTGGTGTAGGCACTTGGTGGGGTGTGACAGGGCAGCCTGTGCTGCCTGATCCTCTCTGCACTTGGATCCTGGATTTGCTTATGGTCTTAGTTTCACTACAGCCCATGGCAAAATAGCTCTTGGAGACATAAGCATCAGAGATACGGACTGTAGAGCCTCCAAGTATTATCTGTGGCTTGCGTCTTTCTGTTGTAAATTTTAAGTTTATTCTTTTTAGCTGAATGCATCCATTGAAAGGGTTTATAACATAGTGGCTGCAATAGCAAAGGATCGGGTTCAGTGGCCTTGTGGTCATTGCGAATAACCAGATTTCTAGCATGAAGGCACTGCTGAGATGAGAGCTGGCTGAGCAGACCTGAACATGCATCATCTTTTGCCACCACGTTGGCATATTCCTTGGGGCATGCTTTTGCTTCATCAGACTTACAGCTGACTGTGGTTTTTTTGGCAGATAAAATTTTTGATGATGAAGACTCAGTGGATGGAAACAGACCTTCCTCAGCTAGCTCCTCTACATCTTCAAAGGCCCCTGCAAACTCGCGCAGAGTTGGGATGGGGAGTACCCGCAGACTTGGGTCTGCAGCTCTGGGCTCCAAGTCTTCAAGTAAGCAGACAGCATATATAATTAACCTTTATGTGACGTATTTATAGTGTTTATGCTTGAGCTTATTGCAAGGACTTCCAGACTGGCCCCCAGATCCAGTAACAGATTTTTTCCCTGTGAAGTCATTATGTGTAAATTGTCTGCATGCTGCAACCGAAATTCAGTAGGATGAATCTCCAAGCAGTCCCCATGTCCCTATAATGTGTTTTGCATTTGTCAGAGGTTGGATCTGTGCAGTTGTGCACTGAGGGCTGTGAGTAAATCATGTCAGTGTTACAGTCTGTACATTTTTGCCTTTATAGCTGCAGCTCTTTGGCTGGACTGAAACAGGATGCTTATAGCTACATGATAAACTCCAGCCCATGCAATCTAAAACTGATGCGTTGGCTTTCTTCTAAGAGCTTTGGCCATTGCTGTTAATGAAGGTGCAGAAAGAAAACTGAGCATTAATTCTGAATGTGAGCAGTAATTCTATATGTGACCTAGAGAAATGGAGAAAGTTCCCTCTATAAGACACTCCAATCTGTATTCCAGAGACTAGTTATCTTCGTTATCATTTGTCTGTTTGTGCACCTGTCAGATCTGCACCTTCATCTATTATAGATAGGATTAAATCCTTTAAAATAAAATCTCTCATATAATTAAATATTCCCTTTCATTTTTCAGACTGTGTCCCCTAACTGTTGAGTGACTACTGTAATGACTTCCCTAATGTGCCCTCTGTGCCTAGGAGTTGAAGGATGCTGTGAATGTCTAGTCTGTGCCTGGCATTGAATTTCCCTGTCTCTGCTTTCATTAAATCTGCAGCACTGAGGCTGCATGGATAGTGAACTTTCTCCTGATTAAGTGCCTTGATAGCTGGTGGTTTCTTAATTGATTCTCTTGCTGATAAGAAGACTGAAAGATTGAAAAGGCTTTTTCATTTGTATGTCAGCAGCCAAAGAGGGAGCAGGTGCTGTGGATGAGGAAGACTTCATTAAGGCATTTGAAGATGTCCCAACAGTTCAGGTAAGTAGAATTACATGTTAAAGCACACAGTATTAAAAAGCAGAAGACGGATATAGGATCATCTGGTTCTATTCACTGGCAAATTGTGCTTTGTTGTGGTGCTGACAAATATTTCTTAGTGGGAAGGCGAGTTAGAGGGAGGCTAGTTTTAAATGTGGTATCTGCCAGCAGTTTGTGTGAATCCCTCAGAGGTGGAGGGAATAGGGGTGGGAGGGTTGTGGTGGAACTATCACAGGAACGGACATGGAACTGGAACTGGATGTGCATGCTGCACAGTGCGGTCTGGTTGAAGAAAAACTTAAGTCAGCAGAAGCCTCTCTGCATTTCATCTGTACCATCTGGAAACTGAAAGAGATAAAGGTGACTTTTGTGTTCCAGGACTGCTGCTGTTGTGAGTGTGACAACTGGACAGTGCATGTTTGCTGATAGATATGGCTGGATAGCTGAGTTGTCACATATCCCCTGTCCTTCACCAGAGCTTTATTTTTGGGACAGCTGAACAGCACGTGTATCCACTCATGATCTTCTGTAGGTCTTGGACTAATAAAGCCACTAGTAGCTGCAGGAATGCTGCTTAAAATTGTGAAAATATAGTAAAATAAATAAAGATGATCCTTTAATCATCTTGTGGTCATTTAGTAATTTTTGATTGCAGGAAGTGGGTGTAAATTCTTTGCATTGTGCAGATCTAGCCGTGTTGAAGGCTAGCACGTGATACTTAAGCATTGAGGAGCAAAGGGCATAATGTAGTTAGGAAGTGATCTGATTTTTTTTGGAGTAAATCTTGCATTATGGTGCTACTCTGTATTTAAATTTGCAGATTTATTCCAGCCGGGATCTTGAGGAATCCATAAACAAAATAAGAGAGATACTATCAGATGATAAGCATGACTGGGAACAGAGAGTTTCTGCGGTAAGTGGTGAACTTAGAAAAACCTCGTATTAGAGTTCATATCTGCATTGAGCTTAATCCCATGAAGAGGGTACTGGGAGAACCTCAGAGTAAGGCTAGAATGTAGTTCAAGTGGTGAGCATCTGTTATGTTCCCCCAGGCTTGAGGGAAACACTTTCTTACGAGACTGAATTTAAACCACATCTATGAAAGAAAATGCTGTTTGATATACAAGAATTTGTTGACAGCATCAGGTTGAACTGTGAAAGTCATGCAGCAAAACCAGATGTAAAGCTAGAAATTTGCTAGCAGATGCTGAAATTTAAATGTCAGAGGTGGTATTCAGAATACCTTAAAACTTCCTTATGAGGCAGAAAGTCACTTTGCTTATAGAGAACTTACACTTTTGCAAAAGGAGGTGTAAAATAATTCACAAAGGATTTACAGATTTAGGTTTTGGATAAACAAATGCGACTGTGGGAAATGTGGAAGTAGAAAATCAGAGAAGTTATATGCATGCAAAGACTGAGTTTTATTTACTGAGGTGAGCTGTGTTTTTATGATATAAATAGATACATGATCTTGTCTACGCAGTAGACTTTCATCACTGGTGTAGCAACTTTGACATGTCTGTCAAATCCTGTGTTACAGATCTGAGTGGCAAACTGTGCTGATTCAGCTTACTTCAGGATTTTTTGTTTGCTGTACTGAGTAACAGTGAGCTTAAATCAAGGCACTGTACAGATGCATCAATATACATGAGGGCCTGTGAAAGCGTCCAAAAGAACGTCTATAGGATGAAACAGTGGTCCCTGTAATTAATATTAATAGAAAATTTCTCATTTTATTGGAGTTAGGGTTCCACTTTTAGTAGAGCCAGATAATTATTTTATTGAATTCAATGGACATATTCTAGATATGTCAGTATTACTCAGATTTGAGCCATGCCCTTTAAGCCTAGGAATCTTTTTTTTTTTTAATGGAGTAGTCAGTTGTGAGAGGACCTAAGCTTTAAAAGCTGTTGTAAATAGGTGGTTTCTAACAGGAATAGAGGAGAACTTTTAAGATATCTTTTGGTTTAAAAAGTAATGTTTGGGTTATTAACAATATAGTCTAAGTAGTCGTATGCAATGCTTTTGGGTTTCTAAAACAGTTACCTAGTCTGTTTATTGTCATACTTAGTATGTTAACCTGTGAGTTGAATATAAGACCTGAAATAATAAAATTGTTTGGACGTGAACACAGTTCCTTAACGCATGTTGAGGAACAATTGTACAAGGACCCTGGAAACCTTGTATCAGTGCTGAACATAATTGTCCTTGTATCTGTTGCTCATTAACAGTCACTGCTTTCTCTTCTGGTGCTAACAGTTGAAAAAGATCCGCTCCTTGCTTTTGGCTGGAGCTGCAGAATATGATAACTTCTTCCAACACTTAAGACTTTTGGATGGAGCATTTAAATTATCTGCTAAAGACCTGCGGTCTCAAGTAGTACGAGAGGCTTGTATCACATTGGGGTAAGTTTACTTTCTAAATATGTTTGAGATGTGCTGTAGAAAAAAGGAACAGACACTGGGTAAAACACATTTAGGGTGTAACGTGCTGCTAGTAAGTATTACATAGTTATAGGTAGAACATGATTTTGCTACAGCTGTTTAAACCACATTCATGTAGACCAATAATTGTAGTTCTGCCGAAGTGTGTTCCTGAGTTTAAAACAATGCTGGTTTGAGATATGCTGAATGAATGAGCAAGCCATGCGTTCATGCACTGAGTGGGGAAGGATTAAACAATAAAGCTGAAAATGTATTTTTTGTTCTGGTTTGGATTGAGCTAGTTCTTATTTTTGGTGGTTATCCTCTATGAAACGCTTCAAGAAAAAGGGTGCTGCTAACAGTTTTTTGAAATTTATGCATATTAAGGCAAAGTAGACAGTTTCAGAGAAACTGTAATACAAACTAACAACTTCAGAAAAACACGTTCTTTGAGCGTGATCCCATTTGATAATAAATTTTTAGCTGTGCTAGTTACTTCATTTTGTGCTGAACTTACTGTTTCTCAGACTTCAGATGAATATAGAACACAAGTTTGAGATGAAAGCAAAGGAACTGGTTTTTTTGAAACATGGTGCTCTCTGTCCTTTGGAGTTGGAGAGGAGGTGACAGTTGTGAAGATGGAGATGTCAGATGTGCTTATGTCAGATGTTCTGAAGAAGTCTGACATACTTAATCCTCAGCACAATTACCAGCATGACTTCATTCTTTTTTTCAGACATTTGTCATCAGTTCTGGGAAACAAGTTTGACCACGGGGCAGAAGCCATCATGCCAACAATTTTTAATCTAATTCCAAATAGTGCCAAAGTCATGGCCACTTCTGGTGTTGTAGCAGTTAGATTAATAATTCGAGTAAGTATACATCAATAAAGAAGTATGTTACAATTTCCAAATACTGTGGTATTTCTGAGGAAGTATGAATGTTGCTGCAATGATAACCAGTTTTAGTGCCTGATCTACTTTTCTGCTTTGTGTTGGGCTGGGCTGTTTCAGATGTCACTCAACCTTGTGCAGAACATAATAGTTAAGCCCAGCCAAAACAGAAGGAAAAAAGTTTCTTTGCAGAGTAAGATATTTCCATCTCTTAAAGAGCTGAGCAAACTTTTTTCTTTGAATGGGTTTTAAAACTGCCTTGCAGGACAGACTCATCCTCTTAATTATGCTCTAAATTGCCTCACAGACAGTGCACGTTTCCTAAATCCATTAGGTCACAGAAATGTCTTCTGTCTAGTGATTCAGTGGGGAAGCTGTAGATAGCCTGATATCTCTGAAATTGTCACCAGTGACAGTTTAGATCCTCTTGCAGTGACTTCAGCTCCTTGACCCACTGGAGCCTGCTATTATAGAAGAAAATGAAATATCTGTTGAAGATAATTTAACAGATAAAATACAAAATATTTTTAATAATAAAAATATCTGTCCGTATCTGCTAGTGTTCCTTTATTTAGCAGTTCTGTTTTTAAGAATTGAACAAAAATAAGTATCTGCATACTGGGCTTAGGTGGCTGAAAGAGATGGCCTTTCACTCCATGGCACCATGGTGTAAAGATTTCTTCCTGTTTTTGTTGTTTGTTTTCTTCTAGCATACGCACATCCCTCGATTAATACCCATCATAACCAGTAATTGTACATCCAAGTCTGTTGCAGTTAGAAGGTGAGCATCTAGTTTGAATTTACTCTCTTTTACCACTAAGCAGGGTCATGTGTACTTTCTGATAACATTCATGTATTTGTTTTTATTCACGGAGAGGGTTGATGTAACACACTTGCTAAATAGTGCATCTCCCCCATGAGTTGGGATCAAATTCCAAGTCAGCTATCTTGTATAAGCTGCAGCACTGCAGAGAAGAAAAGGCACTTTTCCACGGAGAGAAATGTTTCTTAAACTTATCTTTGTGCTTACATGCCGTTTATATCATATGATTTTGGCTTCTTTACAGACACGTTCTGATTCCCCTCTACTACCTGTTGTAGTGACATGCTTTCTTTGAGCCAGTCAGCAGAAGTAGTGTTCTGTGGTAGCATCACCTGGAAGTTAGGCTGGGTGTGCGAATGGTCCTCTCTGCACTTCAAATCTAGTCGTACTTCAGTCCAGTACCTCACTGGGAGGTTCTTGCTTGGTCCATGCAGATCAGCTAGTTCTAGTTAGACAAAAAGAAGGGCTTTGTGGTTGCTGATTTTGCTGACAAGCCTTGAACAAATAACAGCACACTTGTGCTGTAGTTTCTTGAAATGAGGAGGGGAGGTTAAAGTTGAAAAGGTCTCCACATGAAGCTGAATGTGAGGTTTCCATGTGAACCCTGAACTTACAGGTACAAAATATCCTTAGCATGGATCTTCTGGGCTGTATCCTGTTTAATGGAAAAGGGGTCTCCCTGGGTGGTTTTATGTCAGACCCTCTCTTCAGACTTCTCTGTAGTGAGCTGCCTCCAGTTACTACTTCAGGCTGTTTGAGGGTGTTTGTAGAGATGCTGGTGGTTTTATTATTCTGTCATTACTGAATTGAATGTCCCAAAAACCTTTGTAATAAAAGATGGCTGTTGTTTAGAGGCAGGCATGTCAAAGTCACTGTGCCTCTGTTAACTCTGAGAACTCAGAGTTTCTTCTCTTCCTTCTCTCAGGCGCTGTTTTGAATTTTTAGACTTGCTGTTGCAGGAGTGGCAAACACACTCCCTAGAAAGGTAAGTTCTGAAAACAAGTCGCTTATTTCTCTCCTGCTTAAGTCTGGGGAGGTTAATTCTGGAGAAAGGATAATCTAGGAGGTGAGATTATATCAGTTAACTCTAGTAGAGGTATTTCTGCCACAAAAAAAGCCATGTACGTATGTGTGCACACACCATTAGTCTCAGTAGTGTGGCCAGTCAGAGCTCAGTGGGACTGTCCTCCATGCCAGCCTTGGGAAACCTGGCTGAGTGAATTGCTGAGCTCAGTAGTTTCTGGGTTTTTTTGTTGTTTTTTGTTTGGGGTTTTTTGTGTGTGTCTTTTCTCTTGTTTATTTTTTTCCTTTTGCACCCTCAAGTGCGATGATGAGTTGAAGGCTACTACACATCTGTCAGGAGCTTCTGACGCTTCAGTACTTCAAACTAGTGAACAGCGAAAGTAATTGTGGGAGAAGAGACTGGGACACCATTTCCTTAGCCCTAGACTGTGCAAGACTATTTAAGGGTTAAGAGAGTGTTTTTGCACCCAGGCAGTTTCAATAGCTAACTAAAGACTGACCTACAAAGAATGCTGCTTGTCTTTTCCTAGTCAGCCATGTGTGGGTGAAATAAAACTGACTTGTAAGACTAAATAAATAAAGGCTCCAAAGGATCTTACATGGCAATGGGAGGGTGTAATGAAGTATTTGTTCTTAAGAGACCAAGGCAAAATCAAATTAGTCATTTGTTTATAAGTGTGACGCATCTTTCTGCACTGCTGGATAATGTTTTTGTTCTTATTTCAGACACATATCAGTGTTAGCTGAAACGATAAAGAAGGGAATTCATGATGCAGACTCTGAAGCCAGGATAGAGGCGAGAAAGTAAGTAGAAGCTGTTGTTGGTGTCTTTTCTTCCTCCCCTTCTTTGCCCCTGTTGTGTTGCAAGTCAATGGTATTAGTGTTGGAGACTGAAGTCCAGACAAGTTACATTCTCCTGGTAGCTGATGCCAGCTTTCCCTTGGCTTCAGTCAGAATGTGTACTTCAGCAGGAGATGTCAGATGAGGTGATCACATGGGGCTGACTTATATATGTATCACATCTTCTAATGGTGCTTATTTCACTTTGTTCTTGTAATATTTTATGATCTTTTTGTCTGAGGAGGTAAAATGCTTACCTGAGTTGTTCAAGAGTCTACAGCTGAGAACTAGTTACCTTGTTTGTCTTTTTGATGTTTGAATTGCTTGCAGTTAACTGATGTTTCTTCTGTTCAGTACAAAAATACTGTTATTTTCTACTAAGTTTATCTTTTCTTTTTGGCCTGTACGCAAGACCTAGGATGGAGACTTGCCAGGCACAAGTATAAACTGGGAGAGGAGTGGCTGGAGAGCAGCCTTGCAGAAAGGGGCCTGGGGGTGACGGCTGGCAGGGGGGCAGTCTGAGCTGTCACCGTGCCCCGGCAACCGGCGGCGCATCAAATGCGGCACAGGCAGCTGCTCGCCAGAGGTGGTTACCCCGCTCCTCCCCTGGGTGCTGTGTGCGGTGCTGGGCCCCACCGTGTAAGAGGATGTGAAGGTCCCTAAATGCATCGAGACAAGGGCAGCCAAGCCGGTGCCAGGGCTAGAAGACATGTCCTGTGAGGAGCGGCTGAGGGCTCCGGGTCTGTCTCGTTTGGAGAAAAGGCGGCCGAGGGGCGGCCTCACGGCTCTCTGCAGCTCCCTGCGGAGGGGAGGTGGGGAGGGAGACGCTGATCTCTCCTGCCTGGGATCCAGGGACAGGACACGGGGAAATGGTTCAAAGCTGAGCCAGGGGAGGGTTCATCTGGGCATTAGGAAGGGTGGTCAGACACAGGCACAGGCTTCCCAGAGGGGTGGTCGATGCCCCAAGCTTGTCGGTGTTCGAGGACAATGCCCTGAAAGACAAACTTTAACTGTTGGTTGGGCCTGAAGTGGTCAGGCAGTTGACTAGGGGATAGTTGTAGGTCCCTTTCAACCTACAATAGAAATAATTTATTCTATTGTTATTGATGACTCTTGAAATAAAAGTTCTCATGCTAGTACGCTGCTAAATGGTGTCCTAAATTAAGAAAATATTTTATGGCACATGAATAATATCTTTGTGTATATCTATAGGAAAATTAAAGGAAAAATATTTGCAATTGATTTTCTTCTGTTGAGCATCTCTTGCATTTCCATTAATGTGATTCTACTTATGGTAGTACACTATTAGGATCATGCTGTTATGAATAGAGCGCTACAGGAACATTCTTCTTCAGAAAAAGGATGTTGTAAAACATGAAATCAATCGACAATAAATTTTATTAATCTAAATGCTGTGTTATAAGCAGAGGTGTTTCACAGTAGGACTGTTTTGAAAGGGAACGTGCCCATCACTGAAATATATGGTAGGCACTGAGGCTTCACGGCAGGTGACTGCTTAAGCTGAAACAGACAGCAAGGAGAATGGCCATGAGACTTAAGAGAGCATGCTTAATTCTGTCTTCCTATGTTTCTTAATTAGCAGCGTGGCTGATTGAGACAGAAAGTTGTTTACCTCTAATGATGTGAGAATGCATGTGACTTCTGAGGCTCTGAGAACTGGCTGTCACATACAAACAATTCCTGATTCATTTGAGCTAACAGTCTTACTCTTAAACTACCCATTAGTTGCCCGCTGAAAAGTGCTGAGAGTCTTCATCATCTTTGTGATGAGAGTGAATGGTGTTAGCCATCAGCCAGGAGATTTGGGCCAAGGAGGAATTCTTCCGTCATTTTAAAATGCTCTTTTATTTTCAGTATGGCACCGATCGGAAGTCTAGAGGAGCATCCCTTTCCTTTTCCTTGTTACTTCTTCCCCCAAACAGTCAACAGTCTCAGCTCAGTACGGATTTGTCTCTGCAGCATTGTAGGAGAGCTGTTTGTTAACCTTAAGGAAGAAAACAGCACCACCCGATGCTTTCCTGAATCAGGCCCATGCATGTGTTTTCTGCTTTTGGTATGGTTTTGAAGTAGCTGTTGAGCACCTGGTCTCAAACTAGTGTCAGCTTAGTGGGTCTGCTGTCTCCCGTGTGTGGTAGACAGCCAGAGGGATGAGGGTTTCTTCTGAAATAAAGCTTTGTAAGCTACTTGAGTTTTTACAGCACGCCAAATGGTGCGTTCCTCTCTTATTTTTGGTTTGTCTTTTGTGCGGTTGTTTGAGTAATACAGTGGGTTGAAGAAAGTGATGTACCTTACGTCAGTCATAGGGGCAGTAGATGACTGAAGTGACTGGGCCAACGAGCCCACTAATGCCAGTAGTGAAATGGGCTCTGACTGTACCTGTGCTCTGTTGCCTGCTAAAAAATGACAAGGAAACGTTGACAGTGTTGTGCCTTGTTTCCAGGTGTTACTGGGGTTTCCACAGTCACTTCAGCCGAGAGGCAGAGCATTTGTACCACACCTTAGAGTCTTCTTACCAGAAGGCCCTGCAGTCGCATTTGAAGAACTCTGACAGCATCGTGTCCTTGCCACAGTCGGATCGCTCCTCCTCCAGCTCCCAGGAGAGTCTCAAGTAAGTTCCTCCTGTGTCACTACCTCTCGATTCAAACAACTGCAGGTAGCTCCATTGAACTGGAGGGAGCCATCACACCGTTTTGTCTCATCAGTCGTCGTTTGGCTTAAGTACTTGGTTACTCCAAAATTATTTTTTTGTATTTAGCTAACATTGTATTAAAATAAAAGGGCAGCAAAACCCATTACGGGCTTTTAAAATAATAATAATAATCTTGACTCCATAAATAATTTCCTAGGGAGCTTTTTGCGCTTAGTAGATACTACTAGTCATTCCTTCTAGGTGTGCTTAAAACAATGCTTGGATTGAAATTCTGTGTTTAGCATTAATCTTAGAGGTGTAAGTCTGCCTCTTTCCATACAAGAGGGGAAAAAAACCCCATAAAAACCTAAATTTGAGTTGTAACTGCAAAATCAATATGTAACTCTTCTGTTGAATGTATTTATTTTAGCTTCTCTTAGGGATATAGTCAACTTAAATAACAGAGATTTGAAGCCTAAGTGTAAGATGTATATGAAAAATATCCATAACTTATTGGTGTTACTTTCTAAATCTACAGAAAGCATTCTTAAAAATATCTTCTTACTCAAGTAATGTGCATACCAGTATTTTTTTTTAGTGCTTTTGTAAGTACTTTGATGGCTGTGCTGTATTTATTCTTAAATAATAAGCTTTGTTTGTCTGTTTCTGTATGTAAATAACTTCCTTTTAACTCACATGTATACTGAAGGAATGGAGTAGCACTGTTACTGATGACTATGAAATACTAGTTTTGTTTAATAAATACTTACTTTGATTTCTAGCCGTCCATTGTCTGCCAAAAGAAGTCCTACTGGAAGCACTACATCTAGAGGTGAGAATAGTAGCTGAAAAATGTGCTCAGGTGTTGCTGAGGAAGTGTGATGTATTAGAATTTCAGACACTATGATATCAAAGAACTTTGATCGCTGTTTACTGCTCCTTAACATGGCAACTTTGTAAAATTTTTAATTAGTTTTGAGCTGTATACTACATCCTGTGCATCAACTGCTGATACAACGATGCTTTTGAAAGTTAGTAAATCTGTTACTGCTTGCACCAGAAGGGAAGGCTAAAAAGCCTCAGAAATTGTGGCCAAGGTATGTTAAGCTGTGCAACAGATGGAACAAGCTACTGCTGATGCTAAGGTGTACAGCTACATAGTCTAATGGTGCATTCCGCTTTAAAGTTTTCTGTCATTTATTCTCTGTGGTTTGTCTGCACACAAGTCCTACAGTGCTACATTCCATCTCATTGCTAATGTTTTTACTGTCAGATGGAATATTAAGGTGCAGCTTTCCTGTCCTAAGTAAATGCATACAATAATAATATATTTTAATACAAAATGTAATAGGCAAAACTTTGTTGGTAGAAGATGTGCTGCCTTCTACACCTGACCAAGATCGGATTCTGGCTGGTTTGTGTATACAGTACACCCTACTGAGACCTTGGATTCAAGGAGATATTGTTGTGTAACCTACTTGATTGTGCACACAAATGCATGTTTGCTTGCAGCTGAATAATCAAGCTTCATGCTTAAGAGGGTAAGCATCAACAAGTGATGGGAACAGCAGGCCTCATGAGAAGATGAGGTGTTGGGAAGGAAGTTAGTAGAACCTGGACTGAAGGACCTGCAGGTCTGTTTTGGCCAACGACTCACAAGCTGGTGATGGCTACTGTGGCTGAACTTTCCCATCTAGGTTCTGTTAGAAATTTCTTTATTACTGGCCTGGCAGCCTTTTTGCTTTCAGCATTTAGTCTCTCATAAAGTTCTCGGAGGTAGCATCAGGTCAGCATTGAAATATCTTTGCAGGCAGTGTGGGGAAGCCCACATTGCCCTGATAAAGCATTCTTAGTTGAGGTAATTCAGTGCCAGCAGGGAGCATTAAAAATAGTACATTAAACTGCTTGTCAGGCTCTTTGAAGCACACAGCTCAAAAAATTAATCTTCTTTATTCTGGATCTCCCACTCCCATCTGCAGCATCTACAGTAAGTACAAAATCTGTGTCAACACCAGGATCTCTGCAGCGATCCCGCAGTGACGTCGATGTGAATGCAGCAGCTAGTGCCAAGTCAAAAGTGACGTCTTCTGGAGCATCCACTCCCTTCAGTTCTGCTGCAGCCTTGCCCCCAGGCTCATACGCATCACTAGGTAAATCTACATGTTCTTCTACTCTTGCAGTTAGCTTTCTTTACTAGCAGAAAGTGCCTCGTAGTTTTATTTGGATGTTAAACTCTTAACTAGAAGAACATATCTCCGAGGTAGTTACCAGCTCTCCAGGATCAGTGTGTGATCCCTTGCCCTTTGGGATTAAGGAAAAAGTTTGCAACAGAACTTGACTTGAAGCTTCTTAGTTTCTGAATTGTATAATAGTCTGCGTCTCACTCTTCTTTCTGGGGAAAAGCAGATCTTACTGTGATTCTGGGACGTTTTTGAGGAAAATACTGCTCAATTACTTTTGACATGTCCCGCTCTCTCTTTTCCTTCTCTTCCTTCCCTCCTTTCCTGAAACCGGTTTTCCATTAATTGTTTTATACTCTGAATAGTACATCTTAGTTGAGTATGATCACTTTCTGGTTTACAAAAGCGAAAGATGTAGAAGCAAAGAGGAGAAATCGGCAGTCCTGTTTCACCGCAGAGGATATAAGTATCTGTTCCTCATGCTGACTCTTTTTAGATTTTAACTACATATCACATTGTTCTCTCAAAGCGTCTTAACATCAATTTCATGTGTCTCAGGGTTTCTTACAACAAAGTTTGCATTTGATCTTTCTCTCATGGAGATGCCGTTGAAGGAGGCATGGAGGAGGACATGCAAGGCGGTGACTGACACCGTATTTGCAGAGCTTCAAAACACCTCTACTGTTACGAGTAGAGCTGGTCATCTGAGATAGTTTTTCATTCTGGTGGTTTCATACTAATCTGATTCCAGACTTTTCATTGACTTACCTTTAAAAGAGGGAGAAAAATCAGAAATTGGTGATCTTGATTTAAGCTGTGAGAATTGTCTTAGCACTAAGTCACATAAGAAGTTGCTTCTCATTAATGTAGGGCATTTGGTCTTTAATCTGATGAAATATGCTTCGTGAATTAGATAGGGATGGTTTCTATGGATTCCTTTTGTAGGCAGGTTCCTCTCGTACCTGGAACACTTTACCTTGGCTTAAATTTGTTGGTTGTATTTGGTTCAGGAGTCGAATTCTTACTCTGATTTCAATTGTTCATGCTTGGGTTCAAGATTTGGGTACATTGCAGTGAAAATGTAATGCAGAATGTGAAGTTGATCACATAGTAGTGTGCTTCTGAGCTTACAGCTGCAACATTTTTTTTAGTCGTGCTGTGTGCTGGCTTCAGTTGCAAAACTGCATTTAAACAATCTTGTGTCGTGAGGAAGAACAGAAGAGTGGGGGAAGCATCTACCAAAGCAGGCTTTGTCCTTGAAGTCAGGGAACTGAATACAGTATTACTCTTGCCCTTAAAATGAACTGTAGGAGAGAAGGAGCTAATGCACTCTAAGTGATGCAAACGTGGCTGCTCCTGAAGGAGTATGCGTCCTTCTGAGCTAGTAGGGACATTTGTCGCCGGCACATTCCTGTGAGAGAAATGGTGAGGCAAACAGCAAAAAAGGAGTTTGGCAAAGGTTGGTTATTGCAGGAGGGAAAACCTGCAAGTGTGTTCTTCAGATGTATCGAGCTTTGATTTGCTGCTCAAACTTTTCTTTAATTTCTTTAATTGTGTTAATTTTCTTCACATATTTCTGTAGCTAATATATAGTGCCCACTTCTGTTCATGTTACTGATTTTCCCTATTAACCCTTTCCTTATTTTTTTTTTAATTCGCCTAAAGATGGTACTACCACTAAAACTGAGGGTAAGCAGTCTCTCTGTGTAACTGAGGTGTGTCCACAGTCGTACTACCCTACCTGGTCTCTGTTCTCAAAGTGTTATCTGGCTCTCATCCATGTTCACTGGTGACCTGCATGAAGTGTTGCATGGTTGTCCTGCTCATTTTGATGCCATGGGGTATTCTTCACTTTCTCTTCAAGATCCTCCCTGCTAATAGGCACTAGTCTGCTTTTATGACTTGACTTCTGATCACAAAGTTATATGTGGATTTCTGTATTTAAAGCACTGCTTTTGGTTGAAAGTGACCTGCACACAGATTAAAAAAAACAAAACCAAACCCCCCCCCCCAAACAAACAAAAAACCCAAACCAAACAAAAAAAAAACCAACACAGGGCTTGTGTTTTCTTGCTCCATGGTGTGTAAAGGTTTGCTGTGTTTTTCCATCCAAAGCTCAGGTCGCAACTGCCAAATGCTTTCGGGAAGAGACTGGGCAGCAAGAGAATTGAATTGAGATGATCACATGGCAGAAAAATGAGGACAGTAAACAATGATCTCTAGGGAAGGAATATTTAGTCAAGCTCTTTAAACCTGAGCACTCTCTTTTTGTTGTTAACTGTCTGAGTGAGATGGCTTACATCTAAGACAGCTGGAGGAAAGGCTTTTTTTTTCAAGAACACCGAGCCTGCTAGTTTGGGGGGGCCCCCAGTCTGTTCCTCTGGCTTGTTGTCAAATCTTGTTCTTTATTTCTTATTTCTCAAGCAAAACAGATCCCTGGGAAATCACTTTTTCTGAGGTAGACAGGAGTTGAAAACAAGAATGTCTTCTACACAAATGAGGACACCACACACCCCCAACAAACCCATTTTTTCCTGATGCAAGTCTCTTTTCAAGGGATCTATTACTGTCTTGTGGGCCTGTGCTTGTATCCTTGATGGCTGCTTGTATTTGGGTGTGGTGGTCTGAGAAGTGGCACTGTGCTCTTGTGCTGTGTGTGGTTTTTCCTTACTATTGTTGATGGATTGATCTATTATTTAGAGGGAAAGGTCTCTACTGTTTTTGGGGTTAGTACTTAATTAGTGTTGAGGGGTGACCTGGCTTTGCATCGTGGGCAAGTGTTTGTGCTTTGTGATCTGTCAGTGATAAGCAATATGAAGTTGGTCTGAACACCTGTATTTCTAATTCAATAATGAATTAGGTGAAAGTTCTAAATTGTTCTAATGCTGATACTTTTTTTATTCATTTTTTCTTTTTTTCCTCTTTTTTTCTTTCTTCTTTTTTCTCCCTTTCTTCCCAGTTCTCAAACCTTTCCATTTTTGGCCTAGCTTTGAAATGTTGAATGCTTATTGTTAATTTATGAAATACCCAATGCAGCTCTCAATCCTCTCGTAGACTGTAATAATATTTGTGGAGGCTTGTTACAACAGCTGTCCTCTGGAATACCTTTATTTTTGGTTTATTCAGTACTTTATTGTCATAACGCAAAAGGGTGAGGGTTTTTATGTGGTTAGGTTTTTTCAATTCAGCTACATTGGAAGCAGATTAGATTTGGTAAAAATCTGTAGTAGAAGCCAGCAAGTTGCTTGAGGGGAAAGATGGTGAGATGAACTTTCAGAAATGGTTTGTCATCCCCTTAGTGTTAAATACCAGATCTCTGTTTTGCTGTAGGATTCTCTTTTTGCGGGGGGAGAGTGAGGATCAGGGAGAATTACAATAACACGACACACTATAGCCAGCGCACTTGAAGGACAAGTTTAATCACTGTTTGAAACTCTTCATTTCCCTTGGAGACAGCTGAGGGAGAACCAGCCTTTGTTCAGGATTGAGTGTGTCCTACAGATGGGGGTTGAGAATGGCAACATCAGAGAGTTGGCAGAAGACCTAAGTTGTCAGGAACTATGGGGAATGCGAAACTTTATATTCTTGACAAAACTGTAAAAATTAAGGGGGCGGGGGCAGAGGAAGACAAAAAATATCCCCTTGCTCTGAAAATACCTGTGTGTGCAAGAGACACTCTTGGAACATAAAGCAGAAATTCCATCCACGCTTGTGCCCGTTTTTTTGTTTGTGTTTTTTTTTCCAGGTCACCAGTAAGTAATTTAAGAGCAAATCACTGTGGTTTTTTTGTGGTTCGGCTTGATGCTAAATCTGCAGTCTGGTTCCCATCAAGGCTTTCTGTAGCTACAGTGTGGAAGTTCTACACCTTCCCCTCAGCTGGGAGCCAGCATTGTGCAAACTTGGCAGTTCCCTTCTGCTTTGCCCTCAGTTCTCCTCAGTGTTTTGTTTTTGAGCCAGATATCTCAAAAGAGGAGCAGGATAGAGCAGGTTATGCCAGTGGCAAGAATACAAGTTAAGAGCCGAGCATCAGTCCTTTGGTTTTAAGTAGCATCATCCCAATTGACAGACGCTGTGGAAATGCACTTCCTTATGGAAAGGTAGGGTGAGTCTATATAGCGTTTAAATCTGTGCAGGTCTTCTGCTGCCTCTGTGCTGCGAGGACATGTCTTCATGCAGTGCACAGTTATGTCTTGATTGCCCAGACCCTTCGTGTAGCTTTGCAGGCAGAAAGTTTGTAAGATCTAAGCTTTATAGTCTTGGTTGGGACTGTACAGCTAGTGCTATACAGGTAGCAGTTGTGCCACGTTTGTTATGCCTGATTAAAAGAAAACGTTAGAAATTTTTCGGCTTGTTTTATCGTGAAACAGCTTTTCAAGGAATATTTTAAAAAGGTGCATAATGCTGACTTTCAGTACAGAATAATGGGTCAGAGTGTTTCTGTTAGCTATCTGCCTTTTTTTGAAGTGAGCATAAAGACAAGCCCTTCAGACAAGCCTTTCCCAAAAGGGGAAAGTATAAATGCTGCTCTGCCCTGAAACTGGCAAGTTTAAAACAAAATCGGCAGTTTCCAGAGTCAGTGGCACAATTAAAAAAAAATATTTATTATTCACCAGAAAGGAAATAAAATCTGGTTTGTTGTAGTTTTCAGATAACTTGGGCTCAAAAGGAGTGATCTGCTCAGTTGGACATCTTCAGCGCCTTACCCAAAGGCTTTGGGAGTAACACAAGTTTTAAGAAATCACCCTTCTTGTTTTCTTGTCTGCCTTAAAGCTCTCTCTTGCCTTGAATGGCAAGGTTTGAGTCAAAGGTATGACTGAACATGGTATCTTAAATGGAAATGCTCAGGTAGCAGGTTTCTTTGTTCTCTTGGTCCATCCCTTTGCAAGCGCTGACTTGATTTGCCTGTACTTGTCGGTGCAGGGCAAAGTGGTGCCACTATTGTTCCCTCAGCCCTCTGCTTTGGAGGGAGTTCTTGTGCAAAACCCAGAGGCAGTATATGCTGACGGTTTCCAGTAAGGGTCAAGTGCTTCTCAAGGGAAAGTATGGTGCACAGTTGAGTTGTATACTAGTATAACGTTGGACATGTGCTAAATGTTCATGGAAGCCATTCCACTGGTTGCTGTAAAAAGTTGTTTACAGATTTATGTGTAAAGCATTTTTTAAATTGACGTGTGCATGTCTCTCAGATGTCCACATGTCATTTAGCAGTGACAGAGCTAGAGGGGTCCTAGAGGCTCTTTCAGGAATGTTTTTTCCAGGTAGGGGAAGAATCCAGTGCTGAGTAACCTAAATGCATTAGCCTGGTCTGTGGAGAGACTATTACTGTCCCAGTGCTTCCATATATAACTTATGTGGTTGTAGGTATCATTACTCACAGTATGGAATGTTTAAAACAGAGTTGTGGAACTGTTATATACCATTTCTAGACTCTCTGAAAACTGCTTTCTTCAGTGTAATGTACAGGCTGAGTCTCACAAAACCTATGTCTGTTCGGAGCACTGGGATGGAGATGCTGCAGTATCCACCCAGAGGAGCTCAGAACAACGCTGCTGGATGAAACTTCTTGTAGTGCAAAAGCGTTACCATACAATCTTCCTTCATTTGAACCTTTTTAAAAACAAAACAACCCTCCTAGGTTTAGACATGTGTTAGAGATCTCAGGGTTGATTCTGATCCATTGATTGTTGTAAAAATTACAGTAACTTTAAAAAATAAACCCCAAACCTCCTAAAAACTCCACAAATGGTTTCTTAACACAAAGCATTTATATGGAGTCTTTCAAAATACTTTCTGTACCAACAACGAAGTGTCACATGTCAAATTTAGATCAAGGGTATTTTTTATGGAAATACTTTTATGGGTTTTGGAAACTAGTTGAGGCAGTATTTTTCTGTTCCTTTGTGCTGCTGTTAGGATGCAGTAATTCTTTTAAAAGCAGCAGAAAAATAATGGTTATGAAATATGAGTTGCTACATCTGCAGTTTGAGCTAGGTGTGGAAACAAACCAACCTGAAAGCAAAGACGTTTTGGGAGGGGAGGTGTTTGAGCTTAACAACAAAAGAAAGTCTGAATAACTTATTTGATATGTTATTTCCTGTCCAGCTTGATATTAGTTTTTCTGTCTGGTGTAGAACAACAAGAGATAAAGCCATGTGAATAGTCGTATGTGCAAATAAACTCTTGAATGTGAATGCAGACTCTTGTTTGCACAGGAAATTCTTAAGGGAATGTTTTAGAGACATTTGTATTGTATAGATGAACTTCTGTATATACATGCTGTACTTGGTATAATATATATTAAAAAATATTCCTATCTTCAAGCCAGACAAATATTAATTCATGTTATACTACTATAAAACAAGTAGGTTTTGGATATCAGAAGACTAATTGTTGTACATGTTGTACCTGTATGTGAAGATAGGAAACATGTCACATCTCTTCCCAGGGTTTCTATCTCGTACAGATTTGCCTGAAGCAATTTGGAGTTCCAAGTGGTCATTTTTTGTTTTACAGCTAAAAGCTGTACTTGGCTAGGAAAAACTTCATCTTAACTTTTTTTTCTTGAAGAGGTGCTTTGAGACACTTATTTTGAGTCATTTGTATGCTGTAAGTAAGATTAATTATCTGTATGATAAAATAAATACATAGTTTTTAAAGTTCAGAAAGTAAAACTTTGGATAGTAATTACAGTAACAATTATGCTTCAGGGAATACGTATAACTGGTATCAGATGGCACCTTGTCCTTGTAACTGTGTGAAGAATTCGGGCTTGAATTTGAGAGGCATTTTTCCCCCCTCATGTTTTACTTTATCCCATGGACTTCAAGAATACAGTACTCCTAGGGTGAGCTGTTACTGTGCTATCACAGTATTTGTACCATTACATCATTTTTGCATCACGAATTTCTAGTTTCTGCTTCTCCTGTTATCATTTGCACAATGCAAGCCCAGTGCAGTGCTAGTTCACACACTTGTCAGCCTCTTTAGAAGGCTGAGAAAACCAGTATCAGTGTTGGGACTGTGTTCCTCCAGTGCAAGAGCAGCTCTCTGTCTCACATCGTTCTCTGATGCCCATTAGGCCAAAATCAGTGTGCAGATCTCCCAGTCCAAAAGGAAGCAGAAATTTTGTTCCTGGGCATTCATTCAGAAACTGCTGAAGTTGGTAGGGGTCTGTCCACTGACTCTGAGGGGTTTCAAAATAGGGCTGAGGTCTGTGTTTCTAATCCTGCTGATAAATGTGTTAATTAAGTTTGACCATTTGGTTCAGTTCTCTTTCTTAAAGCCCCCAGAACTGGTATCAGAAGCTAATCTTGGTTTCTCCTAAGGTGAAAAAGTCACTTATACTGTCCGGCTGTTCTTCTTAGTCACCTGCTGATAAGGTGTGTGTGTGTGAGGAACTTCTAGATGCAGAAAGAACAGAAGATTTTGAGGATCTTGGGTGGCCTGGACATACAAGCACTAAACGTGTTTTCCAATAGTGTTTGTTACCGTAATGCTAGATTTCAGCTAGTTACCCCCCCGGGCTTTCTGCAGTGCCGAGGCCTTCTGTTGGCATTCTGCAAGGACACAATTCCATTACTCGTTCCTAAGACTGGTCAGGTTTAACTTCTTGTATCACTGTTTGGTGCTCCTGCTGCCACCAGTGATGCCCTCCTGATGTGAAAGACGGAAGGAAGCCGTGAGGCTTCTGACAAGAGCGTGAGGTCCTTCTGCCCCCCTCCCCACACACGCCTGCTCTGAAGCCTGCCGTGGGGCCTGAGGGACCTGCCTGGTAGCAAGTTGCAGAGTGAGTCTGCCCATCTTTGTTGCTGTGCAGGTGCCAAACCTGCGAGGGATGGGAGAGGGCCAGCAGGAGCTCTCAGCTGCCTTGGGCTGTGTGTCAGGCTGACCATTTGTAAGGGGCAGGTCATGTCCTAGAGCAGAGGGTACCGACAGCTGTGCTGGTGGGAGAAGACTTTGCAGCCAGTTTCATGACTGTTGGACCCATGTGGATGTGCTCCGAGCTTTTTAGTTAAGGCGGTTAAAAAATGGTTTGTTCCTGTTTTCCTGGTTTTATGCTAATGATTTCTTCTGTGTCTCGTCTACAAACAGTTGCCTGAATATAGATACAGGTATCTTGCCTACTGAGCTATTTTAAAACTAGATGCTGGTGGAGAGGTTTGAAGTACAGCTATCTTGTAGGCTTTCCCCTGCAAACAAGTCTAGGCTTTCTTCTCAGAGTTCAGCATCTTGTCGCTTTGTGTCTATCAGAAACTTGCAGACCATGTTGTGAATCTTTTGAGAGCTCAGGGAAGAGCAGAGCTCCCAATCCGTTCAGCCTGGGCTGCTTGCCATTGTCTTGTCCTGCATGTGTACCTTCTGTGGCTTCTTTTTTTTTTTTGGGGGGGTGTGTGGGGTGGGTGGGTAGGTGGGGGAATCAGAGTGTGAAGTGTATATTTCCCTGTTCATATTTCTTTATATGCTTATGGTGGAGACAAAGGGCAGGAGATTAATATCTATAACCAGTGGGTGCAGTTGTCTAGACTCTTCTCTTACCTGTTGTGGTTTTTTTCCTTTTATTATTGTGCCTGAAACTTGAAGTCATCCTCTGAATGCAGTGTAGCACTGGCACGAGTCCTGAGAAAGAGCTTCAAATTTGGCTGAGAACTGAGTTGTTGAGAAGTACTGATGGAGGCTTTCTTTGTGTTGCTCTTAATTATCATTTCTTTCCCATTAACTAGAGACAGATAATTGAAGCTTAGCACTGGAAAGAACATTCTGTAGGAAACAGTCCTGCCCCAGGAAGGGGATGAACTGATGACCCTGTAAGCTTTTCTAGCTCAGATTTCTGTGGCTTTTTCATGAGGAGAGGACAGAAAAAGGACCAAGAACACTTTGAGACTTTATACCCGTTCTCTGCTTAAATAAAGAGCAGACACGCAGAATCATTTTTCCACAACACTGACTGCATTAAAAGGGACTTTTCATTACAAGTAAAGTTACACTGATCCTGGGATAAATATGAGGGATCTGTAAACAGCAGGGAAAATTCAATGAGCCTGAACTAAAAGCATAGTCGGGCTGCATTGGCGGACTCTTGCAGGAGTGCATGCCAGCTTGCGCACATAGAGCAGGATATAAAGCACCAAACTGCTAATTGGAAATCCCAGTGATGGAATTTGTGGGGGCATCTGTCACACCTGTCTCTGAAAGGGTGATCGCCTTGTCAGCAAGTAATGATTTGATGCAGGAAGCAGCATTTAGGAGACTGAAATTTTTGTTGTTGATCCTTTGTAAAGAAGCTACTATAGAACAGAAACAAAGGCTACAGAGAGGTAATATTTTTTTAATTAAACTGGCTGATAGCATTATAGAAAGCAAAGTAGTTTTCGGACTCGTGGACCGTGACTGTTTCCACTCCCTTCCCTGTGTCTCAGCCAGTCTAGTAAAAGATGTTGCCTCCTTTTGTAAAACTCTTCTGTACCCTGGTTAATTGTGTGTATAGCAACCCTGCAAGCATAGAACAGCATGTTAGACACTGCTGCTGCTTTTGGAAGAAACCTATTGACAGTCTGATTGTCTTTGCATTCCTCCAGGTCGGATTCGTACAAGGAGACAGAGCTCTGGCAGTGCCACAAGCGTCACCTCAACACCTGCTGATACCCGAGGCCGCAGCCGGGCTAAAGTTGTTTCCCAGTCCCAGCGTAAGAAGTGTTTTATCTCTGGGGGAGCAGAACAAATAGTTATTAATGAGTTTCTCTTGACTTGTAGTAGCATCAGCTGAGGATTGGGCTCAGTTCTGCTAATAATGTTTGGACACGTAACAAAGTGAATCCCCCCCAGGCAGTGCCTGCTCTTCCTGACAAATAGGGCCCTGAATCTGAGTGCCTAGTTGCTGCCTTTTTTTTTTTTACCAATACTGCAGCAGATTTTCATGTTTCTGTGATGTACAGGACTAAACTTGCACTGAGTCCCACTGAGACACCCTCTGTGTCTGTAGCTGACTGCTGTCCTGGGTTCTTGCCCTGCCAAGCTTCTCCTGCTTGTGTGACTGTACTTCTGTATGTGTAACACGTGAGCTGTCTAAAGTTAATGGGATTTGGCATCAATTTTAAATAGGACATTACCTATTTTGTGTGGATACGGGGGAGATGGTTCTGCTCGCTGATTCTCATGACACATCTGTGCTCTCTGGCTTCCTGGCAAGGCATGGTTTTCCCTTAGGAGCCATATATACGGTGTTGCTGCATGTGTCATGTGTGTCTGAGGAGAGTTTTATCACTCAGATTTCAAAAAGGAACTAGGGGGAGGGAGAAAGCCACTCATGTTTGAAGGACCTTCAAGCTTGTGGGTAACAGGAGATGGGGTTTGTGGAAAGACCTGTTTGTTTTGAGGACTTGTCTTGCTTTGTACCCTGATTTAAAAGCCCTTCTCTGTTCATTCTCTCATTGCTTTGCTCTGTCATGCTGGAGGGATGGAGAAGCAGTTTATAGCATTGTGTTAGGCTGGGAAAGCTGAAGAAGCAAGTACTGTATTCAGGATGGGGCCAAATGGAAATCTTTATGTTAAGATCATGAAGGAATCTGGGCTTTAGTATGCTGATGTAAACTGATTTTAGGCTTTGGTATTGCTGATCTAAATTTATTTCTTCAATTTTGAACCTAAAACTGATCCAAAGCCAGAAATGACCTTTTTTCTTAAAACTTAGTTTGCTGAAAAATGGTCAGACGAGATGAGACAAGTCTCAGAAGTATTTAAAGAATAGTTGAATATCCAAAGTTTTCAAAGATTATGGGCTTAGGTTTTTTAATAGAGTGTCTTATGAAGCTTTAGGATGGTCACATCTGAACCTGCTGCCTTGGTCTGGTTTGCTGAATCCTATTTCCAGCTTAGCCCAACCAGATGTGATCTTTATCCTTAAGCCAAACGTTGCATGAAAGAACTTATGAACTCAAATATAATACAGTCACAGGACCAAATCCTCCACACCCACACAGTGGATAACTCTGTTGCAATTTTGCATACTGGGCTGAGGTGTAATTTAGAGCAGAACTTTGGGTCTCGGTGTGTTGGTTGATGTTTAGCTGAGAAGCTGATCAACCTTGTGAAATTGTTGGTCACGTCTGCACATTAACTCACTGCATTCTGCAGAGGCTTTAGGAGTGACATGTTTGTAAATAAATCTGTCTGTATTGTGTATAGCATAAACCGCATGCTGAACGCTGTATTGTCTTGCTGTCTTTTAATCCACTTTTTGCCTGTCCTTTGGTCTGCCCTCATAATCAAGGATCCAGATCAGCTAATCCTGCTGGTGGTAAGAAACGTTTTCCCTTTCTTGCTTTCTCATGTTATTTCCTTCACATTTTTTAACTGCTAAACTTTTAGCTTCCCTCACTTTCTCCTAACTATGAGACTTAAAAAGCATTTTCCTAGGGTCATAAATCCAAATGTGTATGGCAAGTGATTTTTGCTTTCTCATAGTACTGAAGCATGGTGAGCGTACACTCTGCATATTGAAGCTGGCTCATTGCTGCAGCTTAAACCCCAGGTGCTAAATTCTTCCAGTTAGTTCAGTACAGCCCCGCTGACATCAGTGAGATTGCAGCAGCATAACTGAGAGAAGCCTTTGCTTTTAGGCTGTAGGTGCTGTGTGTGACTGGCATCTGTCACGAGTATTCTCACTTGGGGCAGAGCAGGGCCAGCACCACATACAGTAGCAGAGTATATGATTTGATTGATTCAGAATGACTTTGACCAAGAAATTGGATAGGGCAAGAAAGTTAAAATAATGTATGTATTATGATATTGTCCATGAGATCAATAAAATTGCGTATCTTCTTAAGGCAGAAGAACAATCATTAACTCTTTCTACTTATAGTATCTGGAACTGAAATTTATGAGATGTGTAGATAATTTACAAGAAGAAACAAACATGGATATTGGTTCAGAATTTGAGCTTTCCCAGTATGTTCTTGCAGCCTTTTCAAATATACTTTCCTGGCTATTTTAGCAAACAGATTGAATGTCAGGAATGGTAATATCAGCAGGAAATTTTCAGTGACTTATATATCTGAAGAAGCAAAAAAGAGTCTTGAATCTATTACTCGTACAGTTCTTTATGATTACCTTTAAGCTAGCATTAACTTAATTTTTGAACAATTTACCAAATCAAGATCCGCAGGACAAAAAAAATTAAGAAGTTAATCAGTTCATAGAGTTAGTTAGCAAGGCTGTTTCAGATAGAATTACCTACTGCAGCTGGAAAGTAAATATGTAAATAAATCTCGGTTAGTAGACTGTCTTGCTGAGAAGAAATGTAAACCTGCCATGGGCTATTTAAACAGACAAGGAAAAATAGGCTAACTACTAGACTTGCTAAAATTTTTCTCCAGTAGAAAAATAACTAAATAGCTTAGATTTAACCAATCAGATCTAAGCCAGTCAGCATCTCTACAAATGTGGCAGGTCCCCTTGATTTACCCTTTGTCATGCTGATCTGCTGCTGTTGGGATGTTTGATGTAATTTTCCTTGGCTGCATTACTGCAGGAAAGCATTGCCACCACTGCAGCGTGGCATGAAGGTGCCCAAGCTACTTTGCAGCAGGTTACCTGTGCCAGAAGCCAGCATGCTGCAGCATAGCTCTGCACACAGGCTAATTTGTGTTGCCTCATGAGGAGGAGAAGCAGCCTGTGAATTCCATGCTGCTGCAGTAAGGCTGCTCCTGGCACCTCTGTAAGTTTGTATAAAGCCATATTATTCATACGCTGCACTGTCTGCTTTGGTCTTGGATCCCAGCTGGGCAGTCTAGTTCATATAGGCAGAGTTGTTGATATCAGTGTTTGTTGTCCGTGGGCTTTCCTCAGTCTTCCTCAAAAACCCATGGGGAGCACTCCCGTTAGTTTTCTGAGTGATTTGAATCAAATCCTTAGACAGAGCTGATTGTCTTCCAGTTTTACTGTCAGATTATGTAAAATCTTGGGGGGGTTTTAATTGTTTCTTTCCTTATTTCTGGTTCTCTTCTAGCTGGTAGCCGGTCTAGTTCTCCGGGTAAGCTGTTAGGAAGTGCTTATGGTAGCCTGAGCAGTGGAACATCCAGAGTCCAGCCGGTGCCATCATCTTCAGAGAAGCGCAGCAAGATCCCTCGGAGCCAGGGATGCAGTCGAGAGACGAGTCCCAGCAGAATAGGACTAGGTAAGAATAGTCGCTGCAGTGACACCCTGACCAGCATGCTCGAAGGAGGGACTTTCCTGCTGACTAGGAAACTTTATGTGTTAGTGTTACTCTTCTGAGTTTTTTCAGCTGGTAAACTAATGTGATTGTGGTTTGTAGGAGTGTAACTCTAGTTTTCCAGGTTGTGAGCTATAGTTTCAAAGTAGGCCTGAAGATGTCATGAGATGTCTTCTGTTTGAAATTCAACTTGAGTGATGTTATTAGATCAGGCAGCAAAACCAGAATAATCATCACAGCAAAAATACCTCATTTGGCATCAACGGCTTAGTCCTAAAATGAGTTGAGCAGTCTTTACAGTCAGTTGGAATCAAAGGCAAAAAGCACCTCCTTGGATTATTTTTAGAAATTTTGCAGCTTAAATGGTTTGCTTTGTTCATCTTAATACCTTGGAGCCACTTTCTTAGATGGCGTTTTAGACTTATGCTTTAATTATGCTACTTCCATATTCTTGTCTCAGTGACTGTTATGTAAATATTCTATAATAGTTTTTTTCAAATTTATCAGCAGACTCATGTTTTTTAAGTCAGGTGAGTAAGCATCGTTATATATGAACTTTTGTGTATCTGAATTGAGGTGAAAAGGCGTTCAGTGTGTTGTCTGAACAAGTAAATACTGTTTTCATTTTTTAAATGGATTTTTTTTCATAAGTTTGAAGCTTATATAGGGGAAAAACACTTTAATACTGTTACTAAATTATTTTATATCTCCAAAGAATTTACTAGTAGGCTGAAATTGAAATTATAGCCCTTCTGTTGTCAATTAAATTTTTAACTATTGCCTTAGCAATTGTATTTTACATTTAAGCTGCCTTTCTATTTAGAGTATGTTGTTAATAGGGAAGTATCTTATTCATTCTTCAAGTGTATTGAAATTAATTTAAAGCACCTGAGTGCATATACTGTTACAATTCATAAAAAATATTGCATGTTCATTGTGGTTATGTTTTCAAATTCAGTGTTTTTCTCATGTCGGATCTATTTTATGGCCTCAGTATGAATACATTGTGCTTTTCTGTTTGTTGCTTCTAAAATGTAAAGTGCCTCCCAACTATCGGAGGTAATTGTTCTGCTATCACTCTGCAGAACAACACTTTTTTAGAAAGAAACAAAGAATGATGGATAGTACCATCACAAATGCTTAAGCTGATCATCACATTATGTGGTTTGATTTGAAACAGTCTCAAGCATCTGAAAGGAAATTGCCATGTGTAAAATCCTCACTCTTGGGTTGCCTGCTTTCTGGTATATTATGTAAGCCTTGAATTCTTTTGAAAGTGAAATTTGTATCTCCTTGCTCTGATGTGCTCCCTGTGAACACAGTCAGTGGTTGTTCTTTGAGAGTGGGAGAGAGCTGTCAGATCTATTGGATGCATGGCTTCCACCTGCCCTGCTGGGTTGGTGGCCACAGCCTGTTCTTTTGGGCCGTTATGGGAACGGGAGAGTCTGACACTTCTATTTATTGCCTTTACTACTCAGTTGCAGAAATTCTGTCTCTCTATTGGATCTTGAAAATTGTAATATTGCCTTGGATGGAGATAGCTTTTGAGCTGTCATCTTTATACCATTATTCCACTGTATTTATTACTTTATACATAGTAGCTAACAGTATTTTATGCTTTCTTATTGTGTTGCTTCAGTCCCTATGTTTCCTTGACATTTTTTCACTTGTTCATTTCATTAGACTCCCACTCACCTTGGTCCTAAATATGTTGATAGACTTTTCAGAATCTGACTCAAGAAGGTCCTTGAGCACATATTGCATCTACATTTGATGTCATATACTTGAGGCTTTCTGGGATTATGTATTTGATACACATGTGCTTATCCCATGGGCTGCAACAGCTCCTAAGCCTGTGGTCACATTGCAGCGCAGTGGATGTTGGACCATTGCGGAGATTGGGCTGTCAGAAATGGGTAGTTCCTGGATCCTGTTCATAACTCATCCATTGATGTGTAGTTTTTGCAGGGGTGACTGGGACCTGCAGCTGGACCAGTGCTGTGTGCACAGGATTAAGCACACAAGCGCATGGGTCCCTGTGTGCAGTTGGCTTTATATGGGAGTCACCACTGGACTTTCTCAGGCCCTTCTGGGACAGTAACAAGCTAATAGAGCTCTGCATGTGGATACCTGTTAGCATCAGTACTTTGCTGCTAGCTTAGATCTCCATGATGGCTGCAGGTATCTGTGAAGTTAGTTCTTTCTGTATGCTGGAAACCTTGAAGTAGTATGATATTTTCCAAGAGGCAGCACAACAAAACACATTTGGCATGCTGAGGTCCTCTGGCCACCTATATGGCCCTGCTCAGTGATGCTTTTCAGCTTGCCTTTGCTGTCTGCTCAGTGGAGATTTAGTAGTGGTGATACCCTGTCAGGGAAGGAAGAGTACAGTCCACTTAATCTGGAGCTTTTCTTTGGGCCTCTTGGAGGAGATCTCAAAAAAGGTGATGTCCACTTTCCATGGACTGAAAGTTTATCCTCTTGGAGTTAATTCTGTTGGATGCTCAGCAGATTGGGTGGCACAGTGGGATCTGAAAGGAGTGAGAGATTTGAGGCTGTCATTCTCCAAAAAGTGGAGCAGGCACAGCTAACTAGCAATTTCATGCAGCAGCACTCTTTCTGTTGGCCTTTTGCTGTGTGCGCTTCTTGGAAAGCTGAAGGCAGTTCTTGACTTGCCTCTACTGGCTGTACCCCACTGCAGAGCTTTCCTTTGGCTGTTTTGCAGCATTTACAGGCTCTTTAAAATGCTTGTATTGATGTAAAGGAAGTGTCTGCTGGTGTTCAGTCTTTACTTAAGAATCGGTAAAAATCACACCCTAATGAAACACAGGTCTTTTTTCCAACTGGTAGTTTGGTAAATAGGAGGCACTACTGAGTTCTGCTGGTGGTGTTTGTATCTGTTGGGTTCCACTGGTTTAAGACAGCCTATTAGTATGTTTTAATAATGGCGTGAACTGTATCCAGCTGCTCTGACTTTCCAGATGAATTTGGTGAAACTGAGATGTACCTAGAAAGTTGGGATTTTACTGAAAGCGACCCACCCTTGTCCTGTGCTAAGCTCTCAGTCCAGAGCTGGCTGTGGGCACACTGTCTGCTTTCATCCTATTTACTCCTTTTAATCAGTTTTGCTACTCATTTACTTAATTTCTGTTCAACTCTTGGGGGCTGGGAATTCTGAAATTGAGACTCATGTCTGTCCTCTCTGCCTTTGCTGCCTGCACTGCGAAGACAGGCTGTAACAGTATGAGAGAGTTCTCTAAATGACAACACTGCTGGCTCTCGCTGTTGGCAGTGTCCAAAGAAAATACTCTGAGCAGCGGATACCCAATGCTCCTTACACAACACAGCAGTAAAAATGTAAGGCAGGTGCCTGGGAGTCCACAACAGACTGATCATTCAGTTCTTTTTAATCCATTCTTTTTTTTCCTTGCTTTTGTATTTGTACCCAGTAACATGTAAATCTTCATTTGACCATTACTCATGAAGTACGCAGTGTTTGGTTTTGGGTGCTGTGTTTGTGGAGTCAGTATTGTGCTTCATCTGTGGCATCGCCCTGCTAGTCTGTTCTCATGCAGTTAAAGTGCATTTTCTTCATATTTCATGTTGCTGCTGTTAGCTGTTATGGAAGGAGAGTGTACTGTGTGCATCCATTAATTTTTTTAGTCATTCACATCTCTCCCTCTCTAAAGAGCCTTTGCTGGTTTTAATAGGGTTGTGTTATAGAAAAGACTGACAGATCTTCTCTACTTAAGAGAAATGACTGCTTGTGCAAGCCTGATGTGAGACTGCCATTATTTACATATAAGCATGAGACCCAAGAATGAGGTTTGCTTCTAGAGAGTCCTCAATTTCGAGCAAGTATTTGTGTGGAAGATTTTAGAGTGTTACTTTCACCTGTCAGTTTTTTTCTTTGTACGTCTGAGATAGGATTATTGTACTCATGGACCATAATTTCATCCAGTTCATGTAATTTAGTCTGTCTTACTTAAGACAATACTAACTCCCTCAGAAGTTTTAGACATTATGGTGATCTAATCAACTTGGTCAATATGTCATCTTGCATTGTCTGACATCAAAGGTCAACAGTCAGAACCATTAATTCATCTGAGAGATATGAGCTGGGTTTTGCAAAACTGGGAGGGATTTGACAAACCAAGAATTGGGCAATAGTCTGTATTTGAATTTTAAAGCCTAAATGTGAAGGTTTCTATTTTGTTCTGTACTGTTTTGCTTGAAAGGGTACTAATATACCCAGTGTATATGAGCCCACAAAAGCGCAGTAGGGGAAGTTCATTAGCTCGAGTCTAGGCATTTAAGTTCTGTGTACAAACCAATAGAAATTTATAAGAATACTATATTTTGAAGTGTGCAAATGGCACTGTTTTTATAAATACAAGGTTACTGTTAAAGTATTAGCATAAAGCAGGTTCATGTTATGCGTGTGCCTCTGCTACGTTGTCATCAAAGCTGGTAGGTTACATTTTAGTCTACGCATGAGAAAATTCCTTAAAGGCTTTTCTTTAACAGTCAAAATACGCTACTGCCTTTTCAAAACAGCAAAGGAAATCCCCCTTTGGTTATTAAATCCTTCAAGGTAAACTCATGATAATTAACTGCTATTGCTTTAGTTAAGAACACATATCCCCTCTACCGGGCATAAAGCTTATTAAATAACTTTCTGCAAATGTCTTTCATCAAAATGGCACAGAATTTTCAGAGAAATAACCTGGTTCTAAATACCTACAATTTTTTTATAAAATCCTAAAAATCAATTCCTTGATGTTAAGCAATCTTCTAAGGGCCTAGCTCTGTCTTTCCTACTTGGACAGAACTTCAGCTAAAGTCAGGTTGCTTTTTACCATGAAAGCAGCTTAATCTTCTGTCTTCTGCTTTGTATTTGGCCAAATGAAGAATGTGCATATGATGCATTCCTGTGATGCAGCTGATAGGCAGGAGCCTTATTAGGTTGTGGGAAGTTGAACACTTGATAGCTGCCAGACTAAAGATAAGTCCTGTTGATGTAAGATTTTGTTGAAGAATATAGTTTAAAGCTTCCCTTAAGTGCATATAAGTTTCAGCCTGTGTGCATATAAAACCATAAATACAAGGTTTTAGAAATGTTTGAGGAGCAGAAATGAGATAACTTCTGTTAAAGATCTGAAGCTGCTTCTGTCTTAAAATTCAAACCACTGTTTAACCTGTCTTTCAGGTATTCAGGTTCTAAATGCTTTTTCCCAGTATCTTCCATTGGAGAAAAATATCTCTACAAGTCTGTACAATACACCTTTTTTTCCTTAGGATATTTGTTCATGGCAGAACTAGCCTTATGAAAGGCAAATTGATGTAAAAATAGTATATTGGTATTATGAGTACTTTAAAATTTTTTGACCTGCTGTTTTGTTCCCAAAGGGTGTTTATCTTAACGATTAAGGAAAATATATTCCAGAAGGGTTTCTTTCAGCCTCATCTGTTTTGCATGTTTTATAACAGTAGAGCTCCCCTAAATGATTGAAGATTCCTGCTCTACCTGAATAACAGAACTTGGATTGCTTAAGGAAAAAAAAAAAGACTGTCAACCAGACATTTAATGCTGCTGAAATTTCACATCACAAACGCAGTTCAGCATGTAAGGTAGTTGGTTTGTAAAGAGCCTGAGCAGGCTGCTGCAAATTATAATTACTAATGTAATAATTACCGTAACTAACAGAAATGTAACTTGACTTTGAGCTTTCTGTCCTCATTAAACTTGTTCACCTTCTCTGAAACTCTCCATGCTGCATGCTAGCACGGAGCAGTCGTATCCCCCGACCCAGCATGAGTCAGGGGTGCAGTCGTGATACCAGCCGTGAGAGCAGTCGAGATACAAGCCCTGCTCGGGGCTTTCCTCCACTTGGTGAGTACATGTAGGCATTGGAGCTTTAAGGGTCAATATTTTTTTTTCCTTTTCCCCTTGTTGTGATTGCCCTTTCAAGACACTGCCAGGTGGAATGAGCTGTTTCCTGTCCTCTGTTGGATTCCTGACACACTCCCCATTTCCAACCCTGTTTCCCTTCTGTTTTCTTCTGCATGCTTCAATTCTGGTTCTCAGCATTTCACTGTTAGAGGAAAATAGTTTAGTTAAAACTCTTGTAATTTGTAGTTTTGTTAAATCAGCTTGTATGGGGCTGCTGTGCTTCAGTTTACAGCACTGATGGAAATCTGTGGGAGAGCAAGCCTCCGTTTTCTAGGTCACAGTGAAGTAGTCAGTAGCATCGTAGCTTGTGGTTGAGTGACTAACTATTCATTGTCTGATTTTCTTACAGCCAGGTACTGTAACAGTATATAATTTCTATACTAAATCCTCCAATACTTAGCTCTTTTTTAGAGTTTTTACATGACAGCGTCAATCATCAACTAACAAGTTGCACATGCCATTTTGTAGGAAAAAATTTCAAGCAACCTAAAATCGTGGAAAGGCTGAGGCTTTAAAGGAGCATCATTAATGTGCAGCTTAAGTGTACAGTACAAATAGAAAATCTCATTACGCTTACCACATGCAGAAGATTTTCTGCACAATGCTGCAAATAGCAGGATACTTAATGTTTCTGATCAAATACCATATCATATGTTCAACCCAAATACATTACTTGTTGTATGAAAGACTTGTCATCTCGGACATGAAATATAGGTACTCTCCAGGCCCTCTTTGTAGTAATTTCATAGCTGTGCATGTGGTATTAAAAGTGAGAAAAAAGCTCTTACAGATTTCATCAAGGCTGAAGAATGGTATTACAGGATCTATTTTGCACATCGTGACGAAATACAGGTATATGATTGTGTAAGTGGAACATAGCATTTTGGGCTTAATACTACAACTTTAATCCAATATTGAGAAAAGGTTATGAAAAATAAAAACAAATGGGCAAAATTTCCTGTTTGCTTTTCATACTTGATTAATATACTGTACTTTAATCTTTTAAATTTAATAAATGTTGTCATTATTGATTTGGCTATCAGTGCAGAGGCTGGTTGTCTTTATATGAAATCTTTGGCAAAAATCCCATTGATTTCGATGATGCAGAGTGGAATCTTCAAGTTAATATTAGAGAGGTTTGGGGGTTCAAAACTTCATTATTTTGAGCTATAAAATAATTTTTTTGCATTATCTGTAGTATCTCAATTTTTTGTGAAAAATGGGAGGAGTTCAGCTTAGCATTCAGAACTTGGTTCATAGCTCTTTAAGATAAATACACGAACTTCATATTGATTAAGTGAAGCTGATTTGATACCAGCAGAGCCATAAAGGGAATGCAGATACACAACTGTAGCTTGTTTTTATAGTTACCTGCCTAGCTTCAGTTTTCAATGAAGCTTTTTTTTCTCCAGCCAAAGTATATAAGCAGGCTGGATTTCAGGGTTAACTTGTCAGTGTTCTCTGTCACTGTGCTGTGTTTTGTTTATTTTATTGAAAATACTTTAATTGAAATACTGACTTGAGCCCTTGTTGTGAGAAATTAACACAGTGTACCAGAGTCAGAGTTAGTGTGACTTTTATACACCACCACCACTACTGAGTCTGACTCGTACACTGACTATAAAATCTGTTACAGATGTGTATTACACTGTTTGTAACAAACTTTCTTGTGGGGAGAGGATCATTTCATTTTAGCTCATGACATATAATTACCTGAAGATTAATGCATTTCTAGAAATACATTGTTATTAAGTCATTAAGGTAATGTGGGGAGGAAGTATCAATGTAATAGTAACCCAGTATAGTTGTTAACCTGTTGTCTTTTTTTCTTGTATTTTCATTGAAATGCTTTAAGCTCAAACATGTTCATGAACTTGCTAATTATGTAGTGTGTAATTCATCTGAAAGAAATTCATATATGTCAGTTTAAGCCAATACAATATGATTCTGTTACAGTATTTCTAGAATCCAGTTAATCTAACATTAATGCTAAGATAATATAATCCTACTGTGCATGGTCCATTTTTGCTCATAAAGACTTACTTGTATATTAGTGAATTATAATTAAGCTAGCTGTATGTAAATGACAGGATTCTTGCATTTAATGGTATTACGGTCCATGTCAACACTGACATCCTGACCTTGCAAATAGCTCTGCTTTCTTTCAGGGCTGCTGTGCAGGTATGCATGTCTGTGCACCAAACATCTTGCTTTCTAAGTTAGGAAACACCAGTGAAGAGTCACTCTATGCTCAGCCTCCTTGCAGAGATGTGATTTTTGTTTGTTTGGGTTTTTTTGTTTTGTTATTCCTCTCTCTTCATGGGCCTTGAATCTTGCAGTGATGTCCACAGGGGCACAGCGGATGGCTTGGGAGAAAGCAATTGTGAGCTCAGAATCTTAATTGTGAGGTTCAGTCCATAATCCTGCACTGACCTTGCAAATCTTTCATGAGTTAACTTGTGGTGTCAGTGGAATTGTTCTCTAGAATAAATGCATGTGTTCTCCATAGTTAGACCACTTTGCATATTCTGTAAAACTTTTAATCAAGCTCTCACGGCTGGGAAATTACTCAAATGTAATTTTTTCTCACTTTGTTCATTTCTGTTTTATAAGAGTATTTGTGTTTATGAATATTTTGTCTTAAATGGAAGACTTACAGTTTTTCTACTGCATGCATATATGCATAATTGGCAAAGCGTATTTGTATTAGGAGGTGATTCTGCTTTAGTTTTTCAGTTTCTTGACAGTATTAATAATGACGTTAAAGCAACAAGGCCTTCAGTGAGTCTCTGGTGATGAACTGCTCAAAGGATTAATTGGTTTCTTTCTTGGGACAGTTGCTTTGAACTAGGTGAGCGTGTCATTGCTAGACACTGGGAAAACCTCTTTAGAAAAACTAAATTTTTGTAATTTGGAAATGACTCAACCAGCTTTCTATTTGCTTTCATAAAGAACTCACCTTTTTATGCTGAATCCAAGAACTGAAAACCTATCCAAAGGCATTTTGTGATTGATGTGCTGCTGACAACTGGGAATTGAAGTGGGAGCTATATTTGGCTTCAGGTCTTCTGCTACTGTGCGTGCTCCGTTGCTATTAACAATTTGTATACATGTGGTGTAATTCCAGATAGGGGTATGATGTGCATATTCGGATTATCTGTACATGTACATAGATTCAAGAAAACGTGTATGCAAAATTTGTTAAAAGCAACAGACTTTTGGTAGTAGCAACAGCTATGATATGTGTGTACGTGTGTTTACTTGGAAAAGAAACCCAACCTGGGGACCTACATGCAGTGGTTGGCTGACCTCCCTGTATGACTCTTTCTGCTTACGTCATTACTCATTCTCTTTGTTAATGTTGGGTGTTTTTTTATGCATAGGCTAGAATGTTGTGGAAAAATACTTGCAAGCACAATTCCTATCCATTCATCATGGCTTCACTTCGGGGTTTAGATCAGACACATCTAAATCCTGCTCTGTAGTTCTGTGCTCCACGTTCTCATGATGGCTGTCTTCCAGATCTGTGGGTCTGGAACGTGACTGATGTGCACTGGGGTGTGTTTGGTTTTATTTTTATTTTTTTTTCTGAACTGCACTGGATTTGGGACTGTTACAAATGAGTTTTGTCACGCATCGTGTTTACGGACATGGGGGAAAGCGGGGAAAGCTACAGATGGACATGTCACTGTGGGGCTTGCACTGTATCCGTGTGCATTCATATACAGCATCATTTCCCTGTCACTATGAAACACCTTTACTGGTAGCAGTCACATGCATCCCCTTTGGATTGTGGCATTTTCTGTCTCGGGTTAAATGTGTGTTAATCCTGTGGGTGTTGCCATTCCTTCTACTTGCAGCTTCTCGACGTCATTCCAGGTCCACTAGTGCTCTCTCCACTGCTGATTCTGTTGGGCAGTCAGGTGAACAAGCGCTAACTGCATGAATCCGCTTCTTATACGTGGTCTTGTTTTACGCCATCTTAACATTTGCCATCACGTGCATCAGTCAGCACTTGGCATGTGCTTCTCACCGCTGTGGGGCTTTCTGTTCTGTTTTTGTTCAATGTGGATTTTTGTTTTGAATTTCATTTATTGGATGTTTTTTAATTTTACGTGTTTTTAGGAACGTTGTGAACAGTGTTTAAACAAAGGGTGATCCAGGGCTTTCTCAGTTCTCCAGTAAATTGGATCAGTTGTGCAGCATGGGCTAAATCCTGATGGATGCAGATCACTTGCAACTTCTGTTTATATTTCCTCTTTAGCTGTGGTAGCAGTTCCCAGTGCCTAGGACCGGATCCCAGTCAGTGGGTTTCATCCCATTTATTACTAAATATTCTGGACTCCTCCTGTCTCTGTTAATAAAAGTTCTTTGTGGGATCCCTTCCAAAATAGACAAGATCAGCAAGGATAAAGCACCTGATGAGCTTTCAAAATGGAAAATAACATATTTGGAGCATAACACATGCTGATGCATCCTCCATATAATTCTGAAGGCCTTGTCCAAAGTACATGGAAGTTGTTGAAAGAATGATTCTCTTAATTTCACTGGGCTTTGCATCAGGAGACTAGTGGTTACATATAATGAAAAAAATCCACAGGTTCCAGTTGCTTCTTCGATTCTCAGTTGTGGAGAACCTGTAACTCCCTCTGAAATCAGGATATTTCACTGGGAGTCTTAAAAGTAAATGAGTGAGGGCTGCTAGCTTTGGGACAACAGAGACTTAGTTGTGGGGACAAAGATGATGTAGAAGATGAGCGCCTCAGTGTTTTCTTGGAGGCTAAAGTTGTGTGAGGAATTAGTGATACTGAAAGTTATTTAATATAACCCCTCTCAGGTAGGGAGTGAAAAATAGTGTGTTTCTCATAAACATAAATTTCTAGTTAAACAGTTGTCACTTAACTAAAACGCTCAAATAGTTTCCTGTGTCAGGTTACTCAGCAGAAACAATGCAAGCTGATTTGACTGGCATTTTTCAAAGTAAAAGTTTGAATCTGTATAAACAAAAATCGTTGAAAAGATGTAAAACACCTTGATTGTAAGGTGGATTTAGTCTTTGTTTGCATTCAGCTGCCTGTGATAGTCACTTCACGTTTGGCTCCTGTGGTTTGGTACAAAGCATGTCCGAATCGTATACAGTTACACTGAGTCCTAAAGAAGGCCAAAATCTCCCTAAAAATGACAAAAATCAGGCCAAAAATGGTGATTGCAAATTTTCACTGAGTTTGTGACAAGTAAAACTAATCTAGCCAGGGAGACATGGGAATAAGGCCAGAGCATACTCTGTTTATTTCTTGCCCAGTAACATTGGGCTTGCCTGTACTGGTTATTCCTAGAGCCAAATCCCAGTCCCATGTCAGAGACATGCTGAGGTCTCCCCTGAGGTCTCGCTCCTGTACTCGGGTATGGCAACAGTGTAATGGGGAGAAGCCCGGAGTGACTTGGGTGTTACGAATTTAAAGATCACTGAATGAAATACTTAAGAAAATTCCTGATAGCCTTGGAGGCAGATAAAAGCCAGCATGCCACAGTGTACTTAGTTTAAAAAAAAAAAAGCTCAATTTTGTTTCTTAATGCTGGGTATTTAAACTGGTCTACAACTGAATTACTTTGTCATTCTGTTCTTCATTTTTTTAAAAAACCCAACAACTATCTTCCCTTTTCTAATGTAATACTAAATTTACGTGAAAATGAATGACAGTGGTATTTTTTTGATGCTATGATATCTCAAAAGTTAAAGCCAAATTCTGATCTCAGTAACACTTGAGTAATACATTGAGTTGGGTTTAAATATAAAAGTCTAGAACTTGCCTCAACATTTGCAGCCTTTGTACTGTACCAGATAACATTTGCACTTAGAAAAATACTTGTTTTCTGTACATCTTTGTGGTGTATATCTCTGTAGTAGTGACTTCAGTTTCAATCAGACCTAATGTATTCTCATTTTCCGTGCTTCTATTAAGAATGTACAGATCTTTCCATTTTAGGGATGAAGTACTGTTTCACCTAAATATTTGAAATTATTCTTCAACCCAAATGCATTAAAAAAGGGGATAGTAATAACACATACAATTTTTATTTTTCTGTGAAATGTCATGATTTGATTACTTTTTGGCAGTAGTTCTAAGAAGTTTGTTTATTTTTTTTTTTCCCTTGTAATGTGTTTTGTAGAAAACGTGCTTTTGTTGTAAATCAGAAATGTCTTGTCTGGGTACATAACTCTGAGAAACAGTAAACTTTGATAGGTAACACTTCTATTTGAAATAAATACAGGGGTTTTTTAGTCTCAAAATACTTCAGATTTTAAAAAACCTTCCCTATTTCCCCTCAGTAGGTTGATCTCCAACATGCTCAGGTAAAGCTTTGGAATTAGTACAGTAGACGGGCAAATTTCAGTCTCTGATTTAAGTTATGCATGTCAGTGTGAGTTAACTCCTTAAAAGGTATTTCAGTGCATTAGTTTTTTTAAAGAAAAAAGCAATGAAGTTTTATGGTAAGTGCAGTGTTTTTCACAAAAAACACAGTAAGCTGCTGAACATCATGTTTGACCTCAGTTTTGTGGAAATCCACAATATAGTTACGTGTTTAAATAAATAGTATATTTCCTTTGTTAAATTAAATATAGATTAAGTAACACAATACTTGTTTGACTTGATCCCTCTCTCTTGCTGCTTGTTGAGTGCCTCCAAGGTAGATCAGCTGAAGGTCTGTTAAATGGGTTCCTGCAGCTTGATTCGTGCACCACCAAATTTGTTGCCAAAGCTCCTACTGGTGCGTGTGGGCACAGGGAAAAGAGGTGTAAGGTGTGTCCTAGGAGGGATATTCCCAGTCTTTATTGAGCAAATGCAATCCCACACAGAAACAAAAACTTGGAATGCCAAAACCAGTATCTTTCTGCTTGTAGACCAGAGCCAGGATCCCAGTAATACGGTATCTGATCTACCCATATCTAGAAGGACTATGCTGCCAGAGCCTGGCCTGTGGTGCTCAAGTCACTGATTCTGTCATATCCCTGCTAACACGCCATTCTGAATTTGGCCTTTGCCCAGAGAAACTAATTTCAGTAGCTTTTCTGGTAGACTGAGCAAGTAATAAAATAAACTAAGTAGTATTAGGAGTCTTAAATGGTATTTTAAACTTAATCCTGCTGCTTTGGATACCATTGAGAACTTTGTCCCTTTGAATTTGATGGCAGAGATGATATTGTTTGATCAAAAAAATGTATTTTGATATATCTTGGAGCTTTCAAGTGACAAACTGTTTCTCAAGAACAGTAATAAAAAATTGGAGTCACTTCACAAGCAAACAATAAACCTTATTTTTATACTGTGGGTGTAGGGGGATATTCTAATGGTTAATCAAGCCTTGAGGCAAAAATAGGCTAATCTAGTCTTGCATCCTTGCCTGAGAAGAAGCTGCAGGATGGATGAGTGCTCGGGTATTAACATGTTCTGACACTGGGCACGGTTTTGTCTCTGAAGTTAATGAGAAGCTTTCTCTTTATTTCTGAGAGTGCCAGATTGGGACTGGCCTGTCTGCCTCTGACACTAAAATAAAACTTTGAAGCAGCAACTGTCTAAAAAGAAACACAAAGTAGATACCCTGCTTCCCAGCTTAAAAATAATTAAAAAAAAGAAGTTGCCCTGAGGATCCAACATTGTCTCTGGGGCCCAATAAATGATAGTTTATTTCTTACTCTAATGGCAAACTCTCTAGATCTGTGGATGAAAGTGTTTAATGGAAAAGCACTGTGAGTTCCCAGAGCCTGTGGGGAGAGCTGCTTAGGCACCTGATTAGGATTCAAAGTGAATGTGAATTCATTTAACAATCCCTTTCAATGTTGTCTTTTGTGCAGACCGGTTTGGACTCGGACAGCCAGGCAGGATGCCTGCTTCTGTGAATGCCATGCGAGTCCTGAGCACAAGCACAGATCTGGAGGCTGCTGTGGCCGATGCACTGGTAAGAGGAAAAATGCAAAATGCTTCCGACACCGGAAAGTGGCTTAAAGTTACCTGTACGTACATTCTCCTCTTTCTAAATAGCTTTGTTCTGATTGTGTCAGTGTCTGATGCTGTAGAGTTAGTTACCTTTTGCTGTGTTGTCTTTGGGTATATTGGCAGCAATATTTGTTTCCTTATTCTGTGTTAGTTCCCCACAGTTGTTATCAAATAGACCGCTGTGGCTCGGTGCTAGAGCTGCAGGATGGGTTGAATCAGCCGTTTGTCTTTCATGGGCTGTCAGAGGATGCATATGGCACTGGGGGTGTGCTCAGCACCCATGGGGTCAGGGATATCCATCAATCCCGTTACCTGCATGAAGACTTTGCAGAAAAACAGTGTGTTCTCTGTTAGTGTTGACTTCTGACCAGCTTGCAACAAGAACTGAGAATTTCACAAGCTGCTGTCCTGTGTTATTTCACCTGGCTAAAAACTCGGATCAGTTTATAACCTGGCTTGCGGTAATCAGTACCATCCCATGCATTTCAGTCAGAGTGTATTTGTCTGTTAGTACTTTCAAATATTTCGTGCATTTCCAAGTATTGTAATTAAAAAAAAAAATAAAATTGTACTGTACTATAATGTATATCTTGGCTAGAGCCCAGAAAGTGTTTTCTGGTCTTCAGAAGACAAGTGTTAAAATAAGCCTTTGGATTTACCTTGAATATTTGGGGGAGAGAGGATATGTAGAGGCAGAAGCAGTTACTGTACAGCATTACCTGGGTACCAGTATACCATGGGTCTTCTCCAGCTCTAGACCTGACCTGAGGGGAGAATTTCCTGATGCATCTCAAGACAGTCATCTCAGAGCACTCTTTATGGAGAATGAACCATGTCCCCAGAGTTTGTGATGGTTGTCCTTTCTCCGTTTCCTAGTTCACTTTCGCTGAGTATGGCTAACATTTTCCTTTTTATTTTTGATGATCACCCAGCTCATGTCACCTCCATTTCTAGATGATTATTAGAGTATTCCTAGAGAAATGTCAATTTTTACAAAAATCTACTTTCTGTTTTTTTAAAAAAAAAACATATTAATTGTGAATAATAGAAGGTAGGACAGCATAGGACGGTATACAATAGACAGCACTGTTACATTTGGTGGGCTGAATCCTCAATGGGCATTTTCATTACCAAATACAGCAGCTTGTCAGCCAATTTCTGTTCTCAGCACCTCAAATTTGCCACCAGAGCAGTTCAGGGCATAATTATAGGTGATGGTTTGCCTCTGTAAAGGAAATCGGGCTGTATCCCTGGATGTGAGCAGTTGCTGAACACAGGTTTCTTGAGGCGGGGAGAGCGTTAAGTGTTCCAGTTCACTGCCGATCACTGAGATCTCTTTAGGTGTGACTTAATCTTCAGCTAGACTTACAGAGTTCCTTTTTAAATCTTCCGCTGTTTTACACTAAATAACATTATACTGGAATGTTAAAATCTGAAAGGGTTGAACACTTAAGAGGGAAGTCCTTAAGTTTAGCTGGAAAGCAAGCAGTGCTGCTACCTTGATTGATCAATCTGAATTTGTATGACTTTAGGGATACAATGTGATCTTGTTGTCCCCTTCTTTCCCACCACCCCAGTTTTCTCTTTCTTGGTTGTCTTCTCACAAGAAGCAATTTACAAACTGTGTTCAGGCTCCTTTTGAGAGAGTAATGCAATGCCAGCTTTTATCCAGCAGCCTTGTTTTCAGCAGAGTATTCTTTTTCCCTGTAGTACGAAATGAAAAGAACTTTTCCAAAGATAGCTTCAGCCAAATACTCAGTTTAAACAAAACACAGTGGGTCATTTTGTGACCTCTGCTCCCTGTGTACAATTCCTGTTGGGTCCACTGCTTCTGTTTGAGAGCTGGACTTGGCTTAAACCCACAGCGTCTAATACTGGGAATCAGTGCTCAGATCTGTCAGAAGAGCTCAAAGGGTGATGGAAACTCTGCCACTAAGTAAGGCCTTTAAGCCAGGGGTGTCAGCCAGGGAGTCTTGAAAGAAGCTAAGCTTCAAAAAAGTGTGGTGTAAGAACTGCAGGTTGAAAGAGAACTTGGTTAAGTGAAGTTGATTAAATGTGCTGTACTGTAGATAGTGGTTTCCTGACATCAGAATTTCTTTCCAACACTCTAAAATCAAATGGTACTAATAGCATGTGGGGAAATGAATCATTACTAAAACCTCTGGTATCTTCCAGAGCAGCGTTTCTGAAAAGTAAGCCACGAAGTGCTGTGTATAAACCTGTCATTTAAAAAACTTACTGATAGATAATCTCACTTCCAAGCTTCCTAATGGAAATTGTAGGCTGTACAAGTAGTACAACAGCTAGGAGATAAGGTCAGGCGTTATTATACCCACTTTTATTTTGCGTAAATTGTGGATTTTTGTTTTTTTTTTTAATTTGCTAAGACACATTTGCTATACGTTTTTGTTGCAAAGACAAACCCTACATAAGCTTCTGACATAATTCTCTATGCTTTTTCCCACCCTTCAATATTTTCCTGCCTACAGCTGTTAGGAGACTCCAGGAGCAAGGTACTAGTGCTTTCTTGACTTTTTATTTCTACTTTCCAACTTCCCCACCTTGTTGCTAACACCCATGATACTGCACTTGAGTTAATTTCTACGCTTCAATACTGCAGTCATAGTAGAAGCAAAATTCTGCTGGCTTTATAAGTCTGAGAACTGCAGGACTGGACACTGCAAGGAATTCTATAGCAAACACTTTAGTATATAGATTGTCGTCTTCAGATACATTGTCTTATCAATCCTGTTCTGCTAAGGTTCATTCAAGAGTTTGTTTTGTAGTATAGCATACAATTTATTTTGCTAGAATAATTATTTGAATATCCCTTCTGTAAGGATTGAGGTTGTCAAAGATGTACCTAAGGGAATCAGGTCCTCTAATGCCATTCTATGGAAATGAATGGGGTTTGAGTACTCGACTCCCATAGCAGCCTCTGGAAAAATCCTAGCCCAAACTAACAAAGAAATTGTCATCGCCTATATCCCAGTGCATTTCTAGAGTCACTTCGTTGTCAATATCAAAGTGACTGTGCCATGTCAGCACAGATTCCTTCAGCTCTTTATCTTTTTTTTTTCCTTGAAGTAAAGGTTTTATCATCATAGAGTCTGTAACAATGGAAGTGACCGTTATTGACAGTAAAGCAACATATGATTTCATTACCAGTAGCTAATTCCACTGGGCATAAGTATCTCTCATGCTGGGGAAGGCAGGCCCTGTTCCCCTTAGTCACTCAGATAGTCTCATTGAAATCAATGGGAACTGTCTTGCTCTAATGTGAGAGGTAAGCAGGCAGTGCTTGGTGACATCTTTAAAACACAGAATTCTGTCACTGTAACAATAACATTAGTCTTAGTGATTACGGATAGAATGTTTTTGGTTTGGCATTGATGTAACTATGTATAACTTGCTAAGTCTGAGTTTTCCCTTTTCCAGAAAAAGCCAGTGAGAAGGAGATATGAGCCCTATGGGATGTACTCTGATGACGATGCTAACAGCGATGCATCAAGTGCTTGCTCGGAGCGCTCCTATGGTTCCAGGAATGGGGGCATTCCACACTACCTGCGGCAGACTGAAGATGTAGCCGAGGTCCTCAACCACTGTGCCAGCTCCAACTGGTCTGAAAGGAAAGAGGGGCTCATAGGTCTTCAGAACTTACTGAAAAGCCAGCGGACACTGAGGTGACCTTGATAGTTTTACAGTGTCAGTCATTCATGAGAGATAGCTATAGGTGAAAATCAGTACCTGCCTTATGGAGACAGACTGTATCTTTCACAGTTGTGAAGGCTTAGTCTCCGCAATGTAGGACTCAGCAGAAATTTTTCCAAAAGTAATGTCATCAGTATAATTGGCGTGAAATTTGTAGCAGTAAGGTAGAAAGAACTCAGGATAGCATGCTGCCTTCTGATAGCATGCCTCTGTCTCATGAAGACCTCCAATGGTAGGTGTTTGTTGCAGCACAGTGAGATTTCCCACAATGTCAGTACTGTAAATGCACCCAAAGGGTGGTACCATTTTTACATTAGTCTGAACACTCGATTTTTTTTTCCCAGCAACTTAGTTGGTGTAGCAAACATTCACTGCACTTCCTCTAAAATGACTCAGAGTGCGTGTGTTTCGAAGGTGAGATCAGATGATGCTGTCAGTGTGTTGGCTATACTTTGACTCTTTATGAAAGCTGTGTTAGTTGTAATTGTAGGTATTATTTGTAACTTGAAAAGAGCTTGTATCAGAAACTTGAGTATCCTATAAATGGTGTGGTTTATAACGTAGAGGGAAGTTTCTTACAGCAATGAAGTAGGTGTAACAACTCTGAAACTTTGCTTATGGTAGGAGAGGCAGTTTTTCCCTTGTTGAAAGCCACATAAACCCTTCAAACACCTTCGGTATGTCACACATTAAAACAGATCTTAGCATTACTCAACAGTCACATGGAAACTTCATATGGCCACAGGTCATCTTAACTAAAGTCCACTGGCTCTCAGGCCGTAGGCTTTTCACCCTTAGTTTATGGTGACAGTATTTGAAAACAGGCTGTTTCTCTCTTGGCTCTTTTGAAGATAACATTCATGAATATCTGTGAAGGTTTTATTTTCCTGTTAAGAATACTATGTACTTCAGTTATGACCAAGTTTAAAGTGATGGTTGTATGGTTTATAGCCTGCCTACTTGGATTTGCACAATTGTTTCCATTTTTAAAACGCCTTCACATTGGCTGAAAATATTTGATTGTTCATGTTAACAAGCTGAATGAAAACGTACTGAGAGCAGACCTGGAAAGGTTATTCTTTTGCCATCGTAAAAATATTCTAGCACTTCACACGATGTGGTACAGCCCTTAAGTGGGAAGTGCTACAGGTTTTTAATATGGGTCCTTCAGAGTCTCTAGTTCAGCGATGCTCTTTGATGTGGTCTATTTACAAGTCTTTTAAAAGATACTTCCCATATCTATGCTGTCTTTTTTTCTTTTTCTTTATTTTAACAAACTGTCTGGGGAGAACTGTGACACCTTATGTACTTGTATGAAAATGTTGGGTGAGACTCGTTTTGCCACACAGGTGTGTTAGGATTATAACCAAGGTTTTGAGGCCTATTGGGGATAGTTCCAGGGGAGGAAATGTTGAGAAGGGTGGGCGATGGGCTATCGATCCAGATCAGTAACTCTTAGCACAAATGCCAGTAGAATTAAACGATTGTTTTCAACCCTGTTGGATTCGGTGTTTGAACTGTGCTGCTTGTCCCTCAAGCTAGCACGTTTTCTTAGCTTTGATCCTGACTAATTTAGAAACCTGTCCCAGAAACTACACCCCTGCAGAGTTATTTTTTTAATTGGCTACTGGTTTTAGTGTTCTAGTTTATATTTCATTTTGGTTTGCTTTTGGTCTGCTTCCTCCTTGGTTCAGGGTTGTTCTGGTGCCTGTTCTAATGATTAGATTTTATCATCCTGTTTGTTCCCACAGCATCTTGCTGAACATCATCAAGGTCATTAGTACAAGGGGCAAGTCTGTATGTCTTCTAATTAAACCTGTTATCTTCTGTTGTGGTATAACAGGTTTAATAAAAGGCAGTGATGTGGCTAGGTTTTCTTTAGTACTCTGAGCTGAAAGGTGGCTGATCCTATATGAGCTGGGATTTACATATTCAGAAAGATGTGCGTGCAAAGTGGTATGGTGCTTACCTGTTCTCTTTGTTTCGTACAGCTTCATGTGGCCTGGTTCTCTAAGGGCTCCCTGTAAGGTCTCCTAAATAAAACAAGGCCAACGAGCCCCTTAAGGAAATGTTCTCCAACTGACTGTTTCAGTTTAGTACTTTCACTGCTACCCCAAGTCCATGATCTTGTAGAAAGAGACATGGTTATACTTGCTGTCTTCATGTAACCTTTGCCCAGAAAGAAAACTCATTAGAGTAATAAATAAGGGTTCATTTGGAGAGCTGCAATCTGCATGAATTCAGGAGAGCATTGTAGAGTAGTTGTTTCGAGACAGTGCAGTCTTGTGCTGAACGCTGACAGCTTGCTGTGGCGTCGTTACAAAGACTTTTTCCTCTACATGAGATTCTCAAGACCATTGAGTTTGTGCGCTTTTAAAATTTGATCAGTCTTTCATACATAGGTTTATTGGAAAAAAACCCTCCTGTGTTACTTATAAACAAGCTAATATAAAATAGTTGTAGTCTGGCCTGTTCTTTGAAGCTTATTTTGAGAGAGATGTTGGTGGACTGTGTACAACTGATGTCTTTCTGGAAAGAGGGTACCTGTAGTCAAGACCTGAATGGCTGTTCTCGGAGCAGTCCATGTGCATTTCACTAGTTGCTCTGGTTTCATAATAATTGTGAAAAATATCTAATTGCATCCATAGTATGCAGGAAATGTTACCTAGCTATCTTGCTCTGTTTTTGTTTGCACAGTAAACAAGCAAAACTTTTTCATTCTTTGGCAGTTTGCCTTGCAGGAGAACAAAGACTTGTATTTTCAAAACATTGGTGCCAAAGGTCTCATTTGCAAAAGGTTCTGCATTTGACTCGAACTCAGTGTCTTATGAAAGGGACCCATACATTACTTCCCCCCCCCCCCCGCCCTCAATCTTACTGAGCACCTAATAGTCTCTTACTATATAGGAACTTAGATTGTGCCTTCTGACTTACTAGGTTGCCCGCTTGTTAATCTGTCTTCCATTTCTATATATTTGTCTCCTCAATGTGCCTGCTCTCAGACTTTGGAATCAGTGTGATATTGTTAATACTGTGTGATTCTAGACTGATTTTACTGAAGCAACTGAGAATTTAGACCAAAATATTTATGATCAGTGTGTACCAAAACAGCATGAAAGTTCTAATTTTACTTGGAAAATTTGAATTCCCTGGCACAAAGGAGACTTGAGAAATCTATTCCTAGGCTGTAAAAGACCCCATGGTTTAGTGAGTCAGCAACCTTGGTGCAGGCAGAAAGTAAATGCCTCCCAAATGTGCCTATTTCAAGTAGTCTTCTGCAGTCTAGAATATAGAAAAGAATAGAAGCAGCAGAAAATAAAGTGTCTAGCTTAAGATAAAAAAAAAACAAAAACCATTAGATTTCTTAATGTAAGACTGGTGATCCCAGCAGTTAAACTCAGATGCCAGTTCAGGCTTTGCCTAGATAGATAGTTTTCAGAAGTGTGACTTAAGTAACATTGAAATAAGGAAGGTTAGATCTTTCAGCTATTAATATATAGTAGCTTTTTTGCTGCAACTAAAGCTTTAGCATTAATATCGTTTTATTTATGTGTTTTAGCCGAGTCGAGTTAAAAAGGCTATGTGAAATATTTACTCGCATGTTTGCTGACCCCCACAGCAAGGTAAGATCACAAAGACTTGGCTCACACTCTTACACTACTGTGTGTGCACATTTGACACTGTTTCAAGATCAATGTTTTTGTATTTCTACCCATGCCATCTGCTGGGACACACCAGCATTTATAAATCTCCTTGATTTTTATCTGTTTTACAACGAAGAGATGTGTCTCAGCCTTTTACTTTGCTAGGAACTGGTTACCCCCTGCTTCCTAAGGAGCAGCCTAATGCCTTTCAGATGTCAGCTTCTGGAGCGAGGAGTTTGGTTTTATCTGTGCCTCTCTAGGAAGTGTCTTGGTGACACACAGTGGAGCGAGGGCTGTGAAGGGTAGCCAGCCATAGTTCAGCATTACGGTCACTGGGGTTTGTGCACTGTGTGCACCTGGGAGCAGTCTGGGGTCCCACCAAGGCACTGTTCTGGATGTCCTAAGTGGAGCCTTCAGTATGGTTGCTGTGCCTTCTTAGTAACGCTGACCTTTGACGTTAAAGGCTGTGGCATGAATTTACAGGCTTCTCTTAAAAAGAAGCAGACGAGGGAGAGGGGAGGTTGAGCCTGGAGGTGTGCTCAGGCCCAGCGGTCTGTCTTTGACAGGCGAGCGGGAGCAGGGGGAGGGGAAAAGGGAGTTCTGTGCCCTTTCCTCAGGGGGTTTGCTGGTGGAGGGCAACCAGTAATGGCTGGGTAAAAACGTCTGCTGTTGGGTTGTTGAGAAAGACTAAGTTATATAAATATTTGTACTTTAGACCACTTGGTAAACCAGTTTTAATGTCAGGTGGAAACCCCCTGAGTAGGCAGAGTTGCCTGTCACAGGTATTGCCTGAAGTGTGCCATAACTACAGTCTGGACCAGCTGTCCACGAGCCTCACAGAGTGTGGCAGTGTCTACCTGTAAGGTCCTAATGTTTTGGTTCTCAAAGGTTTGGTATGTGTTGTGGAAAGGGTGGAGGTGTAGCTATTTGTTTACAAAATATTTCCAGTTTCTGAGGAAGGTGAGGGTTTATTGCACACTGGACTAGAGCATGTCCTCTGTGGCAGTGGTGATCTGACATCTGCACTGCTGTTACAGAATTACTGCTATGAGGTCATTAGTTGTGGTGTTAAAACATATGTGAGCTTTGTTACACATAAACATATATAAACATACGTTACTTTCATGACTGAGGAGACCAGATCTGATCCAAGATATACTTTAAGTAACTCCACTGAGAAGAGATTGTGTTTTAAGAAAACGTAAACTTTCAGTGAATGCATCTTTTTATCTGTTGACAAACTGCATCTGAACAGCCAGCCTTGATCACTATGTGTGCTAACGAGTGGTTTGTTTTGTTGCATGGCCTGCTTTGCGGTGGAATTCACAACAGAGAGTAAGTGTATTCTACCCCTTTACTTCATCTGTTTTGTGTAGTATTTTAATATGACACATTTTAGATGTGTCTTGTCTGATGTATTTTTTTTCCAGAACAATGTAGTCACTAAATTCATTCCTTTATGAAACTGTCTATAACAAAATCATCCTGAAACTCAGATTGTAAACCCCTCCCCTTTGATTATTTTTTTATTTAAAGTGCTGTATTCCTTTTTGTGACACTTCTTTTGTTAATAGGTTTTCAGCATGTTTCTGGAAACCCTGGTTGATTTCATCATCATTCATAAAGATGACTTGCAGGATTGGCTTTTTGTTCTCCTGACCCAGTTGCTAAAGAAAATGGGAGCAGATTTACTGGGGTCTGTGCAGGCAAAAGTTCAAAAAGCTCTGGATGTCACCAGGTAGAGTATTCGGATGGCAAATGTTATGGAGGTTTTTGCAGAACTACAAATTGCAAAAAGGCATTATGATGAACATAGAAAAGCCAGCAGTGCTGTATATTTTGAGGGCTCAACCTTGATGAATACCAAAATAAAGGAGAACACAGTTATGTCAGAATATTTCAATTGCTGAATTAAAAAGGAGTATCTGTTTTCTAAATAAATAACTTTAAAGTGTAACATTTAAAATGTGTAGTTTATGAACTTTTTAAAATGGGTGTTGGGGTTTTTTTTGTGTGCATGTGCTTATATACCAATTTTCATTGATTGCGAAAAAGTATTTTCAGCATTCAGAATATGAATGGTGCTTTATCATAGTGTTCAGAGTATCTTTCATATTGTTCAAACAGCAAATACTGGTAATGTCGGGATAAGACCTTGAATGGTACTGCAGCGTGCACACCGATTTTGCAACGCATGTCCTTTCCAAGGATGTTCAGCACAGGACACTGTGACAATGAAGTTCAGCTCATCCTGGAAATAGGATCATTTTTTAAAAGGCAGTAGTAATGCAGGATAAAATAGGATAGAGTAGGGAAAAAAAGGAGTGAAATCAAAACCAGGTATGAACTCTGAGGACAAGATAAACCAGGCTGCTACTAGAGGTAAGGGAACAGAGCACAGCCTGAAATGAAGAAGGAATGGACAGGTGTGCCAAAAGCTGGATAAGTGTACAGAGAGCAGATAGAGTAACAGTGTATAAAGGTATTGATTTAGCAGTTTTCTCTAGTATCAAGTCAATAATCAGCTGATCCTTAGACTTGGCGTTTCCCTGGTTGATGGTAAAGTTAAGAACAAGAAAAGCATGACAGGTGATGAAATCTGTTGTGTTAGCTTGAATGTATTGAGTTGATTTAATCCTGAAAATTCATGTTAACATTACAGTTTTACCTTTGTTTTCTTTGGACAGGGATTCTTTTCCATTTGATCAACAATTTAACATTTTGATGAGGTTTATTGTAGATCAGACCCAAACACCAAACCTGAAGGTCAGTATCAAAAGCCTTTTCATTAAAGCATCAGCATGGTTGTCTTAGCTTGCCATGTCAGTCATACCATAAAGCACAGAACTCATGATAAAATAAGTAAGTACCTGCATGATACAGAAATGATATTGGCAACTTTGATTAACTCTTGTTCTCCATTTTAATAAATCTAAATATCGTCACATTGGGGCCCTGTAACTCATCACAGGTCAGTAAGAGCTTTAGACACACTGGAACATATTAAAGTTTAGACATGGACAATTCCACTTCACTTGGTCTTGGTGGAAAGAAAACCTGGCTGTGCAGGACAGAAGCAGTGTGAATAGCTGGGAAGTTGGGACCCTAGGCACAGCTTAACAAGTGCTTGTTGCACAGGTCAGACAAGGCACATGTAGGCTTTGGAGACAAAACCATCAGAGCGTTTTGTTAGTGAATCCTCCCAAATGGATACTGTTGTGCAGGCTGTTTTTCAGGAGGTTGCTGTTTCAAGGCTATAGGAACATTGTAAACTCTGGAAGTCATACAAAATTTATTTCCAGAGACAGGAGTATACAGGATACCAAATCACTCAAGTATTTTTTCTTCAATCTCCCAAACTTTGGATCTTTCAAGACTCCAGCATCAGGCATTTGGTTTGGGGACAGTATGGTTTGACATCTAGAACAGTAACTGCTGGTGGAAACAGCATGGTGAAGTACTGATTTGCTTACGCGAGTGTACAAGCACATGTATGTATTTCAAACCAGTTCTGGTGTACTATTTCAGACTCTTACTGTACAAAATTTATCCCGAGTAGAAAGTTCCTTTTGATTTTTGAAACGTGACATTGGGATGTGTCACAGGGATTTTTTTTCCCTCCATGTCTTGTAAGTCTTGTCATTCTGTAGTGGTACCTGTTTATTATGAGATAAACTCATCTTTGCCAGCTTATGGGCTTAATAGATCCCTTTTTGCTTCTCAGGTGAAAGTTGCTATCCTGAAGTATATTGAGTCCTTGGCAAGACAGATGGATCCATCAGACTTTGTGAATTCCAGTGAGACGAGACTTGCTGTATCTAGAATTATAACTTGGACAACAGAACCAAAGAGCTCAGATGTGAGAAAGGTAAGCCAGCATGATGCGGTATTCCCAGTAATTATTCTTAAAAAACATCACCCAAACACCCCACAAAATAACCCAAATACCACCCCCCTCCCCAACAAACAGTCATAGAGGTAATGAAAAATTCAGTGATTAGATTCTAATTTTGAAAAGTGGATTTTATGTACTTTACTGTCCAAACCAAACTGCCAATTCACTAATGACAGTTTTCTGAAGTTTGTCTTCATGTATTTTTTTAAGGTACTTAGCTGTGTGACTTCAACTACTATTACTATGCAAAAAGAGATCATAGTTTGAAAATGTGCTTTTTCTTTAGCAGTCTGGGGATATCTGTAGGTTTTCGTTTATCTAGGTGGAGGCTCTGTGCTTTGGAGACTCAAATGAAATCTAGCACAACTTCTGTGTTACAATATTGTTAAAAGAAAGTAAACAAATCAGTAAGCTGTCAGGGGCGCCCAACTCTTTTCTTTTTAAGAGCTGTGTGTTTATCTCAACCTGGAAAAAACTGACACATTTAGGTCAGACCTGGGTAATAAAGTTACCTTGTTCTTTATCTTGCTCTAGATGCAAGTGTCAGGCAAGCTGAAATGGGGCAGATACTGATACTCATCTCTCCCAAGAGAAAAGTGAGACTTAGTTTTATGTATCTGGCATCTGTAACACGATTTAAAATTACCTTCTCTTCCCAGCCCAGATGTAGAAGTAGATTCCAGTAGGAGTTAAAGGCTTTTGAGATGTACTTGGATTTAAAAACCAACAAACTAACTTTAAACATTTCAGAATGTAAAAATTGTGTGAGATTTTTACATTCTACATGCACTTAAAATGTTGAATTAATACTAGAATAACATATTATTTTATAACTTTGGAAATAATTCTTATTTTTGTTCGTAGTGATTATTTGATTCTCATGAGTAGATCACTGGGTTTCAAAGGTGCTACAACTGCAGCATTATCTGATAGCTGACACAAGGCTTCAAAGAAGCTTTTTGGGTACATGCTGTTTGCTTCCTTGCATACAGCTGACTGGTTCTACAGAAAAATGTCTCATCCTCTTTTCTGAAGAATTTCTGCAGGTGTTACACTAGTGGGACTGAAATTTGTTTCTGCAAGATAGCCTGCCTCAGAAAAAAAGGGTGACTTGAAATCCTGGACTTAGATCTGGAATATGCGTTTCCATCTGGAATACGTGTTTCCATTTTAATGCTTCCATGTACAAACTCAGAAAGAATTAAACAGGCAAAGAAGCTGCTTCTCTGTTACAGTTCAAGTAAACCTCAAGCAGTTTACTCCACTGGTGGTCTGTGAGAGGGAGTTGTAATTAAAGTAGGAATATACATTGAAGAGCAAAATCTCTGCATATTGCTCAGCAGAAGAAATATTCCACCATTAGGGGTCATCATTGCTGCATGCAAAATTGAGTGAAGAGTACCTGCAAGAGCTGAAAAACAGGCTGTTCTCTGAAGGTATGGGAGCAGGTATTCGGTGTGGTGTCCATCCTTCTATCTTTCAAAGACTTGCAAAGCCCTGGCAAAACTTCCAGCAAACTACCTGGGCAAGTGCCATGGGGCTAAGAGATTACTGAATCTAAATTATTTTTATTAAACCTGCATGTGACTTGTATTTGCCTCTGCCTGTATCTTTGAAATAATTCCATAGTTAAGCTAACTTAGGCTACTAAAAATGAATGCCTAGGTGATCTTTATTTCATCATACTATTGCTGTACTGTGCTTTTTATTAAGAACATAGTGCAAACCATGGACTTCAGAAGAAACACTTGAACAAAGGATTTAGAAACAATCATTGGCCATTATCCCTGTCAGGACTGTAGTTAACAGACTAATAAATTCATTTTGTAGTAACAAACTGGATTATCAAGGGCCAACCCAGACAAGTGAAGTATTCTGAAGAACACAATTAAAAAGTTGCCCTTCCTTTTTGGAGACTGTACCTTGGGGAATAAAACCCTTTTTTTAATATCAAGATGATTCGTGTAAACATCAGAAGATTCTGCCCTCATGGAAGGCGTTACGGTGGCCTTCAGGATCAGAGGTTTTCTAAGTGCAAAGCAAACCATGCGTTGTAAACGTTACAACCTAAAAGTGGAGACAGCAGTTGAGATTATGGGGAGAGAGGGGGAAGAAGAACCAGTTCAGTCTTCAAATGATCAAAGTATTACAAGAGGCCTGTAAAAAGTGTAGAATAAGGTCATTTTTCAATGGAATCTGGATCCGAGACTATCAATGCAATCAACTCAGCTCCTGCAAGAGCACACTTTATTTTTGGTACTGAGGAGTCTTGGCTGGTGTAGTCCAGCCCACGTACACCGCAGTGGCTGGCTTGGTGGAATAGCAGTGCCAGCGTGCAACTGCTCGCAGAAGCAGGGGCTCTTTTCCCCAGGAACGTAGTCCCACAGCCAGTGTGGCTCTCACCCGGATTTGAGTTACTGAATGCTACCTTACTGCAAGTAGCATCTGTGTGTATGCTGGCCCTGCTGTTCTGTCTGGATTTTGCCTTCGAGCAGCTGCAGGTAAAACAAGCTTGCTCGTGCTGCGGTGAAGGATATAAATGACCTCTGTCAGTGGGGAAGGCATGTGGCTGCTGTGTGCTCATGGCAATTAGTCATGCAGGTCTGATCCTGTGCTAGCGCTCAAGGGATCTGTTCGAGAAATGGATTGTATTTTCAGTCAATAGTGAGATTATCCTTTTAGCAGTCATCATCAGTCCATTGCTGCTGTTCACTATGTGTGATGATCATGGAGGTCCCAGCCCTGTAGCATTAAGGCACTGGAGAAAAATAAAAAAAGTGGCAGCATTTAGGTCCAAAAACCTTTTTCAAACTGAATGATACAGCTTTATTAATGAACCTTGCGTATTCTTGTGATGATTACTAGAGCACACTTAACCTGTCTGACACCAGACTTGAACTACAGATCATGTTTTATAACTAGTGAAATCAGAAAGAAACAGAGTCAAAGAAAATGCTGTTGTACATAAAACCGTTTATGTTCTTTTATGGAATGATACCTGTAGCTAAGCAGAAGCTGTTATCACAAGAAAAACACGATGGACTTTGAGGAACATACGGTTGAAATAAGTGTCATCAACAAAATGTCATGATTCCCTCTCAGGGCAGAAACCATTTAAGCTGCTGACAGTAGCCATGAACTATGTACGGTCAAAATTATTGTCAAGCTTTATGTAGAAAATACAGTGATCTGCAGTGTGTTACGGGTAAATATTTGTCTTGTTGTAAAGACTGTTAATACTTATGGGTGTTTACCCTGTGTTCAAGTTAAGATTTACTTCCTGCAAGCAGTGCTAGAAGAAAGGTGAAAGGCATTTGTCCTCCGTACCAAACAGAAGCCATTGGGTAGGAACAGGTCACGCAGCACTGCGTGGAGACGTGGATGGGATGTGGTTCCAGTGCAAGGAGAGCACCTGTTGGTAATTTCCACACATACAGCAAGCAGGCTTGCTGCTTTTTCCCCAAGCAGAACATATCAATGGGCAGGGCACAGATAAGGATTTCAGATAACTGAGCTCTAATTTTGATTGCAGTAGCGTCTAACCTTGTGTGATGTACTTGACTTTCCTCTGCCTTGGTTTATTCCTCTCTGTAACAGGGCATTAATTCTGATTTTTCTCTGGAAAATATTTAAGATTTGATGAAGTCATTTTACAAAAGCCAGTTAATTACCACACCGAAAAATAACACAATGACAATGCAAATACTGTGATGACTGGTCTGAGGACATTAAGTCAGTAACTTCACCATGTTATCGCTAATATTGCCAGCAATGTTATTGTGCAATCTTTACGTAGGTAAAGTGCTTATTGAATTTGGATGACAGGCTCGGGCTTTGTGTGCGAAAACGCTTTGATCTTGGAAAAGAGCCATCAGTTTGGGAATGGAGATAGAATGAGGCTTCTGATTTGACTTTGGCCACGGTCTAAAGAAGCCTCCTGTCCAAGGCTGGGATGAATAGAAACTTTTATTAAACATGAGTGTTCAGCATTTGAGAGGATGGAATTGTCTGTGAGGGCACACAGGATCTTAGCATTTAGGAGAAGCTTGTACAGGCTGAAGGGGAACAAGGTCTGCAGAGGTGAAGGGCCAGTGATATTGCCTACCATCTTATTAATACAGGTCTTGTTATTAAAGACTAGCCGAGCTCTGGTTGTAATGATAAATAACAAGATCTGTATTGCCTGATTGTCATTTGGACTACTGATCTCGGGGAAGATGAAATTTTTCCTGTGTGCCAGATATCCTGACTGGCTTCTCTGTTGATAAAGCATTCCTACAGTAGTTTTTTTACAAGCCTGAATGTTGTTTTACATGTTATGAGCAGCTTCATGCCATGTGTGCATCATGTTCTGCCTTCCACTTACGTAATGGGGAAAACTCTCTATTTCAACTGTCTTGTTACTACTGAGCTTGGCCGAGCTGCCCTTGAGTACAGACAGTGTATGGGACTTGATAAGAAACTAGAACCACTGCAGTGATTCAAAAAGCCCAGGACAGTGCTTGTGTTACTGGGATTTGCATGAAGATGAAGTCCCCCTCCAGACTACCTAGGGGAAGGGCCCTCCTTGGGTTGGCACCACCAGTTTGCAACTCAAGTCTAGAGATGTCCAAAGAAAATGTGTTTGGGATCAGATTTTCTTCCTAAAACTGATTGAGAAACTGCTTCTGAATTACACGGGAAAATGAGGAAGATTTCAGAGAGAAAGCTGCAGGTCAACAAATTAATGTGCTCAAACAGCCAATGAAGTTCTATTACTTCTTTAACTAGTAGTCCTAGCTGTCATTTCTTGACAAATTAGTGTCACTTGGATAAGGAAATCGTATCTTATCAATAAAGCCCAGTGCAAGTTTGAATAAAATACTGCTGTGATATGCGTAGGAGGACCAGTGATAGGAAAGCAAACACTTCTAAGGAAGCGAAGTTGAGTTCCTTTGCGATGTACTGCCATGAGACTACTAAAATCTCTTCTGGAGCTTTAATTTTCCATCTAACATCAGGCTGATTTGAGCAATTCTGGGACAGAAGCTCTTCTTTAAAGGCACACCTGAAGACTCTTGGTGAGCTGAAATGGTGGTGTTAATCTTTGCTGGTGCTGGGCAATAAACACTGTTGGTCATAGCCTGTTAGAGCAGCGGTGACAAGGAGGATGTTTGCAGAAATGGATTTGAATGGCAGATTGTTTTAATGTTCCTCAGTCGCAGACTTGCCTTTCTGAGTCAGAGGTTTGTCTAGCAGTCCTGCAACATTCCTGCGCCAGATTTGTGCGTCTCATGGACTCCACGAAGAGCCAAGTTACCAGAGAACCAGGTCTTAGGATTTAATTTCAGGCTTATGGAGTCTTGAATAGGACTATGGCCATACTGCTGAGGTCAGCCCTTTAGCCAAAGGATATTCCTAAAGAAGTCAAACTCGGCCTAAGTGCACAGAATTCCTTTCAAGCATTTAAACATAGTGTTAAGGAAAATAGTGTAATACATCAAAAGTGGTAGCTGGTGGCCTTCAGTGTTTGCTTGATTTAATGCTGTTACAACAAAAAGGATCTCTGTGTCCCAGCTGTGTTTCCAAAATAGTAGCCATCATTTTCTGTTTGTTTTGAGTTTGATGCTAGAGAGCTATGAGGGCCAGAATGTTTTTAGTGCACGCAGTGTCAGGAAAATGGCTTTTACCCAACATTGGTGGCCAGAAAATCATTACGTGCTTGTTGGAAATGTGGTGCTGGGGTAGATTTCCTTAAAATTTAATCTCTTCACTTTATACAGCCTTCTAGTGTCCTTTGAGCTGAAAGCAGTTTGTAATATAAGCACATTTTCTCAGTTTGCTTGAAACATTATCATGCATTAGCTCTTACTATGAGATCAGAAGAATTTGCCTCACACAATGTGTGTATACTCATGCTTATGTTATTTGTCTGTTCATAATATGCTTGTGTGTACATGCCATTTATATAAATACACACGTACCTACGTAGGTATAGATGATGTATCTGTTTTGAAAGCCAAGATTAGAGGTGATATTTAAATGATGTGTTGTAGAGCCAATCCAGTAAAGAGACCATGGGCTGTGTTTTCTGCACTGTGATGGGTAAGACTGCCATACTTATTCTAGCATTTTGAAACTCTGTGCAGGTTAAAGTGGGTGTTTTAATTACAAACTATCTTACTTCAGTAGACTTTCTTTCTTGGCTTGTATCTTCCTTTCAGAATTCAAACTTGTGTCATGCCAGGTTTACAATAAAAGTTTCTCAGTTGTCAATGAAATGTAGCTTTTGTTTCTAGTCCTGAAACCTGTTTTTGCAACAAATGCCATTTTGTAAGGAACAAAGTTTACTCAGAATAATCTTCATCACCTTGACTTCTGAGGTAACATCTAACTCTCCAGAAATAATTAATATTTTTGCCGTGGTCTTTGCAGTGCCCAGGTCACAAAACAACAGCATGCATAAGGAGTCATAGCTCATTATAGAATAGTAATCCGATTTTTTTTTGCTGGCACTTGTTTGAGAGGCTTTTGAAACATGTAGTGCAACCATCCATGACTTGTAAAAGCCTTTCATGATACTGTGTGCTGTATAAAACAATAGCAGTGTGGATTTAATCTGTATATGAATTCTGTATTTAAATCTGTTAAACAAGTTCTTCCTTTTCAGGATGTGGATGTAAACAGCATATTCTGATAGAAGTCCTTTGGGAAAACTGTGTGTTTAAAAACCTGTGCTCAAGCTAGCATGCTTGGTTTATGTGTGAGCTGATGAAGCCATCGTGCTTCATATTACCCTGTCAGTAATGTTGACATCCATGCTCATCTGATTCTAGACCTGAAAAAGGAACAAGCAGGAGGTTTGGTTTGGTAGATAGTTTGTTAACTTAGTGCCAGCTAACAACTAGTGGTCTGCTGGAAAGTACACTTAAATAACGCTTGTTTAGAGCCTGCAAACACTCTCAGCAGATGTGAATTAACTCACTTAACATCAGCTGCGCTCACTGGAGAATCGAAGCGTTGCCCTATGCCAGTGTGTGCTAATACAAGCTGCCTAATGTGCCACTGCTGCCTCTCTATCTCAGTGGATCTATATTTGATCTGCAGTTTAGTGTAATTCAAAGTGACACGAGGGAGAGAGCTGCTCTGTTCCAGCATGCCTTAAGTTATTAAAACCACATTTGCCTTAGACTAGATGGTGACGTGAATGATGCATACAGAGTATGATTATGTTTATCAAAAGTGAGTAGATGTTAGTGCAGACCTTCCCCAGACTGATCACGTGGTAAAAGGCATTTGCAGATGCTGTTGGTCTATCAGACTGATGCCTGGACCAGAGGCAGGAGTTTGCAAGTTCTTCACTGCTTCTTCCTCTGAACTTAGAGACGTCTGTGAGGATAGGTGCGGGCAGATGCAAGCACCTGTTCCCCTACTCCTGGCTGGCCAGATGCAAGTGCCACCTCAGTGCAGCACTGCCTTGGCTCTGCGCCTCAGCAGAAGTTTTCAGGTGGTTATGGAGGCCATCAGGAGGTGGCCAAAGCAAAGCCTAGCAGAACTAAGGGATGATCTGTAAGCCTGAGAGTTGTGGCCGATTTAGTTTCGAGCCAGTGCCACCCTTTGCTGAAGGGAATGCTCTTCTGGTTAAAGCAAGTATTAATGTTTTTTGTTACTTGAAATTAAGCAAGCAACTGATTAAAACTCTTCTGCAAAAACATGGCATGTGTACTGCTTAGATGATTCAGTTTAAATCTATGCTTTCTCTAAATAATATCAACTTTCCTGTTTGTCAAACCCAGACCATGCATAGTTGGGTGGGTGAGGATTTGCCAGCTAGGACCACTACAGCTTCCTCAGGGCCCGGTGAAGGAAACTTGGAAGAGAAATGTAAACAGGTAGACTAAAAGCTGTGTGCACTAATCACACTAATCGTGTTTGCAGTCTCAACTCAACTGTCTAGCTGTGTAAAGAGACCTTGACTCGGAGCCTGAAAAGAGTGTGTGTGTCTGTGAAGTATTTTTTGGCTTTGGTGTGCTTTTCTGTTAACTCTTTTGTTGTATTCCCTCGTAAGCAATCAGGGTATGAGGTCCTCTGCTTTTATGGGGCCCCTGGTGTTGTGAGCCCATCGCCAACAGAAGTTTGAGAAACGTGAAAACTGCTTTCATACAGCTTAGGCAACTAGCCGCTTATTCTGCTTGGTCTATTGGACCAGCGACAGCAGCAATCATAAGGCACTTGCATTAAGCTTAGGTCACTGACCACATTTCCTTTCTAAAACCAATGGATTTTTCCAGTTAGCCTTGATCTTTTTGCTTAATGAGCCCAAACAATTTCAAAGAGACTTTATTATAATTCAACCAATTTGCAGAGGTTACAGTTTTTGATAAATATGGTCAACACCCACTGCTAGGTGAAAACAAAAAAACAGAAGTTGCTAAAGCATTTGTGTCCCTTTAGCAGCTGATGCTGTTTGGACAGCATGAATTGCATTGACCTAAATGTGAAACTTTGGGAGCTGCTACCAGCTTGTGGAACCTGATCCTTTGCTGCATTGTTATAAGTAGAATAATGAAGTTATATAAATGATCCTTTGCAAATGATTCAAGAACCTGATGTGGAGCCAGACCCCCTCACTAGCATAGTTAGGCTCTGAAGTCACTGGAGTTTCTCCAGCTCAAGCCAGCAGAGAACTGCTTCGTTAGGATTAGATAATCTGTAGGGTCTACGTTATATGTCACTGAATGGAGATGGATTAGTGTTCCACACTAATGGTACAGGGACACAAAGGCAAGGGAAAATTCAGATATTACTCTTTCTTCAAACTATGTATCATCAAGCACGAGTGTTGCATGGAGAATGTTTGTACATTGTGTACAGAAATAAGTTTTCTATGGCTTGTTTTAAATTTATGTACTCTTCGTAATCTGATGTAACGTAGTAATTTAATGAAACTACGTTAGTAGTTTCCACAAGATTTTCCACAGTTTTAAAACTGAGAAGAATTATCTGTAAAAGATTGCCTTTGACTAGATAAATGTATACTAGATAAATGAAACTTAGAGGGTTATCAGGTGTGTCCAGCTCTAACTATTAAGGCAGGTGTAGAAATGCTAGAAATGCTGCTCCTGATGCCCTTCATTACTGAAATAAAATTAGCTGTATGAGAACTGGAAAGTATTGCAAAAGTGAAACTTGAAGCACATTATAAATGTGATTTCAAGCTAGTGTGGACCTTCCAGCTTTTGAGGACAGTAGTGACAGTCCCTGGTCGCAGAGACCGTCTTTTTAGGTGGTGTTAGCCAGTGTTAAATCTCAAGTAGGAAATTATGGCTGAACTTTCAAATAATAGCTTCTGCCTGAAATAAACCTAAAAGTGCTAGAAGTGGGGTGGCTGAGGACTATTTAAAAAGAACACAGCCAGGGTTAACCCTCATAATTCCAGGGTGGCTTTTGAGAGCTTTACTGGAGCACCACTCCTAGGCTGTAGTAGTACTTGGCTTTATTTCAAAAAGCATTGACTGTAGGTCGTCTTTCAGTCCATGTAAGATTGTAAGCATTGTGAGCAGCTGTTCGGCACTTTGCTCAAAGCCCAGTGGCCTGTTTACAGGCAACAACAAAATTGCTGAAGATCACCCAGGTACACAGAACACTGGCAAGACAGCTCCTAAAGACAAGCTAAGCTGTTATTTCGTGCAAAGGGGAGGGTGGACACAGTCCTGTTTTCACTAAAGCCAAAACAAAAAGCTGGAACAAAATTGAAGTGACCTCTGGGAGCTCAAACTTCCCTCAGATGCTCTTGTGGCACATCTGTGCTGTTAGTGTTTGTGTGTAGGGTTAAACCATACCAATTAGGTAACCCTCTGCTTCAGAGTGAAGCCACAGGATCCTAAAGTCCCTGGTGGAGATTTGGTGAACACTTTGCTTAGATATGTGAGATGCGTTTTAGACCTCTGGCACACAGGAAAGGTACCTCCAGAGCGTCACATCGTAGGGTGCCTCTGCTGTTGTGCCTGCTTTGCTCTGTTTGCTTAGGAGGCCTCCAAGGATGACTTTATTTCTAAGCCATCAGTGGGAGATATGTGGAACAAAGGTATCTGAAATCCTTTCCCATCTCACTGTGCCTTGGGCAACTCCTGACTTACCAGTTGTTATTTCCAGATACTCTAGTCTCTGAGCAGTCTCAGCTTGGGGACCATGTTGATCACTTTTCCCTTTTTTTTTCTTTTTTTTTTTAAATGTTTGGGTTTTTTTCTTATTTCAATGAATGCGAGATCTGCTTGTTCTGACACAGATCATCTGCATGTCCACTCCCTAACCAGCTGGGATATGCATGCCGTTCACAAATGGGAATGTACTTTGGCATGACTTGTCACTTTGCATTCAGTTCAACATGGTGGTTGTTGTTCTGAGATCTCTTGTTTGCAGTAATATTTTTATTACAGAAAATACTATGCTGGTGAAAACTTAAAAGTTCTCGGATGAAAATGGACAGAAATACACGTCCTTGTTGGATACCAGGCAGGCTTCATGGCAGAATTGCCCAAAACTTCAGGTCAGAGGAGGGTAGAGTATAGAGTTAAGCAAGCCATGGGGAAAATTATCTCCCCGTTTCTTTCATTCCTAGATCTTCAATGTGAAGCGAATAATGACACACTGTGTTTCTGTTCAAGTTAGCAAGAGTTTTGGCAGGAGGCAGCATGGTCCATCTGGAATGAAGAGTCTTGAAGACCTGTTGTTTGCTGTAGTCCTTGGAAGCCCGTTGAGTGTGGTGTGCCTCGGTTTCTTGGTTGGCCGTGTGAAGAGGATGATACTTACCAGACTTCTGTGGATGGAATTTTTTTTATATACAAAGCTGTGTTACTGCAAATTGGGGCTTATAGCAGAAGGGATAGCATAGCTTGAATTGCAGTTTGCACACTGAAACAATGAGATACTTCGATTCCGCTCCACTATGAAAGGGTTTTTGTGTACCCAAGTTCATCATCTGCTCAAGGATTCCACTTCACAGGGAACTGTAGATACACTTTTAATTATTGCAACTTTGCAAACACATTACTTACTAAAAACTCCTTCTTTGAATTGATAAGAACAATGAATGTACAGTTAGCGCCACAACTGTGAATTATATTTTTACCTTCTTTAAAGTTCTTTTTCATTTCTAGGTAGTTTTAGAAAGTTGATCCTCAAAAGGGTGAGGCGCAAGTGTCTGCTGTTCTTAAGCCTGTATGTATGCTGTTCCAAACTAAGAGCATGTGTAGATTTGCTTTTCTGTGAGCCTAAGCCAATGCTTTGTATCCAGATATGTATTTTAGGGGTGGCTGTGTCAATGGCTACACCCCCATTGGAGAAGGTGATGCTGCAGGCCATCAGAAGTCCTTCTTCATTGCTTCATTTTTATTGTTCTTTTAATGAATTTTTAAATATATATGTTTTTAAAAATATTTTCAAGGCAAAGGCGGGGGAAAATACTGGAATTGGTGCAATCCACATGGGTTGTATGCTGCTAGGGAAGTCTGGTTAGGAACATGTGATGTTAATTACTCTTGCAGATCTGCGCTCTGTGATTTATTCTGTTTCCATGCCCATTAGGTTCCATTGTCTTAGTTCAGGATACGCAGAGCTGTATGTTTGCTAATAGAGTTAGTGGAGATCCTGTTCTGGCAGCTATTCTTCCAGGCAGATAGGGCAAACCCCGTCCAGTGAAATTAATGGTAAAGTTCTTAGTTGTTTCAGTGGTACCCTGGCTTCACTTACTACGTTTAGGGAATCTAGTGGGGTTTAGCCTGTCCATGGATGAGAGAAAGGTGGTTCTTACCATCCCAGTAGATCTTCCACTTGAGATGGAGTCTTCTGTTGCTGAAACAGCCTCAGTGGTGAGACTCGCAAGGAGAGGTGGGAAAACAGAAGTAAGGATTGTCTGATGAAACAAACTTGTCAGACCCTTAAGAAGTTGGGTGGGAAGAGAACACGCACGCTTAAAATAGAAAGTGTGGGAATGAGAAATTGCACTCCTAGATTCTTCATACTTATCTGAGCTTCTGGTTTTATTTGTTCCCTGTACATTTTTTGCAGTAACTTGTTCAATTGAAATACTTGCTGGACAGGATGATGGTAAGATTTTCTCTCTGAGTGTGAATAGCTGTATACCTCACATCTGAGGAGTTAACGATACAAATGCAAAAATATATTGTAAGCTCTAAGAACTAAAAAGTTAACTATAGTAGTTAGCAATCCCTTAAGACACGTCACAAGGTACACATGAAAAATTTGTCTAGTATGGGAGTCTTCTTTATGAACGAAATGCACATCGTTTACCCTAAGGTTTGTTACCAACAGAATGCCTATTTTTTCAAAGAATGAAAACTGATGGTCTTTTCTTTTTTTTTTTTCTTTTCAGGCAGCACAGATAGTCCTGATTTCTCTCTTTGAATTGAACACTCCTGAGTTTACCATGTTACTTGGTGCCTTGCCAAAAACATTCCAGGATGGTGCTACCAAGCTCCTGCACAACCACCTCAAGAACTCCAGTAACACCAGTGTGGTGAGAGGCCCTTGTTCTTGCAAACGCCAGAGCCTCAAAGACTCAAAACCACCAGCAGCTCATTGATAAGCTGTTGCAGATACTCAGTAGCATGAATTATCTGTAACTGTTGTCTTGAAGCAATATGGCAACAGAGGCTTCTGTTTGATGTTGCTTTTATAGGGATCATTAAAACCAAAAACTCATTTATTTTTAAATTTAATATAGTCATAACCAGTAAAAATAATAATAATAATAAAAACCCAACAAACTGAGAAGCGCATGAAAGTTGGGTGTGTGCTTTTGAAAATTCTGCCAGTTAACAATCTTTTGGCCAAAACAGAGATCCTGATACCACAGATTTTCTGGGCTTACCACTACTATTGAAATCAGTTTAATAACAGACATACTGCCTACTAAGACGCTTGCAGGATCTTTCGTTGACCTACAAGGTCTCCTCAGTCTATACCTATTACCTTACGTTTTGGTTTTGCGTGAAACTCTTACGTATTTTTATTTCTGTGAAGGAATATGTTAGCAGAGGATTTAAGTGTGCTTGTAAACTTCCCCACAGAGCAGCAAGGGTTAGGGTATTTTTTGCCTTTTTATGTGGAAATCTTGTGAAACTTGCTGGAATTTGAACCCTCCTGTCTTTGCACTTCCATGGGGCAAGCAGCCCTTTGTGTAAGCTACAACTGTAGCAACTTCCAGGCGAGTGGATTGGATTCCCTAGTACTTTCGACTTTCTGTGAAGACAGTCAGAATTGGGAGCAATTTCTACTCATTTTGCTGTGGTATAAATGATGGTGCAGGCCAGTGGAAAAAATAAGTTAGATTGCTTACTTATGTTCGTAACAAGCACAATCAAGAATGCTTTAGACAATGTGGAGAAATAGCTGCATAATTAAATTGCTAAATTGCCAGCGTAATGGTCTGCATACTTTGGAGCCTGGCAAATCTTGTCTGAGAAGCTGGGTATCCTGACAGATTGATAAACCGTTTCTCTGGCAATATTTGCAGGTTGTACATGTTGCAGGTGCTGTGGGTTGTAGAAAAGTACACGTCTGCTTTCTTTATCGTCAGAGCAGAACCTTCGAGACCATATTAATGACTACGTGAACCATGGCTGCAGATTTTTAGGTCCAGAGCCAGAACCAAAACTGCACTAAGCTTGTCTAGTGCAAACAAAGGCAATATTTGGACCTGTTGTTGTGTACTCCTGCCTATGCATTGCAACACGTTGCTAATCCCTGTCTTCCTGCTTCTGTGCCAGGGTTCCCCCAGCAATACCCTTGGTCGGACTCCTTCCCGACACTCCAGCAGCAGAACCAGCCCCTTAACTTCACCTACCAACTGTTCCCATGGTGGACTGTCTCCAAGGTAATGCAGCAGGCTAATTAAACCACTTGCAAAATATTAAAGGATTTCAACACTGAGTGTGCATTTGCAGAATGTGACTCACTTTGAAAGCAAAAACAGGACCAAAAGTTTACAGTAGATTGCTCCAAAGAAACAGGGTGTGAGCATGATTATACATGATTGGTGATTGATTTCAGTGTTCCAGTCCTCATGTTATCTGTGTAATATGAATGTCTTCTCTTATAATACTGACTTTCTTTCATAAGTAGGCCTTCTCCAGAATTAGATTTGTGGGTTCAATAAAGGTAATACTGAATGGCAGCATTAGAAATGAGGTCTTGTTAAGGTTGCAAATATCGCAAAGTGTATGATGACTTTCAGGTCAAGGGTTTCAGCTTGTGTCTATTTTTTAGGTGTGCCCTGTTGATCAGTAATTCATCTGACTGTAGTACAGTGCTTGTGCTGCTGGGAGAAGTGCTGAATCTCCTGTTCCCCTCTTACACTTTGTGAGGGTGCAGAACAGGCAAAGGTGGCAGCTGTGTTTCAGTGCTGAATGCCTCTCAAATCACGCTCCTGGCTGCTCACCAGCAGAACACTGGTGTGATCCTTTGGGCAGCAGGTCTTGTCGCAACCAGGCGTTTCACTGAAGGTGCAGATGCTACTCTAGAATATATTGGTCGACGCCAAAACATTTTATTGGGCAAACATGGATTCTTGGATATTGGAATTGTATATATTTTGCACCATAAAAACTTAGAGCAGAGGAGATGGGAATTTAGATGGTATGCTCTGGGACCATAGAAAAATTGGAGGAAAGTATTAGGCTTTTACCTGGACAAGCTTTGATTCATGCTGGGAAAGCTTAAAAGCTCTTGCTTTTGTCTGCCTGCCCTCTCCATGGGAGGTCGCTTTCCTTTGTCATGGAAGAGACTTAGAAGGAAACATTTTGGATGAGAAGTGCAGTTTGTAGTCCATTTTAGTAATTTACACTGAAATCTGTTGATCACCCCTGTCATGACATGCGAAACCCTGTCTGGAGGGTTACTTAGAGATGTGAGTTCCCACGTGCCACGAAAAATACAGGCTTTTAGCCTTTAGTGAGTATGTGTACTAATCCAGCAGCATATGAGGAGCACATGGAGATTCCTGAGAAAATTTTGGGTATCTAAATACATCTTTGTGACCTCTAAATCTTCTGTAATCCAAAACTAGAGTGGGAGGTTGCAAGCCAAGGTTGAGATGTCTTATTATGAGTTTTTCAACAAAGATTTTGTTAAGGAATTAAGTTGTAAAATTTCAGGGGAATGGTTCCAACTCTTGCTTCCTTTTTGATTAGTTTGAGCATTGTTGCCCTGATGATGTCTGTCATGGGAGATTATAAACTTAGATAGCTCTCTGTGGTTATGTTGTGGCTTTGCTGGCCATGTTTACATGTGGCACTTACTTTATAAATCCATGAGCTTTTTACCATGCTTTTTAGCTTTGCCACTGGGTTACAACTGTGTTTTGCCACTTCACTCTCTGCTTTTCAATTTGTCTTTGCATTCTCCTTACCTCTTGATGTCAGAATGCACGTATCAAAATATTGATTAAAGCATTCAGTGTATACTTAAAACAAAACTTGCATTTTGTTGTTGCTGTTGTTCTCGAGCATTTTGGGTTTAGTGTTTTTTTTGCCCTGTATGATATGTTCTCAAGGAATAGTTAGAGGGGGCATGTAATTGCAGAGCATTCTGCCATTAAGTTGTCAAGACCAAAAATGCTACTGATGCAATGGGCCAGGAACTTCCTTTAGAAAACAGTCATTCCTTCAGTTTTCTATGGAGTTCTTGGAGATGTTGATCCAAAAATTTAGGTGTCTTTTCAACAAGTATGTCCTGTTCCCTTGCTGGATTTAGTTATTCAAGAGTGATGTGTAAAAGTCATTCTTCTATGATAGGTGAAGGTGGAAGCTGTTGTAAAAGCCCTTTAAAATATTCAGGGGACAAGTTCTACTTTTTTTGGTGAGTGACCTCTAAGCAGTAACAGTAGCTGCAGATTTCTGCCATTTGTAGAAAAGGTGGTGGCAAGTACTGCACATCAGTGGCAGTAGCTTCTGATGCTCTGCTGGACCGCATCCTTCTTGAAAATGTCTTGTGTTTGAACCTGGTCCGGACTTGCAGAACAAAAGAGAATATAGCTCTGTTTCTGAAGAGTTCGTGTGGTCGACCTTCTTTCAGAAAAAAAGGCTTTGAAAGATGTGCTGACAGTTACAGGAAGAAGGGTACACTGTAGTATTGCAGTTGTTGGTATAGATGCTTGTGTCATGTTTCCATTACAAATGCTTGTCCTTTGCTGTTCATCGGTGGTGTAAAATGTTGCTTTTCTCTCTACAAACATGGAAAATAAGCACACCTGAGTCATTCTGATAGCAGTGTAAAAGGCTAAAGATTTCCCCAGTTTCTCTGTGTAGCTCTCCTCCAAAACTACGCTTGGCTTTATGTTTTTATGGAACCCGTTGCTAAGGGGCTGTACCAAGGTTGTGTATGCCCGTTGCTTCCTGGGGTGCTGCATGTGCAGACCTTGCCTCGTACAGGCAGCCTGAGTGCAGTCAGTTGAAGGATTATGTCCAATTCTTAATGCCAACTTTGGTTTTGAGGATTATAATTTCCTTTGAATTTGTTCTTGATGGACAGATTGGAGGAGTAGTCATACCTAAAGACATATACCTTTGGGGCTGGGATATGTGTAGAAAGGATAGGTTGGGTCCTGTAGGAATATAAAAATGCTGCTAAGCGTAGCTGCTCTCCCATATTACTATTTGTGGACTATATCCTCAATATTAATCAGCAAGGCTTTCTATAGTATATATGTATGCCATGCCCTTAGGTCACATTACTTCTCCCATATTATTGCCATCACAACTGAATTCCAGATGACTAATTTTTTCCTTTTTTTGTGTGTGTGTATTTGTGCGTACGTGTATTTGAGCTCTCTGGATAGATTTTCAATGTTTTGGCTGAACTGGACATTGCTGATTCAAACAGTTGACTTACCTATCCACATGATAACAAGTGTCCCCTGATGATAGTGTCTTCAGAAGGGCAATGTGCTTTCAGGGCTTTGGGCAGAGTCCTTCCTTCCGCTTTCATTTGCTCCATCCAGTTCCCCTTCATGACCACTAGAACATATCCACTGCATCTGTGAGTTCTCCATTTGTACTTCCTTTTTTTGTCGTGACAGTCTTAGTTTTTTGGGATTGGAGCTGTGGGAGAAAGAGGTGTTTTCTGAAGAAGAAAAGCAGGGGAGGGCACTTGGGAAGACTGAAAATAATAGGGAAAACCCCAGACATCTGACTGAGAGGAAAGAGTGTTTCCTGGGCAATGCTCAGATGAATGGCTTGAGTTTGCGTTGCACAAAGGAAATCTGAGATTTAGTAAATGATGTAGTATGACAAAAAGGAAAATACTAAGTTGTGAAGTGCTCCAGCGTAAGAATACTGTTCTGAATAGCAAATGGACTTACGTAAACTCACAGTGTTACTTTCAGGCTCTAAATTTTCACCTAGAATTCTGTAGGAATATTTGAGGGAATATCAAATGAATAGGTTTGCCCTACTGCTTCTGCCTTCATAGCAGTAGTCCAGAAACCTGTGCATAGTTCCAGTTATTAAAAAAGATAGTGTAGTCTTTCAAAGATCTCTGGAGGAAATGCATCAAAATAAAAGGCTAACAATTTTATTTGGTTGTATAAGTTTACTTGCTTGTTTTTTCACTGACAATAGAAAATACAACTAAAAAATGGAATTTGACTCTCAGTATTAAGTTGAGCAAGGCAAGACATAGAAAAAGAATTAAAATAAGCCACCCACCTTACACAGTAAAGGACAAGCCTGCAGTTTGGTGGCCCATTTGCAGTTGGGTGAGACTAGCTGTGAGGCTTCTGATCAGCAATCTGGGTGTCCGGTGTATTTCCGTAATAGCTACATGTAATGGCTATGTGTTTGATTGCTGGTTAACAAGTGAATTTCTTGACACCACTCTTAATAAGAGTTTTCAACTGGATTTGCTGTTTGCACTGGAAAAATTGTTGACTTGTTTGCCGCTTCTGATCTTGCAATATCTTTCACTTGCATATATACAAATGTGACTTTCTGAGACAGTGTGCTTAAACTTAATAGAAACAAAGCAGTGTCCAGAATACTCTCCCAGCTCAAGCATCTATATTCTTATTTAGAAGATGACTGTAAGAATCTGTGTATCATAAAGGGAACAGGACAAAAACAAACTTTAGATGAATTGGCACATGGATGGATGCCTCGACCCAAAGGTGCAGGATCAAACCAGACCCAAAGGGGCTTGTGGAAGTCTGATGAGAAATCTGAATCGACTTAGATGCTCGTGTCATCCAGTCTTTTCAGGTGTGTCTGCTGGGACCTGGACCAAGTCCCCAATTTACATGACGTTTACACTGTAGGCTGACTTTGACTCATGCATTTTTGGAGTCAGTTTGAAACCTGGTGAAGCAGGATCAGATCTTAAGCCCTGCAGAGGTTTGATGATTGTGTAGGGCCTTGTGCAGGCTCTTCTAGAGGCACCAGGAGCCAAATGTGACGTGCTACCTTTGAGTGTCTGAGAAAAAAATCAATTCCAATTTTCCTTTCTTCCAGGGAGATCCTGTTGCTTGCAAGTACCTGCTTAGAGTTTGAATAGTGATGTGTGGTCAGGGATTGTTTACTTGGAGCATTGTAAGAGTTTCAGAGGCTATATCCATCTGTAAAATTCACTGGTTAGTACAGGCAGGGACTACTTTTGTGTGAACCATATCATTGCGTTAGGAATAAAAGTGGAAATTAATAATGAAGGCAAAGCCAATGACTTGTGAGGCTCAATGGAGTATTCTTGTTTAATTTTGTTTCTATTAATTTTTTTTCTCTCTCTCCAAGGCAGCATGACAGCACTAAGCCACTCAGATTATAGTTTCTTTTTTTTTTCTCCCTCCCTCTCCTTTCTCTGTTTCTTCTCTCTTTCGTTTCTCCTCTGATCACGGCAGTCGGTTCTGGGGTTGGAGTGCAGATGGGCTGTCGAAGCACCCCCCTCCCCTTTCTCAGCCTAACTCCATCCCCACTGCTCCTTCCCACAAGACTTTCAGACGCTCTTACTCTCCCAGGTAACAAGCTACCTGTTAAACCAACTTGTCTGAGATGTCACAGTATTATTTACCTTTCACACTGTGAAATTTGTTCCAATGTGGGAAATGATCTGCGGAAGCTTTGGTTGGAAAAGGCAAAGAGATGATGATAGCTTTCAGAGAGCAGAGATGGCAGGCAGCCACTTGCTGCTTGGGGAAGATGCGGCATGCAAGTGGGGGGGGGGGAGGGGGAAGGAAAAAAAAAAGGGATTTTTCCAGACCCTTCCTCCCTGCCTGGTTCCTGAATGGGTGTATGTTTCACAGTTGGTTTCCAATGCAGAACACAGTTGCTGAGCACTTTTGGCAGGCACTGGTTGTGTTATGACAGCACAGGGAAGGTTGGCAAGTGGCACATGAGCACTTTCCAACAGGCAAGTGCAGCTCAGTAGTGATTTCGCATCTGCAGTTGTGAATATCCATAAGATGATGAGGATGAAGCTTGCATATATGATTTTACACAGTTCTTGCACAGTGTGATTGTGGAACATCTTGGAAAATTGTGGTATTTAAATTAAAATTGACCTTACCACAAGACCTGGGGGTTATTGATTGCTGATTTTGACATCTGTTCCTCCTCTGCCCTCGCATTTTGTTCTGGTCTGCGTACAGATCCTTAATCTGTATGCTGGACTAAAGCTGTGTATTGACTTTAATAAAAAACCCCTTCTGAATATAAATCTAATTTGTCAGACTGCTATGTTAAATTTATTTGAATTTTTAAGTTTATACCCTGACAACGTGTAGGTGTGATTTCTTGCTTGTTACCTGAGGAAGGACTGTATATAGACTTGTCTTGAAGCAAGACATTCCTAATGAAAAACTATTGAAGAAAAGCAAACAGATTGTTCTCTGAGGGCTCAAATCTGAGAATCTGTGATGTCTGAGAGAGAAAGTAGAATCCCATAGTCTGTACCTCTGTGAATACCTGCAGAATTAAAATGTGAAATCATGTTCTGACTCTTCTAGGACACTAAGACATCTGTGGAAGAGACCATGTTGATTTTTGGAGTCAAACTAGTAGGGAGTTTTTTTCCTCCGTTCATTACCTGACCCAAGGTTTGGAGTAATTTTGACATACATATTCCAGCCCAGAGCCTGAAAGTGCACGGGCGAGTTACTGTGTACTGCTTGAGGATGCTAAACTGCTGATTACTTACACGTACTTTGGATTGGAAAACTGAGTTTATAGTTTATGGAAGTAAATGTATTTCATGTCAGACTCGGAAAACTGCCAAAATTGTATCCTGATAAACTTGCAGAGAGTTGCATTGTTTTAGTGCAGCAGAAGATGGAAAATAATGTTGTGACATCCTAAACACTACTCATCTCTAACTCACTTCTTATTCATCCTGTGACTTTCCTCTAGTTTTCTGCATGGGTCTAATTTTTTTCCCGTTTTGTGCCTTTTTTTTTTTTTCCTGAAAGGTGGGTGTAGTTCCATTTTGTTTTTATTCCCCCCATCATGTTGTCTGTGAAGTATTCCAGTGCACATGCTGTCAGTAGACATGTGTGTTCACATGTAGATTTTCTGTTCATGTAGAGCACAGCCATACTGTGATCTCCTACACAGGCTTACACTTGACATACAAAATCAATTAGACTCTTTAGGTTTTTATTAAAATGTGGTATGTGCATTGATAAATGCATCGGCTCATTGTCTCTGAGAAACTGCCTTAGTCCTTTGGCATTGCAGAGTCTGTACTTTGATCTGTTCTTTGATAGCAGTGTAGGGCAAATCATCCTTGAGGAAAGCACAATGATTTTAGCAGAAGATTTAGTTTCGATATACCTGTGATTATTTCTCAGTTTTGCCGTGGATGTGGTTGTGTGACCTTTGGTAAGTCATGTCATCTCTTGATGTGGGTGTGTGGGTACGGTCACATGTATACCTTCTTGAATGTTGGTTTCATTGTTCATTTAAATATTGTATGAAGAACCCCTTAAGATCTACAGATTAAATGTGCTTGAGCTCAAAAAAAATTTTTTTGAAGATCCTATGAAACAAAGGTATTTCTACCCTGCCTGATGCTTATAAAGAATCTAAAAACTGCCTTCACTTTTGTCTGGAAGGCCGTCGCAGTACGTTAGTGTCATTCAGTTGTCTGAAAAGTCCTAAACACTTTGACTTCTGTAGGTTTATAAACAGTTTTCGTTTCCTGATCTTGGTCTTTAAGTGGTTTCTCTTTCTTTCTGGCCTGACAGGCACTGCTTAAACTTGAGGTGGTGTTCTTTGATTTCTTTGCCAGGATACATGGCACTGGTGCTTGTGTGAGTGTGGTGTGAGTGTGTTGCTTGGGAGCCAGGGGTTGTGGTTATTTTCAGTATGTTAATCCCAAAGGAATCGGGCAGCACCAATCTTATCCTCTGTCTGAAGTTCCTGAGCTTCTTCCAGAAAAAAACCCCGGTGGTTCTAGATATTTAACATCCTACTTAGAGTTCTATTAAAAATAATAGTTGTGTACCCAGGGTTCAGAAGGAGTTTTCTGTACTTTATGATTTTTTTCCCACCAACCTCACAGGGAATCTTTCTTTTGTGGAAAAGGAGCACAACTCTTTGTTCAGCCATCCTCCTCCAAGCCCATCCTGTCATCCTTCCCAACTGTTAAGAAATAGTAATTCAGCCCTGTAGGGAGCCATTTCTTACCATTTATTGACAAACAACTTGATGTAAATGTCTCAAATTCTTTTGGTTTCTTTGCTTCTGGCTCTACTAAGATCCAAGACTCCACCAGAGAAATTGTTCTCAGTTACTGGGTCTCTTCATTAAATCTCTCTTGGAAAACTGATTGTCATGCGAACTCAGCTTCTCCTGGATAGAGCAAAGCCCTGCCAGTAGTGCCTTTTCATTTTCTCCAACCTTGTAGAAGCTTCTCTTCTTAACCACATTTTTTCATCTCATCTGCTCTTGCATGCCAGGCATTTTTTCATGGAACTTAATTTTTGATAACTCCTAAAGGAATCCTAAAATTTGCGTGGCTTTATGCTGCTGAGCAATTTGAGGAACAGACAAGACTGCAAGAAAGCATCAAGTTTGAGTGAGAGAATTCCCAAACTTAGGCTCAATATTGAAATGCATCTGTTATCAAGGCATCACGCAAGTGGTTTTGGTTTTACTACTCTATAAATGAAAGTGGGACATGTTAGACTAAGGTTTATGTCAAGATACATTTTCCTTTCCATTTAATTCTGTCACGTTTGAATCCATTGATAGAATATATTTGATATATTATGAAACTTAAATTTCACTGATTTCATTTTCACCAGCTGTCACAACACTTTGAGTTCTCATAGTGATTGATTTTCTTCGTTTTCCTTTTTAAATAACACCATTACCATGCTGGGGACAGGTTTTCTTTGCTTTACAGAAGCTGTGGAATGTAACAAACAGTGGACCTGTTTTCCCCTCACAGCAATGTAACATCACTGATTTCAGTGGAGCTTCTCCTAGATTTAGCCCCGTTTGACAGGAGACTCAGACCCAAAGTCTGCTTTGGTCCCATCGATGTTTTGTTATAAGTCACTGTTAGAAGGAGCATGCCAAACCATCTGTCTCCAACTTGGCATTGTTTTTGTTGACAATCAAAAGCGGATTCCAATTTCATATGTAACATTTCATATACGTTTGGTCTTTAGTATGCTGGATTATGACACGGAGAACCTAAACTCTGATGAAATCTACAGCTCTCTTCGTGGAGTCACAGAAGCGATTGAAAAATTCAGTTTCCGTAGTCAAGAGGACCTGAATGAGCCGATTAAACGTGATGGAAAGAAAGACTGTGACATTGTAAGTATTTGATTGATTAATGTCCCCAGATAGGTGGAACTTCAAAACATTGTGTTCAGACCTGGCTCTGGATTGTTAGTGTACAAAATCCAGTCATTCCTGCTGTATTCTTAGAAGTGTCTTCAGCTTATTGGTTGCTAACTTCTTATACCTAAATTATGGGGTCCCGCTAACGCTCCCTTCGAAGTCTAGCCTCCTATGAAATGTGCTCACTGGGCTTCTGTGGGTGTCCTATGTATGAAGGAACAGAACTAGCGTTCCTCAGGCTCAGTGGTGGCTTTTTCATGGGGTGTTGTAGTCAGGTCTGTAACGGGAAGTGTTAGCTCTTAAAATGCATGGGTGGTTTCCCTCACAGGCTTATTACTTCATATGTAGGAAGGACCAGTAATCACTCTGACCACACAACTCGTTTGGTACCTTATGCTGTGTGAACAGTTACAGAATTCTGCCACGTGAGATGCCATCTGTTTTAATTAAATACATGGACTTTAGAATTTACAGGAATCTTAAGCGATGGTCTGTATGGGTCCCTTCCAACTTGAGATGTTCTATGACAGTTTTGCATCCTATCTGGATGAACAAGTTAGCAGATTAAGTTAGCTTTCAAAACTAAAAATTCTTGGTCCAAGATTTTCCTTCAGGAACCTTTTATTGTTCATTTCATCGTTGAGTCTCCTCTGTCAGTGGGTTGCGAAGTTCCCCAAGGAGCGTGTTGCTTTTGCTTCCTTTCCTTTTCTTAGCAAATTGGTACTGCTCCAGAGCTTATGATCTTTGCCAGCTTGTGCAGTTTTAGCAATGTTAACTTTACATTTAGGAATGCTAGCATAGCTTTTTGCCCTATGATCATGAGATCTTTTTGGAATAGTTGAAGTTATATATGGGAAAGAGGTGGTAATCTTAAGTTTTACTCAAGTATTATGTACGTGTAAACAATTCTGTGCCTCTTCATGTTGGTTGATGAACTCCAGAAAAGCTACATTCATCCACAGAATTTGAGTGGTCTTTTCTTTCTCTCTGTTTGATCCCCCAGGTGTCTCGAGATGGTGGCCTTGCTGTGCCTACCGGTGATGTCCGTGGAAGCAGTGACATTGTGGAAGGTGGACGGATGGCTCTGGATAACAAAACCTCCCTACTTAACACCCAGCCTCCCCGCACCTTTTCGGGGCCACGTGCTCGAGAATATAACCCCTATCCTTATGCTGACACAATTAACACTTACGACAAAACTGCCCTGAAGGAAGCAGTGTTTGATGATGACATGGATCAGCTTCGGGACGGTTTGTATCAGCGTATCTTGTAATTCTGCAGGCAGCTTTCTCTGTTTCTGATATATTTGTGTATGGGTAGTGCTCTCAGATACATGCCTGCCCATGCATATGTTGTGTATTAATTTGCATCTGAGTTGAGTATGAAATGCTCTTTGTTCCCATGTACCAGCAGAACCTGATCTGTGGCTATTGAGAAAATGTTATACTGCAATTTTAATTTTTGTTTGCCTAGAGTTTCCCTCAGACTTGTCCCTTAAGCATCTAAATGCATCCATAGGGACGCTATTTTGGGGACCTCCTACTCTTTATGACTGAAAAATCTCAATAGCTTGTTGTTACTGAACATTTAGCTTCACTTCAGTGATGCTACACCTTAGCTTTGTTATTCTGCAGTACGCTGATGAGTGACTGTACTTTGATCTGAAGGTCATTGTTTTGGGGGTGTGTGTCTGGGAAAAACTGCGGTAATTCTTATCTGGTAGAAGTAGTTACTGGAACTGGATGAAATTCAGTCGTCGTCCCTTCCTGGTTTGTTAGAAACGCTGTGCAGATTCATGAGCTGTGTTCTGAACTCAGGTGAAATTGTGGGCTAGTCAGATTCTCTTGGCTGCTTGGCTGAGACCACCTGGAATTTGGTGCTTTTTTGGGAGGTCCCTTGTTAAATGCACTTTGTTCTGTAGAGGGTTAGTAATCTCGGCAGCTTTGATCTTTCTCCCTGTTTCCCCAAATGATTTGCTGCCATTTGTCCTAGAAGTACCCATTGACCATTCAGATTTGGTGGCTGATCTTCTGAAGGAGCTCTCCAACCACAACGAGCGGGTGGAGGAGCGGAAAGGAGCTCTCTTGGAACTGCTCAAGATCACAAGGGAAGATAACCTTGGAGTTTGGGAGGAGCATTTCAAAACCATTCTGCTCTTGCTGCTGGAAACACTTGGAGACAAAGATGTGAGATGTAGAATTTTGTCTTAACTCTTCTGCACATTGCTTCATCTAGGGTTGTAGTTCCTAAACGCTAGTTTAAATGAAACCCGCTGCATTTGTACAGCATCTTGTCAGGGATGCTGCACTGCTCATTTTTTTTCCTTTTGAAGGTTGACAACTCTGCTTTTGTTTTCAGTGTGCTCAATGATGAAGTGTCCCAGTTTTCCTCCCTCTCTCTGGAGTGTTAGTGACAAATAACTAGGAAATTCAACTAGAATCAGAAAAGAATTTATCTTCTAATCTGGTGCAAAAACTATCAAGATTTCAAAAGCTGTTCCCTCCTGAGTTAGGATGAAGTTACCAGCTCTTAACTGTATCATACCCATTCCCACAAAAAAGAGAATGAAGGTACCCTAGAATAATTTAGGGTTTTTTTTCTCTGTGGTTTAAAGATCAAGGCTATTAGATCTCATGGGATGGGTCTCTCAATGTCATCAAGAACAAACTGCTTTTGTAGGGGATCTTGTTTTGAAGTATTAAAAATAAGCTGTGGTATTAGCACATCTTTGTATGTGATAGTTGATCAGAGTGGTAATTTACAGGCTGGACTTTTACTTTTTCCACTTGGGGCTACTTGTTCAGCTATTTGGGTAAAGGCTCAGCACCCTGCTGCACCTTCACATCAGAGCCATGCTCCACCTGAATGTTACAATATTTAGGCTTCAGAGCACTCAGTTCTTTTTTTTTTTTTTGTTTCATCTGATTCAAAATTCATTGTATTTCTTATATTCCTTGTAAAGTATGTGGCGCACACTCGGAAATACTAATTCTGAAGCAGTGTAGGTGGCTGACACTTTCTCAGTTGTTGTTTGTAGTATGAGCATGAGCTGCTCTAGTTGCACATGTGAATTGTGCTACTGCATGAATTTTGCAGATGAACAGTGAAGGACATGCTTTAAAGGCTGAGTATAGAGTAAAGTAAGTGTTCCTCTGCTGAAATGATAGAATCTATTTGGAGTGGCCACAGGCCAAAAGCTTAATATAACAGTTGTGAAACTGAAGCAGGTGTTACAAATCCATTCTGGTAATGATCTTTTGACAGAAAGGATTAACACATAGGCCAGCGTTGACTACAATGACTTAACCGTTCTTGAAAATAATTTCCATAGGAGTTACAGGAAAAGAGTTGATATTTTTTTACTGCATTAGTACCTGAGAAACAGCTGTTCTGGATGGTTGTAGCTCAGTTTCCACAAAGCTAAGCAAAAGAGTAAGGGCAAAACAAATGTGATCTGAGCTTCTTTGTAGATTCATGTAATGCAAATGTCCTGCTTTGGGTACAAATTCGTATTTCATTGCCAAAAGAGGATAGAATTTTAACAAAGTCATGTCATTCTGATTCTTCCTTATATCTGTGAGAACAGTCATTTTCTGTGAAATTTTGTACAAAAGCAGGCAAGGAGACTTGATTCTGAATGTTAGTTATGGTGATAACACTGCTCACTCCACTGGAGCTGATAGAGCAATAGAAGATTTGATGTGGACATTTAGGGAGTCATGAGAATTTACTTCAAGCTGCAGTTTTGAGAACAGACTTTTTCTAATGTGGATTTCTCTTTTGACACAGCATTCAATAAGAGCCCTGGCGCTGAGAGTCCTGAGAGAGATCTTGCGGAACCAGCCTGCAAGGTTTAAGAACTATGCGGAGTTGACTATCATGAAAACACTGGAAGCACATAAGGATTCCCACAAGGAGGTGAGTCTTTCCGTGTTGCTACTGGGAGAGCAATATGGACCTGCTGAAGAAAAATAGGACCTGTGAGACTTAACGAGCAAACACATTGACCCATCTTGACAGCAGAATAAATTGGTATTAAGTCTCCCAAATATGAAGAGACAGGATTTTTACATGCTGAGCCAGGGAGGAAAAAAATTGAGACTGGCAGAGCTGTGTAAGTGGACTTGGAGCTATCTGGAATTGTAAGCCACTGTTCACCAGCTTCCCAGGATTTCTGTGCTCATTCTGGGAGAGGCTGAGACCCTGCAGTGGAAAAAGTGCATGTTTAATAATTTTGTGGAGCGCAGTGTGCTCCCTCTGTCTGTACAGGTGAGGGTAGGAAATGTACTGGAAAACACAAAGCCCATTCAAGCAGAATTTTGTTTGAAAACTGCTGAAATTGGGCCACACTGGAGAACTGGGAACTGGTGAGTAACAGGAGGAAATGGACAGAGGCCATGAAGCTGAAAAGAAGCTGGGTCAGAGGAAGAAGCAGAGGGAAGGGTGAATTGCATTCTCATTTTGTGGGAGAAGTCATGTGTAAAGCTGAAAGTACTCTTTTGGAGTAAAACAAAAATAAAGGGATGTGATGATAACATTTGAAGTAGATCGATTCAAATTACATTGAAAGTCAGTCTTTGTAGATTGACTTCCAACCTGCATCTTTTAATCTACCTTCTGTATGTTGCGAGAAAGTGCTGTGTGAATTTCTCTGTACGTCTGTGATGGCTTTATTATCAAAGTCCTTGCTTTGAAATCTAATACGCTTACTCTTCTCTGTAACAAGTTTGTCCTAAATTAGCAGTTTTAGGTATCTCCATCTGGAGAGCTTTGGCCATAAAAAAGATCATTGTATAGATCAGACAGCTCCAGAGTATTGTGTAACTGGCTCAAGGTTATGTTAGCTGTGTGTAGCAGAAACTTTACTGTTTAAAAACCAAAACAACAAAACAAAAGTAGGGAAAGAAACAAGCAAGATGGATTTCTCTAAAATTCAAAAGTAGAAAATGTTTAATCCTTTAGTGAATGAGGATTGCCATATTCTGCCTACCTTACTCTTCCTGATGTAGAGCCTTTGCACTCCTGTCATTTTCAGTTCAGAGTAATAAGAAGCAGTTGTAAATTGATTTCCCGATAAAGCAGTCGGACAAAACATTATGTTCTGAAGGAGTGCCTTTTATTGGCAGGTTTTCCTGGTTGCATACTTCTCAGCTCACCTTGACTCCGTGCCCTTTGTAGTTTTTGTCTGAGTGTCCTCCAAAGCTGCCATTTCTAGCAGGACCTTTCCAGATTGTCTCTGGCATTATTTTGAATGCCCCTCAGAATTCACTGTCCTCGTGGGACTGGTGGGTTTTATAGAAATCAAGAACAATGTTGAAGACATGACACTTTATACCTCTGTATTCCCTACACTATGTTCTTCATGCTTGTGGTGTGGTATGGTTCTTCAGAATTTGCATGAGGTGCCTCCTGAGGAAAAGTGGAGAAGAGTAAGTCTGCTGTAGAGAAAGCAAAGCTCAAGCTAGGAATGAAGACATGTGAGTTCTGGCACTTCTTTGTAGAAAAATAATTGAGCTGTGTTGCTATTAGCAGGTAGCTGCTGTGCTGTGCCTAGCACGGCTTTGATTTACAGTGGTTTTCTGTAACATCTTCATAATTTAAAGATACCATATTTGCAACTGCTGCACCTTGTCCCTAATCTGAATGAAGTAGATCCTGATGTTGTCTATTCATCTGTTCCATATGAGAAAGGCTTTGCTTTTTTAGCTTGAATGACTTCTTGGAGGACCAGATGTCTTCACTGGCTTCTTGAAAGTTTATGTTCAGCAGTTTGCCTTTGGGTGGCAGCTATCATAGGATGCTGCAGGTATATTTCTATTTTGCCGTCTGCTGCTAAAACAGTTGTGTGTGCACAGCTGTATTAAGTGGTGGCACTGGTGCTGGATTTTTTAATTTGCTGTATATGTTTTTCTGGTCCTTGTGATCCCTGTGTGGATGGGACTCGGAATCATGATGCAGCCCATGAAAGGCATCAGCTGTCTGTCAGTAGTTTGAAAATATCAGCATTCATGAAGGTAGGAAAGGTTTCCCAACCAGCACTCGGGTATCTGCATGAGCTAGGCTAAAGATATACCTGGGAATATGCTTTAAGGTATTTTTACCTGTTGCTGGGGCTTGCTAATTCAGTTAAGTCTGTGAAAAATTAACTGAGAGTCCATTTGGGCATGGCTCAATTGGTCAAACTCATAGCCCCGGACCAGCAGGTCACAAATTCCCATGCCGTGGTGGCCCTCCAGCTCGCTCTCACCACTGACTTAGCAGCACTGCTCTCTCCATGAGGGGTGGAGGAGCTGCCCTTTGACTTGATCCCACTGAGCAGGAGGTAAAGTGGAAAATTGCCAATTTGTGATTGAAGGGCACTTTCAAAGAATAGCTGAAGAAGGGAAGGGAAGGTCTGAGTGGTCTGTTTTCTTTTTCACTAAGTCAGAGCAATATTAAGGCAGTGGTGCACTGCCCTTAGACTGCATAAGATAAAATCATCTTCTGGAGTGTAAAAACTATTTCGAGGAAAGCTGCTATATAATTTGGTTGGGAAAGTGTTGATCCTTGCGCCAGTGATGCCCTGATAAAAATGTCACTCCAGGGTTTGTTGTGTTTCTGGGCTGCTTCTGCCTTGTAGAAGACAGGAGTGACCCTGGTTTATGGTTTGAGATCCTTTGGCATGCAACAGGCTGCCTAAATTAACAGAGAACAACTGTTTGACCGAGCTGTATCTGTTTGTCTGTCTTACCTGAGTTTTGTCTTCAGCACAGGGACTGCTAATTGCCCCAAGTTATCGCTCACGTTTTGTGTTACATATGTCCCAAGAGACTCGATCTAAAGTGACTGAGCAAAGCGAGTTTGAAGAGGAGCATGGTACAGAACTGTTAATCTTGGGTACTGTCTCTAAGAAATCATCATACTAAGAGGCAGTTCTTTGGAAATCAGGAAGGTTCATTTGTGTACCCAAATTCCAATATTGCTGCTCAGTTCAGTATGACCAGGAGGGACCAAACAACAGGTTATAACCGACACGTTCACCAACCAGCAGAGATCATCCCCTCCTCCAATTGAGTGCTGATATCTAGTTGAAGATTGTTTGAAACAAACAGGGTCTGTGCTTCTATTCCAGATTATATAATTGGAAGCAGTGTTAGGTTAGTGAGATATTTTGGGATGCCTGGATAACTGGCTGTTTTTCCAAGTCCGAGCAGAAGTTTTTAGACAGTTGGATCTTTGCCATGGCTTGAACTCTTCTGCCTACTGTTGCTGAAGGCGAGGTCTAGGATCAGCAGGGCAGGACAGCTGAGAGCACCACTTCTCTTCCTATGACACAGGGAAGGAAGACGGTACGTGCCGAGTCGCGCCTTGTTTTGAGTGCAGATGCAGGAGATTGGCAAAGCACAGACTTCAACGGGGCTTCTAAATTAACGTAACCCTAGGCTACAGACTAGAAGGCTCTGGGTTGAGATCTGTGTCTAGTTAGCATTTTTTAACTTCAGCCTGTTTTTATACTGTTTGTAGTATAACAGTCTATTCAATGCCGTTGATTTAATGGGGTTATGTGAAGAGTCAAGCCTGCTTCAGTCATAACTGTAAATATTTATGGGGGTTGACATGTAAATGCCTTTCACTTACTTTTGGAGCATTAGAACATAATTGAAATTGTGGATGGTATTAAATCTTGTTGATTTTTATCACTCTTTGTTTGGAGTTATTTGGAAGAGAACCATCTTTCTGTTGCCAATTAGTTAATATTAACTCATTTGTTCCAGTGTAGTTACTCACCCGTAACTAAGGAGAGATGCTGCCTGCTGACCCAATACCATTGATATGACATTGCTTCAGTTCACACCAGCAAAATGAGTATAAGTTCTTATTATTGAATATAGTAAAACAGAAATAGTTCATTAGCTTGGGAAATGCTTACAACATGAAAATCATAGGAAGTTAATTCCCTGCTTCGCTCTCTGCCACACAGTTTTTCTCTGCAGTTAGGTCTATAGAGATAGCTGATGTGTATTTGCTTTGCGTAGGGAAAGGATACCTACTTTTGGTCTTTTATTATCCAGAAGATCCATAAGCATAATCGGGGTGTAACATTCTTTGTTGTAACTCTCTAAAAGAGGGTGAAAAAGAAGAAATCACAACTATCGGTTAACTGTAGATGTTAACCACTGTCTCGCTGGGATGGTTTTAGACTGGTCTCTGACATTGACAAGGTGGTTTGTGACTGTCCACTGATGGTGGTATGATCTATGTAGTCTGCAAAATGTAGCTTACTAAAGAAGAAAAGCACTAAATGATCACAGTCTTTAAGGTTAATTGATACATAGTCCATGGTGGAAGCTGCCAAGTGCTGCAGCTTGGCAGTTGTTGGTGTTTTGTTGTATATGTTTATGTGCTTTTTTCTTATTCCCAACATGTTTCAAATACTTACTGCACAGGAGAAGCAGTCTAATCTACTTCATCTCCTCAGAGTCCCTTATAAAAATCACATTGTTTTTTCATCGCTTAGCACTCCCCATTGCTGAGTCCACTTCCTGCTTTGAGTCCAAGTTCTTAATTGTTTGTTCCTGTCTGGATCAGACTGAAAAGCCTTCAGGGATGGGAGTTTGCCCAGTTAGGTATTGGTAAACCTCCATCCCCTCCAGTGCAGATTATGCAGGCTTTAAGTAACCACCTCTAGATGGCAAAAATTGGGTCAGAAACATCGCCGCATGCCTTGTAAGCCCGAAAGCAAAACGTTATTCTCCTGCTTAGTAAACTTCTCTGGCACTCTACGGGCTTCATAATAGTGTACAAAGCCTCGTGAGTTTTCACTGGGGTTTACCTACACTGCCTCATCCTCTACGACTTTCTGCAGGGGTGGTGCAACTAGCAATTGTGGCAAAGTACTCCATCTTACAGTCCTACGCACAGCTCTCATGTAGGTATGCAGGTGCTGCTCTGCTGATATCCCAGCGTGTTACACCGATGCCCTATGCAGCCTATGAACCTGGCATGTTCTGCCTTAGGTGAGTCAGGACATGTAATTTTCTTAACTTATTTGCCCATAGTTTATGTCACTTCAAAGCAAAAATGAAACCTTCAAAACCCTTTAGAAAGCTGCTGCATACTGACCAAGAGCAGATTACCACAGACAAGCTGCTTCCTGCAGCCATCGGGCAGCAAGCAACATCTGTAATGTGCTGAGAGTAATAGCTGAGCAGAAGAAATTATGCAGAAGAAATGGGGTCTTGGTTCTGGCTGTCTTAAGCGATCAAGGTCCCGTGGCTGCAGTGCACTGTGAACCAAGTAAACAGTGGGACTTGTCATCCAAAGTTTGTCTAGCAAATTCTGTAGAACACTGATGCTGCCAGTGAGCTTTTCTGTGAAAAGGAAGGGATCTGTGGCAGGTGGCTGTTTGGATCACGCTGTTCTAATACTGCACATCAGCATATCCCCTCCCATTGAAATTGGAAAGCATTTCTTGTGCATGTTTGTGGGACCCCTAACCTGTTACTTTGAAGCTTACTCCTTTATAACATTAAGGAAGACATCGTTAGAGGTGAACAGCCTTACCTGTGCTTTGTGCTCGTGAAATGGCTCCTTCCCTAAAGCAAACTGGGTGGAAATACAACAACTTTTCTCTTTCGGGAGGCTCACTGAAAAGGTCTTTAATGCACTGCAGATATCTTTCAAGGAACCCACCAGCAAACACAGCTGATATTATGCCAGCAGAAGTCAGGCTGAATCTAGTCTCTAGCATGTAGAGAATAAGGTAAGCCTTTGGAAAGGAGAAAAACCTGCTTCTTTTAAGGCAAAGTGCTATCTTTTTGATCTGCATTCTTAGGCTACCTGCCCTGTGTTGAATAATGTCGAGCTATCCAGTTCAAGTCGTGGTTTGCTCTAAGCTTTTACTGGGAGGTATGTTTGTGACATACTTTATACAGAGCTTAGTGTCTGTGTTCTTAAAACACTGCAGGCGTGCTCTAGTCTTGCACATCTTGCTTCATAGCCACCCTTTTGAACTTGCTGCTTCCAATTGCCGTCATCATCTGATGGCTTTGCTAGTTTTCTTTCATATTTCTAAGATCACTGAGAATAATTATATTAGGTCAGACAAAAAGTTTGCTTCACTTGATACTCTACCTAACTGACTAGCAAGAAGCAACCATGCAATGATGCTTCCCTGTGGGTATCCTCCCTCCTTCCAGCTGTCTGAAGCTTACAGCCTTCCCAAGATAATGGTACTGTCTGCACCTCCATGTGTTTTGCCCTTTGTTTTTTCTTCAGTAAATCTGTCTAATTTTTAATCCTCTGGCACCAATGAGTTCTCCAGTCTGAGCATGTAGTGAACAGCACCCTTTCTTTTAATCAATTTTAAAGGATGCATTTCATGGCCACTACTTTTTTTTGGTGTCTGCTGTTTAGTATGAGCCATTCCTGTCACTTCCCATCATGTACCTGTTGATCTTGCCTCCGAAGACGGAAGATGTTGCTTGATGCTTGTTTCTCTCACTCCTTTTAAGGTTGTCTCACTCTGCTGGTCAGGTTAAAGCCCCGGTTAAAAAAGATACTTGATTTTTTGATATTGTATGGTATGTGTAATTTGCAAGACAGAAGTGTTATGCCTCATGGCAAAATATCTTTGCTAAACTCTGCTATAATTGTATGTTCTTGTTGCCAAATGACCTGGCAGTTTGTATCTTTTGATAATTCATTTTCCTCTGTGTGGGAATGCTGCTGCTTTCTCTGGCATTACCAGGCGAGCAGGACTCTAAGCTGCTGTGTAAGCATTCAGAGCCATGCTTTCCCTTGTGGGATGCAGAGTCAGTCTGGGTGGCTGAATGTTTTGTTCTGCCAGAGCCGAAGGAAAGACCTTTTGGTATGGTCTGGTATTTGCATTGCAGAACGGTGGCATTCAGCTTTCTGTGCCGGCGGGGATGAGCTTGTCTTTTTGGCTCACTCTCAGCTGGTATTGCCCTACCCCCTCCTACACCCTGTCCCCTGCCTGTCCTTTCCAAGGGAGCCAGGGCCTGGAGCTAGTTACCTGCAGAGGCTCTGATTCAAGCAAACGTGTAAGCACATGCTTGAATTTCATTGTCAATGAGACTTCAGCTGTTATTAAAGGTAAACATAAGCTTAGGGGTTTTGCTGTAGTGTGGCTTAGATGCAGATGTTGTCTGCCAGATGTGCTCTTGGAAGACTTGGAATTCTCCAGTCTCCCTGGTGTTGTCACATTTACAAGCTAATATCAGCAGGAAGCATACTGGACATATGTAATACAGCCCTCTGTATTCAGAGGGAGGACAATTCAGGGAGAAATGATGTGAAATACTCAACTGCTGTGTAAATGTAGCCAGATCCTTGCTAGAAATGGGCAGCTTTGCTGAAAAGAGGATTTGCAGGGACATAAATAAATCCTGCACCTTCACAACTTTTCTTGCTGACCATATGATGTGCAATATATGTATGACCGTTGTTGCTATTTGAACCCTCGCTTGTTTTGTGAAAAATTACAACTGTCTTAACTCCTTGTGCTTGCAATTGGTTAATAGACTTTTAAAAAACGGTTTTCTCTCATGCACTTGCCTCGTACCTGCAACTTGATGTGCATGGTAACCTGTATGCAAATAGGATGAATTTTTACCTACGCTACTGTTTGGAGTTTACAGTAGTATATTTGAGATCAGAGTCTGTCCATAGATGCATACTGTACATACTGTAATAGTGTTGCTTTCTTATCAAGTAGGATGCCAAGGGGTTTTAAGGTCTTAAAAAAAAATTAAACTTTTTTTTTGTTTTAGTGAGTCGTGATACATGTGCAAGCTTTTCTTTCAGAGGGTGTGTGAAAACATTTATTAACAGTATCTGGGATTTTGCTTTGCAACATCTCCAAGCAGCCTGTGTCCAAATAGTTAGAGTTGGGGTTTTTTTAGCTAGTGACTTGCTTGTGAATGTTGTTAAACTCATTACAAGATATCTGGACTCTCTGTAAGCCTACTGCATTGTTTGTGGAAAGCTTGATGGTAGCAGCGTTTCAGCACTGGGAAAGCAAATGTCAAAAGCTGTGGTGCCAAGAAGGAATTCCTTTAAAGGAGACCTCCTGGGAGCTCCTGACTTCATCCATGCCAGCAATTCAACACCGTGGTACCAAAGCATGGCATTAGGTTTCCTTTAACTAGGGTGTTCCTCTCCTTTCCCAACAAAATCACGTGGTACTAGCTTAGAAGCAAGCACTAGCTTATGTGGAAAAAAATAAACTTTCCTGCTTCTCATGTGAAATTGAAGAGGAATTAGGAAAGAAATAGCTGGAAGAGGGAAAATTTGCTAGAAGTGGGAAAACAAGCATTCTGTTCTGCTTGGTTACTCATTCACAGATCTTTCAGGATGAAATTCTTTGAATATTGACCACATTGTGGATTACCATTCTTCTTGGAATATGTTTTAGTATTGTAATTAAATGCTGAGAAAGGTCTGAAGTAGATGGAGCAGTTTGACAGCTTTTCTTCTGTAAATACGGCACTGATACAGAAGCGGTCAAGGTCTCAGGTCTGCTTCACCATCCTGCCTGTACCTTGCCTGCATGCAATACTCGTACTACATGTAGTATCTGAGAACACATTCACTGTTGGGTTTTCTTTAGAGAATGCCAGGTGGTGGAGTTTTACTGTTATTTCCTGGGGATATAGGTATCTTGTGGTCATTCCTGTTTCAGGGGCGTAGCTGTCAGCATGAGTGGAAGATTAATGATAACCGTGTGGCTGTGATGCTAAGACTGTGGGTGAAGCAGGCTTTGTAGATGGAGGTGATCTCTTCTGGTCACTATTCATTGCTGCGATCTTAAAAATCAGTTAAAACTTTCTGGAAAATGTTTTGTAGTCCAGGTAGGGAGACATTCTTGTCCTAGTAAGGACTGAGATAAACTTCCAGATACTCCTGGCTCATGCATTATCCACAGTAGTTACTTAAAAATAATGAAAGCTCACTTTCAGTCTTTTCTAGAACTACATCTCTCCATGGGTTGCCTTAGTCAAATAGAAATCCTTGAGTCTGATACCATGACAGTGTGTGGAAGAGGGGAACAAGGAGAATCCAGCAGCTATGGCTTCAGTCAAAGTGATGGGAGACCTGTGGTTTGATTTATTTGCTTTTTTGTGGATTGCCTTGCACAGATTTCCTAGTGCTGGTTTCAAAGCATTGACCTCAGACAACCTGAGGTAGTTGAGCTTTGGGATGAGTTGGAGAACTGGGGCTAGGCATCTGAGCTTCCTGCGCAGTCACGAAAGAGGGGGTGCCTTGAAAGGCTGTATGAACGCTCCTGGGCTCAGTTAGGGGCTAGCTGGGAGATCCTAAGCATGAGGATTTGTGAATGCTTCTTTCTTCTTAGAGTTGAGGTGTCGGATTTAAGTCTCTGTCCACTCAGGATTTTACCCTGCTTTAAAAGTAAGCCCTGAGAAGAGGGGAGTGAGAAAAAATGAGCGAAAGCATCCTCCATCTTTTGTGCTGAAAGAGGAACATGGGAAGCAAAGAGTGTGTGATTTGTGGCCAGTAAGCGTGCAACCAAGGGGAAGCTTCATTTTGTTGCCTGGCAATTAGCACAGACACTTGAAAAAAGAAAACCTGCCTTCCCAGCCTGTTTTTTTATCCAATTACTGCAGAATGCAAAATGAATAAACTCTCATGGGAGGAGAGACCAGAATCGGGTCTTTCCTCTTTCAGCTAGCTGTCCTACCTGCTGGGGAAGAGTGTGAAAGTTGTGAATTCGCCTTCCCTTAGAGAAAGAGTGGTATTGAATTTAGATTCTCCCTGGTTTTGCGTGACTGCTTTACAGCGTAGGCTAGCTGCAAAAGGTGCATGCTATCAGTGTTTCCACTTGTTCTTTCTCCCATGTTTTATAGTGACCCCAGTGCTGCCTTAATGGGTTAGATGTGCTCAGAGCACAGCTGCCTGGTCAGGGAAACCCTAAAGCCTGTTCTGTGTCTGTAGCCTGGTTTGATTACAGCATAGTTCACCTGGGCAATGACAGGACACATCTGTGTAGGTATGGGTGTCTCAGCTTGGGCACCCACGCGCTTGGGTGAGATGCTTACTGAGAGGTGCAATGGTGTCATTCATTATAATGTTTAAGGAGAGAATTTTTGTATGAAGTCTAAGCTGGTGGAATTGGGTTCTTTGGCAGTGGCTGGAGAGATGTCATCTTCCTGCCTCTCCTAGGATGGGAGTACCTATCTATCTTGGTTGACAGATGATTCTTTTAAACTAACCACAGCTTTGACACAGTTACATTAGGTAGGATGGACTTCTTACTACTGGCTGGAACAAAGATGTCACTGGAGGCAAAGGATGTGAATTCTCAGTCAGTCGTGTCTTGACAGAGCCTCCTGCAGATTTGTTAATGAATATCCCCAAGCATTTCCTGGCAGTCGTTCCTAGTACACACCAGTGGTGTTGGCTGTGAATTGTGACCTCGTTAACATAAAGGTTTGCTCTGCTTTCATTCCAGGTTGTCAGAGCTGCTGAAGAAGCTGCTTCCACCTTGGCAAGTTCCATCCACCCTGAGCAATGCATCAAGGTGCTTTGCCCCATCATTCAGACTGCAGATTATCCAATTAATTTAGCTGCCATCAAAATGCAGACGAAAGTCATTGAGAGGATTTCCAAGGAATCGTTGCATCAGCTCCTTCCTGATATCATTCCTGGATTGTTACAGGTACAGAATCACATGTCACAAATGCTCCTGAGCACAAACCACCACTGAGTAATTTGTGAGATCTGTGACCTAAGAGAGAATGGTGGACCCTCTGGGGCCACATTTTGGTAAATCCCTCTAGGATTTTCTGTTTGGGCTTTTGATGATTTTATTGTTAAAGGCAAAGAAAACTCAGATTTTTATGTGTATGTTCCACAATTAGACACCTTGGCCTGACTCCTAGATAAGCTGGTAGCAGCTGTGTAATAAATTTTAGTAGGAATTAGCCACATCTTCTGCTCTCTTAGTACATCCTAAACAATATATCTTGCAGCCTCCTTTAATTTGGCTGAGCTGTTCTTTGCTTTGATTGTACTTGGCACTTGGCACTTGAATTTGAATCCTAGCAGGCAGGCTGGTTCTTTCCTCTCTGAAATCAGGACCAAACTACTTGCTGACTTCATTCAGCCTTTCATAACCCTCTCAGGCTGGGTGGGGAGCTGTGTTTTTCCCAGTGCTAAGGCTTGCTCTTGCATTGTGAATTTAGCTTTCAGCACTGGCTGTAGCAGTGTTGTCTTCTGTTTCTCTGCACAAGCAGCTGGTAGTGCCAGCGGCTGGGATGAGGCTGCAAGCAAGAAGGAAACGAGGGGAAATAGCAGCAATGAAGGAGGAGGAACATGTGTGTGTTCACTGGGGAGAGATCGTGACAGGAACAAATCAGTCAATGTGAAAGGGAGGACATGTTTGGGTGGGTAAGACTTCGGTGGAGAACTGGGATAAAGAAGCCTCCTCATTGTGAGCATTAAAAGTTGCACAAGAGCAAAGTCAGAAATTTCCCTTGTGCATCCTAGCGTTCATCCCAGCTTTGTAGTGTCAGCTCTGGAAGTTCTTTTCTTAAATCAGCTTCTGGGAATCGGACAATTCTGTATTGATCCCAACTTGTAAAAAGCTTTTAGCCATGATTGTTGGAGACAACAATCTGAACAGTGGAGCTTCAATGCACTGGAAGAGTTTGGAAGCAGCATGCCTTTAAAAACGCAGTTATACTTGTTTTATTAGTTGCTTCCGTGTCTTAAAATGGATCTTGTTTCAGAGCCTAGTTTGCCAGTGATATTTCTTCACCTTAGAAACTCATAGTGATCACAAGAATCTACTCCTCACGTTTGGGATGTATTTGGGGATCCTTCTGGCTGAAGGAATGTGTGCAGAGGGAGTCACCCGTGTGCTTGTTTACCGTGCCGAGGGCACTGGCAGAGTGGTGAAGAGGAGGCGAGGAGCGTTGGGCAAGAGCAGCGTGAGCACAAGCGTGCAGCTTGACAGCCAGGGGCAGGATCCCCGTGGACAGATGAGGATCTCCATGCAAAAACAGGGTTTTGGCTGGGGAGAGTCACGGTGCTTGCTCTGGTCCCGGTGTGGAGCCCTGGCTCCCATGGAGCTGGGGGGATAAAGCTGGGCCGTGAGACACTCTCCCATGCTCTGCATCTCAGTACTCTCAGGCCGAAGGGAACTTTGAGCCCATACCCTCTCCTGATCAAGTGCTCTGACTGTTGGGCTCTGTTATTAAATGCCTGGAGAAGAAGCAGCTGCTGCCTTGCAAGCACGTTGGCAGAGGGAGAGGTGGGGTGATGGTCCCACTGGTGTGTACAAGGCACCAGCCCAGTGCCTGCCAGGACACAGCCCTCTGCACCGCATGGACCTGCCTGCCCCCACAGGAGCGATTTGGGATGCACACGAGCGAAATGCCAGGCCCATAGGGAAACCTGAGGTCAAGCAGAGGCGTCTGATGAGTTCAGGGTCCTTTGGGCTGGGACCCGCAGAGACACCCCTGTGTCCCAGCTGTCCTCCCAGCAGTGGGTTGTGTCTCTGTGGGTGGGTGTTCCCCTGCTGTGGGCCTGGGCTCAGCCTTTTTTCCACCTCACTCCTCAAATAGCTTGGTGTTTCTCAGAGCTCACCTAGGTCTGCTTTTCAAGATCAGTACTCTTTAGGATTCAGACTGTCATTTTAGACTGTACTTTGTCTCCGCAACTGCATCCCTGCTCCCAGCTTTCCCGGCAGAGGTCACCCTGCATCCGGAGGAGCCAGGGTCCAGCAGGCTGAAGTGATGTCTGCATTCCTCATGAGATGGCTGCTTAGTGATGAATCACTGCCTGAGTACAGGACTGATGTCACCAGTTGCTGAGTGACCTGGTGGCTAGCTCGAGCTCCCCTGAAGCTGCCAGAGATCCAGCACACCTACAGGGATCTTTCAACACTTTCTTTTCTGTGGTATTTCCTACCTGATAAATAATCAAGAAGCTCCAGGTTACAGAGGCAGTTCGGTGTGCAGCGCCGTGTTTAAGACTTTTCTGAAGGCAAGCTGGGAGCACGAGGACTCCTCTCCAAGAAGTCCTGACCATCCAGGAGAGCATATGGCCATCTGAACTGGACACAGGAGTGTGTATATTTGATAAGAGTCCTAAGCTCGTGTTGAGAAACTATGTGTTCTTGCTTAATGCTATAGACAAGTTATTAAATAACTTGTAACGTGATATTAATAACCAATAATATAAGGAACAAAGAGGATGTAGGTGGGTGAATAGTATTCTCTCGCTCTGAGTATTCAGGCTGCAAACTGTTGCGTCAAGCAGGGCCTTTCGGTTGATCTGTCAGGTCAGCCAAATTTGTAAAATGTTCATCAGCTTTCTAGTATATTGCTCTAGAAAGATGTTGCCAAGTGCTGTTTGACTTCTGACCTTTTTTTCTTGTTTCCTAGGGTTATGATAATACAGAGAGCAGTGTCCGTAAAGCTAGTGTATTTTGCCTAGTGGCAATTTATTCAGTAATTGGAGAAGAACTGAAACCTCATCTTGCACAGCTCACGGGAAGCAAGGTACAAGAGTGATGTGTCTCTGGGGTTTTGATAATAGCCAGCTGAACGGTTTGCACTACTAGCAGCAAGACCAGTGGCTTCACGGTAGTTCTGTGTCAAGTTCTCTGTACACTGTTAAATCCTATCTCACCCTGCCAAACACCAGTAGGACAGCATAGCACTTGCTCAGCGGTATGAGCATTTGAAATCCCACTAAGAAAATTTTGATGGGGTTCAGAGATTGGTTTCCTGATGTATTTGATCCTGTGTAACTGCGAGCTGCCGCTGCCTGGGTCCTTCCTGCTACAGCCATGTTTACCTTGCCCCTTCAGCATTGCATCCAGGAAGGTGACCGTGCAGGCAGTTGGATCAGCTAGATGCTCTGGCTGAAAACCAGATCTGCGATACAAATTAATTAGTTTTCAGTCCTCTCTGCGACTGCACAGGCAATCTGGTGCAAAGAGTGGTGGGAATGCATGGCTGGCATGTGTGGGAGAGCGGGTTCTCTCAGCAGCAGGTTGTGATAGAAATGCAGGTAAACCTTCACTTTTAATAGCACGGCAGGTGTGTCACTTTCCTTCTGGGACACCAGCAAGCACAAGTGACCCTTCAAAGGTCTTTGTGCCCTGGAGTCAGGTTAGCAGCAAAACTCAAATTCTGACCTGATACTACAAGGGAAGCCAAGTCCTTAATTCAGCTCTGTCCTTCAGACAAGAGCTGGCAGTTTGTCTTGAAGCAGGCAGTGTTTGTTTGATTGATTGCTTTTCAGAGCTGCCTAGGCAATTGTCACAAAATTTCTTCTCCTGAGGTCATCGTACCCAAGATTTCTAGGCAATTTTACGATGAATTCTGCATTTTTGTTTCTGAAATAGATCTCTGCATGTGAATAGTTACTTAGTTCAGAAGGCTTTGTTCTGTTGTTTTGAGGCAGTAATTTCTTTCCTGGGTAGGAAGTGTGGTGTAGGCCAAAACAACCTGAGAGTGAAGTTGGATTTTGTTTCTGAATTGGGTTGCCTTGTCCTTTAACAAATTACTTGTGCCTTCAAATTGCTCTGGAAAGAGACAGCTATGGGTGCTGAGGTTTACCTCATTATATTTGGGCAGTTAGGAAATCCCCCTATAAAAAGTTGCAGAAACTTTATTATGCCAGTATCCTAGGTGCCACGGACTTACTGTACCACATAGCTAACTATAAACATGTGAGTAATTCTGGGTTTACGCAGACTGCCTGCATGTTTAAAGTTAAATGTGTGCATGAGTCATTGCAGGATCTGGAGCTAAGGTGGTAAGGCAAAAAAAAACCCAAACCCATGTAAAGGAAGCGTATGCAGTCTAATAGCTGCATTTTCACTAGACGTACCAAGTTAGTGAAGATATTTAAGTGTCATTGAAAATGAATGTTTTGTAAAGCATGGAGAGTTCAGGCTGTTTCCTAGGAGGGACCGTGGCTCTTGGACTGCCGGTGTGCCTGCAGCCCTACTGACCTCTGTGGGAATCTTGCTTGCCCAGAGCAGGCTGCAGGACTGAGATCTGTGAACTGATGGCTGCTGAAGTGAAATACAAGAGGTTTTCCTAAATCACTTAAATCTGTCTGTAACTTCAGTGGAACTAGGCATACCCTCCTGCATCTGTCCATTCCGACATACGCTGAGCTTTGCTTCTGCTTTTCCTCCAGAGAGCCCAGCATCAGCTCGCTCAAAACTTAAGTTCACCACAGAATGCAAGTTTTAAGATTTGCAGATGACTTTTGTCTGCCTGTTTTTCCCAGCATCTTGTTCTGATGTTTGTTTGTTCCTTTCAGATGAAGCTACTAAACTTGTACATAAAGAGGGCCCAGACCACGAACAGCAACAGCAGTTCCTCTTCAGATGTTTCAACGCACAGTTAATGGAGATATGTGGACATATGTGTAGACTTAGAAGCAATCAACGGTGCCTCTCAGAGACCTTTCTGCTACTCTTCACTGGCACGCTCCATCAGCTCAAGGAGGCCATGCAGATATTTATTGCAATCAGTATTTTAGTCCCTTAAAAGCTTTTATGTAGAATCTTACTGGTATTGAATGTAAAGGAAACAAGGTCTGTGTTGCAGTCTTCATTAAAAGTGAACAACAGAAAGCCATACTTAAACATATTCGTATAGCCTGCTGAAATCTCAGAAATATGTTTAGGTTAGTGTTCTAAAACTGAGTCCAAGAACCCGGACACATGTAAAGGTCAAACAAATCGTTTTTCTTTAGTTCATACCCGGTTTTGGTTTCTGTGTGCTAGTTACCTGCTCTCTCCCTGCAGCTGCAGCCATGCTGGCTAGGTTCTCTTCTTATTACAAGTCCTGTGGTCCTGTTTGTACTCCCTGTTGCAGCTTGTCTAATGTGCAGGGCTCTCTGTGGGGAGGTCTTTGTGGATGTGGCTGTGATTCCAGCCTCGGATGCTTTAATACTGAGAGGTATCAAAGTGAGTAATGAAAAAGTAGTTTCTTCTTAAACATCTGAGGTTTTGTACATAGTTCTTCTGACAGACCTCCGATGGGCTGACTTCTCTGTAACTGCTCTCCATCCAGCTGGGCTTTTGCTCCTTTCATTGACCGTGTAAATATTTCTCCCCTCCTAACACATTCAGTTCTTTCATATACTCGAGACTCTCCAGGTTACTTGTTACTCCCTAAAGGGAACCTGGGACCCAATTCTGGGATTGATGCCTGCGAATGGGACACTGGGTGGGTGCTGGAGTGGCCGCTGAGTGTGTCCACAGGTGGGCAGTGGCAGCTGGCAGGGCTGTGTCTCAGTGCTGCCTTGAAAGGCTAGCTGCATTTTTCTTGAGAAGTCTGTAGCTGATCTGCTGCTCTGACCTGGCCCACTGGTGGCTTTGTCCCCAGAACTCCTTTGGGCTTTGGGTAAAATTTTCATCCCAGAGGGCAGAAACGGTGTCTGAAAGAGAACAGAAAGACCCCATGGAAGCACCTGCTGAGCCAGCTGGGACAGTGCTGGTTGCCTGCCACAGCTCCTCCTGTGCCTGAAGAGCCTGCAGTGCTGTTACCTGCCTTTAGAAACCTCCTCCTTCCTGGCCAGCCTCACCGCAGCCCTGCGTGGTGCCCTGCGTTTCGGAGGGGTGCGGAAGGCCCTTGCTGGGCTCCGCTCTCAGCAGGGTACTCTGGGTGAGGGTGCAGCAGGGCAAATCCTTTGGTGGCCTGATGACACAGACCAAGTCAGAGCCAAACCAGCTGCAGTCAAACACCCCACAGCACCTTCTCCCACAGGGCGACCATTCTGTTTGCAAAGGGTGAGCTTCCCCTGCCTCTGCCTGTAGGGGGGGGAAGCAGGAGGATGCTAGAGCTGTGTTTGGCCCCGGGTTGGATCCTAGCTGGTGGGCATGTCCACCCCGAACCTGCAGTGGATCACAGCTGGGGTTTTGCTCCCAGTGCCAGTGATACAAGAGTATGGTGGACCCTGCAGCTTACAGCTTAGCGGTGGTGATGGATGTGTGCTCTCTGGCTGCTCTCGGTGCCTCGGTCTCTCTCCAGCTCTGTCCTTTTCCCCTTTGGGGAGCTGAAGGGACACCCTGGTAGCATACCAAGAACATGAGTGTTACCATTAGTGCAGCAGGAGAGCACCATGGGGAGGGTGAAGCCCTGTTGTCTTCCCTTTCCACCAGTTCACTCCTGTGTCTCTCTGCCCCAGCCCCGAGCAGCTGTGCTGGGAGGTGATGCTTGGTGCCAGCTCCCATGCCATTCCCTAGCTCAGGAGGGATTGGGGCTGGTGGGGACTGTGCAGGATTGGGTTGCAAAGCTTGTTGGTCCCTTTCCCTGCTCACATGAGAGCAGAGGGGGTGCCCTGCTCCTGAGTTCATCAGGATGTGTCCAGGCTTTTGCTGGCTGCAGGGCTAGTTCCTTCATCTTTTCCAATGAGTAATGCCATGGCATGAGAAACCATGCGATCCTGGTGGGTGGGATTTCCCCGGGGTCTTTCCACAGGCTCAGAAAAGCCATCCTCACTGGAGGGAGGATTGGCTGCTGCATGGCTGGTGTCTCTGTTCCTGTGGACCATTTCTCTTCAACATCTTTCAGTATGCTTGTTAGGATATTCTTTTTTAATTTTTGAATGATTCAAATTATTTTAGTTTAACACATTTATTTTCCCTTTTGAGGAAATACGCAGCCGACTTGTTGGCAGCAGTTAGCTGTCTTGTTTTAATTTTTAGTAGTGGGTTTGGGTTTTTGTTGGTGGCTTTTTTTTTATATATATAATTTGTACTCTTAACTGCTTAGTATTTATGCCTCTCTTTCTCCCCATCTCAGTTCAGCATCTTGTGTTTCAGTTCTGGGGTTGAGAAGGTCAGCATAGCTGACCAGATGGTGATTAGTCCCTCCCAGCTGTGATGGAGCTTGGTCCATCACAGTTTGCTGTTTGTTTTGGTTTTGGGGATTTTTTTTTTTTTTTTTCCGAATGGCACACTGTAGCAGATCTCCAGGAATTGAATTCCTTCTCAAATGATTTTATATATTTTATAAAATGCTGTTAGTATGCACTGAGAGTGAACGCACTGTAACGTCCCTGAACTGACCCTGGCGCGCACGCTGACGCTACAGTAGGAGTTAACAGCTCAGCCTTGGGAAGACATGTGGACCTGCCGTGGCTCCAGCAGCAAGCCTGTGTTTTCCGATGCTATTGGCACACTTGGGGCTGCAAATGGTAGAACCAGGCCTTACTTTCTGAATCAGATTCAGTTCTGTTTGTCAACAGATGCTCATTAATGTGCTACTTAATTTCATTATGTGAGTCAGTCGAGGACTGTTCATCCTTTGAGTACTCTAGAAGTGTTATACCTGTATACAGTAGAAAGCATTCTGCTTAGGTATTTATAAATCATTGCGTATAATGTACATAGTAAGGTTGTTTAGTATGTTGAACATGACCCAGTTTTTTAATTTTTTTTTCCTTTGAAGTACTCAAAGGGCTAGCTCTGAATGTCACCTCTCTGATCTCCAGTGTTCTGACTTCAACAAGCTGTACAATCATTCACTTTTTTCTTTCAGGAAGCATAAAGGTCTCTCTGGCTACAAATCACAGTGTCCACGCATGCTTGCAGAGAAAGATCTGCATGCTGGCAGTGCCTCACCATGCCGGTGAAGCTTGTGTTCACATTCTCCTGGCAGTAGCCACCTACTGCAGCTGCCTTTTTTTTTTGTTTCTTTCTTGCTGCCCGTTATGCAGGGCTTCAATTTTTCCTACCTTTAAAAAAAGAAAAAGAAAAAAAAAAGTGTATTTTCTTTGCCCACCATGCTTTAGAAGTCTGAATGGGAGAAAACTCTCAGCAGACAGCGGCTCCTGGCTGCAAGGTTGCCGAAATCTCAGATTATGGATGTTTTTTCTGCCGTTGGCTGCACCAGTGCTCCGTGGGCATGGGCAAATACTGGATCCATCCGCCCCACAGGTCTACGTACTGTAGTTCTCATGTAGTGCAGAAATATCGAGGCATGTGGCTTTCTTAAGGTACACTATGTGTGCTTGCCTGGATTACAATACAATATGAGACTGTCTTTTTTTATTGCTTATTACTAGCTTACCAATAACCTGTATAAGTAATGTAACTCGCATCTTTGTCATCAAAACCTTTTCTCCCCACCCCTTTATTTATCAAGCATAATATTACATATTAAGGGACAGAAAAATAGACCTTTGTAGTATACTGCAGGACGTTGCTAACAATGTTTTAAATGGGAAGTAAAAATCGCTCTGAAAAATGCCAGCCATGATTACTTGTGTTGGCACCGTGTTCATGCGCATGTATTTTTTTTTCTATTTTTTCCGCTTTTGTCATGTTACATCCATATCTGTATTTATATCTTATTTGTTTCACTTTTGAGTGTATCATGGCAATTGTACAGATGTTTTTTGTTAACATTTATGTGATAGAATTTGCTAAAAAAAAAAAAATAAAACCTTTTGAGTTTGCCCTAGAATAAGTGGAAGTTTGGTTTCTTTTGGGGGGAGAAATATTAAAGTAGGTTCCATACCTAACACAGTCCTTGCTTCAGCAGCCTTTGCTTGTAAAGGATTTGCTCTTATTCCTGCCCTGGCTGCTGTGTTTTCATGTATTAATTGGAGGGTGTGTGGTGGGCTCCCTGTTTCCTACAGGTGCCAGTCTGTGCGGGTCCAGCAGGCAGCTGGTCTTTTGGGGTGATGGTCTTTGGTTGTTGGCTTTTAAAAGCTTTTGGGAAGTCGTGATTTTTGGGGATTCTTGTGATGTTGCAAACTGGAGAGCCATATGCTGTTTTGAAAGCTGATGGTCTCATGCAAAGCCACGGAGTGAGGGCTACAAAAGATGCCTGTGTTAGGAGGCTTGTTAAGAGAACTGCAGAGGTTTTAGAATACGTGGCAGCAGAAATTTGGGTGAAGTGTTTGGGCAGGTGAAAGAGGTGCTGGGAACTGCACGGGTCTCTGTGTACCAAAAGGCAAAAGAAATCGAATTTGAAGTGGTGAGGGAGCCTGAGCACTCAAGTGCTTGTGTGTTATCCTGGGGGAGTAATAGCTCATCACAACTTAAAAACCTGCAGTGAAGCTGTGCTCTACAGTAGGGAAATGGATCCCCTAAGGTATGACTGTTACCTTGATGCTGTTCCTTTAGCATCAAGGTAAAAGGCCCTCACATACCTTGTGGTGGGTGCAAGGGAGTCAGGAGAGCTTCCTATGGGAAGCTATTGGCATGAATATTCCTAGACAGAGTACGTGGAGAGTGTCACGGCGTGTGAGCACCAGCATTCAGGACACAGCGGTTCTGGCCATGCTGGATAAGGCACTGCTAGTTAAGCTGACTTTCCTCTCTTCTCCTGCAAGATTATTTTATCTGTCCTTTTTACTCTCCAGCTAGTTACTGAGCCAGAACAAGTTTGCAAAGTTGTTTGGGAAGTTTCAGACAAGGGGTAGTTTTTTTAGCTGCAGACCATTCACAGCATCAGAACCTCTCGCTGGTGCCTCCTTTGTCTTGGCACTCCTGGCTGCCACCCAGCGCTGCCCGTGCCAGCCCAGGGACCCCTCTGCATTGAGGGTCAGGGGCCCAGCTGGGAGTGAAGAGCAGTGATTGCCCTCCCTGCTGCAGATGGACCATCTCACCCCTGTGGTGGCAGGGTCTTTTTTGACTGCCGTGTGTCAAAGCAGTACGAGGGCAGGTCCACCCTTGCCCAGTGACCCTGGCTTCTTCCCAGAGCACTTCCCATGTGTTTTTTTCTCTAGCAGTGCTGGGTACCTGTGGTTATAAGAAAGGGAAGAGAGAACGAATAGAGCATTATCTCATCTGTGCCTTGTCAAACTCCAGATGCTGGCCTAAATTAGCCTTACAGCCCTCAGGGACTGAGAAAAGCTCTGAAGTCTGAGGCATTGCACATGCGGTATTGGACAACCTGATCTAGGGAGCTGGGTTTCACTGACGTGCTTAAAATGGTCAGTCCTTGCAAAACTTTGTGGGGGCTGAGGAGAAGGACATCCCACAGACACAGAAATAGGTTGTTCTGGAAGTTTGTGCAAGACCAATGCAGAGAGCTGCTGGCGTGGCTGGAGGTCTCCTTTCCTTCTGGAGCACCAGGCAGCAAGGGTTGGGCTTGAAGAGGCTGGGTGTTCACCTGCTCCATCTCCAAGAGAGCACCTCTCCATACCCTGCAGCTGGGTTCTACCGAACCCTTGCAGTGTTGCTCAGGTTTTAAGGAAGAAGGCCAAGATGGAGCTGCAGCTTCTGGCTCGTCACCAACCATTGCCAGATGCACAGAGCTCCTCTTGGAGAAGTTGTCTTCTCCCAGCAATGGCTCGTTCCTCCTGCCCAGGTCTGACCTTCTGTTGATCTCCTTGGAAAATACAGGGATGCAGGCCTTGGTGCTGAGATTCATGCATTTGGGGATGCCAGCACAGGCCACCCTTCTCTGCTGCAGGAGCAGCATGGCAGCAGGCAACAGTTCTGTGGGATGCAGCTGCAGCAAGTGAAAACTTCAACAGGAGCATCTTGGGGTGTTTACTTCAAATGAAATACAGGAACAGAAGAAAATAATCCTCTCACTCAGCCTCCTGGCTCCATCCATGCTGAAGGACTTGTGGGTGATGTGATGGCTGGAGGCTGCCTTGGACACGGTGATCACGGAATGAGAGAGGTTTTGATTCTTGGAGAAGCGAGGAGGGGGGTCATCAGAACCGCTGTGTGGGCTTCCAGAGGGCTGACTTTGGCCTGTTCAGGGGCCTGGCTGACAGATCCCCTGGGAGGCAGCCCTGGGGGGCTGAGGGCTCCGGGAAGGCTGGACATTGATCAGGAAGGCAGTTCTAAAGGTGCAGGAGCCGGCCGGCCCCATGTGCCAAGAGACGAGCCAGCCGGGGGGCAGAGCGGCCTGGCGGAGCAGAGCTGTGGCTGGGACTCAGGGAGACATGGAGCTCACCGCCTTTGGAAGAAGGGGCAGGCACCTCTGGAGGGCTACAAGGATGAGCCTGGAGAAGAGGAGGCTCAGGGGGGACCTTATTGCTCTCTACAGCTGCCTGAAAGGGGGTTGTAGGCAGGTGGGGGTCGGTCTCTTCTCCCAAGTAACAAGCAACAGGACAAGAGGAAACAGCTTCAAGTTGTGCCGGGAGAGGTTTAGGCCAGAGATTAGGAAAATTTTCTTCACTGAAAGGGTGTCAAGTATTGGAACAGGCTGCCCAGGGAGGTGGCTGAGTCACCGTACCTGGAGGTTTTCAAAAGATGTGTAGATGTGGTGCTTCGGGACATGGTATAGTGGTGGACTTGGCAGTGCTATGTTGACGGTTGGACTTGATGATCTTAAAAGTCTTTTCCAGCCTAAATGATTCTATGATTCTATGGATTTTGGCATGTCCTTTAAGGCTGAGACTGCATCGTATTGACAAGGGGTTGTTTGTTTATTGAACCACCTCAAAGTATCTGTCCCTTGTGGCTCCTTTGTCATGAAGTCCCCTGTTGTCCTAAGCCACATGATTGCTTCGCAGATGGAGAATGAGGAATGGCTGTAATTGCTGGCCTCGATGGTTTTGCTGGGCTCTTCCCTATGGTGGACAACCAGAGTTGCTGCCAGCAATTAAAGGTAGTTAGCAGATTCCTGGCAAGCGTGAAGGCTTGCTCTAAGCGCTTGCAGCCCATTCTCAATTAATTTCTCTGTTCTGGAGGGTCTGAACTGCTGCTGATTTCTTTGCAACCCAGCTCTTTGCATACCCCCTCAAATTATTTTGTGACCCCTTCCCTCCCACTGAGGGATATGCTGAGGACCGGCTCAGTGCATGTCAGCAGAGTTGCACTCCTGGACCAGGTGCCTTATCTTAATTTGCCTCAGTTAAAGAATAAGATGTTTTGGCTTAAAACCCCTGAGAAAGTGCAGCTCAGCTGATCAGTGGTAACTTGTTAAGTTAAATAATTCTACTGCTTCTGATTGTGCAACCCAAATTGCTTGCTTGTGCAACCCTCGTTTACCCTCCCCGAGCAAATATCACACCCCCCCCTCTTCCCTTTACCAGCCCAATTATTTTTCCTGCTTTGCCTTTTCATACACATCCTTGAAGTATGGAAAGGGCCCTCCCCGGTGAGCAGGAGCCTGCTGGGAGAAGGTTCAGTGCAGAAATTCATGTAATACTGACCTCAGGGAGGAGAGTACAGAAGATAAATCTCCATCCCCTGCTGTGATGAGGAAAAAAGTCCTGCAAGAGTTTTGGGAAGCTGCTGGGGCGACACAGTCATGGAAGTCAGCCAACATCAGGCTGGGGTAGAGGGTGTCTCTTGCTAGTTTAGGTCCAGAGAAAGACCATCCTTGTTGTGACCCCCAGGCATGGATCCATTAATGGGTACCATGGGGTTATAGCTAATATGTGCCTGTGAAATGGGCTGGAGGAGGTTGTTGCAGTAGCAGGGTCAGTATCTGAATGCCTGCACTGTGCACGGCTCCCCCTGCCAGGGCAGCGCTCATGCGTGGGTGGGAGGACCATTACACCGTTGCAGCCGCTGTGCTCCCCCGGACCGACCGCTGCAGCTGTAGCACACGAGATCCTTACTTGCTTCAGGTTCTCCCTGGTGATCTGACTGCAGCCAAAGGCTCGGGAAATACCAGCCTGTTAAACCCCAGGCCCTTACGCAACATCACTCCGCTCTCCATCCTGCTTTGTCATAACTTGGCAGGCACCAAAACAGGCCAAGCAAAGCCATTGCTTTCCAAAAAAGGACTAGTTATATCCAAACACGAGTGCCAGCTCATTAACCAGGAGCCAGCAACTCTCCTTGCTGCCCGGCGCTGGGGCCAGCGGGAATGGGCGCTTGTCCCTTGGGGTAGGCAGGGTGCATGGGGACAGTGCTCGTGGGGCTTCAGCCTGCTGAGGGACCTGGGGCCAGAGGGCTCCGCGGCCAGCAGCCGCTCAGGTGTGATGGAGAGCCAAGAGCTGTTTGGGAACAGAGGAGACGGGGAGCAGCTGAGTGGGCAGCAGAGGGGAAAGCAAAGGCGGCACAAACCAGACGGAGCTAACGCGGGGCTGGGGGGATTACAGGGTGCCGGGGAAGCTGCTCGCAAACGCACTGGGGACAAAGCAGTCCTCCAGAGCTGAGGGGTAATGAGTAATTAATAAGGAGAGGGATGAAATTCATAATGACTCAAAAATGGCTGAGATAATGAACTGCTTCTCTTTAAATCCACCTTTAACAAGAAAGCTAAGGGAAAGGATTTAGGTCAATTAAGAAGTAAAGAAAAGCAATCTTGTAAAAATAGCTATTGACACAAGTGCTAGAACAGCTGGAAACTCTCTCTGTGGCAGAGGCAGCAAATGGTTGAGGCCTATAGCTGAGGGGGGAAGATCGGTTCTTAAATGATGGAGAATCGCCATGACACCTCCCCGGACCCAGCCTCACATTTGTGCAGCTGTCCCTGTGCAGGGAGCAGGGGTGATCCTGGACCAGCTGGCCTTGAGGAGCCACTCAGACTTTGGAGCTAGAGGAGATGAAATGGAGTGAAAACATGCTCCCCTCTCTGCGTGCTGGTGCTGGTGCAGGAGCTGCGTTGCTAGTGATGTGGGACAGCCGGTGTGTGTCCACACACCTCTCTCGGCGATCTCCATCACGGGCAGTGGTTGCTGGACAGGTACCAAACCCCAACTCTCAACTAAGCAGCTATGGCATCTTTTTTTTTTACAGAATCACAGAATGATTTGGGCTGGAAGGGGCACCTACAGATTGTCTAGCCCATCCCCCCCTGCCATGGGCAGTGACATTTTCCACTAGACCAGGTTGCTCGAAGCCCCATCCAGCCTGGCCTTGAACACTTCCAGGGATGGGACATCCACAGCTCCTCTGGGAAACCTGTTCCAGTGTCTCCTCACTCTCACCATAAAAAAAATTTCTTTCTTACGTCCAATGTTGCAGCCCTTTCTCTTCTCCTGCAGATAAAACTGGGTAATACTGAAGTCTGACAGTGTGGCAGAGCTAAGCACCTCTTTTATTCTGTTTAGCATACCCCAAGGGCTAACATCGAGGGTAGGTTTTTTCATAATGAAGCTCACCCTCCCCAGATGTATCTCTGCTTGACATCATTTGTGGTGAAATCCAGACCTGGGAAAACAGGAGACTGAGAAAACTGGCAATACCCAATTTCTGTATTTAATGACTGCGTATGGCATAAAGGCACCCGTAAGTGACAGCAGATAGAGTAGCAGTCAAAGGGGAGCCTCAAGAGTATGGCACAAGTGTGCTCCTGGACCTGGGGATGTGCTGACTGCCCTTGCCAGGACCCACCATACACTTTGCCCGTCTCCTGGTCCCAGCCATCGGATGTACAGGGCACTTGCAATGTGAACTCTACTGTTTTTGGTGTTTGCATGACCTCTTCCTGGAAACACTCATAGATTTAACAAATCCCCATGAATTTGGCCGGGAGCTGGTGATGATGTCTGGCTGTCCTCTTGCCGATGAGCTCTGGGGTGACCGTGGTGGGGAGCAGCGGAGGGTAGGGGCCACAGTCCACACATGTGGAATGGAGCAGCCCTCTGTGAGCATCAGCAGCCACTTGTGGGCAACAGCTACACAGTGGCCCTCAAAGTGATGACTCCCATTACCTTCAGCTGTGCCAAAGCTCAGGGGTCACAAAAGAGGCTGGAAACATTGGAGTTGCCCCTAAAACCTGTTCATTACCTTCCCATTAGAGGAAATATCTTTGGTTCACTCTTACTGCTGTGCAGCAGGGCACTGGGATATTCTCTTCCTCGTCCTGGTAACCCAACCTTATACCGTAACCCCATCCTTGCTGACGAATAGCCCCTGTAAGGTCCATTGTGCCCGGATCTGCCCGCTGCCCCCTCTGTGGGTGCCCCAGCGTGGGGTCTCTCCTGCTTCCCCTGTGCTAAAATGCTCCCTCACAGCACAGGCAGGGGCTGGCTCAGCACCTCTGGGTGGGTGGGTGCTCGGGGCTGGAAGGGTTAAATGGATGGCCCTGTCACAGGGGCAGTTTCTTGACTGCTGGTCTATAAATAGGAGCTGGATTTCTAATCTGCTTGCCACTTGCTTCCACTCCCTGCCAGTTTTTTCCTGCTTTTTCCTGCAAGGAGTTACCTGCAGCCACAATGGTCTGCAGCCCCGTAGACACTGCTGGGAGAGGGAGGCAGCAGCTGAGTTCCACCCAGCAAGACTCGCAGTCTGTCAGTCCTCCTGTAACTTAGCCTGATTAAAAATATATATAAAAAAAAAAGGAGGGGGGGGTGGGGGGTGGAAAGGAAGAGGGGAGAGAAACAAAGCCCTCCTCTGGCAGGTGCTCCATGACCCTGTCTGTGCTGCAAGTCCCCGTCCTAGTTTACTCCCTGCCTTGTCCCTCCAGGGCAGCATCAGAGCCATCCCCTGTTTTGGGACAGGTGAAACCCCAGTCCACGTGCTGCAAACTGATGTTGAAAACCCGGCTTTGCTCCCTGTGTACAAACTCCCCGCCCAGCGGCTGGAGAGGGAGCAGGGAGTGGGGGCTGGCAGCATTTCTGGGCTCCCGGCAAATCTCCTATCTGCTGGCTCCCACCATGCCCACACCTCCTGCCCTTCCCCTGCACCCCTCCAACAGCGCTGACAACTCCATTTCCACCGAGTAACATCTGGGTTGTAAATCCTGTGAAGGGCGTGAGGACCTGCCGGGAGAAGGCACTAGGGATTTGCAGAGAAGGGCTGCGAAGAACGGCTGGCTTTGCACTGGCACAGGGAAGATGTGGGCAGGTTGGAGGGAGGCCAGAGATCAGCAAGGATGTGATGACTCCCAGCAAGCTCAACCTGCGTTGGATAATGGGTGACAGAAGTGACCCAGGGAGACATGAAAGCAGCCCTCAAATATGCAAGAGGTGAATGCAGAGAGGGGTGATAATCTCTTCTCTGCAGATGGGGCAAGAAATCTTGAACTTGGCAAGAAAAATTTATATGAGGAATACTTAACAGTCAGACTAATGAAATAGACTTATTTCCAGACCTAATTTTGACAAACCGATGATTTGACCAAGCACGCAAAGGGGAAAGTAACTCTTAAAGAGTGAATGAGCCAGTGGGTGAATCCTTCTATTGTGTTGACCCAATGCATGGTGGTCTACTTAACCTGAAAACTCAGCTTTGATGACCTCTTCTGTTGACGGGGAAGGAATAGACTGGAGGGGAACTGGACCAGAAGTGGGGTGGTTTGTTGGCATGGCTCTTCCTGAGCAGTGTCCACGCAGCCAGGCCAGGTGTGTGTCCCAGGGGCCTTTCCCCATACACACGCCTCGAGCTTCACTGCTGTCAACAGGCACTTTCCAAGGCTGCTGACTCACCAAAATGGAAATGTTCTGCCAAAAAACATTGTTTGATAAAACTGCTAATGGGATCCTGCTGGCTTCCCTGACAGCTTGGCTCCGTGCCATGCATTTGGAGTAGCTGCTGGGAGGGAGGTTGGTCTTCCCAGCTGAAGGAATGTGATGCTCAGGGCTCCCAGGGTGATGGCTCTGCTGAGGCTCTGGATAGGCTGTGCCAAGCCAGGGCACGCTGGTGGCATCTGCAGCCCCACATCCTCTGGCACCCCACCTTGCAGCTGCCCTTAGTGCTTGTTGTGCCATGGATTAGCTTCCAGGGAACATGTCTTGTTTCAGACACCAAACTAACCTTTTACCTCAGAATCTTGACTTTTCATTTTATTTTATTTTATTTTATTTTATTTTTAGGAGTGAAAATTCAGCCTCCTGGCCAGCTTCAGCGTTGCCTTGCAGCACTGGCCTGAGCTAAGGATGCTGTGCTGGAGACTGTTAAATAGGATGCTCTTATCTATACCCCAGCTCCTCTTGCCCCGGGAAGACAGGGAGCACCTACCCAGAGTGACAGTGGCAGCAATTTAGTCCCCATCTTGCAACAGGCCAGCTCTTCTTGCCAACGATGAGAAATAAATGGAGGTAGTTATTTGCTTTGCAGAGTTAACCCAGGTAAGCAGAAATGCCCAGTGGCTTTCACATCCCGTTGACGCTGGAGAAGCAGCACCAGCCCAGTGCAGCTTGGCTCCCATCAGGCTCAGCCTGCGCTGTCCTTAGCTGAGCCCTCACAGGTGCCTCAGAGCCGGGGCTGAAGGTTTGGCCACCCTCTGCCTCACAGCTGTGCCCTCTCAGCATGCTCATGGGTGTTCCTGTGACCATAAAAGGCTCCTGGTGCCTCTTTGTATGTCCCTAGTCAGCCTTTACTCAGCCCCAGTAAAAAACCCAACAAACCGATTAAGCATCTAATTCCCCAGCCCTGCCTCCAACATCCCCATGAAAACCTCAAACCAGGCACCTGGGCTCTTCAGCACAGTGCTTGGTGCCCTCTAACCAGCTGGGCCAGGCATCTTGTTGCAGCACAGAAGACCCACAAACCCAGATTCTTTATCTGTGCTCACCTGAGCTGTTGTTCCCTCAGCTTCCTGGTGCGGAGCAGCTCCTCTGCGAGGCAACAGCAACACGTGCCCTGAAACCCCCAGCCCTGCAAGCACTTGCCCTTTGCACCCTAAACCTCTTCTGAAAGCAGCAATTCCTCCTTTCTCTGGAATCATTTTATTTGTGTTAATAAGTGAAAAAAATATTCTCATTTATTACGGAATGTGAACAACATGGAGCAACCTCTCCCCAAAACGCTACGTGTGAATGACAGGCTGCCCTGCTTGGAGGACATGGTCTTCCTAGTGTATAACTGCGAGGATACCTGGTTCTCCCCTTCACACACAGTTTAGCCTCTCAGCTGCGTGTTCCCATTGAAATACAAACTGCAAAAGCTGTGTCCCTGCTTCCCTTGCATGTCCAGCTGATTTCCCACAGCCAGCGAGCATCTGTCTGCTCCTGCGGGCTTGGGGGGAAGCACCACCCCACAGCCAGGGTGGCAGGAGCTGCAGTGAATGGTTGTCTGAAGCTTCACGGTGTCCTTGCCTGGGACATTGTGCACAAAGCAGGCTGTTCAGTCATGGCTGGACCCAGGGCAATGCTGGGCTCCACCGCTGCTGAGATTTTTACATTCCCCAAAACTCCTTCCAACATCTTCAGCATCTGCTGCAATGGGTCCTCTTCACTCTGGGAGCACCTCTCCACTCGGGTGGGTACTGGGGCTGCTGCTGTGAAAAGCTCAGGCTGTCAGCCTCTGCTCCCAGCTTTAGCTGCAGGAAGAACATCTCCTCCTGGGATTTTGGTAGATGCTCCTGCCAACTTGTACTGACATGCCTCCCTGGCCATCACCATGTGGCCTGGGTGAATATTGGTTTCACATTTAGGGATGTTTGCAAGACTTTTGCTGTGGTTCATTAGTTCCCACCACTTCTTGTTGCAGCTCCCTGATTTATACCTGTCTGCAGATGGTCTCCACTAAAGGACCATGGTGGGATCTGTCTCTGAAGGCTGAATGCAGCTTGAGAAGTCCCTGGAGGTTTTCCTTTCCAGTGAGCTTCTTCACTCTGCTGGAGAGTCAAAGCTGTTCCCATCAGCCAGGGCCTGAGAGCCAGGAGGTGGTATCCTTCCCCCCCTGCTGCTGGGAGGAGCCTGGGTCCTACTGCTGGCTAATTCTGGGTCTTCAGCAATAGGTGATGGATCCAGGGTTTCCTCTGGGACAAATCCATGCTAGTGGGAGGCGGGCACAGGACAGCCCTTTTCCTTCTGAGTCAGAGGCTTAAAATCTTTCCCCTGCCCAGGAGTAAGCCAACACTCAGAGCAAGCAGGACCACTGGAAAGTGATCCCTGGAAGGCATCTCAGCTCAGTCCTTGATAGCTCTGCAACCAGGGGATCGTGCTTTGGCTCTCCAGGCAGTCCTCTGAGCGCAGTTAGGCTCACTGCAGTGAAGGGATGGAAACTTCACAGCTATATGTTTAGAAAAGCAAAATCCCTGTGAGTCGCTTGGCTCTCAGCATGCAGCGTGGCAGCAGATTCCCCTCTTGCTTGCTCTGGGACATTGCTGCAGATTGGCGCATTCCCTTGAGAGCAGCGCTGCTGGGATTTGGGGATGTCCTCGCAGTATAATTTTGCCCTGCAATCACTGCTGGCACGTGGCTTCTCACGCCATTTCCTTTGGCATTTGTCAACCTCCGTGTTTTGGGCAAGTGCTAAACTTGTACTTAATTACTTAGTGGTATGTTTGGAGCCCAGTGCACAGGAGGAGACACACTCAGCCCCCTTCCCCTACCCCTGTCAAAGGTTTAGGAATGCCAAAAGAAGAGAGTTTCATTGAGTGTGCACCAGCGTTCACTGAACACACACCTGTGCTTGGCTGAAGGCATATCCAGGTGCCCACCAAGTGTTCTTTTCATCCACCAAAAGCCTTTGATTTCCTTGATTAACATAACTAGGAGGACCTTGCTGATTTGAAAGCAGAGTAAAAAACCTTCTCAGCAGAAATCGAAGCCCTGGAGGGGACCGGTATGTACAGGAATGGCATTAACAACTAATCCCCTCTAATCCAAGATGACATCCTTATCACATGAGGGCATAAAACGTAATTAGACTTATATAGTGCTATCTCCAGAGTACTAAGGAAATATTAACCAATCCATCTCGCCAGTGCTGCTGTGGGAACAGCCCAGTTATCCTGGCTGTGCAGGTGGGGAAATCGAGGCACAGGATGGTGCTCTAGCAGGGTCCCTTTTCTGGAGAAGGCCACACAAGCCTTGCATTCAAAACCCCTAAATTAGCAAAGCATTTATGACCACTAGGAGGTCTTCTGGGGACACGGAACATGTCTTCCTTCAAGGCCCCTGTTATCAAGGGAATGGTGAGTCACTGCTGTTTCCCTGCACTTCCAGGATCCCTCCACAGCTATTATATATCTGTAGGGAGATGAAACACATTTTTAAACATGGGCTTCCTCTGTTGTTAAAACGTGGTTAAATGACATCCAACCATCTCTTCAGCTCTCTTTGTATTAGGGCTTGTTTTCTAATCTTGCTTATGCCCCAGATTGTCCCCATCTCACAGATGCTGCAGAAGGTACCTTTTGCCAGGGGGAGCTTTGCTGTCCTCCCCTTGGCTCTCCGAGGTTAATTGGCCCCAAGATGGGTGGTGCAACTGATGGTCCTTCCCTGCATGGAGTGATGCCATTGCCCTTGGGACTAAAGCCAGCATGTAGGCTTTACAGTCCAAACTAAGGTCTCCATCATCCCTCAGTGCTGAGGGTACCTGGGGACGGGCAAGCAGCTCTGCCTTAGACACCGTCTGTGCGATGCCTTTCACCAGGCAGTGGTGGGTTTTTATTTAACAAAATATAGGGCCTGATCCACTTTGAGCAGCAGTAGGACCATTTACGGCAGCCCCCTGTGGTCCTCTTACCAGTGTTGGTTAGTGTCGGTGCCCGTGGCCAAGAGCTGCTTTTGATGGAGGAAGACACAAAACAGCCACCAAAGTTTTCAAGGCCTTGGGATAAGATTATATGTCTTGGGCTGGCAATGCCCTTTGTTTTAAAAAAACAGTTGGATGTATTTGAGTGTGAAGTATAAATACCTGGGCTCTATCAGTCTCTAAAATCAAAGACACGCGGCAAAAGGCTACTGGCATTTGGGGGACAGAAAGTTTAATGGGCTCCTCTTTGGTGGGGACGGGATGGTATCCCTCCCTTAACTGGAGGACATTACCCTTGATCTGTCACAACATACATGTGTCAGAGGGCTTGGGAAGAGCTGCGCGGTGCAGGGTGAGCAGAGGAACAGTCGTGGTGTCCCTTGAGCCCTCCCTGGCTCCGGGCCACCTCTCCCTGCTATGAGCTCTCCCACACCCTGCAGGAACCAGTCAGTGAAAGTTTTGTTCTATTTTCCTCTGGGACATTGGGAGTGAATGAAACAAAGCAGTGAACGTAAGTACTCATGGTTTGTTTTCTTTATTAATAAAGTTCCAGGTTTTCTGGAATGGAAAAGAAGATGGCATCTGCAGAAAACTTTAACGAATCTTTCCAGGCACAAGGAACTCCATCGAGACAGATAGATGTTGACGTGGTTCATGGAAAGCTGTTTTGCCACTGGTCTCTTTGGAGCTGAGACTGTGTTATATCCTCAGTGGTAGTCATACATCACTGGCTGAGGGCAGGATCTGTCCCCAGCCCTCCCTTGGCTTCTTTCCACCCTGCTCCCTGCACTGCACTGGCACCACCAGTTGCCTGGAATTCAGATCCAGGGACTGATCCAGCTGAGAGGCAAACTGAAGACCAAAAAAACCATTGTTTTTTTTTTTCTCAGGGAGAACGAACAGTTCCTAGAGGGAGCTGCTCACCTCCAGGCACTGCTGGTGCAGGCGAGAGGTGCAGCGTGTCCTGCTGTGGGTGGATGGAGGTGCAGGGGAGGCAGTGGTGCCTCCTGGGCAGGACTGTATCACCCCAGAACCCACTGTGGGATACCTCAGCTGCTGAGAAGTCAGTGTCACAGTGGGTTTCTGCCTGCTGAGGAGCTGCTGCTAACTCTGTGTCTAGGATAACCGCTAAAACCCTATGCTCAAGAGGTTGCCTTCCAAATTGAGGCAGTTAAAACCCCAAAATACCCAAACACTAGCATGCTGCAGAGTAGAGAACAACATTTGCCCTTTTAGGCAGCTCACCTGACACTGCTTTTCTAGCTTTATAATGCTGCCCATGAACTTGGTAACGTGTGACTTGGCCAATGCATCTTCTAAAAGCCACTAAAACTGTTCCTTTTCCTTGCCCAAGGGGCGCTGGCTCCAGAGTCACTGGGTTTCCTCCCTTTGCTTCTGGAGCTCGGGCTGCCCAGATTAAATCATGTATTGAAAAATTCCATAACAGCTTCTGACCTCAATGAATAGCATATTCAAGGCCACTGGAAAGCTCTTGCATTATCTAGTTCAATGGTTTTCAACCTTTTTTTTCTGTTTTGTTTTGGTTTTTTGTTTATTTCCAGTAGAGATGGGAATCCCCCAATATTCAGATCTATAGCCAGCTGGCCAGCTTGGTGCAATCACTTTCCACAGACACCTTAGGAGCAACCTGGGCCCTTGCAGGGTCTCTGGGTCACTGGTTGAAGTCTGCTGTGGTGTGACTCCCATCTAAGAGAAGTCATAAGATTGCATCTGCAATTGCTGGCATCTAAATCACTGTAGGAAACAATGCAGAGGAACACTTCTGGTCACGTTTATGCATGCAAAGCTGGGCTGAGCTGGAGCTGGCAGCAATACACCTTCAGGTTGGATCAGGCAAACAACAGGTGGTCTACAACGAAGGACAGCCTACACCCAGGTTGAGAAAAAGCCCCAGGCCATCGAAAGGGTGATAGCAGGAGGATAAAGGCTGAGACTGGAGTCCTGGGGCATGAAGGGAAGGGAGAAAGGGCACTGAGTCAGCCCTGGTGACCCACAGAGGTGGGGTGGGATGGAGAGACAAAAGAAGGCAGTTGTTGTCAGCTCCAGGGTTCAAAAAGCACATCCCAAAGCAATGAGTGGTGTCCCTTGCACTCTGTGTCACTGTGAGGGATCCCCAGCAGAACCTGGCACACATTTGGTGCTTGGATGATGGACAGATGCTTTTTTTCTTATTGTATGTGGGTACAAGGGCATGAGTGAAGGTGGATTTTTTTTTACAATAAAATCCCCTTCCCCTCCTCCAAAGTCTTATCTTGTGACTTGCTCTGTCATCATTAACCAACGGGCGAGTATTTCCCATGGTCTCCTCAGCAGATTGCACCCTGTGAGCAAGGCTGATGCTCTCTGTTCCAACCCTGTGCTGGTTGTATTAAAACACACCTTTTATTTTTTTTTTGCCTCTGAGCTAGGAGATTTGGCATGTCTCATGTGTCTTCCTCAGTATGTATCACTTGGGTAATCTTTGTACCTTCTGTATAGTTAATCAGATTTTAGATTTTTCTAAGTGAAAACTTAGAGAAAGAACTGTGGTAGTGAAATTATTGAGATTGGAAGGTCTGGCTAAGGAGTTATTTTTACTAAAAGCACATTTCTTTTGACTGAAAGGTGACAACCTGTGACTGTTCTCAACTGCCCGCTGCTGAGCTAGGATAACACCCCGTGTGTCACCCCGATGGCCTCCACCAGGAGCTATCTCCCCATATTGTCGTGTTATTTGCTGCTTGATTCCTCAGACTGGGACAGTTAACAAGCTACTTAAGGAATCCATCCCTCTTCTTTTTAAAGTATTATCACAATATGGGTTTTCTTCTGGAATTCGCCATGGATTCCAAGTCATGCTGAACATTGGCACCAATGGCACAAGCTTCTCTTCAACACAGTTTATGCTTGGATTTGCTGGGTCAAACCCATGTAATTTTACCCACTGCTAAAGTTAGAAAAGTCTAGACAAGAAACCTCCAGGAAGAAGAACTCAAGAATAATTTCTTTGATGCATTTGGGAAAAAAAAAAAAAAAAAGCACAGGTGGCATGTATAATGACAAAATCCAAATGGTAGGCACTCCAAATAAATGAAGGCTATTGAAAAGCAGCTATGAAGATTAGAAATAAATCTGACTGCTTGACACTACCAAGTCAATTTGGGTTTATTCTGTTTATTCGTAACAAAAATATGAGTGCTGTCACATGTAATAACCGTGGTGGTTGTTACTGCTCGCAGCAGGTGTTAGGAGCTGGATGCTGGGCGGTGGGGTCAGTTTCCCATTCAGTGTTACTACCTCCCTTCTGTTTGTGTTACAAAAAGTTACTTCCCAAGAGATGTTTATAAACAATGATCAAGTTTCTTAACCTTGTTTTGATAAACGAAAGCAGATGTTTGGCAGGATTCATCAGTTTCATCTCCAGTATTTATAGACAGTGGGATCTCACTGGCATGGTCCAGGGAGTCTAGGACACTATGCATCCTATCCTGAACAGACGTTTATGTTAGGTCAAACAAGGAAGACAGGTCTATACCTTGTAAGCAGCTAAAACTATGACCACCGTATCCTCCTATTTCATACAGGTGTATGTATTTTTCACCTCTTTAATCCACCTACAATAACCTGCCTTCAAGACAGCAAATTTCTTTTACAATGGGCAACCTGTACCTATAGCGTGTAACTCTTGATTGAACTATTCTGTGATAATAGAGTTGCTTAGCTGATGCCTTATAAATAGACATGTCAGGAGCAGTTTATTCTATTCCCTGGTAAGGGGCAGCCTGGAACTAGTCCATGTTGTATTTCAGTGTCAAAGAAACCCACGTCCTGGGCTGAACCAGCAAAATTGTTTTATGGATAGAGTAATGTTGTATTTGTATGATCGTATGCAGAGGCTGGGTAGTAATTTTGTGTCATCTTGGCTCTGGTGATGGGAATAAAGAGGGTTGTGAAGGAGATGGTTTGGGTGTTAGACATTTTAGTCTCAGTTAATTGATTGCCAACTCATCTGAGGTGGTTAATAGGTTTGGAGAAGCTGATGGGATGTCTGTCTCAGGACATAATTATTTCTGTTATTCCTTTCTCCAGCTGAACCTAAATGTTGGTTAATTGGCACTGATTGATTAAAGGAGAACTAGGGAAAACTTCCTCTGAAAGTCTGAGGCTTGTCTTTACTATGAAATATGGGAGGACCTCTAGCCTGACATAAAAATCCTACTGAAGACAACAGTTTCTGCTTGGTACAGTGAGCTTCCATTAGATCCTCAGTGTCTGTTGTCTCTGGTCCAACAGCTCTTCTGCAATCAAACCTAAAGGAGACAAGAAATAGGTAGTTTTTGCCATGATATAGCTAACACTAGTGAATACTGTGCATCTGAACTGCTGTTGACCTTCCCTAACTACATCATGGGAAAAGTTAAAGCAATGGTCCCCAGGAGGGTTTTGCAGTGAGGTTATTTATTTCACTATGAAAACAAACTGACAAGCCTTGGTTTGGAAGTGAGGACGTAGCAGTGCTGCACTTTGGTCACTTGAACCGTCTTATCTGAGGATATTCATCACGGTCCGTGCCCTCAGACTGCCATCCCATCCGGATATGGGAAGTCTTTACGCACACCACAGGGGCACCTCAGTGGTCAGGTGATTTGTACGTTAAAAAGACTTTAAGTTGGTGCTGATTCGCCTTAAAAAATTTGCAAACGACAGTGTCTTAAACCACTGTAAGTACAGCTGCCCTGGGTTGTGTGGGAACGGGCTAAAATTGTCACATTCCTATTTCTCTCACGAAGTTTATTGTAAAGACGAGTCAATGTACCCCACTGCTGCTGTGGGAAGATAAAGGGTCTGATCCTTCTTCCACCTACATGGCTTTTACATTTCTGTAATCCACTATTTTTTGTCAAACGATTCTTAAGTTTATCTCTCTATGCATAAGAAGAAAGTGAAGCTGCAGACTTCAGCATAGCATATCCCACCTTGAAAGAGTTGGCATCTCCCTGGTCTGACTGTATGGCTGTTACGGAGACCTAGTCTGTATAGGCTGGGACTCATGGCCCTGGGATTTTTTCACAGGTCTGTCACTGTCTCAGGGATGGGAAGACAATTTGCCCTTTAGTTTCCTGACCCATAAGGTAAGACCACTTGCTTGCTCCCTAATGGTGGTAGGATATTTATTTGCATGTGTAAGGTGCAGCCACGCTGTGCGCCATCCTATGAAGTTAAAAGAAATGTATTAACTTTCCCCACAGGACCTGCAGAAACAAGAGGTGACACCTTGAACAAGCAGGAAATCTAGGATATTCTTGGGGAGAAAGGAATATTGAGGAAATAAGTGTATTTGTAACCAGCAGAAGAGATGAGTGTCTACTCACCTCACCTCACCTTACCTTTCAGGGGACTTGCGAGGCTTCATTATTGGACTTGGGAATTGCTGTGCAAACACAATAAAAAAGAGTCTTAAATTTGACTTATAAACATTAAGGGAATAATGTGTTGTTAGAATAATTGCACAAATTACTGTCATTGCAAAACTGCTTTTACGTATGGGTATATTCTAGTTGGGAATAATTACAGTCAGACTATATGTAATACAAGAAAACCACACTCCCTTTTCCAGTTTATCTTCTTCTTAGTCTTGAATTTGTTGTGCAAATCATCTAACTAGAGCATTTCTATAAGAAAAACTTCATTTTGATGGAAGAGCACTTTGAAGCAAAGACCAAATATTATAATAATAATGCTCATTATTTTCTCATATTTTGAGTTTTGACAAGTCATAGTATTTGTGAAGGACTAGTGGTCTTGTGAGATGTAAATTGTGATTCTGCTAAGGTACAAAGAGTTGTCTGAGAGACTACTGAAAGGCATTTTGAGTACGTGAAGAGTCTTAAAATGTTTTCCTTTCAAGGAATTTAAACCCTTTCTGAAGTGTTTAAGGGGAGATGAAAGGCTCTGTAATGTACTTCTTCATGCTTCGTGCTGTCCTACAACAGATAAATGCCCTGGGGTGGAGCATTTCAGATCTTTCCACATGCTCAACTGTGTCTAATTATTATCCTGGAATTATTTCATGTCTGAGGAGTTTACATTGGAGATGATGCATCTGTTTGTCACTGTTGCTTTGCCAGGTCCAGATTATGATAATGCCTTTCCTCCAGAGTTAAAAATAACCACTTTTCAGATGGTTTTTGCTTAGAAGTCTCAATGGGGAAGGAAAGCACATGCAGTAGGACAGCATGTAGACTTTTTACCATGAGTCTCTTCAGAAGCTGGAAAGCTGTGGACATCCCACATGTCCTTGTGCATTACCTGTATGGTAGAACCTGGACATTGCCTTGAGCAGGAACAGGACTGTGGGGCATGTACACTAAAACCTGTGCCAGGACCATAGTATCCCTTGCAGCTGGATTTCATAGACCCGTTGAAATGTTGGTGGGAAGGGACCTCTGATTGTTTCTAATCCAACCTGCACCTCAAAAGAAGGCTGCAGCCTACACTGCATTGAGTCAACCGTGGCACACTCCGCTGGAATCTTGAACACCTCCAAGAACGGAGATGCTGCAGCATGTCTGGTAACGTGTTCCAGTCCTCTAATAAAAAAGTTCTTCTTGGTGTTTGATCTAACCCCCCAGTCACAGCTTGTGGGCATTGCCTTGATCACTGCTGCTACTGAGAAGGGTTTGGCTCCATCATCTTTTTAAATGCCTTTGCATCGCCTGTGGGCTGCTGTTTAGTCCTGTCTTCATCAGCATCGGGCTCAGCAAGCCTGATGCCTTCAAGCTTTGCTCACAGGAGAAGGGCTCTAGGCACTGAGTGTTTCAGCAGTTCACTTGCTGCATCGCGTCCAGCTTCTCCATCTCCCACTTGAACAAGAGGCTGAAACAGGTGCAGCCTCACCAGCACCAAGCAGAAGGGCAATAACTTCCCTTGATCTCCTGCGCTTTGAGGAGTGGTTTGCCTCAATTCCAGTGAGAAGGAACTGTTGTCTCCTATTTAAGATGGCTTTCAAGATAACCCATGGGTCCTTTTCAGTAGAGCTGCTCTTCAGCCAGTTGGTTCCCAGCCTGAACTGGTGCATGGAGTTATTCCAGCTTGGTCCAGTAGTTTGCACGTCTCTGCTAAACTTAATGAGGTTTGTATTGGCCTCGAGTTTCCCAGGGTCCAGCTGGATCAAAGCACTCGTGCTCGGCATGCCAACCACCCCACCCAGTTCGGTGTTGTCTGCAAATCTGCAGAGGGTGCCTTCTCCTTCTTGTTCAGGCTTTTAGGACTCTCTTCCCATGAGGAGAGAGTCTGGATTAGACATCTTCTGGCACCTCTTCTTCTGCTTTCACACCCCTGCCCCTGGCAAAGCTGGTTTAAGCAACCCCTGCTGCAGCCTGGCCCCAGCTGCTCCTTCCCCCCCTTCCCACTCCTTGGTTGAGCTGACACCAGCGTTTGGGGCAGGGTGGCAGACCAGACTGGTGGGTGGGTGTGGGATACACACAGCCATCACAGATATTTTCGTCTTGGCTACAGTTTTTTTGCTGCAAAGCAAAGCTTCCTCAGACAGCGGAGCTGAGAGCAGAGATGGTCTGTTTTCGGTTCTGGGTGATGATGCTTTGTCTCCAGCTGTTGCTCCCCACAAAGCTCCAGGTAGTGATGGTCCCCCTTTCTCTGCCAGCCTGGTGTGTGTGAGGATGCGGTGTATTTATACCACTCCAGCCAGGCCAGCCGAGGCTGCTAGGAGCAGGCAGCACACACGGTGACCTCAGGCAGAGGGACCGCAACTAACCCCTGAGACGTGTATCGGTCACAGCTGTTTGCAGAGTCAGTGCCTGCTGCTGGCCAAAAAGTACATGGGTTTTGTTGTTGTTGTTTTGGTTTTTTTTAAAGTCATGTGCTGCTTTCCTACTAGTGCTGTCAGCTCCAGAGCCCTTCTTGCAGCAATGTAAACACAGCTACTGCGTGTGCTCCATCACAGAGTGCCGGTCCCCGTAATTGCAGCCTGTAGTTCACAATGAGACAGCCAATGCCAACAGATGTATAATGAGCATTTTAAAAGCGCTTATTTTGTCATCCAATCATCGATCATCCTCATTGTGTAAATATTTTCTGTTTCCACAACAATATGACTTTAAAAGAAATGTTCACCAGGAAGAAAGAAAATTTTGATTCTGCTGATAAAATCAGGACAGTCAAAATGATTAATATGACATTGGGGAGAGCTCGCAAATGAGGCTTAATTTCTGTGGCAAAAAGACCTCGTGGATTCATCAGTGCTTGGTTGCGCCTGGAAATTCAGTGGCAGCTGGAAATTTGATGGTGACCTCTGATAAGCAGGAAAATCGTGAGCATTTTAATGAATGACTTGAATAAGAAAATAAATAAGCCAGTCTGTGCGGCATCCTTTCTGATATTTGTTTTGCTATTAAGTTCAGTTAATGAGGTTCTCATTGTGTCATGATGACTGTGTTGACAGCACATCACGACATATGACCATTGCTGGCATTTTGGCTGTCGGGGGAAGGGGATACATCGCCTTAGACACACCAGGTAGGACAGGGAGGTGGCTGTAACAGGCAGGCATTTGCAAGCCTTTGGTGAGGCTACCTCAGAGATAGTAAAGATAGGAAGATTCCTGGTGAGCATCTTTGTTCTCTGTCAAACTGGCCACAGGACGTAAAGGAATTCCTTTCTTTTCTTTTTTTTTTTTTTTTTTTTAGGAGAAAAATCTAGTCTTAATTCACATCTAGAAAATGGGAATGGAGAAAGGGGGCTTTAGCCACAAACTTTGGGAAAGTTGTACTCATGGTTGATTACTTTCCTTGCTAAATTGTGCAGTCTGTTCTTAGCCTTGGTTTAGTAATTTGTACTGTTTATTCCCTGACTCTTGTATCTTTGCTGTGAGGTTTAGAAGCATTTGTTATGAAATGCTGAATTCCCATGCGAGTATTTATAGACTATGTTTGAGTCACCTGTTAATCTTCCTCTGGGTAAAACCAAACTAAGCTCTTTGTTTCTTTCACTATAAGGCACATTTTCAAGACCTTGTTCATTCTGTTTTTCCTCTTCAGTGTCCTTCTCAGTTGTAACACCAAGACTACATTCATACTCCTGGCAGTAGCCATTGCCCAGAACTGTAGGCCACCAGCTATGCTCCGAGGTGCTGTTCGGTAGAGGGCAATGGGAACCCCTCTAGGCTGGTTTCCATCTGAAAAGTGGAACTGCACAAGATGAAGAGACCTCAGGCATCAGTGGGCTACATGGGAGAGCCTGCACTTGCCACTGGCTGCCCCAAACCTTGTCAAAGGCAAAGCAATGATTTTCTGGCTTTTAGAACAATAAGGGCTGCATAATAACTGGTCCTTTCTTTGCTCAGAACATCACAGTTGATTAAAACCTTGGGTTTTCAGTCTTTTCTAGTTTCTGGTACCTTCAGTGTGTTCCAGGGAAGGCAGACCAAATTAACCGGTCACAGTACAGACCCTTCTCTTGGTTATCTTGCAGAGCCTACTTAAACATGGTTCCCCTGTTTACTCCTGATCTCCAGGTCAGAGGCTGGAAACCTGTGAGCTAGAATACACACAGAGGCAACACAAAAGGCACCATGCTGATCCTTTTTCATAAAGCATATTCAGTGCTTGGGTGACCATCCCAGTAAGTCTTCCCACGTCTCAGCAGCTCATTTCAGATCCCTGCAGTTCATCCACACAGGCTGTAACTTTATGGCCCATGCATCAGGAAAGAGTTGGAGTAATCCCTGAATAACCTTGACTAATGCCATAAAGAGCTAATGGCAGCTTTTGGAAGCTCTTCAATACAGTATAATATTCAGCCTTGATACTTTAAGTTTATTTTGGGCTTCATGAACACAGAATTGCTTATCTGACATCGAAGCTACTGTTAGGCTTTTCAGAAGCAATTCAGATGTTTATGGTGGAATTCATAAAGGTATAGAGATGCTTTGTTTCCTTCGAATTTGGTGGCAGTTAAGTGCTTAATTACTTTTACCAGTCCATCTCTGCAGTGTTATAATGCTCCACGCTCACATCCCTTTAGCCCCTTGGCTAACGGAAACACTTTTTTTTCCAGAGGAGAAAGGGAATAGAATATGTGACTGTATCTCAGTCACTTCAGTGCAAAGTCTACTAAGTTGGCTCTAAGTGCTAAGAAATTGATATAAATTTTCACTTTTCAGCAAAGCAGATGAAAAACATACATGTTTTCCACTCAGTGCTTAGCTAAAGGGATTATAATGACAGTGAAGCAGCAAAACGAACTTCTGGGGTAGTAACATCTTAAACTGAAAGTGCAGGTATTAATGCTTGAAGGTTTTGTGTTTGGCGTATTTTTGTGTGTGCTTGTTTCGGGTTGTTTTTTGTTTCAATTAAAAGGATTGACTGACTTCAAAATATTTTTCCTTTTTATGCCAGCTTGAACTCACTGGCACAGTGCTCTTGAGTGCAGGCACAAATGGCTACAGGAAAATAATTTTATTTTTAAAATACTTTTTCACGTAAGGATTATCCCTAGGTCCCTTCATAGCGTTACCTCAAGTAGAAGAATCCAATGAACAAAATACTCGCTCAATCCCTTTTAATCATATGAGCAAAGCATTTTACTGTGAGCTATTGAAAAAACATCTAAAAAGAGAGATAAAGAGCAATCAGCGCAGCAGAGGGAAAGAAATTACTTTCATCTGGGAGGGAGTAGGAGGGCAAAAGGAGGTTCGGGTGAGAATGCTGCGGTGGAGAAGACTGCTTCACTGAGGGGCTCTGTTAGGGAAGGAGGAAGAGCAGACGCTGGGTGATCAAGGGAGCCCCAGAGGGGAGCAGAGGACGACTTGGTCTGTATGATGTGGTGGGTTTTGAAGATCAGGAGAGTGTATTTATTTGATGCTGTGATGCAAACTTCCGCACTGGGGGAAGAGCAGGAGTTAGACCAGAAGAGGGCTGAGATTTCTTTCAGGAGAGGTAGACAAAGAACAAAGATGTCTTTTTAGTTCATCAGATTTGGCTAAGAAAGGGGTGGGAGGACAGGAAGATTTAGAAGGCAGAGTGGCTGGTAGTCTCTGTAAATTTTATTAGCAGATCTCACCTTATTTTCTACATTCAGCAACAGGCCCGAGAGGAAACGAATGGGAATATTTTCAAGTAATTTTCCCTCCAACATACTTACTTTCTAGAAAGATAGCAAAAAAAAATATTGACATGCCAGACTTGATGGGATCCTTTGTTTTGTACTGAGCAGCTGCTGCTGCTGCTCAGATGTTGTGTGAGAAGAGCAAAGTATTTTTGAAAGCATAAAAAGGTGACAAGGTAACTCCAGCCATTTTGCTTTAAAAGAACCAGCTGTTTGCCCAGCTGTGTAATAAAAGAGGAAAGAGAAACTACACTGAATGGAATATTTGTGCTACTTCTTAGTATATAACTGAGACAAACAGATATATATATAATGCATCTTAAAAACTTTAAGACTCATAGCACCTCTGTGAAGCTACTTGGTTACCCTTCAGGTTACCTCCTTCTTCACCTCATGACACATCAGGACACGGACTGCCAATGCCTACAGCTATACTGCATCCAACTCTTGGGCTCAACCTAATGATGATCTATAGGCGCAGTGTCAATATCGATATTCTATAATCGTAGCCGCATCTGACAGTGAAATGCCACTATCTCAGCTGTAAAGTATGGCAGTACATAATACATGCCAGGAGATGCCCTGGGTAAACTGCCTTTCTCAACTGAAATGTGACTGGGAAGCTTGTGGGTAGGAAGCCTTCTCCCGCAAAACTGACGGGAAGATTTGTAATGACTTGGGGTCGTTAAGGGTCTGTTTCCATGTCTGCTGGTGGATAACAACAGGACCTGGCTCTCCTTTTGTTTCCCCTCCCCAAACTATCAAAGGTGGGAAGGACCGATGGGACAGGGAGATGCCCCAGGAGCCGGGGTTTCGGAAAACGATGGGTACGGGCAGCGCTGTAGGTGAGGCTCAGGATCTGCGATCTAAAATGGTAAAGAACCAGTTTCTCCTTACGGAGCAGGGGAGCTGGGCTGGGAAAGCCAGAAGGGTTTTGGTTAGGGGTGGCTTTTGTCCCCCACACCGTCCTCTGGTTCCTTCACGTCCCCCGGCAAACCGCTTTGGAAAACGCCCCCTGAGACCGAGCCCAGGCCGGTGTGAGAGCCAGCCAGCCAGCACGGAGGGGAACCCCTCGGCTGCCCCTCATCGAGAAACCCCAGAGGCTTCGGCGGGACCCCGGCAGCGATGTCACACGCGGGCCCGCACGCCCCGCGGCCGGGCCTCGGGGGTCGCTTCAGGAAACACGGGCAGCTGGGGGCCGCGGGTCCCCGCGGGGCCGCTCCGGAGCGGGGACCCCCGCGCCCCAGCCCCGCCGCCGCCGCCCGTGGCGGGGGTCGCCGTGCGCGTCCCCGCTCGCCCAGGGGCCGCCCCGCCGCCTCCGCCCGCCCCGCGGGGCCCCCCCGCCGCCTCCGCCCGCCCCGCGGGGCCCCCCCGCCCGCGGCCGCCCCGGCCCCTGCGTGCCCGGCCGCCGGCGGGGCGGGGCGGGGCAGGGGAGGGCTCGGCCCGCTCCGGCTCCCCGGCCCGGCCAACCCGCGGCCGCCGGGGCTGAGCCATAAAAGCGCCGGGAGCCGGCGGGGCCGCGGTTCCAGCCGGCCGCAGCCGTGCCCGGCGCCTCGGGGTGGGCAGCCCGGCTGGCCCCCTCCTGCCGCCCGGCCTCCCCCAGCCCCAGGGACGGCGCCGGGCCCCCTCCCCGCCCGCCGCCCCCAAGATGCTGTTTTGGCACACGCAGCCGGAGCACTACAACCAGCACTCGACCGGCAGCTACCTGCGGTGAGTCCCGGGCAGCCCGAGCCGCCGGGGTGCCCTCGGCGGGGTGCCGGGTGGGCGAGGGCTCCCGCGGGGCTGCCTCCCCCCCGCCCCCCGTCCGCAGCGCCCGGCCCGGCGGTGCCCGCAGCCTCGCCGGGCTGCCCGTGCCGGTCCCCCGCAGGGGCGGGGGTAGCGCGGCTCGGAGGGGAGGGTGCGAGCGTGGCTGGGCGCTGTCAGGAGGCGGTGGGAAACCTGCCGGCAAACCGAGAGGGCGCCCGGTTACCTCGGGATGGGATTTCTTTCTCTTCTTCTTGGGACGATGCATAAAAAGCTCAGATTTTCACTTTCTAAACTTGTCTAAACCAGCTCTTTCCTGCTTCCGCACAGTTGCATTTAATTAAATGTGCCTAATTTAAGCACAAGGGCTACTAAACAATAGCCTGTAACATGTGTAGCACAATTCCGTATTTCCTCCCTCCAAAAGACATCAAAGCAGGCAACTTTGGGAATTTCCGTTCTGCTGGGTGCTTATTAATAATTTTTTTTCTGAATATGTAAAACTGAGCTCTCAGCTGGTGTCAGTTGCTGCAGCTCCGCTGAAGTGTGATTTTGCTGAATTGCAGCAGTGGTGAGCCTGGCGGTGGCCCAGGAGCCTTCCTTTGGAAATGTCCCCCCAAACCCCGCTGCTGAGAGAGCACAGGGTTTGTCTGGTGAAGCACTGAGTGTAGGTAATAACAGCCCTTCCAAGGAGACATGCGACCTTGCCTATTCCTGCGCCTCCCTATCAGCGTATTTGCAAAGGATTTTTTTTTTTTTTGACTCGGTAATAATCTCCCCTTGTCAAATGATAGGATACCATGAAAGTCTTGCTTTCTGGCAGCTTCTCCACTTCTTTATAAAAGGTTCTTCACCTCCTCTCCCTATACCAGTAAGTCTGTTTTAACAGCATGTGTGTGGCAAAAGTCTTCTCTCTTGCTTTGTGCTTGCAACTCTGATTAGTTTAGGACAGCGAGAAGGGTGGCAGCAGAGCAGCATCAGCATTGGTACTTGGGCATACTGTCTCTGCATTAGAGAGTATTTATGGTGCTCAGGCTGCTTCGTTAACTCCATGAAATTGTTGCACTCAAGAGTTGCAATTCAAGTTTTGGAAAAAGTAGGCTTCTACAACAGTTCCCATCCTAAAAAAAAAAAAAAAAGGGTGGGAGGGGGAACCCTTAAAACTCTCCCAAGTTTTCACCTTTACGCTGAAGCTTTACAGTTTTGGTCTCAACCAGCAGCCCACTTATCTGGGAAGGGAGAAAGTTACCTGAGAGCTCAGTCTGCTGGCAAAGAGTAAAATACATTGTGTGTTTATATGAATATGTATGAAGATTTATGAGGATTTTTCTGTCGTATTGTCTTGCTATAAATGCAAATACGACTGAGGTACGGCAGAATTCACATGGTTGTCTCAGGTACACACAAAGCCTTTGATTGCTGCAAAGTATAACTGATACAAACTTTTTCTACAGCTGCTCAAGGACTGTGCTGTTTCAGCTTCCTGTGCAAAGTTGGTACAAGTGGGTATGGGGAGCCTTCAGAAAGGCAAAGCTTGGCAGAAAAATGCCCCTCTAGAAATGCATGTCTTGACACATTCCCATGGAGAGTGAGCTGGCCAGAATTAGAGGTCCTTATGGAAAACAAGGGTTTTAGTCAACTGACTATCCCTGAAACACCTGAGGCTGCCATAAAATGTTTTAGGGCTTTTAGTCCCAGATCAATCAAAACCACCGTGGTCGCAGTAGCAGATACTCAATAAAACTGAAATTTTGTCCTAAAGCACTGACAGGTTACCTTCGTACTAGCAGCCTTTCTGCCAGATCAGGTATCTTTTATTCCCCCAGCTAGCATCAAGCCAGCAAAAACAATTTAATATGTTTTTCTGGCCAGTTAAAAGGAATTTGTGTTGTGGGCTCAAGTCTGACCCAGACTTGATACTTTTAAACCTGGGCCAGATTTTGTGCAGAACTGCAGAAGCTTTCAGGCTTCAGAATTTTTTTACCTGTTCTCATCTGTAAAGCAACATGCATTCCAGTAGCACTGGGCAGACGAGTGTGTTAAGAGCAAACGTTGGCATCCAGGGTGAGCGAGATGACTGTGGAGCAGTATCAGATCCTGTGTGTAGCAATGCTATCTATTTCAAAAATCTACTGCAGGCATTTCTGTCACTTCATTACTGTAGTAAATCATCATCACTAAAGGGGGAAAAAAAAGCCTCCCTATGGCTGCAGTTAGGCAAGAGCTGTGATTGTGTCAGTAATGCCAGTAAGCAAATGAGGCTGGATGCTTTCGAGTTGGTGATAATATAGAGGGAGTGGGGTTGAGAAAAGAGAATGGAAACGGAGATGGGTGTTTCTTTTCTGCTGTCTGAATCTGAAATGACACGGTTTGCTCTCTGGCTTTATTTTGCCATAAATAGGAGTACCTGTGTTGGAACCTGGTGCTTGAGCAGTTTGCTATAAACTGCTGTGCAGTTTCACTCATGACCTGCATAGCCTTCAAGGTTGTGGGTGCTGTGAGTGAACACAGGGTGGATCATTAACTGAACAGGCAAAGAAAAAATTCTTAATGCTCTTTCCATAAGGAGCATGCCCGTACATGCTGGCATGTTCCTGAACAGTTTTTCTTAAAGATTTTTATGTATGGGATTACTGAAAGGAACAGAACTGCAGCCTCTGTAATAGGACTCTTCATACATCTGGGGGAAATGGAGGAGAAAAAAGAATTGCTTCTTATTCTGAACTGTCTCTGTTCAACATAATCCTCCTAATTTAGAAAGGTATTAATGTCTTAAGTAGACGGACACAATGATCAGAAATGTTAGTGACGTGGGGAAGGCTAATGTGGTTCTTCAGTATCAGACATGTTGACATAAGGATGCTTATTCCTGACATCTCATTTTGTACTAATCATTCTGTTGTGCTCTCAGCCTTGCTAATACCAGTTCTGCTGAGGGATTAGTGCGGGCTGGGATCAGTCTGACACTAAATCAGCAGGCAGGTCAGCGTGGAAGCCTTGTAAAGGAGCGAGAACTGGGATGGTGTACAGGTCCTAGAGAAGCTGCTCCTGAGCACCTGTGTATGCATTTGTTGAAGGTAGCCCAGTGCTGACAAGAGCTATGTAACGCCTTGAGACCAGGTTTATCAGAGTGCAAGGAGATGTCAATCGAATCAGCAGTTCATGCCATCATTTACTTGAATGTCTCCTTTTTACACTGGAGCTATCTACTCCTCACCCTTGGCTGCTACTTGTAGACATTTTACTAATCTGACATTCAGCTGTCAAAATAAAGTGCCTTTTCTTGCCTTTTTTTTTTTTTCCTCCCTGAAAGGCTTTCATCTGAGAACCCAAGAACTCTTAAACAAGTGTACTTCCACAAGGATGAGGAATCTGTTTTTGAGAACTTTTTTCCTCATCAGGAAGACTGCTTAATTGAAAAGTAAATCAAATTTATGTTTTAAAAACATAAATTAATTCTCAGAAAGAATAATATTTTGCTAATGGTGTGTTCTTTTGTGTCTAGTGCTGACATCCTAGAGGCAGAAGTTGCCCCGTTACATTATACAGGCTAAACTTTTTTTTTTTTTAAGCCATCCTAACTTGGTGTTTCTCCAGAGGCCATCCCCATTATCTCAGAGCATGAGAATTCAGTGCAGGTTGAGGCTAGGACACTCCATAAAGTCTTTGTAATTAAATGTGTGTGAATTCTGCATTGCAGAGATGTCCTTGCACTGCCGATCTTCAAGCAGGAAGAACCGCAGCTGTCTCCTGAGAATGATGCCAAACTGCCACCCTTTCAGTACGTCCTCTGCACAGCCACGTCACCTGCTGTGAAACTGCATGAAGAAACTCTGACCTACCTCAACCAAGGTGGGGTTTGCACTGCACTGAAGGAGGGCATATTTTCTGGGAGCAACTCATGAGAAAGAGATGTAATTCTGTATTTGTGTCTTACCGGGAGGGCAATGGGATGGGGAAAAAGAGGGATAGAGATGGGGAGAGGGGAATGGAGGAAAGGAGAAATATTTGATTTTTTGCATTCATATATCAGACTGTCAACTGTTATAAAATAATGAAGTACCACTGATTTAACTGTTGACTTAAAGCAGCATTATAGCATGCACAGTTCCCTGTGGCCAGGATGCTGGCTTGATCTCAGACAACTTAAACTGCAGCCTTCTACCTTCATTTAAAAGGCCAGATTAATTAAGCAGATTGGCAAAGTTTGGGCTTGGGAGGGCTCTTAACATGGTAAGTCCCCGAGCACTGCTGGAGGGCATTGCCAGAGGATGAGTTAGCAGGTATCCAAGGGCTCCTCAGCCATCTGGGCAGAGCATGACATCGCTCCCACTGGCTGGGTGAGGTGGCTCTGCTCGGTCCCTAACTTGACAAGTTACTGGGGTTCCGTGCAGCAAGGTCCTCCATAACTGACCTTATAGGCTAATTTTTACTCCTGGAAAAACAAGCAATGTGTGTTTCTCTAGGCTTTTTCTTCCCCTTTTGGCAGAATTTTTGCAGACACATCTGTGGTTGGAGTTTGGCTGTCACTTTGCAGCACCTCCTGCGCATGGGTCCTGGTGGTATCAGACCTCTCCAGGCACAGATTATGCTAAAACTTAGAACCTGGCAGAAAATAAGTGTAGTAAACGAGGGCACTAGCCTAGCAACAAGCTGAAGGCTGTCTGCCCTGTTACTGAGATCCTCTCCTGCTTCAGGACACTGTTCAGCTCTCCAAGGTTTGTGCACTGAGCGTGAAGCTTGCTCAGGTGCCTCTCTGGCTAGGTTTCTCTTAATGCTTGTTCAAAGCAGAGCTCTGACCTCCCCTGGACTCTGACCTCAGATGCAGTTGGCTGCTGGATCTGTGTTGCTAGTGATCATAGAAACCCATAGAAGGATCAGCCAGGTGCTGCAGGCTGTACTCGAGGAGCCCAATGTTTCCCGTCACCTAAGCTGGCACTGTGCTGTCTCCCAGGATCAAAAGTTGCTTGAGATCTCTGACTGTCTTCCCGTTTTATCCATTCAAATACAGCAGACCCCAGGAGGAGATTATGTGGCATATCAAGGGTGAGATGGAGATGAATCTTCCTGTGAAACACAATTCTTTCCTTTTTCAGAGTAAAAGATGTTCTGTTGTGAAAAGCAGTTGATGGCCAAATATTTCAGCATACATGAGGCAGAGCCAGTTGTGTTGCTTTTTTTTTTACCTAGGTAGGGCAAAAGTTAGTCAACTCTTTACACAATGCCATGTGTCTTAAAAATCTGTGTGACTAGAGCAGTCTGTTTTTCTCTGCAAGGTAAGACTGTTACTGCCTTTGCAGACAGACCATGTTGTGTTAGGCTTTCTCCTGCTTACTGTTGCAAGGAGTTGTCTCCTGCTCCATCTTGATGCAGTACTGGCCTGGATCCTTGGCAGAACGCTAGTTCCTGGATATCTTTTGCATCTGTCTTTCATCTCTCAAGGGGGAAGGTGGGATGTGTCCTTGCAGAATACACCCTGGAGAGCAGGAGGCTGGACAGGCCTGGAGGAACAAAGCAGGAATGAGGCTGGCAGGAGCTGTGCAGTGGGGCCGAGTTGGGAAGGTGCTGGGGGAAGAAGTGGGCACCCCATAGCGCTTCTGGCTCGCCATGGTGGATGGAAACGGCACGTTTTTGTAGAGTCCTTGGAGTGATTAGTGGTAAAAGGTGGTGCATCTGCTGACAGTTGAATAGTTCACTGCTTTCTGTTCCTCTTGGCAGGAGCTTTACATCTTCCTGCCACCTTAGGAGCATACTCACCTTGTTAATTTAAGCTGCCAAGCAATTTTTCTTGTTCCTAACCCTGAGATGCTCTGGGTTTCCTGAAAAACCTCTTGAAATTCAAGACACTCTATGTGTAGATAGGTTGGTGTGGTTTTCCTGGGTTTTTTTGGTTTGGTTTTTTTTTTTTCCTTGAGAACTTGCAATGTACCTGCTTTAAAAACCATTCTGCTCCACTCTAGCAGCTGCTTCAGAGTCCATGCCATTGCTGCGCTCTTGCTTCCAGCATTTTGACTCCTAGTAGCAAAGGCAGGCCTTGACTGTAAATCTGTCTGATGTGGTCTACCTCAATACAAAATCCTTTAGACCAAAATCCCCTGCCTGTGCTAGTTAGGAGTCTGCTCCCGCATGGGTATGAGCTGCTGCAAGAAGCTTGTGGATTAATTGAAGGTAACTGCAGATATGGGGAGAAGAGGATGATGGACCCACCCTTCAACCAGATGTGGTCAGAGCTGGGCGGTCTAATCTCAGTTGGTGGGATATCAGCGAGGGCATTGCCTGGGGTTAAACAGATGAAGATTTGTCTTGCAATTGCAGGACAAAGAATCCATCTGAAGTGGCAGGTAACTTCCCATTTCACTTGGAGGTTTCTGTTCAGGAACTTCTGCATAAATGGGTGTTAGGTCTTTTTTTGACATCTGTGTCAAAAGTATCTTCCTGATGCATTGACCTTTTGGAATAAAACCAGGAGGTGTGTCTGTTTAAAAACAAATTAAAATGCTTGAGTCATATTTTTTCCTTTCAGCAATACTTCTCTGTGAGAACCACTAATTCTTGAGCTGTATAGTTTCCCAGCATGTACCTGTTGTAGGTATTTTCCCATCCCTTCTCCAAAATCAGAGGAGGGTGCTGCAAGTCTTTACCTTGACCTGCTCAACACAAGCCAGGGAATCCCACCCAGGTGCTGCCACGCTTATCTCGATTGTCCTGCCTGAACTAGGGCTAAGTGCAAGTTAAAGGCTCTGACAGAAAATTAATCCCCTTAATAGAATTACGTTGTATGAGCCTGAGGTGTGTGGCGGAGACCTTGAGGCAGCCCAGGTCTCTGGAGCCAATACTCACAGCATGGCAGCAGAGCTGCCACGTAGACTCCAGAGCACTGGGACCCAGTTGCAGTGCTGTAGCCTTCTCATGAAGTAATTTAGACCGTTCCTTACACCTTGCTGCCTTACGCTGGCTGTAAGCAAAGGGAGGCCTCTTGCCCCTTACCCTCTTTCTGTGCTTATCATGGTCTGGCCAAACACTGTTACATAAAACTTCCCTTCTTCCTTGTATGCTTGAGTTTTGTGATGGATTACTTTAGCAAATGGGTAACTTTGTTAATGGATGTCCCTCTACCCTGTCTGTGCTGGTGAGGGTGACAGTCACAGCTGGCTCCTAGTAAGGCAGGCACAAAGACATAGTGGCTGCCCTGGCTCCAGCAAAGCAATTCACATCCAGTGTGGTTACTTACTCGATTTGTGAGGACTGGGTTTGGGGTTTTCTGCTTGCTGGGTGACTCTTGCCGCTTGCTGTCCAAATGTTCCTTCCTGACTCAAGGTCTTTGCCACTCACTAAACAATCTTTTGTCACTGTGAAGCAGCTCTGCTCCGTGCTCTGAAACACTCCACATGGCTGGCTCAGTGGCGGCTGGTGAGTGGACCAGCTTAGAAGAGGGTCCATGTGCAGAACTGGATAGAAGAAAGGTCAGGTCTGACAGAGCTATGGAGTGGGAAAAGCTGGAGGAACTGGGCAGCAAATTGAAGGCCAAGCTGCACAGCAGAGATCGAAGAGGAACCGGTGCAGAGATTCAGATGAGATCTGAAAGGGTTTCATATGGACTGGGAAGAAAGGTTGTCCAGTGCCTGTGTACAATCAGGAGAGGGGTGGGAGAGGGCCCCAGGCTTGTGGAGCATAATGACTTCTCATGAGCCTTGCTTCTTGCTGGACAGACCCAGTGAGATGGTCCGTGGCATTGAGGGGGAAGCGGTCTTTGGCCTGGACTCTCCACAAGAGTGAAGGACGAAGTAGTGAGGGCTCATGAGATGGAGACCAGTGTTTTCAGCAAGGGCAGGGGAAGCGTTTCTGAGGGAGCTCAGCTGTCATGTAAAGTTGAGTTGGGGACATTCAGCAGTGGCAGGCTCCCAAGCTTGTCTGCTCCAGTTTGAAACCATGAGTGCTTGCTGGCTGCAGCTCTAGAACCAGCCTGTAAATGAAGTAACTAGAGTCAAGTCCCTAGCTTGGTTTCCAAAGACTGACTCATTACACTTGTCTTCCCGATCTCTTCCCCCCTGCCTTCCCACATTCTTTAGGAAACTGGAGCCAGAGCCATGCTAGCCCAAATTGAACATGATCTTAGTCTGCGAATCTTTAGGGCAGTTCCTATATTAAGAAATCTGTACTGGACTTCAGGAGGGTTACTCATCCAACAGGATGAAGTATAGACTTACCAGTTTGGTGTCTTAACACCACTTCACCTTCAGTCCACAAGACTGGTAAAGGTGTTGTCCTCACATCAGGAGCTGCTGCTGGCATTGCTGCTTTGGTCAGGGACCACATCTGTCAACAGAGCTATGCTGCCCAGAAGCCTGCAACACAAACATCGCCTAACGTTTTTGGAACTAGCCTGCCTTTTAGCACTATTTCAGTGTCTCTTGTGGATAGGGATTTTCAGACAAACAATCAACGAGCAACCATATTACAAACCACTGCTTTAGCAAGAGGGCTTGATGCAGTTGCATATTCCATGGTCTGCAGTCTTATGGGGTGTGGTTTGAATGTGGCTGGCTAGAACTAGTTTCAAACGTGGACAGAAATGGGAGTAATGAAGGTGGTTCCAGGAATTGCACCAGGAGGAATGTGGAGGAAACAAGCACTGTACAGTAGATTTGAATGCTAATAAATTGAGGAAATAAAATATTCCTTTAAAAAAACAAAAAAGCCAAAAAACCCCCAAAAACCTGAAAGTCATTGCCCAAGGGAATGAGCTTGTAGTGCCAGAACCACTTGTGGACTGTGAGCTATTCAAATCATGATTTTTGTTTCATGACCAGCGTTGGGTTGGCTCGGAGCCTCAGGTGTAAATTACTGCAAATAAAGGGTGGTTAAGGTTGATGGCAGAGGGTCACTGAGAGCAGGCTGTGTGACGAATCTGGCCCTGTCCCCCAGTGGTAATTCAGAGTAACTGGCCGTCACCTGCTTGAAGAGTTTTCCTGGGCTCTGTTCAGCTCTCCAGATCTGTGGTATGTGACTTGTGTTCTTGGCCATGTGAGGATTTCAGTGTACAGCTGGTTAGGCTTAGGAAGGCTGGCCATCTCTGCTTTACAGTGTCTTCCAGGAGTTGTCTTTACTGCCAGTCCTAGACAGTTCAGAAAAGAAACAAGCCAAAAACCCAAACCATGAGAGAAAACTACTAACATCTGAGAAGACCTGTGATGATATTGGGAGCTTTGCTGTGGAGGCACTTAAGAAGCAGATGCCTCGTGAAGCTAAAGATAGACTTAGTCTGGGTCACAGCTAAATGAAAACCCCAAATTTCAGTCCTCAGGTGCAAACACACATATCCAGGTTCAAGACACATGTGCATGAGCTGGTGCACTTTAAACTGTGCTGTGTTTAAAATCTGCTGGTTGTTGTTCTGCCGCAGGTTGCTACAGGCGTGTTCTGGTTTCTGCTCCAAAGCAAGGTGCAGAAAGCACTGGGCAATGAGCAGTCCTGCCAGAAGAAGACACCTTGAAGCCGATTGCTCTTTGCTTGGGTAGGAGATGAAATTGCTTACAACAGAAGACAAAAGAGACGCTTTGCCTCCCTTAAAAAGTCTAAAGTTCAGATTTGGTTGTCTAATCTTCTGCAGCCAGAGAGCCCAGTTTTAAACACTGAGATTTACAGTAAATGAAAAAAGCTGTTTTGTATTGACGTTAACTCCTACGTAATCGAGTTTTTATGGGGTCCCAACTGTCTGAATGTTTGTAGTTTTCCTGGAACAATTCTTTATTTGCCTAAATGAAGTGTAGAGAAGGCTGAGTGACCAGCGCTGCCTGGGTGTGCTTCTGGTTTAATTATAGATCTGTTTGTGGGGATATTTTTACTTTGTCCCATGCTAAAAACTACCTTTTTTCCTAAGAATTACTGTTGTTACTGACCAGGCCCTGGGTATTTTGGGGAGCTCTGGTGCTGTTGGCCTCTCCTGTGTGAAAATGTGCTCCACCCTTAATGTAAAATCACAGGCGCAACAACGACTTGGTGTCGTTGAGATTGAATGTCAGGTGCTCCCTGGTGGCTGCCCACCTATGCATCCTTGATCCCTCATCATTGTGGGGTGCTATACTGTTCCTTGATCCCTTCCCATGCTGTTCCTGGGTTTGGATGGCTTAAAAAATGGCTAACAAAGCTGGTTTGTCCTTTCGTATTCTCAGATGGGCTACTTGGTGTTTTCGGTTCTTGCGGTGCACCTCTTTGTCTTTGGAGAAGGAATTTGTCTCCTGTCTGACTTTGAAGACAGCTCTGAGTAGGTTCTGGTGTCTCAGCTGAAGCCATTAATTGCTAGCAGCAATTTCCCCATATGTTTGGAAACTCTGTCTTCACTTGGCAGCACAGGATAAACAACCCTGTCTCCAAACCACACCATCCCTAAGCTCATCATGAATCTTGCTTCAGATGACAGGGCACCTCTGCATAAGTAGAGCATCTGACTTCTGTTGTCCCTAGGAAGCTAGAATCTCAGTTGTCTTTTAACCAAGAGACTGTTTTCTATTCTTTCTGTAATCCTTTCTTCTGTTGCTAACATCTGGATGAAATTCAAATGGGATTGTGAACTTGCTGGATTGTAGCCTGTGTGCAACTCCTACTGGAAGCCCCTAGACTGCATTTTGTTCTCCTGCTTCCATAAATCTTCAATATCTGTGAAGGAAGGAAGTGCTCAGAAGTTCTTCTGACAGTAATGAGAAGTAAGAGACTATCTGTACAATTTTTTCAGTATAGTCCATGTCCCTGTTTTACTTTCCCCCATTATCCATATCTACTTTGAGATTCCTGTAATTATGACGGTGAAAATTTTGCCTGTTGTTTTACAGCATTTGATGGTTATATCAACATGTACCTATCAATCTGAGAAGATGTGGAAATTTTCCGATTAGCTTTTTCTGATTTACAGTGTCCTAAAAGATCACCTTTTAAGTAGCAATAAGAAGCTTAAGAAATACTGTAGTTTTGACATGATTAGCCATTTTATAGGAGCAATATACTTTTTTTATAGAAGTAATATTCTTTTTTTCCTAAAGAGGCTGGAAAAAAGTACCTTTTTTTCCCCCCTTCTGCTTCAGACCAAGCATTTATTATGTGTTCCTGAAACTAGACAGCAAGTACTTGAGCAGTGAGATTCCTCTTGTCCTAGCTTGGTGCCATATTTGTGCCTGGTGTCAAAGGTACAGTCTGCTTTGACAGAACAGTTGCCAGTCTCATCTTCTCCCCTGCTCTGTGGTAGGCACTGGCTGAGTAGCCATGTGCAGGAATGGGACTTGCTTTCTCCCAGTTTCTTACTGCAGAAACGTGGTGAAGGAAGTGACTCACCTGAGGGCATCTGAGGGAGATGCTGGGTGGGGTCAGGAGTCGTACTCAGCTCTTCTGCATCCCTCTTCAGCACCCTCAGCCAGAACCATTCTTCTTAGTTATCTGAAACTCAAGTAAATATTACACACAAAGCTACTCTTACAGAGCTATAAAACCTGTTGTCCAAATTGACTTAAAACAGGTTGAAACCAGAAAAAGCCTGTATTTTTTACTTACACAGAGGGGCTGACGTTTTCTGAGCTGGACAGATGTGACTAAGATAGTCTAGGGTGTTTCAAGTATATGCTAGAGAAGTGGAAATACAGGAATAAATTATTTTCACAGGGCAGATATTTTTTCAGCTTTCCATCAGAAGTCCGTAATGTCTTCACTGATTAATTTATATTAAAAATTGAAGTTTATACTATGGCTTAGATTAGGTGCGGTCCAACAAAATGGACAAGGTGCATGCAAGAGAAGTCTAAGTGCACATGGTGAGCCTAGCAGCTGGGACTGTTTCTGTGTCTACTGGTTGGGTTTGCATCCTTGATTCAAAGTTAGACTGTAGTCGTGGAGGAATTAAATGTGCCTCCCTCTCTTTTGACTGGAAACCACTGTAAATGAGGGTGTTTCTGTTGGTGCCTGTTAGCTATGAAGTGTCACCACTGTAAAACAGACAGTCTTCAAGAGTCTGGGAAGAGTAGGGCTCAGTCAAATGCTTGTATAGTAAATGAGCACAGAAATTTTTTTCCAGCGAACTTGGCTCTGAGGCATGTGTTTGGCTTTCCCACAAGAGAGTGGTAGGGCAAGAGAAAAAAATGGACAAAGAAACCCCCTTGAGTTGCAGGCAGATTGTAAAAGGAGGAAAAACATAGGAAGAGACATGATGACAGTGAAGCTCAATGGTGTGGTAGTAGATTTAGTAGTTGGATTGGGCTGCTGTGTTCCTGTAGTCTTGCAACGCTGGTGGTAGTGGCATGTAGGGCAGGTACCCGCAGTGCTGGACTTAGATGGGTACCAGCGCACAGTGGAGCTAAGGTGGCTCTGCTGCACAGAGAAACGGGAGGAGGCAGGAGAAGGGCAAGACTGAATACTAAAGCAAGGCACGTGTAAATCATGGTTCTTACTGCCACGCTGCAAGCAAGTTTGGAAGGAGACCACACAAAAGAGGAGTTTGTGAGTGTTGGTCATGGCTGGGCAGCTTGATATGGGTACAATCTGAACACTGAATACCAGAAGCTGGGAAGATATGGCCAGGAAGGGGCTGTCTGTGTTCATCCTGCTCCGTCACTGGGTGCTTATAATTGTCTGCTGTGTTGAAGATGAGATGTGGGCCTGCATTGTCAGGATGACTCTTGTGTTGCTTTTGCATTTCCTGGCCCACAGTTGGTCCTCCTTTGCAGGATTTCCATGTTCCTAGCATAGTGGGAGCTTTCAGGGTGGCCTATTGTGTAGCTGGTGAATTCATAATATCCACTGGATAAACATCTCCTACAGCATCTTGTCAAATGAAGCTGCAGTAACCAACTGCAGAATATCCACTGCCATTTGTGTCTCAGGGACAGAGGATTCTGCCCTTGCTCCTTGTCCTGCAGAGTGTCCACACGTGGGATGCTTCAGAAAGTCTTATGCTAATTTTTATTTTTGCTTTTGTCTGGCTAAAAAGGTGTGGGCAATCAAGAATGCAAGTTCAGATGCCAGCTCTGTCACTCTTGCCTGTTTACCCTGGGGGTTCCTTAATTTTTTGTGTCAGAAAAATCTTTGTGCCTGATGCCCTGAATAGTTGTATTTGGCTGTTTCAAAGATGATCCTCCTGCCTGCTGGATGTGCTTCGGTTTGGGAGGATAAATGCTTACCTTTTTTTTTTTTTTTTTTTTTTTTTTCTCCCTACTGTGTGCTGCATTTGACTGTCAGCATTCCTTTGCCTTTATCTGTGCGCTATTTAGGATGTCCATATAAAGTTGCTAAATGGAATTTTTATTGGCCAGCTTGGCTTAATAATCAAACAGTTTCCAGGCTGGTTCTGTCTAGTGCTGTGTGGATCCATTCTGAGAAAGAGGACTTGCAGCTGTTTTTTTGTTGTTGTTGTTGTTGTTGTTTTTTCCACAGATTTTTGTTGGGGCTATTGCTTACTCTAAGGTTAGGGTTTAATTAACTGCTGGAAAGGCAAGCAGACTACTTGGCTAGATTAAGTAAGGCTTGAGTCATATTGGTCTGGAACACCAGCATCCTAATTGGGAATTAGTGTATCATATCGGTGTATCATGCAGAAAACCACAAAATGTGTAGTACAAGTATGTAATGCCAAAACAGAATGTAATCTTGAAACGTAATGCCAAAACAAAAAAAAAGCAAGTTTTGTGTGTGGCTGTATAGCAAATTATCTTTGAACAAAATGTAAGTTTGAGCTTGAAATAACGATAACCTTTTATAATCAGAAATTGCCTAAAATTCCTGATGGCTGACTAAATTCCAGCAATGGAAATCAGTTAAGCTGTTGTGGCTTGCACCTTTTGAGCAGGTGAAAGCATTTTCATGTTGAACTAAATTATTTTTCATCCATAGCAGATTGTTGACTTTTTGTCCTTTGGTCCCCAAATGAAGTGGTCATGCCTGCATTTAATGTGTGTTAATTACCAAAGGCAATAAAAGGTTAAAAAGTAAACGGTCTATAAATCCTCTTTAAGATAGATGCAATTGTTTAAGAATCACCAAGCAGGAACTCTCTGGACCTGGGTGGTTACTACTTTGCTGGATATTACTCTTGTTTGTAAAGCAGAGTTGCTCAAACTCTAGCCTAGGAGGAGATTGCATAAATTTGCTGTTGCTCAGGGAATGTCTGTTCAAAATACAAATTACAGTGTATCATCACCCGCCCAGGTTTTTATTGGTGCCCCTGAAGCTTTCAGTGAAGCCAGGAGACAAATTGCATCTCAGGAATTTACTGTGGTTTTCTAAAAATTTATTACCGTACTGCTCTCTGCCTGAGGTAGGGAAGAAGGGTTGCATCAGGCTGTGTGCAAGGGGAGCACCGGGTCGCCCAGGCAGGCGGGAGGCCGCTTTGGCCATGCTGGCGATTTGCTTGCACATAGTGGCAGGGATGCTTTAGGTGCCCTTGTGTGCCTGCACCCAATATTACAGTACGAGCAGAGACTCAGCTCACTGCCAGCTTTGAAGCTACCTTGGACTTGTGCTGCCTGTGGTGGTGCCACTATGGCCAGCGTTGAGAGCACGGAGGGAAAGGGGTTTCAGCAAGTTGCTGGCCTTGAGCACTGGGCTTAAGACTAGCATTCAGCAGTCTTGCATGTCATCTGGGTCAAGTGGGGCTGCTCTAAAGCTGCCGCTGCTCTCCATTGCCATAGATGTGTTCTTCAGGCTTTTCTTTCCATCGGAGCCCCGTGGATGTTAAACCCTTGGCAGCTGAGGATCACATACGACCCTGGTCAAGGTCAGATCGTTCAATCACATCGTTGCAGAATCTCAGTGTTGGTACCTTCTGCTGCTGTCTCCAGCTTTACAACCAAGCGATGACTCAGAAAGATGTAGTCTAACCTGTATTAATATGTATTTCCATCTGAGACAGATGGAAAAACTCAGTATAGGGAGCTCTCCATATTTCAGCTGTCTGTTTTGGGCTTAGCTAGTTGCAGTCTGTCTCGGCAACTGGGAATACAGTTTGTTTTAGTCACGCTTGCAGCCACATTTCTTTACAGATTTTGATACCCAAGTAAGAATGATCTGTTACTGATTTAGTTTTAGCAGAAAACTGCCAGTTTATGCCTGCTAGTGCTGGTGAGTCAGTGATGCAGGATTCATGGATGATCATGTACCAGAGCCTTGAGTGACTTCTTTGCCCTCGTTGACACCAGGGGGACTTCAGCTTTCTTGAGGTTAGGTCTCTGTTACTCCCTTTATTTTACAATGGAATCTTGTTTTCTAACATCCAAGTACTGATTCTTTAGGGCTTTTTTTCCCTGCAGTTGTTCTAATTATAAGGCTGAGATCGTAATTCACCATTTCAGGAGCTTTGCTGGTAGCAGTGGTGGAGAACATAGGGTAAACAAGATTTGGAAGGTATTTTTCAAGGAAAAAAATATAATCCAAGCAATTTGGTGCTATGAAAGTACCAGTATCTGAATGCTGTCCATGCTATACCAATGAATTACGGGTACCATGAGCTGCAAAGCAGTGAATTTGCTGGAATAAGTTGTAGGGAGAATGAATTTTTCAAAATAAATACCAAAACTTTTATACATAAAGGAATTGTGAGGAATTAGGACATAATTGTCACTGACAGAGTTCCACAGAGAGGGAAATAAACTGTGTGTTTTCTGAAGCCTGGCTGGGAGCAGCCTTGTTTTGATAACAGTTCTGTGTAGTAACTGGAGTTAAACATTCAGAGGTCAAAGGGAAAGCAGTTAGCACAAATGACCATTTTGACTGATTATTTTTTTTTTGTGGTGTAAACCAAGTTCCAGGGCTTACATCAGATGACCCATATATCTTTCATGAAAACATTTTATTCCCTCTTTGGCTTTCCATTTAATATTAACTCTGTCTCCACTACAGTTTCTTTTTTACCAGTAGGCAGAATCTGTTTTGAACTCCATCCAAACTGAATCACTCCCGTCAGGAGATGTGCGGTGCCAGGTTGTGGTACTGTTCCTATCCCATGCAAGTGGTTGAAAGGTGCATGCTGCGGAGTTTTTGAGTGATAGATCCTAGTTTGACAGGGACATGGCCGATGTTTTTGTCCCTGTTATTTTGTTGCCTCATTGGAACTACAAATAAGCAAATCAGGCTGACCAAAGATTAGGAGTTTATCAGTGCACAAAGGTGTCCCCAAAACCTGCTCATTCCTAAGATACTTGCTGAACGGGTGGCAGTGCTTCTGGTTCTATCATTGCCTTCCTCTATAGTACAGCTCATGCCACTTCTTCCTCTGTCCCTGCTACCCCATCTGAATACAGCTGTAGATGTTTTTTGCTACCTCTTGGACTCTCATGGTCTCAAATCCTAGATTAATTTTCTATAACGATCAGTTAGCCTTATTTTTGCATGGGAATGAACTGTTAATGCAAGACGTGCTTGGCTGTGTAAATTTGGGGCAATTAACTGTATTGCCCTATAGCTGGTGAAATCTATCCCCAAAGCGAGGCACTGAGCAGCCAAGTACTTCATACAAGAGATACACACATGTGGTATATACACGGGTACGTAGTACAGCCCGTGTGGCACTTCAGAACATGGTTTAATGGTGGACTCGGTAGTGCTGAGTTAATGGTTAGACTCAACGATCTTTAGGGTCTTTTTCAACCTAAATGGTCCTATGATTCTATGAGAGAAAACCAGTGTTGTGAACCTGAACCTGATGTTTTTATGATAATGCAACAGTATTGATTATGCGGGGAGATGCGTACGTATCTCTGAAGACTGTCAAGTGAACAATATTAATGTCTATCAGTGGGAACATCAGAAAGTCTCTTGAGTTAAAGTGTGGAAGACCTCAGTTTCACAACTGTGATTTACAAAAGCCACTTCTGTTGTCCAGCAGCCTTCAAAGGAAGGTCACTGTTGTCATTTTGGTTTGCTTATGTGCAAAGAGATGGGTTAAGATCTATGCATGCATCCAGTGCTTAATTTGGTACTTCATACGGTTTCTTCTCCCCTCTACCCATGCCCTAAGCCACTTGCTGGATTCAAGGGTCGTTTCCTGTTTGCAGAACTCCTGTTGACACGAGTAGGAGTGTTGTGCAAACATTTGGGGCTTCAATATGGCCTCTCTTGTACTTTTTTTTTTTTTTTTTTTCTTTTCCTGCCAGCCAGCTGAATAAGCACCATTATCCTGGTGCTGTAGCGATAGGGTCTGTACTCACGTGGGCAACTGGAAAAGCTAGGATTCCCAAAAGGGAACCTGCCTGAAACACGGTGCCCTTCTGACACATCTGCTGTTGTAAGTCTTCTATTTCTAGATCCAGATCCAGAAATATAGCATTTTTTTGTCTCTGCTGGCAGCAACTGCTTAGAGGGAGATAGATCTGCTTTGCAGTTTTCTGCAGGGCGGTCCTGCAGAGATACTGGTTGAGCCAGAAAATCCAAACTGATCTCCTTCTCGGTGCCTGCTCTGTCATACCCTGTACATTTTTCAGTAAAAGGGAGGATAGCAAGATGAACAAGAAAAACCGGCTATGAGGTATACATATGCTCCGTTAATCCTAATGATCCTGTCCTGCCTCTGCACCGGCTGTAGGTTTATTGTGAAGAGTTGACCCTATACGATGAACTTTTGTGGTGTCTTAGCCATTTATGTGTAAGCTATTGAGACATCATTCTCTTTTGTCTGCTGTCAGGCTTGGAGGGAGGTGTTATTTCAGAAACCAATTCTACTGAACTGGCTAATTCCTTACGCTGAGGGTGGAGGGGTGCTGAAGCATGAATTCTCTTTCCCAGCACTGGTCCTTGCACACACTGTAATACCCATTGCTGTTTTCATGTGCATGTCTGAAGGGGTATTTGTGCCCTGGGCAGCCACGTTCAAGGCCTTATGGAACAAATCTTTTATTTCTGGTTCACCAAAACACCTTACAGGCCTGACTGCTCCCTGAAGGTGGCAAGAGTTTGCTCAGGTTGCCTCCTCTGCAGAATAGTGCCTAGACCTGTTGTGCCAGCAGCTCTTCACACAACCATTGCTTCAGCAGAAGGTACAAGCAAAGGCAGTGCTGTTAGAGCCATATAGCCTGGGGAGACAACTGCCCTGAATTTCTTGCTGACTCTCTGAAAGGTGACCAGAAAACTGTAGCACCCCGGGAGACAGAAAGGATCGATGCCCTTAACTGAGAGCTTTTAGCTGCCAAAAGATAAACCTTCCCCTTGGATTTCTGCTGTGCTTTAGTGCCTACTCGATTACTGGGGCAAATGCATTATGTTACCAAAAAATGAGTTTTCCCTGATCAAACATATGCTTTATTAGCCACTTAAATGCCAGCATGACTCTCTCATTGCTACAACATATTAAACACCTTGGAAATGTTTCCTTAAACTCTAGGTCAGTCTTATGAAATCCGTCTACTTGAGAATAGGAAATTGGGAGAGTTTCAAGATTTAAACACAAAATATGTAAAGGTAAGGAGAAATAGATTTCTTTTCTTCCTGCTACTACATACAGCCTCTAATGAAGGGCCTGACCTTGCTCACACTGAGACAATGGAAAATACTTTGCCATTGTTTTTAATGGGAGCAGGGCTGATGGAGTCATTGAGTGCTAGTTTCATGGGACTATCTGGCTTGGCTTTACAGGGCTTCAGGGGAACCTTTATTCTGGTTGTGATCATGACCCCAGAGTTTCACTGTGAATATTGGATTCGGGGGAATCCCAAAGTTCAGAGGTGAACACGGTCAAAACTGCTGAGAGGCAGACTTGTCTCCCTTCTTAACCCCAGCAACGTGCCTGGGTTGTTACATGTCAAATGGAGGATCCTGGTGTTTATATCATTCTGCCATGCAGATTCTACATAGCTCCAGTTCACTTTGGTAATGGGCATGATTATGAACATCTAGAACTTGATCGTTTAGTTTGGGGGATTTTTTTGTGGTTTCCCCCACTCCCAAAACAGTTCAAATTCAAAAACTTTGGTCCAGACTTTGGTTCTGGATCCAACCTTCAAGCCTTCCTCTCCCCAATTCTTGGCTGTTCTGCCTCAGGATTTCTTTTGAGAAGTGGGGACTAGTTGCAAAATTTGGATTCAAGTTTAGGCAGTTCTCAATTTGTCTTTTGGCCCATTTCAGGAAGCATGTGGTTTGGGGTTCCAATTTTGCAGGCATTTCCACTGTGGCTTACTTGCTTCTTGGAGCTAGGGTTTGATTTGGGGTGTTTCTCAGGTTCATTGGCAAAAATTGCTCACTCATTTGAAATGGAAGTCCCAGCAGGAGCATGGACTTGAGAAACTGGGATGTAAGTTGTCATTAACTCACACAAGTGTAGCAATCTGAATATGCAAAAGGATATATTAGTTAGGAGTACTTTGGACTTGTCTGCCCTTATTCCAGCCTTTTTTCTCCAGTTATTGAGGTGGCTGCACCATTGCAGACCAGAGATGAAAATACTCCTGTTACAGAAGCTTTCCTATTCTATACTTGTTTAACCACACGGGGGAAAATCCAATGACTGGCTGTTAATGGCTGGAATCAAGTTTAATTCCCATTGACAAGGTGTCTGGGCATGCCAGCTCCCCCGGTGCAGGGACAGGTGAGCTGGCTTTCGCATTTGTTAATCAGACTGGGATATACTGGGGTTGGCCATGGTACAGACACATTAAATATTACCCCCATGTGAGCTGTTTTGGGGTATGGAGGCAGTACAGCAATGTTTACATGGCACAACACCTGAGATTAGGTGGACGTTGCTATAGTGCTTCCAGACCAAATCCCAGAAAGCTGTACAGGGCTGCGTTATGCAGTGTAGTTATGTAGTGTAGAAATGCCCTGTGAAGGGGAAAGTGTGTTGCTCTCTTACTCGGGGGTCCCTTAGGAATTCATTAAACATGGTGATGGGTCTCTTAGGTAGACCCTCTACTCTCCTCCTGAACTGGGGTGAGAAACATAACAGATCAGCTTTTGCTTCTACTCTGGAAAACCAAAGTCATCTCGAGAGAAGGGCCTCTGGATCACGTTGTTCATCTTGCTATCTTTTCTTAACAGAGCATAATTCGTGTAGTTTTCCATGATCGACGCCTGCAGTACACAGAGCATCAGCAGCTTGAGGGCTGGAGGTGGAGTCGTCCTGGGGACCGCATCCTTGATATAGGTGAGACTATTTCATTATGATTCCTGTGCGGTGTTTGGAAATGAGATGCTGAATGATGTATGGATTGTTTGCATCTATGTTTAGGGTTTTTTTTGTATCTTACTCTCTTAGGAATCCTGTATGTCTTTGGGTGGGAAGGTGATCTAGCACTGTAGGTCCCAAATAGATATATTGTTGGTGGATTAGCTTTTCACGTACATCTTGTGATTGTATGGAAATGCTTTCTCTTCTTCAATTTAATATTTTTAAAATTTTAGGGGTTTTCTTCTACAGATATTCCGCTGTCAGTTGGTATCTTGGATCCCAGGGCCAGCCCAACCCAGTTGAACACTGTTGAATTTCTGTGGGATCCATCAAAGAGAGCCTCAGCATTCATTCAGGTAAGAGAGAAGTGATATTTTTGTGACAAACACAATGGCGAGATCTCTTATAAAGATGTGGAGAGTTAAGGAAGCCAAGACATGAAGAAGAGAGAAAGATGCTAATGATAATACACAAACTCACATGACAATCATGTATAATTAATTTGTAGGGTAATTGCTAAACCAGCTTGCTAGCAACTTGCTAGCTTTGGAGTACTACCTGCTATAGCTAGGATTTTCTTTTGGAAAAGAAAATAATTCACGTTGCTTTCTAAGCATGGGTTTTGTCTGGAGGAAATGGTTCACAACCTGTTAGTTTTGCTTGTTTTTCTTTCATGAGCGTTTCTCATCCCAGACACCAACTATCTGTTTTTAATCTGTATGTGGGATTTGCTTAAGTTCAAGGATGCTTTTCCTGATGCCCTGTTTCTTTCTGGGCTGCTTGTTCTTCTAGTTGTTTTGTCCTGAGGAACAGAAATGAAAACGTATGAACTCTTCTCCTGCCTCTCTGTTTCTTGGAAGGAGCCAAAACCTCATGTTCAAACAAAATCTGAAATTCAGATTTGCACAGCTTCCAGAGATAAGCACAGCTTTTGTTTTGCCAGGTACATTGCATCAGCACAGAATTTACTCCACGGAAGCATGGAGGAGAGAAAGGGGTGCCCTTCCGGGTGCAAATCGACACCTTTAAGCAGAACGAAAATGGTGAATACACAGAACACTTGCATTCTGCAAGCTGCCAGATCAAAGTGTTCAAGGTATGAGGTAGTTTTGGCTTTGTCATCAACTAGATTAAGACTCAGAAATATGCAGTTTGTAAATTTTGTAGGAGTGATGTAATAGCAGAGTAAAAGAACAGACTTTTAACCAAGTATGCTCAAGATCTTGAACAGGACTATTGCACACAAAGCGACCTAAACACTGAGCTACACAGCAATTCTAGTTAAAATGAGATGACCCAAGTGCTGCACCAAGACTTACACTAGTCCATTGTGCCTTGAACACTCTACAAATACTGAGCTATTTAGGGTATCCACTGTATTCTGGTGCTCCTAGGCAATGGAGACATGATGGCATCTCCAGTTTCTTTCAGTCCTTCATGAACGAGAGTACATCTTGAAGATCTCAAATACCCTCTTTTTTATTGTAGCAGCGTTCCTCTCCATGCTACCTGGAGGAGAGAAAGATTCAGAGAGAAAGCATCTCTGTAGCTCCTAGTCTGGGCTTCGCAGAACTGTAGCCACTCAACAACAAGGTTTTCATAGGCCTGCTATCTCAAAGGATCTGCTGCTCCAGTTTTGCTCCTGTGAGCAGTGTCTTTCCTGTTCCTGGAGAAATGGTACAAGTACCGGTTGAGGTGCATGGGCCTTATGGTCTGAAATAGTTGGTATCAAATCTCAGGGCTGTGGTCAGCATATTTTGGAATTGCAACAGGCGTTAATGAGGGATGTTTTAGAAACAGTAGAGATGCTTGTCTAATTTTTTTGTCTAGAGAATGCAGATCTGATCTTGTTCCTTATGTAGAGTCCCCATAAATCTTATGGAGACTTGTGAGCAGATTAGGAAAAAAAAAATATCTCTTGGCCTCTGTCTCCAAACTTGTAATACTTGGCATAAGGGAAAGCTTGTGCTTGTGCTTATAGCCTAAAGGAGCAGACAGAAAACAGAAGACTGACAGGGAAAAAATGGAGAAGAAGACCACCCAAGAGAAGGAGAAGTATCAGCCTTCCTATGAGACAACTATTCTCACAGAGGTAAAGCGTTTTAGACACATTGTACTACTTCAGCATGTTGGGATATAGATTTGAGATAAAATGCGGTCTTACTGAGCACTGTAGATTCTCTTGTAGAGACACATATGCCCAGATTTGATTGGAATTGGGAGCAGAGTGAAATTACAAAGTGTTTCTCACTGCTGAAGTCTATAAAAAATGTCCATGTTTCTTATGTTTCAGGCTATAAACCATCCCTTAACAGCCTAGCTTTGAAAGAAACATTTTCTCTTTCTGCTCTGCTCTTGGGTACTTCTCATGGCACTGAGATGCCAGTTGTATGAGGTATTTTCTTCAGAACTGTCTGTCAAAAGCTCATGCTGGAGATGGGACACTTGAACAGATGAATAAGATTTCTGATTAAATTATTAATCTGTTTTTCTGTGAATGTGCCTCTGAAGCTACTATCACATGCAAGATCTGAGAAGATTCTGGCTTGTACTCTAGGAATATTTTCAATGTCTTATATTCTGGTGCATCTGGTTAGAGATGTATGTGTTTCTACCCCTCCCTGACGTTACCAAGATGTATACATAAGCTTATCCTAGGCTGCAGAATTGCTGAGCAACAGGACATAAGACAGTGGTCTAGAAGTGCTGTTCTGTATCCCTGTGGGAATGTCTTGTCACTTGATTTAGTTCTTGTTTTCTTGAAATGGCTTGCTGGACTTCTAAAAATGAGGGGGTTTTCTTAATTTAAATGAACTTCTTGCTTGCGAGATCCAGTCCCTCCCACTTGGTTTTCCTCACGTTGTCAGGAGTGACCATCATGTTTTCTAATTCAGTGTGGTGGTTTTTAACAAGGCTTTTGTGTACACAGACCTAATTCTACTGAGTTGGCAGATCCTGAACTCTCCCTGTGAGCTCTGGTGCACTTTGACATATTGCATGGGGAAATGTGGGTTGCCAAAGAGTTAAATATTTGCTAGGGCTTGTGGAGATGATAACACTCTAAAGCTACACTTGTCTTTTTATCATTGCAAACAAGGATACTAGAGACTGTATTCTTGAGCCCTCGATGGCAGGGGGTTCCACAGGGCTAGATTTCTTCTACTGATTACAGTGGCTTAAATTCAGAACAGTCACCAATTCTAGCTGGGTTACTCTGGTTTTACAGTACTGTGGTGGAATACAGAGTTTGACCTATATTTGTGAAGGCTTTTAGTAGCTTTGTGTCTGTCTATCTTAAATTTTCTCCATGTAATACCCATTTATAACTCGAGCTCTTTGACTAATAGCCAGGGGTTTTAGCAGGCTGGTTCAGATTCTGCTCTTTCACTGGTATAAACCTGAAGCAATGCCACTGGAGCGTATTTGTCACTCTTGCCTGGATTTAATTAGGGATTTATAATTGAGACCAGGGGTATTTCTGTATCATTGCTGCCTTCAGTCTGAGTTGACTTACTGGCGTTGCTCTGACTTACAGCTGTGCACACTTTGGCCCAGTGTTATTTGGGGACAGGCTTTGTGAAATGGGAGAAATGTGGAATGCACAACTGGAATCAATCTGGCCCCCTGACAGCCCGCTTGGAGAGCAGTGTAGAAAATCCATGGCTCGTCTCCTCCTCCCAGCAGGGGTGATGAGCTGAAGTTAGTGGTGTGGCAACAGCATGACTGTGGTATGAGGGGAGAATCAAATCCTTTATTTCCATCCTTATGAAAGTATTCCCGATGCCTTTCTTCCAACAGTGCTCTCCCTGGCCAGATGTGCCTTATCAAATGAACAATGCTCCATCTCCAAGCTACAACAGTTCTCCCAACAGCTTCAACCTTGGAGATGGGTATGTAACAAATAAATGCTTTATCTTTCCTGTTGATATGGTAGCCTTTGTGTGCATGTGTTTGGTGTGTCCATGTGTTTCATACCCTGGAAGAAGAGGTCGAGGACCACCCTTCCTAGAAAGGGGAAAGTATTTCCCACAAAGCCTTTTAAGACCTTCCATCCAGGAATTCCCTGTGACACAGAGTACTGTTTGTATGTCTGCTGCTTACGTGGTGGCTAGGAGGTGACACCAGGTCAATTCTTGCCATGAATTTCCTCTCTTCTTCTTTTATGGAGGTCAGAGAACATGGCATGCCCTGTAGCAGCAATTCCCAGTATCTTCTAACAAAAGTGTGAGAGGCTTTTAGCCTTCACTACCTCTTCAGAGTTGGTATTCCTTCCTTCCTTTCTGTCTTGAGGTAGTTTGGGGTGCTGGATTCCCGGTTGAAGGGGATGTAAAGAAATCCTGTTGGGCAAAACGGCCTGGGTTTTGAGAATCTGTTTGAGAACAAAGGGCTAACAGGAGGCATGTTTAATTCATTAATATAACCATCATAAAGGAACAGTTTTAGTGGTCCTGAAACACCCAAGATGATAGCTGATGACAGAAGCACACAGCAGGGTCCCTCGGTGCTTCTGAGTCCTCCCTGCAACATACTTTCCCCATGGAATTGGTGCAGGCCTTTCTTTTCCTCCTCGAAGACTCTAGGCAGCCTTGTTGCCTTCCCATACAGCTTATTAATTAATCAATGTTGTATTGCAAATTTTCAATGAGTGACCTCAGCCTGTGAATAATGACGAACACTGAAATGACAAAAATTGGTGTTAGTAGAGAGATCTGTCAAGCGTTTTCCTCCAGTGGTAGATTATTAACTCTTAGGGAAAATCCTTGACGTGTTGAAGTCCCCTCTATATTTTAGGAGGATTTAGTAGAAATGTGGTTTTGTGTAATATAGTTAAATTGCAATTTGCCATGTTTAAGATAACACCAGAGTTGAATTACAAGGTCCTTATTCAATTTTTGTGAAGAATCATTATTAGACAGTGGATTTAGTTGGGGGATTTCTGGATCATAGAAACTTTGAGTTCAGTCACCCTGTAGGTTACAACTTCTTTGCTTTGGTGTCATATAAGTGGGTCACCCGTATGGAAAAGCTTGAATGAGGTCACTAAACTGAGATTTTCTCGCAGTGTTGAGTAGGACCTCAACTCTCCAACAAAAGGCTCAAGTAGAGTGTTTTTTTTCTTCTTTTCTTTTCTTGGTCCAGATTTTGGACGCCTTTTTTACAATCTGATAGAGAAAAAAGCCAGCCCAGTTGGTATGTAACTTGTGACAGTTGAGTCAAATGGAGGAGGGGGAAGAGGATGAACACTGCAATGTAAAATTTAAAATAATGTTTTTTTTCTCTTCCAACTTTATATAATCTTTTTTAGCAACAGTTCTCCAACCCACCAAGTGGAGCTCCTGCCTCCCAGCAATGATGTAAGTACTTGAGATCATGTTAATGTGGTGCTTTTCTTTTTTAGGACACTGGTGAACAGTTCATTTCAAGACCTTCTTATTCTTTTTGCAATGTAGCATCTCCTTCCTTCTGCTTCTATTCAAGATGCCCAGCAGTGGCTTCATCGTAATAGGTTCTCTCCATTCTGTAGACTCTTCTCAAGTTTTTCGGGTGAGTTTAAATAGTCCAATTATTTTGTCTTTATTCTCTTTTGTAAGTGCAGCTTATGCTTCTTACCAATAGCATCTGCTGCTAGCCACTGTTGATGGGATCACTGGTCTGATCCAGTGTGGCTGTTCTTTTGTTCTTACGTTAGTTAGCATTTGCCAAAACAGTCTGTAGAAATATAGAATAATTAAAGATGGAACAGAATAAATTAAGATGGAGAGGACTTGACTTCAAGCAGGGGATTGCATTTAATGAAGCAAGCCCAGAGCCTTGTGCAGTTGCATTTGAGTATCTCCAAAGCTGCAACTTCCACAATCTCTCCAAGTGACCTCTTCAAAAATTTGATTACTCACAGTGAAAAAGCTTTTGCCTTATACCTAATCAGTGTTTCCCATCTTCCATCTCCTGCATGTTGCCTTTCATCCTGTCCCTGTGCATCTTTGAGAAGCATCTGACTCCACCTGCAGCTCTGTCTTCACGGTGCCTTCCCATTAGGTAGTTGTACACAGCAGTAAGGTGGTGGAAAGGGGAATTTTTAAAGATGCTGAAACCTTGAGGAGCCTCTCTGAGTTGCAACATGATTAAATAACCTGGTAACATGGCTGTTAAAGCAAATTGGGCCATTTAAGGGCCAATGTTAAATATCTGACTTGTCTCCGAGTTAGCTAGAATACCTTCCAGTGCAGCACTACTCTTTTGGCAGCTTCTAGCTTTCTGTTTCACAAGATTGATTTGCAGTGTACACCTCTATGAATTTGCAACTTCACTGGGCAAATCTGTCTGAGCTTTATTGATTCTCTCCCTCTGCCCTTTCCTGCTGCCCATACCCACAGTTTGGAAGCTAAGATTTGCTTAACTTCTGAAAAAAAATCAATTTGAAATATGTAGGTGCTGACTTACTGAAGATGTCCAAAGAAGATTTTGTTCAAATCTGTGGGCCTGCTGATGGAATTCGGCTCTTTAATGCAATCAAAGGAAGGTTTGTACTTCTTCCTTCCTATTTTTTTTTTTTTTGTTATGGCAGCATCCCTTGGTAATTTTAGTGTTAACTAGAAGTTAATCCTGGAGCTGTAGCATTTAGACTTCCTTTTTAACACTTAAGAGGTCATCTCAGAGGCTGGAGATCAAATCCAAGCACAGCTCAGAAATGTTGCTGAGAGGAAGCATCATAATGTGGATCTCCAGTGGTGTATTTGCTACCAGCTGATAGCTTCCATCCACTTTGCATGAGACACAGCCTGCGATACTCTGTGCTGCATCTGCATCACCGGTAGCAAAAGCAACCAACCAACCCCTGGAGCTTCAAATGGCTCTTAAACCTATTTTTATTGCAATAACATCATAAATTCTACAGCTAGGCAGGATTCAATTCAGTAAAGGCAGGAATGATGAGCTGCTTGGCAAGTGCTGTAAACTGTTTATTCTCGTCTGATCCTGAAGTGACTAAGGTGCTCTGCACTGTACTGTCACCTCCCAGGGAGCTCTTACTAGACCTCCTAAGACATCTAGTCACCAATAGCTGGTTATTTATGCACAGCCTGCATGGTTCCATCTCTCATGGTTTGGTAGCAGACTGGAACAATTTTAGATCTGCTAAATAACTCATTACTGTTTTTTAATAATCTGTAGAAATGTAAGGCCCAAGATGACAATTTATGTCTGTCAAGAACCAGAGCAAAACAGGTCCCATCTCCACCAAAAACGAGAAACTATAGATGGCAGTCTTTGTGGTAAGTTTTTATGTATGGTTTTTGTTAAACACTTAGCTGGTGAGAATGCTTTCTGCCTGAACTCCTGCGTAGGACAGCTTGGCGCCCAGAGTGTTTGATGGGGTCCTGTTTATCCCACTTCTGCCACTTGGGTTAGTTTCAGGGCTACAGATTCCAACTGATACCTTCTGCCCGGGGAACAGACCCAAGCTATAAGCTGTCTACAGAATGCCACAGCAAAATCTCTGATCAGTTCTTAATAGGGACCATGGCATTAAGAACTACCTTCCTTTCTGTAATTTACTTTAAATTATGGCTTGTTTGAAAATATTCTGGGAAAGGGAAGGTCTATATGTCTTAAAGTGAGGTTCTAATTCTTGGAAGTTTAAAGCCTTTGGGGACTCACTGTTCTTAACTATCCCTCATGACGTGAGGTACGATTGAAGGAGAATAGAAATCGCCCTTGGTTCTTGAACACAGTATTAACCAGGCACAGCTTTTCTACCTGGTTGTTTCTACCATTTGGATTTGATTTAAAAAATAATGCTGTCATCTACAGTTATTTGATACGTTGTAGTCTTTAGTTTGTGCCCATGGGATCAGTGGGATAGCATCTAATAAAATAGTACTTTTGTGTAACATAGTATTATATGTTTTACTGTTTAATTGCATCTGATTTAAAATGTCAAAATCAATAAAAGTAGATTATCCAAAAGTATTAACAACTTTGAAAGGATTTTTTTTTTGTGCCCCATGACACGTGTTGCCATTAGTCCCTGTGTTTTCCTCTGGGCAAAAGTGTTGTGGGCTTTATTTGCGTGCTCCATCCAAATACCCAAATACTGGGTATTTTTCTACAAATTATCAAGCTGGACATTTGGGGGCTGCTTTGAAGGTACTATACTTGTTTATCTACTGTCAGGATTTGAACCTTCATCTTAAACCCATTTGGTTGTTGATACTGAGCATCTTGGTGTTATCTGTAGTTGCTATTCTGTAGTTACTCTAATTCTGTAATTACTTTCAACTTGTTGCAGTATATCATGCAATCTTCTTGGAAGAATTGACCACGCTGGAATTAATTGAGAAGATTGCAAACTTGTACAGCATTTCTCCACAGCAGATAAACCGAATCTATCGGCAGGGACCCACCGGGATCCATGTATTAGTGAGCAATGAGGTAAGGGGTTAATGCAAACACTGTCAGAGCTGTAACAGTTGTTTGACTTCTCGAAGTTAGAATGACCTTTTATGTTTTGGAATGACTTGTCAAGGCAAGGAAGCTTTACAAGGTTACTAACCCCAACAAGTTAAAGCAAATACTTAAAGCAAATCATTCATGCATACCATTGATTCTGGTGTGGTTTTGAGATCTTCACTCTGTAAAAGAGGTTTTTGTTTGTTTGTTTTTTAAACAAACCCAAACACAACAAAACTCACTTCCTTTTCATGTTGGCTAATTAAAGAAATTTTGAAGTGAGGTTCTAATGTGAGAACCTTTAAAATAGGAAAATTTCTTAAAGAAGGAAAGTTTGAAAATCTGTAGGGCAATTAGTCTTACATCTTGGCCAGTGATTACAGCCACTGGGTCAGAGTTAGTGCTGCGTAAGTGCACACTATAATTTAATGGACCTCTAGCTGTTTGTGTCCCATTATATGATGGCTTAATTTAGTTCTTTGCATTAACTTGGCAGGTTAATAGTGAGTTACCCTTCTTCTTCTTCTCCCCCTGCCCCCACCCAATTACTTACTCATTCATGCACCGGAATCACTTAAGGAGCTTCATTTATAAGAAACATTGTTAAAACAAATGAAGCAGAGCATAGGTCTCAACTGGAGCCTAAATTGAAGGCTGTAATGCTTATTCCTAAAGTTTCCTTGCTATTTCAGCCTGATTAAATCTGAAACCTTGATGCTTTATGGATGTAAAGTGCTTGGAGGCAACTCTTGATAGGGGAATTGCCTGAACCAGCTTGGGTATAAGGATTTAAGTCAATTATTAACAATGTTATTGCTCTTTTAATAATTCTTTTCTTGTTCTAGTACTATAGTGGCAAGAGTGAGGCACTCTGTGAATGTACTTCATGCATCATTAGGCACAGACACACAGACTAGCCAGTGAAGTTTGATTTGCAGGAGCAGGGAGTGGATGTTAAACCCAAAAGAGAATAGGGAGATTAGTCTAAGTTGAAAAGGATATTTGGTGTAAGAATTTACAGCTGGAAAGTGCTCTACTTGAATGATACTCTATAGCTTGGAGAAGGCTTTTGCTTAAAGCCTGACTTTCTGAATTGATCAGGGAGATTCTGGTCACCTTACCTCTGAAGTTAGGTGTCCAGCATCTGCTTCAACTGTATGAGACACCTGAAGGTAATTCACTTCCTCTGTCCTGCACAGCTACTCTAAATTGGGAGGAAGCGTTGACTAGGGGTGAAGCTTAAATGAGCATTTCAGATTGGATAAATCAGCTGAATCTCTTAACTCGCCCCTTTAGTTAGGGGCCTCACTAGAAGCTGCTTGTGTTTTGAAAATCTAGTTGTTTCTCATGAATAACTCAAATTGCTTTAGATACTGATCTTGCTTCCCATGATCTGCCTTGCCTCTCATGGCAGTTTCATTAAGATTCCTGTGCCTCAACAAAATACAAACAGGTAAATGATTCCTGCAAGCATGTATACTAATGTCTGGTCAAAATAACCAGGTGGACGCTGCTGCTATGGCTTTTCAGTAACAATAGTCCTTCATTCAGCAAGGGGTCTGTTTCTCAGGGCTGACCACCTCCAGATAATATTTCAGATGCTAACGTTCATTCAGCTGAGCTTCGTCATTCAGCTGGATGTGCGTTACCATCATTAGATTTTAGGAGAGGGACTGTCTTCATCCAGTCTAAACTAGTATAGCTTCACTGAAGGCAATTAGGAGCATGGTCTTTAATAGACTAATTGGAGCAATGTAAGAACTTGCAGGATCAAGAGCTGCAAAGAGGATGGTAAAGTGCTGAACAAGCTAGATCAGTTCCAGGTAAGCACTTTAGCAGGAGCTTCTCTTAAGCACATTAGCAGCTGCAAGGACCTTAATTAATCAGTCATGCACTTTAATAATCTTATGGGCAGGATTACTCAGGACTGTGTAGGACTAGACACCAAATCTTGTTTGATACCTCTCCTGTAAAGTCTATACCAGCACTAAAAGAAACTTGAGTTTAATTGGTAAAATATTTTGTGTTGTCTTTTTTCCTTCTGCCCTTCAGATGGTGCAAAACTTCCAAGATGAATCTTGTTTTGTTATCAGCACATTAAAAGGTATGTATTGCTGCTACTATTACATGTGGCTCTAAAGATAATTTCTCTTTTCAGTTGCACTAAACATTATCACAAACCCTGTCCTGTTCCTCTGAAAAGATAAGTAATCTTATCTTTTAAATAGCTTAAGTCAAGGTGTTGCATCAGCTTCCACTGTGATACTGATTGATCTATGCTTTCCTCTCAGTTACACTGTTACAAAACTTTGATAAATCCATTGATACCGCTGACATAAATGAGCAGAAAACCTTTGGGTAAAATGATAGAAGATGATAGTTTGTATGTTGTATTTTCTTATGTAAATGCTTTGACCTAGATGTTCAACATCAATTTACTTAAGTGGGTTGTGGAACAAGAGTGCAAACTACCTAAGAAGAAAATTTGGAATTCTGTGTCTTGTGCTGTTTTCTAAGAGCAATGAAAAAATGCTTTGCATTTCTTTATTACAGCTGAAAGCAATGATGGCTACCACATCATTTTAAAATGACCGTGCTACACAGAAAGACTTTAACAGCCTATAATTTAGTGCCTCACTGAGATTGCTACAACCTAGACTGGAAACATGAAGAACCTTCAGGATAAAATGCTCCTATGAACTAAGAATTACCAAACAGCTTAAGGACAAAACTTGCTTTTACAGATACACATTTTTGGTGGTGTGTGGTTTTGTTTGTGGTGGGTTTTTTTTGTTTTGTTTTTTTTTTTGCTTTGTTTGTTGTTTTGTTTTTTTTTAAGGTGGAGCTGAGAACATCCTCAAAGCTTGTACGTGTTTCTTCCTCCCTCCCTTCCTCTTCAGTCTTAAAAATTGTCAAGGTTTCTGCTTATTACTTAGAAACATCTGCCTTGTGCTAAAGGGAAATGAAAGATAAACAAAACCCAATTCTCTACACCCCTCGTGGTTGGACGAATTGATTTATTTACTGTTCTGAGTGCTCTCTTGCTTTCAACACACACACTGTTGCTGATGGACATAGGCTCCCTGGGGCTTCTCTTCCACCCTCTGAGGTGGCAGGCTTGGCGCTACATCCAAAGCCAAACTGGGCAATGCAGAGGCTGGATTTGGTGCCCAGTCCTCACCCAGAGTGTCAACTCTGGAAGCCCACTTTTAGCTGTTCTCCACCTGTAGATGTGCTCAGAGTCCAGAGACCTTGGTCCCTCCTGACAGAGCTTCTGTAATAGTCATCCAACAGAACAAGTGTGCGGGGTTCCAGGGAGGGCAGACAACCTGAGGCAAGCAGCTCAGTACCATATTACATCTCTAGCTTTACAGCAGTCTCCCTGAATGGAGTATATGAAGCTTTTCCGAGGAAACGTTTTGAACACTGAAAGTTATAGTGCTCATGAAAATTCATGTTGTGGATTTATTCTGCTTTACAAAGTGTTAATTAACTGCTATCTTGACTGTAACTGGGAATTAGATTTTATAATCGTAATGATTTTTTTTTTCCTCCTGTTACTAAAGTAAAACTGAGTTTTGATTGAGTCTAGGTAACAGATCGTCTTAGTTGCTGCTTCTTATATTCTTGCTATTTCATTCTTGATTCCTGTTTCCAATATCTGCAACTATGGTCAGCTCCACCCTCCCTTGGTTTTTTGGGATGCTGAAAAAGTGACTTCCACTCGTGTCAAAGGCAAACTGGATCACACCCTTCTTGCATGGATGGAGTAATTTCACTTTTGGCAGCTAATTAATAAGGCTGTTTCCCAAACTGAACGTCCATATAGCATCAAATTCTGATACTTGAACATTTAATTTAATCCTGAATTGAGATGGAAGGCTGAAATACCAAAAATTTTCCTGGAATGGAAATTTTTCAAAAAATGAGAAATTGTCAGTTGGAAAACACTGAATAAAATGTTTTAGCCTTTTGAAATGGAAACATTTAATTAAATCCATTTGGCCCTTAAAGCAGCATCACTTTGAGCTACTGTTGCAGACCTCAGAAATTACCATTCAAGTGCCATGTGCGCTGTGTCTCCCTTAGGGCTGAGCTCTTTGGCTGGGTTACAGATCCCATGATGCTCTTACTGTGGGTTAGTCAAAGAGGGAGTGCGTCATGAAGGCTGGAGGGGTGCCCAGGAACCCAGTCTTCTGGGAAAGAGGGGGACATGGAGCCCGTGAGTTACAGCTCCCAGCTGACACTGGAGGAATTCGGACAGACACGGACTGATATTTTTCTGACAAACCCAACGTGTTTCAAGTTTTCCCAACAGAAATAAACAGCAGAATATTGAGAAAAAGCAACCTTTTTTTTTCATTAAAAACACTGAGTTTTGCACAAAAAAATCCCAGCCATCCCCACCAATTTTTACTTTTTTTACACCAAAAATAATACTAGAATAGAAAAATTGTGTTACAATGGGAAAACCTTCAGCCAACTTGGTTAATTAAATAACAGTGCCTACTTAGGCACGATCTTGCTCAACTGGCTGTCCTGGATGCTCCATGAATTGCAGTGTTTCTCCAAAAAGGACTCCCAGGCTTTGGGACACGCAGATTCCTCCCCCTGAAGTGAAGGAGCTTTAGGCTTCTTGGTTGAGGACCAGATTGTGTAGGTGAGGAGGTTGTAAGTGGTCTCCCGACAGAGAGAGGAGGACAGACAGAGAGGCTGGGGGAGCTTTGGGGGAAGAAATGCCTTTGTGGAGGGTAGGAAATTCTGTCTTTTTGAGAGGAAGGTGATGCCAAGTCAAGCTCTCCCTTGCTTTGGTGCCTGTGTCACCTCCCTGGCTTTGCAGCCTGCTCTGCGCTGCTGTGCATGTGGAGGTGGGGGGGAACAGCTGGGGCTGAGGCATCCAGCTTGTGGCCACACAGTTACAGCTGCCTTCCAAAACCAGGAATAAATTCCAGCTGGTTTTGTGAGTAGGTGGGACCGATGTGCCCCTATGTACCAGGAGCTGTTTGGTTTATGCTGTGGAAAGTGAATTGGCTGTGCTTTTGCATCCTGTTTTTTAGCACTGGCCCAATACATGGCATGTCTGTTGGCACGCAGCTGGGAGAGGTGAATCTGACCTGATGAGAAGGGTTTAAAAAAGATCTTGGAGCTGCCAGGAGTGTGGCATGTACTGTACAGTATATATACTGTACTATACTTCCACGTGTGATAGCCTTGTAATTCAGGGGATGCAGCAATACTGAAACGGCAGCGTGAAGAAAGGGAGAGGTAGCTTTGCTCCCAGAGCTAGGGACTGAGAATGGTTTGCTTATTTAAAAAAATATAACTTGTTCTTGATTATTTAAAAAACAAATCTTGCCTGTACAGAATTATACACAAGTCACCACAGTGTTTTGGTAGCACTTGCTTGATTAATTTTGAACAAAAATAATGCTCTTTTAGGGCTGCCTTATATTTAGATTTTTAAAAATGAAGTAGTTTCATACTGATACAAGGGTGAATCTGACAATACATCTGTTCTCCTTTCTGTGCTGTAAGAAGGCATGCCAGAGTAAACGATCCCCTAGATTAGAAGTACTGTCCTGCTGGGTGGGCTCTATGTTTAATCAGTGTTAGCCTCTTTGTAAAGCTGCAGAGCTTTAATGAGTAAGGCTTGCGCTTGCTCAACAGAGTAGTTCTAGTCCTTGTTGAACCTATAGTGCCAGCAGAAACTTGGAGGATTGTGGTCAGGTAACATACATGCCCTTGAAGACGCAGTACAGCTAGTTGTGTGTTCAGGAGGATGCTGAGTTACTGCAACTTGGAATCATAGAATATCTTGAGTTGGAAGGGACCCATAAAGTTCATTGAATCCAACACCCTGCTCCTCACAGGACTACCTGAAACTTAGCCATGTGACTAAGAGTATTGTCCAGATGCTTCTTGAACTCTGACAAGCTTGGTGCGATGACCACTTCCCTGGGGAGCGTGTTCCAGAACCGACCACCCTCTTGGTGAAGAACCTTCTCCTAATGTCCAATTTGAACTTGCTGTGATGCAGCTTCATGCCATTCCCCTGTGTCCTATTGCTGGTGACCAGAGAGAGATCAGCACCTCCCCCTCCAGTGCCCCTCTTGAGGAAGGTGTAGACTGCAACGTACCTCTGGGTGTTAGGAAAACACGATTCACCCTTTGCCCTTGTTGCATGATGCTGCGTAACCAGCCGGTTGTTGTACGTGGGCAAACTGGCCATGAACCATGGTGGCTGAGCGGCTAGTGCAAGTGATCAGAGCAATGTTGGTGTGAGATTGGACTGCGGGTGAACCTTCCCCTCTACCTCCTGAAAACATAAAAGCAAACCCTTGCCCTGTTGGAAGTTGGTGAGTTTGTCCATGCAGGAACCAAGCAAAGCCTTCAGGATTTGTGTTAGTGGCTTGTGTGAGGAGAGAGACTAGTCTCAGCTGTGTCAGTGGCAGCAATCTTACACTCTCCCCATGGTTACAGAGGGTCTGCCATCCCTGGAGAGACAAATATGCCCTGGTTGAAGATGTGACAGCCTCCAGAAGGAAGCTTTTGCCTCCTGAATGCTGGAGGAAGCACAAATGAATAGTTGGGGCTGGGTGTCTAGATTCTAGATAGGCTAAAGGCAAGGGAGATGAAAAGCTCCCTCTCATCTAGATGTTCAAAAGGGTTCTGCATTTACGTGTGTATCCTAAGTGCCTCTTACATTTATTCTTGCCTTTTGTTGTTGTTGTTGCTCCTGTTTCTTTTTTTAAAAGAAACAAATGAAACCTTCTGCTCAAAGTGGTTTAAATGACTTGTTTCTGCTCTATATGTGAACTTTGTACAGCAGGCCTTTATAAGGTCTGGGGTTTAGGATTATAGTGAATAGTATGGTATCCCAAACTGTCCACCTCTTAGGTTGTATGTATGACAACAGCCACTGAGAGTAGAAGTGGGCTTGTTGCAGGTGAAAAGGCAGAACCAACATGACTCCAGCCAGTACTGCAAACTATAAACCTGGGTTCTCATCTGATCCGTACTGGCTGTTTGAAATTATTTCATAAATTGCAGCATTTTCTCTGACAACTGAGTACATTGATACAGGTCAGTTAGTATGACTCTGGTGATGGTCTGAGAACTCATAGAAATGTCCATGCAGGGCAGGGCAGGGACATATAGTCCAGTGATAGAAATTTGTGCCGTCTGCCCAAGGTGACTGGGCTGGTGTTATTAAAATTAAAGCTCCTGTTCTTTCAGCTGGCCCTGCTTGGTTAATTGGCTAAAATAGAAATAATAATTAAATCTGGAAAATATTGGAGTTCTCATTGTCTTGGTGTGAAATTTAATGGGACGAAGTTTCAAGACTTGGAGGTGGTAAAAGGATTCTTGCAGCTGAGAAGTCCGGAATGGCACTGTCCTTATACTGTAACATATACATATTTATGCGTATATATATACACATACGTACTGTACTGTATCAACACATATATGTGCCGAGTACTTGTGTTCTTTGGCTTTAACTGGTACTCTGCTTTGTTTAATTGCAGTTCAATGTAAAAGACTCTGGTTGATCAAGCTTCAAAACCCAGCTGTTCCTTAGGTAGAAATGTAAAAATCCATAATAGAGACTCTAGGTGATTTGGACATGGTACACTTGGAGTGATGTAAATTTGACGAATTTCTGCAATATAAATCCCAGGCCTTGGTGAAGATGAGCATATTCTTGCACTAACACTGCAGTTCTATATTGCAGCTTCTGAAAATTAAAGAGAAATAGATTGCCCAAGGCTTTGTAAAACTCATAAGAGCTACTCCCTAAGCAGAACAACCGTATGATGACTTTCCTTGCTCAATGTTGTAGTGCTTAAACATCGGCTGTAATTCTAACAATCATCTGGTGGATGACTGGGACAGGGCTTCTTTTTTTTTTTTTGGTCTGTTTCTGGTTTTGGTTTTTACTGTCCTCAAAGAAATGCTTGTAGTGAGATTGTAGCTTCTCTTTCTCCTCCAGTTATGAAATGGTTTAACTTTATGCTACTAATAGAAATACTGTCTTAAGATTGTTATCTGTTTGACAGCACAGGGTACTCAAAGTGGGGAGTGTTTCGCTTTGATCATCACAGCTGTGGGTGAATACCAGAAGGCAGACCGGAGAGGTATATTTAACATCCTTGCCTCTCTTTAACAAATGGGTTAAGCTGGTGCCTAATTTTTTGTGCATTTCTGATTTGTACCTTCCCCCCCCCCCCCCCATTCCCTCAAAATTCTTCCATTCTTCCGCTCCCTGAGGGGATGCATTGGTGAGCAGCTGGTGTGTCCAACTTTAAGTAGCCTGCTGTTGTCCCATTTTGCTTGGGGTGAGTGTTTATCTTTCAAAGGGCTAGGGGAGTTACCTCTCTTCACTGACAATGCAGCCGTTCAACAGGTGATGCTGACCACAAAGTCGGCATGATGGGCGAGGGTGCGTGGAGGTGGGTCGGTTGGAGGCTGAGGCGTACCAGTTGTGAGTTAAATACTGCCACACTGTCTTCTCATTTGTTGGTTTTTGGTTTTATTTGTACATGAATAATAATAATAAAGCATATTTTGCACTGGCTCTTGTACTGTTGTGCAGAAGACATCTGTATCTAGAATCTGTGCTCCAGTCAAAATGCAAATAAACCTGTTTGTAAGAAGCGTGGGTTTTGTCTCTGCTTTGCTTGGCGGGGATGGTGCAGGAGAGCCTTGGCATCGGCTTCTGCTCAGCATGCAGCTGTAATGTGCTGGGCACCCTCTCAAAAGCAGTGGAAGCGGAGTTTGCAAAGTGCTGGTGAGAGCGCGTCAGCTGTAGCCAAATGTCCTGCAGCATTTTCTTCGTGTTGGGACTGGCTTCATTTCTCTACAGCACAATGCAGTGACCAGTTCGTATGTAATCCAGGTCAAGGCATGAGGAGAAATGCTGAATTCTTGCAGAAGCCATGACAATGGGCATGTACTTTAGTGAGACCACAAGCTGTGTTAGATGACAGCTGGCTTTGGTCTTGCAGTGCTCAGAGGATGCAGGCATTTCAGAGCTTGGTCCTCAGTAACACCAGAGATGAGTGAAAAGTCCTTCCTGGTAGCCATGTTCTCTCCCGTGTAGCAGCTGTTAGACACACACACGGGAGAAGAGGCAGTGAGGTTTGGACATGAAGCATTTGCAATGCTTTGCCTGGAAGAACTTTAGTATCGTAGTCATAGAATGGCTTGGGTCGGAAGGGACCTTAAAAATCATCCAGTTCCATCCCCCCTGCCATGGCAGGGACACCTTCCACTAACTAGATCAGGTTGCTCAGAGCCCCATCCAGCCTGGCCTTGAACTCTGTCCTCTAAGGGTTAAGCCGTAGATCTAATAACATACATGTTCAGCAGGCTGATGGATGTTCAGTGTCATTTGGAAAAGATGAATCCCAGTTTGCAAATAGTATCTCCCAGCAGCCAAATTTCACGTTAAGGCAAAGGAGAGGGAGTGGGTGTACTACCATGTAAGGGTGCTGCTCAATCTGAATTGACCCCAAGAGCAATTTCAGCTCTTTGAATTCAGTATTTGAATCACAAAACTAGAAAATGCAGCATGTGCCTCTGGATATATCAGTTCATATGCAAAGTGTAAGGGCACAGACGATGTTCCTAGAGGAAGGTAGATGAGAATTAATTATTTTTCCCTACCGATGACTTGGGCATCCCTGAGAAGAGAAAGGGGACTGTCCACCCCAATTTCTGTTACCTTGAAGTTTCTCCAGAGGTAGAATTCCAGCTACCTGAAGCCTGAGACTGTTGAAGTTCATGGTTAGGCGGTACCATGTCTCACAGGGCTGCTGGGGTTCAGGGCAGCTTCAGCATAAGTTCAAATCCACTTGCAGGCAGCAGCAGGGGAGCTGGATGGGTCGTCATGATGGCAGGGTGCTGGTAGGCACTCAAGGGTCTAAGGTTGGCAGGGCTCTTCAGGGCTGGCTGGAGGGTGCTGTGCGTGTGAGGCCACTGACAATAAGTGTTTTGTGGCTGCATGAGCCCTGCCGGCTGCAGGGGCCATCCCTGGGGCTTTCAGGAGGATGGAGGTGAATCCCTCCCTGAGCCCAGCCCCCCAAGGTGTGGGCTGCCATGCCTTGGTTCCCACCAAGCTCCACACGAAATTATCCCTTTTCTCCTGTAAGCCTGACCCACATGCTGGCAGGGATTGATAAATGCAAAAAGGAATACCAGTGACGGTTTTTACCTAAAATTGCCTGATAAAAAGGGTTCAAAAACAGGGAAAGGGGTAATACTGCACAGTGTAATTTTTGTGGGAAACACACCAATGGAGAAGCTTGCAAGGAAAAGACTTCCTAGGGAACATACCCAGAAGTCAGTGGCAGCTGTAATTAAGAGTGGACAGAAGCTGAAAAGAGCTTTTTATGAGCGAGGAGACCCAAGAGGTAGGACTGAAGCTGCTTAGCCAAAGCATTGGCCTAATCTCATCTAAATCCTCAACAGTAAGCAAACATTTTAATTTTCCAATTTACAAAACAATGCAGTCTTTCAGTTAAAAGTATTAGCCACAACTGTGGAACAGGCAGGGAAATAACATCCCTCATACCCTTTCTGCAAAGAAGCTAAATGCTTCCAGGTTTACCTGGGTAGGAAAGATTTGACACTGCGATAATTTAAAATTTGGTTTTAGTATATTACAGCAGAGGCTGGTTGTCCTGATCAAACTGAAGTTTCAGACAAGTGAGGACTTCCCTGCTCCCCAGCGATGTGTGGCCCAGGGAGCCAGGGCAGTCGCTGGATGTTGGGATGCGCTGGATGTTGGGAACCAAGGTGTCAGGTGCTGTGAGTCAGCCTAGGAGAGCAGAACGAGCTGTAGCTCCTGTCTTGTCTCATCACAGAAAAAAACATCCTTTCTCCTATTTCTTGGAGAGTGGTGATGCAAATCAGGCTCTACACTCAATGTTACACTATGCTGCTATAGTTAGAGCAACAAATAAAATCCACTTTGGAGACTTGAGTGAGGACAACGAACAGCTGGAAAAAAAGAATGTTTTAAATGAAACAAGATTAAGCAGTAAAAGGTGGTACACCACCATCCTGGGTAAAGTGTCCCCGCAGGTGATGAGTGATCTTGGGGTATAAGATCACTGGTGTCCTTATGCTGGGACTTGTAAACCAACATGCTTGCTCCCTGCTGTGGATGTGGAGGCATGTGACCCTGATTTGTCCTTTTTCCTCTAAGGGTGCCTGACAGATAATGCCAAAAGTGCTGCTCATTATGAAAATATATACACTTTTGTTTTTCTTTTGTTATATATATTTCTAATCCTAAAATCTTTGATTTTTGACTGTGGCAAACAGTGCTGCTATCCATTTTGCAGCCTAGAATAGGCTCATTCTGATTTTACTGATATTAAGTCATATGCAAGTATGATATAGCTGGAAAAAAGATTGATTAGCAGGGATCCAAAATTGGCTGAGTGCATTAGTGCACTAAGAAATTTTCCAAGAGTGAAAATTTAAATGCTGAAGTTAAGGCTATGCTTTAGAGAGGAGCTATGCTAGAAATACTATGTTGGATACACTCAAGCAAATGCAGCTAGGAGGAATTTCTTTGTGAAAATATTTTCAAAGCTTAGCATCTCCCAGAAGAAAGTGTTCCTGGATGGTTGGCACCACTTTGGAAATTAAGATTTCCATGACATCACCTAATTTAACCTGTGGTAGTAAAACCAGGGAAGAGTTGAGTAAAGGAATGAGCACGTGCAGGAAGAAAAATATGGCTGAGGCTGCATGGCTGGAGCAGCCCAGGAAAGGAAAGCTCGAGGCAAAAAAATGGAGGCCTCATACATTAAGACAATTGGGTGCTTTGGCACAGTTGTCCCGAGGGCAAAGAACATTGTCCTAGGCAAAATTATTCCAGAACCACCCACAGTTTCCTTTTTAAAACAGATTTACCTCATTTCATGGTGGTGCCTGTGAAGGCAGAACTTTTGTTTCTTGAGCAGCCATAGTTACTCACTGTCACATGCATGGCCTGAAAGAAATAAAGTCCAAGTGAGAACATGGGGATAAGTTTTATGATTGTTGAAGTAATTAGTGGGAGAGAGGAAGAAAAAAAGAGGCATTCTACTTTGCTTTTTCAAAAGCTTTGTCTTTCTTCTGGCTCTGCCTGGCTTTGCAGCATTGCCACTGCATCTGCAGAAGAGGAGTGCCTGTTCCCAAACAAATACGCACACAGCCATGTGGCTGGTTTAAATGCACGTCCACCTCCTGAACACATTGCTCAGAAATGTAACCTCCTGACACTCTGCTCAGAGGGACACCTCTCTCCATAGCTGTTTAAAAAAACGTGAGTTCTCAAATTTTGTCATGAAGGCAGGGAGGAGGGTTTTGCACTATCAGCTTTCTCCACTTGGCTTGGGAATACGGATAATGGGAGCCTGAGCTCCCAGTTAGGCTGTTCTTCCTGGTTTCTGGAGGACATTGTGTCTCCCTAGGGATGATACTGGGTTTTTTTTGATACCAGCCTTAAGTGACAGCTCGAACTGAGTGGTGGGATTGTCCTGTGGAGTCTCATCTTTGGACACCTTTTTAAGGAATACTGGCAATTCATATTTAAAATAGGTTATTTCTGGTTTGTCATCAAAAAATTTAGTTGATTGCCATGTAGTTAAGGTTATAATCAGAAATTATATTTATTGTTTGGATGCTGCTTTTTTACTCCTATCTTCCCCCAAGTAACTAATAACTGCACACACTATTTCAGGACTGTTTGGGGAGGGGGTTCAGCTAACTGCTGGTGTAAGGATGGTGTTGCCTATGTGAAATGACAGAGTAGCCATTCTGCTTCACCATGGTAGTAGCCATTGTGTCCCAGAATAATCAGGGGGCTGTATATCAACACCCATGTCACTCTTGGTGGATAATTGACCCAGCCTTAAAGACTGTCTGTGATGGAGAGGGGGGAGAAGCAGAGTGAAGCACACCCATGTTACTGCAGCAGTAGGAGCATGGCTGGGGTGGTTTTATTCCTGTTTTGTGTGTCCCTGCTTGGAAGGGAGCTGGATGCCAGCTAAAGAAATGGTCTCCAGCCCATCCGCCAAGAGGCATTCCAGCAAACCCACCACTATTAGTTGATGGTGACTAAGGCAAGGAAGCAACTTAGCTTTCGCTTCAAATCCAGCATGAATCCTTTTTAGCACCATGAGGACAAAGTGGCAACACACTTCTGACTCACTTTGAAACTCAGCTGGCTGGTGGCAAAAGGCTTACTAAGCAACCTCTGAGAAAAGCAGCGCTCCCACTCCCACGTTATTTCTGCGGTAGGGCCATGCCCTTTATGCAGCTCAGGAGCCACAGAGAGCTGTTTGGCACGAGTGCTGGACAAGACGTGCAGTGGCCTCAGCTGAATGTTGGAGGCTCAATATAGACGGAGAGGGGACCACCGTGATCCTGCCCGATATGCACAGCTGAGCATGTCTGCGTGGTAAAGAGGATCCTGCTGTTTCATGTGAGTGATGCAATTTTGTGCCCAGTTTTGGGTTGGTTTTATTTTGCACTTTTCAATTCTTTGTCGAACAGTTGAATTTTCCATCTATTTGTGGTGATGATTATGGTCACATACTGGCCAGCTACACAAGCAAAGTAATTGAGAAAATGAGTCTTTTGATTCCTGGAGACTCCCACTTTAGAACAATGAAACAATTTTTCCTCTCTCCTGAATGTCACCCAGAAGTGTTAATCTGTCACCTTTCAGGCTCTCACACCCACAGGTGATGTCCCTCAGTCTCTCTCAGTGAGGAAATCCTTTAAAATTACACTTAAGTGCAAAGCCTCTGAGCCCCAGTGGTGCAAAGAGCAGGAGCAGAAGCCTGAACTGAAAGCCTGTGTGAAAGACATGTGCGTGTTCATCAGGGCTTGGTGTCTGCAGAGAGGAACTAGCCCAAACTGCCCAGGTCCACCAGGCCCTGCTGCAGGGGAAGGATCCCTTGGCTGGAGGGAAGGGCCACTGGGGGCCCTTTTAAGCTTGTTTTTTTAATGAAATCCTCATGACATTACAGCAATGTGGAACCTAGACCATCAGACTCCTGAGAAGTCCTGACCAGATGTCACCAATCTGGTTGAATGAATATGGGAACATGTGTGCAGGTGATTTCAGGCAGAATAAGGTAATAAATATAAAATGCATACATTAAAAAAAAGAAATGAAATTTTACATGGCACCCATTAAGCACTGGAGGAATGGTAAGAACTTAAACATCATGTGCATCACTCAGCTAATAACTGACCTAAATATAGAGGTCTGTTGTGACAGTGTGTGTGTTGTCTGTAGTGCCTGTTTAGGGTGCATCACTAAGTATAAGACAATTTTTAACTCTAACTGTTAAAAAATTAACATGCCATTTTGGTAGCTGGGAGACACTGAACCCCATCCTGGCAGAGTGCTGGGTGCCCCAAGGCTCCGAGTTACACCCCCAGGGTCCTTTCTCAGCTTGTTTTCCTGACACCTTCAGCAGGGTGCCAGGTGGGTTGAGGGCAAGGAAGCCTTTTTTTTAGTAACTGTTGAGGAGGAAAATAATGGGCCTTAATTAAGAATCACACTTATTTACCGACACATTTGACTTTTTAGGGAGGTCTTGAAAGGAACCCAGGGCTGGAAATCCTCTTTCTACCAAAGCTGGGAGAATATTCCTGGGAGATGCAAACAAGCCAGCAGGTATTCCTGGGAGTTTTAATTTCCCAGATTGATTCCTGGTGGGTCAGCCTTACTACCACAGAGAGAAGGAGGCTTCCCTGCACCTGGTCAGGGGACTTGGCTTTATAGATCTGGTCACTTGCCTAGGTGGCTGTGAGAGAGGCAGTGCCGGGGGGGGGGCATGATGGACTGAGCGACCCCTCCCAGGTGAGTGGCTGAACTTTGTTGTTAACCACTAGTGTGTACTACGCTTCTTGCTGGGCTTTATTATGCTCCTTAAAGGTCTGTCCCAGGTCTTGCAGTGTGAAAATCCCTAGTGCTTTCCTCTTTCCCCACCCTTAACAGTATTTTCCCTGCCTCTTGGTCTTTCTCTTTCATTTTGTCACGGGCTAGGCAGAACTCGGTCCGTGCCAGCTGTGCTACAAGCTCTGGTGTCGTAGGAATGGGTGATGCTTCCTTAGGAACGAAGCTAATGGCATAGTTTGGAGAAGTCTTGTGATGGGAACTTCTAGTGATCCCAAAGATCTCTTTCTAGTGAGTGATGCTTCATCTGTTCTTTCTGCCTTGTTCCTTAAGGGTCTGTGTGACTTGAGGTTTTGCCTGTCCAGCCATGTAAACGGGACAGCTGAGCAATTCAGAGCAAACTTCTTCTCTTCTAAGGGATAAAAATGGGCACATAAGCAAGTAGCTTTCAGACCCCAAACCACAAAATCAAAGTTTTGGGGTAGCCAAGAGTATTGTCTGCTGCTGTAAACTGTGCTGATCCCTCCTGATGTCGCTCACCTGTGGGTGTTTAATCTATTACTAGCCCAGTGCTGGTTGTGTAGTGCTTGGCATTGGTGGGAGCTGGAGAAGGATGCAATTAAACTAATTACAGTGATTTTTCACTCAGTGAGATAATTACTCTTGAAAACTGGCAAACTTGCTCCCAGCCTTTATGTCTGGTTTCACTGTCTTCTCAGAATGTGTGATTGATGCCAACCTGTGATTGTGACAAAGGCTATAAACTCATAGGCTCATAAAATAATCTAGGGTGGAAGGAGTCTCCAAAAACTATCTGTCCCAGATGCTGCTCAAAGCTAGTCCATTCCAAAGGCTTCTTGGTGTTGTGTAGGGTCAGTAAGGGGAAGCCTGTGGCCAGTACTAGCCAGGAAATCTAAGCAGAGATCATAATGCCTCATTCTTGCTTTGGGTAATCAACGAATACGCTCACTAAGAAAATCTATTCTCTTTTTAGCGTTGGGTGGGAGAAAAGTAAAATAACACAGGTGTGCCAAGCCATAATTATCTTCCAGATCATCCCATAAGAATGACTATTGAAAAATAAAATTGGGATGCAATTGTTTACTTAATATTCTTCCTATTTTCTGGGAGAAATTACTACTTGGCAACTGTTTTCTACTAAGTCTGGCAGTTCTTGTGGAGATATGATTGCCAGCTTATCTTATAACTTGTCATGGTGGAGCTGAACGCATATTATACTGCAAACAAAAATTTAAGGTTTTGCTTGCTAATAGTGTTGCTTTGGTGACAGGTGGGATTGGCAGTGTGAGGGGGCTACTGGGCTTTAAACTGGGGTGAAACTGCAGTGGATGAGCTACTCCATACTGTGGGGATGCCCTCTTGCTCTGCATGCTGTGGTGCAAGGCAGCATATGCTGCCTTTTGAGCAGCTTAGGGTACTGGTGCTGTGAATGTTTTAAATCTCCAAACCAGGATCTTGTGCAATTGACTGTGTGTGCTGTAAATTTGCAGCTCTGCTTGCTTGCTCTGCTGTCCTGTGTAACCGAGATGTGAGAGTGCATTAGCTCAATTTTTTTTTGTATATAGTAAAAGAACACACAATCAAGAGGAGAAACGACTGTGGAGTTGGTGGGTAAGAGATGCTTGAAGTAAATGAAGATGGAAGTTATTTTCCTGTCAGTGCTTTTAAATTTGAATGGAGAGGCTACAATTGGAGGGACTTTCTACCGTGAAACTAAGATAAGTCTTAGAAGCTGAGAAGCTGAGTCTGGTTTGTAGGCTATAAGCATAAGAAGCATTATGTGGTGTCTTCATGCCTTCCCTTTGAAGGAAAGCATGATTGTTTTGCCCTCCTTAAAAAAAAAGGATTCTAGCATGTGCTTTGGCAGTTTCCTTGTTCATCTGAGTTGTGACCATGGGCTCCACACTGAAGAGCCCAGTCCTAAGTGCAGTGCTCTCATGATGGATATGGGCCATACCGTAGGAAGGCTTTGACCTTTGAAAGACCTAAAATGTGGAGGACAGCATAATCTGATGAAAATAATAAACAAGTTATATATTTCAGGTTTTTCCACCTTTTCATCTCCTACATGACACTCTGCTGTGAGTAGTCCCTATCAACATTACTAAGGATCTGTGGGAACCATGGTCTGTTTCATAATAAACTCTTGTGGATTTCAGTTTAAACTGCCCTCAGACAGTCCAGTCATGTCTCTGATATGGCTTGTAAGAAAGAGAAGGCTACTTTGTGTTTCATAAGTGGCATTTTTAAAAATAATCTATATTTAGCATGAAAATACCACTTCAAAACAGATTCAATAAGTGGTAAGTTTAGGTTTTGCCATTCTAAAATACTCCTGCCTTGTTTCCAAAATGGGATATTCTGACACAATTCAGTAATTCAGTAGATTTTTTTTTTTTTCTTGGCAAAGCATAATTGAATTCATTATTCACCTCAGTAAATGAAGGGCAGCAGAGCAGGGTAGAACACCAATTGTCTAAGATACATTTTTGTTTGTTAATTTATTTAGCCTGTATGCTTTGTTCGCACTGCTTTGAGTATGCCAACTGTCTTCTGAAAAGATACCTGACCTGGTGGCTTGGCCAAAGCACCTCCCGCTATATTTGCGGTTGTGCATGCTGCAGGTCCTGGCCTAGGAAGGATGTGGGTTTGGGCAGCATGACTGTGGTGTCCCTCATGCCTTCAGCTAAGAAAGAGTAGAGAAAACCCAAAGAGCATCACCCAGTTTACTGCTCAAACTCTGGGCAAACTGGCTTGTCTAGGTCTTCTCATCCCTTGGATCCCCACGCGTCCCTCATAGCTAAATAGCTTATTAGATGTTCTACTGATGGATTGCTATGCAATATCTCAGCATCTCCCAGGCTCTTCTCAAGAGCCTGGGGAGGTCAGGAGGTGCTCTTCCCCTGGTTTGGTAAAGGGATTCTAAACCAAATAGGTTTAGATTTAGAGCCTCCAAATTATTTGGGCACCTGACTCATCTCCACGCAATTTGCCCAGATCCTGTTGTGGACTTGAGGACAAATGACTTGGGAATGGGCTGAAGGCTGTGGCAGAGTAGAGATTTGGTCCACAGCACCCTGAGTCCCAGTGATGGTGCATGCTTAAGGGTAGGTCTGTCTGCCAGGGGCAGCAACTCCTGATTTCCATGGCAGCAGTCACAAGTCTTGATTCCTACTTTGAATACACGACAGGAGTCGGTGGCGTAAGATGTGGATATCATAGATATGGCAGAAGTAGGGAGGAATTTTTAAAATCCTGTATTGGATCAAGTTTTTAAGCATGTCCCATTCGGGAGGAATGAGACAAGTGTGCAGGGCTTTGTACAACCTGGGCTTTGCTGTAGCCACGGCTGGCACGGGGCAGGGCCATCCACAAGACCCATGGAAGAAGGCAGGATGCCTCCTGGCTACAGTTGCAGCATCCTGGGGAACAGGTCAGTTGAGATCTGTAGGTTTAATAGGAACTTAGCGTTGGGTTTAAGCCCTGCCTTTACTAACTAGTCTGTGACATGTTTGATTTTTTTCACATATTTTTAATGGAGTGCCTTTGAGAGACCTTAGGAGGACATGGTGTCTGGTGTGTGTGTGTGAATTTAATGCTGCCAAGGGTGGGGTTTCTCAGTCCACGAGAGGCAGCCATGTTTGCTGAAGATACCCTAGTTCTTACAAAACTTGCTGGAAAAAGGGCAGGTTTGTCTTTTGTTTTTGTTTGCTTGTATTTTTTATTTTTTTTTATACTTTTGTAATACTTGGTTGGACTTTCAGAGGAGTGGAGGTTTTTTGGTTTTCTACAGAAGCTTTCTAAAAAGGAAATTGTATTGTGTAAAATAGCTTTGCTCTGGCAGAATCCTGTGACAACATCTGTACTAGTGAAGCGCGGATAAGCTTTCTTTACTACAGGGTGACGATGTGCAGTATACCATTGCTTGGTGTTTGGGGTTCCCACATACTGTAACCAAGAATGTTACTACTTCAGTGGTGGTCAGTGAAATAACACTGTTACAGAACTAGTCAGGGAGAGCATCCCACCACAAAGAACAACATATTCACTATGTATCCTTGAGCAAGGGCTATTCTGTAGCATCACGTAGCAGTTGATAGGTGGTAATGTTTCTTTTTGAAGGGCTTGCCTGAGCACTCTGATGTTCTTAAGCAGATACAAAGGTTCATGGGTTAGTAAAATATTTTCCCCAAGTAACTATGACTGAGCTATTGGCCTGGTTTTGCTTAAAAGCTGCAAAATTAGGTGAGGTGTATGTCATTCTGCAGCCAGAAAACTTGGATGTCTCTGTCAGCTTCCTTGAGGTTCACTGGAACAACACTTAACAGATGCTACTGTGGAGAAACTGGTGCTGCAGCAAATAGTGGGTGAAATTATTCAGGAGTACTCATGCTCATAGCATGAGCTTTAAGTCTATTAATCTTTCTGCTCCTTTTCCACCTAATTTGGCACAGCTCTGTTGCCACTTGGTTGCTGATATTACAATGCAGGTGTTGATAAGCACTTGCCAGCATTCAGAAACTTTCCATTCCCACACTCTACAAGCCCTGGCCATTTTTCAAGCCTGTCATTTGTAGCTGTTTGAATTGTGGAAGAACAATGACAAGTAAGGGAGAAAGTGTTACTACTACTGATATTTATCAGAGAGCCTCCTTTAGTGCAATTACTAACTGGGGAGATAAAAAATGTGGTGGAAAAGAGTGTCTGTGGGTGATGGAGATGCATGGAGGTTAGTGCCGTCTAAGAGAAGCCATATAAGTGCTGGATCAGCATCAAGCAGTTACAGCATATCACACCATACAGGCTGGGCCCTCCACATGAGAAAATGTAGCAGGGAGCCGTGGCTGCACCAATTCCCACTGTCACCGGAGATTTAGGGCTCAGAGGTGGGACTCTGCCCTGTGCAGGCAGGAGCAGTATTTCATCCTGCTGTATGGGTAAGGCAGGAGTTGTGGGCAATCAGAGCACCTGCTGGTGACACTTCTAGCCTGTGCCTCACATCTCTTCAGAGACTGTGCAGCTTGTGAACTCCCAAGAGGTAAAATCCTCATGTAGACATTACAATGAGCCTGCTCGTCACTGCTTAGCACACCAAAATAAGCCCTTACTCCTCCCTGGTCCTGCACGCTGCCTGGGTTGGGGTGGGGTCTGGCCAGACAATCGAAATAGATCGATATATGTATTTATGACCAGGCTTTTGCACTGTCCAAACATTTGCCGTTGGTGCAATGCTCTGCTACATGCTTTTAGATAAGACCAGAGAAAGTCTGCCACGCAGCTTTCTCTTTCAAAGTATTTTCCCCCCATTTCCTTCTCCTTTCAGCTTTCCTACATGTGATTTGCCCTACTCCTACTGTCAATCCTACACTGCCTGTCTCAGGATGGGATGTCTGTGGGTTGCCGGGGCTGGGCTCTAGCAACAGGAGGTGTTTGGCTGTCACACTGCCACAAGGTATATTCCTGCCCTGCATCCAGCTTGTGCCTGGGCTGCAGTATGCTGCCCGTGCCGTGTGCCAGAGCATGCACAGTGACTAGTCTGGGTTAGAAATAAATGGGTTTGACTTGATAATTTCCTGATCTGATTCATACTATAGCTGCAACAATGGTTAAATCAGCCCAAGACGATGTTTTTGAGGTTGCTGGGGAAAAAACCCCACATTTTCAACTATAACGGTAGCAGTCTTTAATGAAAAGTGTGTACCTTGTCCTCCTGCAGACAATACCAGAGAGGCCAGCAACAAAGTTGTGCTACACCCTGGAGAGCTGGTTTCCTTTTCCAGTTGAGTTTGAATGAGAGGCCAGATCTTGGTGTATCAGTAGCCTCCAGGAGTAACCCCTGTGATGGTTCAACTTCACCCCTTCCTACCATACTGCAACCACAAGGCTGTGATTGCCCTCTTGGTCCTCCTCATCTCTTCCATTGCCTAGGCTGTCTCTGGCACAGGTCGTGGTGAAGCTTCACTGTGAAAGGCGTGGGTGAACTGGGCACTTAAAGTAAAGTGTCTCTTTATACTTTTCCTTTAATCAGGGTCTGTTGCTTGATCTGATTCTTAGCACCCCCATCCCAGGCTGCTGAAGCCTGTCAGAAGGAAGGGCTGGGTTGTATGGCTTGGTTGCTCGTGGCAGAAGCTGCCATTAGTGAGGCAGGGCAGTGTGGGGGATGGGGACAGTCTGTGTCCAGGTGGCTGTGTCAAGAAGATCACAGGACTGAGGTGCCTGACAAGGGTGGAGGTGGTTCTCTTGGCATTGTCCTGTGCTGCTGCAGGTGTCCGTGGCTGAGGGGCCAGAGGCCATGACCACCCTTGCTGTCTGCTGCTCCCTTCTTAACCCCCAACTCTTTGCTTCTCTACAGGGAATATGAGCATGGGTTCTGGAAGCTGCATTTGACGGAGGTCCTCAGCTACGGATAAAACAATTAACTAGTAAGGGTAGCCCACAGAGAAATGGAACAAAAGTCTGTTGAGGGAGCAGGCAGCAATGTGGATCCAGAGCTGCCTGCAGCTCCCTGCTGCAAGTACAGTGCAGCACGTGGTGTGAAGAGCTGCAGCCCCAGCTCCTTACCTCTTGCACTTGCTTTAAAAAGCAATGCAAGTAGCATTATTACTTGTTATGAACTATTATTTAATGACCCAGCGGAGCTCTCCCTGTTTTTGTGCTTCCACTAAGTACAGCTCCTTAAAAGACATACAAACCCATGCTCTTTCTTTTGTTTTCCCTTGAGAGAAATGTGGAAAATGACCAAAACCCTCAGTGTCTCTCAATGACTTTGTGAGAGCCGTCGAAACATCATACTATGTAAAGCTTTAGGATTGCTCAAATCGGGAAACCTCACACAGAGCTCAATTTTATCTGCAACAGCAGACATAGTGTCATTGGTCTTTTAAGAATAAAGCTGCAAAACAGCTTGATGTGGTTTTTTCTTTTAACCAAAAACAATGTGTTAAAGAATTCAAGATGTGTCATTTAGTAAAGTTCATGGCGTGTGTAGAAGTCTTAGGTTCTTCTACCTGCAATGACACATAAATGCCAGCACCAGTAACTTTGCTTAACTTATGTGTGACTTCTTCCATAAGGTTTGAATCAGAACTGCTCTTTCAAGATGAGCTATGACTGCTTAAAGTTCTAGCAAGACAGCATGACCACAGAGGAGACTCAGTGCATGTGCTGGTTAATCATCGCAGGTAGCCCTGCTGTGGCAAAACTACTTTCACATGGGATTTGGCAGTGCAAAAATACAAACTGGGAGATGTGGTGACTTGGCAGAAGTGAAAAAATAAGTGCACAGACCAAATCCTTGCACTGCAATATTTTTTAGAGGTATTAACTGGAAAAAAAAACCAAACCCAGAGTGCCTGTCGTTCCACAAGGCAGCATGGATTGTAGTTTTTATTTAATCCTGATTTCTACATTTCCACTTGCTGGTTCTTCTGTGCAGCAAAATGGGAAGCCACCAGCCTGCTGCTTCCTTTGGGAGAGGTGGCTGATATGTGGTAAGACAGACTTAATTTGTTGCTTTGAACCCAGTGTAGTACAAATTTTCCTTAGTGTGCTGGCCGTTTCTGATGAATGAACGAACAAACGAACCAGCTTGCTTTAGCCTGGTCACAGGCCTTTTTAAACCCAATTGCTGACTGCAGAGGCAGGAGGTTCATTCTTGTAAATTCTAAACAAAAATAAGGCAGTGATGGAGAAACCAGATTTTCAGAATTGAAGAAGAAATCTCCTTCCCACCAGATCTGGGAAGATGCTTTTCAGAGCTGAAAAATTTACCCTGATCTTGTTTCTAGCTTGACTATTGCTTGCTGTATGTAATGAATATTTTCCTGGAGGAGGAATAAGTGAGATATGATTCAGAATCAGTTTTTGCTAGAAAAGTGTGCTATGTCATCAAGCTTTTTAGTAGATAGTGATTGAATTATGCTATGATGGCAAACTCAAAGCTGAAAACAAGACAAGTCAATGCAATGATTTCTGCCTGCTAAAGGGATACAGGCACATGCTGTGATTTGTGATATTTTTCGCTATCACATGTCTAAAGGTGTTTAGCTATGTTGTGACAAGCTGTTAGACCAGGCATCTCGATTCACAATAGGTCATCACCTGAATTCCACTCACATCCCACTTGACCTAAAGCAACTGGATTCCCTGAAGGGATGGGAAGGTTTGTAGGTAGAGGGTAAGGTCGAAGTAATTTGGTCAAAATCTGTAGGTAGACACCATGCCTTTTGTTAAGCTGGCCATTGTTGTTGGAAAAAGTAGGTTTTCAAGCACAAAAGAACACTTTCAGAAAGACTATCTTCTCCTTCCAGACATTGCCATGCCTGTGCCCTCAGGCCATCACAACCACTGCTGTTTTCTGAAAACATTCATTCTTTCAGTCTTCAAGAGCTACTTAAAACACTGCTGTGTTTCCCTTAATTTGCAACTCAAAATACAAACAATATCAACTTTGGCTTGTGTTCAATAACAATCCTGATAAGATTTCTCAGTAATCTAGACTGAGCAAGTTAAAAGTAATTTCACTGACGCAGTTCAGTGGTATACCCAAATACATCAAGATGTCATTTATGACATACTTGTTTTCTGAGTTTGACTCAATCCAAAGACATAAATAATTGTAATGAATTATTCATCCTGTTTTAAGAAAAAAATGTTCTAATCATATGTTTTAGGTTTCTTTCAGGATTCTGCTTTTTGCTGCAAGGTCTGGAAATAATTAAACTTGCTAGACTCCAAAAGAAATGCATATGGAAAGGAGAAATCTGGAGGTAGAACTTCAAATACCTTATATTAAAGACAGTGAGGAGTGAATAAATAGCATACCGAGATGAGCTAACCTGGGATCACTGGCTTTGGGCCTTGGTCTTCTGTAGCTGGTAACTATTTAGAAGCCTTTGAGCACTGGGTGACTGTGGGCATGGCTACTGATGTGAATAGTCTCTAGGAGCAATATCTGGTTACAGAAGCACCATGTAAACCCTTCTTGGTCAATGGGACTGTGTTTTAGGTCATGCCAATTTGTTCCTTTTCTCAGGTCTGTGCCCTATCCATTGAGAAGGGCTTGGTTCCTTACAGCTGCAAGCATTGTTTTCCCTGCGTGGTTTACTCATGGTAAATGTGCCTTGCTCAACAGCATGGAAAAATTATGCTCAAGCCTAAGCCAAACTTGCAGGTGTAAAGAGCCCCTGCGTGAAAGGCTGCTCTAACTTGAACATAATTTCTGTAGGTCTTAATTATTTGAAGAGATAGACTCAAGGTCTACTTAGATTTCTAATGCCCCAGCTTTGGGGTCATTCACTAATTTGAAACCATCCCTAATGAAGACACCAAGCAGCTGAAGAGATGGTTTTAAAATATCCATATAGCTAGTAATGAAGAGGGTAAGCATGACATCAGTCTCCTTGAAATGCCATGAATTAGGAATGTGGGTAATGCTGGTTGGGAATGTAATTGGATATGAAGTAGTCTACTGATGGTGGGTGAATAAAACGATGGTGTATATGCACTATTACTAGCTCCTGAAGGGCTCCAAATAATATTACAAGATAACTGTCTGTACAGCTGGGTCTTCTCTATCTGATTGTCAAACTCACTGCAACCATGTGGACAAGATTTTTTTTTTTTTTTTGGTGTTTGTTTTTGGTTTGTCTGTTTTGTTTTAACCTGCATATCTCCAGGATTTTCCGGTGTGTCCCAAGCTTGGAGGAAAAACTAATTATCACATTGCTCCAAAAACTTTTGGACTGGAAACATTTGTGCATCTTTGAGACATGAATATAATTTCAGTAATGAACCAGGCTTTTAAGAAACCAGAGAGGTTTCTACTTGTTGTCTTAAGACTTTAAGAAAGCTCAAGAAAGGTGTTTTTCAATCTTTTTTTATTTTTTTATATTTATTCCTGGCTGTATACTTAGCAATACGTCTGTATGATGTGAGAGCTATTGAAATAGATTCTCAGTCAGGATTGTATTTCAGTGTTGGATGGAACAGTAATATAACTGTCATGAGAACATTAGGGATTTTTGGATAAATTATATGGTAAAGAAGGTAGGGGTTTACATGCACTGAGCAGTGACTGTTCTGGGGTGGGTTTTTTTAGTAACTCTTAGTCTTTTGAGATATATTTTCCATACACAGATTCCTTCTGTTACAAGCCTTGACCTGATAAAAATCTGGCCTTAATATAAATTGATCTTTTTATTTCACAACATCAAGCTCTTAGGAGGAGGACATAGTGGTGACTTGTAGAATGTACCATTTCTTCTTGGCAGGGGTGAACATTTCACTTCCCAAAAATAAAATAAAGATTTATAAGAAAATAAATATATCTTATTGAAATGAATGAGAGGCAGGGGCTGGCTAAGATGTGTGATATGCTTGTAACAACCCTCAAGCTTCTTCTCTGGCTGACTAGATCCATCCAGAGAAAGCTCCTTCAACTCCATGATCAACCCACAGAAAAGCTTTTGTAACTGCAGAAGTACCTCTTGTGCCAAGCATGAAAAAGGCAAAAGGATGCTCGAAAGAAGAGGGTACTGGTAAAAGCAAGGCAACTTGGAATTTTGTCTGGTCTCAAATATTGGAGAAGCTGCCTTTATTATTTTTATTTTGTGGAAAAAGATTTGCAGAAGATGCCATACTGCTGTGTAATTTATAGTTGCTCTGATGGGAGCACTGGGGAGTCCCCTTTTTTCTCTGGACCTAAATCTCCTCTAGCAGAACTGGCCTCTTTGTTCTGCTGCAGTGAAAGCAGTGACAGCAAAGCTGAGTAGGAGGAAGAAGGATGGAGCAAGAGCTGGAGGCTGATAGTTGCTTTGGGACCTTGTTGCAGGCTTTGGTTACTACATTTTTTTCTTTCTTATTCATTGTTTTCTTTTTTTTATATCACCCTCAACCTACGTCAAACTTTCTTAGACTGCAAATACCAAGGGCTAGTTTGAGATAGACACTCCCATAAAATTTTCAACTCCTAAGCATTACTGCCCAGGAGCAATTTGCTTCAAGAACAAGTCTGAACCTTGTCCTTGATGTATCCGGCCCTTTATGTAAAGGTTTTTGGGACTGCAGTGCTGGGGAGGCAGGTAGCTGCACGCAGGGAAGCAGCCTGGCTGCGGGATGCGAGCAGGACTGGTGGCTCATGCTGTGCATGGGAGAGGTGGATGGATGGGAGACGTGGGGAGGCTGTCCGCAGGTGAGCCAGGGAGGAACCTGTCTGAGATGGCCTGGGAGGGGATGATATAGAATATCCCCTAAGCCCAAAACCGAAAAAATATTTTAATCCATCCTGCAGGCCTGAGGGGACTGCTTGGTGCCACTTGCTGCTTGGATGCAGCAGTGTGGCTTATTGCCAGTGTTATCAAGAACTGTGCAAGCTGTTAGGACTACTTGTCATTTTGGTTACACTGTCCTACCACAATCCCAATCTTTGCAGAAATATGCAGGGAAGCAGAATTGAGCCTTGCCTCTGTTCACGATCACACTGGGCAGTAGCTTGTGCTCCTGTACCTTTGACTGAATTGTCTGTCAGTCACCATATTCGAGTAAACCTGTGCTTTGACTTCTCACCCAGGTTCCCATCTGCACCTACTCAATGCGAGGGAGGCTCTCCACTCTGCAGCAGCCCATAGGGTTTTTGTCATCTGAGCTGCTTGAAAAGTAGTAGAGGTGCAAAAGGAACCAACCAACCCATTACAGAGAAGTGGTGCAGTGCTGCCTTTGTCCACTGCTCTGTTTTGGGTGCTCAGTGGCTGCAGTTTGGTTACCACCAGTGAGGTCTTGCAGAACTGACCCTTCATGTCTGACTGGTCTGATGTCCTCAGTGCTCATGTGGTTGGCTTGTGGGATGTATGGGGGAACAGTATCCTCCTCCTTGTGCTTCTGTAGAAATGTTACATTTCTGAAATGAAGTATGTTCTTTGCAAGTCAAATAGCATGGGACATTTTCACAGCTCTCCTGGAAGCCCACAGGCTTGGCATATTGCATACTGAATAGCTGCCAAGGGCAAGAATTTAGGAAAAAAAAAAAAAAAATCCCTCACAGGCAACTGCCAGAGTTTGGTGCCAGATTAATCAGAACTCCCCATTGTTTCTCTGAGACAAATGTTCTGATTAAATCTATTGTTGTTGGGCTTGATGGGACAAAGTGTTACTGAGTTACATCATAGCTATAATGTGGAAACTGGAACACAGCACAATTTATGATGGAATGTTCCCTGGTATTGTTCAGAAGTATCACCACAGAAGAAGTTTGTGGGAATGATTATTTGAAATCTGTTGGTCTAACAGAGGCTTGAGCCCAGCTCCAGGATGCCTAGCTAGGCTCTGCTCCATAGCTTAAGTAAACTATTCCACCTCCGTGCCTCTGCTTCACCCTTTATTAGCAGTGGTGTTAAAGTGCTTGTCTGCCTTCCTGCAAGCATTTGCTCACACTTCCAGTTGGCTCTGGTTCATGCACCAGTGCTGGTGTTGCAGACTTTGGCCAAGTGCTTTGGACTGGTTGTTTTCTTTTCCTTCTGTGTAACTTGGTCATCATGTTCTCATTGCTGGAGCATCTTGGAGATGACTTGGAGTGACTCTGGGTGCTGCCTGCTTCCCTTGTTGGGGAGATTGCTTCCTATGGATGTCATGCTCCAGGCTCCCTGCTGCCTGCCAGGGCTTGGAGCCTTGAGGTGGGTTGGGGGTGGATGGGGCGGCTCCATTGCGCTGGCCCAGCCACGTTGCTGGGACTAATGTGGCAGGCAGAGCCTGGCATCCACTGCTTCCATAGTCGTCTCCTCTGCAGTCCAGAGCACTGTTTAAGAACTGCCTGGTCCTACACGTGGAAAAGAAGCAAGTAAAGCATGAGTTGTGCAAGAGGCAGCAGTGATGAGCCTTCAAAGACGCTGCTGCAAGACATCAAAAAGTTTGGAATCAGAGTGTCTTGTCTAGCCACCTTATGTGACTCTTGGAAGACATATATACCCATGAGAGGCAGTTACTGCATGGGGTTGTAATCCAGATTTCATGACGCTAGTACATCTCTACCTAGACTGAATCCTGTCTGGTTCCTGGGAGTCCTTAGCTAACAGGGCTTACAGATGCAACAAAGCACACCAGATAACTTGAGCAACCTTACTGTCATCAGTATTAACCTGAACACTGAAATTCAGAGAGGTGGTCAGCTGTCTCTTTCTCACTGATAGATACAGGATCATGTAGGAAAACAACAAGGCTTGTATCGAGTGCCTTCTGACATTTGGTAACTGTACACAAAGCATCAAGATGTCTCATCTATTTCAGTTGCAAGGAGAAAAACTTCTATTCATTTTGCAAATTCCTTCCTCTAATTTTACGGCAATTTGAATTTTAAATTCTTATTGTTATGAACAACTACTTACACATGAGGTTCCACAAAGCAAATCAAAAAATCTGCTCGAGAGGCACTGACCTGTTGCAATAGCCATACATGTAACAGACATACATGTTCTGCAGCCTGCAAGGTCAGCTCTCGTCTCTGTTAGGTGTCACTGTGTTAGGTGACAGGAAACTTAGGAAAGACATCAACAAAGCATACAGGGGTTTTAAATGTAGTTGGGTGGGATTTAACTGGTCAGTTTTATCATGATAGTGAATCATAATGTCCTATCTTATTTCTGTAATTGTTTGAGATGCTCTAAGTTCCTGGACTCTGAGGAAGAATTTTACATGATGCCTTTGAAGGACTTTGCTGGCCTGGCTGAGTCATCCACTCCCAAATGCCGTTCTCCCTCCTCGTGCTGTTTGGAGTGGAGGAAAGGGGAATACATCTCAAAGGTGCACTGGTGGCTGCGGCATGTGCTTAAACCACATCTAATCTTCTTGAACACTGAGGCTGATTAAAAGCAGTCATGGTGGTGCTCTTATGTATGGGGTTGTTTTTGTGAAGTATTCATGTTCGAAGTACTTGGGTGTATTATAACTTGGTATCTTGAAGGCCTCTGAACAATTGCCTCATTTAAAGGCTCTCATATATATGAAGAAAGTTATGGTCAGCTGTGACTTATTCTGGGATAGGAGGCTTCAGTTCAAAAATGCACAAATGAATCACACAATAGTAAACGTTTTGTAGTTATATGAAAGCCCTGATGTTCTTGAGGAAAGACTTTTTTCCTTTTTTTTTTTTAAAAAAAAATTTTAAGGGCTTTCTACTATAAATGGCCAGTGTAAATTTACAGGACTTCAGAGCTTAAAAGAGGATGGAGATGGAAGTTTTCTTTATGATGCTGTGTCTTTTCTCATGTTCTGCTGTGCTGGGGTCAGATGAGGCCAGGGAGCTGGGTGCAGCTTGGCCTTTAGCACCACATATGAGCCGTATTCAGTATGGGTCTTGGTGGCACATCTGATACTTGGGAGGGAGATCCTTTATCCTCAATCTCGCTGTTTTTCTATACAAAGGAGGAGAATAGGCAGGACCAGCAGCTTTACCTGTGCTGGGCTGTAGCAGACCACCTTCCTTTCCTTTGCCTCTTCTTCTCGTATTTGTTTTTTCTTTTTTTTTTTTTGTTTTGTTTTGCTTGGGTTTGGGAAGGGGGGTGAATTCTAAGCTAAAACAAATTGCAACCTGTGGCATCAGCAGTCAGCTTCGATGTTACGATCTCCTGAATTGTGTTGTCCTACCTTTGTTGGCATTATGGCCTTAAACATACCACTCACTTAAGACACAGACCATGCTGTATGCTAGTTTTGCCTGACAGCATGTGTTTCAAAAATAAAAGGTTTCTCTTTGACACATGTGTTTAAAGGAGAAGATAATTGAAAGGAACCTTAACATATGTCATTAGCCACCAGATGCAACATAATAGCAAAGCCAAATTTGGCAATAGCAAAAGGGTATTAGCCAAGTACCTAGACTAGCAAACAAAAATCATTAATGTTGCCAAAAATAGTCTGTCAGTGATATTGAAACGAGTGAGAACAGTTCAGCTGACAGCTTGAAGTTCAATATTAGGACCAGAAGTGTACACAAATTTTAAAAAATAAAGTGATAGAACTGTTTCAGAAAGAGAGATGACTGCATGGGTTAGTTGCCTCATCGATGGACGAAATTAGGTTGAATGCCAGCTGGTGAAACTATACCACTGACTTCCATGAGCCATGACAATTTATGGCCTCTGACAGCTCCATTTTCTGGGGTTTAGATCTGAGAATGTGCTGGGCGATTCAGATCTGGTATGTCATCTGAGCTGCCAACCCAGCGCACCAAGCATGGCAGAAGATGTATTCTGCTGCAGAATGTTAAATCCATTAGGGTAATAAATTGTCTCTGTGTATGGCAAGCAAGAGTTATCATGGCACTTCTGGGTTTGTGGGTTAAGTGCAACCACCAGCTAACACAGGGAAAATGCATAGTGTTAAGGGATGTATCCTTGGACAATGCAAATGAGCTATGGTGAAGGAAACGGCTGAAAATGTGTGTACTGTTGTGAAGACTGAAATCAAGACAATGTGAACCAGGAGTGTGTGTTCTCATCCCAGGAGGGGAAAAATAAAATAGTCTGAAACTGTTTTAGGAAATAGCAGCTCAACATAGTCACAAGGACACCACAAGAAATAACAAAATATTAGTTGAAGAGGTTCCAAAGATGGAAAAGTATTGACCCAAAAACCTCACTGCTTCCAGAGAGCAATGAAATTATATGAGATCATAAAGATACAAGGAATGGGGGGAGGAAAGCCTACCAGCGGTGAAGCTGATCATAGGACCTGAGCACTGAAATTAAATATTATGCAAACTTATAACTAGGCAAAACATGAGCTGGGTTTTTAGCATAAGATTATCTAGTGATGTGATTTTGTCATCAATGAAAATCAAGGAGGGAAAGTAGCTCAACAGACAGAAGGAATGAAGCCTTCCTGAGGGGCAGGTAAGGGGGAGTAGCTTGGCATGTGCAAAGGGAGTAAGTTGCCTTCTAACTTTAAGGAAGACATTAGTGGTTGATGGTAGGAATGAGACACTAGACTCGTGCTTTCAGAGAGCAATACGCACCAATCTTTTGACTCAATAATACAGACGTGGCTTTTGGTGGATAACGATATCTGCTGGGATGTGACAGTGTAATGCTGTTACCAAGCATGCTGATTTAACTACATATTTTTCTTAAGATCCAGGCTTGTTAAATGCCCGTAAGTCCCATTTGTTATGAGATTATTTACTATACTCTGCCTTGTCTAGAAGACATTTATCAGGCAGAGATTGTCAGTGGTCAGAACAAATCTTTCCTTGAGGGTGAACTTAAGATATTTTTGATGTAGTCAGATGATAACTTTAGCCAAGTTGAATGGGGCTCAGGAGTCACTCTGGGCAGACGTGATTGAAAGAAACCCTCTGTATTCAGTAATGCAGCTCTGCACGGCTCTCTGCCTTCCAGAAAAATGACATCTCCATTGCCTGAGAAACTGAAATGTTTAAAATAGGCAGTGGCTCTGGAACAGCATGGGACCAAAAGTAATTTTACTGTGACTGCCAGACCCAATGCCTGATCCTATTGTGTCCCAATGCCTGGCAGAGGCAAGATCTTGGTTTCCACACAAAGATGACCTAGATGCATTGGCCTGTATATGGCATTATCCATTAAAGAAAAATGAGATCTGGTAGATCAAACAGCACCAAAGCCTGGTCTTGGGCTCTGGCTTACTGTTGTCCATGCTGTTTAATCTTGAGCACGCTCCCTGGCATGGCTTCTAGTCACGCCTGGTGTCGCCCTCCCAGGCAAAGGGTAGGGGCAGTGTGCATGCTCTCCTCCACCAAGGACTGCTCCCAGTTGACAGTCTGCCCCCAGACTCACCAAGGCAGGCGAGAGGGGGCTTAGCTGCAGGGGCACAAGGCTGGCAGAGCCACGTGGCCTGTTTGATTCACCAGCCTTGGGGCTGGCACCCCAAACAAGCCTCATGACTCTTGTCTGTATGAAGGTTTTTGCTCATGGGATCAAGGAAACTTGGCACACCTGGACTCAGAAGTGTTTGCCAGCAATGCTCAGCTTTCTTTGCAGCATCTTGGATTTGAAGGTCTCCTTCAGTTCTGCTACTATCTGGAGGAAATAAACTCAGCAAATCAGGCAGTGCTAGGTCCTGTGGCTGCTCCATGCTGCCTGGCACTGAGACCTTTCCAGGTCAAATGGCAACCATGCTTAGGAATCATCTGTAGCCATCCAGAAGTCAGGTATCTGGTCTAAGCTAGTGATATCATGTCCCACTATGGTCAGCTAACATGGAGCAACTCCTCCAGCCTGCCTCAGGTCTCCACATCAATTTGGGGTGAATCCTTTTCACACATTGATACTGACCAGCTTGCACTGGTGGCTAACTTAAATGCTGGAGATTGAATTAGTTAGGCCCAATCCTCCCAAAGTGTATCTTTCTCTTTTCTGGAAGGTGGAAATTTGCTCGCAACCTTCTTCTCTTGAGGTCACCCTGTGCAAAGGCCGTGGTTGTCTCTACCTGGTTGTGCTCATTGCATGGATGGATTGGTGTGATGTTGGTGAAGCAGAAGCATTCCTGCAGCCTCATTTCAGACAGGATTCTTGTTTAGCTTGGTGTTACCTGATGCCTACAAACCCTGACTTCCTCTGATCTTGGTTTCTGCCATTCCAGGTATTTTTATTTTGAGTTTTCCGTTACACAAAATATCCGCAGGTTTTAATGGGACTGCTGTGTACCTTACCATAACCATTGTAGATACTTTCACTAATATTTCTCTGTAATGTGTTGTTGACCACCTTGTTGGTCCTTTTGAACAAATCCCTGACTGTTACTGCAACTTCCACCTTGAACTGACGGGAAAATGTTATCCAGACCCAACTGTGTTTTAACTAGTGTCTAATTCTCAGCAGTAAGTCTGGCAGTTGTGGTCACCATTTGTTCGGAGATCAGACAGGTTTTTTTCTTGATAGAATCGTCATATGCATAGTCTCTGTGGTCTCTGCTCCTCTGCTTTTGCCAAACTCTTTCTTCGGTCTCTCACTCTGTCCCACATTTGTCTTCGATTTGCAGAGCATGTAATCTCTATAGTTCTGAACTAGGGGCAATATTTGGCAATATACGTCAACAGGGGATTGTATGGTACGTCAGGGTGCAATAATTTTTACCCCTAAGTCAAAGCTGCTTTCCCTGTTTCAGCACGTTGGCGCTGCTGATACTAGTGTGAATACACAGGCTGCCTGTCTCCATTTTTGCTGCTGCTCCAAGGGAACTGAACCGGTGTCTCATTTTCATGTGTCTGGAAACATCTTATTTTATGTTCCTATGGAATACTGCAGGGCTGGCACTTTGTGAACTGTCTCCAACTCTTTCTCAAGACTTGCCTGCTCAGGCTGCTAGACACTTCTGCAAAATAGATTTTGGTTTTCTTTCTGGGCACAGGATTTCCCTGCATCACTTGTCACCTTAAGGACTCCTCATACTCCTCTTTACCTCTTGCAGTGAGCATGTTATGCAGGTGATATCATGCAGATTATCCTGGCTGCAATCAAACTGTGTCTCATTCCACAGTAATTTCCCTCTCCCTGGGGTTTACCTTTAAATTATCATGCTGTTCTAATTTCTTTCTGCAAGCTTTGCTTTGGCCATGGGTATTCTTTGCAAAACTTCCCGTATCTTCCAAACTCACGGCTTTCTTTTAAATCAAGACAGAACCAGAAGAAACTCCCTATAAATATTTAGTGGCTTCTGGTGAAGCACATCAAATGTTGAACATGAGCCAGGCTACTGCCTGTGGCAGGTGGGAGCACACCTCAGCGAGCCATGTCCACATTCATCCTTGTCTGGGAAGCAGAGGCTGAGAAACATCTGAGGTGGCTGCACAGGTGTCAGGGCAGATCCTGGAGTGGTGCCTCTGCTGGATAGAAGGTGTCTTTGTACTGCGTGCCTCCCCCATGCTCTGGCACTTGGGAAGAGAAAACACTTCCAGGTTCCTGATACCTGGAGGTACCAGTGGCTCTTTTGTTTCTTGGTGTTTCCGCCTCCCCCAACCCATGTGCATAGATGGTTTGAGGCCAGAACAAAAGATATTTTTAGTAGCCAGCTGTAGCCATGGTGACCTGAGGTGCTCTCTGATTTGCTCAGGAACAGCGTTTTCCATTAGTCTCCTCTGCCTGTAGTTATCAAATTTTCTTGGGCCAGAAGATGGTTATTACCTTGTAAACAGAAGCATTCTCCAATAAAACCTCTGGTTAGTCGTGATGGTTTCTGGCAAGGGTTAACATGCAGATACAGAGCGTGCCCTTACGCTGTGGTGCCTCTTGCACAGCAGAGCTGTCTCTGGGTGACAGCTGTGTCACCAGGGAGAGCCACAGGTGTCTCCTTGGTATGTGCTGCAGCCCGGCATGTGGGCAGCTTCGATTCCCAGGGCATGTGAGCACCAAGTGCGGGGCTGCCTGCCAGGGCAGGGGCTGGCAGGGCTGCCGGCAGCACCTCAGCCATGACAACCTGCCGCCTGGTCCTCCAGCCCTGCGCAGGCTGGTGTCCGGGTATGGCCCTGCTAGCAGAAGAGGCTACACCCTGGCATGGGACCTGCTGGCTGTTGTCTCTAACAGAAACCTGTCCCTCTCTGACCACTGCCCAGCTGGCTGTGCCCAGGACTGGTCTCAAAGACACAGGTACTTGTCCAGGTTGCGTTCTAACATGTGGCTTCTGTGCTGCTAGGCAAATTGAAAACATATTAATGAGGCATTATACCAAAATATATTATATCCCCATGGGATCCAAAAAAACAGTTTAATTCAAGAGGCACCTGGCTGTGAGCTACATCTATAGCTTGTTATGACCGGTCCTCCGTATTTTATTATAGGGCTGTAGGACCCTTGGCTGCTGAAAATGGTTGGTGACATCATCGTCAGTGGCTGTGTAGGGGTGCAGCCATTGGCCCCTGGACAAATGCAGCAGCTATTTACCGAAGACAGGAGGTCTTTGTAGTGGTGGAGCAGGACCCAGGGAACACACCATCTTGGTGGAAAATGTATTCCTGTGCTTCATAACTAGGGTAGAGTTAGGTTTTCCTTCCTTTTTCTGGGCATAAATGCTGAATATCCACACCTCCTGGCTGGTGTTATGCTCAGCCACTGTGGAGAAATTCCTCTGTAGTGCTGGTTTACATCCCTGGTGACTTCTGATCAAGGAAAAGGAACTAAAACCAGCAGAGAGACAGAGAAGCACGCCCAGGACAATCAGAATAACAAAAGGGCTGTAGTGTACAAGGAAGGTGAGAAACATGGCTTGTTTGTATGTTGTTGCTGTATTAAAGAAAGTAAATTGGCAAAGGATGGGAGTGGACATGACTGTCCCCCCCTTAGTTTCATCTCTGAAGAGGCTTTTATACAGTTGCCAGAAATAGTGGGGGGCTGGGCTGAACAACCTAGTGGATCCCTTGTTTCTAACTTCAGTTAGTGATGTTCTTATAAACATGCATGCATGTAAGATTGTCCTTTGGGAAAAAGTCCTGGTAGCACTAGTACGATTTCTGCCAGGCTTAGACTAGTCTGTGGAGATCAGTGTTTCTTGGAAATGCCTGGTGTGTCATTTCGTCATGTCACTGCAGCTTGCTGTACTCCTGCCTGCTGCGTGGTGCAGCTATCCCTGCCCGGTGGCTATGAGAGGGCACTGCTGGTGACCATCTAAACCAGCGTACTGTCACTCTTGCATCTTCCTTATCTTCTGTGGTGTGTGGCGAATTGTCTGAAACTGTCCAAAGTGAGAAGTGGTTGAGGATCTTGTGTGCCCAGCTTGAGGCATGCCATCAGCCACCCTCATTCTTCCTCTACTTGTATTTTAAAGTAGCAATATACAAATCCACATGTCATCTGTGGACAAGTCCCTGTGATTTAGCAGTAGGAGGAACCACATGCACATAAGCATGACAAGAGGGGAAGCTGCATCCTTACACTGGATGAACCCCACCTACCTGTCCCACCTCAACGAGCACTTGCCTCTGTCTCTGGCTTTGTGGGGGGTAATTGATACCAGGGTGAACTGAGGACGCATTTACAACTGCTTGAACTTTTATAAATGGGTTATCAGAGATGCAGTTTCTATGTGTGAAAGTATAGTAACCCCAGACTGACGGCAATCAATGTTATTGGCAAATGGTATCTACTTATTGTCACTGTTGCCAGTAGTGTAAAATTAAAAGGATTTCCACAGCCACCCAGAGTGGTGTTTCAAGGATCATTTCCCTTTAGCTTTCTTGCAAGAGACTGATTGCTGATAGAAAAGACATAAATTTCAACCTGTTTGAACTGGTTGTAGCCAGTTTTCCATAAAACACTACTGTTTTGAAATGAAGGAATGCTCTTTAGAAAGGATGGTGAGAAGGGAACGGCATACATTCAAACCAACGTGGCCAAAGAAATCCTGGGTACATTTTTGCATAAGGACCATAATGCATGCATATGTGTGTGTGCGTACGTATAGGTAATGCTTTCGTTTACATAACTCTCTGTAAATCATCTTGACTCATTTTTCAAGAACCAAACAAATACCTACAGAAACATCATATTTTAATGTTATTTTGATCATTTGTTTGGTATTATGTAATTTTTTTCTCTTTTAGTAACAAGATGGAAATTATTCACACAGAGATATGGTAAATGGAAGTTTATTGTTTTAATTCTTCTGTTTTAGTTTTAGGGTCAGGATATGCTGCGTGCAGATGCTGACACTGCCTGGAAAATATTATTTTCTTTCCTTTGTTGCAGTGCCTGTTGTACAATGGGCTGCCACTAATTTTTTCTTAATTTTCAGGGTATCTATATTTGAAAATCAATATATTCAGCAATATACAATCCCTGTCAGAGCACTGACTTCCTCTATGAAACACAGATTTCCTCTGTCCTAGTTTTAATCTTAATTTTAAGCACCCGTGAACAGAATTTCCTATGTGCCCCATTTAAATAGACTCTAAGTTGTTCTTCTGAAAAATCATGAATAATAATTGGCTATAGAGCTGACTGTTGTGTTTTCAGGCAGCTTCATGATTGCACACGTGCCCACACTTGTACAGACTCCTCCTTACATGGGCTGTATAAGACAACATCAGTTCCCTTAGAAAAGGTGGTCTGCAGTTTGAGTTCTCATCTTTGCCCCATCACTTAAGCATGCTGACAGCATTTTTTTCACTGGGGGACAATTGCAAACCTAGCCAAAGGCTGGTGTTTCTGCAGTTTCTGATCTCCCTTGTTCCTACAGGAGCTTTCAGGAAAACCTTCCCTGTAATATAATCAGATCATCTCGTTTGGATTAGCATGTTGTCAGTCTGGTTGTTGCTCCTGCTTGTCTTTAGTTTCTAATCTAGTTACAAGCTGTAAGCTATTTGATTTGGTTCTTATGGCAGACTCATGGAAAAACTGCATGCATTTAGGATCGTATACTGTGTGGCTGAGAGTGAAAAAGCATGCCCAGTCTGGAAGTGTGCTTTTTATGAACTCAGTGATGATATGGAGTGCAAACTTGAAATCACTGCCAGAACAGTCTGAGAAATACAGATTTTATGAGATACTTAAAGAATTTTTAAAGATTTTTGAGGGTAGAACTGACAGTCATTTCCAATATATTTATCTGTGACCTAGAAAAGATTGCTCTTGGGGTTTTGTGATCTAATGTAGCTTATGCTAATAGACATCCACAATGATTTCAATAACCAGCTCATTACCAGTAGTCCAATTCTACTCATCAAGACATCTTTAACAGGCATATGAGCTCTCAGAGGGCACTTTGATTGCATTACACAAACGAGATACTACCATGTATGAAACAGCTGCTGGACTTGTATTTTTACTTCAGTTAAAATATAACCAAAACATAATCCCTTGTACATGGCTGTACAAGAGACTGAATCACGTGCAGCAGCAGACATAGTGGCACTACCATAAAGTTCAGTGGTTGTTAAAGGATTTAAGACATGACCCTCAAAGACTGAAAAAGGCACTTCTTCTCAATGTGGCAATATTAATATCTGCAATTCTAATAATTATACTGTATTATGCTATGTTATATTAAATTTTACTATGCTCTTTGTAGAGCTCTTTTCATCACGGTCAAAGCAACTGGCGTGTACCTGAAGTGTAGTTTTAAAACACCAGTAGTGCTTTTGGAAGTTGGCTGCATTTCAGTGGTGCTGAAGTGTCAAGTATGTGATTAAAATTTCTGTAAATTCGTGGCTTTTAGTTCTCTCGTTCATTTGTCTGTTCAGCTGGATTATGCTTTCATTGGGTGTTGGTGGCATTGATACTGGCATAGTGCCTTCACCTCCAGAGCTTTTGAGAGAAATAAAAAAAATGAATGGTGCACAGAAAAGTGCTCCAAAAAGGGCACTGGGATTGTAGAAGCCTCTTTTTACAGTAAGAGATGTAAGAAATTCCCTCTGTCTTTTAAACTTATGGCAGGGCAGGCTGTCTTTATCACTCTAAGTACTAGCAGAAGCGAGAGCAGCATGCCATTTCTTCTGGAAAATGTTTGCAGCCAGCTGAAGAGAGATGCTGGAACTTAAAGCATAAGTTTTAATGGGAAGGTGATTAATCAGATTTCTATGGGATGTGGTTTATTATCTGCTTCTTGGTAGCTATTAAATAGGGTCTTTGCTGAAACGTATATTTTAGTCATACCAAGGTAGTATTTTAAACAGAAAAAGCCATTTCAGTAAACAGAAAGAGAACCGACAAACAAGATGGTTCCTTGTGGCTTTAACGTCTCTGAATTATCAGGCTATTAGTGTTTTTTTCAGCCATGCCATTTATGAAGTTCTATATACCTTCCTCAGTGTTCAGTCCTGGGAAAAGACCCAGGCATGTACTGGGCCAGATGCTTCAGTTTGATGCTTGATATTTCTTCCTTTCTGCTATATTCAGCAGGTTTTATGACATTAAAATTTTTGTAGTAGCTGAGCATTTCTCTCCATGATAGTCCCCTTGATCCTTTTTGGGGAGGGAGGTGCAGATGTGTGTTTTGCTTTGTTTCCCCCTCATTTGGAGAGGGGTGTGCCTTGCAGTGAGGATGAAGGTATGTGACGGAGAAAGCCACCCTGAACATTCCGTGAGACATCAACCCAGTGCAAATACTGGGCTGCATATTTGTCAAAAGCTAAGTCTTTGGGTAACTGTTACAGATGTACAGAATTTTGTACTCCACCTCTTGGCAAACACACTCATTAGTCCTCTATTTGGTAAAAGATCCACATATGTGCTGGTAGGAAAAAATGACGGGGAGAACCTTTTGCTTAATGCTTAGAACATGGGAAAGAAACAAGAACATGTGAAAAGTACTTTGGAAACATTTGGATGAGTGGTGTGTGAGTGTACATTACTTAATTTGTGATATTGTATGAGTGTATATACTGCAAACCCTGAATTCACAAGAATGGAAACAAAATCCAAGTTTTGATAATTCTCAGACATTCCTGAGATGAAGAGGTAACTTTTTGTTCCGTATAAATGTGCATGCTGCTCACCTTCCCAGATATGCCCAGCAAAATTGAAACTGAACTTGAAATGAGAAAGTGAAAGAGCTCAGTACTGTGGTGGAATATAGGAACGTGTGCTACTGGCACTCTTGGTGGACATTAACACCTACCAGCCCTTACAATACGCATCCTTGTGAATACACATGGAGATGGATGAGGTGTGTAGTATTGCAGGCTGGCTTTGCCCCCTGCACGTGGCTAACCACTGCTGGGGCTCTCAGCACAGCTGTTCTGCTGTTAAAAGCAGTGCTCTCCCGGGTTTTGGAGGCAGGCAACGCATGCAAAACTGATGCATCCGCAAAGATGGGGTTTTCCAAGATCCTGCTTCTCTGCTCTGATCTCAGAACCCTTTACTGGACACTTGGGTAGGAGAAAGAGTTTCACTCTAAGAGGGAATTGAGGCTTGAAAGGGTGCCAATGGATCAGGCTCATAAAATCAGAAAACTAAGTACTTTAAGAATGGTACCTTGAGAAGCATTTTCAGCAGAGGTGTAAATAATTAATTTATACTGGGAGGTAAAACCCATGGAAAGCAGGCAGGCACGCCCAAAGCATTGAGAGTGCTCAAACAACTACCAGTGCTGAGCATGCAGACCACAAACATAGGTGAATATAGCCATGCTGTTGGAGAGGCAGTGAGATCACGGGGCTGGGAAACACTGGGAGGAGTGTACGCACCCCTAATACCATCTGTGCATGAACACAGTGTTGTGTCTGCCCCCCTGTCTCCCTCCCAGTGACTGCTGCATTCATACAGAACTCCTCTTTCCCTGTGACAAGCAGTAGGGAAACTCCAGCTCTTCTGTGGTCTCCAGCAAATGCATCTCTTAAAACCCCCCAAAACTGACTCACACAACCCTGGGCATCCCACCCATGAGCTTCTAGAGCAGGGCTTCCTTTTTAAAAATTACATCATCTTTCTTTCTGGCACTTTGGGGTTTACATATGATCCTCCCATGGCTACAAGGATCTTGCATTCTTAGCTGACTGCAGCACAAGTTTGTGAGGAGCACTAACAGCAGCAAAATGTGGCAATGCTCTCCAGCACTTGGTTCCCTTTGCACCTTGTCTGGCCTCCCCTCTTGATGATCTGCTCTCTGTGCCCGAGTTCCCACGACCATTTCTGGTTCTTCCTATGGGGTGGGAAACCTTCCCTCAGCAAAGAGATCCTCCCTTGACCACCTTCCTTCATCTCAGTTTGTTCCCAGATGAGTTATTGATCTGGTGGTGGTAGCCTCGAGCATTGTTTCCAAACAGCAGAGGCAGAAGCCACTTGGAAAAGCAGTGATGAAACCAGAATGGTAATTGCTGTTAGTTATGTGGCATTTCAGCAGCCTCAACTAGGCAGGGGCCAGTGGGTGGCCAAGGCATGGCTGAGGGGCAGAACTGGTATCAAGACTGAGAAGTTTACCCATTCAAAGGTGAGGCAGGCATCTGTGTGGTGCAAATGGATTATTTGCAACAAATGTCAGTCCATAGACCTGTGTTGTCTTTAGCATGAGAGAAATGGGGTGGTTTCTGAGCTTGCCTGAAAATGGTCCTTCTCGACCATTCCCAGTGGGACCACCCTCCTTCCCTCACTCTGTCTCAGCTGTGAGCCTGCTTTTCAGCAGCTTCTACAGAGAATCCCCCTCCTGAAATTTATCACAGGAACAAGTTGTTACTACTAGAAATGACCTGATTCACCTCCAGATGCCTTCGTGCAGGCTGTAGTCAGGGAATTTAATGTGTATTTTCAAAATAATGAAGTATGTTGGCAGTGGAGGGTTTTCTTTGCAGGACATGTCATTAAATAGCCCACATACTATGCTGGCCATTACTGTGCGCCCTCATGCCCTCGGTTAGACCCAGTAAGAGGTGTCTCATGAAGTGCGCTATTTCTACAGGTGAATCAATGCACTAACCCATTTTTGAGCAGCAGCATTAGGTTTCCCTGATCCTTGTCACCCTGAAGCACTGTGCGGGTGCTGTCGGTGGCTGGGTGATGTCTCTGAAGCCAAAATGACCCAATGACCAGCCAAAGAGTTTTTTGTCTCCCAGCAACCAGAAGCTGCCTTGCTAGTGAGTGCATGGACTGCTCAGAAGGTGTTGCATTAGAGTCTCTTCCTAATGAGCCGCGGGATCTGGGAGTCATTCATTAGGCTAATTTTTCCAGGAATCTGAGTTGAAAGCTTACCGCATTTCCAAGTATAGGACATGCCAATGCAAACGAACAGTTGGGTGTCTGAACTTCTATTTGACTATATTTATTCTAGATATTTAACGGCCCTTGTTCCTGCAGGGCTTTTCAAAGTCCGGTATAATGTCAGACGTGCTGAACACCGTAAAAAGAAAAGACTCATCAATCTTGATGGATTTTTGTCTGGCACTTATAAGTTAGGCCTGGAGACTCAGCCCTTTTATGAGCATACTGTGTGCTTTTAAACGTATATTTAAGGACATTGAGGCATGAGGTTTGCATTTGCTTTGCACTGACCCGTGCCTGCAAGTGAACCAGTTGTATAAAACACATAGCAATGCTGTATTTTCCTGCTCACCATGATGGTAGGACCCCCACACCCTGCTGAGGCTGGCTGCCACCAGCCCTGCGCCTCAAACCTCTGAAGCCTGGGACTGAGACACACCAATGGGGGGACCAGCCTCCTGCCACAAAGGACAGCCCATCTCCTGCCGAGTCTTGCTGCAGCTGCTGCGACACCCAGACCCTGTCCTCTTCTTGCTGTCAGACTGTTTTTGTCATTCCTGCCCGTCAGTGTACCGCAGCCATCAACATAGACATTCCAGGGGAAGTTGTGCAACTGTCGCTGCTTAATCATTAACTGGGACATTCTGGCTGTTAAATTTTTTTATTTATTTCTGGATTTTGCGAGGGGAGGCACTTGTTGGACAGGGTGGACTGAAACGCATGCAGACATCTGGGGCTAAGGCATGCACTACAGGCTAATCCTTGCCTTCTGCTCGTGATGCAAGATGCTCTGTGTACATGAAACTGAGCGGTGCAAGGCTAAGCAGAATTAAAAGCAGGGTTTCCAGTGACCAAGTGAGTGAAAATGGCTGTTATTTGTAAGGAGCTCTGACTTTGGTGTCTGAAGGTCCTGGCTGGGAGCTGCTCCATACGTGGTATCGCACACAACAGAGTACTGGGTCAATATGGAGACCCTACCCATGTAATGGGCAAGGCAAAGACAACAGGGGTGGCCCATGGCTGGAGACAGGACTTGGGCATCTGTGTGTGGAGATTCAGGTTGTCACAGCAAGAAGCAAACCCCCAATCACAGTGTGAGGATGCCTGGAGAAACATCAGGACTGTGTGGGGCAGTGTACAGCCATAGGGCAAGAGATGCACGTGGGGTTTTCTCCCTCCAGGATGTGGCTTTATGGCTCTTGTGTTGTGGCTCAGAGCTCTCTTTTAAGCAGTGCTAAGCTGGTCCCAGCTCGATCCTGGCTGGTGGAGTTGGCTGGTGGGGAGATGACCCCTGCTTCTGCCTTCATCCCCCACCTAGTGCCGCATCTTGCTATTCAGCCAGAGCATGTCTTGGTTTGGGTCTGTGTTTCAGCTACACAGATTAATTTCAGAGACTTGCAGATTTGCAGCACTGAAATGATGTGGCTTCGTCAGCAGAGTGACAGTTTGAGTGCTGGCTCCCTTTGCATGCCCCTCTGACTCACCATCACCCTTTGTAGTGGGTATTTTAGAAGGTGTGATAGCAACTACAACAGAGAGCTTTTCAGTCTGCGCTTTCATCTCTGGCTTGCAGGGTCCTGCCAAAGCAGGATTGCTCCTTCCCCCAGTGAGAACATAGGAGCAGAGGTGAGAGCTGTCCCTGGGGAAGAGCCAGGAGGGGGAATCTGTGTTCCCATCTCTTCTGCCCTGTGCTGTTAGCCCTGGGACCAGGAATGGTACAGCAAAGTTAAAGCAACTTACGTTGCATCCAAAACATACTGAGCAAAGAAAAAATCAGTCAAGTAAACAATCTCAGGCTCCACACAGAAATATGTAGGCTGTTTCTGCTGTGGGTTACATCTGTGCCACACCATGGCTTCCCAGTGAAGTCACTGAGCCCAGCTGGGTGTAACTGAGGGTGGTGCTCATATTGTCTGGGCTAAATGTCAGCGAGGAACAGCAGCAGTCGAACAAAAAGGATTTCTAAGCATTTCCCTTCTCCTGGTCACATACGGCCCTCGTTCTTGGACAGCTGAGGCAAAAGGACAAAAGCAAAATTATTTCAGATGGAAAGTACCTAAATGTTTTGTTCTTTCTGCATAGAAATGAACAGAAATGAACTCCTGGTCTTGTAAACATTAACACCCAGTTTTCTGTGTATATAATCCAGCTGTTAGGAAAGTTTGATGAGTTTGAGTTTAGGGGATAAACAGGGTCCATCACTTAGCCCACAGGGTTCCCGTCCATGCTCCTGAAGATGTCCAGGTGGGTTCTGGGCATTACTTGTGCCTGCCTGACCCACAGCTCTTCTGAGGGTGGGCTCCATTGCCCTGCCAGACCCTGGACCGTGCAGATGCTCCTTAACCATTTTGGCACAAAGTTGAATCTCTCAGTTGGGGACAGATATCTGCCTCTTCTGGTGACCACCAGACTACCACCATCTGTTGAGTTACCATTTTCTTCCACCTTGGCAGCAGATGTGAATTTGCCCTCCTTCACAAGGGGTAAAATCAGCTGGGTTAACTCAGAGCCGTCACTGAGACTGATCCGAGTGAGTGGTCACAGTGCTCTTTGGCAGATGGACAGTGCCTGGAAGTGTCGACAGCTCCTCTCTGAAGGGTTCATCTGTCTGTTTAATGTGGTAGAAATGGTGTGCCCTGAGCTGGCTGGTCTTGCACTGGAACAGCTTAGGGAGCGAGTGCCCATGTGCTCCAGGTAAACTCTGGCAGCACTAACACTGAACTAGGGAGTGAAGACAGGCAGATAGACGATAAATGTCTGTGGTCACTCCTGCTAGACCCAACGGGAATGGCTGCTCTTGGATCTGAGAGGGTTAGCCACTTCTGCTTAACCTCTTAATCAGCTTGCAGTTAATGAGCAAATGTCATTCAAACCCAGGTCTTGAATCTAATCATTCATGATCGCTCCTAAGTCTGAACCCTCACCCATGGAGAAGAGGGGTTCAGTGCACTCCTCATGTCTGTTGTGTCATGCTTGGTGCAGGTGGACTCTGCACAACCAAACTGCTTGTGTTGGGTGTCCAAGGTTTCTCAGCTACTACATCCACTAGTGACCATAGGTGATATGAGAATTCTGAGAGAAGTCCATAGTCCTAAGCCTTCCCAAAGACTGTGGGCCAGATGTGAAATAGCAGACCTTCCTTTCATCTGATACAAGTTTGTCAAGGACATATGTAAGGCACTGACTTTCCAGTGGTGTTGCAGAGAGCCCTGACCTGTGCTCTGAGGAGAGCTGCTGTCAGGTGAAGATAGGTAAGAGCAGGTCTCCAAGCAGTAAAAGACTGGCATATTTACATTGAATATTTTGCTAATGTTAGTTTTCCAAGAAATCAGTCTTAAAACTTGCTGCAGGGCTGCTTCTGCAACTGTGTGTCAGATAGCAACCGAAGCCGTGTGCCCAGGACAGGGTTTTGTGAACTGCTGTCGAGGAAACTCTTCTGCACCAGGCAAAAGCTTGGTCTCCTTTACTTACTGTTCTGTTTCATTGTGAAACATGTTCTGAAATATTGTTCCTAACTAGACATGATTTAAACTATGTTCCTTCTTGCCATTCTTCTCATGGTGCTCAGTTAAGACTTGATTTCTCAATTCTTGACTGCAAATTTGGTAGAGGGACTGACATATCCAAGTCAGTAGGGAAGGGGAAATTTCTATTTCAGTCCTATCCTGTCTAACCAGTAAGCATAAATGCAGTTTCATTTTTAAAAACATATGTGAAACTGGACTTAATTTATGTTCCTTTTACATAGGATTGAACTCTTCTGGTGTACATATATTTATAAACTGGACGTATATCAGAAGTGTGAAAGGAAAGGGATAACTTTTACTTTCTTCATGGACTGGCATGGTTAAAGGCATACAACTTGCACATGTAGAGAAAACAGCAAAGCTACAATTTCCCAGGCTACAAGATGATGCTGGTGAGATTTCTTAATCTTGCATTTGTCATATCTATTTGGAGCCTGGCTGTGACACACCTGCAGCAAAGAAGCCTCTGTGCAGGACAACACTGTCCGCAGCACATGTGTTACTTGGACCTCTTCTGAAGGTCTCTCCTGCTCCCTTCTGGTGAAGTCTTGAAATCCAAACCAGGGGAGATTTTCTCCACATCTCAGTTTGATATCAGAATTGCTCTCAAAATCTCTGTGGTCAACACAGTCCTCGGTGCACGGTAGTATAGAAAATGAAGGGTGGGGGTAAGTGTGCCCCATCAGCAAGTAAGTGGAACCATTCACGGGTTCCATTTGCCTTTCCTTTTCAGGGGGAACCCAAAGAGCTTCATGGTAACCTGCCTGTATCTTCTAGAGACTTTTGAGGTCCTCAGATGATGTGGGCTAAAGGGTCACAGTTATTGCAGTGCTGCAACAAGTCGTTGATTTCTCCCCTGCTCAGGGCTTGCTTTTCATGACAGTTCCTTTGTCTGGTTACTCTATTCCTAATGTTTAAGCTCGGGGGCTTCCCTGCTAACTCAGTAGCCCAGACCTCACAGAAAGAGCACACAAATGTGCTATTTTTCAACAGTGTAGCTGAATTTGGTATAGAGAGAGGTTACGTCTCACAGGAGTCAAAAATGTTTGAAGTGGCAAAGTACTGCCTGCCACACCTCAGTACCTGGGCGCTTGTCTGCAAGTCTTCTGGACCAAAATTAAATATACTGTTTAATTAAATGAAAGAGCATTTCTAACCATGACTGGATTGTGTTTGCAGATGAAGCTCTTACGTTAACCTGTTTTACATACTATTCAGCTGCTCTGAATAATTGAAAGAGACCAGTAGGTACCTGCATAGTATTATTGTCCCTTTTGATGGACAGGGAACTTGGACACAGAGACACAACGCTAAGTTCATGTAGGGTCCTATAAGGAGCCAAGGCCATGTCAGGAGCTCCAGGTCCTCTCTGGAATCATGATCCTGTGAGCCAGGCATGGGAATCCTCTAATTGTTTGGGAAAGAGGGCTGTACCACATTCAGATTCAGGGTCTCTCCTTTGCGTGTGGCCAGAGCTGCTAAACCTGGAGGGCTGGCTGGTCAAGCAAGCTGTAGGTGCTGCCGTGGGTGCACACTGCAGTGCTGCTCTGCTCTGGGGATGTACTGAATTAATCCTACACACCTGGCTCCGGCTGCAGTTCCCAGGGTGAGAAAAATCAGCTTTATTTGTAATCTAAGTTCTAACCTGCACAACTGACAACCCTAAACAGAAGGCAGTTAAAAAGAAGCCCAGTGTTTATTACCTAACTTTTTTTTAAAAAAAAAAACCAACACATGTTTAACCTAAACATACAGCTTTTAGGGGGTGTGGCTCATCTTTAATCATAGAGATTTGACAACAGCAGGTAAACTAGCAGGTTGTAATACAGGAAATCTCTCCTAGAATGTGACTTGTCACAGGGTTGGGACCTGATATAGGTGTATTTGACAAGAACCTACCTATGCTATGGATGAGCTATAATTAGGTATGTTCACATCCAGTGGAGCTGCGCTGGCAAATGTTCCTGTGTAAAAAGCAAGATGGTAAAAAAGCCTTTTGTTGGGATGAGTTATATCACTCAGGCTAAACTGTCTCAGCAAGGGAGCTTTTTTGTAAGCTGTCTGCACTTGTTTCTTTACACTGCTATAGTTAATTAGAGAAAGTTTTGGAATAGTCTCATCTTCCTACAGTCATTCATGTGATCACTTATCATCATTGGACATAATAAAAAATGTTGATATAGGTTATATGTACGTAGCAGAAAAGACAAGAGTCACGTAAGCTAAGCAGTAGCCATTTAGTAACCAGAAAGATGGTAGGAAAACTAATAGGTTGGTACTTTAATTCCTAGCAAAGTTGAACTGTAGGTGGTCAAAGTGCTCTCCCTTCTCTTTTTCTCACCTTTCTCAGCCTCATGCTAGCTTTTTCTTGTTCTCATCTAAGCTCCCACAGACTACTACTGCTAGAGGTAAGGAAGGTGGATCATCACTAGGAAGATCTCTTGATTTATAATGTTGGTGTTACAGCCATTTGCACTTCTTTTCTATTACTGCTTCTGTCTGTCTCCCTAGACCAAGTTTGAGGAGCTCAGGCTTGCCTTTCAGATCTTGTTTGCTTACACATACTCCTCCCCCTCCTTTATTACCTAGTCCTCTGCCCCCTACTCACCTGTGTCCTATCATACACTTACAAACATCATTAGTGTCCTCCAGCTGTGCTCATGCACTTATAAGGAGCCAGTGTCCAGCAGAGATCAATGGTAGGTCTTCAAAGGAGATTGTAAGAAACACAGCATAAAACTAATTATTTTCTCTCTAAGGTCTATATCTGTAACAAACATTGATGTAAAGAACCACCAGGCTAGCAACAGCTAAGGGGAGTTACTGAAGGAGTTGTTTCATAGGTGCTAGTTACTATACCTATAGATTTTTCACACTGCAAACTGGTGTTGAATTATATATCTGTGCTTACTTCTTGCCTAGTTCCTCCTTTATTTGCTTTTCATCTTTATAGATTGTAAACTCTGAAGCAGAGAATTCATAGTTTTGCATAATACCTAGCAATTTTGATGAGGTACCTATAACACAAGTATTTATTATTGATGTTATTATGAAATAAAAATGAGTGTGCTGCTCGTGATCCCAGGGCCTTCTTTTATCTGCAGTTCCATGGCAATTTTATAATGAAAACCTCCTTGAAAGCTGAAGAAACCGGAGTATCTTGGGCTTGGCATGTGACACCAAGAATCTGAAAAACCTTGGAGGTTCTGTTAAGAGCAAGTGAAGACATAAACTACATTTTTTAATTTCTGGGCTTCATGCTGTGCAGCTGGGTTCTTGTGAGACCTGGCTTTTATCTGATGTAGGATGCCTCAAGCCTTATGAACTCTGCTTAAAGTAGCATTGCAGTGTGGGTCACTTTGCAGTATAGATCCATAGGCTTCCATGGTCAGGACTGGAAGCTGACAGTTTTAAGGTCTGTCTTTTGCTTGCACTGAAACTGCTAAGATTTGAGTAACTCAAATTTTGAGTACTGTTAACCACTTACTGTTCATTTGCTTCCTGGACTTTGTATTTTTTCATTCTAGCTAAAAGGCAACAGGTTCAGAGATGGGAGGCTTGGTCTAACCCAAAGAGGTCGAGCTGCTGAGCTGACAGGAGCTGTTAGTGAGCCCACATCTCTGGGGGGTCCCGAGTCCTGCTGAGGGTCTGGACAGAGATGTCTTACTGCAGGGACCCATTGCATCCAGGCAGGGCTTGCACAGATTTTCTTCTCCGTGCATTGCAATATGCTGTCTTATAGTCTTGAGAAATATTAAGGAGGAGGTTAACATATGAAGCTTTTCCCATGTTGTTTAGATTCTGACGTGTCCTACCCAAAATTTTAGCAGAGAGCTTTCTTCTCTATTCCTATGGGCCAGATACTCAGCTGGTGTAAATGCAGATGCCATTGCTGCTGTGTTCTTTGACGCAAGGTTAGGGCTTAGCTCATGGTGGTGTTGTGTCTGGGAATATTTTTATCCTTTAGAGAGATTTATCCCCTCTCCCCCTCTGTCTCGTCAAGGATTCTTTCTTCTCAGCAAACATACTCCTCTGACTGGAACATATGGGAAAAGTATTTTCTTCCATTCCTTCACCACTCAAAAATGGTCAAATCAATTTGGCTAAAATTAAAACCTTTTGGGTTGAATCTTAGCCTAGAAAACTTCATCTCCCGAAGGAATCCTTAAAGAAAGTTGTGAGCAATTTCCGAAAAAGATGGAGTTGGCTTGGGAAACAAAGCCGGGGCAGAAACCAACTGGAAAAGACCTTTGACTTTGGTAGGATTTGCACCGGTGTCCTTTAGTGTGCAAATCTCATTTTGATTGTCACAAGAGAAGCAATGGTGGCTGTTGACTTTTGTGGTTCTATACAGTTAACATGGTAACCAATTCCAGTGACCAGTGCGTGCCCTTCACCTTGTTTTTCATCTGCTTAAGTCTTTGTGCTTCTGCTTTTGGCTGGAAATGTAAATGACTAAGTATTTGGTACTAGACCTTGCAGACTTAAGGAGGTCAAATAGCTTGCACAAGCTTTCCAAGTTTTGGATTGTTTAACCCAACCCTTTGAGATTCACCCAAAGTTACATAAAAAGCTGGCATCTTCATGGATGAAATAGTGAAGAGCACACTAGTGAAGGAGCAAGAGGACTCATTTCTTGCAGTAAAACTTTGCTGGCTTCATCCTAATTAAGTGCATACTGTTCTGATAATGGTCCTTCCAACTCAGGAATAATTTTCTTTAATTTTCTTGGATATTGAATTGTTTCAGGGTAACCTCTACACTTGGACTTGTACCAGTTACGGTAGTGGGAGAATCACTGGTAATTTGATTAATTCAGTGTGGGAAAGAGCTAGCTTGTGGTTGCAGCTGGGTGAAGAACATTATCTGATTTGGGGTGGATGATTAGGCCTTCTTGTCCAAAGTGATTCATCCGAGGAGCAGGAGTTGTTCACGCAAGAGGAACTTTCAAGCCCTGTAGCACATTTGACATCTGTGTTATACACACATTTCTAGCACTTTATATCGAGGAAATAGGACCGCATTTTGCATGAAATGTCTGTTTTGCAATAGCATTAGTTTCTTAGTAACACTGGTGTCTTTGTTCTGTGCGCTAGCACAGGTATGATTGAAGTCTTCATAAAGTCTGATTTCTTATGTGCCTTCAAAGCCTCCACAGCTACCCCATGGTCATTATGATTAGAGCAATTCCCTGTAGCATATCCAGCAGGCACTTACGTAAAGAGCATTGCTTGGAGCTGAAGCAAATACTTTTTTTGACTGTCTGCATCACAAGTAGAATTCCTATCAGAATATCTAAATGATAGCTTGTGCTGTTTAGACATCAGGCTTTACCTTTTGCAGATGTCCTTGCTCATTTTAGCACTTGGAGCATGTTATCTTATACTATGGCCCAGTTTTTGTCACCAAATACTGTAGCACATACTGCAGTATTAGGTATGATATCATTAGAAAGCAATAATAATAATAAAAAAGAGCTTTCTGGTAAGACTTAGTTGTTCCTCTAAATCCCATTGTTCCACAATACACATACTCTGAAGGTAGTTGGTTTTTATAGAGAATGAGACCCCCTTTGCAGGGATGCTTATCTTCTTAGCATCCACCCCCTGCTTGCACTCTGTGTCACTCAGCATATTGATGAAAATGTTGCTATGACAGCCACTGGGTACTCTGATCCACCTCCTTTCTGATAAAGAATCATTATCCTCAGACTGAATATCAGCGTCTTGCAAATGAAACTTCTCTAGATTAGCTGGGGGATACTTTACTTGCCTGTGGGCTGGAAGACAGAAGGATACAGACAGAACAAGAGCAGGAGTTTGAAGTCCATCTCTGAGAACTGGCCTGTTTGATGTCTTTGAGCTATCTGCTCGGCAATGTGTGCCTTGAGGCTGTCCTTATTTGCTGTACAACCAGCCAGTGACCCATGCCTGAGGCATCATCCAGGGCATGAATGCTCTCATCCACCCAGACACATGCAGCAGTTTATTGTGCCCCCAGGCAAAGCCAGCTGGGCTTTCCACAGATAATGCCGGCAAGCAAGCGGAGCCTGTGCTGTTCAAACCTGCTCTTTCAGACCAGGATGGGCATGACCTTTCTTTCTCAACTTTTTCCCAACTGACCTTCGTTATTAGACATTTTGACATATACTGAAGGGCTTGTTTCCTTCTGTCAGGAATTCTAGCCATGCAGAAAGATCTCTGGCTCTTTTGTTGGGCTGACAGCAAAGAAAATACTGTCAGGGAGCGAAAAGTTGATCTCTGTCTATCTAAAAGCTTGCAGTTTTAGTAGAAGATAGATGATTTGGGGTGAACACGGTGTAGCTGTTGTAAACAAGGTGATACACCTCAGAAATGTGTGTCTATGCTCTTCCTTCCCTAGTGTCACCCAAAAATATTACTGAGTGGGATATGTGAAGATTTACATATTCATGCAAATTTAAAGATTTACTCTGCACTGAGGGGAACATTGCCACAAAGGGTGAGGAAAAAGCTGAGGTACTTAATGCCTCCTTTGGCTGAGTATTTAAGTCAGATCAGTTACCCTCAGGGTACTCAGCCCCCTGAGCTGGAAGATAGGGATGAGGAGCAGAATGGAGGCCCCAAAGGACAGGAGGAAATAGTCAGTGACCTGCTGCTCCACTTAAATATGCGCCAGTCCATGGGACCGGATAGATCCACCCAAGGGTGCTGAGGGAGCTGGTGGAGGAGCTTGCCAAGCCACTGTCCATCATTTATCAGCAGTTCTGGCAAACTGGAGAGTCTGGAAGACTGGAGGTTAGCCAGTGTGATGTCCATCTACAAGAAGGGCAGGAATAAGGATCTGGGGAACTACAGACCTGTCACCCTGACCTCGGTGCCAGGGAAGGTTATGGAGCAGATCATCCTGAGCGCATCACACGGCACATACAGGACAACACCAGGGGATCAGGCCCAGCCAGCATGGGTTTATGAAAGGCACGTCCTGCTTGATGAACCTTGATCTCCACCTATGACAAGGCGACCTGCCTGGTGGATGAGGGAAAGGCTGTGGATGTTGCCTACCTGGACCTTAGTAAAGCCTGTGACACCATCTCCCACAGCATTCACCTGGGGAAACTGGCTGCTCCTGGCTTGCATGGGGGTGCTCTGTGCTGGGTTAAAGCTGGCTGGGCGGCCGAGCCCAGGGTGGTGGGGAATGGAGTCACAACCCGCTGGTGGCCGGGCACACATGGTGCTGCCCAGGGCTCAGTGGTGGGGCCGGTCCTGGTTAATGTCTTCATCGATGATCTGGGCAAGGGGATTGAGTGCTCCTTCGGTCAGTTTGCAGGTGACACCAGGCTGGGGGGTGTTGATGTGCAGAGGGCAGGAGGCTCTGCAGAGGATCGGGACAGGCTGGACCGATGGGCCCAGGTCAGTTGTATGAGGTTCAACAGGGCTCAGTGCCGGGTCCTGCCCATGGGTCACAGCAACCCCCCGCAGCACTACGGGCTGGGGGCAGGGGGCTGGGAAGTGCCTGGAGGAAAAGGGCCTGGGGGTGCTGGTCGACAGCCGGCTGGACGTGAGCCAGCAGTGTGCCCAGGTGGCCAAGGTGGCCAACAGCATCCTGGCTTGTATCTGAAACAGTGTGGCCAGCAGGACCAGGGCAGTGACTGTCCCCCTGTACTGGGCACTGCTGAGGCCCCACCTCGAATCCTGGGTTCAGTTTTGGGCCCCTCGCTACAGCAGGGACATGGAGGTGCTGGAGCGTGTCCAGAGATGGGCAACGGAGCTGGGGAAGGGTCTGGAGCACAAGTCTAATGAGGAGCAGCTGAGGGAACTGGGGCGGTTTAGCCTGGAGAAGAGGAGGCTCAGGGGGGACCTTATTGCTCTCTACAGCTGCCTGAAAGGGGGTTGTAGTCAGGTGGGGGTCGGTCTCTTCTCCCAAGTAACAAGCAACAGGACAAGAGGAAACAGCTTCAAGTTGTGCCGGGAGAGGTTTAGGCCAGAGATTAGGAAAATTTTCTTCACTGAAAGGGTGTCAAGCATTGGAACAGGCTGCCCAGGGAGGTGGCTGAGTCACCGTACCTGGAGGTTTTTAAAAGATGTGTAGATGTGGTGCTTCGGGACATGGTATAGTGGTGGACTTGGCAGTGCTATGTTGACAGTTGGACTTGATGATCTTAAAAGTCTTTTCCAACCTAAATGATTCTATGTTTCTGTGATACATCAAAATCTAAAAAGAGGTTATTCAGATTATTGCTTCCATACAGTAGGTGCAGGCCTAGTGCTTCTTACATCTTTTTGTTTTCACTCATATTTGTTTTCATAATGCTCACAAATACTGAATTTCTACTACAAATATTGTGAAGAAAGCAGTGCTGAGAGAAATTTATTGTTAGGCACAGCAGACTGACAAGAATGAAAGCTCCTAACTTCGGGGTAAACATGCTACAAAGCAACACAGATGCGTCCCTGAGGACATAGACCTGAACAGAAGCTTGCATGCCAACAGGATCAATGAAGGGCTGGTGCTTGTGCTGTAGCTGTCTCGTGTCCATGCTTGTGTTAGATAATCCTTGGTTGTGCTCATTGATTTTAAGTTCATCTAGTTGTCTTACATTTGAAACAATTTCCAAAATTCTACCAAAACATTCTAGCACCTTTTTGTAACGAACTAGTTCCTGAATTTTGTGCTTACTTCCTTAGTTCAGATTGTCATTGGCTGATGCTTCTAATTTTGGGGAAGGAAGTGCAGACCCTGGCTTGGCTTTTTAGTTACAAGAAAACCAGGAAAATGTTCTTGCTTCATTGTAATTTAGGAATAACGTCGGGAAAAATGCAGGACTCTTCCAGGAAGCTGTAGCTAAAGGTGAGGAAACTGTATCATCACCAAGGAGAGCTGTAGGTGGCCCAACATCAACTTGAGTTAAACTGGAAGAGGTGACCATGGTCCACAATGTGACTGCTTTGAACCAGGGTGTGAACTGCTGCTGGACCTTCTAGTGTTCAGGAAAAGAGGGAGCAGAATTAGACTTTCAGCTCCCTCGAGCAAGTTGGAGTTGTCTTTCACATGAGAGTTGAGGAATGGTTCCTGCTAAAGGGTCATGGAAAGTGAACGTTGTCCTGAAATATCCGTTGAGTGGAATCTTGATTGCTTTCAGATCAAGCCCTGCCTGGACTCAGTCCATGAACTTAAGCACCTTGTGAAGGTGGGAGGGAGCTGCTGTGTGTGCAGGGCACTTGCTGGGTTGGCAATACATGTGCGAAAGTAGAGCAAAAGCAAGCTACTGCCATTGTCCCCAACTTTGCAAAATGCCAGGTGCAAGCTATGGGTGGGTTTGTATGCTTAAGCTGATAGATGAGTATGGGAGGTGCAGCAGGCTTGTTCCTCAGCTCAGTTTGCATGGGACCTGGATGGAATTATGCTTTCAGGCGAAAGCCAAACTCAGCTTTCTGCAGGTGAGGACTTTGTGCAGGAATCCCAGATGTGGGACTATAAAACCTGTTGCCTGGACTTCCCTGCATGCCCCGCTGAAACTAGATGGATCCACCATGACTGAGGGATGAGCCGTCTGCATGTAGTCTCAAAGGGATATTTAGTTCCATGTTTGGCTCGGCAGGTCTGAAAACAAGTAGTTAATTTGGTTTAAATTTCACAATGATATTTAGGTTGCTAAATAGGAATTTGGTTGCACTGATAAGAATTAGGCCCTTGAACAGTTTCAAGATCACACTGAATCTGTGATGCAACTGTGTCTTGAAAATAGGTTTCTTCACCCCATTTGATAGGCAATTTGATAGGACCAACCATATTAAGAATTTAAATACAATGAGGGAAGGAGATACCATGCTGAAAGATTTCTCATGGGTCATGCATCCAAGCAGTGTCTCTCTCTCCCTCCCACCTTCTCTTTACTTGATGTACCCGGATGGCCACGTAGCAAGTGCACTGTAAAAGACTGAGCCACAGCTTCCATTTGCTGATCTCAGCAAGGTCTGGCTTGCTTGCTCTGTTCTGGATTTCCTCAGGCACAGCCAGCATGCACAGCTCTGCTTCTGACCACTGCTGTGATCTGAAGTCATGTGGGACATTTCACTTGCTGAGCCACCTCCAGATCCCAACCTTCAAACAATGCTCTGGCTGGAAATCTCATCCTTCGAACGTGGGTTGTGCTAGTTGAGAGCACATATAGAACAAGGAGGCTATTGCCAAGCACGATGCAGTCCCAAGGAATATACTGAATTTGGTTAGGTACATGGATGATGTAATTGGACCTCACCAGTTAACACCAGTTGAGGACTTGGGTCTCTCTGTTTCAAGAAGAATGCAATAGCTTGGAATGTGGAGCCTTCCCTTGGAAATTTTACGTTTTCCTGGCTTTTTACAGGTTTCCCTCCAACACCAGATGCTTTTTGTAATACCCTGTGGGGTAAACAGCTCCATACTGCAGCAGGACTTTCCTGTCCCCAGGTTTCACTGGAAGAAGCAATTCTCCTCATTCCCCCCAGCATAGCAAATGACCTGTGTTGTTCACAGAGGTGCAAAACCAGGAGGGATGAGGGAGTTGGGGGATTCTCAGCACCCATCCATGGCCCACAAGCTAGGGACATTGCCCCCTCAGCAGCAAATTCCCCCCTCCTCCCAACACCTGCATCTCCATCCTCCACAGGAGCCTTGTTCTACCACTGAAAGGGTGAGGAAGAGCATAAGCAGAAGGGATGCATTAGGAACAATATTTTAGGGGAAGAAGGGACACTGAAAGCTGTCCCCCTGCCAATACTCCTCAAGCGATGTCAGTGCTGGAACATGTAGTTAAGTGAAGGCCAGCAGTGAATGATTTGCCAGCTGGGGACAGAGAGTGCCTGGCAATGGAAAGGCTTTACTCCACTGTTTATTTAGGTGGTGGGGGCTGCTTATGTTGCAGAGTAGGAGACGATTTCTGTCATTTGTGCCATGCTGGCTGCAGGGCTTACTATGGGGTGGTTACTTTGGAGACACCATTCAGTGGACAGAAATCAGGGATCAAGACTTCCTGAGTGGGAGTCCATGTACACAGGCATAAAATGGCAAGTAACTGTGTCAGGTGGACTTCAATAAATAGGTCACTACAGTGGCAACAGGTCCTCACGGACAATGTTACGGGTTGTTCCTTACAGGGATCATCGGGGTGGGGGGAAGAAAGGCACTTTCCTACCCTATGCTAACACAAAATTTACATTGAGTCCAAAGCCATTCTCTTCTTGTCCATCTGCTTCATTTTAAAATAAACTGATGTATTCATGTGAACTTGGAAAACGTAAGGGCTTTTGTACTGCATGTGGTTGGTTGAGTCAGTGGAAGGTCTCTACTCTTCTAAGGTGTGTGGGAATGGAATCAGTCTGTGCTGTTCAGGGTTTTTGGAGGTACCCAAGCTAGCCTGGAGCAGATGGGTACATCCATGTCTTCTAGAACAGCATCTCGCAGAGATGCCAGCCCAGGTGTCTGGAGTGTCATGAGAAGCACAGTCAATTTTATGGGGTTTAATTAAGGATGTCCTGTCTGTATAACGTGTCAATTAGGGTTGTATGGTGTTCCCAGACTGGGAGAGGCTTATTGCTGTAATGACAACAGTTCCTGGATAAAAATAGGTTTGGCATATACTGAGAGCTGTATGCATTTATGACTGCTGAGAGACATCTCCTGTGTGTTTGGGCTGCAGAGCTGGAATTTGCTAAGCCCTGGAGTTGTTTAGCTGAAATGAACAGCAAGAAGGGAAATTTGCACCTTTTGGCCCTAATTATTGCAATGTTTTTTGCAAATTTCATAATAAATTTCAATGAAAACTGTCATGCTCAGAATGAGCAAATCGTCCATACTCAGATGACCTGCTGCTTCACTGGGCATTTGGGTCAGGCATTTGAGTCAAGGAAGGCTCCTGCCATCTTTATGGGCTTTGTTTAAACCTCAGATCCTCTGAAAGCAAGCTTATGCTGAACCTTTGACTGCTGAACTTGGTATTTACATCTGCTCACATCCACAGAAAGCTGCACATGCCTGCACTTACTCAGCCAGAGAAAGACCTGAAAATCCCCATTCCATTCAAAGGACAGAGAGAGATTTGCCTTCCATTCCTCTGCCAGGAATTCTTAGTCAAATCCTATGGAAAACAGTCCTATCTGAGTAGTAAATCTCAGATGCTTCTGCATGTTTATTCTCTATTTCCATCTCATTGGCCTGAGTTCATTTTTAACCTTTGATTAGGGCAGCTATGTAGTGGAGGCAGACTGGGTGGGGTATGTATTTTTTTTTTTTTCTTCTACCTAGCTATGCTTTTTTAAAAAATCCATCTAGCAAAAGAGCAGGGCAGATGGTGATAGAAAGATTGGCTTTGCTTAGCAGTGCAAATAAGTGGTCCCTCCTTTTTCCCCTCCCCGAAAGGTTAGACTGGAACCAACTGACCTGGTTCTGCTTGAGCCAGCTCTGGAAGGATGATAACAGTCAAGGGTAAAAACAAATGAAATAACTGTGTGGTTATAGTTTACAACAAAGCCCTACAACTGTTTGTGTCAAATCAAGATCAGCCCATTCTTCATCTGACTGAAGGAATTTATTGTGTTTTATGCAGTGCTTGCTCTTTGATCTCTGATCTTCAGGGTATAGGTTGGCCCTCCCTCACCTTTAGGTGGGCTCCTGGAAATGGGACCTGAATCGCATCCAGTGCAATAATTGCCACGGAGTGATGCCTTTAAAATTCCTGCAGTTTGCATTTTGGGCCATGTGCAGGGGCCCCAGATTGACCTTTAAAGTCACTCCTTGCTTCCTCCAGATATGAAATCTTTAAATTATTCCCCACTAGAACATAGTGGTCTTGGCTGATGTGGGATGAGGCAACATACAGAGGGGCCGTGCTGCTTGTGTGCACCACAGCCAGGCTGCCCTGCCTGCTGCCTGTCTTAGCTCCTGACATGTATGGGCTCTTCATAAACGACAATAAGCTTTCTGTAAGACCTAAAGGAATGAGGTAGTTTCCCATTCTGTGATAGCAGCGTTGTGGAGAAATAGCTTTGCATTGAAAGTCCATTATTATAACGCATGCTTTCCGAGGAAAGTCTACACAGGGCATGGCTGATCCCCTGTCCACATGCTGCTCTCTGTTCTGATTCAGAGATGGCATTTCAGGGGCAGGATATGGTCCCTAATCCCACATTTTCATGAGAGAGTTGGGGTTGTTCAGCCTGGAGAAGAGAAGGCTCTAGGGAGACCTTATAGCAGCCTTCCAGTACATAAAGGGGGCCAACAAGAAAGCTGGAAATCGACTTTTTACAAGGATCCATAGTGCTAGGAAAACGTGTAGTGGCTTTAAACTGAAAGAGGGTGAATTTACATTAGATATAAGGAAGACATTCTTTACTGTGAGGGTGGTGAGACATGGGAATAGGTTGGCCAGAGAAGCTGTGGATGCCCCCATCCCTGGCAGTGTTCAAGGCCAGGCTGGATGGGGCTTTAGAGCAACCTGGTCTAGTGGAAGGTGTCCCTGCCATGGCAGAGGGGTTAGAACTAGATGATATTTAAGGTCCCTTCCAAACCAACTCATTCTATGATTCTTCCTTGGAAGAAAATTTATGGCTTCCCCGTGCAGGTCTTGGCCACTTCCTACCTTGCCCCAGGAAAGAAGTAGCTGGGAGCAGTCTGCTGCCACCAGAGCAGTTTACTTTCCTGGGAGACATTCCAGGGCATATGCATGGTGAACCACACTGCGTGCAATTTATATTGAATGTGGTTGTTTTCTCAGGCTTCGGCTGTGCACTGTCTCCTGTAAGAGCTGTTGGAGGGGCTGATTTGGAGACAGGGTGCCTGGTAGAGACTTCCAGTTGTAGATTTTGACCTCTGCCAGGTGATAACTATGCACCCACCTAACCACAGGCAATGGCTTTCCTGGCAAGGTGTTTACTCTAATACCATTACCAGCTGCAGAAGCTCTTGGGGTCTTCACCACTTCCCCCACACCAGTGGGGATGTGACGTGTAACCAGATCAGTGTCTCCTGCCTTCACTGTGCCAACTGCCCTGGCCTGGAGCAGCCACCCACCCCCTGGAGATGTCATTCAGACACTAATAAGTGAAAGGGCAGTGGCAAAAGGCACATTTAGTGAAAAGCTGCAAAACAGTAGTAGCAGACCCAGCATGTGTTTCAATGGTTATCACACAGAGTTTGGGAACAATGTGGCATTAAACTTCACACCAATTAAAGGTCAACAAAGCGATAGTGTATTCCAATTTGCTGGATAGCTCTGAGGCATGGAGTTGCTATTGACAAATATTTGGTGCATTCAAGACATATTTCGCCAATGCCATCTGTGCATCAAACGGCACATCAGATGGTAGGGCAGAATTTATAAGATGTTTTGGAGCATGCCAGCGTCCCAGCGCGACTAGTGCTGCTCTGGTGGCCTCCAAAGGCAGACAATAGGAGAAGCCCAGCAATCTTTGGTGACCGAAAAGATGTAAAATTGACAACACCAAGTGAGAACTGCAGATAACAAGCCGTTCATGCTGGTGCCAGACAGTTCAAGTTGGAGTGTCTCAGTTTGCAGTGTGATGCTGAGCTGGGAAAAGAGGCAGCATGAAAATACAGAATTTCTGCCAGTTAGTAGCCACTACGGAAGAAATGCCATTTACAAACAAAGCTTTATTTGCAAGGCATGATGCTGTCGCCAGCAACTTCAATGCAGCTATGACTATTAGGGTAGTAAAGTCTCCCTGGAGAGCAAACCATTCTTTATCTCAGCTGATGAGCTAAAAATAAAACTTAGGAGTTACTACCCACTAATTGTTTATAACAGCATTTCTATATATCTCCCTTAACTACCTGCAGGGGAATGCATGTATTGATTAGCATGACCTTCCAGCTGTCCTTCTGAACACAAATTAAAGGCAGGACCTTTGACATGATGAAGGTGAGTGTACCAGTGTCATTCTTCTCTTGCACCTGCATTTCCCCGTTGGGTTCCATTCATCTCCCCTCATGATAATGCAGTGTCTGGGAGAGGGTCGGCCAGACGTGTTCATCCTTTACATAACTTGCTGGTCTCCGGCTCTCATTTGCTTGGATGTGTCAATATGACTTCCAGATGTTGCGACAGACCAAGTACACTGTGTTTTTTAGCCAGCTAATTCTGTAGGCAGACTAGACAAGATGGAGAGGGTTTTTGCAACAGGATTTTTCTACTGCTGACAGAGGAATCCTGTGGGCTTTAAAAATGCATAGAAATCTCATTCCTAGTTATTTTTCTGAACCAGCTGGAAGTTGGTTGGTAAAGGAAATATGCGCGAGTTCTTTTAGTTCACACACTTCTGCTTTTAGTACAGGTATAGTTTCCTTGGCAGATGATAGAAGCTTTGCATATGGCACTTTTGAAAAGGAACCTCTTTTGTTAGCCAGGCATGTACAGGAAATACATAGCTTTCTGGGGTTTATTAAAAACACTGTTTTTAATAACTTTTCTAGTGTGACTGATGGGCAGGAAAAACTCTATAGTCGCACAGAAGAGGATTCCAAATTGTCTGCGTTCAGGGAAACAGGAGATTTATGTAGTTGTTAGCATGGAGCTGTTTCAGCAGCCATTGTGAAAAACAGTGATGAACTGCAGTCAAGATTCAGAAGCCATCAAGCAAGTTTTCTCTAGTACTCAAGGGATAGCCATCAGATAATGTAAAAATCAGTGAAAGTCAGGAGAAAAATCTTCTGATGCAGGAGTTCACAGCTGAGGAAAAAAGATTTCCCAGACTCCTGGATGGCTGTGGGGACAGGGATGTTGCAAAAGGCCATTGGAGCTTGGATCTTAGAGAACTGGGGTATTAAACTGACACAGAGCTTTTAAATCCAATTTCATGTGGCCTAAAACTAAAGATAAATTTGTGGGGTAATCTCAGGGAGATTAATATACTTCCATATATAGATAAGTGGTCAGTTTGCCCTCTGATGTAAATGAGCGTAGATCCTTTATCTTGATGGTAATGGATATATTCCAATGCAGTGACCTGGCATGTAAGATTTAGAAATATACAAAGTCTGCTTTTCAACTCTAGAATGGCATCCATATAACTCAACTGGCCTTATTTAGTGCTGCTGGCATTAACCCCATTAAGTACTTTGCATTTCATCTGTAAACAGCTTTTGGTCCTCCATCAGTTCCTTTTCCATACATGGACTTTTTTCACGTATGCTTCACATCATTAAAATGATGCAAACAACAACCAGAAGAAACATAGAAAACAGGGACTGAGTAAAGCCTAAATGCTGCAACTATTTTACTTACACCCTTCTCTTTGGGGGAGACTAATATGGATCAAAAAAAGTAAAATTGTCCAAAGAACTTCATATAAATTATTGAGCTCACATAAAAAGGGAATGTGTGTTTTTAATATTGGAAGAGCTCTAAGACGTATGTGCCAGATTCTCAGCTGGAGTAACTGAGCACAGCCACACTGATTTACACCAGCTGAAGATCTGCCCAGATGTTCAGAGAAGGGTGGATGAAGAAATCTTCCAGTTACATGTAATTTAGATTGAAGAACTCAATAGTTCTTCAGAGACACAGAAGTATCTTGTAAGGCATCCAGACATAAATGTCAAATCCCCATTATTTTCCATGCATCCCAGGAAGTAGAAAGGATTGTACACTCATTCCACAATAATGTGGGGGAAGGCGACATGAATGCTGTAAGCCTACAGAGATACCTACATCCAACTCTGAAAACAAGGATCCATGGGCAGGTGTGGCTCATGCTCAGAGTTTTTCTGGAAACATGCATTTTTGTTGTGCCCTGTTAAGTGTTGGAGGGTAATATGCAGGGGAGAAGGTGGGCAGAGCAAGTTCAGACTGGATACTGACTTGTCTAACTGGGCTGAGGGAAGGGAAGGGCAGAGCAGAACCATCACCACAGGGAAAAGGAGAGAGAGAAAAACATGCTATGCTTGGTCATATCCTCTGAGGAGCCTCCTCTCAGCTCTGCAGCAAAGCCTCCTCAGCTTTGCTGAATGGGAAATTGTCTGCAACCCTGGGACATACGAAGAGCAAATGGAAAGAGTTAGCACATACCATTGCTGCTCTGTGGAAATGTTTACTTAGAAAAGCTTGAGATTGTGCTAAGATACTAAGGTGAAGGAGTGTGAGATCAGATAAAAGATGAAGCCTCGACCCTTACAACTCCAGGAATTTCCGTGTCCCGTGTCCCATCATTAGTTTAGCTGAATGAGGACAGCATGTGTCTCTTGCTGGAAGGTGTCCTGTAGAAGTACCACCACAACTGCTTGCCCCACTTTTACCCAGGTCACTTGCATTGTAGTGGGCAGTGTGCTTTTCTCTGGACAGTCCCTTGCTTTAGGAAATGTCACTTGTGGTGCCTTTCTCCTTTAATAAGATTTGCAACAACAGATGCTTCACTTTTTAAACTCTCGCTTGTCTGATGTCTTCTGTGCATTTCAAGGTGAATGCATTCTGGGACCTGTGTGAAGCAATAGGGCTTCTCCTGCTTGTAGAAAACAGGGAGAGCGATGTCATAGTCTGTAACATATCTTGGATGCCTGAGAAGCTTTTTGAAGTCCCAGAAGCCCCGGCAGAGTGAAAACATGTAGTGTCTTTGAGCTGAGGGCATACAGATTCTTGCAAGCTTTGACTAGCCAGTTCTTTTGGGGCAAAAATTGGGCTGCCCATTACCACATCTGGTGGCAGAAAGCACCTAATGAGTACAACAAAAGTCTTCACATTCTTACCCAATCTAGCTGGTATTTCTAGGGACAATAGTTGTCCTCAACAGTTTCCAAAGGCTTCTGCACGTGATGAATCATAAGGTTATGCTTAGAGATGGCGTAGCTGATTTTATGTGGTGCACCCAATAACCACATGCCTGCTGGAGGACTTCTCCTTGGCTTGTAGGCTTCACCTCTTGACCTCGTTTTCAAGCAGGAGTTAAACTGTAACTAAATTGCTTTGCAAGTTGGTACGAACGGAGCCTGAGGCATTCTCTGTGTTTTCCTCAACTAAAACAGAGAGTAGAAGCACTTTGGACAGTGGACCAAATCTCAGAGAGACGTGGCATGGCCAGAAAAGCAGCTCTACTGGCTGGACCTATATCCTCTGGCTATGAATCTTATGGATTAGAGATAAGGAATACAGGTTACATCTGACTGTGCTCTGTAGAAAATGGGGTGGCCATCCAGAATGTTTCATGTTGGATAGCTTTTACCTCAAAAGTGGTCAGCAGCTAGTTTGTGCTTCCACATTTCCACAGCACTGACCCCAGTGAGGACACCGCCTGCAATGGAAGGCTCCTAGGTTCTAGCACAATATAAAGAATATAAACAGGAATGTTTGCATTAAGATGCTGTGTATAGGGCCTGACAGAGCAGTTGAGAAAGAGGAGGAAAGAAAAGCACAGACAGAGAGTGGAAGTGACTTCCAGGTGCACTGTGTAGCTTCATGTTCCCTGTGTTACCCTTCCACAAATCTGACCGACCTTCAGTTTTTGTCATCTGTTTGCAAGACAGACTCAGTTACAAAAAAGAAACAAACAAAAGGCTTTCTCCCACACTGACTTGCTGTGATGCTTTTTTGCCAGGTGGAAAGAAGTTGTGGTAATGTTACGATATAGATGTACACCACTCAAAGGACATTTCTTCCTTTTGTAATGCTTTTTCCATGGGTACAACCGTAAAGCTTTCAAAAATACTGTGTTAACATGTGGCACTGTGAAGTATACTTTGGTTTTCATTCTTTAATTACATCTCTTCATGGAATGAGCTAAGCCCATTAGTAACTGCCCCTCTCGCCTCTGCACACATCTTGAAACAGACTTGTTCAAATTATGTGACAAAACATTGCACATTCCTCTGAATGTTGAAGACCTGGTTGAGAGGGGTCACTTTGGTTCTGCTCATATTGCGTGGCTGGAGGGAAGTTTTTTCAGGTCTTGGTTATTTCAGCAAAGACGTTGATCTTGGCAAGCCTTCATCTTTGTGATGGAGAGAGGCAGAGTGTGTGAAAACATTAGCGTTTGCAGAATAGCTTTGCTGCTTGTAAGCACCTGTGACTATAATGCACGTGCAACAGGTTCCCCTTCCTGGGCTTGCCAGATGGATCCTGACTCCAGCACCTCCACTGCTCTGGGTGGCAGAGGGCCCACCTCAGGCTACAGATCTCCCACTACACATGGAGACCAAGTGGTTGCAGTCAGACAGGGAGGCCTGCGTATGAGAGGCACGGAAACCTGCATTTCCTTTTGTTTTCTGAAATCTCAAGTTTGAGAATATTGCAACAGTAGCAGAAATCACATGGACAAATTACTTCATTTAATATAGGAGAGACAGTAGAAAATTCAAGCAGCATATGAAGAATTGGTGGGGAGGGATTCTGCCTTGCTCAGAAATAACATCTGCATTTGTGCTCCTCATTGCAATGACATTTCTTGCTGGAATGCTGGCAGCTCAGCTCAGGCCTCAGCTCTTCCTTTTCTTCTGTGTTATGTCTGCTGTGATGTTACCATGCAAAAGCCTGCCCAGCTGTCGGTAACAGTGAAAATGTCCTGCAGAATTTTGGAAAACATCTGTGCTTTTCTTCACTCAAGCTTCTAAAATGGTTGTGCAGCCCCGGCACTGAGTGCTATAAAGATGCCGTTCTGCAACCAGCCTGGATCAGTGGTTAATGTATAGACAGAGACTGTTTTGGGAGATGTATGTATTTAATGTGCTGTACACAGGCATGCACACTGCTGGTGTGCAGTCACCTCTACGGATCTGGAATTGCAGCTGTCAAATGCTCCACAGCGATGTTAGGTAACATGTAGAAGAGGAGGAGAAGTAAACAGAGTCCTGCTGAAGTCTGTATGAGTACATAGTAAATAACTGCTGTCACCTAGATCCTGCTCTGTGATTTTTCCTGAATCTCCCTTTGAATGTATCGGTGGGTCCTTCCTCTTGGAAGTAGTCCCTAATCCCTCCTTCAGCTGGAGCAGGGTTGTTTGACTGTTCTTTAGACTCTTAGGAGAAAGGCACTTTATTACTCAGCCCCTCAGGCCATCCCTTTCTTCCTCGGGGTATTTTCAGGGCTTGGGTTTTCCTGTGCTCACAGGTCCTTCCCACCACTCCACATTTCCAATAGATCAGTTTTGGCCTGTGTGCGCTCCCTGCCTTCCTGACATTTGCATCTGGGCACACAAGCAGTTTGATCCTATCTGCCAGATGTAGCTGACGGGAGGGATGAAATCTCAGCGACACGTGTGATAGCGGGGAGGGCGGCAGGCGCAGAGCCTCGCTGGCAGCATGTGGTGGTGTGTCCTTTCACCTTTGCAGTCTGAGCCACAAGCTGAACACACGCCTGGGAGCAGTGACAGACCTGGGCCAAACTTCTCTTCCAGCCTAAAACGCCCTGACTGTTTAGGGCGGGTAAAGGGACCCTCGATCAGTAGCTTGGTCTGGGCAGGAGGCACAGTGTGTCTTGTCGTGCTTGCTTGGAAGTGGAAATTATGTTCAGCTTTGGGAGTGCCCAGGAAAGTTTGCAATAGTTAATGTCATTGTAGTGAACTGGAAATCTGCTGATTATCGTGATTAATTGGGGTTAAGAGAGCTGAATCAGGACTTAGAGGAACCGACTCCTGTTGGGCTCCTTCTGTTATATGTATTCATATGACAGTTTTTTCTCACTTTTTTTTTCCCCAGAGAAACAGTGAAATCAATTACTATATCTGACTTGGTATATCAGAAGTGAAGTGGAAGTTCTTAGTTTCTGTCTCTCCTTTTTTCCATCTGTAAAATGGTTGTAAAGCTGCTTGGAAAATACTTTGTTAATATACTTTGAAATTACACTGATAAAATAAATCATGTGTAATGTCTACATATTAAGCTTTGCAATGCATATTGATCCATAAAAGAGCTGTCAGCCTACCAGTTGGTGGCCAGGGACAGGCTGGGCAGGTCATCTCAGTGTCCCCTGGGAAGTGGTTTGCTGCACAGTTCCTGGTGTCCGCAGTGGTGGGGGCAGGCAGAAGGGCAGCAGCAGCACCCTCTGCCTTTCTCAGGACAAGGCATTACAGGTACAACTTCTCTCTGGTAGTGTTGGTCAGTTCTCTTCTTGCACTGTAAAGCTCAGAGACTTCTAGATCCCTTTTAGAGTTTTGTAGTGGTTTTCAGAACAATCTCTGCCTCCCTCCCTGCCCAAGAAATGGTTGGCATTATTCTGTTAGCATTTGCCAGTGCACTTCATTCCACCTTTGCTTGTTGAAGGTCCTCTTCAGATCAAAGAGCTGGTTTCTTGACTTGTGTGTGATGAACTCTTGTTAACATCTCTCAAAAAGCAAAGGTGCAGCTCCTCTTTCTTCTAGTTTTGCTTGCATGATGCCCTTTTCTGTGGAAATAGTCACTAATTAATGATCGAGAGTGGTTTTGGGTAACAATATTCAAGGGTTTTGCCTTACTTTTCAATGACATTCATTGATTTTGACAAGTCCAACAATGTATTTATTTGGGTTTTACAATTATCTTTGCTAGGGAAGTAGCTGAGGTCCTCAGCTACAGACACAAGTGGTCCAAATTTTGGCTGATGTAGAAAGGAAAATAAAGTAGCGAAATCCTGCATTTAATAGCTTTAGCTATCTTCTCATAGAAAAAATACCTGTTATTTTGACATCAATACAAAGTTTTATTTTATAAGTAGGGAAAACTTTATAAAAAAAATCTAAACTCTATTGAAGCTCAATCCAGCTCCAAGGGGGGAGCTGGGAGCTCTCAAACAACAGAGAATTGGGGGATCTGGTTTGCTGTCTTTGGGTTTGGCTTGTAAATGTAGCTTTTTTTCCTCCAGGTATCCTTGGCACCTCAGTGGGAGCTGAAACTGTTCTGCACCTCTGGAAATTAAGGGGAATTGCTACCTGGCTGTCAGCATTCCATATATGTGTGGAATGTAGGTATATGTCCAATCTCAAAATTAACTCTAGCACAAATGTAGTATGGATATGACTTTTTACCCTGTGGAATGCAGTGCTGAATGCCTTTTTGTTGGAGATTGTTGATTGCAAGTCTCAAGGTATGATAATACAGGGGTTGAGAAAGAGCTAACTGCTCAGGTTTTGAGCTTCTATTTTTCCAGGGTAAAATGGAAAAGGCAAGACATTCCTGAAAGATCTCTCCAACGGTGTTTTTTGAGGAGCTCTGTATGGCTGATGGGCTGGGGGAATATGGGTATTGCTTTCTGTCAGGGAGCATCTTCTCCAAGTTGGTGTGTTAGAGTAGATACAGATGGCTACTGGAGAATGCCGTTCTCTCGTTGAGTGGTGTGGTAGTCATGGCTCATTGCTGGGCACTCTGGGCCTCGTTTTAATGTTCTTTGAGCTGAATGTTTCACACCTAGATGGTATTTGTGGCAGATCACCTCCAGCCTTGACCTCTCCCTGCAGGTGGGAGTCGGGAGGTGCACTGTGGGCTCAGCCTGCACCCCTGAAAACTTGAGGCACCTCCCGGGAGGTGACAGAGGGAAATTTTTGTCTTCAGTTATAGCAAACTTTCTTATATTTCCTTAAATATACTACTTCCTTATATATTTCCTGTCTGATATTTATAATCCCTATACTGGGCTTGCTTTCCTTCTTATGTTAGGCTCTCTTTCTTTATATTTTATTATTCAACCATCCACATCAGGCCCTTCTTTTGCCTAAAGCCTTCCCGGATGTAAACCAACACAACAGGACTAGGCTAGCCATTATTAAAGTTATACATTAATTCAACGCTATAGTAGGACTCCATTACTTGCCTGTAACAGATTACTTATAAATAGTAAAATATTGAGTGGTTTTGATTTTGTTACTCAAAAAAAGTTCCAATGCCTTAAAGCCAGACAGTACTAACAATCCATGACTGGGAACCAAAAGGAGTTAAAAAATAATTGCAAGGAACTGATTTCTCCTCACTCCTGAGGATTTGGACCCATCTTCAATACTCTTTTATCTTCAATGAAGAGCTTAAGTGACAAATTCTGCTTTCTTCAGAGTTGTTTGTGCTGATTTCAGGTTAACTAAGCAAAGACCCAGGCCAAACAGCGAATAGGAAACCCTGCTGACTTATCTGGGGATTAGCTTCATGGTTTTGTGAAAAAGAATAAGCCTTTTTATTGGTTTTGTGTTGTTTTTTTTTTTTAAAGTAGTATAGTACCGCCATGGAGAGTTTGCCATGCCTCAAGCCCCCTTGTGAAACTGCTCTTTACCTGAGCAAGCCATGGCTTCCAAGTGGTAAAACTGTCATATTGTTCTTGTTTCCCAGTTCCTTATTTATAATGTAAACATACATCCTTTTGGGAACCTGACCTTTTTCAGTGTTTGTGTTTGATTATAACTGAACTATTTGCATAGGAGAACAATTGTCATTCTCTGCTTTTGTGACAAGTACACCGTGTTTTCTGTTAAAGGAGCTGTTTTTCTGATTATTGAGGAAGCTCAGAAGGTTTACAGGCAATAATGTTATAAAATATGGAAAGTTATTAAATGTACGGCCTATTCTTTCATTTTATAGGCAGACCAGGATGTCAGAGGAGTCTTTCTCCAGTCTCCCAGTCCCTGCCTTGTTATTTACCAAAGTGATCAAAGTTCCCAGGCTCAAAGTTCTGCTTTGCCTCTTGAGGCTGCCATTGAAGGGTTTTGATGTCTATTCCCTCAGGTTCCAGCCTTGCAAACTTAACAAGGCTTCAGGAGTTAAGCCTTGGCCTCTCTATATCAGCTTGGTCAATTGTAGCAAAATGTTGGTGGGAGATGTGGATTTTTTCTGCTAGTGGGGCACAAACTGGGGAGAAGAAATCCTGGGAAGGCTGGGCTTGAGTCAGCTGTGACGCATGGGCTCTTTTAGGTCCTGTGCCAGCTCAGGCAATGATTTGTACCAGCTGGGTTGGCAGAAAGAAGCTAAATACCAGGGGAAGTGTGGCTGCAGAGTTCTGTGTCAGGGCTTGGGGCACTGGGTGGTTTAGCCTCTATGGGAGCTGTATAGGAAGAGATGGTGGTGGCTCAGGATGACCTTCCATGGTGCACAAAGGTAGCACCATGGAATAATTCAGGCTGGAAGGATCTCAGGAGGTCTCTGGTCCAATTCTCTGCTCTAATCAGTTCTCACTTTGTTCTTGGATCATGTTGCTTGGGGCCTTGCAGTGCTTGTAAAGCTTGTAGGTGGGCACAGAGCAGCTGGGTGGGCAGGTGGGTTTGCTGGGGGTAGCTCAAGGCATGCAGCTCCTCTGCTGACCCCATGCAACATGCTCCCTGCTTGCAAGGCTGAGAGGCTCCTTGGTCACTGTGTGCTGCTGCCCTGTGCTGGAAGTGTGGGTGCTGGGTGCTTACAACTTGTGCAGGCAGGCAGGGCACTGCAGGGCATCCACTCTCCCAGACCACAAGCTCCTAGGTTGTTTTCCTTCAAGGAAATTTTTTAACCTCTCTTTCTTGGCAAGCAGGAGCTGATCTGGAGTGTGAAGGGACTACATGTCCCAGGGCTGACGGTACCGGCATGCAACAGGGGAGAAGTCTAAAAGGATGGGCTTACTTTCTAGGACATTGTGCTGGCCTTACCCAGAACATAGCCATCTCATTCACCATGCCACATGGGGGCTCAGGTGCCACTACCCACCTTATCCTGCTGCTCAGCCCCGTGGCGGGGCAGCCAGCACTGAGCTGCTTATGCATCTTGCCTCCTTAAAGCCTGCTTTGCAGGCTACAATCTCACATGCCACCAAGTCATCTGGGGACAGTGTCGCCCAGGCCAGATCTCAGAGGGTGTTGTGCTTTGATCTTTTCTTCCCCACAAATGCAAGAAACCACAAAGGCTTCAACTCCCTCAGAAATTGCCGTGAGATGAAAATCCTGCTGAAGAACAATAGCTGCAACATGGTTAGAACATGCTTTTATTTTTGTTCCTACGTGTTTCGTGCAATGTTACACTGTGGTTGTGCTTGTGGAGCAAATAGCTCATTCCTTACTGTTAGTATGTGCAGAAGCACTCCAGAGATGTGAAAGTGAGGAGGAGCCATTGCAGTCATATGTTGGCTGCCATGTGCCCTCAGGCAAACCCCCCTCCTGTTTCAGCTGCCCTGAGCCCATAAATGACATGGTAATTGGGATAGCCTGGATATGGCCTGCAAAACAGTTTCATCCAAACTTCTCAGGGTCTATAGGGCTGCTGATAGTTCAGGGTGGGATCCAGCCCTGTGCTGAGCACTGGTGCAGACTATTAGGATGGTATAATAGCTCAGCATAGTGTACATGTAACTGCATTGCAGTTATTGCAGAAGCTATAAGCTAAATCTAATGGCATGCGTACAGCTTATCTTTAAATGTGTTTCTTTTAAAACTCTTCTGAGTATGCCCGTGTCAGGTGCTGGCATGTCAGCCAGGCCTGCCCCAGAAAGTGAGTTTGCCACCCCTGAAAAACCCCACAGGAGGACACAATCTGATCAGTTGAGGATGACAAATTCACTGGCTCCCCATGGAAGTTGTTCTGCCAGTTGATTGTCACCCTCACAGTTAAAAATTAAGCTAAGGCGGGCTGTGTGAGAGTTATTACACTGAAGTTATTGCTTTATTTCTTCTATAAAATCTCTCACAACCTGGGGCACTGGTGTATGAGCATGTGGTGCGAGGATGGGTGATCCCCACATCTATTGCAAAGTCAGCCTACCCTCGCTGGTCTGGGCACGCTTGCATCAGCCTCCTTCCTCACTCTTTCCTGCTACCCAAACATCACCAAAGAGCACTATGCATCCATAAAACACAAGTTATTTGTAATCACTTACTTCATAAGGGAGTTTTATAACCTACCAAAGCAATACATGTAAGGAATCACATCTGGGGTGGGCTGGAGCACCTGCTGGGGCCAGCACCAGAGCTCAGGGGGCTCACAGCTTGCTAAGCCCAGCTTTGCCCTGGGGGGCAGCCCCAGGAATCTTGAAATCCCCTAGATAAGCTGTGGCTCTACCTTTTGGTTATGAGCAGAGGGACAATGTTGGCTACCTCTGAAAGCTTTTGCAGGAGGTGTTAGGGCAGAGGGTATCTTGCAGGGGACAGGGACTGAGGGATGCTCCGGAGTCCATTTGATTAGCAGTTAGCAGTTGCTGAAGTTCCCTGAGAAATGGTGAAAGGCCATTCCAGGTGTCTCTCTGGGTGGGCAAGGCTGCACGCCGAGGCAGCAGTGGCGAGCTGCACACCGCATCCCCACCTCAGAGCATCCGTCTTCTCCGAGAAACCCAGCAGGCTCTGCCCCCTCCGCCTGGATTTGAAACAAACGTTTCCTTTCCTTAATTTGTGGCGGAGGGGGGGGGGGGGCGGGGGGGGGGTGAGGGCTTCAAAAGGCCACGCTGAGCTGAGACTTCCCAGCCGCCCTCCAGAGCCGGGCGGTCCCTGCCGCCCGCCTCACCGCTGGTCGCGCAGCTCCACCTGCCGTCGCTGCCCGCATCCCTGCGGCTGCGCCGCCGCCGCACCCCTGCAGCAAGGACCGCGCCTGGGTTTGCTCGCCCATCACAAGGGGCTGAAGGAACTGGGTATAAACGTACATATTTCTGTTCTGCACCAGGAAAAAAAAATAACGTTTCAGCTCCGACTCAGCTGGGAGGAAAAGCCCCACTCTTGCTGCCACCCGACCAAGATCCCCCGCAGCCCCGCGGGGGTTTTGATGCCAGCAGCAGTTTGGTGGCTCTGGGGAAGGCTGGAGGTAAGGAGGTCGAGGGCACCCTCAGAGCACTCAAACGGCCGGATCTGCCCTGGGAATTTGCCTGGGACCCAGGGATGCAGTGGCGGGTTCATCCTGGGAGTGAAGCCCACCCTTGGCCCCTTTCTCCATGTGTGGTCTCCAAGGGGGGCAGCTGCTGGCAGGTGCTGGTTTGGAGGCTGGAATCAGACCTCCTTCTCCTACAAAGTGCAACCTTGTAGTTTTTAGTCAAATAAAAAAATCCCATGATTTTCAGGGTGATGGGGGTGATAACTATATGGAGTTATTATTTTCTTTTGAGAAAAGGACAAAAGTACTTCTAGCTATGAAGCGGAAAATAGTAATGTTTCTTTAATATTTTTTTTGTTTCTCACAAGCCCTTCTCCCCCCAGGTTTAGATTGCTTCCCTGCTAGATAGTGGGACAATATCAATAGTATGTTTATTCCCAATCTTTATTATTTGGAATTTGAAAAAGAAATTATGAAAAGGTTAGAAATACACCTTTTAGAATTAACCCTCCCCATGCTCTGATCCAGTTTCTGGAGTTATTTTAACTTATTTTATTTTCTTAAAAGACAGAGGTGTGCTCCGTGTACCTTTCCCACTGATGCTGAATAACTGCCTCTATGTCAGAGCTAAAAAGCCTTTAAAGCTAACTCTCTCGGTCTCTGCTTCCTAACAGTAAAATGAGGCTAATACCCGCTAATCCTGAAAGACTTTTGTCAGAATAACAACCAACCAACCAAAAAAAAAAAAAACCCAAAACCCAACCACACACAAAAAAAGTGGAGCTGCTCAGGTACCACAGGAAGGGTACCCAGAGCATTCCCTTTGCAAGCAGCAAAAAACCTCAGTGTATTGAGCAGATAAAAAACATTCCTTTGGATAACTAATGGAAAATACTATGCCTTTCAGTGGAGAGCAACCTGGACAGAGGATATTCATGCCAGTTTGTAGCCTGCCACTCCCCTAGCTAATGTTTGGGGTTTTGCCCTGCACCTCAAAAGTGTCCCTGCCTCCCTAGCTGTGTTTTATCTCAGCTGCTCCAGATGTTGTGGGTAACATCTGCACACTGGTCCTCTGCTTTCCCTGCAGGCTGCCACTAGAGAGCATGCCCAGCAACTCTCCTCCGGCAGGAAGGTGGCAGGACGATAAAGGTCCTGGCCTCTGCTGACAGGCCAAGGACAAAAAGCCCTAAAATCTTTCCAGCTCCTAAAGCGCCTGTCAGTTTTGCCACAGGTTAAACCAAGCCCTAATCCTGCAGGAGCTTTGGAGGTTTAAAAAAAAATAAAAAAAAAAAAAATCAAGCTGCTCAGAAACTTGAGGAACATGGGAGTCGTCTTTCAGGCAACCAAGCATCAGCACTGCACAGGAGCCTGCCAAATGTTCGAACTGGACTTTATCTACTCAAATGCTGAGCAAATGCCAACACTGGACAGAGAGGCAGGGGAAGGAAAGGCTTTTACAGCTCGCCCCTGTGCACAGATGTAATGACTGGGGCAATTAGCTGGTTTGTTACTCATGTAACAGTAGGGCTTGTCTCCTGAGCCACTCCAAGCTAGGTCCCACTGCCATGGAATAAATCCATGTGGTCTCTCTACAGCACTTCACCTTTTGAGGACCTTGAGAGGTGATATCTCTTTTTTTCTTTCATGGTGCAAAGTCAGTTGTCTTGTGGATAGTAACAACAGCTGATAGTGGCCCCAGTAAGAGAGCTCTGCTCCTAGAGCTCTTTTTACCCATGAGAAGTTCCTTACCTCTCTTGGTGGGAAGCTGAGCAAAAAGTCCTCTCAGCAACCCACCTGCTGAGACTGAGGAGCAGCAAAGCTCTCAGCCCTTGAAAGCCTCTTCTCTGCCCATTCATCTGCCTCTTACTATGTGTGTCTGTTCAGTCTGATGTTCTGTACTTTGTGGAGGCAGGAAAGCTGGAAAATATGAAATCAGAGGTCTGTCCAGTCCGAAAAAGAAACTGTGGTCTGGCTCCAGTGTAGATTGCGTTTGATGCAAAAGCCTGAAATGTAAGAGTCCTGGTTCTGCCTCAACCTTTGTAAGCCACAGGGAGCGAGTAATTTGGGGTGGGTTTAGGTGGTTTCCATCCAGGTGGGAGGAGCTGTGGGTGTGTTGGCACTTACCTGGGTTTCCAAAGTCCAGCCCAAGACCTGTGCTTTTCTGGGGTGACCCTGTCTGCAAAGATGGGGCAAACCCACCAGTCAGGGCTGGGTTCATCACTGCAGCCCCACTGCCACAACAGCGATAGTGGGGAAAACAGGGCTGGGAAGAGTTGTTGTTGCTCTAAAGTTACCCGTTAATTTTTTTAAGCTCTGTAGATCAAGATGAAAGTTCAGCAGTTTCCTCGAAGCTGTGTGTCTGTGGGAATGCCTCTGGGCAGCCTCTCAGAGCCACTTGGCATGGCCCTGCTCTCCGGCCTCATACCTTCAGCAAGTCCTTGCTGTTTTGTGTCAAGAAATGATTTGATTAATGAAGCCAAACCTAGGCAGAAATCTGTTTGAAGGCAGACTTTCCACTGGCAAATGTTTCCAAAGGCAATGGAAAGGAGCTGGTTTTAGTATTTGGGAAAACAGGAACTTGTGCCTTGACATCTGCATCAGGGATGGTGTTGGGACTGGGTGCTCCTCACAGCCACAGCCACCCTATGGTCATGTAGCACGAGCCCCTGTGGCCTTGCTAATGATTTACCTGGCGTGGTGGGTGAGGAGGGAGATGAGTTTTGGCAAGAAGGGGCAGTTTTAACAGCTGCTGAAGGCTCCAGCCTATACAACCCACATGGAGGGGACCCTTCTCACTGTGGGTCGGGATGTGGGGGTCAGGCACTGGATGGGCATCCCAGGATAAATGAGGCTTCTGCACCCACAGAGGTTTCTAGCTCTGTGCATCACTGGTGGGCAGGACACAAAGCTCAAACACCAGCAAGGAAGAGTTGTGTGGACAAGGTGTCCATCTCCAGTGCTGGAAGCTCATCATGATGTGTCAGACCATCAGGCAGAGATGCACAAACACATTTTGTCCTACATTAGGGATGGAGCAAGCCAGGGACCTCTGGAGCCATGTCTCTGCAGTTTGGTGATGCAGATGCAAAACAGCATTATTTTTTTTTAAATTTTTTTTGCAGCCAGACAACTTGCCTTCTCAGCTCATCAGCTGAAGGATTTTCTGGGTCATCACAGACTCTCTGCATGGCCCACACCACGAGGCCCTGGGTCACAGCAGCGCAGGTGTGCTGGTCCCAGGGACAGGAGGAAGTGGTGGGGGATGTAGCGTGACATCTCCGGGACCTGCTCTCTGAAACTAGGTCACCTCCTGTGACAGCAGAAGTGACTCCCAGCACAGATGGCAGGTAGACCCTGGGAATAACCTTGCCTTTTGGTCATTTTCTCATGCCCATGCTTAGCTGGTGCACTGCACCACAGGCAGTTCTTTGGCAGCATGTGCAGCCAGGGCCGAGCTCACTGTGGCCAGGCGGTCCCTATAGCCATGGGGATGGCTGGGACAGCCACTCATGCAAGGCCAGGCAGAGGAGGTGGAACTGACAGGGATGGTCTGTGACCCCCCTTTGCTCTCTGGGGCTTTTGGGATGTGTTCAGGCATCGCCACCTCCCATTGTAGAGATGCTAGCCCTGTGCTGCAGTGTCCCACTCCTCCGGGGTGAAGAGGTATCCTGCCACAGCTCACCCTAGGAAGAAAGCAAATCCCTTTCTCCTCTTCTGCTTCTCTCTCTCTCCCTGTCATGCATCCTGTTCTTGGGAGGGGCATCCCTTAGGAAGGGTGGGTTGATTCTCCACCTCTTGGTCATCAAATTCACATTAGCACTTTGAAGGAAAGAAAAAGAAAACCATTGCTGGCTGCACATACACAGCTGGAAATGCTGCAATGGCCATTTAAAACTCACCAGTTTTACTTGTCTAATTATTGCTTGGAAAACCTCGGCTAATATGAAGAATAAAAGCGCTTATCCCAAATCTGGCCTTAGTAGGCAATTTTAAGTGCCTTAATGGAGCTTAAAAGTGATACTGCTTTCTCTTGTTTGAAAATGCACTTTAATAGAAATTACACACATTTGAGGATTTTTCTGATTGACTACAGGTGGAAAAAAAGCACAGGCTTGTATTACATTGTTATGCCATATAAGCACCTTGCATAATTGCCTTAGCCCCAACATAATTTTAATTATGTTAGAATTAGTGCAAAGAATTTTATCTGAAACTCATGTAAATATTTTGTGTTCTCAATACTTTGATGTGCCTAGAAAGAGATTAAGGTTTGCTTTGATAATTAGTCTGTTGTATGTGGCCAAAAATTCATTACAAACACAGTTAATTAAGCTGTCAACAAAGCTTTGGTCTCCAGCGGGTGAGAATAACTCAATAATTTTGTTTGGCTTGACAGGGGATTTTCATTTTATCGCTATCAACCTCAGCCATCCTCAGAGACCTGTGGCAGAGCGGCATTTTCCTGGAGGCCATGCAGAGCCGTACAAGACATGGTGCATGTGGTGCCACCCTAGGGCTGCAGCACAAGGGAAGGAAATGTCACATCTGAGCTGCAGCAAAGCAGGGTGCCACTCCAGATGACGGCATCATGGCTCTGTGCCACAGAGGAGAGGTGAGTAGGGGCACCCGTGCTGGGACTGGGGAAGTAAAAGATACCGATGTTTATCCCAAGAGTTGTCTGGTCCTCCTGGGGGATGAGAAGCCTCTTGCCTGGTCCTCCTGGGGGATGAGGAGCCCCTTGCCTGGTCCTCCTGGGGGATGAGGAGCCTCAGGGCTGGTCCTGATACTTGGAGCTGGTAAAAAATAGCGTGGACAGCCCACCTTGTATATGGGCAGGTGGGCTGGAACACTTCTACTGACTGTTCATTTTGTGGGTCCAGACAGGGACCAAATGCTTTCATATACTTTGGGAATACAGCTCATGCCATAGGAAATCAAGGTCTTTCCCCCAAACATTCTTCCCCCGTTGAAGGATCTCTTCAGGTGGACTTTAGCCTGGCACGAGCCCTCTGTACCCCTGCAGCACCCTCCCCTGGTGCCACCACCATGGTTCGGTGGGAGCAGAGACTTCTTGTACCATGACTGCCCTTTGGGCTGGTGCACTGTACCCCATCCTTTGTGTCTGAGAGCTGCAGCTGCCACCAGGCTTGGTCCCAGGTAGGTGACAGGGAGCCCCAGGAGGAGCATGGGTTTGGGGCATCACTCAAGGACCAAACATTGAGTACCTCCAAGTGAATCATTTCCATTTCAAAGAGCCCTTTTGTTTTATCTGGCAATTAGCTTGCACCCTCTGTAGAAAATGACTTCATAAATACCACCGAGCTCCCAGCCAATCTCCCTTTTTAAATATATTTTAAGTGCATGATTAATACACTTTCCCAGCCCCTGTCTGGGACTGTGCGGGGAGGTCAGGGAGCAGGTAAATGAAAGAAAATGGCTTCACTCGGCATTGACTGGGCTATTAATCACTGCCCATTTTCTATAAATCATGGCAGATGGCAGAAACAGGCAGGTACTCATGGGAAATGACACACTGTGCATGACGGGAATCACGGATCACAGCAGACACTAGAAAAGAAGAGGTTACTCCTCGCCCTGCTGTCCCTGGTAGAGGAAGGCCACTTGCACTGCACCTGCGATTCACCTCCGCCTGACGGCTCTCCCCTGTAAAAATGGATATAAAGTTTGCAGGAGCCCTGGAAAAATCCCTGTGTCGCAGCTGGGCTGGATGGGCCCGTGTGGGGATGTGTCTGTTTCTCATCAGGCGCAGAGGCAGTGGTGGGGAGGGTTTGCAGTGTGTGGGTAGTGAGTGTTGGGGAGGATGAGTCTGAGCGTTAGCATCTTTTAGCCACTGTGGTGAGGGATACCTTTAATTGGAGAAACCAAAATTTTTCTCCCAACACTGAACACTCATTGCTGCTTTGCCTCAGAGGAGATGCAGATGGGAAATATGTGTGAAGAACTTACACTGGTAAAGCGAAGAGGACAGGTAAATCCTAAAAGGAGCATGCATCTTGTGGCAGCTTTCATCCAGGTACTTTCTATGCTGTACTCTTGGTGGATGCCCTTTGCATGCCTGGGAAATGTGGGCTCTCCCCCCCTGAAGTGGGTGACCCTCCCCTAATATCTCCCTGCAAGGTTCTGGGAGTCGTGCTCCCAAACCCTGTGCCTGTAACGAATCTATACCAGCAGCTTTGGGTGGTGGAAAGCAGCTACTTTTGTAGGAGGACACACGATGGTGTATGTATAAATTATATGGAGACTGTATGAAAAATAAGGCAAATACAATTCATGGCCTCTCCTCTCCTGAATGTTGCCAGTCCCAGTGAAACCAGTTGGAATAATCCACTGTTGCATTTGGTATTTCTTCCCCAAGGAATAGGATTTTTCCTGTCACCGCTCTTTTTCACCAGAGAGGCACGGGGATGCGTTTTTCCCTCCTTAGATGCAAGGAGAGCTTATGTTGAGCTAATCAGTTTTGCTTCCCAGTACCCTTGTGTTCCCCTGCTGACCTCAGCCAGACCTGCAGCTGGACGCCCTTGGTGCTGCTCAGCAAGGAGAGCAGCATCACTGCCCACAGCGACTCCTGCACAGCTCTCACCTCCAGTCCTGGTACTGCACAACAGCAACAGCTCCCTTTTTGCTGGCAAAATAGTCAGAACAGCAAAATGGGCCTGTGCCAGGCAGTTTGGGCTGGGGCTCCTAGCTAAGGCACCACCAGTGTGGAGAAAAAGGTGCAGAGTGGGGAAAACTGGGGTCATCTGTTCCAGATCTGTCTGTCCTGTCAGTGGGGAAAGGGGTGGACAAAGGTGGGGGGTGGACTTTGTAAGCTGGTTTAAGACTGATGAAGGACAGCTCTCATCCACCCCTGTGAAGGTTAATATGGAGAACAGCTCCCCAAGAGGCACGGTGGGTGGCTGAGTGTGCGAGGGTGAGCGTGCACCGGTGGGCTGGCCAGGTGGGCATGAGGGCGAGTGAATGTGGGTGTTAGAGGGACTTGCAGGGTGACGGACCCAGAAAGTGAGCTGGGAAGAAGTGTGTGACCTGCAAAGGAAGAAACAGCTTCAAAGAAGCCAAAAGGGCCCCTAAAGAGAGGGAGATGTGAAGCAGAAGACATGTGAGATCTGGAGAGGAGAGATGAATATGCTGTAGCCAAGAAAGCTTCACATTATAAAAAGCAGGCGGGGTGATGGAGAGGATGGCATGGGGACTTCAAACACCAGCTGGGTGGCCCTGGCGTTCGCTGAAGTCATATTCCCCAGCCCAGGAGCTGCTCAGGGATGTCGCGTGGCTCCCACTGCTCCCGCCAGCGCAGCTGGATCGGGCAGGGAGGAGGGCTGGTCGCCTCCACAGCCAGCTACATGCAGATGTTTTCCAGTGGGGGAAGAGGAGCGAGGGCGTAGCTTGAAAGGAAAGGGAAAAATTGTAGCGGGACCTGGAGAAAAACTGCTGCTGAATGAAACCCTGCAATCAGGGGCTGTCTGCGGCAATACACGGTGAAAGCCAGGGGTTTTTTTTGACATTGGGGCCTTCCCCCCACGCAGTATGTTACTTAAACCGGATGTTTCTCACCCCAAACAGGCACTGTTTGGCTGCACTGGGCTCCCCAGCCACCCCGCGTCCCGCTGCCCTGGCCGTGGCCAGGCTGGAAAATCTGCGAGGAGCACTGGGGGGGAGGGCTGAGTCCACCAGCCCTTCCTGATCCCCCCCCAGCTCCCCCGCAGGCCTCACAGGGGCCCAATATTTGTGCATGTGTGTTTTAACACGGCATATGGTCTTCATTACATGCAGACTTCTCACTTCCATAATTATACCATGATGGGAGTTCCTGTCAAAGCCATAAAGCAAATTCTCTTCCCCCACCCCATCCCTCCGCCCCCACCAGCCCTCCCCATAAAACTTGCAGGGGTCTCCAGTTTGCAAGGAGAACCCCCCTTTGGCGGTCACGCTGTTAACCCTTTGCCTCCTCCATTTCGGCAGCAGTTGGGGAAAAGACCAGCTGTCTCCATTGGCGCTTGCTTACCCGGCAAGGGGAAGGGGGTGTCCGGAGTTTGGCTGCGTGAGAGAGCGTAGGGAGCCAGGGATGCCTAAACCCTGCTGGGGGAGTGGGGAGGCAAGTGGCAGCCTAACCCAGCTCCCTTCTTGCCCGCTTTCTCATCGTACGTGAAGCGTGCCGAACCCACCAACCGCTGAAATACAAGCCCCTCTGGGTAGCGCATGGCAGCTGTTTAACAACATGCTGCAACACTACCCTACAGTTTAGGACAGGAAATTAAGGCGGCTGTATCTGCAGGGGGAATTTAAGTACACAGACTGCAATTACCTGTGCCGGAGTTTGGCCAGAGCCCCGCTCCTCCAAGCGCCGCCACGGGGCCAGACTCCGATAGTTGGTGTTCAGGTGCTGTGGGGCCATCGCAGCTCCTGAGGCTGCGGGCAGCCCGGGGCTTGGTCTGGGGTGGCTGGAGGCAGGAAAAACATGGACAATTTATGCGTCAGTGGGAAATTCAGCTTTTTTTTTGGGGGGGGTGGGGGGAGCCTACTGCATTGAGAGGCATTGAGATGCTGCAAATTTAGGTGCCCTTTTGCTTGGTGATTGTCTGGAAAACAGGCTTGGATAGTCCCTCTTTGCAGTAGAAATAGTGAGTGCTGGAGGGGACAACTTCTCCCCGTCGTGCCTTGCTGGCCCCTAAGCCACGGTGCTGCTAAGAGGCAGGAAGGGACCCATCACCCCAGTGCTGCTGTGGCTTTTGGGGCCATTGGGATGTCCTCAGTGGGAATGGGTAGACAAAAACTGACCAAAAGGCTGCAAAGGGCATCACGCGAGTCATCCTACTCAGCACCACGCTTGCCGTGGTGGGAAAAATCTGGTTTCCCACTAGGTGGTAGAGAAGAGCTTGGCTGAAACTCCTCTTGCTTCTCAGCTAAGCACAAGGGAAAGGGTATCGTTATAAAACTGAGCCGCCCTGTTTTAGCTGAGAGTCCAGCAGACCTAAGTAAAGCGGGGGTGCTTAGTGCTTAGCTTAGGTGCTGCTGCAGAGGGCTGGGGGAGAGGCAGGGAGCGGGCGAGTGCTGAGCGGGGCACGGGTGCCAGCAGCCCAGCAAGCACCGCGTCCTGCTCGCCACTGGCCCTGCTGTGCCAGGCACAGGCGGCATGTGTTTTGACACTTGTGGGTGTTTCATGATCCTTTACTGGTTGGTCTTGGGAACTATGGTTTGAAATGGGCTGTATTATTAAAAAGAAAGTGAGAAAGAGGGAGAAAATGTTCGTGCTGATTGCAAGGGGGCCTGGCATCACCACAGCCCATCAAGGAGCTGTTGAGCTTCACCTGTTGCCCACACTGACTGCTTACCGTGTGTCAGCACCTTTAGTGTTTTCCACCGATGTTAACTCCCTGTATCTCCCATTTTTCCTCTCCCACAAGTCAAATGCATCTGTGTTGGCAGCAGTTTTAACCAGGTGCATGTGATTTTTTCTGAGGTAGGATTCATACACAGCCTGGATGGAGAGACGAGCAGGTTGCCAGGAGGAGCTGTGCCACTCCAGGAAGGTGTCGTTTCCTATTGAAATTGCCTGTGCTCCCACTGACAGCCCAGGGCTGGGATTCACAGCTGGGATTCGCAAAGCCTGGGCTGCTTCGATGCACCCTGGAAGATCAGAGGCATGGCAGATGCCTCAAGAAGTCACACCTGAAGGCAAGATCAAATAAACTTGGCTCCTGCTCAACAGGTACTTATTCATCTGACCAGTTCTTAAAGGTCTCTGATGGGAGAAATTCTGCAGCTTACCCACAGTCTGCATTACCCTTATTGTTATGGAGATTTTCTTGCTTTCTAACCTGAGGCTTCTTTGCTGCACTTGATGCCCCTGATTTCTTGTGCTGTACACCCTGGGCAGGAAAAGGGTGTTTTTCCTTTTCACTGTACTTTATTGCATATCATAAAAGCACTACCACACCTGCACTCAGAAACTGATATTCCCTGATCTCTCCTGTACCCCCCTCACTCATTGTCTGTGCGCTCTTCCCTGTCATTCAAAACTTCACTGAGGTTCAGGCTCAGCAGAATTTGGCAAAGTGGCAGATGCAATCATGTGTCAGCACCTAGGGACCCTTGACTCCTGCAAGACCAAAGACTAGCTTGAATTTTCAGCCCCTGCTTGCTTTAGTCTGTGCTTGCCAGACTCCTTTGTGGGATTCAGAGCTGGACCCCCAGCGAGAGACTCAGCCAGGGAGCGAGGCTCCAGACTCTGCTCTGGGGTATCACGTTTCACCTTAGGAATTTTTTGCACTATCTAAAGTAGTAGTTCAAAGGAAGGAGGGCGACAGGTGCTACAGACTGGGGGTATGTCAGGAGCTCGTCACCCAGATGTCATGCCTGGATTTATACTTGCACACCTCTGTAATTCAAAGGACGGTAGAAGCACTGGCTTTGTTTCTTTGAATTATCTGAAGTCTAAATAGATGAGCTACATGTGATGGCATGAAAGCAGGGACTCTCTCAAGTTCCTCTGGGCCAACTAGATGAATGGGAGCTGTGCAGCTAAGAAGTCAGGGCTGGTCTCATCGTGGAGCACTTGTGATCCCAGCACTGCACTGGGATGCATAATGCTGGCTCGGATGCCTACATTTCCCACGCAGTGAATTTTCTAAGCATGATAGCCTTGATTGGGATGAGGCGTGACAAAGGTCTAACCCAAGTGAGAGGAAGTACCAGTGGTGTGTTTGAAACTGAGGGTACCTGCAATTACTTTGGAAGGTCCCTGCAGCCCTGAGGTGGTGATTTGCATACCGTGAGGAATCAGAGGCAGTGTGTCCAGCCCTTAGATGTCCATGATAAATGCTTACATAGAAATAGCTCAGTTTTCTTCAGACAGGCTCATGGTAATGGTAGACATTTCCTAATAGAGCCTGGGAGATGGTGGGCTTGAATTTTAGGCTTTTTTTGTCGGCTGAGGGGGACCTGAATATGTAGTATTAACTTCCCCAGAGAGAAAGGTCCCCTCTCAGGAATATGCATCTCATGGGTCCAGAAGGAAAATAAACATGCAGCATGACGGAACTGGAGGGCGTTCAGCTCCCAGCTGGCTCCACACTCCTTAAACAGCGGCTGCCTCGTGTGAAAGGGAAAGGTCCTGGAAGCCCCATTGTCTTGTGCAAAAATACGATACCACAGTCCCCATGTGATGTGACCCCGGCCAGTGCGTGTCGTGCCAAAACACACTGTTAGAGTGAGATTTCCTTCAGGAGAGGCAGAGCTACAGGCCTTCAGGTTTGAATGACGATAGAGTGGAAGGAAGGAGGATTGTGTGCTTCAGGAGTGGGATTATATTGTAAAGAGGCCACTAACCCTGCAGGAGGCTTGTACCAAGGTTTTTCAGAGGCGTCTGGTGGGTTTCGGGGGCACAACATGATCTACTCTGAAGCCACAATAGAGCCAAGCAGAGGAGGGACAGCTTCGACACCTGGTGGCTGAGCCCCTTCAGACTATGTGGCTCCAAGCTTTACATTGGGGTCAAAGAGCAGTGAAGTCCATGTCCACCAGTCTCTGCCCAGGAGGAGACCACTGAGTGGTTGCCAGTAAAGGCTTCTTGGGGGCTTCAGTAGGTTTCACTCCTCCTTGACCACAGTTTTCACAACAGTTTCCAAACCTATTCCTGAGAGCATTCCTGTGTGCCCACACACTGAGAAGTCCCCACTGGAATACAGAGACATGCATTTATTCTGCTTTAATTTTAACCTTTGAATGTCCCTTGGACAGGAACAATATGGAATAAACAAACCTTGTGTCGAAATACACTCCTTCGCAGTGCTACATTGACCTTCTAACCTGCTTTTCCTTTGGAGAATCTGGACGCACTTTGTTCTTTATTGCATTAATCTTCACAACATCCCAGGGATGCCAGGAAATGCTGTTACTTCTCTCTCCCTCTTGTTTTTATGGATAGTGAACTGAGGCACGGATCAGTTAAGCTAATTACCCAGGGTCAGGCAGCAAAACCCATGGCAAGGCAGGACCGAGATCCTAGGCATCCCACAACCAGCTAAATGCTTTCCAAAGTGCTTATTTTGAACCTTTTCAGAAAACCCAGAGACCAAGCACAGAGGGGTGTGAGCCAGGGTGGAGAGAACTCTGAAGCTTTGTTTTTCTCAGACAGTTTCATGGTGTGTGCTATGGAGATGGATTGGACCCAGATCTGACTAGAGTGAAAGGCTTGGGTTGGCTTGAGGGTTTTTTTTTCCTGCAATAGAAGGTCTGAGCTCCTGCTAGACATTGCTCATCTCCCAGCAAGGAGGAAAGCTGGTGTCCCCCACCCAATGAGCTGCTGGGTGATTTCGGGTGTCCCTCTCCTCTTGGTGTATTACCAACTAGAGCAGCAGTTTTGACATGGCTAGTTTATGACCTTGAAGCAGTCAGGCAGACCTCCAAGCCCTGTCTGCTCTGACACAGTGGGACTTCTCTTTTCCCTTTTTAATTTTTTGAAGTAAGGAGCTTTCCAGACAGTTATAACATCAAGTGTCCATGTTGGTGGGAGGGGAGTGAGATGGGACCCTATATCATTGAGTCCTACTGGACCCCCCAAAAGGCTGAGAGCTTGGAAAGCATCCACATAGTCGGTCACTTCCCCAAACTGTGTTTCACGAGCCTCCAGCTCATGAATCTTGGAAGGAGCGACCTTCTCATGAGATTTGTGGTGTGTCCAGTCCCAGCTAGAAATACCACAAGAAAAGCCTCTCTTGGGGAGATCCCAGCTCTAACCAGGAAATGCAGAGTGATGTGAGAGCGAGAAAAAATCCAGATGTGGCCACTATCTGCTTTATTTTTCTCTGGGAAACCAAGTTCTCCTTTGTGGAGTATAGTTTTGTCAAGCATCGTTCTCAGGCATATCTAACTTTTGCGTTTGCCAGCTATAATTAAGTCAGACCCACGTATCAAAGCTCTGTGTGTGTGTCTCTCTCTCTGTGCGTCTGCATGCCTGTGTGTGTGGAAACAGCTTCCAACAGATCACTTTCAGTAATTTTTCTGCTAACAGACTGAACAGAGCTGCTCACTCCCACATACAGAGCAAGCTCTGGCCCAGACAGCTGCCTTGGGAGAAGCATTGGCTTTTCTCCTGTTGGGCCAGTGTTGCATTTTTTAATTACTTTAACAAGCAGCACTTAAACATTCAAGTTTTTCAAAGTGAAGCAATTTCTCCACCACCAAGCCTTTGTTCTCTTGCACAGTTCATGAGTTTTCTTTGAAATGTTACCTTGCTTGCAGTCCCAGGCCAGCCTGGGAAACACACAGCATAGTTTAATGCTGAGGAAAGTACCCCTTCCCTTTTGAAAGAAACTAGTTGGTGTTTTTGAAAGAAACTAGTTAGTGACAGCTACCCAGTGTGTTGGGGATGCTTGCTGGGAGGAGTTGGTGGTGAATGCAGGCTTTGGAGGGGTATTTGCAAGGAAGGAAAAAATCCTGAACTTGCCAGGTAAGCGCAAGCCTGAAGATGAATTTGGGAGATGTGTGGCGACCTCAGGTGATGTTGATGCTTGCAATGCTCCTGTGTGAGCTCTGGTTTTCTTGGCCGTTGGTCTGTGAGGTGACTCTGACATCCAGGCTCTTAAGGTGCCAGGGAGCAGGAGGGCATCATAGGCATGAGCAGCCAAATATTTATTAAACCTCAAAAAAACCATTAATCTCACCCAAATATTTGCTATTTGTTATGTTTAGGTAGGGGGTAGATACCCTCAGGTTTTTGGCAGTTCACACAACTAAAATTAATAATAATGGGAACAACAAAGTGGAACTGTTGGCCTTAACTCCCCCACCCCTCACACATTTTTTTTGAGTGCGTCCAGTTGGCCCCAAACCAAAAGTGCTATTCCCCAGCAGAAACTTTCCAGCATTTATTCATCACATACAGAGTCGACAAGTGCCTCCAACTCTCTAGTTACCAATGCACTAATGAACATCTGCTAGTGTTTCTTGCAGGTTCAAGGACTTGGGCAAGGAGTAGACTAGGGACTGTATTTCTCTATGTGTCTGAATAAGGCAAAAAATGGATTTTACACAATGACAGAGCCTTAGTCTGGGGTTCCTCATGTTTCTCAGATAATGGTTTTCAAAGTCCAAACCCTTTGGTTTACAGCTTTTTCAGGTAAGCAGGGCTTTGAGTGAAGAAGTGAATTTGTATCTTGAACTATCTGAGGAAGTGAATGTATCTTGAACTACCAGAAGAACAAGAGATGGGGGTCATTTTTAATTTGTAATTAAGTTAAACTATTCCAGGTAAGTAGCTTTTGCTGTTGCTAGTCCTGGAGAGCTTGAAATCTTCTAGCTGCCATGCAAGATCTTGCTTTGCTACCTCTTGCTAGTGGAAATGTAAAAATTGCCCAGCAATGAGTATGTAGTCAAACCAGCCATTAGGTCTCACAATGAAGATCTCTGAAAGACCGCTAATTACTTCTCCAAAAGCTGGGAATATTTACTCTGGTGAAGCATCAATTAGCGAGATCTCCCCTGTACAGGAGTCATTGCGATAGGGCTTCTGCAATGTTGCTGTAGTCCTGGTGGTGTTGTACTGCTGGATGTTACACACAGGGGGAAGATTCAGCTTTGACTTAACCCCTTGGATTAACAGCAGGTACAAATTGGGGTGGCATTTAACTCAGTCTTCTAAAATGTCATTTGTGTGTGTTTAATGTTTTCTGTTTGTTTTCCTTTACACCAGTCTTTTAACTCGCTCATTCTGTGCCTTGTCACCCTTTACTATCCAGCCTGCTGTTTCCCGGTGCGAAGCTGGGATGTGGAAACGGCTGGAAATAAGGAATCCAGCTTAAAGGACCATGTGCTGCCTGGTGGGTATTGCTCAGCCATGCAAGGAAACCTAACAGCTCTGAAAAATAAGAAAGCTATATGCGAAAGTTGATGCATTTAACCACTGGGGCATCTCCTTTAGGAGGTCATCGTCAGCATTTTTCTGAGGCTGGAGCTGTCTGTAGGTGGTTGGTTACAGGTGCCTGTGCACTGCAGGGCAGTGGTGTCAGTACGAACTGCTGTGCAGCACACAAATCATTTCTGATGAAAATTAAATACCCGAAAAAGAAATTCCACTACCAATGGTGTGAGCAAATCATGCACAAATGACTAATAAATAGCACCGCAATCTCTCCTTAAGCTGTGATTTATCTGTCTGGAGACTTATTAAAGAAATGTTCCTGCTGTTTGCACAATTTTTATCATGGTGCTGCCTTTTGATGCTCTCGTGTCAGAAACCTCTTTCCCAGCTCTGGCAGACCTAGAAAAAGCCCCACGTATGACCCCTCCACTGCACAATGTGGGTGAGCAAGTGTACCCGTACTCCAGCCCCCTGGCTCTCCTCTCTCCTGGCCTCACACTCTTGCTCTTTGCTGCTTTAAGATGCCCTGGTTGTGGTCTGTGCCAGTGAATGAGGTGTCTGTGTTCTGCCCCCTCCTGCTTTTCCATTTTCCAGAGTCATTGCATCACTGCTGGAGGAGCAGCTTACGTGCGTGGCAGCTCCTTCCCCACAGGAAAATCCACCCAAGTCCGTTCAGACAAGCAACAGAACGAGCGTGGCTGGGTCAGCTGTTTTGGGCAGAGCTGCAAGAGCAGTAGCTCCTGCCAGAGGGGTCAAAGCGAGAGCTGGGGACCACAGCCTGTGTCACCATCACCTGCTGGTGAGAGGTGACTCCCTCTGTGTCGGATCTAGTCCTGTGGTTTAAGGGGACCAGACCAATGGCCCCTGCTATTGCATTACCTGGTCCCTCATGCCCTTTTGCTCCCCATCACCTTTTGAGCAGCTTCCAGTGGTGCTCATGCTGGGAGCCCAACATCACGCACAGGCTGTGTTTGGGATTGCCACCTCTTTAGAGGTCTTTGGAGATCAGTGCCCCAGGATGATAGTGACAATTGCTGCCACACACCAAGGCTGGGCCCTGTTGGATGCTGCATGCCACAGCCCCCAGCTTATCCCCACTACCATCCCAGGCATCACCCCCCACCACCCAGGGGCTTTACTTGGTTTTTTGCTCTGTTCTCTGCATGCATCTGGGTAAGAGGGCTGTCTTTGCTCTCACTGAGCAAGGAAGTGGTTTTAGTTTTCTTTATGACAGTTTAGTTGGTATAAACAAAAGAGACAAAGGTAAGAATGTTACTAGTATGACAGTAAACAAGTTATTTTAGAAATTAAAAGTATTCAGGCTTCCCTGACCTTCTCCTGGGAAGTGCCAGGGAGGCTTGTAACGTTGGCCCCATCCCTCACCTTGCCTGGAGCAGCACAGGGATGCAGGCTGGCTGCTTCAGTACCCAAAGAAAACAAGGTAGGCATTTTCTCTGAAAATACCACAAGTTTTCTTGCCACTTCACATTTATTTTGCATCCCAGCAGCCTATAGGCAGGGCAGAGAAATGCAGCCATGCTGGTGACAGCTGGCCCGGAGCTGTTCCTGCCCCAGAGGAAGGAGAGGGACGGGGAAGCCAGGGGCAGAGGAGAGTCCCCCAGCTGGCATTGCCCTGTGGCAGTGCCAGACCCTGGGGATGGCGGAGAGAAGGGCCACTCTCTAGCCCCAGCCTCCACCTGTGTTGCTGTTTTTTTTACAGAGCTCTGCCCATAGCTGACTGCTGCTGCCCCCTTGTCCATCAAGGGCTTTCTTGCACTTTTCAGTGCACACAGAAATACCGAGCTAAAGCCAGATAGAGAAAAACCTCAAATACATGACTTTAAAAATGCATCTTTTTTTTTTCTTTGCTTTTTTGTTCTTTTAGCTAAACAAGTGCACTTTGCATGGCTAGCTCACCAGTTCCAGCATGTTGGGGGCCAGCAGTACTTTAAGGATGCCAATGTCTTGCTGACATTATTGGATGATGGGACAGTGGGATCCTGCTTGTCTGTTTGATGTGTGGGACACGGCAGAAAGAGCTATAGCTTTCTGACACAGCCCTCCAGCGCTTCCGTCATCAAAGTGTAGATACAGGCAATGCTGGATGATCAGGAGTTTGTGCTGGATCTTTTCTCACTGCTCTCTGGGGAAAAAAAAATCTTTAGCTGCCAATGAGGTTGATTTTCACTCTGATAGTAGTTCACCTTGGAGAATATATAGCATTATGTGATGTGTAAAATTGGGGTATGATGTAATTTAGAAGTTTCTGCCCAGTTTATGTGCACTTCTTATGCACATATCCCCTTTTTCATGAACAGCGGAGTATTTAGAAAATCTCAGTGCTCAGGGTAGGAAGTGGAAGGGAGACAAAGCAGTTTTAGGGTAGCAGCTTTCATTTCCCTTTGCGATAGTAGGACAGGGGATATTTGCACTTATCTATCTGTCTTCTCTGATCCATCAGCAGAAGTGCCTGCAAACTTGAGCCTCCTGCACAGCCCCAGCTAAATGAGCAAGGCCAGCTGCCCATCCTCCTCCTCTCCTCCCATGGCTGAAGGACCATCGCAGGGACCTGCCACATCTGTTGGCTTCACACCAGATGTTCCCAGGTCCGCACACAGGAGCCGCACTGCAGGTTGGTCTGTCGCATTTCTGACTGCAGGCAGGTCTGAAGAGACTGAAACCTTGTAACAGTAATGCTGGGAATAGACAGATCCAGCAGAAATAAGGTTTAATTCATGAAGGAATTGATGTGAGGGATGCTCTTCAGTAAAGCCAGCCATCTGTCTAGATCAGCTGTATTTAGTTGCTTTATATCACTTCAAAATCATGATTTTCTCTGTTAAGACCTTCAGGAGTACTGTCACCCTCCCAGCATCAGCTGGGCAGGAGCTGGGGCTGTTGGAAACCATCACTTGGGCTGTGATCAGAGCTTCTGCCGCCCAGCTGTGGTCATCAGCTCCCAGTCCCTGTGGGGTCCTGTTCTGTGGCACTGCACACATGCTCATATGCAGACAGATACACATGTCTGAGAGAGGTTGAAAATTTCCTGCTTAATGTCTGCTGTCAGAAAATGCTGCTCCACTAAAATTGAACTATCCCATGGGACTGTGCCAATTCGGACAGACTTAAGTTTAGGGGAAGAAAAAATCAGAATAACTCATTTCAATAAACTCACAGCAGTCAGCAACCAGCTGTCAGAACGGGACATTTCAAGTTTTCAATCTGAAATGACTTCTCTTTGGCACCACTGTGCATTAATGTGTACCATAGTACAAATTCTTACATGGAATAATGCAAAATGAATTATGAAACAGAATAATACTATACAAATCTGGAATGGAATAGAAACCTGGAATACTCAAAATATGAAATATACACTAACTATAAACATAATGGAATGGAAAACCTATAAAAGAAATACTCCAAAAATGCAAATAGGTGTTTCAATTGACCTGAAGCAAAGTGTTTCTGGAATATTGTTTTGTGAGGGATTGTTGATGAACACCATTTTTACCTTTCCTATTTGGTTTTTAGTCTTATGTCAGCAATCCCAGCTAGAGGGAAACACAGGGCAATAGATGCATGAACCTTTGTGTACACATACACAGCTATAACTGCACAATCTTTTGTTCTGTTTGTCTGCCTTTCCTTCTTTTTTTTTTTACAACATCTGTCCCATTCTGAAAACTAAAAATCTTTTTACTTTCTATGACAGAGTTACTTACACAGTGATCAATGGACCCCATCATTTATGAGAGTTTTTGGTCACGCCATGAATGCTAAGGTGAGCTGTAGAGCAGGGCAGGCAGGCAGCACGACGTCTCTCTTAGAATAGACCATTTTTGATGGGCTGTGGCTGGACTGAACCTGGAGTAAATCACTCTGCAGCCTGGAAAAGCTGCAGGAACCCTGCTCTTAGCTGGGTTTGCTTGGCATGGGTCTCCATGCTACCTGTGAGCACCCCACACACTGGGGTGCCCAGCAAGGGATTCAAGTGCCCTTTTTTTTGTTCCTTCATGTCACAGCCAGGGAAACCACAGAAAATTCAGTGGTAGCACCCACTCGGCAAACCCCACAGATAAAGCGAAGACATATTATGGACTCTCTGGAGCCCACATTTTATCAAAATGTACTTCTCTGCAAAACTAAAGAGCAAGGTGAAGAGCGGTCTGTCCTCCAAGGATACCGCTTGGACATTTGTCTTTGCTAGAGATGTGGAGGGTGTCACCAGCCCACATTTGGGCCAGAGGCTCGTCTGGCTGCACAAGGCACATGGTTGTTCGATCCAGTGCTCTGATACACGCCTCTTCTTCTCCACAGCTCTGGGCTGCATCATGCAGCCTGTGCAGGATGTTGCTGTTCGCCTGGGTGGGTGGGGAAGGTTAAATTCTTTCCGTTTTTTGCTTCAAGGGGGCTTTGGCAGTCCACGGTCCTTGTGCTAGTCCTTGTGGATGTTGGTGAACCTGACCTGTGTTGCAGGTACAGGCAGTAAATTCAGTACTATGTCCCTGCGTGTGGTAGCTTGGGCATTGCGTGCACGTGGAGGGGGCACATGCAGCTGCTCAGCTTTTGCAACATTTTTGCAAGGCTCAGGAGACTCAGGGTGCTGCTTTGCTGGCCTGAGAAGAGGAAATATTACTTTACTGTAAACAAATGAAAGTAAGAGTGGTCAAAACCTGCATCCAGCAGTGACTCCCCTGCATTCCCACAGGTCAAGGGCAGGGTGTCTATTTGAAGGTGGATGTTTCCTAATGCACAGTCGTTGGTAACCTAAAGCAGGTTTATGACAGAGCCAAGATCAGGCATTAATGCAATAGACTGGTAATTCAATCACTTTATAGAAGTTGATCTGTCCTTTTTATTACAATTATTGTCAGCCCGGGTGTTTCGTTCCATCACTGAAAATAAACATCATTTATCATACTTGTAAAGATTAGCCCCTGACAGCTCCAGCTCTGCTTTGCATAAATGTGTATTAATGTCGTCTCTGTCTGAAGTGGAGAGAGAAGTCTATATTTCACAAGAATGATTAGACAGTGTCACCACTGCTTTAAGTAATGTCTTATCATGACGGATAATCAAACTGTGAGAAAACAACAAAAAAAGGGCAATTTATTGCATATGCATTTTTTGCTTTATTGGGCTGAGAAATAGCAATAGTTTTGCTGCTGCAATACTGAGGTTTGTAATGTCCAGGCTCGGGGCTGGCATTGCTTCTCCAGGTTTCAGGAGGCACACAATGTTGCAGCTCATCAGCAGGGCTGGGACTTCCACCTCTCTGCAAGGCTGCCTGAGTCTTCCCATTTGAAGACCCAGCAGTCTACAACTTTGCCAGACTTTTAATGGTCTGTGCCTTGGGCTCAATTTGGTATGGAAAGTTTCAGTTAAAATGATGACATCATTTCTGAGAGTGAGATTAAGGGAAAATATGATGCCCATGCTAAAATATTCTTACAGACATTTTCCAGAGAGAAGCTCTAGGGCTCCTGGACCTTGGAGCAAGACCTCAGCAGTTGATATATGCCTATCCTCAGGTCAGGGCTGCGCTTCTGCTTCTTCCATCAAAATGCCCTCATGTTATTTGCAAGGAAAAAGAATAAAAATCTGTCACTGTGTACTTTAGAGAGGAGCTAAACTCTGCATCACCATGAGCTCAATGAGTTCTCTAACCTCCACCCAAATGTGCATGTACCACCTCCCCAGCCAGACAAAGACTGCGTCCCTGGGCTGCAGGGGTAAATAGGACTTTTCTTGCAATTCTGTTTGTGGCAGTGTGTTTGGGGTCTCAGCTGACAGACCTTGTTCTGAGGGCTGTGTGTCCTTGCAGTCACCATGGAGGACATCTGCCCGGCATCCAGAAACATGAAGAATAGCTAAAGACATGGGATGAAGTCTTGCTCTTTGCCAGTTGAACCAGGGCAATGCCAAGAACGTTCCGTTGTTTGCTGGACTGTGCATTTGCTGAGAGACAAATGCACATGGGCACTGACGTCCTTCACACTTCAACTGTAAGTCAGCTACCTGCTGTGGTGCAGAAAAACAACTCCGTGACTTCAATACAAGAACGTCAGAGCTGAAGAAAAGTCCTTCTCATCAGTATCAGGTTTGTATTGGGTCTGGGTTCATCAGTTTTAGAAACTGAGGAAATGAAACCAAACCTGACGTGTGTTTTCAGGTGCCATTGTCAGTGGGCTGGACAAATTTGAGTATTGCACTGAAAAGGCTTGTGATTTCTGAATATTAAATCTGGGTTTTGTGAAAGCCCCAGGCTATAGAGTAGGGGTGCTTGTGTGAGAATACCTGCTTTTATGGTTGCTGGTTTTAAAAAGTTATTTCCAATGCTTATGCCTTCAGGGGAAAAAAACCCCAAAACCAAACACCCCAACAACTTGGAGACATGGATCCTCAAAAGCAAATGTCAAATAAACCATTTGATTTATAATCTTATCATTTCTAAGTCAGCCACCTTATTTTAGAAAGCTTGTGATTGAGAGCAGTGTTAATTGAAGATGATGCCTTAAAATTAGCTCACTGTGGAGGTATCTCATTGAATCAGATCCTAAAGGAGCAATAATACATCAAATATCATATATGAAAATAAATAAACCTCTTCCCTGCATAACTAACAGCTACTTCTGCTACTAAAACTAAAGTATTAAAAGCACTGGAACTGTACTGGGTGCTTATATGGCTATTTTCTCCTTTTATTTTTTTTTAGTATCAGCCCCAGTTTATTCCCTTTTGGATTATAGTTACCACCAGTTTCACCTCTCTGCTCTGGTTTCGTGCCAGTGGTGATGCACAAACCACTGTGGCACAGCCTCCCCTTTGCCAGAGAACCTGAAACTGAAACTTCACTCTGGAGTAAAACTGGGGAAAAAATGCATAAGCTGACAAAAAAACCCAAAAGCCAAGTGTCTGACTCAAAGTAGCCTGGGTGAAGGAGGTAGCTGTCAGTGGTGGAGGGAAAGCGTGGGTAAGGATGGCATTGGGACCATCAGCCATTGAAGCAATGCTAATTTTAGCCAGTGGTATTTGCAACTGCCATTTTTGAAGTGCTAAAAGCTTTGGACACAGATTACCATGTGCATATTTCAATTTTCCTTAAATCCAGGGAGATTTCCTCTTAGAGCATGCTCTCTGTCTCTCTCTTTTTTTTGTTCTTTTTTTTAATTTTTTTTTTTTATTCAGCTAGATTGTGCTTGATGGGGACCGTTAACTGAATGCAGCATATTATATATTACTTCAATAAATCACCAACAGCCGAAGCATTCAATATCATGCAGAGCAGTAATCAGGGGAAGTCTTAATCACACTTTAAATGGTTTGGATTTATGCTCTGCTTTCCATGGGCTCCTGTCAGTGCTGGAAAGGCGCAGAGGCACAGCTCTGTGGTGGCCCTCCAGGACCTGGTACAGCCTAGTGCCAGAGGCCAGGAGTACAGCCAGAGTACAGGGTTTGTGCCGGGGTGCAGTGCTCAGGCCAACGGGGATGAACAGCCACAAAGGATTTTCCTGGACCTATTTGTACCTATGCAATAGCCTTTTTAAATTGCCTGAGTATTTTTGGGATAAAAAGGCATCACTCTGGCAGTGTAAACAGCTGCTTTTATTGCACTGAGATTGCGCAGACGGGCGGTAAGTCCTGGCTTTGTTTTGAATAAAAAAATGTATTTTAACATAGATTTATTTTTTTTTTAAGAAATCATCAAATAAGAGCAAACCCAGATGCCATAATCCTTGCTTTTTTGCTGCTCCAGCCTTTTGCATTTGGTCCAGGAGATTAGAAACGCCTCCTGGATTTTTGTCAGGGAGTGGAAGAGGCAAAGAGGGAGGGCTGGCTTAAAAAAACCCAAACAAACCACAGAAACCCTAAATATAATTTTTAAACAAATTGATTTATGATTGATGAACCACCAAGACTTTCTATGAAAGTAAAACTTTCCAGCCAGGGACTGTGGGTGTGAGGTGCATGTGGGTCTGGCGGAGGCAAGTGCCAAGTGTCAGCCCACCAGCAGCTGCCAGCAGAGGATGGGAACCTTCCTCCCCAGCACCGTCATGCACCCAACCTTCACCTTCACCCTCCATACGATGTGCAGATGTGGATGATGTCATCCTTTCTGGCCACAGGGAGAAAAAGAGGAGAAATCACAGCAGAAAACAACAGTCCGCAGAAAACAACAGTCCTTTTTTTTTTTTTGGGGGGGGGAGGAGTTAACCATTTTGGTTAACTCCATGCCCGTGCCCATGAGCACAGCCACCGGGCATCATTGGGGACATCTCACTGGTGGGGGGAGGTTAACGGGCTCATTAACCGCATCTGCCTGGGAGAGCCCTGGGTGAGCTGCGGCTGGCTTTTCCAGCTCAGAAGTACTTTGCAGGGCCCTTCAGCTGGAGAGAACGAGCCTCTCCCCCCCACATTAAAAGTAGTCACACAGCCTGCACCATAAATTACTGCTCTCACAGTGGAAATTTGAACAAGACCCAAGTGGAGCTGAGACACAGCAGCTGAGATGGTTAAACAATAGCCCTACATGCAGGAAACTCTCCCATAATGGTGGATTTAAGTTCCAAGGAGCTTTAGTATCTGACTGTCGGGTTCGTCCCCTCCACCTCTCATTTTGTTTTTCATTCAGTTCTGTGTTGTTCATGTCTCTTAATAGGGCATCTTTCATTATCATTATCCCTAATAGTGGTTTATTGTATTAGTTACAGTTAATTTAAATGTTACCGAAGCATTGAAAACAGATTGCAGATGTTTTGAAACAGATGTTATTTTAATGTTAAAACAAAATCATGAATATTTATGGGTCATTATTGCATGGGTTGAATTAAGCTCTTTAAATAGTAATGTATGGGCTTACCATCTTTTGAAGGAAATGCTCCAAAAAAGGTGAATGGAAAAACACTGTCATATAAAGATGTGTAAATAATTTCTTCTGGCAATACTGAGTTTTCCTTTATGAACAGTCAGAATTAATTACTGTTATATTACTAAACCAGGTACTGTTCTTGTTCTACAGCTGAAGTTAACTCAAAACGAAATTTTTAGCTCAGAAACACCTTTCCAGCTCTCTGTTTCTGAGAGAAGGGGCCCACCAGCTCCCTGCAAGCAGACCTAAAGCCACAGGAATATTTTGAATTGGAGTCATCACTATTAAAGCAAAATAAGGTGAAGATGATGCAAGTGCACAACTCACTTGGTGTCAGTCTTTCCTACAGAAACACAAAGAGAGTTTGTTAGTGCCACATGCGGGCTGTCTCTTAGAGTCATATTTCTTTCTTTATGGAGATGAAGTTAGTCTTTAAGGCATCAGCTCAAAATGGCCTTTCATTCATTACAAAGTTATTTAGTTACGGGTAGGGAACTCTAAATGACATTTCTACATCTTGCACTTTATTAGTTGATTCTAGCTGCTAAATGACATGGAGAGCTCAGCAGACTATAGCAGGGGAGTTTAGTGTGTTTTGGCCAACTTTAGATGAGTTCCAACCTTCAAGAGCTGAAAACTTGCCTCTGAGCTTATGAGCTTGTGCACGTCCATCTGGGAGAGCTCAGGGGGTGGTAGTGGTGGTGTGGGGTGGAGAAGAAAAACGTAAGAAAACATATTGAAAAAATCAAAAATAAGATGACCGTAAACAGAGGGATGATGCCCTGCTCCACAAAAAGACAAGCAGGCCCTTCTGTTGCCTTAGGTGAGTCCTGTCTTTTCTAGGAGAGGAACAGCCTGACCATATCAGCACTGACTCTGGGGATGATCCTGGGATGGGAAGGCTGCAGGCAAGGAAGCATGCAGCCACCACCCATCTTAGTGCACTTTGCTCGCGTCCACTGGGACGATACACTCTAACCTGCATTGTTAAGTCTTTTTTTTTTTTCTTTTTTCTTTTTTTCCTCTCCAAATGTACTACACTTTGGAGGAATGCCTGAGTCCTCCTGAAGCTGGCAGAACTCCTTGCCTACAGGCACAAAACCCCAGAGCAGATGGGCACAAAGTTTCAGCTAACCGCAGTGGCAGTTGTTGAGCATTAAGGTCTGTAATCTCATCCAGGAACATCTGAACAGCCGCCTTCGCTTCTCTCAGCCAAAGGAAGAGAGCATCACCCACACTGCTTGGGCTGATGTCGATCACAAACACCACTGCGCTGCTGTCACGGTGCACAGCAGGGTCTTGCCCCAGGGCCTCAGGACCTACATTGTCAAGAAAGGACAGCAGTGATGTACAAGTGTCTTCAGCTTCCAAAGTGTGATGTAGGTATAGGGGTTACAGGAAAAGGGCTGAAAAGCTGCACATTGCATTTTGCTATTTACCTGAGTGGTGGCATGTAGCAGCTGTGACTGCTGGGTTAGTCTGCTGGCTGAAGGATGCAGGGCTTGGTCCATGGAGCTCTACCAATTGACTGCACTGAGGCACCAGGCTACAAAGCCCTTGCAGGCTCATGGAAATGTTGGAGTTTTTTTCAATTTCCAGAAATCGGTCAAGAAAGTTTTCTATTGTGGTCTCATCTCTTGATTTTAAAAGCCATAGTGAGAAATGACATACATCCAAGCGAAGAGGTGTTCTGTCAACAGCTTGGACTTGCACTTCCACTGCTCTCATGTCCTGAAGATCACAGAAAATCTGGTACAGTACATTACATTCAGTAGGCTGCCAGAAAGGGAGTTCATTTAGTTTGATGACAGATTAATACTGATTCACAGATTAATTTTGTCTCTTTGTATATCAAGGGTGTCCGCAACTTATTTAATTTGTAATAAATATAATTATAGAAATGAATGAGCTATCAAGATTTTTAAAGTATGATCCATCAGTGTTGGCATGACTTGTAATCCTGGTCATTATAAATAAAATGGGTCTTTTGCAATATGGAATGCAATTTTCCCTGTAGTTTGTCTCATTATTTTCTGACATGTGGGTTAATATTAAATTACAATGCCTTAATTTTCAAATCAGGGCTCAATTTGTAAATAAGAGGTTAATAAATAACCTTTCCAGCTGGAGGCCTTATTGTGACTTCATTAAAATAAACTTTTAAATGAGATATTTGCCTCTTGGTTGAAGCCTCGATGGTACCAGCATCGTCTCATCTTTTACATTGCAAAACAAACAAAAAAAAAGCTTGTGTGGTTGCCAGAATACCCTATCCAAAGAGTCACTGTGCCTTCAAGATATTTATATGGTCTTTTACATGTCCCACATAACTGGATTATACCCTGACTTGCTCCATCTCCTGCTTCCAGATGCACGGAGCACATAGCAAGCTGTCCTTCATTGTATGTGACCTTGAGCACACTGTGAAGGCTGCAGGTGGCTGAAGCCTGCTGTCACATATTGTGCTCTTAGTGGCCTTTCAGTTGTCCATCCTGTCTGGGTGATGCAGCTTGTAGTTTCTGAGACACTAAGTTCAGACCTACTCCTGCTTCATCTCATGTGATGCTCATGATTGTCTCTCCCACCACAATTTTCAGTAAGATACAGACTTTTCTCAACAGGTGCCACATTGTTCTTCACAGAAATTTCATTTTCTGAGCTGTAGAGCTGGATTTCTGCAGTCTGGCCGGATGGAAGGAAAGCTCTGACTTCTACATTGAAGGCACCTCCAACTGGCACTGCTGGGCCCTGAACTTAGTTTAAGTTGGTTTGTGCTTTTCCCATTGCTGGCTGACCAGCTTGAATGAAGACCGTTTCCTTTATAGCTGGCTGAAAGGGAAGCAACGTTATATGCAAGTTTACTTAAAAAACAAAAAACACACACAACCCTAAAACATCAGCTCAAAAGCCCAAAAGGTACAGCAGGAAAACTTGAAAAACCTCAATCTACTTCTCAAGGAGGTAGCAGGTTACTCTGTGGACAGAAGTTGAACTAAGGCAGCCTGTAAGAGCAAACAGTCATTTGAAACAGAAAAATTTCAGGCCTGAGCATTTGGGAAACTATTTTCAAAACAGACCAGCGTGTTTATGTTGCTTTGACCAGATAAGACCCACATCTTTCAGCACTGGACCATAGTGAGCAGCCTGACTCCTGCCCTGCATCTGGGCGCTGCCAGTACCAGCAGCGACCACCCTGTAGGGCCGGTGAAAGCAGCTCATCCACCGGCAGCGGCACTGGGCCACAGCACATTCCCTTTAAAAAGCGGCATGTCCTGCCCAGAGGAAACACCCTGCAGCCCCAGGAATGTGGGGCAATTGTGACCAGAGGGGCTCCATGTTTTGGTCTTCCCTCGCAATGCCAAATCAGCATCTCCATACCTTCCTTATCCCTGCTGCTTGTCTACCAGGAGCATTTTGGTTCCTACACTGCTGGCTACACCTAGGTAAAGAGCAACACGGGCCTCATCTTGTAGCTCTGCTAAGCTGCCTCTACATTCATCCGCCTCCAGCAAAAATCCCTCTGAAGACAGAATTAGCTGAATTCTTTCTTGAAGTCAGTGAGATATTTCTTGGCCAAGGGTTCAGTCTTTGGGCTACTTTTGCCTGTGAGTGCCACCCTCTGTGCTTTCTTTAGCTGTGAGAAATGGTAGGCTCAACATTTGTTGTCTTAAGTAAAAACAAACCACCACACCACCACCATATCGCTCAGGCCCAGCCTCAAGACCTTTTCTGACTTGAAATGTTCCCAGCTAAGCATGGTGACAAAACCCCTGGAGGGGTTGGGTTTTGCTGACAGGGGAGAAGTTTTGTCAGATTAAAGGATGCAGCACTGGAAGGAGCAGGGAGTGAAAGGTGCAGGGAGAGCGAGCAGCAGCCCTCTGTAGAGGAAAGGCAGCTACAAAGTGCAGGAGGAGGTCGACCTGCCAAGTGAAGATGGGAAGGTATGACCGTCTGCCAAGGGAGTGGGAACCTCAGGGTAACAGTCCCGCTGGTAGAGCATCTCAGTGGTTGGACCTCTACCCCCATCCTTGCACTCACCTTCCTCCTTCCGAACGCTGTTGAAATATGGTCTTTCCGCATTTCACCTATTTCTGCATCTACACGCAGCCAAAGCACTCTCCTTGGGTCCTCACATGCGACAGGATGGCCCAGTAGTAATATACCTCATGAGACAAATTATGTTACCTCACTTGCACTATTTATGCTAGAGGAAAATCTTCTGGTTTTGACATGATATCCAGTTTGGTTCATTTGAGGATTTTTATTTCTAATTTGAGTAGTTTTCATTTAATCTAATAGAGAGCAGTGATGCACGCATACAAGACCAAGTTTACAATTGCACCCCTGATGGTCCTGCAGTTATTTTTGTTCAAAAAATGCCAATGTATTTTTTCAGGAGGAGTAAAGGTGCTTGAAATATCTTAAAACAAACCTCCTCCCCTCCATCTATGGGGTATATACTGAGGGGAGAAAAGACCCTCTTTGTTCACCAGTTGTGCTCCCAAATGAACCATTTCTGAGCCCTGCTGAATCTGCCGAAACATCTGTGGACCAGCGCTTTGCCTGAAGTACCTTGTGTCAGCACTGAAATAAGGGTGGGGAAAGATGTTTTACCTTAGCTAATCTAATTGCAACACAGTACAATACTTCGTGTGTTAGCAGGAATAATTTTAAACACCGCTAACAATGTGGTTTTTCCTGTTATAAGGAGGGATGATGCTAATGTAAAAAGCCCTCAGCCCCTAACTATTTTGTACCTTCATCTTTTGTGATATCTGCTCCATCCCAACATCTTACAAGTGGAACAACTTTGTAGGAAGAGCAGAGGTGGAAAACAGCTCCTCATGGGCTCCTTGGAGACTTGGTGTTTTTTGGTACTGATTCACCCATGATGAAGCCAGCCCAGCTCTCTGCATGCTAATTTTTTTTTTTTTAATAAAATGTAAGTTACACTTAAAACATTAATGAAGGAATGTACTGATTATATTTTAGCTGAAAATCCTTTTGATATTACTTTTACAAGACTACTTGAGAAGTCATGTCTCAGCTCCATGCCCTTCCAAATTCAAGGTTTAGATTTGGAAGGGTTTTGAGGGTAAGTTTGTTGATGCATTATTAGCATGTGTTAAATTTTGGGAAGGCTTTTTGAATGGGATCAGATTTTAAATTTTCCTTCTAATTTGAGCAATTACAAGCCATTTTTGGGAAGCATTCTATGGCCACAGAGCTGGCTCTCGTCTCTAAGAAAAGCCTTCTCAACTACTTCGGTGTCATTGGTGCTTCGAACACCTTAGACAACTGCTCATCTGTTCAAAATGCTCTCACTTACTACCAGTTAGTGATGGAAATGCCGGTCTATTTTTTTTTTTCCAATTAAGTAGAAAGTTTCACCTGGCTCAGTCCCAGTTTCTATTCCCTGAAAACACTTTTCATATTCACTGACAAATCTCCTGACATCGCTAAGACAAGCGATCATTTCCTGAGAGCTCCTCAAGCAAGGTGAGACCTGCTCAGTTCTTGGATGGCTGCTAACCAGGGAAATTCACTGGCCTGCAGGAAGCGATTAGGATCACCATTCGGAGCACCCTCCTCAGTCGGTGCTGGTGTTACAGGGGTGCAGCCTCTTGGACTGCAGAGTGAAAACCCGTTTTCTCACCCCTCCTAAAGATCTCCCAGATACGGTAACACCGCCCACTTTCAGTGTGCCTGGAGTGATGTTTAATCCTCTGTGCATTTCATGTAGCACTATCGAATTTCACTTATCGTCATTATTGATGAGTGACACAGAGGTTAAATGATTCCCATCAAGACATTTTGCTCAAAAAAAAAAATTAATACATCACTTTTCAGTCAACTGAGACACTTTGCTCAGATGCCAGTCAGATGGGTAAGTGCAGCAGGCAGGTACCTTCTCAGAGGGCTGCTTTGCCAGCTGGGAAATAGGGCCAATAAAGCCACCTGGAGATTACCAGGCTCTTGCTATACAATAACAGTGGGCAGAAAGGGAGACGCACGTTTGTTTCCTGCAGCTTGGCTGAGCCATGGAGGCTGGGAGCGCCTTTGCTCTGAGGTCTGCAGCCAAGGGCAGGATGCTGGCTTTGCCAAAGGGTGGGGCAGCCCACCTACAGACTCCAGGCCTGGGGCTGCTTTGCCTTTCCAAGCTTGCTGCGAATCAGTCCCAGCTGTTTTCCTCTGTTGCCATGGTCCTGTACATCCAAGCAGGTGGCTGAAGCCCTCTGAGCACAGTATGACTGCTGTGCCACCAGTCACACCACCTTTTCAGGTGATGGCTGCTCGCATGACCAGTCAACTGAGTAGCGGGCAGAAGAGGTAACAGAGCTAAAACCGGTGCTCTTGCTCCCGAAAAGCCCTTTATGTGAAGCTCCATAGATCTAAACTCTTCAAAAAATAGCTCTCTCTTATACTCACATAAGCATCACTTCTTTGTTTTGCTTTTGTCACTGCCAGTGGCTCCTCATGGCCCCTGAAATTTTTCAGGGGAGAGACATATTGAGGAGACAATGCCATGAAGAAAATTAGCTCTGCTTTGTCCAAAGCTTTGCTTCCTTCCCCGCTTCTCCCCTGATTCTATTTGATCTATTTTAACCACTACCACCACACTGTAGCACGAACCTTGGTGCTTTGGCCAACATCCAGCTGTGAAATGTGCGCTTTTCTCCTGCATGATTTCTCTGCAGGTGTCAGGAAAGCTGTTCCTCGTGCTCCTGAGTCAAAAGATGAAGTTGTCTGTCAAACCCAACCCTGGCAGAGAAGATGTTTTGTATGGGCAGAGCGCTCTGGGGTCCTTCCCAAAGAGGAACAGAAAAGGCATAGCGACAGGGGAGAGAGCAGGTATTTGTGAGGGTTGTCTTTATCTGTAGGCTTTCTGTATAGTGAATGGAGAGGGAAAGGGAAAGCGAGACTCCTTTAGAAGACATTCAGAGCATCGGACCAAACTTTTGCTTTGAAGTCTTTCCTTAAACATCCTTTCTCTATGGAGACTAACCCGAGCTGTACTTAAGAGTTAAGACTAGCCAGAGCAACCAAAGATTTATGCCACCCTATGCCCGATTCCCTGGTGCAGGAGCTGCCTTTTGAGGTTTGTTGCCATGCCCAGTGCTCCTTGCTGATACTACCCTCCAAAGGATGCTAAAGGCGTGACGGCAAAATAGCCTCTGATGGACAGACATAGCAGCCACAAGAGTCTGCTTTTTGTTAAGCCCTTGATAATTAGAGAAATATTTCCAGCAAGTGCACTGTAGCTGGGTGCAGCAGCTCTTTTGAAGCTGACAGCAGGCAGGCCACCATGCCCCCTATATCTGCCTGACAGGTCAGCATGGGGAAAATGGAAATAGAGAGGGGAAGGGACCTGTGTAATGAATCAGAGCTGCTAGGGCAATTGGAGGAAGCTCCAGTAGTCACAAACTTTCAGCATGCGTGGAAGCATCACTGTTCTTTTTTTAATTTTATTTTTATTTTTACAGCAAACATATTTAATATTGCCATTTCAAGTTTTACATGAAGCATAAATCAAGGAGAAATAAGTATATCGGGCACAACATAGGTTGTTTTGCAGCTTCTAAATTTCTTAAGTGTTAGGTCATTTCACTTACAAGTTAAATAGCTGTCTGCAGGAGGCCTTGGTTGGTCATAAATTGTCCTTCCAATAATATAAAACACACCATTTATTTACAACACGTATGCTCTTCCAAGTAGATCCAACAGCTCGTAAAGAACAAGAGCTCCTATGTCATCCCTACTGAGACCACTGCAATAAAGAGCGTTGGAATGACTCTGTACTCAGTAAGTGCAATCAGATCCAGCAACAGTAGCTTTTATGGGCTTTTTCTCCCCTCCAGGAAAACCTGAGATATTAGTGCAATATTAAAGAGCTGTGATAGTTTTACCCAGAATGAGATCTTACTCCTATGCTCCCACTGGTTTTGGGAGTGGGATAAGGTTAACACTCACCAAAGAGGGTCAGAATCAGCCCTGTTAGGATGGTTTGTTTTCATAAGGGATATGATTAATTAAAAAGAAGGTTAATTGAATATTATGCAGCTGCCACAGTAGTATAAACTCCAAGCTCTGGCTTATAAACAACATTTGTTGCAGAAGGGCTATTACTGGCTTACAACTGGAGCAATGAGCCTTTCGATCCCTGTTTATTCCAGGACGGCCAAGCAGTAAAAATGCACATGCTGGCACATGACCTCAGGTGGACTCCTAGGAAACCTTAGCCCAGTTTAAGTAATAAATATGTTCTTACACGGGCAGAGGTGTGCCCTGATAGAACTCTGCAGTGAAATACAAGCTAAAAGCAGCATTTGATCTAGTTTAGAAACCCACTTTAAGTGTCTGAAGTAGAAAAGCAGTAGGAGCCGATGTGAGACTCCAAAGTCTTTTGTCAACAGAAAAGCTCTGAAAAATTTCCTTTTAATAACATTACTGCATTTTTTCAAATGTGATTTCTGAAGTTCTTGGACAGTATAGAGGGGTGTGATATTTATCCAATGGATTTGCGGACTAACAGGATCATGAACACATTAATCAACATCTTGTTCACTGGCTCAACCTCAGACCCTGCTGAGGGTGACTAGATCAGCGCAAGAGACCCATGGGATTCATCTCACCCTGCTGGAGAAGGTATCTAATCTAAGATGGCTACACAGAGTCTCTCTGTAATCAACAAGAAGAGTGACAGACATCTTACAGAGGAAAGCCCACCCCATCCTGCATGCCTAAAACAGAAAAGGTGAGTTCTGTCTTAGGATATACCAATCTCTTGCCACAAACTATGAAAGAAGCTTGGTGATAGGGTGAAGATTTGCCCCAAACTTACCTGAGTCTCCCAGTCAGCCCAGCAGGGATCCTGCACAGAAAAAAATGAGGACATCCTCAGCGGTTGCTCCTGCATGAACCTGCTAGTTCACCTGCACCAAGTGCCAGGGCTGAATCACTGGCCAACTGCTTTGCTCAACAGCTGACTTTATTCCAAGCTAATTGCTGTGCCCATGAGTATCACCTGTGAATAGCTTCCCCACTCCCCTTTAAAGCTCTAGCCCTGTCTGCACCAACCCACCCCTATGAAAGTTCAAAATCAGTCTTGGGTGGTCAAACTAACCCTTGCTGCAGTCAAATGAAATCTTTCTCATCAATAGGTTGGAGTGGGCTCTAATTGGATCACGACTGATGTATCACCATATTGCTTCCCATCACATGCACAGAGGACACATTACTTTCTCCTTTCTCCAAACCCAGTATACAACTTCTTGCTGTCATGGCCTACCACAGCTCTGCTGATCTGTCCTATTTTTATCCCCTTTTGGATACTGACCAAGATGACCAAGAAGCCATTTTACCATGAATCTTCTGGTTGCGAAATTTCCTCAGCCCTTGCTTTGAGCCCTTCTCCCGTGCTGCCCCTGTTGCACTGCCATCCTCCTTCAAACCACCTCTGCCAAGACGCCAATGAAAAACACCTGGGCAGCATGGCTGTGCTTGCAGCAGCACCCTGGCCTTACTGCCTCTCTTTTTGCCACCTTCATCCCGTTGTTGACTGGATGCTCTTCAAGGCAAGGCCCCTGCACATCTGTGCAGTGACTCACACACCAGGCCCACCCAGCTCCTCACCAGCTGTTGCTAAGCTCCACCAGAGTCCAACTGACTGTGTTGGTGTGGCAATGACAGACCAAGACCAACCACCATTACCAGTAAAAAGCAATAACAACAGGCACAAGGAATTATGAAAAAAAATTACTTTTTAATGTACAAAAGGTTTATATACAGGTTCAGCATGTTACCTCCATTCTTGTGATGTAGAAAACAGCTAAAAATGTTCTTAAGATATAAATCTGACAGAACAATTCACCTACAGTACTTTTAGTAATGATGTCTTCTATACATAATATATACAGTGCTGGAATGGTTATTATAATACTTTTTAAGTAAATGAAGGAAGACCACCGCTTCTGAAAGTCTGAGAAATCTCAAGTCATTGGAGATTTGGTTTTGCTTTTGTATTTGATCCTTTGCTAATGAGATATCTGTGAAGGGGGACTCAGTAGCCATCATTGCCCTTCACAGCTGTTGAAAAAAAATCAGATTAACAGTTGAAGGACACATGAAAGCCTGATCCATCTCAGCACAAGGGATGCCCAGTTGTATGCCAAGCGTCCAGGACAAAATACAATGTCCTAAAATATGTTCTGCCCTCTTTTCATAAATGCAAAAGCAAGGGCAAGGTCAGTAACCGCAGGAGAATATATACAGTGGACTATAAAACAATCCCTTTAAACACAACTTTCACGGGAGACACAAATAAACAGCCAGGCACCTTGCTCTGCTTTCCTGTCCTCATGCACCCTGGACATCAGCAGGAGTCACAGGGGCCTCGAGGGCTGAAGGGCAGGAGTGAGAGCATCCTGTGCACACCCTCTGCATTTGGGATGGGGGTGGGTGAGCTTGCAGGATGCTGAGCAGCCCCTCCGTGTGCCAGCCTTGCCCAGGCCTACCCAGCAGCCACGCTGTCCCAGCCCACCGCTGCCACAAACGGCTCACCTGGAGGAGGTAGCATGTGGTGTTTTCATGCCAGCCCCTGGGCATGCAAGGCACAGTGAGCCCGACATCAGTTTGTGCAAAAAAGAAAGCAGGGACACCAGAAAGCATCTTTACAGAACTGTCACTGTCCTGCGCCGGGGATGGAGTCAGATGCAAGTGAGAACACCATATCAATACGAGGGGGAGAGGGGAGATGGGAAGGAGAATGAAGTTCTGCAGATGCTTGTCCGGTCAAACTGTGAGAACCTGGGGAGGATGTGACACTTGTCCCCTGGCCTCCAACAGGTGGAGTACCAAGTATTTGATGCTGTGAAAGCAGGATGAGGAGAGTTGTCCTTGTCCAATGCGGTCAGAAGTTAAGCAAGGCCTCCTGTCCAAGTACATGCACCTCACAACTTCTACCCTTTTGTCTAACAACAGCAAAAATAAATAATGCAGCTAAGATTAACTTCAGTGCCAGGTGGGACCAGCCTGAAAACAGCTGATTGTTATTACAAGCAGTTACATCTTGGTAGAGGGTCTGGCTTTGGGAGGCCCCACTCCTCCCACCTCTTCCACAAGGACTTTTTTCCAAGAGATTCTCACTGGCCGAACTACTATTTTGACTCAAATACCTGTTTTGAGACTATCCAGATGTTTGCCTATGCTGCAGACTGCAGGTGCAGAGCTGAACTGAACCGGCTGAGCACAAAGAGTAGCTGTATACTGTAGCACAAAGCACAAGCCAAACTAACACCCCAGGTTGTCCATGGCATATTTTTCGGACACAGCAGCTCTTTTCACAGCTGACCAAAGCTGTGGGACATGTTAAAGTAGCACTGGGTGCATGCCAACAAGCCTCCTTGCGGGGCTGGGTGTATTAGCTCATGCTTGGCCTCGCATCAGTGCAGCCACGTGCCTGTTGTGTTCACGCAGCCCAGGCAGAACCCTGCATGGAGCACATTACGCAGATGAACCCTGGCCAGATAAACCAGCTCCCACAATGCTGCCACAGTGCTGACCGGGCTGAAACGATCATAAAAGTCTCTCCATCACCATCACATTTATATGTGAGCACCTCAGCACGGAAAACCCAACAGAAAGCAAAGCCGTCGCAAAGGTGCACAGGGATATGGTAATGCGTGCTTCAGAGATCTGACATTAAAGATGCATGCGGGGCCCCCGCAGAAAGTCAGCGCGCTCAGAAGGCGCAAAGTTATGCGTGTATGTCAGTCTGTACGCCAGAGCCTTCCTGCCACGGGGGATTATTTCCCAGTGATTGCTGTTCCCAGGCCTCTGCTCCACTCTGCACATGATATAAACCACGTTGTAAACACAGCTGATCAAAGTGTGCATTCACCTTTTATGTGTCTCATCAATGTGTCTTTCCAATGTTTTCTCAGAAACACCACTATGTTTTTATAAATGTACATTTTATATACGCTTCTGGCAATACACTATATTTGATTTTTAAAGGAAGAGAGGCCTTGGCTACTTAACACGAAAGCGTGGTAAGGCACTTTGCTGAAAAGCCATTTGGAATCAACGCTTTTTGCAAGGTACAAAGGTATTTATGGTATAAAACAATACTGCTGGCAGAGGGCTTGTTCGGAGACATAACTAAACCCTACTCTCATCAGAGCAGAATACATATTATGGCTTTTATTCTGATCAAAACCTCATCCTCCCGTTTCTTTCTGGAGTGTGTTGAAAATGGATTTTTTTGCAAACATAACTAACGGAAAATGATGGGGAGTGCTATTTACAGGGCTGCTGGGGAGGGAGGGTTTCATCTCTAAGCACACTCATGCTGTCTCCTAGCTCCGGCAAACCAAGCCAAAATGAGGTGCACCCTTGCGGTGCTGAACTGCCTGGATATAGTTTACATAATTCTGTACAGACACTTTAAAAAATGTTCGTTTTGAATCCCTTTAATGTATTTAATACTTATAAAAAAAGAATCTACTCTATTGAAACAGATTATTTTTGAAAAGCACATTCATAAACCTGCTTCGCGCAGAGCCCCTTGGATAGCGCTAAGGCCTTGTGCTTTACTGTTATGACATCATGTTTAGAAATTTACTCTCTTCTGCCAGCGTGGTTAGCATGGAGCTCATATCGCCTATTGCCATATTGCTTATTCCCGCGGGTATGGTGGGCAGTGTCAGAGAGTTTCGTGGAGTCGTCAGGCGAGAGGAGTTCTGGGAGAGGTTCTGCAGGATGCTGGGGCTCAGGGTTCCTGACATCAGGCTCGAATGGTCCCCATCGTCCATGATGGCATCAAAATCTATCTGGGGTGGCTCAAGGCCTTGCGAGTCCACCGTGCTGGATACCTGGTTCGCGCCCGGGGAAGGCAGAGCGGCCGGCTTGCTGTTCAGCGCACACTGCTGCTGTCTGACCCGGCAGTCCGCGTGATTATCGAAGCTGCTGTTTTGTTCATACATGTGGATTTGACCGTAATAGTACATCAAATTGTTTTCCCTCATGCCGTCCGCGCACTGCTGGGCTGGTGCAGGCAACATGTTGCTTGTTCTTTTATGCATGGCCTCTGCCGCCTCCTGGCCCGGGCTGATGGTGTTTGTAGGGTGGGGAGTTCGCATGTAGCCCAATTGCTGGACGGTGCGGAGGCCTCGGGGTCTGCTGGCCGGGCTTGGCTCGGGCGGAGGATGAGGCTGGACCATGCCGGATGGATATGCCTGCGTGGCCGAGCCCATCATGCTTTGCTGAGGCTCAAAGCTGGGCTGGTTGGAGGTCATGATGGGCTGATGAAAGGTCTCTTGAGCCATGGGGAAGTTCAGGTGGGTCGGCTGAGATGAGTAGTTCTGCTGACTCGGTTCATGCATGACCTGGCCCAGCATTGTGCGCTCGCTGTTGCTGCCAACCATTAAAGAAGGGTTGGTCGCCATGTCCACTTGCTGAGGGTGAAGGTGGGGTCTGGACTTTGCTGCCATGCTGCTACAAGAAGGAGAGATCTGATTTGGGTTGCCACTGATTGCACTGGGGCTCAGCATCTGATGAGGTTGGTTATACCCTGTGTGCAAGCCCAGATCAGGGTTCATGCTGGGGCCTAGGCTCATGGGCTGCTGCCGCAGCTGCATACAGTTTAGCCTCTGCCCATCCATGCCCACATTTCTTTGCATAAAGCTCTGCTGTGTTACATTCATACTGTTCTCTGGCAGCTGTATCTGCTGCTGGTTATAGTTCTGGTACTGACCAAAGTTCTGCTTCTGCTGGACCACTGCTAAGTTCCCTTGTGAAAACTGCTGCTTCGACTGATTGGACATGATATCAACCGTACCTGAGCTGACTTCGTTCCACTGGACGGGCATGTTATTTTTATTCATGTCTGAGGAAGCATCAAAGCTCATGGGACACTCTGCCATCATGGGTCCCAAGTGGCTCATGCTCGTCTCAGCCGCTGCCATCCTGCGCTGGCTGGGCAAGGCTGGAGACTGCAGCTTCCCACTTCCCTGGAAGCTCTGCATCTCATTGCTGTACCCCATGGAAGTGCTCTCGGCTGCTGTACCATTGCTCTGGGATTTGATATACTGCACCACATCATCTGGCAGCACAATGTCATCATCTCCGACAGGTGCCTCCACCTCCCCAGACATGGCTTCCATGGCAATGTTTTCACTGATGCTCAGCGGCCGGGGTGAGTAGGTATGCCGGGGGAGGCTCCCATCTGAGCGCCCATAGTTCTGGAGGCCAAAATTCCTCCTGTCCGTGGGGTGTGGAGGATGGAAGGGGTTCATGCTGTTGGTGCTGTTGAAGCGGTGAACTCGTGGGAGGGCTTGGGGGTCTCCTGCAGGTCTCCTCACCGGGTCGCTAGCCCGTCTTGTGCAGTTGCCTGGCACCTCATGGGGAAACGCTGCAGCTGATGGATAGCCATAGGTGTTACCGTCGCTGCAACGCCTGGGGCCTGGTGGGAGGCGGATGGAGGGCAAGGTGGGATCTGGTCCATCCATAAGTGAGATTCTGTTCTTCAGGGTCATCCTCTCCATATTCGGCAGGGGAGTTGGAGGAGGGCCCCCTGTGGCAGCAGCATACTTGGCTTTCAGCCTGTAGTGCTGGGCTGGTGTGAGGTTTAGCAGACCCGGCATCCCACTGCACTGGCTCGCCTCGCTTGACCGACGGGAGGCATCCGTCGAAATTGGGTCATAGGAGTCAGCAGAGCTTGTGTTATTGGGACGGTGCCCAAGCTGTGAAGCCTCGCTGGAACGGCGGCTGGAGAAGTAGGGGGAGATCCCTGATGATCTGCGGCTGACAGTGTAAGCAGAGCTGATGGTGCTTGTTGTACTATCACGGCGCTCGTTGAGTTGGTTCAGCATTGTAACCTCATTGACAGACAGCTCCATTATTCTGGGATTAGGCAGCGTAGCAGAAGAACCACCACTACTTTCTAGAATAGAGCCTGAGAGAAAAGTTGCAGGGAAGGAAAAGGTTTAGTTAGCTGAGAAATTCCACTTGGTAGTGTTCTTGGTGCCAGAATACAGACACACAAAGCCACCCCCAAATATTTCACAGGAATGACAGTGGATTTAATTTGCTGCCATTGAATTCAAAGCTTCCTCTCCAGCTCTGTGTCCATGCACAAAAAGCAAGAAGGCTGGGGAGAGAAGGCAAGAAGTCCCTGCTGTAGAGTCTTTGCAATGTGTACCCCACTGACACTCAGCTGCTGAGGGAGGGCCTTCACGTGGACTTCTCTTAGTAGGAAAAAAGCAGGACGGGTGTGAACCATGCCACAGGGACAGCACATGGCTACGGCCACAGCTGCTCACTGGGACAGATGCACAGGGCTGAGAGCCCAAAACTTGGCGTTCAAAGGCTCTTCCCAGAGCAAACCAAGAAGTCTCAATATACAAGGCCCTGAGGCTTAGTAAAACCCAGGCCCCATGCCTTGGGACTTCTTGGCAAAGTCAGAGGAGCACTGAAGGGATCACAAAGATGCCTGTAACAGGAATCCACAGCCAGTGGGAAACTAGTATATGAAGCTGTAGGCAATGGCCAGGAACTCTTGAAGTGACAAAAGCTCTCTTGGAGCAAGATCAGGGTTGAAGGGCTTGTCTTGATTGTTGCTGTGCTCCAGCAGTCTCCCAAGAGGCACATTAGCTCTTGGGGAACTGTTACTGCTGGAACAAACCCAAGCAGTCTTGCGGCTGCCACTGGGACAGTGAGGACAGCTGTGTCTGGGTCCTGGGCAAGCCCAGAAACAAAGACACCAACACCTCTGCCTTCCTTCATAGCTCTGTAGCCCTGAGCATCTGGGTGTCTGTTGCACATCACCAGATGGCTGTGTTCACACCCAAGCTCTCCATTTTACCTGATACCTCTATCCAGCAAGGCCTGACTCAGAGGCAAAAAGAAAAGATCCTCCTCCAGGGCAGACTCTTGGTTATGAAACCAGAGTCAAACTCTGGAGGGTTCCTACAGGACATGACTCAAGTACAGGGCTTACCGTTTCCTGAGATGGGAGGCAGCTTGGTGTTTCTGGCTTGTGGAGCTGGGCTCACCCATGAGCAGGAATCCTTAACTGTCTTGAGTTTCTCTTTCTTGAGCTGTTCAAGTCGTTGCATCGTCGTCATGTGTTTCCTTAGCTGCAGGCTGACTGCCGAATTACCAGATGAGACCGTTGAGTCCACAACAGGAGCATTGTCATCCAACGCCGTCAGATCTCCCAGACTTCCCCCACTGTGCATGTTCATTTCTACTCCACTGTCATTGTTGTTGGTGCTGCCAAGGGGTGACGGTTCACTGCTGCACGACGACTGGCCACCAGGACTGGACTGACACATCTTGGGGAAGGAAAAGAGAAGGCATTGGGCAGGTGGAAACATGGATGGAAAGAAACCAGGAACCCCAAATCCTCAGCAGGCTCTACATGTTTGACTCTATCCCAGGCTCTCCTCTCTCTTGTTAACCTTCCCTGCTGCAGGGCTTCAGCTCTACCAGAGGACAGGGGCACATTCTCTGGGGGAGGAGGGCAAGGCAGCACCCCACAGCTGGAAAAAACTATGGTGGGGGGTTCAACCGGATGATGGTGAGAAACCAAATGCTGTTCCTCCAAAAGATTAAGGACAGATGCTTCTCGAAGAAAAGCAGGACATTACCTGGTTGTGCAAGGTATGTTGCAGCAAGCACTGGCTTATCTAACATAGGATCAAGGCCTAAGTATTTCAGACACAACATATTTCTGTCTTTAAAATACTCTAACATATAATTAGGTTAGCTGACAAACTTCCCAGCCAGATAAAAACCTGGTTCACTGTTTGCAAACTCCCACTTGCAGATAAGGCAGATAAGCAGCATAAATATTTATTTTATTTACATCAGGAATTGCATTTCACATTGAGGAGTTTATTTGTAGCAGACACTAAATGGTCTGAACTTGCTCTGAGGTAGCTGTTGCTGCTACCAGACAGGATGCCTGGATGCCTGGCTTCTCTGCTCGAGGCTCAGGCTCCAGCAAAAAGTGGGAGTGCTGAAAAGGCAGCATACTTTGCCTCAGGCCAGGGTGGGAGTGCGGGGTGATGCCCTGTTTCACTTTGCTCGTAGCAGCCCTCATAGGCAGGGCTCACTGCCTCTGATGGCCTCATTGCCCTTCAATCAGGATGACAGACACTGTAATCCCAGGATTAGATGGCAAATTGTGATGCTGGGAGAAAGGCAGCAAAGGGAATCCTCGGGCACTGGGCACCGTGTCCTCCCCATTTCTGCACTCAAGCAAATATCCCCTGTCCCTCCCCATCGCTCCGCAGCTGGAGGCAGGAGGTCTGCAGGAGACCAGGCTTTTTACAGCTATTTTAATACAAAGGATTTCTTTGCTCACCTTAGTACCGACTGTCCTTAGGAAGGTAGAGTAAGGAAGGGTAAGCGGGAATAAAGAACAGGTTGTTAGGACAAAGGCAGCATTAACAGAAAGGACCATGTTAGTAAAAGGAGGAAGAGGGGAGTGCAGAATACAACACAAATTTCCAACATCTTCCCCTCTCCCATACTCTGTCTTCCCTGCTTTCCCTCTTCGAGGGCCCAGATAAAAACCCTTAGGAGAACTTCCCACCTGTCTCCATGGGTTTTGAATGAGACCCAAAGATGGGTCAAAATAAGACAAAGGGTCTTGGAGATATGGGAACCAGTGAAGCATCTCACCCCTCCCACCACCCTGACCTTAACCAGGAAGCAGGAGTTGGACGTGGGCCCATCAAGTCAGATGCAGCCCCATTAAACGTGCATGAGCGAAGTAGGCAGCACTGGATGGGGAGAGCAGAAAGTAACATCCGACCCATGGCCCTGCCACCAGTGAGATGGCTTGGCTGCGACCCTGGGAGTTCAGAGCCCTAGAAAAACAACCCCACACCTTCGGAAGAAACAGGGTGGGGAACCGTGGTTGTGTCCATGTTTTCACTGAAAAAAAATCCAAAACACACAGAGGAAGAGCATTGGAGAGAGGTCATTCTGTCCAGTGGTTCTCACACTCAGTTTCTGTAACCCAATACAGAGCCTCATCATGGTATAACTGTTCCTTTAGTCAATTAAAGACATTTTAGATGTGAAAATACTCAACTCCTTCCTAAGCAAAACATGCTGCTCATTAGTAATTTGTCCAACAACACATCCCTTAACCTTTTTCATAAAATCTTTGTAGCTCCAGGGCATGTTGTTTCATAGGAATAACAACATTTTAGCCTGAATTTAATTCAAGAAAATATATATATATTGGAGCTCAGTCCTTTCAGCTCCAGTGAGAACCCTGGGGACAATGTGAACACTCTCCTTTGCAGGTGAAGGTCTTTCTAATGTATCCAGCCCATACCCTGCCCGACTCTGAGCTGGTGCAGCAGACCAGAACTTTGGGTATGAAGGGTGAAGAGAAACATCAAAAGGCAAAAGTTACCCGCGTGTTGCAATGCTCCATCTCCTCCACCAGCAGTGGTGTGCTGAGGAGCAGGTGGGCTCCCTACATGGGGTGGAAGAGGCTTGAATGTGTTTGAACCCATCACCATACACACCTTGTTAGCATCATCAACCATGATACTGCCTACTGTGGAGCTGCTGTAATGGCCAGAAGGCTGATGAATGGTCTTTGCTTCAGCTGGTGGCCACTCATAGGGCTGCACAATATGATCAGGGTTGACTGTAAGCCCATACTCTGTGGGCCACAGCATTGCTTGCATGTTTACTCCTGGTTTCACTCCCCTGCCCTATGGTCCAACTACAATTTTCTGTGGCAGCTGGGAGTCAAGTATTGAACTCATATACTCCTCCTGAGCAATCTGCTCTAGTCAATCGTGATTGAACAAGAAGGCTGGACTAGACAATCTCAAGAGATCCCTGCCAATCTCAGTGATTCTGTACTTCTGTGTATAGTGGGCAGGGCTGAGGAATTGAACTTGCTTTAAGATACCCAACAAAAAAAACCACCAGCTACTTTTATCCCCACTGGCTTCATCATACGGCCCGAAACAGAGTTGGGCCAGCAAACCCGCTGTGCAGCAGCAGCAGCCTGGTAAGAATAACAGTAAAGGGTGCAGGGAGGAGGAGAAGAGGGACTGCTTAAGCCAGGACCATCAATCTGTGCCCTACGGTCATTGCTCAATTTAAATTGGTGAGGTAGGTAAAGCTTATATGACCACAACACTCTGAGTTTTACCCACTTTCCCAGCACAGGGAGGCCAAGCTCAGCACGGGGCATCACATGGTGCCCATGACTACGAGGGTGGGAATTTTTGATGCCGGGTAGGAAGGTGCAAAATGCACTGGACTGTGTCTTGACCTGCAGTTTCATCTTTGGACTTGAACTCTAGGGTGTTGGCAGGTGAAGGGAAACTGCCTGGAGAGGTAAATGGCATGCAAATGCTTCACACCCCCATTGCGTCGGAGCAATTAGGGGCCGCGTCATTACTGCCAAGAGCAACTGCTCTTACCACAGAATTCTCCGTTTTTATAGTTTTGACTTGTAAGCAATCCTCCATGCTCCTTGTGGTGCTGTTGGCCTCGGGGCTCTCCTCTGAAATCTTGCTGCTCTGCTTGGCGCTTGCCTCATTGTCCCCATTTTCCTTGAGTGGAGGTGGCCTCGGGTGAACATCGTTGCGCTGTTTCTTCGTGACATGGGCATCAGGCCCGTGCACAGTCTTGACATGTTTCCTGAGGGAACTAGGGTCTGTGTACCGCTTCGTGCAGCCAGGGATTTTACAGACGTAGGGTTTCTGTTAATACAAGCAAATCTTGGGTTATATTTAGAACAAGCCCAAATATTCCAGGTACAGTGTATGGGCCAAGAAAATACAATGAGCATAGCAGCTGGCAGCAGCAAAATGTGGAGCATCTGCTCCACAGGATTCTGTAAGACTGAGATCTCTAAGATGTGATATATGGGCTGCTGCTGATCCACACAGACCTGGCCAGTCATTTGATGTTGGCTAAAGTCCTTGTTTTCAGTTTCTGGATTAAAAGACAGCTAAGAATTCATGACATACCTTCCTAATACTACTTTCCCATGTACGTATTTGCTCGGGTGGCCACAGGAATGTTTCCTGATTACAGATGGGAGGGAGGTGATGTAGGGGACTGGCCATCATAACATGTTCTCCCTGCTAAGGTGGGGTCTATACCAAGAAATGTCTGAGACCTTCTGGCTGGTGGAATTCCAGTGAAACCAAGCCAGACTGGATTCACCCTACCCAATCTATCATACCACTCCAGCACCTGTCACCTTGAAATCTGTTGTTGTGCAAAACAAACCACAGGCATGCAATGTTTTTTTCAGATGATAGCACTCCAGTCCTGAATTCATGAATCATTGATTGCCACAGGAAAACAAGGCTGAAGCCACACTTCTGAAAACCGAAGTCAGCAAACAGATACTTTTCTTCTTTCAACTTTTTTTTTTTTTATTGAGTTTCCAATTCCAAAGTGTATTAGCGCTGCAGTTGTTTGAGCTGGTGCTGCTGCGCTGGAAGCTCTGAATTCATCACAAGTTCCTCTTTCAGCCTCACAGCTACTCTAACTATTTTTCTGCCAACACACTAGGATAGATCCATGAAAAAAAAGATAGATGTTGTTTGAAGGCTACCCAAAATGACCATTCCTATTCTTTTTTTTTTATCTGGTTTGTAATTTTGTCCAGAAGCTTAAGTGAAAAAGGCGTATATATTCTTTGCAGAAAGCCAGCATCATGAAAAATACTGAAAGTCTGGTTTTTATTCAAAAGCATGCTTCCTGACTGATCTTGGCACATCACTTGAACAAACTAAATCTTCATAACACCCCACTAAGGTAAATATTTAATATATTTTAAAGCTAGGTAAACAAAAGCACAGGAAGTAAAATAGTCTGTTTATAAATCTTATGAACCTTTTTGACGAGGCATTATAGAAATACTATTTTTGCTATTAAAACCTACTCTGAAGAACAGAACCCTTACCATGCATGCTAAAAACTCTACATAAAAGAGTTCAAGGATTTTTCATAAAGATCCTTTAGGCCCAATAAATCTCATTTTTCAGGTATTAATAATTAGGGTAACACGATCACTGTGGCTTGGACAGAAGACACTCCACCTAATGGGCTACGACCATGCTCTTCATCAGGCCATACCCCCTGCAACTGAAATGAGCACAGCTGCTGTTTTGTGGGCAAGCCATCATATACCCCCTGGGTTATTGAGATTCTGACATCTAATGCAGTGTATGCCCTACTGAAGTCAACAATTCAGATATCTCAGATGCCTCCCTCCTACTCCCATACACACACAGCATGATACTCCTTAGGGTGGGAGAGCTGGAGAACTCCCTAGGCACTCAGCAGAACTGAATTTCTGTATTTCACCCTTGTTTAGCTTGGAGAAAATGTCACCCCAAGCCTCTGGCTGGTCATGAACTCATGCCACTCTTTTTCGTATGCACTGGAGAAGTGGTCATGGGATGAAATTCCTTTTCCCAGGAGTAACTTTGAAGGTATCCCCTGAAGGGATTCAAATAGTCATTGAAAGTTTAAAATTATATAGTGCATGTGACATTTCAACAATTGAACAAAAGCCAGTGTGGTATTACATCCCCAGCTGTGAATTTCAGCATGTTTGGACCATACACCTATGTCCTGTCACACATTGATAGAGACAAATACAGGGAATCTGAAACTTCCCCCTTAGAGGAGACATGGATAACCAACTCTGAAACTGTGGTGTATTCTAAGTAAAGGCTGAAAGCAGAGGAAAATATTTAGTAGGTAGCTAAGAACCACAATAGATTTACCAATGGGTAATGGGAGATATTCACAGCCACAAACTCCCACTCTGCATCCACGTGGTTTTGTGAGCCAAGGTCTCAATGCAGTTTGCTAACCCATTGGTCATGGCCACAGGTCACTGCAGGACCCTCACCTGGGCCTGTTGCTCAATTCAATGAGCTTTGCCATAAGGAATATCATCTGTTGCAAAGGATCATGTCATAAGTTCCTCAAAAAGAAGCTGTCAAATATATGGCCCAGAGAGCCCTCATTTGCAGCCTACTGATCACTCACACACGTCTTGGGGCATGCCTGTGTTTCATCAAGGAGGGCTGAACAGCAGTTCAGGAGTAAGCATGATCGCAAAGTGTAAGATCATGCAGTGCCACATAGTTCCTGTGGTAAGGCTCAGCTGCTCTGGTACAAATCCTCCACCGGAGGCTACGCTGTTTCTGCACCTGGGGAGGCTTTTGCATCTTCCAGGGGAAACAACAGCAAAGGATAAAATCCCTATCTGAGTCTTTAATTTGTGTTGTTGGATGCAGCCTGTACCAAGTGTCAACATATCAGGGTCCACCACAGACAAGGAGTTGGATGCTCCTGCCCTACAGCCTCACCTTCTTGCACAATGGGAACCCAAAGGAGCAGACCTTCAAGTGTGTCCAAGCTCTGCTCAGACGAAGCGAGGAGTCATCCCAGATCCAGTGCAGCTCCTGATCTGGATCACTTGGGAAACTGAACCCATCAAAGAAATGACATTTAATTATACAGCCAAAGCCAAAATTCCACATGTAGGAACATGGGCCACCATCTGGCCCAACAGAAGGGAAACTCTGGCCTGCCTAGGAAGGATCCTGGAAAAGCTCTAGGGGTTCCAGCTCAAGTGATATACACCCAAAAAGAGGCTCACATACTGCTCCAGTATGGACAGACTGGGCAGAGCGAGTCTGCATCCAGCACTGAAAGTTGTACCAGCAGTCTTGATCCATCCACATGAGAATCCTTAGGGATGGAAGAGAGATGCAAAATTGATTTATGGTCAGGAAAAAACACTGCAGTAATGGGAATATTCAGTGGCTTGATTGACTTCTTTAGCTTATGAGAAATAAGATGGAGAGTGACTTAACACTGTAGTGTTATGAGGTGGAAATAGCAACGAGAGGGACATTGGATCCAGCACTGGAGGAAGGCAGAGAAAGCATCCAGGGCTGGAAAACAAGCAATTTCTAATACCTGAAATGTGAGATTAAATCACAGCTGCCTACCTTTTAGGTAAAAAAGCTTTAACAGAGCAAACTTTTTTTAGTTAAACATCAGTTACTGGCAATGCAGGTTGCTGAGCAGACAAGAGGTTGCATGTCCTGTTGGTCCCTCCTGGCCTCAAGGTCTGTGTAGCCTTAAACTGACCCCAAACTACCCAGTGCCAGTGTGAATATGGGTTAATTTTAACCTGTGCTCTGCTGGGGAAGTGGCTCACTACTGAAGGACAATCCTGATGTCTGGATTCATACCCAAACCAACTCAAATAACACTGAGACCCAGGACGTTCATCGGGTTCATCTCAGCATCGCACAGCATCCTAGACGTTGAGTACTTATTCTGACTCCAACAGAATCTCTGAAACCTACAGAGCTTTGGTTATCACTAACTAATATTATGCCAGAGATAGAAATACTCCCAACAAGCCTTTTGTAGACACAGCATCTCTTTAAAAAGCTGTCATCTGTGGCAATTGTGTTCCATTCTCCAATAGTCTATATTTAACTGTTGCAAATTAGGCTACAGACTGAATACTTCATGGCTGCAAACACTATTAGAACTTTGGAGTGTTGTTTTTCTTCCCCTGTCAGCTAATTAGTGGTAATATAAATTTCAATCGTCGGCCGTGGTTGATTGCAACAGACCATCACATGCGTTACAATAAAGGCAATTTCCTCTGCTCCCCAACTACTAATAGTGGGTCTTAATTAGCCAAGGTTAACAAAGCATTGCATTGTGCTCTATCATTGTACATCAAACGATGGAGGGAGTATTATTTCCAGAGTGTCAGGATCCAGGGTAGCTGTTATACTACTGCAAGTCTGCTCAACAGTAATATTAAACACCACATGCACAACTGTACAATCCTATTTGTGCTATTAAAATTTATAAATTTGGAAAATGCTTGCTTTAATTTCCAAAGCCGATTAAAAAGTTTGCATACTTTAACATCTGTTTATGATTTCAAACATGGCTTTCATAAATATGAAGCTAATGTGGTCTGGCTCTCCAGCAAAATAAATCCCATTAAAAAATAAGAAAAACCTCTCATTACAGTAGGTTTCTTTTTACACGAGTCCAGTGTGTAAAATGTATGTTTATTGTCAGCAAAATTAAAAAAAAATGCCCTCCATTGAGCTGTGGTGAGCCCAGGCTTACCTCATTGGAATGCGTCCGGTTCTGGTGCTTGGCTCTGTCCGAGGCATTGGAAAAGGCTTTATTGCAGCCTTCGTGTTCACAGACATAGGGTTTTTCTCCAGTGTGGGACCTCAGGTGTGTCTTTAAGTTCTCCAGGCGGGAATAGGCTTTGGAGCAGCCCTCAAACTAAAATAATAAAAAAAAAAACCCACAAGAAGAGTGATTAATTAACCAGAAAAATTTGATTTTCCCCCTGCCTAAACCCTTCTCATCTGTTTCTCATTCTTTCTTTTTTCCTTCCCTTTAAAGGGCTTGTGTTTTAGGGAACAACATCCACTTTGTTGGGAGAATTCACTTCCCCAGGCAGGCCGAGAGTTTCAGCAGTGTCATACTTAAGGTGCTGCTCGTTGTTGGGTACCCACCTGACATTTCAACAAAAGACTCTTTTTTTCCAGCAGGGTTGGAACATGCCTTTACTCCTCCCAGGGCTCCCTTAGCCCCTCCTGCCATCCCTCTGCAGGTAACACACTCAGCAGTGGAGGCCCTCTCCTCCCCACCCAGAGAACTGATGGCTTCTTGACAGTTTGACCAGCCTTGCAACTTCACTAGCACCAGCGCTGGAGAGGCCAGCCAATCCTCTAACACACAAGAAGAAATCTAGCAAGCTTTGAAGTTTCCCAAATTACATCTTGGGTCTACTCTTGGAGGATGCTGTGGTCAGGTCATCTAACATTACCACTTTAAAAAACAAGGCTCTCAGTCTTGAAGACAGATGGATATTTGGATGACAAAACAGGCCAGGAACCTTCCTTCTGGAAGGAAACCAGCTGCCCACACAACAAGAAGCAGCAGCTTGGGGGACACGGCGAGGCTTCAAGCGATGCAACCTCTACTCTGGCTGGGCTGGAGGCTTCTCCCTTCACCTGCCCTGGCTGCAGTATGGGAGGATTTCACCCCAAACCAAGGAACCTGTCTTAAATGCTCTTTGACAAAACAAGTGAACAAGTGGGAACTTAGAAACACTGGAAGAAGTTTTAAGAAATGCAAGGCTCCCTTCCAAATTCTAGCTAAATGCTGCACTCGCTGTTCAGCTGGTAGCTTTGAAAACCCATGCTGCACTTCCTATGCAAGCACTTTAAAACACACTAAATTTCAACACACAACCCCTCTTTTTTTTTTTTGTTTTTGTTTTTGTTTTTGTTTTTGTAACGTATGCAAGCCACAAGGAGTTGTATTTCAGCAGGTCACTTAAATGTGTCTGCAAGTTCTGACCAGATGTGAAAAGACTTCACGTTGCTATGCTTGAGTCTCGGGCAGTGAAGAAACTACTGTCATAGTGGGACAGGTCATGCCACAGCTGGATTTCCCTGTGGGCAGCTGAGTGGCCTTACGTGTCCAGAGATCTGGTCCATTTGGGCAAGGGCCAAAGGCAGCCCCATGCAACAGCAATGGTACCTGCACCCTTGTGCTGCATGGGCAAGGGACCCGCCTGCACTGCTAAGGAGGGAGGCTAATGTGCAGCCCATGAAACCCATAAAGCACATAGGCACAGGCTGATCCCATATAATTTTGTTGTGCTGGAAAAGAGGTAGGGGTTACTTGAGCTTCCATTTAAGGTCTAGTGCAGGGATGGTGGGTGTAAGGCAAACTTGCTCTGCTCTCTTGATATATCCAGATCACTTCAAGGACAGGAGAATCCTGCAAGAGCTGATTCCTTCCACCACTTTGTCAGGGTGGGATGGATCCAGTTCCCCTTCCTCAGATGACTTTCATTAGCCCATTAGGCCCACAGAACATGCCGCAGCTCTGAGGTAGCACAGAATATCCCTTTCTTCTCTTGCCCTGTACAAACAGCGCTTTACCACTTGAGTCGCTTACAGTTATTGAAATACATAATTCCATTTGCTGGAAAACAAAGGGAACTCAGCACGAGGCAACTCATGTGTCCCTCCTGGTTTTGCTGGATACTGACACAAAAATGTAGTTATTAAGAGCAAAAGTACTGAGGCCACATTTTCAAATAAGAGCTTCTTAGCAAAGCAGCCTGTGCATGTTCAAAGCTGTTGTTCCCACTCTTACGTGTGGATTTGATTATGTCAGTGGGAGTTCTGTCTGTCATCTGTTGAAATAATCCTTGACCAAATCCCAGGCTGCAATGGGGCTCATCTGTAGCTTTATGTACACCACAAACTTCTTGTCTGAAACAAATGGTGCTTTGAAAAATCACTGTCAGACTTGGATAAGGAATGCTATGCCACAGAAGGGCACCGTCTGCAGAGCTGCCATGTATCCCAGGCAATTGGAAACCGGTGGTACTCCAGTTTGGGGAGAGTTGTTGCAACATATCACACACAGACTGTAGTTCTCCAGGAGGCAGAGGATGACCTGAGATTTGAACACACAGCCTTGCCATTGCTCCAGTGTGACACAACTGAGGCTTGAAAGAGGCAGGATTGTGCAGTGGTGCCTTTTTCTGCTCCATTACAGCACCGAAGAGGATGCAGTTCCTGCTGCTTTTTGTCTTCTGAGTCGCTCTACCTGCAAGGGCAGGGCTAGACTTTTCCTCACTGCTCACTGTCTAGCACACCAATGATCAATATTCCTTGATACTTTTAAGGAAGGTTGGTAAAGCACTAGAACCGGGCAAAGTGCTTTAAAAGATTAAAACAAAGGACATGGCCCTGTGCCCTGGGGAGCTTATGCTCTAAATTAAATGAACACAGGGTTGGAAGATTGATAAAGGAGTCATGCAGCAAGCAAATCATACATATCCTAATATTTGTAAGCAGGAGCTGGGGCAGAGCCAGGAAGGGAGAGAGCTGGAAGTCACTAATGCAGCAGAAGAGGAGGAAGATACAGGAGGAGAGCTCAGGCATCTATGGAGCGGAAAGAAAGACTCATCCCTGAGACTCTAGGGAGAGGAATGGTGTAATGCTGACAGCTGAGGAGGTATGAAAAACTGGCAAGGGGAGAAGGCAGAGAGTAGAGGATATCAAAGACAGGGATGGATCTTTGGGAGGAAAAAGGGCTGAAGCATATGTGGAAAGAGAGGGTGAACACTTCCCCTCTACCAGTTGGCCACAGCCACAGCTCACTTCGCTATTGCATCACCCATCGAGCATCCCTGGCTGCCACACATCAGCCAGTGGTGCAGTGAGAGAATCCACATGTGAGGGCAGATACGTGCTTTAGTATCTCAAGGTTGAGAGGGAGGTGAGTCCAGCTCTGCCATGTGCTAGACAAGCCTGTACTGACAGGGCTGAGATATGAAATAGCACCCCATGATCCATGGTCTTCCTCAGGCAGTGTTTAACACTAGGCACAGTGCTGCTTGCGTGCACAAGGTCTGGGAACCGAGCTCCTCTTGGGGTTTAAGCTCCCAGGGGCCACACCTCTGGATTAAGAGAGCAGAGGCAGGAGGTGCTGGCCTAGCCCCCCAGGCTGGAAGGAGGCTTGCATGCACACTCGGGTATGTAGGTGAGGGAAACTTGCAGCCCCAGCACCAGTACTGGGTGGTGCTAAGTTAGACACGACCAGGGTTAGGTGGTTCCCCACAGTGTAGGGTTACTGGATTTCCTTCTTGGATATAAGCAACAAAATTGGCTGGTTTCTACCTTAAGTGACTTGTTCTGAGTCACTCTGGATCTCTGTGGTAGAGCTAAAACCATTTTCCCCAAGGAAATGCAGTTCTGCCCACTAACACCTCAACCACCCTCCGTGACCATTTGCCCTGTCCCCAGGGCGTAACCTGCAAGTAGCTGCAAGCCAGACACAAAGAGCTGGACTGGCCCTGAGCTGGGTGCCAGCAGGTACCCTGGGAGAGCCCTGCTTGAAGCCATGCGTGTGTCTGCATGCACATTTGTGTGACCACCAAAGTCCAGCGTCCCACTTGCCAAGCTGAGATGCACCATGTGTCCCTGCCAGCTCACCGTGCACTTGTGTGGCTTCTCTCCGGTGTGCCTTCGCATGTGCACCACTAACATGTACTGAGCCTTGAAGGGCTTCTGCTCCCGTGTACAGTCCTGCCAGCGGCAGACAAACTCCTTCTTCTCCCCATGGATGTGATCGTTGTTGATGTGCTGGTAGGAGAGAAGGAAGAAGCAGGTCACTCCTAGAAGAGCTGATGCCAGCGAAACACGCACGGTGCTCCAAAAGTCAGCCGTTCACTCCCCAGTGCTTGTGGTCAGGCATTGCACCTGGGTCCCAGGTGCACAGATAACACCAGGGACACAGGAGGCAGCTCTGAGGTCTGCTGTGTCCTGCAGGAGAAGGCGCACAGCACCCAGAACACCAGGCGCTGGGTCCAAAGCAGCTATAAATGGGAGGTTTGCAAAAGCAATGGGGACCCATGGTGCCAGGGAGAGAGGAGACCCCTCAGTGCCTCTTGGGCTGCCTGGTGCCACTGCTGGGGAGGATGACAAAATCATTTTTGTCTCTGCTGAACCCTCCTGTGCTGCATTTACACAGCTGGGTCCTTTTCCTGGGGCGCTGCTGTAGGATGGGGGAGAGGAGGAGACAAGCCTCAGCTGGACTTGATCTTAAAGGGCTATTTTTACTTACATGATTCTATGTTTCTAAGCCTGCTTGTGCACCAGCCCTTGTAGAGGCCCTAAGACATCCACCTGCTGTCCAGCACTGCGGCTGGCAGGAAATGACAGCATCTGCGAGCTATGCACCAAGGAAAGCTCCACCGCCTCAATTACTGCTAATTACTCGGGTCCCTGAAATCCTGTGCTGGGGTGTTGACAAGCCAGACCCAAAACGGGGCCTTCATCCACCCCGGGAGGAAGATGAGGGTCACTTTTTCCCAGCCCAGGGCAGATGAAGCCCTGCTGAAAATAAACAGAGCTGGAGACCAGCCTGTCGGCAGTGCTGTTCCTGTGGTGGCTGTGTCTCCTTGAATGGGGTCTTTCTGCCAAAAATAATGCCTGTCCTTGCTCCTGTGTTTTCAGCAGACATTCACTGACAGGAAATCCTAAAATAAACCACTCTGGCTTTGGGTTTTGGTTTTTTTGTGCTGAGATTTTTTCCAGCCCAGCCTTCGTCCCCCCAGCCAAGGCCAGGCACACCATGTTGTGGCTCGGTATGAGACTTTCTTGGGGTGGTGAGGCAGCATGAGGACACAAAAACATATTAAAACAGAATCACCGACCTTCACAGTCCCAGCTGAATCCATCCCCAGCGTTTTGTGTGCCATGGCCCTATCCTGGGGACAGGCACCTGCTGCTCGGAGCACCAGGTCTGCCCAGGGGCAAGAGGGGGTGTGTGGCACTCAGCTGGTCCTTTAGGTGCCATGGCTAAACACTGAGAGCCCAGGCTGCATGCTGGGAGGGTCAGGCGAGGCTGGGTTGGGGGGAGGCTTTCTATGGGTTTGGAGTCCAGCCGCCTATGGTTCTGGTTTGATAACATGGCAGTGGTGTGTGATTTCAGCCACAGATGGTGGACATCTCTGGTGAGGTCCCCGGGAGACCCATGGGCATGCTTAACCACGTCCAGACCAGATTGGGAAGATACATCTCCTGGCTCTGTTTGCGTGGGAGTCTGACTTGCAACCAAGACTATGCATGGCAGTGCTAGCAGCGGCGGAGTGTATGGGCTTGCCTGTTTGGTCCTGCTTAGGCCAGAGGAAGACACATTTACGGGAGGGGGGCTGTAGTCCCCCTTCAGGCTTATTAACTCACTGTCTGGGCAATATCTGCTTCCCATCACATGGTGAAGGAGCAGTTGCACAACTCGCCACACTTCAGCTACAGCTCCATAGCCCCTATCAAACTCCCACCTAGCCAGAGGCTTTACCTGGGCTTCTCTCAAATAGACTGTGGCCTTCAAGGCTGGGAGCAGCAGCGGTGCTTGCAAAAATGAGCCCTTACTTCTCACATGCATGTCTCCCACAAGCATATTACCCACTGTGTATGGAGAATGGACCCTGCATACCCAGGTACTTTGCTCTGCACACAAACTAGAGTTTTTCCACGCACGATGGGATGCCACCTTCTCAAAAGTTGGCCCACAACATCTGTATTTCATTTGCATGTATATTTTGGGCAGCCCAAATCCACAACCCCATGTTTCTAGTAATCACAGTACAGAAGGCTTCTGTTTTTATAACCTTCCAAGTTTAGGAAAATTTTGGACATTCTGTCAAATATTTTTCTTTGGGTTTTCTCTGGAAATAAATTGTGCTGAGCTTCCTGGATCAGCCCTGCACTTTGCTCTGGGCAGAGTTAAAGAGTCTTTCTTATGTCTGAGAGGGAAATGCACAAATACTGCTGGACAAATGTGAGCCCAGCCCATCTGATGGGGCTGCTGTGGTTTAACCCCAGAAAAGCAACGCCCCATGGCATGTAGTGTGCAACCCATTAAGCAACTTATCACTCATTTGGCCCTGAAAAGCACTTCCAAATCTGCCTGTACTCAAGGACATGTTGCCCTGAACCAGTGACTTCTGGCAGAGGCAGGCAGGTGCTAACCTTAGATGGAAGAAGAGTACAGGCCAAAAATTATCATTTAGTGTGTGTTCCCTCTGTGCTAAGGTAACGTTTCTATGCAGAGCTTAGGGAAACGGAGACTGACGCCTACTTGGTGGCGTCTAAACACAACTAAAATGAAGATATATAAAAAAGGGTGAGAGCAGACACAAGCCCTCAGGAAGAGGGCTACATGTGAGTCACACATTGGTGGCCCCTGGCAGGCCTGGAACCTGGCTGAGGCAAGCAGCAAAAGACTGAAGGGAAAGGAGAAGATAGCAGGGCCTGTCGCAAAATTGCTCAATCCAACATTTTGCTGCAAGCAGAAGGGTTGCTGTGGCTGGTGAATTCCCAGCATCTCTGGGATGACTTCAAATGAATGGGGCTCATACCACAGACCCGAAGTGAGGACTGGAAGGGTGCTGGGCTGGGGGTAAGATGAGGCTCAGACACAGATCACATCTGATTTCACAGGCTCTCGCTCTGAGTTTAAGAGATTTTTTGACCAGAGAAGCCAAAGGAAACCAAGTGGTGGATTCCCAGGTGAAGCAAAGCACACAAAAGGTTCTTGGAATTAATTAGAACTGAAAATCTGATTAATGACTTGGTTTGGGGATCCTTCAGAGAGCAGTTTTGACACTGGTTGGGGGATATCACTGTGATTACGGAAGCCCTATTTCCCAGTTTTTAAAAAATCAACCCACTTTCTTTATTTCGGGCTCTGACGATGACACTGGAGCATGTCTAAACTCTGGAAGTGCTCTATTTTTGTGGGAGGGATGAGCTGAGCAAGTCAACAGTTCCTAAGTGTTATGGCCCCACAGCTCATGTAACAGCAGCATAAAAGGTTATCACGGCCTGGGTGAGGACTGAGGACAGCATGGACAGTCCCTGACCCATAGCTGGTGTAGGTGCATGGAGAGGCTCAGTGAATACAGCCAGCAAAGATGAAAGGGCTCAGTCCCCTTCCCCATTTTCTGATCAGGTCCTCTGCACAGAGTCTTCTGTCATCGGGTCATGCACAAGGGAGACAGAAACTTTAGCCTCAGCAGCTGAGAAGAGAGCAACATCAAATAATCTATGAGAGGCTTCTTGCAGCTAAACTCCTTGGGGAGCAGCGACCTGCTTTGGCAGTGTTTACACACCGTATCTCTGATTTGCACCTTTAGTAGCTCCCAGAGTGAGCTCTGGCTGTACAGCAGCTCGTGATAAAAAATGAGGACAAGTGCACAGAAACCCAAATTTATCGCTGGGGTTTCCTCCCAACCATTACTCACATGGACAAGCTGCTCTTGAGTGTCATATTCCTTTGTGCACCCTTCCCAGTGACAGTTCGTCTCATAAATAACCTCAGGCTCCTGTTTACATTCATCCTTATCTAGATCTTCTTTCAGGTCTGTCAGATGCTCCTGCAACACAACAGTGCATTGTATAAGGTGAACTTCTTTCATCTGAATTCCTCCGTCACTCATAGATTACGGGGCAGGTATCAACTGATCACAAAACCATGCTCGTTGTGGTGACACAACATCCTTGATTACTGTGAAATAATGAATTGCAGGGTTTTGGTAGAAATGGATCAGAGTTAATGACAGGACATGAAACACCCCGAAGCTGTAGTCACAGTGATGCCTGGCTCCAGCCAGGTCGTGGGCAGTCCCAGGAAAAGCTGGAGAAAGGAAAAGGCTGGTTTTTGACCTTTGGTTGTGTTCTTTGCTGGAGCAAAACTGACCTGGGGGAGTGGGGAAATATGAGCATGAAGAAACCACAGAGCAGTCAGAGCCTAGCAGTTACTGTACCCACCTGACACGGGTTGGGGAGGGGGGGGTCTGTTTTCTGCATCTTTCAGTAGATAAGAAAATTATACCTAACATTTACCCAAAGATTTATGCCTGCAGGGTGCTCCACAGGGACAAAGTGGTGAGCCCTCAAAGCACTCCTCTGAGATAGGGAAATTTGGGAAGCTTGAGCAAGAACCAGTGATGAGTGGGTTGCAAAGCAGAGCTCCAGGGGCTCTGGACTCATAAATGAGTTACTTTAATGCTGGGCATGCTGTGAGCTCTCTCCTTAACTTCTGTCTAGCCAGCTCCTCAGTGCTAAATGAAGCACAGAAAATTTTTGTTATGGCTACTATGAGGATTAAAGCATCAGCACCTAAACAATGCAACATAATTAGTACCATTTAGAAGTAAGGACAACTGTCGGCTCTGCACGTGTCAGACACTTGCACAAGGCAATCATCAGCCAATATTGGCTTGGGAATTTAGCAGTACAAACCCCTGCAGGTTGTGACCCCCTTCATTCCCTTTCCTGACCATTCTACTACTGCCCAGCACCAAGTGTCCCGCCTCCAGGGCAGCTGTAGGCAGGAGCATCTGGGCTGACTGACCACATCAGACGCTGTTCCTCATGATTTAATGCTTCAACTGGGGCTAGTTGGCCCCATAAGTGTGTAGACACAGTCAGACCCATCCTGCAGTCTTTGACCTGCCCAAACAGACCTATCTGGCTGCCGTCTCCTTCCCCACCAAGACATTCCCAATGCCTACTGAGGGGCTGCAATGATTAATGACTTAATGGCATTGTAGAGCTTGGAAAGTGAGACGCTCTGTATGAAAGTTCAACAATTTTCATTAACTAGCTCATGACATACGTGCCAGCTGTGACTTTTCAATTCAGAAGTTTAGATATGGAGAGGAAGAGATTTGTTTTAATTAGCTCTTAATTTAAAGAAAAAAAAATAATTGTAAGGTGGCTCTTGGGACAGGAAGCTGTAGTAATTTACAGAAAGACTTCTGGAGATTCAAACTATGTCAAAACCCACAGCAACAGTCTGAGAAAGTTCAAACAGCAGCTTCTTTTTCCTGCATTTCCTATTTGGGTAAGCTGTGAACATTATTTCTGTTGAAACATTTCTCTCCATGCAAAGTGTGGTCTTGGAAAAGTGGAATTTTCTACTAAAAATCTTACTTTGCCAAAATTTTTACGTTGTCTGTTGGAAAAATGGAGTTGAAGCCATTGTAATTTGTTGAAGAAGATTGACTTGTTTTACTTCTGGCTAGTTCAACATTAATCTGAATCTTACTGGAGCTATTGTGGTAATCGTAAGAGCACAGTTAACTCAGGTCCCTCGTGCCTGGTGCTCCTCTGTGTCCCACAAATCTTCTCTGCATTGCATTTTTTATATTACAAGCCATCATGGGAGATACTGTCTGGCCAAGGATTTTAAACACCCAAACCACAACTCACATGAGGCATTTCCAGTACAGAATTTCCAAAACAAAACACACACATGCTTTTTTTTTTTTTTTTGATGGATGAACTTCATACTCTGCAAAAAAATGTATCAGTCAATAATTAACTGACTGTAACTCGACTTTTCAGCACAGTCTCCTGCAGAACAGGAATCCCCAAATTTAACAAGTTGCTGTCAGTTAGACCAGCTCAAGAAGGGACACCCACTATGCTCAGTCTTTGAACCTGTTCTCCTTGCCAAGAAAGGGCTGCCTCTTACAAAGTACTTTCCAGTAATTTCCCAGTCAATACTGAAATGTTGCAAGATGTGAAGCCTACATTTCCCTTGGGGTATTACTTCACAGATCTCATCATTAGGAACTATTAGACGATCAGCATTCATTTTCCTTCTCTTAATTTCACCTTGCTATTCTAATCAAACCTCCTTGCACCACTTTAACTTACTCCCTGCCTTCTTTCAGTGCTTATTTCACATAAGACCCAGTGGATGAAACTCTGGGGCAGGGCTGCAGGGCTGAGCCAGGCTGATGCTACCTAAGCACTCCCTGTGGCTGGGCACACACCTCTTCACGTTGGAGCAGAGAATGGACGATGACAGCCATTGAGCAAGCAGCTGTCTGTCCCACAGCTCCTCTGCTACAGATGCTTTAAGAAAGCACTTGATGGCTTTCAAATCTTTTGTCAGTTGCTGCAAGAAATAAACACATGGCCCTATTAGCCTGGGTGGTGGCCAGATTGTTTTTTTGGGGCATGTGCTTTTGCAGCAGCATGTAGATGCACTCCTAAACCTAAAGCTCCAGAGAGGTGCCTCTTTGCCCTAATTGTGCTGACTACAGCATGTTTATCTTTCCCTGATATGCTATCTTCATCAATTTTACCAGCCCCCTGATGACTGCACACGTTGCTGTCCCCATGCATCATGCTGAGACCTGCTCCTGAACCAGGGCAGAAGGAGAAATTTGTCATCAACTCTTCCCTTCGCTTGACAATAACACGGCCTAATATTTCATGAAAATGAAGTGCCCAGAGCACTCCTGATAGTTTACAGTTGTGATAAAGGACGGTCAGATGGATACTGTCAGCCATTAAACAGTTTGCAATCACAGAGCTCTGGAAAGAAAGCAAAGGCCTTTGGGTCCTTCCTGGTGTCAAATGTTGTGTCACCAGTGTAAAGGATGTTTCTAGGAACAATTCCTTGTTGAATCAAGAAGTCGTCCGTTTTTTGCAAGCTTGCTACCTACATTCAAGATTCCCTCATAATCTATGTTTGCTCTGAGACACTAATGCTGCTTGCTTTGGAGCACAGAAAACCAGGCATAATTTTTAAATTATCATGCTTGAAATACTCCCTCCCTCCTTTTTTTCTATCCAAGCACAGCAACTGCAAGCTGAGTCCCAAGCACCCACTGAATGCCTCACTCAGTCACTGCAGCTCTGCCCTGTACCTTGCTGGGCTTCATGCTCCAAGAGACACCAGCCTGCCTGGCAGACTTTGATGCCTTGCTCCTCGCTGCAGCAAAAGGTGCCAAGAGTATCATTCCCAAAGACAACAAGACCCAGCAGCTCGCTGCCTCGGCCCCACAACACGTCTCGTACCAGGAAGGTTACCTGTGTGGTTGGGGACGCTGGAGGCAAACCCTCAACTTCAGTCTTGACTTTGCTGCGCTTGTTAATTACTGGATTGACTGTGCTGCTCACGGCCGACTCGCTGCTCTGCTTGCTCTAGGAAAGAAAACCAGGCAAGAGACAGCACAGGGTTTGCGATGAGGGACAGACCGCAGCCCACCTCCTCATTAAAAATTAACTTAAAAATCAGTCAGCGTTGAACTTCAGAAGTGGCCAGGGACAACCAGGTTTGGTTTTCACATGGAAGATAGTCCGTGTGGGTTTGTGCAAGAGGGAAGAGCCAAGGGCAGCATCAGCTTCTGCAGGCTCACCAGTGAGCTTGGCCTTGGCATTGGTGCTCCATTTCAGAGCGATCTAGTCCCTGTCAAAGCCATCAAAACCTTATGCAACACCCCACCCCCACCCCCCTCCCCCAAGCCACAATTTTATTTCTCAATGGGATGAAACAATTTGTTGAGAAAATGAATTCCTGGGGGGAGTGGGTGGCTCTGGTTACGTGCGAGGGCTCTGGTGTGTTGGGTGCATGAAAGGCTATGTGTATATTTTGCTAAGCTCTTAAAAAATGAGAACAACTTCAGGAGAAAAAAACATCCCATTGTATGTGCATAAAATGGGAACATCAACATTTTAAATACGCTCTTGCTAATTGCTCAAGATTGGTCCTGCAAGTTATTAAACAGAGGCATAACTCCTGCCAGCCACATTATTCTGGTAGCCAGTTTGTAAGAAGAAAACAAAACCAATCAATCAAATAACCTTCAATAACAAACAGAGTTTGCAGTGCAGCAGCCATGAGAAGTCCTAAAACAATAAACCAGTCTGAAAAGTTCAGTATGATACAACTAAACCAACAATTGGAAATGGGTGTGAAATGAGGTGAAATAAGTCTCTGGGGAGAAAAGCAATTGCAATTTAAACTTCCAAAGAATGAAAATGGGAAGGAAAAATTATTAAAAGCGTGCTAGATGTATTCACTAACCCTGTGCATGTGGTGGGCTTGCACACACATGGATGTGCCTGTGTGAACTCACAGGTATTTGCAAGGACACATTTGAGGCATGGGATTTCATACACATAGCATTCCTAGTTTTCAAAATCTGGCCCCTAGTTTTGCAGACCTTAACAGGAAAAATCAACAGCAGGGATACCCTGAGAGAGAAGCTACTGAAAAGGAAGGAACAATAAGTAAAATGTCTAGAGGTCCTCAGTAGGATGCACTTATTTGTTAAAGAGAAAAGGAATAAGGTGTTTTAAGACCACTGGCATGGTTCATGTCAATAAGAAAAAAGGAAGGAGGGATTGGTGAAGGAACTGATGAAGCTTGGTTCACAGTGAGCAGGCACTTACCTGGCAAAACTTTCCAGCATGTGCTGAATTCCCTCTACCTGAATAGCACATGACTCATGTTCAAGGAGGTTTGCTGCCTGAGATGACCCTGCATATCATGTTCAGTGCTTTGATGGATCAAGGCCTTTGGTTTCTGCATGGGTAGTATGTGTGTGCAAGGAAGGGAGATAGGTGCAAAATTTGGCTGTGACTAGACCAGAAACTCTTTGTCAGGAGGAAGAAAAAGCAATGTAAAGGGAGAGCATGAGCAAGTGGAGAGCAGATAAACTCCCACAAGCACCATGCAGGGCACCTCCCAACACATGGAGAACGTGCCTCCATTTCCCTGTGTGCCATGCACAGAGAGAGCCAGGATGGCCACCCCTACCTGGCTGGAGTCAGAGATGCAGTTGCTGTTGCTGCTGATCTGTGCCGGCGGTGGGTTGACGGAGATGACTGCCATGTGCTGCCGTGGGGGGAAGGTTGGGGATGGCTGGATCAGGGGAGGAGTGTGTCCAAAGGCTGAGCTCAGGCCTCTCTGCTGCGTCAGGATCTGCTGGTATGTCACAGGGTTGATGGGGTGGGGGAAGCTGAACGCTGGACTGCAGCAACAAGAGGAGGAAGAATGATGAGGAGTTATTTTAAACGGCATTTATCACATTAGCTAGTGACTGATTCAAGTTTGGCTTCCTGAAGACTCCAGGAGACAGCCCGCATTGTCCCAGCTAGATGCCTTCAATGCCATGAAAAGCCTGACAGCCTGCTTTACTTCAAAGACAGGATTTGTCTCGTGTGTGCCTCAGTGAACTTGTGAAGCATTTCGACCCATGTATCTGACTGTAATTTCTTTGCTTCCTATGTTTCAAAACAGCCAAAGCCCTTGGCAGGGAGTGCACAAGAGCATGGGACTTGGACACATCTGGCTTTGGAGCCCCCAAGGCTCCCAGGCTTCCTGCAGACTCACACCTTGGGGTTTTGCTGCCCTGGATATAAAAAAACAGCATCACCTGGCCCACCTGGCCCAGGTCACAGTGGGGATGAATAACTATTCATTTAACACAGTCCAGAACCATGCAGTTTACTCTGCATTTGGGTGAGGGGGATGCTGGCTCAGGGGACTGCTGAAGAATGTCACCTTTCATATGTAGGTCACTGGTTCATCTCCAATCTGGGTCAGCAGTGACCAGACACACCACCAGCTCCAGGCTGCTTGGGCGCTAACTGGGGGCAACGGGTCTGAACCAGGATGCAGCAGTTGCCAGCATACAAAGCTCTGCTTTTGGAAGGAAGGGGTTCGCTCCCAGGGGCGAGTCCCCTCGGCAGAGATGGAGACGCACAAGAAACGCTGTGCTCCCTGTACTCTAGGCGGGCGATGCACAAACCATAGACTCTCAGCCCCAAAATCAATTATTTGCCACCTTTAAGAGATGGCCATCCTGAACCCTTACCCTCATGGTATTTTGATCACATCACTAAAACTGCCCGTGCTGTGAGTGCTCAGCAAACAGGGCCATAATTAGCAGCACGCTTCATTTCCAATTTTGCTTTTAGAGAAAATACTTATTGCTGGTGACCATACAGCTAGAATTTCTGTTCCAAACCAGTTAATGACAGCTTGACCAAAAGAATAAAGGGCAAAAATCACTACAGTGTAAAAGAGCTCTGGGAGGTAAATACGCACTGCAGCAAATGAGGTGTGATGTCAGGCTGCTGCACAGCTTTGTTACGATACAGCAAAGTCCAAAAATGACTTTCAGAACTGCTACTGGGATCTGGATCTGAGTGGGTTATAAAGGATTTAATTGCTGCCACTAAGACATTGTTAAAACAATAACAAAAAAATCTTTTCACCCCAAATAGCTGACAGTTATCCTGTTATATACGTAACCCAGTTTACAATTCTTGACCTTTAAGATGCACCTTTAGAACACCGAGAAGTTTCGAATTCTATATTATTACTTGATTATTCCCTTGGAGTCCAACAACTGTCCGATGGGTCAGACTCAGCACTCTACAGTTATTCCCTTGGAGTCCAACAACCGTCCGATGGGTCAGACTCAGCACTCTACAGTTTGTTGAAAATACCAGATGCTACCCTGAAAAGCTTAAAATCTGAGTGGAAGAAGAGATGCTACAGGTATGCCCAGTTAACAACAACAGGTGAAAAGACTAGAAAAATATGATTACCAAAAAATCAGTTGCAATTTGTTTAAATCAGTGTTCTGTTTGATTTAAATTCAGTTTCTGAAGGATGGTGCTGGATAAAGTAACTTACAAAATTAATGCTACAGTTACTAATGGCAATATCTCTGTTTTCCCCTACAAGTTTTAGGAGTACATGATCTTTATAAAAGCTTGCTTTGCAACATCAGTATTAATTAGAGCTAACATTTTTAACAGTTAAGTAATAAAAGGAGTAATAACATTGTGAAACCTGGGTGAAGCAATCACGGCAGGAATTGACAACAGTGAGCTGCCTAATGTAAGTGGTTTTTAATTAAGATTTGAACAAAACTTTACTCAAGGGCTTAGATTTGTTTTAAATATGTTTTTAGCATTAGACTCTTCAATCTGCAGAGGCAATATATTTTTTTTAAAGATTGTGGGCCAATAATATGGACGATACTTTGAGGCAATCTCCTAAAACTGAGGGTTTCTTAACCAGTCCAACTGCTCACAATGAACGTTTTGTTAGATGAACTTATTCCCTGTTTCTGCTTGCAGGAAGGCATGATCATAGTGTAATTACTGGAAACCTGGTAACCAATAATCCCAATCCAGCAACTCCCCCCTGCCCCATATGGCACAAAGGACCCTTCCACATGCAAAACCAGGTGGGGGCTTTGATTTAATACACTACACAGCCCCAGTGCACAAAAGCAGAAGTTGCAAGGAAGGGGGGGGTTTCCCTTGCTGAAAGATCACCCCTCCTTTCGGAGGGATGCTTATGCAGCTGCACAGAGCCAGTCCCAGAGCTTTACCTGATTGTCCCAGCAGATAAATGGCCGTAGGAGCCACTTGCTGCTGAACTGCTTCTGGAGTTGTTGATATACGCCACAAGAGAGTTTGGGGAGGTCCTGATCATTGTCTGGAGATCAATGCTGGCGTCGGACAGCGGGGAGATGGACAGGGCTCGTTTTCGGCTTAATCTCGGAGTCACCCGTGGGCTCGAAAACCGGGACACTGTAGGAAAGAGAACCTTTGTCAGACAAAACCAGCGGGCTGCTGCCTTCCTGCAGGGTGGCAGGAGGTGCTGAGACCTGCTGCACTTGTGACTGCTGTGGGATGTTCAGGAGCCAGGAGCAGCGCAGGGACCAGCTCCACTTCGACGTGAGGCTTCCTCTCCCCTGGGCGCTGAACAACAGGGGTCAGGCAGCACCGTGAATGTCCGCTTGCTTCGCCCTCCTTGGGGGATAAACAGAAGCCTGTCCATCACCCCCTTTCATCAGCACTAAATTAACTTAAAATTAAAAAGGAAAAGGCCCTGCAAGGTTTCCATGAGTGCAGCCGTCCCTTTGACTCGGTGGCAGCAGCAGCAGCGGGCCAGAAGAGCCGCACGTCAGAGCCGGGGCAACCCTTGGAAATGGCGTGTGCACTTGTGTGCGGAGGGAACGGAAACCAAACAAGCGCGAGCACAATGCTGGCCATCCAATTAATGAAGGAGGCGAGGCTCCAGGAGCTCCAAAAGTAAATTAAGAGTTTTAAGAAAACCAATTTGGCAGCTCAGGCACAAAGTTCAAGCTCTCCCCCTCCGAGGGGACCTGCCAGTGCCTGGACCCTATTAGCAATTGTCAATCATTCAGGCATGAAGTCATTTCCAATGCTGCCAGTCCCGTTTGTGGATCTGCAATACATGGCGAGTTACTACTGTATGAATTTGGCCTCTCCCAGCGTTTCAGCACTGCTAACTGGAACGACTGACTTCATCCGGAGGAAACTCTGCCCAGGCCTGACCCACCTGCAAATCTCTGGGGTGGCATGGACAGGATCTGGGGATGGGCCGTATCACAATGTTTACCAATACCAGGGTACCAGATGCAAAGCCTGACCAACCCCTAGCCCTGTGTGGCATGGCTTATTCCTCCAAAGCAATGAGAACAGTGTTAAGGTCACCTGTTTTTTTTTTTTTTAAAAAGATTTCTAAGGGTAAAATGTGCCACTCAGGCATAAGGTCTTGCTGGTAACCCCCACCATCCACCCAGGGATGCAGGAAGGCTCAGCTGCTCCAGCTCCTTCCCTTGATGAGCGCAGCACTGTATTACTACCCGGCTTTTCCCGCAGCTGTCTCCCCAGAAAGCTTCCTGTGGGTATATCCTATTAAACACTGTGAATAAAACAGTAACTTGCCCAGACAGGCAATATGAGCTATTTTCCCCTAGTTGGCTGGAGGGATGGATTTAGGTTGTATATCACCAAATACAAGCCTGGCACTTTCCAAAAGCATAAACTTTCTGTCCTGACGACAGTGCTGGTATGTGAGAAGGTGAATGGGATGTACAAGGAGGTAAAATATATCCTGCCAGCATGACCAAATAGTTCCTTGATTTGTGTTGGCTCACAGAAGTTTATGTCAACATTTCCTTGAGACCAGTGGCTGGGTTGCAGTCTACCAGTCTCCACATGACTCACCAGTGTACCTAAGTGGCTCTGTCATTACCATGTCTGGGTGCTGTGTAATCGATGGGGTTTAGTACCACTCTCCCCTTATTTACCCACGATGTCCGCTGTTGCACAAGATAAATGACTTGCCCAAGGTCCCACTCTAAGTCCAAGGCTAAGTTGATACTTGAACCAAGCACTCCTGTGACTTCTGTCCTACACCTAAGAAGCTTCAAGAGTTGCTAGCTGCAATGCTTTTGCTGAAATACTGACAACACTGGGAATTTCTCCTAAAAATCAGATTGTTGCATATATGCTGAACACCTTCTTGGGGTATTTTGTAAACTACATTTTGCAACCTTACAGAGCAGGGAGATGCTAGAAAACATGATTCAAGGATCAGGTATGAAACAGAAAGAGCAGGCAGTGGTCTATAAAAATCACCTCCTGAGCGTTAAAGCTGTCCTGTGATTTGGAGGGACTGGGCTCAAACTTTCCTAACACTTGTGGCTGGCAGACTCCAGCCCCATTGTGCCGTGTTGAGCAGCACTTCCCCTGGGAGCTGGAAAAGGAGCAGTCACTTTGTAGAGGCACCGTGGATGCAAAACCAAAGTGAGCAAATGAACTCCCCTCAGCAAAGGCTGGCCCTGCCTGAAGGCTGGAGTGGAGCATTCCCAAATTTAACATCTGGTTCATGAAATCTGGGCCCTGCCAGAGCTCTGGACTAAGCAACATGAGGCTTGCTTTGCTCTAGATCATAATGGTCAAAACTGCGCTCTGTCTGCAACACATAAATGTGTTAATGCAATTGATCTGAACTAATTAAACTTTTTCCTTTTCTAACCCGCCCCCCCCCTCCAGCCATAAAGCTCTTTGATTCAACACATGAGCCACAACCTGGAAAGACCTGGGTGTTGCTCTCAGTCCTCCCCAGCCTTACGTCCTTAAGCAAGCTGCTGCTTCTTTCTCTGTTTCCCAGTGTCATCTATTTAGATGAGCTCCTTTAGACAGGATTTGTGTTTATTCTGTATGTATGCACCAAATGCAATGGAGTTCCATCTCAGCTGAGTTGTCAGTGTTTCTGTCCTACAAATAATATGCATCTTTCCAGATATAGATATTGTTTTCTGCATTTGCATTCCCACAGTCTCCTCCTTCTCTAACAGAAGGAAGCAGGCCAGATTTGACAGTCATATTTATCTCTGTTACTCCCACACCTCAAGGGAGATCTGTTTATTAATGTGCCACTTCCCTTGATAAATTACTAAATAGAAAGAAAAGCCTTGTACTCATTTCTCGCCGTTGCTTCCCATGATTTATATCCACAGTGCTGGTTCAGCCATTGGTTGCCATTAATTTGCAGAGGGAAGAAGCCCTGATGTCCAACAGAACCCTGGGTTTTAGCAGTGCAACCAACACAGCCACCCCTCCCCGCTGCATACAGGTACGTCATTTTTCCCCCACGTAAAACTCTGCTGGAAGCTGTCAGATCTGCAAGCTGACCTGGGAATTCTCCAGCCCAAACCCAGTAATATGCATTGCGTTAGTGTCCACTCTAATTTAGATCATGTGAGCACCGTGGGCTATCTGAAATGTTTGGTAGCAGATCCAGTAAGTTGGGCTCGTGCTGTACACAAAAGCCTCTAAGGTCTTACAGGATTCCAGGGAAAGCTGTGACCTAAAATAGTGCTATGGATGAACAATTCCTCTCTTCTCAATGACAGCCTGCCCAAGATGCCCAGGAAGGGCAGCGTCTGGGAAACGAAAAGGAGTTTAACCACACGAGGAAGTGCTCACTAGTGCATTTAGGAAGAGGGAATCTTTTCAAAATTATTATTCAAAAGCAGATTAGCAACACTGGGATAGTTCTTACTAATAAAATCAGACTAATCTCCTGATCTGAGGTCACTGAGCATGAACATTAAGTGATACCAGGTAGCAGCAAAGATGAGTATTAGTGTAGCTGTACACATAGGCAAGGTCTTTGATTCGGGCTGACTGACAGCCACTTGAATATGTAAGCAAAATCCTCTGTTGCCTGAGGTCCAGTGATGCTTCAAAGGAAAAGCCACATGCAACTTCTTCAGCAGTGACTGTGCCCAGAGAAGTAAATGAAGGTGGGATCCATTTTTCAGACACAGAGATGGAGAGCCTCGGGAGGATTTATCATGGCATTCCCTCTCTTGTCTCCCCTTCAAAAATGCTGACTTATCAAAATGAACAGTGTTAGTTTCAAGACTTTTTTGATGTTTGGAAAATATGTTGCAGGAAGTTTCTAAACTGTCAGAGTACCCCCTTCAACACTCTTGAAAGAAAAAAAATCTCGTATTTTTCTATTGTTGCTTTGAAAGATATTTTGTTCAGAAACCGAAAACCATCACAGGTTAAAACAAATTTTAAAATGTCACACATTGAAATAAAAGTAGGAAATTATTCTAAAATTAATTGCACTCATCTACCAGTGTTCCAGTTTTTAAAATTAATCTCACTATGCCTCTCTACCTCAGATGGAGACCTTTTTTATCTTCAGCTTCTTTCCCTTGAATACTACTGAGAGATGGGAAAAGTCTGTCTCACTCAGGTCCAGAAAGAAGTGATGGGCCAAAGCAAAACAAGAAACAAGACAATCCCATGAGATACTCTATCATTGCTTCCTCTGGTGTTTGATAATATTTCCAGCTGAGTACATTTACAGCCAGGATGGGTGGTGACTGTTCCTGTAACAATCCGCTCTACTACTTCTACCTCTCATCTTGAATGAATACCTTTTAAAGGCAGCGGATGCTCTCTATTGACTTCCATGGACTTTGGAATATGGAGCAAATACAAATTTAAAAGCTGACCTAGAGACACTCCTGTCTGAGATACCTCATCTTTACTTTGAAGCTAGTTTTTTCTCACTTGGAAAACATGCTGTGTTTATGCACTCATATTTTGGACATACTAACAGCTTGGTTTTTATTCATTCAATGTATATTAAACAAATTAGCTCTGAATGAAAGAAACCTGATTTTCTTTTTGTTTTTCAAAAGCAAGAGATACCTTCTTAGAATTCAAAACTGTTTCAGATTTCAAGCAAAACAAAAATATTAAGCCAAAAGACTGTCCTCTTCCCTCTCAGAGTGAGGAGGAGATTAAACTAGAGATGTGAACTGGTAAACAGAAGGGTGCAGTAAAGGCTGAGCCCAAAGCTCTGGGCATTAGGGATAGTGTTGTGGATGGCAGCTCATGAAGGTCTGAAGTAAACAAGAACTTTACTGTTGGCTTTTGCCCCCTGTTGCCTCTTCTTACAAAAAGTCAATTCCAGATACATTTTACAGTAGTTTAACTGGTGTGCACTGGCCTTTCCACACCGTTTCATACACAGATCCAGATACACTGACTGTCACAGGCTCAGCTCTACATGCTAGAGAATAAACATAACCCACATATTTTAAGAAACCTTTTAAAAGTGCCTGGAATAACTTTTCAGTAGAAAAAAACTTGGTTTACAGCAGTATTACCTTTGCCAAGCAAAAGTAAATGCCACAGCTCACAACTGAAAGCCATTTCTCTCCTGGGGAGGGATTAAATAGCCCATTTCTAAACTAGTGAATTCAAGGCTGTATTTTCAAGTGGCAGTGGCCACATCTGCCAAATGTCCCAGCCCAGTCCTCCAGCCAGCCTATGGCTGGGAGAAAAGTCCAGATTTCTTGGTAAAAAGGTACAGTTTCCTTGGAAGTTTCCTATGGTGTCTGCAAATTATCACATCCATGAGTTGCTCAGAAACTGGGATTTTCTTCCCAAATTTAAATTTATCCACAATGGGCCAGAAATGAGCCAAATAGTCAGCTTTTACACATGTGGCAGCTTGTGGTCTGACTCCCGCCGCTGTTCCCAGTGCTGCCGTGCCAAAAGGCAGGATCAGACCCTGGCTCATGTGGGAGGCGGGAGCAGAGGTTCCTGCTCCGACCACTCGATGTGGCTGTGGCCATCAGAAGGACATTACAAGAGATAGTTTTCCTGGAGGGAGACTTCAGACCTTGTATCACACTAGAAATAGTGGCAGCGAAGCCCTCTCGAACGGAAATGCCAGGCACTCAGTGGGAGCTCCTTCGGGGCTCCTTCAAGGCAAGGAAATCTCAGGCATCCCTTTACGGACAAGCATGTTGCTGTGATCTTGACTGCAGAGGAACATCGGGGGAATTGCTTCTGAACAGCTGAGCCCGTAAGGCACGTGGGCTGCAGATGGCCCACCACCCCCTCCTCACTGAAACAACGGCCAGAGCCACTGCTTCCCCTGCATCCCCTGGCCAAGCCCTGGGATAAATACAGCATTAACAACATGGTCCCTCTTCCTGGCCACTCACCAAGAAAACTTCACCCAAAACGTACAGAACTATCCCCTTCCTCCCATCACCAAATTAAATCCACGGGCAGCATAAAACCACAGGATGATCCCTTAATCAATACGCAGCAGCGATAAACTACAAATGCTCTTTGTATAACCAGTTCTTTATTTCCCTCTCCCCTTCTCCAGCGACAACACACCTCTTACTTAGACTGCAGCAGATGCTGGACATTTGTTCTGGCACCAGATGCTGTCCTGGGACCCTTCTTTCTTCCCTCCCTGGGCCGATCAGCTTTGCAGTTCAAGGAATACTAATGCTTCTCTCAAATCCTCACTGAAAGACAAGGCTGCATTCTTCTACTCCCAATCCACAAGGTAACTGTTTAGACGACCCAACTTGCATATGTAAATTGAATTCTTTAGAAACCAGAGTGCAGCAGGATTCCAGACAGAGTGCTTATGGGATGCTCTGGGACTTTTTCTCTCTTCTGCACATATTTTTCTGGGGAGGAAAACAGCATTGCTGGCTAGAAATGGGTGGGAAATCATTTCCCATTCTCTGAACCTTTTCTGAGATTTCAGCAAGTTTCCATTCTGTGCCGGGACAAAGAAAACAAACCAAAAGAAAAAAAGAACTTTCAGAGTTTTTAAGGAAGCAACTACAGGGCGCGCCGTCTGCCCAGAGTAGCCAACAGCTGGCTTGTTTGGGAAGTCATCTGCCATCCAGCATACCCAGCCTGCAAACCCTGAGCTGCTGGTCCCTCAAATCCCAGGCGAGGCACTTCTTTCCTAGGTCGCCATGAGGCTGGGCTATGTCCGTCCATCCTGATGGAGCAGTCGCTTCACATAAACCTGCTGGAGGAGAGTCCCGAGCTCACCTCTCAAGGCTCATGCCTGCTGACTGCAGTAACCGCTGAGCTGCGCTGCCAGCGCTGCTCCTTACCCTGATGGCTATTAAATCATTTACTTGAAGTAGAAAGGCTCCAACAACACTGACTGAAAGAGGCCAGTGAAGCTGAATCACTGTTTGATTTGGGGAAATAAAGTCCTGCTTGATGATTTGCCCATGTCACAGGCAACTGTGCCAGCTGCTGGTTTGTCGGCTATGCTGAGCTGAACAAAGCCTTTTCCCAGTTAAATTGCTGGTCATGAGTCAAAACATTTGTGATTGCCTTGCACCAGGCAGCAAGAAATAGAGCAGGGATCTCCCTCTAGCTCCAGAATTGGATGAAATGCCATAACAGCACTGCGCGGTCATCCCTGCTGTTGGTAACTGTACGGCTGCAGAGACCCATGCAGCCCTCCTGAGCTGAGTGACCACCTCTGTGCAGCACTGCTTGGATGTACGTTGAACTCAAGTTGTTTTCCCCATCCCCTGACTCAGCATGGACAACCCAATCACACTTTTAACATTGGGCAAACAGAAGTGATGGATTTAAAGATGACCTCTGCTTCCACCCTGGCCATGAGAGCCTTATTCTGAAAGATCTGGATCTTGTTCCTAGAGCTGCCACCGCTCTGCTCACTGATCATTTGATCTCCTTTCTCTTCAGGGTCTCCAGTGATGAAGTAGCTTTGTTTAGTACAGTAGTTTTAAGACCTTGTGGTGTACAGGGCTATAACAGTACAAACATCGAGTCAGTCTGGATATGCTCCTCTTGAGAGCAAATGGCACCTCCCAAGAGCTGAGGGTAATCACCAGAGCTCTTGTGATTAGGAAAAAAAAACCACGTTGGATGTACTAAACATGCTTAGAAAGTTGTAGTCATCTCCAGTTTCAAAAGACTGTGCTCTCCATCAGTCTTTTCTGCCCCAAGGATGCTCTTGTGCAACCACTCTGTCACCTGGAATAATCTACCATGTGACGCTCACTTCTAGAAGAGAAATGCAAGATTGTTTTGATCTGGTGAATAGATCCTGTAAATTAGTCTCAAAAGTGACCTACCAGCAATGTTGTGGCATTAGAAAGTGGTTAACTTCTGATTTGAAAGTGTAGGTTTTCCAGAAAATGTATTTAAGCCTGTAGTCAAACTCCACTCTTGGATTTAGAGTCCCTGTTTGGATGACAGAATGAAACAGGACAGCTAACTGAAGGGTAATTTAGTCTTCACTGGGACTGGCCTGAAGACCCCAGCAGTCTGGTACATAAAACTTCAATTTGGTCTGCTTTAGTGGTTAACTACTTTTAGCTGCACAGGGAAAACCCTGCTAAAAAGATGCAGTTTTGGGGCACCCTAGCTCAGCCACCATTTAAACACTCAGCAGAGCTGACAACACGGTTGGTACCAACAAGCTCCAGCCAACACCTATGTCCTGTTATTTTTCCTGACCCTAGACACCTGATGGGATGAGAAAACACTGACAAACATGGAGGCACTGAGAAATTCTCCAAGAAATGCAATTACAGCAACCAGAAGGGCCCAGCTATGTGCCTGTGGAAGAACTACCATACCGAGGCTCCCACGGACCTGCAGATATTTGGAGGTAACATGACACTGAATAGGCCAGTTTTAGTACATGCTTATTGGCTGCTTTTTCTTTTGCAGGTGCCTGCATTTTCAGCAAACTAATTCTTGTAAAGTTCATATGTTCTGGGGCTCTCTGAGAAGAAGGCGGCTGCCTGAATGACAGATGCTGTGAGGTGGTGACTCATTGGGGTTTTATGCATGCTACTGATATTCTTGTCTCAGAAAAACACCATAAGAGGATGCTTTGTTAAATTATCCTTCCAACTATTTACTTAGGCTCCGCCGATTTGAATTTTTGAAATAACTTTCTAAAAAGAGAGGGAGACTCTGGCTCCTCAGCCAGTCTTTCAGAGCCATCCATGTTAGTCTCCACCTTGAAAACGCACAATTCTTTCTTCTCTCCATCTGACAGAAAAACCCAAACACATAGACCAGAGACTGGCACTGGTCTGCTGCTCCTTTTCACATTCTTAAAAAGTAGGCTTCCAGTGTCTCATGTCACATCCTCATGTCGTTTGAAAGTGTTCATCTCACACAGGGCACGTGAAGGCCCAGAAAAGGCTTTTCAGTTATTCATCAATAAAGCTTTACTGAAAGATCAAAATAAATGCTTGGTGAGCCCTGGCTTTGCAGTGAATGATGGTTATGAGCTTGGCTGCATGAAACTGGGACCTTTGATAAGTGATTTACTTTAGAGTTGTTCTCAGGAGAAGGCAAACAGTGAGAAAGTTTTCTGCCAAGGGGAGTATCTCAGAGGACTTCAGATAAAGGCTGATCTTCAGCAAACGAGAGGACGAACATCCTGGTGTGCCGAGAGTCAGCCTGCACTAGCATGAAAGCAGTTGTGTTTGCTTCCCTTACTGGCTGTTTATCTGGCACATCAGTGAGGCACTGCTGGTCAGAGATGGACTAATAAGGAGGCAAGGAGGAAGGAGTCTCGTTCATGAGTCCAAGGAGAACTTGGCAGGGCTGGTTTGCACCCATCTGCTTTAACCACAGACATTAACCCTTTGGAGGGAAGACAGAGCAGTCTTACTGATCAGCTGTTTTGTAGCAGAGAAGCCCGGAATGAATTTTGGGTGTTAGAGGCAGGCTGTGCTCTCCCTTTCAGACTGGGATCCAGGTGCCCGATTAATCTAGGAATTGGCAGCAGAAAATGACTATTCAGGTAAAACTTCCACAGCAGCTGCAGAAGAGAAATTGTTTTTTCATTCAAAATATCTAGAAGCCCCCATCAGTGAACAGCCAGAACAGCTTTTATCATTCCAAACCAGTCACTTTACGAAGCAGCAAGACCGCAAAGTCTTTCATCTTAAAAGCTCAACAACAGAAACTTTGAAGCGGTAATGAAACGATGCAGATCTCCACTCCAAAAACTTATAATGGTCCACAGGCAAATCTGAAGGCAGCCCAGGAAACAGAAGCCGGAATCTGAAAGTCAAGCCGAGACTTCTCTTTCTTGCAGCAGAAATAATCTCCAAACTGCCCTTTGTAATATTTGTGCAACTCCAGTTCTTACAAGATGTGGCATAAAACGAAAGGAAAGAAATTTCTAACAGCTTTAAAAATCATTTGGACCTCAGATACACTTCCGGATAGACTTTACCCATCCCACCAGGGCAGCGGTCAGGCTGCAGGGGTGACTCAGCACCGCAGTGCCTAGTGTGATTTTATTTCTTCTTCATTTAGTCAGGAGCAAGAGCTTTCTGGGTTTATAATGTCTGACACTAGCATAAATACCACATTCCTGCATTTTTTTTTTCTCCCACAAAGTACTAACATATCCTCTCCACTGTGGCTCCCCGTTAACATATTTTTTCTCCTTGGGGATCTGAGAAGTTCCAACCAAGATGAGAGGTCCATCGTGCCGAGCATGGTTATGCATGGAAACGGCCAGCCTTTGCCCCAGTTACTAACCAGGCTGAACATGGGGTGGGATGGGGAGCCAGAGATGGAGCTTGCACCCAGGAACACTGCGGTCATCCATGACTAAAGCAGTGGGATGGCAGCAAAGCCCTGCCCACTGGACCAGCCTGTCTCCTACCCATGCAGCAGCCATGCCGTCCTCCCAAAGAGGCCACAATGCATGTATTTTAAATTATATATATTTCATACATATATATATGGAACAAGGTGACATTTTAAGCCAAAAATTAGAGTGCAGCACCTGTGGGTTTCGGCAGGGCAGAATGACCATGCATAACAACCTCCACTGGGAGGACAGCCCAGTCCATCTGCCCCCAAACTTCAACTGTGCCAGGGAGGACCCAGACCGCTACTCACCATCGACAGGGCTGAGGTAATCATGGAGGTGGGCTGTGCTGGCTGCTCCCCCGCTCTGCATCAGGAGGTCCCCGTAGGGGTTTGGGTGGCCGGCCATCAGCGTCATTTGGTGGTAGTAGTCGGCAGGGTTGGCTCCTGGTGGCGGTGGGGGAAGCCCGAAGAGACCTCGCTCCTTCAGGTGCTCGTGAGCCACTGCCGGAGCCACGGATGAGGAGGAAAACATGGGGAGAAGATTCCCACTGCAATGTTAGACCTCGGCACTGACGTTGGCGGCCCCGTCTCCACCCAGTGCCCCCCACCAGCCCCGGCTGCACGGCTCGGAGTAGGGCTCTCGTGACGTGTGCTTGGGCGTGCTTCTGCGGACAAAAGAAACTAAGCTGGGGCCTCTGCATTCCTCCATTTCCGCAAATTTATAAACAATCTCTCGTTCCCCCTTCTAATAATCCTCCCATTCGGACGCAGCCGGCACCCCGGGGAGGGGGGAGAGGGCCCAGCCCGCCAGCAGCAGTAACCCTGTCAGCATTAACATCTCTGCCTATTAGAAAGGAAAGACAAATGCAGCCCAGTTCCCGATAGCAGCGTGAGGAAATTAAAGCCAAGGTCTAATGCATAGAGCTAGGTTTAGTGTCTGGCAGCATAAAACCATTTTGGCTGCCAAAGCCAATTACGCTCACTTTCTCCCAGCTGTAATTTTTCAAACCTGCCTCCCCACCCGCTTGCCCCATTAACTTATTTACCACTGCCTTAAAAAAAAAAAAAAAAAGAAAAAAGAAAGAGTAAAAGGAAAAGCAAAGCAACCCAAAACACAATGCCTTTTTTTCACAGCAAACAATGAAATTGGCTTTGGAAGGAGAGGATGGGGCAGAGCACACGCACACCAGACATCAGACCTCTCTGCAGCGGGCAGCTGGGAGTTTGGATGACGTTTTGGGGGAGGGAAGAAGACGTATGCATTTCCCCATCACTCTAGTGATGGTTTTTTTAGCCATAGAAGATGGTTTTATGCTGCCAGGCACTAAACCAGGGGCCTTGTTGCTCTCTGGTGCTTTGCTTTGCGGCGGAGAAGGGCTGCTGGCCCCTGCAGCAGCTGGGAGGCCGAGAGATACTGGGGTTTGCCGGGCGTGCAGAGACCGGGTCCCCAAAGCCTGGCTGCTCCCTGGGCACTGAGCCACCCGTCTGCAGCTATGTAATGAAGCACTTCTGACGAAGTAAGACATGACTTGCACCTCCCCAAGTGAAAGCAGAGCCGCCATGCATTTTCCCCTTTCCCTGTTTGGCCATTTTTGTCCCCAGCTTTCGGCTACAGGGTCTGCTGGGGCTCAGCGAACACCACCACCTCTGCACGCACCCGGCGCCAGCTCCCCGTGCCAGCTCCCTGCATGTGCTCACCTTCCCCAGAAGCTGTTGCAGGGCAGCTCAGGAGGAAGGAGGAAGAAAATATGTCCCTTCTCCTTCACACAGGAGCCATCCTGCCCCAACACAAAGCCAACAGGGGATAACCCAGCTGGCATTGCCTCATCTCTGCAACGTCAGTCCCAGCCAGGCCAGGCAGCCAGAGCGACTGTGACCCTCACTGGGGGAAGCAGGACTCCCAGTAGAGACATAGGAGTGGGGAAGCTCATAAGAGAGCCGACAGCACTGCAGAAAGGAACGTACTTTAAGCAAAATATTTATAATATGATCCAGCAGTAATAGCTATTCTCACGCTCTGCTTTCTCAGTGCAATGATGCAAAACAAATGTGTAGTTAAAGGGAAGGGGGGTTGGGGGGAACCAAAAAGAAAAAGAGACAGCTCTCCCACTTCAGAGAGCAGCTGCAGAGCCTTTGCAGCTGTAAATCCCCAGGTTTTAGGGAATTTCAGTACTGGTGAGCTACAAAATTGCTGCAGTACCAGTAGCACAGCATCTTACCGTCAGCAGGGCTGAGGCCCCTGGCAGCAGAGATGACGGAGAGCGTGGGGCTGCCGTGGACAGAGCGGAGGTAGTGCTCCATGTGGGGTGCCACGTAGGGGTGCGGTGGGCTGAAGGGCGACTCGCCAGGCCCGGTGGGGTGTGGAGACAGGCGGATGAGGGAGATGTCAGAGATGACGGGGCTGCCACTCAGAGGAGGAGGCCTGGGAAGGAAACAGAGACACGCTGTCACTCCCAGCCACCCAGGGCGGGCACAGCCGCCTGCCACCCTTCTCCCTCCTGCCCCACCACCATCTTTGCCTGTGAGGAAGGAGTTCAAGCACATGGTGGGGAAAAAAACTCCTCTCTTGGCGTTCATGGAGTCTGAAGCCAGTGCAAGCTTCCTGCAGGCCCACACCCTCATTGCAGTAAATATGTATTTGTGCAAGGTGGCTCACCCCAGCTGGGCTGCTGTAAAAAGGGGCACGAGCTGCTTCAGGCAGTGCCTGCACACCATCTCCTGCACAGGGTGGTTTGCAGGCTCCTCACTGCCCCTGGGTATCCTGATGTTCAATGCTATGTGCAGACAGCGCCCTGGACAAGGCTGCCAGTCAAAGGATGCAAACGGCGCAAAGAGTACATGGATGATCAAGGCAAGCCGTGCTCTGCTCGGCCCAGCATGCATGGCTCAGCCAGTGCCAGCAGAGAAGCCCTCCCCGCCTGCGTCCATCACGGCTTGCACAAACCTCCTTGACAAGTCGGCGGTACGGTTCAGAGGGCAAAAGTTCACGAGAGGTTTTATTGCATGCTTTCTGGGGGCCACCTCTGTTAAATCCCTCAGATCTTCCTCAGGCCAAGTGCTACCTGAGAAAGAAATCAGGAACTGCTGAGGGATTCAGCAGGTAAGAAAAAAAAGAGTCGCAGACATGTTTCAACACTTGAGCCATTTTTGCAGGGTGAGCAAGGATGGAAGAGAAAGCGCACGGACATCTGCCAGACACGTCTCCTACTGCACCCTCCAGCCTCTTAAACAAACCACAGAGGGTGCAAGGAGGGGAGAAAAAGTTACACGCCCTGACCTGAGAAGCAGAAAATCTGAGCTAGACACCAAAAGAGGCAGAGCTGTCATTAGGCAAAACAAAAGAGCAAAATCTGTTTTGCATTAGTGCTCTCTGTACTCACAGACTGCTGGAAGAGGAACTGGTGTGGAGACGCAGGTCATGGCAGGGACGGCGTTCGTCCCTGGCTGGGTGCTTTGGCAAAGCTGAGGGAGATGGATGTGGACCCCATGAGGCTGTACCCCAGACACAGGAGGCCATAAGGATTCAGAGGTCAGGGATCTGGGACACGGGCTGAGCTAAGGGACAGTATTACAAAGGTCCTTCCCCAAGGATATCCAAATATGCCACTAGTGAGTGCATGTAAGATCTGTCTCTCCATACACAAACAACCACAATGCTCAGACATGCCACCTGCACCTCAGGATCTCAGTCCCACCCTGTCTTATCAACAGCTCAGGTGTATTTTAATTTATTTGTAATACTTGCATATCAACAAAACCACACAGAAATGTAATATAAGCTTTGCAGACTTATTCAGCAGTTTACGAGCACGTTTGTCTTTGTTTGATCTTCTGCATGTTTCTCTGTCTTTCTGATAAATTAGTAAACCTTGTGGCTTTTTGAACACTTTCTGCTGATGGGTAGTAAATTAAATGCCTTTTAAAATATTTATAGTTCAAAGTACTTTCCTGTAGCAATACACTCTGTGGCTGACTAGTGTGAAATACAAGGCAGTGAAAACCTATCAGATACAAAGGGCTTGCGGAGGTGTGCAGCCACCGACACACATGCGCTCGTTGGACCCAGACTGGGGTTTTGCTAGAGGAATACCCACCAGCACTGAGCCTGTTTTCTTTTACAGCACTGAAAAACAAACTTATGATGGCACGGCAACTTCAGACCTCATAACCTCCCCACCTGTGTTGCCATGGCCTTTTGCCACCAAAATTATGGGGTGACCAAAGTCCCTCTCCAAGTCACTCTGGGGTGCCTCTTGCCATGACGTCAGCCACGGCAGCAGCAGGCTCAGGAAAGCCGCACTCAAGGCCGCCGGGGCTGGTTTCTGTCGAGGCTGCTCATAAAGGTGGTCGAGCACGGAGCCGACCAATTTATTTCTACCGGGGAGGAGGGAGAAGTGAATCAAAGTCTCTGTTCCAGATTTAGTTTCAATTCATTTCTAATAATCTCCACCGCCTCATCTGGAAAAAATGAAACAGGATTAAAAAAAAATGATGTCATTAAGAAAACATCTGACTAATTTTTCTTCTGACGAAGACTTAATATAAGTGAGGGGGGATGTAAATTAAAAGCAGCCCCAATCTTCCCTGGGCCACAGAGCCTGCCTTAATACATAAGCCATGAAAGAAGTTTTCTTACATATACAATAAGTTCCCTCTTTCATCAGTACTCACAGCTTCTCCCAAAAGGGTTGTGAACTTCTTTGATGCAGTCTTGAAACTATGTATTACCAGGTTTATGAGCCTTTGGAGCCTCTGCTGATCAAACTGTGAGGCCGACATCTAGAACGTGTATAACAATATGAAGGGTTTGCTGTTAATTTTCTCCATGCTAAATTGGGCAGAAATGCTGGAGTCCCTCAGAACAGGAAAACTCCACCCTGGCCAAGAAGGTAACACTGGGAAAAAGATCAAGAATTCCCCCAAAATGCATGCAGCTGGAGGCCCGCGTGGTGTTTCAGTCTGAGGCTGGCCCTGCACATAAAGACTGCGCTGGGGAACAGGCTTCTCCTTATGGCTCTGCTTAAAGCCTCTCCTCACCACATCTCTCCATCCGTGGGCTAGGACGGCCATACTGCCATTCAGGTCTGTCTCCTTATGGCTCTCCCAAGCAGGGATCACCTCTCACCACTGTACCCCTACAATTCCAGCAAAGCATCATCCCACAGCACAGCACATCCCAAAATAACATGGCTTCCAGTAGCTCCTTACCAGCAACAGCTCACTTGGCCAGAAGGATCCTCTGCTCTTAACTCCCCAAAAGTTTGATTTTCCCCCTCTCCTTTTCTTCCATTTGCATCACTGGAGTTATTTCACACCTAATCCTGACTCCCATATTGTGACATCACATCAGCACTCTGCAAAAATACAGCGAGAGGCAGCCGCAGTCTCGCAGGTCTGCTCCTGGCGAAGAAGAACAATTAGCTGCTGCTTTTAATAGGCAGCAGCTTAAGTGGATGAGGGATGAAGCTGGGGGAGGAGGGGTAGCTCTGCCCCCCTGCCTAGCCCACCTCCTGGGCAAGTGAGGCTCCTTGTCCCCATGCCCCGGACCCACCAGCGGGACTGTCTCCAGCGTGGTGCAGGGAAGCAGCCGTGCAATGGAGCGCAGTGCCAGCACTGGCTTCCTCAGGGTGTCTGCATAGCTCCCTGAGCTCTGCTGTCTGCACGTCACTGCCAGCTCCTGCCCTGGATCCTGCGGATGGCACGAGGAACACACTCCGGGACTGGGGCAGAGCTCCCGGCTTTGCTGAAGCCAACGCTATAAAAATCTCGCTGTCTGCAGCAGGACAAGGGATTTCACCTGACCACATATATTTCTGAAGAAACCGGTATTCTGGTTTTCAAATAGGCTAAGGGAATTGGGTGTCCAAACGCCATTAAATTTAATGGGAGCCAGGGGCCTGTTTTCCCTGCGGCTCCAGCAAGAAGCCCAGGCTCTATAATTAATGCTCAGGACTTGTAGAGCAATTTGCATCTCTGACGAAGCATGCGAGCCTGGATTCATTTCCTCCCCCACCCAGGAGAGGCTCTCCCTTCCCTGCTCTCTAACAGAGGGAGAGACATTACCTGATCCCACCTAAGGGCTTGTGGTGATGCTGGGGCATGCACGCATGCTGCTGATGGCCTTTCGGAGTAGTGCTGTAGCGGTGCAGTGGACAACTCCCCTTGGTGAGCAGAAATCCTTGCGCTATTTACCTGGTGCCAGCTGCCTGTGGAGCAGGACAATGAGGCAGCAGGTACACACAGCAGCGGAGGAGCACAACCACCGCAAGGAGACCTGCCAGCATCCGAGACATGACACGCGCTGCTGGTGGGACACTAGGAGATTTTTGATGGTTTCCCAGGAGCTGGTCACTCCTCAACTGCCCTTCACCAGGGAAAAGAGATCTGCTTAACTTTCCTGCCACGTGGGTTTTGCTGAAAGGAGTGCCAGCTTGTCTGAAGCTCCACAGTCTCATCCCAAAGTCTGGGGAAAGGAGCTGGTAGCTTTTCTTTGGAAAGCAAGGCAAAAAAATTCAGCCTGCGGCTTTTAGTGTGGTGGACCAGCATGTCCCTGCATGTGCCCTGGGGCCTGGCAGGCGCTAGCCTCCCATACTGCTGCTCACAGGAGGTGGGTACGTGCTGTGCTTGGTGCATCACAGCTGGATGCAGCGCTGGGAAAGGAGCCTCATGCTCCCATGGCAGAGGAGAAGTGTCATATCTGAGGAGCTGGGCTGGGCTCCTGAGAAGGGAAACCCCTCAGCAACTGGCAAAACCAGTGCAGGCCACTGAGAACAGGGCCCTGGGGTGACTTTTTCTCACCCGACTCTTCTGCTGTGGTCTGTACCAGCAGTCCCCAAATCTTGCATGGTAGAGATGTAGCACCATCTCCCTGCTGCTACATGTGGGTCTGGAGCCTCTGCAAGGGGCAGCCAGCAATGAATGCAACAGTTAAAGAAGTTGCATATTTCTGAAATAGTCTCCATCAGTTAAACCCCAGAAAAATGGGGACAATTAACCAGCACTAATGTCCCATGACTAGTCTAAATTAATACTTACATGCCAAATATATTCATTCAGCAGAAAACAAAGGGCTGAATACTTTTCCATATGCTTAATGGAATATGGACACTTGCAGGCAATTGTTTTGCTGTACAATAAAAAAACTGTATAGCTGCCACATAGAGATGGAAGCTAGGAACAGAGCTGCTTGCCCATGGGGAGGGGTATCAGAGCCTGGTAGGGTTTTGCTATAAGCAAAAAGCTAACAATCCCATATAAACCTCACATAAAAATCCTTGCTTTTCTTTTGTCTTAAAACTTCCTGGCCTGGTTTTCACATGTCCTGTGCACCCAGAACACCACTCAATGTCTGCAGGAGATGGAGGAGAGCCATATGGATGCCCCAAAAATGGACTGTGCTCGTGGCAGACAGGTTACATATGGGATGCCAAAGCTGCATCCAGCAGGAAACCTAAAATGCCCCAGGATTCATGCTAAATAATTCAGTCTAAACAGCTCTCGCCAGCTCCTCAGCTTCACCTCTGTTTATTTCTGATTTAAAGTCCCTTACAACAGGAAGGGCGAGAGGTTGCGACACTTGTGCGGTACCCTCTGGATCAAACCCTGTGAGGTCCCTCAAAACAAGGTACCTTTCAGAGGTCAAACCTGGGCCATGACTATTGAATTCACATGGCATTTGATCATGCACAGAGATTTCCTCCCCTCCCACTTTTTTTGGCTCAGGGAGTGGAGGATGTGCTGGGAGGAGCAGCACGGAGTTGCCTGCAGCTGCCTCTACCCCCCAGCCACTGCCAGGGAGTGCGGGGCAGCCCGGTAATGAGGCAACGGGGAATCACACACACTCCCCAGCTCTCCCACCACTGCAACAAGTTGATAATTATCCAATAAAGTGACCTGATGCTCGAAAATAGGGCTATCAACTTGAATACGACAGCTTTTGTCTCCTGCCAGGAAGAGATCGGGATGGGGACACAAGAGACATCACCACTAACTCCCAGCCCTCCCCTGCCGAGACGTTCAGCACAAGTAATTTTATTTCTTTTTCCTGTACTCTCTCAGCTCTAGAATGAGCTTAATGATTAGCTTTTTGTTTTCATACTTACAAAGATGACTCTACAGAAAATCAGAGCTACCTTTGCTAGTACAGAAATTAATGCACTCACTTAGAAGAAGCTGTCATGGAGACTGTGAAGCTGGGCAAAAAATGCTACAACTCCTCTGCAGAAATTTAATGGGCATGTTTCGACCAGTTCCCATTTTCTCCTTTCCCCTCAAATATGGCTTTGAGGCATGGAAGGCATGAAAAAATAAAAAAGATATTTTTACAGCGAGGGCAAGTTCCCATTAGATGGGTTTATGGACGGAAGTGGTAAATTCAGTGCTGCTGCAAGACTTTACAACAAAGCTAGGTGTTTTTCTAAAAGATGGGCTCTAAGTGTTCTGCAAGGTTTGGAGGTTTTATAGTAGGGGAAAATAATTTCTCCTACTGTAGAAATTAAAGAGGGGATCCTATGGTTGCAGATGTCAGATGAGATAACTGCAGTAATTCTTTTTTGGGCCTGAACAGACACAAATCTCTGAATATTAAATCCCTTATTTGTGGATTTGTGGTTAGGGCGCTGCTTTGAGAAGGATTTAGGTAGACACTATGAAAAATCCCACTCTGCATCCATTGGCAATGGCAGTTGTCTAAATACCTTTAAAAATTGTGCCTTAAATCTAATCCTGTACTACTGAAGTCAAAAGAAACTCTGCCACTGATGGTAGGAGCAACAAAACCAGGTCTCCAATGGTCAGTTCCTTTGTTTTCCATCAACACCATGGAAACAATATCATAATCTAAGGCGGATACAATTTCTTAGTGCATTTTTTTCCCTATTCCCTAGAAAAACATATTCAAGACTTAATGTAACTTCTAGCATATCAAGTCGATTTAATATATTTGCTTCAGGTAAGAAAAAGGATTTTTTTTATTTCAAAAGTGGGAGGGAAAAAAAGATAAACATCTTTCATTTTTCCTTTCAAAAGACCATTCCATTTGAAAACTTACCTGACTTCAATCCTGAATCTAAAATATCTATAACTAAGAAGAACAAAAGATTTAATTCCAACATGAGTATTATTATTATCTATGAAATACAACATATTTTAGTTTAGAGCTTGAAACTTTTTTTTTCACCTAAATTGAACCAGAAGTTAACAATGTTCTTAAGCTCACAGGTTAAGCCTTAGCATCAGCCTTAGCTAGGGCAACATCTGGAGGGAGCAAAGCTGGGAGCGTGAGTACAGGAATCGATTCTCAAATTAGAAACTTTCCAAACTACAGATGATCTGTTATTGCATTTATGTGCTGCATTTACCACAATGCAGGTCTAGTTTTGGCTGACACTTCTAGGCACAGCTGCAACACAATAACAACAACAATATCAATATTTGCTTTTAAAATGGAAGAAAAATGCAAATTTTTAATAGGCAAGGTTGCCCTCCATTATACAACACATAAAGAAGCAAGACATCAAAGGTAGAAATTAGAGTTGATACAGGACCTTCAAACCCAAATCAAATTAGTGTCTTGAGGAGAGATCTTTGATTTAAGCTTAATAGTGGTGATTTTTTCTTGGGTTGTTTTATACTTAATCAGCCACACAGCCCACTGTGCAGACATATGTTCCCAAAGCACATCAAAGGAAGTAAACATTCTGTTTCAGATCCTAATATCCTTTTTTTATCCAATTATCTTACTTACATGATCTTTTAATTTAAGTTCTGAAAGCCCACCTTTTCACACAAGCCTTCCTTTAGGGATGGAGGTAGAAGGATGACCAGCTCAGTTCTTGTGAGATACCCGCCACAAAACCCCCACAATGAATAAATCAAAGCACAGCAGATGAGTCTCTAAGATAGTTTCTTGAGAGATTAATGATGAAAGCCTTCAGAGAAGAAGCATATTTTAAGAAGGAGAACTTCAAGGAAGGTAGCTGAGGGAGAAAGATGGAAGGAGAGTGAAAGAAAAGGCATGAAAGCAAGCATGGATAAAAGTGCAAGAGCCAATGACAGTAGTTCAGCGACAGACCGAAGGAGCGATGCAAACCTGGAGGCATGTGAACTTCAGGCTGAAACCACCAGGCATGTCAGCTTGATTCCAGTAGTCACAAAACTTGAGAGCTGGGGTATCAAAATGCTGCGGGTGCAGAGCGGGGCGGGGATGAGGGCTGGGCAGCGGCATGATGGGTGTGGGGGGAGCAAGCAAGGTGGGAACGGGTGGGATGGGGAACAAGATGGGGAGAGGTGTAGATACGGACCAGGTCCTGATGGCAGAGCTAAGCAGGAAGCTGAGGGAGATCTAAGAGTATTCAGCACTGGTGAGGGCATGTGGGAAATGGGTGTTGGAAAGAAGTGTCAGATGTGAACCAGCCGTTTCTGTGCATCTGATTGATTTCCCTTGGGACACATGTTGAGGATATTAGCACTTTCAAGTGAATACTTTGCTTGTAGCTGTGAAGACACTGGGCTTGAGAAAACAAATGGGAAGTGCATGTGTGCGGGGAGGAAATCTGAATTTTTGATCCCCGCCTAGCGTCTTCTGGCCATGCTGCTTTTGGGTGGGGGCTTTTCTCCCTGAAAAGGAAATAACATTCAAGTGCTACAGAAGGGTTTAACATTTAAAAGACCATTTCTATAGTACTTCTGAAAAGTCCCTTTCCATGTTATGCCAGCAATAACCTGTTGTGTAGAGGGAAAGTGAGTGGCAGAACACCACAGCAGTGGTGCTCATGGAAGAGTCAGGCAAACTATAGAAAATGCTTATTCATTCATTACACTTTAAATCTGCCTTGGCTCTATACCCGTCATATCCCAGAAAAGCAAAAAAGGACCATTCCTCTTCATCATGACTGTAATACAATCAACTGGCTGCAGCATTACTCTAACCAACGTTAACTAACAGAGACTATGTCTGACATCTATAATTTCATGTTAACAAATTAGGTAGACTCTTGCATTTCCTGGTACCTTGAATGCCCAAGAAGCTCATAACTTTTCTTTATATGCAAAATGTCAGGGAAAGGGCAAACAATGTTATGCCAGAAGACCGTAGCCAAATCACTTGGTTGGAATGTGCTGTAAATCATGGGGTGAATGGAAAATGAATCTTTGTTCTAGGACAGTCACTTCCAACATTAATGTTGCTGCTAATATGCTCCTTTTCTATTGGGAATGTCCTCTTCCCATAATCCAAGGTCCTGTAACTTAGATCCTAAAACTAAACAAGGCATCAAGGACGGAAAAACTACACCCAACTAATTATAAAAATTATATGTCGTACTTCTCTTTTCTGAAGTACAAAGGAAAACCGTCGGTGTTCAGGCTTTAGAAAGATGTTGCGCTTTCTCTAAGCAACAGTAAGGTTTTGTAACCAACTGGAAGTAACCAGAAAACCAAGGTTTACAAAGAGGTATAAAATGAAACAGGAGTATGTACAGCACAGATCTCTACAAAGCCTTGGTAGACACAGCATTCAGAGGAGCTCTGTACGTAGCGGTGATTGTGATAGCGGCACAGAAACACATCTCACACACGCCAGGTATACTGCTAGCATGCTGCCTGTGTACCTGCCTCTGTGCATCACAGCACAAAGGAGTAAAAGACGTACACTCCTGTAATAGCAAAGCTTTTGGTTGGGGCTCCCTGGGTTTTCTGCAGGAATTAATTTTACTGGCATATGACACATTTTAAACAGCAACAGCACTCACAGTAACCTCCAAAGGGAAATATTCCTGAACAATATATAATAAATACATTGATTTCTAATAATAACCATCTGCCCTAAATCTTCTTGCTGACAGGTTTAGTTGGACCAAAGGCCCTTTTCACATCTACTTCATGACAGTTCCCATCACTGCATAAAGACTTTGAAGTGCCCTAACGTGCAGTAAAATGTGAGATAACCTACCAAACTGTCAATATTTCTTCACTTCTAAAAGGAAATGCTAATGGCACTCAAAGAACTCAAGATGTAATGTAAGATCTGATCCAGCAGGCTGGCTGATCTAACCATCCTTTCCTTTGCTACAAGCATGCTGAAAAGCAAGCAATTATATAGTGAAGAGCAGAACTAGGTAAAAGTTTTTCAGTGATATGACTGCAGAGAAAAAAACCCTTTTTACTCCAAACAAGCTTTTCCCTTGGAAGTGTCTGGAGTTTTCTGTACGAAATAAGAGAATTAACAATAAGTTAGCTCTTAATTTTAATTTCCTATTTTTAACCTATCACTTTTTTTTTTCTTTTTTGTTTTGTTATTAGAGATAAAGTGAACCAGCATGAAACGTGGATGTGTTTAAAATCTGGACAACTTTTAGCTGGGAGTTAATTTTCCATAGGGAAAAGATGAACACAAGTAATTCAGAGAAAGCAGAATCTCTCTTCAACTGACTGTGATAAACAGCTGTCGTTTCTCTACCAGCTCTAGCCTGCAGCTTAAGACTGACAAAAGCTCTATAGCAGGAGAAACTAAATGCAATAAACAGAAGCCCAGCCCTATGGTAAACCTCCAGCACTGCTCATTGCACTGCACAGCTTCAGCTTCAAAGGAGCCAGGATGCTGCCCCCTGCCCAAAATCATCAGCTCATGGTAAGAAAGGATGAGGTGGTTTATATCTCGTCATCCACGTATCACCCAAAAAGCCTTCTTTCCAAAACTCTTTTGCTCCAGATCCATTGGTGTCATTCTCTACAGCAGCTCTCCTATTCTTCCAATTTTCCAATGATACAGGAAAACATAACTTGGTTATTAAGGAAGGAGTAGGAATTTGGTGTTCCCCAGCTGTTTATCACTGAAAGTTTACACTAGTGCTTTTCAACCTGTGGTTTGCAAAACCCTTGGGAATCACAAAAAAATCTTTCAGGTGCTGTGAAAGGCAGGAAAACACCCCTGCAAGCCTCTTGTTATTTGGACCAAATTCGCTATATGATGTTTGACAGCCCTGCTGGAAAATATTTAGGGAAGCCACAGACTATAATAGCTTGAAAACCCCTCATTGATCCTATGCTTCCTAAAATCAATAAAACTTACATATGAGACATTCGCACAGTAATCACCGACCACTGCCCCGATCCATCCACCACCCACCGATGTCAGCTAGCACTGGAGCACACACGTGCGATTTAGGCATCTCTGCTATGCCAGCACAGAGGTAACCCCGTCTCCCATGTCAGCAGTGCCATATACGTACAGTGACACTTCCCTCCCACTGCCATGCAGAGGGAGACCTGCCGGCCTCATCTTTCATTCTCTTATCTCATGCAGCTATTCCTTATGCAGACACATTTCTGTATACAAATCCTATTATACTTGACCCTCGGTTCACCCTGTTTCCATTACAACGTTGTAGACTCAACCAGACTTGCTCCAGTGCCAACTCTGTGCTGTCATTCCTTGTGCAGAGTGGTAATAAAGAAATCACTGTTTTAAGCTGACAAAGAACAGATTTCTTACTAAGTAAACACTGATGTTTTGGTAGGGAAATTAAGTTATAAAATTGTGTCTACAAAGGGAGACCATACAGATGGAGTTTGTTAAGACAGCAATACAGTCAACAGTGGTTAATTCAATTGCCTGCTACTTATCAGATTTTTTTTTTTTTAAAAAAAAAACGGCTTATCCAGCTTTTGTAAATGCAAATGCAGAAAAACATTTCAAAGAGTCGTTGTTGTCTTAGCTGGAGAGCAATGCACATGCGCACATGGCCTTTTGAGGCCGAAGAGCCTGCCTTTGAATATCCACCATGGTTATGCTGGGGTCCAGCAGCTCTGGTGCTTACCAGCCTGGCAGGAGAGGAGGTCTGAGCATAGCACAGCTCATCATCATGCCACCACTCACCAGTGACCTCCACCGTCACAGCTGTGCCGTGGCCTTGCTTCCCCTGGCCACCACTCCTGGCTGCCTTTCTGCCTGCTTGGTGCCCTGCACCTATTGTAGATGCCCCAAACCTTCCTTCGGCTCAAGTAGAAACTGGGCACTGAGCTCAGCTGGGTAAAGGTAGGAAATTCAGTATCTACAGTCCTCAGTTGAGCCTTAAATGACCCCAACCCAATCTTAGATGTCACAACTAATTCCCAAAAGTTCCAGGTTGATGCCAAGACACTGAAGCTGTTTCTCTCCTAAATGCAGCAACAGCAGAGGCACAGCCACTCCCTACCCTCTCCTTTCCAGGGAATCGCAGCTGGGTTTGGGTGATGCCTGAAAAACAAGGGGATTTTTACAGCATCGGTGCTAGCAAAGGCCGCCCAGACATCCTCCTCAAGCTCACGCTTCTGGTGACGGTCCATACTGCTGGACCAGGAGCAGAAGCAGGAGGTTCCTCATCACTCCACGAACCTCAATAAACACCCTTCTTGCACATCACCAAACACCAGCTTATGCTTTTTTATCTAAGTGAAGAGAGGGATAAGACCTCCAGCCCCATTTCTGCACACTCTGCCAAGCCCCCAAAGGATGCAGAGCCAAGGAAGAGGCGGCTGCTGTCCCTGCATGGCCAGCTGCAGGTGCTCAACTCACACATTACAGCCATCGCTTTCCACAACAGCAGCCAAAGTCTGTCTGAGGTGATACTCCAAATAGTCTGAATATAACCTCAGTGAAAGCAGGTATGTTTTGGGGACAGTTTAAAATGACCAGAGAGTTGTGAGGATTTTCTAAAACATTTTGTCAGGGAGGATAGAGAGAATTATTTATTTTTTGCATTGGATAAAGTTCCCTATGGGATTCAGTGTGTAGCATGATGTAAAATCTCAGGCGAGCCAGAAGGTGTTAACAATGTGTGCCCTTTAAATGATGCACTTAGTCAGTAAAATGAGATGTGCTTAGGTTGGAACTATGTAAATACACTCATTTTATTAATATAAGGTAAAAATCTAAAAAAGAGATATTGCTGGATAATTAAGTCACCAAGTATTCATTCTATTTAAAATTCAGGAGAAGGGATATTAAACATACTCAAATTTTATGAAAACATTTGCAATGGCTTTAATAATTCAGCACAAAATTTTATTTGAATATTTCATTCCAGTTTTGGAGAAGGCAAACACAGGGCCATTGTACTGTGGTCTGGGAATGAGGAAACAGAACTGCTCAGGTGCAGTGGGTTATTTTACCTGTTTAGACAACACAGTGATGGACAAACCAGCCCTGGAAATCAAAGCTACACTGAAATCCCAGTAGTGAAGTTTTCTATGTGGTAGCAGCTTTTGAAAGTCCCATCAGTCATCTTTCTGCACCTTCAAGCATTTTTTGCAACCAAAGTGGATTTCAGTGGAGTATAAGCTCCTACATGCATTCACTGTCGGATTAGCTGCTGATAGAATTTTGATGCGTAAATACTTCTGTTTTGAAGTTTAATTTGAAAATAGGACTTAAGGTCCTTCACTTTGCATGTCTGTGGGGGTTTTTTAGTTGTATCTGCTGCTTGATTTGTTAAAATAAGCAAAGGACTTAACAGGTGAAAATGAAGTGGATTTTCAAAATGTCTTATGGTTTAAATAACCTATAGCGTTATTAGTAACCAAGGAAATTCACCTATCCAGAACTGAACTTCTAATATTAACAATTCCCTTTATGCACATCATATTACAGTGCAAGTTTTAAAGCTGTTCATAATGTAATGGCAAAATAATTACTCCTACCCAGCACTGCAGTACACATTTGGTACTCATGAATGCTGTAAGGATTAATACAACCATTCACGCCTGCTATAAAAGACTTCCTAGCCAATTATAAAAGGTACAGGAATGCACAGACCATTTTCCAAGCTCAGTCATAGAGTATCTGAGGGACAGAGCAAGTTCAAGAAGAGTTGTAAAGACCTGGGGGTGGGAGATAAACTTTTAATTACACAAGTCCCACTTGAAAGCTCTCACTCTGCTCTTCTATGAAGTAGCTCAAAAGCCAAAAATGAAAATATGCAGCTCATGCTATTGTACCCTGGTTTTTACCAGCATATTTGTCAAGCTCTTGTGACACTCCCAACAATGCCAGATTCCCTGGCTGCACCATCTCTATCTTCTACCTTCAGCCTTCAGGAACAGCTTCTAAAAGTCTCCAGCTTCACTTTAATTGAAGATTTGCTCCTGGACTCCAGAGGCTCTTTCATTTGAAACTCAAATGCAATCAGGCGGGGTGCAGACCATGATGCACTGTAGGCAAGGAGATTACCTTTCAGCCTAGCTTTCACCCATTGAGGATGCTAACAGGAAGAGGAGATTAGATTGAGAGCTTGAACTGGGTAGTAGGGAAGACTACACACCCCCACCCCCCAACACACATATGCACAAATCCTTACTGAACTGGAAGTTCACAGATCACAGCCATTTTGCTGGTGAATGTGTGAACCTCAAAATTGCCCTGCCTGGAAGAAAAGTCACCCATGAACACAGAGCTGGTACGGTTGGGGTTGGGTTTATGAAAGGCAAAGCAATGAAATCAATCACAGAACCAGAGTCTGGATAAAGGCCAGTTTGGCAACATAGTCAAAAACCAAATGAAGGGATAAGAAACCACTGCATCTAGTGCAAGATTTTGGAGGAAGCATGATCTGCTCTTCAGTGCAAGGCAGCTCGAGGAATTTTCTGTCCCTCAGTTGGTGACATTTACTCACTGAGTCACCCTGGGAAAGGTCCCTCACCCAATATGCTGCTGCACCAGTGTGACATACCTGAAGCAATGTGACATCTGTGCATAAACCAAGTCCAAGTCTCTGCTCATCATCTGTCCTTATCAGAAACCGTCACATAATTCACCAGAAATGCAAACCCTGCTCTGCAGAGCTTGAACACGGAGAAACCAGGCTGATAGGATCCTGAGGTCCTGCAGCACATCAGGACTTGAAGGGAAAGAAGTTACAGCTCACAGCGCTCCTACCTTCTTCACATTTGGCAGGAGCTGGCTTTTAAAAAAACACACAAACAAACAAACAAACCAACCAACCAACCTTTGAAGAGTTTCTTATTCTTGTGGTAACACTCATCTGGGCACTGACAGGATTCAAGCCAGACGTGGTTGAGGGAAGTCTGGAGTCATACCAGGTTTAGATCTCACATGCCAAGAGAGGTCAAGACCTAGCCAAGCCTTGAACAGATGACTTGCAAAGAAAATCCCAGGACACGGAGGAAGTGGTGTTGGTGGGAGAGTGCTTTTCCCTCTGACTTATTAGGCAACGCCACGTGACAATGCTCTGGTAAGTAATCGGAGCGGCCGTCATTCCTATCTGCTAAAGCTCAAAAGTCCACTGCATTTGTCCTCAGTAAAGGTCCTGTGGGACTCTTAAAAAGACATGGGTTGTAAAATATCTACCCTGGCTCAATTCCATCTTAGTCTCTTACACTGTGGTCATCTCATTGCTGTCCGCCCTGAGGGAGGATTTGAACTTTCCTGACCTAACCTGAAAATTGGTTTGGTTATGTGTGCACGTACAATTTCTTTTCCAAAGATGGTTAGAAAATTATTTCAACTTTGGAAGTCTTCTGTGTTTTCAAGTTAATAAAGTGGTTTGGAGTTTGCCGACACTGATTTCACTGTGATCATTTCTCTGTTTAGAGACTTTTACTGGAAATAATGTATGAACAGGTAATAACTATTTAAGCATTCAAAAGTACTGGATAGAACTCTGCAGATACCTCAGTTTTCATCAGTTCCTGGTATTACTTCTTACAGAGAAACACTTGGGCTGGACGTCTAGGAAAAAAGGGAAAAAGCTGGAAAAAACTTTTATCTGATTTCTCCCCTGGGAACTGACTGCAAAATCCTTCCCACTGGTTACAGAAAATAGTTCTTCACCCTGACCTGGTCCCTACCATATGATAACTTCTCATGCTGTACACTGACCCCCACAAGACACCATCACAAAATGGGTGCCTCCCAATTGGGGTAAAACAGCAGCAAAGATCTCATTTTAGTTCTTCCAAAGAACTGAAAACATCAAAAATCATGTTTTTGAGGCATGTAAGGTTTTTTTAAAAAACTGTTTCATTTCCAATTCAAGATGATATTTCAGATTAGGGGAGGAAGCAGAATGCCCTTATTTCTCATTTTGACATTGTTTTCATGAATGAAATAGTGGATAAGTCTAGTCATTGGCTCCTTGAGGGTCTCTTCAAACAAACAGGACCACCACACTGTCTGACCTGAGTGGTGATCAGTTCCTCAAAGCAGCACCTCACACACAGTTAATTCCTTGAAAACTTGCTCTTCCAAGAAAGCAAACACTGGGACATTTAGTCCTCATGGTACCACTGCAGCTAGGCTCCTCCAGGCTGGCCTGTTTGACATCGCTTCTGGGATCTCTATGATGATGCTGGACTCACAGCAACATTATGGGGAAGTAACCACAGAGCTCTAGTCTCCCTTCATTAGGTCTTGACTTCTACTTTGCCAAAATTATCTAAAGAAACATAACTGGAGTCCTTCATGATAATACCAGCAAATAATCCATTACCATAACAAGTCTGAAGTCAACTGCCAAGTCCACATTGGTACAAGAAAAATCTCTACTACAAACTATTTTTACAGCAGGAATATACAAGTGGGACTTAGTAAACATTTCTATTTTATGGCATCTTCAGAAGAACACCTCACTCCAGGACAGTATGTGAACATGCATTTGAGTTCCCCTGAAGCCAACGGACCTAAGCAGGTACTTCTAATTAAGCATATACTTCGGTGTTTTCCTGAATAGGGAGAGACTTAAAAGCAGTTCCACAGCCTAGTTCACTTTCTGCATGTCTCTCTGCCTCACAAGCTCGTAATTTCTTTTCAAATATCTTCTACAAATATCTCTTATCCTTCTTTGCTAATCCCCATTAGATTAATCTTCCTTACATTTACTGATTAGATGACTGAATGCATTAATTTCTTCATCACCCTATCTTTCTACACCCTGCTTTTTTGCCATCTACAATGCAGTTTTCTCTTGTAAAATACTGTACTGCACTTGTGTTGGGATGAAATACAGCATATGAAATCAAGTGTTTTAACTCAGTGAAGACAAATAGTCAAATAGTCACAAACAAGAATATGCATGTAAGAACATCACCCTAATACAACTGTAAGCTTAAAAAATTCCTGTTTTTAATGTATTAACCACACTCTGGTAGTCTTTCCTCTACCAGTGGTAATTTGGGATGTGTGGTTATCCTGTGGGATCTTAAGAAGCTTTCAGATGAAGCATTTATCAGCAGGTACCATTGTCCAGCTGCTGGTTTGCAAATCAAAAGCCACGTAAGTAGCTCCAGATCCAAGCTAGGAAAGCCTCTTGTGAAGGGGCAAGAGGAGGAATAAAACAAATTGTTCTCTAGGATGCTTTCACTGGGATCGAAAGGAAATATTTCAAAGGCCCTTACAGGATTTAGGAACACACATTTATTTCTTAGAGCGACTTAAACTCAAAAAGCTCAATGTGACTGCATTTCATACAACCCTAATATCTTTTCAGGCATGCCTGACTGCACCCACGTGCTGTTACAAGTGGCTTGGGTATGTGTGTGAGGGGTAGGGAGAGGTATGAGACACGTAAAATGAGTTGTGCTAGAAGAAATACCTCTGCTGTACAAAAGAAATACTGCCACACCGTGAACTTGAAGAAAAGGCACAAGGTGGTGGTGGAGCCTAACTCACATTTAATCTAACAGCAGGTACTCAGCAGCGGGGAGACCATGGTACAGTCCTGCTGCTGCCCAGGGGGTAGAAAAGGATATCTCCTACCTCCCAGCTTCCTGCCATGCTGTCAGGTGTGTGTACCCCACCCCCACAAGTATCAGCTTAAAAAAATCATCAAAAGGCTCATAATCTAGTTTCACTACCAGCTACCACAATCAGTTATATCCGAACCTAACCCCATACGTGCCAATAAGCTGAGTGCAGGGAATGCAGTAAACTTGCTGTTGAAGTGGAGTCTGGCCAACTGATATCAACTAAACCCTGAATATACTTTTTCCATAGCACATCCTCCCACCAGGTTTGCTGTGTGCATGCTCCTGCAAAGGAGAGGAGACAGGGCAGAAAATTCCCCCACCAGTCCTGCAGGAGCTGTATGACCTGGCTGTGTATACTGGACTCCAAGCATGCACAAGGCACCTCATTAACAAGTTTGTGCTTTTTAACTCCATTCCAAACATTTTCTTAATTTTTAGGTACTTACCTCATTTACTAGGGTTGGCTTTGGAGTCCCGAGTGTCAATGAAGGTTGGGAGAGTTAGGCATTAACTGGGATCCAGGATATTGGAAAAATCCACTGTGCCTTTGCATTACCAACACTTGACAAGCCCACCCTAAGGGTCAACATTATTTTGAAATCCACAACACCCACTTGCAAAGTAATGTTATTAGCCAGACCCAATACAGTGGGTTTTACAATCTGAAATCATACAGGCACTTTTTAAAATTTGACCCTTGAGTAATGCTCTAAATTTTAGCTCTGTTAGTTGTCTATTTAATATCAACGGCGAGACATAAAAGAACAGGCGCGAAAAGCCTCCAAGGCAGAAAATTGTGTAAAATCACAAATTCTCAAAACGGTCTGGCACACAGAAGAAAAACATACATACGTGGTTTAATGTCAAAGCCAGGGATCTAGAAAGCCCACTTAAACGCACACGTTCCCGCAGGAGCGCTCTGCAGATCTGAGATTTGCCAGAGTAACAGCACTCGGCTCTGCCTGTCCGTTTGTGCAGATGTGTGTGCATGGTGTTAGCTGCAGGCAGGGTATCCAGATCCACAGTTCTGCCAAATAGGGTCCTTTTTTTATTAGTTTTTTTTTTTTTTTCCTTTCCCCCCAGCCATCTGGGTGGTCCGAGAATCAGACCCGAAATACCTAGGATCCCTTGAACCACATGTTCTAATCCCAGCAGAGTTGACTCAGTCCTTCATCCTTCCAGGGTAAATTGACTTCTCTGCTCTTTGTTGCGTGGGGGGAACTTTTGGATGAGATTTGAAAATTTCCGCTCTGTACAGACATTAAAAATCCTACATTTTTCTTCCAGTATCACCAGCCAGCATTTCTGCCATTAGTTTTTATCTCTCGGCACCTTGTGTTATTTGCTTCCCGTGGCCACTGGTAGCTGGGAACCCAGATTAACCAGCACCTGAAAAGTGATGTGCCACAGGCTTCATTTTATAAGCCAATGGGATGGATGGGTTTTGTCCATTTATCTCCACACTGGAAGGATTTCAGAGAAACACAGTGAAAATGAGGAGACAGAGCAGACTGATATTTGAGTATATGCTGCGGGCTGCAGCCTGGGCAGTTCATTAGTGTAGGGAGGGAGGATATGGCAACATGCAGCAAGTATCTGGAGGGATGTGTTACACAAGGAGGTGTGCTAGGAGCAGAAGGGTGAAATACAGGGGGAGAAAAATAAGTGGTCTAAGAAGGTGAACTGCATGGAGAGCTTTTTACACTGAGAAAGGATTTACTACAGGATACAGTCGAACTTTTACTCAAGTTCAACCAGGAGATACAGGACCAGAAAGGGGGAACCTACACACCCCTGTGCTGTACAGGACAAAGTGCTACAGAGGTGCAAAACTCTGCAACAGGTCTCATCATTTCTTGTCCTCCTGACTGTAAGAAACTAGTGAGAGGTGAAACACCAACTAGAGAGGGGATTTATTTAGGATTAAGAAAAAGGAGAGGCCAGGAGGAGTGATGCTCCACATTTAGACGAGAGAAAACTTGAGGAACAAATTTGTAATACTGGAGTTGAAAAGGACAGGAGACTGGCACTGAATGTTCATCCACTTTCACAGGATGCTGAAAGCAATGCAAAATGGGCAACACCGTTGAGATGGCCTCTGAAAGAGCCACACTCTCTGTTTAGAAACTCTTTAGAAAGCAGCGAGAGAATAGAGATCAAATAAATTTTTCCTAAAGAACAAGCTTAACAGCGGATAAGGTGGAAGCATGAAGTCACTTTTAATCTACTATAAAGTGAGGTAAGCAAAGGGATTATCACTTAAAACGTGCTGACATGAAGCTCTGAGAATGACATTTAAAAGCAATGGTGGATTACAGAGTGACATCATATTAAACGAACACAAGCCAGAGGTTTACATAAAAGACCTCAGAGATCAGGCTCTTGTTCTCGATACTAAAATCTCCTAGCTGTTTTTACCCTTCTGGTGGTCATTAGGCTAAATTAGAGCTGCAGTTTTTCATTCAGTAAGTTGTGGTGTCACAGCACCAGCAACTTGGTGGCCCAGATCTTCACTAGGTGCTAACAGGCATGACTCTATCTGAGCTCACCGAGGCCCCTCACTCCAGTGCGAAGCCACTGGCATCCAGCAACTGAAGATCCAACCCAAATGTTTCCATGTCCAATCTCTGTCTTGCTACATAGTTTAATGACTCTGAAACTATGCACCTTCACGTCCCTCTGGACTTCAGGTTTCAGTTTTTCAAAGTATGCTGAAGGCTATTTAACTAAACACACATGATGAAACTATCTTCAATTTAAGGAATAGCATAGATGTGCAAATCTCTCTCATAATGGAAAATGCTTGAAATTTGTTAAAAAGATTCAAAAGAGAAAGCTGTGGGGTTTTGTGTTTGGTTGCTTGGGTGTTGTGGGTTTTTTTACAGATTATTTTATCAGATTGGAAAAACCTATAGAAACATTCTAGCCCTGATGAGTGTTTTGGATTACGTCTGCCCCATTTTTTGAAGACCTGATCAGTCTGTCCTCCCCCCGAGGTCAGAAGATGTTAAGTGTATACCTTCTCAGTCTTTCGCACAGGTAGGTAGCGCTGTGTACCTCTTTCCTGATGCCTGACACAAGCCCCTTCTGGGGAGCTCAACGAATCACAGACCACTTGACTTTTCTTAGCTCTCAAAACATCAGGAAGGTGAGTATTACTGTAGCAGCATTTTAGCAATGGGAAAACTAAAGCACAGATGGAATTAAAGTCATTTTTCCAGCTCTCAAAACAGGACAGCAGCAGCCCAGTATTTAATCTATGGTCTCCCAGAGACGGATCAAGTGACCATCAAGTATTAGCCCTGGTAGTTTTACAGTGAGATCGGTATTGATAGTTCCCCACATCACCTCCTGTAGGTTACCAAAGAGCCACCTAAAAGCAACACACTCCTGCTAATTACAGACCAGGCAGAGGTTTGAACCAGCCTTCTGGAGGAGACCAGCCTCTGCAAACCATCGCGTACTCACACATTCTTATTTTCTTAAATAAATAAAAGAAGCATGTGGGAAAGAAGGGCACAGAATAAATTGGATGTGGGAGCCCCCAAACCTGTTTCCCAAATGAGCAATGTATCTATTTGGTGAAAGTCGTAAAACTTTGCAAAACACATAAGAAGGCCTCTCTGAGCAGCTGTTTGCTTTGACTCCGGAGGGAGCTAGCTCTATCTCCAAAGCAGCACAGTACCATCAATCACGACCTGCCAAAGATTTTCTACTCCGGTAGCAAAGTAAATATGAAAACACACAGGTTTTATTAGTGTGTACATTCTGTGGCTCAACCAAGCGGCGTCCTTGCTGCAGGAACAACCATTACCTGGGGTCCCATCCTAAACCACCTGATGGGATCACAGCTGCAGCCTCATGGGAGCCGTAGCCCACGGAGGTTAGCCAACGGCACTTTACACATGCCTGATAATGCACAAAGGCAGCTCCAGGAGCATGCGAAGCAACCAGCTCCCCTCCGCTATCCGCTGTGGTCACGAATCTCCCTGGCCGGAGGGGACGACCAAGAGGCCCTGGCAGAAAGTGGGGAGCAGTGGCAGGGAAGCGCTGGCCGGGCTCTGCTGGAGCACAGTCAGGGCCACGGGGCACTCAGATAATCTCACTGCAAAACTCTGACACCCCTTCACTGAGTGTGTTCCAAGTGAGATTTTTCAAAGGATTTCTATCCAACAAAACTGGGGGAGTTGTTGTGTGTCATTTTTTTTTTTTAAATAGGAACAGCAAAAGGCACATCTGTGACAATAGCAAATTCCAGCTCTAAAGCAAGAGACACTGGCGTTTCTCAAAGCACAATTATAAGATGATGATGATTATTTTTTATATGGCTAAACAACATATTTTCCCTTAACCCTACTTGGCCTCCCTTGGCTGAATCTCACAAAAACAACAAATGAAAAAGAAAACCAGCCTGAAACAGATATCCAACACAGAAAATCTTAGGTTCAACATTAAATGTGGCAAATTTGTAAACATGCATGACACAGTCTTTCTATAATGAAAAGTTCAACAGCCACCTTGCCCGCCTGGAATTACTTTGCCTAAACAGCTCAGGCACATTGGAACTGGTCCTGAAGAGGTATTCTGTAATTTTTAGCACAGTAGAAAGAAAACAAACTTCAACAAGGAGGGGCAATATGATCAGATAAAGAAAAAAAGTGTAGGCTGAATATCAGGGAAAATCTGTAATATATTCAGATCTCAGGGAAATGGAGGAAGATACATGATTAAACCAGATAAAATCCCTACCAGAGGGAAATTAAGGGCAACTCCATATTATTATGGAGATGGAGTCTTCTCTACGTTTAGGTCTTTGGGAAAATTCAGTCCTTATGAAAGCCATGGAATTTGTGACCATCAGCTTGGGTGTTGGGGTTTTTTTTACTATCTTTATGTGTGGGCAGAATAGCAACAACAATATTTTGTTAATAAATAATGTCAAAACTGCATCCTGAAACACCACCAGGATGTCGGTAGAAAAACAAGGCTGCTTTTGTTTGTTACACTGCGTAATGCCTGATGGGTTTTAACCACAGTTTTGGAGCTACTGTTAAAACGCTTCTTGCTGAGTCAAGCCTAGGCATGCTGTTTACAAGGGTTAGCCCTGAAGGCTCTTGCATTGGCAGGGACTTTTAAGCTGAGCTAAGGAGTTTTTAGTTATTTTTGTTGTGCCTTAGAAAAAAAATAGTTGAGAGTAGCTAAGCACACCTAAAGTGGGGAGTGGAAGGGAGCTGTCAGTAACCACCTGCCATACCTGCCAGCGGCTTTGCTCTCTAGGCAAGGGCTTGATCCTGCAAAGCTGACACTGAAAATCGCCTTGGTTTAGAGCAGATGGAGTTATTGCATCGAACAAGCCCCAGCAGAGAAAGCTTTTGTGAAGAAGCCTGCTAAAATACAAAATACCCCCTTTGTTAGAAAAGGACCTATTCTTGGTTCAGCTTTGAACCTGCTGAAACACCCTGGCTGATGACTATTGCTCCAGTAATGCTGATCTTCTTCCTACAACCAATGGTGCAGAGTGAAATTCTAACAAATCAATAAAAGCTGCATGCAGAAAATGCATATAATGCCCACCACTGCTCTTCCACTGAGCCTGGACCATCCTGTGCAGTGCAAGAGGCGAGGGTGCCAAAGAAAAGGAGTATGTGGCTCTGTAATTTAATGCATTATCACAATGGTATGCAAAATGAGTCAGAATCTCCAGATTTATTTTTCTGTCATTTCTTAGCTCCTGAGTGCTGTAGTTTGCAACCTTAGTGCTAAAAATGTTGCTTTGTGGAAGTGGTACCTCATAGAATTTATATGTACCAATACAACTTCATTTATTCATTCTGCCCTAATTCTATACTCCTGGAATAGATTTCATCCCATATTCAGTTTTACTCCATTCTGCATTAAATCCTTTTGCAGTGTCCACCGGGCTCCAGTCCTGCCTTTCTCCCCATCCTCCATATAACCACAAGCTCACGAGCATCAGAATCCAGGATGATACTTTAAGTCCACAGTATTCCTGTTGGTTTGCACTGCACAGCACTCAAGGATGATCTGAATGAGATACTTCATTTTGCTAGACCAATCAAGCCAAGCAAGCATTGTAATTCTGTCTAATTTTTTGTAATGTCAAAAAAAAAAAAAAGGTCAAAAAATGAAACATGTCCAAAAAGAGTATCACCAAATAAGTAAAAACAACAGAGTTTGTACAGAAAAGTGAGTTGTCCTAATGCCTAGAGAAACACGGAAAAAAACCCTCTAGAAGTATACTTCAGGGAAATACCAACGTGACCTGCTTCTGGATTATATATTTATGCATATAATAAATGCTCAGTGGTTTGGAATAAGACTCATGTCCTGAAAATTATTTGTCATGCTGCTTAACAAGGAAATCACTGAGATATGGAGACTGAGAACAGTGAGCAGATATACAACAAATCTTTCAGGCCTCTGTCTTGTCATGTGGATCTTTTATTACTGGAGTTTTCCATACTCCCTTTCATATTCTCAAGAAAAAGGTCCCATAGGTGGTCCTGCTCAAGAGAGCCTTACAGATGAGTTCCCTCCAGTCAGGATAAAATAACGTATGTTCTCATTAGGCCAAATGCAAACAGTGATGAAGGGGAATGTGCTGCTATGTCACATCGAGCAATCAGGAAACAAACCTTTGACATAATGCAGCAGGCAGATAATAAGACCCCATAGTTAGCAACAAATGAGACTACACTTAATTTGCTGTGCAATGTTCATGTAATTAGATAAATTTGGTACCAGCAAGACAGCAGACAGCTAGAATATGGGCTTGATGAATTGGGGGCTCTCTGTCAGGCTCTGATCACATTCATCATAAAGCCAAAACTCAGTGACAGATTTTTTCTTCCAAACATTTGCCGTAATTTTCTGGAGTGAAAATATGCACATGCCTTTTTTTTTTTTTTTTTTTTTTTGAGTTGTACTTTAAACAAGATGGATTTCTGAACCATCAGGATAGAGTACAAATTTCTAGAGGCTCAACTGTGCCTGCGGAGTCCACCCATGCTATTGAGCAAAAGCCACACAACCACTAAGTACGTTCTAGTCCAGCTTTACCACCATGATGTTCTGGATGATTTCACATTGGAAATCCTCCAGTAGAGGACGTGAGCACTATGCTATCACCTCCAGCACAGAGACTGGAGGAGAGAAGACAGAAGCAGAACAAAAACTAGAGGAAGAAAGGGCAGAAGATGAGGTTACAATGTTTGCAGGTAAGATTGAAAGAGAAAAACTGGTTGGGAGACTAACTCCACAGCTGGTAAGAATTTTCCCAGTGTGGTTGTGCCATAGTCCAGGATACTTGGACATGAGCCAAACAGAAGTGGCATTCCCTTGGTCCTAAAAAAAACCCACAGCCAAGAAGCAGTTGGCTGCTCAGCTTTGGTTCTTCACCAGCCACAGAGGCAGCCTTCAGTGCAATGCCCAGGTAGATTCAAAGACGACTGCGTTTCCTTTTCTAAGACCGGCAACCAAGTTTTCTCTCCAGTACCTCACAAGTCATTTTTATGAGAGGTGCTGCTGGGAAGGTGAAGGATTCCAAGGAAGAAAGGCAATAGGTATTTGCCCACAACTCTACCCAAACACTAAGCAGGACACTCTTGGTCTTCTGACATACAAATGTGGTCACTGCTAAGACTGTGGATTATTAATATTGGCACAGATGAAGTGAAACCTGATCTGCCAGCACTATACACTTGGCCAAGGTTGATTAGTTGGACAACCCCAATATGATAAAATACTGGCTCCTGTCACTAGAGGATATGATTCACAGGCACATAGCACCAGCAGAACATCCGGCTTCGTGGTCCCACCAAAGAAACTGCTGTGGAGCCCCAGGGCACATGCAGTGCACCCAATCCTTCTCATGAGGAGTGAAGGGCAACTTTGAGCAGGGCACACAATCTGTGCCAAATGTCCGAGCATCTGCCAGTCCTCTCTTCTAACCACTGCCTTGAATATTGCCCCTTTCAGAAGTCAGTGTGTGCTTTGTTAGCCAAAGCTCTGGCTTCTTAACTATCTCCCAGTATGTTTGGTTTTTTGTTTGTTTGGTTTTTTTTATTAATCTGTCTTTTTTCTACAGTTTTCATATGTACTTGCACACAGGACCAGAACTATTTCATACAGCCCCCCTTAGCCCCCCACCCCATTCCCATGCTAGCAATCTGCTCTGTCTTTTCCCCTTTGCACACAGCATGGAAGGAGCTGCTCTGCCCCTTTAAACATCCAGTCAAACTGACTGCCAGCCAAAAAGACAATGATTTGTCTTCTGGTAGGATCCAGGGGAATGCCCTATCATTTTTTTCCTGCAGCATTTTGGAAGCGGAATAAAGCCCTGGTAGCTGTGGGACTCCACATATCTCCTGGCTGCCGCCGTCTGCGTTACTTGCCTCCCGGGGACTGTTCCCCGGCTCACACCCAGCCAGAAAAAGCACAGCTCTACAAACAGCCCCTGCAAAGCCAGGTGAGCGCTGACCCTGGCTGGATGGCGAGACCACAATGGGGCTTTGGGGTTTCCAATGAGAGTTTTTTAAGTGATGAGCCCTATTTGTTCTTCCCTTGCTCTTGCAAATTGTTTCCGTCCCTTACAAGTTTCCCCACACCAAGTGCCCTAGGATCCATCCTTCAGCTGATGACTGAGCCCTGTGTTACAGCCATGGGTTGAGGGATTTTGGGGCGGCCGTGGGACCACCAATCCCATCAGGCTGCCCCTCACCTCCCATGGGGATAGTGCATTTCAGGGACAAGGAGAAACCCCTCCGCCTGCATGGTCATGACAACCTCTGCTCACATCCCTGCTGGGGCCTTTTTCCCTGCCCTGATCAAAGCTTGCAGGAGGTGAAACCAGATCTCCCTACAAACATCCTCCAAGGCATCAAGGACTATTGCGCTGCCACATCCTAGATGAAGAGATGGACCATGATCCCCCCTCTCAGGGTATAGTCTCTGACCAGTGCCTGTGCTCACTTCCCATCACCTGCCTTGGGGAGAAGTGGGCTCTTGCGAGGAGGTCACCACAAAAACCCAGGGTCCTGCCCCTCCGGAGCAGACACAGACACCCGCGTGAGGACCTGCCTCTATACCACATTGCAGAAAACACCACCCAGCCTGTCCTGGCCATTGTCTGGTAAAATCAAACTGAATTACAGAATTCCCATTAGACTTCTGCTGCCATCCCCCAAACCGGCGGGCAGGGAGGGACGGTACATGAGGTTTCCAAATGGAGGAATCGGTGCTGGGTGTTCACCAAGATGGTGTCAGAAACGACCCGAGCATGGCATAATGTAAGAAACACCAGGGGTGCAAAAGCACAAGTCAAGTGTGTCCCCAGGACGTCAGCCAGATAACAACACGGAAGCCCTGTACTCCCATCCTGCTGCTGTACGGCACTTCTATAGGTTTAATAGAGCTGTAGAGCATTTCTGCCAGGCAGGTCAGTATTGCCACTGGATGGGGACAGTGTGGTGGAGGGTGGCCAGTGGGGCCAGCCTGCCAGGAGGGCTGTGAGTCCCTGGGACCTTAGCAGCGGGATTCGGCGTACCGTGGTGACTGATGTTTTAGCAAGGCACGGGAGTGGATATGCAAGACTTACCCATGGATAGCGTGGATAGAGTGAGGTTCGTAATGGTATCGTCCTTCCTGGTGGCGCATGTCAATTGGCAAAGGAGCGTGGAAGGCCGGAAAAATGTGCTGCGGCACTGTTGAGGGGAATAGAAGAAGAAGAAAAAAAGGGACTTCAAAAACTTTTCCTTTCCTTTTAAAACAATTTCAAAGGCACTAAATCTCCATGAATTTCAGAGCAAGAGCAGTGCAAGACAAGGGGTCTTCATGATATCAGCGCTATCATACACCAGAGAAGTGGAATGAATAAATAATCAAAGTCATGCGGAGAAATCCTACATCTTCGACATAAAAGATCTCCAACAGGGTTTTTGACAAAGACAAGCAGCTAAGCGCTCTTTGAACTTGAGGAGATTATAGGAAGCACCAAGGAAAACTAGACTTGCAACGCAAATCAGACTCAACAGAGCCTGGCGGGATCCAGACCTGCGTCGTCCCTCAAGCCTGGAGTGGCAGCAAACACCTTTCCTTAAGGTCTGTACGCACAAGTTGGAAATATTTACCTAAAAATGTAACAGCGAGAGCAGCGCTAATGCAGACTGTCTAGGCAGTCAGAAGAGGCTCAAAAGTGCCTACTGCCAGGTTCTGAGAGAGGAGCCCAAATTGCTCTCACTTGTAATCACTTGAGGCCCTATTTTTTATTCATTTGAGAAGCTTGTTTCATCTTTGATGGAAAGATAAAGTGGTCTCAAAAGGCAGAGAACACCTACATTGACTTATTAAATCGACAGGTTTTAATATTTATTATTGACCCCAAAAGTTAACAGCGAGAATATTTGAGTGAGCCAAGCTGATGGCAAATTCATCAGGTTATTTCTCCATGCCACCCCCGACAACACTGCCTGGCCACCTGGGCCTTTCATGCTAAAATTACAGAAGCTAAAGAAGTACAATTAGCAGAGACTCGATAACGATACTACTGTACAATCGCCCTCTGATACGGCTCATCACATCTGTAACTATGCCGCTTTCTAGATTTGTACCAGCAGTCGGCTTAAAGATAAAAGGCTGGTCTTGCTCTGCCTTTACAAACAGAACTTCTTCATTAAAGACTAATTAATATTGTCGCAGGTCTTCCCGTTCACTCTCCGGCTTCTTGGCCATTCTCTGTAACGGGAGACTAAAAGCAAAACAAAACCAACCTCCTGAGTAAGCCCTTCAAAACCCACTCTGTGCTCAGTATTTCACTGTGACTTGCCTCTGTGACAGGTAGCATCTCTCTGTAGAGTGGGGAAGCACCATCCAAAACCAAAGTGTCAAGGCTTGGGCCAAGTCGCTCGCTGATGCTCAGCAAACTCCAGAAAACGCCAAACTCTTTTGCTATGAAAGACTTAAAATTCAGCCTTTCGCATCTGTAACTCCAGCTGCAACAGAGTTATACTAACTCTGTCCAGCGAGGCTGTGCTCCTTTTGGGTCCGTCACGCAAAGCCTGTGTGAAATCCCCGTATATGTCTTTCCCGGCATATCAGCAAGAGGATCTGAGGCTCCTACTCCCATTGCAACGTACAATCCCTGAGCACAGCACGGCACAGGCACGTCAGCCGGGCTGCTGGGAGAGGTGAGAGACTACACAAAAACAACCCTCCTGCCAACTCTGCTGAAAGGCGTTAAGCTAAGGTAGTCGGGGTGGAAAGTATTTAAGGCTCCGCAGCAGACTTGCTCTCCGTGCTCCAGCGAAGGGCTGGCACCACACACTACCTGATACACTGGGAGCATTTTTGCAGCTCGCCTAATGTCAGGACACAGTAGGGTAACTGTTAACTGCCTTCCCCCCTTCTGCTCCCCTCCCTTCCTCTCCCAAAAGCAGTTCAGGGAGAGAATAAACTTGCATCCTTTAGGATCTGCTTTAGCAGAAGGAAGATCCACCCTTTAACCATCCCTTGTAGGGGCGATCTGTTCCATAAGGCAAGGAGACTTTATTTGAAGAGGCAGCCAGTGTTTTTCCAGGTCAGAAATACAGCAGAGTTCAGCCATCACATCCCATTCCCTGCTCAGGCAGCACCTTACAGCCTCTGGTCTCCCCAGACCACACTCAGCCCAAACTGCTGCCAGGATGGGCAGGCACCTAAAGCTGCTGTCTTCCTCCCTGGGGACACTGCTGTCCCTTGGCTACGGCCACAGCTACAACCCACTGCTGCTGTGGTGACCAGAGGGAGTGGGGCACAGAGGTTTTACATCATCACATACCAAGCACGGTCAAAAAATCAACTGTCCCTGCACAGACATCTGATGCCAGACAGCACAAACATCTCCTCCAGCCTGAGCCTCTAGGCTGGGCTTCCTGTAGCACTCACCCCATATTTATGCCATACAAATAAACCCAAAGTAGCAGGGACTCTCCTGCGCTCCTTCGGCCAACCTACACAGCCCAGCTAGTGGCATCCCTATAGGTGAAGTTTTGGGAACTCCCAAAACTAGGTGTCCACTCTGCCTGTAATGGGCAGGGTTAGCCCCCAAACTGCAGGAAAGTGTGCGCTGACATGGGCTGAAACTGTGCTGGCCATCACGGTAATGTGTCAGTAATACAGAGAGTGATACCCTAATCCTTGGGCCCATTCCCTGGAGCAGTCAAATTTACTAATAATGGTGAAACTGTTAAGAATAACAGGTCAATATGAATCTCTTAAAACCCAGGGCAGTTATGTTTTATTTTGTAACTGTGCATTTCTGAATGATTGATTGGTGAGATAATATTGGAAATTATTGTGCTAAAAGAGTCTTTCCCTGCCACTCAGGAGAGCTGGGAAAAAGAGAACACAGTGTTTGCTGCCTGGCCTCCTTTCCTAGCTATCTGTTGGCATAAACACATCTGAAGTGAACATCTCCCTCCTCAAACCTCTGATTATTAATGGGAGAAAAATTTCCACATTCTTCCTCCCTCCCACTGGCACTGCTGGTTTGTTTTTAGCATTTCATCCTATTTGGACCACAGGACAGTCAGCAATGCCTCTGCCTGGGGCGCCTGTTTCACTCTGTCACTGACTTCCAGCCCCGCCACATGCTCTGTGCTTTGCTGCAGCCGAGGGCGAGGGGAAGGGTTGTGTTTGGTGGCATCCCCTTGCAACGTCCCACTTCAGGGCTCCCCCTCTGCTACCTTGCCTGCAGCAGCACCAGCCAACCCTACAGGCTCCAGTGGCTGGTGCTGTTCCTTTTTATTCTCTTCCAGGTGCTTGGTCAGAAATAATGAATGGTTTTATAGGCAATCAACTACCAATTCATAAATGTCAGCCTGGCTCTGCTTCTTGTTGCCACCCCTCCTGAAAAGGACAGTGAGCTGGCAGTAGGACAGCAACACATGCCTTTAACAAAGATGGATGTTTTACACATACGAGTTAAAAAGACAATTATATTCAATTACTTCAAGTAAGTCACGGTGATGTATTCCTGAATAGCCACAGGAAGGGCAATATGATGATTAGGCAATGAATTTGCCAACTTTAATCTAATCAAGGCAATCTTTTGTTTAGCATTATCTGCTTTGCGGTGGCAGAGGATTTACCAAACCCAGGCAATCTTTGCAGATTTAACCCCAAACCTGCCCAATTAGCACTAATGATGATTGTTTTACACAGAGGGAGGCAGGTTTTAGCAGAAGGCCTGGGGAAAGCTTTTGCCCAGGAAAAAGTTGGGCCATGCCAAGCCATGCGGTACGATACGCTGGGGTGCAGAGCCGTGACATGGCACCTCCAAAAGTCCCCTAGCACTGGAACAACAGAGAAGCATTTTCTCTGGGTCCTGAGGAAGGAAAACCAAAGAACACATCAAAGCAGCACCCAAGGGGTAGGGAGAATGGGAAAACAGGGTGTTTGGTACAGAAATAACATGGCTCTTCATCAAGCCCGTGGCACACAGCTCCTGGGGTGAAGCACAGCGCAGAGCAGCAGGGCTCAGCCGGGAGGCCCCACCTTGCACCCAGCCGCTGCTTGTGCAGGAATGCGTCTGCTCTGCCGTGCTGTTTGATAAGGGGAAAGACGTTGCTACCTGTCCCCACTTGTTGGAGCTGATTTTCTGGCCAAGGTTTATGAGCAAGACACGGACCTCCCACTGCTGTATTCTCATCCTCTTCTATTCAAAGGCCAGCCAACCCTCTGGCTTCAAAAAGAAAAGATATGAAGAAGAAATGGAGGTTTAAAGGGGATGTCCCTTTGCCGAAAATCCCAGGAATCAGGGAGGGAGGCATCAGAAAGAGGCATTTTTGGAGGATGATGCAGGCTTTTGATTATCTCCAGAGATAAACCTGTGCTTCAAGAAAAACACAGACTGCACATATGAGTTTGTACAGCAAGCAAAGGAGCCGTTTTGACATCACTCACAGCAGCACCTTTTTTTAAGCCCCCAAAAAAAGAATTAGGAAGGGTCAAATAAGCTTTCTCTGTTCCAAACACTTCAGCCTACACACGTGATCGCTCAAAAAAAAAAAAAACAAAACACCAAAAAAACCCCAAAAGCAGCAGAAGAAAAGAAATCAGACCCCATGCCGCTGAATCGGGTTTCGTTTGCAGTTTGCTTTGACAAAAACAATTCCGAAAGCCCTTGGGAAAGCACTTAAAGGATGTCTTCTGTTCCCACTGGCAACTGGGGTACTGCAGCAAGACTGGCTGGAGAGACACCCTGAGAAGCAACCCCCACACCCTCTGTGCCATCTGATACGTACCGGGCTCCTGCTGCTTTATCTAAAGCACATGTGAACAGCGCAGGCCACCAGGTGTGCTTGGTTTTCCTACTGATGTCCAACAGTCTTCTGTCAGAACAAGCAGTCCAGGCTGTGAGTGAGCTTCTCTGCCATCAGAAATACAGTGTAAACACTTTGCCATCAACAGGGAAAGTCAGTTGTTGAGGGGAAAAGGTAGACGATTGCTGTCTGAATAATTCAGTACCTGTAGTTCTTTCCTCAACAAATTTGCAAAAACACCCATAAAAAAATCAACATTTTTTTAAAAATATATTCCTTATAAAAAAGGAAAAGCAAATACTGACTTCTTTGAGATCCCTTTTGGCTTGATTTTCTGTGATTTTAGTGATGCAGGGGACACAGTTTTCATAATGGGATCACAAGCTACCTTGCAAAGGCTAACAAAGCTTCACCTCTCCTTAAGAAGAGAAGCAAACATGGATTTGAAACACAGGCCCTTTTTATTTCTTTTTTTTTTTTTTTTTTTGACTCAAGAGGGGTTGAAACAGGGTAAGGTAAAATAACTTGCCCAAGTCTACGCAGTCAAACGAGCAGGTTCCCCAGTGAACCTCAACCACAGCAGGCAGAAAACGCAACTTTATCTCTAAAAGGATTTGGAGCCCCAGGCTATTGGGTTGATTTGGATTAGTGGGAGAAAAACTTCTCCAGACAACAGCTCACACACTCCTGTCACCACGGTGTTATCAGCAGTTGTGCACAAGCAGCTGGCACAAAAAAAAAAAAAAAAAAGTGGGAAGAGGCTTTCCCAGAAGATGCTGGTGAGAGTCCGCGAGTGCTTTCTCAGCAGCAGCGCTGTGCTGTCACGGGCCACATCCCTGTCACTGGGGGTGGCAGGATGCTGCTTGGGGCCACACAGCAGCTTGCAACAGCTTCTGCTTTTTTTTTCCCCAGGTTCAGATTCTTAGAAAAGGATAACAGGAAAGTTAACTGCTGTTTGCACTAGGCACTACATAAAAACCTCGAAGACATGACAGGAGGCATTTGCTAATTTTCCCCATCTCCACAGCAAAGGCCCTTCTTGCTGCCCGCATTTCCTTCTGGATGCCAAATATTACTCTCTTCTCAAGGACCAGGTTAAAGATACAACAAATATGAAGTGTCCCTCACTCAGTCATCACCCTGAGAAGCCCAGAACATCAAGTGAGAAATAAATTGTAGGCAGCATTTGTTTTGGTGCTATACTTTTTAAAGTCCCAATTTTACTCATCCACAGCATACATATTAAAAGGACTCTTTTTTTTTTGCATCCAACACCTGTGGTGGCAAACATCGGGTTTGTTTTGAAACTGCAAAGAGGGGCTCGTGCTTTGCTCCCCAGCCTTCCTGCAGCAATTTTCCTCATGTCAGAGCTCCCCTGGCCTCGGTGGGCTTCTGAGCATCCCTGGACAGTCTTGGCCTGTGAGCAGGGGAGGCAAACCCAGCCCCAGGCGACTTGAGTATGTGTGTGGCTACTTGACTCCCTTTGATAGTCCCTCCTGGGCGTTTCAGTGTTGTACTTGGATGGCCGCCCCTCCAGCAAAGTGCTGCAGGGCTGTAGGTGTCGGCAAGGGAGATGTTTTTGTGTTTGTGTGACGTCCCCAGAATAATGATCTCGCTGTTTAAGTGAGTTGAGCGAATGAATGAGCACAAGAAAAACATCTTTGCTGAAAGCACAGCCAAAGTTAATGCACCATTAATAATGGCCCGGGTGAATTATTGGAAGAGATAATAGGCCTGGGGTCAGGGAAGGTCTGAGACAAAGAACGGGGAAAATTGGGTCACAGAAACATGACAGAGCAGATCACGCTGATGTGCCTGTGGGATTCTCCTCAGATGAAGTCATGTCCCACCATGCAGAATATTAAGGGCTTTTCAGGGAAAGCCATTCCCAGAACCACCACTTGGATCGATAGGTGGAGGAGGGGGAACAGACACACAAGGTTTCAGTAGCTGCCACTTAGCTCCCCACCAGCCCCCATTTGAGAGCTTCACTTTAATGTTGTTTAGATACTTTCCAAAATACACCAACTGCATGCCTACCTCAAAAAGGGATAATTATGTGGTTGCTATTTACACCAGTCTGCATATTTTCTAAGCAGAGAGAGGTGTCTGGGGGAGTACCTGCATTCCCCGAATGGCAGCGCTGTGCATTTCACAAAAAGCTCTCTCAGGTGTTTCAGCAGCCCCGCTTTTCTGCCTCCAAAACTGCAGCGGACCAGCCGTGGAGCCACAACCTCATCTCCCACCCCACCAGCTGCCCGGCTTCACAGCACTAAATTACTGACGAGCCTCACTTTGTCAGAATTTCCCTTCTTTAAAGTAGAGATAATAATACCACCCTACCTCAGAGGTTTGGTTAATGTTTATACAGCACTTTAAAAATGATGTGGTAATTAAGTGCTCAGTATTATTATATCAACGTGTATAATGATTCCAGCAGACAGCACTACAAACAGGGCTGCACCGTGTGTGCTTTTCTTTTGTTTAGCTTGTTAGCATTTGCTTTGGTTTTCATACAGCATACTTCAATTATTATTGGTTAATTATTACTTTGTTTTATTACCTACTCAGTGGCTTTGACAAAAATAAAAGAGGAACTACGCAGGTAAAATAATAGTAAATATTCATTCTGGCCTGCTATGAACGTTATAGCAAGGATAAATGGGAGGCAGGCTCCCACCAGCTCACCTACTACAGGGGACCCCTCTCCTGCCCCAACTACTACAGGCCATTTTGAAATGCATTCAGCTTCAGCCAGCTGTTTCGATCCAGAGGGATGCAGAACCAGTTTTCTCTTCCTCTAACATACCTAAATGAAGAAAGATGGTGGAAGCCCAATTTACAAAACTGTTTTCTCAGACAATGCACATCAGGATGCTAGAGAAGGTAATGTGCTTAGTTTAACCATGGATTTGGTACAGCAAGCCAGGCTTCCCATTCGGGTAAGCTATCAAGAGCACACAACTAACTTCTGTTTGATAAACAGCTCAGGTAATGGTAAATACCTTGTAGGAGCATTGGAAGAAGGATCCTTGCTAGCATGCAGAAGTGTGAAAAGTAAACAAGAAATAATAAAAAATACATTGCCTGTCACCCATAAAATCACCAAAAAAGCCTCAAAACAAGCATTTTTCTGCTCAGACCTCAAAGCGTCTGCAGGACAAAGGCAGTCAGTGTGACTTCACTTTTGGAGAAACTCAGGTGCAGTGAGGAGCAGAGGAGAACAACAAGGCGGCTTGCCTCGCTGCTTGCCTCTCCTGCAGCAGTACTGCAGGAGCCCCCCACACACATCTCTGCCACGGAAAGATGCAGGAGCTGCTTGTTTCCCTACCAGCCAGCAGCGAGACCGCACAGGCAGCTGCTCAGCTCCCTGTGGTCCACAGACTTTGGATGCCCATGTGGATGTGGTAGTTCCTTTATGCAAAATAAAGCCCATTCCTGGGGTTACCTGCATAATAAAAGCCATTATAATGGCCATGAGACACAGAGAACATCTCCATCAGACACTGCAAATGCAAGGCTGCCGCTCTCCAGCATCCCAGAGGAAACCTCCTTGGGAGCCATCACAACAACCATCCATCCTCTTGGGGATGGCCCAGAGGAGTTTATCCTCTTACAAAGTTTATTCTAGTGCTTCCGCTCAGGTGGAAGAACAAAGAAAAAGTCTTTTGAAGATGCCGAGGGCTGCCATTATGCAGCTCCCAACCAGGACACAGGCACTGCCGGCACATGGCAGGTAGAAACGCGGTCCTGGTGGCCACGCAGCCAGGGAACACGTCTCAGCCCGGCTGCTGGTTTTGCATTTGGGCAGCGCTGCTGAGCCGCAGGCTGTGTCCAAAAGCGGGGCAGGCAGGCAGGCGTCTGCAGAGCGAGCTGGCTCTTGCAGCTGGGATATGGAGGTAAGATTAGATCAGCGAACTCCCCCTGCAGCCCCGTGGCCAACTGGAGGCAACGCCGAAGGAATTTGCCCATAAATCTCCTCCCCACCCCAAGAAGGAGGTGGTGTGCTTAAATGAACTCAGACCCTAATGGAAGTAGGATATTCTTGTTCATCTCAATGTCTAACCCGTCCTGAAGCTCCTGGCAGCTCTCCTCAGCTCACTCCCATACACCGCCTGACCTTTGTTAAGGGCATTAAACCTGTCAGTCTTTTCCTGGGCAAAAAAGCTGGAATAATTACAGTGAGGCTAAAAATGGCCTTTCCCTCTACATGGAAAATTTAGATTAAAAATGTAAGAGTTCACTGACATTTTCTACGAGAACACAGAATTGTCATTAAGAAATCAAACCCTGAAATACCTCAGATGCTATCTGCCACCTCTGAAAGACTGCGTGAGGGGCTTTCTGCCTTAGCCACTGAAGGGCTGGGGACAGCTGCTGCTGACGGGGCTGCAAAGACCCCAGGAAACCCTGCAACGTCCTCCTATGAAGTAGCTGGCTTTGTAGCACACTTCAGGTGTCACCAGAAATGGGGCACTTCGCTTCTTGATGAGAAAACAGGAATTTTCTGAAGCCGGCGGACAACCCACATGGAAAGCTCTGGTTTTGCTCTCGTAAAACAGGTTGTCCTCAAAACTTGCAAAAACTTTAAAATGGTGTTGGGAGGACAAATATATTCACATCTATAGAAATATTTTCAGACATGCAGGTGGGGCATCTATGACTAAAGGCGATGCATTATTTATTATTCTACAAGAATTCCTGGGGTCTTCAGGTTACTGATATGTGGTAGCCTTAAGGGGAAAAATCATTATTTTTTTACACCTCTGGGAAAGGTAAATAAATAACATGAAAGCAGAGCTTTCCTGCAGCCAGGGGGAACCCCATGAGCACGAGGAAGTCCTGCAGCGGGGTGCCTAACAGTGAAGCTCTGATGGCTTTCCAAAGAGCAATAATTAGAAAAGTCTCTGATCAGCCTTGCTGCCACCAGCCACCATCTTCAGTCCTAAATAGCCTGAGCTGGGGGAAGGTTTAAGGCAGAGCAGTTTTCCATCAGAAAACATTTTCCAGGAACCTGCAGCTGCTGTCAAAAGTGGCACAGAAGAGATCAGGATGGTTTATGATCTATTATATTTTACACTACACGAAGAACGTGGAAGTGATGAGCTTGAAATACCTTGACTTTATTACAACAATATCTGCCAACATGGGAAGTCTCTGAAAGAGATAGCTGAGAATTTTTGCTTCCTGGGAAATTAAAAAGAAAATAAAATTGCCTTTTTCTGCTAAGTAAGCATTGAATTCTTCTTTGGGACCCCATGAAATCTGAAACATCAGCAGCGTGATGGCACGTGGCAACCTGCCCCACTCGCGTGCTGCTGCTGCAGCCGCCCGGGTCTGAGTCTCTGAGCTGCAGTGTGCAGGGCGGCTGCTGAGGCACCTCCGCTCCAGCGCTCCAGGCTCATCCGCATCCCAGGCTCATCGCTAGGCACTGTGCAGGCACAGTGTGCCAGTGTGGCTGGAACAGGGATGAACAACAGGATGCGACTCCCATCTGGGATGTGCCGGTCAGCCCCACCACACTGGATCAGGAGTTTCTACCTCCCCACTGCAGATTTCCAGAGTGAGACTTTCCCACCAGTGTCAGTTTTTTATTAGATGGATGAGGAGCTACGGCTACCAAACAGCAGAAAACAAACCCAAAAGGCCTAACACAGCTTATTAATTCCACAGGTCTTGAGCTGCAAACGTTGAGAGTCTTGAAAATCACTTAATTGCCAGGCTGTCAGGCCAAGATGTATTTTGAGGATGCTGCCAATCTGACAGTTATTAACAAACAAAGAGGCCACAAGCCCCAACTGCACCAAGATCCTTGTTACTTCTACTCATGTGCCGCCTCCCAACAGGAAGTACTTAATAAGAATAATAATATCCCAAAAGGCCAACCTACGGCAGTGCAATTAAAAAGCTTTTCTGTCTCACTTTGAGGGGGAAAAAATGAGAGGGAAATTAAAATCAGACAGGAAATTCCACTAGAACAAGCTAGCTTATGTCCTAATAACCCAGGATTGTGCCAACTCCTCTAGAAGCAGAGAAAGGAAAGAAAAAAGAAAAGAGGGAAAAAAAAAAAGGGAAAAAAAAAGAAAAAGAGAAAAGCAGCCCTCCAGACTGACTCAGATCTGAGGCTACATTGTGGTTCAGCTGTGGCTGCAATTCTAAAGGGAGAAAGGCAGCGCAAGCGAATAAAAGGCAGTTTGCTTTTCGGGCAAGTTGCTGTTATATAATGTAACTCTTGTATGAAAGCGCGGCCACTGCCGCTTTGTCGAGACAAGACACAGCCCGATAAGCTCGAAGGGCCAGATGGATCTTGGGGCTTGTTCTCCAAACAGCTGCTGCCAGAGAATGGAAAGAAGAAAAAAGAAGAGAGGGGGGGAAACAAATATCCCAACCAGTGAGGAAGAAATCCTGCCGCACGAGGCGCAGGCAGGGAGGTGGAGGCAGACCAGATGGTGGTTCAGCTTGTGCCTGCCTGGATGGGCAGTTGGAGAAAAATCAGTATGTCAAAAATATCTAGGCAAACTTACGGATCCTTCAAGAAAGACATGTTCACAGAAGAACATATGCCTGCAGGTTTAAGGAAGAAGTTTTCTCCAAGTTGTTACCATCCTGCTTCCTGGGAAGCCAGTAGCATCCTGGATTCAGCGACCCTCTGCACCTCCAGCTGAGGTAGCAATTTCCAAAAAAAAGGGGCCACAGGGATTTGCCACTGACTGCTCGGTGACCAGGCCAGTGAATGGCAGACTCTTTCACTCCCCCATGTATTTCATGTTACAGCTCACTTCACAGTTGGAGCCACATCACTTGAAACAGCTGGTGAGAAGGGTGGTAAGAACGGGTTGCATGAACCTCAGCCAGCTCCCAAGTGCCCAGAGTATTCCCCCATATCCCCTGCCTTTCTCCCGCATTCCCCAATACCTGCCTGTGAGAGACTCCCCAAGTTCTCAAAATGTTTCTTTTTCCGGCTACCCCAAGGAGAGAGAAATGCATTTGACGCACGTGTGAATGAGGTCCTGACAGAGGTCCTGCCTCCTGTGGCAGGGACCCAGGGGAGCCGAGAAGCAGAGCATGAATCCATAAGGCAGCTAAATGTGCTACTCAATATGTCTTAGCTGCTCCTGGATCTTGATTTTACATCTAAGCAAATTTTCCTTGGCTCTCAAAAGTGCAACTGCTTCAGATCGCCTGTAATACATGGCTAAATTGTAATTTACCATTAGATGGAGGAATTATGGGAGAAAGCACCATCATTTGTGATCAGGAGGCAGCAGGAGCACCAGCGGACACTGATGCCCTCAGTTGCATCTGACATGACCAAGGCCAGGATCTCTGCTGGTGAGATGTGGAGGGATGAGGAAGCTCAGCAGCTTCAGACTGGAGACAAAAAAACCTGCTTAAGCACCAAAGGGCAAAACCAGCGAATGAAAAAAGAGGGAGAGTGCATCATCAGCTACCACGCAGTGCTCTCTGCATGACACTTCTCATCTGACAGCAAATCTAGCAGAGATCTGACCACGCACCTTCCACTGATGCAAATAAAAGCTTACTGAGGAGTGGCAAACCAAGCTGCATCCCCAGGAGCAGGTCTACAGATGAGGATGTCTTTTAGCATTCAAATAGACCCTGCCTCACGCCCCCAGCCACACATTCACACCCCTCCCCAGAGGTGACACTGGCACTCCCGCAGGCACACATTAAGCCAGCTCAGGGAGTTCATCCAGTTGAAAACTAACCACCTAAAATTTTATTGCATGGATTTTTGGCTGGATCAACTCCCTGAACCAGTTTACCATGAGATCGCTGGTGCACGGATGAGCAAAGGCCCCTTAGGCTGCTGTTCAGCAACCACTTCCAGCCCAGGCTGCCACTGAAAGCAAAAGTCCTGACCTCCTTTGGCCACCTGTCCCCACATCACGGCACTCTCCGTTATGGTGGCCAGGCTGTCTCTGGGTGGCCGCAGGGCCGACTGGACTGAGGAGTGCCTCCTGCTAAAAGGTAACTTATCCCTTCCCAAGGGCTGGTGAACTTCATGCTCACAGCCCAGCTTCCCAGGTGCTGGTCCTGGGGGGCACGGCTGCTTCTAGCATCGGCTAAACTACTTGTACGGAGTAGCTGAGCTGACCAGCCATTGCCAACTAAATACATTTCCCCGAATCCATCAGGTAGTGCACCACAAGCCGTGGGCTCGGGGAGCCAGCACAACTTGCAGGAGCTGGAAAGCTGCCTTGCAGAAGAATAACTCCCAAGCAGACGCCTAAATCCCATGAAAGCTCAGGTGCCAATGCCAACAAGAAAGGGCACGCCAGCCCGCCCTGAGCACAGACCTACCTGAACGGTCTCCCCCGTCACAGGGCTGCCTGCTGCCATCACGGGGACACCCGTACTGCTTCACGCTACAAAGACTTTCTCAATCTTTCAGGACAAGGCTGTGCTTCAAATGCAGAGCTGGCAGTTCTAACCTCTCCGATCCAAACCACAGGAGTGAGTTTGCTTTCTTTATGCATATGCTCCTCCAGGCACTAAAACAAACTGAAATCAAACTGTTCCTATAGGCAATGGCTTGAAAAATTTCCCCTTCGTATGAAAGGTCTGTTTATATTATTTGTAAAATTGAACAAATTGAGTCTGGAAAAACCCTGTGCAGAGTCTGCTGTGTGTTTTGACCAAACTTCTTTCTGGAAATGGAAGCAAAGATGCCCGCTTTCTAGTAGTCATGATAAAATTCGGGCTGGGTATTATTTTCTTGCACTTATACCCACGAGATAAGCATCTTGGTAGTCTTCGAAGAATTTTGGGAGCTTTCATGCCTCATCAGTCCCCAAAGCACTCACAGTCCATAAAGACTAAGAGGATACTGCATGAGCTGGCTTTTAACCAAGCATAAGGCAGTCTACCGCTCTTAACTAAGCAGAAGGTCTGACGAGGAGAGGGGTGAGGAAGTTATCTGTTTTACCCAGCTGTGGTTTTGGTGCAGGCTAATAACTCCCATGTATCATCCTGCCTTGGTATGAAAATTTTCTGACTGGTGTTAAAAATGGTCCCAGTGCAGTTTGCAGCGGATTCTCTGGGCAGCTCATGCAAAGTGCTGGTTGTTAGCATGCTGCTTGTGTAATGAGGGTGCTTAAGACTGTAAGGGGTCTCTGGAAGGTCTTGAAGAGTGATTGCAGTTCAGGAGATTCACCCACCTGGAAACACTCTGATTTATGGCCTGCTCAGTTAATAGCCCTGCTTAACACAGGAGTTTGTCGAGATTAAGTAATTGCCTGAAACAAAAAGTTTATTATCTTTAAGTCTGTGCTGATGAATGACTGGGTGTTGGAAGAATCATGTGAAAGATCATCTGTGATTCCCTCCCACTTTAAGGGGGGAAAAAAAATAAAAAAAATAAGGTTTTAAAAGACAAGCTTTTCCAAAAGGAGTTTGAAAGCTCACAACATACACTGAAACACGGTCACAGACAGTTACAAGCAGGAGGTTTTACATCTCAGGTGCCATCTAATAAATAGCTCAAGTAGTACCATTCTGTGATGCATTTTCCACCAAGAACTGCAAATATTTTGTGAAAATTAATTAATACCACCCCTTGAGAGATAACTGATGCTGTCACACAATAATAAGATTAGGAATAAATCAAGATGCAAAGCCTCTTTCAGTTCCATACATCACATAGTGGCCTTTCCCATCCTAGAAAAATCTGGAAAATTTTCAGTCTAGAAAACACTGTGGATAACGGTAAAGTTGAAAGATGGCGCACGTTAAATTCTGCTACAATTATTACTCTTCTCTATTTCCAGATGCTTCAGCAAGATTAATCAGCTTGACTAAGGTCACACACTTACACTGCCTCATGAAACCTAGATCCAACGTGCACCAGAGCACAAGGCTTTGCGACTCACCTCGGTCCACCCGCACCCCACGATGAGATGCCTGCCTGCTGAGCATCCCTCGCAGTGGGGTTCAGGCTAGGAGATCACACGATACAAACCTCTCCTCCTTCATCTCGTTTCCTTTCCATCGCCAAATTTCCTCAGAGTTGGTGCATGAGTACAAGAGTTTGGACATGAGGGAAAGAGGACTGACAAGAAACCCCTGTCTCTATTGCAGCCTCCAAGTCACATTCCCACAGCCCCAGATGTCAGACATGCCGTCCTTCCTCACGTCACTTCGAGGCCTTCCTGCAATAAAATAGGACTTGGCTCCAGCTTTTCCTATTGCTTCTCATATTACCTTTTAATCCAAATACATATGGTTCAGGGAACACTGAGAGACTTGCATGAAAGGATGTACACTAAGAGAATGCAAACCCTGGAAAAAAAAGGATTAGATCTGCAAGACTCCCTCAGCCCCAACCATGTGCCCCCCCAACTCCCCAGCATATTAATCAAGAGCCTGATGAGATTTGTTTTGAAATCCCCCAAAAGATTTCTGTAGACTTCAGTGGCGTTTGGATCAGGCTACAAACTCAGAATAAATCATAAACTGGCTACATCTGCCAAGTTTATTTCTTTCTTTTCCAGGTTTCAGAACAAATCCATTTTACTGCTGGGAAAAAGCGGTATGAAATAACTGACAAGAATTCAAATATCCTGTATCATTCCCCGTATTAATTCAGCCAGTCATTCTATCCCATAACTGTGGGAAGTGAAGCAGATTACTTTGGCCAGATCAAACTACAAAAACAGTTCTGTTTCATTTATGTGCATTTTATTATTTAAGACAACCTGTGCAAACCCCTTTCTCTTGGGTTAAATGTGATAATTTGAGAGTCTAAAGTTAAGCACAGTCTTAAGCTAAATTAGAATAAATTAAAAGACATCTGCACTGAAACAATCTAATGACCACCACAACACCCACCCCCAATCAATTTTGGAGAGGCTGTCCTATTAAAAATCATCTAATTTTAAAGAATGCACGAAAAGAAAGGACTTCAAAATGTGACACCAATCAAAAGAGTTTTGTGATAGCAGGAGTATTTGTAATGACACAAGGGACTCTGAAACAGGTCCCTGCAACCTCCTGTTTTGCACAGATGGAGATGGTTTTATTAATTTGTGGCTAATGCATTGCCTTCCCTGCACTGCCCCCCCCCCCCCCTTAACTCTATCTACCACTGACAGCAAATCAGCAAATTCCCCGCTTGTGAAAGACCACATTTATCTTCCAAGTTGGGTAATTCTGTAGCATGTCCCTCCGCTAGTGTCTGTCCTCAGTGCACAGAAAAAGGGGCTGTTTTCCCACCTTCAGTTCAGAGCCTGGCTGATGTGTGCTGAGAGCTTCAAGCTACCTTGAAGGATCTGCAAGATGGGGAGCCTCCTATGGCAAACAGCTTCAGATATCATTTAGGGTGTTATTTATTCATTCATCATCTGCTGAAAGGAACATCAGCACTGGCTTTGAGTTGGAAAGCCACCACACAACAGATATAGCATCATATTGGGCTTTTCTCTTATTTTCAATGTTGTTCAGGCACAAGATCACCAACTGCAATGTAGCAACACCCGCAGAGCGACACAGGACAGGACAAGCAGCTAGACATCCTGGTAAGAGAGGCGTGAGGACGAACCCTGGATTTGCTCTGACCCATTGCTTGGAACCCATTGTGCCATTTAAGGATGGGATCTACACAACCGCTCATGTACAGGGGCCCCAAACTAGGGCAACAGCAGAAATGGGCATATTAAGTTCTTCAGAAATGCAGTACTGGCAGATCAAAACATCTGTGAACACTGTGTTTTACTGACAACACACTTCTAACTTTGAAACCGGTACTGCTATCAGGCTATTAGTACAAGCACTTTGAAGTATGTACTGTAATTCTTGCAACTTTACTTCTGGCTCTGGTATTTGTTTGGCTCTGGTTACTTCTATAATTTATCTTCCCACTGCAAAATTCAGACTGTAAGATGCCCGTCCAGAGTGGTACAGGTATATGCACCCTTTTTCTGTGCTCCCCTTTTATTATGCATTATATTTTCAATAGGAAACTTTAAAGAAGGAAAAAGAAAAAAAAAAAAAGAGAAGGTGTTCAATCCTGGTGATATTAGATCTCAGTTTTTCCCACGAGAAAATCACTTAGCACTTCTCTGACTCCAGGTGACTCATTGCTGTTACCCTGCTGAGGCTCCTTGCGGTGTTTAACCCAGGCATGTAACTCGCCCCAGCGCAGTAGGCGTGTTGGCATTTGCTAATAGGCTTCCTGGGCTGTCACCTGGACGTGATGGGTGAGACAGAAGATTATGCGATGATTTCTGTTTACAGAGCAGTAATGATAAGCTGACATTTGCCTCTAGCTGTTGGGATTGATAACTCAGATGTGGCCTACATGAGCGCTTGTCCTCTGAGCCAGTGACACTCTTGTTGGGAGTCATTTTAGAGGAATTTTCCACATATCCTCCTGCAAATTGCAAGTGAATTTCTAATGCGTGTGAATGAGGCTGTATTGACAGCTGAGGAAGTCGCGGTGCCTTAATCTCTGCACACACATCATCAAGTGTCATATCACCCACACCACCTCGCTGGCAGCGGTGGGAACTCTCATGGATGCTCAGTGTCCTGGCTCCTGGTCTGAGGACAATTTCCTTCACCCAGTCCCACAAAGGCAGGTACCAGTATAAACTGGACATGTCCCTGTGACAGGGCACCCACTGCCAGGGAGTGCCATCAGCATCCTCAGCTGAGCAGCAAAGCTCCAACGGCAGATGCCTTTGAACACCTGAATGAGCATTTTCCCATTACCAGCCCCGATTTCACAACTCTTCACTCGTGGGCAAACATGCCTGCGCACGCTTAAAAGGAGAAGGGATCTGGGTCAGGGACCAAGGAGACAAAAAAAACACGTTGCAGGAAGAGCCACTTTGTTTCTCAGGGACCAAGAGTGTAGGCACCAGCACCTTGAAGCATCACTGGGGCTGCTGAGGGAGAAGGAAAGAAAGGGCTCAGACAGACCTGTGCTGGCATCATGCTGGTTGTCAATACCATGACTGGTTGAGTTGATGGCACATCTAACCACATTGATAGGTTCACACAGCCCTATTATGTTTCTCCAGGAATCAGCTGGTACTACAGAACCTTCTGTGTTCACTTACTAGAAGATGAGGAACAAGAAAATGAGGAAGAAAAAGAGCAGGGGAAGCTATGATGTGAAAGAAAGGGAAGACGGGTTATTGCAGATACATTTCTAAATTATTAATTGAACTACAATGGCCACAAATGGCTATATGGCTATGCTTAATACTTCACACACTTCTTAGGAGTTTTTCAGTTATTTGCCTGGCCAGCAAATGAGTTTGTGGGCACAATGATTTTCCGGATTACTGCGTTTTCTCCATTTCTCAGGGTGCATTCTTCTCTTACCTTCTCTTGACTTTGTTTCATCTAGTATCAACACAAGCCACATACATAGCCTGAAAGAGTTGCCAAACACAGCTTTGTCAGTACATATAAGTGCTAATTATTATTACTAAACTGTTGTGACCACAGCTCCCAGCTGAGAAGGGACCTCTGGAGTATAATCCGATTCACAGGCACCCCTGTCGCCTCTCCTGGCAAACACTGTGGGGCTGACATATGACTAGGAAATGCAGGCAGACTGGTTAATGCCCTTTCCTCTGACTCAATGATTATGTGATCATACAAAAGAAATCTGTTAATAGTTGGGAAATTAAAGGACACTAATTGCTCTGTTGTCAAATAACACTTTGTTGTCAAATGTATGCTCACCTTCAGCTACATAGTGTTTCTTTTTCTATCAGCATCTGGTCTTAAGAAACCCTTTAATTTATTAGTTCTAAGTCCAGTTTTGCTACACTTACTTATGTCCGGTAATACCCTAGTTTGCAAGCAGTTCCACTGAATTAACGGAGCTCCAGCTGGGGCTGGATGGCAGGCTGGGCTTTAGAAAACAGCTTTTAGTTCAACAAAGCGATGGTGCACATCCTTGTGCCCATCACAGCACAGTTATCCCTCTCTTTTCATAGTTGGAACTTTCAAGTGACACAACATAGGTGTCTCAGCCCGGTCACGCACAGATGGTGAGAAAGGCAGGGCCAGGTCTCCATCCACCTATGTCAGGCACATCACCTGCACTCCCACCCTCCACCCAGGGTCAGAAGGAAAGGGCAATTCTCCTGCCCACAATGGGACATCCAAGACTGACCCATCATGTCTGGGAGTATATTTGGGCTGTCAGTGGGGGAAAAGAGCAGGGAGATGATTTGCATTAGGAAACATCAGCACAGCTCCCTCAGCATCCTAAGTCAAGTCCTGTGACTTTGGCTCCCAGCGGAAACAAAAAGCCTGTTTTTATCACCTCACCTCATCCTGGGTCTATAAGAGAAGTGAAAGGCGAGCACAGCAACTGCTAATATCTTTAGCCACATTTACTGAAACCTTTTGACACCAAGGCTATTTTTATTAGCTAAGTGCACTATGCCTGTATCAGAATGCAAGTTTTATTGCTTACAGTTCAGCCTTGCAAAAAGCCTTTTCCAATCACCGTCTGTGGCAATGATAAACCTTAATGACACAGGGAGAGGTTACAGTACCTCCTAGCACAGCCTGACACTTAGAGCACCTACAGATATCCCACGCATTGCTAACCTCCCTCCGCCTCCACTCCCCTGCCCTGCTCTCTGTGCACCAGGGCTGCGTTTGCAAGCCGCCAGCTTGGCCAATTAGCTGGACATGTCGAAAGCGTACACACAAAGCAGGAATGAAACACAGGTCTATGCTTTTGTTTGGCTTTCCAAAACAGCGTAATAAGCAGATTTTACTACTTAGAAGTAGATGGTACACTTGGTGTTCTCCTCCTCCTCCTCCTTTTCCTTCTCCCAACCTCCTGACCAGCAGTTGCAATACCCAGCCCCACCAGGTCAGACAAGGCTCATGGTGTTCCATCTCCATCAGCAGCTGTCTCCCAGAGAAGATACCAGGGCCAGAAGATGCACATGCACACCACAATACTCCAAAGTACTGTACCCAGGCAATTTCCCACCTTGGGTCCTGAGCAACAGATGTGCCTTTGGTTTTAATAATCTTTGAGGGGTTTCCCTTCCAGGGCGTGCCTCAGTTTCCCCAGCAGCAAAATGGAAACCTTAGTTTTACAAAAATCTTTTAGCAACTATACCAATGCCTGCAAATAGATTCAAAAAAGCTTTGACAGAAAGCCATGCATATGTATGTAAACCCCTTAATTGTAAAATTTTCTTTTAATTACATGGCACTCCCCCGCCTTCTCCCCCCACCCCCACCCCCACCCCCCGCCCCAGAACTGTTGTCTCTTTCAAACCAGTAAGCTGCATCCCAAGTGAATAACAGTAGAGAGATACAATCTTAGTGCCTAACACCCTCAGAGCATCGCATGCAACACCAATGTTGAGAAACCAGGAACTTGAACAGATGCAGTCAGACCGCTCATGGTGGGAGTTCAGAGACAAATAATTCAACCTTTCATCACTCTCTAATCCCAGGAAAGATATCAAGGTTAAACTACTGAGAAAAATACAGTGAGTGTTAAGCAACATGGATTTCACTTTGGAAAGGTATAATTAGCCTGCTAGCCATGGTCACCCAGCTCAAGAATTCAAACCTACAGTAATTTCTCCCTTTACAAGGCACACAACCCAAGTAGGTGCATTCACCATCTGCAGCCACAGCATGGGCTTGGTGTCAGTGGCTCTCTCTATAATTGGCTCTTTATTGTGAGTTACCACGAAAGGCTCCAGGCAGTCCCCACAGACCTTGCCCTTGATCTGGGTTAAGATACTTTGACCCATGATCCTTTATAATAAATGATATCCCCCCCCCCCCCCCCCTTAAAGAATGCTGCCTTCAACAATATGGGCCTGCCCTCAGGAAATGGGAAAGGAATTTTCCTGTAAAGGCAGATTAAGGAAATTCCACGCAAATTTCATGCATTTTTAATAATCTTCTGAACCGTGACGAACCAGCTTCCCCTTGCAGGGATCCTGCTCCAAACCATTGTAGTTTGAAGACAAATTTAGCTGTTGCTTTCTTGGCAGCGAAGCACGCTGTTTTTCTTGGACCCAGCACGTTGAGCTGTGTGGTGCTCAGTGCAGCTCGTCCCGCCTGCCTGGCAGACAGAAAGCAGCACCCGGGCACCTGTACGCTCATGTGCAAGGACGGCTGTAGTTTAAAGTTTACACACAGCCCAACATTGCCCACTGAGTTGAGATAAGCTCCTGTACAGGGATCAAAGAGGATTTCTCCTTGTGCCGATACCTCCATCCTTGGCCCAGCAGGTAACAAAAAGGCAGTGAAACCTTTCCTCCTGGTATTGGCTTTCTTCCTCTGTTTTTGGTAGCTCATGAGATTCTGGGTTTGGGACAGGATTGTGCTCAGCAGCTGTGTGAGCTGCACTGGTGGCTCCTGGCTGGGAGTAAGTGGCCCATTGGCTGTCCTCTCCCAGGCACCCTCCTCCGGGGCAACTCTGAATTAGCCTGCTCTTCACATTCTCCTTTTACTTCATTTCTGGCCCATCATCTCCCTAAACACAATGACAATGGGTGTCCCATTTTTCCACCTCTGGGCCCCTCTCCAGTTCCTTCCTTAGGAGATTCCCAGCTCTGAGGGTGTCAGCACTTGCCAGTCCCGCCATGAAACCCCTTCTCCATCTCTTAGGTACATCTTCACCACCCCCAGGCACATTAAAGAATTTCCCCTCCCAGATGTGCACCATCCCTCCCAACACCTTCCCCCTGTGGGTCAGGGCTGTGCCTCACCCAGCACTTCTGAGGCTAACTCCCTGGGTTGTGAACCTTCAGCCAAAGTCCTCACCAAGGCATGGCCAGCTCACATCCTCTTGCTAACCAGGATCAAACCAGGAAGTGGTAAACAAACATCGTCAATTTTCAAAATTTTAGTTTCCTAAAGAAAATGGTCCATTTAAAGTGACGTGGTTGTGTTAGATAGACACAAGTGTTTTTTCCCCAGAGTAGTGTGTGGTGATAGGGAATCCCATGGGACCATAAGAATTTGAAAACGTTACATGTTTTTTAAAATACTTATGTAATACAAATTATAAAAATTTTCACTGTTCCTTCATCAGTTTTTATAAAAATATTTTCCTGAGACTCATGAAAATATCAGATGAGGAAACTTCTATTTTACAAAAAAAAAAAAGTCTTAGGAGTCTTTTACATGCAGCAATGTTAATGAGACTGTAGCCACAAGGAGCAAAAGCACAGGAGAACAGTGTTGTAGTGTATATGTCAGCCCTCATGTATGCTTTCAGCAGAGGAAGCAAATAAAGTATTTTGCCAGGCTCCTGAAATGGTATGATGTTAGGACAAACTCCTGCACAGCTTTACTTACTGGAAAATAAAAAGATGCAAGCAATTACCAATTGTCATTACTAAAGCTAATCTAGGCAGTATTCAAAAGTGATGCTATTTTCCTAGCAATCAATGTCACAACAAAAGATAGAGGGACAGTAATTCTGAGAAGGATGGCACTTCCTTGCTCTGAGTAAATCATTTATGATATTGAGATCTTCTCTTTAATGAAAAAGTTTTGAAAAAGTGTATTGCAGTTAACAGCAAAGCAACCAACAGCACACTAGCAGCCTGACATAAAGTCTATTGAAATCAATGGGAGTCTTTCCACCGACTTCATTGGGGTTTGGATCAAATCCTCCAGGAGAATAAGCTATTCTGCAATATCCATTATTACAGACCGCTTTGTCCTGGTAATTAGATGCTGGGAGAGCGCAGCATGATTGTTTAAAGCACTGATCATTCACCCATGGAGACCCATGTTCAGAGCCTGGGTGGGTCAAACTCAAAGAGGGGCTGCGGATTCCCACTGGTGCCTGCCTGCATTCCCAGCCCCGCCGCCGCTGCCAGGTAGACAGGATGGGCAAAGGCGAGAGAAGGCAGAGGTCAGGGCTGAGCTGGCAGAGGTGTGCTAAGTGCCTGCCCAAATATCCCTGGCTCCTGTCCTTTCTCCAGCTCCTCCATTTCCCCCATGCACCGTCATGCATGCGAAATATTTTCAGGGGAAAAGTGGGTAGGCAGCAGGTCACAGGTCCGCACAAAGCACCTCTGTAAGGCCCCAGGCATTTTACAGAGTGCTGAGCGTCATCAGTGTTCCTAACTATGTAGGGAACACATCTCCGTGTTTGCATCTTGTTCCTAAGGTAAAACATACTGCTCCTTGGAGGATACGTCTGAGGGAGGGGCTGCAAGTCCCCTGCAACCAAATTACAAACAGAAAGGGCAAGCCATGCAGAAAGGACTCCCACCATGAAGCTATATATTTGGCTCACTATGAATATGGGACTACATACCATTAGCAGCCAACAGAAAAGACAGTATAGCCTGAATTCTCAGATGAGATCAGCAATCACCAGTACATAACCAGAGGGGTCCATTTTCTGAGATGTGTCCCGCACCCATTCCTTGGAAAAAAAATCCAAAATCAAAAGCAAAAAAAAACCCAAAACAAACCACACAAAAAACTCAACAGCACCCTGTCTGACCTGGTAGGAGGCTACCAAACCCCAAGCAGCACCCAGTCAGTCAGTCCGATTGAAAGTCACAGATAAGAGCTGTTTATCTTACAGGGCGACAATCACACCACCTGAACTCTGTGGGTCTCTACATAAAGAGTCTCCCCATAAAGGCACAGAAAGAAAGAGGAAAGACAGGGGATCAGACTGTGTGGCCTGCCTCTCCTGTCAGAGGGAGGCTTTTTCTCTCCTTTAACTATTCAGGAGTCCTGGAGAGACCTGTTTCCTACTTCAGGCACTTAAAAGTGAGGAGCCTTGGGTCCAGCAGACTGAGCTCTGCTCCTGTGATGAGGCTCAATGCAGACAGTGAGCAGACCTACACTCATCAGTGTGCCAAAAAAACCCCAAAAACCACCAACCAAAAAAACAAAGGAGGTTCAGCAAATTATGGCTGGGATGAATACGGTCTGCTAGTTCGGTCTCTTCCCATGCCAAGATCTGCAAGCCACCAAATGGCACAGAGAGGACGCAGGCTAGGACAATCAAAAGTGTTCCTTTGTGCAGCGCAAACCTAAGCTGTGGTACTCCTTGTTGTAAGATGTTGCTCACACTAAAAGGATATACCCTTTCAGAAAATAACTCTACAAATTCATGGAAGCAAAATCCTGTGATGCCACCTGCAATTCAGAGAGTCCTTGAAGTGGAAGATTTGCAAGGCTGTGAGAACACTGCTGGGAAGCTGCCTGCACACCTGCCCTGCGACTGGATGCTTGTCCCTGTCCGAAGCCAGAGCCCGAGGGAAACAGACCTTGACCACCACCTAAGCTGACGAGGCTGCTCCTGTGCCAGCCCTTCGCTGGAGCCCCCTCCCCGGCACAGCAGAGCAGCGTGTGGAAGCAGCAGGAGGCTGGGAAGCAGCGAGACAGGCTAATGATGATGCCTGCTTAAGTCAGGTCTTTCTTACCTCCAATGTCTTTTGTTCAGCTAAACATAACAGCTACCCCACGGCTGCCCTTCTTTCCATCAGTGGGGGAAAAGAACAGGTGAGAGATGTTCCTGGATGCCTGCAGCAACTGGGAGTCCTTCTCTTCTGCTACTTTGCTTGCTGAAGAGTAACCTCTTGCTCACTCAGCGTGTTGGAAACCCCCAGCTCCCAGCCCCAAACCAGCTCTAGGAGCTGGCTCTTTTGCACCAGCAGCACGAGGCTCTGCTTCAATCCTTGATACTTGGGCAAAGCTGACAGCCTCAGAAGTGCCCTTAGCTCAGACGTAAAGAAGCAGTTACTGTATGCCACGCTCCAGCTACGATGCCTGGTTATCTCTCTTCTGCTGCTGGGCCTTGAAAGCCCAGGATACAGAGTCTCGCCTCCACCGCTCCCCGTCTCAGATGTCACAGGATTTCAGAAGAGAGGGGGGGAAGCAGCCTACAAGAATAATTAAATCAACTGATTTAACTGAATGCTTTTGGATGAGCATTGGTCACGTCAGCGTGAAAATCCCCCTGCCGCCAGCAGACTAGCAGGATCTGATGGGGGGAAACGCGGAGGCTGGTACCGAGCAGCGCTGCGGAAGCGAGCCCAGGCGGCCCAGAATGCGGCCTCCCTCCCTGCGCCACTCCGACATCTTGGAGATCTGCAAAAGCTATTTGCAGTGAGAGGCTTTCTTGTAAAACATAAATGAATACCAGCTGCCCGGACAGACTCGGAGCACAGCCTCTCTCCTTGGATGGGCTGCGGTCCCCTGGGAAGCCGGACGGGCTGGCGGGACGTGCCTGGTCTGTCCGTCTGGGGGAGAGAGAGGGGAGCAGCGTGGTGAAAAGGCACCAGTGTTTGCATCCAGAGGTGTCAGCTGGTAAGCAAACTAAGTGCTTTTCACCCTCAGAGGGGAAAAAAAGTAGCTTTTTATCACCCTTGATTTTTTGAAAATGCACCTCTTCTTAACCTGAAAACAAATCTCATCTTATTTTACACAAGAAGGAAGGCTGAGTCTTCCTCACTGGCCTGGAGAACAGCCCTGGATGCGCCCATCTATCTGTGCCCTTCAAGCACAAGCGCATTCCTGCCCTGATGCCAGGCTCCGGCAGGGTCTGCCTCTGCGTATCCCAGGGCTCCCGCTGGCTTGCTGTGCCCATTTTTTTTTTTTTTTTTCAATTTACCTTGGAAATAATATTTCCTGGCAACATATTAATGCCTTTTTTCAATGCTCAAAAGAAAATCCAAACAGCAGCACAGACCAGAAGCCAACTGCCTGAGCAACGAGAGCGGTACCTGCTTTGTACCTAAATATTTATAACTTGCTAATACTGTCATTAATACTCAGTTTTATTTTACCTACGTGTTTTATCTGTTTAAATACTCACTTGGCCTCCCTTGCTATGAAACATCAGAGACTGGCCAGTGTTTCACTCTTCTTGCAGTGACACAACAGACCTGACTTTGATTTGTGGGTTTTTTCACTGCATATGGACAAACACAAACACACAAGAGACAGCACTGTTTGCTTCTGCTGCTCTTCAAGACTTTCACAGTTACAGTACAGAGGGACACCAGGCTTTCCCAGCTTCCCACTGGGGCTGAGCGAGGTGCAGCCATGTCAAGGACATCATCCCAGACCCCAGCAGCTCTGGACACCGGGGTGACATAGCCACGCAAGTGTATTGCGGTGACTGTACAAGGGCGATGCTGAGGTGCTGGTTTTGAGCATTTGCCTGCTGGGAGTTTTAGCCTCTGAAATTATTTGCAGGTGTGAACGGCAGCATAGAGCCCTCTACCACCCATGTTGTGAGAGAGCTGAATCCTGACGGCACCTGAAGGTTTTCGCATGGGTAGGAAGTGGGGCAGGACTGAGGCAGCTCTGAATGGTTGGCTGGGATCACCAGGCACAAGCCAACCTGAGCAAGTGTTGCTCTGGCAGAGTACAGCAGTGTGTAGTTTGGAGCTGTTACAATCCCAAGGTGCAGCTGATGGCCAAGCTGGCAGCCCTGGGGAGGCAGGAGGTGGGCAGCGAGTGTCCGGCCATAGCAGCAGGCTGCGAGCCCCAGAGGAGCTGCAGGGCTGGGAGCCACTTCCATCCCTTCACAGCAGAGACCTTTACAACTCATCTCACTTGTGCCCTCAAACCATGGTGAACTTGAGGTATCAGGAATGCTAATCACTGCTCAGCTGAACATTTCCCCGTAATAACCTTTAATGACTCTGTAATTACTCTTTAAACCATTGACTTTGCAATCATTTTTTAATTCCCCTTTGCCACATCTCTCCCTGTGCTACCAAGCTGGAAGGCTGAACCGTAAGTATTAGCCCACTAAGGCGAGGGTTGTATCATTACAACCATGCTTAATGCAGGGGCTTTGAAAGAGTTGGGAGGGCAGGGGGAGGGGAGGGAAGAAACAAAAAGCACAGCAAGATTTTCCCCAAATTGCTTTCCCTCAAAACAAAGCCCTACCACTTTGCTAAGCTGCTTTAGGGAACGTTTGGAAAAAGCAGGGATCCCTCAGCGACTTGCTCCACTAACTCTGCAGAGACTCCCGTGCTGTGAGCGCCGACTTTCAGCTGAAACAAATATTAGAAACTATATAGTGATAATTCAGGGAGAAGGCAAGTCCCTCGGAGAATGAACCCAACTGAACCTGCCCCATTGGAAACCAGTATTTCATCGGAGGGGAGGATACAGCAGCAGTAAAAGAAACTTGAGTGTCCAAGACTCAGCGTGAAGCCAGCACAAAGCAGGCAGGGACGGGCAGTTTCTTTTCAAGCCTTCGCCCCCAGTAACAATGGCCCTATTGCAACCACCCTTTGCTTTTCTTCCCGTGATTAACATGCAGCCCATGCGGGAAGAATGGGAATTTATTCTGCAGTTGAGATTCCAGAGGTGCTATCGGGTCAGGTGGCTAATCGTTAAATCAAACTGCTGTCATCTTCATTCAGGTCCTGTCACCCAGGGCCACGTTATTACTTGGGTTTATGCAAAATAAACAGCTTTGCTAAACTTTCCTCTAAAAGAGGGTCAAATAAAGAAGGGAAGGAGGAGATATACCACCGGCATCAACTAGATCCCGCATTCCCTCCTACCGCTGTTCCTGCTCTGTCCTGGATTGATTAGATGGGGATGGGGGAAGGAAGGGTTTCTTCAAGTTTTTAGGCTTTTGTTTTTATCAGCAGGCCATTTTTCTCTTTTCTAATTCCACTCAAGGCTCCTTAGTGAGTACTGTTAACTTATTCTTGTCTGGGTCTGGCTAATTCAGTTTCTTTCTTGAACTACATAGACTTACAATTCTGTATTTTCTATAGGTGAACTCAGCCATAAGAAATCTCTTATAACTCCTCCATAAAAGACAATCTCTCAGAGGTTTCCTTCAAGACACATATAGAGATGCTTAATGCAAGGCGCTCAGAAGGAATGTTAATTGCGGTACTGCACACACGCATTTTGGATCAATGGGTTATTTGGAAATCCTGGGCTCGCTGCTTTAACAGGTAGCTGAGAAGGGAAGGTCTGATGAAGTGTTCCCAGTCACTAACAGGCCAAGGCCCGTGCGAGGGAGCAGATGTGCTGACTAGCATGTTGCGTCAGAGGGAAAACAGGTAGGATTTTGCAGCAAGAAGAAAAACAGCATCTCTTACCTCCCTTACATCACTTCCAGTTTGGTTTCAAAGAGTCCATTTTCAAGGATATCCAACTGCATGGATCCAAACAATGGCTTATCCCAGTCCCTCCCAACACAGAGCACCACAGCCACCACGCTTCACAGACACCATCCCAGCATCACGCTTGTGTGGTGCAAAGACCTGGCCATCCTGCACGGCAGCCTGACATCCCAAAAACAGCCAGAGACAGCGTACGACTGTGATTACCAGAGACCAGAAACACTGTCCTAGGTAGAGGAGCAGAATGATACCTATTTAAAGTGAAGCTGTCTGATGTGCCGGTGCCTCCAGACTGGCAGCAGTCAAAAAACCAAAAAACCCACAAAAAACCTCCAACAAACCAATAACAAAAAATCCCACCCTCATGATTAACATTCAACTGCCTTGAAAGAAACTTTTTAAAATATGTTTTTGTTCTCTGTGGCTTGTCGATCCCAGGCAAAAAGTCAAAACTGGGATTAAAACCGAAGGGCTGTAGCCAGGAGACTGTCACTTCTGGTTTTTCTTCCCTCAAGGATTAAAAAGTTACTTTTAATTAATGTTGTTTCAAGATGTCAAGCCTGGCATGGCTGCCCCCGGTGTCGTTTCCTGGGCTGGTGAGTCAGGCGAGCACGCTCAGGCTTTTCCCACACCTCTCACAATCTGCCTTTTGTGGCCGGCGCTCCCCCCACACCAGCGTACATCAGCCATCCCCGGGGTGCAGTGGTGCCCATGAAGCCAGGGCAGCAATGCCCGCGTGCACCTGTGATGGGGCTGGCTGGGGTGGGTAAACAGAGGTAAACTCCAGCTTTGAAATGCAGCCACTCAGCCTGAGACACCCCAGCACAGGTTGAGCTCTAGCATCTATTGCAAAAGTATTTTCATTGCCTGAGCTCTCCTGGGGGGAAGGTATTGATCCTGCCCGAGCGCTGAAAGCCTGTTTCATGTATGAAGAAATCCCCTCCTAGCCCAAACATCAAAACGTCTAAGCGTGAGTCCAGCTTTGCAGAGTTATGCTGGGTTATTCCTGGACTGTACACAAATTGGATGCTAAACACACACTGGGGTGTATGACTAACACATGTCGCTTCCTTCCTGCACGCTCTGGCAATGAGTTCAATTGAAACAGGACTGTCTGAAAAATCCTGCCCTGAAAGGTCAGACACAGAGAGTGTCTCGGTCCTTCTGGAGTTTCACAGAGAATCTGGTATGAGGGAAAACTACGGCAAGCAAAAACTGAAGCAGAAATTTGACCACAGCCCTGACCTCTGATTGAAAATGCCTCATTGCCAGCTCAACCACAGGCAGACAGACATGATTTAATCCAACTTTTTCACTCTTGCTGCATGGAGTGAGCTCGCTCTTTTGCTGCTCCTCAGGGGTATAAAACATTTTTTATCCACCCACGATAGCCAAGGTACATACGCCACAACCACCAACTATGAATTTATTCAAGGTGTGCTTAGAACTTGGCAGGGCTAATAAAACGCGAAACAGTTTAAGATGCCCTGGAACATTTTAAAATCACATGTCCGAGGAATCATATATCTGTTCAGGCATTTGAGGAAGAGGACGATGCCAAATGTGCTGGGGAGCTCCCTAAACAAAGACTCAGATGAAGTGGGAAGACTGAGACTAGCGTCCCCACTCCCCAAAAGGATGGCGAGACCCAAATCCTGAATTGCGCTTTCCACTGCTAAGTGAAAACTCCATGTGTCACGGATGGAGAGGTCCCGCTGCTCGCTCTGCAGGCAGCCTGCCAGCAGCCGTGGAGAGAGCCAGGAGCTCTGCCCTGCCACAGCTGGGCCAGCACCTCCCCAACACATGGGGCCATGGGGCTTTGAGGGGAACGCGAAAACCCTGGTGCATCTGAGCCCAGACTGCCTCCATCCTTTCTGTAAGTGGCACAAAGAGCACCACGAGTGCTTCACAGATAAAAACGTGAATAATCCGGTCACCTTTCACCTTTGCATAACCTCCCCGGCTGAGGGATCAGCAGCAAGAGCTGTCAGAGCAGTCAATCTCTCACCCTCCGCCGGTGGGAAGCAAAAGGGCTGAATCTCACCGAGTGCTCAGGAGAAGCAGGAATTCAAGCCAGCCAGCGAGCGGGAAGGCTGAGAAGCACCAGCGTGAGACTCTGGCGGCCTGAGAACGGACGAGATTTGAGTGCTTTGTGAATACAGGCCAGTGCAAAGTTTTTGCCATTAAAAACTTTCGCAATATTACGTTTTTGCACTATTTTGCAGGGCTTGTAGATCACGTGAAATAAGCTTTATAGATTGTCTCCCATATAAACCCATCCATTCACAAGCAACTGACAGTAAGTAGCCAGAAAACAAATTATTACAATTAAAGCAAGCAAGCAAGCAAACCTCTTCACTGCTCTGAGACAGGTGGCACAAGAGAACTTACCTCTGCACATATTATGGAAAGAAATGGTCACCAGCTTGGGATCACCTCACTCCACTGAACAGGAGGACTGAAGCCATGTGACCATGGCTTAAAAAAAGGGATAGAGAGGAGAAAAAAAACCCTGAGAGCGAGCGAGAGAGCGGTCCCATTCATCTATAGATTGTTGAGGGTCGACATAATGAGTTCTGCAAACTGGACCAAGCAGCTCTGCGAGGCATTATTGCTAGTAAATAAATCACTTAGCAGGAGAAGAAAATGCACGTATAAATCTTCTGTGCTGGTAGCAGACACGTTTCACTAGCAGCTACCTCCTGAATAACATGCCAAGAAAGCCAATAGAGAGAGTTTGTGAATGCATGTCCAAAGCTTCTTAGCAAACTGTCATATTGATCTAGCACAGCCTAAGGAAGCCTAAGAAGACTCAAGGAGTTTGGGCAAATGCTTGTGTTAGTGTTCCCTTCCTCTTAAGAGTTTGCTGAGACGGCACTTCAGTGTTTCCCAAGTAGTGCACCTCCGACCCTGGCAATCCATCAAGTGAATGCAAATTGCGGACCAGACAAAACCAGGCAAATAGCAATGCTGCTTAATAATAATGTACTCCTAAAGAGAAGGACTTCCTCTACAATGATTGCTGTGTACACATTTAAACTAAACACCCAAACTTCTTATTAGCCTCATCATGATTTGTGTTTTTGTTCCCTTTGAAATGCTCCAAAGTAAATGGTACAAGTTTACTCAAGGCTAACCTCAAACAGTAGGCTTTCTGAACTGTGCAAACGAACAAAAGTTGGGCTATATATAGATGGCCCACGTTTATTATAAGTCCCTTTTGAAAACCAACACCCAGCAAAGCAGAGCTAAGGAGCATGTTTAAAAAGAAAATAATCTCAGTAATCACCACTCTCTTCACATTCGGCCTGACCGGCCCTAATTTGGTGGGCATTGTCCAGGACAATGCCGTGGGGCAGCTCCCCTAAATGTCCATCCCCAGCCACGTAATTAGCGGGAGTCAGCTCAAATCAGAGAGGTTTCTCTTCTGATTTGCACAAGGTGTTCCTGCTGCCGCTATTGTCTCTCAGAGCCTTTCACACCCAGCGGAAGATAAAAAAGAAGGAAAAAAGAAAAAGGGCTCTGGAGTGCTTATTTATTCATTGCATGTTAAACACTGGAAGTGGTCCCAAGAGCATGGGGTAGCCCAAAATATCACAGACCCAGGGCTGACCTTCTACGAAAGCACTTTTGATGCAGCTCTTAAGAAATGTGGTTATCACAGTGTTTGTTTTAAGCTCCTGTGATGGATCAGAGAGACCTACATTGAGGAACTCACTAAATTGTATTTAACCTTATTAATTTAACTCAAGAATTAATGACTATATTCTAATGAGCTTTCCATTCATTGCTTTTCACTTGGATTCACAAAATCCCTTACGTGCAATGGAAGTTTTCCTATCTGTTATAACGGGAACATTCCCAAAGTATCTGAGTGCTTAGGTTTGGCTTGACTTGGATCATCGCTACTGCATTTCTTAGCTTAGAAAAGAAAAACTGCCACACACATGCTCAGATTTGTCATGGGTTCACGGGAAATGTGGATATGCAGAAGGAGAACAGACTGTATGCTGGCTGACACAGACTGGCAGTAGTGCCCCTTGTTGGAGGGGATCAAAATCACTTTTCCATGGAGTCAGACCAAACCCACTCATGAGTCATTGCTTTCACAGACCCATTGCAAAATGTGCATAGAAGTCCTCTAAGGCTACTGCAGCTGGAGCTGCAGTACCAAGTTGCCTCTTGTAAAAAACCCACATATGTCCCTAAAATGCATTAAAAAAATCAATCAGTAAATTAATTAATAAGCAAACAAACAGACTCTGGTTTCAGTCCCCGTGTTCTCAGTCATCTGGAGCTTATTCTGGAGGACTTCGGAAATCTTCAGTGGTAAGCACTGATACTACAGTACATTCACTTGCCTCTAAAGTGGTGCCTGCTGGCACCTACACACAGGAAGGTGCAATAATACCAATTCTGATACAGAGCAAGACTGACACACTGCAGCCACAGAGCTGTCACCCTGTAGTATCAGACAAAAACAAAGCGATGTATTCCACTGAAGCCTGTGTTTAAGAACAGTTTGGGTATGATTGCTCCATCCTGATCACTAGGTCATACAAACTCACTGTAAGCATCACTGGAGCCAGACATCATAACATTACTGCAGAAGCACTGCCAGAGCCAAGAAAGAAACAAATTTGGCTTTGTAAGACGATTAGAGCTGATTCCTAAGCAGCTGGGCCAAAAGCATCAGAGCTAATTATGAAATAACAGGGCTTTGCCCAAGCAGATCCTGATGGTGGGTTTCAGCATCATTTCTGCTCATCTTGCCATCAGGAATAGTGAAACAGACAACCTGTTGGTGACTTTGAGAAACAAACATTACGCCAGGAATAAACTATGACCAAAATGGCCATCATCCCTCAAACATGCAACAGAGTAGAAAAGAACAGCAACTGCAATTGGCCATTACTTCAGTCACCCCCAATGTCATGCAGCTTCCTTGAGATGGCCACCAGTCTGGGCTGCTCTGAAAACCACCTGAGCACATGAGCTGGACTACCACTAGTGAGCAAGTTGTTTTATTCTTAGTGGGAACGTGCCAACATTCTTCTGGTCTTGACTGAATGGGTGTGTAAATGTGTTTGCATGTCTTTGATGCTGCTGCTGCTGTGTCTGAATACCACAGTTCCCAAGCAGGAAGCCATTGATGACTGGGTGTGTGCAAAATATAAAACAGCCTGTTTATGGTACACCATTCAGTATTAGTAGGAGCACAGCATCCAAATTGTCTTGCCCAAACTTGGGCAAGCCACACTCTAAATATGTACCTTCTTCAGAGCAGATTGAACAGGGTGCAGCACAGCCTCACCACACTCACGGCAATATTTCAAGAGCATTTTAGGAGATTTTGAAAGTCCAGTTTAAGACTCTGTCTGTGCTGTTTTCAGACAGCTTGTGTCTCACGCTGTTGAAACATTCGGCATACCTGTTTCAAGCCAGTCAATCTACAACCACAGAATCACATAACAATTTGTGTTGGAAGGGACTTTCAAAGATCAACTAATCCAACGTCCCTGCCGTAGGTGGGGACACCTTTCACTAGATCAGGTGGCTCAAAGCCCAGTCCAAACTGACTTTGAATACATCCAACGATGGGGCATCCACAACTTCTCTGGGCAACCTGCTCCAGTGTCTCACCACACATAAAAAATTTCTTCCTAATGTCCAATCTAAACCCATCTTCTTTCAGTTTAAAACTGCTGCACCCTGTCCTTGGTAAAAAGTCCTTCTCCATCTTTCTTATAAGCCCCCTTTAAGTATTGAACAACCTCAATAAGATCTTCCCAGAACCTTCCCTTCTCCAGGCTGAACAACCCCAAGCCTTTCTTCATAGGAGAGGAGTTCCAGCTCTCTGGTCACTTCTGTGGCCCTCCTATGTGCTCTCTTGTGCTGGGGACCCCAGAGCTGGGCACGGTACTCTAGATGGGGTCGTATGAGAGCAGAGGGGAGTGGGAGAACCAGCTCCCTCAACATCATGCTTCTTGTTTTGCAGCCCAGGATACAGCTGGCTTTTGAGGCTGCGAGCACACATTGTCGTCTCATGTTCAGCTGTTCATCCACCAGTACCCCCAAGTCCTCCTCGGCAGGCCTGCTTTCAATCCCTTCATCTCCCAGCCTGTACTGATACCAAGAGTTGCCCCGACCCAGGAGCAGGACCCTTGCCCTTGTTGAGCTTCACGAGGTTCACATGGGCCCACTTCTCAAGCCTGTCAAGGTCCCTCTGGATGGCATCACATCCCTCAGGTGTATTGACTGCACCACTCAGCTTGGTGTCACCTACAGACTTGCTGAAGGTACACTGAAGCCCACTGTCTGTGTCATTGATGAAGACTAAATAGTACTGGTCTCAGTAGGAACCCTTGATGAACACCCTTAAGTAATAAATGACAGCAGTTCTGTTCATTTTGTTGATGTTACTCACAGAAAAGCCTCTTTTGCGGAACTGCCACAGGCATCCATCAATGCCCCACCCTGGCACAACCATTTCAGGCTGGGAGGTATCCAATAAACTGGTACTTCATTTTTATGAAGCTCAAAATTGAGTCTCTAACATGGCTGCTGAACAAATTCACTTACTGCTTCTCGTTCTAGGATCCAGTGGCTCACTGACTGTACACACGATTTCTTCCCTTCATTAAAAGCCATTTAGAGTTGAGATGGGCAGGGATACCTGTATTTGATGCATTCTCATGCCTACTTCAGAAGCCACAGCTGACATTGCTGATGGACCACACAGGACTCACCACAGCACTTTGGTAGCTCATGCGGCAGAGGTGGAAAGTTCAAGTTTGATCAAAACGGGGACAGAGGCCAAGGATGTGATCTGCATTTGACAGTTTGTCCCTGCATACCTTGGGCCCCTTGGAAAAGCTCTGTCTGAACAATTAAACACTCTGGGCTTTAAGAGACTTCACAAGTATTCTGTGAGGGAGATTAAAATGTTTTCACAAATTACGAATTAAATTCAGTCTCTTCCCACACCTCAAAGTTTTAATTTTTGCAAACACTCTAATGCATGGCTGCACTTAAGACTTACACAAATTACATTTCCAATACAAATTACAGTGCATTCTTTAAGAATTAGTCTCTTTTTCAATACAAAATAGCTGTTCTGTAACTAAGAGACAATCTCCTCCTCTTTCTTTCTCCCTCCTGTTTTGTTTTAGGTCATTGCCTAGAAGTAATGTACATGCAGAACTACCACAAAATTTTTCTGTACATCAGAGAAACCAAAGCCACAAACTGAATTCAAAACAAGGAATAAACAAACAAAAAAGAACACCAGAAGGAAATGAAACAACATTCATGTTATATTTAATTTGGGTTTCAGAAGAGGCACAGAGTTTGGGAAGGACAGGACCTTAGCATGGCATACTGAGTTTAGTAAGAGAAGCTGGGGCATGAGAGATAAAACAGTGCGATAAGACTGTGACAACCCAAAGAAGAGTAAAAAGTCCTTCTGTTGAGCGAGTCACCTCTCTCATGAGCACTTCCACACCAGCACCAACCTGCAGCACCTTCCAGGTCCAAGCTACCAGCTGACCCCACTTGGGTGCACACAGACATAAGCAAAACCATAGCCAAATTAATATCCTCACTGCTGCCAGCTAGGATCATATTTACTAAGATGTTCCTTCGGCCGATCCCAAAGGAACCACCATTGCGCTTGATGCTTTGCCTTTTCTGCAGCAGGTCTCACTGAGCAAAGCCTGGACTGGGCAGACCCCTTTCTGGGTGCTTTGTTGGGTCTTTGGGGGTTGAAGGTACCCAGCCACTGACAGGGGCTTTGCTATGAGCAGCAGAAGCCATCTGGCTTCCCGAGCTCCCCAGAGAAATGCCCAGGGATGCAAGCCATGGCACGGTGACTTAACAAGCAATGAAAGCTGCACAGCTGCTCCAAGGGACGCCCCAAGCCAGAAACTCTGCATCCTGACTCTGGAGCAAGAGGTGAAGAGTAAACCTGTGGTGTTGAGCACTAGAGATTTGCCCCAGAGACTACTAAAACTACTAAAAACCGTAGTGGTGCAAGAAATGGGATGGTCTTTGGAAACTCTAACACAGAAGTCCCATCTATATTATGAATATATGAACAATGACCGAGCATCACGAGTTACAGCTGAGTAAGGATTTCTGGGCTTGTCCCAGAACCACTAATCACTACAGAAAAAAAATCCCACCTCACTTCATGTATGCAAATTGTAGCTTACAAGAGCACATAACTCTCATTATACCTTTCAACATACATGCTGTGTATTTCTGCCAGCACCTGATGCTACGTTAAAGTGCATTCAGTTTCAAGCTATCACTCTCTGGACCCCTACTACATGGCATGAATAGACAAAGCATGTAATTAAGGTCGAATTTCTATCTGATGGCCACTGAAAATATTTTGTTTATTTTGGAATGGGGGGTAGGGGGGGAAGAGTTTGGTTCAAAAACAATGGTTTTTTTAGTAGCCGGGGTGGAACTGGAAAGGATTTCAAGAGTAAAGAATATTTTCTTTGTTAAAATCTTTAAGCAAGCTTCATAGCAGTGAACTGATGATAGGGTAACATTCCTCACTGCTAATTATAAGCAATGTATTAAATTTCATTCAATAGTAAAGTAGCATAGAAACACAATGAAAAAGCTACTGCGCAGCTAAAATACCCCAAGTTGTTAATGAAAAGTAGCTGAAATAACATACTGGTTTGGCCAAATCTGCGAACATAAAAGATGCATTTATATCAGAGTGGCGCATGGAAAAAAAAAAGATGACGACAATACTATTTCTGTGGAATAGTAAATGATTGAAGGCAATAAAGATTTCTGTACAGCTGGCAGAAACTTCTTATGGTCTCAGCTCCTACAAAGCGTACTGCATGAACTCTGATAAAGGGTCTCTGTACAAGGGAAAAAAAGTCCCTGACAGCAAAGATTCCCCTAAGAATGTATACACACAAACTCTTGTGAATCAGAAAGCCCCTAAATATACACCACCAGTTTAGTTAAATCAAACAACCGGCTCAGTCTCTGGGCTAAAAGTTACCTTTATTGTCATTTAAAAAGCACAGCAATTTGTAATAAGAATAGTGGTCTCTGAGAGGTGAATGCAAACAAAGATTAAGAGGCAGCCCTGGCCTCTGGAAACCCGGGAGCTCAGAGGGATGTTCCGAGGATAAGTATTTCAGAGCAAAGTACAAAGACACTGCCGCTCATCTCACCCACAAATCGGTCTCTGAATAAATGTTGCTGGGTTGTCTCGGAGGCATGCTGATTTTTCCAGCTACTGCTTAATGGGACTACTTGTTACTACTCAACAGGAATACTTATAACATAGTTTTGCCCCTTGAGACTTGAACTATTCAAGTTTAGATGGATTTCAAGATGTAGTTTTTCATGTTTTTCGTCCTTAGTATGCCACACCAGATTGGTACCTGTAACGTATTGATACAAAAGGCACTACACATGCAAATAAAATTATTTCTGCCAAACTGAGACAGCTTTCTGGATGACTGTATATTAATAATAAAAACTTTCATTCATGTGCAGTGATAGGACTGTACTCCACAACTGTTTAAACCTCACAAATTCTCAGTAAGAAAATTCTTTTTCTTCTCTTCTTCTGATGGAGGAATAGCAATAATGTTTTTTCCTCCACAAATTTGTCTGAAAGGTCTTTCCAACTTGCCTTAGTAACAGGGAACACAATCCAAATTGTTCCCAGTGCTCCTGTAGATCTAATATCATGTTGCAAATAGGTCCTAGTCCAATGCTTACTGAAGTCAACAGCTATAAACCGATACACTAAGAGCTTTCCAAGGCACTGCTAAAGCGTGTAAGCGCAAAGCTGTAACCTGTGGCCAAATGAGGAGTTAAATTTAGGACTCCCGGCACTTCCCAGTCATTCTGTTCTCACCACCAAGCACATCCAGGTCTTATACAGGAAAACAGTAAAAAGTGTCCCCTTTTTGTAATGAGAAAGGGCAAAGATGCTGCTGTGCAAATCAGAAATATCAGGAGCAGTAACTGGCATGCAGGGAGCCGCTGCTGCAAAGCACCTGAGTGGGCACTGGCTGCTCATGCTAACAGGAAAGCACAGGTGAAATGGAGAACAGAGCGAGCAGAGCAGGCTGCTTGCACGGGCCATCCCACGCAGAGCAAAGGCTAGCATGAGTCTGCCATGCTAGAGATCACAATCTGGTCCAGCTGCAGCAGCAGCCCAGACCCCAGCCCAGGCTGTCCCACCATGCCCTCAGCATCCCCGGTTCCTCTCACCACACATACCCACCCTGACTCTTTGACATGAACCACTGTAAGCATGCAACCCTGGTGTTATTTTCCTGCTCTGCTGTACCTTCTCAGCACCAGCTGCAGTCCACTCGCAGCAAAGAAGGAACATTGTATTGATACAGCCCCATAAGGAGTGGATGTGCATTAATTGTAAAGTGATAGCTACTTCACTAGAGCTTGCATTAGGGACATTACAATGTGCCTAATTACACAGTGAGCTCCAGCATGTGTAAACATGGCTCCCAAGAGTTTAATGTCAGATTTTCTTAGTCCCTTGTATGAATTTGGGCTGTTTTTTAATCTGCAGCTGCCAAAATGCTAGCCTTTGACAAACTAGTCGAAGTGCTACCAAAGCATCCTTCATGAGCTGACTGCATACATCTGAACAGATACATACCTCATTAATGTGCTATATTTCAAGCTAGAGAAAACAATACATGTCGAGAGACTATAAACCACAAGTACAAACGATCCAGGTCACCTATGATGAATACAACCACTGTTACATGAAAGATGACACGTGGGCTCTCCTTGGGAAAACAAAAAAAAAAAAGGGAAAACTAGGGAAGAAGAGATGCAGGATGGCTCCACCTTCTTATCTATTCCTCTCTTCTGAAAGCTGATGTAGCCAAGGAAGGAGGCTTTTCAGAATTTTTTTCCTCACTTTTTTGTACACAAGATGCTTTCACCTCTCACCAGACACCACCTGTCCTGCAGGAACATCAGAAGATACAGTTTTAATCCAGAACAGTCTCTAAATCCAGGATTAGGCTGATGGCTAAGTTAGTGAAAAGAGCTTGGTGTGGGAAGCAGAGGATCTGAGCAAGGGTTTCTTGTCTAGTTGTCCACTTGCATCCTTGTGAGATGAAATTACATGACAAGAGATTTTTCTAGTGAGAGTCTAGTTTCCCGCAAACCAGAAACTCACAAGTTTGGCCCAGGGCAGAACTCCCTCCTCTCCCTCCCCACACAGAGACCCAGCTTTGGTGAGCTGCTGAAATAAAAAACATTTGACTAATTCTGCTGACTTAAATTTCAGCAGTTCATTTAAGCCCCTTGTTAAAGCAGAGGTCGGGTAGGATTTGGTTCTGTGTGCTTTGCTTGATTCTGTACACTTTTCTGAATAAAGGAGCAATTTATAATTTCGATAAGTTTCCAGCCTGCAAGTACATCCAGAAAGGTGCAAGTGAAAAAAAAACCAGTTCATAAATTACTATTATAGAAGGAATATACGACAAGCAATGCTCTCTGTATATTCATTAGCCCATGCCTACTTTAGAAACTAAATCTTGAGAGATTTTATAATTCATGCCTTCCTGCTCATCAAAACCTTTTTTATAGCAATCACTTTTGTGACAGATTCCCCCCTCCCTTCATTTGAAGTAAGCAGAGTTATGGAACAGTCACACTACAAAAATACCTGCAAAGTAGCAGCTGCCCAGGAAAAGGCCTAGATATAATATGACTGCTGATTTTTGAACTGCTATGCATGCTGTGTATGCCTGGAAACATAACAAATGTGCATGGCTTGGCTTGTAGCACCTAATTTGCAATAATATTGAAGTCCCCCACAATAACTCATTTACTCTTATAATAAATATATAAAAAAAGACAAATTGCTACATCGAACATGCATTTTCTTCACTGCAAGTAGCTGCTACCCCAGGGAGAAAGCCCTGTGCTGCTAACTAATAGTAAATCCTTTGGAAAATCATGTGTCATAATGATGGACAACCAGGGAAAGGGTATTAAATAGATTTAGAGGTTAGATACTCTAACAAGAACAAAAGAGGCCTTTTGCAAGCTAGTACCAATCAGAGCTGGCTCATTGGTATGATTAGCACCAAGTCTAAAGAAAGTTTCCATTGTGAGACAAGACAAGAGGGAAAATTTAACCCAAAACCTTTCTAGGAAGATCAGTTTGGGATAGGTCAAGTCCCCAAAAGATCAGGTAACTTTTTGGTTCTCAGGACACATCATGGTCTCTTTAAACTACATTTAGGCAGGGGTGATTTTGCTCCATCTTTTCTTTTATCTATTGGCATATCATTACCCAAAGCACATCTGAACCAGAATGTATTAAGATTATATGATCCAAACAAAAATATATGGATGGTCTGAAAACTACTTATATGCATAAATTTATCCACAAGGGTAATTTATTGGCAGGAGTGAGATCTATATAACAGTCTTCCACAGAGCTGCACAAAACAGAACAATCACGTTCAGACCTAAACTTCAGATCCTGCCAGGATTTTGGCCTGAACTGATTTGCACCAGCACTTTCTAATTAGATTTGATACACTGGGGGTGTGGGAACCTTAATTCATCATACACATCCTGAGTTTATTTCATAGAGAAGCAAGGAACAGCCCAATCTTGACAGGAACAAAGGGAGACAGTCTTTTAATTTGTATTTTTGCAGACTCCCTTGTATCTTTCATATCTGCAGAACACCCAGCTGTTCCCTGACTGGCTCCAAGCTTCTTCCTTCAGAACATTTTCTATTGTTTCTGATACATCAGCCCATAGTGATTTATCGCTATTTTGCGATCATTATCAGTTTACTATTTTAACCAATACACCATAAATCAAGAAGAAGAATGTTAGGTGGGACTTCACAGTGTAGCTTTCATTCATTACCTGCAAAGATTATAGCCATTTCATAAAAACCAATATCAGAGAAAGAAGCTTATTGGCAAGGACCAGTGAAATTCATTTCATGCTTCAAAAGTCTGTGATTGGTCTGGTAAGAAAAAACCCTCAATTGTTGGAAATCGTTTTTTCTTTTAAACCAGCAAATGCCCAAGACTGAGCTATGTCAATTGTATGCTGCACTTCCTACTCAAATGCAATGGAGACTATTCCATATCTGTCCTTGTAAAACCCACTGCACTTACTATTCATGAACTGCTGGGGAGAGATACATAAAACGCAGGTCTCCAATACATTACACTTGCTGCTTCAGAGAGCTGTGGCACTCACGCCAGACTCTGGGAAAGTCAGCTGAATGCTTGGCGTAATGTTTCACGGTCACATGGGGGATAGTCTTAAGGGGAATGACATAAGGACTATCTGTTTGGAAGTCGACTCAAGATCAAAACCAAAATGATTTGGTGGAGAAAACTTAACAAACTGGCCAAATTCCCTCCATTAGTATTTGTCATTCCTGGATGTTTGCTGTCCTGCTTAGTTCTGGGCTCCTTTCTAAACCAGCGAGAAACTTCTCAGGCTAGTTCAAGTCTACTTTTAGATACCTCCTCTCTCTGCTCACTTCTCACTGGTTCTCAGAACACAATGAGTGTTATAAATCACCATCCAGGGTGCTGACATAACGGCCTGTCCACAATGTCCGCTCCCTAACTGGGTCAAACCTTGTACCTACCTTGTTTGTCTCAAATGGAAGACTCTTTCCTCAACTTTTTTAATCTTGCATGAGTCCTACTGCTTGGACAAATCTAGCTTTAGTAATCACAGGGTCTCAAAACTTAGGAGTTCACCTCTCAGTCATCTCCACTGGAGAAGTACCAGTGGGGCTGAGTCCCACTGGGGAGCTATGGGGGTGCTCTGCTTAGCTGGCAGCAAGCTCCCTCCCACGCTGTGCCCAGGAAGCAGTGGACACAGCTGGGAAGGGAGCACTGACCCGGGGCTGTTCCACCGATGTGGCGCAGATGAGACCACTTTGCTTTGGGTAAGAAGGCAATGTAGCTGCATGGATATGGCCAGGCAACATGTCCTGCACTCTTACTTTTTCACCTGTATAAACACAACCAGAGAGAGTAAAGAGAAGGTTCATCTCTCATATGTGTAACTCTTTGTAATTCCCCTCCATCTGTGGAACAAGTCTTCCAAAAGCAAATTTCGCAACCATTTTACAATCCGTCCTCTGGATCAGATGAAGAAGCCTCTGGATGTGCATCTCTAATTATGCCAGTGGCTTAACCAGTTTAGCATAGACCATGTATGATACTTTAGGTCAGGTCAAGTTAACATATCTAACATGTCATATCAAGAGACATAACTAACTGTTAAATGACTAATCCAGCAGGACAAACTGCAGAGGTGGAAGGGACTGAGCCTTGGCCTTCCAAAAGCCAGAGCCAAGCTCCCACCTGGGCCAGCCACCTTCTCCCAGAAGGAGGAGCCTGGGTCCACAGCTGCGTTCAGGCACAGAAGGGTTTGGGACAAGCTTGGTCTCTTAGTCAACAGTTAACAGCATGAGCAGAAGGTCAGGAATGGGACATCCGCTCTGCAGGCCAAGTCTGAATATGATCTGACATGGAGCTCCTCTGCAAGGAGATCTCCCTTATTCCCTCGCAGTACAGATGTACTAGGAGGTCTTACTAGATGCATGTTGGGGAAGCGCTTGGAGAACTGACACGCGTAACTTTTAAAGTTCCCTTCCTATTTTCCTCTTTTCCAAGAGAATAGACTCAGCTGTCTCCCCCTTAGCCTTGCCTCCACATCCAGACTCTCAGGAGCATGCATCAAACTTGGGTTGCACAGAAAGCACAAACAAACACTGCTAATTTACACTTTAAGAGGCAGAAGAGAAACCTTTCCCTTCGACTTCCCATTTGTTACTCAAATGCCTTTCACCCTGTCACAGTTACTGGGAGAAATCTGCTGAACTGGAGCCGTACAGCTCCTGCACAAGGCTGCTTGAAGTTGTGTATGGACTGAACATCAAGTGGACGGCTGTGCACAAAGGTGTGGTTACCATGAATCATTTATTACCCCAGCTAAAGCTTTAGGAACAACATTCACTAATGTAAAAGATAACTTGACTCTGGGAATACTGCTGTCATGCTGGCTGCATATTTTACAAGGGGAAAAGATTCCTTTAGGTCTGTTTGTTGCATTAACCCTTTCAAGCTTGCACTTTTACTGCAAGGACAGTTTGATCTTTTATTTTCCTTGCAAGCAGAGAATAACAAACATCACCCTGAGTTTTTATTTAAGTTTCTACATAGTACATCCAACCATTTGAAAAGACTTGGAGGCCTGAAAAAATGTTGGAAAAGAAAGCCCTCGCCAAAGACAGGAACAGCGTATCTTTATTTCTGTGTGTACTCAGTTGTGCAGCTACCTTTAAAACATTTGAACTACACTGCATGGTTATAAATAACAATACTGGAAAACAGCATGTTCTGTCCTCTGCAGATCACCAGAACATAACCTCAGCCAGAATTTATCTAAGGGCAAGTGTAAATGCAAAGCAGGGAAAATTTCCCTTATTCAACAAGAGCTATTAAATTAATGATTCTCTAAGACACTCAAGAATATTTCCTTAATCACTCCCAGTTGGTGGTTTGATGTAGAGAAGAAACTTGTGCACTGGTCAGTACAGAAGCATGGCACAGGGGTAAATACCATACCTTCCCGGTGGGAGACCACCACCATGCACACAGAATTTACACTTTTCTGTATACAAAGAGCAGCCAGATAACTTCAATCTGAATGACCTTCGCTTTAGATTAAGAAGAACACGAGAGACAACTCCAACTGCATGTCTCTTTCTGACAGTCTGCACTGAGATTAATGCTGAATGGCTACCTATCTCTGTCAAGAGCAAAAAGCTTACAAATTTAAACACATAATAAACACAATACAACAAGTAAGTTAATGATGCCCATTCTGCCTCTAGCTGCAACTTGGTGGCTCTCCCAAAGGCCAAATTATTGTCACAGACACTTACAAAAACTGGGATATTTACTTGCATTTCTTTGGCCCATAGAAATAGCACAAAAAGTGTGAGAGAGGAGCCCCCCTCGCAGCTTTTCAGGGCTCCTTCTAGCAATAGGCAGAAACACAGAAGCAACAAAAATAGAATTTGTTAAGTTTGTGCAAGAAGAGCCTGGGCTGGGCTTTTTAAGTTGGCTTAAATACTCTTTAAACTGGGTTTAAATACTCTTTAAGGATTTAATCCTGTTTTCTAATATTCAACAGCTTTTTCTACCCAAATTCCTCCTCTCCCCAAGGAAGCATCTCATGGGAGGCACGTGTGGCCCGCGAGGGAGGGGCATGGTGAGGGCACAGCCTGCCAGCAGGCCGCTGGAGCTGGGAGATGCTGGCGAAGGGGCAGTGGCCACAGTGGATAATGCTGCCTCTGCCAGCACCCTGCCAAGAGGGGGGTTCCTCTGGTGGTGTGGCTGAGGGGTCCTCAAAGTGTCAGGGTCCACTTGTGCTCGAGGGCGTTTGGATTTGGAAGGGCAAAGAGGATCACCTGCCCTCAGCCTCCCCAGTACTCCTCCTGAACACAAACGGGGTTTTCTGACAGCATAGGTCTTTATAAATATATATATATATAAAAAAAATATTTTTTATGTGTATTCATGTGCATCAGTATAAACACATACCACACACATGTATGATTCATGCATGTAAGGAAGGACTGCAAGACACACAGCTGTTTTTTCTGTTGGTGAGATCACGATTTTCTCCACCATGCCAATCTACTCCCTCAAAGAGGAATGTTGGAAACCTTTTCCTCAGCTGCCAACCTGCCAGCCAGACAGACCCTAAGGGACGGTCCCTTAGAAACCTCTTTGTAATGTTTAATCGTTGAGCATCACTAAATACTCGCTTCTCCTCTGGGGCTACTTGTCGTATGCCTAAACATGTGGGCTTGTGCAGTGGGAAACTAGAGCCACATACTAACTCAGCTGCCCCGTAGCACACTGGCAAGCAACACTGGTAAGCCAGTTTGCTTAACACTAGGCAGGAGAAGACCCATGGTGGAGGTACCTCTCCATTGGCAGAGTCCCTCCCCTCCCCCTGCAGCCACACTGAGCTCATTCCACACATCTATAATGAATCAGGCTCCAACTCATTAATAAAAAATGACAAGCCATCGTCTCATTGAATCTTCCACGCTGGAACAGCATGCAGATAAAACCCCCAACTCTCTCTTCAATTCCTCTGTGGTGCAGCAGCTAATGAGACTACGAGATGGACAGGACAAAGCAAGCTGCAATTGCACAGAACTTAACTTGTGAGAGAAGGGGAAATAACCTTTTCATTACAGTCATGAGACTTTAATTTTAATGCCTTTCCTTCTTTTTCTTTTTCTTTTTTTTTTTTTTTCTCTCTCTCTCTATTAACAAAAAGGTAGGATCAGAGGCCTTGGTAGGGCCACCACCCAGGTCATTGAGTTGTAGGAGTGTCACGAGACACAAAGGAGTTGAGCTTTGCCATAGTAATGAGCTGTTCGCTGCTTCAGATCCCAAGCCAACATGATTCAGAAGTGCAAGATTTCTAAGTACTAGTAAAAATCAAACACTAGGAAGGTAAGATAAAATAAACAATCTAATGAGATTTGCAGACAACGAACTCTCCCCGGGGAGTCTGCTGGTCACTTTGAGTCACAGACACTCAAATCATGCCTCCTAACCTTCTCTCCATCTCCTGCATCTCTGACCCGCTGCTACGATGCTCACAAATCCAGGAATCAAATGTTCTGTGTTTCCAAGCAAGATGAGAAGTAATAAAAAGGGATCAACAAAAGGAAACTGTAAAAACAAATTGCACTGCCTACTCGATATTAATAATTGCATCCAGCCACATCCTTATTTAATAATCTTGAGTTATACAGTGGAGGAAATACAAATTACAGATCACATTTTCATATATACAGCACCAACTTTATTCTGCATAGCATCCTTCATGGAAACTACAGTCCAAAACGTTTTACACAATTAGAGGGATAAATAACAACAGAGAGGGAGAGAGGAGGAGAATGCCAGTCCTGCAGCATTGGGAAAGGAAAGTTTCCAGCTGAGACATGGAAGGGGACAGGCAACAAGCAGGGAAGGTCAGCAGTCTGATCAGCAACAGGGGCACACAAGAGGCGGCCCATGGAGACAGCACGATCAGCTGGGGATTGCCACAGAGAGGATGCAATGTGTCCCTGCATCTCTAATGCCCAGCCCTGAACTGCTGCTTTCCCCTTCTGCCTAACTTTGGTTTTAATCCCTTTAATTCACACACGATGGAGACCTCCGTTACAGTGCTGTAGGTCTGTGGTTCAAACCCCACGGGTGGTTGCAAAGGAAACAGAAATATCATTTTTGGGCATAGTGGAACTGGGGTTTTCTATTAAGGAAACAAAGAAATTTCATTTTGGAAAATGAGGCAAAAAAATGTTTTGTCTTACTAGACAAATAAGAAGAATGATTCAAGAGCTCCAAAAGAAATGCAAAAGTTTGGGCGGCTCAGACTCTCTCACATATATTAATACGGCATTAATTACATAATCACACATCATTTTTGTCCCCAGTGCCTTTACCTAAACCTTAAGGGAACTGCTTCAGACCAGGGCAGACATCTGAGAAGGTAAATAAGGGAAGACAGTCATTAGAGTGATACAAGCAGGAGGTGCAGCACCACACAAGCCATCAGAAGTAAAATATAGCTAAGTACTGGTGGGCGGCTGGGATTTTTAGCTCTAGGGTGATATATAACATTAGATCATAGTTATTTGTAATGTGATAGTGCTATCTAAAGCTCCAGTAAAAACCATCTCTGCCCCACTCTTTGCATGCAATGTGAGGAGATGACCCTGGTCCAAAAAGTCTGTAGTCTCAGCAGACGACAAAATAAAACCAAGGGACAGGGTGGAGTAAAATCATGATAATGCTGAGATAATGAGAACTAGTGCTAAAAAGCTACGGTTAAAACATGCCAGCTGCTCCCTCATTCCCAAGACCCTGGATCCTAGCTTAGTGACGCTACTGCTCGTTTGGTCCAGGCCAAATATACGGATGATTCAACAGGAAGGCCAGAAACTGTCAGCATCCCAAACATCTTCAGTCAGCCCACCCCTACAGCAGGAATAATGAAGTCAGTTTTACAAACAAAAGTTGTGCATCTGCCAGTTCCGACTGCAGATTGCACATTCCTGCACCACAACCAGACAACAGGAAAAAAAAAGAGCATCATGTTGTCCTGGGGTCAAGTAGTCTTTTCTCTCTTTCCCTTGTGTGCTGTAGACAGAGTGAAATTATGTTTGCTTTCTGGAAAATATTTATTTGTTTGAATAATAATAAAAAAGCCCAGATCTTTCATATTTAAATAAAAAAAAATGCAAAGAATTAAAATAATCTCTTCAGGGGCTTTTTTTTTTTTTCTCTGAAGACTTATGTTTTTTGAGTGTTCAAAAATGCTGAGTTGACAATGTGAACTGCCCACGAAACTCCCTGTAGACTTCCCCCCCCCCCCGCCCCAATAAAAAAACGATTGAAGGAGTATGAGCTTTCCCACAAAGCAGAAGGATGTCTTCAAAATGGAGAGGTTAGGCACTTAAAATGCAGGCCGAATAACAATCCCCATTTTAATTTCACACACACACACACACACCAGGGTGTCCTTGCACAGACATTTAAAAACCAGGGGCTATAAACCAGCATCACACACCACACAAGGGCCTGCCGGGCTTCTACCTAGCTTTACTAGGTTTTTTTATCTGTAATTATTATTTGCAGCCAAAAGTAATATCAGTAAATAAACATCCCCTGAACTGTGCCGTAACCGACAACTACCCGTGGTCAAGCAGCTGCGGATGAGTTCCTAACCTCAGAGGCCAGGAGCAGCACCTGCCTCCCCAAACCCTGGGGACAAACCAAGGTTTAACATCAAAGAGATGGGCCATAGGGATGCTGGCTTCCAGGAAGCAAAACACAGGGGCTGCCTAGGTTACAAGCAACTCACATTAAAATGAGATTACATACACTCTTTTGTTTATAAAAATATACTGACTTTTTGCTGAAATAAGTTACTCATGTCCACAGTGTTGCAAGACACTGCAGCTATAGGTGGTTTAAGTTTCAAGGCTCTCAGTGTAAGGAAACGTCATTCCCATTGCACAGAGACAAAAATAGGAACATGAAGTGTGAAGGTTTCTGAAGTCCTCAGCACTAATTTAACTTGCACTTTGTTTCTTTCCTCCCACCCCTTGATGTTATTCAGGACTTACTGTCATTCTTTTCAAACAGCAGAAGAGTTGAACCATTGCCATGTGATTTAAGAAAATCCTAACACTCATGCCTTGTTCAAGACAGTCTGTTTGTGACAGACCATATCTCTCAAGTCCCAGACCAGTGCTCTAATCAATAAATAAACAAATAGATAGATAAGTACATCATTTTTCTCTAAGCCTAAGCAGTTTGTACTGCTCCTGCAGCTGTCCAGGACAGTGAGGAAAGCCCACATCACTGTGAGCATGAGGATGCAGGCAGGGCTGCTCCACCACTGCTGGAGCATGACATCCATCCCCAGGAGCCACGCCGTACCCCACACGTACTAACAATGAGGTTGGAGAGCCACTGACACAGAGTTGACACCAGGAACAATGGCTGCACTGCAGTCTGTGATGGAGAAAGGACCACACAAAGCTGGGAGAGGAAGGGGAAACGGTGGATCAGCTAAGGAGGACTTACCCTGAGATGGCTCATCTCCACTGACCTCTGTGCCCTGGTGCCAGCTGGGGCAGAAGCGCTGTCCAGGGGATGCCACAGAGCTTGGCAGTCCAACACTGCCATCAAGCACAGCTTTGAGGTTTCTAGGGAGTGCCGGAATGGCACGTGGCTCACTGCCTGGCCCTATTGGGGCTGGTGCTCACAAAAGCCAGCAGAGGCTGAAATACTGTCCATACAGCTGCCCAGGCTTATTGACTTGAAATTGTTTATTACTTTTGCCTTGACAGTTAAAAATGATGGTGCACATCAAAGAAGTGCCAAAAGTTGCATGAAGATTGGAGAAGCACAGAAACAATCCTTCTACACACAGGGCAGCAGTCCTGCAGTGTGGGAGAGATGTGCAATGGAGAAAGGAGAAATGCGAGTTCATGGCCAGCTAATCTTTTTCAGGCAATTTCTCCCCCAACCTCAAATCCCACACTAGTGACGTAAGGGGTGGGGGGTAAGAAAGAAAAAAAAAAAACCCAACCCCAGAGCTGCATTTTGTACACAGACTTTCTGGGTTTCTGCCTCTCGGACTCAGTTTACAAAATCAAGTTATCTGAATCTTAATGTGTTGTACGGCGGGAATTCAAAGCCCCTTCTTTACCCACTAAACTTGATCTGAGGCTCAACTTGACAATGTTGATAAATATGTTGCACTGCATTATTCATGCCCCTTCCCTTGCCTTCCTCCTCCCTCTGACTAGCAAGCAGCAACCATCGCTGGTGCAAAGTTGTGAGCAGGGAGCAGAGAGACCTGCCCTGTATAAATACCTGCAATAAATAAAAGATAAACAAGATATGTCGCACAGTGACATCTGCCGCTTCTACTCCTCCCTGTGCTGGGCGCTCAGCATGGCAGCTGCTTGAGGGGGGTCTGGGGAGGGGGCTCACAGGCATTGCAGCTGGAAGCCACCATGCTGGGGTTTTGGCTGCAGCTGTATTAAATAAACCACTTGGATAAGGATAGAAAGCACCCCAGCGCTAAAATATCTGAGAGCTGAAATTCTGCTGATGAGCGTCAGGAGATCAGTGGTTTACAATGTGAGCAACATTCCTTCAGCTACTCATCATCATCGTAATCATCATTATAAATCTTGGCAACCAGCAAAAAACATCTATTGTTTCTATCCCTCATTTCTTTTCCCTCCAGATCTGCAGACTTAGTGACGAGGATATTTTGTTGTGGTTTAATCCTTGGTGGTTTATCCAGGCTACGTAGGGGACCACCTCTGATGAAGACGCTTTGCTGCAGCAGTACAATATGATCAGTGGTGCTTAGTGGCCAAATAGGGAGGACCAGCAGCTTTGGTTTCTTCCCTTACATGCTGTCAAAAGGGCTGAAACTCAAGAGTTTCCTGGTTCTTCCTCTGATGCCACAACCTTAACCTCTCCGATATTCAGTTTGCTCATTTGTACACAACCACCAGCGTACCCCAAACAGGGTTTATGTGGTTTCAGTAAAGCTTCTATTTCAGCTGCACAGAAACAGTATCTCATCCAAGACCTTTCTGCTACAACATACATCTTGCTCCAACAGGCAAAGCCATTAAGTCCCAAATAAAATTAGAACAAGTCACATCTATGCTTTCCCTGCATCTAGTCAGGGATCCACAGAGATTTCAGGCTGCTTAAAAGAGAATAACCACGAAAATGTATGTATGCACACGCACACACTTAAGAGTTTCTGCAGGGAGAAACTTTCATAATGGTGAGCAATACTGTCCTGCCACAACTGAGTCATAATAACATCTGACCCTTCAGTCTGCAAAGCTGAGATGATGCCACATCACTGTTAAATGAAGCAATATCACAAGACAGGCACAAAAAATACATGCTGCGCTGTCAGGTCACAGCATTCAGGATACATCCGGACTTGCGGAGCAGTTATGGGAAAGGTACCTCTAAAAGTTGCAGTGAAGTGCAACCCTTAATGCAATCCAGGAAGAGATGGAAGCCTCAAAAGCAGCACTGTCCCACTGAAAGGACAGTCACATGTTCATCTCCCCAGAACCATACATCTCTGCTGCATGACTGTTTGGATGAAGCCAAAGGAAAAGGACTCCAGGAGTAACATCGAGGAGGGCATCCCTGTAGTCACTTTTAGAGACTTAAAGATTCCCTCTACCATGTCTGTTATGCTCTGGTAACTAATGCTCCATGCAGCTGCCAATTCGATCCTTATTAAAACGAACTGTGTGTGTTCATTTCTCGTAGGAGCGCTGGTGTCTGAATTCTGGGAACCAACTGAGATTTGGGAGGCTCTGTGGCTTGGGGCAAAGAGCTCCTTTTTTTTTTTTTTTTTTTTTTTTTTTTTTTTTAAGAGCTTTGCCAAGTCAGGACTGTGAATGGTTTTCCCCACTTATAGCCTCCAGACCTTTATTATGCTTGGGCTGCAACATATACAGGGATCCACCTCCGCCAGACCAAAGCTGCTGCCTTGCCTCTGAGTCATAGCAGGCAGAAATGCTTATCCTTCACTCCATACCTGGCCTGGGATAAACTTCCCTTCAGTTCAAACGCTGGTGATGGGCAAAGGATGAGATATAAGACTTCTGGAGCCAGGTAGAGGAGCTGGTCTGCTTGTTCTGTATACTCTCTGGTCTGCACTGTGGACCTGGAGCACTGCAAGCCATGAAACTGGGGAGTCAGGGGCTAAAAGCCTGTTCTTTATACCACTGATTGCTGTTTGCTCTCCAGCCCCTTGGTGCAAATGCACCACTTTCATCCTTTGCTCAGGGGGAGGCTGCTCATCTGTACCGGTAACCATGAGCTGCCTTTGGTTTGGGCAGCAGGATAAAGCATGGCAGTTTGGCCTCAGGACAGGCTAATTCTGCATAGGACTGGTGTGGATTTTGCAGTCTGGGCTGCTGAGGTTCAACTGCTGCTGCTGTCTGAACAATGGGTTTAAATGCTAAACTCAGGGAAATGTATTACCTGGTGGTTGCTTAGTCATTAGATTTTTCCTTTCATTTCATGTTCTTCTGGCCCAGTTTTTGCCTGAAGCCCTGGTTCCTCTGGTCAGAAAATGTAGCTGGAACTGTTGTACTTCTCACCGTCAGTGGGTGCCAGAGCCCTCACAAGCAGCTCTGGGAAGGGATGTGTCCTCATCCCAGAGCCCTGACCAAGACCCACTTCATTCCCAAACCCAGCGGTGCTGGGATCTCTGAGTGCTTGGCTCCAGGCCATCCCCTAATTAAATACAATTACAAACTGGTGCTTTTTTTCCACCAGTTGAAGTTTGTACTTGTTAGATCAGGAAAAAATATACAAATTGAAATACATTTCTCCTGATCTGACATGTACGAACATTATCTATGCACCCAAACACATGCACTCATACATATATTAGCCTACAATAGATACTGCCTTCCCCAACGTTCAGAACCTGAAACCTGAGGATTTCCCCCCCAGGTGATGTTTTATTTGGTCTAACAAACTGTGGAGATAATCAGCTGCAATAAATGCATCCTGCAGAGCCCGGAGGAGGGAAGGTGACATATTCAAGTATCAGGTATTTGTCAATATACTCCTCAGAGCTGGCTAGGAAGCCAGGAGCGTCTGTCATCCCCAAGGCACTTCTGGCCAGACTTGGATGCTTTTCTCCCTGCAAAACATCATCCCATACTGGGAATGCTCCTGCTAAATCGATACAGGTATTCAGAGAAAATTAGTCAGAGTAAGGGGATCGGAGTGTCCTCCTTTATAAACACTAGCTAATTAACTTTCACAGTGTCCCTACAGACACAGACAAATATGATGACCATTATCTAAAATACGACAAGAACATTACTATTATTAAACTCAGAGCCTGAAAAAGAATGGGAAAAGCCCCACCAAGGAGATATACATCAACATTAGGCTACTCCTACAGTTTAAATATTCTATTAACAAAACTCACAGATGAGTATTTACTTTACCAGTGCCCAAAATAACCTTAAACTGCAACAAATATTCTTACACGCTGTTAATGTATATGAATTTTATTTGCAGTCCTCAGCATCGTCCTGTTCTTCTTCCTTCCTCTTGAACACATCTTGTGGAAGGGGAGTGGTAGTATACTGGAACAGCCCCTGAAAGGCTTTGAAAGCCTGTTAGGGTGCTCGCAGGGCTCTCTCTATGCTATGTAACAGCACATCAAACAGAGCAGCAGTACCTTTGCGGCAAGGCTTGGCATATCTCCGTGTACTGAATCAACATAATTACTTAGAATCCATCTTTCCCCATGTAATTTCTTTATCCTGCTATTGTGTTGCAAAGAATGAAAACCGTGAAGAGCTGATCATCCATTCACCCTCCCTCCTGAGTTGTTTATTTGAAGTTAAAAAATTCCTGGTTGTGACAGAAGGAATCTGAAAATTGGAAACTGTGAGCCTCAGAAAAAGCACAGTCAGAAGCAAATGCAACACTGTCTAAAGTCTCACCTGTAAATTGAGATGGTCAGCTGTAATGCACCGCTTACTACTGCTCACAAATGTACGAGATTTTGACATGTGGCTCCCCCAGGGAACTTTTTGCCCTAAGAGATTAGTGTGGACAAGAATTTAGGAAAAGTCATAGAAAACCTGAGCATCTGTATCGATAGCAACATTGACAACCAATAAATAGCCAAGTTAAAGGATGAGCTTGGGAAACGGACGAGTTTAAATAGTCTACTGCTTCTGAGGCAAGGTTTTGTGCATCTATTTTGTTAAGGAGGTAGCTCATTACAGCAGGTCGAACAGCTGAACCACACCTTCCTTAGCTCTAGAAGAGTTGGGAAAATGAGGACATTACGTCCTTTTAAAAGTATAGAGTTTTATCATGGGGACAAGCCTAAGATGAAATCACTTATTTATTTATCTGTTATCAAAACAGATAACTAAAGAAAGAAAGAAAAGCAGACATCTCATATTGGCAACTGTAAAAGCTCCTTCACAGCCACCCACCTCCAATCATTCTCTCATAATCAGTGAACAGAGCACTAACTGTTATCAAAACAAATTTGTTATTCGTTAAGAAATTTACCTGAATAGAATCACTGGAATTTGCATGTTTGTAATTAAATGAACATTTCATGAGGCAACTCCTCTGGGGCAAACCAACTGGATTTTTCATTGTAAAAATACCGACTGTACATGTGTAAGTGTCAACTATCTAGGTATGTTCTGCGTACCAAAAGCTGTGTGCAGAAACCATCGTTAAATGCAAATGGATACTATGTGATCTCCCGTGGAAATCAAATCGATATAATAGTTTCACATGTGCATAATATGGCATACAGATGCTCCTTATACAACATGAAGAGCCGTTACAGTATAACTCATCTACGATGATAATCGCTTCTGTCTTAAGGCCTGGAGTCCCGAGCAGAAGTGTAACATGTATTTGCACGCCTGTTTTTGCATAAGCAACTGCTGTCGCTGCAAGCATAAATTAAATATGTATATTGCTACATAAACCCCTCGTCATTCACGGATGTGAATTTCTCTCAAACTCTTTCTAAGTTCTCCTCAACTATCTGACTGGACCTCTGGCTTAGTGTTAACAGAACCACCTTCTACACTCTCCATTTATTTACTGCACTCCCAGCATGTAAGAAGAAGGAAACACCCATACTTAACTGCAAGCAACTCTATAGAATTGCAAAGATGAGGAGCAAAATCAGCCAGAATCTTATAACATTTATTTTTCACATTGACATCCCCATTCAGCCTAACTCATGTGCTCAAATTCAACTTTAAGGACAGGCTTAAATATCACTGAACTCAGCAGGGGCAACAGCAAAGTGCAGTGGAGGCAGAGCACTGATGCTTTGCCAGGGTAGGGATGCAATCTTGTGGAGAAGGCACCTGAAGCCCTGCAGATAGGGAGTGAGGGGAAGCAGGACCACCTGCAGGCAACCAAGCACAGCCCTGCTTGCACCCTGAAACAGGTCAGGGGGAGGCTTTACCCCCCATCTCTGCCCTGCCTAGGCTGCGCTGGCTTTGTGCCCGCCAGAGGTGCCAGTGCTACCACACGGCCCCTCAGTCTTGCTGGGCACCGGGACTGGGGCTGAAGCCAGCCTGCAAACCAGAAAGCTCCAGTTTCAGCTGAAATGTGTGGTGTCTGGACAGCCTCCAAGGGGTGAAATGGGGCCATCTTCAGAAAAAATGGGGCTGGTAAAGAGAAAAACAAACCTAACTTCAAGGAGCCCCACTGACGGCAGAAACGTTTCCCCATGACAAACTGACAAAACTTTCTGCCTCCATTTTAAGGCTGAAACGGACTTTCAGACTGGTTCTTCTAGCCCGTTAGCTTCTCCTGCTCCTAGCAAGAAACATCAACTCTGCCTACAGCATGGAGCAGGACTGGTGGCCAAGTGCATACAGGCACACACACACACAGATGTAGCAAGATATTTCCAGTAGGAAAAAAAGCAGAATCCATCCCTCTATCCTTGACGTAGTGCAAAAGACATCATGCTGCATATTTAATTGCACTTTTAAAAATCACCTATTGGATGTGCTGTCTAAAAATGAAGGGAGAACAACAAAGCTGCCCATGCTGTTTAAGTAATGGAATGCTGAGGAATGGTGTTAAACAAAATTTGCTGATACATCCTTGCCAAAACTGCAATAGTAATGAATACACTGTAAAGAATAAAACATTTATTTGCAGGGGAGAAATGGAAGGATCTGTGCTCCAAATTCCACTGGAAGCTTTCGAAATCCCACCCTTAAATAGCATAGTCTGGTGCCAAACTTCACAAATCTGCTAGTAACTGCTTGCAAAATTACCCAAGAATCAAACCAGCAACAAGTTTTGCTAACCATGCGTGTTGATTGTAACCATATGCAATGAACAGAAGTAAGAAAAATAAGAATAACAAAGATTACATGAATGTTTATTACTTTCTTACCACCCTCCCTTACCCAGTGTTGTATGAGCATAAAGACCTCAACACTTTCTAACATTCATCATTGAGGAAGCTTCTGCAAGGTCAGGATGTCCTTCCAGCATTCATCAGGTCTGAATTCTCATGGAAGCAAGTTCCCTTGAGGAAATTTTTCTAACAACTGTATCAGTAGATGGACTTGCGAGTCCTTGGTTTTCTTCATGGATTTGCCAAAATAAGCTTTAACAAAGAGCAGCTTTTCTGCTTTTCCCTTTTATTTATGGGCAGAACATGAATACTTCTCTACCTCAAAGCACTTGATTTTCTAAATCACTTTGAAATCCTCAAAGGCTACTATAAAACCAGTTATCTTGACTGAGATCGGGACAGGAAAAAGGGTACAGAAGGAACCCTACCGCGTGACTTTGATAGGACCATGTGTGTGACCTCCACAGTGCTGCACGGGATTTAGAGTCTCAGAGCATCACCCTCAAAGAAGTCAGCATGGCTGCCTGTCAGCAGCACTAAATTGTTTGGTTTTGATTTTTTCGAAGTAACTATGGAAAGTGAAAAAAATTAATCACAGCAAAGCAATCAGGTTAAAAATCATTTGCAACTATAGAAATAATATTTTAACAACTGGGGAATAAGGGAAACACACTCTGTAGCTTAACCGGATCAGTTCCATCTGTTATTTTAAGGGGTGAACCCTGAACTGAGAAATCTGTGTCACACAGAGGCCGGCAGGTTTGTGAACTCTATCGGGAGCTGCTTAACAGTTGGTCTTAATCGTTTTCCAAGGCACAAAGCCGAGATCAAGATGAATCTGTTTCCCACATTGTTTCCTCCCAACAGGGTTGGATTTCAGATTTGCCTGGATTAGAGTAAAGCCACCGGAATTCCCCACCTGGACATTAAGAAGGTTGGAGGCCTTGATTTCAAAGGCAAGTGGTATGCAGTAATTCCAGCCTGGCCCCACAGGACTACAACTTTCATTTCTAATCAGTGAATTGTCTTTGCTTTGTGCAAAACATTTTTTTCTTTTTTTTTTTTTTTTTAGGAGGAGGAGGAGGGAGATTTTATTACATCTTCCCCTTTATCATTTTCTTTCTGAGCCAGCATATTTTTAGCTTAAATACTAATGAATTAAAAGCAGAATCATTAGTTCACCTTTTCCAGAGAAATTAATAACAGGGCTGAGATTTTTAAATCCCATACTGTTCTGCCTCACCCTGAATTGCTCATATGTTACTTTTTCACATCATCAGCTTGGGCCCAGTGTCTGCTCTGAGCTGTGCTTTAGCCTCACTGCATGCTGCAATGCCAGTGACTAGGACCTGAACTGCCTGCATCTTTATCCTGCAAGTGCATTTACCCAAAGGTACAGACCTATTTCAGCTCAAGAATCAGAGAGAAAGCCTCCTTAGCTAAAGGGAAGAATGGGACCCCTTCTCTTGCAAAGCCAAAAACATCATGGCATGCACAAATCCCTGTGCAGAAGCCTATGCGCGCTTTCCCCCTCTAGATGATGGGCTTAGGCTGAACCGGCCACCCAGCATCCAATTTGCAAAGCACTGCGGGTGTCCTTAGCTCCCTCACAGAGGGATGGGTCCTGATACCTTTCCCCCATATCCTGCTTTACCCTCCTGAAGTCCTGAGCACAGACAGATGCACTGGCCAAGAAAAAAAGCTTAAAAAAAAAAAAAAAGAGCAAGTAGGAAAACATCATTTTCCTCTGTAGTCTGTACTGGGTTGGGGAAAGGATTTTAGCTGCAGGAGGAGGCCTTCTGCTGGTATAAACCGTACTCTCCACTGGAGTAGTTTGTTGACGCAAATGAGTCTGGGGAGGCCTCTCCAAGATAACACAAATGCCAAGCTCTGACTAACAGGAGATTTTCTTCCAGCAGTCCTCCTGCAAGAGGAAAGGGAGTCACAAACCAACAGCAACAAAACCATGCTTCTACCACTGCCCACAGGGACTGGCAGGACCCCCTGATGTGAGCATGTTCTATGGGAGGAGAGGACATGGTCTGGAAAAGTCCAAGTGTTTGTCTTGGCAAACTCCAGCCCATCTCAATATTTCATCCATTGAGCTCCAGTTTTCATTAGCTCCAAGAAGGTTTACCCTGCTAAAGGTTTTCCTGCTCCCTGTTCCAGGCAGTCAGGTTCAACTCATTTTAATATACTTCAAATGAAGAGCTTTGATTTTGACCCCTGCCAAGAAGTACTTCTGATGACAGCAACAGAAACAAAGGAAACAACAAAATTTGCATCAACCGAGTGGCTGGGAGGAGTATTCGAACGTTATCGACTTGAATCTGGAGGACAGAGATGGTTATACAAGTCATCTCAGATGACTCCTGATAAAAATCTTTCCATTTCTCTCTGCTGATGGCCAGGTGCCGCTGGCTCACTGACAGGCAGAGGTAGCAGGGCTTAGGACGGCTGATGGAGTTACCACTTCCACAGCTGCCCCTGCTTTACCTTGAACCAAGTTATCCATTATCAATTCGCTCCTGGGGTTCGACAATTTACAACAGGCATTTAAGCCATCACCCAGCTCCATTTGCCTTAACCATCACTCTTTCAAGTGCAGCACTTCAGGATGCTGATGACAGACAAGCTGCTTTGGCAGTTCCACAGCAGTGGAAAGCGAGCAAACAGCCAGCCACAGTCCACTCATCAGCTGCCCCAAGCCACCTTAACAAGAGCTTTCATATACCTTAACCATTGGGAAGGTCAGAGAGTGAAAAAGGGTAAAAATGTGGGCAATCCCCCCACATCTCTCATTTGCAGTGTTACAATGTAAGTTTGGTCACTTGGCAGGCAAGAAGGAATTCCTGAAGCTAAGATGAGAAAGCATCCATTTCCCTCATTTGACTCAAATATAGCAATCTTGTTTTGTATCCATGGGGACAATGAGTCTTTAAAGAAAATGCAGGACTGGATATTGTTACATACCAGTGGAATATTGCAATTTGGACAAAATCTCACATTCACAGGAAAAAAAAAACCCAAAACACTTCCCTGGATTTAGAACAGAAACCAAAAACCACTGGCTGCTCATTCAGACAAGTCAGGGGTTCACCTCATTAGACTAAATCTTATGTGAAGTGCCACACAACAAGACAGTGAACAAAGTGCTTAATATACAATCAAAATCATTTAACAATCAAAATAAAATATCTTTACAACCTCCATGTGATGATGGTTGAAGGTTCTGTAAGAACACATTTTTATCCATCTGACAGCATGTGTTTTCAATACAGACATATTTGGGCCTGTGTGGTGCTATTTTAGTGCGACCATTTACAAGCTTATTTGCTGAAGGCAATTTTTAAAGACATTTTGTCAGTGGCCAAGTCCAGCTCCCATTGAAGTCAACTGGAAGACTCCCACTGACCTCAATAGGAAACAGCTCAGACGGCCAGGGCTGGATTCAGAGCTGCTAAAACTTGCTGAAATGCCACAAGTTGAGGACACCGCTCTTGGAGCAAAATGGCTAAGCCCAGGAGGAGAACACCACCATAAGAAATAACAGGAGGATATCCATTACTAAATACGTCAGGACTGGTGGTGCCACGTAATTTCTTCCCTAGCTGCACCAGTATAAGAGTTTTCCACCCTATACCAAAGCTCACCACCGGCTTTTGCCAGTGTTATAGTTTGTGGGCCTAGGCACTACTGCTTGTGCTCATTGAACATGAATGTGGGAAAAAAAATAATAAAAAAACCCAATAAAAAAAAAACCACCTTCAGAGAAGGAAGGATGTTTTCAGCAATTCAGAGTGATCTTGCTGAAATTGTAAGACAATTACAATTCAGGCTCCTAAAGTCAAGCATAGACAAAAGAGCCCAGAGAGTGCCAACTTTACTCTCTCCTTTCAGATAATTATTTTCCTCTAGCTCATCACAACTAAGAAAACTTTGTTTAATAGCTTCTAATATTGCTACCTTGACTGTAACTGTACTTCCTTCATTTGACTGGAGAAAGGGCTTGAAAAAATTCCTTGCAGACAGCTTTTTTTTCTTCTGCTTTTTCTTGTTATAAAGTCTACACATGCTACAAGGGCACAAGGGATGGAAAAAGTATTTAATTAGTATTTCCAGAAATATCCTCGCCTAACCCATAATGAGGTCATGCCAGATCATAATCCTCCTCAAATACAAGAGACAAAGTGATTTCCTTTCATACAACATCCTTTTTTGGGTACAGCATTGACAGCTTTTCTGTGGTTTCAAAGGAAAAATAAAATCGAGTCAGTCTGAGTGGGGGAAGTCCAGAAACACCTAATACATCTTCCTGTGAGATGAATTCAGCAGGCCATACCTCAGTGAAGAAGGAAAAAAAAAAAAAAAAAAAAAGCCAAACCAAAAAACCCACCCAACCAAGACCACAGCTCCAGTCTCCATCTGCCCAACTGAACCCCTTTGAACTGTCTGCTCAAATAATATTTCTCTTAAATCATAAGGCGGTGTGTTTGGGCTACCTGTCTATATGCTATTCCTCCCACCTGCAGGAACAAAATGAGACTGCTGGGTGGACCCTGGAAAACACAGAGCACTGCGGGTACCACCTGCCCAGTGGCCCAGGGATCAGCCAGATCAGCACTGGTGTTGCTGGGGCTTGGCTTACACCAGATTGGTGCTGGCAGCAGATACAAAGGTTTGAGACCAACCTCATTGCAAGGTCACTCTTCCTCCTTTAGTGCTTCCAGCAGCCAGTGAGCTGCTGGGCTTTGAAGAGACTCCAAAAAAAAAAAAGACTGTCCCTCATGCAGTCCCTCCTGGGTACAGGGTTGGGAGGAGCAGAGGCTCTGAAGCTCAGGAAACACCAAGGCCACAAAACCTGTTCTCTATAACCTGTTCTCCTTAGAATACACTTCACGGGCTTTCACTAATTTGTCCCTGCAATAAGCCCAATAGCTTGTTCATGGCAAAAATACTAACTTGGAGAAAAGCTTCCAATCTCATCTTGATAAAGACATCAAGATCCTGAAACCCCACCAGTTCCTATAGTGGCCTACCCCAATAATTATTCAACTCTACTGTTTCATTCAGGCAGGGAGCAAAGCTCAGGTGGACTCGGGTTTAGCTTGCAGCTTGTGATGGTTCATCAGCTCTTCCCCACGGGAATAAGGGGCCAGAGAGTACAAAGCATTTTCTCTCCTTTAATACGCTGGAATTAAAATAAATCAGAAAGAGGCCATTATCTGCTGTATTTGCCCTCTTCTGCAAAACACAACCATGTGTTATTTCACTATAGAAATCACCGGGCAAAGCTGATTTACTGACCAGTCTCAGGAAACCAGTGGTTCTCCACTCCTCTCTCCCATCCCCCAAAGTTTATTGTTGAGTTCTTGGAACATCAAGCACAAGAGTGTGAAATAATTTAATGGTGGGGGGATTTTTCACCCTCCTTCTCTATCCCAATATGACTAAATTTATTGATTTTGGATTGCTGTAAATTATAATGTAATTATCCTGCTGCACAAGCAGCTTCCCATTCCAGAAATTAAAAAGCAATTCAGGTAAATGATCTTTAGCTATCATGGTGCATCCCTGCAGAACTCATTAAGCTGGGGGATTAGACAGAACACCAAAACTCTTACAGGGCGGGTGACATTGAAAACTATCATGCCTGAAAATACAGAACTTCCTCGGGAAGATAACAGGGGCAAAGCTGCTGCTGGTGTGGTTCCCCCCCCCCCCTTTCCCAACAACTTTGAAATGTTATCAACTCATACATCTCCCAGGATTTCTAATGCTCACTTATTGACCCTTTCTAAAAATAAACACCCTTTCCTTTGAGACAAGAATGCCGTTAAGTGGGAAAATTTATGATGTGGACAACATCACATTGCCATCCGTAGAACCTTGTTACTTGATCCCCTTGGATCTCAGGTGGAAAAGCAGCTCATGCCAGTCAGAGTCAGCAAGTACTTTCTGAGGTGGGAGACTGCCAAATGGCACTGAAGAAAGCTCATACCAGATTCGTAGCCAGCTAAGGTTCATTTTCCAGCTCTCCCTAAAGAAAGCTCTATCTGGTAGGATCTCGAAAAGATTAATCACTGATTGATTGTAGTCACAGAAGATATTGCCGTACATGCCCTTTGCCAGCACAACTGTTCTCAATACCTCCAGTCTTGTCCAAAGTTTTGCCTCCCTAAAGCTGCCTGCTCTCAGTCAGTTAAGGCATTTTGCACTTGCTATTGTATGCTGCTGTGATGCTGCAAAGCAGCCATCACCAGGCTTCACACCCAAGGCAGCTACAGCCCTTGGCAGATGAAAGGATACGTGTGCATGTAGTTTGCACATCATTAAGTTCGTAAAAATGCTTTGAGGACGAAATGTGCTACATAAGTATAACAGGTTATTAAATTTCTTGGTGCCATTTCCTTCATCTAAGTTTGCACTGGTCTTCAATGGACTGTGCCTAAACCTGCTACTGCTTTTAGCTTCCCGGTTGTTTTTTTTTTTTATTCCCCTTGCCCCAGGAGATCTGATGTTTCCCCTTGCAACCGATGAGTCTTTCACACTTTCTGGCTGGCCCCGCACAGCTGCTGCGCAAGCACAGGGCACGGGGAGTCCCCTCTGCCTTCCAGGCTGCGCATGTGCAGCACCCCTGCTCATCTCCTCTGAAAGCGGCAGCAGCCGGACTTGAAAGCCACCTCTTGCTGCCACCACCCTTCCCTAATACAGCCCCTATTTAACAGTGAAGGCAGCTACCACCTTTGAGCAGGACAGTGCAGATCCTCAGGATATTAGCCAAACACTGGAGAGATTTATAAACTTGTCAGTGTGGCCAGGGTACTCAGAAAAGATGCCAAAACCTTCTGTTTAAGAATCTCCTACACCACCATAAATTTCAACTTTATCTGCAAGTTGTTCTCACTGTGAAAGTTCACTAGTTCTGTTATTTCACTTCTAGTAAGTACCATGTCCTAATATGGGCATTTTTGCAGCATTCAGCTGAATTCTGAAGATATACGACATACCCCAGTAGTCTTTTCTCCCATTAAAAACAGTCTAGTAAGTCAGAGTCTCATGACAGCCCAAATCATAATATCTAGTCTCTGTTTCTAGCAGAGGGGGCTCAGCAATCCCTCTCTCCACATCTTGCCAACACACGGTGTCATGATTACACAAGGCGCTGCAGCAGGAGTACAGGACATCAGTGCAAATCTCCATTCTTTTTTGGGATGCACGCATACTTTTCAAATTTCCTAAAAGGAGAGATTATTTGGTTTTGGCCAAGCATCTGAAACCACTCGCAGGCCACACACAAGTTACCGAGTAAGCAGACGACATCCTCTTCTCAAACCCTTATGGACAAACAGATTTTGAAAACATGTACTTCAACCACCTCAGCAAATTGTTTCCCCCGTGCGCTGGTGCCAGGAGCCCAGTGCCTGCCCTCCCTCCACCTTCTCCTCCTCCTCGCTGCTGCCCCTTTCGCTGCTTACAGCAATGAGGACATTAGTGCTGGACTGAACCTGCTCCAGTTCTTTTATATAGATTTAAACCGTATAATTTGATCGTGACCACAGGCAGTTTTATTGCCCTGATTTATATGGAGCCTTGCAGGGGTTGTTTGGTTTTTTTTTTCCTTCCCTTTTTTTGGTAAGAGAGTGAGATTCATAGAAGTCCTTCCCTCGCTCCAGCCTGAGGACAAGCTGAGGGACCTCCAGTGCTTCCCACAAGGACAGCAACAGGCCTGGATGCCATCCTCCCTCTCCCCTCACAGTGGCCTCAGGGAGGGGTGAACACGCTGCAGGAGCTGGCTGAAGCTTCTCCACGAGCACAAATCCTCCCCGTGGCCCTCACGGTGTCACAGCACTTAGCTTGTCCTGCCTGAGAGGATAGCCCAAGTGACGTCTGGGGTAATTGATGTTGCCGCTCCCCTTACCCACCAGTGTGACACCCCAATGGAAACCTCAGATCTCTCCCCCTCTTGCCTGCTAATCTTCCAGAAAATCTCCCAGGAAAGTCAGCAAAAGGCTCCTTTGACCAAGCCATCGCTTTTACAATCCAAATAGCAGGGGATGAAAATCCAGGCAGCTCTGCCACAGAGCTAAAGGAGATGTGGCTGTCAGGCCAGGCATGTTCCTACCAACCATCTGCATTCCCAGGGCACACTAAACCTGGGATCTGTATTAGTATTCTCCGGCAGGCATCTGGCAGATATTAAATACCAGCCTCCCCAGAGAACTTGTTACCTCCTCATGCTTGACTGGGTGAATATAAGTGAGAGTCGTGCTTGTATCTGCTACCTGAAGAGGCTAGACGAAGCCTGAAACACGCCAAGACCCCATATCCGTCATTACCATACCAATTTCCTGAATGAAAATCCTGCCTGTCTTTCATTTAATCTGTCCTCTGTCTCATTACGTGACCAGAACATGTTGTACTAACTACAAAGACAGGTCAGTGTGTGACTCAAAACCTAATTTCTATTACCTACCTAAAGGATTACTGCCTGGATGAGCATCATGTTTTAGAATAACAACAACAAAGTCCGCGAGTAGTCCTGCCTTGTCACTGGCATGTAAAGAGCTAATTTTGCACTAGGCCATGGGCTTAGAGAAAAGGTTCATCAGAAATCCAGGGGTCTTAGCTTGGGAACTTCATCTACACAACAAACACAGATTTTCTTTCTAGTTTCTCTACCTTTTGGTTTTTTCTACACCCAGCCAGTTCCTTCTTATGCTTCTCTGAGTGCGTAGCTCTTCCGCTAGCTCTTCTGCTGAAGTACTTCATGACTTTTCCCTTTGCTACTGAGTTCTCTTGAAGAGCCCAAAGAACGTTGTCTTTTGGCTCAAACCCTGCTGCTACAGTCTTGCTCCTAACATTTCTAGAAAACAACTGGTCAAAGGCCTTCCAACCCCTCTACACAACTTGGCATTCCTCCCTCACCTCTGCTGTGTAAATCATCTTACCTGAGTCAAGACTATTGACCGTAATCCACCATGGTTTCCACAAAGGACTGTAAACTTCTCTCTGCCACTCTGAGACGGCTGGAACCTTGTGTCTTACTGCATCTGGCAATAATTCTACAAAACTTTCAAGCAAAAATCACATCCTCCTTAGCTATGGGTTCACACAGCACTGATCAAATAATGCTGACACCACCTTTTGCCTCATTTAGGAACACAGCAATTGTCTAGAAAGAATATTTCAAAATTACCTGCAGAACTGTTACCAGAAAACTCACAGGCAACATGAGCCACTGTCCACTTCATGTGCACCCAGAGGCAGATTGGGAATGCTGGGCTTGCACATCTGCACCCTTTGTGAGCAATCTGGAGGAATATCATCCCTCCTTTGTGGTATCTACAGCCATGGTGTTCAAGGGCCAGTTCCCTCTTCTGTTTCCGTGCCTTACTCAGATGACATAGCCTTTAAATTCCCACTGTGTCTAAGCATGGTTTGGGCCACCAGCCCCATACCTCACAAAACACAAGGTTAAACGAACCAAATTCAGGAGGACATTTCTATTCTGCCCTTAGGACTTAACTAGTGGAAGGTTTTGAAGTTAGAAAAGAATAGTTTTTCATTTGGGTCACAGAAAGGAAGAATAAACTAAACCATCTTTACAAGAGACACTGCAGATACAGGCAGTGAGAAAAGGCCCTCTGGGCTGATACTTAGAGAAGCTCATTTCTATCCTTGCTCAAGTGCTACAGAGGTTAAAGACCTGCTACAACCTGCCATAAAAGGCAAAAACCACATTAATAGGAAATGTGTTCCCCTCCCCCATTCCAAATGTATTTTTTATGAGTAAACATTTCTGTATTAAGACTTACTGTCTTCAAAGATCCCTTTTATGTCCCAAAGGTAACCATTTAAGTGATCTTATAACAGCCGTTACTTATCTTTACAATGGGCAATGCACATGAACTCAGTGTCTGAGACTTTCATTTTGCTATATATTTTTTAGTAACTACCTATAAATCCAGCCTGTTTCAAATGTCAAGTGACTATGTGGCTGAAAGATAGCCTTAGATCTTATTTCAGATGCTAAGACATTGTTTCGAGTGGAATTAAAAGAAACACAGAAACTTGCAAAAATTAAAAAAAAAAAATTCCTCCCAACCCTTTTAGCTTGCTTACAGAAGTGATGCAGGATGCACAGAACTCAGAAAAAGAGATGCAAGTGTTTTTCACACATTCAGGCACCTCACATCTATTTTAAGTCACTGCTCCAGCATTTGAAATACAGGACCCTGCAGTGAAGATGTTTTAAGAACATCTTTGTAACAGCACATGGAGGTTCCTCCAGAGTTTTCCAAAGGGAAAAAATTGAACCAGACAACAGTACTGCCAGCTTCTCTGCAGCTGATTACAGTATTAGAGTGCGCACGTGCACAGCAGGCTAATGGGAAGGAAAGCTGAAACCAGGGTTTTCTCTGAAGCTGTCATCCCACATCAGTGATTTTCTTTTCCTTCCATCACCTGGCTCCCAGAACACCACCTTTCCTAGGACTCTAATTACAAAGGACTTTGCTAAAACCACTGCCTATTGCTTGGGTCAGGGTGAAACCCTGAACCTCTGCATGGTTTCTGTGAATTCATCCAGATCTGTCCAAAACTCTGTCCACGTACTTTGAACATCAGCAAAGTGTTTGATCAACCTCACCCATCGACTATGTATGTAGGAAACCCTCTTAAACTGGGAAAATTATCTTTCTCTTGTTTCAATACAAAAGATTTACACAGCTATTAACAATGCAATGTTCTCCAACTGAGTCTGCCAGGTAAGATCGCCTGAAAAACTTTCTTACTCCAGAGCACAGCATGACCCCTTGGAATACAGTCAAGCTCTATGTAGCCCCAAACAGTCTCTCTGCTACAGATATTGAAAATACCTTCCCTATAAGAACTTAACCTTATCTTCCCTCACCCTGCAAATCGGCTTTATTGGCCCCCTTTGACAGCAGCAGGTTGACACCTCAGACATATGAACAAGGTCACCCTTGTAACACAGCGCCCAGGGGCAGCAGCACCCTCTGGCAGGCGGAGGGGAGGGGGGAAAGGCAACCTTTATGCGGTCTGACCCGTTAAGTGCTTCAGTATGACCAATGCCATAAACATGCTAACCAGATGCTGATGGATGGGCCTGGGGGCCCAAAGAACAACGCAAGTTCATTATATAAACAGGGGAGCAAAGGGAAGTCAAGCAGCTTTCCCAAAATCATGAAGGAAGTTTGGGGCTGGATCAGGAACTGAAGCTAATTTTCTCCAGGCTCTATTCTGTGCCCTCACTGTAGGGAGCCACCAAAAAATTGGGTATCTTCACACAAGCAGCCTCTGGAAGTCGGGTCAGCTTCCCACAACACATAATAATTCCCCTCGTTAAAACGGGATGTGCAAACCAGTGCCTAAAGTCCTCACCTTTGTGTTTCTTTGTTTTTGCTTTAAAGTGTGGCTGTAAATGCCTCAGAAAGAACATCACCAGCTCTACCCGTGAGCCGATATGAGCAAGATTTAGCTTAACCACGAGCTTTATGGAGAAGGCACTTGCACGCATTCACACAGGACGCTGATATTCACACAGCCAGCATGCAGAAGAGGATGCTGTTTATTCTCCCCATCACCCCACAAAGAGCAGCCATAAAATAAGGTGAACCCCAGATAGAAGAACAGTGTACAAAAAGATCATTTCCCCCCCTTACAAACAGAGCAAATCATTTCACATGGGGAAAATCTAAAAATTCCCCCACACTTTGGACCCAGGGTCAGGAGTGCTGAGCCCTTACCGCTCTCTGTAGTCTCAGAGCATCTCGTTAGGTGCAGAAGTATCTCCATTTTCTTTAAATGATTAAACTATTGTTGAAGCAGAGCACTCAGGGCCAGGGGCTTACAGGAAGATACCTCACATCTATTGGATAGATTTCAGGAATGCTCAGACACTAATCTTTTATATCAATAAAACTGAAGTCATCAAAATATCTACTTTAACTGTTTAGTTAAGGATGCATCTGTTACAAGCTGTGATTTTTTTTTTAAATCTGTTCGAGTCAGGAACTGATCCATATAAGAGAAGAGAACAGCTTTCTGGCCAAAATGGCACCATCCAATCCCTGCAAATGTTGCTGTATTTTTAAAATCAGATTTAGTGGTAGTAAATATAAATATTTTGCTTGCAATACTCCTGTTCTTATATACAATTTACTTACAATTGGAAGCATTTTCAATGGAATACAATCTTAAAAATAGCTGCCATTCCAGAAGAAAAAAAGAGGTATAGAAAAGAAAAGGAGAAAAGCCTCATGGAGCTCTCTAACAAACTGTAGAAAAGGCAAAACTGCTTTCAGACAAGTCTGCTTGAAATCTTTTTCATGTGTGGTCATGTGGGATCGCGCTTGATAGCTTTTTTATTTATTTTCATTGTGGACTTGGTCAGCCTACATGCCCAAACTTTTGCTCAGTTCCTTCCACCAAGGTTTACCTGATTCAATCCAACACCACTATGGGAGTCGCAGAACACCCAGTGCAGGTCACTTCCAAACACATGTAAACTGACAAGTTTAACATAATCCTAAACCACTTAGCATGAGGAGACTACATGCATTTTGTTCCTTCAAGAGCTAAACTTATAATCTTGGCTGAGATTTATTCACTGTTATTACCAATAAGATCAGAGAACTCATCCTGCTAAACACAGAACCCACCCGGAATTCATGGGATATTGCTTTATTTAAGAATTTTTAAGGTTTCTGCAAGTTATGTCCCACTTGGTTCTGGAGAAAAAATGTAGCCCCCTTAATTATGAGCCCACTGTGCTAGGTACTGGACAAAGGCACTGCCAAAAGTTAGTTCCAATTCAGTAAAATCCTATTAGTGCTACTGAACATTTTCATACCCTTATGCAACCAAAGGGAAAAGTACTGACTGCTGCAATGGGATCTTCTCAAATGCACTATATGATGCATAGCAACTTGTGTTCAACTCTCCTGAAGGGAAAGAAACAGCTCCCCTGTTTGGCAGAAGGGCGTGAGAATTTGAGTCATTTGACCATGATTACATGGCATATCACTGAGAGAGGAAGGATTTGCTAGTAGATATGGTGACCCAAGGGACCTGAGCCAAGTCCTCTGTACCACCATGGATGTCCCATGTATGCCACCTATGAACGCCCATAGTTGCAGAGACAACCAGTTCTTGACATCTCTCTGAAACAGCTGAACCCATTACAGCCACTTTGGCCTTGAAAAATCCTCTGTGCCCCCTGTCTGCAGAATGGGAGCAATGACATCTCCGTGTTTTACCAGGATGTTCATGTGCGGAGAGAAGCGCAAGTATTCAGGCGCTGTTGGGGCTGACCAAGGTAAGAGAACCCCTGCCAGGTCCTAAGCTCCCAGAAGCCACCAGATAGCACAATCAATGTTCTCTAATAAAAGGAAAAACTAGTGCAGAGGAACAGGCTGTGTCCTCCCAGGCCTCTGCATCTTGCTCATCACCACATGAAACCATGAAAACAGACCGCCTGGTTTTGGAGGGGCAGTTTAAGGAAGAGACAAGCAATGCTAAATCCTACTTTCACTCTAAGGTGTAGGGATGTGTTCCCAAGGCCACGCAGAAATTCTTTACGAAGTGCTGGGAATACAAGCCACATTTCTTGGTGCTGGTATTGGATGCACAGCATTTCTAAGAACATTTTTCTCTGCCACTCGTCTGACCCTGGGAGCAGTCCCACTGCTCTGCGCAGGCAGCCGTGGAACGCTCTGCCAAACCCTATCAATTATTTAGCGTCAAAAGGAAGACTTAATCTGTGTGATAAAAGAATGGATTTTATCTAAGGCTTGTTCCCCTTAAAGTGATTTACACAACTGGCCTCTCTAGTTGCTTCCCTTAACATAATTATTTACTTTTGCATTAATAGCCTTCCTTCGCTTGGGTTATTTTTAGGAGCCTTTTGTAGCCTTTAGAATTTAGTAGGTTTTTTCCTTGTCTTTTTAGTGGGGATTTGAAATTGCCCATCTCTCTGAATGGGCTGTTAAAACACTAGTTTTATCAATGCTGGCGTAAAGCTGGAACAGCTCTGGGAAGCAGCTCCCCCAGCAGTGTGGATACTTGTATGTCGAGTTTGCTTCTGACTTGAGAAGCCATGGGGTGAGATTTCAGTCCAGACCTGGCAGTCAGGGCTCTCAGACCACTCATTGGGCTATGGGCTGATGAACGTGAATGAAGGGCTTCAAAGCATTAATATAGTCCCACCTTGGTTCCTTGCTTTAACCCCACTCTGCAATTTTGGCCAAGTCAGGAAGACTGGGATTTATCCACCTAACGTTAGCCACCGCAAACCAGGTATGAAGTCCTCAAGGGAAAAAAGCAGGCGTCTCCACAAAGTGGTTTACTCCACCCTAATGCAAAGAGACCCCAAAATAGACACCTAACTTCTAGGCAGTCAGCCTCAGACAAAACAAGTCCCATTCCTGGTCCCCCATGATTATGGCAGGCTCAAATGCCGTGGTGAATGGATGATGTTGGGAGAATTAATTCACAAAACCTGTGAAAATTCTCAGATGCTCAGGCAGAAAGCTGCCAAAGGTACTAAAAATCCAAACTGTGGGGACATACTGGCAGCACAGAGGAGACAGTCCAGGAAAGCATCATGATAAATAAAATGCATTATCACCACTGGCTTTTCTTACTTGACTCTAATTGACCAACCCACAAATAGGTAAATTTAGCATCAGTTAAAAAGGTTATATTTAGGTACCCTCCAAGAGGCACTTTACTGAAGTCTAAACTGGATCCACAGAAAAGAAGATACATCAGTACTTGCCAGAATAAGCTGTTGGAGCTTACAAAACGATAGAAAAGTGGAAGCTATTATTATTACAACTATTATTAATGATAATAACAATACACTCACAAAATACAAAATTATTTCAGGTGGTACTTAATGGTTGGGATACCAGTGACAGAACCAGCCTGTGAAGAATACCTTTTTTCATTTAAAATATATAAAAGCTTTTCAAGTTGGCATGCAATCCTGCAGTGTGGTTGGGGATGAGATTAAATTACTCTGTCTTCAAAGTACCTTGGCATTTGTAATGGGCTGAAATTGTAGGAACTTCTGGTATGACAGTTTGGGGGAGCCATATACAATCGGTGAACGCTGGATGATGTTATGAATCACAGAATCATTTAGGCTGGAAAAGATCATCAAGTCCAGCTATATCAAATGCTTTGGTGATACTGACTCTAGCATTAGCTGCAAGGGCTATGCAATGTGACCCAAAGATTCTGTAAACTTTAATTTACTCTGAGTTTGCACCTTTGTCCACAGGGCTGGCTACCACACAGATAAACCAAGGACATGGGCTCAGAAAAGGGATTTCCCCACTGAGGAAAAAAAAAATCCATTGCCAAGAAGTCAGACTCCAATCACTTGTTTAAGCAAAGCCAAGGGTTACCCAACAAAGATGTATGGCTGTATTTTAAAGAAAAGACTACAGAGATTCAGCATTGCAAGCCACCGACTTGCAGAAGAAAAGATGTGCTTTTGTGGCACAAATCATGGCAATTTTAATTACTAAAATTCTGTCACATGTAGCTGAAGAAATAAACCTGGTGCTCCCAGAGTGCTCTCCACCATGTCTGCACACTGATACCGCTCATTGAACATAAAAATGGTGCAGTATGGTTTTACCTTCATCCATCTCTACATGGACCCTTCTAAACTATCCCAAAGAGCAGGTGTTAGGTGACCAGCCGGATTCAAAGCTGGAAGCTAGTCACAGGCCTGGATATCCTGGAACTGAGGAACAGCATCAGCATTGCACCAGTCTGAGCACCCCGAGACCTCAGGCTGCCCAAATGGACAGGAAAGGGTATGGCAGAGACACCTGTAGGCAATCTGGACAGCCAGAAGGGCTACGGTAGCAAAGAAATCCACTTTAGGACCCAACATAATTACTTTTATTTAAGACTAATGGAAATTTTCAGGGAAGAAATACGATCCTTGATTGCTATTGCTCTTACCGCAGAGTTGCACTGAAGCTCTACCCAAAGTGAGGACCACTGAGCTACACTCAGTAGACACATGACAATCACAGTGACTGTCAGAAACATTTTGTAGTCTAAATTACAGGATTTTCCCATCATTCAATAACCACTTGCCCCCTTCTTTCCTGGACTCAACCCAGGCTTTTCTGTTAACCACGTCTCACCAGACAAGGGAAGCTAAGAATATGCTTTTCCTGGTTAAATTCCTTTTCCTGAAAATGTGAACAACTGAATGAAAAACATTCTTTGGAGAAGATACGTGCCCCTACAGGGTGGACAGAGGAGATGACTTCATTGGGGCTGTTCTTCTAATTTGTTTAAGTCTTAGGCCACACATACTATATATCTTTTCAGTGAGCTGAGGTCTGCTGGGATGCTGGCATTTCCTCCTCCTCATTTACATGGTCTTCCCATAAGCCAGCACTGAGACAAGTTGAACTGCACAAGGACTCCCTGCCAACGCCACTCGGGGCTTGCTTACAGAAGACCTCTGGAGAGCGATGGGGAGGTGCTCCCTGCCCTTCTCTGCCTATGAAAGGGCTGAGTGTGCTACTTCTGCAGCACTGAGCATTCCTGCCAGCCCATAAATCAAGTGACCAAACTCCATCCCAATCTCTCATCCACTGCAGAAAAGCCCCACACTCTGCCCTTACAGCACACACAGGGCGAAGAGCTGTATTTCATCAACTGAAGCCTTAATATCAGAGGAGAGTCGTTACCTCCTGGAAAAAGTGTAGCCAGAGTCTTACTGGTTCTGCAGCTTGGTTTCCCCATGTTTACACCAAATGACTTGTTGAACTTCATTATATACAAAGTATTTCCATAGATCAGAGGCAGGGAGACCTGTGCAGCTAACATAAAATAAATTACCACCCTGTGATAAATGGTTCTATTAGCAATCCAGATTGTTAAACTCAGATACAACAGGATGAAGGGAGCACTGCCCCATTCATTCTCCCCGCGGCAGATACTGAGTTGTAAATAGGTTATTTTCTGTGTAAATAACACATTAAAACTCAGCATTAGCCGTGTCTTTTGATAGAGAGGAAATTGTTCCAAATAAATAATCTGGGACAGGAATGTAAAATAAGCCAGATTTAATAGTGCATGCCTGCTGCAGCCGTGTTAAACATGACTAAAATGATAAACCCCAGAATATACTAATAGTAAACTATGCTCTGACATCAAAGTAATGAGGCTGTATTTTTACCCAGCTTTAGAAATGCTAAAATTAGTCTTGACAGAGCCAGACATCAGAAAAATGTTTCAAACATAAACACCATCAATTTGGGAACCTGGTGTTTGTGTCATGCGGAGGGTGGGGTGGAGAGAGAAAGGTGCATTCTGGGCCTTGTTAAAGTCAGGCAGTTAGCATTTAGGAGAATTTGTATTTAATTTTTATTACAAGATGAGAAACACAACTTCCTAGATATCTCTGCCTTTGAAAGACTGGCTCATTTAAATTTCTGCTCCAGCCATGTGCCTGGGCTTACTAGTGCGTGCTGATATGGAGGATGTGGCAGTGGTAGCCTGGAGGACACAACCCAGTCTCACTCATGTGGTGCCCTGCTCCAAAGTCTCCTACCCTACGCAGCAACATGCACTTTTGCATTCAGCAAAAGTGTTTTCTAAACATGAAGTGTTATGAGTTGCCCTTCCAGAAGCAAAGCCATCAAAAGTGAGAGGCTTTTCTGCATATTTGACTTCTCTATAGCTCCTACATACTGTCATTAAATCCAGCTTCCATCTCTTTCACACAAACACATGTGCACCTACTGAAACAGAAGACTCTTTAGGCAGCATGATTTATGGAGAAATAGAAAACTAGGAGAGGCTTCCCTGATGTAATTTCTGTGAGGCCAATTTCTGAACATCTGATCAATGAGTTACTATAAAAAAAAAAGTCACAGAAGGTCTTTAAAATGGCAGCTTCAGTAGACTAAAAATATGAGATACAGATTGTTAGTATGAAAGGACTCTTCTTCACTGACAGCATCAACAATACCAATCTCTTTTCCTACAGCTGTACCTTAATTTCCTCAAGGCTGGAAACATTTGGGACAAATATCCAAAGCAAGGGAACCAGAACTGGAGATTGGACATATTATTACCTTATAGTAACAGTCTAAGTAATAATACAATAAAATAGCTATTCTTAAATTATTTAACTAATATTCAGTTTATTGCTTTCAATTACCTTAATTATAAATAAAACCTTATGAATCTATAGATTTCTACAAGGGAAAAAGAAAACTTCTGATTTGAGAAACACGCTATGTTGGCACTCCATCTGTGTGACTCAGTAGAATAAAGGAGAAGAAATGTGTTGCAAATTACGTTTGTTTGGCTCTGGAGAGCAGCTTAGTGATCTGCAGCACTAGCTGAGCCTTGCTGCCACTTTCTCACATGCTAGTACAAAGAGTAAAACCTCTACAATAAATAAAATCAAGAGTTTGTCTTGGATGAGAATAAAGACTTGTTTGTATGGCCCCAAAGCAGGGTGGGGAGCTCGGAGGCCCTCCCTTTAAAGCTGTTCCCCTCCTCAAGCTGAACATCATAATTAATCTCCATGCCTCGTTTGCTTTCTTCTGTAAGAATATGAGCATAAATATGTATATTTCTGGCCTGTTATGAGTAATTACACTAGTTTAGTGAATCAAATAAGTTATATTAGCATGAATACCAAGTAAGTACAGTCTCATTGCTACCCAGCCCTTTTGTTATCATCTGCTAAATCACACCTTGCAGTTAACTGATGTTAGAAGACAACTTTGTATTAATTTTCCTACTTGCAAGCGCACACACCATGCTGCTCCCTTTCAGGAGTGTGTATTAGGCCTAGCTAGAATTCAAAGGAAAGCCCTCCAAACCACAAGAGCACGTGCATCACCTGCAGAGTCCTGGGGCCAGCGTCTGATCACACGCTGCTTCACTGCTAGCCGTTTTAGGTCATTTATGAGCACTTCTCTTCACAGCATGGCATGGATTTCACTCTTTACATCTCATTACACAATGCTTTCATCGCAATTCTCCTGACATCTTCAAACAATCCTCCACTTACTTCTCCACTTCCTCTTAATAAAAGGAGAAATATTGACCCCGTAAATCATTCTTTCCAAAGGCGAGAGCACACTGCTAACAGGAGATATAACACTGGATGCTTAAAAACCTATCAAGTGTCTGGGGATACCAAATGGGCTGATGGCATCCTCATTTCCATCACATCTCTGGAAATGCAGTGACTGTTTCCTTGGTGGAGGCACTCTTGAGGCAAGAGCCAAGTTGAGAGAAGATGTTCAATCATAACAGCACATCTGTGGGTTTTGAATTTTAGCACACGCTTGGACTTTGTTGGTGCAAATCAGCCCTTTGGATCTCCCAGTCACTGAGATGATGCCTCAAGTGGGCTGCTACAATGCTACAGCCTGTGCTTCTTCAACTGGGGTCAAAATTTCCCAGGGGAGGCAAATTTCTACTTGTTGCCATCTCTGCCTTTCCCCAATTTCTGCCACTCAGCAAACCCTCTTTTCCACCACTTTGTGTAGCGCTTATGCTGCTGAATGGATCTAAGCCATGTTCCTCATAAAGGTGTGTTTCCCATCAAACAACTCTATGTGAAAAGTTTTCTAGTTCTTTTTAAGAAAATTTGGCTAACAAAAGCTAATAAATTTCATCAAACACATGAAATACTCTCAGATTATAATCTAGCAGCTGCTACCTTATTCTGTATATCTGAATCTTCCCGGGTCAACGTGGAAATGAAAACTGAGTAACAAAGCTGTTGAAAAGGAAGAATAGGTAAAGCAGGTTTAAGCAATTTGGGCTGGGAACTATCTTCAAAACTCAGCCAACAGAAAACAAACTCCAGCTGAGCTGTCTAAGGAACAGAGGAGCCCGCTGAGGAGTTGTGCTGCTTTCCTGGGGTGATGAGAAACAACCCTGCAGTGAGGGAAGGGGAGGGAAAGGCTTCATTTTGAGGTAGACTCTGGCTAGCAATAAGGTATATTTTAAAGAGGAAAAAAAAAGATGCCTTCAAAGTTTACACAGCTGGGATGTCTCTTGTCACATCCAAGCTGGTACAGCCCCTTCTAAGTTTGTCTCCTAACACCCTGTCCAGAAAGGATACCCCTTCCCAGTCCCCACCAGGGGCAGCATGATGCCTCCCTGGTGGGCACAGCCTTGGCCACAGCTGGAGCCACCATGAAGGGCCCTGGCACCAATTTGGAGATCCACCAGCACACGTATGCCAGAGAGGGATGTGTTTTCTGGAGCTGTATTTTGCCTGCCACAGCAGGCGAGAGGAGGTAGAAGCAACATGCCTGCACATCACTCTGCACACTGATGTTACATGCACCAAACACAACCTCATGCCTGCAGGTGTCCACAAGAGCTTCCCAATTGACTTCAACACCACAAGGACCAAAATCTTTCCAAAAACACCAATGGAAAAAGAAATCAGGACCTGAGATATTTCTGATGTTAACAGGGAAGGCGCAAGTCAGGGTGTTTCTTTGTGAACATTCCTGCATTGGGGCTGGACAATCCCAGATTCCTCCTTAATCATGAAATTCCAGGAGCGATGACTGAAGATGGTGCAGTCTGTTTAGCCCATTAGCAGGATCACAGCAGGCACACAACACCCTTCCCCAGCCATGATAACAGGATACTCCTCAGCTCCAGCCAGCCTCGGAGGAGTGGCAGGCACCATGCTGCCTACACCACGCAGCACCAGTTGGCCAGTGGCAAGCAGTGATGGGACACCTCAGCTCTCCAACAGCCGCCTCTCACCACCCATCCTCTCCCTCACACCAGCCCCGTTTGCTGGGAGCAGTGGTGACTCATCACAGTGCAGTGATGTTTGGACACCATGTGGTGACACAACTTCCCGCTCCTGTGACCTCCAATGGCCAAGAACCCCAATAAACTCAGCATGTTCACAGGAGGACAGATGCCACTGTACTTATTAAATTCTTACAGTCTAATGAAAAACACCCCTGCTGCTTTCAAATTGTGGAAAACATAAAGTACCTCCTTGTGCCACTGCTGCTCCTGCAGCTGCTAAAGGAGTGGGTTTCTTCCCCGTCTCCGCAAAGCCATTCCCCTCCAGAACTGCACCTTTCCCTTCTTTTTTCCCAGCAGCCGTTGAAGCAGAAGTTTCCATCTTAGATGTGCATCTTCCAGCTCAGCAACCCTACAGGACATAAAACAAAACCAGATTCTGGTCACCACTCACAAAGCAAGCAAAATCAGCTCCTGGTCACCACTCACAAAGCAAGCAAAATCAGCTCCACAAGGAAGCAGCCGATGGTTTGGCAGAGCTCAAAAGTAAATGACGAGCAGCAAAGATCACCTGGGTTTCTATCTCTAGCGGTACAGCCAAGTCCTGCAGTCACAGGCAAAAGAGACAAAACCCTGCAAAGGGATGGGTATTCTCACATCCCCCTGGCTTCAGGCAGCTGAAGACCTAAAAGGATCAGGACCAGAATATACATTATTCCCCACTTAAGCCTGGGCTACATAATAAAGGTTTACAGGTCCACAGGGCTTTCCAGGATTTAAGGACAGGTGAGATGCAAAAATGTAGTGTCTACAAAACCGATTTGTCCATCCTACACGTGACCTAGCCCACCTTAACAAAAAACTGAGTCAGCTAAAAAGTGCCAATAAAAGTACAGATAAAATTACATTTAAGGTGTTTTTTTTCTTTTCTTTTTCCCAGTTTGTGCTTATTCTGTACGCTAGCTCTGTACCAGTGCCTTGACCAGAACATTTCAACAGTGCTTACGGATAGGCCACAGCAGGTCTGCCAGACCCCGTCCAGCTCTCACTGGTGAGGATTAACATCACCAGTTCCTCTCTCACAAGCAAATTCTTCTACCCTGACCGATTGCATCTGAAAATCAGCTACATCTTTACCCCCATTACAAATGGTGAATTAAGTGCCAGTGAAAACTCCATGAAACAAGATGACACCAAAAGCGCAAATCCATGAAAAATAACTGCTCCCGCACTTTTTGGTAGCTTGATCATTTGTTCCGCATGACTCAAACTTAACTGGTCTCCCACATACGGGTATCCCAAATTTAATGTAAAAACGGGGCTTTGCTTTAATGAGGAGGCACGGTTGACTTCTGACTGCAAATACTTTTGTTCGCCCCATTTTAACTTGGTTTATTTCAAATGTCTCCACGTGACTGCTGTTTTCACAGAACCGACGGGGTTATCTGGTGCTACCAGCCTCAGGCTGGTCTTGGGAAAACCCACTGCTAATTCCTCCTTTCCTTTCTAATTTTAATGCAGATCTGCAATTTTTCACATGCAAATTTTCAGATGCAAATTTTTCAGCTCATGAGATACTCTGGAGCACACCGGCTGTTTACCTTACTGGAATTAATGGCATGAACCAAAAAACATCTGGGAAACCAGAAAACTTTTTTTGTGTGTGCGTGCAGCTAGTTTTACTGACATTGTGCCAGCTCAGACATTGCTCTTTTCACTCTGGAGGATCCACTGACTCCCGTACATCTTGGATTAAAAAGTTAACTCTCCTAAAAGTTTCAGAGCACATAAAGGTTTCAGGAACTCCCATGTGCAATCTGTAGCTTTTACCCCTTAGCTGTTCATGACCCTGGCTGTGGACACTTCATTTTGTGATTGGTTTGGGTTTTCCCTTCTCGCTATTTTGCAGGTTTTCAAGCAGGTTTCGTGCTGTAACTTCAGGACAGACAAGCAGGAAAGCGAAGATCCCTCTTTCCCTGCCACATGCTAAGCCCCACGGCTCCGCACAGCAGTGCATGGCCCCATGTTTGAGGCTCCCTCGAACCCGCTGCTGGGGACCCTCCGCACTGCTCAGGACAGGCTGTCCTAAACCACTGCCTCTGATCTACTTTAAAGCTTTCCTATAAATACAGAGCCATCCTTGCTGGCACCCCAGAGGGACCTGGCGCGTGGTGGATATGGTCCTCCAGCACTGCCACCACTGCCAGGGCTCCAGCAGGATGGCAGCCTACAGAGCGGGGAGCAGCTTACCCCAGGAACCTTCAGGCACAGCTCACGTTAATGGGACAACTAAGTGATGAATCTATGGTCAGGACTTGCAGCTGTAAACAGCAAGGCTTGCATTGGAAATGACAGGACCCACAATTACAGGCTTTACTGATGACACAAGGCTCCAGTGAATACCGAGGTGGCCCCTCAGGGTCCTGCCCCGGCATGTGCTGGGCCTGATGGCAAACACGGGATGGGTTCCTGGGGGCCAGGACTTTACAGTGGTTTAATCCAGAAATCAGGTTGGGTTACAGACCACGTATGAAATAAATACACTCGAACTGGAGGAGTATTTGACCTAGGTCTGGCAGCCTGGGCTTCTGTTCGCTAAGCAAATAAACTTCAGAGGCTATATTACTAGCCCCCCACCTGTTTCTTCTTAGTCCCTCCTTTCAAGGCTTTGCACTTTTGTTTGAAACCAGACGCTTGCCCTCGCATCCCTCCCAGCCTCCTCCCTCCCTGTTACCCTGACCCTCAGGGCAGCCTCATGCCCAAGGGAGCTTCCAGAAATTGTTCTGCTGTGAAACATGCAGGTTAGAGCCATGCTTTATTCCAGAGAGGTGCCTGAAGTGAGATCTCTAAATCCCTGCCAGAGACACCTCAGTAGGGACCCAGTTTTTCAGGTGTGTCATTTATCCAACTGGAATTGGACAAGACATCAAGCCTTTATTTGAAAATCTGACTTTTGTAGCTGCATGCTCTCTTTTCAGATTAATTATGAATTAAAAAAAAATGTTTCTTGTAAATGGTTGTATTAAAGAGGTAAATTCTTCTCAGATACTGGATTAGGAAAAAAAATAATGCAACCACTCCAATCTTACAGGGTTTAGGGTAATAAGTCTATAATTATTTTTGCTTCATAAGGGTGCTTGGAGCAGAGCAGACTGGATGAGAGGCTTCGAGTTTTCCCTTAGTCAGTAGCAACCAAAAATCTTTCTCCTTCACAGGCACCCACAACCAGAGCTGACCATCCCAGCCTAGAAGGACACAAGCATCCTCCCCGGCCGGATCCTGCCCTGCTCAGCACCTCCACCCACAGACCGTGACAGAGACCAGGGAGCAAAGGAGAACCAACATTGATTTCATATCACACCTCCCAAGTTTCATGGATGCTAGCCAAGTGTCAGTGACCAGCAGGCTCCCCTGCTGTGCTTTGGTGCAGCCTGTGATCAGGACACTGTGCTGGAGCTCCAGAGATTTAGGTTCCCATCTTGGCTCTGCTATAGTCTCCTCAGTGTCCCTGGGCAAAAAGCTTAACCTCTCTTGCAGCTGGTTTCTACAGCTGTAAAATAGGAAATAGTACTTTGCCCTGTTTGCAAAGTGCTTTGAGATCCTTGGAGGCACAAGGCTATGGAAATATTTTTATTACCAGTATAAGAAGATATATTGATGGAGGCAGTCAATCCACACCATCCAGGAGCACAACATTCATTTTTTAAGCAATACATAGTTTGCTTTCTGTTCAGTGCTAAACTTTTTCCGCTGCTCTGTGCCACACAGAATTTATAAATTCAATGACAGATTAATCTTAGCAGCGAGCCATTTGGCATGAAAAAGGGTTTCACAGGGAGCCTGCTTTTTCCTGTAAAGAGCATGCATTTAGGAGTGACTATATGGAGAAAGACCCTGTGCACTTATTTAAGCACAAGTCTCTGCCCTCGGTCATTACTCAGAATTAGAAACCCAGAATGGATTACTCAGATTGTTCCTAAGGTTTGTAGCTTTCTCTGCAGGAGGAGAGTTGGATAATTGATTTTGACACTAATACCAGCACTATTCATATGACCTGTAATACAATTCTGCAGCAACACTAAGAAGTCAGCCATCTGAAATCTGAACAAGGAAAGTGCTATATGATTTGCCCTAGACAACCCCAGCTATTTTAACAGCTGTGTTGTATATTAAAAGGGAGAAATCCCAACAGAATTAAAAACAACAAAGTCACATTTGCCTTTGAGGGAAAACAAGAAGCTGTAAACTTTCCTAATAAAACAATCCCTCCCGCTAAGTGCTCAAGGAATGGTCGAAAGTGCTGTCCCAAAACGCCTGTCTTTTGGAGGGCATCAGCCTGAGCAGGACTGCCAGCAAACTTGGGAATAAACAGAATAAACAGACACTCATCAGCCATACCCCCGCGCACTGTTCTGTTTTTTTGAAAAAGCATTATTTCCTTCTTAGGGATTTTCTTTCATCAGGAAACTCACTTCTCTTCTCCTAGACAGAGTACAAAACATAGATTTCTGCTGCCGCACACACACACACACACACGCTTTGTTGTGAAAAATAAATCACCAATTTTGGCCACCTCTGCTCACAGACTAAGTGGCAGCATGGGAGTGAGCCTCTCTGGCAGAGGGCAGATGCTGCCAGTGACACTGTGACATGGGTCCAACCTGGAAGGGGTTTCCAAAGAAGGCTTCCAGCAACCATTCTGCTTTTGTGAATATCTTAGGCTTTCTCAGAGCAATGTCTGTCCCCTTCTTCATTTTTAAGTACCTCTACCTGACATCCTCATGCACAGCTCCAGCGGCACCAGTGAGGTGCCATCACCTGCAAGGAGACACAATGGAGGTGTGTTGGCTGCTGACACCAGCACCACCCCTACCCCAGCACAGCCAGGATGAAGTTCCACTGCTGCTGTGTCCCAGTGTGACTGATGGGAGATGGGATAACTGATGGCAGCCTTGGCACAGCTTTTACCGGGTTTGTCCTCATGCACCCACAGAGAGATACTTTATCTGTTCTGCCACATCGCCACCCATGTACGTACAACACCGCATTAGATAGCTTTTCCTGGTGTGCTGTTTTAGTTAAGATAAACAAAGAGATACTCCCACCATCTCTTCTCTTGCAGTGGACTGTGCCATACATCTAAAGCCTTCTGAATACATGACCTACTTATGAAATTCAGTGTGAGCCCACTGTTTTGAACATTGGCTTAATACAGTGGCTGCTGTGATCCTGTTCAGTCTCCCAGGGTTTGAGCCAAATTATGTTCTCAATTACATGGAAGTAGCAGCAGTTAACCCGGTGAAGTCATAGGCTCTATAACACAGCAAAACTTGACCCCTCTGCTTTCTTTTATATCAGCAACAGCTTCAAATTACTAAAGGAAGTTTTTTTCCATACACATGCCGCTACTAAGTGCTGGAACTATCCAAACATGATGTTTGTTGCTGAAGGATCTACAAGTGTTTACAGAATATCAATCTCAGGTAAAAGCAGTGTGAATATTAATTCAGAAGTAATCGCTTTTGGGGTTCTCCAGAACAAGGTTTCCCATCTTGACATTTCTTAGAAATAGTCTGCTTGGGCCAATCCTACAAGGTTGATTACACATGGAAATTAGAGCTGTATGCTGGGGCGTGCGCGTGTAGAGCAGTAGCTGTCTGTGTGAGGCCCCTGCTGCCCCTTCCAAGCTTGAGAAAGCTTCTGTGGTGGGTCCCTACCAACTTCTGGGAGACATTAGGGGGAGGGAGGAAAGGAAGCAGAGGCAACCCCATGCTGACAGAAGTGGTGTTAGGAGGGCACAGGGCTGCTCAGGTCTTCTTCCTTTTTGCTACCTCCTTCCCCAGCTCCTGCTCAGAGAGGAGCAATACTGGGCTGCCGAAGGGAGGGAGGAGGAAGCTGTGCTGGCTTTCAGCAAACAGGATAGAAAGACACACCAGTTCTGCCCACCCACCCCCAAACATACAGCTAAAATTGCTAAGAAAGCTGGGCATTCATAAGGCTTCATCAAACTATTCCAGCCCATGGCAAAAGTTGCATCACTCAAAAAAATGAAGGGGGGTGGGGGGAGGGAAGAAAGAGACAAAAAACCCCGGGAGAGTTGGCAACACTGCAATAGTTATACAGGTTCTGGAATGTACAAAGGCTGTAATCAGAGACTTAGCATCTCTTTTGAACTTCAAAAACAACAAGTCTCTTCAAATCACTCTGTTAATTGGCTTTAAATTAAGAGTTCTAAGTTTAATGAACAAATCTTTCACGTACGGCATGAAACGGATACGCTTCTAGATTAACTTCCTGATCAACACCATCTGCCATTTCCATATGGCAACAGCACACCAAAAGCACGAGGAAGAAGCCACTCTTGCCTTACTGTGAGGGGTCAAAGTGTTCCCATGACTGCCCGGTGCTTGGCAGCATTTCTCTAATACTATAACTTCAGAACATCACCTCCAACCAGCTCCAGAAGATCTGGGGATATTCCAGGCACCAACAGGCACAACTCTGACCAGGGAGTAAAGAAAGGAGGCAAAGTATGGAAAAATATGTGATGGGAAGGAGGCATGTTTGCAAGGATGCTTGGTTGGATGTGGAAAAAGCAGGGGGGTCCTGAAGGTGAAGAGCCTGGAAGACAGAGAAGAAACAGGGGAAAAAGGGATGACCTTACAGACTAGAGTAGGTAAGACCTTACTGAAGAATATGAGTGAATGGAAGTACAGGCACAAGGCAGGCAATGGTAAATCCTGTGAAGGGAGAAGAGAGCAGCATGGGAAAGAGAAAGAAAGAGGCAGACAGACAGACCTGGTACCATAGGAGGTGGAGATAAATAGACATTCTGGGGCAGAAGAAGGCACAGCATGACATCTAGCATGCAAAGAACAGGGCACAGAGGCATGCCACAGAGGGAAAAGAAACAGAAAACAATTAGGAGATTTGCAAGGAAACAAAACAGAGAGATGCAAAGGTCTCTGATGGAAGAAATATGCCCTGCAAACAGCTTCAAGGAATGCAGCCCTGCAGCATGCTCTATCACTCTGTAGCTGGAATACCTAGACACGAGGATGCAATCCTCTGCTTCACGAGGTGCCAGGCATATGAAAGCAAACAATGTCAGATGCACCTTAGAACGAGTCACAAGTGCTGTCCCCCCTCACACTGCCACTGACCACAGTTGGCCTTCCACTTACATCAAACAGGGTGGTGAAGTTAGTGGTGGTGATCAGAAATTATCACTATATGGAAGGTCTTTAAGCATTTACCTGCCTGCTCCAGAACTAGCATTCACCAGCTGGATGCTCCTTACAGACCTTCCAGCAGGGACCACACACTAACAGGCCCTGGACAGCAAGGGTGCAATGCCAGTGTTTGCACAGGGGCACCCAGCACTCTGGGACCCCCTGGTCCTGGGCAGGGCTGACAACTGTGGCACAGGACCGACAGGAGACATGCAGCCTTTGGGAGTGTCAACCAGAGGCCAGACTATCCTAGGACAACACTTTATGGCACCAGATGACAACACTGAGGCCACTGAATTGAAACATAATGGTTTTTCCTTTTCTAAAGCCATTCACTTTCTGGGCTGTGGTTATTAAGAAGGAGATTATAGTGAATAAAAGAACCCACATTTCACCCATTCTCAGGTTTAGCCTGCTGTTCATATTTTTCATGAACACTAATGTCACGTTAATATTGCTGCTTCCTTACAAATAGGACCAGTTTAAAAAATATCAGATAAATGTGAACCATTTCCCCACTTCAGGTATATGTTCAAGTTGCCAACCTTAGAGTCTTGAACAGAAATTATCTTTCAGATGCCGGGTTATAAATAATTACAATACAGCATCAAAACATACGGATAGACATAAAAGCTCAAAGCCAGACACAGATTCGGCACTGGTCCATGCTGAGACATGTAGGCTGGGGTACACAACTTGCCCTCCTCTCTCTCAGAAGTTATCTTTGTTTCTTACTTTGGAAGAACTGAGAAGATGGAGGAGTGGGGGCTGGAGGGAAGAGCCTTTTGTGGTGGAATGGGAAAACAAAGTCATGCTTGTACTTTTACAAAGCCAATCCTACGTGTCTTATCATGAGAAAATTTTTACTATGCGAATTCCAACATGCAAGAAAATGTCAAAGAAGATAATCAAGACACTCCTGCATTCAGACTCAATGTTAACATGCTGCAAAGATATGGGATGATGCCACCAGGTAAACAAAATTCTCAAGTGATGCATCTCCATTATAACTGGTCCATGAATTTTCACTTGTTTTTTATTTGTTTGGTTTTGTTGTAAGGGTGAGAGAACTTTATCAAAAGAGTTGTCTAAGTTTGGGGTTTTTTTGATGTAAATCCAAAGAAGTTTTCAATTTCCTGTTATAGAATTTTCTGGTTTACCCTTGCTCAAAAAAAAAAAAAAAACCCAAAAAAGAAAAAAAAAACCCAAAACACAAAACCAACCAAAACCTCACCCCAAATATTACCTGTATGTGCATTCATGTATCTAATGAAAAACTATTGTTTTCATTTTAGGGAACCTTTGCACACCAGAATAGGAAAAGAAAAAAGAAATTAAAATGAAGGAAAAAAAAAAAAAAAACAAAAAACAACAAACCCAAACCCCTTCATCAAATCTTTGTGCTCCAACAAGAGCAGAAACTGTTAATAACTAACATGTCAGATAAAAACATCTGTGGTTCTTGGCAGATATACCAGGGTGGGTAACAATTAAACACAGACTGTTTAAGACCAGGGTAGAAGACCAGCAGTTAAACTGTTTACAACTAAATTAGACTCCAAATCCAAATCAGTAATAATTAACCTATTGACTTTTCAGCAGGTTTATAAGTAGAAGATACTAAGAAAGTAAATTGCACATACTACAAGTGGAACAGAAACTCTGAACAGAGATGTTCAGGCAGGTTCCGTAGAGTGGGTGAAGGTCAGCACAGGAGATTTGGCTAAGAGGAAAAGAGCTGCCTTGAAATCAGATTTGAGGGAGCTTTTGAGACGGTGGAAGTGTATGTTTTGTTGGCTGGTGGTGACTGAAGGAGAATCCTCTCAGGGTTTCACTTCCGTGCTCCAGTAGTTCGGGCACTTTCAACTCTCATGAATGAAACCCCAAATACAAACCACATGCAGTGAAGTTTAATGGGTTTGCTTTATGTAGGGTGGGATGAGTAATACTGTCTTGTAGTGACTAGTCCATCCAGATGACATTGAACAGGCTCCAAAGCTTGCATAAGAAAACTCTCATTTGGCTCAAGGAAGGAAAACCTTTATTTTGAGTAATGAAAGATGAAGGACTGCATCCTTGCAAAAATCCCTATAGCAACTGTGTTCTTTCAGAACATGTTTCATTACAAAATTTTGATTTATTTTTAAACTTTCCAGTTCACTTCATCATCCTATTGAATCCTCCCTCTGGAGGCACACGTGTAAGTATGTAGAAGAGAGAAGCCTGGGAAGGAAACAAAAGTGTAATTAAAAACAAAAAAGCGACACTTCAATTGGCTCGTTTTCCTCTGCTGAATACATACACCACACAAGCTGCTATTCCACGCTGTGTAGAAACACATATTGTCTTTATAAGACTATAGTTGCCAGCTGAAGGCAGGATGCAGACCACATAAAATGGTTGGCAGTTCATAAATGGGAGAACGGAGAAAAATTCATCCAGATGATGGGAATGGGAGAAGAGCTTCTGACAGGATCATAGAGTATTTGGGGTTGGAAGGCACCTAGGAGGTCATCAAGTCTGGCCTCATTCTCACAAGTAACGGAATATTTTCAAACCCCAAAACTGTTGAAATATCTGACAGCTGATGTATTAGGAGAGGACAGAGCTATATGGGACGTACCCGTGAACTGCAACGCAGCCTGGTGTGCAAGGACACAAGCACACCACTGAAGACAGATTCAAGAACAACCAAGAGTCCTTGCAAGGAACGTTATATGAGGGAGAATGGAATTAATACTCTGAACAGCGCTGATTTCTGAGAGCTGTGACTCAAATTACAGGGCCATATGTGATTCCAAAAATGAATGGTTAAGTAAGTGGTGAAAGGCAGAGCCCCTCTGTTTTCAGCAGTGCAGGTCCATCTTCTACAGAGAAAAGAGACTGTACAATGTGGCTGGCTGTCATTTCAGTGGAAGGGAATAAGTCTTTCAGGAGACAGGCTAGAGTATTCAGGAGGGTATTAAGCTAATGACAAAAGACAAGGGTGAAAATGAGCACTCATTTAGCCAGAAATCAAGATGTCAAGATTAAAATTAATCAAGGTACCAAGGGACTCAAAGAGAAGAGATTCCTTAATTGTGTAGAGTCTAACGCCATGAACCCGAGTAATAAACAAGAAGTGAAATAGCTCATTTAATACACAAATTAGCCCTGACCAGTATTACTGAATCTGGTCGAACCATTCACATGATTGGAAAGCTACAGTCATTTCGCTTATCAGTGACTGGGAACAAATACAGAGTCATGAAGTTTGTCAGTGACAAACGACTGCAGACACAGTAAATAAAGATGACTGCTTTGTACCAGTGACCTGCTCTCTATCCCTAGATGGGCTAAATACAAAGATTAAATATTTTGAATTCACCACATACAAGGCTACACATCTGGCAAACAATTGATTAAAATGAAGACTGTGTTTTGAGAAACACTGACTGGAGACAGCTTAAAGCTCATGGTGGGCAAACAGTGGCTGACAACCTCTATGGAGGTTGCTGCTACCCAAACTACTTAAAGCAAAACGTGTTTGTCTACGCAGGTTTTGGGAGGTTATAATGCCTCTCTGTCTAATCCTGAATTGACCGTTAAAGTAACACTACACCCAGCTCCGGTATCCACAATTCAAGCAGAAAGATGAAAATTGCAAAGGCTCCAGTGCTATCCATGAGAAAAATGAAAGAGAGCTCAAGGGAGAGGTGCTTGCAGGATGACCTGATCAGTAATATTAATGCATATATAATCAACAAAAATCTGGTAACAGATGCTTTTTGACCCAGAGGTAAGGGACATTACAAGAGTCTATAGCTAAACCAGTTACAGTTACCAAATACCAAATACAAAGACTAAGAGCTAGAAGTTAAACTAGAGAAATTCAGATTAGGAACAAAGCTCCCAGTTTCAACAGAGAAAAGCGTTGGGTTCAGGCCGGTGACAGACTCTCTAGCACTGTGGAGCTATTTTGTTCAGATATTTTTCCAGAAGCCCTGCTGTAGCCTAAGACTTATCATTGGACTGGATAGGGGAAGTCCTCTGACAGTGTTATAGAGAAAGTTAGACTAGATCAGCATCTTGATCCTCTGTGATCCTCTGCACCTGTATATCAGTGTGTTATAAATGGTTGATTTGCCATACCTTCACAGATCAAAATATCTGCATTTATAATGAATGGATCTTACCATGCCTGTCTCTGCTGATTAATGAAACTAACTTCTACCTTCCAAATTCTCTGGTTTTTTCCTTTTGTGATAAAGACTTAACAAGACTCAAGTAATAAATATCTCCCATAACACTGATAAACTCTAAGGTGTTTACATCCTGCTAATAGCAATGTTGCCGAGTATACATTCCTTTACTATGCAGTTATGTCTACCATGCTACAAGTATTTTGATGACCAAGACAGATATAAAACCATTCACCAACAGAATATCATGCAAGTTTTACTGGGTAGCCTACAAGAACTGACTTGGTTTCTTGGTCTGGCAAGTAGCTGCTAGCATCAAAAAAAAGGAAAGAAATAACACTTTATTTCATTTTCTTGTTATAAAAGCTAAGGGAAAAACCTCCCTTCTCAACCCCAGCACTGGTGTCTCCACAGCCTACAGAAGACTGGAAATATAAGGAGGTCTGATCCCCCCACTGCCCTGTAGTATCTGCTTCACACAAAAAACAAGCTGGGCTGACATGATGTGGACATCTCGTGTCCACAAAACTTACTGGAACAAAACCCAGGCTAGCAGTAAACTTTTAGCAAACGTCAGCAGGTTGCTATGGCTCAGAGGAATGGTTTAGGAACCATGTTGTGTGCGCAACTGGGCAGCTGAAGCAAGCGAAGCAGAAGAGCAGTGTTTGGTGGTAACCAGGCCAGGGGCTGAGCACTGGAAACTTTACACACTCCTGTTGGGTCCCCACAGCTATTCAGAGGCTACACCAGACTGGGGCACAGTGACTGCTGTGGCCACTAGACAACACAGACAAAAAGAGATGGTTTTTGTTATTTCATTACATAAGAGTCAAATCAGTAAGGCTAGCCTGAGAAGACCCTGTAAATACTTCCTCGTTGTTTACTTTTGTTCCTCAATACTATCTAATTTAAAACAAAATGCAAAGGATTAATATAAATTCTTCAGGACAGACACTTTCATAGGAGCATGTGTACAGGAACACACACACATATATACATAGCTTTTTAGTACTGGCAGTGATATTTATTATTTACCTTGTAGTTATTGCACATTATTTCTATTGTATATTAATGCATATGATAATTATATTCTATCTCTGTATCTTTTTTTCTGTATGCAAGCTTGTTGAGTTCTTCCTAGAGAAAACAGTCAAAACAAGATAAGTCTTTTACCTCCCATGTACAACTCCCTCCCTGCTCTTAAAGATTCATCTGCTCTTCTTCTCTAATCACCTCACTCCCCCACAACAATCCACTAAACCATGTCACGGCCACTTTTCTTGCTCTCTTTACCCTTTCTCTCTTTTCCTTTTTCTTTTTTTCTGCTCTTTCTTCCTCATGAACCTGGTCTGCTTTGGTGTGCCTCTCCCTAAAAACAAAATCCCACTTGTGCCTGTAACTCTCATTCCATCTTCCTCCTCATCCACAGCTAAGCTGTATCCAATCTGCTGCACCCAGCTGCCCCTGGAATTTCTTGCCATTAAATCTTTTGCACATTTTACTCGCACATCAACCTAGTTCAGACCTGATTCCTTCCAACCACATAGAATCCTCAGTCTGCCTCTCAAAGATCTTCTCACAGCAGTCTGGCCATGGTTAGAAGGTGGCAAAGGATGCCAAATACTGTAGAGGTGGAGAGCATCTTGTTTGTTACTTAAGTCTGAAACCTGGGGTGGTCTTCAAGTTCCTCCAGCCTCACTATAAGACTCTGCTTCTGGGCCACCTCTGACTCCTGATTCTGCCTTCTGCACAATGTCTCAAACTTTGGTGCTTCCTTGAGCTTCCTGCCACTCACCTACACATCTGAACTCAAAACACCAGCCTCTAAGCCATTCATTTTCATTTACAGCAAGTTCCTTTAACATTGGCTCTAATGAGTACAAAGCTGATTTCACAGCCATTCAGAATGTGGGAGCAAAGAGCATTTTCCTAACTTGTCACTTTGTTCCTGTCACTTTGCTTTACATCCTTTGATAGCATGCTCTTTTGTTTTGCTTCAACCATTGTCTCCTCTTTCAAAGCCCTTCAAAGCCTACCACACTATGCTTTCAGTCTCATTGGCTTCAGGGAGACTTCAGCAAATGCATATGCGCTTTCTTCAGTCAGGGCCTAAATATGTGTTCTTTGAGTCTGTCTGGTCTTACAGACCGGAGATAGCCATCCACTCACAATCTCATTCATAACTAGGTTTTACCAATGAAACTACTGACTTGCAGTGCCTTCTGTTCTACTACAGGTCTCCAAGATAAGAATCAGATCCCCTTGGAAAATCAAGAACCAGTGAATGTATCTGTTATGATCCGTTGTTCTGGTTTTAGGAGAAGTACTAAGGTTCTTCAGCTAACTGTATTTTTTCTCAAGTAAAGGAATAATCATTTGCATAACTAATTTATAATTATGATAACTCACTTGTCCCTCACTAAAAGAAAGAGCATATTTCTTATACGTCCTTGCTCTCTGCATAACACACAGTGTCAGGGCACCTTGACATTCAAAATTATACACTAGAAATACTGAAACACTTCTTCAAGCATTCATCCTAATTGCTGTCATAACCTAGCACTTGACTGAAAAACAAGTTAGTTTTTTCTCTACTGAAGAAATTAAACATATGTTATCTCCCATCTCTACAGTCATCCATTTCAGTCCAAATTTTCACAGAACTGAAGACAGAACAGGGATGGGGCACATGTCATCAGCTATAGATGCCAACACAATTTCTTGTCTTTAAACCTTGTCCACAGCTACCTAACATTTGGTACCACTTTGTCCTCCTCGGTTCTTCCCAGCCTTTCGTGCACTACAAGCAAGACAGCTCAACACGCTTTCTCTTTTGGAGCCTGTATCTCCACTACAAACTCAGATTTTCACAGATTTATTGCTAGCTTATAAAACGGTTATTAGAAAAACTGTTAGAGAAAAATGTATCTTTTGAAAGCAAAAGTTGTTGGCCATCCCCATCTCATTAGTGGTATACTGAGAAAACATTAGATATCATCCCGTAGCACTCTCGTAACCAAAGATCAGTCTTTGTTTACGTGAATATATACAGGCAAATGCCCTCAGAGAAAAAGACCTGAAGCACACACAGGGTTGGCTTTTCATCACTGCACCCCACGGAGATTTTTTAGAATAGAGGACTGGTAGCTGTGAACACTGGTTAATGTTTAAGCCTTCCCTTTTTCTGGCCAGTGCAATGATGCAAAACAGACCCAAAGCCACATGGCTCCTGACCCGTCTTTTGGTTGGAACCTGGACACAACCATTCATCCAGTGTGCCTTGGAGAAAACTCTTCCAGTTTTACCAGACCTGTGGCCTTTCAGGCTGCAGCCCCTACAGCTACACAACTGCACTGGCAGCTGAAGGCATACTTTGGGACTGTGAGAATCAGCAATCAAAGGAACAAATCATCGGTAACTCCAGCACCAGGTAACTCCAGCACCATATGCAAATTACAGTGTGTGAGACCTCAAAGCAAACAACATCGTGTAAATAACTTCAGGGAAAACACACAGAGGAAGAGGTCTATTTGTTAGAGGAATAAATGATCCCCGCCTCATCAGGTGCAAAGGAGCAGCCCTGGGCTCGCCGGACAGGACGCTACCCCCCTGTCCCCCCTGCTGCGCTACCAAGGCGCTGTGTCTTTGCCAAGAATCGTGACTGTATTACTGATAAGCACGAAACTCGGTACAGAATTAACTGCAGCACCTGCTAATGGAGAAAGTAGAATAAGCTACAACCTACTGAGAGAAGTGATAAAACAAACATGCAAAAAGTTTCCGTTACTTCTAAAAAAAATCCAAAACGCAGTTTCCTGAAGTACCTAACCCTGCCCCTGTGCAACAGTGCACAAGGAACCAAATAGACACCTGTATTGGGCTTGCACGGCAAGGTTTGGGTAGCCAGGGGGCCACAGGGGTGGCTTCTGTGAGGAGATGCCAGAAGCTTCCCCCATGTGCGATGGAGCCCATGACAGCCGGCTCCGAGACGGACCTGCCGCTGGCCAAGGCTGAGCCCATCAGCCACAGCGGCAGCGCCTCTGGGATAGCACTGTAAAGGCGAGGGAAAAGTTGCTGCAATTGCAGCCAGCGCGAGCAGTGAGAATGTGGGGGAGAAGCAGCCCTGCAGCCCCCCAGGCCAGGGCAGAGGGAGGGCAGGAGGGGCTCCATGTGCCCGAGCAGATGCCCTGGCAGCCACAGCGAAGCCCCCGGCGAGGCGGGCTGTCCCCTCGGCCCACGGAGGGCACCGGGGGAGCAGATCCCCCCGCAGCCCGGGCAGGGCCCCGCGGGGGCAGGGGGTGCCCGCAGCCCGAGGGAAGCCCCGGCTGGGGCAGGGTCGCTGGCAGGGCCTGTGCCCCTGCGGGGGACCCCGGCTGGAGCAGCCTGTGCCTGAGGGGCTGCGCCCCGCGGGGGGACCCCGGGCTGGGGCAGGGCAGGGTGTGAGGAGCCCCCCCCGAGGGGGAAGGGGGGCAGAGACCAGGGCTGAGGGACTGACCCCGGCCCCAGGAGAGACACCGGGAGGGAGGCTGTGCCCGGGGGGGGGGGGGGGGGAGGGGAGGGGGGAAGGTGGTTTAAGATTCCGCTGTATTTCTCATTACCCTCCACTGATCTGACCGGTAGTAAGTTAAACGAGTTTCCCCAAGCCGAGCCTGCTTTGCCCGTGACGGTCACTGGTGAGCGACCCCCTGCCCTAATCCCGGCCCAGGAACCTTTCGCTGCATTTTCCCTCCCCGGCCCAGCTGAGGGGACAGGCAGAGCGGCTGCGGCGGCACCCGGCACCCAGCCCGGGCCAGCCCAGCACAACACCAAAACAGAACTAACTATTGCCCTGTTGGTTTTGCTATTGTCAAAGTTGAGGGGAAAATAAAGTAATGATCAAAAGTGGGTTTTTTTAATGCAATTTTGCTTCCATGACAGTATTTAAGGATAGACAGATGACCAGTCAGACAGCTTTTCATTCAAATCCATCTTAACACAGAGTGAAATGGTTCCAGAAGTACCTTTTTGCTATATATTCAGAATAAAAGGAACCAAAATGACTAGCTTCAAAGAAGGCACCAAAATTTATGTGAGGTGAATAGTATATGATAGTCCCATACATCCAACAAGAGAGCTTCACACTACACCCATTTAACACGTTGAATCAAATTTCCTTTGGCTTGCACACTCTGATTGCCCTGTTGATCACCCCTTTACATCCACAGTGTCTTAACCTCCCCTGATCACAGCAGCACACAGTACAATTGCTTTTCATGCCAGCCTTGGAAAATTTCTCTATTGTACCTTCGTGGAAGGGGGTTGTACCATCCAACTAATTCTGCTCTGCAATATCACTGCTAATCCCCAACATCCTTAATAAATGCAAACACACACTTCTCCAGAGCTCTGTTCCCAGAGCAGCTTAACTTTGTACTGATACGTGATAGTGACAACCAGAAAGGCGTGGAGGTTTCTGAAGAGCTGCTCTATGCAAGCACAGGAAATATGCACAACCAGGTACTTGCAGTCGCTTTTCTCATCTAGTTTTGACTTTTATCGGTCTTGGGTCCTCTGAGCGATCAAAAAGTCTTGCCTGTCCCTCCTTCCCACATTTGTTTCTCTGACCCACAAAATCCCGCTGCTGTAGCTTCCAGCTTTAACTTTCACCTCAGACAGAACCCTCGCTGAGAAAAAACAGAAAAAGCCCTCTCATTCTCCAGTCCTTCCCAAAGTGTCCTGACCTGCCAGTAAATCCCCAGGGTTGATGCATCTCACCTTCCATAGCCGGCTCCTTTGTTCTGCAGAGGGAGTGTCACTGTTGTGCACCCCGACAGAAGAGGCTGGAAAAATTCTCCTCACAGCTGTCCTGTGAAGTTTCTACCTGTTTGGTGAGCATTTGAAGTTTGGAGCCTGACGATGCACCTCTCCGCAAACACCAAGTCATGCCATGATGCAGCAGTTATGTATCCTTGCACAGACAGACTCCCCAAATTGTCACATCGCTGCCTAAGGACTGTCACGCCGCAACAGACAAATGGTCCCGCTCATCCAACACCCTGTCTGACAGCAACCAGTGATGGATTCTTCAGACTAAAATACGAAAAGGTCATTTTCTCTGCTTGATATTAGAGCAAGGTAGCAGAGGGCAAGGAATTTTGCAAGCTGGGGCAGCAGATGATCTCTTTGTGTTATGTGAGGTAAAGTAAGAAAATAGGGGAGGACTCTCTGTCATAAAGCTTGAGCTTATTCGTTCGTAGGCAGAAAGTACTTAGAGATCCTCAGATCGAAGATGATACAGAAGCACAAATTATTATCATTAGAGCTTCTCTAGATCTGAATACTGCTACCAGAAACACTAGTACCTTATCATAGCAAAATCTCAGTCTTTCTTGCAACATGCAGAACTACATGCTATTTTACTAAATGCACTGCAAACATACTTTCACTTCTCAAGTTAATCACAATTGCCTTACGGGAGATTAACACCGTAAAGCACTTTCACAGCTGACGTGTCTTTAAAAAAATTCCCAGAGTTAAACTTGTATAAATAATGTAAGTGACATGGAATATAATTATTAAATGTTGTCATTTTGGAAGAAAATTAATTAGCAATAGCTGTAGCTGTCTTGTGTCTATTTAAGCAGTGTGCATCTCAATTAAATTTTAATTGCAACAGATTCAGTCACAGCAGGGAAAAGTGATGGAAATGAAAAGCAGCCTGATCCTATATTGCTGTCTACAAAAGAAAGTGTAGTAGACACTGGGGGGGGGAGGGGAGGAGAGAGGCAGGAAGGTAAGAAAGCAAATTCACAGAACCATGCTGCTGCGCAGTCAGGGTGCTCAGCTCCAGTGGGTGCAGTTTGTTCACAAAGCAGCTGACTGGTATTGGACACCAGCAAAAGCAGAAGTAAAACCAGCTGCTGTTGGAAGAGCTATTGCTTCATATCATGGTAGATATGTTTGCATACCCACTGTTGTGTGAGGGACAACATCGTTCTCCACATTACTGCGCCCTTTGCTTTCACCACCTCCTTGAAGTCATCCTGGAGGACCCTAAAAACATGGGCAGGACTGAGAGGGGCCTTCCTTAAGAACGAACCAGAAATATCTTGATGACAAAGTCCTTCTGAAGCTCTAAGTCACTAGAGGTACAAAGATTTGAAGAGGAACATACACCCCCAAGGTGACTTTGAGAAGCAGCTGGGGTCCTATACAGCTTTGTTTATCTTCTCTAACAAAGGCAAAGCATAACTCAGGTATTGCCATCATTCACACGTGGAGGATTTTGAATGTCCATGACAAAATGTTTTAAAGAAATTATACAGCCAGGAGTTAGGTACCCAGCCCACCTCTGCACGTACGAGATGTTCCAGAGTATCCCTAAACAGTCCAGCAGCCAACTCACTACACTCTTGAATATACCGACCTATGTCTTCACTAGCATATTGAAAACAGAGCTTTTTCCTCCATCATTCATTCGAGGTGCAAGTTAACTACAGCCTGCTTACTTGAATGAATAATTCACATCTCGGACAAAAAGAAAAAAAATAATCAACTATTGCTGCAGAATCCCAAGTTCATTTATGACTAGTAAATAAAACAAAAATGAAGTGTTCTGGCATTAAAACTTGGGCTAATTAAAAATACTTGCTGAATAGAACATCATAGAACTACATATATATTCTTGAAATACTTCTGTTAGGACTTATTCAGCTTCCAAATGAGACAAATATGTTCCTTCCAAATTCCCAGGGCACATTCTCTGTCAGCCTGAAAATCAAGTTATATTGTTTCTGACTGACATCATAATTATAATGTAAATTTACAATACTTGATAATTTTGTTGATGATGCTAAAGTCATAACAGAATCTAACTCATTCTTCTACCAGTATGCAACTCTGCCCGGACATAGAAAGTGTTGCTTTCTGCTGTCAAAAATGCTTATATTAAGTATAGAAATAGTGATGATGATAACAATAGTAGTCATAATAACAGTTCTGTCACAGTCTTATAATGCTACTAAGGTATAGGTATGATACAGCCGTGGTGAAATTAAGATTTCACAAAAATTTTATACATCTGATCTAGGTTTATTTTAAATACAGACAATTCAACTGCTGCTTTGTTACCAAAGGCTTAGATTAGAAGTGAAAATAAGCATGAATACTTTATCCGGCATGAGAGTCTGCAGTTATAACTCTGATGGAGCCAAACACTTCCTAGTAGTGGCAGACTGTATAATACAGCTTGGGAAGTTCAGGCTGGACGTTCAGAAAAGGTTTTTCTCTAGGAGGGCCATGCAGTGCTGGAAGAGGACACCCTAAGAGGCTGTGGCAGCTCCGTCCTTAGAGGTTTTTAAGATTCAGCTAGACAAGCCAGAGCCTACTTGACCTGGTGTTGATGACAGTCCCCACTGAGGCTGGAGGCTGGACTAGAGCCCCCCACAGGTCTCTGCCCCCTGAAATTTCTAGGATTCTGTCTACACAAGTGGAGTTGAGAAATCCCAATGCTCTAGAAGTTCATCCGGTTAGCTAAGGATGCTTGGTTGAAATGTTCCGTGTTCACAAATTTCAGAGTGCCTGTTCCAAAGGTCACTGTCACCAAACTACAGGGAAGCTGCCAGGTTTACCACTATGTCTTTATGCTAAAAACAATCTGAACTACACGAGAAGTAATGTGAGACAATCTGCATCAAAGGTACAACTGACGATGAACAAGCTGAAACATGATTTCAAAATATTACTTCCTTCTTTAAAAACATAACAAAACAAACCCCAAAACACTTAACTGGAGAAACATTTAACTTTCAAACAAGATGATCAGCAACTTCTTTCCTTCTGCAAAAAAATCCCAAACTGGACAAAAAACCCCCATGGCCTAATTTACAAAAGTCTGCAATATTTTTTTAAAGGTTATCAGATGTTTTCTATCCCAGCATAGCTAAAGCCCACAGAGGAGACAGCCTGTTCGCTGGAACATATCCTGATCTCGCAGATCTAACACATAAAGCATGTGCCTCTTTGTGTACGACATTCACATAAAATTTATATGTAAGCTTCCTGAATGTTTTCAAATACACTAAATAACAGTGTGTAATTTTATAAATCTCTGTTAGGTTTTCTGCATACTAATATATAATTATGTGCAGGTTTTCCTCTGCCTACTTTTGTCTGCTACTAACTGGGACTTAAGGCGATTCTTGTTTCAAACGTTTTCCAGCTCACCGTAAAGCTAAACGCATATAAACTTCAGATCCCGAATCAGACTGCTGAGCATACCTTTCATCACATTGCATTATTTGGTCTTCATTTAGCTGTCACAAAACCATTTCCTTTCGTCTACAGATTAATTACAGCCTGGTGAGGTTTCAGCACAAATACCTTTGCCCATTGGAGCCTCTGCAAAGACACAGTGATTCATGCAGTATCTATGCCTCTGGAAGGGAAAATAAAGCTGAGGCAGGACATGCAAGCTGTGAGTGGATCCGATATCAAAAGAGCTGGAGCCTCCAGTGAACACCCAGCCATACCAACACAAATAAGTTTCTGCACGACTTGTGCAAGAGCCACAGCTAAACATGAGCCACCGCTTTAGTTTGGCACTAAGCTGATTTAGCTATACCATTCATCCATCTAGGGCTAAAGATGACAAGGCAGGAAGCGTCACTCAGTAATGAATTATATGTGACACAAAAAAGCCACAGGTGTGGTTTGAGAGACTATGCGTGCAGCCGCTGCAGCCCTGGATTCCAGTTAATTGCTGTAAGTAACTATGGAAAATGGACAGTGGGAAACTTCGTAGAAATGCGGAGAGCGAAGCAGTCCAAGAACACATTCCCACTTGTTCAAAGCAGCGAGATACACCATTTAAACATGTGTCAACTGTATCTGATGACGACCATGTCAGTATATTAGGTCTGGATGGTTAAATACAAAGGGCTCGATTCTTTGCGGTGCCAGAGCCGTGCTGTCAGCGAGCTGGCCGCCGCTGCCTGCCTCGCAGCTGCCTGCCGGCCACAGGCAGGGCTTTCACTGCCGCCGCTCGCAGCTCGCAGGCTGACGCAGTCTGGCAGCGCAGCACAGAGCAGCCCCTGCCTGCCCCTCTCCCACGGGTGCACACGTCTGCAGTCTCCTCTGCCAGCCTGGGACGGGGCAGGGGGCTGCCCTGAAACACAGTCAACCCTCTGCTTTCTGCCACTTTCTTACTTGGGGCCCGCTGGAAAGTTCCTGTTCTTTACAAGTAATGGGGATGGGAGAAAGGGAAACAAACACAAGGATTTTTACATATTAAAACCCCAGGTACATGTGCTACATAAGCCAGAGCTTCTAATAACTAAAGGTGACAGAGCAGGTCCTGACTTCTGATCGGGTCTGGGCACAACTCTACAGTGGCCTTGACAACATCACCCCTCTGCCACGACCTCCCGGCAAAACCATCCCGACAGTCCTCTGCCAACTCCTTCCCGTTGCGCAAGCAAAGCTGTTTTACCAGCTGCCACTTGTGTGGCCCATTTGGGAAATAAGGGCTGTGCAAAAGATCATGGATCCAGCTGAACTCATCCTTACAATCACCGAGAGCTAAATATATCAGTGAGGTTGATGTTTGCTCACCTTTTCTCCTTAAAAGCAAAATACCCTTACCCTGGTGGCAAGTCAGCTCAGCCTCCATTCCTACCACACAAGAAATCTCTCAAAATGCTGACTTCAGGACAAAAATTTCACTGCCAGAGCCCTCAAAATGCACGCATCCTTACTCCACACTCCAACCTGTCTCGCTGTTGCCTAAAAGACAGTATATTAGATCCCCTGAATCACCTCGTACAAGTCTGATGAGACATCCAGAGCACAGCAATCTCAAGTCCAATGTCTGCTGCTTCCTCAGTGATATTCAGTGTAATTTTTTTAACCCTTTGGTGGAGAGGAGCTTTGGTTTTTATGTCAACCTATATTCCCCCCCGAGAGAGGTTCATCTGCTGCGTAGGGACCCTGTGGCTCTCAGGCAGGTACCCAGCGAGCTCCACCCAACCACCAGGGACAATCCCAGCAGTATTCTGGCCTCAAAACCACACAGAACAGCTAGTCCTTTCCAGTGTGATGTCCTTGCCAACAATAATCAACTAGCGTTTTGGAGAAATCACCAAAAGAGAGGTTTTATTGTCTGGCTTTAAAGGGTATTAAATATTTGCAGCCCTCTTCAGTAACAAAAGACACAAAGGGGGGGGCAGGGGGGGAGGTCCCACTTCTTTAGTTGTTTGTGCTGAATTTGGAAAGGTTCCTGGATCAAAGCTCAAAAAGCTGCAAGTTTATGGAAGGCACATTAGCAACTTAGTGAGGAGAAATTAGTGAACCGTGTAAGAAAGACAACTGACCCAATCCAGAGGATCTAATCAATAGACAAACTTCAGGAAGAACAATTCACCAAGAGGAAGTGTGCTGAGACCCTTCAGACAATTCAATGGGAGCCACCCTGAACTCAAATCCAAGGCAGGTCACAGTGCAGAAAAGCACCAACAAGAGGAGATATATTTTAATTCATTAGATTGTATTTTACAAGAAACGGAGCCTCTAGGGAAGCCATTATTCTCATATAGATGTACTCCTGTGAAACAGGAGAAAAAATACCTAGACTCCCTGATGCGAGAGGTCAAACAATTACAATTTCCTTAATTTCATATCCAGTTGGGAAATTAAACAACAGAACTATGAAAGCTTTACACTTCATTTTGAGGAAAGTGGCAATTTAAATTAATTTTTTTAATGTCATAAGAATCGATGCGTGCATAGAGGAGGGGGCTTTTCCCCAGTGACCTTCCCCACCACCCTTTTTAAACAATCTTGCTCATTCAGTGGAAAAATAAATAAATAAATCAGAGGAACATGAAGTCTTTCAAGAAAGACCAATCCCTTCACAGACAAAGCACGAAGTATTGCTTCTCATGAAGCTGGTTTATGTCATTAATAGTCTTTTCTGCCCAGCTCAACTTTGTCCACTTTGTCGTTCATCAAAGCGCTTCTCAAAGTTGGGAGATTTAGTCTCTGGAGGGAAGCAGTATTCTTTCCTGATGCTACAACATACAGGAATAACTTATAGGAAACAGGAGACCTGTGTTCCATCTAGCGTTGGGCTACATCTCTTCCAGGGCAGCTCCTGTTAAATTTCAGCGGAAAGACTTTGCCTTCTCCACCACCCCATGAGCTGAATCACGATCATGCTTTTCTGGTTCCTACAAAGTCAGAAAAATGTTCAAGGGTTTTATTTGTATGGAACGTAGTCAAGATCCTGCCCTTAGACATAGTCCCTTCTAAGTCTGGAGCAAGGTAGGTTTCCATAACAGGGAATGGACATGTGAGAGAGAGATCTGGAGGGTACACCAAACAGCCATGGTTTCTGCACTGGCTACAGTCACATCATTCCTGCAGAGCCCTCTCGCCAGAAAGGGGCTGCAGTCTGGAGTCACATGCTGCTCTCTCAGTGCTACCCAGTTCATGGTATATATAAAGCTTGGTGGCAGCAGCCAGATGGCAAAAGCTACAGCCAGGAAGAACATGTGATTAATAGAAAAACAAGCTAATACTTGACACAGAGCAAACAGGCTGACGATACTGGACTACAGGACAAAACAAAACCAGAAAAAAAAAAAAAATGAGCACTTGCACAGAGACAGTGAAAACAAAAATAGTTTGCACATACAGCTGGCCATAGGGGATAAAGATGAGAAAATGAATTGAAAATCTTTTTTAGTGTTTCACTGGGGGAAAAACATGAATAAGAGTGTGATTTCTTTTTGCCAAAATTAACCTGTGGAACATCTGCTAGCAGGGTTCAATGGCCACTGTTATCCTGAGGCTCGACAGATTATTTTTTAAACCTTTAACACCTAAAACCAGCAAGGCAACAGAATTTACGTTACAGAGCTTCAGACTCTGGCACGCACATGTGACTTTGCAGACATTAAAGATTTTCTAATTAAAGACAAGACCATTTGCAAGACAGATGATTCCAGTGTACTGGCAAACCTGTTGGGAGACATGACTGGACCACAGCTAAAAGCATGCAGGGAGCAGCTCGCAAGCAGGCTGGACTAGGATGTTCAGTCTGTGTCCCTGGATGCTAGTGAAAATAGTAGGGAGAAAAATCACCCAGCTGTAAGCACTGAAAACCATAGTAGTTTGTGTCCTGATGCTGGAGGTAATTGAAGGAAAGGCAGCTGTACCTAAGGTTACAGAGACACAGAAACATCCAGTCAGAAGAAGAAAAAACATCAGCCTGACATTTGCAGGCTGCAAAACTCCTGGTGTACATCTGCTCGGACCAGTCCCTGGGGACCAGCTCTCCTCCTGGAGCTGCTCAGTGAGTGAGTGATTCAGCTCCAGCTGCAGCATAATCCCAGTCACTGATAAGCAGTAGTGTCACACTGCAGAAGCAAGACTAAGTGCAGATGACGTAGAGTGAAACCACTGCAAGGCCAATTGATTAGATAAAATAAAAAGCCTAAAAGACAGTATTATTTAGGCTGCGTAGTAGCTGACATACAAGATTACCTCCAATGGCCTGGGAGGTCAATCAATGGATTATTTTGCCGTACTCTCCTACACACATTACCTTCAAATTTATGCCCCACTGGCCATCACAAATGCAGCCTGTCCCAGCAACCAAAGCAACCAAGAAGACACCTTACACCAAACTGAGCCTGGGATGCTGTGATTCCATTGTCCCTCCTGTTCCCATCTTCCTTCCCATTCTCTTGCACTCACACTATTGCAACTACAGTGTCAACCTGTTCAATGAACTGATCCTGCCAAAAACCTGGTTCTGTGAAGAAATTTAAAAGGGAAAAAAAAAAGAAGGGAAAAAAAAAAAAAAAGAGATCAATTTTCAGAATCTGAATGAGTATACTGTGTGACCGCATGGGTGCCAGGGGGTAAAGATGGAAGCAGCTGGATCAGTTTTAAGTGACCAACACCTTGCAGAGGAAAAATCCTAAATACATCTTCTCACATAAGCAGCAGAGACTGGGGAATCCTGGTGCAAGTGAAGAGGCCAGAAAAGCCCAAGAATGTGCCTCCACAAGGCACCTGGAACAACTTTTCAGCCTCTCAAAGGCTGGCATTTGCAGTGGGGGACTCATGGTGGTTTCCAAAAAGGGCATGTGGGCTCTGAGTCCCCTCCTTACAGCATCCCTGAGAAACTGACATTGCCCAAAAGCATGCCCAAGTGCAGTGAGCGTGAAAGTCCGCCTCCCAGGACAGGCCACCAGGCTGCAGCTGGAGAACAGCACGGTCAGCAGGAGATGTGCAAAGCTCTAACTACTCTGCATTAACCTCTCCTCATGAGCTTTATTATAACTATTCTTAAACCACTAACCACTGTTTTTAGCAAAAATGAACTGGGTAGAGGGACTTTCACACAGCTGCGCTCAGGGAACTCACAGGGCCGGTAAGGCACTCCTACTCAATAGCTGCTTTTTGGGGGACCCTCTTCCCCTTGGCCCAACGGCCTACCTGCTCCATTTCAGGCTGTAGTGCTAGAAGTTCCCAAGGAAACTTCTAGTCTTAGAGCATCACAAAATTTAAATTGTTGTTTAAAATTCAAGTTCCCTAATCCAAAGGAATACAGCTTCTAGCAGACGCAGTTGAGGTTCTGGGTTGGTTTTACACCCTGAGGATAGAAATCCATGTCACCTAAGTACATCTTCTAAATGTGTCATGTCACACAAGCAGCAAAGTTTAATGACTAAACTACTAAATATTTACCTCATTCCTTAGTCACTTTAAACTACCATCTCTCTCCAACTATAGAGACACATAGACATGCAATGGTCCTGCAGGTTGAGCCTCACCATTTTTACCCCTGACTGGAGCCTGTACCAACAGATAAGTTTTACAGAGCTTTGTTTGTTCACCTGTGAAGTGAGGAAATCTGTGCTTGCTCATCTTTGTTAATATTCTTTTGTTCATGTTTTGTAAATGGTCTTACAGAACATTTATCCCACTAAGGAGCACTGTGCAAAGTAGTTTAAAAGTTCCTGCAAAGTACACTGCGTAGGATCCATAAAACAACACTGCTTTTATCTCTCTCTCTGCATGCTGCTCCATCTCCCGCGTTAGCATAACAAAGAAGATTATGTTTAGGGCATCAAAACAGATTTTTGGAGGGTAAAAGAACAACAGCCAGTGGCTAAATGTGTATGGAAGCGGAGTAATCAAAGTGGAGGAAATAGATCAGTGCTGTCTCAAGTAAATCTCAAAGTTTTCCAAATGAAACATTCTTGAAAACTGATATTCTCACCCTCCTAAATCATTGCTCATGGCTGGAAATCCTGCTTCCAGAAAAACATTTGGCGCCCCTTTTTTGTGCAGTGAGGTATGTAAAGAATAAAAATCCTGCAGCCTGGAGTTTTTATTGTGGTTTCTAAAAGGCTGCACTGCTGGGAAAACTCAGTGGAAAGTGCAGTTTTCTGTGGATGGTAAAGAATTCTTTTTTTTTTTTTTTTCCAGGCACACATGCAAGGGTTTTGCTTGCAGGCTCCAGGAGGAGCAGCTTTCCCTGGACAGCAGGCAGGGTGTGAACGTGGAGTCGGTCACTCACCCACGCGCCGCTCCGTTTCCTGGATTTAGTGAGTGGTCTTTGTTGGAGCTGAAAGGCTGCAGCTGGGGTGGAGGATACAAGTTCACCAGGGGTTATTCAGCTCCAGACAGTCTTCAGAAAAGCACAAGTAAGTCAGAGCAAACTTTCTTAATATTTTTTTTTTTTTGCCTCCCCCAAGCAATGAACTTCTGAACTCTGTTATTGTGAGTCAAGATATGACAGGACAGTAGAGGACTGCTAATTTGCACTTCGCTGATCTACACAGCCCATAATTCACACAAACACACACAAAGCAAACAAGTTTTTCCATACTTCTCGGCAAAGATTTAATAGCAGAGCATATGGCTGAGGTCTCCCATTACTTAGACAGTTAGGTTTTCCAAAACACACAACACTATGTCTACTATGTGTGGAAACAACTAATACTTTAATGTGCCTTGTATGCATCAAGCCCAGGAACAAAATACATTAGGTGATGCATTATCCTTTCTTTTTTATTATGTACCTTTGCTTCATCACTAATGAGTGCAACTAAATAGTTCTTGCAGCTGTGAGTAAATTCACACAGGGTTGACTTTCATAAAGAGGGAAACTCTGAAATACCGAGGTCGCAAAGCAGAAAGAGAACAACTCAGACATTTCTGGTTTATTGACTACCTGCTGACAACTGCTTGGGTACCTCCATTTAGCTCCTATCCAAATGGTGACCTGAGCAGCTTCCCCATCTGAGCTTTGCTCCAGCAAGACTTCATATCATTATGGTTTTACACAACTCTGTTAGTTGTTACACATCGTATCTGCACCAACACGCACAAAACAGAGGTCAGGAGCCTTCTGTCACAAGAGGCTTCCAATGGAAAGCGTCAGGTTCTCTACACTGGAAACGTTTGTGGCTGTGCATCACTGAGATAACCACTGGAGGGGTGGGTCAGAAAAGTGCCAGATTTCTCACCAGCTGTCCAGGTTGACAGTCAAAGCCTCCAGCTTCTGCCGTTCCCAGGCAGCCCCACTTCATAGGCTGCCTTCCGCAGCTGGGAGCCTGGATACCCATCCCAGGATGCTGGCAGGAGCAGAAAGCTTGTGAGCTCTACGAGTCCAAGCTCTACACAAAGCTTAGGGGGGCTTTAAGCCCCCTGCTCTGGGAGTCAGGGCAAACAGCTGCTCTCTTTCATTTTGGAATAATCAGCTAAAAACAGTTCTTTTTTTTGCTTCCAGAGCAAAAAAACGTATGGAATTTCCTTTCCGTGAGACACTTTTAAGAGCTTTGTTGGGAAACAGTGAATTTCCCCAAAATATTTTCCCCAAAAGTAGAAATATCAGTTAGCACCAGCTCCAGTTATATGACAATTCCTTTTTTGTCAGGCAACCAAATCTGAGATCCATCTTATCCTTGAGCAAGTCCCTTTACAACCTTTCTTTGCTCCCCTTAGCCAAATGCATGAGCTTCCAAAGACTGTAGAATCCTGCATGTGAACTGCCTGGAGAGAAGGTGGTGATTCATAACACAAGGGAAATGTGTGATAAAGCAGAGTAGCTTATGCCAGCTGTTGAAAGGGATGTGTAGAAATCCGTGCAGCACTATGATGCCAGGTTTCCATTTTCTTCAGATATTCAAAGGCAAAGATGAAATCTTTGCATCCTGCCAAATTTTAGCCCAACTGGAATGTGTGCTGTTGTTTTGACAAACTGCAGCTTACTAGAGAAAACTTAATTTTCACATCATAAAGTTTCCTTAAGCTGGCTTCAGGCTTCATACTTGCAAAACCTCAGCTAGAAAAATGTTATTCAAAACCAGGAAAGTTTAGGGACACCAACACAGTTCTGCTTCTGAACCACACCTCCAAAATCTGAAGCCTAGTTTGGCAGCTCCCAATCATCCCAAGCAACGCTTACACACATGGTCTATGCAAGTCCTGTGTTGTTTTTCCCTGCATGATGTATATTTATGATTAAGTCCTTCTAGCTCAACATGAACCAGAGATTAAGATCCAGTTTGATCAATACCAGCAGTTCACTCCTCCGTTCCCCGCTCATATACAACAGCTATCAGGATATATGGGTGTAAACCACAACAAAGGAAGGCTGATTCAGGGGTCCAACACTGCTTGGTTGCTATTTATTTCACCCTCATTTCTCTATGTCCAAGGGAGCTTTAGCCTAGTGAAAGTTCCTGGCCTGGCAGCTCTGGAAGCCATTTGCAGACATGCCTGTGCTGCGAACGGATCATGTTAGGCACCTCCAGGCTGGGGCTGTCCAGCCCAAGGCAGCCCAGTACTACTCAGCAAGCTGCAGGACACTGCCAAACCTGCTGTATCACTCACTTATCTGATGCTAAGTTGGAGGTGCTGGAGCTGCACTTCACCACGCAGCACACATTGATGGAGCCCAGCTCCAACACTGCCCTTTCCTCCTGGCCCTCGCAAGAGACACTGAGGACACAACTCAGAATCATGGCCATTCAGTTTCCCCGACTTGTCAGAGAAAAGTGACAAGGAATCATTCATCCAGGGTGGATGTACTGCAAAGACAGCTGATTTTTCTGGACATCCCAATAAATCCTGGAAAATTTGTTCTGCATTAGAATACAGTAGCCTGCAACGCTGGCAGGTGGCCAAGACCCCAAACGACATATACCTTCAAGTTCTGCAGGACATGGTAGGACACAGGTGGGGACCATCACCCACCAAGAATCTGACCTTAAAGGAAACTCAATGCACACAGAGCCATGAAGCAGTGGTCTGATTCCCAGGACGTGGAGCCAAGGGCGCCCACTCCCACACACTATTATTAGGTGTCCTCACACCCACCTCCCCACCAGCCCCTGACTGTCCATCTGTAATTCAGCTTCTTAACATGTGCATCTGGCATATAATGCTCAAGCATTTTTTTTAAAGCACTTTGAGAGGTATGAGTGGAAAGTACTTGTGTGGGTATTAATGGGTAGAGCAAACAGCCCTTAGTTACCACAACCTTCAGCCACTACTGATCTGGATTTGCTGTGAAATGACAATGCAGCAAGGGAAAAGCTTCCATCACCTATGGCTGGTGCTACCTCCTCAATTTTTTTTAATAAATGTGCAAAGTAAATGAGTGAATTATGTACCTCCAAGGATGAGCTAGTTAATCTGTAGCCTATGGCAGCAAACAATAAATAAAATACCAACTTTTGCCAAGGAAAATAACAGTAAAAAGAAGCCACTATAATTTCTTTCCTGGGAAAACAGAACACAAAAGTGACTGAGAGCCATGTTAACACCCAATAAAACAGAACGCAATTACAAACTCTAACAAGTCAGAGCACTTCCTACTCTAACAGGTAAATAAAATAAACTTCTGTTGACACAATGCACCTTATGACAGAATAACTCTTCCATCACTTATTTATTCCCTTTTAAACCCCAGGCTTGGCCTCTGACAGATCTTGCGGAGAGACAACTTATTTATACATAAACAAAAATAGGTACTGTTAGTATATGTTGAGAGTATAGAATGCCTAAATCCACTCTTGCGGAGTGTTTAAACTCAGAGGTAGCACACAGTTTTCACAGTTACAAGGACACTGAACTACAGCACATCGGCAGCACTTGGAATCCTGAAGCCATTAGTTGAATCGAGGGAATTTCTCCTATTGAAAGTTTACATCTGGGCAGATGAAACTAAAGAGCTTTCTTTGAAAGCTGGAAGATATTTTACTGAAAGCTAAACGAACATTGTAAACATTTACTCTTAGAGGCCCTGAGTGCTGGGCTGAGGAGCAGGACTTGCAGGAGATAGAGGCAGGGCACTAGTATGGGAGAAACGGAGGATAAAAGCCCAGTAAAAGACACAAAGCGGCAGAGAAACCGCAACCAGCCAGTACAATTAGCTAAAACCTCTCCAGCTTTTAAATGCTGCTAATGAACAACATATTTCAAGTCAAAATAATCTGATTCCTTAGCGTGGCTTCCATGCACACACATTTGTGTGTTTTCCCACGTGACGTTCCTTGCGCTCAGGCTGACTCCCCCGACTTGGTCTTCTCTTTGTCTCCTTCCAGAAGGTGGGTTTGGGTACTGGCCTGTCCTTCTGAGGGGCAGTCAGTGAAACATCTGTTTCACAGTAGGGGAGAGCAGAAAAGGCCATGCACATCTGAAACTCTTTTGCAGTTGCTATGGGGAAATGTAAGAAGATAAACTACTGCTTTATTAATCAAACATCCACAACAAATTAAAACTTTCATTGCACAACCTGGCTCAAGATTTTTCATTGCCCTCAACAGATAAGGAGGGAGGGCAATTGTTTTTTTTTCTTTCTTATACTGATAAAAGTACTACACTGTATAGTCTGCCACACTGCATGGGTCGGCTTTAGTAAGCCAGGCCTCCGAGAGCTGAATTTCTGCAGCTCCTGCTGAAACTTCTCGGCTCCCACCCATCTCCCTGGCCCTTCAGCTGCAGATTATCAACTCAGACCAATAAAGTGGAAATACTCCAAATGCTCTAGGTCATAAATTCGGCCCTGCTATGAAGGTATTAGCTCTAAAATACCAGCCTGGGAACTGGGTGGTACAGACACCTGCAAGGGGTAGAGGAAGGACAGGAAGCTGCAGGCACACATTGACATTTTGCAAGGATGCCTCAAGATCTTCATCACCAAAGGAAGTGGCCTGGACTGCTATGGTGACCCTACAACTTGCTATAGTTTATTCTGAGGCCCCCTTTCCCACAAGCCCTTGTTCACGACCCCCAGAAACTTCCCTTGATGTGCTCCAGGCCATGGCTTTGCAAAGACATACTTCACTAATGGGGTTCAGAGATGTTTGCAACAGTAGTTAAAAGAAACCTGACCGCATTTGCCCCATGCTCTTTATGAGGACTGGATGGCTGGAAAATCTGCCTTGTAAATAGGTAGGGCCCAAGTCTACTAATAGAGGTGCAATAGTGTCATGAATCAAACTCGAGAAAAAAAACAACCCACAAACCAACAATGTCTCCTGGAAATGCTATTAGTGACCCCCAGCTGCATAATTAAAATTCCTTTTTAAAATGGCTTCAGAAATAAGGTAGGGAGAATAATTTATATTCCCTCACAGCAGTGAAACCGAACAATTTTTTAAAAATAATTCTGGAGTCATACTGACATAAATGATTTATTTCTGCTGAATGGAAACCACTTAAGATTAAGGTGGCAAACTTGAGGTAGCTTAGTGGTTATGCTGCTCTCCTGAGACGAGGGGGCCTGAGCACACATCCACCTTGATCTGGATATGAAAAGCAGTTCAAAGCAAAGCTCTCCTATCCAGAAGCGTGCTTTCACCACAGCCCTCCGCGATGGGAAGGACTGCAATGAAGACACAATTGTTTTGACATTTCCCCACATACAAAATTCCCTATGAAAAGCATTCACCAAATTAATCCAGTTCTGAGGAGACCAAAACTGCATTTTTCAGCAAAGAAAATATTCATCCCCATCCAGAAGAGAATGAAACCCTTCAGTGGTTCTTTCTTCTCACAGACTGAGAAAGGATATAATTCAGAAATTTCCCTGAAGCATACAGACATAGACCTCTTCAAGGACAGCACAAGCAATACAAAACACATTTAAGAACAATTATAAAAGACACTTTCAGCTCTTGTCTCATTTATGCTCCAAGCATGCCAATGCTTTAAAGTTTTCTGTCCTCCCTCTCTTCAACAGAATAGCTGAGTTGCCAGTGTATGCTAAGTGCTACAGCTGCATTTGTTTCTCTAATTACATGAATCTGCCATCTTCCCCGTGCCAAAGATAAACTACCATTTTAGTTGAGATGCCCTAACTTGATTTACACAGCTAGTTTACCTAATTTTCTAATTTAGCTCTTCAAGATAAGGAAAAACAAAATGCATTCAAGAGAGTGACTCTTAAGCATAAAGAGTAAAGAAATGAACCTTTCCTCAGTTACCGTGGAGGACATTTTAAAATGACAGACAATGCAGTGTGTTCTGCCAGTAGGAAAGTGATCCTTTGACCTTAGTTTGCATTTCAAGTGAAGTGAAAAGCAGGAGAAGAAATGGGAGTTTCTAAAGAAAAAGTTAAGGTACAGTATTGTAGATTTATAAAAGACCATAGACCATGTGCATCAATGGGATCTTGTTTGTCCTGATTTCTTTGAAGCAAAGTGGGAGATTTCTTGGTTTTTACACAGAGCTGCAGTGTAACTTTGATGTCTATTCCAGAGACCGTAACTGAACTAACCCCGAAATGGTAATACTACAAATGCCTGGATGGGGAGAAGTGCGGGAGGTAAAAGGAGGTCCTGATCAAAGAGCGGACACTACCGACCTGGCTGAACTTTCCATGCCAGCAGGGCTGTCTGGGCTGAGCTGCGGCTTGAGGGGCTGCTTGGACCTGTGCCCTCTCCACCGCCACAACACCAGGAACCGCTACATCACACCCAGACCTGGTGCACGTGCTGAGGGGCATGGCAGTTTTGGTGTATGGTTTGCATGCCTCTGCATCAAACACATAAAAACCAAAAGGCATGATTTGAAACTGTCCTTAATACAGACTCTGGAAAACTCTGGCTTCTTAATAAACAGGGTTGTGCCCTAAGTAGTGAGCAATAGGACTACTGCTGGAAGAGTATCCCATGGCCTAATACATCACACTGTCAAAAAGCTTCTCCCATTATTCAACTGAAATTTGCCTTCCCTTAAATTTCATCCCATTACTTCTAGTTACACCCCATTGTACCACTCTAAATAATTCTTCATAGCCTTGGTGTTTACACCCTTCAGATATTTGTAGATTTATATCTCAACCACCCCATTTGTCATCCTTTAGCCAAGTTATCCATATTCAGCTCTTTCGGTCTTCTCTCATAAGTCAATCCCTCAAGCTCTCTTGTTACTTTTTTTTCCTCCTGAACTCTCTCCAATTTGTCAATCTCTGTTTGTAATGGAGCGAAGCAGACCTGAATGCATTACAGTTCCTGCAGTTACCAGTGCTATGTCCTCAGTCCCAGCTGTCTCCTCACTGCAGGATGAGCACCCAAACACTCTTTGGATCTTTTTAGGTTACTAAAAGCAGCAAATTTGCACCCTCTTCATAGTCAACCATCTATTCCCAAGGACACTGGTATCCCAGTAGATACTTCTTCCTGATGTCTACTCCTCTGTTTTTCCCCCCAGATAGTATAGGTGCTTTTCTTATTTGAATCCCATTTTGAAGCATTGTGCTGCTGTTTGCGTGCTCTCCACAAGTCACCTGTAACCTTTGCCAAACGCCAAGTCTGCCTGCCATGCTGCCCCAAGCCTCAAGCCTACATCCAGGAGGCCATGCTGGAGCACTCCCTCACGATCATTTCCACTTGCCTACCAGGTGCCATCAGAGAGCATTTCTATGCACCACCTCTTCTACCAGAGACTTTCAGCCCACCAAGAAAGAAGAGACTGCACCAAGGGGTTCCCACCTATGCGCTGATTGGGGTTACATACCTCTGTGCTAAGCCAAACACTTTGCTTTTATGAACAGCCTGGATGGTCACAGAAAGTGCAGCACACCACAGAAGCCCTGTACAGAATGAAGCATTAACAGATGACATTCCTCCAACACCTGCATCTTCATAAAGCCGGTGCTGTTCTTCCCCTCCCTGTGAACAAGTCCTGCTGCATGGTTCCTCCAACAAAATTGCCAGAACAAGTAAGAGGAGGACAGCTGAAAATAACTGTGAGGGGAGCAAAACCACAACTGAACCGGCCCTTAGCTGTGCAAGCACAAGCCTCGCAGCAGGACAAAGGCCCTTGAGAATAACCCCAGGCAGCAGAGCTCGGCACCCGGTGCCAAACCCCCCTCCGGTAACAAGGGCAGATCTCTTGGAGGGAGGTGAGCAAAGACACAGATGGCTTCAAACAGAAAAGCTGCCCTTCAGCTTTCCCAGCTAGCACACACTCCTGACTGCTGCTGGTCTACCTGGAAGGAGACTGGCCACTGAGTGCTTTTCCAGAGCAAGGTCTGATCTATCTGCACGTCCCCAGTTTGAGAAGATATCCCTTAAATCTCCAGTTCGGACTCAGAGCAGATGGGCACTCACTCATCTTCCACACATTCTCTCTGTCTCATGTCAACACCATGTCTTGACAACATGACTTTTGAAGAGAAAAGCTGTTTTGCATACCTATTAAAAATAGTCATTTCCCCCCCTAAATGTAACTTCCATTCAGCATCTGAAACCACCAAGTCACAGTGCTGCAGACAACCATCTAATAGGAACTTAGATACACTCTATTACAGGCATGAATGATTCATTCTGCTATTAAGATAAAGATTACATATACACTCACATTACTGTAAGCCCAGCTTTTTACAGACAGAAACAAAGCAAAAAGTCTTTGAAAACTGACAGACACTTAGGTACTGAAGCCGTGTCAAAGACACATTCAGAGCCAGGTGGGACCGGTCAGCTCCAGCTCAAGGCCCCTCTCCCAACAGCAGAGAGTATGGTGGAGAAGGACAAAAGCTGATCCCTCAGGGAACAGCTAAAAAAAGCATCCAAAAACACACAGCAAGCTCTGGCAAGAAGTTTGCATTTGCCATCACTTAAATTAACAGCAAAGGAATCCCCAGGAGGGAGGAAATTTGGACTCTGTCCAACATGCAAGTGTGCTGTGTGAGGAGCTGGGGGCAGGGGGGACGGAGCGGGGAAAAGAGCCACACACAAGCACTGTGGATTCAGGGGAAGCCAGCACACAAACCTCCAGCAATCCTGAACCCTTATAAAGGGCAGGAGCTTGGCTGGACTTGACTTTGTCGATGCATATTGTGAGAGAAGTTTATTGCAGGTGACCTCAAACAATTGCCACTATCAGCCATTGGTTTGCCGTGAACTACCTTCAGGAAACAAAGACTTTTATATGTTAAAAAAACCCTAAGCTATCTTAAAGTGTCTCAAGACCTTATGAAAAGTGAAATAATCTAAAATATCACAGCTGGCATATAACATAACATTAGGAATAGTTCCCTTACTATCTTGCCCACTGTAGTTGCTATCAATTCCTACACAATGTGCAGGTCATGCTGACTTCTGGAAGAAGACTCAAACGCTCAGTCAGCATCCGTTTAGCTTATGACAGAAAGGATAGCTGCTCTACCCTTCCATAACAGCCTAAAGAGTTATGATATATTCTGGATTAAGTCCTTCTAAAACACCTAAACAGATGGTGTGTCGTCGTCCTCCCCCCCAACTCATTACTAAGTTAAGTAATTCAGTCATGTAAATTTAACTTAAGCTAGTAAATCTAATAACATCTTTCTAAAAGCAATAAAATGTTCAGACTTTAATCCTTTTAATTCACTGTTTATCCCCTTGGCACCTAGACTATTTTTATTCTAGTCACTTTTGCCATAATAAAAAGTTAAAAGAATGCAAGTTGTCTGATGGGCTGCAGAGCTAATGACGACTGGTTTCCTACAGGTTTGGTGTCTTATGTCCCTTCTTTCCCCAACAGTATTTATGCCAGCTGCCAGCAGGCTGTCTGGGAGTCTGTCTCTTTGGGAGTCCTTCATGTCCCTTAGCTACACCCGAGCCAAGAGGCAGTACATGTCGTGGCTGGCTGTGAGCTAAACGTGGTTTTGCACCCACAGATTTAGCAGAGCAGAAAGCAGGTAATCTCACATTCCAGCCTCCTCTTCTATAGGACACTGGCTGTTCCACTAAAGATCAATGAATTTAAGGCAAAGATCCTCCTTAAAAACACAGACCATGAACTTTCCGCATAATAATGCGACAGTTCTTCTGCCTAAAATAATCCACACAGGCACTGCTACCAACTGGAGCCATAACACAGGTGTCTCACAAATGGCCTGAAAGAGAAGGTGATCTTACCTGACAGAGCCTTTCCTGTGGTCTGCAAAGAAAAGGGCAGGGAAAGCATTGCTTTTTGAGAAGCCCCGTGGGAAATAATCAAACTTAGAACCAGCTCTTTCATAAACAAAGGCAATCAGGTTCAGATAGCTTCTCATGTGCCACCATGACTACATTACTGAGGAAAGGTCTGTCACAGCAAGGCAAGTCCCAAACCCGGTGGACATTTCCAGTTTATAGTGGTTATCTTGAACAGTCCCTGCATACTTGTATGCAGACAGGGCACACTGCAGAACATGCGTATCCCTTGTCTATGGAGGGCTGCAGGGTAAGTGACCATTCGGCTCCAGCACAAGCTCTGGATGGTTTCAAGGCATAGCTCCACATCTAGCACATTAGTATAAACAGGTCACAAGGGTCCACATGAGAGGGAAATAATAACATACAAGGTTGGAAGAAAGCCCTCTTGGTCACACTTGATCTCACAAAGTAGTCATCACTCACTAACCTTTTGTTATGAACCTGTGCTATAAAAACCAGCCATGCTCCCTTGATGAGGGTGTCTGAGCTGCAACATTTATAGATATTTCCAAGGGACTAAGTCAAGTCTGCATATGCCTGTCTTGTGGAAACAACAGGTCACCCATTCTCCTGTCTCTAGAAAGAGATGTTAGATACTGACTCAGAACTTCATGTCTTTGGTGATGCAAATATGGCCCAAATAGTCCTACACCACATCCTTACTCACAGCAACCCAGGGCAGCAGGGAGGAGAGGGCAACCTGCAGCATTGCACTTTAGAGTCTCTTCAGTGAGAAGACCACAGAAAGTAAGCCTGCGGAGGGTGGAAGCAAGGACAGGTAGCCTGGGACGAATACAGAGGAATTGTCCAAGCAGCCAGGGATCAGGTTAGGAAAGCTAAAGCCCTGATAGAATTATATCTGGCCAGGGACACCAAGGGCAACAAGAAAAGCTTCTATAGATATATCTGTGATAAAAGGAAGACTAGGGAAAAGGTAGGCCCTCTCCAGAAGAGAACGGAAGACCTGGTTACCGGGCACATGGAAAAGACTGAGGTACTCAATGACTTTTTTGCCTCAGTCTTCACCAGCAAGTGCTCCAACCACACCACCCAAGTCACTGAAGGCAAAGGCAGGGACTGGGAGAATGAAGAACCACCCACTGCAGGAGATCAGATTCAAGACCACCTAATGAACCTGAAGGTGCACAAGTCTATGAGACCTGATAAGATGCATCCACAGGTCCTGGGGGAACTGGCAGAGGAAGTGGCTGAGCCACTATCCATCATATTTGAGAAGTTGTGGCAGCCCGGTGAAGTTCCTGCTGACTGGAACAGCAGGAACACAACCTCCATTTTCAAAAAAGGAAAAAAGGAAAACCTGGGGAACTACAGGCTGGTTAGTCTCGTCTCTATGCCCAGCAAGATCATGGAGCAGATCCTCCTTGAAACTATGCACACGGAAAATAAGGAGGTGATTGGTGACAGCCAACATGCCTTCACTAAGGGCAAATTGTGCCTGACAAATTTGGTGGTCTTCTACGATGGCGTTACAGCACCAGTGGGTAAGGGAAAAGGGACAGATACAATCTACCTGGACTTGTGCAAAGCATTTGACACTTGTCTCTAAATTGACTGGATGGCTGCACTCAAAAAGTTGTGGTCAATGGCTCGATGTCCTAGTGGAGACCAGCGATGAGTGGCCGTTCCTCAGGGGTCAGTATTGGGAATGGCGCTGTTTAACATCTTTGTCGGCAACACAAACAGTGGGATCCAGTGCACCCTCAGCAAGCCTGCAGACAAGACCAAGCTGTGTGGTGCAGCTGACATGCTGGAGGGGTGTGATGCCATCCAGAGGGACCTTGACAGGCTTGGTAGGTGGGTCTGTGTGAACCTCATGGAGTTCAACAAGGCCAAGTGCAAGGTCATGCACCTGGGTCAGGGCAATCCCAAGCACTGGTAGAGGCTGGGCAGCAAATGGATTGACAGCAGCCCCGAGGAGAAGGACTTGTGGGTGCTGGTTGATGAGAAGCTCAACATGGCCCAGCAATGTGCGCTTGCAGCCCAGAAAGCCAGCCAAATCCTGGGCTGCATCAAAAGAAGCGTGGCCAGCAGGTCAGGGTAGGTGACTCTCCCCCTCTACTCTGCCCTTGTGAGACCCCACCTGGGAGTACTACATTCAGCTCCGGTGTCCCCAGCATAAGAAGGACATGGACCTGTTGGAGAGAGTCCAGAGGAGGGCCACGAAGATGATCAGGGGGTTGGAGCACATCTCTCGTGAAGACAGGCTGAGACAGTTGGGGTGGTTCAGCCTGGAGAAGAGAAGGCTGCAGGCAGACCTCATAGCAGCCTTCCAGTACCTAAAGGGGGCCTACAAGAAAGCTGGAAAGGGACTTTTTGGCAAGGACATGTAGTGACAGGAAAACGTGTAACGGCTTTAAACTGGAAGAGGGTATATTCAGATAAGATATAAGGAAGAAATTCTTCCCTGTGAGGGTGGTGAGGCACTGGGACAGGTTTCCCAGTGTTATGGATGCCCCATCCCTGGAAGCATTCAAGGCCGGGCTGGATGGGGCTTTGAGCAACCTGGTCTAGTGGAAGGAGTCCCTGCCAGGGCAGGAAGGGTGGAACTAGATGATCTTTAAGTTCTCTTCCAATCCAAACCATTCTGCAATTCTACGTCAGGGAAACTGCATCTCTGGGATTTCTCCAGAAGATGAGACAGGGCCAACACTTTTAAATGACTCCAGAAAGCTTAAAACCAGCTTGTGAGATGCTAAAGGTGGGTTAGTGTTATCAGCAGCTGAACTAACTCCTCATCCAACTCTGCTGCCAGATGTAGGCAACAAGTCCATATGAGCAATAGTTCCCTGCTCCAACTCCTCATCTTAAAACTTATCTCTGAGGACTCTGGATGCCTGGGAATTGTACCTTCCACCTTCCTCCACAAGCTCTCCTGAAGGAGGAAGGCTTAATTTGGATGGCAACAGACCAGAATCTTTTCTTGAGAGCCCTTCAAATTACTGATAAAGGCAACCAGTGCCACCTGACTGCACGCTTGCAAAGCTGTACCCTGACAGAGGCTAAAACGCTTTCTTAGATACATCTGTTATCCACTAGGACAAAAACTGACCTAGCCTCAAATATGGGCCAAATCCCCCCTCACCTTGTCTCAGTGAGCAGCACTAGCCTAAGATGGAGCAGTTTTATAGCTTTGCTACAATCAACGCAACTTGGTCCTGAACTGGGGGGAGGGAAAAAAAAAGTCACTTAAAAATTAACAAGTAGTTTTGTGAGTAGAGGCATCATTCCACCTGCTTTCTCATGGCTCTCCGTCACTCCTTTACCTGGATACCACATGGCTCCCCATACACATGCTGTAGTCCAATCTGCCCCCTGTTCTCCAGCAGTCTCCCCTGTGATATCCCCAGCAGGAGATGAGGATCTTCTTTTTCCTCCCCATACACACAACCTATCAGCTACACAGGATACAGCACTTGCTCTTCCTTAGGCTGGTGAGCCCAGCACAGGCACTTGCCACATCCCAGGAATTTTTCTGCCACTACAGTACAGCTGGTTGCTGAGCCCAGTCTGAGTTCTGAAGCTCCCCCGTAAACACAAGGAACTGGTGAGGATGGAGGTCCCAGTCACAGCGGTACTTGTCAGACTGACAGTGATGCGGCCTGGTGGAAACTCTGCACTTACATGGGATAGTGCCAACTTTTTTCCTCAACACTGTACACCTCATCATTCAAGCATCACACTCATAATTACACCTCAATGTGAAACACAAATTTTCCATTATTGTCTGGTTTTCAGAGAAAACCAATAAATCATTCATTTCTACTGCAGAAAGAGCTCCAAGCCTGACACCCAAGACACAGGCTGGGATCCAGACTTTCAACATGGATTCAAATCTAGGCTTTCAAATAGAGTAAGTATGCAGACCTATCCAGTCCCTAGCATGGTTGCATAGCAGGACATCAGTTGGCACATCCAGCATCTAAGGTCCCAGGCTGGTGGGAGCACCACCTGCAATGACAAGGTACAGCTGGATGCGGCTGCTTGCATAAAAGAAAAAAAAAAATAAAAAGAAGAAAACGAGAGAAAGAAAGGAAAAATAGAAGGAATACAAAGGGAATATGGTGAATTTTCAGCAGAGGTCTAGAATGTACCTGCAGCAAACACATGTATGTATGCATGTATGATTACTCATACTGACTGCTCTGGTCTTCCCAGCCTTCACTATCTATCCTTTATTTTAACATAACTCCCCAACAGTTTCTGGCTTATCAGACATGAACGCTCTTTTCTGCGCAAACCCAGGCAGCAGGCTTTCTCACGTTGTGGGTTTTTTGGTGTGGCAAACTTGATAGAGATGTCGAGTGAAAGCACTGGCTGCCTCCTGTCCCTGCTGAAATCAGGAGCAGACCTCCTGCAGAAGGCAGCCCTGGGGAGCAGCTCTAATGCAAAGCAGCCTTTGCCATCCGTGGCAGCGGCAGCACCAGGCTGCCTTTGCTCCCTCTTCTTCTGTGTGCCACATTCATCCTGGCACCACAGATCAGGAGGAGGAGCGGCATCCCGTGGCCGGGCTGCCGGAACGACACCCAGGTACCCGATGGGTGGCCACACTCCGACCTCCCGCCTGTACGCAGTTTGGCCAACATTGGGAAAGCTCTGTGGCGGGGGGGACGGGCAAGAGGATCAGGGGGTTCAAAGAACATTTTAGAGGCAAATCCTCTGGGAGCTGCTCTCACCATAGGAAGGACCCAAGAGATCTGGATTAATCTGCCTGTTTGCTTTTAGTTTACTTCTTGCGACCTCACAGTAAACCGCTTAACCTTGTAGGCAATAAAGTGAGATGCCAGCATTTTCAGCTCATACTATTTACACTATGCTCTAATCTAGTTTGCCTGCCCGATCCTGTCATTAGCTGGAGGAAACACTAATCCAAGACAGTAGAAAAGAAGGAGTAAGAAAATGTTTCTGGAAACGCAATGATTCTAATGGCAAACGTTCGTTATCTAGACCCACAGCTGAGTTAAACTGAAACATATTATATTCCATAAAAAAAAAGTTTTAACCATATGTTTAGTCATTTGTGAGCTCTTGATCCTAACACACAACATAAGCTGCAATATCAGTGTCAGAAGTGCCTGATTTAACGCATGAGAGGCAGAGTTACATGAAGCCGAGTTAAAATCACTTCTGCAACTTTGCAGACAGAGACCTTCGCGTGGAGTGACAGGTACGAGGGAACACATTCCTGGGTCTCCGCAGGAGGAGAAAGTTTATTTCATTAAGAGTTTTTCTGTGAGATCGGCTAGGGAGAAGATAATATAGCTGGGGGAGGACGGAGACAGCTAAAGAATAACACATGGTATGCTTTCAAAACATACAGCAACATGTGACATTTGTCTGCAAGTCTGGCGCTGAGGAGCCTGTGGTCTGGCAGCAGTAAGAATTTCTGCTTTTTATTTTTTAAATCATCGCAGGCATTTGAACTAAACCCCCCACCTAATAGTCTGAAGGGAAGAACATAAAATCAGATTTTACGTACCGTACTCTCAGTCAGCCATTTTCTCAGCGGATTTTTATCCTCCAACTCAATTCCCACATCATTAAAGTGATGCTGTCTCTTTAAAACACAATGCGGTGCCGTGCCAAAGCTTGAAATAAGAATCACTGGCACCAAAACAGTCAAAGCACAGAGCTTAATTCTCTACTTAATAAGACAATTAAAGAAGAGTATTTGGATACAGCAGTCTGCAAGTACCAACACAGAGCACTGATGTCTCCAAAGGCACGTTGATCTGAAGGCTTTATCAGAAAGCATCTGTCGCAACCAGATGCCATCAACACCTGAGAAAAGTGGGAAATAAAGTGGGTTAATGTGGCTGCAACACACACAAAGGTTTGCACTGCCCAGGTCCCTATTTATGAGCGTTTTAGAGGTTGCATGGTAAAGTGCCCTGATGCAAAAATGCACGTACACTAAAACAAACTAAAATATACATACACAACTGCCTTTGTTAAAAAAAAAAAAATATATATATATATAGTGGAAATAACCCACATTACGATGGAATTAAAAGTGCTATGTATTTGATATCTCACTGCCATAATCATAGGAAGCCTTATAGGAAGGCTGGTTTTAAACACTGTGCTTTGACAGATGCTTAATATACATGGATGAATTGAGGCACACAGACAAACACAGGCACCAATGCTTGCTCATATGGTGTCTCTTGATCATATCTACTGTTAAGTTTCCAATCAAATAATTCTCAGATATCACCCCCTAGGCTTCGTCCTACAGAGCTGAACCAAAGCTAGGGAAAAAGGTAACTGCAGTGATATAAGAACTAATTAGTCATTTGGTTAGCTGGCAGGAAGACAGGGTGCTGCAGTTCTGTGACCTAAAAATGCCACAGATGACCTTAAAACTCCATCTCAAGGGTGTCCGGAAATCTGTAACCTCCAGGGAGAGAAGGAGAAACGGGTGATGCCTAGACTTCATTAGCTCACATAAGATGTTGAAATAGCATAGATGTTAAGTCGAGAAGAGGCGTGACGTTTGCAGCAATCAGCCAGCAAAAGAGCACCTGCAGCACTGCACTTTGTTTGAACTGCTGCACCGCAGCTCCCAGTCCAGCCTACACGGGAGGTTCATGGGGATGTGTGATTTAGTACACCCAGAAGGCAGCACACTGTTCAGTGCACGAGAAGCACAGACCTCATCCTAGCAACTAACAACATGTAGCAAGAAGGAAAAAAAAAACAAAAACAGCAAAAAACCTAACTGCTCCTCCTTCATTACAGGAGGGATAACAGCCAGCCAGCCCGCCCCAGGGTGACAGCCCCTCAGCCGCACCATGCCAGGAGAAGAGAGCAACCAAGGAAAGGAGGGAAAAGCCACTTTGAAGAGGACATCCTGAGTGGTTGCCTTCTTCCAGAGGGTCCTACACCACACTAAGAAGATCTGCTCCAGGTAAACCCCACGAACATGCTGGTTATTGCACATGCAGCAATGGGAGGGGGGATTGGGGTGAAGCCAGGAGGTCCCCTTAGGCTGCAAAGTTGCATCTTCAATAGCAAAGGAGAAAGACACCAAAATGATCAGGGCTGCTGATCCCAAGTTATTTTGTGCCTCCTTCCTTCAGCCTGACAGCTGGAGTGTGTTGTCATCTGACCGCACCCAGTGCGCAAAAAATGTCCAACCTAATCGGAGACAGTACTTCCCTGGCAAACCATCAGCCAGTGTGGAAGTGCCCGGGATGACCCGAAACAGGCTAGCCCAGAAAAGGCAGCAGAGAGTGACGCTGGCTTACTGTCTGCGAGTTCCCCGCACCAAAAAAGCCCTGCTCATCTCCCACCTTCAACAGCTTAGATGGCATCTGGCTCTTGGGTATCTTTACCCTGGGAAAAGATTAAAGGAAACGAATGCCTTGGCAAAGATCCCCCTGCCATCTGCACCACTGGAAATGCCCTCTGGAAAGCAAAGGAGGAGGATCCCTCACCTTGCACGCTCCTGAAGAACGGTGCACCCTCCAGCACTGCCCCGTTTCATCCCCGTCCGTTTGACACAGATCCAGGCCTGCCTTTTGCCGCCCATCTCCCCCTGTGTGCTTTGTCCCAGAGGAATGAACTCACCTCCAGCACCAGTGAATTTCTCAGAATAAGTTGAACGCATGGTTTAAATTTTAGCAAGCCCTGCTTGAAGCTTTGGAGTAAAATGCAGAAGTAGGAACTTTTTCTCAAACAGAAAATAAAGATTAAGAGTGCTGCAGCAGGCTCACTCTTTAGGTGCGGGCTTTGCTGAGACAATGCAACCCCAATATGGGCAATGTTTTCCCCACGATTGCCTTTTCTTTAAAAAAAAAAAAATATGGCAAAAAGACCCAACAACACACACAATAAATCAAAGGCAAAAAAATTAGCCACGGACATGGTTTGGTAGCACATGTACTATACTCAGCCCTGTATTCCCTTACAGTTCTGAGAAGGGAAGAACCAAACTGGGAATACATATAGCGCAGTTTCTGAAGGAATTCAAGATTTCCAAACTTGAATTATTGTGAATTGGAACAAAACTCCAAAATGCTGAAATTCTCCACAAAAGGAATGTAAAACAATCACTTGGAGCCTACTGGAAAATCAATGGGATTGCTACTGTATTGCCTACAATGGAATTATACATTAAAATTCTAAATAAACACTTATTTCAGCACAAAACCTGTAAAAAAAAAAAAAAAAGGAATTAACACAGTCAGAAAAATCCCCATCTCCTTTTTTTCCTGCCACTTTTTGGCAAAACTGACCTGATTTTGCAAGACGTTTTAGTGTTGGTGATGCCAGATATTGGAATATGACTCCATCAACGAACCTTAGTCAGGAAATACCAAAGCTGTGGTTGCCAAAGCAACATAATTAACTTGATCAGGGTGCATACACTGTGCACTACTTCCCAAATGGCTCTTTAACACCCAGCTAAATCCTTGGTTTAAATGGCGCATCAGGATGAATTTCTCCTCTGAGATCTTCAAGAGCACACACAGCAAAAGAAGAAGTTGTCAAAATTACTGAAAGCCAAGTACCACTCCGCTCCCTGGCCAGTGGTACCCTGGGCTTGAAGAGGTCAAAGACTAATTCTTGAGCCTCCTCCCATGACTATGGCTGCAGCAATCATGGAAACACATGGTCCTGTTTTGTGGAGCAAATGCATGTTGTAAAGCTTCACTTTGAATTAATGTACATTACCAAATTTAAGAGGTTTGGTTCTTTTGTGGCATAGCCAGTAACATTCTTACTGCCTGGGCAGGGAGGCCCAGATGTTGATGCTAAACCTTGACCCTGGGGCCATAAGCTTCAAAACCTGAATATCCTGTCACTAACTCAATGTGTACAATGTATCAAAAATAAGCTGCTCTTTGTTCATTTGGGGAAAGAAGTAAAAAAAAAAAAAAAAAAAAGTAAGAGAAAGAAAAAATTGAATGATGGGCTTTCAGCTTGTCATCAGACCACAGTGACCTCAATTTTTTGAGAAATAAAGTCAAAATCTATTCTTATCTTCAGAGATTCAAGATGTATTTATGTGTCAAACTTTTTCCCCCTTGTCCTTAGCCTTTGGGAAGCACACTAAAAATGATATCAAAGCCTGAAAACCCTGCGATCACATTCGTATTCACCCTTGACCCAGGACGCCTATAGCTCTCACCAGCTCCTCGGCTTGTCCTCACCGTACGGCAAAGACAGCAGGTCTGTTTGGGATGAAATAAAGGCCACTTTGCATAGAAAACTGCACTATTCCGCTCAATTTTTGAGGGCTGAAAAACTTTACTTTGGCAGTCTCTTGCTTCTTTATATCCTTGAATAACGTTCTACCAGCATCTTCCTCTCCTTACACGCAAATATTTGATTATTCTCTTTGAAATGTCTCTCTAACATCTACAGGAATAAGATGCTGAATGCAAACACTGATTGATTCTTTCTTAGCCATCAAATGTGCTTACACAGCAACTATACACAGCAAATGCACACAAATTTCACATTTCACGTTTAAAAATATGAACATGCTGTGGTTTTTTTTACTCAAACATAATGAATGAACTTAAATATTAGAACTTGAAATTATTAAGTAAATCATGGCACCTGTAAAGCTTCTATTTGCATAACATTAATTCATGATGGCATGTAAAACAAATTCATCACTCTCACTATATTGTAGTCTGATTTATGTTGGAATCGGAAAAAATAAAAATCATGAGCACAAAATTATGTTGACAAGATGTACGTGCTCTTCGAAGCCCAAGATTTTTTTCTGAAGCATCAAAACAACTAAATTATGGGAAAGAGGGCTGGGAGAAAGCATCTTTAAAAATGACTAACACACTAGCATCACACATACACGCTCTCCAGTTATTAATGTCAAGCATAGTGAAGATACTCTAGAAAATCATTACCATTCATAGCTACTAACAGCCATTAAATTTCAATCAATTCAACTTAACACAAGTGTACTTCAGCAGCCCTTACAGTTCCTTACAGAGGTGGCTCAGAAGGTCCTGTCTGACTTATTGCATTGTCCACTGCACAAAGAGGCATTGCTGAGGACTGCTCTGAAAAGGAGCTATCTTGGTGTTGGGAAGTGATGCTCTTTTAACACCATCGCAATCAACAGACCTTGCTTTTAGTGAAGGTATGATAAAAGGGGCTCTAATAGGACTCCACAGGTCAGTATGGAGGGGAGCAATATACTGATTTTTAGCTAGGGATGCTACTTTCTGAGCTGGGAAAATGAATAAATAAATAAATAAATTGGTGGGATGTTTTCAAGGGGTTTTAAATGAATTCCAGTAACAGAACCAAACTGCTTAACACAGTGCTAGACAACATCCAGGTGATCCACTTGCTTGAAGAGAATATAATCACTAAATATATAGGACATTCAAAGAAAAAAAAGGATTTAACTTCCAGAGACTCAATATTTCAGTCTCCCAGTGATGAATATAAGCCACAGCTCTGTGATATTACAGCATCTCCTACTCATCTGAACTGCATTTGTAACACTGGAAGTTTCCGCTGCTACTGCAGGAATGAAGCTGTGCAGCTGACTGTCCCTTGCAGAGCCGGGGGAGGACCAGCAGGTCCCCGCCGCAGGTACTTGGCATCTCATGGCAGGGACTGCAGGGTGCTCATCACCGAAGGGTTGGACCCACTGGCTTCCACTGTGCAGCAGAACATCCCAGAGAAGGCAGGTTCCTCTGGAGAGATCTCATTAGTTTCGTTTGAATGAATTATCTACAGTAAAATCCCACATTTCACAGGAGATAGAAGACTTTTTTTTTTTTTTTTTTTTAACAACAGGAGCCCAGATTTTCCCAGCAGGGTTCATTCTGCTGGGCACAAAGTCCTTTCTCTAGATTTAGAGGCAGTCTGAGATCGCAGGTGTGTATTCCTGCAGAACGGAGTCACTCTGCACAGAGAAACAGACGCAGTAACGGACGTGCCATCACTGTAGCTGAAACTACAAGCACAAGTATGGATGCCCTTTTGTGGCTTTTAGCTCATCCCTTAAAAGTATCAGCATTGATGGCACTGCTCATTATCAGAGTATTTGGGACGATTCTACAGAACTCTGTGGTTTTCCTTCCCCTGGGATTTACACCTTAGCATTTAACATAGAGTAGCTGTAAAGTTCTTTGGAATCAAGAAACACCCAAGAAATCTCTCAGGCAGATATACACTCCATTTGAACTCATTTCCCTACACTTACAAGCTGCACTAAATGAAATGAAATTAATGTTAAAAAGGGCCTTTATTGAAAAATCTTCCAGTGACAGGATCAGAAAGTGCCAGAGTTCAAGTAAATCGTTCCATGGAAAATGTTAGCAAAGCTTAATCATACTGGAAGCCACATTTAATTACAGCTTTTTAAGTCCATCTGGGAAAAAAGAAGAGACTTAAATATGTCACCTGAGATGATCTAGATACTGAAACTATTTGTAAGTTAACAAAAGCATTTGCATCACAAAGCGCTCTGGGGCAGCACCACGGCAAAGCAGATGTGTAATGAACAAGGATCATAGCACCAAAACAATCAGGATTGTAAATAACTACTACTAATCTGCAATCATTTAAATTTGGGTTTAATTGCTAGGCAGCAAATGCATTTCGTTCTTGGAAAGGTAAATGCTCTGCGGAATACACACTTTAAGGTATTTAGCAGCAGAAGCATCACAGTCAAGAAACTGAATGTCAGGAGGGCAAAGAAGAGGAGACAAGCAGCAGGGCTGTATCTGCCATAAGATCACAACATTAAACAAACTTTTCCCTGGAAAAGAATGAATAATGCAGCGTCCCCACTGTACGTACTGTAAGTGCTGCAGGAGTGACACAATGACACACATGGGAGGCAAGAGGGTAGTGACTATAGAACAAAATTCAATCTAGTGCTAATGAATAAAAAGTTCCTTTTATTTCTCTGTTGTTTTTGCTTCATTAAATTTTCCACAGATTTGCAGAGAAGAAAACGTGATCAATAAACCTTGACAAAAGTGAACATGTGAAAAAGGCGAGAGAAAGGCACAGGAAGATAAAAGTGATATCCCGATCACAGATTTCAGAGGCAGATGACCAGAGCTTTGGGCTGCTGAATAATCTGAATAGACCATCATTTCTTTACAGCCTTTTACTTTCTTTTCTCTGACTGTTGGAACTCTTCATTCAATACAATAGTAAATGCACTAAAACTTTTTTTCTTATGCTAATGGTCGAAATCGGGCGCTCACAGTTAAAACACACTTCCCACCAACTTGTTTTCTTAAAAAAAAAAAAAGAAAATTAACCTATTCAAGTTAAACTAAAATGTCAAAGGCAGCTCAAGGCTTACTCTCACCATTCCTCAAAATTAATGGTTTTTCTCCCAGCAGATACAAAAAGAAAAGGCTTGAATAAGGATAAAGCTGCTAAACTCTTTTCATATGAAAAAGAACACTTAGAAAGTAAAAAGAAATACATCCCGTACAAAGATCCTGGTACCTAGAGTTCTAATATGTATTGTTTCCTCTTGGAATATTTATGAAGGCAGTAAGGTGACAGCCAATCGCAAATAATCATGAAACGATGAGAAAAGATTCACCAGTAACTAATGTATTTGGGCAGCCGTGCCCATGACAGTACCAGAAACGCTTCCACTCATTACAGCAGGGCCCCAAAGGAGCCTGTTTTCAAATGTTTTCTGATTTGGGTGTCCACTTCCAGGCACCAAGGCTTCTTCTCAGTGGTACTTCATATTCACAAATCGCAAACAATTTTTACAGCTCTGAACTTTTGAATTCCAGGACAACTTTCCTGTTCCCTTCATGCAGCGTATTTCAGCTTTTGTGTATTTGGTTTTGTTTTGTTTACAAGAAGTTAAAGGGTATGGGGTGCGGTTTTACAGAAGATAAGCGTGAACGAAGAAAAGTTCTGTAGCCTCTCCCAGACTATACCCACCTGACCCGTATCAGCTCCCAGCTGAAAGTGGCCTGCAGAAAATTAGAAAATGCTTACTCAGTATTTCCATTCCACTCACTTGTCCACAAGGGAAACCTGCAGTTTTGCCTCTTCAACTACCATGATTACCGTGCAAGATCCAATTCTCATTACTTGTACACCAAATGCCAGTTAATTTCTAGAAGATGCATGTATATGGGATCTGCTGTATACATGGATCAAGAACCGTACATACTACATGCATACATGCATATGCGTGTACACATACTTAGAAACACACAAGCACACATGTATTATTTACCTCTGAACACAATGTTTTCTTGCCATCATTCATACTAGGATTCATTCTTTACTATTATTTTATTTAGTGTTGTTTTAATTAATTCCCAAATACCTCCTGTTGTTTTGGTTTTCTTTAAAAGGGCCCTGGCAACAGAGCTGAAGCAAACCCTAAATACCACTTAATGCTTTGTGGCAAGTTGTCCAAATGCGCAACTGTTTAAAATATTTACCCAGGTATATAAGGGGGTTGTACAGCTCTCGAACAATGCCCTGGAATCTTTCCCATCAGTAAAAAAGCAGACAAAAGCAGAGACTGCTTAACCTCAATGCCTCAGCAGCAAGTGAGAAGTGCAAATATTGCATTTCTATAAAGCCCTGGAAGCTTCATAGAAATGGAGTGTCAACTAATTAGTTTGATGCTATAGTCACATCTAATGTTCCTAAGTAGCTTCTTTGAAAAAAACTTGCTGCCTTGAAATCCTTGGCCAGATTATTAAGTGGAGGCTTTGTGATGGAGCAATAGATAGGTGTTTGCTGCACAAATACATACAGATTTTGGTGACTGCTTACTGAATCCACTGCCTTCGCTAATCTGCACTGGAAACTTCACTATGAACAGAGCACTTCTCAGAGTACAAAAGCATGAAGTATCTGTGTACCTTTCAGACTACGGGGCAAACAACTGGCTTACAGTAGGCCACCAAAACCAGGGGGAGGCAGTTAACCAAGTGTCCTCCACACTTACAAGCCAAGAAAGAGGATGATGCTATTGATACCAGGTCAGATGTTCTACCATATCCTTAAACAAAAAAGATGGGGCCAGAGGACTGGAAAACTCAATAGAAAAAAAATCTCACTCTCTAAACAGAAATAAAGTATCAGGATCATCAAAAACATTTTCAAGTTATACAGTGCTGTAGTGACCACGTAACCCTTCCCCTATACAGCTGAGCACATAGTCCCAAAGCCTGTACAGCCTCTACACAAAAGTGCCACTGAAAGGGAAGTTGTGGTATAAACCTTCAAGATCATTAGAATCACAGAAACCATGGTAAAGAATGGTTCTCTGCCATACAAGTTTAATCTGTTTCTCAAAACAACGCCAAAAATCCTGGTCATTATATATATACCTCAAAAAGGCTATCTTTTCTAAATGTGACTTCAGTACGACATTAGGGCACGCAGGCTGCTGTGTATTGGATATCTGAGATCAAGTTCTGTTTTCTTTTATAGAACATAAACTGGCATAGCTTCAATGAAATTACACTAGATTTATGCTAGCATATGCACCCAGTACAAATTCTTCTATAGCTCTAATTTTTCTCTAAATGAATGACCTAACACAAACAGCATTTGTCCATCTGTATTCATCCCCTCTGACACACTCAAAAAAGAAAAAAAAAAAAAAAAAGACATTGAAAGGAAGTTGGAAACAGCCCTCGAGATCTGTTTTCCTTTGAAGAACAGCAGTTACATTTCTGGGCACTTCAAAGTCGCGTACTTTAAGCAATAACAACATTCAAGATCAAGTGAATCTTACCTCACCTTGCTTTAAAGATTAGCTCTTTCACAAATATACACCAGAGGCTTGGATATACCCATACCCATAGACTAACAGTTCATCTCCAGTGGATCAGGCACTTTTCAGTGCTACGGATAGGTCATGTTTTCAATCAACTGACAAATTTCCAAGAGTTGTTTACAGTGGAAAAGCCATAATGAATTTCATTCACTTCTTTAAAGTTGTCAGTTTTGCAATAGCGTTCAATATGACATTTTTATTGCAATTCAAAGTTTGACAGGTGTCAACATTTCCTGAAGTTCCAGCCAACATACAAATTACCATATCCACCCATCAGAAAAGTTGAACCAAACCAATTCACCAACTGTAGCTGCTGTATGCAGCAATTACCATGCATTTCAAACATCCCAGGAGCATAAACAATTATTTAGCAGGATCCTCTCTTCCAGGTGAATGTAGTTTCTTTTCTAGTGTAGTTAAGCGAATTAGATTTCAGAAGTAAAAAAAACCCAAACTTTTTTTTTTTTTTAAAGCAAGGTAGCTAGAACAAACAGATCAAATCAGCAAGTCTTATAACAAATCAGTCTATTCCACTGCTGTATATTTTGAATTTCATGGCTTATTTACTTTACTTTTTTGGCACCAACTCCACAGTGAATGCCAATACAATATTTGTTTTAATGCTGTTTTATGCAGCATGCTAGTCAAACGTTTACTTTCAAATTCTTGTACATCCCAAGAGCCTCGGTTGCAAAAAAATAAAATAAAATTGAAAAGCGAAGGGGGTTGGCAGGGGGCGGACAAAGTTTTACAACTACTCCTTTTCTCTGCGGCTGCAAAAATATAAACATGATACGCCAATAAAATGCTAATTTCTGCACTCACAAAGACGAGCATACAGGTTTCCAGCACCCGGAGCTGTATGAAACCGTGTGTGTGTGTGTGTGTGCAGCTGTAGGAAGCCCCCCACGCCCGGACACTCACCCACCCGCACACAGGCAGCGGGAGGCCAAGGCGGCCCCGCGGGGGGCGCACGGATTTACGCGCACCGCACAGCGCCACCGCACCCGCGCAACGGCCCGGGAAGTTCTGAAGCGCAGGCTGCAGGTTAGCAAAGTAAAATTCAATACATGTCTAGAAATATATAGAAAAAAAAAAAAATCCCGTAACCGTCAGAAAAGCCGGCAGCAGGGCCAGGGCAGGACCACTGATAAACCATCCTAAACCCCGGCGCTGGAGAAGTCAGGTTTCCCAGGAAATGATGGCAATCACTTGAGGCAGAAAAGGCATCTCGACGAGCCCATCTCCCTCCCCTCCTCCCTGATTGTTTTAAAGCCACCGAGTCCGGGGGAAAAACTCTCAACTCTCTAAGTCCTTAATAGGATTGGAGTCCGGGTCTCTCCAAGCCGCTCCTCATCACACAGGGATCAAGTTGCAGCAAGGAATTTTTTAAATTCCTCAGCAAATATACTTGTCGAAAGATTGCCCCTCCCGGGAAGGGGTTGGGGGGGGGCAACTTCATTGAAAAAAAAAAAAAAACCGAACTCATGGCTGGCTTTGGGGAGCCCGGCTGCCCTCCGGGAGCCGGGGCAAGGCGGTCCCGGCAGCAGCTCGGGGCTGGGACTGTCACCGCAGCCCCCGGGAAAAACAATGGCCGTAGGGGCACGGCCCCGAGCCCGGTCCTGGCGGGGTCCGGGCCGGGAGGGGACACCGGCCGCCGGCTCCCTCCTCACCTGCGGGGACGGGGAGGGGGGATACAGGGCGCCGATGCACGGGACGGGGCCCCCCTCGAGCACCAGCTGCGAGGAGAGCCCCTCGCAAAATCCTACCCGCCCTCAGCCCACCCCGGCGCAGGGCACCTCCGACACAAGCGGGAGAAGAGAAGGGGGAAAAAAATTAATAAAAAGCACAATGAAAAGACACAATAAGCATCAACTTTACCCAAAAAGCGGAGCAGCAAGTTTTCAGCAGGCGAGCGGTTGCTGCGGAGCAGAGCTGCTCCTCCGGACCCCCATCATAAACTTGGGGGAGGGGGGCGTGGGAGGGACTTTCCCTCCGTCCTTCCCTTTTGTGCCTCTCCCCCCCGCTCCGCTCCGCTCCTCGCCAAAAGCTGCCGAATCCCGGCGGCGGCGCGGTGCTCCCGGCTGCTGCCGCTGCGGAGCAGCTCCGCGGAGGCGGGCGGCGAGGGGGGGAGCGGGCCGGGGGCAGTTTGGGGGTGGGGGGGCGGGGTGCCGCGGCTGCAGGGCGGCTCCTGCTGCCCCCCCGGCCCGGCCCGGCGGCGGGACACGGCGCGTACACATATACATACTTTTATATATGTCTATACACACACACACACACACAGGTTGAAGTTGAGCAGTCTACTGGGAAGACGCTGGAGCGCTTTCAAGCCCTGACACAAGAGAGCTGGCTGCAGGGTCTGTTTTCTATTCCCTTCCCCGCGCCCCACCTCCCCCCTTTAAAAAAAGAGAGAAAAAAAAAAAAAAAAGGAAAAAAAAAGGGAAACCAAACCCTTCCGACCCTTTCGGCGCGGGAGCAGCGGACCGCGCCGGATCCTCTCCCCCATCCCCTTTCATCCCGGATCACCCCCTCGCCTGGCTGACCCGCACCATTTTGAGTGCGGGGCTTTCCGGCAGCCGGGGTGGGATGCCCTGCGGAGCGGGGCCGCCGACCACCGTCTGCCCTCTCAGCTGGGGCGCATCTGCAACGAAACCCCCGACCCCCCCCCCCCCCCGGGGGCGAGCCGCCCCCCTCCTCCCCCAAACAACAGAAGTTTGGCCTTGTGCAGATGCACCCGCGCAGAGGCGGGGATGGAGCCGGGAGTGGTTTTCCTCCAACTTTGGTGGTGTGTTGGTTTTGGTTTGTTTTGTTTTTTTTTTTTTCCCTGGGAGTTTGCGCTATTTTCCAGCGCCCCCCTCCCCGCCCCGGGCCGGGCGCGGCAGGGCCCCGGAGCAGCTCGGCAGGCGAGGCCAGCCCGGCGGGGCGCCGGCACACGGGCGGCTGCAGCCCCCGGAGCATCCCCGGCGGGAGAAGCGTCCGTCAGAGCCTGCTCCCTCAGCGCAGCAACCAGCCCCACCGGGCAACAAAATCTGTTCGCATCGTCGTGTTTTGGGACCGAGACTACGAGGAGAGGAAAAAGAATCTCCAGCTAGTGCTCTGCTCCCACCCCAAATATCTTCGCTTTTGCGTTATCGGTAATAGCAATGAGAAACGCAGCAGTTTTAACTTGGGCTTTGGCCAGACTGAGCTTGTTACTTGATTTGTTTTGATTTCTTTGGCTATGGAATTTATCAAAAGTTTAAAATACAACCAGATGCTGCCGGGGATGGTCACTGCCTTGCACCCAAAAGCAAGCTGAAACTCGCCATATCATCAGGGTATCTGACTCCGGCAGGATTATGGCCAGTACCATGGCAACCGCATGCCACATCAGCCCCCAGCTTCACTTTCAGTCCCTTGGGCAGTGTTAACATTTGCCAGCGGATTTGCCCAACACGCAGTCCAGGTCCGGGCAAGTGGAAAATGAGCTTTATGCCACTCAGAAACCGTCCTCTCCTAGCCTGTGCAAAGCAGCCTGGCTGGACCCCAGGCCCAGTACTACAACTGTAATCCTAAAAAACTGCTCCTAATTTGAGTGCCTTCTGTCTGAAAGTTTGCACTTTTTTGTTTGTTTTTGTATGGCATTAGAAAGCTGATATTTGAGGGTGACAAGTGGCTCCCCATGCACCCCTAAATCCCATTTATTCCATTCAGATAGCTTGGGGAGGACTGCAAGGCAACAGGTTGTTTTGCCAGCCACCAACACTGTAACTTTTTCTTTGGTCAAAGACTACTATCTCATCCAAAGAAATTTCCTCCTCTCCCCACGGCATGCACACAGCCTGTGCTGGCACGGCAGTGCAACCTTACCCTGTGCAGGTGGATAATTTAGTGCTGAGAGGAGTTTCATTGCACCTACTACTGAAGAGCACCATGCAATGGAGAGGGGGGCTTTAGTTACCAAAAGTAGGAACAAACCAAGTCTTTGATCGCCAGAAAACAAAGCCCACTTGTATTCCCAGGTTGCTTTACTGGGGAAAGATGACTGGGCAGCTTGGGAGGTGGGTTAGAATAAGAGGGTTTGGGATGGACCAAAAAGAGAAACTGGCAAAAAGTTAAAATTAGATACGTTCTAAATTCTTGCCATATAGATACAAACATATGTACATCCAGACTGTTGGCCAAGAACATTTTTTAAATGAAAATAAGGACAAATTAAAGGATTAATGCAGAGCAGTTATGGAGTTAGGAAGGACAGTTTTCCATTCTAGAATTCATACATGTCAATCCTTTAGAAGATGGTGATTTTTAAGCCTGATTGGAAGCTCCTCCTTTTTGTAAGAAGGATGATGGCTGGCAACGGCTGGAGTTTTTTGAGAACTTTGAGTCGGCTTTTACATTATCTGACTGCTGTATCTCATCCATCCTTCTCTCTCCTGCTCTGCTCATTGAACTGCCCTCTCTTAATCTTCCATAGGTGTCCAAGATTAAATAGAAGACAGAATGACTGACATTTGGGATACATAAAAGAACCTAAATATGAACAAGGGGTCAAAGTGCAGCTCTTTCCTCTGGTCTCTCCTGCTCTTGTACAACTTGATGGGAATGAAACCAAGTAGGGATATAAAGATATATGACAACGTATACTTACTATACATTGCTGTAGCGTGTGTGGATATAGAGGATACATTCAAAAATGTTACAGACTAAGGAAAGAAGGTTTTTTAATCACAATTTTTTTAAAAAAGCTCTCAAAATTATAGAAGTGACATACCACCAGGTCCAGATTTGGTAATCTGGGATCTGTCCCACTTCTGTTAGGTCAATGGAAGAATGTGGAAGCTAGACTAACCTCAAAAGGCACAAATCTGGCTTTAAAAATGTTTGCTATAGTTCTAAAAGACGACTCAAATTTTTTATTAAAGAAAGTAATTAAAGAAAATTGTTGAAAAACCAGTGGGGCATGCTCCATTCTGTTCTGTTTGTGTCTATAGGATTTCTTTCTTTAAATCCTCATAGATCCTCATGTTAAATTAAAAGCCCCATTTGAGTATTCCAAAGGATACTCACAGGTAGAAGCTACCAGAAAAAAAATCACATTTAAATATGCTTCTCTTTTAGAATGAAGAACATAATTACATGTGGGATGATCACTAGGAGATAGAGGCCTAAAATCATGTTTCATGCAACTCCTATCTTTATGATGTCTGGTTTAAGTCCAGGTGGGAAGTAGTACATGATCAGTTCTGCCCTGATTTAAACAGCTGTACAAGCTCCAGGGTCAGTGAAGTTGCACCAAGTCTGAAGGCACCTCGTATCTATAGAATACCATTAATCACTGTGATATTTAATAAATTCACAATGTCACATGCAATGCTGGCTCAGAATTTGAGAATGGGGAACATTTTTGGCACAATACATTCTTTCTTGTTTTTTTTTTAAAGTAGCCCTGTTACCTGGGGGAAATCACAACTGTGGGCAGACAATGAGACAATACTCATTGGGATGATATGCAGCTGATTCCTATCTGCCTCCATGTATGTGTTGTCTCTTGTTTAAAGCTTCAGTGGTAAGTTCCTTGAGGCAGGTGCCATCTTCCTGCAGTCTACATTTTGATTAAGTCTTATTTTATTTTTCCTCTCTCCAAAGTATACCCAAAGTGTAACATCAGTGCTAATTTCCTGATAGAGCCTTCTTTCTACTTTACTTCCCGCTCCCCCGACACCGCCCCCCCCCCAAAAAAAAAAAAAAAAAGGATTAATTCTTGCCAGGTTTAATCTATATTAGATTGTGAATATTGAGCTAATTGCCATAAACTTTTTCTAAGGTTTTTCCCTGATTACAAAAGGATACTTCCATGCTACATCAGCAAGGGAGGTAGTACTTCTATTTACCACAAAAATGGCCTGGAAGCATGCCTTTCATTTCAGACAACATGCAAGATCTTACTCAACTTTAAACACAAACTGAAACGTGCCAGAAGAGGACCTTATTCACCTGACTACATACATTGAAATTACTGCTCGTGAAATGAAAAGCAAACCATTTGAATGTGCATTCGCTATGAACTAGGAATATACATGCCATTCAGTACCTGTCTTAGCAGAAGGACAGAAGCTTCTTCGAAACGCACACAGCCTGTCATGTCTGCACAGTTTCCCAGAAGTGTCATTCTTGCAGCTGCCTCTGCCAGACCCAGCCCGTTCTCAAATGGTGAGAGGTCCCTTCTCCCGTTCAGACCTGAAACAGATAGCACATTCTGCTCTAAGAGTAGGAACTCCAAGCTCCAGCACCCAAACTACAGAAAGTTAACATGATAATCTCACGTCTGGGTCTGTGTCTCTCATGGCATTTCCAGTTGCAGAAAAGCAGCAGTACATTGTGCTTATGTGGGGAAAGGAAAATAAGCAGCACTGCAGAAGCATTGCTCATTGGCATGGATGTGAAAACAAAATGCACAGCTTCTGAGGGATGGTCTTTTCTTATCATCCTTTGCAGTCTCTCATGCTTTATTCCTCTTCTCCCTGCCCCTCTGACTGCAGCCCCCTCTGCCAGCTAGGAGATGGGTTGCGAGGCTTTGCCTACCCAGGGAGCTGAGGAAGGAGAAGGGCAGCACAACAACCCTGCAGGGCTCCTGGCCTTCCTCTCTCCCCAGAAAAATGCCTGATTGGATGAGGAACCAGGTAACAATTTTCTTCCCCAGGGTTGGCTGGGTTATGCAAAGTGTGTTGTCTCCCTAGAAAGGAGAGCAGGGGGTGGGATGCACAAAATAGTAACTGGGGTACCTGTATGCAGCATTGTGTAAAGAACTGCAAACAACTGGAGCTGGCAACATACAGAAGGCAAAACTTGTCCATTGATATGAAGTTAATGAGATTTGTTGGAAGCTATGTTTGTATTTCAAGGGAAAACTAAGGATAAGACTTTTCATTCAATCCAGGAGAGGAATTTTTTGGGGTTTTGCAGAAACCCAGAAATGCCTGTCAGTACAAAATGTATAATCTGGTGCTTTACACGTTATGCTGTATTGCATCTACACACTATGTATCAGTGTACATACACTGATGAATAATTTGCGCTTCTTTGCCCCGATGTTAGACTGCTGACACATCATCTACAGTGGTCAGTGATTCTAATAAAAGTTTGTGCTTTCACTCAGGCAAAAACCCATCTATTTAACATTAACAGTTCCGTAAGTATTAATTAGAATAGCTAACGCTTATCTCATACAAGGCCAGGTAAAGAGTCCCTGATAAAGCTGGAAAGGAAATCCCAGTTCCTAGACCCAAATTCAGACTACTAGATAGTGCTGTCTCAAGAATAAATCTTTTGTTAGAGCTCAGTCTTCTTTCCAATTCCCTGACTTCTAAGGTGTATAAATTGTTTGCAAACATCTCACCTTATTTGCTTTTGTAAGTCACTTTTTCTAAGTCTTTCAGAGTAATTACTAATCTTCTAGGTGACATTTTAGCAAAAGCATGGACTGGTGCAATAGCCCTAGTTTTAGGAAGCTGTAAAAGAATAAAAAGATTAGAAACAAGAATATGACCATATCATCCATATCTCGGAGTTCTTGTGTACTGAGTTCTTGCCCCTTTCTCAAGATAACCTCTCTGAGGGTTGCAGAACAGACGAAGCTGCAAATACTAAGAGTTTTGGAAAGGGCTCCTAATTTTCAGTATTCAAATTTTCAGAGCTAGGCTGCCTTCTTTGAAAATCATATGTCTGTGAGTTACATCAAGTCAGGCATCCAAGATGCCCGTCCTTTACTGTAAATCTTAACTAACATCTTATGATGATGAGCAGAAAATATGGACATGTGTGTATGAAACTGCTGGCTGAACAGCATGAAGTGTCTGAAAACTCTATCAAGCCAATGTGAATTCCTATTACATTTGCTGAATAAAATGAGTGACGTCAACATCTGAAATCAGAAGGACCCTAAATCCCTAAATAATAGCCCTCCTATGTACTGCCCATAGAGGTCCAGCCTGGTTTTGCTGAAGAGGCGAGTCATGTTTGCAATCATGCCTAATATATTTCAAATTGCTTATATTGTTTATAGATTGCTTATGTCAAAACTGGTGAATTCTCCGGTGTGCTTTAGGATTTATGCATTCTAGTTCTTTGCAAGGTTTGTTCTTATTTGTTGCTACCTGCAAAAATATATCTCTTGGCCCCAATTCACAGTGGAACAATGTTAGGTCATTATTCCTTGAATTGTTAGGCTGTAAAGAAGCAATTTCTCACTAACCTGTGACACAGGAAATTGTGATTCTGATGTCAGGTCATTTCTAGAGTTCCTTTTACAACAATCTGTTTTTCTGTCAGCAAATGACATTTATGTATTATTTCCAGAAAGTGTAGACTTCAGTATTTTTGTGTGTATACATTCAATATTTCTCTTCTGCCTCTTATTCTGCATAGCCTGGAGTTTTAATATATGATTCAACTGATAAATAAATATATTTTGATTGATAGTGCAAATACCTGGTAGCTGAAACTAGTGCTACTTTAAAGTGCTTCTCAGAATAGTTTGGTTTCCTGCTTTTGTTTTCAATGAGATTTCTTTTATGAAGCATTGTGATGAATGATTAATGCTTGGATACCCCTTTTCTCTAGGTTCTGTGCTGAACTTAATGTGTTGCTCAGTGCTTCTCATGAAGGAAACACAACCCAAACTGCCACCACGGCAAGGTTTTATACCCTGTTTAATAGGGTTTGGTGTTATGAACCGCAATCGCTAATGAGGTTCAGAACTCCTCTTATGATAAGAAGATAGGTATGTTTTACCAATGTACTGCAGCCTAATGCAGTTATTTTATTCTACTCATTTGGAATTGGGTAACATGTAAAACATTTGACAGATGACAGTATGCATATGTTTTACCAACAAATATGCATATTGACTGCACAAGAAGGAGTTTACTGTCAGAGTACGTTTTACATATACGTAGGGAACCGATGCTATAAAGTTACACATCCACAGAGGCAAAAGTTATTTCCATTGAAATGCACAGCATCAAACCTTTCCACAGAACAAAACCACTTCTCTCTCTTTCCTTTGTTATTGGTTTTTAGAATAATATGTACAGATAGGTAGCTCTAGAATGCTGACACAATTCCTTTCTCCCAGAAAGACCCCAAACATTTCCGAAATAGAGCCTAAATCCTTTTGGCTTTACGCAAAGGCAATGATCTGTGCATGTCTCATGGACTGAGCAGATGGGATATAGTCCTCAGTGGTAGATAATGTACTAGATCATGTAGCCATATGCAAGATGAACGTGCAACTTTTATACATTAGAATCCATTGAGCACCACTGCAATGTAAGTTTCCTTGGCTTAAATGCAGTAGCTATTTCATAATCCAAGGCAATTTAGATCTGTTAATATATTTATAGAACAATGGCATCAGCAGAGATTGACTACCAAGGACCACATAAAGTTTCACCAAAATTCTGAAATGCATTTCTACCACCTTCTAACTGTTCACTGATTTAATTCCATTGTTTCTGATGCATAGATTCAAAACAAGTTCTCCAAAACAGAATGAAAATTACAACATTTATACTAATAAACAAAGAACAAATAAATTCTGTCCGTAGACACTTGCAAAATTTGGAGTGAACAAGTCCTAGAAAATATACTATAGCAACAATCTTGCATACAAGGAGAAGAGAGGTTATGTTACTAATATGTAGTTTACTAGTCCTTGATTTCCTCAGAATCAGCAATCACAAAATTGTTTAGCACAGAACATGGAAAACCCCCATGAAATTTTGTTGATATAAAAATGTGGGATACATCTGGTTCTGTGGTAGTATGACCTACTAATAGGCCAATTAATCTTCTAGTATCACTGCAAAATTCTCAGTTCCAGCTGGCAGAGCCAATATGACATAACCTACATACTGACTGTAACATGGTGAGAATGACAGAAAATTTGCGTACCACACTGAGCATCTAATCTGTGAGGGTTTTGCTCTAGGTTTCCTATGCATCAGTGCAGAGAGACTTGTGCATGTGAGCGTGTCGGAGCATGTGAGTCAGGCTGCTGCTGTGAATCCCTTTTTGGAGATGTTGTGCTTTCCCCAGCTGCCCAGGCAGCCCCAAGGGGAGCTGAGCTTCCCCAGGCCAGGTGCTTGCAGTGTGAACACCTCCACACTGACCACGCAGATTGTAATCAATACAAAGAACAACATTCCTCTCTGTAAAGATCATCTGAAGATGCTAACAAACACTGAATACAGCCCAGTAGTCCTGACTTAGTAATAAACTCCAAATACCAGAAAGAATACTCTTTAAAGTTCTTCTGTCACTCAGTCACAGCACCACCAAGTAGCAGTAGGGTTCCCCCAGAACAGGGCTGGTAACTGATGGGATCCTGGTGCAGCCCAACAGTTTGCCCCATCCTGACATTTCTCTCAACACACTTCCCACAGCTTGTCTGAAAAATGTGCAATATTGTGATATGAACATATTGAACTCGGCAAACATGTTCTTATGCTGCTAAATTACATTTCCCCCTTCTGACCACATAAGTGTAAATTGTGGTATAAGTAATCAGATATACCCTGAAGGATTGTGCTTGCCCAGCCTTTTCCTTGGCTTTCACAGAACATCACAGTTACCCTCTGAAGCCCGCACCACCTTTGAAGACCATGGCAAGAAGAGAGTGAGTCTACAGAGTATTACAGAGCTTTCCATCAGCTTGCATTGGGTCCCTGACCCTTCTGGGGGTGTTACTTACAGCCCACCTCTGCGTTTCTTTCCAAATGCTCTCTGGCCAATGCCCAGTTTTCTCCAGCTCTTCTAAAGAGTTAACTGGCCAGGACAAAGTTATTTAATCAGGTTCTGGATGAGTCCAAAGAAAAACCCGAAGTAAATGTGGAAAAAGAAAAAGGGCAGAGCTGGTGTAACATGAGACAGCATATACCCTGTAGCCACAAGGTAGAAAGCACAAACTGTACTGTAGGAGAAAAGCTCAACCAAGGATTGACGCAGGCAGAACCACGAGAAAGCCCACAACAAACAAAACCTGCAGTTCAGAAGACCATGGCAAGCCCTGGGTCTTGCATGGGTGCAGTCCCCAAGGAAATGGGCTACCCTAGCTACCATGCCTTCCTCAGAGCTAAGAGCTCCAGCCACAAGTGTGGTTCAGTGCATTGCACAATTTGCAGCTGAGCTACTGAGCTGCAGCCTCCTTCCCGCAACCGCCTTTGAAAACAGTTGTTGTGAGCTGCAAAACACTCAGCTTCCATGAAGGGACTTGAGATAGCTGAGCAGAAGGTACTACAGAGACTCAGAGCATTGACGTTTTAGTTTGCTCTGGTGATTGCCACTGGAATTACTGACTAGCAGGAGAGGGGCTCACGTGCTTCAAGTGCAGTGTCAACCATACAGTCACAGAAGGTAAAGAGCAGCTTTGCACAACTCTGACACTGCTAACGTTCAGCAAGGGGCACTCAGCCTCATGAAGTGCAGCCAGCAAAGCGGAATGGTTTAGTGACATCCAGGAGCTGTGCATGCTACTGTACAGCTTCTGGAGAAAGAGCTGGGAATGAATTACCTATTTTTAAAGAACCACATTTCTCTAGATTTGAATTAGCAATCACATTTCTTCGATCACTTCGGTCTCCAGAAAGGATATTCCAACAGTTGTTCCTGCAAAAAGGGTCTGTAAGATCTTTTGGAAACAAAGTGGTCAGAGTCCCCACCTTGCACTTCATCTGAAGGATGCCCAAGCAGACATTGCCTTCTCATGTCATGCTGGAAGATCATCTCAATGCTGAAGCAGCAGGAGGACTGCCATCAGCCGAATCACCAAGACCACTTCCTTCAGCTCCTCCGTGGTCCTTGAGGCATCCAGCCCCAGAACAGTAGTGACCTTGTCTGACCTCAAAGGACTTCTGAGAGCCCAGCACAAAGAGATTTGAGTGTGGGCTGTTATTTGAAGGGCTCCTTTCCTGCACGCTAAACTGCATGGTTTCGCTGTAATGGGTAAAAGGTTATGAAGAAAAGGAAGCTCAGTTGGTAACTCCCCGGTATGGAAGTCACACACGTGATGATTTTACGGCACCCAGCACAGACGCACTTAAACATCAGCTCAGTTGTGGTGCAGAGGATGGGAAGAGTACAAAACCCACAAGAGGCAGGTCTGGTGGAGTGAGCTATAAGGATGCTCTCAGACAAGCAACAAGAAAATCCTCTGAAGCTTTCCATCCTGTGCTCTCTGTGTATACCACATCTGCTCCAGAACGACGAAAGACTATTTTAGGCACATTTTATGGAGTTTTAAAAAATGTTATTGGGACTATATTTTGTATCCCTTTGCCAGTAAAGCCAGATGACTGCACCATGGGCTAGATTTCCAGATGGTTTAAATCATTGGTCTTGCTCTAATTTGCTCCAGTGAAGGATCTGGCCCCATGAGTCTAACTACACAAGGTAGATGGAGCTATAAAAAATGCCCTAAATGAGCTAAAATAGCTTTTCTAAAAATAAATGCCACAACAGGACTTCCAGTGCTACACATACGTATTAGGTCTGTCAAAATAGCATTGCCAATCCCAAACATTCAAAAATCATGAGTTGTGCATGAGGTTGGCTTTAGAGAAACCCACAAGATTAAAAAGAAATGAGCAAACAGTAATATCTATGTACCTCTTTTGGTTTGCATTCTTGCGGGTTTGGAGTCTTCAGGACAAATCCTAGTCATGTTTTAAAGCTTTTTCTATTATTTTTTTTTTTTTTTTTACTCCTTCCTTTCCCCCTGCCCGTTGGAAGCAGCAGGGCTAGAGACTTCTTGCTAAGAAAAAAATGTTAAAAAAAAAAATTAAAGAAAAAAAAGAAAAAAAAAGAAGAAAAAAAGAGTGTGAGAGAAAAAGTCTCATGTAATTGCCTGACTCCAGAAACTAAGCTTTTAAGAAGAATATCATGAGACTCATGATAAAATCATGAGAGTTGGCAACACTATTAGTGAGCTGGAAATGATATAAAGCTCCCACTTCTGCAGTCTATGAAGTATTGGACTTTTAGTCACAAGCTTTTTACGCACAGAAAACCTGTCACTGCCGTATTACTGGTCTTTTCATTGCCACAGGTCTTCAGATTTCCATTAGATCAATTGAGATAGTTTCTAGGGATCTTCTGTTTGTGTGTAGTCAAAACAATATTTGGCATCAAAAGACTCTTGCAGCAAATTACAGATGGATACGAACGGGAACGGGCTCGAAGCAGGCTAGGAGCCTGAAGGAATGGCTACGCCTGGGGAAAACGAAGTATTTCCACACGGCTGAATTTGCTGGACTTGTACAGAAATCTGAAAAGCCAAACTCTCCCTGAGAGATGGATCTGCAAATCCACCTTCTACATTAACAAACTAGCAAGAACCTGGGGCAGGGAAAGAACAAACAAACAAACCCAAAGAATTGCTTTGGCATCTTGACATCTACACAAATGCATGGAAAAGATTACGGTGTAACGGGGGTAAGGAAGCTCCCAGCAGCACGGGGCAGCAGGATTGTCTTGATTATTATGCCCAATCAGTGCTAATCCACCACGACAAGAGTCATTCAGATTAGATGTGTGAAGAAGTGAGATCACCACCTTCCAGGACACAGCCAGCTCTGGGCATCATTTACCGAAAAAAGAGGTTGGGTGACCTTTGTGTGCCTGATGCTGCCACGGTCCAACAGGTCAGTCCAGCTGTAACAGGCTCCAATTAGCACTGCAAGATGCCAATGTCCTTACCTAGATCGCAGGAAACCTGGAGATTGCTCCATGCCTTTGAAAACCTATTAGGAAGCATTGATCCTCCCAAATGCAAGTTTGAAAGACTTGCACTAGACTTAGGAAACAGATAGGTGTGAGTACATCACGCCTCGCTGGGGCTGTTAAAAGGCCCCCATTGCTGAGGCAGCAGCACATGACAAAGCTCACACTTCCAAAAGGGTAATTTGTTATTTGCCTTTGTATGCAAAGCTCAAACATGTTCCTTCAGAAACGAAATTTCAGGTGCCAGTGGCTGCTTCACCACTAAGGGAGCTGGGCATGTGGAACCTTCTGCACTGTGGTTTTAAATGGAGAGACCTTGACACTTCAACAGCTGATCTACTTCCTCAGCACACACTGCAGGCTCAGGAGAGCACTAGAGCAAACTCAGTTATTGGTAGGGGAGAAAACCACGGGCCTGACTCTGAGCTCCCTTACAACAAAGTAAAGCAGGAAAAAATCCATTAAACTCAGTCAATGACACTAGCACAAGCCTATCCCCAGGAGAATTTCTCAACGTTATAAATAACAAATTCCAGAGAAGAAAATCTGGACCTAGCTAAATGGTCCTGTGACTCAAGGTCATCCTTCCAGCAGTCTGTAGCAATTTATGGGTTTAAGTGGAACAGGAAAAATCCAGTAGCTACAGTGGAGGTTCCTTTGAATTTTGAAGACAGAACTGGAACCTGGAGAACCTCATGCAATCACAGGAGCATCAGGACTGAGGATTTTGTTGCTGGAACTTTTTGAAGACCTGGACCTGCTCTAGTGAAGGGAGCTTACCACTTGCAAGGGAAAAGGGCACTGACAAACTCTGAAATACACAACGGGGAGAGCTATTAGCTCTTAGGAAGCAGGTTCAATTCCTTTAGGATTCAGAGGAAAAAACCCTTTGTTTTGTGTTGTAGTGCTGGACTTTTTGAGATACTTTGTGTCCAGAAATCCCAGAGAGCCACAGCACCTACGTCTTAGATCTGTACGGGAGTGGTCTGGCCAACGTATTCCTTTCTGAAGAGTCCTGAAGTAGCTGGGCAGGTGTTACGGAGCTGGAAAGCACGGATGTCTGATGCTCTCAGGAAGCATGTGTCCTGCTGCATGTGTGCTGCAATGCCAGACTCATGTATAGTAAGGCCTACAAATAAGCAAACGAACTTGCTAAATTTTAAACAAGTTGGTGAAGAGTACATCACGATATCTATTCTGGTTTTAATGTTTTCTTTGTACATGAAACAGTTCAACTACAAAGCTGGCACGTAGACGATGCTCATTAACAGACCAGAACGAGGATTTCAACTATGGCCATCTGCCATCTAGTGGAACAGTGAAGATCGTACCTCAACCGGGCACTGAAAGTCCTAAAAAAATTTCCCGAAACCTGGGAAGAGTGGAAAGAGGTAATTTAGAAACGTAGGAGATGCACAGGCAAGGCTCCCCATGGATAAATAACCCTTAGGCTGGCACTTTAACCTCCAAAGGGCAGTGAATCTGACCACAAATTTATAACATGTACATACAACATGCATTTATACCGTACGTGATGCTCATGACATTACTTGTGTGTGCATTCTTGTACATTTACGATGTAACTAGCCAGAAGTTTATTAAAAGTCCTCATATCCCATCTTATCGATGTGATAACTGGGCACAGCCCAAGTTATCTTCTAGCTACCCAACAAAATAATGTCACACAGCTAAGGGGGACGGCACATGGTTTCAGAACCATTCTAAAGTGTACAGACAGAGCCAGATTTCCCCACAGGAGTCTGTATCATTCTGCTGTCAGCACCCAAGCATTGCTGATCTGTGTTTCTAGAAACCTGGGCAGATGTTGCTAACTTCTTCTCTAATAGTGAAGTATCTCCATCGCTTCCACACGCCCTTTCCCTATCTTATTTTGGCATGCAGAAATGGCAGGGACCTAGTGTACATTTTGGTGATTAACATCCTGGGGATCATATGACCTTTCTGAAGCATAGGAAATCTGATTCTCAGGATGCCCCTCAAGGCAGCAGCTTTACTGGGTGAGAGACACAAGTGGAGTTGTGGGAAGATACCATTTTATGAGGGAGCTGCTTAGTGGGGACAATCAACACTTTCCAAAAAGTGTGCAACTTTATCTTTACAGTGAATGTATTCATGCAAGTGTAATGGTACCGCTGGCTGTTAGCAGTGGCTCAACATGTGCGTTTCTGACATCTCTGGAAATCAGCTTGAAGCTGCTGCTTTTTGCTTTGCCTGACTCTGGAAAAAATAGAGAAATAGAGGCACCACCAAATCACTCCTCAGTTCTCTTACGGATCATGATCCAGGTAACTCCCTCCATTGCGGCCAGCTGTATTCAGAAGGGAGCCCACCTTCAGTGTCTGACTTTACGTCTAGACAGAGCTGGTAAGTGTGTTTGCTACTATAGGTTTTGTACAGATGTACAATTCCATGCCATGGGAAGATGTTTCTTCAATGACTGGCTCTTGTTTGTTTCTTCTCTACAGGACACAAAGACATTTTTACGGTATTCAAAGTCGTTGGTTTACACGAAAATGTAATTGTTCCAAGTCCAACTCTGCCATCTTGTGGTAGAATTTAAAAGGTACAGTTTAATAATTCCTGGTGATAATGATGTGTACTGGATATAAAAGATTTTTGCTAAAACCCCATATGCTAAAATATTTATAGTAAAGACACTCTTCTGAATTGCTAGGAATACCTCCATCCTTCAGTGAGATGGGTTAAAAAGTGAATTACCTCTGTAGCAGTTTGCTTTACATTTTGTCTCGGATAATGAAAGGCTGACATTTGTTTCACATTTGTGAGGACCTGGCTTGTAGTCAGGTTCACTTCCCAGTTCTCACGCAATCGCTCCATGCTGCAGTGTTTGGATTATAAACAGGGGAGCATTTAAACTCAGGCAATTTCTTTTCCTCCTCACTGAGGTCTAGGTAGGAGCCAAGTTTTGAACAAAGCAGTTCAGTCAATTATATGCAAAAACTATTACAAAGCAAAGAACTACTCAAACTTCTTGGAAAACAGATATTTACTCAGTGCCAAGAGGCAACTCACAGTACTGTGTTCACTGAAACCAGTGACCTGGCCTGACTCCCACACTGGGACCAGATACTTCAGAGGAAGGAGTAAGACACCCTGCTTTCTAAGTGACTCATCTTGGTCTTTTCCTCCCTCCCTGTACATCCAGAAGTTGGCAAGCCATGGAAAACAAACACCTTGTTTTCATTGTGACGATGCAGTTGCGCCTAGCATAGCAACATGAACTTCCCTTCGCCCTGTGTCACCATTCAGATCCCAACTGGCCACCTCTTGAGATGAAACCTTGGCTTATTCAGTATCTGAAAAAGCTTCAGCCTGGTCTCACCCGCACCTGAAAAAGGACTCAGGTGCTGGTGCTCTGTGCATCGAACCCTGTACAGCAGCAGGGAGATGAGCTCCAGACAGATCTGAACATTGCTAAGCCATGCCAAGCTCAGGGGAGTCTCCATTCTCCAGGTCCCCAGTACCCAGGGTGGTTCAAGAGACCACCACCTTGTTGACCTTCGGTTACATAATATCACTAATGCACAACTACTTGCCCCATCTTGCTTCTTTCTGCTGACACCTTCAATATTGCTGTGCACGCCCTTGGCAGATATAGCATGGCACTTGAATTTGGAGCTTCAGTTTGAAGCCACGTCAAATTATCCAAACCTTTTGAATATGCAAACACAGATTAAAAATTTTAGTGTAACCCTTCCCATTTCTTTCATCTTTCCCTTTTTCTGCTATGATAATTAATGCGTCTAGAACAGGAAAATCACAAGCAAACCAGTAGAAAATAAAAGGAGTCACAAAGGGCTTGCAAATGAGCGCCTTACATCCAGCTGACCTTGTCTCCTACCTCCCAGTCACATCAAATTGTGACCTTTGTCCTCCCAGTTTCCTACCTGCTGCAGCAATTTGTCTCCTGTGGCACCTTGGAGGAGACCAAGCTTGGCAGCTGAAGAAGCCAGATGTCAGGGTCTACAAAGAAAGTTTTCAGCAGTGGCAGCTGCTTGTCAGATCACGTTTCCCCGAAGGCTTATGCTTGGCTCTGATGGTGTATCTGTTGGTGGCCATGGTTGGTCTTCCTGGAAGTCACGTGAGGGATCAGCTCCCAGTGGGAAACTCAAGCTTCTTCTGAAAGGCAGTCTCCACTGATCTGTAGCTCTGGGAAAATGTTCTTTCTTTATTCTCATATTCTCAGGAAGAGTTTACATTCCATTTGTATAAAACAGGATTATCAAGAAAGACTATTTTACATAATTTTTAAAGAATTTCCCTCTTAAAGGGAGAAAAAAACCCCTATTATTTGTGGGTGGGTTTTTTTAATTGTTATTTCAATAATAACAAAAATATAAATTCTTATCTATAAAAGTTTTTATCCATGGATAGGAATTGGCTTTGGAATATTTATGACAAATATTGATCTTCATTTGAAGCAGAGGAAACTGAGTAGGGAAACTGAGACAGATCCTTTTGAACTCAGGCACTCCATAAGCACTTAAAAGAGTCTCATAACCAAAGACTATCTTGTAATCATAGTGATCAAGTAAGGCTTCAGAATACCACATTAGAAAAATCAGCATTTACCCACAGATTGAAAAGATTTGAGAGAATCTCTGTCACAAAGTAAACCTGGAGACTTGTGTCATTAAATGAGACCTCACCTTGAACTGTGAGTCAGGCAAACACGGTGTCTGTCTTCAAGTACAAGTCTTGACTACAAGTCTTTTCCTCTTGGCAGGTCTGTTGGAAGATGGCATTTGCTACTGCTGCTGGCACTGCTCTTGTTGCTTGAGTACTGGCTGGGTGGCTGGGACTCAGGGTTTTGGTTGCTATTGCCTGCAGAAGGAGGATGGCACACTCAAAAGGGGGCACAGTATACTGAATATGATGAAATCCTTGACCACAGCAGTGTAAGGACCCTGTAAATACCCAGTTTGACAGCTCTTAAGAACAACAAATGCCATGGACTGAGAGGAACATTAACCCTATTCCTACTGTCTGGTGGAAGCATGCCAGGTCCCTCTCTTGATCTCTATGGCTATCCCACTTGAAGGGAGCATCACTACCAACCCAAGAAATTCCTCAGGGAGCTGGATGCTAGTGTGCACTCCTGAGTGTCAGAGTCATTTGGTCATCAGTCATACCCTCTCTCCCTCTCAGCGACTTCTTTGGACAGTGAAATATATCAACAATATGTGAAGTAAAGACTTTTCAGATTTTAAATTTACTGTCCTTTAGTTTTATGAGGGGTTCCTCCTTAGGATTTTCTGAGGATACAAGGCACAAAGCATGCCCTGCTGAATTTCCATTTGCTTAGCAGACCCTTCTTCTCCTGGGAAGTTTTAACTTTTCTTTCTGCTTCTTTCCATCCCTGTCATATTTTTTGGATTTTTTTTGTCACATGCTCATTGAGAACAGCCCTGCTGCTGAATGTGAGGCAGCATACGTGCTTTTAATAAGGATCCTGTAGGTCAACTCAACATACATGCAGATATTACTAAAGTTTAATCTGAATAATTGTGCTAGATTAAAAGAGGGTTTGCAATTTTTATGGCTGCTTAAGGAGCCAACATCTGACATGTGAGGAGCTGTCTAGTCATTATTTAGTCTCCTGAGACCATAACCCTAGGTACAACCAGAAACTCTTTCTCACATTTAAACATCATTCTACTGCCTTCCCTGCACAAAGTTTTCTGGAGCAGCCTTGGTTGAGTTCACAACGATGATGTGAACTGTACTGTACAGCTCGGACTGTCTGATCGAGACATCCCTTACATGTACTAATTTTACAGCAGCCGTGAACAGCAGCTTAAGGGATCACCACGAAAGCTTTACGAACGGGTTATTGCAGCAACATTAAGAGAGAGACACAAACTACAAGGAAGCCCTGGCATACAAAGAGGGGTTTCAGAGGTACACAGCTGCCTGCTCATGATGAAAATTACAGTGGCTGTGGGGTGTGAGAGCGGGGCTATCCTCTGCTGTCAGGCTCCTGGCATGGACGCTACGTGAACCTCTTGTTTTGACACCAGGGAAGCAGCCATATACCATCAGCATTGCAAAAGCTGCAGCACCTCCTGCCCTGTCTTTCAGGGGTGCCGTCTCACTGCTGCTGGTATTTGCTACGGGATCAGACTTACGGTGCCATAGCACGTGAGGACGTAAGGAATCCAGCTGATTCCTTCTCATTTCCTCCAGGCCAGAGAGATGCTCACCCATGGTTTCTATCCTACCTCCAAAGCCAGTAGGCTGTATTTCTGTGAACAGATCTGTTCTCTTTAAATCAGTGCTTCTATAATCGTGACAGATAAGATTTTTCACATGCCTTCTGATGTCAGGGCATCAACAGAGAATTGCAGAGTTTTTCCTGCCTGTGTTGCACTTTTGCTGCAGGTAGCTGTGGCGATGCTGACGGCAGGGCAGGCAGGGACGGCCACCGGCCGGGCAGTAGGTGGCACCAATGTACAGCAGTTGCAGTGTGCACAAAACCAGTCACAAGGCATAAAAAGATGCTTTACGCTGCTTCCAGCCCTTCTGTTTGACCTTATGTGAGCTCAAAAACGTCTTTGCTGATGATAATTTCTAAATAGTAAAACCCAGATCCCTACACCCTCAGGTGTAACCACAATCACAGCTCTTTGTGGTCAAAGTTTTTCTCTTTTCTTCTTGAATTTACCATTGCAAAAAATCAACACAAGAGATAGGAACTGGGATCTCCTCATCTCTCTGCTTCATGCCTGGATGAGATCACTAACACCCTGTATCCCTGTTTTCCCAACTGCTAAATCCAGTGCACAGTAGGGTACCCATGCACACACCCAGTTTGAAGCTGACAACCAGACCTGGATGTGGAGGGAACTCTCTGGGAGGGGTGCTGCTGTGGGTTCCCTGCCCTTCGCTGTTCACTGGACCATAATCTGCGACCCAGGAGCCCTTGGTGAGTTTTCTCCAACAAAGATTTCTAGCTATCACAGTGACCTTGGACATCAACAGAACTGTCCCTTTCTTGTTCTTATCCTGCAATATATTTTCAGTTTCACAACTTTTACTACTGTTTCTTACAATGTTTTATGGCCAGTGATAGGGATTCCTATACAGGAGAAAGAGGCACATATAGACCCTCGAAACCTTGGCATATGTTAACATGGTTGCCTGCGATTGCTGAGGTCTGTCATGATCCAGTTGCTCAGTCTTGGTGCACCAGACACTGCCTTGTACTTTGCTACTTGTACTCACAACTGAACTTCAGATCTGCAGTGGGATGAGGAACTCTTGTCTTCATGGCTTTGTTTGCAAAGGGGAGCACAAGGTGATAGAGGCACATTCCATAGCACTGTCTTAAATACCTCCTGAGTGACTATGAAGGTGCCATTCACTGCCTTACACCCCTCCTGTAGTCACCCAAGGTTCAGATCCATGCTGCCAAACCTACCTAAAGCACCTCCTAAGTCTGTAATGCCCTTGTTAGACAAACTGTACGGTTTAGTGAGTAAACTCACAAGGGGGTTTCACCTGAGACATGCAGTCACAGTTTCTCCAGAGACAGAAAGAGCAACACCTCTAGAGCTGCAAGAGGCTTTTCTGGCTACCATATATTTTAAAGTATTTCAAAGCATTATTTCTATAGAACAGATTATTTTTGTGAAACTTTAAAATAATGATAAAAAAAACCAAACGCAAGAAAACCTGGCAAAGCTGTCACTGTCCTCCTACAGCTTTTAGCCAGCTCTTCTTTTTGATAAACTCATTATTGTTCCTATGTAATTCTCATAATTCCCAGCAATTTTTCAGTTTGGTCTGCCCCCTTCTCTCCTACTCTTCTTCCACTCACAAAGGAGTTTGTTTCAAGGAACTTCAAGTTTTAAGAGCAAGTTTTCATTACGGTGTTGTGGCCACCTGAGTTCATTTGAAGGTGAGCTCCCTTTACTCAACTGAGTCAGAACAACCCTCTGCTGAATAACTTGAGGGGAATTTCTTTGGCTCAAGAAAACAAACTATAAGACTTCAAGTCTTGGTGGCCTCTCCAACAGTTCTGAGAATCCCCACTCTGTGGGGATTACGGGTCGTCCAGTAGACACTATAAAGAAATTTAGGAGACAGAGACTCTCTAGAGGCATTGATTTCTTTTCTGTCCTTGTCAGAATTGCTTAGAATTCTGCACTCTCTTTTCCTCATCTCCCCTTTCCTTCCTCACCAGGTGCAGTTACGAGATCAGAAGTAAACAGTCATGTATTTACTCTGTGTTAATAAAAATCACATAGAGGTTCCTTCATCCCCAGTTCTAAGAACAATAAAGTAAAACATTTGTGAAGAACTAAAATCCACTTTGTTCTGAAACAAACTTGCAACCCAAAGAAGGATTTCACATGTAGTTTTACACCAACAGGCACATTTAGAACATTATGAGTCATGTTAAGTATTTCTGGGTCAGAGGAAAAAGGGTTATTTACCTTTTGCTGAAGAGCCATAGTCCTTCAAGGAAGAGGAAAACTAGAACTGGAACAGTCTAGCTGGGTCATCAGGAACTGGTTTTTACAGTCCCTGCCACCATATATAAATGGTTAGTAAGGAAAGAAATATGTATTCTCCTTTTTCCTTCACCCAGCCCTAGATATCTCTGATCACAGAACAGCTCTCAACACCCCGTTTAAACTTTTGTCATCAAAGATCAAAAACTTGAGAGACTGGACCATGCAAGAGGACAAGAATAGGATAAATTAATGTCAGCTGGTTGGGGTGGGGCAGATGACACATGGGAAATTGTGACTTGTGGGCATTTGGGGGTGAAACTCTGTGGTTGATCTTAGATCAGTAATGTTGATAACTGTTATTTGGCCAGTTAATATAGGTGGATACAGTAGACAAGCTTTGGGACATACAGTCCTTGGGAAATGGACTATGCACCATGCTGCAGAAGGGGACAAAACTATAAGAAGCAGAGAGACAGACGCTGGTACCTGCTGAAGGAATACTCTTCCCTCAGCCCGAATCTGGTGACTGATTCAAACCTGGCTGTGTGAGGAAAATGTGCCAAATAGGTATGTTCTTCACAGCACTGCAGTAACCACTGGATGTGCCCTCATGTCCTTCAGCACTGCGGATCCCTGGGAAGCGTCTCCCTCTCTAACTCACACAGGTCCCAACCAAAAACTCACCTTCTCGCCATGCTGAACAGGATCTGCCACCGCCAGGATGTCAGAGCGAGGGTCATCAGGACTTTGTGTCATTAGGCCTTTCTGTACACCAGGGAACTCTGCTGCAGATCAGTGGAGAGCCAGCGATGCTAGAACATCAAAAAAAGACAGCAGATGTTTCTTTAGTCAACACCGATGAAGTTACTCCTTTTTTTAGATCACAGCCTCAAGTGTCACAAGAAGGCTGACCTATGGATGGCTGAGGTTACTTCATTTGGTAAATAAAATAAACCAAAATAAGGTAAATATTTGAAGATGTCTAGAGGATATATCTTTTGTCTAGAGGATATATCTTTTCCTCATACATTATATCCTTTGAGTCAAATATGTGCAAGGGTCTACCCACCTGGAATAATTCCTCTCCATCATCCCCACCCAGCAGGCGTGAGTGGGCTACAAAAATAGTATTGTTTGTCTAGAGGATGCTAAAAGGCCTGAAAGATCATGTTGGGCTGGGAATATCAGCTAGTTTAACTTTGTCAGAGGAGGAGGATGAAATAAAGGCAGGAACTGCTATTCTGGCTCCTGCATATGCTCAGTAGCTAGACCTAGTTAGAAAAATCTACTCTGACGTTCAAGGCAATACAGTCTACTTGTCAGCTGATTGGTTTGATGAGGACAGTCAAATCTGACAACGATAAATACAGTGGCATGAGGAAGATCCTCTATAACCCGGCAGTGCCATGGTATTTCACAGAGAACATGGAAGTTACAGTGTTCTACCAACATGGAAAAAATACCTAAATTAGGATCTGTAATTGTGATAATTCTGTGTCACTAAGGTATCCCAGGAGATGGTGAGAGATAGATGAACATCTAAAGAGATGCTTTCCACAAGATTAAAAGAATAAAGCATAACACTACAGCTTTTTCTGTGGGAAGACCAGCAGTACTGGGATGCTAGCTTTGTGCTAGCATGCCTACCCTGTGCCACCACAGTAAGGTGTCCTAAAGATGATACAACATCAATATCCACATTTGTAGGAAGGCAGCAAGGGAATACTGGATCAAACTGGTACCCAGCCCTAAAGCATCTGCTGTAATTGATATTGAAGTTAGAAGTTGAGCCTTCCTAACAAAGTAGTAGAGTGCCTAGTCCCCACTAGCTTTGGGTCCCTAGCAAAAGTCTAGGTGAAGTCCCTGTAAAGAAAGAGTTGCTGTGGAAGAGACATATTTAGGAGACATGAAGTCAGATTTACCATCCATCCAATCAAGAGTCCTGGATCAAGCACATGGCACACTGACTAAATTAGAACATAAGAATTGTTATAAGATCAATGCTGGATCAGAGGTCTAAACAGATCCCTGCAGTAGTCTACTGTGAGATTTGCCATTTACTCTTCTATTTTACACACTTTAATCTATTTTAATTCATGCAACAGCCTTTCCCCTTCTCCAACCATTATTCAGTTCCCACAAAAGCCTTATAAATGGTTTTTAGATATCTGGGTAGCCTATATGAAATGGCTTTCTCTTATCCACGTGCTTGCTAACCCCTTCAAAGAACCCCAATAAATTGTGATGAATGAGCAAAAAAGGTTCATTTAGGTCCTATGCCATACAATTTTCTGCCCATCATACGCTGGCCAGTTGCCTTATCTTGATGTGTCTGAAGGAAGATCTGTTTTTATTCTTGATGCCCTTTGATAATAGTTCTTAGGGTGTTGAACTGTCGTACTCTGTGGTCACTATTACAGAGAAACTCCAACAATTCTGTGATCTACTCCTTCAGCCATACCTCCAAGATATTTAAATTCCCAATAAATTTGCAGATGGTACTTTTTTTTCACTTCCTTTCTGAGGCAAATAAGATACTTACACTCATCAGTTGTGGGCAGACAAGTTGACATAAAACGCAGGGTTCAAAGCCTGAAATTTTCTGCATTCTAATTGCCAAATTGCAACAAAAATAAAAGATCTTATCTGAGATAAATTGCTGTTACATAATTAACACTACTTACATGAAAATATGTTATGTTCTAAAAATGCTAGGGGGTAAAAAAAATACAACAACAATGATGAGATGAAGGAAAAAAACCAGTGTACTCCAATTTTCAGGCACAAGTGGGAAGGAACTGCAGAATGCTGGGACAAAGATGTGTAGGACAAATATATCGCCTGCATGTGTACTGTTACCAAAATACTCACTGAAACACATGGGGCATAAACAACCTTATTTAGAATACAAGATTGCACACATAGTTAAAAAGCTGGGAAAATAACTTGAAAACCTAATGAGCATCAAATGGATACTGTGGAAGAAAATGCCAGAGAAATGGCAGGTGTGAAGGCTACGTAAGATCATCTTCGATGAACAAGTCAAGAGGGTTATGAGTACTTAAGATTTGTATCACTTCTTCAGATTATAGATGATAGCTCTTAACAGGAGGATGCTACTGACGAATTACATTGTCAAAATATTGTTGTTATATAGGCATGAAGGGTAAAATATGTTTAAACACAGTTTTGGATATAGTGAGATATCTGTTCAGCTCAAAGGAAAAGATGCAGATATCGCTTAAAAAGTAGGATCCTTTCTGCAATCACAAATATGCATGCTGGGATAAAACCATTCATGTGAGCTGGGGGCATGACACTTCAAGAAAGACACAGCATCTGAAGAGAATAAGCATGAAAGGTCACGGATTATAGACCTCTGACCAAGAAAGTAATGTTGACATTACTGTATTTGGAAGAGGCTGGGGATACATAATGGTTTGCCAATACGTAAAAGATCACTTTACAGAGCAAAGTAAAAATTTGTATTTAACTGCTTTAAAATTGTGGCAAAGATTAGATTGATATCAGAGAAAAGTTACTAACTGTAGGGGTGAGGAAACTGGAAGATCACCTAAGATGACTGGGGAATCCCCACAATGGGAACTTCTCTACAAGCATGGTAAACAAATATCTGCTGGGGGAAATTCAGCTGTAGTTGATCCTGTTCTGTGCCAGTGGACCTCTCTAAGTCACTCCAGCCCGGTCAATGATGTCTCTATTTCTATGAAGTTAAGTACAAGGTTAGGTGTTTAGGAAAAGGGGATGACGACTCAATTCGCCACATTTTTAAAAATCAAATCTTTATATTACCAAGACTTAATATGAAAAAAATAAAATTAAGAGTTCAAAACCAGAGTTTTCCATGAAAAATATTTTTAAAATCAAAACCCAAACCCCTTATCAAAGTATTTCAAATGAAAACAAATATTCTGATTGAAATAAAAAATGTTCCAATTTAGGAGTGTTTCCCTGGTAACCAGGGACACTGTCATTCTGTGGTCTTTTTCTTCCCGTTCTCCCCCGTGTGTGAGGCTTCCAGCTTGCCCAGCACGTCTGTGGCTAGGGCTCCTGTTAGGGCTGCTTCCCTTTCTCCCAAAGGGTATACCATGAAACATCATGGTATGTGCCACCCAAAGCAGATGCACAGCTGGAAGAGAACAGGATCAAGAGGAACCCACAAGACAGTTTCAGTGAAGCTACATGGCAAAATACATTAAAAGAAATAGGCTTAGTACAAGTTAATTCTTTTTTTTTTTTTTTTTTAATGAACCTATTCGGGTTTTTAAGGAAACAAATAGCTGTCCCTTATCCCTCACAGGCAGTCTGAGGACCAAAAAGCAATTTCTGAGAAGCTCCACACAGCAACCCTCATATCTCTAACGCATCACAGGGAATTATCTGATTCTGGGGTTTTTTTGATTACTTTGGTCTCCCTCAGATGAAGACATTGCTTTTGCCAACATCCATTGCAGCCATTGGAAGCATCAATATTGTGACCTTCCCCTAAAGCAAGATTCAGTCTCAGCCAGGCTGTGCTTAGGGTCTCAGTGCTGGGTTCAAAAACTGAGAAATCAAAACACCAATAAAATAAACATACCTTCATCCCAATTCAATGGGAAGTCTACGACTCCTTATTATTAATGTCTCTTCCAGATGAATGATCCAGCGGGACAGCAATTTCACTGTCCTGTGTTCACATTTCAGAGGGGGACTCTAAAAGGAGCAGCTGGTCGACTTCGTGGAATAGGCCAGCAACTCCAGCAGAGCCCAGAGGGGTATTTTAGACAATATACTTCAATAACAACTTCATGTAGTGCTCAGGTGAACAGCAGTGCCCCACCTAAATATTTGACCTGAAGTTGCCACTGAGCAGGCTTTCCAGGCTGACTTCTTTGATGGATCAATTGGAACGTGTTAATGGCATTACTCAGCACAATAAATAAAATGCGACTCACCTTAACGTTTCTTGGAAGTAGTCGTGGAGTTTATGACACCCAGTGGGAAGAGCAAGAGAGGGTCATCTGGAAGGAACAGGGAAACATGCCGAATGCTCACAGGGGAAATTTCAAGAAACAGATGGAGAGAATATCAGAATTCTCAGTAGCCCCCATGGAACAGATGAAAACTTTTGGGTCAATAAGCCAGAGAGTGAAAGGCTCAGAAACAAGGTTTGTGGTTGGATTATCTAGTCCATGTACTGGGAAATGCTAGCGATCCACTAGATCTTCCAGCCTTCATGGGTGCAAAATTTTGAAAACTGAGGTGAAGCAGTAGAGAAGATATTTCTCATGTTATTTATGGGAAATAAAAAAATATTTGTTAAGTGGAATGGAAGGCTTTTCTGAAAACCTCAGAAGGAATCTGATTTTCCTTTTTTGAATGATAAAATCAGTAGGAGAGAGAGAATTTTCTAACCTAATCATCAGATCTGTTACCAAAGATTCAATTGGTGCAGAAACACAATAACAATTTTAGATGGAAGTGCCATTTGTAGCTGTTAAATTACCCAAAGGATCTTTCACATGAATGCTCCGGACTGAATAGCATGTGCATACACATTCCAGTCCGGGGTCCAAAACAAATTAGGAAGCTAATACGCACCCTCCACTGGGATTTAATTGACCATTAGTTTCCTAGGTTCTGAAAAATCATGTCATTATATCTAACTTATTTCTACATTGCTTTTTACCCCCATAGGATCCTAGTGCTATATACATTTTTAAAAAAATGCATCCTCCACCACAAAAATGCTATTGCCTTTTGAGGGTGAAAGCTTCTGCCCAGAAACACTCCACAACTGGTGTGGACATTTTTACTCAGGAATTGAAAAATACCATATCTCGCTACAATTACACAGAAGAATGCAGGTCAGACAAACATAATTACCAATTATAGAGTTTAGGTGAAGATGTGTCAGTAACAAGCTCACTGCTGGGAAACAGTATAGCTAGTTCTTAATAATAAATTTCCTTTAGCCATCAGCCTCTCCCCAAAGATTCACACCAAGAAAATGTAGCAGAAATTAACAAAATCCCTTCAAATGTCTAAAGGAGTTTATCTTTTGGGAAGGAAAAAAAAAAAGATAAAAATTGAAAGTAATTATAATTTCCGGGCTAACTGTCGCCATTCCAAAACACCACCTTTCATGAGCAAGTTCTGGTGATTTCAGCAGTGCAGCCAGTTCTGCAACAGGCAGCTCAGCTCCATATTTGAGATGAATGACAGCCCCCTAGGAGTATGATACCTTTAATAACGCTGAACTGGTGGCTCGTTCAATAATACTTGGAAAGTGCCAGTACCAGACTCAAGTGTGTAACTTCTGCAGAATAACCCATAATGTTCTTGGCAGATCATGTCTGCTTGTAGACTCCTTGATCTCTGAAGCTGGTTAGCTGTACTGTGGCGTGAGACCAAATCTGAAGATGATGTCTAAGGAGAGCTGAGCTTTGTGCTTTGTTGCGAGCTGTTAACCTCCCTGTACATGGGGCTCTGTTTGGAGCACAAGTCAGCAACATATTGCTTGGCTGGTTTTCCTCTGAGCATACGATTTTGCCACCTTCTGTATCTGATCAGGGGTGAGCCAGCCCTAATACCTGTTAGCTGCAAAGCGTACCCTTTTATGTGGTAACCCCTGGTCTTATGTTTTCTTGTATTCCTCATGAAACAGTTAATCATATGACTCCTGAGTCTGAAGATTTTGCAACTGTCACAAAGGCTGCACCAGACAGGTACCTCGGTCAGGTATTTGGACTTTCTTTAAACTCCATAAAAATAACAAACAAAAGGGCTGACCTTGTATTGTACGTGCATGAACGCAGGATTTAAACAGATGCAGAAAAGATCAAGAATTTCAAATAGGCCCAGGAGAATGCCATTCTGCAGGAGTATATTAGGGTTCAGTGTAAAATCTCACCATAGAAAAATAAATTAAATGAAATAAAAAATAAGTGTAAAACCCAGGAGTACTAGTAAGAGGTTGAACACTCTTCTCTAGTTCCTGCTTTCTGACCTAAACCGTAGATGCAAAAGGATACGTCCCTTCATAGAGCAAATGACAATGCCCTCCTAATTCCAGCAGCTATAGCTCCATCCTTGTTTGAAAGACACTACAGAAAAGTAAAACACAGTGATCAAAGAGATAGACAGTCAACACGTTCCTGCACATGTGTCCTAAGAAGGATGTCACCATAGGTAATTGGATTATTTTGGTTTTTATCATGCATCTTTCATTAACCATCTGTAACTCTCAGTGGCTTTCAGATGCCACGTTCATGCCTAGAACAATATCCACCTGAAACAAACTAAGCGCTGTATTTTACGTAGGAAGAAGACAAGTACTGAAATATAGTGAGGAGTATGTCACTGTCGGACACTTACAAACAGCCATAGGTACTGTGATTTCTATACATCACCAAGATACTAGATTTTATTCTAAATAAGGAAAAAAGTCCATGTGACAGAGGCTTTACATGTCCACGAGATGCCTTTCTAAAAAAGATATGCTGTGTTTCAAGTATGAGTTATAGGGCCAGATGCTGGAATCTGGGTGAAGAATTATAGGCTGCGTTTATAGAAGGTCAGGTCGGGTAGCCACAATGGCCTGAAAAATTTATTAATCTCATTTGAAAGATGGAATGCAATCTTTAAGTTAATATAAATACACCATCTGCAGCAGTAAACCCTGAGGAAGGCATCAGAATATGAAGCAATCTAGGCAGAGAGGAATGAACCAAATGTGAGATAAGGCCAGAATGAAAAGCAAAGTCTGATGTCTGGTATCCCCTGGGGAAGCTGAGGTTCAGGCCTGAATCCAGTGCAGAGACTCCCAGATCTGACCAGCGTTTCTGGAGCAATCTTAATAATCTCATTAATCCTGGGTGCAATGCAGTTCATCCAAAAGAGAGTGAGGAAGCGATCTGATGACAACGTGCACTTACACATCTACATAAGGAAAAGATTCTGCATCCAACATGAAATACTTATTTCGCAACTCATTCTGATTAACAAAGAGCGTATCAGTCATACAGCTGGAAAGTGACATTATCCTAAGAGCTTGTAATTAAAAGTGGACCAAATGAAGACAATTGTAGCTGGTGCTTCCCAATGGCTAATATCCTCCAGCTGAGGAAAATTAAACAGCGAGGGGAGAAGAAATCAGAGAGAAAAACATGAATGAAAATCAGAAGTTCTTTCAGAGGAGAGTCAGTCCATCAGCATCATCAAGGACAGACTAGCTAAGGCCCAGATACTTCAGTGGTAAACCAAAAGTATTTTAAAGATTCAACAAATGGGAAAAATACAGCAACTGTCTGAAGTGCAGAGTTATGATGTGGAAGAAACTGATACTGGAAAATAAAGAGTCCATGGTGATGCTAAGCAGGATTTTTTGAAGTGTTCAAATTGTGTAGGGTAAAATTGCAAACAAAGATATAAAAAGCCAGACTTGTTCAATAACCGTCTGTTTGGTGTTTTGGAAAGTAACACATGATGGTGTTCATACGAGACCAAGGTTGAATAAGGAAATAAGCAGGATGTTAAACATCACCTAGTAGAGATAAACATTTTTAAATCAGCAGGCCTGGATAAATCACACTCAGGGGTCCTAAAATATTTGACTGAGGAGAACTCTGGCTTGCTAATGTTAATTTTTAATAAATTTAATATCACAGGGATTCCTCATCTGGAAGCAGGGTAGTAGCCTGGAAAAAAAGAGAAAGCGAGAAAGATAGAGAGGGAGGGAGCGAGGGAGAACAGGAAATCAGTGCAATTACAGAGTGGTTATTGAGCAGTTAACCTCACATCAATCCCAGGTAAAATAGTGGAAAAGCTGAGACAGGACTGAACTGCCCAAACATGAAAGAACAAGATTTTAATTACTGCCAGTCAACATGGGTTTATGGAAATAGCTTCTCTCAAATAAAAGTGGTTTCATGTTTCTGCCAGCAAAAAAGCTAACTGTATAGATGTAGCAGACTTTCTCAAGGCTTTAGACTTAGTGCATGACATACTTACTAGATAAACACCATATAACACGAAGGAAACTTATGTTAAATGGCTAAGACATGGCTATTTAGCATAACTCAAAACCCAGCTGTGTCAATCAGACCATCATCAAATGAGGATGCTTTACTGCCTTTCTGCAGGGCTTTGAAGTATACTCGGTGCTATTCAGCATTTTCACTGGTGCTCTACAAGGGAATATAAAGTCAGCACTGATAGACAGATGGCTGACACAAATTAGCAGCCTGGTAAATAATGATGAGGAGAAAATACTCATGCAGAGAGTATTTTGGGTCGCTTGTTAAAGGGAGCCCTTTTGAACCAAATGCAGTCACTGCAAAGGCGGTCTATAAGGCAGAGAGCAAAATAAACCTGATGGGAGTGTGGATCCAGGAAAGCTATGCTTCTGGAGAATGACTTCAGATTCACAGTGAGCAAGTAAGGCAGCGTGAAATTACTAATTCCAGAAAGACTAAAAAAAGGCAAGTTGTTCCCATGCTCCATACACCTACAAACAAGGGAGCAGTGAGCAGTAGCATGATTTTACCTCCTCACAGTACAACATCTCACAGAAGCCTGGAGTTCCAGTATTTACCAACCTCCATTAGCTTCAATGGCAACAGAGAACAAGTGTTAGGCTGACCTGGTGAACGAAAGAGACACCTGACTGTGAGAGATGGAGAGACCCATCTACTGAGTTTATTAGGAAGGAAAAAGTTAGTGATGTTTTGATTACACTGCATAGTTGCTTCCAGACAAGAACATCCTGGATACTAAAGGGTTCTTACATCTGGCAGAGAAAAGCATAATGAGAACCGGTGACTGGAAGCTGAAATCAGAAATTCAAAATGGTCACAATTTTTCACACAGTGACGGCGATTAACCACTGTGACAAACTTCTAAAGGAAATGATGGATTACCCATTTCCTGATGTATTCATATCAAAATTAGATGCTTTTCCAGAAAACATATTTTAGTCAAAATAAAAGCTACGCTTAATTCAAATGCAAAGTATTGGGTAACAGCAGAAATACAAAAGTCTATGGCATGCAGGAGAGAAAATGTGATGACTGCATGGTCCTCTCTGAGTGCAGAAACTCTAGATGTCTTCAAGAAAGCCTACCTCTAATCTGATACAGCAATGCAATCCAGTAGGGAAAAAGATTTCAAAAGCAAACTTGAAAATTAGCTAAAAATATTAAAGGGACTCTAATTAACCACTGGACATGCTGATGGTGCTACAGCTCCAACAACTGTACATCCAGGCTGGATTTCTTAAAAAACTCAAAAACAAAAAAAAAAGAAGAAAAACAGAAGGAGACGCAGGGAAATAATCTTTTCTAGCTGTAAGCATCTCAGATTAATTATCTTGGAAAGTTGTTAGATTCCCATCACTGAAGTTTTTAAGACTTAACAGAAATCTTTGTGAGGAACACTTTCAGTTCCTTGGAGAAAAGGAGGCCGAGGGGCAACCTCACTGCTTTCTGTAGCATCCTGAGGTGAGGAAGTAGAGAGGGAGGCGTTGATCTCCTCCCTGGGATCCAGTGACAGGACACACGGGAATGGTTCAAAGCTGCGCCAGGGGGAGGTTTAGACTGGACATTAGGAAGCATTTCTTTACCAAGATGGTGATCAAACACAGAAGCAGACTTCCAGAGGGGTGGTCGATACCCCAAGCCTGTCAGTGTTTAAGAGGCATTTGGACATGCCCTGAAGACAAGCTTTAACTTTTGGTCAGCCTGAATTGGTCAGGCAGCTGACTAGGTGATCATGTAAGTCCCTTCTAACTGAAATATTCTATTACATTCCATTCCATTCTGTGTCACCAGTTCTGCTTAGGGCAGGGATAGTTAGTACTGGATGACCTCCTAAGGTCCCATCTACTGCTATTGTTACTTTGCTATGATTCAAATAAAAGTCACGGGCATGATGCTAAAACTAGCAGGGAGGGATAGGTCCTCTGTTATGCAGAAGGTCTAACTGAATGAAAATTTGAACATAACATTATGTGATGCTACAAAATGCCCTTATCCAAATTACTCTGTTTAGAAGGTAAGTCTGCCTGCTTTTTTATTATTCTTCTTTGGATATGCTAGTGTCTGGGAAAGATCAGAAATGGAGGTTCTGGTTATCTAATACCTATCTCAGTACTTACCTGCCCTGAAGCCCTGTAGCAGTTCAAGCGCTTTTTGAGAAATGATGTTTTTCAGGTCATCTGAGGCTAAACTGATCATGGTGAACTTGAAAAGCAGAAAATCAAAAGCACCATGCAAAGGTGGCAGGGGCTAACTTGTCCTCCCCAGCAGGGACACATCTGAGTCAATGATTCACAACCAGTCCTGTACAAAAACTAATTTTTCAGTTTGCCAGGTGAGCTTAAGGGAGAAAAACATTCACACTCACACTGCCCTGAAGTGAAGTTCATGCCTGTTTCTTGGTGGGAAGAACTATTAAAAAAGAAGTTATTTTCGTCAGTTTGACTAAACCATTTCATTTGATTTGAAATTGTTTTGTCTTTGTGGTCTGTTGCATATAAACATAAATTTATGGAAAATTTTCTTGAAAAGTCAACATGTAATGGAATTTTTGAGTGGTGAACAAATGATTCACCCCCAAAAAAATTTTGTGGCTTTGTTCAGACCTTTTTATGCATTTCAGCTTCAACAGTTACACTGTTGGATGGAGATAGCATTGAAATGCATCAGAGAGTCATGACCCTTCAAAAACTGTCCAGATACACCCTGCAATGGAAAAGTCCAGAGAAAGTCAATGAAAGGAATTAACCTCTGGAAATTTCCTCAAAAAATCATCACCTAGGTAGAGGAAGCTTTGTGCAGGCAGACCTTCTCCTTAAAACTACCAGACATGTCTAAAAGAGAATGGAAAGTCCTGCCTTTTCCCCCTCTCTGATACTGTTCATTTAGTGGGAAATACTTTGGTTTTTGTCTCCCCTGCAATGCTGCAGTTACACAGCCATGAGGACTGCAAAGCCTGCCATCCACCTTTCTCCAACAGAAACCCTGGTACCCAGAGGGAGCTGAGTTGCAAGACCTCGTATGGAAGTTTCTCAGCCAAAGCACACAAAAGAAAGAGATGTTATTTTTCATAGAGAGAAATCTATATCATTAAGCTTGTCCATATAGTTATGCAATACATGTTTTCCAAACGTGTATATTGAGGAAAGGTAATACCCTAGTGAGCACCTACCTTCATCTCAGCTTGAGATATAGCTGTGCAGAAAGGGTGGTCCCACCGGTTTGGACAACCACGTGGGTCTTCATGGAAAGTTCAACACTTTCCTATGAAATACAAACAGCCTCTGAAAATGCAGCATATTTACAGCTGGCTGAAACTTACTTAAAAGGAAAAGAAGTTACAAAATTGTCAGAAAATGGAGAAGGCAACCTCTGCAATAGGCATACCAGGCATGAGAAGGGAAGAGATACTTAGAAAAATGGTCAGAAACTCTTCATCAGTTCTTCTTGTTGTGATTAGAAAGCTCTAAATTTGTGAAAATAAGGTGGGTTTTTTTGCAGAAACACATTGATGTCAAGGGAACTTCAGTCAAGAGGAGAACAGAGTTTTTGGTCCACAGTCATGAAGATTTAGCCTTATTACAAGCAAATACTGTAACCAAACGCCCTGGAAGTCCTTGTACTATCTTTTTCTGATCTGGTGAGCGCAGAGATGAAGAGAGAATGATAGCTCAGACTTAGGATGCTCACCTCTAGGGAGCTCCATTTCAGTTTGTGTTCAACCACATTCAATCCGTGCTCAGTCCAAAAGGCTGTAGGGTTTGTGCCTGGGACAACCCCATACAGTAGCTATTTTGACTTATTACACTTTGATTTAACGCTTCTGTGGGCAAACAGTGCAAAACTTAAGGCTGCATTGGTCTGTCCACCTGGCTGCACTGAAATACCTCTGGTGGTGCTGCAGACCCCAGCAGCCTCTGCGCTGTCAAGCAGTCCTCTCTCTCCAGTGCCTAGGGGATGTCTTTTGCTCAAGTATGTGACAGGAACATTTTAAAAACTGCCAAGTTTTATTCTTGAGGTTAAATTTTACTTTTCCAGCTACCCGCTTGAATGGATTCCCTACATTTCATAGAGGACTACATATTCTTATCTAGAATGTTTGAATTATTTGCATTACCATATTCTTTGATTGGCTAAGTATCAGGCCAGCTTAAAAAGGAATAAAACATATTTCTAAGACAACGTATTCCCATGATGAAAGTCATCAGATTGTACACCTGAAAGACTAAATTTTGCGATCCATTCAACTTGAAGTGCACTACCCAGACCCAGCTTTGGTATACTTTCACAGAGCTCAACTGGATTTACAACGTCAAGAAGCAAAAATAATAAAAATAATAATAAAAAAACCTATAACACCTGCTTTTTGTGCCATGAAAACAGACCAACTTTGCCATGTACTCCAGGTGCATATCCCTGAAAATGAAGGTGCCATGTTTTCAGCCTCGTCGTGCCTGCCGTGCTTTCAGTCACATTTGAGGGCTGCACCAGGAGGGGGCAGGAGAAAGCCATCCCGCCTTCCACGCAGGGAAACCTTGCAAAACCGATGAAAACTTCCCCAAGCTCCAAGTCATCTTCTGTGCTCCTGGCACGATCCCTCTTTTACACACATCAAATGATATCTGCAGAGCACTCCGAGTATGGATTATTTGCAGGCAGAGATCCCGCAAATCCGGGTTTGTAATGCATCCCATGGTGCGAAAGCCAGGCTTTCTAACAGCCTCCCGGGTTGGTCCAACTAGACTTCCTCTCCTGTTATTAGAAATTTTGACAGCGAGATAAATGAGTTTTGGCTGATTTTCTCTTACAGCCCTTTAATGGAAAGCCCATCTTGTCCTCGGCATTTGTGCAGCACCTCAAAAGATCTTTACCATGCTCTGTGCATCAATCAACAACAATAAATGCGCAGTGGATGAGACTGAATGTGGTCTTGTATAGCTCAAGGCAGGGTAGATAAATGCTGATAAGGCACCTAGTGGTTATCTGAGGAGAAGAGTCCTCATACACCTAAGAGACACTTGCACATCATGTTCAAAGTGGCTGGGCGGGTCTCAAAAGGTGCAGGGTAGGGACTGCGTTTGGTTAAATCTCAGTCTTCAGAGAAAATAAGTTCAGACACCTACCTTTGCAGGGGGAAACTGAAAACTGGAGATGGTGGGGAAGACGCTTGTACATTTCAAAACTTCCAGCTTCTGGGCGGGTCAGGAAAAAAAAAAAAAGTAAAAACCCCCAGTCTTCTCTTGTGGTATTTTGGCATTTCTGCTTTCAATCATAGCCAGAAACCAGAAATGTGAAGCCTTATGAGAATTAAATATGTAAGGAAAAAAATATCAACCAACCTTTGCTGAACAACAAAGAAGACTTGGCTCATGTTGGTTTCAAACTATGGGTGAAGGTTCAAGTCACGTACTTCAAAAATACATTACTCATGAATGAGCTTTATTAAGAAACCTTGTGCTCCTATAACTCTTTCCATGTGAGGTTTTCAAGTGCTTTATGGAATTAAGCAAAACAACCCTGGGAGGTAGATTAGTTCTAACATCCCCACATTACAGATGGGAAAACTGAACACTAAGCACATCTGTAGGAGAGCCAGAATAATATTACCTAACTCTCATGTACTGCCTTTTCAGCAGTAGATCTCACATCTTTACAATGGAGGAACCATTATCCTTATTTTATAAAAGAAGGCAAAGCAACTTGCTTAGACTGGCCAATAGCTGGAGCTGAGCAGAAGGGAGAGGAGACAGTTCTTCCCAGTGCCTGGTAGTCCCAAGGCCTGATTTTACTAACTAAATGACCAAACAATGTTCTCTTCCTTTAATATTAAGCAATTATGCAAACACGAAAAAAATTAAACACAAGAAAATACATCAGGGTGCTTTGGGAAGCTAAAAATCTGTTTTCTAATACCGAGGAATTTCTTGACTGACTATATATCCGTAGCTCACTGATGCACTGCATCTTTGCCTTGCTAGTGAACATGGGAAAAAAAGCAAAGGTCAACCTTTTCACATTAATCATGTGGTATTACCTGACCACAAATGGCATCAGCAGAAGAATTTAACATCAGAGAAATCTGTTCTATGGTCTTTTTGATGTTGCAAAACTCAAACAGAGATAGTTTGAATTTCACAGAAGTAATGACACATGAACACAGAAGAGGTCGTGATGTTGCTGTTTTGAAAAATAAAAATCCAGCAACTTTCTTCCCCCCTAATAAAACTTCCATTTCCTTTTGATAACCTTTTCTCTTCTTACAGGAAAAGCAAAATCTCAAGCACTTTACTGTAAAGTTCTCATAGCATTGCACCCAATTGCCTTTTGGCAAGATCTCTTGTCCCAGAGCAGGTCCCCCAGTGTGCTGGGCACTCAAGAGACAAATTAGGAGGATGGTATTGTCCCCAGAGAGCTCTCCATCTAGATACATTGAACACACTGTTCCACCCAAGAAAGCCCCTTTGCTTCTTCTGTGCAAATCCCATTATTTCGAGCCCAGAACTAACAGTCTAAGAGCAGGCAGCGCCAAGGCTTTTGAACTAGCAAGTAAACCAGACAGAGCTCATACATAGTGAATGGAAGGAAAAAAAATATGACCGAGAAGCTCCTAAAGATAAGCTGAAGTTACTGTTTTCAAGGCTGTTCCTAAGCTAGAAGAGTGACAGGTTAGGGGATGCTGCCCTGGCCCAGCTCTAATTCTGTACATTGGGAAGCTCAGTGGTGCTTGTCTGCAGAAAAATGCATCTAGAGCAACCACATTAATATATTGTAATTATATAAATTATAAAGATTAAGATCATTCTGCATAAATTATAAATATCACATATAAAGAGATTTCATGAGTTCCCAAAATGGGTTGGAACTTAAGCCAATCTTTAAAATGGTTTTCAGAGAGTTGCCTGTGGACAGAGCTTCCTCTCTAATTCAGTCAATCAAACATCCTTCCCAAAGGCTAAGCCAAATTTAGAGGTGATATTACACTGGAGGAAAGGATACAGAGTCATTTGCACATGACTCAAAATGAAACTCAAAGGGCAACAGAAACAATCCTCACTTTTATTTTATGCATTTGTCCATTTTTGTGCGTTTTAACACAGGTGGGCAACACAATCAAGTTCTTTTGCTCTTTGCTGTGCCCCAGCTCTCCTGCATATATCTGATGAGTCATTTCTTGCTTGTGAACATGTCTTCACCACCTGCAAATTAGTCACACTTCTCTGGGGTCCAATGACTGGGTGGAGGGTGTTTTTTGAGTGTTTATGCTACTCCTCTGAATTTCAGGTAAGAGATCCAATTTGAGTGATGTGACATTATTGCTGTTGCTATTTGTCTACAGAAATCGACCTTTTACTGTGCTGAAAAGAACCAGACTGCAGAAACGGATGAAGATGACGCAGTGGATCCCTCCTCACTGTTGTGAAGCCTGATAAACTCAGAGGACTTTGTGTGCACCTGACTGGAATGGGCAGACAAAACAATTATTCCTTTTTCGCTTGTATTAATTTAAGAGAAAAGGTAATTTTGAACAGCTAAGAAAGTTGTTGTAGTAACAATATTTACTTATTTAAACCAATCCTCACCTTTAACAGATTTATATCTTAATGTCAGCATGAACCATCCATTCAAGGACCAGAAAAATGCTTTTATGCCAAAGTGCTATTGCTTTCCCTTATGTACAGAAGTAGAAATGGAAAACAAAGGTATTTAAAGATTATTCTATGACTTGGGAACAGTACTGAGATCTGCAATTTTCATGTGCTCTTCCCAAGTCCCCGCACTGTATATATGCCCAGATTTAAACTCCCTAAGCCAACGCCAGCTGAGAAAGGCTTTCGGGTCAGTGACACACTGTACCACGGCTAGGGACCCCTGCCAAGATCCCTGCCAGACTGAGTGTGGCAAAACTGTCTCAGGGACCTAACCTGGACCCTCCGTGTTGCACAGTGTAGATGCATCCCTTTCCTCCAAAACAGTCCTATTCTGTATGGTGCAGAGAAACAAGCTTATGGGTTAGCCATCTCCAACATGGAAAGCTGTGCTCTCGTTTGGCTACAAAACACCTCGCACTGGTGTTGTGAGTAAGCAGTGAGTATACACAGGGTGGAAAGTACTGCAGCTCCCAGTGGTGCTAGGATCTCCCAGAACTTGGATGATGCACTTGTTCAAACTCCCAAGGTTAAAACGATTGTTGCACAAGCCTGCAAAGGAAGCAGGGACAGGACTGCCTTTCTCTGTACAGTAGGCTAGGGGCTGACTGCTGGGATCATCAGGGAGCTTTATCCAACACCTTTTTCTTCTTGCCAGGGTCTAGATTAGTTTGCTAAAACTCCTGATCACACTGCTTTTTCCCTTGACTTTCCTTTTTTTTTTTTTTTTTTAGTTAAGTTTTTGGAGTGTTTTGCTGTGAGGTTGTAATGATGCAGTCGAGCCTAAAGAAGCACGGCCTGCAGCCCATGGGCTTGCTAGAGGCTGTAGGACCCAGAAACTGGACACCATGACCCAGATGGTCCCTTCCAGCCCTAGGTTCTCAGGCTTACAGTCACCGATAGCTGCAGGACAGTCTCAAAACTAAAATATGGTCCCTTTTATACTAACCCAAATGCAACCATAAAAGAAATGTCTCTTGTTTAGTCATCTGGACTGCTGCCGGAGAAAAAATGAACAAGAGGTTTCCTTTAAGTCCACTGAACAGAACCTTGCACTGTTCACATCCCTGAAGGTGCTATGCTCTCATCTAACTAGAGCATCTGCTCATTTATTGTCCCCAGGAGTCATCACCTGGAATTGGGAACATCAGGGTTTTGCTTGAGCATTCAGCCATTAAGTTGTTGGCAAATCTTCACCGTAACATTTTTTCTTATCTAATGATAATTTGATGTATGAGAAACCTGCCGAATGAAAGCATGACTATTATGTGAGCAAACAATACAGCAGTATGTCCAGTATTATCTGTGAAATGTATTTCAATACCTGTGTGATAATAATGGATTGGAAGCAGAGTGAAGTATAAATAATCCAAAGCGATATGCAAACTTCGGTGAAGGAAAGGGATTAATACTAGAACCAAACCAGGCCCTGGAAAATACAGCACTCAAAATAAATTAACCAAAATGCAGGATATTCCCTCAATATAATTAAATAATAACATAAAGCTCAACAGATCAACAACCCAGTGGTTTTCTCCAGTAAATATAAACCAAAGAAAATTCAGCAGCAGCCGAGTTGCTTCTTAATTATACCAACCACTTCAACAGGAAAACCCTCTAAGGGTTAGGAAAAAATTGCTGCTCAAACTGGGCAGGCTTGCTCTGTTTGTGTAGCATTCCAGGGAATAGCCAGAACAGAATAGAAGCAGAGGGAGCAATTCTTTTTTACATACTTTGTGTCCTTTAGCACCCATACAGGGAAAGAATAGTCTTCAAAAGCGGGCATCATAGTTCTGCGCCTTCCAAAGAGGACTTGAGAAGAAAAAGTGACCAAAGAAATTAATAGTGTAAGACATTCACAGTAAAATTTGCTCCATTGTAACACTTCAGCTCCTCAAACCCTGTGATCTTTCTAGTCCAAAGTCAGTCCTAAACATCTACACTAAGCAAAGTTGTCCTTCACTGATAGATGTCTGCTTTGCAGGGTGAGGAAGGCTGAGCTGTTCTGCTTCCATCTACGAGGACAGCATGAAAACATTCGCTAAAGAGTTTTCAAACATGCTATCCCTGAAAACATCTTAAATACTGTGAATTACCCGAGCGCACAGAACTCTGTGCTGTTGGGAAATACAGCTGACACTGAGAAAATGGTGCCAGAGACCACAGAGGGTGCAGGTCCCTTCCCTGATCGGTGCCAGTAAGATTATTATTAGCTATTGTTTTAATTGCCCTGGTGACATGTATTTGCTGGCTCCTCATGTTTCTCTCTGCCTTGATTTGACTCTCTCTAACACACACACACACTGAAATACAAGTATTAATTAAAGAGCTATGATTTAAAGTGTAAAAACTGGTGTGACAAAACAGCATGTGCACAAAACTAAAATTTCTTTAAAAGACCCAAGAATTGTCTCAAGACAAATCTTCTTTCGCTGAGTTAAATGTTATTCATTAAAGGAAAAAATACATGGTACAAGAGTAAGTCCTTGAAAGGAAAACAGCCTCCTAACCCACAAACCCAAGCAAATCAAAGACAACTTGTTCACAAGATAAAGGAAAAAAACAGAGAGGAACGTTTTTAACAACGACATTTTTTCATTCTCTCTTTCTAATCTAGTATCAGTATCAAGAGCTGAATGGGGAGAGCCTTTGAACAGCACCTGCATGGGCCAGCAGTGAAGTGTCACATACCAACCTACAAATCTCTCCCCCCTGGCACTGGAGAGACAGTGTTACATTCCTCCCTTTGTACTGACATTGAAGTGGCTTCAAGTCCATGTCCAAGTCAAATAGTCATGAGCTGTAACCCAATCATAACTGGTGACTTCTGTATGCCGGCTGGCAGTGAAACCGGAGACTGCAGATCCCAGTCTCCCTACACACCCTGAGCATCCTCCTTCAGCTCGGCTTTTTCCTTCCCTGCTAACAACGTCAGCTCCGATTCTCTCAGGTCTGGCACTGGTTTGTTGGGAGACCTGTGCAATTAAGTGTTCAGAAAAAAACCCCAACTTTCAGCAACTTTATTAAGAGGCTGTGGGCTGAGTAGGGGAGTAGCTTCTTTCACCAGGTTCAATTACATTGAGAGCCTTGGAAAACTTTCTGGCAGTTTGCTGCAAGGTTATTGAAGCAATTGCTGCATGCTTCAGTCCCTTCTGTCTTCTTTTTTTAAGCAAAAGCTTAATGAAGGCAAGTGGGAGATAAGAACTTCTGTCACCCCACTGACCTGTTTTGACTTTTTAAAAGGAAAGTGGATAGTGCAGCTGAAGGGTGTTTTAACCATTGCTGCTGAGCCGCTCGGCTACAAGCTGTACATTTCTTCTAGAGCATTAAACTCACAGGCCATGATATACCCAGCAACTACAGGGGAGCTGCCGGTCGGCACTTGTTCTACCCTGCAAGTATGCTGCAGTATAGCTACACAAATAGTTCTTTCTTTTTTTGCTCTTTCACTACATGAGACTCACCACAGTAACTCCCTTTGTTAAGGGCTGTTGGAAATACCTCAGGTGAAAAGTATATACTGTAGTACTCTATCTAGTTTTCTTAATTAGGGAATGATGTAATCTGGGGTAACAGATTGTATTCAGTTTAAAACGAAATGTCAAAGATGAAGGCATGGGTTTCATATTAATATTTTTGGAAGACTTTAGAACCAAACAGAAATGCATGCACAAAGGGAACAGCATGCTAATCAGCCCCAGCACACACACAGGTCGGTGTTACCTTCCTCTACTCGTTTTGGTTTTATTTGGTTTTTTTGGGTTTTTTTTGTAGGGAACTGCACAGAAGGCATGTGCCCTGGGAAAGGAAGGGGACCTGGCTCAAACCTTGAAGAAGCCGTGAAAGCCATTGTGCCCAAGAGAAGGCGTAGATTTTTTTATGTGTGTGAAGAACAATAAACCATTCTCAGAGAGGGCTGGCTGAAAATGTTATACGCACTACAGACAGTCCGTGCGTAGCAAGATACCACTGTGGACCTGAAAACCTAGAAACTGATCTGGAAGATAACAGTTATTCTTCTGACAGCCATTGTGCTGAGAACATTTTACCTCAAGCGGACATTGTGCTCACACAGTGCATCTCCTTACCCAAACACTGGTGTAATGATGCTTATTATGGGGTTGAAAGTCCTGCTACGGAAACAGCCAGAGCTGCCAGTCTTTAAAGGAAAGATGTTCTGTGCACTGCACGGGTGTGACAGGCACTAACTCCAGCCCTGAGAGGGAAACGTGGTTAAACCTAGGTGCACCAGTGACTTCCACGGGCGCTTGTGGTTCTTCAGAGACAAGGCCATTCAGCTTGAGTAGGATCACTGGAGTTTCACAAAACACCCACTTTTTTCCAAGCAGCTGACTTGTGCTTGGAGCTGTACTGTTAGTGGTTGACATACAGAAATTCTAGAATGTCAGTTTAATCAGTCCGCAGCTAAAGCCCTCTTTAACCTCAGTTATATATTAAAACGTATGTATTGGGTATTAAAAAGATTGCAATCCAAACAGCAGAGCCTCCTTGCACCACAGAGGATGTTTAAGACCACTAAAGACCACTTAAAGCTAACATAGTTTTCTGGAAGTGTTTAGATAGCCACAGCACAAGAAACCATGGAGAAACCGAAGATCAGCAGAAAAGTTTAAAGACAGAATTGTACTTCCAGGCAAACCACCCACTTCCCAAACAGCATGGAAGTACAAGGCATCTGCTGTGCAAAGTTTTCCATACACCCCTGACAGAATTAAATATATGACCACTCATAATGATAGAGTATCAAAAAAAACAACCACTTTGAGCCCTTGCTGCATAAACTCCCAGTCAGCTAATGAGGACCTCGCAAAATAGGCCAGAGCCGCTATTTTCAGATCTAGATGTTGTGTTTTACTTGGAAGGGTTTAATATATCAATAGGAAATGACAGAATTTTTTCCTTGTGATGTTCTTCATCCCAATAAGCTACATACAAATATTCTGTGTGCCAAGACTTCTTCAGGCAAATTCTGGCTCATCAAAATCCCAATTCCTATCATTCAGTTAATATTACTCAAATTAGCCATTCTTCAGTGGGTGAGGTGGCAAAGTACCTAACGTCATCATGACATAATATTGTCAAGCAGTGTTGTGACAACTTTTGCATTTTCAAAAAAAAAAGAGCTTAGCCAATCTTACACTGATTGGATTGACAGCAGCTAATTATTGGGTAGTCAGATAAAATTTGAGTGTATCCAGATGAAATTGAAGTAGGAATGGCAGCTATTAAAAATAGCTTTAAAGACAGCAGCAGCTTCGCAAGTTGTTAAATAAGAAATAACAGTTATCTTCTGGATGTTATTGACAGTTGCCTTTATAATATCAACAACTATATCACATCATTAGAGTGTAATGCTTTTCAATATTTCAAGAAGATATAAATTAGCCTTTCAAGAAAGGTTCATGACCCTAATTCATTTCTTCCAAATAAATCCAATGAAATGTCCTCAAAGAAGATAATGAAGATCTACAGCTCACCTGAGGAACCATTTAAAAGCTCATTAATCATCTTTAAAATACATTGTGGTGACATGTATTACCAGACTGTCCTTCTAAAGAACTGTATGTAAGATATTCCTGGCATGCAGTAGATTGCACAATACTGCCATCAAACTTGATCTGTCTTTACTGGAAAATGTGGAAACTGAAATATCAGACTCAAAGGAAAAAAAAAATCTTTGATTTGCAATGTCCCAGGATAACAGTCAGGGGAAGGCAACCATACAAGGAGAATGGAATAGTTGAAATAAGGATGACTTAGGAAACCAGACATACAATATACTCATACGGTTCTGATGGGAGGAGAAATATTTGTTGTGAAATAACACATACAAAGGCCCATTAAAAAACATTACCTTGTTATTCTCTGGGCAAGACAGCTCTCAGCTGCCTAAAAACTCTTGTCCATTTGGGTCTAGAAAGGGACCCAACCAAAATAATGTAGCAATTGCATAAGTAAGGGAAACATTAAGCGTGGAACAGCTTCATTTACTTACTTCATTTCATCACAACTGGACAAAATTAGTCACAGTGCAAAGCAAGCTTCTAAGGAGTAACAAATGACATATCTGAAATGATTCTAATGTCAGTTAAAAATATCTTGAAATTAATTCCTTTGTAACATCAGTCATCTGTAAATTATCTGTTTCAACACTTTTCTTAAGTTTATAGTTATACAGAAAATCATTAGTGATAGTCTTGCCTTGAACTGAAGTTATGTTTCAGTACAAAACAGAGTACTAAAATTACATCCACTTACAGCATCATTTGCTGATAGTCCCTACATTTGAAAAATATTAGTAGCTGTTACTAAATGCCAGATGCTGTCAGAAGTGATGAAGAAGTTAATTTTTAGTCTTCACCACTTCAGATATTATCTGATACTCAGTTTCTCTGACAAATGCAGATATTTATGAACCGACTACAGCAATCTTCCAGAACTGGAAATTGGTCTGCACTATATGATGATGACTAACAAGTTGATCATGATTAAAAGCAGAGTCCTGTAACTAAAGTTAGCCTTGAGCTTAACTGAGGGGCTGTGGCTGTTCTAACTTTCAATAAGTCTTTCTAATTCCCAGTAAGATGAGAATTATAAAATCAATTACTTCCAAGCTGAGGTATTCATCAAATTCCTTTGCCGTATTTAGACAATTAGCTTTCTCTGTCCTTATCTGCCTTTTATAGAAATTTCTTATCCCTGTGAAGCTACAGGAACTTTTGGTCTAATTTCAGCATTTTATGTTGAACACAATCCCAGGTAACTGTTCAGGTCTGATAGACTGTGGTCAATTAAATAACATTTCCCTCTGGTCTTCATGCATTTATGCTGCATGTGCAATTGATACCAGGTCTCTGACAGAAATACAAATGTGGCTAGTAAGATTCTGAACATAGGCTCATCAGGTGAACAGATTTGTAAGAGGAATGAATCTCAAAAGCAGAAAAAAGGAAAGGAACGAGTAACCAATTGATATCAAAACTGACCAAGGAGGATGAGAAAATAACCAGACCTTCAGTTTCAGCCCAGAAGAGCTCATCAGAGACTACAGGAGGAAATGCCTTGTGGGGTTAGAGGCAAAGCCTTGAAGACTGAAACAGTACACTAGGTTTGTGCTTCCTTGAATCATGGTTTGGTTTGGTTTTATAAAAGTTAAATCTGGAGCTGTGCACTCAAACAATTTTTTTGTGTCTATAGAGACCACTTGAACATAAGCAAACTACAGAATTAATGAATTCCCATTTCAACGTTGCCTTAACTCCAACAATTGTTTTCAGCAGACCTGAATTATGTCTCATTTTCACAGGTCCTATCAACAAACTACCTCCAGGCAGCAGTTGTTCTTTCCTTTTGATAAAATATTATAAAACTATAGGAGCATAAAGCATAGATTGAAAGTGGAAAAGAAAATTAAGTTCATATAGAAGGAAAACCATGGAGATCAAATAGGACTGATGTAGACTGGATACTGGAAACTTTAAGGACTGCTATTCAATTACACGTTTCTAACTATCTCAACAGTGTTGCTTGCTGCTGTACACAAAGCAAATTCTGTTTGGTGAAATGGGCTGGGGGTCCTGCCTGACCGAGGGATGCCAGAACACAGAACCTCAGCAGAGAAAGGAAGCAGATCTTCATGAAGGTTTCATTACTGCCTTATTTCAGTAGATGGCTTTGTGCTCCACAAACATAATTTAAAAATTGCCTAATGAAGGTACACAGTAACTGCTCATTACTGAAAACTGGGAAAGGTAACATTTTTGCACTAGTGATGACAGATTTTCATAAAGATTGTGTAATTTATCTAGGTATGAGCATGGTAGTATTACAAAGGTTGACAGAAGTGGAATCTCAAAAGCAGAGACCATGTCCGAAAGCTGGATATGCAATGTCATAATACTGAGTTCCTGACTCAGACTGAGGCTGCTTGATATTCTTTTCAGAAGTCCACAACTGACACTGAAGAAAAGCCGCATTTCAAAAGAGGGAAGAAAATAATAACTGATTGCTGTATGTCAATTTGATGATCCAGAGCTTGTACTAGAAATAAATGCTATTGAACAAATGAAGCGTATACTTTTTTACATGAAGAGGATGACAAACTCTCTTTAGCTCATTTGTTTGCAGATGGAGGTTTGCTATAATTTCTCTAAGTAGCCAAAAAAGTAAAGACAAAATGACAAGTCCAGTTATTCAATGTGATAATGGAAATCCTGGCTTTTTAAAGCAAAGAGAAAACTGAGTAAGAAATATATAATTCGGCAAGAAAAAATCCAGAGGCTTGATGAGAGGTGAAACAAGAGCTAGAGCTGGTGACAGAGCAGCTCAAAACCCCTAAATTTCTTCTTCATGCTCTGCAGAGCGAACTGCAGCAAGAACTGAACATCCTCCTATAATAACTATGTCAACTTTAAGAAGATTAATTTACTTTATTCAGATATTTGGGTGCAGGTCAGATATCAATGAGCTCATTTCCCAGTTTCATTTTGATTATCAGTTAGTCAAAAATCAGTATTACGGGCTTGCACTTTTACTGCTGGATAAGGCTCTGATGCATGACTCTGGAAGGAGCAGTCTGGGTCACAGGTCTGTGCCTTGCTATGGCTAACAGCCATACCATATAATCCACTTTAAAAACTGTGCATTTCCAGCTCAAAAATTAGTCAGGCTTTAATACAAGTAGGGGGAGAGAAGCTGTAAGACTGTCACTGCTGTAATGGAGTTGCCTTCTTATTTTCAGGCTACCTTTGTCTATTTCCACTTTTTTACTCATTCACTCATAGTATTTTCCTTTAGCTGCAATTGTTCCTTCTGTCCCAGGTATGTACTCGGGATACATTTCTTGAGATAAATTTAAAGCTAACGGGGGATACTGAGAAAGCCCAGCTTGGTAACCTCTTGTAATTCAGGCTTTTCTCTCTCTCCCCATTCTGCACTGAGACATTTCAGTACCAGCAGTGGCAGAAGGACTGTGGTGTAGTGCATGTGAGGGACGGGGGGAATGTGGTTGGCTGGGGGAAGGATATCCAGCTTCATGTACATCTTCCCTAAGTCTCTCTTCTTTTCTTAGTCTTTTAGTTTCTATGGCTGAAAAGCTCTTGCTGTTGTACTTGCATTTTGCACGTCAAATTCGGCTGCCTTCTAGAAGCTCTCGATTTATTCCTACACATTCTGAACTAGAAGACAGATTTCTTTCAATAAAATTACTCTTAGGTTTTCTGTTTATGAATACAACTGCAGCAATTATTACATACCTAGTTGGATCTGAAACCTTTGTCTATATTTTTCTTTTTCCTCTGCTGGAAACAGAAGTTCCAGATAGACTTTACATCACTGACAAACAATTTTTGTATGTCCTCTGATTTAAAATTTCTGGTATTTTTAGTTCATTGGACTTTATTTATATCTCCCTAAATTTAACAAAATTTATTTTCAAACACAAGCTAGTGTTAGTGACAGAACTATTCCTGTTTAGCTAATTGTAACCGGAGCAAGTCAGGATTTCCTAACCCAGTAATAATTTCTTACAATACTTCCGTTCAAAAGTAGTACTGTCTTCGCTTGCCGAAACCAAGTCTGTAACAGCATCAACTGTGGCTGGTTCATTGACCTTTGTGGAAGAAACGTGTCCACTCTCCCCTGTGGGAATACCTGGGATCCACCACTATGAATGTTTGCATTTCCACCCTAATGCCAGGAAATTACATTTTTCTCTAATAACAACTCTTAGGAGAGGGAGAGCTATTGCTAAGAACAACAGAATGACACAGAAGACTATAACCAATTCCAAGAAGTTTCCAGCCGGTCAGAGACTCTCAGCATCATCCATGAGTTGACAGCACTGTCCTTCTCCAAACCACTTGGCGTAACCTATTCCTGCACACAGTGCCTTCAAGCCCTTCCTGGCTATCCCAACAGAGGTGGAGGGCCAGTGGAGACCCCTGTCCCTCTTGCTCTCACCCCACGCCACAGTGACCACCTGAAGCAGGTAACTCTACCGAGGGTGGGTTACCATGCGTGGTCTTTGTGACCAGGTCATCCAATGAGTAATATATGCTGGGTCATAACCTAATGATACCATAACCTAAACCGAAACCATCCTCCTCCTCCCATTACTGGGAATCTGTCAGCTTGTGCTGATTGGAGTCTGTATCTCTTGGGGGTTAATTGGCACTGGCAGCTGCCTCACAGTAACGGGGCTGTACGTCTGTGCTGTAGCCGCACTGCGAGGTGCATCATGGCCATATCTGCAAGTAAGACACTGGGGGGGCGGGGAGAAGAACAGAGGAAGAAGGCAGGCCTTGGGGGAAGAGCTATGAAAGAAATTAATTCAGTATTATTGCAGGGATGTTTTAATCAAGAGATTAGCTTTGCTTTGTTAAAATAATAAAGCTAAAAGTTTTTCTTTCCTGCACTCTGCTCCAAGTGCATCTGTTCTGGTGAGGTAGGGAAATCATGGCGGGTATCAGTTCAGCTCCTTGTAACACCAGTTTGAGAGTGAAAAGTAAACAAAAGAGGCTCTAGAGAAAAATATGTCTGTTTCATAAAATGTTCTCAGCTCCAAGCAAGAAGGTTAAAGAAATAGCACATCTAAAAGTCAGAACAGCAGAGTAGTCTGTTCACTGGCTAATGCTCGGTTTCATTTGGCTTCAGTGCCCTCCCCGCCGGAGAAGGAGGTGAAGGAAGGTGACCTACCAGCAGCTATGGCTTTCCTGGTGTGAGCCCGTGTATGCGCAGTCACACAAATGCTGTGCCATCAAGGCGAGAGGTCTGCAGAGCGAGGGGCGTGGGGGGCGGCGCAGGGAGCAGCCCCACGCTCTGCCCCTGTGAAGGGGGCAGCAAGCACCAGCACCCACAGCTGCCCCCAGGGCCCTCCGAGCTGTAACCCATGCACACTTGTGAAATCCTTAAAAAATCATGCATGGCAGAGAGCCTGTAAATTCAGTGTAGCAAAGACCTGAATTAAATCCTGAGTGAGCACAAAAGTCAGCTGGTATGGCATAGATACATGTAGATATACCTACATTTAAATCCATATACTACGTTCTTGTCCAGGGGGGTCTCTGAAAGCTGTAGCACATGTACGAGCAATTATGTACAAGCCTAAAGATTTCAGATAATCCAAATATCACTTATATTTATCCTTTTCCACAAAATTAGTACAGCCCCTAAACAAACCCACAAATCTAAACAGCAAAAAGCAGAATGTATGTTCCTCAAAATTTATACATTACATCACCAAATAAAATATGAGAGAGGCATGTAGTAAACGATGTAACGAAATGAGAAGTATCAGAAATCACTGTTACTTAAAAGTAGCCTTAGTGCCAACATTTTTCAAGATCGTATTTAATCAGTGTATAGTTTGCCAACTCTTGGGGACAGGATCATCTCTTGTTAATTTAAAGGAGCCTTAGTTCAGTGGCATTTCAATTGTGGACAGTTTCATTTGTTACTATAATGCAAAAGCATAATAGTAGTGGTTAAAAATAATACCTTTTAGCAATGGCTCCAGTCTATAAGTCAGCTGAGGATGAGTCATTCTCTATTGGATTTTGTATTCTTACTTGTTATGAAGTTCACTGGCTGGCTGACATTATAAGCAAATAATTTTCATGCGAAGTACAGAAGTAAAGGAGTTCAGTTCTGAATGAGTATCTCCAAAACTAGGAAATACACTACAACAACAAAGCTGAGAGGAACCCAAGGCAATTAGGTGTCAGCTGTCATTAATTTTCTGAATTCCCTCTACTCAGGCTAGACTTCCAGGGAGACATTTTTATCTTTGCACATTCGTGAGCAATAAACTTGGGGAACAAACTTCGTGCTTTTATGCTTTGGGGACAAATTGTGTATATATATATATATGTATACATATATTTTTTGCTTGACAGAGACAATAACTGGAAGAATAGCATTGGTATAAAAATTCCCTTTGTGTTATAAGGATACCTCCACGTTTGAAAGACAGGAAATAAGAGAGTCCTTGATCCTGGTAAGTTTATCATTTAGCCAGAGGTAGGAAATATTTTTAAATCACACCTTTCAAGCATACAGATATGTGAGTATGTCTTATGGAATTTTTCTGTTTCTGATGGTTGAGCCAGCATTAACTAGCCTCATATTTTATTGGTTCACTATTTCTATTAAATCAAATGTCTCTGTTTCTTTCCTTCTTGCAGCACACTGCATAACTACGGAAGCAAGTTCATCTTTCTACGACCAGAAACACTAAAATACAGATCCCTTAGGACAATCTGTATTTCTAATATGGGAAAGACGATAGTTAAAGATATGAGTGATAGACATCTACCTGCCACTGGGAAACAGATGGACTCTGGGCACCTACTCCCTATCTGAGCTTTTGAATATCTCTTTCTTGTCAGGTTTATGGCACTGTAATTTCAAAGCTATTGAGCCTTTTTGCTGGATAGTCCTATCATTTGTCTATGATAAAGGAGTCTGTATATCCCTACTGTATCATATCCAAAAGCCATCAATTAAAGTTATGCTGCTGGCCACCCAGCCAAGAGATAGGATCCAAGAGTTCAAGGTATCAGCTCCAGAGAAATACAGACATATAAAGGACCATTTTTTTAAACAAGCTTGAATGAAGATATTAACCCCATAATTCAGCAAGTGAACTAAAAATAACAGAGTACAAATTTTACACCGAAGTAGTACATGTGAAGTTTTTTGTTTTCCATGTTTCTGAAAAAATCCTCCAACAAAATAACCATGGTACCTTAGCACTGAAAATACGCAGCTTATTATTAAGAAACACTAAGAGGTAGCTGGTATGTTAGAGCTGAATTTTACCAAACCTTCAAATATTGCTAGGAAAAACGAGAGCCTCAATGTACCCACATCTGAGAACCTCTGGCTGAAATTACATTAAAAGCCAGAGGAAAACTGCACCAGGATAAACCTCTTTAGAAACAAAAAGCCTTTGAGATTAGTAGCAATCTTTTTGTTTAGTGGCATGATGGATCCTTGATCTGTTTTCCTGAGCTTCTTGATCTGCTAAGAGGCCTACAGCATTCCCCAAAATTTTAGCTAAATTTATCTCAGCACAGATTTCTGGCAAAGCATGTAAGTTACCTTAATGTTACTTGTCTCTAGACTTTAACAGGTCCTCGTAGGCTCATGCAGAAAGATAAAGTGTTTTACAACTGCCTACCACTCCCCTAGGCAAGAGTGTCCCCCACACCACCTCAGCCAAACCTGCTTCCTCAGCTTGGGGTACAGTGCTGGGCTCCACCCCCCATGACAGCCGGTGGCTCAGGAAGACCAATGGAACAACATTCTTCATGGCTAGAAGGAACTGTATGTTTGTTTGCACAAGCAGAAGAAATTGCACCTAATACAGTCTCCTGGACTCCTCAGCCTACTACTAACTAATCTTAAATTAGCTAATCCGAATAAGCATCTTGAGCTCCATTCCCTCCAAAGGTCAGGAAGCAATAGAAATGCCAATGAAAATACATCAAGATTTTAGATTCTCTGCAAGATTACAGCAGAAAGCAAAATCAGTGTCATCTGTGAAGCATTATTTTTGGCTCAGAAAGGTAAACACATAGGAACATTTGATAGTTATATAATCACAGAATAGTCAGGGTTGGAAGGGACCTCTGGAGATCACCTAGTCCAACCCCTGCTAAAGCAGGTTCACCTAGAACAGGCTGCACAGAGTCGCACCCAGGGGGGGTTTGAACATCTCCAGAGAAGGAGACTCCACAGCCTCTCTGGGCAGCTGTTACAGTGCTCTGTCACTCTCAAAGTAAAGTTTTTCCTCATATTCAGCTAGAACTTCTCGTGTTGCACTTTGTGGCTGTTGCCCCTTTTCCTGTCACTGGCAAACACTGAAAAGAGTCTGGCCCCATCCTCTTGACACCCACCTGTAAGATATTTATATGCACTGACAAGATCCCCTCTCAGTCTTCTCATCTCCAGGCTAAACAGGCCCAGCTCTCTCAGTCTTGCTCCATCAGGGAGATGCTCCAGTTCCCTCATCATCGTCATAGCCCTCTGGACCAATAAAGCTACTTGCTGGTCAATATCTGTACTATCAGTCACAATTCAATGAAGCCAAGTGCAATCAAATACTTAATACCACTTAGTTTTTGTACAGTACTTTTCATCAGTGCTGTTCATCATTACCTAGCAGTTTAATTTTATATATATATATATAAAAGAATGTTTCATTATCACATTTTAACAGGTAAAACGATAGCTGAGACAAAAGAGGGAAAAAGTGACTGGCTGAAGGTCACTCAGCAGGCACAAGGCAGAGCTAGGAATAGACAACAAGTCTCACGAATCCCCATACAACGTTCTTGCCATCAGATAGCACGGTCCTTCACAGTAACTCACTGTTCGTCTGCTCTTTCAGCAGCCTGCTGCAAATTACATTCCTCACTCTAGATAACTGTGTCCTTATATATTGGAGGAGATAAATACTGGTAGTGTGTGGAAAACCTAGAAGGTTTCATCTACAATGAAAATGGCTAAGAAATAACAGTTAATCTTAAGCTACCAGCAGGTAATATAAATGTCCTTCCCTCCCTCATTTATTAGAGACTGAATAAGGTCACAGGATAAGTTACTACGAATGACTTTGATCTCTGTCTTTTCGTCTCAAGGTCTGAATTTAAAATCAGCACTATGGCAAAGTGAGCAATGAGGTGGACAAGAGATGCCTCAGAAACACTTCTTTCCAAGTATTCAAAAGCAACTGAATTTCTTTGTTTTTTCCAGACAGACATACGTGGAAGGCACATGTAGAAGTCTTTTTAACATATCCATGGGCATTCTTTAGCAGGTGTTGAAATAAAAGTTACCACTTCCTGCTCCTTAAGGGTTCTTAGAATTAGGTTTCCAGCCATAGGCTTATCTAAAATCCGTGGAATCCAATTAAAATTGTACCAAAGTCTAGCCTGAATTATCTTTTCATGAACTATTGGTAGTGTGAATTAGAAGTTTGCATTAAGCTTCTGTTGAAAGAATCTGTTGCTGATGAAGTGAGATAATTCCCATCTTCTGAAGTAACATCTGACAGACATGCATACAACACAACTGAAAGATGATTGCCTAGTTTTTTAGATTCTTCAGATGTCAATTGGCAACTTGTCCTGCACTTGATTTCCTTTCTTTAGTGTTTAAATAGCCATGTGCATGATGGATCTTCTAATAGAGACACAATGAGCATCTCAGTTTTGCTAGCCAATATTGAGGTTATTTGCTGAAGAACTAAAGCGAGCAAAGAACCATCCTCTTGTATTGTCACACCACATATAGATATCCAATCTATATAAGTGGACACCTTCTTCAAAGTTTAGGCATTTTCTTGCATTCTGGCTACTCTTTCTTAGTCTTTCACCCCCCTGGATGCAGGCTTGAAATAAAATGACGTAGGGTTCATTCTACTGTACTGTCTTCAAGGACTGGCCATTTGTCTTCTCCATCACATGCTACCATTAGCACCTGTTTCTATCACTGTGCATGTTCTGGTATTCCCGAATGAAGTCACTAATGCAACAGATTGCTGACCATCAGCAACAGTTTAGGTGGTAGGGGAAGTTCTTGCAAGATTCAACAGCTGGTGTCCTTTCTTCACTGAATGACCCCTAAGAAGGGACAATGTACTGCCAGATTTCAACATCCAATGGAAAAATCATATCAATGACCACTTAAATTCATTGGAGAGTCTACAGTTTTTATTGCGAAGGTCTAGCTACACCCCAGCAGAAAGAGTTCCTCACTTTAATTGCCCTGAATGCATTAGTAGAGCAATTATTTTTCACTTTGCTAAGAAGCACCGAGGGCTGTCATATATAATACTTGCACCCCTACATCTAAGGTACAGCCCCCAAAATAAACAGTAGTAAACAAAGGAATTTGTTCATGAAATAAAGGTATTGGTTTGTAAGAGATGTGGACAGTAAAAAAGTTGGTTTTCATGAGCTTTTCATGTAGAAGTCCCAAGATAGTTCAATCTTATGAGATCCTCTGGAGACTGTCATTATAATAATTTTACAGATTCTGGAAGCTAGTTACGAAAAGCTGATTTTTCTTGCTAAACATTTCACAAGCACTAGCAGTGTTGGAAATAAAACACAGGAGAGCTACCTCTTCTGTCCTTATTACAGAATTACTCTCACCACAGCAGCATCTGTAGCAACATTTTCTTGTTACTTTTATATAAAAAAGTGATCAGCTTTATTTCCAGACTCCTACAACTGTTTAACCTCTATAACATATTGCTATGTATATCATTGCTGATTTAAAAGTAAAACAAAATTAAAAAAACAGGACTAACAGATACAGAGTTGAATGTCAAAGTGCAAAAGCAAATGGGGTAATAATAAAAGTATTATAATAAAATGTGGTAATAGCCAATATCCAGGACTTTCCAAAGGTACCTCCTACTTAAAATCAGCGTTTCTTCAACAGCCTTTCTCTTCAGCCATATCAAATCCATCTGATTACTTCCCACAAAGTTATATAAAACAACTTATAATATATTACAACATAAAGCATCTCTCATCAGGCAGGGAGGCACAGCAGGTATCGTATAAAGACAAGCTATTTCTACTCCTGAAGCTTTCTGTGTATTAAACATCTGCCGTATCTAATTCTGTAGGGAGGAGGAATTTATTTTAATATTATTATTTTCTAAAAACTACAATTACTTAAAAAGATAAAATCTTACTTTTCTGAATTATGAGCACATGGGATGTTTCTCAGGAAAGTCCTAGAAATAGTTCAGCTTTTAGACTATAACATTTAGAATTCCAGCCTTAAACATTAGAGAATATCAGTCATAATACCTCTCACTATTATTTTTCACAGGTGAATATCGTTCACCTGTTTTCCAAGCCAACATGTTATGGGGAAAGAAAAGTACATTCCTCATTGCTGCCTGAATCTACGTGATGTCTGCATCAGTATCTCTGGAAGCAGCATTTCAGAACACAGAAATGAAGCTGATGATCACAGGAGCATGAAAAATATACTTATGCACTTGACTGAAATTTATGAAATGTGTAGCACCACTTAGCATACCACCAGTGTTCCAGATGTAGACATTTGCATATGGATGCAGCAGTGAACATGCCCACCTGGTATGTTCTCTCTTAATCTCACTAAACAAACAGTTCAAATGCAATACTGGCAAAAAATAATGAATAGTATTGATGTGAAACCCCCGAGATACTAATGAAATGGATTAAAATAATATTTTTTTACAAATGGGCATACAGTGATTGCAATTAAAATACACACTTAGAATAGAAAATAAAGTCATCAATTGAAAAGGGATGCATTATCTACCTGTCGTAAAGGTACTGAGCAATGTCTGATTTCTTTTATACTTACATGGTATCATTCCTACATAGACAACCCAGACCTCAGCAAGAATAGATTTTGGCTCTTGCACTTTGTGGGAAGGTTTGGGTTAGCTTTTTTCTGGGTTTAGAGGAGAGCAGGTGAGGGGCCAGTGAAGATGACAAAGTGTGTTTTTTCTGCATTTGAATGGTTTTTATTTTGCCATTTGTGCTTTAAGAGGTATTTATCGGGGGTAGTAGAATGCATAGCCTTTGGATGGGTAGCTACAGGTAATAACAGGTCACCTACCTATCTGTTGGTTTTATTTTTTCTTATTTTATCACAGATGCCACTGCTATTGACAGACATACACAGTGTGTGCACGTGCTTAATTCTGTACCCTGTCTGTGGTTATTAAACCAGTCTGGTTCAAAGTCAAGGCAAATTTTGTTTACATGTAATGTCTCACAGGAAGAGGTATCGAAAACAAGCAGGTGAAAGATCAGCTATAGAAGGAAAGAGCAATAATCCACCTTTTAATTTCTAATCTCTCATTAAAATCTTTACAAAAAGCTTCTCTAGAAAGGTGTCTTGCAACAATCTGTTTATAATATTACATTAGTGTAATTTTCATCTTCCATTGGAAAATGCAACAAAACATTCCCATAAATAAAAAAGAAAGATGAATGACAGGGTTTTATTACAGAAGGAGCCACTGACACTAATTAACAACCCAAGGATTATGCTTAGGGCAGATGAATCCCCTAAAGTGCGAGCAGTATTTTTACCTCCTTCTATCAGGAAAGGAAAAGTTTAGGTCATCTGAGGGAAACCAAGGAAGCAGAGAAAAAGACAATTATACCTCCTTTTCTCCTCCTCCAAAGACAGCCTGGACATTCCCAAGCTGGGTGTTGGTCTCAGCACACGCCGGGAGGTGTGTGTGCCCATGTACCATGCGATGCTGCGAAGAAGGCGAACGCCACTCTCCCCCAACAATTACCCTCTGTTCATGTCTGATATACAGCCAAAGCTCTTCTGTGAAGAAAATGAGCAAAGCACCTATGAAAAAATAAACTGCTTTCCAAGAACATACATCACTTGAAGGGGCTGATTTTCTTGTCCTCAAACAACCCTGTTCCTAAGGCTCCTGGGCTGCCTCTAACTGCAGGAAAAACCATACTGGGGGTTCGCTATATGGTGTGATCAGTTTTGTCAGACTCAGTCACTCATTCATTTTCTCTCTCCTACACCGGCACAGGGTGCCTGACTGTGAAACCAAGGAACAACTAAACTGACCCATATTGCTGTTGTGACACTAGTAAACTACACATATTAATACCACGGCATCTAGCACAGCACTAATAGTTGGATTATTAGTGGCTGAACAAGCAGGCTTAGGCAGCCTTTATTAGGCTAATGAACAGATTTTTCCAACCAATGTCCCTAATCACCGTGCCTGCCTGCAGTAAAACTGCATGAATAACTGTTAAACCAGATACAATTAAGGTCCTCACTGGGATTAGAGCTACGGAGCGGCTGTTCCCAGGCACCTAGATCCCTGTTTCCTAATTCTAGTTAATAGGAGACCTTCTGCCTGCTTTCTGCCTTAAGCCAGTAAAGGAGAAGGCAGGGGGAGGGAGGGAGAAAACCCTTTGCAGAATATCAGATCCTCTCTCCTAACCTTTCCTGGATGAATAGAGACAGATTGTGAATCGTGCAAACCTAACATCTTCTAGAACAATGAGGCCCTTCAGCAATAACAATAGTACTAATCATAATAGTAGGCAGCTCCAGCCCCTTTCTATCATGTGCAAACAGTTGGGGCAGAATATGAAATTGCTTTAGAAATAGATACTGACTTTTTCCCCCCCCTCTCCCTTTCACTTGCCTACTAAGAATAGCCTAATTTATTCATGCTTTTATTTGGCAACAGAAACTAGGCTGACCTGCCTCCCTTTTTATTCACACAGATAAAAGGGCTTTGGCAAAAAGGCAGAGGACACTCTCTGCATTTAAAGGTGTCTAGTGTTGCTCTCCAAAGGAATGACAGAATGGTTACTGCTTCTTTCATTGGTCCTCCTCTGCTCTCTGGCCTTCATCTCTTTTCTCTCCGACTTTCTTTGGGGCTGTTCATGCCATAAAACTAGGTTAAATCTGGGGCGGAGGGGAGGGGAGAGAGTAAAAGAAACTCAAGTGCCTTCAGCATCTCGTTCAGAATAGTGTGGCACTGTGCAGCTACAGAGGTCCTATGTGTAACTCACAGTCTTGGAGCTCCGGGAAGAGAGCATGATTTAGAGATTTTGTTGAGAGTGTGTGTATTTGGCAGGGGGGAAAGAAGGGGGGCTGAAAAAGGGCTTGCGTTAACCCTTCTTTTATCTTCACATAATGAGAGCTGCTACTCAGAAAACGTGAGTCATTGAAGAAACACCTTGCATACCAAAACCAATCCATATGAGACAACCTCACTGTATACATCCTGCTTACGTCCCCAGCTGTGTGCTCACAGCGGAGCCCTCCCGAGAAGCACGCGCAGCCGAGCCGTTATAGCGAAGGCAGATAACAGCAAAGTTAATTGCGAAGTACAAACACAGGGATCTTTCAAGCTGGACAAACCCCCTGTGTACGCAAAGACAGCTTCAGTGCCTGCCTTCGCATCCACTTGGGTGAGCAAAGAGCAGGGTTATCTGTCATTGCATAGAGGTAAGAGGGCTTCTGTCTAGGTGAGTAAAGTTCAGCTGCTCCCTCCTTGATTAGTAAAACCTCAGTCTAAATAATAATTTTTAAAAACCTACCAGAGGTTGTTGGTCATGTGTTGTGGCATTCCCGATGGTGCTGCAGAAAAGCAGTGGCACTGTCTGACTGTCGTGCCAGGGAGTGTCTGGACAAGATAGCACAACCACAGTCACCCACAAAGTCAGGTCTTCTCCAGGCTGCTAGAGCCTCACTTTCCCCACACATTGCTTTCCATGTTTATTTTAGAAGTATTTTGGGTGGCTTTTCCCATGGTTACTGCTGCATCCAAGGTTCTCTTTTCTCTTGAGTTTATTTCATAGCATACAATATATTTGTATAACAGATGATCTAGAAAGTCACATAAAGAGGAGGCAAACTAATAGTCTATGAAAAAACAAACACTGAGGATGCTGATGTGCAAGTCCAGCTTAACAATATCTCTTGCACTTTTAAAATCAACCACATCCACTACTGATTGATACTTGCCCTGCTCAACGTCCAACTCCTGGTTTATCATTCTAATTTATCACCCAAGTGGCTGATTTTGTTCCTTCTGCACCTTTTGGACTACCTCATTTTCCCAGGTGTATGCCAAAACAAGTATGAATTCAGTAGGTATATTATGGCTTACTCCACTGTAGCTGAGAGCAGAATGCGACTTGTCTTCTTCTCAGATGCATTATTAAGGAACCTAGTGAGAGCACAGATTTTCCTGCTATGTTATCACATGATAAGGTCGAGTTGATCTGCAAAGTGAAACCTTTCAGAATTTTATTTGGCAGTTTGCTTTAAAACATCAAGTGGTAAATGGTTTCTGCTCTATTTCAGTTCTCATGAACACAGTTCTTCTACGACTGAACCCTTCAACAGGTTAGCAAACATTGTCTCTCTGCCAAGACATGCCATTTCTTTTTTTGTAGAATACTTCTTTTCTTCATTCCTCTGCCAACCCTTTTCTCTTCTCCACACACTGCTTTCAGATTGCCAAGACATGATCGTGTGCTTTAAAGTTGATTTCGGAATTACTTGGCATATCTTCTTAGCTTTCATCTATTTTTCTATCTGGAAACACAATAGAAAGCTTTGACTTTTGAGAATATTTTTTTAAGCACCTCTTTTGAGAACCTATCAAAGTGTGAGCTACCCCTAATTTTGTGTAAAAAACTAGACCATCAAGATGAATATTCTTTTCCATATGCAGTTGAGAAAGGTTGAATCTTCAAAGCTAAAATCCAGATTTAACCTCCCTGCAAAGCTCAGGTATTGGCATCTTCTTATCAGGCTGAAAACTGAGATGTAAGAGGGAAGTCTTAAGTGCAAAAGTACATACCCTAATCTACTCCAGCACTGTCCAAGAAAGACTCCCTAGTGCACAGACACTATCTAACCATATAAAATGCACCAGATTGGGCATGTGGAGGGCTGTGTCCTTAAGAAGTTTATTAGTAGAGTTAAAGCCACGTATAGTAGCTGTGGTCATCTCATCTGTCATTCTGTTACACTGGTAACAAAACATGACTCTCATTTCTCTCATTTATCAAAAGATATTTCCAAGTCCTCAGCTCATTCTGGTAGCTCTGTCCTAAATGCTGTTTCTATTTTTTACACACACTCTGTGAAGTTGAGCCTCAGTAACCCAGGAGTTGTTTCCCTGTCTTCCTACTCCTTACACAGCAAATCATCATATTTGCCATTTTAAGAGTCAGTATCTATTTAGGAGACCAGAATTACCAGGGTTTCTGTCATTAGCCCAATCCTCTTTTCATGTCATTACACTCACGGAAATGGTCTCAACCTTTTAAGTGTGACCTACATTCTCTGTCCATAGATGTAGGATTTTGCATTTGGCTGCATTATCTCAGTGTTTATTTCTGCTACCATATTGTGTGTCCCTTAACTCTTCAGAGTGAAACCTTTTTGGGCAGTCACTCTACCTGGCTATGTGTTGGTGTGGTGTCTAACATAAAAGACCTTCAATCTGGAGTGAACTTCACTGGCCTTCTCTACATACCATTCATATAGCTGTCTTTATGCTGGGCTCCTTCTTCAATGTCTTTTGGTATTCAGATGTAAAAATATCACATGAGCCTCCACATGTCTGTTTACTGCCTCCGTTCCATTGCCTTGAGTTCAATACAAAAATATGCTCATTTACATAACCTGTTGTCAGACATGCATACTTAAAGGCTAACCTGGCCACACAGCACAAAATCATGAGTTTGCTTGCCAAGACTTTCCACTCCTACTCTTCATAATAGGTTTCAGAAGCATCTACAGAAGTCAAAAATACCTCTTCTGTCAATAGAGCACAGGATGGCCAAACTCAGGACAATCTTAGAGCTGCACACATTCTACGTATTTATAGAACAAAGATCAATAAATATTTCAGATGTACCTATATTTATATATCTGGGACTTTTAAGACACAACCCCAAACAGAGATATTTTCTTCAACCAGTTCTTGCCATAAACACAACCAACCTATCCTATGGAGAAATGACCCTCAGATGAGGTTTTGTAGGGTGTCAGATGCAATCTATCAGCCAGAACAGTTTGGCTTCCCTGTGTAGATGAGGATCCCAGGATTTTAGAGTGAGAATCTGTTTTAATGCCCTTTTGACCCCCTTCCCATGGGCGGTTGTTACAGGTTTGGTGGGATCAGTGAAGGGCTCGATGCATGACAATAGAACAGTAAAAGCTCTGCAGGTTCAGCAACTATTCCTAGCAGTAGGGAGTCTATACTTTCTCAAAAAGAGTCCAAAAAAATCACCCCCAGAGTACAATATGAAGAGAACTAACCTACTCAAAACATACAAAAAATATCTAAGTAAAATGTGACTTTGTTAATTTTTCCCAGAAGAAACATATAAATCATATGCTACCACCTGTTGCCTTCTGCCAATTGAAGGACAGTGGATTTTAAATTCTGCAAGTTTTTCAAAATTCCTTAGTATTTCATCCCTCAAACATTTAATTGCTTCTGACTGCCTTCAGGAGTTACACTGGAAGAAAAGCTGTTGTGCAAGGCAGCTGGGAGATCTCAAGCGGTTCCAACTTTTCCCAGTTAATTCTATAGCCTGAAAGCAAGCCAAGATCTTGGATTAACACTAGAAGGGCGAGGATTGTGGCTTCAGAGTTTGTTACAAACAAAAGCACATTGTCAGTGTATAGCATCAAATGGTACTTCAATGAACCAACCTTGATACCCTGAATACTTGAGTGAAAGCATACCATGATTGCCATTTATTTCAGGGCATCAGCAAACTCTGATGTTGTTGCAAGCCCATAGGGAACCAGGGCATTTGCGGTTTAGCAAAAAAACAAATACGCACACACACACCCCCACACAGCCAAAAAACCCCCCAAAACAAAACAAAAAACCCAACGAAAAAGAAATTCCCCACATTGCAAATAAAACCAAAGAAAAAGTTTAACTTGCATGGGTTAACTTTCAGGACTTGCATGCAGGACCATAGTTAGACTTGTGGTGATTTTAGTCAAATTAAGTTGTGTTTTATAAGCTTCATGTATATCTCATTATATATTATGCTTATCTCAGACTGCAGTAATCATTTCCCCAGCTGCTTTTTGCTTAAGATGGCAAGTTAGCAGTCTACCTACTTTTTCCCCTGACTCCCAGAAGTCTTAACAATGTGTAAATTCAATGTGGGCCATATGCAGTTTATTTAACCTCTCCAGGTGTTCTGGGAAAGGACTTTTAGCCTGTTGCTGATCTAATTTCATCTTCTGTCTTCACCTTTTCCTTAAAACCACAGCAAAACTAATAACTCAGCCTCAAAGCAAGGCTTCAAAGCAGCTTGTCAATTTTCCTTAAAGAAAAACTGAAGAGATCAACTTCCTTTTTTTTTTTCCTTTTTGTATAAACAACCTGAAATGGGGATCTAAAATGAGCATGGTATTAAATTTCTGTTTTATTTCATGCCCAAAGTGTGTGGAGTAAGTTTTATTGTAATGAATGCAGGGTCAGAGATTAGGAGTACATCAGCTGAGCAGTTGAACACAGCTCCCAAGAGGAAAGGAAAAAAAAATAGTAATAATCAACCTATGAATACAGCCTTTATTATGATACTACAGTTCTAGAACATCTAATTTATGACTTGAGTGGAAAGATTTATGTACTATTAGTTCCAGATTTCATTAGACTTACGCACAGTTATGATAAGGATGTGTACACTCCTGGAAGCTTGTCAAAAAGTCTATGAAAATTCTGCATAGTGAATTCCCCTGGTCGCAGACCACATGTCTGACATGATGGCTTCTCAGGCAGACCATGTTCTTCTCCTGGTTTGTACTTAGCAAGCGAACTCACCAGGTAGAATTGGTTTTTTGCTCTGTCTGTAAAACCTCCAGCACAGTGGGATTCCTATAAATTGGGATTTTAGAGTGTTAAGATAATGTAGATAATAAAATCAAAACAATAACAGTATGAAATGATGCAGGAAACCAAATTCAGCACTGTACAACATATCCAGCTTGTGAGAAACCTGACCCAACTAAAATCTGCCCTTTGCTCTACAACTTCCCCTGTAAAGTCTTGAAAACACATTATTTCAGAGATGGGACTGTGTCAACAAAACCCTCTTTTTTCAGCCTACATTGTGCAGGATGGTTTCTTTACTTGAGCATACAGAGAATTTGATTATCCACTTTCAGGGGTTGGCCTTGAGGCCAAGAACCTGTGGCCCTCAACATTCCGTGTCGGGTCCTCAGACAGATCAAATATTTCTGGGGAAAGTACCAGAAGATTTCCTTGTCACAGGCCTTAGAGTTCCCTGTGATGCTGAGGCTGTTTATGTGTGATCTGCTCTCTAGATCAGCCCATTTACATTTAATTAATCTTTACATTCCTGGGAGGTTTCCCAAACCTGGGCAGCCATGTATTTAATCCTCTGCTCAAGACATACCACCCAACTGCACCACAGGCATTGACAGAAGTATCAAGGAGGAGACCTAGCAGATACTGTTCTACCTCCAGAGATGAGTGGGTTTAGCTGCAGTTGTTTTTAGCTGAGAGGGCAGGAGCATAGCCTACATGAAGGAGGAGTTTGGAGGAGTCAGCTTGTTACTAGCTTGGCTGGTAGGTAGATAAATAACTGTATACACAGGATATAACTAGCAATCAGGTCATGAATCTCTGCATATAGTTATTTCTATAGAAGCCAAACACATTTGGCAAGTCTGGCATTGTCTTAAGTTATTAGCTGGCACATAGTATACAAAGTCTTTCAGTCCAGTGAAAGCAACAGAAAAGAGGAGATTGCAGTTGATAGGAAGACAATAAAAACATCACTGAGCACAGAACAAAGGACGGACTTGGGGCAACAGGAGAGCTAAATTTCAAGCCCTGTGTAAGCATGGAGGGCAGAATTCAGTCCATGACCAAGCAGATCATGGGTATTAAAAATATGTAAATTAAGGAAATTGTTTAAAAATTAATACTTTGATGTCCTACTAGCTTGCAATGCAAACAAAAAAAGATCCAATTAACTAAAATAATTAGTGAACAGACAATGCATTTGATAAACATTGATTGAGAATGGAAATAACATTTCAGCTCCAAGAATCAGCAAAGGAAATCCATGCTTGTAATGCATTGCTCAGAGCCTTGGCATCCATGTCTACTTTTAGAGACATGAAGGATTCACCAAACACAGAGGAGATCATTCATGGGATGAATAATTCAGGTGACTCCAACATAAAGGACTGTAATTCAGGTGACTCCAATGTAAAGGACTGATTACTGAAACAGCTCAAATCTAACTACAGGTGCTTCTGAACAGAAAGCACTGAGTAGCTGAAAACATACATCAAAACCAGAAGAACTAATAGCGAGGAGTAGGTATACCACAGGCTAGAGCAAAAGGAATCCAGGTGAGACAGACATAAACTGCCACAAACATAGGCACCATGCCAGAGAAAGCAAGATGAAAGGTAAGAGTGGAGCACACCTCCATGCACCCCAAATAAACTCCATGAAAAGAGTTCAGCCTGGCACTGTAACAACAGAAAGTACAGAAAAGTTGCTGCAGGACACCCTGGTAGGCAGGCAGTCCCCTGTAGCAGGGAAAGTAAGGACTCCAGGCTCCTCTTGGGGACTCCATCTCAGTCCAACTCTCAAAACTACCCAGAGAGACCCAAACATGGGAGTCGGGGGCAGAGCGGGGGCAGAGGTAAGGACAGGGCTGGAGAAAACTGGAAGACAAGGATCACAGAGCAGTGAGAGCAAGAGCAGGGTCTCGGCTGCTGGGAGCTGCTGGCCTCACCAGGAGCCGTGCCTTCCCACCCCTGGGCACGCTGCATGAGGGCCCCACAGCCTCCCCAGCCAATTCCCAAGCTCGGAGGTGGAAGGGTGCAGGGCACATCCCAGGAGGCATCAAGGAAAAGCCCTGGATTATACACAGAACACCGGCTATGATTTTGGATAGGTTTATTTACACCAGCTCTACCAAGGCACAGGCAGCTGAGTTTTGCAAGCACTCCTATTCAGCACAAAATGAAAGATCGAGCAGGGATGTTGGCAGTAGCCAGGCTTTAAGCAACCAGCACATCTCTGTTACTTTCCCTTTCCTGAGGAGCAATTTTCCTTATCTCTATCTGTAAGCTGACTCTCAGCATTACACCAGGTCCTACCAAAGTTTGCTTTTATCATGATGGAAAAATTGGCAACAGACCCATGGACCTGCAAGGGGCACCCTGGTACCAGTCACTCAACCCACAGTGGTGTTATAAAACAGCAACCTTCTGCTTTGCTAACACACAGACATCTCAGACGTAAGCAATTTGTTTAAAGCATTTTAAGATACTGGGAAAAGAGCAAAAAGCAGAAATGAGAAACAATAGCATACTGTTAACTTCTGGGTTAACACAACTCCCAGTAATTTTCTTGTCTCTGTGCCTCAAGTTTAAAACCGAAAAAAAAAAAAAAAAGGTAAAAAAATCATCACATCTCCTTGTATACATCCCAGCAAACTGTACCAGGCTACTTCAAGTTTGTCTCTCCCGGCTTCTGTTATGTTGACTTCTGCTACAGGACGAGTGAACACACTGAGGAATAGAGCCATAATTCTGCTCCAAAATCTAATGCCAGCTGGAAACAGTGAAATTATGACATTGGACTTGTCAGTGGGGATGTCAACAGCAGTAGCACATAGAGGTTTTATGAAATACTTCTTTTTGCAGTCCACCAGATCCTGTAAAAGTGCTCAGAGGTTGCCTGTTAGGGTCTGATCTAACCTCTTCAAGTTAGTAGAAGTGTAGTAATGGGCTTTAATAATCTCCGGATCAGAACTTTTAATGATAAGCATGTCTGGAATAGCAATTTTTACACCCCTTAGAAGTAAATAATTTGGTTACAGCCCCTCTTCTCCACAAACAAGCCAGCAAATAGGCTGCAACTAGCTTGCCTCTTGGACATATCCCTTGTTATTTTCTTTGTGCATTACAAGCAAATAACATAACCAGTAAACTGTAATCATGGTTGAGCTAAAATCTAGGGTAAACTGACATTATTCGTCTTGGGCATTATTTGAGGAAGAAACTGGTTACAGGTTGACATACCATTTGCTCAAGAGTATTTCATGCTGTTGGTTTTGAAGTAACAGTATTTAAGAATCTGCCAGGGAATTAGTAAAAGTAACTATGTTTACTAAGAGTAATGCTAACCAAACAGCTCCAGACAAAGCCTCCTGTGCTTTACAAACCTTTGCACTCTGCCAGAAGAATGTGGGAAAAGAGTTAATCAATAAAAGACAAAATAGAAGCATTACCTCATCGCAATGAAAAATCCCATAGCCTAAACACTGATCCAAAAGGGGGAAACTGAAGTAGTGACTCCAGCGATAGGAGTAAACCTTTGGTAACATCAAATGTTCCATTCTAGTTAGAGAAATACTTGGCTTCCAGTAAAGTAGCAATCTCTCGTTGTATGCCACAAAATGAAGATAGAGATAAAAAGCAAACACAAAAATGAATTGTTTTTAAAATACAGTGTGATATCTTTAGGCTAGACTATGCCTTATGAAATATTTGTACGTAGCTGATTACAGAGAAGCATCTGTCATAATTCTGGCCTCTATGAGCTACCATACCCTAAGGCAGCAATAATACATGCCTATTACTAAACTGCTAGCAAATCATGTAGCAGTATATCAATGCATTAGCCATGAAGTATATATGTGGGTACAAAAGAAGAAATTATTTTAAGAAAGAAAGAAGAAATTACTTTAAAGCTATGTTTCTTCCTGGAACGAGGTTCTTTGTCTGAATCACACCCTGGTCTAGAAAGCTCAGTGTGCAGCAGGGGGACTCCTCAGAAGTTTCTCAGTTCCCTTTAACACAGCCCAGATATTTGTCAGCTGTGCAGATCTAGCAAGGCACAGACACTGTCATTTCAATTTCAGTTTCCAGGAAGATCACATGTGGTATAGCTTTTTCCCAACAACCATGCCTACTTTGTGCAGCACTGTCAAGATGATGTCCTTTCTACCATCAAAAGCGTCAGAAGGAGGAATAAAAACAGTCAGCAAAAAAGCTTCTAGTAGGTAGAAACTGCTGCACAAAAGTCCTCACTTTTTAACTAAAACTGATTTTCTCAAACTTTCTATACACTCAGCACGAAATGGGGTTCGATTCAGACTTTAGGCAAATGCAAACAACAACCTCAGAGCGGACAACTCCAGGCACAATGTTCATCCACTTACAGCAGCTTGATCATTTGAGTGTGCTACAGCTTGCCTGTCGTTTGCTTCATGCTGCTTTTGGAGCTGTTTTTTCCATTTGTTTGTGTTGAAGGCTGCATTTGTTTTCTTTCCTTGTACTGAAAAAACTGGAGTACTGTTGACAGTAAAATTATTAGGCCCTTTACCCTAAAGTTGTCAACCAGTCTTGGCTGTTAACAGATCTAACAATTAGGTAATTAAAAGTATGATTGACAGGCAAACAGTGAAAGAAACCAAACCTGTTATTGCACCCCTTCAGAGCAACAAATAAACCCTCTGTACGTTTTCAGTATTCACTGGCTTCAACAGGCCTAATTATCCCTGGTTGATGAGTATGTGCATAGCATTCAGAAAGTGTAAGGTTTTCATGTCACTTTTTTTTTTTTTTTTTTTTACTTTTTCTTAGCTAGAGACCTTTTTCTGATATGTGTGTGCATTTTGAATATAATGCTAAAATACTGGATGTCATCCTGACTGCTGGAAATAAGCCAACATATAATAATATCCTATCAGGAATGCTTAGGAAAAATAAATCACTTCAGATCCTTGGAGTCAGTGATACAAGTGCTATTCCCGTGTCACAAGCAGGCAAGCGCATATGTTTAGTGCTGCACTTTAAGGTATGCAGTCAGAGCCAGGCTCCCGTACAGGACCAGCCATTAACGACTGACAGTAACGGAGCTGTCACCCTGAGTTTCCCATTTTCTGCAGTGTGTGGTTCTGCACCCCACTGTGTCCTTCCTCGGTGGCCACCGATTTGCTATGACATATTCTGAGAGGCAAAACACCTGATGATGTATTTAAAATAAAACCAAAAACTTGCTGCTCTTTTCCAATTTAGACATCTAGAGAGAATTCTGCCCTGTATGGGATTCTTTAATTTTTTTATCCTCTCCTTTTCAGATCACATTCTCTGCCTTTCTCACACACAGACCAGGCAATAAATCTGTGTGCTTCGTTTTTGGTGGGCATCATTCAAAGGCTGATTTGTTAGGTGTAATTACATTCACAGCAGTTTGAAAGAATTGAACTAAGCCGCCTGCCCTTCAGCTGCAAGCCTTGGTTTACAGTGCACCCTATTAATATGCAGCTGGGCAGACAGATGAAATGCCCTCAACAGGTCTTAGATGTCTTTAGCATCTTAGTCCACTAACTTTGTAAACATTAGTTAGATCTGGGAGCAGGGACTGCTATGCTGCACAAGCAGTGCCACTGTGGGGGAAGGGAAATTGAGGATCAGGATACACCCCAGTGCCCAAAAGACACCTGAATGGTTTCAGGGACTTGTCAGGTATTTACCCTTTCCTGTAGATAACAGCCTGAACTTGCAACCATTTCTCCTGGCCAAGCAGAATTCACCACACACAGCCAAGCTGAGAGAGGAGAGCAGAAAAAATCCCTGAAAAACTACCCCAGCAACCTCACCCAGCAGGGCCAGGACCTCTAGGTCTTCAGACTAAATGACATCAGAGCAGGTGACTACACATGGGGGATTTTTTTTGGAACAATAATCAAGACAGATGACAATACAGCTCCGCTGCTGTCTCTCTCCTCCCACTGTATTTCCTCCTCTTCCTACACACTATCGTATCTCTTTCATGTCCTATTCAAAGCAGCATTTCAAACCAAAAGCTGAAGTTAGAAATGGCTCATTGGAGGGAGACTCTTCTCTCAAGCAGGATACAAAAATGGAGATGGTGAGACCTCTCTACAAGAGATATTTTTTTTTACACGTCTTTTATACAAACTCGGCCAACCCTGTTGCTACAGATGAGATGCAGAACCATTGCTAATGAAATACTCGCAGTCTTAGCTTTGCTGCTTCCTAATTAATGAAAAACACAACTTTCACAGGTTTTCCAGAGCTGTGATAACCTCACCGCTGAGGCTGACACACAGGCCAAGCGCATGAGGAGATTGCCCCAAAGCAGCAGAATTTCTTAACCCGATTTTCTGATGGATTTGACCCACAGATACCAGAACCTATTTCCACTCAACCCTGCCTCCCCTCCTGCATGTTCCTGTACCTCCAACCTGGCTGCAAAACACCTCTGTGTCCCACCACCAGCATGGAATATAGCATCACCTCCTGTGGGAGCTGGACAAGGGGAAACACACGCCTGCCGCAAATACAGAGCTGTGCACAGGTGGTCTGCCAGCAGACACCTCACGCCTTTGAGACTTGAGACATTCCTCTTGCCTTGTGTCAAACACGGCTGAAAATGGTTCATAAGTTACCAAGCATAAAAGAAGGCTGGGCGTGCAGTCATATCCCTGCCCTTTCCTCATGCATCCAAGTAAAAAAAAAAATAATAAAAAATATATATACACCTTGAAGTTTGAGGAGGAAAGCGCGTTTTTTAAGTGACAAAACTACAAATACATAGAAAATGTCAGAGGTTAATTACAGGGAATTAGTGGGGCAAAAGCTGTGTGGAAACAGATTTATATCTGTACAGCAGAGAAAATGGCTTAGTTATAAGGGCAGGGTTTGACCTAAGGGGAGTTAAAACCAAAGAGAAACCCTAAAGATCAAGTCTCTGGGTCTCTGTAAGATTTAAGGATGAGAAAATTTCCTAAGTAACAAGCTATTTTTATACCATCTATTTTAAACCTCTCTATTCGTGAGATGATTCTTCTTTTATTCATGCTCCTTCAATCTATTATACAGACCATACTTGCTGAGCTACTACATTTTAAGACCATGCAAATTGTAAATATTGGTTTGTATTAAAGACAGGTCTGAGTCACAGGATTCAGCATTTGCATCCAGACTCAAACTTTTCGAGGTTCATAGGTGATTTGATTCAGGCCCTCTTAAAGGCCTTGATTCTGCAAGATGCAAAGCACTTTCAGCTCCCACCAAAGTCCAAGGCAGTGGAAAGCCCTCTGTGCTTTGAAGGGTTGGGCACATAATTTAAAAATCTCTGTTAAAAAAACCCCAACAACGCTCTTTTCAATGATCCATTATTTAAGGAGCATGAATTTAATTACTTACTGTAAATAAGCTCAAGAAAGTTAGTCTTCTCACTTGGAAGGATACCAAATTTCCATGTCTGCATATAGGCACAATCACATACAGTGTGACCTTAACAAGATTTATGGCATGGTTTATTAATTCTCTAAATTGGTTCCATAAATCTACACTAGCCCTTACTATTTAGCTGAGTAAACGGGCTTTGATCTCTGCAGAAAGAAGAAACATACAAATCAGATTTCTTTCATAAAGGTTCTGGGCCAAAGTCTGCCCTGGGAGGTATGGCCAGCAGCTCCTCATCCCTCTCAGCGGCAGGAACACATGGCAGAGTTTGGGCTGCTGTGTGCAAATCACGTCCTTGGTTAAAACAGTTCGAATTTCTAGGTGATGGACATTTTATCTGTGCAGTGCTGCTCATTTTGCAGTAATTAGTAAGTCCGGGGGAATTTGGATGATTTTTTCATATGGGGGAAAAGTGACCTTTGCCTCATTTTGTTTACAGAAAGCAGTTACAAGATAACACTATCTACAAATACTTCGCTTGCATTAGAACAACATTGTCATCTTAACAAAGATAATTTTATCCAACATCTAGTCTGTAGGTGTAAGTGGTGGACTGGCTGCCTATGCTCCATGGTAGACCAAGCTCAGCTCCCTGGATTTGCACATCTCTGTGCTGTGATACTCCACGTATTACCTCACAGGGGATTTTCATACAGCAGATTTTTTCTTATCTAAAGAAAGCCATACTGGGACTAGACGTGGCTTCATTCTGGCAAATTGCTAAAACAGTTAACATTGCTGCTGCCACCTTTCAAAGCAAGATAAATGGCAAGCAGTTCCATTAAGCTTCCAGAAAATTTCAACAGCAGAAGTCAGTAATTCTTTTAGATCATGTGAAACACAATGACCTCAAGAAACATGTATGACTCTAAGTTATCTCAAGTTTGTTTCATGTTGGTCAGGGAAAGGAGGGAAAATTTAGAGTATAAATTACTTTCATTTGCATTTTGAAATTTTACATCAACAGTCAAATTAAACCATGATGTGTTATTAAATAACAATGTATTTGCATACTCATAAAACCTGAAAATTATTCCACTGACTTAAAATCAGAATTTGACACAACACATCTTTTGCATTTACACTACGCTGAGCTTAGAAAGCAGCATCATGTTTACTAACATGTCTGGGGAAAACAGAACAAATGCTATTGCTCTTCAGTTCAGACTTGTCCTCCTTTATGTTTTTAACCTCGCCATAAAATTCAGATTTGTGGTTTGGTTGGTTTCATTTTTAGTCTCGGTCCAAAAGCATTTTCAAATAGAAACTCAATTATCCCATAGGTTTATGAGCATATTAATGTGACTCTTTCCTGTACTTTCTAGTTTAACTTTGAGATGCAACAGCTCAGCCTTTTGTGTTGAAAACACAAAGCACAAAGAAACCAACCTGGTCTACCTCTTTTTTAGTTACCAAGGGGGCAAGTGGATTCTTATCAAACTGGATGTGAAGAACCATATGTAACAGCTGCCTTATTCTTTAATAATTTTTTAAACTTCTTTAACTTCTGCAGTCCAATGCACTGCACAATGCACCTCACACAGGTGGAATTTTTTGCAGACACCATTTGGAGCCAGAAGTCTGAGTACAAAGTACAGAGGACAGTTTTGCAAAAGTCTATGTTAAGTATGCTGAAAACAGGGGAGATGGACATGTAAGGAATAGATTAGAAAATACATTAAAAAATCAGTTAAACTAGAAGAAGATTTATCTCTGGGACGCTGGTCACACATATACTGCTCCTGAAGACTCCTGAGCAAGAATTCATAAACTCTAAATGGATTCTAAAGTTTACTGAAAAAAAATAAAGACTACAACACATCTCTGTCAAGATGGTAGTTAGACCTGAAGACTTTACCAGGCTATAAAAGGTTAAGTGGGGGCACAAAATATACTGCAGGTAACGCTTTACCACTCTCTGGAGCTGTGACATGTTATACTGAGACTGCAGGAGCTACAGTGCTGGAGGAAAAAAGTTTTTGATAGCTATATCCATGCAAGCTGGCATCTAACAAGCTGTACTAGAGCCAAAGGCCCAGGATCTGTTGTTTAGGTGGATACCAATTCCCTCTTTGTCCAATTCATTAAAAAAACCCAACCACTCTAGAAGAATTCCTTATACCATGATAACACGTTCTTTTCTTTGTTTGATCAACATCTTATCTAGAGCTGGAATCATCCTGGGTTTTCTCCCCTGGACTCACTCCAATGAAACCACTTCTTTCTTCAAAGGTAGTGCCCCAACCTGAACACAGTGTGTAGCTGAGGCTGTGTTAACACAAAATGCAGTAAACAGTGTCCTTCATGTGTTTATGTTGTATACTACTCCCAGTCAATCTTGTTCGCTATTAAAACAAGAACCAGGATATATTTTTTTGAGACTTCTCCACATACTACGATTTCTGAAGTCTCTGAATCAGAGACAGTTCCTTTAACTAGAGGCACTCCAAATCCAAAACAAGCTTCACTCTCTATCAAAGAAATTTGCCATATCTGTTAAAATTTTATTCCTGCTTGCATTATAGTTGTTTCCCCATCTACATTTTCCTTTGCATCTATTGACAGTAAATTTCATCTCCCACTCTAGCATGCTGTCACTCACTCCTGCAACTCTTTATGCCTAAGTTTGATTTCATTACCCAGAATAATTTTGTATCACCAAATGCTCTCATTATTCAATCTAATATCTAAGTTCATTTATGAATATGTTGAACAGCATAGATACCAGCTGGGTACTATGAAGTTCTCTTTATCATGCAAGCTGACCATTTATTCCCACATATTTCCTCCCCATCTTTTAGCTAGTTATTAACCCCTAAAAGGATTCTCTCTCATTTTATGATATCTGTTTCTTTCTTACCAAATGTCTGCTGGAAATAGAACACAACAGAGAGGAAACAGTCTAAGAGGTTCTTGGAATGTGGGGAAGACAAATACCTGGCACAGCCAGTGAGCAAGCAAGCTAGGGGAGGCGCCTGCTGGACCTGCCATTTGTCAACGGAGAAGGACTTGTGGGTGATGTGATGGCTGGAGGCTGCCTTGGACACGGTGATCACGGAATGAGAGAGGTTTTGATTCTTGGAGAAGCGAGGAGGGGGGTCATCAGAACCGCTGTGTGGGCTTCCAGAGGGCTGACTTTGGCCTGTTCAGGGGCCTGGCTGACAGATCCCCTGGGAGGCAGCCCTGGGGGGCCGAGGGCTCCGGGAAGGCTGGACATTGGTCAGGAAGGCAGTTCTAAAGGTGCAGGAGCCGGCCGGCCCCATGTGCCAAGAGACGAGCCAGCCGGGGGGCAGAGCGGCCTGGCGGAGCAGAGCTGTGGCTGGGACTCAGGGAGACATGGAGCTCACCGCCTTTGGAAGAAGGGGCAGGCACCTCTGGAGGGCTACAAGTATGTCACGAGGTTATGCAGGGAGAAAATCAGAAGGGCCAGAGCCCAACTAGAACTTAATCTGGCTACTGCTGTAAAAGACAATAAAAAGAATGTTTCTATAAATAAATGAGCAACCAAATGAGGAAGAAGGGCTAAGGAGAATCCCCACCCTTTACTCCCCTGCTGGGGGGGGGGGGGGGGGGGAAAATATTGACAAAAGATGAGGAAAAGGCTGAGGTACTTAATGCCTCCTTTGTCTGAGTCTTTAATAGTGAGACCAATTGTTCTCTGGATACTCAGCCCCCTGAGCTGGAAGACAGAGACTGGGAGCAGAACATGGCCCCCATGATCCAAGGGGAAACGCTCAGTGACCTGCCACCCCACTTAGACATGCACAAGTCTATGGGGCTAGATGGATCCACCCAAGGGTGCTGAGGGAGCTGGTGGAAGCAGTCACTGAGCCACTCTCCATCATTTATCAGGAGTCCTGGCTCACCAGGAAGGTCCAAGCAAACTGGAGGTAAGCCAGTGTGACACCTGCCCACAAGGGCGGGAAGGAAGTATCCGGGGAAAGGCTGTGGATGTTGCCTACCTGGACCTTAGTAAAGCCTGTGACACCATCTCCCACAGCATTCACCTGGGGAAACTGGCTGCTCCTGGCTTGGGTGGGGGTGCTCTGTGCTGGGTTAAAGCTGGCTGGGCGGCCGAGCCCAGGGTGGTGGGGAATGGAGTCACATCCCGCTGGTGGCCGGGCACACGTGGTGCTGCCCAGGGCTCAGTGGTGGGGCCGGTCCTGGTTAATGTCTTCATCGATGATCTGGGCAAGCGGATCGAGTGCACCCTCGGTCGGTTTGCAGGTGACTACAAGAGGGACGTAGAGGTACTGGTGTGTGTCCAGAGAAGGGCAACGAAGCTGGTGAAGGCTCTGGAGCACAAGTCTGATGAGGAGCAGCTGAGGGAACTGGGGCTGTTTAGCCTGGAGAAGAGAAGACTCAGGGGGGACCTTATTGCTCTCTACAGCTGCCTGAAAGGAGGTTGCAGGTAGGTGAGTATCAGTCTCTTCTCCCAGATAACAAGCAACAGGACAAGAGGAAACAGCCTCAAGCTATGCCAGGGGAGATTTGGATTGGACAGTAGGAAAAATTTCTTCACTGGAAGCGTGATCAAGCCTTAGAACAGGCTGCCCAGGGACGTGGTTGAGTCACCATACCTGGAGGTATTTAAAAAACATGTAGTTGTGGCACTTAGGGATATGGTTTAGTGGTGGACTTGGCAGTGCTAGGTTAACAGTTGGACTCAAAGGTATTTTCCAACCTGAATGATTCTATGTTTCCATGAAAATCCACCAAGCAGCAATTGTTTGGCAAACTTTCTTGAAAATCAAAATACTCCCTATCAGCTCCATTGCAGAGGTTTTAATTTGTCTGTATTTAATTTAATTTTTAAAAGCCTCCAAAAAATCTGTGAGATAAAATCCCTCTATAAATGCTACCCTGACTTTTCACAATAGATCATATTTATCCATATTTCTACTTTATTTTAGCATGGGTTCTGCCCAATACAGAGGTCAAACTCACTCCTGTCTAGATATTCAACATCTGCCTTCTTTCTCTTGGTGCAAAGGGGTGTGGTGTGTGTGGAGGGGTCTGTTCTTTCATACCATATTATTGATTCATATTAGTTTTAATCTATAAGTAAAACATTTTTCTGTAAAGCTACTGTCTAGTTATGTTCCCCATCCTGTATTTGGGTAGATGCCTGGTACACCTATGTTTGAGGTTGTTGGCTGGTTTTCGCCTGTTTGATATCTAATAAGACAAGGAGCAAATTCAGCTGGAAAAAAATTCTTCCAGAGGGAACCCTTTCACCCACCTGATCCTTTCGCAGCCCATAGTGGCACCTGATAATGGAAGTAGGAACACGTCCTTATTTATCAGTCCCCTCTGGCAATTAGTTGGGTCTGCTCTCTTTCTGGCATGCTGTGTAGGAACAGGCTGTATATTTGTGTTGCATAAAGATAGTTTAGGCATATCGATGTTTTTGCATTGATGGGACATGGGGAAAGTGATGAGTGCCTGTTTGTGTATCTGAACAGGGTGTGGGGTTTTGCTGGATGATTAAAACACGAAGTATGTTATGGTGAGATAGACTATTTGAAGAATGTACAGCAATGAAAACCACAAGAGGAAAGAAGGCAAAAAATTACTTGATTCTAATACTCAGCGGTATGTGAAAGGTTAGGGAAGAAGACAGTCAAAATGTAATTTTGGAGTCTGATTCAAATTCCACTGAAGTCAATGAAAAATCCCCTTTGGCTTCAATAAGCTCTAAACTAAATCATTAATAACTGTCATTCTGAGATTGCACTTAAACGTCAATGTGTTTTAAATTTAACCGAAAATTTGGACATGTAAGGCAGTATGTGAATTGTAGAATTTGATTAATATATGGAAAAATCAATTTATTTGGTCTAGTCCTGCTTCCTTTGGAATCGGTGAGAGCTTTGCCATTGATTTCAGCTGTAGAAAAACCTCTCCACTTCCTAGAGGGAGATTTCCATGTGAATCTCCAACAAGGAAATGCTCATTCACGAGCCTCATGATCTAATCCATGGCAGCTTTAGCAGAACACAAGGACATCCCTAGAGAGTAGGATGAAGTGAGATCAGAGCTGTAAGACGAACCAAGGCCACATAAAGCCTTGCTTAAGTCAACATAAGGATATTAAAGTTGAGATTTCACCACGGCCTTTCCACTGCAGTGGGAACTTGATGTAAAGAGGGTTGAGAGAGAGTTGAAGTGGGGAGACCCGGTGATGCAGGGTTACATAATAATCCAGCCTGCTAATCACAAAAGCATGGATAAGCATTTCAGCCTACATTGCACAGGGGAGCATCTAATCTTGGAGGTGCTTTCTGGTGGGTTTTTTTAGTCTCCTTCTCTTCTTTTTTTTTAAACCTTTCACACAGCCTAAGGTGAGAGGAAATAAAAGTAGCCCCCCTGCAGATAAACCACAGCGGTCAGGGTAATGACTGAGAAGGATTATCAGCCTTCAGGGCATGACCTGACCATCAGTGAGAGCCAGAAGGGCATTTTTCATCTGTCCCTTCCTTCTTTTCTACCAAAGTTTGTTACTGCAGAAATGCAGGGTGGCAGGTAAGCAGAGATGGTGTTTCTGAAACAAGACAAAATGTGCAGGACAGTTCTCTTGGGTCAAAACCAAAGGAAAAGGAGAAAAGAATCCCTGAGAAAAGGATTAAGTAGAAATCCCTTCCTTGATTCACTTGTTCCTAGAAACAAAAAGCCAACTGAGCTTGCAATTGCCTTTCCCAGAAGGGAGATAGGGACTTTCCAAATTCTTCACCTGTCACCAGCCAGGGATGGAAAACCCTTGTCATCGTCCCAAGGAAAAGAAGAGGCTAATATTTGTAAGGGAGATGCTCTGTATGTAATTTGTTAAGCACTTGAAGTGCAAACAATTATAGGTCAGGCCCTGGTTGTCCCATTATAAAGTAACTATAAGGTAATATTTCAAAGGTTTTGTTTATGGACAAACTGTAGTCAGGTTACACAAATTCCAAAAGCAGGGTCAGCATGCTTACTAAATACATTTAGGTGATACGTATCTTTTAAAGGACAGCAGTGCAGAGCACTGGCAAAGGTTGATAGTGCACTGAATGCTATATGGATATCTGTAAAGCAGTTTAAATAGATGATTACAAAACCAGTTATCTGTTATTTTCACAAACTGCAGTAATCAAACAAATCACATATATCTGTCCCATGAGGGCACTGACAACAATTCTTCAGAGTTTTAGGATAGATGGGATCCTACAAGATCTTAACCATACCATGATATGGGTGCTGCTCAAAAGGGTTTTAATACGCTGTGGGAGAAGGAAATTAATTCACCTGTGGGAGACAAGAAGGTGACCAGCTCAGCAGGACAAAAATTCAGTGTAAAGTAGGAGAAGCACAGATTTCAAGCTCTCTCTGCCCTGACTGAAGAGTTTAAAGCACATTTCAAGAAGCAAGACCAAGGGGAGAAGGGAATCTCTCCCAAATGTGAGCAAAGCCATCTGTTTTGCAGCAGTTGTAGGGAATACCTGGGGGACACTAAGGGAGCACATCAGGCACTTGAACATAACGCTGAGCTCCTCCTAAGAACTGGGGAATATTAGAGACCTAGGCAGGGAGTAGGCATCAGTGCCACAGGGCTTACACAAACTGGCACCTCCCTGGGTGGGACGCAGAAAGGACAGGCTCAGACTGGTGCTGGACACCAAGATCCAGGCACCTTTGTCGCTCCTGAATCCACGTATGAGATGTATTCACAGGAAACCAATTTACCCTGCTCATACATAACTGAAGCCTACGGGAAAAGAGAAACCTCACTAGACATCTCAGCTGTAACGTTCTGTTGGCCTTGCAAGAGGTATTAAATAGGTGTGAAACAGGACAGCAGATTGAATATACCCTTCAGTTATCAAAGGGCTTTGCATTGGGTATATTCTTCAGAACCATGAAGAAAAGGAGGTTGTGTCATGTCAGAGGCTTTGTTTATTCTCCAGAAAACTGAATGACAAAGGGGAAATAAATAAATAAATAAAAAAAGCAGCCAACAAAACCGCCCAAACTGAACATGCCCTTTTCACCACAATAAGATTCTCCCAGATGTGAAAGGAAAACAAGGTCTTTGGCATTTTGGATGTATTGACAAGTTTTTGTCAAACTGCACATACTTTATTAAACCACACTTGGATTCTTCGGTGCACAATTTAGTTGGCAAGTAATGCTTTCAAAATACACGGACCACTGAAATTATTGTACAAAGCTCTTTCAGAGGTTAAAACGCTTCACTGCATCTAAAAATACACAATGACAGCATAGCAATCTGAGGCACAGTTGCCACAGGTATCAGAAATACATGCAAAGGGAAGATTTCAAGCATGAAATATGCCAAAAAACATTTCTCTACTTAAATGACTGCAAAAAGACTATGATATATGGTAATTAAGTTCTCCAGCACCATCACATCTGAGCACCTCTCCTTTCATGTACTAACCTTAGAAATTCGCCTGAGGTGAGGTTGTATTCCTCTTTCTGCTCTAGCAACAATCAGCGTCAAACAGATGAAAACCCAGGAACAAGCAAAAGCACTGGATTCAGAGAGGCAACTCATTTCCTGACTGCCATTGTGTCACCTCCTTTCTGGCTGAAATCTTTTACACATCTTGACCTCCATGTGCCTTGCTCAAGATCACCTTCAGATCAACTTCTCCTTTCATGTAAAACTGAATATGTCAATATGGGAGAATAAAAGGATGTGGAGAGGACTGAAAAGAATAAAGCAAAGTACTCATATAGAAACACTAAATATAATCCAGAATTAAGCAATAGTTAATTACAGAAAGTTATAAATAAAATCAGTAGATTACTGGGGGATTACTGTGCTTTCCAAACAATTATTCCAAACAATAAGGTTGTTTGTATAGCTTATGTAACCAAATAGATGTCTGGAAATTCTCACTTTACCACAGCAGTCAGTCACGTAGTGCAAGAAAACTCAGAAGGACATCCAGTATTTCCTGGGAAAATGCAGCTTATAGTTAGCAGCACCTCCACTGAAGTTGCTTACTATAAAGGCAAGATTCTGGCTTTGAAAAACTCACTATCTTGTTGTGATTTTGAACACTGGTATCATTCAGTCAAGCAGTCTGTGTTTTTGCCTTACTATTTGTTGTATGAATACATCACACTATCCCAAGTGAGAAAAAAAATAAAAGCACAGATACCACACAGGCAGTGGGAAACTTTCTGCTTCCCCCTGCCTAGAAATTGCACAGCAGCAGTGACACAGGAGAAAGTGGCATCTCCCAGTAACACTGTGTACTCCCCAGCAATAAATAGTTTACACTCAGTGGTCCACTGAAAACAGATCTTAATTAAGTGCAATATAGTTGCACTTATTGATCTGTACACATATTTGATCTGTACAGACACATATTTGATCTGCACAGATCAAATCCTTATTGATCTGTAGAACTTTTTGCAAGGGGCTTACCTCTCTAAATTAAATCAAATACCACATTAGATACTTAGAATTTCTCTTTCAGATTGGTGTGTGCTCTCCTGGCTTCAGAAACCTACTGTTAAAGATATTCAAATACAGAGGTTATCCAAATTTATAAATAATGTTAATGGGACAACTGCTCTCTTAATGACTGTGTGCTAAGCAGACCTGCAAAGCCTGACACAGTGAAAAAAGGGTCCTTCAGGTCACAGGCTACAAGAGAAGGATTTAGTAAAGTCCCGAAGTTTCACTACAACCTCAAGTGCCTCATCCTACAGTCACACAGCTGGTGACAGTCACACATCTCCAGTGCAGACGCACCCATCAGCCCATGGCTGCAATATATATAAGGACTGAGGCTGAGCAAGTTCACAGATGTTGTCCAGCGTCTCTTGAATAACCCCTAAGTCGACAGGCAGTGAGCAGAGGACTAGTTGCTAGAGGCAGTTGCTCTGCTTAACTGTCACAGAAATAAAAGGGGGAAAAAATAAGTTTGTTGTGGGAATTTTAGAAATCATGAGATTTAAACATAGGAGGAAGAGCATATCACACATATGAAGATTTACTCCTTTAGAAAGGCAAGTTCCAATTTTCTATTCCTCTTGGAAATCTTTATAGTGTTTTGTGTTCAAACACATAAAGAAAATACAAGAGTAGAATTAAAATTAGTTTCTAATAGTACAAGAGCAACTAATAGTTTCTAGAAATTCCTTTTCTTTTTTTTTTATAAAACTTTTGTACCTTGGGAAACTTTATTTCAAAGCAACATGTTTCATTCTATTCAAGGGATTTTGCAAACATCAACCAAACCTGAACTATGATAATTTGATTAAATATTAGATTCAGTGAGGATATTCCATGATATAAAGTATTTCATAACAAGAAATTCAACATAAAATAGGGAACTTTGTTCATTCCATTAACTCGTGAGATTTATTTTCCTTAAAGGATTTATTTACTTCCTGTTCACTGGTCTGTTCCAGTGTATGTGCAGAAGCTGATGTCACCTGGACCTTTATACAAATTTACTTTTCAGCTTAGTGAGGTTGCTCATTATAAATAGTTTAAAGCAAATTCTAAATAAGCTATTCGTTACCACTCCTAACATCAAGAATAAAGAAAGAAGAGAGCAAGAAGGATACCAAACAAAAAAACAATAGCAAAAAAAAAAAATTCCTTCACAGTTCTGTTTTTCTTGCCAAATGCGGTCTGCAGCAGCACAATTTGAGTATTTCAATTATGTCAGCAATTAAACAGGCCTATTGTACTTCAGATATTTCAGCTGTCCTAGAAGTTTGAATAATTTCCAGTGGAAAACACTTATTTTGTTGAATTTGATGTATTTTTTTTCTTAAGCAGGCAAGAGGGATAGTTTAAGAGATGTTTACTCTGCCTCAGTACTGGGGAACGAAAAAGCCTGCATTTCTCTCTGATTTTTGTGATCGCTGCAGTATTGCTCAATCTCAATTTTTTTTCCCAAAGACCTACTTGCAGAAGTTAAAACTGAAACCCCTTTATCTATGCTGATAAGTTTACCAGCATATTAAAGGCAGTAAAATCACAAAAGCTAAAAACACCTAAGTGTCCTGAAATTTTCTTATTTGTGGCTCTGTACCTGCGTCAGAGATGCACATGGTCCGTGTCCCTGGGGCCTCGTGTAGATGAGCAGCTCCACACCAGTCCTTGCTACAGACCCTCAGTGGGTAGGTCTGCAGCACCTTCTCTTCGAGGATTTCTACAGCCTGTCTACGCTGATGAGCAGTTTTATTTAACTTGAATGTATGACACTAGTGCTCATTGTAGCACTATGCATTTGTCTTTGCTTACGTTAATGGCTACAGAAGGTGTCAAGATAATAAAAAGCCACTATATGTCTATTGTTAAACTCCTGCTTTAATTAACATTTTTCTTTCCAGTAGTCTGTCCCTTTGGGCAGAAATTCTGGGCTTGCATTTTCCACAAAAGACAGGTTCATTTTAAAATAGCTTAAAAGAGAAGAAAACGCCAATAATCTGACCCAGAAACAATACTCAACATTTTTTTTACTTACTATATAACAGCCTGAAAGCATTCTGCAAATGTCTGCCAAAATTTCGTCATGAGATTAGGATTCATTGCTTTATAAAATGAAGTAATTGTAAATAAGGCACATTTGTAACTTTTTATTTGCTCTCCCTGATTGAATGCCATAGAAAAATCCCAAAGAAATAGATATATATTTTCCACAGTAAGTACAGCTGAGGCTCACTTGTAGTGAAGAAATCCAACAAACTTGAGTGGCATAGGTCAAAAAATTCTCTTATATTTTGTGAAACTAAATGAAATCACCAGAGCAGTGCCATTAAAAGCAACCAAGACATCAAGTCATTTAAATGGTTTCCCTTAGATGGCTAGGTTAATCTCTGGTAAAATTAATCCTTTGTCATGCTGGCAGGTGTAACAAAGAAAACCTTTTTGTATGGAGTGCAAAGAGGGTATTTTACCCTCTCAAAGGAAAGCTGCTTGATATTTCCATGGAGAAAACAGCACAAGCGATTAACAATTTAGATTTGCCATTCCTAAGCTTTGTTTATATAAATATATGGGGGATCATTTCTGAATCTGTAAGAGGATTTTCTACAGTCCAATATAAAGAACTTAAAACTGCCATAAATGAGATGTTAAAAAAAAAAATAAACAGATTGCCTTGATAAATGCCAGTTATTGCAGACTGAGCTCCACTGTAGTAACACACTAAGCAGCTGGCATTTAAAAGAAACCTAACTGGAGTGCTAGCTCCCTAGGTAGTTTTTTTCTTCTCTAAAATAATCTCAAGTCTGTGTATGGTGCCCACAAGAGAGGATCTTTGGTGTGTAGTGCAGCCCTTCCCAACTCATGGTTATGACCTACTTCACGACAGCCTTTTACACACACACAAGTAGCAAACGAGCATCTCCTTAAGCTAGGTCCAAGGATGAGCACATCATTGCTGGGACAGAGGGACTCCAGAGATCAGGCCTTTGACGTAAACATGGAAATCAACACTAACTTCACTCTCCTCTCCTGCTGACTTTCATCCCTCTCCTGATCAGGATTAATTCTTCCTCACAAGTTTCTCCCAACTGTTTCCTTTCCCCAACTGTGATTTCCATGAAGGACTGAACCCACCTTCCTTAGAGGAATAGTGCTGGGTGAAAATAGCAGGAAAAATCGGTTTCCATCTTCATGCTGCTCTCTGGGGCTTTCCCCTCAGCACAGCGAAGAGGATCGATATGCTTTGTCCTCCAGCTCTCCCCTTGCAGGAGCTGCTGCACTGACCTGCTTCTTTCCTGCTCTTCACAGGTCTCAGTGGCAGCTTTGCAGCCAGTTTCAAAGAGCAGGACCCCAGTCTCTGGCTGTCAAGAGGTCTGCCTCTATTTATGGAGGAGGTAGCCTTGGTGCTGCTTGCTTGGTCGACTGCGAGCTTTTATTATTTTTTTTAACCTCTTTTTTTGGCTTTGTCTGAATGAACAAATCACTCCACAACTCCCCTTCCTCAATAGTTAGCAAACCTTGAACTGCTTCAGCCACTCCTGCAAAGCACCAAACTTATAATGCATATTAGTACATAATTTACATGACTGACCCATCTCTCAGTTTCTGGCAGAGATGCATAAAACATATTTCTTACGTGATGATAAGTATGCTTGTTAATGTAATTTCTGGCTGGCTCGAAGGAGGCAAGTCAAAGAAAAGGCAATAGAGCATTTAAAAACCAGAAGTGATAGCCAGGTTCAGGACCCAGAAAGGACCAGTTCCTTGCTCACTATAGCGTGCTATAGGATAACTGTGCAGTAACGCTCTACCCCTTCCATGCTGAAATCTGTGTGTGGAAACAGAGGGAAAGACATTCCTGCAAGGTCAGACTTCACTCCCATGTCCTTGTCACGGCACGTCATCTGCAGCAGCCATATAAGATGTACAGGGTGACGACTTCATGATATAAGGAGAAACGGATTAGTTTCTAACTTCTATCCCTACTGCTGACTGATGATTTTCCACATACTGATGTCCCTGACTACAGAAGGACCCATGCTGGGCACAGTCATACCTTCTTCAAACTGTGATGAAATAATATGCAGGCTCACACTGTGCAGACACTGGGACTCCTCAGCAGGGTCAGGACCATCATCCCACAAGACCAGCAAATTTAGATAACCAAAATGCCTCTGTTCCAATTGTACCTATTGAACTCAGAACTAAAAAGTATAAAACTTTGAATTAAATTTCTAGACCTTGGAAAATTTACCCCTTACACTGAGATGAAGAACTAATAAAGCTGGAAGGAAACAATACATTTTTAAAGCTGACTGAGACTCAGAACATCGGGTTAGGACTGTTTAAAATGCGCTCACTGCCACATCATTTTGACAGTACAGCAGCATCGCAGCAGGTTGTAATGCAACTCCTTGGTATTTCTAAGTGCACTGGGCCTCTAGGATCACTCTCTGGGAAGAAACGTCAGGGTTGTTACTACAAAGTTGTTTACATTTAATTAAAACGGCCAACTTATCTGAGTTTCCATAAGGTTAATAAACCCAGCAAATTTCTAGAGGGATTATAATTAAAACATATATGTTCTAGTAACTTCCCTCCGTTTCTGCAAGATTTGTATAAAATATTTAAGCCCATCAAATATTGAACATGCACACTTAATGATCTACATGTTTATTTTAGAATGAAATTTTTGAGTTTGAGAAGTTTATCTGTAAAATCTTAAATTCAAAAGAAAAATTGGCATAGGCACACTTTAGGAGCTTGTACAAATCTGATGACCTTTCCTTCAGCCTGACTAGTTTATAGAAAGACTCTGCAGTCTTTACAGCTTTAATTTGTTCAACAGCTTCAGGCTTTTAAATTCTGCACTTCTACTGCCCAGAGGTTTACTTTTTTGTGATCCTGCACAATTTCTAGGTGATTTATCAGCTGCTATTCCATTAACAGCAGCAGTAATATTTCTACGCTCATAGGCCATCTCTACCACCATAGTCACTGTGCGACCCCATGACTTGATGCCCACCTTGCACCCTAAAGATGCCTTTCTGAAGTGCTGCCTAGACTGAGAGAGCTAAGCATGCTATCCAGGTGCATTCCTCCTCCTTACTCAAGGTGAGATATAGAGATGCCCTGGTCCTCCAGCTGAGAGCTGCTGTCAGGACACACAGGCAAACAAGCTGGACTGGGGCTGTGATTAGCTAGGTGCCAAGTGGATCAGGTCCCCAAGGCATGGCAGCGAGTATGCTGGCTTCTTGGCCCCAAGACAACCTGTGCTATTTTCAACCAAGCAGCACTTGCTGATGATATCGGCAAGGCCAGGCCCACAGCCAGCTCATGCATTATGTTGCTGGTGTTAAAGAATCAAATTTTATAGGAGAAGGCAGCTGGAAGAGGCCTCAAGAGAAATCCAGCTCACCTCTCTGTCCAAACACAAGATCAGCAATAGTTGCGTCATTTTGACAGATGCTCACCCAACTTGTTTGTGAAGCCTTCCAATATCGAAAGCTCCCTAATCTCCCCAGCAAGTCTTGACTATTCTTACCTTTATAAAGCTTTTTTTCTTTACTGACTAACATCTTTTTTGCAATTTGAACCTGTTACTTTTTGTCTTAGGCAAAGTAAACAGTTTATTTTCTCCCTTTTATGTATTCAAAGATTACTTTTTCTTCCACAGACAAACAGTTCTTTCATTCTTCTCTTCCATATCATGGTTTCTGGATCTGTGATCATTCTGCCTGGTCTCCTCTGGTCCCTCCTTCTTAAAATCTGCAATTACAGTTTTCCAGTCAAAGTGGCACCCAGTTCACAGCGGTTCCATCAGAAATAAGCTTCTGCACTTTGCTTATAAGAAACTACTGTGAAACAGTATCAAAACCCCAAATCAACAGACATGTTGAATATAATTTCCCTCTTGTTCAAAAGGTGTGTTGTTCTTTTAAAGAGGAAGTTAGACATATTTGATATGATTTGCTGTTGATACATCTGTGGTCTGTGTTTGCTTGACATGCACATGCACTGTCTCCTAAATTTGTACTCCAGTATTTTCTGAAGAAATTAATTAAGCTGCATTGTCTCTATTATCCTTTTCCTTCTTTAAATATATTCACTAAAGTTCCTTTTTCCAGCAGTTTAGTATCCTTCCTCCCATCTGTAAATTCTCAGAAGTATCTATAAGCAGCCCCTATTTAAGTATTCTCCAGCTTTTTTACTTACTGGAAGATAACGTCTTGCCCTTGTGCCCCTGGGATTACTTATGGTGACACTGACCAAGTTGGCACTTTCAGTGAAGTAGTGGCTTACTGCCAGAGAGCAGTAAGCACTGTAATCTTTGCAACTTCATCTGCTAATAAGTTGCCTCTGTTGTATAACAGGACAGCCATTCTTGGCCATCATCTTACTGCCCCGGTCATCTGAGGTCCATCAGATCACCGTTACAGTTCATCACATGAAATCTTTCATTTTTTTAGTCCTCACATATCATGGTTTCATTCCTTTCTTGTGTTTAAAAATTGCTCCCTGTATTTGCACTACACTTGCTGTCTGGGCGTGCTACCTCAGATCTAGAAATTGCCCCAAATTCCAGTATGCCTCCTTACAAATCAAAAAAACTTAACTAAAAGAAATCAATTGAATTTGTCCTATTTTTCTTCTGAACTTCTTCATTATCACGGCACTTAGGCTGAAAAATGTGGAATTAGATTTTACCTGTTACTTTGGTTGTCAGGATTCATATGTTAAAACCAGCATCTTCCTAAAAAGAGACTATTTCTGCTCCTGCCCAGCAAGGGCAACCAAATAAACTAAGCATTTAGTCAGACACACGTACCAGCTGCATATGACTGCTTCACATGTGTTTCAGTGCTGTCTTGGTTTTGAGATATATAGAAATCCGACAAAAAAAGAAATTGCATGTTCCATTAGCTTTCCATTTGGGACACGAGACTCATCCTATCACTGAGTACAGCCAGGAGCATAAAAGCCCCAGCCCTGCAAAGCCTGCCCATTTCTGCAGTGATCTTGGTAGGGCCACGCTCCAGAGGTGTGGACCCTACTGCTGCACCATATGCTCAGCAGGTCCAGGCAAGAGGCTGTGGGGCACAGGGACCTCTCAGCTGGAGTTCCCTTTTCCCTGCATTTTGGGGCATCAGAAAAGCTATCAGAAAAGCACTCCTCAAAAATATCTCCTGCATAAGTCTCCTAAGTCTGTGAAATTTCATCTTTACGTTCCCTTATTTCAATGTATTAAGTAGATGATAAGGGTGTTTTTTCCCTCCTCAGTTTTATTTTCAGGCCACGCTCAAGGATAAACCTATCATGTTTCTGACCCACTAGGAAAGCTGCTTTAGTGTTGCAGGAAATGTAATCTGTATAGCCGACATGAAAGTGTTATAAGATGTGAGCTGCAGAGATTTTGGAAGGTTGTGTCTGAGCCACAACATCCATTCCTCATTGCTAGGCTTTGCGAGCTAATATCCTCTTAGCCTAATTTAAAATCATTAATTAAAACTGAGTTGAAACTGATGTGTAATGTAATAAGGACAAGAGGTCCCACACCAAAAAGAGGAGGAAGGCTTAAGAGATGTCCATGTATTCAAATTTGCTCTGCTTTTCTTGAATCAGAATTTACTATATAACATGATCCCAGTTTAATAGATTCCTCAGATTTGTGCATCTTACACACATATTTTAATTGAAAATTAGTAATTGCTATGAAGAAACTAGGAACCAGGCAGGCAGCTAGCAGGTTTTTTTTGAGCAAATTATAAACACAATCTCTGTATTCCTTGGTCCTCCAATGCACTGGGTATATCACATCAACGCGGTAAGGAAAATCTGTTGAAATCAGTTGGAAATCCTGACTAGCACAATATGAGCTGTTGCTGCAGTGTAAGAAGTTCTTCATCTCAGCAAGTGATATGCTACAACAGGTTTTGTGAAGCGAATTCATTTTCTCTCCCATGCATGCTGGGGTGGAGGCAGGGAGGAGGATGGGGAGCGGGGTATAGAAAAGATGGTAGAAAGGCGGGGTAAAGAAGTTAACATTTTTTTTTTTATATTATTAAATCTTTGCTAGTTTTCAGTGGGTGTAAAAAATAGTTAAATTCCCTAATTAAATTATAATTCCAATCTTAAACAATAAAAAGAAATCCTGTAATAATCTATGTGCAGTGCCTGACAGCTGGGCCGTCTGATCCTTGCAGTCTGCTTACAAATTGGTATTAGTGGCACTAATAAAGCTGATTAATGTTGTGACTAGAGACCCACTAACCTGACACTGCCAGCTGGGCGCACAAAGGCTGTCAATCTACATGGCAGCTGTTAAACTACAAGTGCCGTAGCCTTTAATTTACATTTCAGCAACCTCCACACTGTAATGCATTTTAATGGGCACGAATAAAAACCGCTGGTGACGTGCAGGAATTTCACAGGATATTGGTGTGTACACATTATATTAGTAAAATACCACTTATCAAAAGACCAGAGATAAAGCCAATTCTTCCCTCAGCTACTTTTCTAGAAACCTGTAGTAACTCCATCATAACCAACGCAATTATCGCAGATTGCCATCGGCACGGCTGAGGGCACATTTTCAGCCAGTCAACCCACCCTTAAGAGTTATGACAGCTTATTAATTTCCATTGATGCAAATAACTATGAAGATGCTATCTGCATCTTAATAGCATTTTCCCACAACTGCTTCTCTTACAAGTACTTTGGAGGGTCCCAGAACAGGTCCTGTCCATCATTCAGAGGCTTTTAGCAAGTCACCCTTCTGACACTTTCTGGAGAGCCCAGGGGTGGACCAGGAGCCCAAGCTACTCGTTCCCTTAACCACGGTATTTTCTGATGAGAGGGTTGCTGCATTGCCTGAGCTCTAACTGCACTGTGTGTAAACTATATGTAAACAGAGGTCTACAGGCTTTTAAGACTATCAATCCAGGACCTTCTACAAATATTCATCCCAACTGATCCATTTACTATTTAAATGCAAAGAATTTACACTAATTATACATCAGAGTCAGTATACAACACAGCAAAGACGCACAAAACAAATGTTCCAAGGGTAGACCACAGAAAATACAGTCTACTTTCTCTGACCCTAATAAAAGCATAGTTTCTTATGGTAAATACTTTACTGTTTTGTAAACTGTATTATATATGCTGAAGTTCTGGTCAGAATTTCCCTAGGGCAGATTTCTTATTTTTGGTTGTGTGTTTTTTGTTTTTTCTTTTTTTTTCTTTTTTTTTTTTTTAATTATTATTTTAAATTCTTTTATCATGGACTGTTTTGTTCCAAAATACCAAGAACACTACTGGAAAGAACTTTCATTTCTCTACTGTGACATCCTGGCAACTTTCAAAATCCAGGAATCTGGGAGATGGGGGGGTGGGAGGGGTGTTGGGGGTTGTAGATAGGAAGTGACAGAGGAAAAGGTGATGTGAAAAGGAAAAGAATACAGCCCAGAGTGTCTATGTTACTTACTCTAAAAACACATTGTAAATACAGGGACATCTCAAACAAATACTAAATTCTTAAGTAGGCTATGACTATAAACTAAATATGTCTATGTGAGGAATTTGATCTCTTGTTACTGAGTCTTTGCTATCAAGAATAGATTTCCTTCCCTCTCAGGTCCCAGATAACAGGTAACTATGTATCTATTTCTGAAAAAATCAGAATTAAGCAACTTGTAAAAAACCTGCATGCTACTTTTCAGTGGATGAGCCGAGATTTACATCCAGGTCTATTAACTCCTTTTCTTGTTTCTTCATAACTTGACAAACCTTCCATTCTCAAATAATAAAGCACAGAATTATTCTCTTAGTTTTCTTGTACGGCCTTTTGAGGACAGGAAAAAAATTACTGAGAAGCAAGGAGATGGTGGGAACTGAGTTAGCATTTGTCTGCATAGCCCAGGTCATGCATCTTGGTTTGCTGTGCATGGCTGTTACATCTGACTCACACAGTATCAAGTTCAAAGGCAAGTAAAGAGGCCATGAAAGGAACAGAGTTTGTACACTGCTTCGAGTACAAAAACGAAGGCACCCTCTTGTCACACAACCGGTCAGGTCTTGTGCCTTGTGTCTTTGCTTTTGCCATTTCACAGAAAACACTGTGGAGGGAGGATCTGATGACTTCCTAACCCTGAAATCTTGCTGTTCTTGCTGATTTAAATACAATTCCTTATCTAGTACAGTATTGATAAAAATGAGGGAGGAAAAAGTACCAGAAACTGTACGTATAGTCAGAAGAATAATCCAAATTGTACCCAACTAGTAAGCTGAGCTTCATTAACTCATAAGTTGCAAGGTCTTGTAACTTATTTGGGTTTCTGTCAGCTGGGGAATCTACTGGACCTCATGCTCTCAGGCACGTACAGTCATTTACACAACACTTATTCCTAACAGAACTTTTGTCTTGGTGATTTTTGCCAAAATGTTGCCATACTGACCTGCCCACAGCTCCCTCCCAACAGGGCTAACAGACCTCCCTTCACAAGCAAAAGATTCCTTTCCTCATGAGACTCTCATTTAAACCGTGGCAGAACTCTGTGCTCTGGACTGACGTACAATTGACAAAAAAAGGCTTTTTACAATACTAGTTCATTGTTGCTGCTCAGTATCATGAGATCGTTTCAACCACTGGAATGATCAAACCTTTCTATCAGCCCAGCTCTGATTCCCAGGACAGTATCATATGGAAAAGCAGAGCTAGTGTATAAATCCAAAACTTCCCTTTCCCCAGAACTTTTGCAAACTAAAACAGGAGGAGTAAGATGACAAATAACAAACCTTATAACTATTGCAGTGCCATTAAGCCCCATAATTTTTTTTACATCAGCTGGGGAGGGGGAAGGGAGGTCATACACAATAAAATCTGTTAACACCGCTAGAATGAGAGGCCAAAAGAAGAAGGAGAAAATCCAAGACTAACATCTCAAATAGGATCTATTAGGAGTGGAGAGAACCATGAAATCACCCACTTATTTTTCTAACTTCCATCAGATAACAGGATTCAAAGGATTGTATAAATGCCAAGATAGATTAGATACAATAGATAGAATCAATTGTTAGTTCAGACCTTGCTACAGATATGCCAGTCAAATGCATATGTAGTCTTATATGGACTACATGCAGAGAGATGTAAATGCTTAACATGAATAGACTGGGGCTGATGACATCCTTAGCCTGCAATCTTTACATGACATTTCCTTTCCCTTTTCCCTATTTCATAATGTTGCATTAGTTAGAATTAGTAATAACCTGCCTCCGGATTTTTTTAGTATAGCAAGTACAAAAGTAAAGTTGTGCATTTTAGTGCAATACTAAACGTAGTTACTTTAGACGATCTTTAACAATTAATAGAAGCACTAACTACTTAAATAAATGACCTGTGATTTGGTCTAGAAAGCTTCTTTAACAAGTGCCTTCTGCAGGTGAAAAGAAACTTTTATCTGGGCACTGACTCTCACATTAGAAGTTAAAGCAGTGAGCTTCACCCCATCAAATCAAACTGTGTTCTGCTATTAACAGAAGCATCTTGTCTTCACATACCCACTCAAAGGTTTCACTGAGAGAGGAGCTTACATGCAATATTTCTCCTTTCCCAGTTTAATTTTCATGAGTTCCTACTGATAGGGGTCAAGTGAAATAACATTTCATAAGCAGAAGTTTATGACTAGGTTTTGTTGCCAGAACAGAATGGCATCTGTTCCTATGCATGTTTAATTTAAATATTTTTCATGAATGTGGGATGATGGCATAAATATTTGAAATCATCAATATAGTAGACTGCACTATAGCATGGAAAGGCTGCTGCACAGCTGCTGTTAAATTATAGATTTCTTATGCAATGAGTACATTTAACTTGTCTTTTGAAGAATTAAAAAATTATGTCTTCTGCCTGAAATATTTTGTCAGATCTTTAAGAGATGTTCTTCATGTGACCTACAGCTTCCAGACCACTGAAAGAATAACTCTGTGACCCTGTCATGAATGGATGCTTACACAGGGTGGAACTGACAGAGCCAGGGCAAGAGCACACTGCACATGGGGGACAGGTGGGTTTCTTCTCCACTCATGAACCTGTTCACACTAAAAATAGCTCCCAGTTCCCATATATTTGTCTGTGATCTGATTCCCAGTTTACATTCTGGACAACACTCATCTCCCCAGTGCTGACTTGGGAGGAAAAAAAACCCACAAAAGAACCCCAACCAAACACAAGAAAAACTGTTTGCCTTCATCTCCATCCTAGGAACATGATGATGTGCCAGTTTACATCATCTGTAAAAAATTTAACAACCAATCTTAGAGGAAGATGAGACTCACCCACATGTACAAGTCACTTAAAACAGCCTAGATAAGTTTTTGTTGAAAGCAACTAAATTGAGGATGTGAGGGAAAAGAGGCACTGCAGTGTTTCATGGCATTGTTCATGCTGCTATCCAGAACCTACTATGACTTACAGTAAATATGACGTTGGCAAGATATATGACTTAACAGAGAGAAAAGTAAATATTTTGCTATGGTCCAGCTAATCAGATAACCCTTCTCAAAAACCAGCAACAACAAAAAAAACCCCACAACAAACCCCACACCATCACTCCCTGATTTTTAAAGCATTTCTTGTAGAACAACTCTTCTCATTGCAGGATATGTTTACATGCTGTTACTGTGATCTGAAAATTAAGTCCTTGACATAATGGTATCTTTGGAGTCTTGGCCTTACAAAGTCTGTGTTTAGGCTTTTTAATGGTTAAAAATAATTTGAAGTTATATAATTTTACTGTGCTATTCATTTTAGTGATTATTTGTTAACACAAACCACATAAGTGCCATTGCAATAGGGAAGGCAATACATGTAATGAAATATTACACGTGTAGTGGCATAAAGCTTTATTGGCATGAGCTAGGAGTGGATGCATTACTCATGAATGGTGAAGCCAGCAGTAAATTAAGAAGGTGGCCCCAAGTGAGTATTAGTCACCTAAATACAACCATATGCCACCAGATTTTGTGTTAACATTTTCACAGAAATGTTATTTCTAAAATTTGCAGAGAATTTCTAAATAGACTCCAACTTCAAAGCCTTACAAACGAAGACCTAAGAACCAACACGTGTGCAACCCACCTTGCCCCTTCCAAATTTTAAATCATTAAGAGTTCACCTATAAATCAAGATGTTCATCACAAGTGCAGCTATTTTACCAACCATTTCTGGGGGGTAGGAACAGCCTGTATCGAGTGCCATGAAGTCATCCTGCTTATTTGTCTTTGCAATCCTTAGATCACAAACCACTTCCCACCTACTGAGGGAAGGCTGGTGTGGCAGGAGCATCTGAAAAACAGTACGAAAACTGCTGATTCTGATACAGTGCATTATGCCTGCAACCTAAATGTTATTTCTTGGACAACGCTGCAGAATCCAGGGAGTAACTACGAATATTATCCATCTCCCGAAAGATAAAGTTGCAAGAGGCTTGTGCAGCCCATATATAGCACAATATAGGAGCCGTCAGTTACTACCATTTGCTCAGAGCAGCTTTTGAGCTGCAACAGCAATATAGATAGCACTCTGTGTTGCCTTAGCTGTGTTATTTTAACAGTAATTGAATTTGCTGGGTACATCGGGTCATGTTGTGGTTGCTTGCACACAATCTGCAGAGTAAGTGAACACATAAGCAACAGCACTGCAAGGACTGTGCACCGGGGCCACGTTGCTGGTCGGTAGCAATGCAGTCAGAGGCATCGAGGACTGCACTGGACAGCAACTGCCATTGCTTTGGCTGCCTTCTGCCAAATCTTGAGCTGCCATAGCTTAATCCATATGTAGGACTCTATGGGAATTTTTGTATCTAGTGACCATTTCTACAGTTCTTTACATGAAGAAGGGATTCTCATATAGGCCCTAAGCATGCAGCCCCGTGCCTCCAAGCTGTCTCGTGCCCAGAGGGTAGGAAGCTTGCAGCCAGTGCAAGGAAGCTGGAAACAATCGGGGAAAGGAGGTCATTAACACAGGAGCACAGCCTGATAGAGACTAAGCAGCACCGTAAGCCAGGAGCTGAGCAAGGTTCGGTTTATCTTACATTTTACATGTGCAGATCTTAGAAATTGAAAAGCTATTAATTATATCAATATTTTGCTAATAAATGCACACAGAGTAAGAACTGTTTGTGGACCAAAAGAAGACAACAGATCAGTTTCCAATAGTGTTATTTTTTCCACTAAAATACAGGGCGTTTGCAAGCAAGGTCTTCCTTTCCCTCTACTTCATGGCTATTTCTATACATACTTTAACAATCCCAAAGTAAACCATTCTCAAACAGGGGGGTGCGGGTAAGGGAAGGAAAAGAAAGAAAGAAAGGATGGAGTCCTCAGAAAACTGGCAAAGAGCTATTTTGTAAGGAGGGAACCAACGAAAACATTGGCATAAGGCACAGTTGGAGGGTGTCAAATCCGATGTGGCAGCCCTTTCTTGTGCTGCTATGTGGAATTTGCTTCAAAAGATCAGCAAAATGAAACTCTTCATACCTGAACTAATACAGATCCATGTAAATTTGAGCTCTAATCTTATGGAGCCAGTCACACTGCCAGAGGCTCAAAAGGAGTTGTCTTTGTTTGTTTTTGAAGTCTATGTGAAACCGGATCTCACATACTAATATCTTGATCCAAACAATGTAATTGAATCTTGTTCTGTTCTCCTCACTCTTTCAATAGAACTTTCCTCCAGTTAGATTTCATTTTTATCTCCTTCCAAAGGAAGGCTAAAGGGGTAAAAATAGTTTTCCTTTTGGTGAAATGCTAGTCTGTCCAAAAAAAGGTTCAGGAGTAAGATGGGGTGTGGGGCAGGGAAAAGTAAAAGTAAAATAATTAAAAAAAAGTTTGTATTAAAAGTTGCTTGCTGTATTGCAGAACTGCAAATGAAGGATTGTAAACAGCTGTAGGATCTGTATCACTGCTAACCAAAGCAGCAGAACTGTTTAAACATGGAAGATCACAGGCAACATGAATAACAAACTGAGGGCTCAACTTCTTTCACATCACTTATTGGAAATTAACCTGTTCATCTTTTGGAGGACACAGAAATCTGTTCTGTACTACTGACTTAATTACTCTGCCACATATAATCTAAGGCAGTAGCCACTCTAGGAAGAGGACTGAAGTTGGACTTGTTAACCCTTTCCTACCTGATTCTCCATTGAAATATACTTAGGGAATGTTCCACTGTTCAAATTAGCCAAATGCATTGATTTTCCTTAGATTTAGTTAAGGTAGTTAACTGATTTCAGAATTGGGTGCTTCATATGCTTCGTGCAAGTTGTTCACATGAAAATACAACTGGAACAGATTTGCAGCTTCATCATGGCACTGGAAGTCTCCGGTCAGCCAGCAGATTTTGGAAGTTTAACAAAATGAAATACAAATTCCAAAGCTTTGGGCAGTCATTCACCAAGATTTAAAACCATCTGCATATTTCATAATTCAATTTTTTCATAATTCAATTTCTTCTTCTTTTTTTTTTTTTCCATGGCTGAATGAACCAAACCCATCTTTTCTGGAAAGGTTTTCTTATGAAATTCTTTTCAATTTCAGCAGAATTTATGAATCTGTTCCCATTCATAATAAACCTGCATAAAACCTTTTCTTTCTGTTATTGTGCTTACAGAAACAAACACACAAAAGGACAATCCACCAAAAAAAATCTGTTCTGTTCTATACAATAGTCCTGGAATGATTTTTACCTCCCTTCAGTGAAGCACATGTTTTTTACAAACCTGACCAGCAGCAAAATCCACCTATAACTGCCTTGTAAAATAAACAGCTATGACTACAACTGAACTTTTGTTGTGTTTAAGCAAATAAAAGTTTAAAGGCACTAAAATCTTTGTAAGGATGGCTATAAAACCAATTATCCTTAGATCACTCCTACTGCAGTTTGACTTGAGCAGACCTTTATATGCACCATACAATTATCATCCTTATAAATCTGTGCTCGCCCCACCGACCAGGACTCGGTAGGTGCTCTCCTCCATTATCTGTAAAGTTTCCAGTGTGTTCAAGAATGCAGGATCAGAAGGTTTGTATGGCCCTAAAATGCCACATTCAGCAAACAGAGTCCTTGCAAAGAGAAAAAGAGGCTGAAAAATCAACAAACGGGGGCAGAACCCAGCTGAGGCTATGGCTTGCCCCCTTGGTAAATCAGCTTCCCATGATATGACTGCAGAGGGGCCAGCAGACACGGCACTGCTTGCAGTTCAGGCTGCCTCTTCCCAAGCCCTGTGAGGCAGTGCTCCGGCAGACGCTCAGTCCACTTTTCGATATCAGGCCTCGAGCCAAAACCTAGTGAAGTCAGTTGGAGACTTTCCATGGTCTGTGAGTGATATTGGAAAAGACCCAGTTGAATGTAACTAATGATGTTTTAAATATACAGTGTTACAGGAAGCAAAAAGATTAAGTATTTGTTCTAGTTTGGGGGTGGGGTGGTTGTTTGGGGTTTCCCTCCCCCCTTCTTCTTTTGGTAAATCAGTTTAAAACCAGGAAGAAAAGTGATCTATTATCATGTCTTATGGGCTTGTCCTAAGATATGCCAGAACCATCACCTCCAACAGCTCAGGTAGCATACATATGGATTACACTTCCCTTTGTCTTTTCACAAACTGGGCTTGGCACATTTATTTCAACTTCCCCACCTCACACCCCACACCCCCCCAATCCTAAAATTCTTAAAAGCTACTTTCATAATGTTCAAAATTCCTAGGAGAAAGTTTGAGGTGTTCAGTACTTTGCAACAAGGGAGAAAGAACATGGCAGTAATACACAAGAAACATTCTTTAAAACGTAACAGAATTTCGGGTCTTTTTGAGAGCTGGGCATTTTCCATTACAAAGTGCAACACTGAATCATAGAAAATTTGGTGAGAAGGTTGTTTAAAGGATGACCTCACCCCTGTGCTCAAGCACTGAGTAAACTCAGTGGGTGTTTGGTTTGGTGGTTTTTTTAAAATGTTTTTTTATTTAATGATCCCCATGCAGCAAACATAATCCTATTGATTATAAACTTGATTTTCTCCAGGATTTTCAAGACCTTTATGAGCTAGTCCACAGATTGCTGTGGATTGCTGTGGTCTGCTGCTGTATTTGTGCCGCTCTTATTCTAATCTGACAAATTTGAATTTTGGCAGTTATTTCTACATGTGTTGAGAGACTTAGGCCTAAAATTTCTATATTTAAAAACAACAACAAAGTATTAGATTGAAAGGAAAAGCAAAATATTGTTATATTTCTGTTTTCTTATTAAGTTATATTTTGGCAATCCTTGGGGAAATTAAAGCTTTGGAAACATTCCATGTGGCAACACTTTTTCCAAGAGTGAAGAATTTCAGGGAATACACAGACATCATTTCATGATTAACAGGCAATGATCTTGTGGACAGGAATGAGAAACAGAAGGAAAATCTGTATATTAAGATCATAGAGGATGGAAATCAGAGTCACCAGACAGCTTTCCCTGGAGTGATCACCTGGTCGCTATGACCAACATGGTTCTTACCAGCTTAGCTAGTACCTTAGCAAGGCTTCTTATTTAGTATTTTCTCATCTCTGGTTATGGGATAGACTCAGAGTAACAAGAAGTGACTGTTTCCATCCCACATAAAAGAGCTTGGGAAGTAGCTAACTGCTCCTGGATGCACAGGTTGTAATAGTAAAGTAATGCTCAGAAGACACGATACACCTCTCTCTCCCCACCCCCCACCCCCCATAATGTCATAGGGGAGAAAGTGGTACAGTCACTGTAAGCTGTATATTTTAGAGCTGAGTCCACATCTGATGTGATTTCAAAGGCAGGTGGTGCTACACAATCTCATAGTCTATTACAAGAACCACGAGCAGGTTCTTACTCTTGTCATAAATTCTCCTCGTGTCACAAGCGCCCATTATACTTACTCCACAAACAGTGGTCCCAGAGAGACCAACTTTGTTAAAACCAAGTAACCACAAGCATAAAATTCACAAATCCCTCTGCAGCAAAGCAACCATTACAATGTACTGTTCCTAGAGAGCTGCCCATTTTTCATTCAGCATCAAACCCTGAGAAAAGGCCAGGGAACAAAAATAGCTTTATTAAGAACATGTTAAAAATTCTTGTCTTTAGAAGAGAAAAGGCTTGTAACACTAGGTGAGGAGAAGAAAAGATGAAGGTCATAACTGCTCCAAATTTATGTCCACATTAATTGAGCTCTTTTGCTACCCTGAGATAGTTGCTAATGTGAGTTCTAGAAATCCACGTCCAATACCTCTAAGAATGTTTGCACAGAAGCCAACAACATCCCATTGGTAGGAAATTTCATTTTATATATATATACATAAAAGAACAATTTAAGTCTAGCAACTTGAGGATGAGGGAGGTAGAAGAGAAAGCCCAAACAGAAATCTTATTGGGATTTTTCCAATAAAACTGAGAGGCTTTCCAGGAAAGTAGCAGCTCTCTGTATTTTTTTCTTTTGGTTAAAAAAAAAAAAAAAATCTATCAAAGCTTGTGAAGAGACGTTCTTATTTCCATCAGCCCTAGTGAGAATGATGTTTGCAATTTATTGGCCAATACTGATCTATAAGAAGATGGAGAAGATTTAATGCACTCAGCTAGTTACAGTTACCCACATCACATTTCTTAAATGGACAGGGAAACAGATCTTGAGAAATACCACAGTGGAGAAAAATGCTATAGTTGCTAGAAAAGCAAAAAGAGGCTAGTCTATCACATCTTAGGCAATCTAACATTTCACACTTGACTCTTGACTAAGAGCCAAGAATTCAGCTTCAGCACAGGAGCTTGCTCAAGACCCCTTTACCCCGCCAGGCTTGTTTTGCTCCACCAGGCTTGCCTCATAAATGGAACCAGGCCAGAGCAAAAGTCTCAATAATAATAAAAGTATTCCACAAACAGAATCTGTTTATCTGTTTTATAGCAGAACAAATGTCAGTGAACAATCAAGTTTACAGTTATCCTTCTACTTCTCTGGGCAAAGAAACAGTGAAGACCTACTGCTCCATTGATGATTTCTGTGCTACTCTGCATCAAAGGCAGATTAGATAACAGCAAAAATCTTGGACTCTAGTGAGAATTTCTGATCTCCAGGACCTTGCCGGCATAAACCTTTTCCCTTGGACAATACTTTAAGAAGTAATTTTATGTGCACTACCTCAGTGCCTTGGTATTCCAGCAGTTACTCACTGCCTGGGCAACCAGGAATTGCACCGAGCAGCCCTGAGACCCCAGCCCTCTTCTGCTTCACAGCCAGGGATTAAGGGAGCAAGCAGCCCAAGAGCCAGCCAGGCTTAGTACCGTGGTGTCAGCCAAATCCCCCTTCACTCGAGGTGTGCAGTTGCCACAGACCTTTAACCATGTTGGCCCAAATCACAGCACTGGGGCGCTGGCAGGTCACAGCTGGGAGATCTGAAGTGCCAACATTGCAAGTAGTAGGTGTGGGTTCAGATTTTCAGCTCCACCCCAAACTTCCCAAGATTTGGGTAAATCAACCTTTATACCTCAGAGAAGTAGGTAAAGATAATACTTCCTTTCTCTCACTTCTGATTTATTTAGGCAATGTAATCTTTGCATGCTGACTGTCACGGAAATTAGCTGCGCAGCATCTTCTTCAGAGCCTGTGGAGTTGTGTGGCACCGCACAACTAGGACTAAGTCAAACGTTTTGGCCTAAAGAAGCTTTGTCAAAGTGGGAACATTTCCTGAGGATGGCTTTAACAGGACTGCGGGCAGAGAGAAGGGAGGGCTCAGTGCTCTCTGGCTGCTCTGTGACAAAGGTGACTCAAGTTCAAGTCCTTGCCCTTATCTGTCCAGGTGGGCTCCTTAACCCCTGTACATCTTAACCTTTGTCCTGCAACTTGTGAAAGAAACTGCTCTAATCTCTTTCACAGGTCATCAGTTTCTTAATCTAATAAAGTTTTCCTATTTTGAAAGGCTACAACCCTGGAGGTTCATATTTTGCCACAGGACTATCTTCTAGGAGCCCTATGAATAAGTTAAGTAACTATAATCCAATGGATAGATGTCCAAACGTGACGATTCTGGGCGTGAATTTTTAACATCACTTGCAAAATATGAAAACTAAATGGAAGCAATGCACATAGCAATATTTGTACAGCCAATGCATTGAATTTTTACTAAAGGTGCTCTGTAAACATAATATGACATATACTGCCTATATACAGACAGACACTGAAAACTTCAATGCAGGACCACCTCTAACAGGCAACACCTTGTCTCAGGCAATCACTTCATCCTTAACACATTCCCATCTGGTTTTCAGTGTAATTTGGTTCAGTCCTAAAGACCACCAGAAAGGTTTTCACAGGCCTAATTGGCAAACACTTAATTCCCATTTATTTTTAATAGGAGTTAGGTGTTTGCCATTTTTGCCTTTGAAAGCTTCCCATCATCTCACTTCTAATAAGGGAAAAATTTTTGCTAATCCTTTACAAAAATATTGAAGCAACACTGACTGTACTCATTTCTCACACAAGCATGCATGTACATAGGCTACTGCCTCCAAGAATAAAACACAGATTTATACGTGGTACACAAGGAACAGCAGCAGGGATGGTATAGCGTCGAACGATTGCAAAAGCAAATGCTCCTGAAAGGGTGGGAAGTGGGAGGCACCAGTTTCAGCAGCCAGCTTCTGACACAAATGTTGGAAACACAGACATGACAGACTTATGGAGCAATTTGACTCTCACCTTTTCCCATGTATCATTTCCACTGAGGCACTTACATTTCCCAAGTGCCTTGCTTATCTTAAGTAAATCACTCAACTGGATTTTTCTTTTGGGTTGAATTAATTACATGAAAGAGCAAAACAACTTTGATCCAGTTCCTACAGTAAACACAAGCTCGTCTCTGAGACATACCTGCTAGCAAGCATGGCTCCATGCATGTGACACCAGTTTGCAGAAAACTTTCAAAAAGAGCAAGACATATCAGGGATTAGGGTCTGTCCCTGCACCAGCCCTCCCACCTGCACTGCTCAGGATGCTCACTGTGAAGGCATCCCACAGGTGGACTTGCTTTCACAGGGCAAGATATTTACAGCTGTTATGCAAATGGTGTGTGAAACATCTTTCCCTTACTCTGATTTTCATGCAATTTAAACCAAACTCCATAAACACAAATCAAAACAAGTTTGCTTTCCCTGCCCTGTAAAACCATCCTGGTTTGGAGGTCCTTAACTTTGATGCTGGCAAAAAGCTACAGTGTTGTCTTCTTAAATCCCAAACTGCAGGCAGCAGATCTGTATGACCAATGTTTTAAATGATAAGTGAGGTATATTTTTAAAAGGGAAGTGCAGCTGTCCCTCTCTGCCGCAAGGTATTTTTCAATTTATGTGGCAAATCCAATATAAAGGTTTATTGTACGGAAGGCAAAAGATCTTAATCAGGAATTAGCCTCTTCTAATGAGGAGAAATAAGCACCAAGGCTGCAAGAATTATTTCTAAGAGATAAGAATGTAATTGCCTAATGTGACTAATAATCTGATAAGAGCCTGTTTTATCTGATTTAACCCACGGGACTGCTGCTAATGTACAGAATTTAAAGTAATCCCCAAGGAATTCCTTTTATCACAAATGGGATTGCAGAATGATAAAAAGATTCATTGTTGCAGTATTTGCTCCGGACACTTCTGTTCAAAGGAAGCAGAGTTTCGACAGCTTGAAGTAATTGCAACATTTGCTCAAAGATGTGATCATTTCTACAACGCTTGAATTTTTGACGACAGAGTGCATATTCTTATTATGAGCAGACAGTAAATTATACAATCCTATTTCATTTATAGCCTGGATATCATCTGAATGCTATTACTGGGAAACAAACACATGCCCCAGTCCCTGTGAAAATGTTTTCTAGTGTGAAATGGTTTTCTAGTGTATTTTTGCATATTGACAGAAATTAATATAATTTGAAATCTATAGTGACACTAACACTGTCATTATCCAAAATCATGCTCAGTTCTAATCCTACCATATAATGACTTTAATCCTAATGGGCATAATCATATCTGATGTAAAACTAGATACATGACAATCACAGAATTTAGTGATATTATTATAGCAAAGAATAGCAGCTGTTGATTTGCCAATATTAACAAGTAGCAATCTTGTGATAACTCATTGCTCCAACAACTAATCAGAAGAGGACTGAAAATTTGGCATTTTGGTCCAGTAATTACATCTTTATGATGCTACAGTTGGTAATTTGCATGATTTTGACTGTTGCACTTACCATGAATTTTCTCTGCATTCAGTACAAAGACTCACGGCTGGCTTTATGGGCTAATGTTGTTATTGTCTGTTTATACCTAACTGTACATTCTGCATAGCAGAATGCTGAGACGCAAAAAAATGTAAATGTACAGATTAGACAGGTAGGACATAAACCAGAGGTAAACCTGAAAAGAAATTAAAGTTGAAGGCCCTTACCTCACAGCTGTGTGCCTACGCAACTGTGTAAGAAAATAGCCCCTTTTGAGGAAAATAAAAACAAACAACTCTCCTACCCTAAATCCATGCAGCCTCCTCCTGCATGTGTTTGCATGATTATAATGCAAGTGGAAGATGTGAAAAGGTGGAAGAGGAGACTGAATTCCATGGATGGGGTGAAAATATTTTCTTTTTTTTGTCTTCTTTTCATAAATTATCTATATATCTATCTCAGGTTGGTGTCTTTCAAGAGGAGTCTGGACTGTTTCGTTTTTGCTCTTCAAACAAGAGTTTAAGGAATGGTTTTTGAAAGGTACTCTTGTGTGTGAGCACAAACACTTTCACAAGGGAAGGCAGCACAAAGCTGGCACATCTCATCCCGCTCTTAAGAGCAGGTGCCTGTGGGATGGGACTAGGGGCTGCATCATGGTCCCATTGCTTCCAGGCACATTTGCCTCCATGCACAGGACTAATAAGGCAACTGGATTTACTCTCTGGGTCCACGACAGCTTCACCCATAGTCCATATTTCTCTGCTCCCTCTGAGCTTAGTACTGTTTTCTTTGTTCAGCAGTGAAAATGAGCTGTTGCAGAGCTTATCAAAGCAGCATAAGAGCAAGAGGCAATGCAAGCAGCAAGACACCAAATGAACATGCCAGAACTTCAGCAAAAGCATGTCCACACACAATGCAAAAGTATGAACATGGCTGTCTCTCCCTCATAAAGAATGTAAATATCAAACAGATGAAAGCGTAACTTTCCATGATTCAGTACTATTATTGTTTGTATTCCTGGTGTCCTCAGAGATCTCAGCAAGCAGAATTTCCACCGCAATAAGTATTGTAACACCAGGTAATAAACAAGCCATCCCCTGAAAAGCTTTCATTTCAGTTTAGATCTATATACACAAAGTGGGTGTAAAAACTAGAGAGAGAGTATTGAGTAACAAGGACAGGAGAGATCAGAGCAACATCTCTTTCAGGAATGGGTTATTTGCCGCTGGGCCAAGAACCACAGAACTCCAGTCTTGGCAAATCCTTAATTATTACTGTAGTACATAAGATAATTATGTAGGTGCACAATTAACCGATCTCCACTCATTTACATTTAATCACAATATTAAAATAAAAAACACATCAACAATTTCTGCTACTGTTATATATACCACCAAAGCAAGAGTAGATAGAATAAACCACACAAACCATCAGACCTGGCAGGCTACCACAACCTCACCCAAAGCTGCAACATCCATGACCATAGAGCACCTTCCCGAACATCTGGCACTAGGCTGTCATAGCTGTTAAATTAATAAACAAATAAAACTCTCCGTAGATGTACAATTCTACACAGAGAAGCTACCCTAAAAAACACAAGTATATGGGACATTAGAGGATCTATTTTTTTTAAACCAACTGACTTTTTTCGTAGCCAAAGTGAAGCAACTTCCGGACATCTTTTCCCTTTCTCACCTTCATCACTATGTCAACTGCTTCAAAAAAACAACAACAACAAAAAAATTAATGAACAGAATCAGCCACTAACAAACTCTTAAACAAAGTTTCTAGAATCCTTATGATTCAGTCATCAAAAAGCAGGCAAAGGTAAGGTTACCATCACATTAATCTGCAAAGACTACATGAGTAAGATTAGCAAACACTACCTACTACAAGAAACTTAGGACAGACCCTACAACTTATTCTTCATTTAATAGCTTAGATATATACCTCTAGATACATTGTCTGACAGTTCTTAGAAAAACTGGTACTCTGATTTCTCATTCTCATCCCACCAAGTTTTCACATGGTCCTTACGAGGCATAATCAAGGAAAGTCTGGAAACCTATAGGCAACCATTGTAGCCTTGCTGAGAGGATATAAAAATGCACAAAAACATCCTACAGCCTTACATACAGCTTTTTTTCCAGTGACTTCATCCTCTACCTCCCTGACATCACAGACTCTTCTGAGCATCTACAAGGTGACACCTAACCACCAAGACTTCAAGCCCAAATATATTACCAAACTCACCCAATTTTCTCTTCACAAGCCACAGCTGACTTTCTCTAGCCCTAGGAAACTGACAATAAAATGGTCAAGTAACACCTCGATTACTTCATAGCCCACCATGAAGGACAGGTTCTAGGTAACTGCACCAACCACAGGCTGCAGCTAATACACACACATGGCTGAAATTTCTTGTTCTTTCCCTTGTTCCCAACAGAAATTCAGTGACAACCATTCCTTCATCAAAGTATATCTGGAATACCTCCATTAAAATCTACTTTCTAGAAAGTATCAGACCGTATCATTGCAGATCTGCAATCAATAAGAAATGATAGCCTATAGAGACTACCATTAGTGTAAACTTCGAGACCTACATCATGGAGTCAGCAGTTGTCCAAAGCACATTTTAAAAAGCCAAGATACACCACCAAACCCTGAGGCGCTGTCATATCTGTAATGAAAAGAACAATCATGAGACCCATCTCACCAAAGTATATATGATCTTTATTCAGTTGGAATACTCTCCAGGGAAACAGTTCATCCCACTGAATGAGCAGTGTTAATATTATACTAACTTATTACAAAGCGAATGCCCTACACACAGCAAATCCCACCCTAGCCTACAAGTTATGAAAGAGTTGCAACCCCTGATCGTTGCCTCTGACATTTTCCTTGAACTATGTTTCCTCTCCAGCCTTCAAACTCTCTCTCATTCCTGCCAAAGTCATCAGAAACAAACTACAGATCACCAGACTAACCAGTGCAACAAACACAAAACCTTCCAGTACATCCATCCTCCTAATCTGAAGAATAAATGCTCTTAAGCAAGAGAGGCAGCAGTTCCAGCATCCTATATATACACATGCACCTCAGAACAGGGTATACACCATGCCGTATACATGCACCACCGCGGCAGCTACAGGGGTGAGGACAAACAGGCAATATACATTGGAAGAAGCTTGATAAAGATCAGACACATCCGTTTACCAGTGGGGAAGTGCCTGTCATAAAGCAACTGCTCCATCCCCAATTTCTCAACTCTGATTATCCAGGGAGGCCCACACTTACTCGGAAACCAGGCAAGACAGATTTGTAGTTAGAGGCAACATCCCTTGTTAAACCAACTGGTGTAGTTAGAGAGAACACAAGCTTTTGGGCACACAAGTCCTCTTCGATTTCTTTCTGAAATAGAAGCAACAGACTTCAAAGCTAAAAACAAGTTGAGAACAGTTGCTTAGAGTGTAATTGACGAGTATTTATAAGACCATCTCTGAAATAAAAGGTAGTTGGCACCAGTGAAACAGAGGGGATGTTCACACAGAGGGGAGGGAAAGGAAGGGAAGGGAGGAGAGAGATGGTAATGTGGTTCTCCCTCGGCAGAAGGAAAGAGACAGGTAGTTTATAGCCTGTGAAACGTAGAGTTAGGTTAATGGAGGAAGTTATAGCATGCCATAAAGCAAGTGTATCTATTGAGCCCATGTTTCTTTGTATCCAGTCAAGTAAGGAATTCTAGTTCCTAGCCTCATCTTCAAAGAGTGTATTCCAGTTTGCCTGATGGTTTGGATCCACATTGTGGGTTTTGATTAACAGCACTTCCTTCTGACTCCTTCAGAGAGGCTGGACCTTAGCTACCTACAGGTTAGGAGGTGTGATACCTAGGTCCATCACTGCTGCTGCAGCACAACCCCAAAGCCCTGGGAGTAGGCACTAGCTAGAAGAATTGATGAATTCAGTACAATTCTATGGTATATCATGCCTTTACACCTTGTTGGCCATCTCTGTCACAGACCACAGAGGGCACTGCCTCTCCCTCTGCAATACCACTGCTCTGCTCCACAGGTGCTAACTACAACTCTTCCTCAAGTTGTCTAATAGAGGAACATAAAATTAAACTAAAACAACTCTTCCCAAAGTGTTCTTTGGCAGCAATTTTCTGTTTCTCTTTCAGACTATGTCCTTCCCCCCCCCCCCAGCTATTTCCCTTGCTCTAATAAAAGATACTGCTAACAAACCTTGCTATGCAAAGCTGGCAAACACACACATTTGTTAAAGCAATTTGGATAAAGGTACACTGTTCCATCTTCATTTTCATGTTGATTGATATAATATTTTACTAGCATATTTTTGAAGCCTAAAAATGGCTTTGGTAAAAAGAAAAAAAAAAGAAAAAAAAAAAAAAGAAAATCCAAACCATATCCCAAGAGGAAGTATTACCTAAGCTATACTTAATGTAAGAAGAGATTACATGCAATAGCATCCTTTGAATTCAAGTGTATCTATATTAGGAAGTTATTACGTTAGTACATGGATTACTTTATGCAGGTTGATGCAAGTTTCATGAAAAAAACTTCTTGAATTAGAAATCATCTTAAAACCTCTGCTTCTAACTGTATGCTGATATTTACAGAGAATGGGCAGATTTTAAAGGTGTCAAAAATAACCAGCAGCAGTGGGTAATATAACCAGAACCCCTGCAATCCTAGACCAAATTTAGAGCTGACATAAACTAATGAACGCCTCCAGAATCAATCTGAATTTAATTGATCTATGCCACAGTACTTACTCCACCTATAAACCAGTACATTCTGTTTATATCTGCAATTTTAACTTTGTGATAAGCCTACAAGAGAGTTTCCTAATACCTCTAAAGATATGCTGCAAAGCAAAATGAAAGCACATAATTATCTGATTGAGTTATTAATGTATCAACATGGGAAAAATCAGACATGAAGCAACAAAATACCTAGAAAAACCCTTAATCAATTTCACCAGAAAACACAGTAGTTATCATCTAAATTAGACACAGCTCTAACTCTTCAGAGCAGAGGCACACTATACTTGCTAACAGTAACCTATACTAAACACAAAAGAAATTGCAAGACTCTTAGAAATGTTTTATTTTAAGAGTAAGTTATGGCTCATCTTTTTCCCCAAAAACTTTTGAAAATTAGCAACTAGCATTAAATCAAGCCATTGATTTGCCTTCCTCCACTGAAAATTGATGCCCACTAAAGAAATATTATTTCTAGAATAAACTCCACTCATTCAATGAATGCACTAAAAATGACAGAAAAAGCAGTACTTTTTTTTAATAAATGGAAACCAGCAATATTCCTGTGATTTTCTAATTACCTGTTCTTTTGTAATATTGTCACAAATCCTTCACTCATTCTTAGGAGAGATCAGTAACAGATTTTACAGTGGGAAGAGCACAAAACGCAATATTTAAGAAGGATATGCAAGAGATTAAGTTTTGACAGGTTTTAGCGTATCTCTCCTCTGTGAAAGTGCAGGACTAAGGAGCAGCGGGGAATGCAGAGCTAGAAAGTTTGTCTATCCACTCTACCCTTCCAACGCAGTTAGTTCTTTCCTGGGTAAAACCAGAGAAAAGTTCTCAGACCACCACACACAAACTGAATAGAAGAGGTACATGTATGTTTAACCAAGCCTTTGTATTGCTTGAACACAAATGTCATAGTAAGAGTAACAGAGAAGTTCAGAAATCATGTGGGATTTATTATTATTATTATTATCATAATTATTTCAGTCATTAAGTCTGGTTTATTAGAGTGGGCTGGATAAGTCAGACTCACATGTTAATTACACAGTAAAAAAACCACAAGAGACCACATTACATAATGTAGCAATAATCCAGACAGGACTGATGGGTAGACAGAACCTGGATTGCAACATAAGTACCAGCTTTTAAATGCTATAGCAGCTTAGAAAGACATTATCCCCATATAATGTTATTAATGTGCGAATCCCTCTGACTACGGTAGGTAATTGTCCCCCATAATTAAACCCCAGCATCAGTAGGAGAGATATAATGTGTGTTTATCATTTGTATTCTTTCTAGTTTTTATTTATTTATTTTTAAACACAGACAGGCATCATGTCACTTGAAGATTATCTCATGGTGGTTGAACTTGTTAACTAACAAGTATACATTATTTCACACTCAGACAGTAAGGTCTCTATAGCACTTGCCTGGCAGAAGTGGAAAAACATTAATATTAGCCAGAAAGCCGTGACATAAGCCATGCAGTTCTGAAGATGAAAAGTTTCCCCAAAGGTACTTGATCTGATACTAAAAAAAAAATGTATATTTCACCACTCATTGAATAAATACTTGTGTGTCGGCTTAGACAGCTTAAAAAAAAAAAAAAATAATGCACATAGCCTATACCGCCTCTATTAGGAATATAGATTCTTCATTTTGCAGCTCTGGTTGGGTCTGAACATGAAGTCAAAAGGCCACTACATATTTCATTAGAGAATCTGCCTGGCACCATTCATAAAGCTGTAGCATGAAACAGTCCCTCGGGAAATAACCAACACCCACTACGATGTGCTCCAGCACCTAGGAGAGACTTCCACCCTGAAAATGGTGGCAAATCAAATTTCTGGAAAAAAAAAAAGTATGGATTCTTATATGTTAAAGAAATCACATGCCACCGCAGCTGACTTCAAAGAAGTGTATTCGCTGGGTTGTCATACATCTCAAGAGCTCAACAACTTGAAGAACTTTGGTACTATAATGATTTATAATCAGGAGACTTACAGTTTTTGTCCTAATGTTGACTGCAGAAGTGACTTGGAAAGGTACTATGCACATTTTCTCTCTGATTTCAGCAATACAATTTCACAAACGTAAAAACAAACCAAACAAAACCAACCACAAGCAAACCCACCCCCAGCCCCCCCCACTTTAAACTGGTTCTCACAGTGGCCTAGAGTCATCCTAGCAAGCCCTTATTTACTAAGCAGCCAAGCTGGGAGCTCTGCCAAACAGAGCTCCCTCTTTTCAGCCACCGCAGGTAGCTAGACGTTTCCCAGAGTGAATTCCTCCATCCTTGGGGGTACCTGCTCTTCCTTCTGAAAAGGAGAGGGGTAACTCAGCTCCTGGCTCAGGCACCTGCATTCAGTCCCTACCGTGGGCTGAACCCAAGCCCAACGGCTTCTCCCGTGAATTAGCCAAAAGCTAAACTTTTGAGCCCATTATGCCCGACTCAGGCACCATCAGTAACGAGAGCTTCAGAGCACCAAGTTCTACCTTTGTAGCCATCTGGATGTCGTATTATCTGTATCTATCATGTAGATGCTGATCCCAATACTTGCACTAGCTAGAAATCAAATTGTTTCAGAAGATACTTTCAGACTAGCAGAACTATTCTCAACTTGATAATATGTATACATCAATGTTTATGGCATAATCACTTGCAGGTTGACTGGGGAATTGTAGACCTGTGCCTCATTGCAGCACCGACAGGTTCCAAAGAGGAGAAACAGAGGGCAGGTATATAGATATATTTCTTCTGTTCTATTTGCACATCAGCCCTGCAGATTATTAACCTGTAACTCATTGAGTTAAACACTGCAGAAAAAACCCACACCACATAGACCCTGCACTAAGCGGTGTACAGTTTAAGGCCCCAACTCTACAAATACTTAATTTTTTGCTCATAAGTACAGTTCCAATACATTACATAGGACTACATTATTGCAGTGAAGCAAGTGTTATTTTTTTTAAATGTGATTAAGTGCTAAAAAGCTAAATATGATTAAGGGCCAAACTGTAATAATAAAAAAAACCTCCTACAGTAATTTAAGAACTGTAATACAATTGAGGCATCAATAAAAGTCTCCAGGAAAAAAAAATAATTACAAAAGTGTTTTTCCTTCACTTTTTTTCTTTATATTTATTGACTCTGCAGTAATAAGAAAAATAAAATGCACAAAGTTTCCAGGAAGTTTTGCTTCACATACCAGGTGCAACGTCTGCTCTGGAACATCTAACATATGCAGCACTTCTCCCACAGCTGATGCAAACAGGACAGAGAGCTGGCTGGGTCTCTTGTGTTTCTAACTTCAAGATTATTCATAGCTACTGGGACTGTGGGTTCATTCAGTTAAATTAATTTTAATTGGAAAAACAAAGATCTGTGCTAAGTTACATGCAAACTCACCAGCAATGAATTTTTATAATTTTATAGAACTCAGGTCTTCTGCACTTTAAGTACTTCCAGTACACGCTTGCTGAAAACTAAACTTCAACATCTTGGATTCCTTCCCTGATATGCTAAGCAAAAGTTGGTATCTTTGTGAAGGTTAGAAATTGAGATCTACAAACGTAAAAGAGCCCTGCAACTAGGTAAGACTTCTGAGCCAACTGCAATATAGTGTTTATGTTGCCAAAAGCCAAATGAAACAATAATTAGATTTGAAAAGAATTTCAATCAAGTCTGTATGTAATTTACCATAGGTCGAGGTATTTCAACATTACCCTTGAAAGTACCAGGAAGTAGATGGTGGGAAGATGAATGCGCAGCCCTTACCTTTTAACAATGATCAGAGTCACATGGCTAATTAAAATACCTTTGTTTACATCGGGTAAGAGTCCTGCTGTTAGACCATCTGCACCTGCAGTCTGTTCCATCAAAACCCCTTCCACAAATTGCATGCTCCTAATAGGTATTGCTGTGCCAATGACAATTACCTAATTAGACATTAGAATGTCAATGCCGATTTTAAAATCCATGCTAATTATTTTACTGTTTGACAGAATATTTCCCAATGAAGGAAGGAGTCTGGAGAGCGTAATTATGTCACGAGGAACACTTCTGTATATGATTAAAAGGTTTGGCTGGCTCTGATTGGAAGGCCTCCAGTTATTTATGTATTTAACAAAGTTGCAATCAGCACATACGGTTTTCAGCTGAAAGAAACAATCTGAACCCTGCTTATTCACTTGCCTGCTATAGCAGAGCATATAATGAAGCTTGTGATTAGGTTCCTCTTCTGTAAGAGATGCCTTTATAGTAAGGTGAGTTTGGAAACAGAGGGGAAACATGTCTAGAAACCAGATGATGTTATGGGTCTTTTATCTGGTTACAGTTTGAAGGCAAAAAGTGTAGGTTCTAGGTGCATGACATTCTGTGTCTTTAGCCATAGGAGGGTAAATACCTCTGCACCTAACGCTGACTGCTTCTGGGAGCAATTGCTGCATTTATTGGTCGCAAGCTGGTCTTGATACTTGACATCATTACACAGGTTTAGAAAGATCTGCAAGGTTTTCCTAGGCCTCAAGCCTTTAGCATTAAAAAAAAAAAAAAAAACAAACCAAAAAAAAACCCAACAAAAAAACTCCAAACAACACAAAAAGACAGCTCAAAGCATAATCACAATAACAAGAATGATGCGTTTAGGATTCTAAAGTGTTTAACTCAACTTTTCACTGGCCACGAGTGAAAAATCTTAAAATAAAGGACACTCAAGGAATCTAACTACTGTCAGCACACCACACAAGCCACAAATTTGGTAAATATAAGGAGGCACTGCAAAAGAAAAGTATATTCCACAATAGGTAAAATGCTCACAAGCCTTTCTCAACAAACTTATCCATTTTTCTCTCTATTCCCCTCACCCAGAAAGAACACTGCAAAGAATCCTGGTTAAAGCTGTGGTACAAGCAACACTGCGCAGCTCATGACTTCAAGGTATCTTTTGATTTTTAGTTGAAAAGCTGCGATCAGGAAAAGTATTTGTCCTTTTCTTAGAAAAATGCTATGATTATAGTAACAAAGATAAATGTTTTATTAAATTTCCACAATAACACAATGTCTACTCACTCTGCTAAACCTGTGGATCAGTGCAGCTACATGTGGTGTGCACAGAGCTTTTGCATCATTGTAGGGATTCAGTCCTGCATTTAAATTCATATTCACAATCTACTACCGGTCAGCATAAATGTCAAGTGGCACTGTATATAATACATGTTCTTGTGTTCAAGAAACAACATCTGATCAGAACCCCTCATAAGCACAAGAGTTAGAAGTCACAGATCAACTGTCAGTAACGGAGTTGATCAACCAGTAACCAAATGTTTCAAATCCTTCTTTAAATCTTCCCCCAAATCCCTTCTCAAGACTTGTTTCTGCTACAGTCTACAGGAAATTAGCTGGTTGATGAGCAGGTTAAAGGATACATTAGGGTGTCTGATCTTTGCTTTAATAGTGTATAAGACAAATACGTATACATATATAAACTGTACTGCATGCTTCTGTCCCTCCCCTATCATGCTTTGAGCAGTTGCTTTCTTAGCACGCGTATCTTAGATGTCCAAGAGTCTTTCTGCAAGCCCTTTATAATGCCTAATGAAATAGGGCTGTGATTCTTCATTTTGCAAATCATTGATACACCAAATACCAAGTAATACCTCTGACAAAAAGTATTGTGACCTGAAGGTCTCTTTTTATATTTATATTTAAATGTGTTTGTTTTATCTTCTGAATGCTCCTGGGAGCATTTACAGCCCCTTTAATGACTTAAATTTGAGGATTACACGTCTCAGTGCTACTCACCATTGCAGTAATTGGAATTCTGTAGCTGTCCCATGCAACACACACTGAACTGCTTAGCTGTGAGTTTTGGGAAAGTTTCAGCTCCAGCAGAGCAGTAGCCAAAAAGACACATCCTTTAATGCCTGAAGAAGACAGAACAGAAACACAGGAGGTTTATACTAGGGTTTGCATCTTATGTTATACCAGGCACTATATCTTCAGAACATATAAACCAGCATTAACGTATTGTAAAGGCTTACATAGCAAGTCATCAAAAGTAAAGACATTAAAGAAGTTAAGGGATAAAATCTTGACCCCGTGTCAATCGGTGGCAAAACTCCAATTGACTTTATGAGGACTAAGATTTTGCTCACAAGTCTCCCCTTAATGCCACTTTGGTTTTGCTCTGTATCTCACATATTTCCCAGTGCTCACCGACCAAGCACAATCAAGCCTTTCTAAAGATCACAGCTAACCAGAAGGACAAAAACAAGCTTGGGATGCAATGCTCAGCTGGGGTAAAAAGAGTAACTCTCAAAGAAATTAATTGTAGTTTTCCAGCTGGAGATGAGGCCCAAAATAGGAAAACTTCACATGGAAATTTAATTTTGAACAGCTATTTCAGGGCCATATTTTCCAGGTGGGGCATATGTTATGGATTTAACTATCAGCTGAGTATCTTAAGGCTTGTTGTAAGCACCTGAGCAGTATTTTAAGAATATAAAAGATATCCAATGACTTAACGATAGTCAGGCATCTAACAAATGCATTTGAAAGCATGTTCTATTTTTATTTATTATGTATTAAAAGTTTGGTGTGATAAGTTCTTTGCAAGATGCAGAAGACATTCCCTACCATAAAGGGGTTTAAGATATTTTTTTCTTTAAATTCCATTGTCCTTAGGGGAAGCATCCAACTAATTTGAAAAAACCCATGCACATTAGAAGAATATGCATCAGGAATATAGAAGAAATATAGTGAAAATATGTACTTATCAATTTAGGGTGTGATTTCAGAAGCTTTCTCTATGAGAGTAATTTTCTTTCTACTGACATAAGTCATAAAACTCCCATTGACTTTGAAGAGCTCAGACTTAGGTCAACACTAAGTGCCTTTGAAAATTCCAAGCTTAAGTTAACTTTTAACTCTAAATTTATGTTGACTCAGTCACAATTTTCATTGTTCTCACTGGAATCATTACAAGAATATGTAAGTCTGTTAATAAATATCTCATTCCTTTAAGAATTGGATACCCCAGACTAGCTTTAAATAACTCATCCCTCTAAGAATGACATATCCCATCCATCTCTATATATTTCCCTAGACTCAACAGTTTCGACAACTGCTTGGAAAGAATTTATTTCCTTAGAAATCTGTAGTCCCATTGTGCGTTGTATTAGCCGGAAATGGGACACGGAGCTGGATCTGCTGCAGGAAAGCATCTCCTAACGGATATGATTTTGTTGAATGTCGTATAAAGCCCTGAAAAATTCTTGGTCCAAGGGTTCTTTTCTGACAGGTAATATTCCAGCAAAGCATGATCTTCTCTCCAATGGCCATAAACGGTCTCTAAGTGAACACTGCTGCTTTTTTGTGTGTGTCCAAGATTAATCCCAGTTTTTCAGAAAAGTAATTGCCATTTATCAAGGTAGCATCTCTACACCCTCAGGCAGAACTGGAGCCCCAGTCAGATAGGTATGTCCATACACATAATGAAAACACATTTCCTGTTTCTAACAGTTCAGTGTTTGCGTACAGTCAAGTGTTATGAAAAACAAGTATTAGAGCATTTTTCATGGATTTGGGACACTTGTCATACCAGGGATTCCACTTAGCAGCAGTTCCCTTCTCTACCTGGAAACTCCAGCAGTTTCCTTGCACGGTCTTCACTGGCCGCACATTGTTTCTCCCAAGCATGAAGCCTCCACATAAAGAGAAGAAAACTTTATGAAGGGGAAAAAGAGCAGACCATTACTTTCCAAACAAGTTACTGCCCTTCACCACAGCAATTCATGCAATAAACCTTTGCTTCAGTTTCCTGGAGCAGTGCAATATCCTACAAACAAGTGCTTCTTTTGAGATCTCTTTCATTGCTTGTTGTTTAGCATCAGGGGTTAGTGAAGCATCAAGGTGTGAAAGCACAGAGCCCTCTTCAGCTGCCAAGAGCTTCTGAGAGGAGATACTTCACCACTGTTAACTATGATATCCCCTTATCTAATCATGTCATGTCACCCATCTGCAGTCTGCATCCCCAGACCTCTACCCATGCCAGCGTCAGGGATGCAGCTCTCACCAGACTGGGGCTTCTTGCCATAATGCCAGTGTGGGGTGTCCAGCCTCCTCCCCAAGAAAGCCTTTGCTGCTCCAAAAGTACCAATTCCAGACACATCACAGCCATCCTACTCTCTCCCTTGGTTAACCCCAAGATGTTGAGAAGCAGCACTGTCACTGGGCTGCAGAAATGATGCAGTAACACAGAGGACCACTGAGATGAGCCCCTGCCATCATAAATCTCTCACCCATAGAAGAAGGGATGCCTTTTCCTTTACTTTCAGTGGTAGGCGCCAGTTGCTCTGTCTCTCTCTTCAAGGCTGGCATGCTGAATAATGTGTGTCTTCACTAACCAAGTTGCACTTGGTAAACTGCAGTTCTTCAGGCACACAGCAAAGTAAACAATGTTTTATTGTCTTCCCACCCACAGCTAATGACATCAACGGGGCAGGCAAACAAAATCTGCTCCTTGCCCTCACATTCCTATTCCTCCTGTTCCAGTAAATGGCAGCAGAGAGGTCTTTTATTTTCCCCAAGTGATGCTCAGCCTATGTGGCTTTTTACAGAAAAGATTTTCCAGAGGCCTGCAATCAATCCACAACTCTGCCACAGGCATCCCTAGGAAGTTATTCACTCCTATATGTCCATTCCTTTTCCATAAAAAATAGGAATACTCTGCAACTTCCTTCCTTTCATTCCTCTCCCCTTGCCTAGTCTGTATCTGTTAAATCTTTAGTCATACATTGACCAGCAAATGAGAGCATGATGTGATCAGAGCCTCTTTTATCATTTATGTCACTGTAAGTATCCATAGGTGGATAAAACAGATGGGAAAGAACTGCGAGAAGACTGTGATTAGCATAATTGCTAGTGATCACATCAGACAATCTGCGTAACCACAGTCGAGCATTTTTGTAAGTATTGCTAGGGAGATTAATAAGAAAATCAGTGTTGGGAGAGCCACTAAAGCAGAAGCTGTATTTTTCTGGGGGTTATTTTAGGGGTCCATACAGGACTGAAATGTACCAAAAATCTCAAGAGTATTTGTGTGACAGATCTATGCATAGGAGAGGCAGCAAGTACAAAGAACTTTCATCACCCCCTCGCATTTTATGGTGGTCTGTGACCACTTTACAGGTGGTGCTCCCAGCAGACCTGGTGCAGACCTGAAGACACCTAGCGAGGAAAATCAGAGGAGACAGAGAAGGAGCAGTTCTACAAGACCACCACACCATTGATTAAGAGCTTTCCTTTGAGAAAAATAAAAAAATGTGCTGAAAAAAATAGGGATAAACTGTATCGGGCTTAAGGCCCAAGAAAGCATTTTGTGCAACTCGGCTGTAACGAGCCAAAGCCGCCTGCAAAGGGCTGCAGGGACAGAGGAAGCCGTGTGTGACAGCCCGTGTGGCGGCACTCACAGCTGGGAGGGAGGCCGAGCTTGTCGCAGCTTGCCTCTCTCACCGTACCCAGAGGTGTACAACAGGGCATCTCCGGCAGATCAGGGGAAATATGCACGTTAAGCTCATCCACACACAAGCTTAAACAAAAAAAGAGATACAAATTGAAAATACCCAGTTATCAGGTGTGCTTTAAAGTCCTTGGCACTCCCACTGGCTTGCTTTTTGAACCAGGACACCTCAGCAGCACCGTTGCTCATCCTGTGCTGTCTGCAATGTATCGAGAGAAGCTTTTATTTCTCACCCTACATGGCAAGTGCAAGAACAACAGGGTCCCAATATGAGTCGGGCCACTGGGTGTTAGTGCAGTACAAGTAGTTATCATGCTGGCTTCGGGAGTGGAGTTCAGTGAGACTTTCAATATGCACTACTGAGTCTTCTTTTTGGTGAGAAGCTGTCACACTAGCACTTGTACACAACCTCTGAAATTCAGCTGGAACACAGCCCCAGCCTTGCACATGTGTCTTTTCACTTGGTCCATGAAATTTGTCCATGGTTTAGATAAGATATAAATTGTGGGATTCGTACTATCCAGCTCTACCCAACACTTTTCCAGCTTACACTCCCAAGGAAAGTTTGGCAGAAAAATGACTTGCTAAAATAATAAAATATACAAATACTAGATAGGTATGAGTTTTCTATGGCAAAATCTGTGCAAAGCAGAAGCAGACACTACAGGGAATGCAGCTGGATCAGGTCAGGTTCCCCCTCTGACGTTTTGCTCCTTGAAGTTCACTTCTCAGGCCCTAACCAGGGCAAAATCCCTCTGGGTGGAACACAGGCATGGTTGCTCCCATGGTTTTTCTCTTCTACAAGCCAACCTGCTCCGTTCTGTACCCACATGGCTATGGTAGCCGTGAGTCAAACACTTGAAGCAAAGCAGCATTTATTCTGCATGCAAGTGCTGAGGGCTCCGGGTTCAGGTTTTGCCAGTTATCCACAATAGGAGAATTATGACAGTAATTCCCAGCAGCATCTGTATTATCCTTTTCATTTCCTCTACACCTTGTCATTTCTTAATTTCAGGCAGAAACACAAATCACCGCCCTCTGTATACAGATTACTTAATATCCACTTCAGTCCATGGGCAACATCTCTATTTCTGCTTGGATTCACCAACATCCACCAAGAACTTTGTTATGGTCTTTTCTTAGTCCCTTGCTGGACTGTGTCAGCTTTCTCTTTGCATTTCCCCAGGGGCTCTCTTTTCTTTGGAGTATCAAGCGTGCAATATCTCATCACTTCCCTTTGCTTTTTTAACCTTTTCACACCAGAACTGCCCTCTCTCAATCGCTGCACTACAGCTGGCCCATGACAACTGACCTGAGCACCCTCCTGCTGTTAGATTTACAAGCATGTACTCTCATGGCCTCCCCACGCTGCCTGTCAACTTGCCTTCTTTAAAATTCTTAATCTTTAGATAATACCTACAAAAAATAAAACAAGAAGCCCAGTACTAATCTAACTGTAGCTACCAGTGAAGCGGGTGCGTGTATTCACCCCACACCTGCCTTTAGCCATACATCTAAAGTACCTGAGGGAAGAGACAGTGTTTCATTATCTTTGTACAGGACCTTGCTCTTTGCCACTGTAGAGCAAAGCTGAAGTAAGAAGCCAGAAAAGGAAATACTTACAGCTCTGCAGCTAGAACTGACCCCACTTGTGTGCATACCTTTTGATGGTCTTAACCATATGTTCATATACTTCCCAGCCCCCCACCCCCCATTCAGTGGAATGTTTCCTTATGGAGTGCACAACTCCGATGCACAAAGAGAAAGACATGGCAGCTTAGAAAACTTCATTTCATTTGTACAAGTGCCCCAACTTCTCAGTTAAGCAAAGTTACTAGCAACTCAAAGTGTGCCATTTCGAGTGGGAACATCAGGCAGCAAATCCAACAGTGTTCGTATGTCCTTTATTTAACAAAAGCACATCCAAGAAGACAGTCTTTAAGCTTTTCATCCATTATCCTTTGGGTGCCCCTCAGGGACAACACACAGACCTCTGAAGTCCCACAGAGGTGGGCAACCCGCCGCTGACTTTCCCAAGCCGAGGCTCAGCCCTCTGGCCCCTCTGTCACGCCGGTCTGACAGCCACCTGTGTCTGAGGGGTGGGAATCACAGAGCAGAAGAGAGGCAGCTCCGATGAAATTCCCAAACTCAAAAAAGCCCTGCTAAGCGGCACACTCCCACTCTCCCTATGTGCATCTTAGCACTGCAACCTCTTCACATCTCACGAGCTAGCGTGGAACAGATGCGTCCCCCCGTCAGGAGGCAGCGACACCCCTCCCTCCTCACATGACTCATATGATGTCAGAGTTGTCCTTGTCACCGACCCCAATTTGGGCTCACACGTCAAGGACACGCGTGCTCAGTGGATCCTCTTGGCACGATGGATCATCCATCCCCTCTCATTCGCGTTGCCTGCATCCCAGCTAACCACAGAAAAGGAAGGACTTTTTTGCTAGTTGAGGAAACTCGGCTTCTCCAGCAGTTCCAGCGGCACAGCCCCGCTGAGAAATGCTGGCAGAGGCTGCAAGGTTCTGAACCTTTGACAGCTAGCTCAGCATCTCCCTGTACAAAACCAATGCCCCCCACCCCCCTCAACGTCCAATACAGAGATGCAAATGATTTTTATAGAACAGTCATGTACTTTCATGTGATCTAATATTAGCTGTGCTGTATATAATTATTTTATGTAGTACTCTGCGTTCTGGTTGCACTCCCATCGATATGTCTAGTAGATATTTGTAGTTCCCTAGTAATTTAATAGCTAGTTTGTGCCCTAAAGCATAAAAACATTTCTACCCTATCTAAAGTAACCGTGGGTGGTGTTATCCATATAAAATCTTTGAGTCCTAATGAGCTTTTGTTCTCGAGTTATAACCCAAAAATACATCACCCGGCTGTTCCGTTCTCTGCTAAAGATCCTCACTATGATGTGAAAGAAAAAGAAATTAAAACCTTAAATGCATTTGATCTGCTATAAAGAGGGAAAAGACACCCCTCTCTATTGTATCTGGTTGGGATTTTTTCCACAGACCCATTTTATGTTTATTGCTAAGTGTTTAAATGCTGAAGAGCTGCATTTTTGCAGACCTTGAGCTGGAGACAGCTGTGGTTTGAGCTGCCCGGGCAGGAGCAGCACACTGGCCCTGCTGCCCTGGGGTGAGGCCGCAATGGCTGCAGTACAGCATTTGGGGTTCCTACGGAAAAAAAAAGGCAGCGGGTTCCCATCTGCGTGCAGGGATGGTGTTAGGAGACCTCCCACCCTCCCACCTGGGGAAAAGGAGGCTTCAGGACACACAGGGAGACACAGGGGAGAGCAGGTCTCCCAGGCTCTCCACTGCGTGGCAAGAAAAGCCCATCCCTTGCCCGCAGCGAGGCTTTGTTTCACCCTCACAACAATCTCGTTACTGTGAGTAACGCGGAGTACGGCAATGCCAGCATATTCCCTTTGCCTCTTCCTTAACTCCTCTTTATTCGTGGCCATGGAGGCAGGCCAGAGCCAGGCACTCACCGGGAGCCAGGCTCAAGCCTTCCTTGGCGTGCCCACCTCTGCTCTTTAGGAGAGGGTACAGGCTGTACAATACATCATCTGTTATGCAATGATACCCGGCGCCTGGTTCCGCTTTGCTTCCCGGCGGCAGGAATATATCACCCCCCCTTCCCTTTCCCTTCCCTTCCCCCAGCCCCATTCATCCCCGCTACTCGCTGTTTACTACCGAAGCCCTGGATGGTTGGGAGCACCGTGGTACACAGCAAACTGGCTGTGCGAATTGTGGTATTTTGGCCAGGCGAAGAGGCATGCCGGGGAGCCAACTCGTAAGAGAGATTTATTTTTTTGCACCCGTTTCAGTTCTGCCACTGCTCTCCTGCAAATACTTGCACTCGACTGTTTACATCAGGTCTGAATACGTCTAGTCCTTCTCTCTATTGCATTTGGTTGTTTTATTTTTTAAAATAAAATAAATAAATAAATAAAAGTGTGAGAAATATCACAGAGTTTATCACCCCAAAAGAAACAAAAAGTGTTTTACCAGCTAGGAAGCAAAAAAAAAAAAAGTCTGAGAAAAAATCCATGGATGAACATCTCCTGAAACACCGAAGATATGTACCCAGTTTTGACCTTAGAGGTAATACCCATCTCTGACCACAGAAGGGAAAGTGCCTCAGCGGGTAAAGCCTGGCTGCTTTATTAAAAGTGAACAGCAAGTCAAGGGTATTCAGCTAGGAAGCAAATAATTCCCTATCCTATCAAAGCAACAGGTAGAAATGCCAGCAAATCCTGTCTGCTCTGTTGAAAAGATATTTCCTAGTATCTATGCTTAAAAACAATGAAACCTAGATAAAGTATTAGCTGTCATTTCAAAGTAAATGAAGGCAGTGGGAATTAATTCTTCCACTCACAGTTCAGAAAGATTTTGGCATTCAGCACTATCAGTAAATCCCAGAAGTAGCAATCAGCAGGTAATCTGTTCAGTGTAACTAGATAGTCCCATCAACACATAAGGATTTAAGTGCATCACCCCAGAGAGATACCAATTACAAGATAATCAACTTCCTCCTTCCTTGACTCTGGGGAAAACTTTAATAAAATTGCAATCCAGTCCTCACCATACCACACCTTAGGAAGTGCCGTTCCTTACGATACTGCTTGAACTAAACAGAAAGATATGAATTAGGCACCGGTGAGAAAACAACTGTTTTGCAAAATAAACAAGCAAAATAAAAAGCACAAATATTTGACTATGGGAAATCTGGTCATTTCACTATTTTTGCAGGGAAAAAACCAAGATACTGTGTCACAGATCACAGCCAAGTGATTATCACACTCCTTTGACTAGCTCACGGAATGATGCCTAAGATTTTGTGGGTTTAGAGGAATACTGACTTAAACCACCATCTCAGGTGAAAGCTGTTGACGACCCAAGAAGAAATACCCCTATTCTCTCAGAAAACAGCCATCCTGAACCACAGAAACCTACAGAAAAAAGTCATCAAAAATGTTGAGATTACAGAAAGGAATACCTGTCTAAACAAAACATATCTTTTGGTTGTGAGAATATGTTTTGCACACGCACTCTACAAGTGCATGTACTTCCAGCACATACATTGCTGTACTCGGAGGAGGCCAAGGGCTGATGAGCTGTTTGGGCAAGTACTTCAAGGAAAAGGCTTGGCTGCAGGTGTCTGCACCAGGGCAGAGCCTCTGCCCTCTCACACTGCCCTTCGCTGTGTTTAACACAAATCTGCACTGTCAGGAAAAAAAAATAAAAATCTATCCTAAGTATTCAGGTATCCAGGAGCCAGAAGAAAAGTTGAATATTCATCTTGAATGTAAAAAATCCCCAAACAAACAACAACTCCCCCTCCAAAAGTGACGCTAATACAAGCACACAACTGCAATACAGCTGTGCCTGCAGCACCCTTCACTGAGGGTGGTGGGACTCAGGGTGAAAAGCTCCTGCAGCCCCTCTCTTCTCTCCCAGCCACTGGCCTCCTTTTGATGAGCTGCCAGGTACCTGCCAGGGCCCCTCTCAGCCCCAGGACCTGTACCTGCAGCATCCCTTTCAGCACCCAGGTATGCACATCCAGCTCCATTAACAAGGAGAGGGACCAAAATATACATGTCCCTCATCTCCCACCTCTTCTCCCCCTCCCAGTTCTTCCCCTTGCTATATTTTCACAGGGAAGTTAAAGAAGGCATAGGAGCTGAGACTGAATGACAGCCGCACAGGCACAGTCCTAGCACAATAAATGGGGTGAATAAATGAGTTCTATTCATCCCTCTCATCCTGCAACTTTGCTGTCTGCTGCTCTTGGTCCTTCCTAATTTCTTGCTATCTCGCTCCTCCTTTTTCTCTTCCTGCTTCTCTCTCTTTGGCTTTGCAGCTTTAGCTTCCTTCATATTTGGGGGGAGTGTATTCCTTCTTCTTCCCCAAATACACCCTACTCCTTTCTCAAATCTCTTCCAAACACCCATCCTCTACAGATATTGGCGTCACCTCTCCTCATTCTTATTACACCAAGCTGCTCTGCATTGCTGTGCCTGGCTCACACTGCACGTCTCTATTTTATAGATCATTTATGGCACCATGTACACAATACACAACCGAGCATTTCAGTGTGGAAGCAATTGCCTCTTACACTGAAGTAAATCTGGAATTGACAGTTCTAAAATGCTTATAACTGCAGGACTGTCTTTCATAGACTCACAGATTTTAAGGCCAGATGGGACCATTAGATCATCTAGTCTGAGCTCATCTGAAAACCTGCTCTGGTTCTTCCCTAATAATGGGTGTCCATGCGATGCCATCAGGACCTACCAGCACAGCATCCCAGGATCCGTATTTCAGTTGTCACTATGCACAGTGCAGCCAGCGTATCAGCTGCATGAAGCATCCTTCCAACCTCCAAGGCACACAGCAATTATTACCTTCCTCCGACAATCCTACTCACACAAAAGAAGCAGGCAGGTAAGAAGGGAGATAAAAGGGAAACTGGCCTTTTTAGGAAAAAGTCTCCAAAACAGTTCTCAGAAAAATCATATATATCATTTTTGTCATTCCTTTTGCCACACAGCCTAAGGTAGAAACATAAAACCACAAACAGCTCCTGCACAAAGCAGCTAACTGAAATACAACAAAATCAAAGAGCACATGCATTATCGCCCCTGTTCACACTCCATAATCCCCACTGATTACTTGCCATCTTTTATATGTCCTTAAAATCCATATCCTATTTTTATTTTTCACCTTTTGATACTTATTAGTGTTATGTTTCTCCATTATCACATAACTCTGAAAACCTAAATAGTTTATTTGCACGAAGCTCTCCAGTGATATTTAAAAAGCTGGCAGAAATTCTTGCATTTGGATAACTCAGGTATATAAATAGGGTTTTGTCTTCAATACACCCTTGTACCTCACACATACAAAATCAAACACACAGAAAAAGTCAAAGATCAGGCAAAACCCCAGAATTTACATGGAGTTAGAGAATGTAGTAAATTGTCTAATTCAGGCTGCACATAATTTACTAGTAATTTACCTATATTTCTCCATAATTTCAGTATCTCCCTAGAAGATGTAGCAATTTTCTTGTTTGCTTCCAATCCACAGGTTTTTGTGTGTAGGTGTGTTTTAATGCCTTTTCCTCAACTCTGGTGTACGTATCTGCATGAGAATATGCACAATTATCATCTTTAAAAGGTTAACTTAAGCATCCAGTTTTAAACGGAGTTCTCAAAGGGATAGCTAATTTATACTTCATTCTGTAACTGTTAACTGGATTGGGAAGTAGAAGTAAAACCAGATTATTTTTGCCAACTGATTGCTTTCAGAAAATTTTACACTAGCCAATATGCAAATTTCTTAATGAAAACCATCCTGGGAGTTTATTAAACAGTTCATACTGAAGAAAATTACTTTCATTTACATTGAAAAGTGAAATAGTCTATCCTGACCTATATATGTGCTTGCCAAGATTCTATCTCCACTATACTCGAGGTCTTTACGATGCTATCATCATGAAGAAGAGCAATTTCTCCTTTTTTTTTCTTTTTCTTTTTTTTTTTTTTTATAATAAAAAGGCAAATAATAGGCACTGCCAATAGCCATTGTTGACCCAAGTCAAAAGTGTTTGAAATTAATTTATCCGCTTTGGATGGTGTATAAATTTCTCATTACGAGTGTCAGTGATGGACAAGAAACCATTCCAAAAAATGTATTGGGTATCATGCCAAACTCTGTAATCAAGGTCTCTTGCAGAGACTCTGGAGTATACAAAGGGTTTCACACAGTCAGGAGCGTTAGCTATGCATGCTTTCCCGTTGCCTGGGCTCAGCCAAATACTCTGTGAGAACAACACGTATATACACTTTGTTTTATTATGCCTCGCAGATGCTTTTTTGTTTTATATTTCAAGCTTTGTCAGGTCTAATGTTTGTTCCTCCTTCATCCTTCAGCTCTCACTCTTCTCCCCGCATCCTCTACCCCCCCCCCCACACCCCCTGGCCCCAAATTTCAGAACAGCTTCCTAGACAGACTTGGTATCGATTACATAAACTGACTTTCTTGGAAAGTAAAGGGGGGATGTGGGGGGGGGGAGGGTGTGTGTGGAATCGGGATTTCTTGCAACCGAAAATGGCAGCCGTTGAACAGATCTGGTCAATGACAGTAGGAGAATAAGCCCAGCAGAAAGTGGTAATATATTGTGTTACACTTATGCCAACTTGCCAAGTCAAGTTCTTTTTTTCAAGCGCATGTACAGTTTGTTCTTGCTATCCTCAGTTAACTCTGCTTTCTGAATAGGGGAGATGGGAACAGCTCAAAGGCCACAATAGCATGTTCTACTTAAGGTTTCCTCTCCACACTAACCATTGCGGATAGCACTCTTTACAGTCAAGCGCTCTTGAATAAGAATGCTCTCATTAAGGATATGAAGCTATGTTTTCTTTACCTTACAAGAAATCTGTAAAATGAGATTTTAATCATTACAGGCAAAGTACCTGCTGCTAAAAAGCAGCACAAAGTTGGCTCGATTTCCTGAAACAAATTTGAAGCTGCCTTCAAAACTAGCAGCAAAAGAGCATCAAAATGACAATATTGTACAAGAAACGCATCAGGAATGACTGATTAATCTAAGTTTCTATGGGAACGTGAGAAATGACATATTGGATCAGATGAGTGGCCTGTTTAGTCCAAGATATTCTGTCAGCTAATACCATACACTGCAGTAAGTGAGGCTTGGTGCCCCATACCACACAGCTATCACCAAAAACATAGAAAACACAGGTAGGACAGCTTAGCTTGAGAGCAAAGATCAGTTGATGCTCTGAAGCAGGTGTGCTGAGATGCGTTTTGTAGCTGGGGTAGAAGGGAAAAAAAGAGTACAGGCAATGTTGCTTAAGCAAATACTGTTTCATTATTTTTTCCATCGCTCAACCTTGGTAGCACTCCCTTTCTCAAGCTGAGTTTTTCAGGCAGGGGAGTCTGCCAAAGGGTGGGTGGCTTAATCTCAAAATTTCATCCAAATTTTTATAGGTTGAGTTTGTTTTTTTTTAATAAGGAATATAAAAACCACAGACAGTCTTCAATATTGTGCATTACAACCATCATGATGAAGCCTCATGTAGCAGGTATGATTCTTTTTTTTCTTTACAAAATACTGCTTAAAAAGCAGACATGTAAAAAGTATCACCAGCCCAAGGAAGTATGAGGATGAATCTTTGATTCAATTAGCTATTCAAAAAGGACAGCAACAAATTCTCTCAGTGCAATGTATTTACAGCACAGCAATTTTCAAATATAATCAAATCTAAAGCCAGTATCAAAATACAAGTAACAAAATATTATGGGACACAGTGAAGCAAAATAATAGATTAAGGTAAAATAATCATAATAATGACGTTGCCCATGGATAAAAGGTGGCTGAGTCACTACCGGTGTCATCCGTTGCAATTGCATAAGAAAAAACAATCACAATTTGTACATTTTCCTACCAAATTTTAGCTATTTCCTCATGTCATTCTTCTCCCCAAAGGAATTTATTCCTAAAAACTGTCCACTGCAAGAGTGCATTCCCATGTGTTTCTGTGCCAGGAAGTAGGGAAATTGTCTGTTGTAATTTTAACCACCAGGTTTGAGTGTTTACCCTTGAGTCTTTCAAGGCATTTTTTTTTGTTTGTAAAAATGACAGAAATTAAATATAGTATCTCAAAATGCATAAAAAAAAAAATGAACAGGGACAATCTCTTTAGAAGATTACAGAATATTTTTACCACAAAAAGTCTGTGGTCAGTTCTTACTGCTACATATGTCTCTAGCAGTCCTTAGGCTTTTGTTCTTTTTCATCTGTAGAAATGAAAAATAAGCCAGGAAATTCTATTAAAAATGCTTTTAAGGATGTATTGAAACCCCACAGATAAAACATGTAAGACTGAGACTAGAAGTTATTTTCAGCAACAACCTTAACCTCTGCAGAGACAATCTTTTAATTACACCACCATATACCATAAGAACATATTAAACAGCACTAAGCATTAGGAATAACATAGAATAATGATAATGAAGTGGCTGGCACAGTTTGCCCATCCACATTTGCAATTAAATTAACTTTCTAGTTAAGCTAATTGTTTCTGGCATGACAATATGGAGCAGTCAGTTAAGACACAATTTCTTTAATCATGCTCTGTTTTCCTGTGTCAAACAAGAAATGGATAGAATTAAAGGCTGTATTCTGTGCAATGTGGCATTTTGTGTTGGCATGGGTGCAGCAGTGCTGGCTGTGGTTCTCCATTGAGTCCAAAAGCTCACACTACCCTGGTTTGAGCACCTCAGCTCTCCACCCACAAACACAGGAGAACAGGATGGTTTCCTGGGGTGCCCTTAGTGAGTAAGGTTCCCTTTTGGCAAGCGTGAAAGCTGGGGACGGTGATGGGGAGATGGACAAGACACAGGAAAAGAAGAATTTATAACCCAACACTTTTACCTATAAAACTTGCACTGTTAGGACTCTGGCTGCTGGCACGCAGTCATGACCATTTCCATCCTCTACTGCATTCCCAGACCTTGTGAGGAAGCTCAAAAGAACATCTTCGTCTCATCCCGCATGCCTGATCATCCTGATGTACCTAGAATCCGTGCCAGTGATATATCTCACTTTTATTATTGTTAGACTCTATTATTATTATTATAGCCCCAATGCACTAACTTGGTGGATTAGTCATTTCTAACCCCAGGGACTCTGGGTCCACAAGATGAGTTTGATCAGTTATTAAAACACAAGTTAACGACTATACATTTACTCAGCTAAATATTACATTAAGAACATTAAAGCTTTCCCTTTAGCCAAGAAGGAGCTGGCATCTATGCAAAACTGTAGTGATCACCCACCACGCGACATCTCCAAATCTGTACTAGAGATAGTGAGACCCACACTCCAGTTGCTCGTGTGAGGGGCTGGCAGTTACACAATGGCCATATCCTGTATGCCATATCTGCCACGCCTCATGTCTCATTCAACTTTTTCCATAAGCATCTTCGAGAGTTTCAGATTTTAGCAGTTTTGCTAGAAGTAAAATACTCACACGTATTTGCTGTGAAGGAATTTGGAGTTTGACTTTAGACTTGCCCTAAGACATGGGAACGATGGTCTGATGCAATGTCTTCAATTAGAAATGAACTTTTTCTCCAAAACTCTTGTTGCACAAGTTATTTATTAAACTAAATCCACTTTATACCTCTTTTCCACACCAATGTCAAAGCAAAGGGAAGAAAGAATACTGAAGCTTTTCTGAACTGATGCCTTTTAATAAAAATGTCAAAAAAACAAAAGTCTTTTTGCCCCTGCAGTCCATGAATAACTGGGGGTGTGGGTGTGGGGTGGGGGTGGAGGGAAACATCCAAAATCTAAATTTTTCATTTAAGGAACATAATGTTCTCCAACCAAATCTCACTATCAGTCCTTTTAGACACAGAGGGACAAGCAGCAACTAGAGGACCAGTTGAGGAGTTCAGATATTTTGACTCAAGAATTCACCCTAAATGCTGTATGACCACCCACCTCTCCCTGCAGTGTATGTATGCACCTCAATAGATCCATAGACCAGTAAGAAAGTATCACAGCAGGATTGACCAAAACTTGCTGAAATAATTGAGCGGAAGAACTGTTTTTCATTTATACTACATACAAATAAACATTAAGTTCATTTATGGAGAAAAATAACAAAAACAATGGGAGAACAATCAAAGCATAAACATATGGGAAGTCTGGAATGAAAATAAGCCCTGGAGCGTAGATGATTAGGACCTTGATTGGTAGCAGAATGCTTGTTTTGGATGTTTGTGGGAGAATCTCCAATCAAAAGCCAAAAGGAAGCATCAAAAAGAGCCACAAAAGCATCAACAGCATGACTTCAAGATAAACCCTAAGAAAGCTATTGAGGCAAGAGCTGACTGAAAGAGATTGGGAATTGCAAGCAAGAGAATTATCTCATTTGATTCTACCTGCAGATACAGAAATCAGGACTTTGTAAATAAACAGGATTGCATCAAAGAGAAGTGACTCAATCATCAATTGCTCTTCTTAACATTCAAACTCTGGGCTTCCTATAACAGGGTTAAAGAGACAGAAAAAAAAACCCAACCATGCTCTGGTTTCCAAGAACAAAACCCGTGAGCTGGTATCTCTCCTGTATCAGGGCAGAACAAAAGGCAGTACACAGTTCAAACATGTAAAGCACAGGAGGAGTTAAAACACACCTGAAAACTTACTGGTAAAGATGAACCCCTATTAGAAAGCCGATGGCAAGATGCCCAAGGAGACTAGAAGGCACAGCTGCAACAGTTGTGGTTTGAAATAACACTAGAAAGGGCTACAAAAGCTTTGACCAACCTGGAAGTTGCTATCTGATAAACTGCAGAAAGGGCTCAGGGAATTGAAGCGTCCTAGAGAATGAAAATGAACCAGTATCAACAACTGTGATACTCTGAAAGGAAGGGAGGGAAAAATAAAACCTCCATTCGAATTGGGTGGGAAATAAACCCTTTCCCTGATATACTCAAATATCAGTGAGGACCTCAAAGGCAAGTTGGCTACGAACCAGTTTGCAGACACTCAGGTAAGAGCTGGAAATAAAGATCAGCAAAAGACAAAAAGATATTGTATTGACTGTAGAATTGACTACGGATCCTGAACTTTTTTCACAGCTGCATACCACGAAAGGAAACAGCTGCTGCAAACAGAAGAAGATGCCAGCAATTTGCCAAGATCTCTAAAGTGCCGTTCTCTATCACAAATTCAGCTCAGCATTTCTAATATGGTTCATGCCGTTGTTATGCATTGTGGAAGGAGTGGGGACCAATCTAAGTTTATAAAGCGAGAGAAACTGGCAACAATGGCAAAAAATGAAGGAGTACAGCTGAGGTCATTATTGATCCTGGAGGAGAAGATGCTTTCAAAGGAGAATGGTTATAAATACGGGGCTAGTGAGAAAAGATCCTTGCACGTTCCAAAACACTCCCCAGCACCAAGATGCAGCTCAGGCAGGAGGGGAGCACCAAGCTCAACCAAGCCAGGAGTCTCACACACTGGTTAGTAGTTTCTGTAGGGAGCTTAACAGTTAATTAAAAAGAGAGAGAAGGCTATTCAGTGTGCAATAAGAAATTATGTGAAATGCACAAGAATCATGAACTTCAACTCAGACTTTAGTTATGACACCAGAAATAGAAGGCAGAGGAATAGGTGATTCAACATGCAGACCTCTTTTGCAGTGCCCAAGTGCCACCTTTAGGGGCAGAAACACCGCTAGAAATTACAGGCGGTGGCACTTTTCCAGCAAATGAAAGACGAGGAGTGTTCAAAACTTGCTTGGAGACCCTCGATCTCTGGGGACCTTTAGGTGCTGAAGTTCTTCTGGATCTGAAACAAAAGTAAATCTCTATCCATTTGCTGAATGCTTCTAAGAATACTTAGAAAGAGATGGGGAAAGGAGGACTGTGGTGGCAAAATGTGACTCTAGTAAATTAATACAAACTGTAGGAAGACTGGAGGGGAGCATGAGAATGCTCAGAAAACGTATTGGCTTTTAATCTGGCACCCTACCAAGCATTCAAATTGAAGCAGGAAAATGGTTTTGAGGCTGTTTGGTTAGAAATTATTTTTTCTCTGACAAACACATAAGTTGTATTTTACTGCTTTAACACAAAACTGATCCTGGGGACACTGGCTACCTAAACAGCATCCTTCTTTTCAGCAGGGATGTGGTAAAGAAACTTTACAAGCCATGGAAGAAACATGTCAGGAAGATAGAACAGACCGTTCAGCCAGACCTCAGGCTCAGTCAAGTTAAAGAAAAAAGGTGACAGCATCAGATTATGGAAAACAACACAAAGCCATTTAGCGTGTGCTCCTCTATTACCGTAAATAGTATTCTAGATGCTGGTGAAAACTCAGTCTGTTTTACTACCCTGAATCTTAAAAGTGGCTACTGGCAAGTGGATGCAGAGGCACAGGGGAAAAAAAAACCAAACCAACAACAAACCCCAACGCTTTCACAGTAGGAAAAGGACTGTGGCAATTTAAAATGATGGCTTTTGGCTAGTCCAATACATCAGCTCCATTTAAAAGTCTAAGGAAGAGGGTATTACGTGGCACGCCTCTCTCAGCCTGTTTGTTATACGTAGATGATATCCTGGTGCATGCTAAAATGTTGGAACAAGAACTGATACATTTACAAATGGCCTGTAATTAGCTTAAGGCTGCTATTCTGAAACCTTCTCAACAGAAATGCTCCGAGTTATTTCAAAAAGAGGTATTTTACCTTGGGCAAAACCAATGAGGAAGGGAGCAAGATTTCCTTGGACAGCGAGAAGCTGCCCAGAGCTTTCCAGCTGCCTCCACATGGGGATACACAGCAACTGTGGGAGGACTGTTTCTTTTTTTCCAGGACTATCAGCATATTTCTCAGTATTACAAAACCACTGAGTTTATTAGGGAAACCATCCCAGCAGTCAGCCAGTATAAAGTTAACATTTCCAAACTTGAAATAGGCTTTTCCAATTGCTCCTGTCTTAGCTACTTGCACCCCGAGGCTTCTTCATACCGTCCATTCGTTATTAGTGGTTGGGGGCAGGTACAACTGCACACAGAACTTGAAAAGAAAGTGGGTTACTGAAAAACAGAGCAAATTTCCTGAAAGCACTTATTCCCTGCTCCACAAGGTGTCCCAACAAAACACTTTCCCCACTCTGGGTCTGTGAGGAGGTTTATGGTCAGTATGGAAGAAGCTCTTGCAAAATGGCTTATGCTGTGGGAAACCTAAGATGACTAGAAAACCAGCAATATATGATTTCATAACCACACTGGTTATGAAACCAGTCTTCTGGTCCAGTGCATCATCAAAGTTAATAATCACTGGGGAAACACTGTCATCTCCCCTTTTCCCATGATTTGCAGAAACATAAATGTTCCTGCTTCATCCATTGAAAGAGGATTTTTCAGCTTCCCAAGAAGGATCTCAGTACTTACAGTGTAAACACATAAAACTAATTTGGTAAATGTAGCCCTCGGGAGAGAAATCCCTCAAAATACCCCTCTGAGTCAGAAGATGAACTACAGTGCAGGCAATGAAAATGCAAGTTGGAGAGAATGGCCAGGAAAAAATCCACATCCACATCTGGATTGCTTTTGTCTGCAGTGATGGCCATAATCAGGTGTTGGAGATGAGGAAGAACATAGCAATCCTATTTATGCTATTTCCCACTCATACCCTCTCAGCTTCCAACTGTTTTCAGCTCTGAGACTTCCTGACCCATATATAGTTTACATGCAGTTAGTAATTCTCAGTGATTTTGTCTTGCGTGAACTTAAACGTGTCAACATATCACATCCACAATGTCATTTGGCAGTGAGCTCCACTGGTCTACCAACTGCTTCGTGAAGCCATTCAATGCTTTGGAACATCCTTGTCCTCCTTTGAAGTCTTTTTTTTTTTCCTGTCCCACAAAAGCATTCAGAAGTGAAAGGTCCAGAACGTGAGTGCATTCAAGGTGAACCCTAATATTCTTTGTGCTGTCCTCAGTGCTTTCCCTGGTAACTATTGACATTTTTTTAATCATTGTGGAGCACTGAAGATTTCACAGAATTGTTATATTCCCAGCACCTTGCTCCTTCATTGCAACAGCCAGCTTAGATCTTAGATTCTGTTATTATATCAGAGGATGGGGGGGCCAGGAGCATTGTGGTTTTGTGGGGGCTTTTTGCAAGCTTTTTACATAACCTGCACTGGTGTCAAAGGTGATTAATGCCATATAGATGCATAACAATGTGCTAACAGAAAGCATTGAACTCATCTTCAAGCAAAGATAAAGCTGCTAACCAGTATTTGAAAACAATTATCAGCCTTCTTGTTTTCTTTTTCAGTCTCCCCCCCCCCCCCCCCCCCCCCCCCCCCCCCCCCATTAAACTGATCTGGGTGCACCCTCTCCAAGCTATTTCTTCTGTTTGGACCTCTCCCTATATCAATTATTTCGTATTTGCTGCCTTCCAGCTGCCCAGTTCAATCTCCATCCCCAGTTTTTCCCCAGTCCTACTCCATTTCTAGTTTCCTCATACCCTTTCTCTGATTTTCTACAAGCTTCTGTCTGCCAAGCATTTGCATTGGGTGGTTCCTCTTTCAGCAGTACATTGAAAGAAAAACCAAAATGCCTCTCCATTACAGCATTTGGTACCAACCTGCCTCAGACCAGCTGTGATCAGTGTGGGTCAGCATGACTTTGCTTTTGTGACTTTGATCTTGAGAGTCTCACAGTGAGACCACACGAGACAACTACTCAAGAGCTCACAAAGAAAGACAGATGTTCATCAGGACAAAAATGATGTCTGAAACAAGGGAACTCCTTTCTACCACTCTTCAGGGAAAAAATAATTACTGGTTCAAACTCAACCCCAAGCTAAATATGCACTGGTAACACAGACCTACCTGTTCAGGGAAAGTTGTGTTTTTCTATGCAAAAAATAATTTGCTTTTCTCAAGCTTAGAACAACCTCTTTTTCTGTGTTGTGATACTTGGGGAATATTTGGCAACTTCAGTGCTCTTTGGGTTGGCAGTTATTTATGGAGGGAAAGAACCCAACAACTACATATTACAGATAGCAAAACTGAGCCAGAGCTTGGAAGAGAGGCTTGACCAGCACCTCAGCAGATGTTGACAACAGAGAACAGCACATGTATTTTTGAAGCTTCAATCAAAAAGCACCGCATATCCCAGAACAGCGTCATTGCCTACACATATGCAACACTGAACAATGAGTGATGCTGAATACTCACTGCACCTGCCAGTGTATGCAAGTCTTGAAACACAAAACAAGTACATCAATATACTGAGAGTTTAAAATGTAATAAGAGAATAGTATGGTTCGAGGGAAGTGACTTTGAGTTAACCCAGCTGATAAACTGGAATGCAATACAGTGTACATGTGAGAACTCTTTCACAAGGTCTGCTGAAAAGAGCATATAAAGTAATAAATTCATGCTCAGCTTTCCCACCACAGGAAAAAAATGTTAGGAAAAAAAGCATCCTCCTGAAATTCAGCTACTTGGGTTTTCTCCCTCAAGTGTGATCATGCTCCTTTTGATAAACTCTGACCATAAGTAGCACTGCTTGCAGCAAACAAGAAAGCTTTTCAAAATCCAGACCCCGCCTGAATGTTGTGCTTCAGTCAGAGGTGTAAAAACACCCAAGGACATAATTTAACTAATGTAAGCACTTCAAGACTCCTAGTGAAACTGCTTGGAGTAGTGTATTCAGTTGTTTAAGGCTTTTTTTTTTTTTTTTTTTTTTTGTCACAGGCAAGATATATGTTTACATGGCAGACTTAATTGCTGTTTTCAGAGGACTAATGCTGTGTAAAATCATAGTCATCAATACAGCCATTTATTTTGACTATAATTAACAAATCAAGTCACAGCACGTTTTACTTATTTGCCAATCTGTTGAATATTCACACTGGCCCCAAGTCGCCTATTCATTTAGCAGTAAACATGTAGCCTAGCAACTGACTGTCAATATCAACAGTAGTTGATGAAGTTGTTAATCTCTGGAAGACTGACAGGTTAAGCCAAATTCTCCTATGCAAAACTCTTATTGTCCAAGCCTTACATTAGCCCACAAGGATATCTATGTTCAAAAGATACCACATCTCCTTCTACTATTAAAATTAAATGAAGTGTGCTAGAGGCAGGAAAAGGCTATGTGCTCTGCCTGCCATGCATGTTTTGCATGCACCACAGCATCCAGCATTGTGTTTGCAGGATGTATTGACCATTGCTAATTTCCAGAGACAATTGAAGACACTTTTGCATCTGTTCATCATCCCGGAATAAACTATCATATAAGTGCATGCTGTGCACCAGAATATTGATGAGGTCAGGAGAAACACAAATATCCCCTTTACTATGCAAATCTGCACTGGAACTGCAAAAGAGAAAGCACATAGGTATGGATAAAGGGCTTTAATCTGGGGTTTTAAGAATCAAAATCAGAGTGAAGGAATTTAAAAGGAGTATGAGCGTTTGATTGGGATAACAAGAAAAGAATATGATTTAGCCTGCAGTAAAACTCCATACACCAGGATTGAACTAAACAATTTTCTAATCATTTAGCTGTACAGCTCAGAAGTTCCATCAACACAGTACGTGAAAGACACAGACAGGCGGACTAATTATCTGTGAATATACAGTGAGGAGTTTCAGAACAGCAGGAAAAACCTATCGCTTTGTGCTGTCTGTTACAGGCCTGAGCTGGATCAAACTGCCTACTGCAAGCACTTTCTATCGTGCTTTGATATCGACAGCCACGCCAGTTGCAGCAGAAATTCTTGAATGCAAATTCCAAAAAAACGGTGATGTCACAACGATTTCATCCCTTCCCAAGTATTTACAGAAGAGGGATGGTATCATCAGCAGAGAAACTGTGGGATGGTAGAAAGTAGGTCTAGGGAGCCCACCTGCAGGGCTTCTTACTCCAAGACAGAGTCAGCAATGTCATGTCATTCCCGTTCTTAAAGGCCTCCAGCCACAGAGGTGACAGCCTGTTCCAGGACTTCAGTGCATGAGTTATCAGAAAACTGCTTTTATTTTCCTCCTAATGGCTATTACCTGCCATTTTGTCTTACACAAAATAAAACTTATTATAAAACTCCGCACCACCCTTTTGCATATTTGAAGGCTACTGGTAGAACCCCACGAGACTGGAGCTAGATTGAACAGCATCCATCCACACAATCTCTCCATGACAGCCACAACATCTTGACTGCACATGGTGACCATGCCCATCACTCCTGTCTGGATTGTCTCCAAGTGGCCAACCTTTGCCTAGAAGGACAAGAGTACCCCCAAAGCGGACACTGTTTTGGGAAGACATTGCCAGTGCTAGGCACAGCAGAGGCATTACTTCACACATCTTTCAGATTATATTGCCATTTGTGCATTCTACAATGACATTTGCCACTTTTGCAACAGCATGATATTGCCTCATGCTCAGTTTGTAATCCACTATAATCCCCAGAGATTTTTCTGAAGAACTCCTGCCTAAACAGTTGTTCCCTATCTTGTATTCCTACAGTTCATTATTTCTGCTGAACTACCATCCCTCTGCATTTATTTTACAGTTTCAGCTTATTCTTTCAGACCCTTTGCCCCATTTCTCAAGGCCATTCTGAGCTCAGAAAGCTTTGCACTCTCTTTCACTTTCAGTCTTCTGTAAATTAACATGTATAATGTATATTGCATCACTCTGGTCATGGCCTGATGAGAGCTGGGGACAGCTCTGCAGAACACTACTCAGTACACCCTTCTGTTTTGATACTCCTCCACCTATCTTCCTGAAAATTATTCTCCAAACCAGCTAGTATTGTCCTTACCTAACAGCATTTTCATCTAGCCCAGGTTACCCTTGATTCAGAGAATGTCATGTAAGCCAATTTTAAAGACCTCACTTTACTCAAGAGACATGATGTCAACTGCTTCTTCCCTTGCTGTGAAGTCTGTTACTCTGCTGTACAAGGAAATTCAAGTGGTTTGACAATTCATTCTTGACAAATCCATGCTGGCAGCTATTCATTTTCTTGTTATCCTTCAGCTGCTTTCAAGTGTTTGGTTTGAATTTTTTTTTTTTCCCCCAGAATTTTTCTGTGGACTGATGTTAACACTGATTGGTCTGTAGTCCATTGGCTCCTCTTTTGTCCCTTTTTCAAAATGAAAGACATTATGTTTGCTCTTTTTCCAGCCTCTGCTACCTCATCTATCTCATGTGAGTTCTCAGAGGTAACACTATCAGCTCTGAGACCACTTTAGGCAAACACTTAAATATCCTAGAACGAAGCCTATCATAACCAGTGGATTTGAAAACATCTAATTCACCTGTAACTCCCTAACTTTTTCTTTTCTAATTTTGCATCAAATTTTATCCCTTTTCTATTGGTTTTAATAGTACTACTAATGTGGAAGCAAACAACTTTTTTAGTGAAGGCCTAATTAAAAAGAAAAAAAGGAAGGAAAGAAAAAAAAATTCTTCGTAGTCTTCCATTAGCAGCTTGCTTTCTCCTGTGAGCAAAGCAGCAGTCCCTGTCTAGATCATCCTCTTGTTAATGTACTTTGAGAGTGGTTCCTCCTCACTTTGGCATTTCCAACTAGTTGCATCTCATCTATTGCCTGGACCTTCCTCCTGACTTCATCCCCACATGTTTGTGCCATTTTTGCATACTCCTTCTGACCTGTTTCAGCTTTGAGGTGTTTCTTTCTTGCTACCAAGTTAATCTTTATATTTGGGGTTTCTGTGCTTGTACCATAATATCACGTCTTTGAGGATCTGGAAGCCAATTCACATTTACTTTCAACTACTAAATTTGCCTCTGGAGAGATCTTAGCTATGATTCTCTCAAGTCCATTTTTGCTACATTGTTGTTCCTTCTTCATCTCTTTGCAAAGATTGTGAAATCTCATTTCATGCTCAATTTCACCCAACTTGTCTATTGCCTTTATACTTTCAGCTAGTTCCCCTTCATTGTCTAAAATCTAAAATATATTTTAAAAGTCTTTCCTCTGTATGCATTTCTCCATCTATAAAACAAACAAACTCAAGACTAGAACCCAATGCCTTCCGAGAACTTGTTGAATCATCCTTTCCCCATTATCTCCCCATCGAGAGATGTCTGCAAGCAGTTAAAATTTCAGATGAACATGAAATTATCATTAATTTCAGGAAAATCCCAACCTACCTGACCTTCCTGGCTAGGCGATTTGCTGTAGATCATTACCCCTTTAATCCCTATACATTTTCATCAAATCTCTTTCTCAGCCCCTCCGAGTCTGGGCCTCAGGATATGTCCTTACCCTTCTTCTATATTCTCTGTTCAATGATCTTTGTTGATCCCCCCTTCTCCTCCACACCCCCTTGTCAGGCTACAGTAGCAAATTCAAGACAGTCGAAAGTTTCCGAGCTTTAAACTTTCGTTCAATCTTGGCTTGCAGGCGCTTCCCCACTTGCCCTGCCTGGCCCCAGCGACCACACGGGTTACAAAGCAGGTCACACTACATACTACAGCTTGCAAAACTACCCCAGTGGGAATCCAGCAAGTCTCCAGCTTGTGTCCAGGGTACAAGCTGTGGTCCTTCTCAGGACAGACTAAAGCAGTTTCTGTCACCATGGCCTGAGCCTAAGACACAATGCATTTAGCTGGGTCAAGCTCCTGCCAGCATTGCCAAATTTATACTCCAAACATCCTCTGAGACATAACTGGAGCATCTGAACTAGGTGGTGGAAGAAATGTAAAGGCTGGCGTCATTTCTGCACCTAGCGCATCCCACACTGTGTTCCTCAGTAATCCCCTTCCAACTTCATGTGTGTCAGTGGAGCAGCCCAAAGCCTTGCAGGACCCCATGCGAGCAAACCTCTGGGAGGGAAAGCAGTTGCCTAACATGACCCTGGATATTTCCTCAAAGAGATTTAGACCAAAGCCACCAAATTACTCCCAGCCATACTCCCAGCCAGATGAGAGGCAGCCCACCCCACGGCTCCTCCCCGGCACTGCTACCTGTCCCGCCTAAGGCTCAGCATACAACAAGGCACTGTTTACACCTTTTTATTGCATCCCATCTCAGGTGAACTGGTTAGGTGCAAAAAAGTCTAAGCTACAGAAACATGCACAAGTTTAGTTTCCCTTCTTTTTCAACTTAAATTTATGCATATTCTCCCTGTTTTAAAAGTTTTCTAGCCAGTAGCCAACAAAACACAGCTCCATCAGATTTCTATTCATACAAGGAGTTAGCACTTCTATTAGGTATTCATTTACTCGTTTAAAAGCTGTTCCATTTAAAAGCAATATCCTACCAATATCGTCGCTGCCTGCGTTTATTCCCTTTATATAGGTTATTCTTCTATGAAATATTCATTCAAGTGGGCGCTGCTATATTTAGAATGCAGAGAAGTGTTTTATGCACATAGTTGCTTTTGTATTCTTGCTATGCAGGCAATATAAAAAAAATCTAGCAAACTGCACTCCCATTATGCTTCAATCCTAAAGCACATATTTTGTGAGGCTGAAGTAAGATTAGACATTTTGGTTCTGGCTAAATGGTCTACAGAAGTCACCTTTAAAGTTTAGATGCCCAAATATCAATAGGCTCTGGATTGCACGGACATGTGTTTTTCAATTCGTTTTCTGATTTTAAATTTGGTGTTTAAATTGTTTTAACTCCTTAGCTGAGAAAAAAAGGCCTACAGTTTTTCTCCTTATAAATCACATCCCCTTCAGTTGAGTCTTTGTTAACCTTACGCAATTTTACTCTTCCCATGGTTCTTTTTATGGTGCACAAATCATATCAGCTTCAAGTACCTGATATCTTTCTAACAGTCACTTTAAGCTGCTAATAAATTCTTAACGTAACTTTTTAGCCATATGAAGTTTTAACAGCTGAATTACTACTTGACTTACTTGGTAGATGATTAAAAAACTTCATGGAAGAAGTATGGACAGTAAAAAGCTTAAGCACACGTGAGATTAATATTTTATTTGATAAACAAATTATTTGAGGATGACTGAATGTCCTGAGGTTGTGAAATTTTTCTCTACTTGTGTACCATTCTCCAAAGTATAAACTTTCTGAGGTCTTTTATTACTTTGAATTGTGCTACTCTTTTAAACAATAGCTAAGAAAAAGCTTTCTTTAAAAAAAAGGTGGCATACCACATTCCCATACATGCAACTGGAGGGGAAGTAAAATTTGGGAGCCTCTGCCATTTTCATAAAATGGCAACATTTTTCTTCACAAACAACCAAACCCCAACACCAAGACCATGCATCTGAAGGTGGTAATTATGAAGCAGCAACTGAGAACTGGAAAGTGTAATAGCTACATGAAGACAACACAGGAACCAGAGATGAAAGACACCCTTGTTCACAACCTCCATCTTATGGTAGCTCAGGATTTATCTTCTGAACTCTTATTCTACATTTTTACCAAAAAGTTCAGTGCACTGGAACAGTCCCTGGAGTTTTCTGTTTCCAAAAGATGCCACTATTTGGAAGACAGACATTGTATTTTACTTTAGTACTATACTAAGGAAATTCACTTAAGGTATAAATTTGTGTCATAACAAAGCCTACAATAGCCTAATTTTTATCCACAAATTACAAAAAATTAAGACAAACTCATGAGGCAGGAGTAAAGACAGAATATCATCCAGCGGCATGCCAGAAGGAATCATTAACACATGCTCCATAGTCTACTTTCTGGAAAACGATTTAATTTAAAAAGTCTGAAAGAAAAAGAATGAAAAAGCTTTTATATACTGATTTTCAATATTGGGATTGCTAGCCCAGAAAGAAAAGGAACGAGAAAAAGAAACATAAACTGCTGTACTCATGGTACTTCTTATCGTTCCAGGCCTCAGACAGTGAAGCTGCAAAGCCCAGGAGAACTAAAAGTCCCTTGCTTTTTGATGGCCTTTCCTTCTAGATTTGAAGTACACACATGTAAAAATATGTAAATCTCTCAAGAGTTGGAAATAAGAATGCCATTTGACACAGCTAATGCATTCCCCTGTTCTACTGTGAAAGACCTGAGATGCCCTCAGCACTTTAAAGGTGCTGAACTTGGTGCTAGATGTCTAAACACTGCCATTTATAAAGCCAATTTTATCACCGTGTTATTGACATCTCACAATAGGGCAAGAATTAAACTGACATCAGTAATATCAGGGCTTTTCCACTGATTGATGAAAACAAATACAAGTTGTTGCAGCACAAACTAGTAAACTGCAACAAGGCTTTACCGTTGGTCAGATTCTACTGTCCATGCTGTACCTCCTTCCTCCAGAGGTCAGACCACACTGCTCCTCCTCTGTCTGACCCCCTCTCCCACAATCCTCAGGGCTATTTAACCACTTAGCAGGAATGAGCTACACCTGCACATCGTCCATGTCAATGAACCCACTGCCTCTGAGGCAAGGCCACAGCTGCATGTTGTCAATGCTAATCAACCCACTGCCTGCATTCCTCTACAAGTCTTACAGAGAGAGACAGTTCAAAAAGGAGAAATTGGATTATATGATATGAATGTAAACACAGGCATGGATCCATCTGTGATACCTGCTCTTTGGCACTTGCAGGCTGAACACCCAAGTCTGGTTCATGAAAGCTTATACCTGCTCTGCTGGTCTCCCACCATGGGTCTTGAGGAGAATCATTTGAAGTTTTTAGACACTCCACTCCTCTACTGCTACAGGACTGTCATTTTCACTTAACAACTTCCCAGTTCATCTGGGGATTGATTTGCTAATCCCAAGACTTTGAAAAAGCAGCTGCATTGCATTAGAAAACCTGATATGGAGTCCAATGAAGCTGAACCTTCCTGGAGATGATGAGAAATTATAGTTATGGTAAACAGCCACCTTAGAACATATACGGTAGACTTGTAATCTAACATGCATATGAGTATCACAGATTACCTAGGATTATTTTTCTTTAATCTGTAGACATATATAGCATGAATTGGGTTAACGTTACCCATAACTGTTGAAAATAAAGGCCAGATATTATGTCATCTCTACAGTTTTGTACTATGTGGTATTACCCAGTTTTACAAGGGATCTTGAAAGAGGTTAATAAAAAGTCAGCCCAAAATGGAATCGTGTCTCATTCAGCAAAACCAAAGCAATTCAAGATTAATTGAATTAGAACACAAACTCACACAAAGCTTTCCAAGGAGATTAAACCACACCAACCAATGCAACAGGATTTAACAAACAGGCAAAGAGCATCAAAGAGCTTGGAGAGGAGAAATCTCCCATGCTGGACAGGAAATTAAATATTTCTAGTACGTTTTCAAGTGTATATCCCATTTGTTTTAACATTTGAAGTGACAGGACTCTACAACATCTGTTATAAGACAAATTGCAGCCTAATGGCCTCCCTGCCATAACAGTTTGGTCTCCTGGAATTCATACTCAAGTTCACCTTTTTTTAAAGGAAAAGCTATTATTTATCATAAAGAGCATCTCTTTCCAGAGGCAAGAGAACCTCTGTTAGTTTAAAATTTTTGAACAATGAATAAGTACTGAGCCAAGACAATGTGGCACATTTGTTTCATGGCTGTCTTTCATTGCAAATTATTGAATCAGGCTGTGAAGATGGAGATTTTCTCCAAAGTTTGGACAGTGTTTGGATATAAAACCTCTAAGAAAAAAAAAATGCATTGGATTGTTGTAGAGGTAATTCATTCAGAGTGAGTTTTTCTTCCTGAGTGAACATTGAGCTGTTATCCAGGAAGGTGTCAGGATGAGCATTATCTCATTACGTGCTGTCTTTCAGGCAATGGTCATATAAGGAGGCAATGGTCATTTAAGGTAAGCAATATCACAAGAAAAAAAAATATCTATAACTGTAATATAAACTGCATAAGGTGCTCCCAGCATGAACCATGAGGCTTGGCCAAATTCCGCTTCCGTCAATTACTCTGTGTCAGCCTAATAACTCCTCCGCTCCTCCTGCCCAGCCCCCGCAGCTTCAAAGAAACACAGTTTTCCTCTTTGTGTCAGTTGGCATCAAACTGATCTTTACTATGGGTTTGCTACCTGAAACTGCAAAGGGATCCTGCAGCAAAAAGGGCAGTAGCAAGCCTGGGCTGCACCCCTGCTCCAAGGGCACCTGCTGGGCTGCGGTCCCTCCAGGTGACACGTAGACCACCACTCACCACACCTGCACGCTAACAAGGGAGGAAACACACCCCTTTAGCACCCAAGTGAACCCATGCCCGGATACCGAGTCAACAGGGAGTTGCAACATAAATCGGTATATCCAATAGTCTCTGTGTTCTGCAACGCTTTCCAAGAAATAATTTGCATTACCGGCTTGCACAAATTATTTTCTTTTTCTTTAAATGGTGCAAAGACAGCTGTACTCATCAGACAAGGTAAGGCACATGCTTCATGTCTAAAGTGCAAAAGAGGTCAAAGCATTGCTCACCACCCCATGAATAAGAACACAGAAGGGCATTGTAAATTCCAAGGCAGAGAACAAAACAAGGAAGGGAGTCAGGTGAAACCATAGAAATATTACACGTATTAAGTTTAATACCCAGATGAGAATTAGGTTACTACACTGCCTTTCACAAACTGCTACTTTTTTTATGTTGCAAATACTTCTCAGTGATAGATGCAAATAAATTAATGCTGTCATTAATCTTTCCATTTATATCTTTCTCACTCCTTATGTCTGCTTTCATCGTTGCACTTACCATACTTAAGTATATGTTAAGGAGACTGTCATTTTCCCTTCTGTATCTACTATTTCTTCAAACAAGCACTACTGGATTCTAAAGCAGAAAATGATTTCTGAAGATTATCTTTTGTTCCTTATATATATTGGAGAGTATTCTGGATGAAGGTGTCCCATTAAAATCCTTAGAAAAGTTAGGAATATTGAATAAATACATAATTGTGTCCTCTTTAAAAAAGCTGTTGGTTTTAGATTGTTACGCTAAAGAATACGAATAGCCTATGTAAAAAGCATCCCGATAGAATTTTTTTTTTGTTAAAGCTTTAACACTGAAATCTTAAAACTCCAGTTAGTCACACAGGCAAATTTTAGAGTACTTACATAACTAAGGACCACTCAGATGTTGCCTGCAAAGATTACAGGGCTAGGATTTTCTCAATATTCTGTTAAAATAGGCTGCGCTGAAGAGATAAGCAGTGTTATTTCAAGGGATAACTGATTTACCTAAAATCTTAAAGGTACAAAAACACAAGGTAAGAGATATCGCAGATGCTCTGCAGCCCTTAGCACAGTACGGACTGGCGCAAGACAAAGAGTTCCCACTCCATCCTCAACACTTTCTTGTGCGTAATCCCAGTGCACTGACACCGCAGCTCCATACTGGCAGCAAGTCAGTAGCACACAGACAGACTAGAGCTCAGCATGGCATCAAAAACACCACCCCAAAACCACCAAGAAAAGAAAATAATAAAAAAAATATTAAAAAACAGGGTTGCATCCCAAATGCAGAGCTTTTCTTCAAGTTTGGAATGGTAAAATTTCCTATACCATGTTTCTGCACAGCCTAAGCAGCTCAATGAGTGGAATTAGAACTGTTTCCAGATTTGTAATTTAGTCACTGTTCAACCTTAGCTTAACCACTTTAGCTAAAGCTTTCCAGAAGTGACTCTGCTACTGGAGGGGAAGGCATGCTTCCAACATAAGCCTGTGACATTACTGATCGTCATCATCCAAAACTCCCACAGTCTCGTCAGGTGCCAAAGGAAGTTAAATACCCTCAGACTCTTACAGTATCAGCAAGCGCCTCTTTTCATTTTCTTTCAAAGCTCCCAGTCTCCAGCAAAATGATGCGTGCCTAGTATTTCTCATAGGAGGAAAGAAATACAGTTCACGATGAAGGATGATGCTGGGGTCCTCACCTCTCTGTGCCTTTCATTCCCAGTGCCTACAGCTCCTGAGCAGCACTTCAGCACTGAAAATAAACAAAGATGTTTGTGCTGCTTTTCATCTAGAACAATTTGTGATTTATGACAGCATTTGACAGGGTAAAATCTACACTATTACCTAAACCCCACTCCCAAACAAATAGCCTATGCCACACGAAAAGTTAGAGAAGTAATTTATATAAAATAATATATCTCAGAAGAACCCTTACCTGCAAAGTGCTTGGGAACCTCTTGACACACCACGCTCTTCCCAGGATTACGCTAACCTTTCGGATTACCCATTTAAAAAGCATATTTCAGAAGCCCTTGAGTGAGTTTCAGTATCCACAAATTAGTGTGCTGTACAGTATGTTTGTACCCAAGAGATTACAACAGCTCTGGATTTTTAACAAGTTTGTTTACTACTTAAAGTTTAGAAATGACTGCAAGCTTATCCAATAAACTTTTTACTAGAGCCTGACTTAACTGGGTTCTCATGTAATCCCCTCTCAGACAGACACTAAGGAAAGATGCATTATAGCGAGCGGGGGATGCAGAAAGCAAGTGCTCACCACAATCCTCTACATACAGCATCAGGAAGAGGCTCCTGCAAGACCCTTCTGCCTAAGAGTAGTGGGGAACCCACAGCGATGCTGCCCCTTCACACTCCTAGTAGTGCACCAAGTGGAATTACTCCTGCTTCATACATCAGATATCCAAATTGTTCTTCAAGATTGATTTACTGTTTCCTTCTCTGAATGGTATTTATTTACATTCAAATTTGGCCCTGCTTACAGAGGCAGAAAGGTATTTTTCTTCCCAGCCTCCAGTGCACTGATTTCTTGCCCTGCCACCCCCCACCCCACCCCCCAGAACAAAATAAATTTCAGCTCTTCTCAAAACAAGCTTTCAGTAGACAAAGTAAACTGAGGTGGCACAAACATAGGAAGGAAGGATTAGTTGCATAAAAAGCAAGACAAAAAGTTAATTGCCCTTTCATGTCAATACCCATATTGGCAAAACAAAGTCTCATTTTTTATTTGAACACCACGTGCAAGCAAGTCTTCAGAAACATACACTAGTGAGCTCCCTAAAGCAAAGATAAAGATAAGGCTTATGCAGACAAGTTTGCCAGCTCTGGGGAAAGGAACTAAAACTTTCAGTGTACGGTCATTAAAATTTTTGAAATCTAGGTCCATATTTTCAGCTGCAGCCTGTGGTTGTATGCTGACAGAGGGAAAAAACAACACATTCATATGCACAAATGCAAATTCGGCACGAACACAGCTGGGCCCATGAATAAAATTTGCATGCACAAATTTAGAAGCGAGTTTGAGTCCAGATGAATGATTTGATCGTAAGAGCTTTAAATAAGCGTTTATGTAAGCAAAGATTGGAGCCGGCAACTATTAGAGAAGTGTATTAGCTGAAATAAATTACCAGAGAAAACAGAGCTCTCTTGGATAGCATAGGCAGCCCTTCTCCCCTTCTCCTTTCCCTGCCAGTTTTTGCGAACACATTTGAAGTGTTGATAGGGGGGCTGCAAGGATCTCTTGCACAAAGCCAGAGCCTGAGTGCTGCAGTGGTCCTGGGGGAGGGAGGGAGCAGCGTCCTGGAGCACCAGCATTGCTCAGGGTTCAGAAACTTTCCAACATCTCAGTCCGGACAGAGGGATGGGTGCTCGCTCCTGCTCTACACTTTGCCAAAGTGAACAGATCAACTCTATGCGCTGACATTTTTTCACAAGAACAAATTTGCATCACAGCAGCGTGTGGCAGGGCGAGAAGAGGGCTTGCTCTGCACCCATAGGTACGCGCCTCGCGACGTGAAGTTGCAGCAAAGTGCCTCACTGGCATCGCACAGGCACCATAAGGGCACGCAGCATTTGCATTCAAGCATATTTCAGCCATCAGCCGGGAAGGATGGGGGCAATTGAAACCTGTAGGAGCAATGAATGCAAGGCTGACTCCCTTGTCTGCTCCTTAGAAGGCATGTTAGGGATTCCTAGGGATAAGTTAAACGCCCACTTTCTTTAAAAGTAAGGAAAGCACGGAGTTTGTGAACATTGCGAAGGGACACTGACTTTGTTCAGCTGAATCTCAAGTGACAGGATAAAACAGAGTTTTCTGTGACTGTGTTTTGGGTTTTTTTCTTTTGAGTAATAAGGAGCTATGTCACTAAGTCCCGTACACAGACCAAGATCAATCTAAGAGATGTTTGGCTACAACAGTATCGAGTTTTGCAGCAGGGTCACTGCCACCAACCAAGGAGGCTGCCAAATCCCTGGAAACCCTGGAAAAAAGGTCCCACTGTGAGGAACAGTCTGGAACATCCTAGGTGAGAGGCTTTCCTGCACGAACCCCGCTCAGCCCCGCAGCCTTGGGCAGGTCAGACCTGCCACCCGCAGCAGGCTGCAGTGCCTTAAGCCAGCTTCCTACGGTGCCTCTCCCCATGCGCAGCCTGGCCAGGGCAAGAGTAACTGGGAATCCCAGCAGGACAGGCTCTGGTCAGGTGGTGACAGCGAGCCACTGTGAACGCAAAGGTTGACCATAGTATCTTTGCCAGAGCTGTACATCAGCTACAGAAGTATTAATAGCCCTGTGAAGAAACACATCCCGCCACCTGCGCATCCCACCCAGCAGGTCGGATGCCCGGGTGCTCCTCGCCAGCCACCACCTCTCCTCCCAGCGCCTCCGCTCAGAGTTACACCCAGACACACGTCCCGCTCCAGTGTGAATATTTCTCTTCTCCCCTAGGAGCAAAGCTCCTTCAACATGTGCCGTCTGCTGTGCCAGCGAGACCTGGCATAGCAGCAGGGTACAAAAGAACATCCCTAACACTCTATGAATATTCATGATTTATGAATATTCATTAAATTAGCATCTTTATGACTGGGCCACCAGATTCACAACTGGCGTCTCTGGAAAGGGGTTATTGTATATTAATTAAATACCAGACAATTACTAAACAGTTATATTCGTTGCGATTTAACTGATATGAAAGGGATAGGTACTGAGCTACAAACGTTAAGAGTGACTCTCCCTCCACACACATTTAATGCTAATGAAAGTCATGTGTAAGCATTGAAAAGAAAAAAAAAATCCTCTATATGAGAAACCAAAATAGCTTCAGATTATCTTTTTAATAGATTCATACTGTGTGGGAACCTTCAGCATTTCCCTGGTGCCTAAGCAGACCAGAATAGCAAAGTAGTTATTATATCTGTCTTCAGTGAAGAGACCACATGTTCACAGATATTTGTACAGCACCTAGCGCAACAGGGCTCTGATCCGTGCATCTGGCATTGCTCTAGTATTTAAATAGCAATAATAATGATATAAAGCAATCTTTGTAGATATCATGAGAGAACAATCTAATCTAGTTATCAGATTATAGCTCATTAAATGCCACACAGAAAAGGCTATCAACACTTCTACACATTTACTGGCCTAAAAAGAATTTTAAGCCATTAATTGCTTCCATAACGTGGGGTGAATTTTCAGCATGGTGCCTGGAAAATTAGGCACGCAGGCTGTGTAATTGTTAATGGGAATTGTGACCCAATTTTCACGCCTGGCACTGAAAGTTTGCCCCTTGCAAAATATTTACATAATTTGCTAGTAGATTTGCCATATCTTTTGCATGTTAATTTTACTTCAGTGACAATTCCTTGAAAAAGTACCGCCACCAGTGTATTAAGAGTAACTTTGACATTTATACAGTACTTCCTCTGAGTTATCTCAGGCTACAACTTGCAAATCACTATGTGCTGAACCTTCAAGGATATGCCGTTAACTAGTATATTCATTACAGGGCACAGCCCTTGCCTGTCAGGGGAGGGAATTGATGACCACTCGGTCAGGCTCTATTCCATTTGGGCTCTAATTCTGCAGCGCAGTAGGATGCTTTGTAGCACTCACACCTGACCCCAGTGCTTTTAACTTTAACAGATTCACTCGCGATCAGCACATTGGATGTTTCAGTGCAGAATCTACCAGCTTTTTTTCCCCATAACACACATAAGAGTCTGGATTTGGATTTTACATCTCCAGACCCTCAGCACTTCTCCAAGCTGCCACGAACTGTCTGTGGTAGGGAGGTGGGATCACGTTAAAGGTTCACAATTTCACACAGCTGCGTCTTTGCCTGGGAGCACAGTGATATTTTGCAGGCAGCTTAGGCTTTTAAGTACCAGCATCTGTCCTCTTAGCATCTCTTGCCGGTTGTTTGGGTGGCCAGGAGACTACCCATGCTGCAGGGAAAGATAGGGACATTTTGTCTCCTTCTCCCCTTCCAGACAGACATCCTTTCTTTTGCTCCAGAGGAAAAGTAGCAGCATGCAGAAGCACATCAAGCCATTTTCAGCTGCTTTGTAGCACTGACACCAGCACGGCTATGAAACAGCAATGAGCTGGAAAAGCATTCTGGGTATAGAGATGCAAATGAGCACACTAAGCCCTTTCCCAAAGGATGCTACACAGGGACCTTTCATAACATAAGGTTTCACTCAAACACTTAGGGCTCAATTTCAAAGGGCTTGCTCAGGTAGAGCTCTCGTGTGTCCAAATGCAGGAGATGCACGTGGGTCCCCAGTCACACCTGCAGAGCACGTGGCTCCTGCCCTGGGCGCAGGCAGCGAGGCACATCGTACCTTTTCCCATTTGAATATACCCAATGCACACTTCAGGTCAGCAGGTTTGGGTGAGGTTGCAACCAGACCATGTTTCTGATTTGGCAAAGCAAATGCAGGCATGAACTCAGAGCCAGGGGCAAGACCATGCTTTCCCTAACCTTTGGCCAAAACCAACAGTGGTGTTCATGCAAACACATGCTGAGAGTTCTTCCTCCTGCTTACCCCCTTCTGCTGCTGCTCCTCCACCTCCTGCAATGCTGCACTTTGTCCCAGTGAAGAGCAAACTCTGCAGCTGCCTGCAGTAACTCGGAGCAGTGTGTAGGCACCCGGAGTGTGAATCATTTAGACAATCTTTTACTCAAACAGGTAGATGTTTTCTCCAAACAACTTACCCTGCATACTGTTTGCAGCTCCTATAAGTACTTATCCATAGAGTAGTTAAGTGAATTTGTTTACATATCAGACGTGTTGCTGAACAGCAGGTGATTCAGAGCATTACTCTTCAGATTAACTAGAAACAGATATTTGTTTGATATTACCAGGACTCCACCTGAATGAAATGGGAGTGTGCATCATGCAACAGAAATGCAGTTCATGCACAGGCTTGGGTGTGCACATGACTAAGTTGGAAAGTGATATATATCCTTGGGAAAGGATTCTGTTTCCCTAAACAGAGCACCTACAGTTAACAATCATTTTTTCCTAGTGTTACCCACACAAGAGGAAGATGTTGCCAACTAGAACCTGGTTTCCAGTGATGGGTAAGGGAGAAAAAAAGGAAGTGCTACTGTCTGCTAAGACAAGCCCGGGTAACGCGGCTCCAAAGACAAAGCAGTAAAGCAGGACACTTGCTAGAACCAATTGCTGAGCTTGGAATCGGTTGGGATTTTTTTGCAGCCAGTTGTACCAGACCAGACTTACTTGACTTTAACAGAGCACAATCCAGCCCAGATATATATATATATATATATATTTGATAGAAAAAAAATCTTGTAATTTTCTATCAGATATTCTTTTCGGATAATATTCTCAAATGTCTTCAGAGTCTAAAGCTTCTTCTTAAATTTGATCTAGACTTGCCTTCCAATGACACAAACTCCTAGGGGTGCCTAAATTACTCAAAAATAAGATTATAGCACCTCTTAAAATACTACCCTCTATTCAGAGATGAGTTAGTCGTTCAGCCCTGGCCTGGGAAAGATTTTTTTTTTTTTTTTAATTATGATGTTCCTTCTGTGGCCTTGGGAAAATCATTAGTCTCCCTGCCTCGGTTTCTTCATCAGTGAAACAATTATGTATGAATTCCACAAGCTGTTCTCAGGATTTGACAGTATTCATTAGACTGAATAAAAATGAATGCCCTGAAGTGTCAACCAGTTTTATTTAGTCAACAGATAAAAATCAAAAGACCGCATCAGGGCCTTTTTACTATACTGCATCCCAGCTCCTAAGAAACCCTCCAGCCATTGCCTTGCCCTCCCATGGCAAGGTTGCCTGCCACCCTTGGGCTCTCCCTCTTGCTGCCACTGACCCACAACATGTAAAATCCATTATTATTTTTTCCCCTCCCTCTCCAAAAATTCCCTTCAGGAAGGATTTGTTCCCCCCAGATCTTTTCCCTGTTCAAGGCTCCTACTTGTACATGGTTGTCCTGGGTCTTGTCTTATTTCACTTGCCGGCTGCTCAGGGCAGGAAAGGGGCCTTACCTACAGTCCGTATCCCACACGATATTCCCTTTGGAGGCAGCGTAAAGTTAAACATACGCGCTATAAGCCTTTGTTGGATCAGGGCCTACGCTTATAAAGTGCTGCGTAAGCCTGTGTTGCTACAGCATAGAACTGTTGAGCAAATAAAATATTATAAAATATTTTTTGTTTTAAAAATGGACCTGCCGCTCCATTCACACTGCTCCTCCGAGTTTCATGCAAGAGCAATATTAGATACAAAGCTTCCAGATAGAAGGACTGCAATGGGAAAAACGCTAGCAATTATTCAAAGCAAATGTAATTTTCACACTGCCGCTATTTAAAACACTTAGAGGAGAAAACAGTTCATCACACTTGGAAAAAAAAAGAAAAAAGCGCAATATCTTTTTTCCGCCTCCTCCCCCGCACCTCACACCCCCCCTTTTAACTTTTACTTGAAGTGTTTGAGGATCAAGAGATCTTCCCTGTTCATCGTGAAATAAATCTGACATCACACTCAAAGCTTTTCAGCACTTATCCTGATTAGCCAGATAGTAAGATGCTCTGCAATGGGATCTGGCTGGGATTAGCCGTTTTCCCATTCTCCCCGTGTGCTCTGTGCTGCCCCATGGCCCACGGTGCCTCCTCTCACTCAGGGCTGCCAGGAGTAGTGCCCCCACCCCTAACAGTGAAGTTTTACCACGGAAAATTATTGAGATGGCTTGCCATGGCAGGGGGTAGGGACCCATCATTAGCTATTAAAGCTTTCGTTTCCATAACAAAACTCAACACTCCGCAGACTAAAGTTGGGTGCAAAATATGTTTTAGTAGTAACAAGTGATTTCCTGGGGGCATTAGTGAACTGCTACGGGATAAACCTGTCTAGCTGGTGGTGACATATAAGATGTGAAAAACATCCGGATTGTTTAATCGGATTCAGCCAGATTGCTTGGTGGGAGCCAGCTCTGCCATGTGGGGCTGACCTTAACTGAGGATAGGGCCCACAGACCTACTGTACACCTTGACCTTAAACATCCCTCTAACCCAGTGACACACATACATACATATGGCTTCAAGTCAAATAGATCGGGGTGAGGGGAGGAAAAGGAAAAAAGCCCTACTTATGCAAGTAATTCCACTCATCCCTAGGGCATAAGTTCACATACATTTAGCCTCATCTGAACAATTTCAGGGCCTTACATATTTGTTCCAGCCAGACCCCAAAGGAAGCGCAAACAGAAGAAAAACAGTATTCTAAGGCTCTGTCTGTTATGTAATGCTTCCTTCGAATCCATCCCCAAACCTGGGATTTACCTTCCCTGCCACACACACCTGCACCTGGCACTTCCCAAGCTCAGGAAAACTTTTGAACCACACCACTTTCTATGCCAAGCACAAGTCATTCTCATCTAATCTTCCTTTAGGTAACAAACGAAGTACAATACCCATAAACAGATTAAACGTACAGTTTAGGAAGTTGCATTGTTTTCCTTCTAGAGAAAGAAAAGAAGAAAAACTGCACAAAACATAACAGCCGCTCTTCCCAGTGGGTGTCTGAAAGTATTCTGGATGCTGTGCTGACAAGGGGAAATGAAGACTGAACCTAAAGACAAAGCGGAACAAAGGGACTGAAACATCTGAAACAACTTTCAAACATTTACTTGTAACAAATGCCAAGAGGTTGGGAAGAGTTTTCACATACAGGAAGATTCGTGTTCTCTTGTCAGCATGTTGTCTCCCCACACCAGCCCTGCCAGAGGCAAAGGACCTTCCCCCAGGTCAGCCTGTGCAGTCAGCAGCGGTACCAAGCTTGTCCCCTCCTTGTGCAAGACTTTCAACAGCACAGAGATCATCTCAAAATACAGTGTAAAACACTAGCTGACTAGCAATACAGCTTCTCGCTCTCAATACCCAGACCAAGTTTAAGCATTTTTCCAAAATAGGTGTTCTAGTTCATCTAGTTATTGAACTAGACACAATCCTGCGGTCACATGTGTAAAGAAGCCAGAGCACACTGTGACAGTGACCTTTTACAGTCTTAAAATCTCTGAACTTTAAAAACTTCGGCTATCACTTGCTACAGATTCACAACCACCTTTGAGACGGAAACAGTGGGAAAAGAATTTGAGGAGGAGGATAGTAAAAAGATTTGGAAAAGAAGCACAAATACTTTCCCTAAAAGAACCAATCTATTTATTCTTTATCTCTTTTTGAACATATCACTCAAAGAATGGGTTCAGATACCTCAGATAGGACATTTAGAGTAACTAGCTCCCTTTGAAGCATCCCAACTTGTACATTTCTAATTCGGCAACTTCTAAAGTAGCTGTAGCTGCTGTGCTTACACATACTAAGGTTTTCTACATACATGTAAAAATAGACACCTAGCCTCATATTCATAGGTGTGGTCAAATGATCAGTTTGCTGAGTGATTTGCTCATGCTCAGTTGCTATCCTTACAGACTTCAGAAATGGATCTTTTTTCTTGCCGAAAGGGAATTCTGAGATGGAGTAGATGAAACAATGGAATATAAAGTCAAAGGATGAAAGATCAAGATTTTTTTGAAGATTTAGAAGCACTAACAAGTTGAGGATTGCATATAATTCTTTACGAGGGCACAAAATTATTAAAATAGGCCACATAAGTTGCTAGAAAAAAATCTACAAGGATAAAATATATCAGAATTGCAAGAAAACCTAAGGAACAATACAGTCGTGCCACTGTTGCAACTGTTTAGAGACAGCATTTTTAAAAGAAGTTTATTTAATCTCTCTACTGACTTGTCTCCAGGGTTTGGGAGTTTGCTTAGTGCTAGGTCGATGCTTGGTCAGGCTATAACGCTTCATGGTTCTTGACACAGCTCTGAAATAGAAGCTTTTACTCTGGAGACATCAAACAACATGGAAGAGAAAAGTGGCAGGAATCTATATTTCTGTACTGTAGGCATTCACTTTGCTATAGTGCTCTGTTTTGCAAATAGTTCAAGGTTTTGGAGCTTCAAGAGCCGAGTGCCTGGGGGTAAGGAAAGAGATGCACATATGCAGATTTTAATTCTGAGGCTAATTTGATCTCTAATATTTTAATCTCCTCATATTTGCACCAACCTGAAGTTCTGTTTGCAGAACGTGTATTAAAATACAAGTTTAACCTGAAAACAAAACACACCACTTCCCAAAAATGCTCCTCCGCTTGCTTACACCCTACAGCTGAATGTCCCAGGAAAGTTTCAGAAAAATATTGTTGGGCAATTTTGAGTTATACAAGATGACACCACACTCTTTTTAGTGCTTTAACTCTTTTAAGGTATTTTTTAATTCTGCTTTGTGAAAGTTGGGTAATGCAACCACAATAGCCATCACTGCAGGTAGAAGGGACTGAGCCCTTCATGCCTTGCATAGGCATCGTCGCTAGCAGCTATAAAGGGATACAGAGAGACTGTTGGCATTCATGAAAGCGGCAGAAAGGGAAGAAAATGTAGGCTGTAGTTTGGAAATTCTTCCAATTCTTTGAGCAAGAGACATCAAAAAATAACACTGAACCATTACCCATGCCAGGAGATCAAGGAAAGGTTTGGGAAATGCAAGAGTGAGATGGGCCTGATTGCCAAATGCTACAGAAGGTTCCTGCAGCCTCCATCTCCATCACCTGAGCGACAGACTAGCAGGGATAGCCAGGACTATTTTTAGCTAACGAGAAAGGGGGAAGCTGATAATGTGTTAATCACAGCACAAATCACGGATGCATACACCAGTTCCAAAGTGTCACGTATATGACGAATGCAAGCACAGGGGGAAGTGGAAGAAATCCGTACACTGCTGTGAGGAGCCTCAATAATAAATGAGAGGAATTGGAAGTGCCTGTGAATGCCAGTTTTGAAATATCAGTGTAAAAATGCTATGTAACTACCTTGCTTAATTACAACAGTACTTGTCGTTGGTGCTTCTGGGGTGCTAGCCGGGGCCCTTCTCTTCCGCTTACACTGCAGCTCATCACACACCAATGAATGACTTAGTCTTAGGGCAACTAGAAATATTTTATACACACCTTCTTTTTCAAAAACTATTGGTGCCTTCTCAGGCTACCATCAGGCATTCTGTGAACAGCAGCAGGTGAGCCACTGCTTTAATTGGTATCAGGTGTGTATATCATAGACTAAATAAATGACATCTTCCATTCTAATGTGCTTTTAACAGTCTTACCTAGAGATTGGGGTTGGGGGGAGAAAAGCCAGATGTGTTATTCTGTGCAAAGATAAAAGATTGAGCCTTAAGAGGCACAGTTATTAAAAACTGCACCCTTCACCTAGGAATCCAATAGGATTGATTGTACAATCACAATGACTGTCCAGTTACAGTGGGACTATCCATATATAATATCTGAGCGAAAAACATATCTTTCACACTTCCTGTCTCCAGTGTCCCAACTTTAATATACCATTAAAATTTGTCAAGATTCCCCTTCAGCATATTGCATCCCCACTAAGGGAGTGCTCACTTTAGATTTTTTTTTTTAAGGTCTTTGTTCTCCAGAAGGCAAGATACATTTACGATTATCATAATTTTATTAAATAAGGATTAAATATTCCCCCCCCCCCTTTTTTTTTTTTTAAATAGTCATCAGTTTGGAAAGACATATCCATGCAAAAGTGATCTTCTTCCTAACTTGTAGGAGAATACTCACCTTATCCGCACTGGGATGGAGTAGCTGAAAGAGAATTTCCTCTCTGGACACAGAAATGTTGCCTCTTTCCAAGTTCCATTTTCTCAGTTGTTGAGTGATTATCAATTATGTAACAGTGACATTTTGTAAAGTGTCATCTGTGGGTGGTAGTGAATTGGAAGTAAGAGAATGTCTTCCACGGAAATGAACTTGTCAAGGCTGGTCATTAGCTGGGTTTTGGGGCCATGGGAAATGCAGCAGCAATGATAACAATACTTTTTACTCTTTTTTTTTTTTTTTTTTTTTTTTTTTTTGGCCCCCCTCTAGAAAATGAACCAGAGAAGATTATGTAAAAGACTCTGAGCCCATTGATATAATATTCTAGAGCACAAAATAAAATAAATATGTTGTTGCTAATATACCGTCAAACTACTCAGCAATTGATTTTACATGTTTTTCTGGAATACACAGTGAAGGGTTCAATTCTGCACCAGAGTGCCCAGAGTAGCCAGTGGCCTGAAGTTCAAGGTGCCAGTGAAAAGATCAAGTTGCAAATTCCTCTTCTAACTCTTACCCAGCAGGGAATCGCACCAGAGTATCTTAAATCCTGGGTCTGTGCCCTAGTCTTCACAGAAACCGGGGATAAGAAGGAAAGATGTGATCTCTACCCTTGTTTCATTCTTTCCCCAACCTCTTCCTCCATAGGTTCTTGAAAATTAATATTTTAAACTTTTTGGCATGAAAAGCCATCCCAAAAAACTCCACATTTGATGAACGCTTGCTGCTCAGCCCCGTAAGGGTCAGACAACTTCAGCCTAGGAAAGCAGCATCAGTTTTAAACCACTGGAACAACTCTACAACTGTAACGGTTGATATTTCTCTGAAAAATGTGCTCTAACTTAACAACTCCTTGACTGGTACCAGTAACATACTAGACAGATATGTATAATCATTATGGTATCACTCAGTGGCTTCCGACATGCAGATTAGCTGATCACCCTTTCCTGAGAAGGACTTCGCAGATGTGATATTCATGACTGAATGAGCAGAATTATTTCCTGTTTTATGAAGCAAGTACATGGATTTAGCTGAATGTTCAACCAGGTGATCCTGGTATACACAAAACATCTACTGCATGAACCTGTTGCTGGAATGAATCAGCCTTTCAGGAGGTAAACCATCCTCAGGTAATACTCTCATAACACAGCACACAAAGGATGTCTCAAATAAGCTCTTATGTTTCAGTTCTTCATCTATTCAAATGAATTGACCATAAGCTCTACCAGTTTGGGGCCAAAATTTAATTCTTCTTCAGTTAAAACTCCCTTTATCTTTGCAAGACATGGAGAACTCAATAATAAAAAAAGAAAGACGTCATACTGTGATGCAAAACTGAGTTCTGGATTCACAAAAAAAAAAAAAAATCCACTCCATTTTGTCATTTAGTAACAAACTGCTGTTTCTCACTGTAGCCAAGACTGACACTTTACCATTTCCTATCACAATCTATTCCCATAATTTTATCTATTCTAATTGTTCAGCTATTTCTGTTTTGAATCATCCTGGCTTTATACAATATTCCAGCTACCTATAATTCATTATACTTGAGAAATCTTTCCTTATGAATATTTTGCATAAGAAATCCCTACACGGTATTTTACGCACCTTGATAAGGTCTATTCACATTTCCGACACCAGAGATTGCTCTTAGTTAAAATCTATTATTGTCACTTTACAAGCCTCTCCCATTCGAGAGCTCAGAACACTTTAAAATGAATTCCCCTGCTACATAAGGAAGTATTATAGTTTTTCCTCCATCTGTGCAAAGAGGGTATCTTCACCATCGCCCTGCTCATCCAATGAGCTCCATTTGAATAGGAGTCTCTGTTAGAGTCAGAAAGGCACAGAAGCAGTGTTTGTTCAGAGGATTACCCATAAAGCACCTATTTCAGAATCAAGGCCAGTGTCTTTTTCAAAAACTTTCCCATGGTGATATATCAAATCAGAGGCAGGATAAGAAACAGAACTAGCATCTCCTGACCCCTGCTGCTGGGCTCTAAATGCAGGAGACTACCTTTCCTCTTTTGCAGCAATCCATCACTTCTGCTACGCGATGCCAGTGTAAGGCTGGCGTTACATAACAAACTCGCACAATAAAAATTGTCATTGTGTAAGACTTACAGAAGATTTTCATTTTGGGTTCACGTTTTAAAATAATATAAGTTACCTTGCCCCAAGCTCTCTCCATTTTCTAATAAATAAGTTTGGCAACCATGGTAGAATTGCCGAAGAGAAACAGCAAATGCATTCCTTAAGCTGATTACATTTCTGGGAAAGTATGTGTGCCAGGCAATTAAAGAACTTGAGTGTTCAGTTTATACAACATTGGCTCATCTCTATCATCTTCGTCAAACACATCTACAATTTATAGCTTACCACAGGTTACCCGGCTGGTTCAATTTGTTTTCTCTTTTATTTAAAGCAAACAAACAAACAAAAAAAACTCACCAAAAAACGCCACCTCTGAACTTTTACACTCCTGTCAGTTTTAGCTGTGAGTCCTAAATGGAGTTTCCCATGAATAATTCAAATTCCTCAGTTTCTTATTTTAGCATCAAAAGTGTAGTCATACGTGACTAGAGGAAGTCTAGCCAAGATCCTATGAAGCTCTAAGTCAATTTGGAAATGAGATTAAAGATAGATATTTCTATGACAGCAATTAATGAAAATATTGTTATATAGCTTGCCGAAACAATCTTTTAAACTCTTTAGTGCTGTATCTAAAACCGGGGGCGGGGGAGAGAAGAAAAAGCCTGTGTTAACCTATAATTAAGCAGGTAAAACTATGAAGAGGGCTATAGGCAATTTTGGAATGCTACTTGTTTGGAAGGGTTCCAGTATCAGCAATGGTGAAAGGATATAAAAGGTGATGACTATATTTGTATTACGTAGCAATGATTTTTTTTTTTCAAGAATGGTATCAAGAGACAAACAACAGGTTTTTTCCTTATTACATCATTCTCCAGATTGTACCAGTTTAGCAAGTTTAGTCTGAGGAGGAAATGATTCAGATTTCATCACTGCAGCCTAATTCAGATTTTGTTACTTATTTGAAAGAAGAAGAAAAAGCATTCATGCAACTTCCAACCACATCAATTGAGTTAAAAGGTGACTAATAAAAGGTCTTGAACCTGTTGCTGTTTATGATTGAAGAAAATTTTGCCTCAGCCTTACTGATAGAAGAGTAAGTCCCTGTACAATTTGGGTTTCATATAAATTTTTAACTTACTGGTGACCTCCTGGCTCCAATAGAATCACAAATATTTCAAGCAATATCTCCTAGCTTAAGAAAGTTAACAGGATTCTAGGCAGTATCTATAACCTGTCCAGCACCAAAACAAACTGATACAAACCTGCCCCAAGTAAGCTTTGTGTTTCACCATGGTAAAGAGAAAACACAGTCTTGTTCTGCAGAAGCTGCTGTGTAAGATTTAGGTGCCAAGCAGAAAAATTGCAGAGAAATCCATATGTAAACATCGCTGCCCACCTTACCACTGGATATAAAGAAACTACTCACCACATTTGTGTCAGTTAGGAAATGCTGCTATCTCCCTCTTTCCAAACACACACTGCAGACCACTAGCATATTAAGTAACACAGGAGTTAAACCAAATTTGAGACACTTTTCTTCTACTGCTTAGCCATGATGAAATGAGACTTCATATTGAATTCTTTGCTTTCTCTCTCCTGACCGACTGTGGGGACAAGAAAATAATATACGTGCCTTTTGAAACATGTTTTAAAGTGTTTTTCACAGTACCTGAAAGGATTTTATTCCCTTTACTTTTAAAGGTAGAGTTTTGGCTTAACTACTCCATTTAATTGATAAGGTTTTTCTCTATTTTTGCATCACTATGTCACTCTCCTTATTTTGCCTTTATAGATTGAAGCCAATTCAAAAGAGTTCTGCATTGTCACTTTATGACTAAACTTCTGAATTTCCCATAAGACTGAGTGAACAACCACTTAGGTTCCTTAAAATGTGCTGGTTTTTTGTTTTGTTTTGTTTTTTAAAAAAGCACACATACAGTGTTAAGAAACCACTTCCATATACTAGATCCTCTTGCATGTTTAAATACTATGTGTGGCAGCAGATGGAACATGCTATCATTTAACTGCGTTGGATTTTGCAGCCTTCCTTTACCTAGTAGGTGTCCGATAAATAAGAAACAGGTTTATTTGCAAAGGTCTAGGTTAGGGATTTTGTCCATATACAATCCATAGTGTATGGATTCAAAACCTTGCATCTTATTGCAGGAGACCATCACGCATAGTTTTGCTTCCCAACCTCTCTAGCCATGCCTGGGTTTCACTTATTTTAACTTAACCTCGCATGCCTTTGACTTTACATAATGTATTGCCACATCCCTTTTCCCTCTTAATTCAATTACAGTTTGTATCCCACCCTCTATTGTAATTCTTTGCTTTACCAGCATCTTTAGCAGATGTCTCTGATTTGTGAGTTCCTCATTTCCCATTGGTTTCTCTAGGTGAATTATTACCCTGAAATACTTTTTTTCTGTATGCCCTGAAGTATGGTTTTTGATCGATGCGTCACCCATCTTTCCTACACTATCTTCCCTTCCTCAAGGTATCTACAAGCACCTAACCAAGCTTAACCCTCTCTGCTCTAACACACCTATTTAGCTACACTTTGGAGAACCTGAGATTACCTTGACCTCCCTGCACCACACAATGCTGTTGAACATCCAGAGAAAACTATCAGAGAGACCTTCAGTTGAAGCATTCGGAAGTAAACTCCCCACAACTCTCTCCTACACCAGTGCCAACATACACCATGACAACAGGTTTTTTCTCAGCTCTTATCAATTACTTTTTACCCAACCAGGAATCACGAAGCAGCTTTGAGGTCATCCCATACTCAATTGTAACAACATCGTCGATGATCAAATCTCCCATTCCTTTGTAATTATAATCTCTGCGATGACCTTCATACCACATAATAGTTCTTCCAACCAGACAAGTCCCTTCACTCCACCTTAGAGCCACCTGGGATCAAGGAGATAAGCAGTGGAGAGGGCCTACACAATCATGTTTCCTTTTACTGTGTGTCAGTCTCAGATTACTGGAACAGAAGTTTTGTAGAACAGCTGTATGGATGGCCATGCAGGACACTGAAACAGCATGGTGTGGCAAGCCCACCAAAACAAGGGCTGAGAAGGTTACAATTGCTCTTTATAGATGGATCACAGGGATAAGCATCACAGAGGAAGAAGTGTTATTTAGTCAAAAGAAAAAGCTGGCACATGACAACTGGGTGTGAATTAACGTAAGCTGGGAGTTGAAGCAAGGTAACCAGCTGTGATAGTCCATCAGTACAAAGTATGAGAACTATTTTTTTTATTTATTTTTTTTAGCACGATAGAGAGACGTGTAGTTACCTCTAAAATAGAAAACTGAATTCAGAGATGTAACAGATCTTTCTCCCAGTCCTTCAGAGCCACAATCTTTTAAAGACGAATGAAGGGACTTTCAGTATATTACAAAACATCCCTTACAGAAAGCATGTCCAACACCTTATTGATCACCTAGCTTATATACTAATACTTCCCCCCCCCCATTAATCTTTCTAGAATGCTTACACCCTTCAGCATAGCTACTGCTCCTCTCTTTGCACTTGAGAGCATTAAATGGCTAAGAGTTTAATTCAGCCACATGCAGGGTTATTATATTTGACCCCTTCTGGTGAGCATAGTTTGGATGGCTTCGTTCAAGTAACTGATGCTGCGAAGTCAATCAGGGAACTCCAATGCAAGGAGCAAGTTTGAGGTCAATATTTTCCAACAGGCAAGAAAGAACTATCTAAGACTATGAAGTCAATGAAACAATGGAAGTGCTTAAGTAAAGCACATATTTAAATGCTTTTCTTTTTTGAAGCTGCAACCACTGGATCTCACATAGAGATATGTGTTTTGTTTGGTTATGTTTTTTAAAAAGAAACAAAACTTTTCTTCCTTTAAAAGGTCAGGCTAAGATCAAGCTTAATAGACCACAGACCATATATCAAAGATTCCAGTATACTTTTGAAGTGGAATTAAATCATATTTCTTAGGTTAAGTGTAGCTCATCATAAGAGTTGAAGTCATCTCAGACATCAGAGATCTGCAGGCTATTGAGCTCTTGTTATTAAATATTTTTTCCATTTCAGCTGACTAGTGCCTAAAGGCTGATTGCACAGAACAGTTATAACTTGTTGGGGGAAGAAGGGGGAAACCTGGTCTTCTCTTGAGTTGGATTAATGAACTCATTATATATTACATTTTTATAGGCATCATCTAAGGACAGACAACATAAATCTAAAATATGGCTAGTACAAAATTCTAGAAAATTTGAAAGAAGCGTACGTAAGTCAAAAAATTAAAATTTGAATATTTCTAATTTTGAATATGTATGTTATATGTATTTATTTGTACAGAAAGTATCGTCAACCTTTCCTTTATACAAATCTGTTCTCAATAGGTACTGCCTCCAAAATCCATAGTAAGAAAGGATAGTGCATAAAAAAAGAAAATCAAAGCTTTCCTCCAATAAAAAAAAAATAAAATTTACAGTTGTAATATTTGGCTTTTTAATGTAATTAAAACCCAGTCTAAAGCTGGATACTTCGATTTCCTTTGTTGCCTTTTTACATAGCCATCTGAATCTCACATAGTTAATTTAAAAGGGACAATTACAATTAGAGTCTAACTAGCTTGCAATAATTTTTCTTTTATAGACTGTAAGTGCAAATCTAACAGTTAAACTGATAATTGGGGATAGCAACTGATGGCTTATCCTAGGAAGCATTCAGCAAGCTTAATGTTATGCATCTAGGTGAAGAGTTGCCCAACAGTCAAACACAACAGCAAAAAAACCAACCCAAAAAAAGCAAACAAACAAAAACTGCAAAACAGGAAACAGTATAAAATCAGACTGTATAGTTACTGCTCTATTACATTAGTAAGGAACACAGTAAAACAAAGTGACCGTGTTTTCATTCAAACAATCTTTAAATGATGCCCCACTAGAAGCCTTACATAACCAGTCACAAAGTTTTTGCCTTTAGATCACACTTAAAGTGTCTCATCAAAATTGCATCTTGAAGGAAAGAAAATCACGACTTATTAAATATAAATATATAATGTTAAAAACTGCTTTTAGTGTGGTTATATAATATTTATTGTTCTGTGGCTAAGGTCATATAAAGATCACATGTGACAGGCGATGTATTTTTATTACTCTCTATGTTAAATGCCTTTCTACTAAGCTAATTTAAATGTTCTTGTCTCCTTGTTCTGGAAAGTATTTAAATCATGAAGTTCATAGGAACTGTTACACTCCAAATAATTCAGGAGCCAAACCAGAAGTATTTCAGAAGCTACCTTTTGGAGATACCAGAGTTTGGGTTCAGGTGACAGAATAACATTCTTGTTTCATGTGCCAGACCATTGCGAAACTACGTTTATCCAGTTCTAACAGGTCCTGGCACGATTTCCACGCTTAAGCTGGGACCACCAAAACTACTATTTCCAAGGCTATGTTTACCCACATTGGAAAAGCCACTGCCCAGTCTGGTGCAATTGCCAGAATATTGCTCAAGAGAGAACAAGGCAGTGCAGTAGGTCAGTACAGGGTAGAACCCCTCCCTGCCTGCTCCTGGCTCTCCCTGGCCACACATGACCCTCTCAAAGAAGCCATGACATTCATCAGCATGTTTAATTACCCTGGTTGACACCCAAGGAGAGTGCTGCTCATCTACAGAGCAGGTAGGACAGAAACACGCTGTGAAAGCACAAGAAACTTCCCACCCCTGCACCACAGATGAGCTTCAACCCTGACCTAAAAGCAAGAGCAAACATTGAACTCCAGGTCCGTACAGCCATGGCCTCCTTCAAGCTGCAAAAAGAACAACTGTTTGCGACAGGGATTTATAATTACCGTTTCTGACCATTGTAGTGCGGACTCTGGAGGTTAGCAAAAAATACTTGCTTCATTCTTCACCAGGAATATTTTTTTGCATCACTAGAGAACAAATACCAGTGTTTACAAAAGTGAGGATACCTTTGCTCATCTCTGGCCAAGGGATTTCTATTTTCAGGGAAGACAAGCCACTCCTTCGATAATGCCTTTACATGGCCAGTAGAAACGACTGTGCACCCACATTTGCAAAGTGCTGCCTCTGTTTTGATAAATCAAACGAGGTCCAGAGTACTTTTATGGATTCTAAATGAAGAGAGGAACAGATCTTCCTTCCTTTGAAGTTGTGGCTAACTTCCAAGTCACTTCAAAAGGGAAGAAGTTTGGGTACTTGCTCAGAGTTAAATAAGGTGTAAGAGTGGAATTTGGCTTAAGGTATAGGAAAACAGTCCCATTAATTAACAAGATAAGAATAAGCCACATTCAACCCCAAACCACTCCACTACTCTTGAAAGAAGGCAAAGTTAGACTAACCCCATTGATGTATCTGCTAGCAGTAGAGGAGTTTCACGACCCTACATCAAAGTTCAGGGCTGTAATTCAATGAGGTCAAAGCTTTTTCTACCAAGATAGACTAATGTGGTTTTTCGTACTCTTTCATAAGTGCTCAAGGTACCAGTTAGTTATATGCATCAATAATTACTGTATTGTACAGTATCACATACTGAAAATGCAGTCAAAAATGTAAATGGGCTGTAAGTGTCAATGCAAATTCTCCCATTCTGAGAATGTGCAATATGCAAGCATGGGTTATTTATTAATTTTTGTCATCACTGATTGATATCTTGATTAATTGCCAGAAGGCATTGGACCAGGTGTTAACTATGTGCAGATTGGATGCAGTGTTCTGTGAACTTCACGCTGTATTAAAGGCACAGACATGCCCAGTTGGAGCAATAAGCCTTTGTTTGCTTTGGCAGGGCTTGCAGCTCCCCGGGGCCAATGCCATAAAGAGGTTTCTGTTAGAAGCCGCAGTGCTCATTGTAGAAAAATTGCCCCTCAAAAAATTAGCATGGTACAATGAAGGATGCATAATGTTACGCAAATGACAGCTGCTTAGCTGAAACAATAGCTAGGAGATGGCATTTGCCAGGGTGCACATCTCATGTAAATTAACTTACTAACTGTTTCAGGAAAAATAAAAGAAGTGAAGCCTGAACCTGTACGACCACTTCACGGATCCATCCTGGGGGCACAGAAGAACTGCAAGCTCCCACTAATATCAAAGAAAGTTGGACCGGGCCCTCAGCCTCTGCCCCTCAGATGCCGCCGGGAGCGGAGCGGGCACGAGCTGCCAGCAGCAAAGCTTGCCTTGTCAGGGCAGAACAAAGCCCTGGAATCTGCTTTACAGGTGGAAATCCAGAGTCATTTCCCCCAAAGCAGAAAAACCGCAGCTGCTGAGCCAGCACCACAGGGAGACCACCAGAGCCCCCATCTACAGCAAAGAGTAGTGGCCAGGGAGGTGGCACGGTGGTCTTCGCCTTGCACCACGTCTGCGTTGCCCACCTGAAGGAACCCAAGGTCCCTACCGTCCAGTTCTCATCTCTAACCATGCTCGCCCAAGGGATGGGCGGAATTTCCCCTGATTTACAGCCATGGGGGAAAGGGCCCAGTGGAGCCAAAATGCTGCAAGGGGGATCAGAATCAGTGCCTGGGCCTTTGTGTCCTCTGCGCAGCAGAAGGGACATTGTCCTTGTTCAACCGATTAGAAATACTAATCATTGACATCAAAATCTAGCCTTGGAGTGCAGGCTAAACCAGAAAAGGCTATGCAGCACAAAAAAAAAAAAAAAAAAAGAAACAGCACTGGGGGCAGGGGGGGAAGGAAGAAAAAAAGTTGCAGTCTGTTCTGGGTTGAGTTGCATTAGTTTTTGCATCTTCAAATCTAGAAATGCCTTGGTTTATTCTGAGCATCTCAGTGCAAAATAAATTCACAAGAATGCATGGCATAATATGAAGGAATAGAAACAAAGTCACGTGCTCAGTGTAACACTAACACATAATTTTGTTTATTTTTAATAGGTTTGGGAGGGATGTCAACCAGACGTGCCAACAGAAAGAAGCAAGATTCAACCCCAGAATCCAGGGCCGTAAAAGAAAATATACTGAAAGCCAACAGTAAAGCAACCAATCATTTGTCATTTCTAAGGGAAGAGAACAATCACTTAATATATGGGAGCTGGAGGGGGGAAGGAGGAGAGCATGGAGCACTGGTTTGATTTACATAGGAGTTTCCCTTCACAGTGCAAGGATTAACACAGCCTCCGCTGAAAAGGCGGGAGAGCTCTAAAAGCAAACAAGGTGGTGTTTGGGATTTTTTTTTTTTCCTTTTTTTTTCTTCTCCTTCAGAGAGGGCCCCGTGATATTGCAACTGTTGCTCATCACATTAGCAGTGTGGGAACAGGAAAAAACCCATACCATGGAGGGGGGGGAGAGGGGAGGAGGGCTCGGGGCGTGGGGGAGGGGGTCATCAGTTGACAGCAAAGCGAAGCAATTAAAACCTAAAAATAAGAGGTGGTTGTGAAACGGTCTTTGCATTAGGACTCAGCCAACAAAAATGTTTACTTTGTAACAGAACTACTATGGTCTGAATAATAAATCAAGACCAAGTAATTACTCATCACCTATTTGGGGATGGAAAAAAGCGATGACGCCAGGGAGGCAGAGCTCAGCCCAGCCGAGCCCGAACAGCCACGTTGGGAATTAATGCGGCTGCTACTGCTGGAATTGGGGAATTGCATTTGCATAATGCAGATCCGCAAGTCTCCCCCTTGAGCCTCCAAAGTGCGTCCAGTTGGGAGTAATGGGAAGCCAGTGTGACTGTATCAGTGTAATAAAACCTATTTCAGAGGCCACATCTGGGATTACGGGCTCCAAATTTTAAGGTGAGTCTTCTAAACTATAGTGATGTTGGATGACAGCGTATTTTTCTGTGGAGTTGCTCCTAAAGAGTCCATAGACCACACTTAGTGCACCGTAAAAAGTGAAATTCAACTTCTTAAACCAACACAGAAGCCACAAGCACAAAGTAGGTGTTTTAAGTTCTTTGAAAATAAGATCACCTTGTAAAAACATTACACTTTGGGGACCAAAAGATTTCTAAACAAACAAAAACAAACACACACACACAAACTCCTCAGATTTGTTGACACAGTGAAAGTTGGCAGCAAGCATTGCTAGATGGGCGGCAAAGAGCCACGTGCTGAGAAAACTCCTTTTGGACAATTTCAGCCATAGGTTGCCACACCAACAAGCTTAAAACAAGGGAACTGGTGTAACTCCATTATGGATTTCAGTCTGCTAATATGTACCAGCCTACAACCTGCTCTTGTGTTTTCAAAAAAGGTTTCCTGAGCCTTAATTTAAATTTACCTAAATCTGAACTTGTCTTCACAGATCAGTGCCTCATTGTATGCACTTTCAAGCAAAGACAATTTCTGGTTCTGTGCTGCAGATGATTAGTTTTATGCAATTTAGACTATCAATCCAGTCAATGGACATTGAGCTGTACTTCATAGTAATAAAACATTGGCAAAGGATGTGTTTCTACAGTCATAGCTGCAAACAGCAATTCCTTTAGAGTGTGCTGGGGCTACACACGAGAGCAGGCTGCAAACCACTTCATGGCAAAACTTTGACACACGCTTTGAGCGTAGGAATACCAGGAACGTCCAATACAATTTTTCATAACTGGACAACTATGACATATAACCTCACTCACAGACTTGTCTTACTGCTCCTTAAAAGTTGATTGTCTTCATTGTCCTTCTAGAAAAGTTTTCCAGAACTTCACAGTTTTGTTGAATATTAGAAGTCTTTGATTTCCATTGAACCATATTTGTGACCAAATTAATGTTTTACTTTGCTACCAACACTGTTCTTTGGAGGAACCTTTTTCCCCACCTTTATTATTTATCCACTCGACTGTTTATAGACCACAATTATGCCCCTTCTCTGCCTTCATTTTACTGAAAAAGCCAAACTTCTTTCAGCTCCACTCATAAAATGGACTCTCCATTTTCCCAGTCCTCTATGATAACCTTCCTTTGAAGCTGCTCCAGTAAACCACTCTGTTGAATATGGGTGACTTAAAGTTACATCTTATTTTGTGTATACAAAGCCTTATTTATAAGCATTAAGAGCTCATGTATCTACTATAAATAGTTGCCTGCACTCTGTTTGCCTTTTTCATGGTCGGATCACAAGGTAGTTCACAATGCTCCTCTGTTCAGCTGCTGTGCCCTGCAGTAGTAGTTGTACACCCTGATAGTACAATTACTACTACTTCTCTCACTCAGTTTCTAGTTGATGAGCTCACAGTTTACAACATGAACTGATGCTGGCGTTCCCAAAATCATGACCTCGCCCTTTGTGCCACATGATAATAAATTCCTGGTCATTTAAGCCCTAGGCTGTCGCAGGTATAACAATGCTTCATGCATCTATGCCTCCAAACCCATTGACAGCAATGTATCTCATTGGCACACTAACATCGTGGGGTTTGGGGTTCTTTTTCACCCTGTAATCCTTGAAATTGTCTACTATTCCTCTACCTGGAACCAACAATGATGTTTTCTTCCCTTTGCTAGTTTTACGATACCAAACCCCACCTTCTCCTCAATCAATACTTTTTTTATGTAGCACTGCAATAAATGCTTCACTGAAAAACAAGTACGTTAGATGTAGCACAGTTGGCTTGCTTATAAGATCAGTTATCACATCAAAGAACACTATAGGATTAGTCTGGCATGATCATCTTTTGTTAGAACTACACTACATTTTTATCACATTCTCCACTTACAATCTTGTTTAATAATACTTTTGCTCATAATTTGTTCCAAAGAGTTGCATAATTCTCAGGCCAGACTAACAAGTTTGTAGTTGCCTGAATAATTTTTCCACATTTCCCGACTGGCTATGGCTAATACTTTTGCTATTCCACAGTCACAACATCAGCTTGACAAATGCACTGAAAATACTCACTGGTGGAATTCCACTGTATACTGCCAGATTTTTCAATTTTTTTTGGAATGCAGGCTATCTGCTACCTGCATCTTGAGTCCATTACGTTCTTCAGTTGTACTTCCACCTCAGATGTGCCAATTTTCACTCTACACATTCATTCTCATTAGAAGTCTTGGTTTTACCTTCACACTTCAAATTATCATATTTATTTAAAATCTAGAGGCAAAGTATCAACTTACTTGTTGGGAGACTACAAACTTTTTGATTGCATCACTGCTGAACAACTTCGCTTCCTCGTTCCTTGTTCTCTTTTATTTGTATGGTTAAGGAAAGTTTTACTATTTAACTTCCTTTGTGAGGACACAGTCAGCTTGACCTCTAGTCATTCTGAAAACAGTACAGAGGTTCAAGAAAGTTTTCAGCAATCTCTTTTATACATCTATATGTTGACCGAACTGCAGGACTTTCAGGTTTGGCAGGACATGTGGAAGAGAAAGGGATTTTTAATACACTGCAAAATCAGAAAAATACTGCCAGCTCTAAAATTGCACATCTACTGTGTAGAATAAAGGTGACAATTTAGGTATCTAAAAGGGCGTTAGAAAAATCTAATGAAAATTGGGTACAAAAAGGATTCACTACTGAAATAATCTGAGTGCAGCCAAGACCCAAATTATCATTAGAACCTTATTTTCTCTCTTGAAATCATGCTTTGACAGCATGCACATATGCTCACAAGCACTGTGAGCTTGCAGGAAGCAAAGTAATCTGTGAGGGAGGTAGCTTAAGGTCAGCTCCCTTAATGTACGACACTCATTATTACAGCATTGCTCGGGGAAATACGAGGTAAACTTATGTCCATAACTGCAGGTCATTTTTGCTTCTGAGACTTCTGAGGGGAAGGGTGATAGGGGTTACCCCATCCTATCCACCTCTTCCCCCACCTCCAGTGACTCTTGTTTGGAACAACCAAACCTCAGCTTTATTGTGTTGCTGAACAAATTCCCTGAACGATAGAGGAAATTATTTTGGAGAATTTGCAGTAATACTACTTGACCATTAAAACTAATTGTACCAATTTCTCCTCTTATTTTACCACCTACTATCAAGTACTGCAGCATCTCTCTTCTGGGAAAGTGCTGGATGGATAACTTGTCCTTTCCTAGCCAAACCAGAGTCAAGCCTTGGAACAAAGACGTTTCTGAAAAATGTTTTATCTGCGTGCTGTTTATTAGCATCTTTGTTCCACGCTATCTGAACAGGATACAAGCAAGCGTAGGCTCTAGAACAACGCTGCGGTCTGGTAGGAGGTTCAATGCAAAGTCCAATTGATATGACTTTGACATAACCATGGTGAGATGACATAAGAAGTAAGTTTTCCTGTTTAAGGGAGATAGGAATGTTTGGTCCCAGTATTGTTAACAACAGCAAGCATGTGGGTTGTGTGTCTTTCTGAAAGCACCCAGAATTGCTAAGAGTTTGTCGCCTTTGGGAGAGGAGCAGGGAAGAGGAAAGCAGCTGTTCCCCCTACCTTCCCACTCCCAAAGCGGAAAAGTGAATTGCTGTACTCCAGCCTCAAGGATCGTAATTATGAATCAAGGACTTTGATGGTGATATCCCAAAATAAGAACCAGCCGTTTTCAGACTCAACATTTATCAGCAGCTTGGACACAGTCCAATTCTTCTAATTGAAGAAGGCAACATCTGTGGTCACCACACTGAGGTCATTCCTTGCAGGGTCCTTGGCACAGATGCCTTAACACAAGTACAGGACCGCTCCTCATGTCTCTTACATGTCTCTTACCCCCAGCTTCCCTCTCACCCCAGGTGATCCTCAGATGAAGAGCCCTGGCCGAGACAGCTAGGCTTTCCTGCAGACTCGGGACTGTGCCACAGCACTGTGGAAACTACTGAATGGTAAGTAAGGGGAGCCTGGTGAGGATTCCAGTTTAAGTGAATGACACCATGGTCATTTCAGTGAACTTCCAACTTCTGGAGGCTTTCCCCACCCTCCAGCATCCTGGCTGCGCATCTCAGCCTGGCATGCCAAATCTGAGCATGTTCGTCTGAACATGTTAAGGAATATGTGACAATCGGATCACAACATTACTGGAGAATGAGGTACATCAACACAAAAATACTATGAGGGTGAGATCACCTTCCCCTCAGTCAGTTCAGCATGGGTCCTGCCAAATTGTGTGCCAGGCAGCTGTGAAAACCCCAGGAGCTTTATGTAAAAAGTGGCTACTGAACATGCCCATATGCTCCCAGTATTTTAGGTATTACCTACCCCCCAGTTACAAAAGCACCAGACCATGTGAGTTGCAGGAGTGTTGTGCCCAGGCACCCAGGTACAACATCAATATCCTGCTTCATCTGTGTGGAGTTTCTTGTATAGACGTGCCCCAAGATCAATATAGCCACTATTGGTAATTGAATGGAAGTTGTGAGAGAAAAATATAACAGTAATTGCTTTTGCCTGGATGTGATCACAGACATGGTTAGATTCCCACCATACTGGAAAAGTTAAACCAAGATATCAGGTAAGCGTGCAAGTGGCTCACTGCAACCCAGTGCATCTGCACATCTGCAGTCACACTTCAGACAACACCTTACTCCAATTCAAAGCACCACACTGGACAGATTGCATTATGTCTAAAAATATTCTATGTAATTACCTTCAAAGGAAATCCTTCAGAATGGCCAACAATGTCTTTATATCAGCACGTCAGGATTTCTAGCTCAGGTGATGACTGTGTAATACAGACAGGCTTTCCTTTCAATCCTACTTTCTCACTTAATGCCAAAAAGTCGGAACTTTGCTTGCTCAGTTTTATCCCCAAGGTAAATAGGTCTGGAAAGTCTGTGGAAGGTCTGTTCAGCTGTTTGGAGCGTTATGGGAGAGCAAGGAAAATATTCTTCAATTAAAAAAAAAAAGTTAAAGCGGATTTGCTCACCAATAAAAAAAAAAAAGAGCAGAACAGAGGGGGAAAAGCCTCCAAGCTCACCAAGTGTCTTAGCTGCCAAAGAAAAAAAAAATCACAGGATGGGGGAGGAAGGAAAAAGGGAAAGCATTTAGGTAGTTGTGGGTGAAAAGTCACATGCATAACCTGAGTGCCACAGGCACTGAGAGAGCTGCCTGTCCTTCCTTTCCAGTCCTGGAGAAGCCACTGAGAGTATATGCATGAAAGATTGCAATATCATTAAAATATGCATAGTCCTAATCTGCAAACTCCAGAACCAAAAGCAGTTTTTCCTAATATCAGTAACACAGAGGCACTGCTGAAGTTCTCAAGAAAAGGTGGATTCCATCATTAGAGGTTCTGTGCATCTGTTATGTCTCTGTACACTGCAGTTGTTCAATGGCTTACAACAAAACAGCATAAGTACAGTTATTGCTACTGTATGGATAGGAGTTGCAAAACGAGGAGTTAAGAGAAGAAAAAGTATTTATGGTATTAGGGAAAGAAAAAAATTACACATGCTATGTTAAAAGGGTTGTTAACTAAGCATTAGACAGCTACTTCATTCACTGTCAAAGAATTTGAAATACAAAGAACTGATGTATATGAAATGGGAAATACTGTGTGGGGAGGGGACTTACTGGCACATCTTTTCAAGCAAAAGCAATATATTAGCCTAAAATTTCTGAGCTCACAGTTGATGAACAAGGGGTCATTAGAAGGCTAGCTTTAAGTTAGGCCCATTGCTCCCTTCAAAGTGTGAAAATTAAAATGAGCTGTATTGCAAATAACCACCACTTTTCAATAATAACTGCCATGCTAGTGCATCTGGAGATATCTGAATGACATATCTCTTCATTACCAAAAGGTAGCTGCATCTTCATTTTCACTAACATAATTTTTAAAACCATCATACCAGGTGCCTTGTATTTGGAAAATCTTGAAAGCTTTTAGATGTACAAACACCCTTCCCACCGCTCTTGGCTTATCTTTTATTTACCCTACTGGGTATACAACAATTGATGCTTCTTCAAAGCAAGGACTTCCCAGCTGATTAGCTGTGCTGAGCTGGCTAAGCTTATTAAAGGTGATTAATGCATTCAAGTATTTTCCCCCCGCTCGTTAGTTCCATTTCTTGCTCATTATGCTACTGGTCTTTTTATATTAAAACAGACCACCTGGATAGCAGAGAACTTCATAATCTCGGTTCAACAAGATCAACACCTGTTGTACATGTAATTAATCATAAGGCACTGCACGGCTATATTCAGTTAAAAAGCTAAGATTATCTAACAGAAGCAATACACCACATTAGCAATCAGCTTTTGAATCCTTAAAATGCAGTTAAAAAAAATCAGAGAAGTGAGTCAGTACAAAGGGGCTCATAATTATTCTCTCTCCATATTTAGGAGTCCATATGGCATTTGTGACGTATAAAAGTCAGCATACAATTTTCTGATGAAAATTCAGTTCTAAAAAAATTCACATTCTCCTCGAGGCTGAGGAAAATCAAATGGTCTTTCTGTCAATGACATTTTCACTCTACACGAAGAAATCAAAGAGAGTTTTTGGATATTATATTACATTACAAAAAGAACCCAGAGGTTCAATATACTTTACTAGTCTGAACATGGATTGGGAACCACAAAGTCTCAGTCTTTAACTCACTGTGTGGTTTGGCAAGTAGCTTAACTACTTTGACTGTGTTTCTTCATCTGTACAATGTGGGAAAAAATACTTACTAACTTGATTGGAATTTTGCAAGATTTAATGTATGTAACATGCTTCCAAACACTTAAAGCCTCATATGAGTATTATCAGCTTAGCTATGGTGCATTAAAGTGGGAAAGACATGTTCTTCTTAACAGTGAAAAGAAGAGATATATCTCTGATCCACAAGGAGGAGATTCTCTGTAAAAGATAAGACCAGAAAAACGATAATTGTTTGTTTGTTTTAAAGAATTACAACAGCACAATACATACAGGAAAAACAGAAGCCCTATAAATACCAGCAAATGAATAAAGCACCTTGTGCAATTACACACACACACAAAAAAAAGCATCCTAATCCTAAAGCTCAGGCCATCAGCCTAATACATTTTAAATGCATCTGCCTGACTTTTCATACTGGAAGGCAGTCTTAAAGGCAGACTGAATGAAGAACCACAAAAGGAAAATTGGAAACCTATATCTTATTAGCACTGTAAAAGTGGTTAAGACTGAACAAAACCATATGCATGATGTACAATCGACAGTTAGGGGTGAGCTGTATGATCAGTTGTACTGAATGCAAAGATAACACATGCATTAAATAGCAGTAGCTATGCGTTTTTCCTAGAGAGCTACAGGTTCTTCAGGAATCAGGAGCGTTGCGGGTTTTATCACATCATGACCTTCAACTGAGCAGGTGCAGAGGATTCATACCAAGGTTACTGCCTCCTTTACAGTTAACAGCACACAGGTCTAAACCACCTTCATGAGTTAAGTTCATAAATCTCTCCTGTTGAACATGCAGCCCGCACTGCCAGCCAAGTTTAACAGCCCTGACTGAAAGTTCATTCAGACTTACTCAGACCATATGATATTATTGCAGATCAGAAAATTCCCAAGACAAAAGTACTCTGCATCTCCTTGTTTGCTTGTTACCATCCATGCCCCATCCTGCCCATTTTCTGATCTCCAAGTTCGTCACTCTAATTACTTTTCCTCCAGTAGCTTTTCATCAAGATTTTGTTTTGCCACCGGTAGACGAGAAGAAATGGACACAAATTATTTTTTTAAAAAATAATTACATAATATATGCATGGATCCACTGTGAACTTCTTTGTCTCCCTTCATTTTTACTTTCTGTCTACGTTTTCTGTTCAAGAAAGCTGAAGATCCACAAATTCATGCTTGTCTAAAAGCAAGTAAGTAGCTGGCTATGTAGCTGATTTCAAACAGCTAGATTCCTCTCCTCCAGACTGAGAGAAAGCCTTTAGGTCATATAATCGTATAGGACATATATCATACAAGCTGAGGCAGGCAGAAGGTCCCACCCACTCTTCCTGAACAATCCTCATTGTTATCACCTGCTCGGCACTGAGCTGCAACCAGCTCATTACCACCTCCGCCAAGAGCTAGGGAAGCAAAGGAACCACGGAACACGGGTCCAATGAGAAGGCGATTAGAGATACAAGTATCAACCGAGCTTCAGCAATACTGCAACCCACATCATTTTCATAACCTTCCGTCTTGGATGCAGGGAAGGGACCAAGCAACTTGCAGTCTTCAGGATTTACATGAGGCAAGACTAAACTCCATCCTCTCCATATCCTCCTGTTAAACTCAAAAAAACCCCTCCTAATCAATGACATCAGCAAAGACCCCAATGCAGATGGAGCGAAGGTGGCTTCTGACGATCACGTTGTGCCAGACACTCCTAGCAAAGATCACATGTGCAGACAGACACACTCCCAAACTTCAACTGATGCAAAAAGTGTCTGGGAATCTAGACAATTCACATCAGTTTCTGCAGATGTCTCACTTGTTATCTTAAACAAAACCATATCAAAAACCTTGGTGTGTTTAATGCGCAGTTGCCAGTTTCAGCTTTGTCACTCTCAGCAAGTTATGGCTACGCTGCCAGTGCTGTCTGCTTAATTCAATCTACTACCAGTCCCGTACAAACTCACCCTTCTGTGTTTGTGAGGGAGACATAATGAACGTAACATGAAAGTGCCTGTATTTCCATACCCCCCTGGCCTGCCTAGGGCTTTTATACCTCCAAAGGATCAGAAACTATTTTAACATCCAACTCACCCCATTGCAACAGTTTTATTGTTGTTTTTTTTTTAAGCGTACGCTGTCACTCAAAGGCTACTTTCCTATCCTTCCCGAATATTGTCTCTCTCACCTACACAGTATTTCCATCTCAAAGGGACTTCGGCTCTCCAGTCACCTTTGACTGTAAGCATTGCCAAGCATGCCAGGAAGTGTGGGTGGACCATGCACAGATAATAGTTCTGGAAGGGGATATGTTAGCAGTTCACACACAGGGATGAATCAATTGTTCACCAAACTCCTGGTGAAAACAAACAATACATTTGTGATACGCTACACTATTGAACTATATCTTCAAAATACTATTTTAACATTACATATAATAAGTGTGATGATACAGGAGAGGGATAAGCCATTGGAATTGTTCAGAGAGATGCTGTTTCCTTTTACAGATGGAAAAAAAAAATTCTCTGCACCTTTTCCCAGGCAGATTTTCCCTGTTACTGATAAAAAAGGGGACAGACAAGGGGAGAAGACTAAAGGTTTGCAAGCTCCTTTTACATTTTCTACGGAAGTTTAATTCAGAAACTTTCCAGCAAAGAGAGTTTATAGAATTATACTAGATCTACTCTCTCTCTCTATATATATATATCTCTTTGCTTTAAAAGAGGACCTTTTGAAATAATAACAGCTTAATCATACTGTCCAATCGAGACTCTTGTATTTACTCTGCCAAAGGTAGCTCATTCCAACCCTGTGCTTTCAAATTTGATATGGTATTTGCCTTCATTTCCTAAACTGCTCTAGAACAGAAAGGAAAATCCACAGAAATTTTCCTGCCTCGGTTAACCAGCCTGAAGACTCTCTCCCAATTTCCATTTCATCTAACCTTCCCACTGAACAACTCCCACCTGCCGCTCACAAAACACTTCCCTACTTTTATACACCTGAAGCTACAAGAATCTTCTCCCAGGCTGCAGACCGAATGCCAGACAAAATGATGTGGTTGTAATGATGCAATTGCCTGCATGGATGGATGTCAGAGGGGAATGGTGGAGAGGCAGATCACCTTACACCCAGGGAGCGTGGCTCCAAAACACACCAGCTTTGCAGTGCCTATAATTCCGCTATCCATAGGATGATTGCTCGGGGTGGGTCGGAGGCAAGTGCAACGCTACCACCCCAGCTGGCTCTGTCATTGCTGTGCGAGTCACCAGCCACCACAGTTGCCATTACGGCCTGGGGATTCAGCAGAGACATCAAGGACTGAGCTACTCCTTCATTTTACAGATGGTTCATTAACTGGGTGGAAGCACATGAGAGCACTTGGAGAGCAATAGGAAGAGGCAAGGGGCAGGAGAATTAGACTAAAGTTGTTTGGCAGCAGCTTCCAGATGAACTAAAAATCACACACAGCAAAAATAGCAAGGGTGTATTTGCCAGCTGAGAGTGGCCATGTGCCAAGATTGAGGTCTTAAAAATTAACTGCTTTTGAACTATACAAGAACAACAACAACAAAGATCTCTTATTTAAGCTCAAAAGATTTTTCATGCCTATCTAAGCTACTAATGAGAAAAAAGGAGGAAAGAAAGAGACAATATCTTCGGGCTGAGGCTGAGAATCAGAAGAGTCAACCCCCAAGCAATATGTTTGATTATATATTAATATTAGGGGCTTAATTACACTAAACAAAAATGAAGCATCCATTTCAACTTCCCTGATAAATAATTCACACATATATACACATACATACAGAAACTTAAGGAGTTCCCACATATCCCTAACTCAAACAACTGCTCCGAAGTAGGTTTTAGGTAGATCTTCTCAGGTCCACAAACACTGAGCATCAGTGAGAACATTCCCCCAACAACTTGGTATCTGAAAATCCTCTTGGAAATCAGCCCTCACAAAACTTCATATTTGCTGGTTTGTGTGCACTGCGTATTACACGTTTCTATTTAAAGCCAAAAAAGTACCCATACAATACTCAGTGCCTTGTTTCCAAAGACTAAGGGGCTCAAAAGCTGAGACCTCTTTTCAGTGTAAGAACTCGCACAGAGTCACAGAGGAAGTCCAAAAAGCAGCATAAGGAACCAGGAGCTGGGCTTTCTGCCCCTCCTCCCCCCCTTTTTTTTTAAAAAAAAGCCACACATTACTTCTGTATATTTTTATATTTATATCATAGAATCACCACATTATGTATATATATGCGCCCTTCAGAAGCCTGAATTTCAGATAATGGATATTATAAATGCTCAATTTGAGGCAGCAGTATGGCTTGAAATATGGAAAACTACTGAAAATTTTCATCATGAGATTTTTTTCCCTATACTCACACACACATACATATGCATGTATCTATTATATATAAATAAAAAATTTCAACATCTTGAATTGCTGACCCAATATGAGAATTACTAGCAGCTTCTCTTATAAAGGACATTGCAGAGCCCTTTCCGTTTCTACTTTCAGTAAATTTTTCAAGCATCCAAGACAACATTTTGGATGCTCAGCTGTGATTACTTTGCTAAAATGTAATGCTACATACATTAACGAGTTTAATTCTTGGAATGCAAAAATGGTTTCTCTTTCTTTTTAGCCATAATTTGACAGTGAGAATTGCGAATTTACCTCCCTGCCAAAATAAGTTTACCTCCTAACCAAATAGGGCGTTTCTTCCACAGAAAATCATGAATGACTAAACTATGAAAAATGAAAGTTGGCAGGCAGCCTTTCTGAACTTATGTGCTTCCTGACCCTGCCAGAGAGAGTTAAGCTGGGTCAATATGCAAGTGGGAGAGGAAGGAAAGTATGGGGTGCTTCCAGAAGTGCAGTCTCCTTTCCCCACAGCCAGCAGTGAAGCAGTGCTCCTGCAACACGTTTTTGAAGATCACTGTGTTGGAGCTGTTTGTGATAGTCAAATATTTCATTTTTCACTTTCATGAGCCCAGAGATGCAAGCGCGGGTGCCCAAGCCAGCTTCCACTCTGCCTGGATTTCTCCAGCGCATAGTCGATGTTCTGCTCAAAAATGATGTGCATGCTGCAACTGCACGACCTACCCCAGCACTGGCTGCAATTCAAAACTAAGCAACAGGAGCCATCTCAAAAACCCAGTAACATGAAGCTTCAGCAGTCCTTGACAGCTTGGACAGCTTTTGAATGCAAGGCTCCTGGTCATGCTCTGAAGAAGAGTGGATGAACCCTGGAAGGAAAAGTCTTCCTTTTTTCCTCTAACCTCCTCCCCTTGTTACAGCGTGCTCAGGGTGCCGCCTCTTTTCCCTTCCTATTTAAATTGAGATTTCTATCCCTTGAATATCTACTTAACAAACACGCGTGGCTTTTCAGCACATCCCTGCCTCCCCCAGCTCTGACACCCACTTCATCACAAGCATGACACAGAAGTTTAAGGCAAGAGTACATGGGTGTGGTGGGGACAAGAGGTACACCCTGAATCTGGCAAGCAGGCTGGAGACCTGTTCCTATGATCCTTTTCCCTAACTGTGAAGGACTTCACCCCAGAAAGCTTCCCAAGCCTTTCAGAAATGGGGTAGGGCTGCTTAGCACTCAGAAGTCAAAGGGATATTTTGATTTCCCACACGATTTACTTGACCCATGCTGCCCACAGTCACAGACTTTGTCAGCTGATTTGGTTGTCTTTTTTAATTACATATTTGCTGTGGAAAAGGAAAACAAAACTTTGTTCTCACTGATCTCTGGTCCTATCCCATCAGAGCACTTATCTCCTAGCCTGTGCTTACCTAAGCTGCAAGCTAAACATTCAGAAGACTGTTCTGTTCAGGGTTGTACCTCCTTGAGAGCTCAGTATCTCCTGACAGCATAAACTTCTACTGAAATTAATGAAATGGTTTGGAAGTTGTCTGTGAGAAAGCTGAAGTCTCACCAATTAAAACTTGCTGAACTGGGACTGTGGTGAGGTATGACCAATGTGGAAGCTGCCACTACTTGCAACGCAACCTTCTTTCATTAATGTAAATGTGTACATTTAAGCCATAGGTTTTATTACTAGGAGCAGTTGCATAAGCAGAATATTTCACTCCACTACCTCAGCTGAAACTACCACCTAAAGAAGTGAGAGAGCTTTTCCAGCAGGTCAGCATCTAGAGAAGCACCATACCCTTGTCATGCAATAAAATACATGTTAGGGGAGAAGAATTAAGCAGCATGAGTGGAGCTCATTTACAGAAGAGGATTGTAATCCTCTCTCCATTATTTTCTGAAAGATTGTTTCCATGTGCCTATGAGCCACAGACCTCAAAATACTGTATTAACTTGAAGGTCAACATCTCCAAGGCTTGGCCACCTCAGACAGGGACTTAACCTTCTAAAAAGCACCAATACACTTGTTTTGTCTTAACCAAATCCCTGGAAAGCCCTCCTTGTTATAACCACTACCTGGAACAACCGTGGCTAAACACTCTTGTGAGCTGAACTCAGCACAAGTTTCCTAATATTTCGCCCCAAACTCCATTCCTGACCAGCATGAAACAGATACACCTATCAGCTTAAGTCTGATTGTGCAAATATGGTGACTCTTGCCTCCCCTGTGGCTCCTAGAGTTGCTTTGTGCGATATAAAATTGAGGGTGGGGTGGGTGCATGTCCCCTTCCCCACAGTCACTTCCTACACAAATATCCTAAGGAAATCTACTGCTGGGACAGAGGATTACCTACCCAAATATGCGTTGCCCTAATGAGGAGAAGACAGGAGAGGCTGCAGCCCAATGCTTCCATACAACTTTGTGGATACTCTGAATAGCAGCAGGGATATCCCACAGGCTATCATTGTTTTAAGTGGTAGAAATCTCTGAAAACATCCCAGCAACCACCTGATGAAGAAATGTCCACATCTCAAGTATGTAGCTGACCTCTGCCACCACCTAAATGCACCATCCAAGCATGAACCAGCTGACCACTTCCCCTTCTGCTCTCAGGAAAGGAAACTCACACCCACGCTTCCCAGGTATGGTAGGAGTTTTTTGGTACATCTCCAAGTTTTTCAACCCTCTTTTCCCACACTTCTTTCTCTTATCTTAACCATGTAACATCCATTAGTTGGAGACTGTTTTCTTGTTAGAATGAAACACATAACTTACTGAGCAAGTTTCAGTCCGTTGTGAGTTGTCCACAGTCACGTTTGTGGTTTTCTTCAAAGTCGCCTCACAAATTCTTTACATGAAAAATAATCATGCCTGTAGGCAGCTTGTGCACAGATTTTTCAGCAACTGATACTTAAGTCTTGTTGGTCAGTTTGAGCAGACCCATTTTTGCCATTATTTTTTTTTGTAGTTTTGAAAGGAAATGTTTCTCAAAAAACAGATTAAAGGGGAATCATGCATATTCACAAGTTCACAGTTTGTTCATAATGAATATTTTATACAAAAAGATCTGCTTCAACCATTCATCTAAACTTTATGATGAAATGAGCCCTTCTTTGAAAGAACGGACAAGGGCATTTTCCAAGAGCAGGTGAGAACTGAAGCAGCAGGTCAAGTATATGGCAAGGGTAAATTTATTCTGAAAACCACAAGAAGCCAATCTTCCACAGGAACTTCAGTTTCCTCTGAACAACCTCATTTTAGTTGCTATCAGCTTGCAGCTACAAGGTTAGACCAAAGAGATGCAGTCAGATTTTGAGATCACTTTGAAAGCTTGTTTTATTTTCCTAACTCCACTTTTCATCTCAGTTCCCACCTCAAATACGTAAGTGTACATCTATACATTCCCCTTATGCTCTGCATTCCACTTCTATACAGAAAGTATTTCAGTTGTGGATTAAATGGTAATACTACATGATCATTCATGTAGAGTATGCACATATAAAAAAAATATGATGTTGTTCATTTATCAGCAGTTAGTTAAGTCTGTAAAATATGAGGCAATCCCTTAAGGCTCCAGGAAAGTTCTGCTGCGCTCTGATATGGCAACATAATGTTTTTGTTGTATCTTGGTAGACAGGGAAGATGTTTCATTGACAGCAAAAGACTCGTAGTGGTTACACCTTTCAGCCGAAGGCTGATCAGAATGGAGTATCTGCTCTTATCTGGAATCATCAGTTGTAAAGATTTCAAGTATACATGTAATTTTTATGCAAGTTGAGCCTTAGCTTGTAGCTATTTTAGCATTGAAAAAACATCCTCAAGTGGGTTATTGGCAAGGTGGCAGCTGATCAGAAAGCTAGATGCATCCTACAAAAAGTAAACACACACACACCCATGGGCGAATAGTTCCCACCAAAGGTCAGCTTTCTGACCATGTGAACGAGATACCCCGCTGCAGTGCAATTCCTATTGCATAAGCCAGTTTTAAGAAGATTGCCTTGCTGTTGTCAGGGGATGTGCGACAGATTCACAATTTTCTGCGCTTGACAGCCAGAGTACTTGTCACTTAGTTCCATCTGGTAGAGAGATAACATTTCATTAATGTTCATGCTTAACCTTATAGCTCAGAGCTTTGACTCTGCAAAGTCCTGAGCATCTCTGAAAAGGTGCTGAACACTCAGCACCCAACTAATTTGGCATGTTTCAGCTGCCTGCAGGATCAAACCCTGGCTTTCCTTGGGAAAGACACGGTATTTCCTCCCCCTGGCTCACTGCTGGATTCTTTCCATTTTAAGACTCTCTCAGAATAAACTTAAAATCCATTGTAATTGGCCAGGTTGCCATTTTCGATACAGATGGCGCAAAATAACTGTACGAAAATATGACTTGCTGAGCTGACTGGACAGGAGATGTCAGTGGATATGAAACAAACGCTTACAGGTCTCTTGGGCTCCAGGTTATATATTTCTGTGGCTTCAGCAAATCAAACCCTTCAGTCCTGTCACCGCATTTAGTATGGATTATCCTAGGCCTGGACATTTGGAAACAAATTAATAAAACAGAGCCAGGATTTCCCGGTTCCCTCCCCGCTCTGCCACGGGCTTTGGCTCTGCCTCCGTGCACAGACCCCAGGCTGTCACAGAGACCCGACATGGGACCAGCTGATCCACCCACATACAAACTATCCCCCAAACAGGCTTCTCTCACAGGAATAAGGTCTGATCCTGACCTTGGTCAAGTCACTTAACCTCTGCTAATCCACCTGTGAAATGGAACTAATGAAATACAGGGGTATTGTCAGGCTTAATTATTTAATACTCTTTCAGGTACCTAGAGATCCTTGTGGGAGAGACAGTGTACAGCTGCACAGCATTATTATTTTATTAAATGAAGTACCTATCAGTATTTCACCCTCAGCAGAATGACTGCTGAGACTGAATTGCCTCTTCGCATTAGTTGTACGCATTGATGAACAAAAATGCATTAAGAAGTGGTGCCGAGGGAAATGAACTTATGCTTCACCCAGCACTTCTGCAAAATGATGTCACTGAATCTTTGAAACGAAGCTTATCTGACTTTCTGGGGAAGGGGCTGCAGTTAACTACCAGTGTGGGGGGACAGCCTGGGCAGGAGAGGCTCACTGTTCCCTGCAAGAAAACAGCAGATGAGCAGGGAAGAGTTTCTAGTAGCGCCTTGGCTGTGCTCAGGTTTTCCAGTCTGATAGTGGTCCAAATGTGCTCCTGGTCCGTTAAAAGGAAGGATGCACACAGTCTAAAACTCAAACATCATTAATGCACAGCATCTGAGAAAACAAAGACTTCTTGGACAATAAGTTACCCAAATTACAGCCACACATGCTGCAAGGGGAAGGACAGATGGTACAAGAACTGGAGATACAAGAAACAGATTTGTGACCACAAGGAAAAAGAATCAGGAGACATTTCTACCCAGCTAGAAATATCCAATATTTAGAAAAGCAAATACCAAGGAATCCTTCTTAGGAGGAGCAGAAAAGAAAGACTGAGGCGTCAGAGGAAAATAAAAAGAGTATATTTATGATAGGAATTAAGCAGCTATGAAAGGAGGCCTTTCAACTTTCCTAAAAGGGCAAGTAATCCTCAAGCACTCCACAGTAGGAAACATGGAAAGAAAATTCAGCGAGGTGCACAAGGACAACAGACTGGTATGCTCCCTCCCTGAAACACAACCGTGAGACAGAGGCAAAACTGAGTGGGAGGATGAAGTCACCTGGCACGTCTCCACTGGTGATGATACCTTTGGAATAAGTGACACAGCATCCCGTTGTATTACACGGCTTATATAAGACTTCAGGGAAATGTAAAAGCCCAGGTGGAGGAATATTAGTCCATGTTTGTTTTAGACCACCAAACCACATCAGGGAGCATGATGATTTAATCCTTGAATATTTGTTTAATGTGCAGAAATAAAAACTGCATTACACATGACTCCAGTTTGCTGGGAGCCCCAACAGTTTGAAATAAGATATTTCTGAAAATTGCAGATAATTTTTCACACAACACTTATGCATGAGAAACTTTACATGAAGAATCTCTATTTTGTATTTACTATGTTTCTGAGGGTTCAAAATGAACTAGTTACCAAACTGCATATTGGCAGTCACCAGAAGGACTATTTTGACCCAAATTTGTTCAGCATCCGTGCAGGCAGCTCCACAGCCAGCAGTACTAAAGAAGTTTTGCTTCAAAAGGCAAGGATAGGCTGGGTGGGACGAAAGAGCTAGATGCAAAAGGTCTGAAGGAAAGTTTGAAGTTCTTTATGAGGAGCTGATTAGGAGGCCATGAAGCCAATGCTTCTTCCTAAAAACAAGTTAAAACCATTTCTGCAGTGTTACTGACAATTTTACCATCTCCCTGTAGCAACCAGCCTATAAAGTTCCTACAGTTTGTTCTTATGTATGTGAACTACACAGACTAAGTACTTTCCATTAGCAGTGAAGATTTCCAATTTTTTCTATTGGCAAAGAAGAATATTTATCATTAAAAACATTGATCAATATTTGTTAGTGAATAGGCCCAGATAATTTGTAACTAAAAATGCTAAATATAGCTACCTGCAAAACACGTATCCTATTAATGCTCTTTTGTTACTATATTTTTAAAGTTTGGAACATCAGACTCATTCCAGAAGATCCCAAAGATAAGGATAAATAAGTACACAAAGAGATAAATATTCAAGTAGGGTAGCTGATGAACCCATAGATTAATCAGAGTAGCACAGGCTGAATGAAAACAAACAAAAAGCCCAATAAACCGGGTAGAGGTTCTGCTAATAAAAAAATTCAGGTTACGATTGGAATCAACACCTGTCAATATGATTTAATTGAAAAAAATTATATATGAACACACACAAATATACGATTTTCCACATATGTACACACATATTTTCCACATATATGAAGGATATACATTCTTTGTGGAGGTGACAAGATCAATACAGCTACTTGCAGAGAAGTACCGTTTTTGCAGCACTTGATCTGATGTGATTTTGACATTAGAAAGTTGTAACAGTATAACTATCAGCAGCACACATTTGTCAACTAATGTATAAATAGCTATGGTACAGAAAGCAATTACAGAAGAGAGGCCTGAGCAGTTCTCTGCAGCTGAATACACATCCAGTATTGAAACTTTCAGTGACAAAAAATTATGATGTACAAGATAAACCATCATAAAATGCATGAGACATCCCCCTCCCAGGGTTGATAGACAGGAAATAACAGTAAATGCAGGGCTGTTATACAAAATAATTCACATCAGTTTCTAACCCGGAGTCATTCAAATAGGGCATTTCAGTACAGATATGTAAAACTATAGGAATGAGGAACTCCCGTAGAACAGAGAAACAGGTGCTTCCACAGCTCTAAAAGCTGATGTTAGAGAAGTCATCCATGAGCAAAATCATGCTGCTGTTGGGCTTGGGGAAGGACAGTTTTCTATCTGTAATATTATGGTATGTCAATTTGAAGTACACAGACAAAAAGGGAACTGAGATAGGATCAGATTTTCAGATGGTGTCAGCGTAACACTGCTATTACCAGCTGAAGACACAGCCCTTAAAGTCTGCTAAGGCCTTTGAGCCACTTGGACAGACAATACCATACAAATGCAAAGTGAGGTATCCTTGCATATTGGTGATGAATCACTGCCTTGTTCCTCTTAAGAACAAAGTTAAACAAAGCAAAGGACATAAATCAATACAAAGGCAAGATAAAATCCACGCAGATACAGTTATGTCCCATTAAAATATACTTAAACGATCATTTTCCTCCTTCCTCTTCTCTTGCTTCCGAGCAAAGTTTCTCCCTTACCCCAAGCCTGCAATATTGATGTTTATCTCACTTGCAGTGGTAGGGAAGTCTGCTGAAATCACGCACTTAGACATATTTTTGCACAAGGTGGCAAAAAATCGGTCATCAGTTATTTGTTGGGTGGTTCCTTTCACCAAATCAGGAGTGCCATAAATGTAGAAACATTTTCAAGCTTTATCAAGTGTAATTTTACAACCCCCTCTGGTAAAACCACAAATATAAGTGAGCTTATTCTTCACACGCATTAGTCTGCTACTCGTGACAATACAGGGGTGACCTCCAGGCTAAGAGATCCTATGTAGCCTTTCTCCTCTCCTTAAGCCAGCTCAAGGTTTTCCACTAGCCCAGCAGTTGCACTTGCCTTCCCGTTTATTGTTATTGAACATCTGCTTTCAGGGTATCCTGCAGGCTACCTTTAGTGCATATATAATGTTTTCTGGTTTACCTAATTGCTTTTGCCCGTTAAAAGAAAAAAAAAAAAAAGTCTGTTGTTAAAACCAATTCCTAAATAAAGATGTTGTTGTTCCTCCCCAGCCCCCCAGTAATACTTCTCCAAGATTAGAAAGAATCGATTCCTTAGCAGTACGTCAAGGATAAGTCACATAGGTTATACCTACAGTGTCAAAGGAGGCCAGGGACCAAGTTCAAGCATAAGCACCCTAATTGTCCACTGCACCCCACCATTAGTTCAGTCTGTCTCAGGCCACCTCAACCCCTTCCAAGACAAGGCCACGAAGACAGGACCAGCCCTGCAGCCGGAGGGGACCAGACAGCACTGCTTTAATGGTACAGGCAGGAAGGCAGCAACCAACCCAAATCCATGCAGGAACCCAGCAGAAAGGCCAGCCATCATACTTAGACATCTTGCACCCCACTATGAACAAGAACCAGAAGCTCAATTACTTTTTTTTTTTTTTTTCTGTAAAGTTAAATAATACAAAAAACTGGGGAAGAGGGAAGGGAAAGTCAATGCAATCTGTCTGCTGCTACCAGTTCAGTCATACTAGTCCCTTCTTGGATTGCCTGGATCACTGCCTATGAAAGCAGTCCCAAACCTGAAGATTTCATTACTTTAATATAAATTATCAAATGACACAGTTTAAGTGTGTATTGCTCCATTATTCCTCTGTGCTCAAAAAGTTTAAGCCATCCACCCAGAAAGAAAGAGAGTGCAGACTGACTGCAGCAGCCAGTCAAGCACATCATGAACAAACACCGGCTAGTTACAGAGCAGCAGCCTCACCAGCAACTCATCAGCTGAAAATTATTCAGAAGCAATTTGGCAAACATCAACAAGTTGCAAATAGAAGCAAGGACCAGATTATGAAGGATTTAGAAGTGGAGGGAAAAAAAAGCTAGGTTTTGCCATAAATTATTGTTCTTCTTTAGCAATATGTGAAAAGATTTATCCATTTTGATGTCTGTTTATTCTTCCATTGTTCCAGCAAAAGACATCTACGTGTTGCTACACGGCATTCGGTAATGGCATTACTCTTGTCTTAATGCGTGTTTTTCAACAAAACTGTACCTTAATTAAATTATGTTATCTAATCCCAACAGCTGATGAATTATCTGACATATTTTATACCCTCTGGTATCGAATCTGACAGGACAGGATCTATTACCCTACAAACTTCTGAACTCGCGTTTAAAATTTCCATTGCCTGAAAACAAGTTCCCTGCATTTATTGCTTGGAACTCCATGGGAAATGGTAATCTGAAGCAGTGCTCGTTTCGGGACAGGAACTACCAGGAAAGGATAGCATATAGCCCAGCGTGCACAAACCCATACAGTATCCCAGCAGCAAGTAAAGCAGTCAGTACAAAAACTGTCTACATGGATACAAGTGTTTGAAATTATTTTTCCTTCTATGGCCACATGGACAACAGAACATATATGTCTGATCAACCAGTGTTTGAGTTTTGACCTATGTAGGTCCAGGGCTGAAGATGTACAAGCTGCTGTACGTAAGAGTCTCTTCCAGCCAGTACTGAACTTGCATTACTTGGGAAACTCTCCTTCTGTGGAGCAAAGGGAGTTACCTGCAAGATCTGAAGTGCTCAGGTACTACAGGGAGCGGAGAGCTGTGGGGAAGGGGGTGCAATCTACGTGGCTGCCACTACGAATGGATCTTGAAGTGTAGAGATACCATATCTTTCCTTTTCCCAAAAGGCTATAAGGCACTCCACTGCTTGTGATAACACATTTTCACAGGCTACTTTAACCCCTCAAGGAGGTACTTAATGAAGAATACCACAATATCTGGTCTTCTGCTGGGTTTCCAGCCTCAGGATGCTGGTAAAAAGGCTGGTTTCTCATAGCCCCTTGACTTCGGCAGGATTTTTAAAAGTATCAAAAAAAAGAAAGAACAGCACAAACCCAAATGCATACCTAGATCCAGGCTTAGCTGTGTTTACTCTGGACATCTCTGTTATCAACTGTGAGTTACCACAGGAGCCAAGGATATTGCATTACCAGCCCCGCTTTACAACAGTAAAGCTTAAGCGCGGAGCAGTTAATGGATTTGCCCACGGTCCCGCATGTGACCCGACCCACCCCCCAGCGAGTCCTGCAGCACTGACCTTGCATTCCCCTTCATTCCCTCATCACAGAGGTATTTCTGCACCATCTCCCACACCTTCTCTCATGCTTGGAACAGCTTTCCAAGCTCTAGTCAGCACACATCAGCCCCTCACCTCATTCAAAGTGCTCCTGAGAAATCCCTTTGCCTACAAACATCAAAGAGCAGGCCCTGCACCGAGCTAGTCGTTCACACGGCATGAGAATCTAGCCTCCCATGTTGGTATAAACAGAGGGCCCAATAAAATATAGGTGCATCTAAACTCAGAAACCACGAATCCTCAAGCTGTAATATCCTGCTCCACCCTTTTCTGATGTCTGTTATATCTTCATTTATCACATCTGTCATTTAGACCAGCAAGCGATTCACAAAAGTGACCCCAGCCTCTGGCTGTTTCCTAAGATATACCTAGAGCAAACATGGGGATTATACAGTAAGATTAGAGAGTCCCGAGTCTCCTGCTGTAACAGCACAGTTACAGTTTCAGACAGCCTGATTAAAACGTTGTGAACGCATGAAAGCGAATGGAAACATTCTGTTTTGAAAATGTGATGTCTGGGCACTTTCCCGTGGTTGAACTTATTTTCCTAAGGAGCGTTTGTCTCAGGAGAAGCTAAACCTGCTGAACCTTGTCCAAGACTAAAGAAAGCATATCAGTCCAGACGTTGGTTGTCCCAGTGAACATTTTTCCTCCCCCTGTCCCCAGGCTGTCTGACCTCTCCCCTCGACCAGAGGAGCCATCTCAGGCTGAATCCATTCCAGCACCCCAGTCTGTAGAGGTCAGAGGTACTACACGATCAAAGCTGCTATCGCAAACACCTCCAAGGGATTACAGCATACCGAGAAACTGAAGGGAGCTTCCTGGTACTTTCAGAGTTGCTACATTTGCAAGGAATAATACAAATTCTTCCTCTTTCATTGCCCGTGGAATATGCCACATGGCGCAGCAGTCCTTCATTCCCAGCTCCTGTGGATGGCCTCAGCACTCCCGCTTGCCTTGCACAAAGATAAGTGAAGCCAACAACACAGGTTAATCCCAGGTGTAATTCACTGAAATAACTAACAGCTTAGGGGATTTGCTTGTTTATCTATGGGAGGGGAGAGAAAGGAAGCAGCATCCCCCTATCTGCAAACCTGACCCTGAGTCCTCCCAAATCCAGGTGTGCCTCAACTTGCTGCCAGCTATGTCCCACCTCTCCTCCAGCCCAGCCAGCTGAGCTGCTTGCACCAGCATCACTGGTCCATCCACTGACACCCGCTCAAGCAAATGCTTTTAGCTAGCACGGCTCTCCTAGACTGAAATAGTTCTGGGAGCAACCACACCAGCAGGTCACTCCTCAGAGTGGTTACCCCCAGACCACGGAATCGATCTGGGGCAGAGCTGGGAGTTAGGACCTGAACTCCTGGGTCCCAGTCCTGCCTTAATCACAAGGTAGCTCTTCTGTGCCTGAGGGAGAGCAGGGCAGGTAGCCAAGGCTCATACCACCAGAGGAGCTGCATTCAGCTCACCAGCAGAGTTGACCATATCTGTGCTGCTCCTGGTATGGCTTTAGAGCAAAAGTCACATACACACAGATCACCTAATTTGCATCTCTCTAATACTTCAGAGAATCATCATAGTGTGAAAGGAATCGTTTTGGCAGAGCTGATGAAAAATGTGATCTCTTTCTCTGTGGGCACCTTCACTGCCAGGCCACCTCCGCCCAGCCTGACCTGCAGGGCTGAGTTTCTCACATGAGACGAGAGCAGAAGCTCGGTGTCTTCAGGCTCTGATGACCTCCACAGGTCGCAACAGAGAGTTTGGTTTGTAATGTGTATGCCACAATGGAGGCTCCTGCAGAAGCCACCAGGCACCCACTGACTTAACTCAATTGCCTACAGCTAGTACTACACTAGGTTGGGTTCACATGTACAAAAGGATATGAAGCTTAATGTCATCTCATGAGGTATCCAGGCCTGATAACCATTGGATTTGGGAGACTGATTTGCCTCTGGAAGGACACACTAACATCAAGCAAGCTCCAACATTTTGGAGCTCACCGGAGCAGAGTTTGCAATGCTGCACTTGCTGCACTCCCATGCCCCCTCAGCCAGCGTCTCCACCTCTCTTCTCTTTCAGAGGTGGATTTAATTAATTATAGCAATTAATCAGGCATCTCAACTCCACCCAACCTCAAATGTCACCTCACAGCACCTGCTTCTCTCTAAAATGATCTCCATAATAGTAATTATTCCAGGACCTCACAGGACTTTTGGCAAACATACCCCTAAGTGGACCATCCTATGGAAAATGCCAAACCATCACATCTACAGAAGAAGCCTCTCCCACTGCAGCTCAGGAAAGGCGTGCTGCTCTCCAGGTGCATCAACCAGCTCTGGCAGACTGCAGAAACCCACAGTTATTTGGAAACTACCGAGTGTCAGGTAACCCTCTGCTAGCTGCTCCTTGGGTCTTGGCTTTCAGAACAGTCTGTCATCCAAGGAGGACAACCAGGTGTGATAAAGCTCCATTGCTTTCACCTTCAGGGATCACACAGAGAGGGTCTTCCAAAATCTGGAAGCACGGTCCATAGAAGGTTCAACTAAAGGCTTAGAGGCAAATAGGCAACACCGCATGAAACCCTGCCCTGTGATTCAGTCACAGACACTTTACTGCCTAAAAACAATGTGGAAAAGCAACTGAAATGTAGGTTTACCATAGCAGACAGCTGGATACCCAGACCCAGCCCTGGCTGGTGGTCCCTTCCTAAATTCTTACTTGCTACGATTATATGCAAAAGGATTAGTCTGAAAAGTCTGGAAGTGCACAGAAAGGTTATGAACAGTAGGTAGGGGAGCGGAGATTAGATCCCATGGGCTGTTAGGCACTAGTAGAGTGCGTTTGCCCGAGGCTATTCTGTGTAGGAAAGGCTGTGTTGTGCATGACATTTTATTAGTTGGACAGGAACACATGACAGAATATCTGACAGGAGTATGACAGCAGGGTCTTTATATGGCTCAACAATCTTCACGTGGATCAATGAAGCAGCACCGTTCCAACTCAGACTGAAAGAAGTGCCAAAAAATAAGTAATTACGAGCAAGGGTGGGGTTTTTTGCTCCCCCTTTTTCTTTTTAAAATCAACAAACAGCTACATGCTCTACCTATTTTCAGACTCTGCCATGGCCCTTGAGGCTGATATTCCAGACAGGCTAAATACTGTACCTAGGGTTTCACTTGCACCTATCCAGTAGGAAGGATAGGCACAACATGATCCCTTCTGAACAGAGACTGGCAGAGAGATGCCCGCAGCTGGCTGCCCCACAGATCAGGCCTGCCAGTCAACCACGAGCAGCTTTCTTCAGCGTAAGCAGCAGAGAGTGCTGATGTACCTACACTGTAGCTCCATCTCCCCTCCCAGCTTTCTGCAGCAGAAGGGATTGTGCTGGCAAAACATTCATAATTCTGTGGGTGACTACAGGCACCAATGGGGCTTCCAAAGATAACTGCACTTGCTCAGCCGAGGCCAGAGATCGTACTACATATTCAGCAAAGACAATGCTTTTTTGTTCAAACTAGCCAAGCACCTTGCCATTACTATTCCCTCTTGCATTGTTAAACTTTGCACCTGAAAACATAAGGCATAGCTTGCGTGGTCTGATCAAGTGATAGAACCACTTATGCCAAGGTGCAAGTCTTGACGATAAAACAATGCAGAGATTGAGGAGGTTCTGTCACTCTCAGACATTTTTACAAAAACAGGCAGTAGGGCCCAAAGACACCAAAACTGAGAGCACAGCTCACAGGTCTTTGCTCCGGCTGCACGTTGCAAAAACACAACAAGCACTCCTCCCACCTGGTCTCCTTGGGAAGGACTGTGGGTGTGCTGGTGGCATCACCACAAGAGCCCCTGGTCAAGAGGATCAGATTATCCACCCACCATTGGCTCCAAACACAACAGAAGGTTCAGCCAGTAAGGTGACCTGAAGTGGCTTAGAAGCAAAACGCTGCCAAGTAAGTGAAATTCTGCTGGCCCACTTAACCTCTCATTTGGGAAAGAAAAGTAGAGCATCCTTGAAATTTTGGGTTGCTTAAGTTAATTAAAAGTAATTGCGGCATTTTTATTATTCAAATACAAGAAAATGTATTGTTACACAAGTCAGTGATCTTGCAACTATTGTCTTTTGGCCTAGGCTTCTAGAGATGATGATGCTGGTCTTCAAGATGTCAGTCCTCATTTTTAAGACTTAAACCTGTTACAGTATGGAGAAATCTTAAAAATAAGAACAAAATGCAGCTGGCACTCAGAAGTCTACATGAGAAAGGCTTGGCAACATTCTTGACAACTATTTTATTTATCAATTTATTTCAGATCAACAGGGTTTGATATTGCATGTCAGACTTGGATCTGTATATTGAAAGAATTGAAAGCAACAACTTCTACAAGTCAAACTGTTTCCCGCAGGCTTTTAAAAAAAAAGTTCAGGGTGGGAGGGGTGGGGGTGGGGGTGGGGACTTAAACAGCAAAATGAGGTTCAATTTGAAATGTCACTTTTTAAAAAAAATAAGCATGAATAAAGGCTCAGATAACAAGAAATGAAAGACACTGGTTTGGCCAGAAGTGACTTTTACTTGTGATAATTTTTTATTCAGAAGAAGAATTAAATCCATTTCAACTGACCCAAAGCAATCTTTTACAGGGAGACACTGTCTGTGACTGCTGCATTTAAATTGTCGTCATTGCTACTTACTTAATTTCCTATGTGAAAAAAGGAAAAAAGCAATTAAAACAATGAAGTGACTAAGCAAAGCTGGGCAGTCACTAAGGACACCAGCAGAGACCAATCCCCACCACAGCAAGCAGAGAGCCTGGACCCCACCAGCAACCCAAGCCTGTCCTAACTGCTCCTGTACACCTCGGACACCCACAGCCACACTGTTGCAAGCCATTGCTGCAGGTAGGGTTTGGACCCCACCACCAATGGCCCCTCTCTCCTCCCCGTCCAGGGGCCTCCAGCATCACCAGTGTCATGAAACCAGCCAGCTCAGAGAGCCTGCAGAGCAAGCACAGCCACATCCCATAACTTCTCCTCAGGAAGGCATGGGATCGGGTAGCAGAGCCCTATACTTACTTAAAGACCATAGACTTTGCGCAACAGAAACCATCTTGCTCCATTGCTGCTCTCCGGCACGGAGGCTGGCTTCTGGCATCTACAGTTACACCCCTCATCTTGCCCAAGAGCAGCTGCTCCATTTCTCCACTACCGAGTGGTGGTTTATTTTGGCATGTTATTCTTATTTTGTAAGAAGTATTTTGTATTTCTATAACCATATAATTTTGTAGCTGGAACTTTCCCTTCCTCACTTAGCAGGTGATGCTGTATAAAGGCAAATGGTAGTCATGGGTTTGACATGTTGAGGCTCATCAGCTCTTTGCTGGGGAACAGTCTTTTTTTCCAAGGTGTAGACCAGAGAAAGACCCTCAAGCCTCACTGAACAACAAGGCAGGAAAAAACCCAATCTTCTGTTTGTTACAACCGTATCTCAGGTACCCGCTTGGCCTCTGGGCTCTTTCATGGTCAGAGGCATGGAGCTGACTCTGGTTTCCCCTTCTCTAAATAAATAATAAAAAAAAAAAAGTCATATTCACAAGCAGCATGCAGTACACAGTAACAGGGAGGCTACTTCAGCTGATAAAGAGGTCTTTAAATGCATGCACATAGGGGTGGGCAAGACGGTGGCAGGTATCTCTGGAGAAGGCACAGAGATGATGAAATAGATCATGCTCAGTTTTGAGAGCTAAGGCTGTATTCAGAACTCAACCCGAGAACAAACCCAAAGTGCCCTGCAGTCCCAATGGGGACACCCACCAGCAAGTGATCTCTGTTCAGACACATCAGGAGAAAAGGTTCTGTTCTTCACAGGTCTCTGCTCTACTCATCCAGGACATGGTTCAGTCTTTTCTTAGGAAAGACCATAGTCACAGAACTCAGATTTTGCAAGCAATGCACGAACTCGGCGCTGTGACTCAGCCCATACCAGCAAGAGCCCTGAGTCACGCTGCTCTCACCCACATCTGACCTTCCCCAGGATCTGGCAGCACCAAAGCCAGTTACAGCACCACAGACTCACTCCACTTCCCATTTCTTCAAGTAAGAGGACAGTTTTGATAAAATCAAATAAGCCTGTGCCTGATGCTAGTTTATTTCATCACAGCTTTCAAACAATGCTCAGTTCAAATAAGTCTCATTTGTACTTGTTGCATAAAGCCATGCATTTTACCTACATGCCATTGTGCTATGGTGAAGATATGGTGCACCCAAGACACATCTAGGAATCTCGGTTTCTGTCCAGCACACAGATGTTGGAGACTAAGCAGACATTATCACTGCAAAAACACATTAGATCGGTTGACAAAGGAATGACTTAAATCACTCAAAGACCAAGGGGGAGAGTGACAGTCTTTTCTAAATTTACATTTTTTACTCTTTAGGAAGAAATGAAACAAAATCTACATTAAGGACGCGATTGAGATTTACAAAGTGTAAGCACTTCGAGTTACAAACTGCCAGAATTTCAGATGTCAGTGTAATCTCAGTTCAACACTCTTGTGAATGCGCACTAAGAGACAGGTTTTACTTATTCGTATCACCCACCAATGAATGCAGGCACCTCACGAGCGGAAAGCAGAGCTGCATTACCATAACACATTGACAGAAGTTTAGGAAGGGGAGAGGGGAGGGAAGAAAAAAAAACAAAAAAAAAAAACCACACACACCACACTGAAAATAAACTGGGTAACATAATACTGGAGAGAAACAAACTGAAAATGCATGAAGAGTTACTAGCACAATAGCCCATACCAGACAGATACAGTTAAAAGCCACAACTCTGTGTCCTACAAATGATGATCTTTAGCAGTCAAAAGTAGAGTGGACCTTAGATACTTTGGGGGGGTGTTTGTTTTTTAAAAAACAAAACAAAACACCCTAACAAGATTTTCAGCATCATTTCCCCCTTAATCTCAAGGAGCATTTCTTTCTGAGCATGTACTTCAAAGTAAATTACTGTACAGATAAAGAACAGTATTCAAAATTGAGCAAAAATATGTAAGTAGCCCACAAGTATCTCCTATACAACCGCTTATCTTCATTTTGATCTTCAACATAGATGCAGATTTGTTGGGAAGTAAAAAAAAAAAAAAGTCATGCTGTGTATTTCTGAAGCTCCAGACAAGACAAAATCACATTTAATTATTTAAAATATCATGCAGCTAGTATGGCATTGCTTCTTACCTCTAGAATCGAGAAACAGTTTTTCCTTAATTAAAACTACAACTTGGTTAAAATTTTAAGGCCACTCCTGGTCATCCTTCTAAAACATAGTCAAGAAAACTGTCAGTCTCAGGCTTGATCAGCTATACCCATGGCTGAAGGAAAAGTCCTGAACCAACCAAGGAGAAAAAAAAAAAAACCAAAAAAAAAAAAAAACCAAAAAAAAACGGACAGCTCTAGGGAATAAGTGTATATTCTTGGAACAGACAAATTAAACACAAATGTGAAAATACCATTTCAGGCTTTTTTTATTACATATTTTCCTCGTAACTGAAAATATGAACCTTAGAAGGTACAAAGGTAAAATAGATTCTGTGGAACTGCCCCGAAATACACTCATTACATGTCATTTTAAGTAGCACTGACATCGCTGGCTAAAAGTGTTTAAGCACTACGGTGATTTTTCAAGCCCTGAGAATCTTGGCATTTGCTTTATGGCTTTTTCACACATTAAATGCACTCAGATCACAATTTAAGCTTGACTTCATAACCATCTCTGTAATATTGAGACACCATATAATTTCAGGAGAAACTCAAGAGGCAAAAATATAGAAAAGCAAAGGGGTTTAATGTAACTATGATTTGATGGACCAGAGGGCATGAGCACAAAATATTGCAAGAATAATAATTAAAATCACAGGAGTTGGAAGTGCTTAGGCAACCTGAAGAAATTTATTACATTTTCTAGCATGTATTCAATGAAGCTAACATGCCTCCAAGGGTAGGGGTATCACAGCTTTCATCAAGGTGTGTTGCTGCTGCTACCTTAACTTTATCATCAAGATTTTATTTTAGGTCTATTTCTTTCCCACAATTCTAGCTCACACATGTCTTTTTGTTTACTTCTCTCCTCCCGCATTGTAGCCATTCCGATATTAAAAGAGGGGCTTCCTAACTCGCGCTCCCTCTGCTGACTCTCCAGTGGTGCCGTGGATTTTTCATTTTTTTATTTATTTTATTTTTAATGAGCTATACACAATGCTTTTCATTCTAAAAGCTTCCTGGCATGCTCACACAACTTTTTCAAGCTGAAAAAGACAATCCAACCCACTGATCTTTAAAAGGTTCAAGTCAGGTAGGTCTGTGGATATTTTTTTGGTGGATTAATGCAATTGGACAGTGTCACTAATTTGTCTCTGTGTTTAATTATGCGTTCTGAGCAAACCAGAGTTTGCTACATTCACAGTTCCTGTAGTATCAGCATAATGTATAAAAGCAGACAGCTGCTTGTTCTTCCCAGAGACCTTGATATCATCAGTAGCCCTGGATTGCACACAGCACAGCCGTGTTGCATACACAGTGTTACGTAGTGCTTGACCTAATATTATACTGATGAGCTCACTCTGTACCTAAAAGATGCTGCAGAGAAGGAAAGAGCAAGAGAAGAGTTTGTCCCTGAAACACTTGCAGAGTTGTGAGTTTTGCAGACCTCACGTTCAGGTATGGAAGATGACCATGAGGTCATCTACTCCATCTTCCTTTGCATGGTATGAGTGCATACATATATGTATATTTATAAAATGCATCCATATATATATATATATATATATATATATATATATATATAAAACCTTCAGCAAGATCCTTTGTTTTCCCCAGGTTACCGTCACATATCCCACCTTTTTAGGTGGCTATACCAAGATATGAAATGCATTGCAGCATCCAGAGGGTTTTTTCTTTTTTGATATTCACCCCAGACCTCCACCACTTTATGGTGCGACACCTCTCCTGGCTATACCTCTCCCATACGACACTGATCGCAGCCTTTCCACTTGATAACCAGCCTTGAGCCCCTCCTGTCTCAGTTAATCTCTCCTGATAGCTTCCATCCATTCCCAACTGAACCTTTCCAAATTACTATATTCTTCCATTCCCAACTTTCCCCTCCCTCCCCACTTAGTCCATTTTAAATGAAAGTCATATTGCACCATAAATTCAGCAATTCTGTGAACAAAGGAATCACCCAGTACTTTACAAAACGTGCATGGGCCCATTCCTTAGTACAACACCATTCTGATTCAGCAAGTGCTGTCAAGAGGATTTTACAAGAAGCTGAGCCAATATCAGGAAAAAAGAGAGATTTTTTTTTCTTAGTAACATACCATGAACATTTGTTAGAATTGAAAGGCAAATTTCTGATTAACCAGATTTATGACCTCTTTAACGTTCAAGCATTTGCAAAAAGTGAGTGCAAAGTTCTGCACTCATGAATATTCTCCTACCTCACATGAGCAAACTGTCACCCAAGGTAAATTCCAAATTGTTTGTGTTTGTAAAACCGGGAATGCTAATTAGTTATATAAGTCACAATGTATTGTTTCTGTTCCTTAACTTGATGACAAAACTACTTAACACATCTTAAATTGCTAAGTGTGAAAATTACCAATATACAATTTATCACTCATTTTGGATTGGTTAATTACACAAGTTCCCACACAGATTGCCTATGGCATATTTGTCTAATGATCTAATTATTCCCTGAAGAAATTAGTGAATAACTTTACATGACAAACCTGACAATTTCACAATCTGCTCCTGGACAATTTGTAAATAGATAAGTTTGATGATATTTTGATTTTTATCTATTGGTGAACTAGTCAATCAGAATTGCGGGTCTTCATCACCTCCAGAAAAATCAGACTGTTTTTATTTAAAATAACTATTTCTCCCACAGGCAAACTGGGTCTGCCCCAAGCATTACACATTTGTCTGTTAAATGGCTTGAGAATACGATTAAAGTAAATGGAAAAATAACCCAAATCAAGTGTGCTTTAGACAACCGGTGCCTTTTTCTTTGGAAAAAGACAAGCAGCATGTGCAAAAATATCTAGAGGCTCATGAGGACTGTGCAGAGGTCACACGGAGTCTCTCTGCCTAGAAACTCAGTCCACTACGACCTCCCCTGATTTTTAGGTCCTGAACCAGCAAAGAATTGAATATCCACGTAATTTGCAAACTGCAAAATACCAAAATCCTTGCGCTGTCAGAGCCCAGCTGTACCAGGGCTGATGCTTGGTGTATGGGGTCATATGCAGCACTTGCAAGTGGAGCACTCTGATGCTCACTGTAGCTCTGCAACGTGAGACACTAAATAAAGGGGTCCTGTAAAACCTTCCAAAAACTGATCCCATCACCCTTGGATAGACTGGGCTGTGATGCCACGGGTCTACTTGGAGCTGCCCGTACAGGACAGCCTTGCTCTGACATTCAGCTTACCAAGAGCTTCTTGATACTAGACAGGGTTTTAAAGACACTGAGACTGCATTTACAGTGCTACAGATAAATATCTTAAGAGGGACTGATGAAAGACAGTGACAATTCAGAATTCTTCAGGGAAGGGAAAGACCTATTTTGTACTGGCCACAAAAAAGGAAAAAAAAAAAAAAAACACCACCAACAGAAAAACAACCACAAACAAACAAAAAAAATTATAGAACCACTGAGGGGACAAAAATCATAGACCACACCAACTGCAAAAGGACATGAGAAACTGGCCTTTTGGAGCAAAGCAAGCCTGGTTTGATTGCTCTGGCTAGAGAGAAAGTGGTTTTCCTTGAGTTAGCCTCATTTAAAGATACTGAGGCATTGACTTTGCATATAAAACCTATTTTTACTCAATATTGTACACTTCATATAATAAAGCCTGACAACAGGCCATTTCAGTGGCTAGAGGCATAAACAGCATGCACTGGAGTGCACATCTAGACACATAATCACTAGTCTACATGATCTTCACTCTGCCAGATATATGAAAAATGGTGTCAAAATGCTAAAGGTCACCCTGAGATAAATCGTGGGAGGCATACTGTGATCCATACGTAGCCCTGCTCTGTCACAGAACAGGTTCTGGCAGCCACCACCATTGCGTGGAAGTTGGGCATCCTGAGAGTGGAAAGCAAGGACCACACCTGTGTCCCAAGAAGCTGTGATCTCTCACCTATAGCTTCCTGGGACCGCATGAGAAGGTGGTCCTTTAAATTACAAGGCAAAGAAATAGCTGAAAATCTTACTAGAGAATGATCTCAGAAAAGCCACAGTGACAACAGGGTGACCTCATGGAGGTCTTGGACGCAAAGACAACGGGAGTGAAGTAGTTATGCCACTAATCACTGTAGTGCTGCTAACAATGAAATAGCAGAAAACAACTCAAAGGCTAATTCCAGCCTGGCAGTAAGGTTAAATATTTTGCTGGGTGTAAGCACTTGTCAATTTTTTAACTAAATTTTGGCTTGGAAAGAAAAACATGCTATCAGAACCTGCATCTTTAAGGACTAAAACCCCGGGGGAGGAGAAGGCTGGAAAGCCTTGTTGTTATGCACTGCCAGTTGGAACCAGACCCAGATTAAAGCAGATTTCTCACAAGAATGTGAAGCATTGAGTGATGGCTGAATACCACATGTATCGCACCTTCACCACCAGATCCCTGCTTCTGTCAGTACCTCCACGGGCTACCACGCTGCAGTCCCCACTGCAACCAGCGCCATTAGAAACTGAAAAATCACTTGAACGCACCAGACAAGCCACTCAGCTGCACTTAGCGCTTGCTTATGCAAAGTCCCTCTCTCCCTTCAAATTTCAACCACACTTCATATTTCAGACTGAAAACAGAGTCCAAGCCCAAACATTTCTGTACATACAACACCTACTACTTTTTCCACGCTATCAAACCCGCCTGACAGATCAATCACAAAAGACATATTCTATTCTTCAGCTCAGCACTCCCCTCGGATCACACGAACAGGTAGTACTCAGGCGACAGCGGCAGATTTCTCAAAGTGCATCCAGCTGTGCATCATGTAGCTCTGTTTTTATAAGGAGGATCAGATAAAACAGGAGAAAAAAAGATGACATTATAAGGCACAAGCAAGCTAACAAAGGCATGTGATCACTTATATCAACAAGAGCTGAGGATAAGGTGCTAACAGAGCCTGACAAGAAACACTTTGAGTGGCATTAAGGCCATTTCCGATGTACTGGAGGACAACGCAGCCTCTGCTACCAGTCCTTCATCTAACACAGTCATCCACAGTGATGAACCAGGGGGTTAAGAGAGAAGTGACAATTCTTTTAAAGATCAGATTTTTAATATCTGCATCTGCAGCCTTGCAGTAATTAAAATCTTCATGGCTGTGGCAGGCAGAGCATGCTGCTCGCACAGTGCACAGGTATACTGTGAAAGATGGAGTTGTCTTCACCTGAGAAGGATTGTACCCCAGGAGATCAGCCAGACAGCTGCTTCCAGTATTTATAGGTCTGGGTGAAAACAGAAAATTGTATGAGACTAGGATACATACCCATCCTAAGGGAATTTACTGACTTTGATTGACTGAAGTGAGATAGATAGGACAGTATTTGGGAATAATAAACTAATTACCTGTACTAAAAATTTTCAATAATACAAATATTAGCCATAATGTTCCCAGACACACACAAAAAAAGAAATAACTAACTTACAATTTACCTTCTCATATAATAGCACAGGAAGCATATCTGCAGGCCAGAAAGTATGAAAACAGTTAAGAGAAAGCATTAACACAGCACACAGTTAATCAGTGGAACTCTCTGCCACAAGGCATTATCTTCCAATTGCTTGGCTATGACTGAATGAAAGGTTTTAAGATGGAAGCTAATTGCTGGGGCTACAGAGACCCAACTGGTTTGTGTCTGTTATCAGCTTTCTTGCACTTTCCTCAGAGGCATTTTTCAACTGGGCGTTGTTGCAAATGGGATGTTGCAACGTGGACCTCTAGTTTCAGCCATCACAGCAGTCGTGTTCATGAGTTTGCACTACTCTACGTTGAAATAGTATCTTTAGAAAAGAAAATATCGACGTGCGTAAGAAGAGAAATCTCAGAATAAGATCTCGAGGCAAACGTCTTAGTCTCGTTCTAGCTAATTCAAGAGTTACCTATAGCATATAGTTCTAACCACATGGTTATTTTCATAATTGCAAAGGTTGGAAGTTTAATTAGACAATCAGAAGGAAGCCCTCAAGCCAGCCCATTTTTTTAAACAGCTTTACCTAGGCAATGGGAGCAGCATTGTGCAATGCAGCGATTTACTCTGAATAGCATAACGTTCCCTTATCTTTTTTCCTGATTAATTTCCTGACTGCAGTAGCACATAAACCCAAGCTGGTTAGACAACATGTGTCAGAAGCCATGTGTCCTATTCAAATTTGGAAGGAAGAGAGGCAGAACCAAGAAACCGGGTCCTCTTCCCCTCCTTTTCCTTGCATGTCAGTTCCAGGTGCACCGTGCTTCCACCATGACACCTTCACAACCATCTTCAGACCACAGCTTCTGCACCCACTGACTATGTGAGAATTTATTTTAAAAAAAAAAAAAAAAAAGGTTTATGGTCCTCAGGGATGTGGAGGGAGGCTTGAAAACAAAAATGCAGTGGAATTGGAACTTGTAATGCAATTCAACAAAGCCTCAATGGCTTCACAAGAACTGCTGGTGCAAATGGGACACCATCACATGGGGCTCTGGGCCACCTCCCTTCATTGCCACTTCTCAGTCTCAGATGTCCCCCTCCCTAAACACAGCTGCATGCATGTACAATGCTCATCCCTTTTTCAAGATTTTTACTATTGTTTTAGAGATGGAAAAGAGGAAAGAGTGAATCTGAACTCTGCCGGGGCCTCAAGAGGACAGCAAGGAGTGATGAGGGTTGGACTGCTGAGGATGAGCAGAGAGCCACAAGTGAAGCAAGCCCGGTGGCCAGGCGGCAGGGTCTGACCACGGGCTGGGGAGAACAAGCAGGAAGGCTCCAGAATGCCTCTGGTCCCCACCAGCCTCCCCGTGGACACCAGCCCCCAGCTGACTTTCGGCAAGCCACAGTCGCTCTGTGCGTCTGCTTCCCTCCCGCAGAGCATAAACAGAAGCAGCTGGGCCCAGCTCTGCTCCGTCCCACATCTCGCCTTGCCATTTGCACCCACGCGCAGCGAGCGGTACCCAGCTACAACAGCGGCAATGTTTTCCACACACGTGACCGAGGTGCAAACGACAACCCGAGGCGCTGGCACATCCACCGCCTGCCAGGCTGGGCCCCGCTCACCCCACCTCCCCCTCCTCCTCCTCCAGCCCCTCTCCTCCGCAGGCTTCTGCTCCTCTCCCCGCAGAGGAAAAACACCCCTGTTACGGGGGGCTTGTTTTCTCCTAAGCAGCAAACAATCATCATCCCCCCCCACCTTCCCTCTCACAACAGCTCAGGAGCAGAGCTGGCTTTTCACTCTCGTTACCTGTTTTGCTCCCTCGGGAGACCCCCATTTCCCACAGAGCTTCCAGTGACAATGTTTAACCTCAACATTTAAAATCCCTGGTGGCAAAGCATGACATTCAATACACAGCCAAAAGTTTGCTTGACCTCAGCCCTGTGCATCAGGCTCCCCAGCAACACGGCATCCCTAATTAACCATCCCCATTAGGGTCCCTGCCCCAGACAGTCCCCCGGGAGCTGCTTCGGGGCTGAATTCAGTGGGGTTTCACATCTTTTTCTTTTGCGGAGGTCATACCATGTTGCCAGCTACACTTTTTTTTTTTACCATATGCAACACTAACACACTGGCAGTTAATGAGCTACAACACAGAACCACTTGGCAACACAGAGAAAAATGGGCAGAAAATCCCCAAGCAAGAGGGGAAAAGAAAGTAAAATATGCAATGAATTGACAGTATTAAGCATGCAAGAGATAAATGTAAAGCAGAGGCTGCCAGAGAGCAAAGGTGCTCTCCCAGGCCTGAGCACAGCATTGAGGAGAGGGACCTCACCAAGTGAAGCAGCAGCTGCTTAACCATCAGACCGATGAAGGACCTGGATAGTTTCTGGAGAGCAACAGAGGTGAGGAATCAGACCAGCTGCCCTCCTGAAGTTCACTGACATGGCTGCTTGCCATAGCTAGGGATTCAGGAGCCCACGAGCTGCCACCCAGTCCTGTGGGACCTCTAAATTTGACAGCCCCAGATGTTAATTACAATACGGGCAATACTCATTTGTAAAGATGATCTGCTGTGGGCAGCAATGCCCCGGAACGCAGGGGCTCAGGCAGCCCAGCTCTGCCATGGAGCGCTGGTACAAGTGGCTGGTGGAGACGAACTCAGGCAGCAGTGGGTTCGAGGTGGGGGAACAGAGTTTCATTCCTGCAGCAGGAATGAAGTTTGGAGCTGTCTTCACTTGTAACACCACATAATTCTAGGTGGCTGCAGATTTATTACTGTATTTTCCTAAATTTGGAAGGCTTCCACTTTTGACCACAAAAAAGAAAGAAACGTTTTCCTTTGCTCAGTATGACCTCCATTTTCTATTCTGAGACAAAATCTATTATAGCAATGCCTGGAAAAACAAAACTTCTAACAATTTTCTCTAATAATTCCTTTGAGTTCTGCAATGAATTTAGCTTGGTCAGAGCCTTCACCCACCCTTGCCTCTAGCAAGAGAAACCGCTTGCAAGATTCTCAATTTTTGAAAGATAACGATGGCTTAGTCTTCACTGTAGCCATTTCTCATTTTATCAGTTTGAATTGGAATCACAGCTGAAGGCCTATACCATGAATTACTTCCCAATAAAGCAGTGCTTGCACGGAGGCTCTGTATTTTACACCTTGACAGCTATTACAGTCAGAAGCTGACGGGAGCTTTGACTTAAATGGGAATTATCAAATACTAAACAGTCTGAAGCAGAGACCTAAGCTGACTTGGAAGGAAGACATAACAGAGATAAATTTGCTGCTAACATTTTATCTTGGCGGGGGGGGGGTCAGTAATAGCAGGAAAGACAAAATCAAAATATCCATATCTTCCTTGCTCTTTAACAGTAGACTTTTTAATCCTCCCTGCAGACAACCAGAAAAATTATTTGTGTCATGAAATAAGCAGTGGGGAAGATAGCTGCCCTCTGTGCTACAACTAATATGATTAATATACTTGCATCATCTTTTTTTTTTTCTTGGGGAGAGGAGTGATCTCACTACTCCAACCACATTGCATTATTATGTACCTTTGAAACAGAAAAATAGGTATAAAAAACATGAAAATGAGATTTAATTACTTAGTCTAGATTTGTGCCTCAAACACTTGTCGGTTCAGGATCCCTAGAGTATCCCATGGGTACTGTTCACAACCACATTTAGGACCCAAGAAGTTCTCTACCCCAGCAGAGACAGAGCAGTTCGACTATCTGTTTTGTTGCAGTTAAACCCTTTAAGACGCATGATGTCACTGCACTCGGACAAGCACTGAGAAATGTTTCATTTTTCACTTGTTTCCAAAAGTATAGTAGAAAAGGTCTTTAAAACATTTACAAGGCATTCCCTTTGTTTTTTCCATTTATTTCAGACATAATATATGCAAATTTTGTTACTTTATCAGTGACACAAAGCCTATTATCTATTTAATTTCAAGTCTGGAGTAACTCCCAGCAACCAAATACATGTTTTAATAATAATTCTGTCATCAAGTGAAATCTTTCCCCAAGATAGATACTGAAAGCAGCCTACCCACATAGCAAGAAATAGCAAGATACTTCTTTCTTGGAGGCTTTTCAATAGGGTCAGACCTGTGAAAGTGGCTATCGCTGGCCTTTTATTTCACCTGAAGTTTTGAGCAAGGCTGATTATAGCAGAGAACTACGTCCCACTTTCTATTTTGTTCACGCCCCTGCTCTACACTGTTCATGATCCTGCAGGCTCCCTGTAATCCCCATCTACAGAACAATATGGGGGGAAAAAAAATCAGCTTTTCCTGAAATGAATACTGAAAGTTGTTGACCAGATTATAAAGATTTTATTATTCATAAAACCAGAATGTCAAAGAAGAACATCTTGTATGAGAATTAATGTTTCCAAGTCACAATTGTCATTCCCAAAATGCATGCAATACTGCTACGAAAAGTCTTGCTCTCTCCTCCTCTGACATGTGGAAGTTTAATTAAGCACCCACCAAAGACTGAGAATTACCTGCTGGAACTGTTCAGCTGTTCTTTTTTTATTCTTGTCTATGCTGGCCAGCAAGCCAAACCAGTTTTGATTTCCATATCTTTTATTTGTACATTGTTCAATCAGGCACGGGCCGATTCCACATTAAAAATAAATATACTATGTCACCGCCATAAGCTGCACTGGCCAAAACCATAACATGCTGCTGATTAAGGCTGTGCAAATAGAGCATCCCCTAAAGCAAGAAGAACGGGCACCTGCGCTCATGAGAACAGCCAAAGTCTGGCACCTGAGCAGCAGCAATGACCCTGCAGAGGTTTATCAGCTCTTGACTTTGCAGGGGAAAGACCTGAGCCTCCACAGCCCACAGCGGAGGCTAAAAAGCAATTCCCAGATGCAGGTGATGTTTCTAGTCATGGTTTTACACACCATGAGTAGAGGAAAGGAAAGAATGACAAGGAAACTCATCCATTTATAGACCAACAACCTGTAAGGTATTGAAAGCTCAGTTCCCTGAAATGCTAAAATATAAACACTTCACCACTAACCTTCCGCACTCCAAGGGCTAGAGGGAGTCTTCTCTTGATTCCCCTCATTGGCAGTTCTTACCATGGGGTATCGCATGACAAAAATCAAAAAATTAATACCATCCTATGCCACCGGTGCACTGATTTTCATACCGTAAGTGGTGGGCTTGTGGTGTGTGCGCTCTCCTGGAATTCCAGAAACCCTAGTGCAGTTTCCACTCTAACATACATCTATTGTTTATAACTAAAAGCTGAACTAATTTAACTTAAAATTAATTTTTAAACGCTGGCAAGAGGCTTTGTACAGATGCACGTTTCTCCTTAGCCTAAGCTTTTTCAGGTGCCGTTCAGACTTGGGAACTTGGAATAAACCTGATTTACACTGCAGTAGATTGCATTTGCAGATTTCACATCTGAATCCATTTGATTCATATTGAATCTATTTAATCTGCATTTTTAGTCTTCATTCCATGCTTTCTATGTCTATTTAAGTGTTAAGTTCTGTCCTACTCATACAAAGAAATTCATACATTCACGGTAAAATGAGAAATACAGGTTGAGGTTTTACAACTCTTCCCCAAATTCTGCCATGGAACAAATAGTTGAAATCACCACCAAATACATTGAGCTCTTTCCTTACCTATTGAAATTACTACCGTTTCCCAACAATGTCTTTCAAAATACTTTACAGTCTTTACAAAAGCTGTGTGTAAAAATCTGGGGGAGGAGAAAAAAGCAAAATACCAAACAAGCTGTGTTTCCTGCTTTAACTCAATTTCTTTGTCGTGGTCACACCTCCACTGCACTCCTTTCCTTAGATGCTGGCCACCTCCACCGCATCTCCAAAAGCCTCCTGTCTACATTATTATGACTGGGATTTTAATTTTTGTCTCTAAACTTGATCTCTTGCTTTGCTATTTCCTCTAGGGTCACTTTTGCTCCTCCAAGGCAAACGAATCTTACTCCTCACAATTTCAGATTTTTTTCTGTGAGTTTTTGACACTCCTTCAACCTTGCCTCCAAGCATCTCTTTCCATGCCACTGTGGCTCCCTGCCCCCTGCAAGAAAAATACCCAAACAAAAACAACAAACAAAGATACCGTGTGGTTTCATCATCTTGCAAACCCCTCCTTCACTCTGCTGGTCTGAAAGGTAGAAGTTTGAGTCTTGGAGCACCTTTCCTTAGGAAACGTGAACTTCAGTCTTCCCATCCTCAGCCTTGAGCAGTCATCAACACCTGCACAACAGTAGATCAACATTTCTCTTCCTTAAGTCCTTCTGCAGTCCCTATGATGCTGGACCTCTTTAATCACTTCTACTGCATCTTCTTATCCCCTTCTTTCTACCCTGCCTCCCCCACTTCCAGTTTCTAGGAAGAAGGATCCCCTGGGCCTTCATCACCCCTCCGAGCTGCGGGGTGGGGAGCACAATACCTGCATGCAGGTCTAGCAGGATAACTGCCCCAGCAGCCGCTGCTGCATCAAGCAAAAGCCTCAGCCTCTGCCTGGCTTGGTTTTATGGGTACAGGAGCTCAGCATGGGTAGAAATACCTTCTTAGCTTTCCCTGGAGCAATCCTTGTTTGCTCTCTCACCAGTCATTTTAGGCCGTCCTTTCTGTCTGATCCTTTGGCCTTTAGCTAGACCTTAACTTCACCATTCTAGATCCTTTGGGAAGAAACTTGCAGAGGCTTCCCAAATAATCTAAAACGCAGCCTTCTCCGAAAACCTCTTATAATGTCAGTAGGATAACTATGTGTCAATTTTTATGTATGCAGCTTTGATCCACCAGTCCCTGCAGTACAGGATTCTGCTGCAAAGATCAATTGATCATTAACTACATTTTGTTCACAAGCTCTTCGGGAAGGCACCATATTTTGTTGTCTGCCTGTGCAGTGCCTAGAGCAATAAGGTCCCTTCACACCATAGCAGTGTTGATAATATATACTCCCAACTGCGCTAGGTGCTATACATACATACAGTGACACATAGTAGATTGGTGCTACCACTTTTTTCTTTGTTGTCTGCTTCTCTAGGTAACAGATGATCACAAGATAGAAGAATAAATGACCCTGCATTATATATTTTTGTGTCCCAAACACAGTTAAAACCAATGCGTATTTGTAAGCAATTTGGAGAAAGGATGAGACGCTACTAACGGAGGTAAGCTGAACCGCAGTAGAAAGTACAAGCACAATATCATCAAAGGTATATCTACAGTAATTTGTAATATTTTCCAATAAAACAGAGATTTTGTTACCCTGTAGACTGTAGGCACTGAGATGCAGTAGGATACCCAAGATACAGAGGAAAAACAAATACCTTTCGTTAGGGCGTATAGCAGCAACAGTAGCAGTCATACAACACAAAAAAATTGACCTCCAGTTTACCACGACTGGGAGATAAATCCCCAGGGTTGAGGTATCTACTTCTACCTAGTGTCTCTCCATGGGCCTCTCCACAGTGGAGTACGGAGATAAAGCAAATATCCCTCTTTCCTTTATTAGAGAACAGTTGTTAGGCTGCTTTGGTTTTGCTGTGGAACAAACATTAATAAGCTCTATAGGCAGAAGCGCTATCCTAGCGGCACACGTGGGTGCCCACAAGTCAGTACTACCTTCTCGGTGATAGGATCCTATTTGGGGGTCAGATGCAACCAAACCTCAGCCCTCTCCCAGGTTCCTCTAACACAGCCCACGCAGAGCACAGGTCAGGCTGCAGAGAGGCTCAGAGCTGCGCTCGCTGCAGCACACGCAGCCTGCGAGAGACCAGGAGCACTCCCACCATGCCCAGCATCACCTTTCGGAGCAACTGGCCAGCACTGCCTGCAGTACAGCCGAGTAGCACGTACTCACTCTTCCCAAACTCCTCCCAAGCATGAGATCAACTCTTCATTCTTACCCAACGCATAGATGTTTGCCAGAGATTAAAATAAACATTGCTGTGGTTTCTGTTCACATCAGATCAGGAGGATTGTCAGGTGCTAATGCTTGACATGGAAGCCCCATCTGCAAATCTACTTCTCCCAGCTAATCCTTGTCTCAGGGTATTCTTCTTAGGGTTTTTCATATATTTGTGCCATGGCTGTTCTTCCATGATGCCTTTCACCCAAAAGCGTTACATCGCAGTCAAAGCAGCAGACACCAACAAAACCCTTAATTCAGTAGTTGCTGCGCTGCAGGCCAGAGGTTAAAAGCAAACCCCGCTGGTACCCAACCCTTCTTAGCTGGCTGTAGGACACCTCCTGAGCTGTGCAGCAAAAACGGATCTGGGATTATCTCTGTCACCAGAGTTACCAGTTTATTGCTTTCCCCTCACCCTCTGTTCCTGGAAGCAGGAGCATGAAAGGTCTCACACTCTAGCAAGTCCAGCTCCCCATCTCCAGCAGCCTGCAGCAGAGGGTGTGACTGCACACCTCTGCCATTGTCAGTTCTTGAGGAACATCCCCATGGGAAAGGCACCTGTGCAAATGCAATTCTCTATTTGATGCCCCAACCACAGAAACAAAGCTTTCATTCTTCTTTACAGCATGCTGGCTTTTCACAGCATGAAAGGGGGGGGGGGGGGGGGGGGGGGGGGGGGGGTGGGGGGGGGGGGGGGGTGGGGGGGGCAATAAAAAAAGTTAAAATCTTATCTGAACTGAAGCAAATGCCAACTCCAGGCTGCTGCTTTCTTCAAAATACCTTCATACACACTTCTCTCAGGCAAGCAAAGATCTTTCATAAACACACAGAGGCCTGCTTCTGAACCCATTACATCGACGTTAAAGAGTAATGACTCCAGCAGAGGCTAAACCAATGTAAAATGAGCACAAGCGGGATAAGAATCAACCCTTCATTTCAGTCTTTGTGTAGCTCTTTCCCCCTCTCCTTACATAAGCCTCAACACTCCAGGTTCAAGGCATACATGCACAATATTTCTATGCTATCCTCAGTAATGTGACAAGTTATTACAGACCCCAGGGAAGCTCAGTAACACTGCTAAAACAGTGCGTAGTTTAATGGCTTGAACAGCTTCTGTGCACTAACATCGTAGTGGGAGTCCCCCCAGACCCCCACTTTGTACCCCAATTAATACAACCATGCTCTGCAACACTGGCCTTTTTGTCCAGGACACCTTGGCACCGGCACTGCTTAGCTGACTTGAGACATACCCAGGTCCTTTCAGGTGGTCTGCAAAGCTAACTTGCCCTTTAAAAGTTTGTACTTAGTACCTATCAGATCTCCCTCATTCTCCATTTCAGTCAAAAGCTCTAGGCGGAAGCATACTGAACATTTTGCAAGGAAAATCTGCTCAGAGACAGTGAATCCAGGTGCACGGGCTTTTGCTGAGTACAGCATTATTTGGGGTATTCTCTGGAAAAAAAATAAATCTACTTTTACAGTAAAAGAGCCATTTGCCATGTGCAATGCGCTGAAATACTTTGCCACAGCAAAGTCTGGTCTAAACATGTTGTTGGCCAATAAAAGGGGGGAAACACGCTGCCAGTAAACATTTGCGTGGTATGTCTTTGAAGGCTTCAAGGCAGACTAAATGGAATAATTGTGAAGACGTATTATTTATAATACAACAAATCTTCCCCACAAGATATAGGTCTCCATTAACCTAGTACCCAACTGCTTTTAAGTGCATTTTTTAATGTGTTTACCCTGCTAAGGGAGTTATGTTTTATTATCTCCATTTTGCATTTGGGGAATTGAGGTACTGGGAGATTAATAGATTTGCTCGAGGTTACATAGCAAATCTCCAGCAAAGCACAAACGCAGACCAAGTGTCCCAGATTGTTGTTCTCCACTGGATGTATCCATCGATATGCCAGGACACATTAAAACATCAAAGGTCTCTTGTGATGTGACTTTTTCCTGTATTAAAAAAAAGGCCGATCTCATGCGAGCAAGCAACATTGTATTGGAGTCAACAGAAGTTCATCTATTTATGTGAAAGCTGAAGCAAGGTCTGGAGCTGTTGTTGGAATATCCTCATTTTTCTAGCTATCCAGTGCATTCAACCCAAACTCACAAATACCTTTTCAGTGACGAAACCTGCTGCATCTGGCAAACAACCTATTCACTGATAAAGGTTCACTGACACAGCCTTACATTTTACGTACTACCATCTGAAGTCAGATACTGCTTTATGTCTCCGTCAACCTTAGTGGAACTGCTGAGGGGGTAAGCTTTTGAAAGTCTGCCCATGTACCAAAGCTGTTGAATGTGGATTTGGGACCCTTTCTATGGGACGATGGTTTTCTGGATTGGTTGGTTTGGTTTTCATCTTGACTTATGTGAAGAAGTGGTGGGAGACAACGTCCAAATTTTTCACAGTGTCCTATACCAGCAAGACCTTGGGCAAATGGTTTTATGAGATTCAGTAGGATAAAGCCTCTCTCCCCAAGTTAGCCTCCCTGGGGAAGAGACCTGTAGTGCTCTCCAGCCCATGGTGAAGTGTAGGGAACTGGGAATCCTGCAATCTCCCCTATTCCCCAAATGTCAGCTTAATTCCTTCCTACAACCCTCCCTGGGAGAAAAATACCTCAACCAGTGCAACTAGAATGTTGTGGTTTTGAAGAGGATGATGTTTCCATTAATTTCCAAACTTCAGTTTAAACCTAAGTATAAAGTGGGATTTGAATGAGTAACAGTCTGATAGCAATGGGAGTAGGATACTCCTTGCCACACATGCCCTTGTCAGCACATAAACTGAGATGCTGTAAAACCTCCCCGTCCCACTACAAAAATAACAAAGAACCAAGGGCTTTGCCTAAAACATCTTGCCCAGGGCAGGCAGTTGTGGGAGCTTAGCCTTGGAAGTGAATAATCTAAAAGCTGCCTTTGGAGCAGCAAAGTGAGTTGCACCAAAAGAGCTGTACAGAGAACGTGTGAGACCGGTGACCTGTTTCTCAGCAGCATCGGCTGCGGGCCCACTGTAGCTCACCAAACATCAGTGGCAGAGCTCAGTAAGTTTTCTTTGCAAGTCATCACACCTAAGCCAGCCTCATGACTAGAGCAAGCAAGATTTAGTCCTCACTACGAAGCTGCCACTGGAGAACTGCTGAGCAGGTTCAATTTAGCGAGCGGGAAGGACTTTCTCACAGTGGGGGCAGATTTTATTTTCCATTTAAGATCAGGGATACTCACAGGTGAACGGCAGCAATGAACCTCCAGGCTGCTCCATGCCTCAGCTCACTTTGAATAAGGCTACCCCAGGGAGGGAAGGTGGTTTCAAGGCAAAATACAAAACTAAAGAACTCTGTTATCCTTATCCTTCTTCACCAAGGTAAGCCCGACATGCACAACATGATACTCTGCCTCCAGCACACAGACCAGGCTGCTCAAGACACATTCGACACCCCCACCACTTAAAGATTATTCGGTACAAAATGTTCGCCAGTGTTTTGAACAGCTAAACAATGAATTTTCCCACTGCCTCTCCTGCTAATGACGAGCGAATAAAGAATCCCCTAGGGAATTTCCCTTCATCTGCTCACGAGTGCCACTTCGCTAGTCACATTTATCTGACAAATCTTACAGATGGCTTGGCACGAGCTTGCAACAAGCACACCATCTTTGGAGCTGGGATTGGCCGCCCGAGCCACGCGACGCTTTCTGTGGCAAATTGGGCAAGCCGGCAGCGGAGCCCCATACCGGCAACCGCTGCTGGAGAAATACCCCCAGCAAATTCACAAGCTCTTCCAGTGCCGCTTCAGCAGAAGACACCGATGAAGGTGATGGCATTTCTGACGCTGCAGCCACCCCATGAGTCTCTTGGCATAGTTGTGCCCTGACCCAAACAGAAAGGTATCCTGGAAAATTACTCCCATCAAGTCATTTTCCTGTTGTAATTGTGCTGAATGCCTTTCCGTTAAAGATGATTTTTTCCCGTTAAAATAACAGAGAAGAGAATATAAAGACCCATCTGCAGACCACATTTTCAGAGAGGGTTTTGTTTGTTTTCCAACATTGTCTGCAAAATGGTTGAGTCTTTCGAGCTCTTTCCAGATGTGTACTCTCCTCATGCTATGTACCCAACTCTAATTCCAGTTTGAAAGCTGTTTGACTCCGGCAAATGAATAGCAGGATTTTAAAACAGATACAAATAGTAAAACTAGGGCTTTGTACAATCCCATAGGTACTATAGATGGGGCTGTCCAAACACAGACCCTTCTAATCCACCAAGAAAATGCCCTTAAGACCTGTTCAGAGTCAGACTTAAACCCATAAAATCCAGGAAATTCAGAGATAAGCCTGGATATCTGGACTGATATTCTGTCCTCAGTTCACCTTACTGGGTAAATGTTAATGAATGCATTTGTTTATTCCCTACAGTTCTATGCAGGGAATATCAACAATCTGATATTATGGGAGGAGATGAAATTTTTTTCTCCTGTATGTGTTTGTGTAGGAGTTGCTCAATATAATTTATTCTCTTTCACAATAAGACTTTACAGCTCCTCAATCCTTTCAGAGCTATGCAAGGTCTGTCTTGTAAAGCTTCAGAGAAGAGGCCTCAAAGGAAAATCAGTTATTACAGGAAACGGGGCTGACTTTCCATACTCCACAGTCTCTCCTTTCCATTCATACTAAGCTGGTATTCCAGCACAACACACCATCCAGATGCATTTCTCTGAGGATCTGAACCCAGAGCTTCACAGGCAACACGAGACCAAGTTCCCCATTCCGGACCGGAGGAGAAGCGGAGCAGACAGCACCGCTGGAGCAGCCACACGCCTGCCGCAGCAACGTGTGGAGCAGAGTGGTCACACCAAGTACGAGCAGGCAAACGGCTGCACCGGTCCATCTAGCCCAACATCCAGCCTCCTGTAGCCATCAGCCAGCCAGAAAACAGTAGAAGCAAGGCAACTACTTATGCCATTTCCCTCACATTTCTGTTAGCCTCCGGCTATTTTCAGATCAAGGTATTTCCTAAGCCAGCGTGGTTTCTAGCTACTTAGTAATCCTCCATGCATTTCTCTACACAAACTTGTCCCAGTCATCCTTTGAACCCTAACAAACTTTTAGCCTCCACAGCCACCTTTGGCAGCGAATTCCTTGTTCTCTATGCAATTGGTAGTGGACACATCTCCTTTGTTTGCTTTGAGCATGACTTCTGGTTCATTTAATGATCTTAATTGACTTACTGCCACAGAACAAGCAATCCCTGCCCACCTTCTGACTGCTGCCTTGCAGAATTCACCCCTACCCCTCCAACACCTCTTCTTCAGGCTGAGGAACTTAATTGTTCCTCACATGGAAGCCATTCAGCTCAGCATTTTTATCTTCCTCCCAGCTATTCCAGAGCCTGCTGTGTTTGAGATGAGCCATCCAGAATTGCTTGTGCTATTCCAGGTAGTGGCAAATATGGCTGAAGTATAAACCATCTCTTTTTCCCTTTCCTTTTGAGCTCCCAGTACAACTCTGAACTCACCCTCAGGAAACACTCTTTCCCATGTTAATGGCAGTACAAAGTAGCTAGAAGGTTTGTCCTTAGCTTTCTAGGAAAACCCTGAAGCAGAAGGTAGACCAAAATCTCCAGGGCCTCTTCCAATGCTGGGAAATCTAGCAGTACTTTCCAATGTTTAGCCTTAGCCCTGGTGACTTGGCCAAATCCCAGTTTGGACAAAGTTCACTTAAAATTTTTCAAGGTGTATGAAGCAGTCTTAAATTCAGTTATAAAATTCTGCATGGCACTACTCTTTCACCCCAGCGACAATGGGTACCATGACCAATACATAATTTGGGTCCAGAGATGTTCAAGAACACGTCTGAGCTTCCAGGTATGCTCTGAGCAACACGAATCCCAAAGCCCTGACACATTCAATCCAGAAACTACAACTGTGAAATCTGCTTCCAGCAGAAACATTATACAAAACCCACGGTCACAGCCATCCTTACCCACCTAAAGAGCTTCATACATCTTTGCTGCTATCAGCCTTTCTTCTCTCCCTGTCCTCTAATATACAATACAAATAAATTTAGCCTGAGCAAAGACTGCTGCAGCATGAGAAGGCAGATGTGGCTGAGACTCCATGAAGTCTGCTAAAGGTTTTGCTATTGCCAGCTAATTTGATATGAAAGATATGCAGATACTATTGTGATGGGCAGCCCTACAAGCCCGTAGGATAGATAAAACTTCCATTTATGACAAAATTCATCCCTGGTAAAAATGGCACTATTCCATCAGAATCAATAAGGTTGCACCTGTGAATGCCAGCTGTGAATTGAGTCCATGGTTCTCAAATGATGTAAAGTGCTTCAGGAGGAAAGATGCTATATTTAGGTGCCATATTATTGCTATGTAGACATTTTCATAACCCCTAATTATGGGGCTTTTTTTGCAAGCTCTGTAGTATTAACTGGATTGGATAAATATATAATTAGAGAGTGTTTCAACATGCACACTCTTGATGCTAGGAGCTTTATCAGCTCTTTCTTTTCTTCATGATCTGTTTTGCTTTTCTTTTAAAGCTGTTTCTATCAATTATGGCAAGATTTACTCAGAGCCCCAATAAAGGGTCACTGCAGACGTCCCAGCAGAATAGAAGAGAGCTACATTTATGTTCCAGAACTCTTCTGTTTTCCAGAAAGGCACCTCTGGGTTGTCACTGTAGAAAAACTTTGCCAGAAGCTAAGCTGATCAGACGGAAAGGGGGGGGGGGAAGGAATACAAACCACTAAAACAACAACAGAACAACAGCAACAAAGAACCTTTCAGATGTTCTCCAACTCCCTTCAACAGCTTCCACAGAAGATCTGTGGAATCAAATATTTGCTGGATCCTGCTCCTCTCTCCTGCCAGAGGACAGAAGACCCAAGGAAGTCCTTCATTTTCTGCATGGTGCCAGGGATGCAAAAATGGCTTCAAATATCTCTAGCTAGGTAGATACACCCCTGCCTGAAAGAAAAAAGCACCCTAACAAATTACTAAATTGGTTGACAAGAAAAAGGCAAGTTACCTCGTTTCAGCATCCTGCTTTGTCAAATTAAAAGATAACATTAACATTTAAATCTGACTAGTCCGAAGTGGGGGGTTGGGGGGAAGAAAAAAGTAGCACCAGCATTTTCCTTTCTAGGTGTTGTTGAAGCCTGTATTACTGTCTATTACTAACAAAAACAAACAAAAAAAAGCCTTAAACAAATACACTTCTTGTTTTTCTGACCAGGCCCAGCCAATAAATTGTCAGATTCTCTCAGATGTGTTTACGAACCTTTTCCTCTTGCACTAGCTTACATCCAGTGAGAACGTGAAAAGCTAAATTACAAGCATAAACACTTCAAAACAGAAGTTAATAATAGAAAGAGTTAAGAACATTTCTAGAGTGACACGATACGGATGCCGTATTATTAAACAAACGGCTCACAACGGTATTATGACATGAGTCATAATGCCTGATGCCGTGAACATATTGCAGAAAAGAACAATAGCTACCATCACCAGCTACGGAGCTACGCAGAGCACAGCAGCGGGAGCCCAGCCACCAGTGGATCGAAAGCGAGGGGTCTGTCTGCAAGCCAACGGGATCAACACGCACCTGGTACCAATAGGTGCAACTGAACGGAAGCTCATGGAGTTGCAGCATCTTTGGCTAGGCCCTGCTATTGCACCAAAAGTACTACAGGCTTTGCTCTGCGCAGCCTTGCAGCCTGTTTATGACTGTAATTGACTGGGGAATTCCGATTTGGTAGGATTTTGAATCCATTTTCCACAGGTGTGAGTAACTGAATCTGGCCCTGCATTAACACCAACAGATTTTTAAGCCCAGCAAGTCACAGAGCACATCTGAATTGTTGCAATGTTCAAAATCATCACAAGAATGTCTGCCACAGACACAAAACTGGTGGCCAACTGCACATGGACTGGTTTGCCATTCCTTTCGTTCTTATATCTGGTAACGGTGGACTGCAACTAGTGATGGTGAAGAAAAAGATTACTGCAAGAGCTGGCACGTGCACACGCTTGACAGACAAAGTATGGAATCAAATCCTGGGGTTCACTAACAGCACGTACGTCCCATAATTAAAAGTCTATTTGTGGCACACAGAGCAGAAAAAGCTTTCATTTGGGGTAAAACTTAAACATAGCTTTACTTTCCCTGCTTGATGCAGTAACCCAGTTCAAGGGAATATGGTCTGGAAGCAACATTCTTCAAGATTCACATCTACAATCGTCAAGGGGAGGGGCAGGGGGAAAAATGAGAACAAAGTAAGGGAAACCCACCCATAAAATGAAATACAGGGCTTGATTCATTGTCACACACTGTTAATGTAGTGGTTCGACTGCTGTGGTGTGCAGCTAACATAAACAGAGCCAGCTTAAACCCTAAGTCTCTGTGTCTATCACATCATTAATAAGAAACACTCAGCACAGAGACTTAGGTGGGCTCCAGCCTGCCCAGGTGCCGCCCAGCAGCTGGCAGCACCGGGAGCACGGCCCCTGCAAAACGCCTGGCCAGGGCCCCAGGGTATTCTGGCTCTTTCTCAGCTTCCACAGCAGCACTGGGGATGCCGGCAGCTATCCTAAAGGCAGCCTCAAGGTTGCTCCGAACTGTGCTAAAGACCAAACCAGCTTCTGAACAATTTCAAAACACAGGTTGAGCAGAAGCGGTTTGCTGCACTCGCTTGAACACAAGGTTGGCTGGAGCCCAGCCACATCTGAGAACAGGCTGCCTTCCCTTCAGCCGTTGCAAGTGTACAGACATACCACATACTTGATGCAAGACAACATACTTAGGATGAAGTACCCAGAAGTCAAGAAATCCACTCAAAACAGTGGGTAGCTACACTGTATTACTTCCAATCTATCATCAGGATCCCCCTAAATACATTTTACTGCAGAAGCATTAATATGGCAGGAGTTGATTTGCTCAGAGAAAGCCTTGCGTTTCTTGTCTCTGTGTGTTTACACATAAAACGCACGCTCACCCATGCAAACATGCCACCCCAATCAAGCCAAACATACACAATGCCTATAAGACATAAATAAATACTTATGAGTCACAGATAACCACCTCATAAATTACATGGTCTTACAAAGTATCACTGCTAAAGATAATTCATACAATTGGATACAAAACACACATATACGACTCTCATTAAGACAGATAAGAGTTGTTTGTTTCCTTTCACAAGAGCCCAAGGCCTTAATTTACAGGGTCTTGAATTATTTTATTTAAGCTTGGAGTCCCACAGCTGTAGGTCAGTTCCAAAACCTGGCCCAAAACCAAGACATAAGAAACCAAACCTGATTACAGAGAACATAGCGAGTAGGAGATTAGATGGAGCAGGGGGGTACTCCAAAAGTCCAAGAGCCCAGTTTGCTCCAGCTCACAGGAGTCAGAGCTGGTAGCATCTATACACCTTTATTCTCAAACAGATTCTGCTCCAGCATCCACCTCTCCTACCTCACTCCTGCTGCACTGCCCACGACCGGCTCCCCCATCGCCCAAGCGAGGAGCTGAGCTCCAGCCGCAGGAAAGCACGGCCACTGCAGCTTTTCCACAGCTCATGACAAACTCTTCTGTGGGAACAGGCACAAGCCACTCCATCCAACAAAGCAACGAGGGACAAGATCAGCCCTGCAGCCTCCGCTTGGGCAAAGCCTAAATGCCACTTTGGTACCACTTGACTGACACAGCCCAAACACAGCGTGTTTGTTTTGCTGACACATAGGTTTAAGTTCGCTCCCCAGCCACATCTTCTTTCCCCTTGGATACAATAGTCATCTTCATAGCACTTATTATAACATATTGCAGCAATAATGTGCAATTATCCTCAAAAACAAAGCAAAAGCTCAAGATAAAAATAACAGGCACTGAGCACACTTACCAGCTGGAGGAAGGCAGCACTAGCTGCAGCCTGCTACAGCACAGCCATTTTAGGGCTGCAGCTGCCTCTCCCGGCCCAATTTCAAAGGCCAGTCTGCAGGAGGACACACCGGGAGATGGACCCTCTCCAAGAACAAGTCCAAAGTGAGAAGCAGCCGGCAGCGGCCAGGCTCTGCAGAGCTGTCATTAGGCAGCAATGTGCCTCACCTGGGGTCTCCGCACTTTGCAGCTGGATTCAATGATTGCATTTGGGCCAGGCAAGAGCTCGAAATGCTCAGCACCTGGGAGGGCTAGTCTTTGCCTTAGGAGAGGTCCATCAGGTGGCCAACAGCCACAGCTGTCATCCAGGGTCTTCCCTGATGGTGACGCCTGACCTAGAGAAAGCAATACACCCCTCAGGTTTTCTTCTTGCCTGTTTTTCTGTTTTGCTGGACGTGCTTACTTCGACTTTACCCACAACAGACTCTTCTGACCCCTCTATTTCCAAGCTTTCGTAGCAACATACCCTGAAAGCAAATTATAGCAGGGAAAAAAAAAACCACAAAACAGTTTCAAGGACTACAAAGAGGCAGTCAATGTATTTAATAAGAGTAACAGATTAAAATTCTCAGCGGCAGATCACAAAGATGGTAAATCTGATCAAGTATAAGGAAGCTGTATGTGTATCTCAGGTCTCTGATAGCTTCAGAGATCTCTCAGGTTATATGACGTTTGTTGAAAAACCTGACATCTCTGCTTCGTACAAGAAGCACTGATTAGAGCTGCACACATTCAAGGAGGGCCTCTGTTGAATAGAATTGGCCAAATCAGATTAAAAACCCAATATCTATGATGAGGGCTGCAAGCTGACTGCTCGGTGAGGCTCCACTGACGTGAACCAGAAGTTCCTTGCATGTGGTCAGGCTCTAAATTTGATACTGGAATTTAAAAACAAATTAAGATTCCCATGTAATACTGACTTTTTTTTTTTTTTTCCCAGAGTAAAAGATTTTACAGCATGGAATGCTAGATGCAGCGGTTACATGAGTCCAAGTAATTGTACCAATTATATAATTTGATATAATTGCACTAATTACATAAACATATAATAATGAAATATAAGTTATTCCAAGAGCTAAACTGGAAGAACATTAAAGAACCTAAATCTGCTCCCACTTATTTTAGTACAAATCAGAAACAATTCCCCTGAAATCAATGAAGTTACCCAAATAAAACTGGCCCCTACCATTACAAGCAGCCAGGTAAATCCATCTTTTGGTTCGAGGGTATTGTCTGGACAAACAAATGAAAGCTGCTGGGGTATTTTCTACCCATGCGGATTGCTGATTTCTGGCCAAATTCCAGTGTATGCAGGGAGATTCTCCTTGTGTTTGTGACCAGGTTAGGTGTCTTCTCCTCTTGTTCTGATCTGTCACTCAGCATCTGTGGGTTTTACTAAACCTTTTAGCTGCTGATTCTAAAGAAGGAAAAATGTGTATTTTTTCAATAGTGAGAATGAGCACTCACCTGTCGGGTGAGTCCCAGCCCCAGTCAGGATTTCAAGAAATCCAGATTCAGATGTGTCTTCAGACACATTGGTGCTAGCCTGAATTATATCTGCCAACTTTAGGAAAACTACTGTATACCAACACCAGTATTAACAGAAACAGACTCTCTTCTTAGACAAAAATTTGTATTTCTGATCCATTTTGCAAAATGTTTTTCAACTCTTCACAGTAGAAGCCACCCCAAACAAAAATTATTCTTAAGAAGGATTCATTCAGGGAGGGATTTCCGCCCTTCTGCCATGGCAGGGGGAGTGCAGCAATTAATTTCAGCTGCTGACTTCACCTCTCACAATTAACAAAGCAAAGAAGGTGAGAGCTGGCAATTTTGGAGCAGGTGTCTATTATGTGTGGAAATACGTGATGTATGCAGAGTTAATCCACCAAGAGCTCTGTTGCACCACATCGTGACAGTCACCCTGTTCACACCATCCTCGTTAACAGTAGTGGGAGGTCCAGGCACTAGGACCGGGGTTTTGCCTGTGTTAGAATATTTCAAAGGATGAACATTTTCCAGCCACAGAGATTGATTCTACTGCATGATAGCAGACACTGATTTAGCATTTAAAGGACCAAATTCAAAGCCTATCAGCAACAAGAGAGACACACCTTGGGGTGGGGGGTGCTATGAACCTCTCCCAGCTGTTTCTTGAGATACAGTACCTAACCTGGCATAAGGCAATGAAACTGGATGCTCAGTTCTACAAGGATGGGAATGACAGATGGGAAAATAAACCCCAACATTTTCAAAAAGCAGCCATCAAGCTTGGAAGTCTCATTTTTCATTTTGCCTGCTTTCAAAAATGCAGGAGGTGGAAGCTGCAAAAAGTGGTATTCCTGCAGCCCCCTGCAAAAACCTGGCGAGAGCAGTAGCCTTTGTCACACCTCTGAAAAATCAAGCCCGAACTGTTCCAGATTGATCCCAGAAAATTAAAGACCTTTTAAATTTCATTTCATTTTAGCCTTGGAAATCTGTGTGACAGGTTGCTATTGGCACCAGGACTCAGGAATACCTCACTATCTGCAGCACTCCCAGAGCAGTGAGTGACTCCACGCTGCAGAAAACTCAAAGCATGTTCTGCTCGGATCAATTTCCAGAGACTGTTTCACACAAAATAAAAGGACCTGGGAACCTGGACTACAATCCAGCTCTTCCCACTGCTGGCTGATGCTCCTCACATCATACTGATTCATGCTCTGGTTTGTGTATCTGTTTCTGCCCCATGAATGTCATAGCTGTAAAAGGGGGAGCAGGGAAGGCAGGACAATCGAGCTGTGAAAGCTTTTTACTAAGCAAAGGGTTGTTCTTTGCTGGCCTCTGCGAAAAAGTTCAGGACCCTGGGTTTGCGGTGGGATGCAGCGCACAGCCCATTCCTGCCCCCTGCTCGTGGCCAGCCCAAGCTCGTGGCACCCTGGCTGCCGGCAGCTCCCTGCTCCCCAGGGCTGCAGGTCCAAATCCCACGCCAAGACGCCCTGTTCTTCTCCTGGGAGAGCACAGGAGTCCCACAGTCAGACACAGGGCTTGACTTCAACCCCAGAAACCAAACACTCGCAATTAAGAACGAAACCTAAACAGATCCAGCCTCCAGGGCCTTGCATTTCAATGGGCAAGACTTCTTAATACACCCTGTTTTTTAAAGTGCAGCCCGGTCTTACGCGTAATGATGGTGTCATATGAGGTCAAATGTGCCTTCAGACTGAAGGGATGTGTATTTGTCACTGAATTCAAGGGGAATTTATTGAACTCGGCAGTAGCACAGTTGACCCAGTGAACAACAACAGGGGAGAAAGCTGCTAAGAGATGGAGCAAGAACAGCGAGTGGTGGTGTTGACAATAAAGGTGGTGTTTAAGGTGGTGAGAAAGCTATGAAATGTTCAAAAAATTTGATCTGGGGGACAAAGTGCTGCACAGGCAGGCTGTTGACAGAGCCACAGCAAAGTGCTCCAAGAGGTCTCCCAAAACAAAGCTGTTTAACACCAGTGCCTGGCTTTGGGGAGTAGCGGGCAGAGCTACACTCGAACGTGCATTGTAACTAGAACCCATCACGAGTTGCATGAACTTGCTTCTTCAACACTTTCCAGGTCTCAGGGTCAGATCTAACGTTTGCCAAGTCAACAGAGGTCCTTCTGTCAGCTTCAGATGGCATTTGCTCAGGTCTCTGGGAGGAAGAATTTATCTGTGATGATCAATGAAATCAATATCTGGATATATGTGCAGCTGACAAGAATTTCTATGAGCATTTGTCAACATCTGGGGGGGCTGTCAGTACAGGGGATGTATTTCACTCAAAAACCTCTCGCCTTGGTGAAAAAAAAGGTTCCCCAGACTTAGTATTGACCTCTTTTTCCTGGAAGTGCTTTCCACAATATTTTTTTTACCTCTTGCAACCAATCAGGGAGTGACCTAGACAAGAAGTTACATTCCTACACGGCAGGTGAACCAGGAACTCGCTGTAAATGACCTACAGGTATGCGGAACAGCGCGCTCCTGCGCCCAGAGACCTCGCACTGATGCAGATAGAAAGAAGCAGATGCTTCCATGTATAGACGGCAATAAAACTAGAGTGTAACATTTTTAGGATCGCAGCTGAGCTCTCAGACAAGACTTTCTGCAATGACTAATACGACTACAGTCTAATGCGACAGTTCACTGTCTGCAGCCCCATTCAGTCCTGAAAGTAAGCAAGTTTCTCCAGATGTTACACACTGAAAAAAAAAAAAAAAAAAGAAGAAAAAAGAAAAAAGCACATCCAGTTTTCAATCTTTTTTATTTATTTAAACTGTACACAAATGTAAAATACTTCAACAGCAAATCTAAGTGAAAATTGTTTGGTTTAAATTATTATGGAACAGAACCTAAAAGAAACTTTATTAAATAAACATAAAAATTGGATTTAAAGGATGCACATATTGTAAAGTATTCTACAATAGTCATTTTTTTTCACTCTACATTCCATGTGCGTATGGTATAGAAAAGACACTGAATAGAACAAACAGAATCCATTTTGTACCCTGAAACAATTGGTAGGCCTCGTGAGGGATTGCTCAGTATGACTACATGATATATGATGGCTTTGCCATCTCATAAAAATTATAACTAATATGTTGGCCTCTTTGGTTCCAAAATTTATGTATAATACATTTAACTGTATTCATTTTTTGCTGCTATAAAAATAACATTTTTTTTCAAATGGCAGTTTTTTGACTAATCATGCAACTAAATCAGTGCAAACATTAAAAGCAATCATTCGCTTTAAAAAAGAAGCAAAAGATTTAATTTCAAGTATAAAAAAATATAAAAAAGTCATATCATAAGTCCAGTTTTGTCTAGTATGGGTCAACACTTTAAATTGCATAGCTCATGCGGCACCTGTTTACCTAGATAGTGAGCAAAGATAAGTGCACTATCAAGTACCACTTTTCAAGGCATTGAAATTTGCAAGTGCTATTATACGTGCATTCAAGCAGTTTGCAAGTGCTATGCTGTATCATTATTTTCTGATCTTTATGGCCATCCTTGACACCTCCTGGTAAGGAAATTGAAAGCACTCTCCTCTCTCCTCCTTTCCAAGACTTGTTAAAATGTTCCTCGCCTGTTATTAAATGCACTGCATTTTTCAGAATGTCTCCACTCTGTTACTGTCACTCCTCTTTAGGGTTCATTGGTTTAGCCGTGGTGGCAGTTGCTTGTTTGCTCATCCTCTACGTGACGCGTCCTTGCCGAGTCCCCCGTTGAAGAACACAGATTGCAACTTCGACTTTTTGTTCTTCGAACAGTGAGAGATGCCAACGGTCAACACAGTCCAGATACAGTGTCGGATCCCCTTTCCCAAGACACGGCGTGTGTAGCCATCCAGGGGTTGCTAGTGGGCAGTTAAAGCATTGGGTCACACCAGCCCAGCTTGTGACTTTGCAATAGTCGGGTGTTAGAAATACAGCAGTTGCTTATGCGTCTGTCCCCTTTTCTCTCTCTCCCTGATGGTACCACGAGGTTCCTTACTGGAAGTGCTGTAGGAAGATGTGGGTATCCGTGATGTTTACATTTAGATAAATTTAAGTTAAGAGGAAGTGATCACCTCCCAAGGCAGGTGTCCTGCAGCTTTCTATTAGACCTAAGAGGTGACAGTCGACTTTTTCTTTCTTCTTTTTTTTTATTTTTTTTTATTTTATTTTCTAAATTTGGTCATTTCGACACCTGTGTGCAAGAATATGTCGTGTTCTCGCAGTCTGTGCTTTTGCCTGAGCAAAGGGAGCTCATTTCGGTCTGGCTTCGCCGGCAGGCGGGGAAACAGCTGCTCAGCCGTTCACTCGTACTGGCAGGCATTTAGGTCCGTCGTCACTGGTCACTGACTTTCTGTGCTCATGTCCCTTTTGCGAGCTGCCTCGTGTCTGTGTGTGTGTGTGTCTGTGTGTGTGCGTCTGAGCGCGTGTTTGTGTGCGTGCCCACGTTTCGTGTGTCTGTGTGTGTGTGTGTGTGTGTCTAAGATATTTCATAGCATTAACTTATAAGTGGTAGTAATATATAAGTGTCCAAGATCCACAAACTGCCACTGTCCTGACACCAAAGTGAAATTATTTTTTTTTCTTTTTTTTTTTTTTCTTTTTTTTGTCAAACTTTTCCACAGTGACTTTCCAACACTGATGCCTGGATACACAGTGAAACTTCCTCCAACACCATCTCGTACGGTAATGTTTCTCTCTCTCTCTCTCTCTCTCGTCCTCTCTCTCTCTCTCCCCCCCAAAAAAAACACACCTTAAATCAAGCACAACCGCATTCTTCCACAATCATATTGGGAACGTCCCTTTTCACAATGTTGTATTCATCATCAAAGTACAGCATTGACATTGTGCTAAGTTTGGTTGGAATGCAACAGGAGTTCACGGTGCCCGGGTTCAGCCCCCGCATTCGGTACTGATTCACGACGGCGGTGTGAAAGGAGGAAGCCGACCCCGGGACGCCGGCCAAGTAGGCCGGGCAGCTCCCTTCACAGTAATTCCCATAGTAACCTGATGGTGCTATGATCCAGTCATTCCACCCAATGAGTCTAAAGTCAATGTAAAACTGTTGCCTGCAACATAGATTGGTCCTGCCATCGCACTCCAGGCCTCTTTTCCGGATCCTGTGTTTGTTATCGGCGAGGCGGGCTTGCACCACTAAAAAAGGCCGGTGGGATTCCTCCCCGGGGTCCACATAAATTGGCAGCACTGAATACTCTTCACAGCCCTCACATTGAACATCCAAGTTCAGTCTCCTTTCTCCTCTCTCAAACAGAGCCTGGATCGCCTCTGTCATGGGAAAAGTGTGCCAACCACTTCTTTTGAGATCAACTTTCTTTTCAACCACATTCCACTTGTTGCTAGTGTCCGGGTCTTGGAAATAGACTTTGACTCTTACTTTTCGCCTGCTGCCTTTCTCTAAGACATATGGAAGCAGCTTCAAGTAAAGCCACAGGCTGGCTTGAACGACAAACAAGTTCTGGTTCCCTTCATTCGAGATGAAGAAATAGAGGCGGACTCTAGATGAGGCCAGATCGTCTGCAAGATAAGGAGAGATCAGCAAGATTAAGTCAAAAAGGAAACGTTAGCTTGTGTGCCATTCTGGATTCAGGGACAACACTAGAGCACAGCAGATCGAGGGAGCGGCGACGGGGCTGTGCCGGCCAGAAGGCACGCACTGAATCAGATATCCCCAGTTTGCAATCAAAGTGAATTAAAAAGGGACTTCCCACAGCAACCTTCACCATCGGGCCGTAGTCAGAGGTCTCAGATCCACAGTCACCCATCAGAGCTCTCCAGAATACGGTTTTCTTGCCGGCCAGCCAGCTTTAAAGACGCCATAGCAGCACCTTGAAAAGACTGGCACTAGAACTCTGCTAGCTCGTCCGTTTAAGAATAGTTGTAACTTTCAGCTACCTGCCAGTTCTCACGGGGAGAGCCCTTTCAATAACCACTGCAACGCCAATGCCAAACCAGGGATATTGTTTCAATTTTTCATGTATTCTCATCACGGTTTGAGAGAGAGGATTCACAAGACAGAGGGGAAAATATTTCAGTAATGTGCCTGCTCATCCAACAGATCGAGCTAACCCCCACTCAGCCCGGTAGAATATCTGCTATCATTAATCGTTTCGGTCTCTGCCTTCCCCCCCTGCCTCCCAAAACGATAAACTCTCATCCAAGGCGAGGCAAGGAACCGGTCGCTTTCGCTGTAACGCTGTTACTGACTGTTCCCAATACGATTTTCAATAACAGCAGAACTAAAGGAGCAAAATTGTCACGGCAAACCAAATGTCACCAAATGTCTGACATAACCCCTTAGTTGTAAACAGAAAAGCCTGCTGCACGGAATGTTTCAGAAATACCAGTGGCCCTCCTGCAATTTTGCACTACAAGTCCTAACTAAATTTGGCGTAGGTGATAAATGTGCAAGCTGGCCTTTATGGCGGAGACTGTAATCCTGGTCCCCGAATCAAAGCCTCTCAATCGTTATTTAAAATTATTGCTGGAAAGGCAGTTTCTCATCTGCCCTTATCTGTTTCACTTCTTTCTGTGCAGAGCCAAATGTAGATTTCTCTTCCTTTTCTTTTCCTAAGAATCTTTATTATTTTTGGCAATCTCTGAATGGGATTTTTTGCGTAGTCGGTGTCTTCATTTGTTACCCTAGATGCCTTTCAAATGTGCCTCCAGGGCCCATTCAGTACCTTGTAATATTTCAGTGACAAAAATTTTCACTGTGTTTGCCTACGTTTTACATAAAGTCGATTTTGGAAGTGTTAACAAAAGCCAGCGATTGATTGAATACCAAATGGGAGCACAAGCCCACCCCAGATCTCCCAACAACAGCCTATTAAAAAATAATAAACCCAAAAATGTACGCTAGGAAAGCCTTTCGCGTGTTAGTAAATACGCAACTTCTTTATAAACTGTGGTGACAGTGACAGAAAAAGAACAGTACGGTGCTGCTACACCGATCCACATCGCTCGTGTTGTGTGAGATTGTGTGCGCCCATAAATTTTGTATGTGAATGTAACAAGCGTATGTATAATGCAACAGATCCCATAGATACTGTAAATGTATATGCCTTTGGTAAGTGGGAGGGTAGATAAAGAAGATGAGTGGGCAGTATACAGGATAGAAAAAGATTTATTTTGTGGACAAATTATGTATAGATGCCACAGGAAGATAGAGAGAGGGGAAAATGAACTGAGTGACAGAGCAATGAAGGAAAGGAGAGATGGGCAGATAGACGGGAGAGAGCTAATTTGCAGAGTGATGGTGTTACAGCCAGATGTGCAAAGTTCACAGGCACAGTGGTTGCCTGGATAAACTGCTGGAAAGCTACGCTGAAGGGATTCAGCGACACATAACTGCAATGGCTGGACAGAACTGAGATGGCTGGTACGGTGGGGATGGATGGCACAGCTAGTAAGTGGACTGACGGACAGAGAGGAGACAGACACACTCGGGAGGAGGCTGCATGCAGTGGACAAACAGACAAGCCCAACACTCCGAACGAAAGCTAAATAAATGGGAAATGAATGGAAAGGGAGGACGGGCAAATGCAAGCCTCAACAGACAGCCACACGCAGCCAGCCAGATGAACGTGCAGGGCAGGCAGCAGAGGCGAGGGATGCGAGGGATGCGAGGGATGGAGTGGGACAGGTGGAGGAGGCCGGTGGGACGCCAGGGAGGGAGGCGAGCCGCGGTGCAGCTGGAAGGGCAGGAGGGCCCGAGGGAAGCCGGGGCACGGCGGGGCTCCGCAGGGAGCCGCAGGGCGCAGCCCGGGGAGAGCCCCCGGCCCCGGGGCGCACACGCCGAGGGGACGGGGAGGCGCGGGCAGGGCCAGGGCCGGGCGCTCGGGGTGAGGGGGCGCGGGTGCGGCGGGTGCCCCGGCAGCCAGGTGCCCGCAGCGGGCAGGGGACCGGCAGCGGGGCCGGGCAGGGGAGCGGGCCGGGGTCAGGCGGGGGGACGGCGAAGGCGCGCAGGAGGGCAGGCAGGGCGAGCGGGGGGACTGCCGGGGTCGGGCAGGGGGACCGCCGGGGGTGAGGCGGGCAGAGCGGCGGGGCCGGGGGCTGAGGCAGCCCGGGCAGGGGAGAGGGCGCGGGCGGCGGGGGCGCGGGGCCGGGCGGCGCCCACCTGTCTCGGCGAAGCTGATGATCTCGGAGACGGGGTCGTGGGCCGGGGGCCCGGCGCTCGCCTGCCCGTCCAGGCTGGGGATCTCCACGCGGCCGTCCTCCCGCACCTTGCCGGCGTGCAGCTTGCGCAGCGCCGTGACCATGGCCGCCTTGGGCACGGCGTGCGTGATGTTGGGCCGGTCCCGCATCTGCAGCCGGCTCAGGATGTGCCTCTTCACCGCCTCCAGGAAATCCCCGTCCACCTTGCCCGGCTCCTCGGGCCGCCGGAAGCCGCAGGAGGTGCATGTGTCCTGCGGGGCGCTGCCGGCGGGGGCCGGCGGGGTCGGGGTGGCCGCGGCGCCCAGCAGGAGCAGCCCGCAGGCCAGCAGCGCGGCCAGCACCCCCCGGCGAGCCGCCCCGTCCATGGCGGAGGAGCGGGGGGCCGAGCTGGGGGCCGCCCCGAAGCGCCGCAGGGAGCCCGTCTGCAGGCAGCGCCGCTCCGTGCGCTCCGCGGCGCGGAGGGGGCGGTGGCAGCCAAGCTGGGGGGCCGCAACCGCTCCGCGCAGGGGGGGAGCCGCGGCGGAGGGAGGGGGCGCCCGGGGAAGCGGCGTGTGCCGCCGGGGAGGCGGAGGGGGGAGGCTGCACACGCAGGCACCGAGGGCGAAGTTGGAGGGGGGGGTGGGGGGGGCAGCAGGCTTGGCGTGCACGGAGAGCCCGGCTCCACGGGGGAGGGGGACGGCAGCAGGTGAGGGGGTGGCTGCGGAGCCCGGGGAGGAGGGAGGGGGAGCGGGAAGCGAGCCGGAGGTGCGAGGGGAGCCGGGGAGCAGGGGGGAGGCGGCGCCGCGCTGCCCCGGTGCCCCGCGCCGCTTCAGAGGGGCATCCCCGGGCGCAGCCGCTCCTGGTCCATCGCTCGCTTCGGCAGGTCCGGGCGGGCCGCGGAGAGGAGCTCTTTAGTCCAGCGTCATTGAGGGGGGTCAGGGAGATAAACGAAGCAGATTTATATACAATCCAATTTATAGCCTGGAAGGAGGGGGGGGGGAGAAATGCCACTTGTACCCCCCCGCCCACTCCGCCCCCGCAAGACAACAATCCACAGGCCGTGGGTGCAGGTCTCTGAGCAGGTCGGCTCCGCGCCGCTCGGTTGTCCCCCGTCAGCGCCCGCTGCTTCTCAACGTGCCATCAAAGTTGACCCGGAGCATAGCTGGGGAGGGGGCCGGGGGCGGCGGGGAGGGGGTACGTGGCTGGCAGCTCCACAGTTGCGAGTCTTCGCCCCCCACCGCCCCGCTTATGATTAGCGAGATGCTTTTATTTTCGAAGCGGCGCGGAGGGTCCGGAGTCCGGCGCGGATGCGACGGCGGCGCCCGGCGCGACCCCCGCCCGCCGGCAGGGCACCGTGCGCTGCGCGGCCGCGGAGCGGGGCCGCGGCTCGATCCCGGCGATCCCAGGAGAAGCTGCACAGATCCACTCGGTCAGACCAGCTCTTCAGCTCGCTCCCTCGCTCGCTCTTTTTAAACAATATCTCTCTTGTTGGTGGTTTGGGTTTTATTATTATTATTGTTATTATTATTTTAAGTGTGATTTTTGTTGTTGTTGCTGCTGCCGCTGCTGCTGCTCCAGTTAATCTGCCTCCCTCTCTCTCCTCTCTCTCTCTCCCCCCGCGTCTTTTTGATCTTTCGCTCGCCTTGTGCTGGCTTGAACGCTGTGTTTTGTTTTGTTGTTTGTTTGGTTTGGGTTTGGGTTTTTTGTTGTTGTTGGTTTGGTTGTTTTTTTTTTTTTTTTTAACGCGTCTGATGTTCCTTCTCGGATCCGCAGTGGAAGGTCTCGGGGAAGCGGCTCTCTCCTCGCTTATCTTCCTCTGATCTCCTCCTGCTAATTTTCCCCCCCTGCAAAATCACGACATTGTGGCACTTTCTACTGAAACTTTTATACAGGAGTTAAAACCACGTGGGAGCTCCAACCTATAACAGAGACGCCATGGGTTCCTCACTATTTAGGAGATTAAGTTAAGTCTTTTGCCCCCTGGGCTATTACAGTAACTTCCTGATGTGGAAATATTAACTATGCTGTTTCTTTAACTCCCCCCGTCCCCTCCCTCCCTCCCGGTTCCTGCAAACACACCCACCGCGCACCGGCCGCGGCCCCGGCCCGGCCCCCGGCCCCGGCGGGACGGACGGACCCCGAGCGGCGGCAGCCCCGGCCCCCGCTCCCGCCCCGGCCGGGAGATGGATGCCCCCCCCCCCCGCCCGGTGTTCCTTGCCTTTTAAGCACTTGAAAGAAGAAGTCATTAGAAAGTTTACCGTCGGGTTGGCTTTGCGACGGGGCGGGTTTCTGTTTGTTTGTTTGAATGGGCCGGGTAATCGGGGCGGGTGCCGGGAGTGTGTGTGTTTTCCGTGGGGCAGGAGGGACGCGGGCGCGGAGCCTGGCGGAGGCAGCGCGGCGGGGGGGCGGCCGGGGCGGCGGCGGGGGGAGCCGGCAGGGGAGATAACGGGAACGCCGCGCTGCCGCAGCCGCGGAGGGGAGCAGGCAGCGGTGTCGGTCCTGCCCGCCCCCGGGAGCGGGCTGTCCCCCGCGGGGCAGCCTCGGGCTCTGGGGGGGGTCTCCGAAGCGAAAGGCGGGGGGGGGCTGCGATCTCCCCCCCACCCCACGCAGGGGTCAGGAGAGGCTCCCGTCCACCTCCCCTCAACTGCCGAGCCCGGGGTCGACCGCCGCGGCACCGAGGCGTCCCCGCGAGCCAGGCTGCGCCCCCCGCCCGGCGGTACGCCGCCCGCCGCACCCACCCACCCCCCCCCCCGCGGGCGCGCCCGAGGCCGGGCAGGCGCGGCGGGGCAGCGCAGCGGCGCAGCTCACCTGCGCGTCCCCCGGCCGCTGCGCGCTGCCCCGCGGCCCTGCGCGCCGCCGCCGCGGGCAAGGCTGGGCAGAGGGCGCCCCCTCTGGGCCGCGCGGGGAAGGGCGGCGGGGCCGGGCGGGGAAGCGGCGGGGGCAGGGGCAGGGCCGGCCCGCCGGGCCCGGGCAGCGGCCGCGGGAGCCCCGCGCTGCAGTAACGGGCGGGGGCCGGGCCGCAGCTGCCCCGGGCCGGGGGGAAGCGCCGGGCGGGAGGGGACGGGCCGGAGGCGCCGGGGGAAGCCCGTGCTCGGCGCCGGGCAAAGGAGCGCCTCGGGCTGAGCCTCCCGCAGCCCAGGAGCGGGCCCAGGCAATGCAGCCGCCAGCTGCTCGAGTTATTTTTTTTTTTTTTTTTTTTTGGGGGGGGGGGGGGGCTTTTTTAACAAAACAAAGTCTATTTCCAAGAACGAAATTAAATCTTAAGACCTTCATCTTTTCCATTGAGCTCAACGGTGGTTTTCAAGGGGCAGATGCTGGACACGCAAATTCCAGCTGTGACAGCAAAGAAGCCCCCTCTGCTCATTTCAGTTTTTAGACAAATAAAACTTCTCATATGTTCCTGGACTGCCAACACGTGAGCTGTAAGTTGTCACTAATACAAGTGACGCAGGAGCACAGAGGGTCAACTGGAGGATCAGCCCATTACTGTCCTTTAAGCATGGAAAGGATAAATGCTATTCTCATCATAAATATTTTCTTTCTTGTTCTCTACTGCAAAAGGAAAGACACCTAGCACTGTGCTTCCAAATCACCTTTCAATCCCAATCTGATTGTTCGCCTTGGTTTTAATATAAACACGGTCTAACTGCATATACAGCACTGTAAGTCAAATCCTCAGTATCACTGGAGCTACCCTGATGGGAGATCAGAATTAGATACAGTATTTCCTCCCTGCCAGTAACAGGTTTTGAATGGAAAGCCTGGAATGTAAAAAAAGAAATAATGCTAAAAATCCAATCACTCTGACATCCTGTGAGCTAATAAGAGCACGTGAATTCAACAAGCTTAGTACTTCACAGTAATTAATTTGACAGCGAAGAGCTAACAAGAAAACAACAGGCAGAGCAGTGATGACTGGTTCATAGAGGTCACTGTCAAACAAGAAATAGGTGCAAACACAGTCCCTCTCCCTTTGAAAATAACTGTTTCATTGCCCCGCTGAGAATGAAATGCCACAGAGGGAAAACATCATGTCTTCAGTGGGGATAACAAATCGGGAAAGGTATTTCTAGTGGTAAAACAAGGTAGAAGTTTTCTTTTTTACCTACAGTGATTTTTTTAATCATCCCTGTTACTCACTGCAGTGGCATGTTTCAGGTTGTGTCGTGTGTGTGTGTGTGTGTGTCCCCCTTTTATTTTTTTGGTTAGCCAAAGTCATTTTGCATATTCAAATATTGGAAAGATTTATCTTCTCTAGCAATTACTAACAAACTGATACACTAATAACCTCTATTGTTATTTAAAGTGTGTCCAACACAGCATCCTGGAGGCAGCTCTCACACAATGGACTTTTCTCTGGCTTCCTTCTAGAGAAGAACTTAATCAAACCTTAGCTGCTTTCAGGCAGAGGAGCCTACAGGGAGAGCAAAGAGGGTTAACAGAAACAAATGTGCCATTTGATTTCTAATCTTGCTCAGGGAGCATGGCCTATTGATTGAGCCATAAAGCTCTGTTAATTTTAAGATCTCTTCAGTTTTCAGTTCTTTCCCGTGGGCATAGACTTGTTGCTTGTACGTAGTGGCTGAACTGTCGGGGAAAGGGCAGCTTCACACTCCCCCGGCTCCGCTCTCCCCCCTCCTCCCCTCTATTCTATTTTTTCTGAGCTCATCTGTGTGAGGATACGTTTTCACACACACCTTCTCAAACCGGCTGCTATTCATCTGATTCAGGGTCATGCTTTTCCATACATTAAATGCAGGGGAAAACTGGGAAGGAAATGGCTGGGGTTTGTTCTTAATGGGCAAGCACAGGGTTAGCCAGGGAGCCCTGCTGTGAGAAGGTAACGTGTCAGAGGGTATTTTCTGTAGAAACATCAAGCTCATGACTGGAATCTGATGGTTATAAAGCTACCATTATAATGAAATCAGTATAAACTGAGATCCTCAGCCATTGTAAGTCGGCATGTTTCCGAGGCATCAAACCGCTGCAAGTCTTTCTCCATAAACTAGGTATTTGCTTATGCACATTTTCCTCAAGGGCGACAGATGCAGAAGTCACGCTTTTGGAGAGGCCAGCCAGTGCAGCTCCGCACCTTCCTGAGTCAGTGAGAAGCTCTAGAAACCGAGCAGACAGTGATGGCACACAGCAGCTCCCTCGCTGTTCTGTGTTTCCATGATGCCCTCAGTGGGACCACAAACAATTTACACTAGCAAAGGATCTAGCCCCTCACCTATCGCTAAAGCACCTTTTATGTTCTTAAACCATTAATAATATCTACTAGGTAACCTTACTAATCCCTTTGAGGAAGGATTTTCTTTACTGTACTGATGGCTGAACTGAATAAAGCTTCACATATAAGAGGCCTGGTTTGCACTAGAAATGCTTCTCATTTGTTTATCAGCAAATATAAGTTTTACTAGCACAAGCATCTTTTTTCTGCAAGCATTTCCCAAATAAAATAGGCTATACTGGCAAAAGCACTTTTTTTTTGCTCATATAGCTGCATCTCTATGGGGGATTTTTGCACGTAGTGGAATGCAATCTGTTTTAAATGGCACTTCAGAAGAGCATTGCTATCCCACAGAAGTTTCAAGGCTAGACCTTGAAGTATACACTTCTGCCTTGTATCTGAAAGAGGTTTTTTACAAGGTGGCCATTGTCATCTTGCTGGAACTATAGAGAAACTGAGACACACAGTTACAGGGGCAGTTTGGGAGCACCGTGCTCTATCTGGAATTTGTGTTCATGCCATTCTTTTGCGTCAGATGCAATTATGTATCTGCAATCAAGCTGATTCCTCACTACGCATCATTACTTTTTAAACAACTGCAACAGAAACAGCGGATGTTTCAAAAGCACCATAAATCTGTAGAAGGGAAAGTCCTATTGAAAATCAAGTAGGTAAATGCTGTTCTGAATGACCTGGACATTTTCTGAACTGGCAAAGGTAGACCTAACTCATGAAAAAAAAAATCCACTAAGAGGTTAATCTGGCTTCTTTGCTCCTGCCCATGCTTTTTTAACTGCAAATTGTCTGTTAACAGAGATTTGCTCTCTCTAAGAAAAGGGTCATGCTCTGAACACTTGGAAACAGGGGGTAGAGCTGGCAGAAACAAAGGACCTGACCAAAGTGGGAACTCCTCATCTAAAGCAGGTACAACGAGAATCTGGAAGATGAGTCACAGAGAAATAAAACAGAACCCTCAACAGGTTTTGAAGAGCACCTACTGAAAGCCAGCTCCTTGCACAATTGTCAGGCAGGATGGGGACACGGGGGAGGCAGTGGTAGGGGGTTGCAGGGGGTATACTCACAGCCTCAGCCTCCCACTCCCGCTGCACCTGCTTTAACATGGCTGTAGTCCCGCTCCCTTCAGCTCAGCTACCTTGCAGTGCCTCACAGGCAGCATGTTGGCCGATCACTCCTCTTCAATGACCTCTTCACGCTCTGGAAAGGTTTGCATCCAAGGTCCCAGGTTCACTGTAGGGAATGCAGGTGGATCTCCTGCGCTGTGAAGCGATGCAGTCAAGTACCTCACCTCAGGCAGGTCTTCACACAAAGCAGCGTGCCCTTTGGCAAAGGGACTGAGCTCAGCGATCTGCTTCAGTTTCCAAAGCAAAGGGACCAAACACCATCGGGTGGATACCCCCGTCTGATATTCAAAAGCTATCTGCTCCTTGTTGATGGCCCAGAAATGCTCTTATTTTCCTCGCCCAGGCTGTCCTCTGCAGTCCAAAGCCGTAGCCTTATAACCAGGCAGTGACTTCCTCTGAAGTTACTTGTATTGACCTAAATAGGTTGGGGCGGGTGAGGACACACAGGCAACATGAAAAAGCTATGCTGGTTGCCCAACAAAGAAGTGTCTGCTTTGTGGTGAGCACTTTTAATGTATAAGCACTTTTAACATACTGCTAAAGAACATGATTTTCATGTTTGTTTAAGTTCACACCAAAAGTCTTGCAAAGTAGCAATATGAGTAAAAATAAAATCTGCATTTAAGTGGTAAACAAAATAGTTAAAACTTGACTTCTAGTAATTTGAATGCTACTTACCAAGGCAATGCATTTAGAAGTTGACTGGTGCATTTCTTTTATACATCCAGCTGTGACTGACACATCTCATAGATCAGGAAAATGAATGGTAGGATGGAACAATGTTAAAATCAGCTGTCCTGAGAAAATCAGTGTTTTTCATGGAGCGAAGACAATATGGAGAGGTTTCGCTCCTATTTTAAATGGAGTTCAGAAGCAAAAAATGGTAGGTACCTTTGCAATGCCATGGGAGAAATGGGGTACAGAAGCTTGAGCCATCTCATGATGCACAATCAGTAGCACCTGATGAGTACCTGAACACGAGCTACTTTCTCTTTCCTACAAGCAAACACTAAAATGCAGAGAAGTGTCTATACTTACTGCCTGTGGGACAGGCTGCAGCCAGAAGACCTGTGGTTAAGGCCTGAATTTCTTCCTCTTTACCCCATTTTCACTAGCTGTAAGTTAAGGATGACAGCATTCAACCCTCTGTAAGTTGCTTTGAAATGAAATGGAGAAAAGCAGCACGCGGGATTTCATCCTCTTCATGGAGCTTGACACCATCAGCATGCTCTATGTTAAAAGTAATTTTCAATCTGTTCATGCTTAAATTGCCCAGTTTTGTTTCCCTGAGTCTTTTGTTCTATCAAACCCAAACTGTTGTGCAGTTTGGCTGTTTGCACAAGAACGTCAGAGTGGGTCTTCAAAGATGATTGTGATGTGGTTGGCTGATGCACTCCCTGCTAGGGCCAGGGGCAAGGGGCTCCTGTGACAGCACCAGAGTCCCCCAGTTCAAGCAAGTAGGACCTTCCACCGGGGCAGAGCAGTTGCACTGTCACAGTTAGTGGAGCTCTACAAATTTATCCCAGCTGAGAGTCAGCCCACATGATTTACAGTAACTTGCCCAGTGCTCTTTAGCAGTTGCGGGCCTCTAGCAAGTACGTCCAGGCTGTCTCACCCTCCACATTTGCTACATTAACATTAGCCACAAGCAAGGTCCTCTGCTACTACCCACCACTGACATTCCAGTACTGCTAAATCACACGAGAGGGTTATTAACAAAAATTTCTGAATCACCTTCTGCCCTGCTCAGTATTTACCATTTGTAAGTCAGCGCTGCCTGACCCCTCGTGAGGGAACAGCTTCAATATGCTGTGGGACTGAAACAAAACAGATTGCAAGCTCTATACGACTTGGGTGCTAGCATCTGCCATTTCTTCCAAAACACCTGAAAAAGCACATACACTGTGACAGCTCAGGCTGTCTCCTTGACTGAGATGTCCCTTCAAGGAGTTTTTAAGATTTTGGGAGTTTTCGCTCCCCAGTTTACAAAGCTGGTCTTTTTGTTTTGTTGTTCGCTGCCATGATCTCCTCAGAAGTGGGGCAGCTTATTAACAAAGAATAACCCTAAAACTTCTTTGCAGCCCTTTGCCATTTCTGAGTAATAATCCCACCCACCCCGACATTTATTGCTGTGGTTTAGATCCTTACTGAGAGCATTATTAAGAATAAATCATAGTACGTGGAAATATTACTGTGAAATACACTGGTACTATTATATAAGGATAAGAAAACAAACCACTGCTCTGGAGACAGCAAGAACAGGAGCACATGGATCATATTTAGCAGACATTGAGTCTACCAAACCTACACAGGTACTGAAGTGTTGGGAGGGTGCAGAGCTACAACAGGAAAGTGCATTGTTCTAGTTCTTTTGCTTAAAAGATGAGAGAGAGGGCCTAGGGGAGGGGAACGCATGAAAAAGAAAAGGATGAAACTTTTTTTTTTTTTTTTTTTTGGCTACTCCAGATGGGGTTTTCCTCTGTTTAAATGCTGAAGGACAAAAAGATTTTAAATTAAAATCTTAATAAATATAGCCCTGAGGCTAGTAACATTATTACATCCAAGATGATTACAGCAAGCAAGCCACAAAAGAAATATATATATATTTATTTATTTGAAGCATAATAAGCCTCAGTATTTAGTTAGAAGAAGGCTAGGCAGCTAACTGACTTCCAAACTAGTGAATTTTCCATTCCGCTCCACTAAAAGTACAAACCAACTCGGCACATAGTTTGCAGGGCTTGGTTTCATTTCTGTACAAGGTAACGTTATTACTGCTTATGCTTTTGTGTGTATATATATTTAAAACTAAAAATTATAATTGCTTAGATCATGTGCATGAGGGTTGGCAGGAAAGAACGCCCAGTTTGCAGTATGAGATATGGATAGTTAGCGAGCTCCATTGTGGAAGAGCAATCTAGCTCCCCCAGCTTGCTTGTGAGGTGTGTTCTTCTTGAGACATTTGCCATTTTCAGTTGGTCCTAGTCTCAAGAAAAGGTACTGCACTTTACTTGTTTGTGCAGAGGTGTTTTTTTTAATTGTGGGAATATTTTAATAAAGGATACAGGGAAAATACAAGGATTCAAAGAAAAGGATACAAGCTGATAAAGATGATTAAATCATAGAGCGACTGCGGAGTGGGTCATGAAGTGTTATAATCCCCAACTCCCCTCTGCTTTCTGCCTCAATGTGTTAATGCATCACACTTTAGTACAGTGACACTTTCAGCCCTAGGTGGAAATTCACACATGATGAAGAGGTGGAGGAGGATTTCCAGATGGTCAGACCTCAGGGAGTGCGAAAAGGTGGGGGGAGGAAGGGAGAAACTGCTGAAGGGAATCGGACTTTGGTCACATCAGTAATTTCCAGCTGAAAATGGAATATTAAAAAAAACCCAAAACCAACAAAACAATCACCAATGATCCCACACCGGAGCCAGGTGCATTCAGGTTTGGACATTATCCTCACCGATGCTGGTTGTGAAAGATCCCTTGGAAATATTGGTTTATTTGTGTGCAACAGTGAAAGGTGTGAGCTTCATTTCCTTGGCCGAATTTCAGCATGGGTACTAAAGCACCACGACACAGACCCAATTAGTTGTTTTATTCTCCACAGCTCCTCTTTACTAGAGGTTATTGCAAAGTGGCACTCGCTCTAAATCGTGCATGAATTTTCCTTTCAGTAGAGGCTGTATTTGGCTGCTGTACGTTCCTCTGGGACCCTCTTCTGCAGGGCCACCTCTCTAAGAGCAGCGTAGGGCACTGAGACAGAGAAAATGCAAGGCTTGCAGCCACTTGGTCCCATCACACCCCAAAACAGGCCCCACTTTCCCTTTAGAGGAGCATAAGGCAGCAGCTGCTATCACACAGCTGGACTTCTCTAAGAAGACCTCGTTTACTGTGGCCTTTTGGGGGGAATGGGAAGGTAGTCATGGTCCAGAGTTCAAGGGTTCTGGTCCTTCAGGGTGAGAGGTGCTAGGGCTGTATAAAGAATTAGCAATAGGCTGTATTTCGTACAGTCACAGCTCTTTCCAGATGTCAGGGTTCGGAGAAATTTAAGATAATCAATTATTTAGGCACCACAGTACCCTTATACTGGGGAAGGAAAGATAGTTTCCTCATCATGACGTGAAAAGCAAGCAGTAGGTATGATGGCTCACGCTGCATTTCTAAGGGCTCTTGCTTCATTTTCTTAGGTGTTCCTTGGGTGACAGCATTTCCTTTTCCACAAAATGGACACTAGAGATGCCAATAGCACACAGTCACAATGGAAAAGAATATTTTCATTTCACCATCACGATCACATGCTATTTACCTGCATTTCCTGGATGGCAACAAAGTCAATTGACCATAGCATAATGAACTACTTGGACAAGCCTCATGAGAAATGAGTTTGTTGCACAGTTTCCACTTTGGGGAAAAGTTTGTTGTATGTCCACTCCCAGTACAAACCAGAAAAAAGCTCAAGGAGACAGAATACGCTGCTTTGCCTTATTCAACTTCCACTAGTGCAACTTCAAATCTGTAAAAGCTGTGGTTTTAACAGATGCTGAATCCCTTCTCACATTAATTGTCTTTATATGTTAAAATCAATTATGTCACAGCAAAAGACAAAGAAGCCTCAGGCATCTGAAGTAATAGTGACTTCCATGATGAAATCAAGATGCCCGGGTGCCTGTCACTGGCTTTAGGGGCAAGCCAAAAGCCTCTGAGCCTTGTAAAGCCTGTAGCATCCACCTCAGACTTCAGTCCTTTACAATGACTAGATGAACATCTCTGACTTTCTTCCCTAAAGACTCAGTGCAGCAGGTGTTTTCAGTCTGCCCACCTTCCAGATCAGGTGTCCAAAAATGCAGCAACAAATATAATTTTTTCTTCCCTTTTTCTAAAAGAACTGAAGGTGGGTGGAGGGGATGGGTGTAGGCTATTTGTATTCGTACCTTAATTTAGTCAGCAGTCCAACGGTTCACGAAAGAAGAGCTGGGCTCAGTCCATTTCCCTGCCTGACAGGAGTCCCAGGAAGCAGGGGAGGCAGGGCTGACCTCAGAAGGAGCAGGCTGTGGGGTGATGCTGGGACAGGAGCGCTCGCCAAGCCTCCAGCTGAGTCAGTGCATGACTGAAAGAGAGATGTGGGTTCATGTTCCCAAGTAGACAGTTCAGAGAGCCACAAGGCCAGGCCTCCTTGCTTCCCACCCTGCTAGCCAAAACATCTGGAACTACCCAGTTCACATAAGACCAGCTTTAAGAGGACAGAGGCAGTCCCCACCCTGCCACAGAGCATACCCTGGTAAGTGCACTCTGCTGAGAGAGGAGACACGCACTCCCAGGGGCAGGTGGGAATTGAGCCATGTGAAATTCCCTGTGTTCGGCACTAGCCTTTTGAGTGCTGAGTGTAGTGTATACAAAACAGCACTGCACTGCCAACCACCCTGCCTTTCCCCTGCAAGAATGGACCCACTCTTTGTTCCTGGAAGACAGCCAAGAGCCTAAATTGTGAAGCCCAAGGGATCCTCGGCCCCCAGGCAAGGCAGATTTAAGAGGCTGTGCTCCCCATCGCTTTGCTCAGGCAGTGAAGCTGCCTCTTGGTTTTGGTGGCTGATGTTTTGAGGCAGCGCATGGTGCAGGAAGCTTCACTACAAAAGGCAAAGACCTGGAGTTTATGGTGGCTGCCAAGAACAGGCATTGCAACACTCCATCGCAGTGATACCCAAGGCCTTTTGTAAGTCCGTTTTCCCCGAACTGAAACATTGCTGCCATTGCCACACTAGCAGTCCAGAAAGCAACAGCAGATGGAGCTCCCCCAGAGCCCAAACCCCTGTGCTGTAAATGCTGTACAGATCCAGGTCTGCCCAAAGAGTGGGCAGTACAGGGGAGCAGAGAGATCACAAACTTGCCAAGTGATAAGGCACAAAACTTGTACGATTGAGCCTGTAGCAAAATTAGTCCTGCTGTAACTTCTGAATAACAGGACTGAATCTGTGTAACAGTAGCTTTTAAAGAACAATAAAAGAACACAGGTGTAAGTAAGGGTGGATTTAGACAAGGCAAACAACAGTATGTATTAAGGCTTGAAAGTAAACAAGTGATTGATAGCAGTCAATAGACACTGTTCTTACAGCAGAAGTGGAAGAGCTGAATGAATAAAAAAAGTAAACAGAAGCAGAGTATTTGCCTATAACATAACTGCTCTGGTGAACTATTAGAGTCAGGCAACAAGGAAGAAGTAAACAGGTCCCAATCCCGTGGCTAGGATGCTTTGTTGTTTAGCAGAGACCACCTGGTGCACAGCAGAGAAGACTTCATTTCACTATGCACTTCCAAGCTTTAGAGGGTAAATTCTGGGTTTGGGCTTCTGACACAAATACATGCAAAAGGCCTTCCTAGCAGGAAATGCCTAGCACCTTTAACTGAAAAGCCAAAATTAGCAATCTTGCAAAGACCTTTCCTACCCTCATCCCTTAGGTTAGCTCCCAAAGCAAGAGGAACCACAAAGGAGCCCATGATGACCAAAAGGGAAAATCTGGCAGCAGCAGAGGGAAGCAGGGGTTGCTCTGCACTTGCATCATTTGCTGCAGCCTGTCTGGGGTGACAGCGTCGTCTGCTGGAAAGGGTTCCCCGGAGAGGTGGGGCTGCTTGGAAACAGACCTGGATGCTGCAGAGGTTTTCACCACTTCCCTCGTTTTTGCACAGCTAGGAACAGGCTGTGAACCTATTCCAGTTTCTGTATTCAGGATAGGTCTTCATTAATTGATTTAACTCAAAGTCCAGGGTTTTGGGTTTTTTTAGGGAGAAAGAAAGAGAAAAGTAAAGCATGCATCCTTTTGTCATAGACTCATTTCAAATACTCCACACCTATTTAATGCCTTAGACTTTACCTGATTTTTGTCTCATGGAGAAGACTGCTCCTCTGGAACCTATATTCCTATTTCTTTCCAAAAAAAGAACAACAAAAGATAAGTTTTAACTTGGTGTTGATGCAATATTCACCCCACCCAGAACCAACTTTGAAAGCTCATGTAAAAAACATGAAGAGTAATTTTTACTCAGCTCTTGTTATGAACAATTCGGAGATAAGAAACAAGGCAAGACACGTCTCAGCTGCAAGTGTGAACATGATCTCAACACTGCAACATTTTCCTTGACTGGCTAGAGATGGGTTGGCAGCATGAGGTATATGAAGGTAGGTTACAGGTGACAAGAATGTAAAAAGTCTGTTATTAAAGTAGATGTAAGCAATCTTGAAACTTCATTAGGGCCAGGGAATTCAGACCTGGACATTGCACCTGCTTGATTGTTCGCTAGAAATTAACATTCAACAAATGCTGTAAACGTGAAGCTAATCTGGACAGGATTCAGATGCAGCTATTCCTGCCCTCTGAACTGGGTAATGGATGGAAAGCAGTCTGCATCATGGACAAACTCCACATGCTTTCCTCTTTCAGGAGAGAAGTGAAGTCATCTTCATCACAAGTTTTCACCAGGTGCAGAGGACAGGTTATTTGCTGTCCTCCAACTGCAGCTCTAGTAGTGAACTGCAGAACTGCCACATGTTAAAGGTGCACTTGAGCACTGACCTATTTTCATTCATCTGCCATGGGAGAGACATGTGGAAACATTGTGGTTTGATGGATTTGATTAAAAATATGCTAATGAATAAAGAAAATTAAGTGCATCCCTTGGGCTCCTGGCAAGCTGCCAAGATAGACGCTGGGACCACCAGCAGGGGGTCCGTATGCTTCAGCTTTTGCAGTCCTTCAGATTCCTACTGCAGAGGATGGTGACCCAGCAGAAACAGGGCTTAAAAGTTGAATATTTTGTGCATCCTGCCTCCACTCCTCTCCAAATGCCACAACACCTTAAAATTTATGCCCCAGGTGCTAGAATCAGCAAGCATAAGAACATCTTTGTTTTCATTCAAAAAAAAAAATGCTTCTACTATCATAGTTGAAGAAAGAAAGCTTGCAAACATGAAGCAAGTGTACTCAAAAGGCTTGGAAAAAAAAGGACTGTGAAAGAGAACACCAAGTTCATTTTCTAAAGCATCTCATTATTTCTAAACCAAATTGTAGTTTTGGAGGCCTGACTTATGGTTTTCAAGCTCCTGAGGCAAAGCTGCAAATGTGGCCTTTATTCCCACACAGGAGCAGCTCTGCCTGCCCTCCTCCCTCCACACTGTTCAGGGAGGGGGAGCAGCGGTGGGGGGAGGCAATTCACAACAACTGGAACAGGCACAATATTACCCTCTGCTCAGCTGTTTGCTGCGCTACCATCATTGCTCAAAAGGATTTGTTCAAGGTATCACATATGAAAGCTCTAACCTGGCTGCAGGAGTAGGTGAATCACATACTCTGCTGCTGTTCCTCGGGTAGGAAGCAGCTTTCATTAGCAAAGTCTGAAGTGTTCAGCTCTCCTAGTGCTCATAATCCTTCTGTGGGTAGCTGTTTTCCTATAGCCTTGATTCACCCTGTTGTCCTGCAGTCTTCAGAGCTGGAACAGGGCAACTGACCATACCTGGGGACAAGAGTACCTGTCATCCAGTGGCACTGCTCTGCACCTAATTGGAGTACAGTCAAAAGGAGTGAAAGGAAAGAAGGGCTCACGTTTATTTAAGCTGTCTGAACTTGAGTAAACTAGGAATATTTGAAACCCTAGGAATAAAGATGAACATCCAAGGACAAAGAACCAAGCAGGTCTATAAAGAAATGAAAATAAGAGACCCCAGCGTGAAAGAGGTTCTTCCATACCTGTGACCAGGGCACCAACTAGAACAGCTATATCTAAAACCAAACGCCTAGTCCACCCTGCAGGCATTTGTTCAGCAACCCAGTAGGTTTTGGCTTTCATAGCTCCATATTTCAAGTGGGAAACAAAGTTTTAACTTCTGATTCCTGAATCCTGTCATTCTTGGGCAAGGATTCTTCCGTCAGGGAGGTCTGTGTGACCAGGACCATCTCTCTCAGGTTCTCATTAGCCTTTCTAAAACTGAAGAGCCACACACACTTTTAGGAGCGAAACTGTAGGCTATCTTGAGCAACGTTGCCATGATGTTTTCATTTAGAAGCAAGAAAGAATTTGGCTATTTTTTTATATAATTACTCCTTCCCCCAGTCCACAGTTGTTTTCCTTGTTTACACATATAGAAATGTAATGCCATCATTTTGTGGGGAGGGTAATCACATTACAGAGCACTCTTACAGACCACAGGTTGAGGAACACTCATCCAAACAGCAAGTTCAGTTTGTTGTATGTGTTTTCCTTTTAAAACAAGAACAGAGCACTATTAAACAGTAAGGGAGTAACTTTCCTTGTCTTTCAATGCTACATGTATGCACAAGTTTGCCCTGGAATCCTGGTATTTGGTCTACGAAGCCAACACGCATACAGCCTCCGCTACCCTGAATGCTAGACTTTAAAAATAAACTCAAAGTCTGATTATATCAAAAACATGATTCTTCCTGAAAGCCAAGTAACAAAGCTCATTGAAGGGAACTTTGACTGTAAACTCTGGAGACTAATCGACTTCATCAGGAAGGCAAGTGCAGAGCATATGGTCCCAGCCTCACCTCAGCATTTTACCTCCAGCCCCCTTTACAGTTACAAGGCTTAAGGGACCATTTTTTGGTGTTTCCCTAAAAGATCCTATTTCCACAACAGACACTAAGCAGTTTAGGGTGGGGGTGCACAGGGGGAAAGAGACTGAGGGGCAGGGAACACAAAAAAGATTTTAATAGGATTCTCCCCCCCTCCCCCCCTTAAGGCTTTATATTTCAAAGAAAACCCAGCATCTTTAGTCACCCGTAGAAGCAGAATGTTTTGTGAAGTACTACACAGTCCCATGGAACAATAAGTATTCTTTGTGGCATGCAAATCAGTGCTCAGTGAGCAGAACAAACTTACACTTGCAATGCAAACTGGTTTAATGCCATAGAAATTGTAAAGCTACTATCCTCATGAGAAATTGGGAGTTCTGCTGCACACTCTTAACGTTTAGGCAACAACTAACATTAGCATTTGCATGCAAAAAGGAAAATTTTAATGTAGAACAAGGGCTCCTACTGCATGACAGAATCATATGGCAGAGCAACAAGCGCAGAAGAATCTAGTTAGCATGGATTTCTACGTGTAATTCAGGTAGCAGATTAATAGCAGCTACGTGTACGCTCGTCTGAGCGCGCTGAACAGCCCCTCTCCATTGGTAGAGCTTCTAACCCTTAAAGCCACAAGATGGAGCCAACAGTTCTCAGGAACAGGTGCCCGTACCATCCCAGATGAAACCTCAAGAGCACGTAGCACACAGAACCACACTAGTTCGCGTTCTGGCTGGGGCAGAACACATGTAAGCATGAAGGCAGAAGCCAAGCTACACACATGCAATCATTCTCCAGTTTCATCCTGCTGCAACTTGAGGAAGGCCTGTTCCTCACAAGCACCCACAGTATCTGAAGAGGTGCCATCCTAGGCTTTGGCTCCAGATATGTAATCCAGCTGTGCTCAGAACCCTCTCCCGCCTCCTACACAGCACTTCATGCCAGCCTTTCTCTGCTGCAGAATATTTAAACTACTGCTTCCCTGGAAAGGAGAGCTACATAAACCACCACGGCCACCAAACACAGGGCAAGCACCAGGTAAACAAGGTCATACAAATCGCTGCAATCCTTAGCCAGAAGTCATCAGTTAGAGGACGTTCCACATCCGACTTCCACAGCAATGGCAGCAGAGACTGCGCTCAAAAGTTTACTGTGAATCCCACTTCTATGCCACTCCAAATTAAGTGGCATAACCATGCAGTGAGTTTATCTTGAACCATCCTGCCTTGGAGGCATCTCAGCTTCTCTGCTGCAGTTTGTTCATTGCAAACCAACACTGAGAATGGAGTCTGGCACACTCAGAAGACAAGGATCAATGTTTCCACACAGTGTTGCTTATTCTGTTATTTGAGCCGCAAGACTGACTGAAGAAAGAGGAAAGCAACCATCAATGTACACAGTTGATACAAGCTGTGTGATCCGATTTGGTTGTGGAAAATTAACTATGAGTGAACCAAACTGCTGTACCAGTCGAGTCCTGACCCATGACGTAGACCATCTCCAGAAAACCAACGATGGGATGAAGTCCTCAGTCATATCTTCTCCCCCTCCTTTCCCACAGTCTGTAATATAATCGCATGTCAGGTTTGATAGAAAGGTTAGTTCCAGACACTGAAAGTCGGAAGTTGCCTGGTTCAAGAATCTGGGGATTAGACATGCTTTTAGAATGCTGTAAAAATCAGTAACAAACAAGTATTATGCCTGTTTTTTTTTTTTATTATCAATAGTAATACAAATCAGTTGTATTAGCATGATAATGAAAAGTAACCAGTTTTATAGACATTAAAAGTGTTTGTGCAAGTTAGAGACAAAGCTCTGAAGCTATGAAAGAAAAAAAAGAATTTACATTGTATAGTATAGTATACATAGTTTAAAGGCAGCTTTATGAAATCTTGCTATCACAATCACTTCCTCTACACTAAACCTGTCTCTTGGTGTTGGAGATAACACTTTGCCTCCCAAGAGGAACACCTGCCATTCCCATGAAGTGTGGAGATTACAGTGAAAATCATACTTTTTTTTTTTGTTCCTTTTCCCAACTATGAAGTCAACAGGAGGTGAACATTGCAACATATGCTTATAGCAATTAAAGAAAGCTTCTGTCTACATAATCTCTGAGTTGAACTGATAAGGAGTATCCTTTATTTGAACAAGAATTGGTAGACATATCATCCTCAAGTACTGGGTTAATGCTTTGGAAAGCTTTAAAAAAAAAAATCTTTGTGAGCATTTAGTTATGTGTTTCCCCCCCAGCTCTTACTGCTGCCCAGATCACAGCTTTGTGCCTTAGCCCTAAAGTATTCTTAAGCATTATGTTAGCCAGATAGGATTCAACTGGAACTTCAGATGGCTATTAACACCTTACAGAGGTTTAATGCCCAGTAAATGCATGCATACACCTTTCCCTTCACTAAACCAAGTGTTCACCTAAAAAATGCAGTAGAGGCACATTAGCCCGTATAGAACGCATGGCACAAGTCACTGAAGATGCACTTCATGCTGCATCTGTACTCCCACCTGGGGAGATGCTCCTCAAAAAACAGAAGAGTCAAGTCTGCCTTTGCACTCCCAGAGGTTACCTGCTTTTTTCATATGACTTTGTCCCCACTGTAACAGGGGCTTGTCTCACATGTTAGCACAGATCAGAAGGAAGAGTGGAGCACTTGAATACCCACAGCTAAACCACATATGGAAGACTGCATATAGCAGTAAACAGCTCCTCGACTTAATATTAAACCATTACACAAGATTAATATTTGAACGCTTAAGTGCAAGTGAATAGTCAAGTCTTATATGACCTCAAGCTCCAAGTATCCAGTTACCTGCCTACAGCCAGGCTCCAGAAATATTTAAGAGCCCATTATACAGATGAAGACTTTGTCTTTGATTACCTAATATGCAATGTTTGCTACAATATCAGCTTCAATACAACCTTCAGTTGCCTTAGCTACACAGCATGGCTAGCAGGCACCCACGCCACACCCCCTCTTGCCAAAGTCCTCCTTGTTTGATGTACCAAATCCACAAGCACTCATTTCAATTAGAAACCCTCAAATCCAAAGGATGCATTGCTCTGTACCACTTTTTTTTTATTCACTCCAGTCAACCCACCTGATGTTGATGTCCAGTGAAGCATACCTGGAAGTCAATCAAGAACCCTCAAATCATACTGACCTTAAAGACATGCATTCAAGCACTTCCACCATACAAGGTGGAGGCAACAGGATTCCCATCCAGGCGAACAGTTTTACTGCCTTCCTGGTACAAGTCAGACTGCTTGTTGCCTACCATTATGAAGTAGCCAAGGTAGCTGTCTGTTTATCATCTTTTCAGCTGTAACTGGAAAGTTAAGCTGAAGTTTGTCACAAGTACAAAAAAATACTGAAGAGCTGCTGCTTAGTCTTTCTGGAAAAAGTGACTAGCACAGCATACTGAAGAGATGCAGCATCAAACCACACAGCAGCAAGCACCTTCTTCCAAGTCTACCTCAGTGGGGGAGTTTATCAGAGAAAACAAAAAAAACCACCACAAACCTGAGTGAGAACAGCACACAGACGGTGAGAACACCAGCGGGAGACCCACTGTTCTGAGTGTCCTACCTGAATCTGTTCATGTGTCCTATCAAACACTGTCAGGTACTTTAAGACTAAAGAGATCAAAGGTCAAGGCATGCAAGCCTCTTGAGCCAATACAGCTGAGCTGCCCACTGTGAGCTTCACAGAGTTCATTATTCATATAGCAAGGAAAGCTTATTTGGTTTTGTTAGAAACATTTTACAATCTGCCTCAGAGGGGCTTGACCTAGATAAGCTTGTAATGTGAACTCAACTGTTGTTTATCCTTTAGGTTAATTAAGGACTTAACCTTTAGGTCTCAATGAAAACCAAACCTAAGTGAGTTGCCTTCCTCCAGGAGACATTCATTTGCTGTATGCACAATATGCACTCAGAAATGGACTTAATCCATGGAAGTTCAAAAGGAAACTTCACTGAAGTGTTACAGCTCCAAGTGCCCCATTAGGTGCCTAGGCTTTAGACATTGGTACCAGAGCTCAAGTGACAAGTTCTGTGAGCCTGCAGAATCCCAGCCTTTCCTTCAAAACTTGTTGTCCTTGGCTTTGTAATACCGATTAATTACACTGTTCACAGAGAAGTGCTTCTGAATTAGTTAACCACTTTTTGTGCAATCAAGACAACATTAACAAAGAAGGAATTTAACTTGACAAGAATGAAGATTACAGCACCTTTTATTTAGTACAGTTTCCCCAATCCAATGAGTTGCCTGACAAATTGAATAGTTATGGAAGACAATGAATTTGTGATAAGTCCCTGTGAAACCTCAGGCCAGAGGTTCTGATGTCCAACACATTTTTTCAGAGTTCAGAGGTGGAATGCACAAGAGCAATCTAGTACATGTTAAAATGTTTTTCAACCTCAAATTACAATACTAAGTACTGAACAGTATTTGCTACTCCTTCACCTCAAGAAACACTATGTTAATTTAGTACTGCAGTGTGCTTTTTTGAACAATCACATAGCATATTTTTTTCCAGCAAGTAACTGTCTCAAGCATCCACTTACCAAGCAAAATAGTCACTCAAGTCTCTCTACTCCTTCAAAAAGAGAAGATAACCATAATTCATTGAGAGACTCCACCATCAGAAGAGACAGTTACTTTCCACAGTGACAGAAGTGGGTTTTTGGCAGCTGCATTTAAACTGCATTAGAAAGCTCAGTTCATTCAGCTGACAAGACCACCTTCTAAGGACTGACTTCTCCATTTCTAGGCAGGGTTTTATTGATAAACATGACCACCATTGCATAACTGACAGCAAAACTTAACATGCATCCCCATGTGCTAGGTTGCTGTGCATCAGAAACATACGTATAAAACTAGCAGTGAGTAACAGATGTGGCAACTGCTTAACTTTGCTTTTTGACACCACACAACTCACTAGCCAGCTAATCATAAAGAGAGGTAGCATGTATGCCTCACTTATTCCAAGTCATGTTTGTGTGATGTGACCCATCCTTACTCAAGATTTTTCATCTGCAGCAAGACAAGAGACAGATGCAGATGTTCCCACTTTTCAACATGATCACAAGTGTTCCAACAAACAAAACCAATCAAATCACTGATTTTCACTATTCCAGTACCAGGGAGGGGAAGGATGACAAATATAGTGTAACCAAGTCTAGCCACAATACATGGAAGAAACCCAGGACAGTATTTCAAGGACACTGTGACAATATTATTCCTTTTGAATAAAGGCTTACAGTCATTTTCTCACCCCATACCATTAATTTAAGGATGAGAGGACAGGCCAGTGGGGAATGCATCCAGCCAGGATTTAAATATCAATTTTTGCATTGCCTAAATGAGTCTGAATTGAGTCCACAGGCTTGATTCATGAATGCTGTATTGACTAAACAGAACATGGAAGGAAGCTTAAGTTGACACTCCAGTGTTAGTTGTTACTTCTTACATGGAGTGTGAGAAGCCAGCAGATTTCAGCGTAAGAAATATCAGTGACAACTAGCAGAACATGGAAAGACTCAAACCCTTTACCAGATGTCATCTAGCTTTTCTGCAGTTTGCAACATCAAGAAGGGCAGCAACAGTAGAAAAACAAGTGTTTGAACCTGAACAGCTGTGCTTGTTAAGGCCAGTAGAGGTTCAAGAGTAACATATTCGGAGGAACATTAGAGTAAACTAGGAAGTTAATATGAAAGTACTTTGTACAACCAAGCAGAAGGATTGTAGTTCTGAAACTGTTTCTAGTTTTGAAAGACACTGGGAAGACAGAGCGCATTTCAGTTTAAGTAGGCATAAGTTTTGTTGGATACCAGAAATAGTTTCAAAGTTCTGTTTTCACATTTTGAAGGTGTGATATGCGAAGCAAAAGATTAAGGGAGTCAATACAGACTTCCTTTCATGAATCCAGCCCTATATCCTTAGTGGTATCTTATCCATTGCACCTGTAGAAACAGTTCCCAAGCATCACAGTAAGCAACATCTTTCTTTAAAGCTTTTCTTGTTCTTGCCACTTTTCTTGCCGTTCTTGTCTTTGTTTTCTGACATTTTCTTTGCTCTGATTTCTCTCATTAAATCAAAGAATACCTAGGAGGGAAAAATAGAGAAAAATTAAACGAGATCTGCCACCGGAAAGGAGATAAACTACTGTATTCAGCAACAAATAAAGATGTAGCACCAGACTGCACCTAATACAGCAGAAGTGAGTCTAGACAGATTCTAGTGACAAACTCAACAGAATTATGTAGCATGCCAAGCAGTGGCAAATAGCACAATCTTACCTGGCTATCAAATCATCCAACAGCCCTGCTTTAAGAGCTTTTTATTGAATGTGACTTGCACAAAAGTAGCATTTACAGTTCATGAGAACATCTGCCTGTGCCTAACATATTTCCAGGCAAATCACTTGTTAGCTACGCAAAGCGTTTACTCCAGTCCTTTACATGTAATTACAAATACACTCTGCTCAGTAATATTCTGCCTGGTTTACAACTAAAAAGTTGCAGCATTCAAGTGACACTGTCAGGCACAAAGTTCTCAGACTGTTATAAGAAACAGAGTAATGACTTCCTGACTTTTCTCCAAAATTCTAGCCGATTTCATCCCTGTACACCTGATGCCTAGGTACATACCACTTAAAACATAATAGTTTTACTGTAGAGACTTATTGGGAAAAGTTATTTTTAGGATTGCAGAACAAGAGCACAGTGTCACTCCATAGAGTTAGGCTTTTTGGTTTGTTGTTTTGGTGATTATTTTTTTTTTACATGGGGAACTACACAAGGTTTTGATACTTGGAAACAAAGTCATACTATGATCAGAAACAGAGTAGTTTCATTGAAACCCCTTCTAAGCTCTTTTTAAATTATGCTACAGTGCCAGTGCACAATGGCTGATAACTTGTCTTAATATACACAAAACAGTGCTTACATAAAGGATAACCAGTGTGTCGTGTCACACAAGCTAGCTAGAGAAGACCTACAAGAACAAGTCTGGAACACCACGCTAGTACACTCCAGACAGCTACATTGCTGTTAATTCAAACTGATCAGAAAGCTAATTTAAGTACAAAACAGGCTAGGCATTTGCTAGCCACATGAGACTGCTTGTAGGCAAAAGCAAACCTAGGTATTTATGCTTTACTACATCATCCCGCTTCTGGATCTAACAGCGGCTTTCTAGTAACATTCTACAAGTCAAAACAGATCTTTATGAAATTCAAATTATTCCATGTCCTTTATAATCAAAAGGTCTCAACTCAGAAGTTTCATATGCATTGTTAACCAATAATGAAAGAAATAAGAGTCCTACTAGGTCACTTATGCCCCAACAGCATTTCCATTTGCAAACTAATACAGACAAAACAGGAAGCTGTCTATAAGAACAGCTAGCTGCAAGTGTTCTTTGTCCAAAGATAAAGCTACTTATAATTTGCAACTTTTTAACACATGCAGGTTACCAAACCACACTCTTGGATCCTTAGAGGGCCCAACTATAGTTTCAGGTCATCTTCTGTGGATGAATAAGTAAAAAGGCACCCTCTTCTTCAAGAAACCTCCCAGCACGCACAGAATGAAGGGGAGGCTTGAAACTCGTTTTTCCCTACTACTAGGCAAACACTCCATAGTCATAATTCATCTCCTGTACTAACTCGCCACCACTGCTTATGCAAAAAGCCAGCAGCAGAAACATGGTGCAAATTACTGCCCTAGACCAGCACAAACAAATCAAAAAAGGACAGGGATAGAGCAAGACAAGTTCCCATAATTCAAAATAGTTTTCTGTCAAGACAATAATGAAATCTTTAACATTAGCCACAACATATGTAACTCTGTAGGGTAGGGGGAACAGTTTTAAGTCTGTCACTTGCTATTTATTGCTGTTCTAATAGGACACAGACTGAACAAAATAACATACTTCATGGAATCCTTAAACCCTTTTAGCCAGTGTACTGTTGTTTGTACCTGAACCAACAGCCTTCCAGTTACAAGGCAACAGCATTAACTTGTACCAGGTCTCCGGCTCCTCTAATCTAGCTACTTCCTTAAGTGTACACATTCCAGTGAATTCATTCATTTTTTATTATCTAGGCTTTCAGAAGCCCAACTGTGGATTTGTTTGTCCTGCAGGAGAAAAAAATTAGTCGCTCAGCTACTAAACAAGTAGTAACAATTTAATTGAGCAGTTGACATTTGTCTTACCTTATCTACATTTGCTCTAGTTTTGGCAGAGGTTTCTACGTACTGCACACCCCACTCTTCTGCCTTACTTCTAGCTTCTTCTACAGGCACTTGTCTGCGTTCTTCCAAGTCAGATTTGTTTCCCACTACCAGTAAAGGGATTTTATCTTCTTCAGCCTTCACACGCAGGATCTGTTCCCTAATGCATTAGATATTCAAAATAAAAATATCTGTTAGCAATAGCAACAAAAACCCCACCCTTACCAGGAGTGGATCAAGTGGTCTGCAAATTACTAGTGTTTGCAAGAGTGTATTTCCCAACAGTTGAACATAAACTTGGAATAATTTTATGGTGTGTAACACTAACACTATGAGTTTCACACTAATAAGAGCCTCACACTTCCAGGAAGGCAGTTTCACAGTTTAGTTAGTAAGTTTACTAACCAGGCTCTAGTAAAGAGCTGTATGGTAGCAGAGCAGCTTATAACAGTTGTTCACATCTGAATGAAGATAAGAGCACAAGTGCCATGTTCACCAAGTTTCACCTTGGCATTCAATCACCATCTTCAACTTCTAGTCTACATTGCATCTCAATATCAAGGCTTTGCCAAGGTAGTAGGTTGGGAATAGCATAAACAGCTGGCAGAGATCATTCTTAATGGCTACCTAAACAGAGGAGAATGTTACTAAATAGTGCTGAACTAAAATGCTAGCCACCTTCCTCCTTCAAAGACTCCAAGAAAATACTTGAGCCATCAGCATTAACCTAGCTATACTTTGTCATTCTAAAAGAACCTATCAGCATCCAGGAGACAGAGTGATGCTGCATGTCAGTCTCAAAGTCTGCGAGTAAAACCTTGGTTGAAAACATACTGACACATGCTACTGTCCATCTAAGACACTGAAAGAACTGTAACAGTGTACAGCTATTTTTAGATTGCTTCAGTTTGTTATAAGCAAGAACCAAACTAGGCATGAGCATGGTGCTATAACCCCTTGTCCCACTAAGTTACCACACCATTTCAGATGCCTGCACTGTCCATCCACAAAATAACTGAATGTACGTAGAATACATGAGAACATAAAGCAACGTTAACACTGAAGCAGACAATCTGCTGTTGCATTCAGATGTACCTTCACACATTCAGATTACAGAGGCACCAAAAGCAAACACTGAATGCATACCATCAGCAGGAGATCTAGGGTTTAAAGACAAACCCATAGTTCACTCAGTATTCTACTTTTTCTGTAGTTTTAAGATTTCTGGAAGTTGGAGGATCCATATTACAAGTCTGCACTTTAGTCCGTGATGCTGGTGACTCATACTACCCACTGCCCCCTTCTTCCTGGGGAGGAGTTTTCCAAGGGGCTGGTTCTTGCACATCAGCTTAAGTACTCCATTTAACTAGTTCCACTATTTCTTTACTTCTGAACCACTGAGAAGTAGGAGATTCTCCATATCAAAGCTTTTATGTCCTTCTTGCTCATCTTTAGGACTAGCATTTCTTTTTCATTGTTTTGTTGTGCTGGAATCTTGAACCAACACACAGTTAACCTAGTTACAGAAGTCTGACAAAAACCACAAACTGCCAAGCCAAAACACTCCTGCTCCTTTTCATCCAAAGTCTTAAGCCTTGGATTTAACCTCATATTTCACTTAAGCACACAAGCCAAAACCCTAGGTTTGGCTGGGTCCTTCCAAGTGTCTTATTTTCTTCCTTTTTTTGAACACTATCCGATTTTTTCCTCCATCTTATACCAGGAACAGTTCAAGCACTCAGTTTTTCAGTCCTACAACAGTTCAACCGTGTAGCTCCTTCCAGTGTCCCCATTAGACCAAACTGAGCAGAACAGCTCCACAACTGCCAGCCTTCTGAAATCTAACGAAGTCACAGAAGAATTATGTGACAGAGTAACAACATTTTTATACCTCTTAAAAGATTATGCAGTCTCCTACTACTGTTGGAACAGTGTAAGGTATCAAGAACCTGGACCAAAGTCTTGGAGTGCAAGGGGGTTTTGCCATAGCTTTAAGAAAACCCTAGAAAAATGTGTCTACCTTAGCACCAGCTCTTGTATCACCAATTAGTATCTTAACCTTGTACCACTGAAGCAAAACTAACATAATCCAGACTGATAAATTTTATTCTGACAAACATAAGGAACTGCTAACACTTCATGTTTTAGCAAATTTTACTTCAAGTTGTACAGCTGTCCTAGGGAGTCTCTGGGTTACCTCCTACACTGAGACAACAGCTTTCACGAAGTAAAAGTTAGAACACTTGCCCTGAAGAACTTGGCTACATGAATTCTGAGACCAGAATACAGGTAATGGTTTAAACATCTTGTTTTTCTTTTGTACTACACAAGGAGTTTCCATGCTCGGTCTGGTGCTGATTTTTACATTAGAACTATTAATCCCAAGAACAAAAATGGAAGCATTTAGTACTACTGTGCATCTTTCTAGGAATACATCTGCCTACAATAGTACTGTTTGACTGCCAACATTTGTTTGGCACCAATCCACACCTGAGAGCATAGACTAATCCTTCCTTTCCTTAGAGCACCTGCTTCTAGCAGAAAGCAATAGAGTGTCTGAAACTTGGCCAAAAGGTAGACTTAATTCCAGAAGTACTGCTCTAAGATAATTAAACTTCACATCCACAAAGACTGAAAATTGGCTTGAATATGAAGGTTTTAAGAGTCCAAGAATCTGTTAGTTGCCTGAAGTTGCTGCTGGAGTAATGTACTCCTAAGTTGCAGGCATGAAGACAGCCACAGCCATAGGCTGGATACCATGGTTTAAGTTACCAGTTACTAAGAGCAAATAGTTAGGTTGACACTCTTATGCCACCAAATGGTAACGAACAAAGGATAAAAGCTACAAGTGCTCTAAGAGGAGCTGTCAGAGCAACAAAGGAAGCAGATACTTCCCTCTGCCTGGGAGAAGAGCTACTTACCGAAACTCTGCTGTTGCTGTGAAGGATTCATGCTCTGTTATTGAGAAGACTAGAAGAAATCCTTCCCCACTGCGAAAATAGTTATCTCTGATGGCTGCATAATCTTCCTGTCCTGCTGTGTCCAGAATGTCTATTTGAACTTCTTCACCATCCAGAACTACTTTCTTTCTGTAGCTGTCAGCCTTGGTAGGTTCATAGTCTTCTACAAACTGAAGGTAAGGGATTAGTGTTTAGAATTACTGTCAAATGGTCTCATTATTAGTCACTGAAGTGGAAAAGGCTGGATGTAGACATTTAAACTCCCCCAAACCTTCTCATAATACAGTCAGCTACTAAGTTCCACCACCTCTTTTTTTAAGTTTTACTATAAAAAGCAAATTATTTAAGCACTTAATACATCAAAGAGCCAGTCTGCCTAGTCAAGAGAAACTGTCTTGCTACATAAAACACCATTCAGCAGTTTCAGCATAACTTAAGAGACAAGGATGCAGTATAAGCTACCAGCAACCTGGTGGCATTATCCAGATCTCCCACTTCAAGTAAAAGTATTGGAGCACACAGGTAACTGAAACTTCAACAGGTGTAGATGACAGCATCCAGCTGCTGAACATGAAAACCTGCTCTATAATTACACAGGGACATACTGTAGTCCATTCAATATTGATCAGATCCAAAAAGCCACTGCCAGTTCAACTTGTAAGGTACCAGTGTCAGACGGGCTGTCAGTACAGAACTAACCTTTCCACCTCCTTTCTCTCAGCCTCGAAGTACCACAAAAGGCTGTGCCATGAGCCTGATTAAGCTGGCTGGCCTTCACTAACAAGTATGCCACCTGTTCAGATACTCAATTACTGTAGTATGTGCGGACAGCCTGTATATAAACATTAACTTCTAAATTACAGATTCATGTATTCCTTCACATACTAGTCTAGATCATCTGGTCTAGCTTTCTGTATACCAGCACAGAATAATTCATGCTCTGAACATGCCCACTTCATCATCTAGCTCAGAATGAGCTGTAATGCTTACTTCTGACTTCAACTTTAACTGACCTAAAAAAGAGGAACAAAATTAAAGTTCAGTGCCAACTGGTGATAGCTTTTGTACACTCCGACAAGCACATGCACATGATGCATACCTTCTGAAGACTAACTAACAAGCATCAGTTTTGTCACCCTTCGCTAAAGAAGTTATCAGAGGGCACCCCTCCCTGATTCTTATATTCTCCTGCCAGTCAGGTCATCAGGTCTTTTGCTCGTTACATTTAGTTCCCCTGTCCTACTACAGAAGTTTGGTAAACTGTATCCATTGGTGCTTTAGAGAAACCAAACCAATAAGCTACTTACCTCATCATACATAAATTGAAGAGTGAGTGCAGATTTGCCCACACCTCCACTGCCAACCATTATCACTTTATGGAGGGCCAAGGAACTCTGGTTCTTGCTCTTACTGGCAGCCATCGTCCCAGTTGCCACAGATGAAGTGCCAGGCAACCAATTAGATCTGCAGACAGAAGAAACAATCACCATCCATGACATTGGTGACACACAGGTAAAGCATCTCCCTAGTGCTGAAAGACCAGATTAAAACTCTGCCCAGCAAGCCTGAGGAATGGGCCATTTCAATGCACTGGCAAGCAGATCGCATCCCTGATGTCTAAAGTATGAGTAGGAACAAGGTATAAGAACAAATCCCTTCCATTTGTGACAACAGTACCATTCATAAAAGTTTAAAGAAACAAAAGATTTCTTAAAACAGCTACTAGATGAACAAGTTGTTCTTATCTGTAAGCCCACCTTACACAACTACCACTTAGAGCAGTTCCCAAAGAATAAAAAACTAATTTCTTTCAATAACATGAAATGAAATGGTTTTTATTGTTCTTGTTATAAGGCTTTACACCTTTCTAAAGCATTTCTTTAATGTTGATGCAGCTTAGTGTCAACATGGAAGCAGAGCTATACCTTAGATCTGCTTACAGGTAGCAAGATTACTTTTGATCTCTTTTCTACATAAACTAAGAAAAAGCGCAGTAAATTCTGGCAGGAACAAGTTGCAAAAGCTTCCAGCAGAAAGTCTTATGACATGGCGTTAACATTTATTTTATATTCTTCCTGCCTTCTGATGCTGCAAATCTAGTTTGCTTTTGGAAGAAAAAAAAAAATTGTGCTTTACTGCAATAAATTCTCTGTTCTCATTCTTCTTGTGATGTTTCAAAGCCATAAAATAATAAGCTTCAATAAACAAGTATAGTTAACAAGCCTTTGGTTTTGTGTTATGCAAAACAATTAATGCTAGAGACTTCTTAAAAACAACTTTTTTTTAAGAGTAGCTGGACACAGTAGTTGTGACCAACACAAGTAGCATCTCTAAGAACAGCGCATTGGAGAGAAAAGCAGAGTAACCAATACAAAAAGACACAACACCAGTCAGGATTCACACACAGGGAAAAAAAACAAAGACGTGTAATCCAGACACATGACAACTATAAGGGAGATGCTAGGATAGCAACACTTGTGTCCTCATGGCATGACAACTAAGGGCCTCAGCTGTTCATATCCTGGCAGAGTGCTAAAAAGAGAACAGCAGACCATTCAGCAAACACTGCTATGAGAAGTGGCTATACCAGCCTTGGTTTATAGCAGCACCCATTATTCCAGAAGCACAGAAGCAACAGGCCTACCAGGAGTCTCAAATTAGGCTGGGCACAATTGCTCCAGAAAGACAATGGAACTACCACAGTACACTATCAAGTTCTACTGGATGGAAATACACAGCCTACAGTAGAAGCTGGAGTACTATATTGGAAAAAAGCTTCAGGATAACTAGTTCCCCTAAAAATTAACTGGGAATTTAAGGGATTGTCAACCTACAAACACACCATAAGAGTATTTAGCCTGGAAAGGACCTTTGGATGCTGTCTAGTCCAAACCTCCCCCTTACAGCAGTTTGCTCCAAGCAATCCAGTTTATATGCCCTGCATTTTGAGGCTGACAATTCTATAACCATGCTGCGTAACCTGCCCTGGGATACACTGATGGTGAAGATTCCAGCCCCACCCCCCCTTGTCATGACTTGATGTTCTGAAAAGCAACAAATCAAACTAAGTTCTTATGACTACTGCATACAAGTACAAACATGCCAACAACCAAGAAGTACCCTCAGGACAGCACTTTCAGCCATCTGAGCAGTAGTATTTTTGCATGCAGAGCATTTTACTCACAACCGTTTGCTACATACATTTAGTACAGGAACACAAGTTAATCTTTTAAGTGTTATTCTGGAATAAACACCAGTCAATGAAAACAAGTATTTTTCTTCTGGTAATCTTCTATAGTATGTTATACATAAGCTCCCTCATTCAGGACACTCCTTAGTATAGAAATTTAATATAAAATCCCTTAAATATAGGGATGTGACAACTCTGTGCTGTACAGGGAGAATCTCTGAGAAGCAAAACACATTTATGTTTGGGACAGTGAATTCAGCCATTACCCCAGAGATTCCAAACCAGAAGACTATTACAAGGTTTTTTGCAATTATTTTTTTTGTTGTTGTTCTTAGTCACCAGAAAGGCAAGCCAGAGGGGAAAAAGAACTGAAGTCCCTGCCACAGGAGCATGGAAAAAAAAACCTACGAAAACACAAAACAGGTAGCATCTGAACTCCAGAAATTGTTGCCAAAAGGCATTTTGCTTGTGGTCCACATGTTCTACAGATCATAAACTAGAATTCAGCTTGCTTGGACATAGACACCCAAGTCAGGAGAGCTACAGATTGACTACACACTGAGGTATTATTGGAACACTGAAGTCTCCAAACTAACACGGCTTGCTCTTAAGTTAGAGAAGTTTATTTTGTCCTAGTTCAAGAGTAGCCCGGCTTTGACAGTAGTAGATAAGCTGCTTTCTGGAGAAGCCAAGTGACCCTTAGCAACTTTTCAATGTAATTACTGTTAAAGAAATAGTTTAATGTTAAACCCAAACATCCTAAGATTGTTTTAAATGCTATGTTATCTAACAGAAAGCTTTGAAATTAAGTATTTTTCTGGCAACACAAACTTAGTGCTGCTGCCTGTGATGTTGCCCTAAGTCCACTGTGCTATGCAACTGCAATGAGAACATTTTTTTACTAACAGCCAAGACAAAGAGAGAGCAACCTTCTGCCTCCTGTCAATATGGATACCACAACTTTACCAGGTCATAATAAAGGAATAGCTGCCTTTTAGGTAAAATATGGACCAACCTGACTGTTCACTACAAGGTCATTGTAGAGATAAGTGGAAAGAATATTTAAATCCTTCCTTCTCCACCCCACCACACCAGCAGAAACTGCAAGGTCAGCCTTACAGTATTACCTGGCTTGTAACCCAAGTATAGTATTAAAAAAACCCACCCAACAGCATACAAGTTTATGGGTTTATTGCATCTAAAGCTAGCCTGGCTCTTAATGGCCACAGTACTTGACCTTCCCTGCAGAGCTGTTACAAGTGCCACTTGAATCTTTTAGATTATCAACACTTTATGAACCCCCTGAATGCAGAGGTCTGCTCACAACACAGCTCCCATGTTGTGTACCCTCAGGAAATCCCAGATGCTTCATACAAGGAGTCTCTTTGATGGCAACAGAGGGAGCACAGCCCCCTCCAGCCCCAGAAGAGCCAGGCAGCACAGAACAAGGCAAGGCTGAAGCAGCATAGCACAGAATTGACACAGGCAGTATCAGTGCTTACAGACCAGGCTAACAGCACAATAGAACACTGGTTCCAAAAGGGGCACAGTAAGATTTTAATAGGAATACACTGAAGCCAACTGTTTGATTACTTGCATTTCCATCTGTTCCTTGTGCTGCCATTTACACACCATGGTTCAAAGCTCACATGTAACAGTTCCTTGAGGTTAAAAAAAAAATAAATTAACACAAGTAGAACCTCTCCATCACCCGATTAGAGAAGGGTGAATTTTCATCTCATTCTGTAGATTAAGCATCCTTGAGGCAATCAAGACACCAACATTAACTCATCTGTTTCGTACAGAAAAGAAGTCTTGGGAAATTCAACCACCTCTCAAAAAAGTAGCAATGTCTAGAAGAACCTGTGATGACTGCAGTTGCTTTCAAAACATTATTATGTTGCCTTCAGTTTAAGGGAATGTAAATTTAAGGCCAAGAGTCTTAACATCTGCTGAAAAGCCTGCTCCGAATTAAGTGTCCAGACAAGACACCTAATTATGTGATAAGTATTCCCTCCTCTCCCATATTGCTTTTAACTTACTGGAAAGTAAACTGTATCCAAACAGCAAGCCTCCTCTGAGAGGATGAGAAGCAATCCAGTCTACAGCAGTGTGTCCACCCATTTAATTTCAATCTGGCACTTTACCCTCAGGTTTAATGACATCATGTTCAATTTTGCGTGGTGTTATAAGCCATAAAAACCAGATAGTGTTTTTTGAAAGATCAGAGGTGGGTGGTGGTGGTGTTCTCCTGGTTACAGTTCATTCTGCTTTAAAACAGAGTGCTAGACAGAGCCCAAGTCACAGCTTTTTCAGGCCGTCTTTCATCTTTAAGATATTAGAAGTAATTATGTGCATCATCTGCTTCAGGTCAATGGCTTAATCCTATCTTTTAGTAACTCCAGATTTGTTTTATAATAGGTTACACAAAGCCATATGCACAATGTGAATTTTGTTGGGCTAGTGAAAGATGCTCTTCAGACGAAGGTTACACCAGCAGACAGGCCAGCCACATAAAGCACAGCAAGACCTGTAAATCAGGCCATACACAGTAGCTGCTAAAGACCAAAAAGATTTAGACTTCTGTGGTCAAGTAAATATCTTCAGAACTAATCAAACTATGCTACCCTCAATATAAGAAATTTAACCCTAAACTTACCAACAGTTTCAGCCTTCCCTTTTCTTACCTGTTCAGATTATAACTTTTCCAGGTTAACTAAGGCTTTCTGCTGAAGAGAAACCTGCACAATGTTGTGTCATTCTTGGCTGGTCCCTTGAAACTGAGCACTTCAAGGCACTTGTTTATAAACAGCTCCATGACCTCCAAACATAACCACTAGGGTGCTATTTCTCCACCTTCTCTTAGCCATAAGAGTTAAACTCTTCAAATATTGTTAACAAACGGGACTAGTTTACCTAATGCCAAGGTTCAGAGACCCATTACTGAATAACTACATTTAGTGCAAACCAGATTGCATTTTCACATCCCTTTTTACTTCACCTGCCTTAAGGCCTCACAGTTGTACAGTCACTTACAGAAAGGAAAAAGCTCTTGCCACTTCACAAAAAAGAACCTATTCTGCTACAGCCGATGCAAATACATAGAAGAAAAAACACACATAAGAAACTTCACTAAGTTTACCTGTTTTCCAGTAACTATTCTGTTACTATAATAAAAAAATTCTAGACCCCTCCAAAGTCTTTAACTGAAATTGCTTCTAGTTCTTCCAATTCACTTTGCGATTAAAAACTGAAATAAAGCTCTAAGCTCAAAATTGCTGAGATCAGCCCTTGTTCTCTTGCTGTGCAGCTGATATCTTTGGACATTTCTTTTCACTGCTGTTCTGCCACTGAAAGCAGCCACTCTTTGCATTTTAAAATGGGATTCTAGAAACCCTTAGCCCAATAGCTTGACAGAGCAGCTTTGTCAGACTCTTAAGATACCTACTTTAAAAGGAAAATCTGAGTATTCAACCTATTAAAGACTTAAATATGATGTCATCAAAAGCAAGCACAGAAAGAGCAAGGTTTTGCAACAGTATTTTAACAATCCTCATTTATCAGAATATGAATTAGAGACTTTGAGGTGTTTGGTTCTGTCATATGCCAACAAGAATGCAGTCACAGAAATTCCCTGGGTCACAAAACTAATTAACAATCTCACTGAGCTATGAACTGTAAGAGCTCCTCAGCTGTTCTGAGGTTATCCAGAAAATATTTAAGTACTGAAATTCCATTAGCTTTCAATGGACTGTAAGTGCTTGAACTGGTAATTCAACTATATAAAAAAACCATTCATTTGAGATTAAGTAGCATATTTAATGCTACTGAAAGTTTTAGAATATGCAGGCTAAAAATAAAAATGCTACTCTATCTTCTTTTGCTGTGCTATTATCTTACCTCTCAGCATGTCTCCAGTTATTGGTTTTCAAGTTAAAGAGATGATTATATGTTTGGCAGAAATTCCTGCTAGGGATATCCTTCCCCATGTACTGCTGGGTGTTTCTACCTTCTCAGCTGTGGTTAAAGATTTTTCTGGGCCATGCTTAATAAGGTCAAGGAACTCATCCAGCTTGAAATGTCTTGCAGAAGAGATGGGGGCAGCAATTTCACAGCCCCCATTTGTATCACCCAGTGCTGCTATCACTGCCCTCACTCCCTTTGCCCTGGCTGTTCAAGCCCATCTCCTCCTGCAGGAGAGCTATTCAGCCTGGCTGACTGGGTCTGCCAGTCACATCTGCAAGGCCACATGCCTCAGTGCCAGTGCTGATGTGAGGGAAGAAAGCCAATTTGCACAACTGATGCCAAAGAAGGTGGAACTATAGCAGCCAAAATGCTGCTTACATTGCTGCAGAAACAGGGAAGTTCCCTGATCCTGCTCACACTATGCTCCCTTGACAAGTGTGCTGGTACAGCCGACAACCTGCTGTAGTGTCTGGGCTCAGCACTGGTATGAAACCCCAAACCTGAGATTTGCTTTTGCTAATCAGGCATTTTCTCTCTCCATGCAAAACCTGTTAGTAGACCTGCAGTTGCAAGGATAAGGGCACTAAACAGAATGCTAGAAATGGATTTGCTAAACTTAATACTTACAACATCAGGAGGAAGAGGAAGAATTTAGGGCAAGGAACTCCCTTACTCTCTACATGAAGGGTATATTCCTTATAGAGTTGTCGGAAGGCATCAACAGCCATACCTTTCAGTGTTACAGGAAAAACTGCAGAATACATTATTTGCTTGTAACTTTCAGTGTATCATTACACTAGTTTCCATCAGTTAGAATTAGTTACTAATCCCATCCAAAAAACAGAATTCTATGTACATTTAAAGACACTGGCCATCACAACTACTCTCTAGCAGCAGCCATACATACACTACTAGAACAGACACAAGAAGCAAACCCAAGACAAGCAGGTCTGCAGTGTTGCAGCAGTTCAAGGTTAAGCCAGAACCTAGAGCCAGACCATGACTATTCCCCATCTTCTACCAGACTGGGGAAAGGATAAGCACAGACCAAGGAAGTTTTAATTCAGAAGAAATACTGCAGCCTGTATGATGAACTTGCACTGCAGGCAAGTCCCTAAGACTTGCTTGTCTGGAGCATACACATGCAGAATAAAAGCATGTATTTATAATTCATTCTGATCAGGAGTCCTCCCTGCATGTGTGCACAGGGAAGCAAGCATTCCACACTGGGACTCAGAAATTACACTAGTGTATTCTAACACTATCAACAGCATCAGATATCCAGCCACTGGATGTCAGACAGTTAAGATTAAGAATCCCTGCTAGTAATCCTCATACCACTTTACTTTTCACTGTTCCACACATTTGCATGCACAGATGTCTTCAGCTCTCCACTTAGACTAAAACTGTTCAATAAGACCAAGAGATCTTTAGAAGAATAGACTTACTATACAAAGACTTCAAGTATTTTCCTGACATGTGCAGTTGTGTAGAATAGATCATGAAGAAACAGACTCTCAGGAGCATTGCTACTTTAACTGACCTTTATTACTCTAGCAACTTACAGAGTCTGGCACACTGTTCTTTGCAACAGTCTATAGCTAGACTTGGACAACCCCACTTTTTATGGCTATCTTCAGATGTAGCCATCACAGAATAGTGACCTATTTTAACTATGAAATACCTGTATTCAGCACATCTCCCCCCCATCCTTGCCAAGCATAGCCCAACTTGCTTATGAGTTTTCAGAAAGACACATCATTATAACTCAGAAAACAAATCTGACAGCAGCAGGCGTTTACTTACTAGTTAAAATTCCTAAATACATGCCCTCTCACATTATTCAGTAAAGGACCACTCTAGATTATTTATTACAAATAAACAGTCTTACTTGTGAGCAGTAATTTCAAGGTAATAATCTTGACATCCAAAGAAAACCTGGAACCAAATCCTAACTAAGTTTACAGCAAGGCTGCATATTTGAATGCAGCCTTCAAAGATTTAGTCACAGGAAAACTCAGTTTGAGCATCAGAAGGGTAGCAGTTTAAAGCAACCCTTTAAACTAAAGCCAGATCTTATGCCAAATTGAAATACAGGGGAATGTATACATATCCCTGTTCCTAAGGGACTTAAATATCTGTTAGGGTTTTGGTTTTTTAAAATTCCCTTAGTGGAAGAAAGATAGCCCAGTAACTTGTTTCTGATCAGTAGCTAAGTGAGAGAAAAAAGGACTAGCCTTAAATAGTACTTTTAAGGTACTGCAGCACCCAAAAAAATTATTTGTATCTATCTTTGACTAAATAAGATTGCAAAGGTCATGATATAAAGTTAACACTTAGACAGGTAAGAACTGTACAAAGATTATTATTGCATGTAGGCACCCCAACACAGTACTGTCCTGCAATACTGCAGTCATATGCAGGCCACGAAGCCTTCCAAGTCATCTTAGAGACTGCATACAGACACTAGAATGCAAGCCTTATTTCTGCTGCTTCATTTTGGTCTTGGGGCACCTTTACACAGATCTGTATAAAACATCCATTTCATTACAATTATTCTATTTGTCACAGATACAGAGCATTTAGGTAGGCATCTCCATTTCCTAGGCCAATAAAGCAGTGCCTGTGTTTCCCCTTAGTCTTTATAGATACAGAGACTATTCAACCAAGAAAGGGAGGAATCATGGAAGGCAGCATTAAAGAGACTATTATGATAAGAGGACAGAATTACACAAAAGCCTTTCTAATTTGCTACCAAGCTAAGACTATGCTATGATACCAAGTTGATTCCTGCTTGAAGAAAACATATACCTTATCTTAAAATAGAGATTAAAAAGCTTACTGGGCCCCGTAAGTGGAAATGCAGCTATTTGGTTGTGTAGTAATGCATCTGGACAACTGCAATCCGCTAGTCACCTATGCAAGTGGTTCTAAGAGGTCAGATGATGCTAAGCCAAGTGCGTTTATACAATGTTCTATACTCAATGCATAAAGAGCACTGGAAATACCTGCAAGACGGAAGCTAATGGTTGTCTCCACTGCTGTTCCACTTTATCTACTGAACCATACTATTCACAAAGTCAACTCCTCTAGGATATGACACATGAAAATAGTCTACAAGTGCTGTACTTCTACAGTCATGAGGCAGGGCATCTCTACCCAGACTTCCTTGTGGGGGAAGGAGATAAACTGGCAGTTTCCCCTACAGAATTCCTTATAGATCCTAACGGGGATCAGAAAAAAAACCCCAACAAAGAGACCATGTAATGGTGGGAAAACTGCCAATACTCCACCATGCATCAGCTTTCCAGGAAGACTACCATAGAAATCTGTGTGAAGTCAACTGTAACATTGCTCAGTTTGTATTCATGCTGGTACAGTGTCAGAAAATGCAACTTAAAACTCTACCAAGGCACAGAGAGATCCAAAATGATACTGTGCCTCTATGCCTTCAGATGGATCATCACTATCTGGAAGCCTAGATTTGTCCTGCATGCAGCATCACCTCCAGTGACAGAAACACAAAACAAAGACAACAGCAATAAGGCAGAGAGATCTAGAATTATCCCTCCTGATAAGCACCCAAGAAGATTGGTCCCCACAACATTGCCAGTGAGAACAGTCATCCTTTTAGAGCAGTAAGGAACTTGCACAACAGGCATCTTTGATGATTAAGATGCTACCACACTTGAGAACCTTTGTAAGACAATTTGAAGCACTGTTTAGAATACTCTGCCTTGTAAAGCTGGGTTACTCCATTTTTGCACTCTGAACTAAAGTGAAAGTGTCCATTTAAGTCCACAGAAGCGGTGCAGCAACTGAGGCCATGTTTAATTGGTTTCTTACCTGTTCCAGTCTTCAAAGGCTTTTCATACTGTTTTCTACAGATACTTTATAAGGTAGTACTTTTAATACTACTTTTAAAAAGTATCTACATCTACCATATTAACAGCATAGTAGAGCTGCAGTTTTGATGCTACACCTGTCCTTTCAGATTCTAATAATAGGCTTGCATCTACTTGCTTCATTGGGTGCAACCCACCAGCTCTGCCATGTTGTTGTACCACCCTGTCACACAGGTATCTGTTCCATGTCAACAGCAATGAACTAAAGCATAAAACATGCTGCTCCCCTAACTAGCAGCATCACTGCTCTTTGCCAGAGGAGACAGGTGCATCAGGCTCACAAGCATTACACACTCCTGCAGTGGGGGCATATGCAGCACCATCCTAAAGAGAAGTTTCTCCCAAGAGGTGAGGTACCTCAGGAAGGCCCCAGTCCATCACAGTTCCCCTAAACTCTAGCACAACAGTTAGTATTCAGATAAAGGTAGTTACAGATCAATACAGTTATAAAAATTGCCTCACTGTTTCACAGATAGCTTACAGAAGCATTGTAGTTTAATATAGAGTTTTATCAGTAAAAAGAAGTCACCATCCCATTTTCCATATTACTCAGTGCAGAGCAACTGGTAGGCTGTACATAGCACCAAGCAGAACATACTCTTATTTCAACAAGATGGTGTTACATGAAGTGGGAATTATAGCCACTAGTGTCATTACAGCAAAACACACCTCTTCTACATCCTTCTGCAGCCAGACCTCCCCAAGTACTTTCATGAGCCTCCAGGTCTAGTATTAACACCCAGAAGACACACTGTAGAGACTACAGAAGAGAATGATCTACCATATTGTTCTTATCCTAGAAAGAACTTGCTAGGAAACCTGACAGAAGTCTTCTATAAGCACAAAGACCAAGTTAACACCATTAATCAGTATTATGCTAAGAGTTTGTCACTGTGGTGATAACTGTCTGGTTGCCTAATTACTTAAGGTGAATTATTATACCATTTCTCACACTACTCAATTAGGCTCATACCAGAAAAGTGACACTCAGGTGGAGTTGCACAACATCCTCACTCCCACTGAGTTGCAAAGCATATTTCAGCTACGTTTCCTTTGAAAGCTCATCCATGCAGAAGCATGCTCATACCCAACACACAGCATACACCAAATCCACCAAACCACTGCTAAGAGACAGTGACATACATGCTCCAGATCATTCATCTACTACCAATCTTTAATCAGATCCTGGGAGTATAACAAGTAGAACAGACAAGACAAAGAGCTTACACAATGTCTTAAGTAGCACACTAGTTCAAAAGCTAAGATTCATATCCTACATCAGTACAAGGTTACAACATGGTTTCAGTTACTTCAGTGGATAACCTGCAGCTATATAATCCACAAGAAAGTTGCCACCAACACTGATATAGAAAATTCCAACAAATATACATGCTACAGATTGCAGAAATTAATTCTTCAGTTCTCATGAAGTGCAACCCAGTCAAGTTCCCACCCCTCATCCCTACCCAGTCCTTGAGATGTCAGAGGTAATTCAATGGTCTTGCAAATATGGCACAAGACACTGCAGACAGACAGGTCATGAGCTGCTATCACTGCTGTCCCAGAACATGGATCTTGCTTGATCATGATGTCTTCAGTTTCCCTGGTGAACTGGATGCCTGGACAAATTAAGAGTCCAAACACTATTTAGCTTGGCTTAGTACCAGCAAAAGCAACTGTATCCACCCACACAATTACAATCCTTGCTCCTAAAGCAAAGTTAGTCTCATGTTCACATCTCCATTTGGGGAAACAAACTACTGTTATGATGAGCAGAAGCAAGTAATAAACTTCTACTCCGAGTTTACTCTTAACCATGAGTCCCACTCCCCAAGGGTACTGGGCAATCATCTCCCTGTAGCCTCTGAAAATACTTCCACTGTTCTAAGCATTTAACTGAAGGGTTCACAGATTTATACAATGAGTCACTAAGCGCCTTCAATCAGACACACCACAGAAGTGCCAAGCACTAAGCTTTTTTCCCTACCTTTCAATCAATGCATTTGCATCACACAAAGCAACAACAGTGACATTTAGTACTTCAGGTAATTACTGGTTATCCATAATTCAGCTTCTGTGTTAAGTCACCTTAACCACATTTCTTCATCCCAGTTTCCCCAGTCATGAAAAATAAATACCATACTAAGATATTCTGCACATATAAGAGGCTACTTCTCTACTGGACTAAGAACAGATGTTTTCAATAACAAAAAGGCATCTATTTTTCTCTACTGTATTCATATATTATATATCAAAGCCAAAAACAGTATTTCCATCTTTAAGCAGAAACTGGATTACCACCAGTACAGGGATCACATGCAGTTTTGGTACCCCTATTCTAACATGTAAAGATAATGAAAAGCTGTGGAGAGTTTCCCTTGTGGGAGAAGTGTTATCCTTGGTCTCCCTCATGGAAAATGCTCTGCCTACCACTATAAAAGCAATTACAGCCAAACACGTGCTCTCTGACCACAGAGCCTCCAGAGTACTGCAGAAGGCAGAGCAGCACAATAACATTCTTGTTGATAACTCTGGTTTTGGGTGGCAGACTTAACTCAGAATCACTTGACTTCCAACACACAGAAGTTAGGACACATTTAGGTCAGGATACTTCCCTTTATGACCTAGCAAGTGCCAGGTCACATGAAAATACAGAAGCAATGCAGAATACAAACTATACATTTATCCTTGTGTGCTCTTTGAGACATTCCCCTCTCCACAGGTGTCAGAATAAGAAAAAACTACTATTCTGATACACAGCTGGCTCATCTCACAGCTCTCGTGTCCTTCCCTAGGAAGTGAGCACAACAGGGTGCTTCTGTACACTAATCCATGCCACCAGGGAAGCAAACAGGAGACATTTGGAGTCTGCATGTAGCTGCAGGGGTCATAACCTCATTGGGATCACAGAGATGATCTGGGATAGCTGTCACGGTTAAAAGTGCTACAGTGGATGGCTGCAGGCTCTTTAGGGCAGGCATGCCAGGAAGGCAAGGCAAGAGGGTTACTCTTCCCATGAGAAAAAGCAGAAATGTATGAAGCTCTACCTAGGAATGGTAGACAAGCCAGTTTATGGGTCAGGATTAGCACAGTCAGCAGGTGGGCTGAGCTACAGTCTCCACAAGTGTCTTCCAGCCTCAGAGACGCTATGATTCAAGTCTGTGCCCCAGCAATACAGTTGCTGCAAATTGTATTTGTGGGAATCTGAAAGTGATCAGCCTGGTTGACAACTTGCAGGTAGTCCTTCAAAACTAACACTTAATTAGAAATCTTAACTAATATTTATTTACAAGAGTATACTAGGAAGCATGCTTATCAGATGATGGCTACTATTAGAATACCATTGTGACTACTTAAAGAGTTGGACAAGATCACTGCTTGATCACCATTTTACAATCTAAATTAATATAAAGATGTACAGTAGCACCACTGGTCAGCCTACTGATGTCTAATAATTTTGAATTAGTTTCCTTCCATTACAGCTCCAGAACAGATTCAACTCAGCGCCTCCTTCGATTTTAGTTTGCCTTCAAGTAAATTCTCAATGAGCCTGCAGAATTGTTTAAAAAAAATTGAATTGCTTCCTAAAATGTGTTTTGAAAATGAAAATAGAATGAGAAATAGCACCATTTTCAAACACACATTCCTGTCCTTTGAGAGACCACTTAAACTGCTTGGCTAGTCTATTTTATGATATGGTAGATAAGAGCAGAAGGCTGATATACAAGTCAGTTAGTGAGATTTCTTGGTAACTACACTAATGAGAATACCTTACCTACCCAAAATGGGATCACACAGTAAGCCAAGAACACTAAATAGCAGAAGAGTACCATCATGGGGAGGAGTTTCTTACCACAGTGGCAGTTTAGCCGAAAAGCTGAATTAGACCACTACATACTTCAGAATTAGTTTATTCTAATCAGGGAACAGCTCCCCCAGTTCACAAAAACACCTCTCTTCTGAAAAGCTGAAGTAACTGCCATGCAGCTTTATCTAAGAACACTTCACTCATTAAATGTATGCTTTAGAGTGGTACCCAAGTGTCCTGCTGAACAGGGTAGCACCACCTTGTAAACCAACCCCTTAAAAAAAACCCTCTAGTCAGTGTTCTGCAACAGAGTCCAGGTCACTCCTACAACTGAGCTTTCGAAGCACTTTGTCATGTTTTGAGTATAACCCTATAATGCAGTACTCCATTATAGTTCTATCTGTAAAATGGGATTTTTTTTGTTAAGCTAGTGGCTTAAATCACAAGTTTACAAAAACTAAAACCTTGTCATCAGTATTAAAGAATATTGCCAATTTAGATTTGACATGTCCATCTACACAAACAAAGCCATGCCCGAAGTTGGGGCTGAATCTAGGTCTCCAGTACTTTCACAAAGAATGATCTTTCCCACTACAGGTAAAGATACATATCAAAAGAGTTGGAAACCAGAGAAATCACAGCACCTGCTTAACTCAGCACATTCTCAGCTTTCCAGTTCTATGCTTTGGCTTCAGATTAGTTCTGCCACGTTTCAAGTTTAAGGACAACATATTAAAAACTCCAGTTCCATTGCACTTTTAGCAGACTGAAATTTCATGCTAATTACATCAACTGACAGCAACACTAATTCACAAAGTAACAGTTGACAGGATTAAGGCTTTAACAAATGCTTATAATCCCAGGACTGATTTTTCAGTCTTTTGACTTGTGATCTTGCAAAAATTCCCAGTCAGGACTGCATTTCCATTAAGTCTCATATTCCTGTAATTAACCAGTATTTGCTACTTTCTGAACCACTTCAGCAAACATTAGGAATGTTATATGCTCAGTGTGTCATAAACAGTTGAAAGTGACTGTTCCAAGTACTTTGTCACCATAAAAGACTCAAGTAGCTACTTACACAGCAGCCTAAATAACATTCTCATTACATGACTTCATGACTTTCATTTTGACAGGTCTTGAAAAACACATTTGCACATCTCAAGCACAAAAGACAAAACAGATCCTCTAATATTATTATTAAAGCAGTATTTGGAAGAACATGAAGAGACAAAGCACGAGTTATATAGACTTATCTTGCTTAAATGACAAGACAACTTGATATTTCTGGGGCAGGCATGGATGAAAGTTAGTCCTGTTTAATGGGCTAAAAGGAGCTACCAACAAAATGATTGCTCCTTGGCAGCTATTATCAAGTACTTTTTAATTATCCACTCCCTGAGCCTCTTATCAAGAGGCAGGTATCACAGCACAAAAGCCACAAAATTGATTGTTACCATTAGGAGAATGGAACAGACAAGATTGTTTGCCGACTTTGCCACTCCAGGCAATGGAACATTATCACTGCTCAATGGTGGTGGAGAATAGTTACCAGAAACATGGGGGTGGAATGTGGATGAAGAAAGAAAACATTAAAAAGCTTCAGTTCTTTTCAGCAGGATAGTACTTCCAAGTCAGAGTTTGAGAATATAGTTGCTCTCTAACCTGGCTGATAGTTAGGATCCACACCTTTCATAATTCAATCATGCAGAAGTCAGGCGCACATGGTATGAAAAGCAGCAAGCACCCACATTTATCTACATCTGTGACCTCCCCAGCCATTGCCTTTCACTCAAACCCCCAGGGACCACTACTGCCATCCCTAGTTGTTTGTTCCAGGCACAAGACACCTACTGACCTTAGACACCCTTTGTCTTGATACCACTATGCACTTGCCTTCCCTTGAGTGCTTACTGCCTGCACAGCTGTCATGAGAAACAAGCTCCTTCAGTACCTCTAAGAGGCTATTAATTCAGATGACTTCATTGTGTCATAGAAAGCAATTCACTTAATCATGTGGAGCTTAAATCCAGTTAATATGAAATCATCAAGTTAAACTTGAAGTGGAAGTATCAGCACAGAAACCGAACAGTTTACAATGCAACTGGACAAAAACAAACTATGAACCAGATTCCCAAACCATGATGTTAGGGGTTGTTCTGCTACAGCACTTGGCCATTTCTGCTCTGTTCACAGGACAGTTCTGTTGCTCACATAGCCTGGACACCAACACTTCCTAGAGAAGCAAGCCATTTTATCCAGCATTGGGTCAGTAACAGTTGATGCTTAATCAATTAAGTTGCAGCTGAAAAAACTTAAAGCCTTGAAAAGAGTCATTAGATCACAGAATCTATATATCATCCAGGATTTCAGCAGACACATCCAATTTGTCTAGGCAGTGTCTCATCATTACTACCTTGATTTGATCTAAATGTCTCAACTGCTCAACTACTCCTCTATCCAGATATCCAGTACCACTGCACTGACAATGAGAGACAAATTTTGAAAGTCTTAAAGGGTGACCAAGAAAGGGTATTGTCTGATCAAATTAAGCATTCAGTTAAGAGTTTTTGTAACACACATTCCAGCTAAATCTTTAAACTAGACATTCCTTGGCAGCACATACATAACTCCAGTGAGAACAGGTCAGCTTCACATTTCTCCAGGCATGTAAAACAATCAAGTTGGCCTACTCCAGAAAGTCTACAACAAACAATTTACTGCTATAAATCTAATATAGGAAACTTATTTACAGGAGTAGTTTAAAAGCTTTCCTACTCATTAAATAGTTAACACTGAAAGTAAACGCAAAAACTTACCAAGGTAAACTGATACCATCCAATCATAAGCAAAAGTCTAAGTTCAGTGTACAGGGGCTAGAAGTGATTAAAGTAGTAGATAAAACTATTTTAACAAGTCTCCTGTAAGTGAGTAAGTGTAAAGGTGCTATTGCCAAGTAAACTGTTGCTATTAATTTCTCTGCAAAAAAGTTGTGGTTCTTGCAGGTTATTTGCATGAAGGCTGAACATGAGTCTGGTTCCCAGTTGTCAGTTCCTTCTCTCAGCTTTGATAACTTGGGGGGGGGGGGGGGGGCACAGACAGTGAAGGCATAAAAAAAAAAAGCCAGTTTTTCCTGAAAAATCACAGCTCTGAGGATGCCCTTGAACAGGCAGGCACTTCCCTGCCCCTCATAAGAGAAACAAGGATCTCAGAACTAGAGAAGTAATGTTTAGACAGTTGAACAAACAAAAAGCTACCACTGCAAACTTAAGCCTGGAAAAAGGCAAGGCTGGTCCTAGTGCAGATACAGTCTCCCTGCTCCCTTTTCCAAATGAAAATACTCTGAGGTTGTCAAGACCCAGTCCCCTGTTCCAAGATCAGGATTGAGTCAACAGGACTCCAGCAGAAAGAGCAAGTGAGGCCTCCACCAGCCGTTCAGGAAGCATGACTGGGCTGCTCCGCCAGACAGCCTCCCTCCCTGCCCTTCGCCAGGTAAGGTCGCGCTCAGACACCACCTTTCTCCTCCTACAAGATCCGTGTCAGTAAGGCTGCCGGGAGAACCAAGAGCAGCACAGAGACAACCCGGCCTGATAAAACAAGATCCCTCAGAAACTTCTGGTTCAGCTGAGACCAACAGTATCCCAAATACTCCATTTAATCTTGCACAGATGAAGCGTTATCACTTATCCAGGGGCAGCCAAAAGAAGCCAGAGAAGCCAACAGTCAAGGCCAGCCTCTCACCCCTTCGCTCCCCCGAGCCCCACTTGTAGATACAAGTCACAGCAATCACCCAGCTCCGACGACTCCATCTCAGCCCCAGCGCCATCGGGACGCAGCACCAGCTGCCAAACCCCTAAGGGGGGCTGCATGGCAGCCCAGCCCCACCTCGGGCCCGAGGGACACCGGCCACACGCGAGGCTCTGCCCTCCCCGCACCCCCAGAGCTTTCCGGTGGCCGCGGAGCCGCGTCCCCGGGCTAGAAGCCGCCGGGCTCTGCCCGCCCCGCTCCCCGTGTGACACCCCCGCTCCCTCCCCACAAAACGGGGTGGGAGGGGAAGAAGCAGGAACGCGGGAGCTCAGCCACAGCCCCCGCCCGGCGGGCCCAGGCCCGCTCAGGCCGCGGCCAGGACCCAGCGGCTCCCACCTCGCCCCACCGAGGGAGCGGGGCCGGGACAGCCAAGCTCCCACGGAGCCCGGGGCGCGCCGGGCCCGCTCCAAGACACGCTCCCTCTCACCTGGGGGCTAAGACCCGGCTCCGTGCTGCGGCTCCAGCCTGTCACCCGGCTCCGCTTTAACCGCCGCCGCCACCGCCCCCCGCGCTCTCATTGGGGTGCCGCCGCCCGCGCGCCCCCGCCGCGCACTTCCGCCCTCGTCGGCGCCGCTCCCGCCGGCCCCGGCTCCGCGCGAGCGCGCGCCCGCCCCGGCACCGCCTCCCCCGCCCGCCCGGCGGTCACGTGGTGCTCTCGGGCCAATCGGCTGGGGAGGCGGGGCGCGGGGGCGGCGGGCGGTGCTGAGGCGGGCGGGTCGGGGGCGGCCGCGGGGGCGCTGCTCGGTGTGGGGGCGGCCGGCCGGGGCACGGCGGTTGTGGGGCGGGCGTGTGGCGGTGTGTGCGGGCCGGTCCTGCTGAGGGAGCAGCCACAGACTAGCAGGAGGAGGCTGCCCGCCCCGCCGCAGGTGTCTGCGAAAGGGGTCTGGGCGTTGGGCCCCCCCAAGGCCTGCAGAGAGCCCCGGCGGGGGCCTGGGCCCGTAACCCCTACAGGCTCCGCTTCGACTCAGAGGAAGTTAGAAAGACTCTATCTTAAATACATGATATTTGTTAGTGCAAATTCTACTGATGGATGCAGAAACTAATAACTCTAAGATCAGAAGGCAAAGGAATGGAAATGTCCCTGCTTCTTGTGTTGCTGTATTTACTGCAATTCTTTATTCAAACCGTTACCAGTCCCCAAATCAAATTATCTCTGGCTGATTCTAACGTCAGTAATAGCACAGTCAGGCATAGCTGTCTTGCCAGTTGCAAAGGAAAACACACCGGGTTTTTGCTGCTTTAATGTGGTTAATTTTTCCAGATTTAAATGTTAACCTGTTTAAATTCTGCATCCTGAAGTTTGAGTGAACACATTGGGTAAAATTCTTCCTTCTAGAAAACCAGCACTTTGCCTGGAAACACCAGCTTTGGGGGATGGTGGAAGGCATTACTGCCGATGATCCCCGGTGGTCAGAGCTCCTGGGACAGAAGCACTAGGTTAAGTAGCTGTGTTAACGGCTGCTTTTATATTGGGCTTCTTTGTAGCCTTCTACAGAAGAGAAAGGGAAATAATTAATTACCTTCTACCTCTATCCATTGATGGCTAGGTGTAATTGTATTTTGAAGAGCATAAAAAAGGCCTGTCACTTGAAATAAATGAAAAAAAAAAAAACCAAAAAAACCAATCCAGCGTTATAAAAGTGGTAGGTGGAACAATGACCTGTTGCCAAAACAAAATAAAATGGAGGAGGAAGAAGAATTGGAAAGAGATTTAGTATAATCTGTAATTTCAGGGTTGGCAAAAAATGCCAGGAATTGGAAAAAAGTTACAGAGGCAGAAAAAAAAAGTAGGTATGTGGCTCTCTGAGGAACAGCTGAGTACTTCAGGACTGCATAAAAAGGAAATAGTTTCTGAATTTCTCCTGTCTTGAAGAAAACTAAGTTTCATACATTGTAAGTAAACAGGATTGACATCATCCTTGCATCATCTTCAGTTTCTCCTCCTAACTCAAAACACCAGATTTTTAGTTAACCCCTTAGGTGGCAAAGTGACTTTCTCTTTTTGGGTTTGTTTATTAGGAAAGATCCCAATTGCAGTAATTCTTCCCCTCTGTGTTATAGATTGTACCAGATTAAAGAACCACATCAATATGCATCCTGCATTAGAACCTGGCAGCCAGAGCTATTTACTGTTTGATGCCATCTATGCAGAGAAGGAATAAGCAGAGAAAGAAATATCACCAAATGTGAAGGAATGTTGTTTCATAGCTAACAAATTACCCAAATCTTGGTATTTCCAAGATTATGCATGTATTGTTTTTAAGATGGATTTTGGGCATTTGAATGTAATGCTAAAAAACAAAAAGTAAAAATTAATGAGAATAGTTTACTATTTATTCTGTAACTGTATGTCTCCATGGCCATATTTTATGTTGGGCAGGCAATGAGGTGGACTAGTTGCTCTGATGTAACTAGTCACAGAAGATATGTATTTTCAGCAAATCATATCTGTGAGTTGAAACTAGCAAGAGCCTGGGAAGCTGGGTCTTTTCAAACTGAACACAATACTAGTCTGCTGCTCATACCACAGTGCTGACACTTCCCCTTCCCCCTTGCAAAAAAGAGGCTTGAGAAATTAACGTCTATCCTGCTTCTGCAAATTGTTTAGGGGAAACTTACTTCTTTGTAGTAATAGCCATGATGACAAGAACATTTGTCTGATGCCACATTTTGAATTATTATTCATGTTGCCTGGTATAATCTCCATGGTTACAGATGTATTTTTGCTTCAGTACTTTATGAAGAAAAATTCTATAGAACAATTTAGGGGAGAAAATTTGTTTTCATTGTCATTTATATTGCATGTATTTTATCCTAAGTGCTTTGCAGACAGTAAACATTCACTTTCTAAACAAGTAAGATTTCAGTAGAGATGAAAAAATTTACCTCTAGCTGTTGCTTTATCATGCTATAATATGTTTTAAACTGCAAATTCTTAGAGACAGGAACAGTATTTCTGATGCATGCATCTAGTTTCTAGCCCACTAAGAATGTAACAGGGCACTGTCACTGCCAGAGTCATGAACAACAGTAAGTGTGGTGGGATGACTGAGCAGCAAATATTTTTCTTTGCAAAGATTAGGACTCATACTTCTCTCCTGAGCGGTTTTATTTTAGAAACGTATTCTGGAAAGATGGTTAGCTGAAACAAGAATTAACTGAAATTAGTTCTAGAAACTAGTAACAAGCAACGTTTAAAACCCAGATATATATCTCTATTCGATTTTTAACCTTTTTTTTTTCATTATTATTATTGTGGAAGTAACTGACAAAGAAAATCAAGGGAGATGTAGACGAGGAATTATATGGAAAAGATGGTAATAGACCCATTCCTAGTAAGATGGGTTGTAGACCACCAAACCTAGCCCAGGTTCTGCAGGGAAAAGCGGAGCTGTGTAAACTTTATGGGTTCTATTGATCTAGTCCCTTGGATTACCATATCCACCACTGCTGAAGGGAGAGAAGCCAACATTGTTAACTCCTTCATCTTTCTGATCATTTCATGACACATGGGACTAGCAGGTGCCTTGGTCTCCGTGTTTTGTCATTTACACCTGTACAGTGTTTGTGTAAAACCACCATCTGCATATCCAGTTCTTCTTTGACAGTTTTATAGCATCTCTGGCCTATTTTTTTCACACAAGTGACTACGGGAGGAACAAGGTAAGGATCCAGTTCAGGAAAAAATTATTTGAGGAACTATAAGGCCTCAGAGGCTGCCAGTGATGGACAGAAGGAATTCCACCTCCACTCTGTTCCTGCAGAGATCATGTAATATTCTCAGGGGTAAAAAGAAAGGCATATAAACTGATCAGGAACTTGGGAGGATCTTGAATTGCAAGGGAATCAGGGCTACCTAGGAAGTCAGTCTTTGCAGATTTAGTGATGTCATTTGCAGTCACTGGCAATAACAGAAATAAGAGGCAGATTCTCTTCTCTGCTGACATCTCAATGCTGACGAGGGACAGCTGCAGGACAGGTACCTAATTCACAACTTTTACCCAGCTTCATTTTACAAGAGACTGAACAGCTTCATTTTACAAGAGACTGAACAGAAACTGTTGCTGGTAATAACCACAAAGAAATCGGAGTCAGTGGAGAAGTGGTCCTGCCACATCTCCAGCGTGGGGGCTGAGCCAGTGACGTAAGAAGAGGTTAAAGCAGCAGGGGGGGGCTGTCCCTTTCTGAAGGATTTCATAGTTACACACACCCAGTCCCTCACAGCACCTGTGCAGCACAAAGCAATGGTTCAGTGACGGTAACCAGACCTGTAAGTTTTTATTAATTTATTTAATCCAAAGATACTGTATTTTTTTAAACCTACTTTTTAAACAATTTTTCAATCAAAATAAATACTAGCATAAAACGGGACGACGGAAGAAAGCTAGTTGGAAAAAAGAGAAGGAAACCCACTGGATTTTCTAGAATGCTGTGATGTCCTTTTTGTTCTCAAAATATTTTTTTTTGTATGTGTAGAGTTCAGATGCTAGAGTTAATCTAGGCTCAGATAGCTTGTCAGAAGTACATGTACATAGTGTGTACTCAAACGGAGTTTGTCTAAAAAATAATTTAGTCAAAGATTATTTTCTCTTTGGGCATGGATAGTCTAACAAGAACTACATTATACCAACTGTTTCTATACTTAAGAGAATGAAGCTGATCTCACCATGATTTAGGGATTTCAGCATTCAAAACCAATAAAGAAGTAATCTAAAATATATCAGAAACAAACAATAGTAAATGAAATATGACTGTGGTTTGGGCCTTGTAGGAGTTTATAGTGTTTTGACTATATCATGCACTTTATTTTTGTTACAGACAGCAGGAAGTAAAATAAACTTCACTATTAAATAACCTTTCCATTTCAGATACAGCTGGGATTTGTCAGGATCATATCACAAGGTCATTTTTAAGGAGATTCTGACTGACATTTTGCGAGGTAAGGGATTTCACATCCCAGTTTTACAAGTGCTACGCTTCTGATCATCATGATTATCAACACCATGACAGATTTAGGGCCTGTTCTTGGAGTCTTTGCAGAAGGAGCTAAGTTTATTGTAAATATCTTGATAGCCAAGAATCAAAAGAAATAAGGGTCTACAGAGAGTCATAAGAGGTCAAATAGCATTACACCATAGCCCAAAGGCAAGATCAGTTACACATATATAATTTTTTGCATGTAATTTTTTAATACCATTTAATTAATGTAATTTAATTAAGATTGTGTGAGCATCATAACAGTTTATTTAAATTGTCATAAGAAAAAAATCAATCATTTAGCTTAAATGTCACTTACTGCAGTTTAAGCGTATTAATTAGGTGCATATGGGACATAGCAATCAGATATTTATTTTTTTCCTTTTTGCATCAATCTGCTAAATATTCAAAAATCGTTATTTTTTCACTCCTCAGAATTCTTTTCTTCCTTCAAATAACACCTGTTTTTTTCAGTTGTTTGTTATAGGTCATGTTTCCTAGTTGCCAGTCACTCTCTTCTTTGGACTCCCTCCAGCTGGCCCACATTTGCTGAACTGCACTGCTGAAGCAGATACATTAACTAAAGCTTTACCAGTTACTTGTAGGGTAGAAAGTGTACTTTAGTGTCTTACAGATAAAGTTGAATGTGATTATCATTATCAAACCATTGTGTAAAAACTGCAATTATTCTGGAAATAGATAAGGCAGGAGATTTTGCCAGAATAATAAGGCAGCTAACATTACTGAGAATTCAGCTTACCGAGTTGAACAGTGCTACCTTGTTGAATAGCTGCTGTTGGAGGGTGATTTGTGCATGGCTGAAAAAAATTCATGCTAACAGATCTTGTGTCTCTGATTTTTTAATCAAATTTTCCAGATGAAATTACTGACAAATACATTAAATTAACAAAAAAAAATTACTGTCTCTGATAGCAACTAGCGTTCCAGCAGGGTGGGAGCAATACTTCAGAAAGAAGAAGATTTGTCAATTAAAATTATATAATCTTAAAGTACTACTGTTTACAATCCCTAATTAAGTTGATGTAACTTAGAATGAGATTAAAATGTCTTTCTGCAAATTAAATCGTAGCATTTTTTTATGCAAACATATTCTTATGCCATAAAAGCCTTTCATGTTTAGTCTGCTATCTTCATTGTTATGCGTGCAGTTTTCTCTTTTCCATGTATAATTGCAACATCTGTTGCAAACATTTGGGAGCTTTGATGCCCCTCTACCATTTAAGTGGCTACAGAAATTTTTTTTTCTCAAGCACTTCACATTTTATTAGAGGGATCTTGGGACCTGAACTTTGTAATAAAGTTAGTTATTGTTATGATAGTATTTTACCTATTCATCAATGGCACACCTTCTAGAATAAACTCAGATATGACTCAGGGGCTAAAAAATGAGACTTTTCTTGCCCCTACCACATAACTTTGCAGTATCAGGCTGGGAAATGTCAAGTTAAAGAAGGTCTGAATGTGAGTTTGAATAGAAAATCTATTCTGGAAATCCAAGTTCTGTATGAAGTGGTTTGGATGGTGAAAGGAATGGCTACAAAATTTGTCAGCCAAAATTCATCTTCAGCTGCACTTTGCTACAGATTCTTTACTCCCTGAACTTCCACAATATAACACTTCATTTTTCATTAGTCACTATATTTCAACCCAGAGGTGAAAGCCTCAGAAAAGGAGTAAAGTAGGTATTGTAGGAAACCTGTAGGAACTTGTCCCACCAGTGAAGTTTATGAGGAAGTTTCTATGTCTATGAATATGCTAATGTAACTATCATTATGACATTATTGTTAGTTATAGAGCTCGTTAAGAACATAATAGGTTGTGTGATATTGCTGCGTTTGAAAAAAAATTTCAGTATTCAGCTGAATGTTCATAGGCTAGTTTACACAACATTCTTCTCTAGAAAAGATGTGCTACTTGTGGTTGATAACCTAATACAATCTGCAAACAGCCTCTCCTTTTTTTTTTTCATGTTAAATCGGTAAGAGTACGATATGCTTTACATTAGAGGATTAAGGAAAGTTATTTCAAAATAAACATCCATTGTATCCTATAACATTCTGGCTTCTGTATTGTCTTTTATCTTTTCAGTGAACAGTAACACATACTTAGGATCTGTCAAAAGAGTCAGAGATTAGCTTTTTAGAAAAGACTATTTCCTAAAAGCTAAGTATGTCAGTAGCAGCAATTCACCATTCAACTTATTAATAGGTAATTAATATTTAACCTGTTAACACATTAATAAATAAATTGTAAATTAACCATAAATATATTTTATCTTGTGATGCAATTTACATTAAGCCTCCTATTGCTTTGAAAAAGCTTTGGAAGAGCTGTACTTGTTTGTGGGGTCCTCAGTCTGCAAAAGTAATGTACCTTGACCAAAGTGTATGTATGGGACTCCATCAGACACTGGAAGCCCACAGCCTAACCTTCTTTTCAATCCCCAACTTTTGTTATTTCATTATGATTTATTTCTGGAAAACCCTAAGACCTCACATACAAAGGATTAATCTTCTTCCTGTGATTTCAAAGAAAAGACTGGTACTCCTTCCGTCCTTCCCTCTTCATGGAGAAGGACAAGATTTACAAGATACCCTCTTCCTAAGTCATTTCTTATCAGCTTCCCACTGAACTCATTGGCTTGCATAGATTACGTTCAGAGAAGGGATCACAGAGATCTTACTCTAGTGGCTTAAGACGCTACTTTCCCCAAAGTCTGCCCAGTCCTTTTGTCAAAAGTCTTAAGAGGGTGGTAGATCATGATCTTAGCTCTTCCATTTAACAGTTATCATTAATTTAGGATGTAAGACACTTAGGATACCTAAAAGGCAGATACATAGCTGGGAAAGGGAAAAGTAAATGGAAGCTCCATAACATTTAGCAATTTCTGTTTTCTTGACAAATGCATTAACAAGTTATTTCCTTGTAAATTTAGAAAAGATCTTTATATAGAATAAGCCTGAGATATTATTATAGTCTTGTGGCAGCTGCCACTTCCTTCCCAGGAAGGGCAGTCCTTCATGCTCTTTGGAAAGCAGAAATGCAATGGATATGGCCATTATGGCTGAAGATACCCGTTATGTCAAATGCAAAATGCAATAGTCATGTCACGTCTGTGCTAGATTCAGCTTCATGTTGTTCTGCCTTTTCAGTTTTTCACAGTCTAAGCAATGCATCCACCTGCTGAATCTCTCTTTTCATTAGCATGTAAAGAATCCTTTGTTTGGATCAGCTGGGCTTCTTTGACTTCTCAGCACTGAAGGCTCAGTAACAGTTTCCTTGTGGCTTTTCTTAAAACAGCTTCAAGGGTTTTCTGGGGATAATTTGGGAAATTTTCAGTTCAGGAAAAGATGGTAAAACTCAGTTCCTTTTCCACTTAGCCGATTCGTACTGTCTTACTTTGCTGTATGGTATTAACAGAGATAGGTCTAAGCTGCCATTTCTAAATACAGTCTGAATCATAGAGCGCAACTCTGCCTGTAGAGTTCAATTTTCCTTAAACTTTGGGGGTCATCTTTAATAACTGGATAAAAATAGCTCATCTTTATATTTCTTTTTAGAATTCCTTGCCCAGAGAGAGCTGTGATTCTTACAAAAATTTTCAGTACACTAAGCCATAGCTAGCTCTTCTGCCGTTAAGGTTCTATGTATCTTCATGGAATTCTTGTTTCTTAATTCTTGTCATTCAAACAATGCAGTTAAAAAGTAGAAGCAGGTAAAGACTGCAGCATGAAGAAAATTAAAAACTTCTGATGGGACATTATTTTGCAAACAGACATAAAAGGTTCACTTAGGACTCTTACCTGTGTTAGAAGAATCTGCATTAAAAGATAGGAATCATTTCCTATCATTAAAGGATATGCCCAATCATTGCAGAGGGCCTTAAGAGACCTCAGATACAGGAGTTTATTCTAGTTAAAAGAAAATCAGTGGCTGTGGGAAACACACTGTCTCATCCCCAGAATTTTCCAGCTTGGTTTGAAGCTGTGCTCACGGGGTGACTCCACACACAAGTTCATTCTGCCTTGTAGTATAACTGTTGACTTTTGACATAGCTGTTGCATGAGACAGGTGAACTACCTGATGATTATCATCAGGCCTTACTTCTCAGAAATAGGTATAAATCAAAAGTAATCTTTCCTGTCAGTTCCCAAAACCCGCAAGTGTGAAAACAAGTAGGTGTGATTGCCATGCTTTGTCTTTGGTTGCTGCACCTACAGCATCAATTTAATCAATAACTTTCATCTCCTCCCATTTAAAAGCTTATAATAAAAGGGCTGCTTCCCTTGCCACATTAGCTGTAATAAATCTGCAGCTGTCATAAAGGAGGATACTTCATGATTTTACAGATCTCTAGGTCACAAATCAGCAATGAAAAAAGCTGTGGATTTATTTCTCAAGAAAGTTTCTATATCCCTGAAGCTAAATATGCGTTCCTTCTTATGGAAGAAATAAGGCTTTTTATGCTTTTCCAACCAGCTAATGGAGCGTGATGCTCACCTATCCCTGTCAGAGACTTCATTCAGTGGAAAGCTGTAATTAACAGGAAGAGCAGCCTGTAAAGCTGACACATAAAATGTTTGTCACTTTTTTTTGACACACATTCCTACTTCACCTAGCAAATATGAAACAACCAAGTTTGCTCTGTCACAGGTTTGGATTGTGAGGAAACTCTCGGGTCGCTGCCAGAAGAGGTATGAATCCATGCTAGTCCAGATCAGGAAATGCTGACCAGCAGACAGCTATAATACGTTAGATGGTACCACACTTGTGTCTACTCCTGGTCTTATTTTAAATCCACACCACAGAGCTACTTCCTATTTGCATTTTGGCCCATGTGCACAGTTAAGTCCCCGAGAAGCATGCTTTGTGTTCCAGCCTGAGAAGTTGAGTCAATTTTTATTCTTGTTGATCAATGCTAATTCTAGCTTAATTTTTGTTAACTTCCAAATTTTTTACTATTCATTTGTTAGTAGAGTGTCAATGGCTTGTTGCTCCAGGCTGTAACTCATTTGGACTCTCAATTCACCACAGTGGCCTTTTTCAGCATGCCAGAGACATGATTCCAGTTAGTTAGGCGGCTAGAACTTTCATTGAAATCTAGTTTTTGAGCTTAAGCTTTGCCTCGTAAACTCCTGATAATTTCCCAATCTAGCAAACTACTTTGCTGGTAGCCTTATTTTAGTTATATAAAACATTTTTCAATTCCACGTCTTACTCTGTTCCACGTACAAACATTTCATTCTAATCCTGCAAAAACTTTGCTACTCTTGCTCTAGTTCCTGTTAATAAAATGCATAGCTTCCTGGCCTGCATCCTGTTAGCGCTGACACAGGCTCCTAATATCCAGTATAGATTTGTCCTCCCAAGGACAGGAAATGTTCTGCTTTGCTGATTCAAATCTGACTAGAAATAATGTTGACTAAGAAACTTTCAAGAGGAAAAGTTTAGCTAGGAACATGACAGTTAAGGATGTATCAGAGTTATAAACACAAAGGGGAGAAATATCACAACTGGCTTGAAAGTCCTTCATAAATGGTTACAGTAATGAAACATAGCCTGAGAATTTAGCCTAACATCAGCATTCTTCTTTGTATGCTTCCCCTTCCTAAGGTTTTTGTTGTTGGTTTATTTTGGGTTTTTTCTTGTTTTTGTTTTTAATATATTCTGGTCTGTATGGCTTGTTGTTTACATTGGTTTGAGCACATGCTAATTTCAATTTAAGTTATTTAACAAAGGTTTTACAAGTGTTTTTGCAATTTTGCTGATAGTAACTTGTGTGTGGAATCGCCCCATAAGGATGACAGCTTTAAAACTGTCATCTAAGCTGCCATTTGTGTCAATTTGTCTAAATGCTGTGAGACAACCAAATCCATTAGTAAACAGTTAAAACCATAAACTATGTGGTTAACAGTGGTTGGTTCTTGAAAATATTAGTATTACAAACACTTCCTGTTCTGTTTGTATACTGGTAACTACAAGAAGTGAAGCACCATGAGGGCATGAGAGACTGAACTCTGATGTCCCTTTCCAGGTCAGAATCGAATTGCATTGGTTTAGGGGATATGGCAGTTCTGTGTATAAAGACAAACCATTTGCTTTTCAATCACACTAAGTCACACTATTTGAAATTCCCAGATTGACAAATGTTATGCAGTAGCTGTGCAGCCGAAAGAATGAAGTTCCCAGCTGAGGATTTTAATGGGACATGGCATAAATACTGAAGGCGAGGCATAGCGTAAAAAGGTGAAAACTGACCAAGTATGCTTGATAAAGGGAGGCAAAACAAAGAGACGTAAGCCCTCAGGTTCTTAATTTTACAGTTCCCTTGAACAAATTAGGAAGTCACAGTACAGGAGTGAAGTTCAATGGGTGCTTTGCACACCCATGTACAAAATCATGGCTTCTCTTTCCTAACTAAGTCTGAATATCCTTCTGCTTAAACAAGGATGGGTAAGGGATTTGCTTTGTTAACAGGGTCTCTCTAGTTGATTTAGCATGACTAGGCAGGATGCTGTCCTTCCTCTGAGTTTGCTAATGAGTACCAGGAAGCATTGCCTTCCTTCCTGGCTCCTGGGCTTGCTAACTCTACAACATCCCCTGCCCTTACTGGCAGGGCTTCCTTGCCAGATTCCAGCACAGATATGTACACACTGCTAAAAAAAAAAAAAAAAAAAAAAAAGGGTCCATCTATTTCTGATGGATGTAACAATCTTTTTCCTTTCTTCTCATCTTCTCATTATATCATGCATAAATTACTGTCATGTTTTACGTAGCAGTGAGTGTATTTTGGTTGTGAAGGACTGATTTATAATTAACTTTGTTACGATAATTATTATAACAACATAATATTTTGGACGTATAAATTAATTACAGTTATGGAAAGCAATGGAGTTGACACCTTTGGATTTGAAATATTCTGTATCAACTTATTTGAATTTGTTCAGAGTTGTAGGGATTTTTTCAGTTTCAGCTGTCATGTTCACATGTTTCACCCCTGTAATAATGGACTTTTCCCACCGATGACTCAGAGGAAATAGTCTCTCCACCCAGTTTTTCATAGAATACAACATAGCAGTTCCCCAATTTTTTCACTGCAAGAAACTGCTATGGTAGAGCAAGAATTTAATGCAACTCCCAATACTAGCATAAATATGTGATCAAATTTAATTTCATGTATCTTGTGACCTCATTTGAAACTTGTGACCTCACTAGTATAGCACCTGGTTTAGGAACCACTGCTTCATACACTGTTAAATAGCAGATACACATTTCTGAGTTGTATTAGCAGCCTATAGCACAAAGCAGCATAGAGCCAACATGTCCTGAAGAGACAAATGGGGTTATTTAATGTTTGCATAGTCTAAGATAATGGGAATGAATCTATTAGATGCAGCATTACTGGCCTCCTTTCCCTTTCAGTCTTCTTTGCATCAAGAGCTATGACAATATTACGTTGCAGTGACTTCAGCACCAAGTCTGGATTTACACTGGGATGACGGAGTAGAATTTAACTGCTATTCAAGGCAAAGCTAATTTGTATTGTAAAATTACTTCTTGTTTCTTTCTTGATCTTCACTAATTTGCATAAAGTTACAGACATATATGATGCCTTAAAGGTGCATAAAGACAAACGCCCCTTCCCTGTAAAGATTACAATCAACAATAAGAAATAAAAACACAATACAAAGAACTACTGCCAGGAGGCAATAGATTCTTCCCATGGACTATGCTTTCCTATGGGACATGCATGCATTTAGGAATTCTTAATCTACAATCAGTCCAGGTTTAGTAATCTGTTTCTTTTAAAAATGTAAATAGCAACGCCTAGTGGATTAGCATAGAAACACTTTATGGAAGAAATGCATCTTAGGAAGGATTTGAATGAAGATAGCATTGTGATTTCTTCCAAAAGACTTATCGGAAAAGAATTTATGGCAGAGAAGAATAGCTCCTGCCTTTTCATCATAGTTACTTTCTGAAGAACAAGTATTGAAGAGAGATAAGGAAACTTTCTTGTAGACTATTCTTATTAGCAAATAGCAACTTCACTCCACCCTTCCCTTGTATTTGGCTTCTGACAGAGTGCCTAGAGCTGCTGTTTTGTTCCAAGATTACCCTCAGAAAAATCCCCTGCCATTATCAGACAAGCTAACAAAAGAAAGAAGTGTATACCTCTTCCAAAGAGGAAAAATGTAATTAACTGCCATCTATCAAAACCAGAAGAGGTACCCTTTCAGCTTGACTGAAAGTTGATGTAGCTTTCCCCTGTACTGTACGTACTGGCTGCATGTGCTGAAACCAAGCCATGGACTCATCCGGGAGCACTCTTCCTCAAGTTTCCAGAAGTTTCAGCTGGGATTTACATCAATCTCAATTAAACGAGTCTCCCTGAAGATAAAGACATTGTTTAAACTTGTATTTAAGGGAGAGCTCTCAGTTCTGATAATTCATACTTAGATTATGTTAAAATTAAGATGATACTGTAATTCTTTCCATTGGCTTTTAATCTTTGTATTAGCTCAGAATGGTGCCTATTCCCACTAGTGAACGAGCTTTGCTGTCAACTCTAAGGACAGCAACATCTTTTCAGTCCCCATCAGCACTATGTTTCCTGTTCTGAAGGAAGATAGGACTTCTGCTGAATGTATTCACTTGAATAAAAAGCCTGCATGATTAACCCATAAATCCTGTATCCTTGTATGCACACAGAATTCACTCTTACTGAAATTATTTCCATAATTACACAGTTGTGCAGGGAAATTGAGTCATGCATCACATGCAGATGGCCAAAGAAGAGACACACACAAATACAAAAGAATACAAATGTATTGACATATATTCCTTCTCAGTGAGTGACACCTACAGCAATGTTAAGTATATTAATGGGCTAGTCAAGCCCCAGAGGCTGTATGAGTCAGACCCCAGTTTAAGGCCAGGCTATCGAGATGACAATCAATAACAACTCAGGACTGTGATTTCATACCTCCTACTATTCATACATTCATACTTGGGCAGTGAAGCAGGTTTGAGGGGGAGGCTGAGTGGAGCAATAGGCTGCAGCAGAACACTACTGTCCCTTGCTCCCTACGGTGTGTCCTATCCGCCCCCTGCCCCCAACAAGCAGCAAATGAGAGTGGCAGTGGTGGAGGAGTGCTGCTGTTCTTACCTGCCCAACAAGGAGACAATGAAGCAGGCTATGTAGGGGTATTTTCTTTCACAAGCCCAAGCACTCACAAACTCATTCAGACAGAAGCACAGCAACAACTTATCTGTATCAGGGTGCTGTTCTCAGAAGCATGGTTAAGAATCATCCTCCCACCATTCCTTCTCTTTGGGATGAGGCAGCAGCTCTCTCCTTGGAATTTCCATAAAAAAGATAGTTCAGGCCAGACAGAAGATCCTGCACACCAGGTTTGGTCAGTGGGCTGCATGTTGAACCATGCTGGTGAAGAATTTTCAAAAGTAATCTCTGTCAGCTCAGCCTGACTACATCCATGGACTGTGCTGTGAGTTTGGCCAATGCTAAGAGCTTTTGGAAATCATTGTCTATTATGTCCACATTCTGGACATAAAGATTCTCCTTAGTCTGTGCAAACCTTCTTTCTGCAATAAGACATTCTGCTTGTAGCAGGCCTACACAATCCTATCTCTATAATCTCACACACTGGGCAACATTATAAAGGAAATTGTCATCACCCAAGAATTTAACACAGCTTATGGTATTTGGAGTCATCAGTCCTTACTAGAAACATACAGAGGCCAGTATGAACAAGCTGAAGAATTATACTGAATTTACGATCCTGACAACTGTAGCCAGTTTTATTTTTCCTTGGTTACATCATTTGTGTACACCTCTCCATTCTGGAACAGTAACCCAGTGGACAAAGCATGGGATTAGCAATTCGCTAACTTAATTGCAGCCTGAACACTAGTTTCTGTGTACTGTGGCAGTGTGGAAATGGCTGCACGGTACTATGAAGGGAAGAATTCTGCATCGCAGTGCTGAGGTGGGAAAAGTACTGTTTATAATTGAGATACTGTGTTGCTACTGTGTAGTTTCAGTAAGAAAAATGCTGTAACCTAAACGTTTCTGAAATACACCCTGTTTGTAAAACTACAAGAGTAGAAAGAATGTCCATCACTCAAGTTTAAATGGCACCTTTTGAGTAAAAACAGGGTCTTGGCTAACTGAGACTGACACAACCAGGACTGAAGGAGGTTGGCATTTAGATCACAGTAGTAACAAAACTAGATGGCAAAGCAGAGCTTTAAAAAGTCTCTCAGATGGAAAGATTTGGGCTGGAAAGGAAGCGAGAGGAATGGAGGGTGCAGCTTACTAAGGGGAGGAGATACCAAACAATGATGCTATTGTGGCAGGGAGTTGATGAAGGTCAGGGAAGATAAGCTCTGATTTGCATGCTTTCAAAACACTCATGCAAAGTTGGTCGTTTGTTAGTGAAAGATTAGGGCCAAGGGACCTTGTGGCCGGGAGTTTGCTGTATTTGTATTACTTGAAATCTACAGTGCTTTCGTTTTTCAAGTGAAAAACAGTGCCCTCAGCAACTTATGCAAGGGATATCTGCTTTGCATTAGACTTGCCATATGCCTTCTGAAGAATAAGCTATAATCCCTAAGATGTGCACTTTACGGGAAACTCTGGGAAGGATCTGCCCAAGCTATGGTATCTGGAGAAATCACCGCTGTGCATGGAACAGGCAGCAAGACTGTCAGGTCCAACTCTACCCAAACAATGCTAAGAACATTTCCACCTTGAATACATGCTTTTGTGACCCTCATTGGGAGGACTGTGTCCAATCTTTAACCAGGCACAAGAGTCCCAAGGACACAGGATCATAGCTGGGTCTTGTGAAATTAATGGGAAGGGTGGAGCCCTACAGGGGGAACCATGTTAAATTTCTTTTACAGAAGTTGCTTATACAAACCTATCTCCTAGGAAACAGTATTTGGCTATATTAACATTCTCTGCCTAGTACTAGATATACAGAATGTGCCTAGGTTCAGTGTTGTTTAGATTTCCCTCCTTTAGCATTCCTGCAGCTTGCTAGAATGTCTGCTTCTGCAGAAACAAAGGTTAATTAAACACATCCGCCCATTAGAGCAAGGAGTGAACATTACAATCTGGCCCAGAGCTACCTTCTTCAGCTGTCAGCACTGAAAGACACTTGGAACCTCAAATTAGTCCTCAAGCAAAACTAGTTTCAGCAGAAACTGCTTGATTTATTGAACAGAAAAGCCCTTCCTCATATTTACAGTTTCAGCTTGTACTTGCCTTGCTATACCTAATTCCAGCAAGAAACACACTAGTGCTATTTTGCAAGTTGCGTGATCCAAGATTCTTGGATCCTTACAAGTGCCATGATTAACACATAATAAGGAATGTTGGAAAAAATGTACCTTGCCTGCATTACTAACTCCACCTTTTATAATTAATACAATTTAAGGTAAATGATATTGGACTTTTTTATTACTTGTGGCATTCCTTAGCTTTTTCCCTTTCGTTGTGCTTGCATAAATGGAACTAAACTGGCCAACTCCCTCATTATGCATTTCTTTTCACTTTCTTTTCTGTTTCATTTTCTGGCTGTAATGTATAAGCACCATATTACCACAAATGCTTTCTCAATTCTGCGAATCAAATCTCCATAATAATATATTCATTATATTAACTTCAGAGTAGCACTATGGCTGTACCTCAGTTTCTCTCTCACTGTCAAATGGGGAATGAAGGCAGACAGCATATACCTTTCACAACCATGTACTGTTACCATGCCTATAATCCCACTGCTTGAATAACAGGCATTCCTAAAATGTTTTCTTTCTGTGCTGAATCAACAGAACGAGGCTGCAATAGACCTGTTAAAGAGCAGTGATTAGTAATGCGATTACTAAGGTAGGCAGGACACGCTGAGGTTTTCCACTGAAAGTAGGATCTTAAATAATTATGTAAAATAACATGATGTCTATTTAGTCATAAAGGCTCTCTTGTTTTCTGTTCTCTTCAGTAATAGATGAAACAAGTATGACTTCTTCTACATAACATCTACATCCAGAATTCAAGGCCCTTATTTTATCAGATCTCTTCCTAAATGTGATACTGTACTATGCATCCTCCACTGTCATTCAGATTATCCACAAGCAATTTCTGATTTTCTCAAGCCAGCTCATTCTTCATACCTGTCAGGTGAATCATTGGTGAAAACAATTCTCTGCCCATGAACTGTGTGAGCATGTATTTAATTTGTGCTGTTTTGGTTAGTTTTGATCAGACACACAGACCACAAAGCCTTCTTTCTATTCCCAATCTGGAAGAGAACACCTAGGCACATTATAATTTCAAACCCTGTTTTTCGTAAGTATTATTTAATGTTTGATTAAAATGTTCAACTTCTCAAACTTGATTACCATTACCCATTTGATGAGTTAATAATAGAAACTATGAATAAAAGGAGACACAACTGAAGAGGCACAGAAATATTTTCAATTATTTGCATTGCTTTCTTGGGTTTGGTTTCAAAGTCTATGAAAATCACAGAAGTATCTTCTTTGTCCACTTGGTGCTGGACAAATCCTGCCTGGTTTTCAAAAACTCCACTGAAAAGCAGCATCTTTAGCCCTGATAGATGGGCACAGACACAGCACTGTCTTGCAAACTGCTCATCACTTGGTGTCAGGCCATTTTCTCAAGTCTGTGAGAAAAACACCTTAGCCTCTAACAGAATGGAAGTGAAGTTGGAGCAGTACTCTGACCAATATTGGACACTTGACCACTGATGACACAGTCCTAGTGGCAAAGTGTAAAATATGCTCATAGTTAACATTTTGAAGAGAAGATAAACCCCAAAGGGAAACAGCATGGTAAATTAGAAGTATTGACCCTGCAGAGAAAACGGTGGTCTTCTCGAAACATCTCTCCTTGGCTCGTTACCTGGAACCTTCTGTCTAGCCCCCAGTTCAGTAGGCAAGATGTGACTTCTTTCTTTACAATTACAACATCTTAAATGACTTCAGAGTTGTTTCCATAAATACAGCATGCCAGTGCTTACTGACTGATTTTACCACCTAGGAGCTTATTTGCATTCAGCAACGAAGCAGTTGAATTTTTAAGGTATTTTGTAGTTAAATTGCAATTAAGTTGGAAGGCTGCTTGCACAGCAATTCCCTAGTCATTAGATATGGCAAAAGTCTTTATAAAAATATTGGAGCTGACTACAGCCTTGTGCTGCTTGTCTCACACACACCAAAAATACTATATGATACAAAGCACTGTGTAAGGCTGCATAACAAACAGCTGGGTCTACACCCAGGTTTAACAGGGAGCAAGCCATGGTAATATTATTTCTTCATTTCCTCTTCTGAGCCTCTTTCAGTCTTATGCCTATGTACATATTTTCTAGGCCATTTATTCTTTCCTATACTGAAAACACTATCAAACAGGTATGGTGGTGAGTGTTGGAAAAATTTATATATGTCCTATCAGCATAAACAAATATGTGGACTATACTCAGAAAAGCTATAAAGCTGCTGGAGCATACCGTTAGCCTGAACACAGGTACCATTCTTGTACACGTTTTCAAGGGTCGCACCTCTTTATGTACCAGTTTATTCAGACATGACACAGCGTATAGTTCACAGCCATACTTCTAAGCAGAGATTTCTTAAGACACAATTGCTCTTTTGTGCTTTCCGCTACATTTTCATTTAGTCATGACAGCATAACCAGCAGTTGATATTCTGCTTCTGTGGGGCAATAACTTTACTATGCTTCATTAATTAAAGCTATGGGTATTAAGTGGAATGGCTGTTGGGAGTGTGAAAAAAGGCATTGCTACATTGACAGCAAAGAGATGGCTGTGAGTTGTAACTGCGTTCCTTATTCTGCTTCAGTCTATTTTGGAAGGTCAGGATTACTGTAAACAAACATACTCAGCTGATATCTGAAGCAATGTCTGAACAGGAAAGACTAAAAAAGTCCTAAGCAAGGAAAGCTTTTGCAAGTGTTTCAGCTGCTTAGTTGATTGAAACATCATAGTCTAACAAGAAATTGAGAACAATTATTTTAATAATTTAAGGGGTTCATTCAGCTTAGTCTGGTTTGATGATTAAAACACAGGGCAAAGAACCAGAAGACATTAACTCTATTTTCAGCATTAGCACTGGCTCACTGTGTGATATTAAGCAAGTCACTTAATTTAACTGTCACTCTCTGTCTCACCTGTAAAATGAGGGAACCTACCTCACAAGTTCTTTGTGAGATTAATTAATTAAACTTTTGCCGTACACCTAACATCTCTTGGATGAAAGGTGGTGGAAAAGTTATTATTAAACACATACATAAACAGGATACAAAAGCAGAGCTAGGTGGTTTCTATAGAGGAAACTCACATCTCTTTCATCTTTGAAGTTTTTAAGCATGACAACAAAATAATTAACTATAGGACCTGTTGGTCACCAACGCAAGTGAGCTAATCAGTGACATCAAGCTTGGAGGCAGCCTGGGCTGAAGTGATCATGCACTGCCGGAGTTGGCAGTCTGTGGGATATGGGTCAGGTGAAGAGTAAAGTCAGGACCCTGAATTTTGGGAAAGCAAACTTTCAGCTATTCAAGGAATTAGTCAACAGGGCCCCAGGGAAACTGCCCTCAGGGACAAGGGAGCAGAACAGAGCTGGCAGATCTTTAAGCACCTTTTCCAGAGTACAAAAGCTCTCAATCCCTAGGTGTAAGAAAACAAGAAAGCAAGGCAAGAGGCCAACATGGATGAGTCAAGACCTGCTGGTGAAACTAAAGGGCAAGAGGGAAATGCACGGGCAGTGGAAGCAGGGACAGGTATCCTGGGAAGAGTATAGGGACATTGCCCGGTTGTGTAGGGATGGGGTCAGGAAGACCAAGGCACAGGTGGAGCTGAACTTGGCAAGGGATGCAATGAAGAAATAATAAAGGCTTCTACAGGTATGTCAGCCAGAAAAGGAAGGTCAAAGAAAGCGCACCCGCCTCAATGAGCAAGACTGGCAAACTGGTAACAACAGACAAGGAGAAGGCTGAGGTATGCAACATTTCCTTCTCAGTCTTCACTGGCAATTTCCCACACCTCTTAAATGGATGGACTGCAAGACGGGGACTGGAGGAGCAAAGTCCCTCTCACTGTAAGAGAAGATCAGGTTTGTGACCACCTGAGGAGCCTATGGGACCTAACGTGATGCATCCCAGAGTCCTGAGGAAATTGGCTGATGTAGTTGCCAAGCCCCTCTCCATGATATTTGAAAAGTCATGGCAGTCAGGTGAAGTCCCTGGTGACTGGAAAAAGGGACACACTGCACCCGTTTTTAGAAAAGGTAGAAAGGAGGAGCCTGGGAAGTACTGACCTGTCAACCTCACCTCTGTGCCTGGGAAGATCATGGCACAGATCCTCCTAGAAGCTATACTAAGGCACATGGAGGACAGGGAGGTGATTCGAGACAGCCAGCTTCACCAAGGGCGAGTCCTGCCTGACCAAGGTGTGGCCTTCTGTGATGGGGTGACTACATCAGTGGACAAGGGAAGAGCTATGGACATCGTCTATCTGGATTTCTGTAAGGCCTTTGACATGGTACCCCACAACATCCTTCTCTCTAAATTGGAGAGATACTGATCTGATGGATGGACTGTTCAGTGGATGAGGAACTGGTTGGAAGTTTGCATCCAAAAAGTAGTGGTCAATGGGTCAATTTCCAGATGGAGATCGGTGTCTGTATTGGGACTAGTACTGTTTAGTATCTTCATCAATAACATAGTGACATCGAGTGCACCATGAGCAGGTTTTCAAATGACACCAAGATGAGTGGTGGGATTCACACACCTGAGGGATGGGATGTCATCCAGAGGGACCTGGACAAGCTCCAGAAGTTGGCCCATATGAACTTTGTGAGGTTCAACAAGGCCAAGTGCAACGTCCTGCACCTGGGTTGGAGCAACCTCTGATATTAATACAGGCTGGGGGATGGAGGGATTGAGAGCAGCCCTGCCAAGGACCTGGAAGTTCTGGTTGATAAAAAGCTGGACATGAGTCAACAATGTGTGCTCGCAGCCCAGAAAGCCTGGGTTGCATCAAAGGAAGCATGGCCAGCAGGTCAAGGTAGGTGATTCTGCCCCTCTGCTCTGCTCTGGGGAGACCCCACCTGCAGTACTGCATCCAGCTCTGGATCTGTCAGCACAGGACAGACATGGGCTTGTTGGAGCAGGTCCACAGGAGGGCCACAAAAATGATCAGAGGAATGGAACACCTCTCCGATGAGGAAAGACTGAGAAATTTAGGATTGTTCAGCCTGGATAAGAGAAAGCTCCAGGGAGACCTTGTTGCAGCCTTTCAATACTTAAAGGGGGCTTACAAGAAAGATGGGGGTGGACATTTTAGTGGAGCCTATTGAAATAGGACAAGGGTAATGGTTTTAAACTAAAAGATGGTAGATTCAGACGAGATGTAAGGAAGAAATTATTTATGATGAGGGTGATGAAACACTAGAACAGGTTTCCCAGAGAAGCTGTGGATGCCCCATCCCCGGAAACATTCAGGGTCAGGTTGGATGGGGCTCTGAGCACCCTGATCTAGTTGAAGATGTCCCGGCTTATTGCAGGGGGGTTGGACTAGATGACTTTTAAAGATCCCTTCCAACCCAAACTATTCTATGATGCTATGATTCTAAAACTGTGGGTGAAGCCCTTGAAATGAGTTTATAAACTGAAAAAAAAGCATAGCCATACTCTAGACAGACAAACTATAACTAAGAATAAAATTGCATTGTCATTCTTCAGTAAAGCACACAATTAAAAGACTAAGGTGAGTTTTTCTCTTCTATGATGTATAAGCAAATTTACATCTAATTGAAGTGAAAGGCAGCAGTTTTAAATCTGGAGAAAGGAAATAATGTTTTTTTAAAAACCCAGTTTTTACTGAACTCATTGCCACATGACATTGTTGGAAACAAGATCTCAGTGAATTCAGGAAACAAACATTTACATGGAGATGTGAATATCCACCATGATGCTCTATGAGATGAGAGAGTTAAAAAACCCTCATGTTGCACAGTACAAGTCAACTAATAGCTGAGAGGCGTTTAAAAAAACCCTCCTGTGAAGTCTATTTGACTCTGGACTTAATTGCAACTGCATCAGAAGCACCTAGTACAGGTTGCTGTCAGAGGCAGCACCCTGGAGCCGGTGGGCTAAGGGTCACCTCTAGCACAGCAATCTCAGTGCTTACTGGGGCTAGACCAAGCAGCGCACCAGCACATCTTTAGCATCCTGCTACTCTTATAATAACTATATTGTAGGAAATGGCAGATTTGTTCTGTCATAAAATTAACTACATCAACAACAGAAAAGGGTCCAGCAACTTTTAACTGAAGGGTTTTTACCTCACAATGCAGTTTAACAGATAACAAAAAATGATTTTTACTAACATTGTGCTGTGACCCTATGAATGAGATGCTCAAAACCTCAGTGAGCAAAGAAAAAATGGATCAAGTAGTGTGATCAATGACATTCAAAGGTTATGTGTTTCCTGTACAGTTGCTTGCCTCACCAAAGACCATTTGGGGAAAGGACAAAACTAATTTGCACGTTTCTGAAGCCAGTTGTTGTTATCTTGAATATTCACAAAAATATCACCACTGATTTCTGTTGGTTCCATTCAAAACAGAGTGAGGCCTTTATGTAAAGCATGGTTGTAAGTCTTTTACAACTTTGAAATGAAGTTGGTGTTTGGTATGCCACCAGAGCAACATGCACAGGAAAATTCAGGTGTTCTATTATTTTAAAATCAAGTTCCTAGCTTAATAAATAACTTCCACAATATAATTTGGTAGATATAAATGCAAGTCAATTAATTGCTTTCATTGTAACATTTTTATGGTGTGAATTCTGGATCATAGTAAGTTATTTATACACTATAAATATAACCATAAATGTTAATACAGTTAACCAGTTTCTAATAAATTAACATTGAAGAGACATCTAGACAAAACCTTAGGCCCTCCAACAAGAATGGCAGAGCCATTAGCTCTGTTTCAGAGCCAAAGACCAAGACAGAGAAGTGCAGAAGTAACAATAATGCCACCATGGGTTATATAGTTGTACTAAAAAGAAGCAGTGACTCACTGTTAATGTTTACTCGGCCTGTATGCTTTAGGGATGAGTGGAGATTAGTGCAGAAAACTAGTTCTTTTATTCTCCTTTTATTTTGCTTATTACTAGCTAGTACTATTGCATTCAAGCAAGTCAAGCAAGATTAAGAATAAACAAGAGGTACTTGCCATCCAGCACTAACACAATGCCATGTGCTCACACACAGCTGCTTCTGTGTGCATTTTTAGCAGCTGTTTTTTCCTGTCTGTCCACAGCAAATGGGTACATGGCCTCACACAGTGCATGCACCTTCGCCCTTTCCTAGACCCGCCCCACACCTTTAATCCAGTCTCTGCACTCCAAGAGCCTCCTACATTACTGCTATCCCTTTTCTCACCCCAGCCGGGGCAGGAATCTCTTTGCCTTGTCACTTCGGTGATGGATAATGACAGCAAGTTCTCCTTTCATTTGTACTTGTGTCCCTAGCTGCACATACATGTAAATACATAGAGCAGCGATGCAACTTTTTCCAATGCAACTTCACAAGCTAGATAGATATTTTGCTTTCTTAGCAGATACTCACTGTGCTTAAAGGGTTGTTCGTCCTGCAGCAGCAATTTCTTCAGGAGTGTGAATAAGGCAGGTAAGCGGACGATGGCAGAAGCAGCTCCCACTACAGTATTACAGACCAATTCATACGATGACTGTAGCTGGACTCCTCCTAGTGCCTTGGAAAGCTGGAAGAAAAGGGAAGGGCTCAGGATATGATATCATGCACTCATTCTAAAAACAAGGAAACTGTTGTAGATAATTGAAAAAGTAACAGCTTGGAAATTCCTGAATGGCCAATAACAGAAAATTACTTTTCTGCTTCACCTTCCCTACCCTCTCTAGTGAAAAGTTTCAGTAATACAAATGACAGACTTAGAAAACAATATTTACATCATCACCAGGACTAGCGTAAGAGATGTGTTACAGCTGAGCCACCTCAGAGCATTGCTTAGTGTTGCGTGGCGTTGTCTGTTGTCTGTGCTTATATCAGATCTTAAATTTTGAGCTTGTTACCAGGTCTGTTCGGGCAAATACACCAGTGCCCAGCATAGCTGGCTCTGAAGCCACAGTAGGGTTTGCATAAGCAAAAAGGACCCATGTGTATCCACTCCTTGGCAGTACCCTGACTTGTTTATTGCCTTTTTCAGTGAAAGTAAAATCTTCTAAAGCATCTAAGTGACTTAGGAATCCAATTAATATTTTCTAAAGCAATGTAAGCAAACAGGCTTGTAAATCTTATGGAAAGTCAATGTGATTTTGTGCAGATTTGCTGGGGTAAGTTTTACTCCTTAGATCCCTTTCTAATTGAAGCCTGCTTTAGAAATAATAATCCATTTACTGGGCTATATTATTATAAATTTATTTCCCAGGTCATCATTTATAGCCTTTAAAAAAGAAATTAATAAACATTTGAAGCAAAGCAGATGTCCTAACTCAGCACAATTGTTCCTAACCTGGATTTAGCTTTGAAGTTTGCCGTTTCTATTTCAGATCCAAAGAAGCACCTGCATGCCTGGAAGCTTGTCTATTCTTTCCAGCTTTATCAATTGGTCTAATAAGTCACTCATTTTTCTTTCAAGTTGTCAGGATATTTTTGTTTCTGTTATAATCCCATAAAACACTCTCAGAGGAAAATTTAGCACAGCCTTCAAGCACACAACATTTTTATGTTGTGTTTGGAATTGCTAAACTCTCTGTTATGGCAGTCATTGTGTTTGCCTTTCAGATTTCTTTTTTGTGTTAAAAATTTCCTGTGATTTTTTTCATGTAATTCATCCCAGATTCAGCATTAAGGCCACCCGTAAGTGATATGTTATAATTCAGCATCATTTTGAAGCTGCTGTATTGGGTTTTGGTTTAATGGCTTGGGTTTTAGGAACCTTTATCATGTTAAAGGAGTTTAGTGATGGGGCATTTTATGTTCCACTATTTGTCAGTACCCTTCTACTGAGCTGTACAACAGGGTGTTGCTCTTGCAAGCCTATTGTTTAAAAAGCAATATTTTGCTGCCAGATTTCATGTTCTTTTTGTGCCCTTTGTTACTGGACTTTCAATTTCAGGAACTTGTTCTGTTTAAAAGGACAGTGGAAGAACAATACTTTATAATATAATATTTATTAAACAGATGCTGGTATTATCAATGCTTGTTTATCTAGTGGTGATGTGTCTCCCAAATAACCTGGCAGTAGTAGTAAAATAAACTGGAACACAAAACCTTTTTCTTCATACAGATTCTAGGGGTTTTTTTTTTAACTACTTGGATCTTCAATTATTCTGTGTAGCAAAGGGTAGTAACATCTCAAATTGGGCAAACATAAATTGTTTGTGACCTTGAGGAGTGTGAATAAAGATCACTAATACATTAACTTTCATAGAATTTGGGAAGACCTTCTCAAAAACTGCGATACAATTTTAATTTACATTTTTCTTTCTCTGCTTTCTCTTTGAATTTTGGTTGTACTATAAAACCTATATAGGTGATTACCTGGATTTCAGAAGATTTCCTATGACAGCATAGACTTGTCACTGCTCCAGGTTTGAGTTGGACATTTCATGTATTCACACACTGGAACGCAAACCATACTCTTAAATGTTCAGAGGATGAAAGAGCTGGAACCACTGTTTGCTAGGAAGGGAGCAGGGGTACCTCTGGTCTATTCTTGCTCTTCTCCAGTCCCCTTACAGTATTAGTCTACAGCATGCATCTGGCTGCAGCACTTGGGTCATTGCTCAGCCCGGGCTCTGAGGAGGCGGGGTACTGCCTGCATTGTGCTCCTAATCTGAATCTGCAGGAAATAAACCAGATGGTACCTTGGAATATTCCAGCTGAAGATATTCTGAAGACAACACACACATTAGTAACCAGGCCTTGAATCCAGACAGATGAAGGGAGCCTAGACAAACCACAGGCATGTTAGTGTTGATTCTCTTCTTGGTTCTCTACTGATTCTGACATCCATCTGGCTTCACCCTCAATTATGTCACTGCAAGCAAGATGAAAAGCAGACTAACTGTGCACGGCTCTAGATTGTTTTCTTGCATTCCTTTTTCTCCTTGCCAGAAAACCATCTTTCTCTCAGATTCTTGTATGTTCTTCCTCTTCCCATTTTCACAGAATCACGGAATGGTCAGGGTTGGAAGGGACTTCTGGAGATCATCTAGTCCAACTGCCTGCTAAAGCAGGTTCTCTTAGAGCAGGTTGCACAGGATCATGTCCAGGCAGGTTTTTAATGTCTCCGGAGAAGGAGACTCCACAGCCTCTCTGGGCAGCTGTTCCAGTGCTCTGTCACCCTCAAGGTAAAGAAGTTCTTCCTCTTATTCAGATAGAACTTCTTGTGTTGCACTTTGTGCCTGTTGCTCCTTGTCCTGTCACTGGGCACCACTGAAAAGAGCCTGGCCCCATCCTCTTGATGCTCACCCTTAAGATATTTGTAGACCTTGGTAAGATCCCTTCTCAGTCTTCTCCAGACGAAACAGGCCCAGCTCTCTCAGCCTTTCCTCATCAGGGAGATGCTCCAATCCCCTCATCATCTTCATAGCCCTCTGCTGGACCCTCTCCAGTAGTTCTCTGTCTCTCTTGAACTGGGGAGCCCAGAACTGGACACAGCGCTCCAGATGGGGCCTCACCAGGGCAGAGCAGAGGGGCAGGGTCACCTCCCTCCACCTGCTGGCCATGGTTCTCCTGATGCAGCCCAGGATCCCACTGGCCTTCTTGGCCACATGGCACACCGCTGGCCTGTGGGCAACTTGCTGTCCCCCAGCACTCCCAGGGCCTTCTCCGAGCAGGTCACCCCCAGCCTGTGCTGGTGCCTGGGGCTGTCCCTCCCCAGGTGCAGGACCCTACACTTGCCTTTGTTGAACTTAGATAGGTTCCTCTCCACCCAGCTCTCTGGCCTGTCCAGGCGTCTGTGAATGGCAGTGCAGCCTCTGTTGTATCAGCTGCTCCTCCCAGTTTTGTGTCATCAGCAAATGTGCTGAGGGGACACTGTCCTTTCATCCAGGTCACTGATAGATAAGTTGAACAGAACTGGACCCAGCGCTGACCCCTGGGGAACACCACTTGCTACAGACCTCCAGCTCAACTACACAGTGATCACAACTCTCTGAGCTCTGCCATCCAGCCAGCTCTCAATCCACCTCACTGTCTGCCCATCTAGTCCACACCTCCTGAGTTTACATATGAAGATGTTATGGGAGGCAGTGTCAAAAGCCTTGCTGAGGACAAGATAGACAACATGCACTGCTCTTCCCCTCATCTACCCAGCCAGACATTCCATCATAGAAAGCTATCAGGTTGGTCAGGCATGATTTCCCCTTGGTGAATCCACATTGAATCCTGATAACCTTCTTTTCCTCCACATGCTTCAAGATGACCTCCAGGATGAACTGTTCCATCACCTTTCCAGGGATGGAGGTGAGGCTGACCGGCCTGTAGTTTCCTGGGTTCTCCTTGCCCTTTTGAAGACTGGAGTGACATTGGCTTTCATCCAGTCCTCAGACACCTCTCTTGTTCTCCATGACCTTTCAGAGATGACAGAGAATGGCTTGGAAATAACATGTGCCAGCTCACTCAGCACTTGGGGGTGCATCCCACTGGGACCCATGGATTCGTGGGTGTGAAGTTTTCTTAAGTGATTTCTAACGTGATCTTCCTCCACCAAGGGAGTCTTCCTTTCTCCAGATTTTCTCTCCTGCCTCCAGGGTCTGGGAAACCTAAGGGCTGGCCTTGGCAGTGAACTCTGAAGCAGGATTGGCATTCAGTAATTCTGCCTTCTCTGTGTCCTTTGTCACGAGGGCACCCACCTCATTCAGCAGTGGGACCACATTTTCCCTAGTCATCCTTTTCTTACTGATGTACCTGATGAAGCCCTTCTTGTTGTCCTTGACCTCTCACACCAGATTTATTTCCAAACAGACCTTAGCCTTCCTTGTTGCTTCCTTGCATGTTCTGACCACATCCTTATATTCCTCCCAAGCAGCCCATCCCTTTTTCCACATCCCCTATTTCCACAACCCCACTGACTGATACATCTCAAACTTCCTTATTCTGTTTGAGGTTTGCCAGAAGCTCCTTGCTTATCCGTGCAGGTCTCCTGCCCCCTTTGCTTGATCTCCTACTCATGGGGATGCATCCATCTTGAGCTTGGAGGAAGTGATGCTGGAATATTAGCCAGCTCTCTTGGACCCCCCCACCTTCTAGAGCCCTAACTCATGGGATTCCTCCAAGTAGGTCCTTGAAGAGGCCAAAGTTAACTCTCCTGAAGTCCAGGGTTGCAATCCTACTTACTGCCCTGCTTCCTCCACACAGGATCCTGAACTACACCATCTCATGGTCACTGAAGCCAAGGCTGCCCCCAACCTTCACATCCCCAACTAGCCTGCCTTTGTGAAGACAAGGTCTAAAAGCATACCTTACATTGTTGGTTTCTCCACCACCTGCATTGAAAAGTTATCATCGATGCCTTGCAGGAACCCCCTGGACTCTGTGTCTAGCTGTGCTGTCTTTCGAGCAGATATCAGGGTTGTTGAAGTCCCCCAAGAGAACCAGGGCCTGTGACCATGAGGCTACCTCCAGCTGTCTGTAGAAGGCCTCGTTGACTTCTTCTGCCTGATCTGGTGGCCTGTAGCAAACACCCACAACAGTGTCATCCATGTAGGCCTGACCTTTTATCTTTACCCGTAAGCTCTCAACTTGTTCTGCATCCACCCCTAGGGAGAACTTAATACATTAGATTTCCTTCAAGATTTAGTTAGAATTATGGAATCATTAAATAATTTTTATTAGAAGAATATATTGGAGATCATCTTATCCTTTACCCACTCAAAACAAGGCTATCTTCAAAGTTAGGTCAGGTTGCTTAGCACCATGCCTGGTCCAGGTATGGTATCTCCAAGGATGGATATTCCAGCCTCACTGGGCATCTGGTTTAAGAGTTTGACCACCTCACTGTGAAGTCCATATGAAGTGTGCATATATAAGGCTGGGATGTTTCTCCACATTACTATGCAGCATCTGGTAGTAAACCTGAATGAGGAATAGGTTTGGAGCTTGGAAAAAGGGTAGGAAGGAACTATAATATGGGGAAATGAGGAAAATCCAAGATTTTCGTTTTATAGAAGGCAGTAGGAGACAGTGGCGAGCAGGAGTTAAAGGGATCATGGCAGAGAGGGACAAAAGAAAGGGCTGTTTCACAGGTCAGACAAGGTTGTGTGTGGGAGGCTAACTTGGATGATGAGAAGGCAGCAGGATCATAACTAAAATGGTCACCACCTCCAGAAGTGGGTACCTCTTACATCCCTAAATTAATCTTCAACAGTGCGCCATAACTAAAAATATCTTGCCAGTTCTGGCATGAAGTTGATTACAGGAGCTTGCAGGTCATTTTGCTTTCTTACGTTCCCTGTGCAATTTCAGTTGGGTAGCACACCTCGCATTTAAGGCAGTGCAGATATTTTGGTATGTTACTGTTCTATTCCAGAGAAAGCTGCCTTTTTGTAGAAAGAGGTACAAGTCCTGCAGTATACAAACATAGACAACACATAATATTTATACTGGAGTTTGCTTATAGATAACTCCAGTTTCAATCACAATTAATTCTCTCAGAGATCTCTGGACTAAAAGATGTTTTATGAATATATGCATATTTTAGTAAAAAATAGGAAATTTTAGTAGTGAGCACTATGACGTATAAATCATTTTCCAACACTAATAAAAAGGAAGAAAAAATTGAAGAATTATTTGCCTTTGCTGATTATTTAATTCCTCAGGAAAATTCAGCATGACTGTTAAAATTGCTCTCCGTTGTCCAAGACCAACACTGACAGCAATTGCGTTTTGCAGTAGTAGAAAGCAAAGACAACTACGTGAAAAGAGGGAGAAGATCTTTAAAAAGGGTGAGATGAGTTTGTGTTCCTAAGAACTAAAGTCTAGGTGACTTAGAATAGGAAATCGTGTTTAGTGATGTAGACATGTTAACTGATGAGTCCTCACAGTACCGTTGTGAAGCAGGGAAGGATTATGCCTCGATTTGACAGGTGGAGAAACACGGACAGAAAAGGCTAAGTTCTTACCAGGATCCTTGCCAGCTTCTTTCAAAGTAATTTCCAAGGAAGATCCTTCTCTGCAGAAAGCTTGAAGCTACAGATATCTCTCCAAGTTTCCCTCTGTTACAATGGGAGAAAAGAGACAGTCATAGGTGTTGAAGCTGCTGGCCTGGCCTTGTTTGGAGCTCTGACTGGATCGTCATCTGAACAGAGAACAAGCAGAAACAGCCTTTTCTGTATGATGACTCACTTTGCCAGAGGAAGATTAGTCAATGGAAATTTGTGTCTGCCTGTACTAGTTAGTAAATATGTACCCATCCCTGCCTAAGGCCAGGGGCAAAGCACTAGGGCAGCCAAAGAGGAAGCCTGAGTTGAGTAGTCATAGCTCTTTTGCTGTTGGCACTCCAACATCAACAGAAGTTTAAGAGCAGAGGAGTCCTAGGCTGATTGCCAGCATTGTAACAGACCTTACACTTGAAGGATGTCAGGTGCCGAGTCTCAGCTCTCCCATTTACTCTTTCTGCTCACAAGCTATGCAAGGTATACTCCAACCTTTCCCCAACACACACTTTTCATCTAACCTTGGATCAGTACAGGACTGCTGATTTTTCCTAAATCTTTTCACAAGGGAAATTATTCAGTCTAAAGCTCATGTAACTTTAGACTAACTTTGTGCTGCCCTATTAATCGGTAAAGTGGTAATGTGGTAACCAGAACCTCACAGTGGCAAAGGTAAGTAGAGATTTAAGAAGTCATTAACTTCTCATTCAATAAATATTCATACTTCATGTGGTCAGGTGTACCTTGGCTTTGCCATTCCTTTCCAGGAGTGTCTGAAATAGACTTGATTATTTGCCAGCTGAAACAAATTCAGTTCAGTTTCCCCTAATACTGGTAAATGCAGTTTGAACGTTGTCAGCACTAGGGTTTCTGCTACGACGGAGGGAAGACACAGTCACTCAATATGAGTGATCAGCAGACTTCGTTTATTGTCCCTTACAGTCACCTTTTATGCCTTGTTATAATTAGCTCGTACATATTACAAAAGTTAAGCTCATTATTGGTTAGTTGCCTAAATACCAAGCCTGCCCCTAGTTTCTCTTCTGTAGTTATCTGTTCCCACCTGCAACATTCTTTTCCCACCGCAATCTTCCTGTTATATTTTTGCTTTACTTCAGATAAGCTGAGAGCGATGTGCACTTTTGTCCAGCCAGCTGGACTATGTCTATGAGACCTTTTTCAGCTAGCCAGTTATCTGCAGGTTTCGGTATATCTGTGTTCACATCCTAAGTATAGCCTTCACAAGAGGTCCAAACAGAGAAATCCCTTGGAAGCTATCTTCATTGCAACTTCCTCTACAATGAACTGTTGTTGAAAAAAATCTGGAGATAAATGGGACCTCAGCAATGTAATTTTGTGTCTGCTAGAAGACCTAAAACTTCGGGAGTTTCAAACCTGCAAGCTCTATCACATAAACAAAGGCTGCTAATACCTCTTTCTAAAGAAATGCTTTCATTGATCTTGTTGATCCAGGGGCTATCAGATAGTTAACGTGTTCACTGCTCACGACTCGCAGGATGTTAATAAAGTTCCTGCTTCCAGCGTACCTTGATGAAACAATAAACTCTGTAAATTCAGCCCCTCACAACATCAGCCTGAAACACTGGACCGAATTTCCGTGTCCCAAGCTCTGAATGCAGTATGAGCAGTGTTAAATTACTGTTCCTATATAATTTCAATGGTACATACTTAGGCTGAGAATCCCTCTCTGAACCCTAGCATAGGACATGGAGCTGGTATGATGTGTCAGAATGCGAGAACCCTTTGCTTCCTTATTCATGGCTTTCTTAGTCTCACCAAGGCTACAAGTTTCTACTTTAGCCTGTTTGGAAGGGAAAAGGAACACAAAGTCCACTTGTTTAGCAAAGAGTTTTCTTTATCGTCACTTCTTACCCTTAAAAAAACCTCCTGAGTTACACATCTGCAAAATAACAAGTGATTCGTCTTGTCTCAGGCTGATCTCACTCCTGTGGCTTCCAGGTTTTATCAGCATCTCAGGTGAGACAGAATACCTCCTGTTGCTCTGTCCAGATTATTTGTCTTAATATTTGGCAATTATTTGCTCTCATTTGCAGACAAGCCTCTCTATTTATATGTAAGCTGCCTCCTTTAGTCATATGCTCCAGACAAAATACTCCAGTTCCACCTGCATAAGTTGAATTAGTTGTTTTGTTGTGTTAAGATAGGAATGAGAGACATTCAGAGATGACAGCCCTTGACTGCCTTATGTTGGTCTCTCAATTTTAGTTGTTCCAGGAGAGGTCAACCACTGTCCCTGGTCCAAGCAGTGTAAGAGACTAACATAGTCCATCTGGACCTTCTGTACAGATTAGAAAAAGACAGAACGGCGAACCGAATACAAACACAGGCTCACCGTACCATACCAGCATATAATTCGATGCAGATATTTTTGCTTCTCAAATGTGCATCTCATTTTTTGTAATAAAAGCTTTTGGTATGCCATGTAGTTATTGGTTAGGATAAAAACAAAGGAGAGAGAGGAAAACATGACTCAGAAAGAGTTACTTGTTAGGGAAACTCATTATTTAAGTATTAAAGTAGGAAACACATTACAGAGAAAGGAAAGTTCTCCAGTTAACTGCTCTTCACATTTATTCCTAGTCATTGTAAATTGTCAGCTATCACCTAGTCTAATTAATCACATCCTGAATTAACACGCATAAAATAAATGTTTTCATTTGGAGGAATTAAAAATGTATAGGACTGTGTTGTGTCATTTGTTCCTGTTTCTCACCCATCTATCCTGTACACCAGCTTCTCCTAATGAAAGAGGATGTTATGCCCTCCTGAAAATAGGTAGCAAATACATTTTAACCTGTGTAAGTTTCAAAATCAGCTCACCTTTTCACAAGAAAAGAGAAACACAAAAATAAAATTCACCCCAGATTATTCGACTCTTGGCTAAAGTAATTTCACATATTTAAATTGCATTCCAACCATTGAGGAAGTCTTTAATTTACTCTTATTTTTACCGAATTGTCTACTTTACACAACAATGTACCTTTTTGAGCCCAAGAACTTCCTTTGCTATGTTCCCTTGAGCCACTAGATGTCCATCGTTCCTACATAAAGCTCCAGATGGGAGAAAATCCATGATTAATCGGTGGGACTAAGCTGGAACTCAAGCACTGTAGAAGCATGTTTGTGTTCACAGCATGCAGGCTTTTTCTGTAATAGATGCTGGTCCTTTGAATCACACCACTGAGTGTGATTCTGGAAATCATGGCAATTCCAAATACTGATGGGCCAAACACACAACAAAAGTAGCTGTGTTTGGACAAAGCGTATATATAGCAAATACAAAAATGAGGTGAGTGGGAGAAAACAGATGAAGACGGCATTGAACAAAATAGGCTACAAACCCAGAGATCACAGCATTTTCCATAGACGTGTAATTACTGACTTTTTTTGCTATTCATGCAGTAAAATAGCACAGTCTTTCTTGCCAGTCAGACTAGATCTTATTTATTTAAAGCATACATTTGGCTGTGGTCTAGTTGGAATATGGGTGGACCATACACCGCTATGTGTATTTAGATAATTACAGACCACAGCTGGGCAGTGGTCATTCAGTATCAGATCGTGAATGTTGGGCAACGTAAACCAGACACGATACTAATAAAGACATTTGACTTACCTTGGCAATAGTGAAAGCAAAGGTAAATACTGCTCTGAAGGAAACAAAAAGTTTGACCGAGTACATAGTGTCAGGAAGCTGCTTGCAACTGCCTGTGAGCTGTACAACTCCCTTTTCCCTTCCTGCACCCTATCTGCCTTTAGCAAGTTTCCTCTGTGCACGCAGACCTGACCCCCAGTAGTTAATTTGTACCATCAACACTTTGCAAGACCCTGCCACAGAAAGTGCTGAATCTCCAATTCTGTTTTGGAAACTCTTCCTCAGATTAGGATTCACTGCCTCAGCATTTTAAATTCATGGACTGGTACGGGAAAGGTCACATCTAAGGAAAGAACTGGAGAAACCCTTCCTCCAGATTAGTTTTGATTTTCATGTCACGTGAGTGGTGGCAAACTACACTTGTATAAGAAATAGGATTCCAATGGCCTTTTGGCCTTTTTGCATCATCAAAATGTTCATGGCAGAAGGTCACAGCATTTCTTGTCCCAGCTGCTTTCGAGACTGGTCCTGAAAAACAAAGGTGCTGCCATTTTTCAGTAAGGATACATACAGAGGGTTCTGCCACCTCCTTGTCACTGGCCTCCTAATTTTAATGCCACTGCTTGAATGATACAGATTTTCATTGCTAATTAAATATCATATCATGGTGCATACTCTCGGTGTTATTTATGCTTTTAATGCCTGATGATTTCAGGGGGAGCATAAGCATCTAAATGCCTTTCTAAACCTTGGTCCTATTCTTAAAAGATGGGTGGGAAAATTACACAGTTCTCCAGAACGTATTTGTTTGTGCAAGGCATTGTCAAAACACGGAGAGATGGGAATGTAAGAACTAAACTCTACACCATATGCTTATGGTCTTCTCTACTTGAGGCCTTTGAACTCTTCTTCTGGTTCTCCCTCCCAGCTGTCTGCAGGTTGACTCCACCGGAGTGAGACTTTGCGGAAGAGACAGCGCATACAGTGCATCAGCCATTTCCGGCCCTTCACTTACTGCACTGGCTACAGCTGCTCCGATGATAGTTAACAACAATCTTGCAATTAATATACTGTGTAATGGTGGTGACCAGCTTCCACTAGGCCATCTACCAGCGATACCAGACTGGCTCAAATCCAGAGCCCAGTGACCATCAATGTGAGATTTGCATTGTTTTCAGTGTGATTTGCATCAGATGGTTATTTCCACTGATGAAAGATAAACCGCTTGGGGACTAATAAATCTTATGGTTCCACATAGTCCCTGGTGTTCTTTCTAATGCTTACTAGCTCTGCTCTCACCAGTTATCTAACCTAATCTGAAACTAAATGTTTTGGTTTTTTTTTTCTCAAAGGCTAATATGTGCATTACACAAAATCTGTTTTCCCCTCCTGCTTACTCTCATTGTTGGCCATCTTTGTAATAGGAAACTGAGAACTAAGAAATGGAGAGAACAGAATGACCTATTGAACCAATTTCGCTCCATGGTATAGCTGACAGGAAAACGGCCGCCTCAGCTCGGGGTTCCAGGAACAGAAAACCAGATGTTTCTTGGCTACATTTAACAGATGTTATTCCAGTTTGAAACAGCATTTTAAAATGCAGATCCCAAGAGTTTATGTATTTCCAAAGTATTCGAAGAATGGGAAAGTGGAAATTTCTTGCAAGTCTTCAAGTTGTGCCAAGCATGCCTTTTTTTTTTTTTTCTCTCTTTTCTTTCTCTTTTTTCTTTTTTCCTCCTTTATTTTTCCAACGGAACTTCTCCAGTTTAGCATTCCTGTGGCCAATACATAAACCAGAACATGCACTGGCGCCTACGTGCCTTAGATAATCAAATCAGGTAGATTAACACTGCCACAAACTTAGCATGTGAACTTGGGCAAATCACTCGATTACCCTGTATCTCGGTCCTCCACTTGTGCTACCTAGAGCTTGTAAGCTCTCCACAGCAGAGTCTTTCGCAGCTACCAGCACCTACAATAGCTAGTGCAAAGAAACCATAAATAAGAACATAGCCCTGGGGCATCACCATAAAATAGATTTTAAAATTAAGTTAACTACTAGCTATTCAGTAAATGGTGACAGTACATGAAAGAAAGTGGGGCGAGGCACAGGTTCTTTACAGGGTAATCGCAGACCCTCCTGTCAATTCTGGATGTTGTAAGTCCCAGCATAAAGTGGAAGGACGGAAGAGCAGAAGTGTGAGAAGAAAATAGTTTCCATCCTATTCTCTGAACAGATTCAGTTTGCTGTGTTACTTGGCCATAACAGACAATTCTTAATTTAGAGCATTTACACAGAGTGATCAAATTATGCTAGGGCTATGATGACCCTCAGAATAAATCAAAACCAGAGAGGGCAGGAAAGGTGTGCTGAAATATTCTTACCGAGCCTGCCAGGTTTGCCTATGGGTACATTTAGCACACATACAGGAACTCTTCTGTCAAGCGTCACAGAATTAGATATTATTTTCATGCTACAAATAGAGAACTGAAGTGACAGCATACAAGTGATAACCAAAAATATAGATAACCAAAAATATACATGAAAGATCCCAAGCCCATGGAACTGTGCACTTCCCAAGAATAAGCTTTAGCCCATATTTACACAATTTCCTTCTTCCAGTTATGCCAAGTAAATCACAAGAGCTGGCTGTAATAAAACACTCTAAGCACTTCCTTCCCTGGCTGAAACCAGAGATATGCTACCAGCCCCAAAATAGAAAATGCCTCAGCTTAAATCGATTACGAGCTGTCTTGTTGGTTTTCGTGGAAGTGAAGGTGGAGAAGATGACTTTGCTGCAAGAGTTCTTGAACTTGCCAGGCATTCCTAACATTCAGAGTACTGTACAGATCTGGGGTCGGGGGAACTGAAACTCTTTACAGGGGAGAAAGGTGTCACCATCTATACCACAGAAAAGGAGCAGAAGCACAAATTTCATGAAGGTATTTCTCTGATGTTCAAAGGTATTTGCAGAAATTTCTTGGTATTCTCCCATACACTGCATTGATACATAACACATGTATAGCACATTAAGCCAAATGTGTTATCTTTATTAAGGAGTTATGGTGGATATGATTCTGTTCCATTGGAGAACTGAGATAAACACCCCCTTTTTAAAAAGCAGATTTAGACCAAAATTAGTTTCTTCTCAGAAAGATAAATACTTTCTGAAAACAATGTTGACTTTCACAGAATATTTATTCTATATGAAAATAATTAAGCCATTTTAAAAATAATTCAAAACAAAAGCATATTATTTGGGATTATAAATGTTTGAAACATTCTCCAAACATTTTAAATATATAGACTGGAAGATTCAAAACTAAGACTTCAAATGTTGACTTTTGGAATGAAGATAGCTTCTCGTTTTACAGTCAGCCATAGAAATTTTTTTTGTGTGTCTTTATAGAATAGTGTGTATAAGATAGCAGTCTTAAGGGTAAAACACTGGCATATAGAAAGGCGTTAAGGTCGATTACTGGAATTTAGTGTGGCACATAAAAACACAGAACTGAAGCTGGTTGCTCTTGGACTTTCATGGCCACAGCCTCTATGCCTGCTCCTTGAATCTAAGTTTGAAAAATTGTTCAAAACTTTATCAATAGAATTAATAGCCAAAATATTGCTTCTCAACATCTGGTCCATATTCTTCTCCCAGTTATGCTGGTGCAACTCTAAATTAAACTGAATGCCTTACGTGAATTTATGCACTCCAAATTTATGACAATATAAGGAAGACGTGAACTTGGTTCTTTCTCTTTAAAAGCTGCCTGTATTTGCAGCCAAATAAAATCACATCCAGTTACATCCTCTGTGACACTCGAGTGCCATCCAGCGGCAATTCCCAAGTCTGTGTTCACCGAAGACATTCCCGGAGAGTTGACTAGTAGCTGGTACTGGTGATATCTTACCAGTCTGACAGCTGCAAATGCAAACTCCCAGGCTTCTAGGCTGAGAGGAACATTTCTGCTAAAGATTAAAAAAAAAAAAAAAAAAAAAAAGAGGAATTATTCATCAGGTTTCCATATTGAAATAGTTTAGGCAACAAAGGTAGATTATTGGTTGCTTAAAAGCAGGAACACGCTGGAGCGGGAGCTCCTGGCTAGCTCCTCAGGAGCAGTACGTACCACCATCGCAACATATGCAGCATCTCAGCTAATGAAGTCTGCAGGTTTTCAGCCGCTTCGGATGGCACGGCATTACTCAGTTCTGATAGGAACACGTCACTGCTAATTTGAGCATCCTTGTACAGAGCTTCACCACCCACTCTAGATGTGTCCTCCACAGGGGACAGAGTTGAGAGTGATCGAGCTTTGAAGCTGGTTTCAGGTGAACACTTACGCACCCAAACATCAATGTGACTACTGATATCTCTGATCTGCAAAGAACAGGCCCTGGACTCAGACCTTCCACTTCCTGGAAAAATGCTTTACTTGCTCTAGTAGATAGTAAAAATGTCTTCTTAGAGGGAACAGGTACATTTGGGGTTGTGAAGACTCGGTCCCACCGGCATCCATTAGAGGAGTTTGAAGATTACCTCCTGAACTGAGCCCACTCTGGGGACCTGAATGGAGTAACACGTATCTTTTAGTTCCTGATTGAGCTAAGAGATGAAAGAGTGCCAAGGTGCTTAGCCCTGTTGAACGGGTGCAGACCTGGTCACTTACAGAGGGGCTCTGTACAGCAGAGTAGCTTATGTAAAAACACGTCAGGTGGCCTGGGAGTTTAGGCATGATGCAAGGTCAGACACAGCTCACTGCGTTTTTTCACCGTCTCTGTTTTAGATTTAGGAGCTTGAATTCTGCCCTAAATCCCTATTTTTTGGACTTGGCTTGTAGCCAGTAAAATAAAGTCTGGTTAAAACCCCAAGCATTTCATGCAGATTTTACTGATCTACCTTATTCTCTGTTTCACCCTCCCTACCATCTGTAATGTTTTCCTTTGTAGTTAACTGTATCTCTTGCAATGCAGATACATATGAGTGATTATGAATGCGTCATGGATTTGTTTGGCCTGATTGCCCACAAACGGAACCATTTTGTACGATGTTCTTGTTAGCGTTCTACATTAATCTTACTTCTCAACAGGAATTGAATTATCTGGGGTTATGGGGCCACCGTTCCAGGTAATACTTGCAAGGCACACACTTGCAAGGCAGAGAACTCATCTGAACGAGAAGCTATTTCTGCAATGGTCTCTTCAGGAGATGTAGAAACAGGAGAAAAGATACTTTTATTTCTAGGTAAAATTCCATTTGATGCATCTCTTGCACTAACATGCAAGCTGACGTACAGAAGATTCGACTTGCTCCTACAAGCAGAGAAACAGTGGAGTTTCTCCCTCTAACCTCTGCAAGAGGTCAGTGGGCTGAATATAAAGCAACTGATAATTTTCCGTTATTTCTATGGTCCTCTACTTCTTCTGCTTCACATTTCACTCTGTTCAAGAATAATCAAATACGCACTGTAATGGTACAAATAAACTATTTCACCTATAATTGGCCTATCCTAAGCAGTCATATTCAAAATTGTCTGAAATATTAAGGAGTGTGGAAAAGAAATTCTGCACAAACATTTTCCATTGGAGAATAAATACCTGAACGCTGAAAATGAGACTCATTCTTCAGGACTAAAATTAATATAATTTGACCTATGAATTTGGTGTGGTACAATTGCTTTGAGACTATGAAAATAAGAGACCAGTAAATCAGCTCTTTGTATCCTTTGTAGCAATCATCATATTATAGATATGCAGTACAATGAAACAAAGGGTCATTTGTGTTTCTTAGTTCCATAGCGGGCATTGTAGTTTAACCCCAGCCAGCAACTAAGTACCCCACAGCTGCTCACTCACTCCCCTCCTCCCTGCCCCAACCAAATGAAATGGGGAAGCAGAATTGGAAAAAGGTGAAACCTGTGGGCTGAGATAAGAACGGCTTAATAATTGAAATAAAGTAATACTAATAACAATAACAACAACAATAATAATTGAAATGAAGAGGAGAGAGAGAGAGGAATCAAATAAAAGGGCTGGGGGCGGGGGGTGGAGAACAACAAACAAACAAGTGATGCACAGTGTGGTTGCTCACCATCCGCTGACTGATGCCCAGCCAGTCCCTGAGCAGCGATCAGCCACAGCCAGCTCCCCCCGGTTTATATACTGAGGATGATGCTCTGTGGTGTGGAATATCCCTTTGGCTGGTTCAGGTCAGCTGTCCTGGCTCTGCTCCCTCCTGGCTTCTTGTGCACCTGCTCACTGGCAGAGCATGGGAAACTGAAAAGTGCTTGATTTAGCGTAAACACTACTTAGCAACAACTAGAAACACCAATGTGTTATCAACATTATTATCATGCTAAACCTACAACACAGCACTGTACTGGCTACTAAGAAGGAAATTAATGTCATCCCAGCTGAAACCAGAACAGCAGGTAAGCAAAAAAAATGTGTCCTCAGACATTTTCAGAGAAGTTTGGTTCCTTTTCTGCTAATGACACCCATGCTGCAATTCACGACTCATTCAAAACTTAAGAAAAAAACTTCCAGTCCCCCTTCAAAACAAAGCTGAACCCAAAAGCTTATTACCAGAAACATAGATACTATTAGGCGTCTTTGGAATTGACACTGTTTCTTTGCATTTGTTCCGTAAGGACGAACCTTTTGCCAGTCTTTTCTCAGGTGAGCTGCCTTCTCCTAGGTAGGATTTTATTGCTGGCCTCTGTGCACAGGTGGAGCAACCTGATCTTGGAATGTGAGCGCTCTGTCGTTGCAAAAAGCTGCAGCGGGCAGTTGCAGTGACAGGACTAATGCTGACTTGTTGGCCAAGAGAAGCTTTGGAGCAAAGGTGGGATGCAGAGAAAATCAGTTTACATTTTCTGAAACCTCTTCTGAGGCTTACTACTTAGGAAATAAAACTATATCGATTATGGGGTGTCTGAATTTAGTGAAACCTTAATACTTTTCATGTTTGCTTGAACTAGAAACGAAAGGACAACTGGCACAATCACACCTGTCCAGGGTGCAGACCTCAAAGGATGAGCCAAAACAAAGTGCTCCCTGCAGATACATAAGGATCCACCACCTCCTGTTCCCAGTGTGGACAATATAACGACGGAAATAATTAGTTAATCTTTTGTTTAAATAAAGCATTTGGGGAAAAGGCTAAAAATAAACACTGATTCATTCCTTGTCAGGGAAGTTTCTCCTGTCAATTATCACATTGTTACTGCTGTTTTTAATCTAGTCAGATGGTGAGATTGGCAATCCCTTCTGCAGGGGCTTCTGGGTGTTATTTTGTAGAGAATCTTGCTTGAAGGACTGATTACTGCTTTTATGGGAGCCAGTGGGAGTTTGGCCACGGTCCTTCACGCATGTTAATTTGAGGGACTTCCAAATGTTAGCTAATGATCTCAGAGTTCTTTTTATGAAAAATGTGTGGGTTTGTTTTGGGGTTTGGGTTTTTGTTGTTGTTTTTTTTTTTATTTAATTCCTAGCAGGAGGCAATTAAGAGGGTCTGGGGAAAGTTCTGCACTGGAGCTGTGCACTGGCCTCTCAATAACGCCTGAAGTCCTAGCATGAAAAATTCAGACGCATATACTACTACCATGCTCAGATACATTACATATAGTGTATTATGTTTGAAGGTATTCATATCATTCATATAGCCCAGGCCACAGGCTTTGCATTGCTATGGACTGGGTGTATCTATTGGCCTCCACTTACGGTAACTTGAAAAAACAATGACGCTGGCTCTTTGTTAGGAGCAATACTAAGGAAAAAGTAGTAGCCTCCACCCCAAAGCAGGAAAACATGTCAACACGGAAAATCGAGGCATGTGTGGGCGGGGGAGTTTCATTCCTGGCTGTTTTATGAAGCCTTCTGTAGCTGTGAAGGGGAAGTGGGGGGGGGGGCAAACTCCGTGGAAACTGAAGATGAGCCGCAAGCCAAGGTCACAAGTCCAGGCAAGCACTGGGGCCACGGCCTGGGGACGTGTTGAGAGAGGGATCTTTGGGCTAAATGCTGACTTAAAAGGGCTTGGAACAGAGTGCAGAAACAAACTCTCAGCGCTACCCTGCCCACCACAAAAAAAAAAAAAAAAAAAAAAAAGTTTGTTTCTGGCTGCATTCACGCCAGAAACAAGATTTTGTATATTCCTCATGGACAACAGCGCGATGCCACGGCAGGGAACGACTGCGGCGCGCTCCTTGCCGGCGCTGCGCTGCGGGGCGCCCCGCCGGGCCCCCCCCGCTCCTGCCCCGGGCCCGCAGGGCCGCGACCCCCGCCGGCCCCTCCCGCAGCCCGCCCCCCGGGCCGGCCGGCAGTGCTCCGGCTGCGCCGGCTCGGGCTCGCCGCCGGCCCCGGGAGGTGAGGGGGAGCCCGGGGGGGAGCGGGTGCAGCCCCGGGGAGGGGGTGTCCCTGGCGGGCGCCGCTGGCCAAGCGCAGCGCCCCCCGCCTCACGCCGCGCCCGGCGGGCTGCGGGCGGTGCGGGCCCGCCGGGGCTCTGCGGGGGGTGGTCCCTCCCTCCCCCTGCGGGGGGTGTGCGGGTCCCCGTTTAGGGCCTGGGGTGGGGGGCGCGCAGGGCACGGTGCCCCCTGTGAGGGCAGCCCTGCGGGGGGCAGCGGGCGCAGCCGGGCGGGTTCGCTGCGGGCCAAACGCCGGCGACGAGACGCTGATTTATTTCCCTGGTATTTTTTTCTCCCCCCCGCCCCGTGTCCCGTCAGGACCGAGCCCGGTCCAGCTGATCGCGGCAGCCGGCGAGGAGGCGCGGAGGTGAGGCCGGCGGCTGGGCGCAGCGGGGCGGGGGGCACCCCAGGAGAGGGGGCGAGGGGGGGCGGGGGCGCCCCGGATGTAACGCGCAGCGCGCAGCACCGCGGGCAGCGCTGGGTGCGCGTAGCGCTGCCCCCCTTGCGCGGCGCAGCCCCCTTGCGCGGCAGCGTTGCGCGGCGCAGCCCCCTGGCGCGGCGCTGCCCCCGCTGCTCGGCAGTGCCCCCCTTGCGCTGCGCGGCGCTGCCCCCTTGCGCGGCGCTGCCGTTGTACCACGGTGTGCAGTCGCACACCAAGTTCTGTCGCAAACAGAGCGGGTGGCAGGAAGGAAGGAAGCGGCGGCAGCGCCCCGCAGCCGGGGCAGCGCTGGGGACAGGGACCTGCGGCGCAGGAGGGCTGTGGTGGGGCCAGGCAGAGCTCTTTTCCTTCCTTCCACTTCAGGGAGGGAGATTCACCACCCTCCTTTTGCTCATTCCCTTTTCCACAATCAAAGAGCATAAAGCAACAAAATGCCTTCTACCGAGCAAAAGACAAAGAAATGCAACCATCCAAAACCCCAGCCGAAGTGCATCTGGCTTGGCATGAATACTGGACCACGTTAGCTGGGAGTGGGGATTTTTCAGAAAGCCAGGCACCAGGCAAAAATGGACCCTGTCATTCGGAGTCTGAATATGAAAACAGCTTGCAAAACATTTTTTTCAGGCTTCTAACAAAAGAGTTGGTCCTTCTTTTGCTCTGGTATCTAGGCTACATTGTGCGGGCTTATGCATATCACTGGTTTTATTCACATGAGTAATTCCCTTTGAATTTGGAGAGACAACGTGTATGTGTAAAGTTACTCATATGCTTTCTGTCTCCTTTATATATTGAAATTATGTGGGTTTGGGTTTTTTCCATTTGCTGGTGCAGCCCAGTAACTGTTGGCATCAAGGTTATTGTGAACCATCACGGTTATTATTACTGTTTGCCCGCGTGACACCTTTGTTTTCCTCGCCAGACTAAAATCCAGCTATTCCTCTCAATGCAGTGTATTCCGGCTATGCAATTGTATCATCTGTTTTTATGCAACCATCTTTCACCTGACTGTGTAAATTCATCTTCCCTATAAAAGATCCTTTTTGTACTCAGTTTTTCCTCCAGTCATTACTGACAGTCTTTCCGATTGTGCCATCTGATTTCTCACGCAAGTCTCTCATGACTTCTCCCATACTGTGTAATCTAAATTCATATTGATTCTAACATGATATCTGGATGTTTTAGTATTTGCCAGCTGGAACGTTTTCTTATTTTCATTGCCAAATGCCCTCTCTTTCCTCCCTCACATTTCTTCAAGCTACAGCTTCTGCTATTCCCATAACCTTGTATGTCTTCTCTATCCCATTGCTCCTTGTGCATCTAAGGGCAAGATGTCTTGAGGACAAGAGAAACACATTGTCTGTCTTCCAGGAAGAGTGGCATTAAGTGTGGTTGAGTGTTTTATTAGATGTTTCTTTTCCTCAGTCAGGGAATATAAAGAACAAACAAGTAAAAATCAGTGCATACTTTTTTTTTTAATGGACAGTAATAACTTTTCACTAATACACTGTCAGCTGTCAGGTGTATACTATAGTACTCTTTAATTCGTGCCTGAGGAGAGTAGGCAGACTGGACAGCCACTGACTCGTTTGTCAACCAGAGTCTTTCTTCCTAACCTAGAAAATTTTGTGAATTAGCGTGAGTAGAGGCTCCCTCAGGAAATAAAGTATTTTGAAGTTGCTTCAGCAGCAGGTGACAGGCTGTCAAGAAGATGCATTCAGTCACACCTAAGTACAGATATATTACATTGAATCTCCAGGGCATCTACCTACTGTATCTTGAAAGAATCCAACTAGTAAGTTTTTGTGAAATCCCCAAATGATGCCTTCTAGGAACATTGAAAACAGCTGTTTCTGGTGGGAAAGGGTGATGACCCATGTATTGAAATGACCTGTTTCCAGTGGTGACAGTACAAATTACTTCCAAGGAAAGGGTAAAAGGCCAAGTACATCTTAGACTGCCCTGTGAACATGGTGGGAGTTTCAGTGTCTTTGACCTTAAAGTATGAGATCCAGGAACTGTATTTCCTTCCTCTGCTATATCTAGGACATAAAAAAATTACCTGTTTGTCGCGGCTAGTGTCTGAAGAGCCATCTTGTTGCAGTGACACTTCACAGGCAGGGCATCTATCCCAGTTGTATGGTCAGACAACAAGTGACTGAGCTCTTGACACACCTGTGGATGGAGTCACCAGCAAGACTCTAAATGAGACTTGAAAAGCAGATTAGATTTCTGAAGTAAATATTCTACTAAGAGTAGTACTTATGTCACTTACAGATGTGTATTTCGGGAAGCTCTTTCTCAGAAACTTCATTCAAAATTGGGTTGCAGTCAAATTATTAACTGCAGTGCTGGAAGTTATAATTAACAGATTACCTGGGGACATCTACTACTCAAAACTATAGATTCTAATTTTTAGTTATAAAAAAATCCCCATTCTTAAACAAACAAACCAACCCCCCCCCCCCAAACACAACCAAAAAAACCCCAAACCTCCAAACAAAATCCAACAACTGAAATTTTAATTCCCTAAGGAAAATAAGCTATGAAAGTAAGGTATTAAAGATGTATTTATTTTTTGTCTGTACCATAAAACTTACTTCAATACAGCAGCAAAGGTAATTTCCTGATGCATATACTAGAATTGTATATAAAGATGTAACAATCCCAGAAATAAAATATTTTAAGTACTGAACTTCTTTTTTACAGATACCCACCCCCCTCCACCATATTTGGGAAATAGATTAAATATTTACTGTATTACTCCAAACCAAGTTGTATTTGTTTACTTAAAAATGAGAGATATACCTAGCACATGGAAAATACAACTGGATGTATTTATATTTCTTTATTTAATGAGTTCTTATATTTATTACTACTGAAGAACTAGCTTTGTAATAGTGATGGAATAGTGCTACACAATAATGAACATGAAGGATTTCTTTTCTGGGTGAAAGCTTCTAGAAGAAAACCCCAAAGAGAATATATTAATAATGTCAATTTGCAAAATTTAATTTGGAATCATATGCAAACATATAAATATACTCTGAAATTTTGAAATTAGTGCTTTAATATTAATGTAATCTGCATTAAAGAAACACAATACCTTAACTGCAGAGCTCCAGAAGCAGGCAGATAGCTGTTCACAAGGAGAGAGTTACGGTGCTTTCATCTGTTTTGCAGTAGAAGCGCCAATGTCCTCGGTAGTCTACGACTGCACACTCCAGTAGTTACCTAGATAGGTTTACAGTATGTAGAAACTGTAATTATAAATGACTGGTTTAGAAGAGTTACCGCCTTTGAAATAGCTGTTCACTACAAATAGCATACTGAAGCACTGAAATACAGCAGTGATAATTTTTAAGAATACTACCCTGAACGTGTTAAAATTCAAGTAAGAGTTATTTAACATAAAAGCCTTTCAGATTTGCTGTAAATTTTCACTGTGTCTTCACCAAGCTTTATAAAGACAACAGGGGTGCTACTATTTTACTTGAAAGTACCTGTCATTTTGCTGAACCCTGAGATCAGGATGGAGCTGTCTCCCCTGCTTTGATTTGTCATTTTACAAATCCTCTTTCTGTCCTTCAGCTTCCACCTGTAAGAAGAAATACCATTTTCCATGTCCTTCCTTTTGTCTTGTTCGGTTGTAAGCTCAGTCATACACACATATACACCTACACATAACAAATCAAGGCCCTTATGTCAATTCAGAATTCTAATAATACAGAAATATTATACATACCCTGTATTTCTAGAGCCATTCTGGACCTTTAGGTTGAAATTCTGAAGCTGAGCATCTCTGGAAATTAGTTCCTATATTTTGGGAAAAAACCCCACAACCGAACACCCAAAGAATCAAACCTAAAAAACAACCCCTTCAACCCAGAAACAGTTCATAATAACTTGGATTTAGGAAATTATAAAATAGCAAACCTGAAGATACTAAAATTTATCACATATAGTAAAGCATTGCAAGTAAATGCAATATAATGGAAAAAAACCCGCAACCAAACAAAAAAACCACCCTGCTTTCTAAACTGTTCTAAACAAAGTGGGTTTGCTTTTAAAAATTTGTAACTGCCTTGCAAGTCTTCAGTCAAAGTTTCCTCCCTGTTCACGCAAGAAGTCCCATTGGAGCAAGCATCATAATAAAACCACCACTAAAGCAAAGGTTTCCAAGATAAGTAGAATCAGGAAGATCTGATAGTATTTTTGAAGAGCAGTAAAACATCAGGTTGCCTAATAAGAAAATACAGTGTTCTGCATGTTCAAGGGTTGAGTTCAGAAAAACTGGGTCATTAAGAAAATAACCCCCCCCAAAAAACCCAAACCAAAACTTGCTACTTTTCCTCCCCAATATAAGTGTTTTCATGTCTCGTATATTTCAAAAGGCTCGATCTCTGTAAATCTGAAACTTTTCTGAGTGTATTGAAAACAGATGGAAATGAATCAGGGGACCAAGGTAGAAAAAAAGCTTTAATGAAGATCTATTTAAGTAATATTTTAAATAAATAAATCATTTGTCTGAGAAACCACATCTAATAGAAATATAAATAATTATAGAATGAACATATAAACTACATTTCCTGAAGTAATTCCTGTCTTGCTACATTTCCTGAATTATTTGTATTATGAAACAGTAGTGTGGCGCCATTAATTGATAAGCACTCTGTGCTATAGTTACCGCGCTAATTGCAGCTCTCGAGGTCCTCGTCTCGCAGCTTCTCCAGCCGTTTGACAATTGGGATTGATTGCACAGGAGCTATTTTTAGAATGAAATGGCAAAAGAGTTTGGAGAGCAGCAGCCATTTTTTTGTGTGCTACAGCTGGTTTGGAAAATAAAAGTTGGATAAAAATGTTCTGAGTTGTCTTTTTGGCTATTTTTTTGGGAAATTCTGCTGAAGTTAGAGCTTCCTATTGGATAATTGATCTCACTTGTAGCAAGTTGAAGCTGGGGTCAGTGTTACATGACACACAGGATATTGCTTGGTGACATTGCTCTCAGAAGAGCAGCAGTTTTTCTTTGGAAACAGGACTGTTAAGGTAGATGGTAGATGAACTTTGGGGGAGTCCAGTTCTATAGAAAGGCAGTCCAGGAGTCAAGTTCATAATTTAAAATACCAGTGATGAAAGGCGAGATTCAAGATTAACTTTGAACGTGTTTGCTTCCCAACTCTGAAATGAAGAGGTTCGTTAACTGATCTGTTGTAGGTCTGCTTCTATGAGTGCTCTATGCCGAGAGAGTGAATGGCCGCGATTCACAAGGGTCAGTTGATGCTCAGGAGGTGTGACTGGGAGGAGACACCCCTTTAGTTAATCCCAGATTGGCTTTTGTTATCCCATCCTGCTCGCCTGCCTTACACAGAGTTCAGCTGGGGTAGATAAACAAATGGACAGGATTTTGTTGCTAATCTACTGTATGAAATCAGGGCTGTCTTCTTCTCTGAAAGTTTGTATAATAGGAGGCAAGGTTTGTAGGAAGAATAACAAACAGAAATATGTAGGAAGAGGAATAACCAGATTTATAGCTGGGGGAAAAAAAAACTCGAGGGGACAAGCCTATTTTACCTTTGTAAATCAAATCGTATCAGTAGTAGTAATACCTTGGCACTTCCACACAGCACTGCATCAGCAAATTTGAAGTGTTTTACTAAGGAGGTGTCCTTGTCCCCGTTTAGCTGTGGAAGTAAAGAAACGAATGGGTTGTGGTTACACAGAAGCTTGGCAGAGTGAGGGAGGAAATCTGTGTTTCATGACTTCAGCCGCTTTTTCCTTTTCAATAGCATGCCGTAAAGTATTATGGACTTACACACCTACGATGCGTCACTACTTCATACCCTGGAAAAGAGAAACGCACACCTTTGTAAATGCTGCCAGTCTTGTATTCTTTCAGAGAAAACAAAGTACAAAGAACGTGCTTCGGTTTTCCCCAGTAATAGCTCACAATACTGGCTTGCATAAAAAGATGAACGCAATCTGAATAGCTAGTCTTGCCAAATGTGCTACGAGAGATCCTCTAGCATGTTTTTGTCACTGAATATATTCCAGTCTTACAAATGGTAAACTTTAGAGATAAATTGGATGATAAATTAGATTAGATAAATGCATTTCATATTACTATGATACATATATAAAAATATGAAATGTGACTGTGTCTTCTGTAGCTTGTTTTACTGTGATCTTTGTTTTTCCTCAAATTATGTGCAGCTGCCCCAGGACTCCTCTGTAAGTACATGAAGAGAGGGATGCAGTAGAATTAATCTCGTAAACATTTCCTGGGCTCACTTCCTTTGGGAACAAATAGCGATAACTACAAATTTCAGATGTAGTGAAAATATATATGTACACGTTTTGCAAATAGAATACTTAGTATCTGAAACATTTCACTGTAGCATGTTGCTTCATTTTGATTTCAGGAATCGGAGCAACAGTTAAGCTGTTCATGTTTTACAGAGGCTGTGTCCTAACTTTCTATACTTTTAACAGAGAGAGATGAGTAATACTGGAGAGATACTGGGCTACAGGTCACTTGGTATTTTTAGGACAGTTTCAGTGGTGATACCCCAGAAAATGCAGGGACCTGGGATCCGTGATGCAAAAAGCACTTTATACCTGTGTGGTACTCAGCTAGGCTTTGTCACCAGCTCAGCACAAGCTTGAGGGACCCCATCTGATTTTAAAGAGGGAGTTGAGCAGATACCAGGCTCCGTTTTCTACCAGTATAGGAGGCTGTTTTTGAAGCAGCACGAAGTGAGTGCTTGAAGATACCTATACCTGAGATACAGACTCAGCTCCCGAGCCTCAGCATGTCCAGATCACTCCAGACAGTCTGTCTGCTTAAATGGTAATTTAAGGTGTAAAGGCCTCTCACAGACTTTATGTTGGCACTTTGCTGATGGGTGCTTCTACAGTGGACCCGACGTGGAACAGCCGCTGCATGCAGCGCAGCGAGGCGTGCACTGGAGTGACTGGGTCTGGTACACACCTTGCCGCTACACGTGCTGTACGGTGGAGCAGCAAACTGGAGCAGTCACGTTGCAGCTGATCTGCCAGGGCTCATCTGCTAGGGCCTTGAGGAAGGAAACGGCATGAAGGGACAACAAGGACCCTCGTTCGATATATAAACCTCTCCAAACAAGGGATGTTGGCATAGAGGCAGAGTACTGAAAAATCTGTGAAACAAAAATGTTGCTTCCAGTGTAGCAGTGAAACAGACGACATGCAGGATTCCGAGAGCAGAATAACAAGTAAGGCTTATTATAGAGGTACATAGAGAAATAAATAAAAGGTTAAGTAGCTGGTCACTGTTACTCAGTAGGTTTATGGACATACAAACTGGTTTTACGAAAATCTTTTAAAGTATTTTTTTCTTTTGTATTTAACAGCTCGTTCATAATTGAGTCCAAGAGAACATCGTTCTTTCTTTTTTATAACACAGCAAATTTTGGTGGAGACCTAGGTACTTTGAAGACTCTGTACATACCCCCTCATCCTGTAATCAGATGGCACAGGGTGAACAGTGCTTATGTTGACCTTCACTGGCGTATATATTTCATACCACAAACATCAAGGCACAGTTCCCAAGTCTTAAGTCATACTGTAGCAATGCATATAAGAAAAATACCTGCGTGTAGATCTGAAGAAAAGGGCTTTGTTTAACCTAGCCTGGTCATTGCTGCATTTCTAAGTAACTGTCCTGGCCTAAAGAAAGTTTAAATTACCATTTGTGGGAAACAATTTACATTTCAAACTTGACCTGGCAGTGGTTTCTGATTTGACAGCAGCATTGCTGCTTTTGTATAGTGTCATTGTGAATTAACCTGGGAAACCAAAACTTGCAATCTAAGGCATCTCTTCAAAGAAGACAGCCTTTGGGGGGAACAGTGGGTACTTTGAAAAATGCACTGAACACACACAGGCTGAAGACACTGAGACCCTGGTGCACCGAGCTGGATGCTGGTGACACGAAATGACCAGGCTTTGTAAAAGCTTTGTTACTGTCAGCCCATTTCTGAAGAGATGGAGGGAATATTTCCAGCCTTGTCACCGTTTTGCTCAGGAAAGCCACAGACAGCAGCTGGAATGGAAATTCTCAGTGGATGTAAATAGTTTTATTGCCGCACATCCAGGGCAAATTTGGTATGTCTGCTGGTTTTGGGCTTTTTTTTGGTTTTTAATTATAAATAATTGGGCCAAGTAGGCATAGGTTTATCACATTTATCTTGGAAATAGTCTCAAATCAAAAGAATGGATTTGCTACATGATCATTATGTTAAGCTGAGAGTTCCTTGATTTTATCCACTGTGATGCTAAATACATGCATGTTTAAACTGGAGAAGCTGTGTGGAAAACACCACAACTGTGGAAGCACAGGCATTACTTTGCAGTACTGAAAAGTTAACTGTGTGATACTGACGGATTGTTACCTATCAATTCCCATCCTAGGTCCTCAGTACAGCTGGAATCTGGCTTTCACTGAAATAGTCTTGGAATTGGGAGACTTTGTCACTTCATTTGGTGACATGTGTCACCTCACAAAACCCAGAATTTGGCCCAACACTAATTTTTTCTTTCTTTTTTTCTTTCTTTTTTTTTTTTTTTTTTTTTTTTTTTTTGTGCTTCATGAAACAATCTACTTCAAAACAGTGACCATGATATATTTTAAGGAGGATTAATAGAGGAATATTGTTCCTGGTCCTGCTGGCTTCACAGAGCACAGTGACATCTTGTGGCTCATGAAAGGAGAGTGTAATTTTTTCCAGATGCATCCTAATTTCAGCTGCTTTACAGATGAATGTCAAAATAAATTCCAGACAACTACAAATGCATTACTTTCATCTGTAATATTCACCATTCTGCATTTTATTTTAAGTACGGGCTTGTTTTAAGTACTTTTTACTAGTGAAAAACGACTGAGCCTTGGTTACTACCATACTGCAAATGTTAGGGCTTCAGCTCACCGACATTCTTTGGAAAACTTTCAGCTCCAGGAATACTCCGGTCCCACTCTCGCTGATACAGGACTGAGAGTCAGCATTTCAAATGCCTAACTTAATTTAGCGTGTTATCACAATGACCAAGATCACCAAGTTGCTTTTGATGGGAATGAAAAGAAACAGCATAACTTGTTATCATAAGGCAGAAACTTTTCCTTTTTGCTATCTTCCCTCCCCCTCCTTTTTATTTTTTTTTAACCTGATACTATTTTTTCGTCTTTTTACAGACCAAGCAGGTTTAAAGCTCGTCCCTGATGTTTTGGGACCCTCCCCTGACATGGCTGTTCTTTGCAAGCTGATACTCGGATAAGATCCCAGTTGTCAGCATGAAAGGAAAAACTGCACACGGTAGTTGGAAATCTGCACCCCAGAAGAAGCCCTCTCCCTGCAATCGATATAAACATGCTTGCATCATTTGCAGAGGATTTATTTATCTCTATGGAGGGCGGAACACTACTGGTCTCAAAGATTTTTGGCGATACAACATAGGTAATTTTGCCCCTTCACTTACATGTCAGAATTAAAGAGGTGCTACATCCAGTCATGGTAAAGCTGGGGATACTCTGTAGTTAACGGATTATCCCCATTTAAAGCCTCTCCATCACAATGATGGATAAACTGTGTTTTATTCATTAGGCAAATGGTGTGTGTTTGTTCCTGTTGCAGGAGTACCAGAAAATTTAGATTTCCGTACAGTTCCTTTCTTTTTTTCCCCCCTTGTCCAGAAATACTGAGTCATTTAAGATACCCTAGTTCTAGCAAGGGATATCAAAGACATTGCTTTCTTGATTCTTTAACAAACATGGGAATAGTTTATGCATGTGAATGTATACAAAGGGATCACATGAATACAATACCTTGTAGGATTTTATTAATAATGCACTATCAAATATGACCCTTTGTATTTTTTGGCTGAATGTATGGTGTTCCCTGTTCAGTTGTTACTGGAATAAAACAGAATTGTGCTGGGGTTTATGCTTATGGAATAGCTGAACTTTGATGTAGGTAACAGTACAGCATAAAAATAAAAGCAGTAAAAAGATCAATTTTCTATTAATGTAAGTTTACTAAATAGAAAAATGCACATATTTAATTTTGGGGAAAGTGCCTCAAGTCTTCTGAACTAACAGACAAGAAAGATGAGAAACCACTTCATTTTCCCCCAGTGAGTGGCAGCGCAGCCAAATTCAAAGCCAATCTTTCCACCTTTTAACTGATGTTTATGTGTTGAGTGCACCACTGCCTTAACTTCAACTTTGCTTTGTAGTGAAAAATGAATGGGAAATGCTGGATTGCTCAAGAAATGGTCCAGAAGAACTGGAAGAACATTCAATGGTGGCTTATAAGGTAAGTAGACCAAGATTTATGTTGTCCATATCCTGACAGTTTATTTACCATTACACAATGAAATAAAATGCCATTGATTATTACATACGGAGATACTAGACCCACAAAATACTTCTGTGTCAGTGCAATTCTGGATGTAGCTGTACCAATGTTTTGGAATCTTTCTGAATAAAGTGACAGCAGTTTAGCTTTGCAGCAGTGTGCAGCTCCCTGATTTCCTCAGTCAGTGCTCAGTGCATAATAGTAATACAAAATAAAGACCTTGGCAGCACATTCTTTGACTTAGTTGTATAGTTGTAACAGTTGCTCTGAATTCATTTGCATGATAAGCTACAGCATAAAAACATTCACTTAAGAACTTGCATAGAAGAAGGACGGGGGAGTGAAAGCAAATATGAATTACAGCTTTGCCTGGGAGGGGAAAACAGAATTTAGGGTATCAGGAGCTACAATGCAATGAAATATTTCTATAAAACATGCATAATCTAATATTACCTGAGCAATGCCTCTGAGAGCTCCAGACCGGCATTCCTTAAGCTGTCCCAGATGGACGAGGAAGTGAGTGGCTCTGGAATTCCATCCCTGTTAAAACAGCAAGAACATTCATCGGGGTTTCCTACTGGGAGAGGATAAACACATGATTAAAAGTTGGTGGCTTTTTGTGATTGCTTCTTGAATTTTGTAATAGATCATCATATGCGTTATTGTTAATTATATTTTGGTGATGGCAGCCTTCTAATTTAAGAGTTGTTTTAAAAAATATTTTTATGCTATATGCCTACCTGTAAGTGACGTGTATTTTTGCATTTTGCAGGGCACCCTGTATATTTTTGGTGGGATGGTGGATTCTGCTTTCACACAAGGGAAAACTCCTCTCTGGATATATGACACTGGTACGATAGACAATAGCCAGTCTTTTCCATGGGACATTCCAAGTCCATAGGTACTGATAAATAATAAAAACCAAACTGTTTTCTGCTGCCTGTTACATAGCCTTCCTGAGGCTTTACCAGAAGTAATGTGTGTGAAACAGTGTGCATATTTCCCCCCTAAAATTAGCCTGTTAAACTATCAAAGAGTCAGCTCTTACTTCAATTAGAAAGTATTTTATGGGAAAGTTTTATGTATTTTAAAGTCTCAGAATTTTCATTCCTCCCCGCCCCTCCACAGTTTACTATTTGATCATAAACCTCAATAATTATTACATATAATATTTAAAGTTTTTTCCTTATGTTACATTTTTAAAAACCAAGCTCTTTGTTTTATTGTGGAGAAAAGTAGATCAGTATATCTCATTTTGCATTTTTACTGAAGTAGTTCATAAGCTGGCAACAGCAACGACTGAACAGGAAAAACCAAGAATAATTAAATAAGAAGGCTGGAAATTAACATCAGCATTTCATAACACAGGGTTTTTCTTTCTGAAGAACAAACATTTGGGATCTTTTAAGCGTGTATTCTAATAAAACAGTGTGACAATTTAATAGCAATGTCATACGCTATATATTCTCACTTTAGAAATACTGTGTATAGTAATGGCTGCTTATTTTGATGTCAGATGGATGGGGGAGAGAGAGAGACCGAGTTCTTTTTGAGTTAATAAATCTTGTGGCAGGACCAAGATTTAAGTTTCCTGGCTTCATTCGCTACTTCAGTATGTAACCTTAAGGCAATGGGTTGGTTTTTTTTAATCCTTTCTTTGTTTTCCACCATTTGTCTGAAACACCCGCTGAAAGAACAGAGATCCTCAGATAGAATGTATTTCACTGGAGAAAGTGTCTTATTACTCACAGTACTTATCAGTGAAAATTGGGAATGAGTTAGTCAAAATTTGTGCGTGTCTAGTGTTTTCATGGTCATTACTTAAAATCTTTCCTGGCAAGTAGAGCTTTTACTAATGTAAGCTTGCCCTGCTTCCTCGTTGTGTCTCTGGTGCTGGGTATCTGGTATTATCACTCCCTCACGGTGATCAGAGATCAGTGATCTCTGACTGCTCGTTCAGGACTACTTTTATGCAATCTGTGAAAAGGCCCAAGAAAAATAAGGCTGTTGTCATAAGGTTTATGTAGTAAGTGGAGGGAGCCATACATCCATCAGTAGATCTGAGGATTCTGCAAGTTCAGAAATGCTGAAAATCACAGATTATTTCTGCAATGTGAAATTTAGCCTTAGGAAACAGGAAATCCAGTATGGAATCTCTGTGATTCGGTATCAGATAAGGGTACAGGAAAACTATTTAAACTATGTCTCCTGGTACTGCTGCCTTAGTGGGAAATAGATTTCTTCATCCTTGTCAGTGGAAAACACCAGGATGAGACTGACTTGAAAATTAGAGCTGTAATTTGAAAAATTAATGTTGGAGGAGTGTCCTCTTGTGGTCTGAGATATAAACTGCGCTTTATTAAAACAATCCCCTAGATTCTGCAAGATGGACAGAGTGCTGTAACGTACCAGCAGAGACTGAGGTAAGGAGCCAGGAAGTGGTGAATGTGTGAATCAAATGCCTGTTGCTTTGTTGATTAAACAGATTGCTTTGAAATATGTTCCCCCAAACAGTTCCAATCTCATCTCTTCAGAGACACGTGGCTATACTTTATTTCTTTGCACTTCCAATAACTAAGGCTTTTTCCTTCTTTAAAACAGTGTTTAAAAAAATACTGCTCTTAAAATTTAAGTCCTATGTAAGAAGTTAAGTCCTCTCTACTACTGCTTCTGGTTTTCTGATAGCCTTATCAAGAAAACTAATTTTAAATGGAATATTGCAACCATACGTGAAGCCTGTGCTTTTCAAAGTAGGGTTGTGAAAACAAAGGGGCAGTCACACTAATAAATTTTGAAATGGGAAGTACTGCAGCATTTATGAAACCTCAGTGGAAGCATTTACGTCTTGGTCTTAAGAGACTGGGTTTATATCATTACATGTAAAGAATTTTTTTGCTATTGAAACTTCATCCTCACAGTGTTACTACACTAGAAAATTATATAAAAAAATCCTTAATGTAGGATGCAGCTACTACTGCACTTACCTGTGTTTGGTGGAGGAGTCAAGACAAAGTTTGGGACTGCAGGATCATTTGTGGGGTGTTATACAGTTGATGATATTTTGTTTACGTACAACAAATATGACAAAATTATGTATCAACTCCTTCTTACACATAGGAGTAAATGGTTTCTTGTAGTTATCCTAAACAGAATATAAAGAACATGCCCCTGCCCCCCACAATGGGCTGTTTGAGAAGAAATAACCAAAGCAGAACAAAAGGCCAAACCCAAAACTTGGCTTGTGTTTTGTTCCAGCTTTAGCTGGGCCTCCCCAGGTTTGGGTCCACAAGTCTCAGCAGTGCTGACACTGCTGCGAATGCCGCAGGAACCGGCTGGTTTCTTCCTGAGGGCCGGGGCATACATAGCCTCGGACTTGCGGCAGGGCAAATCCACGCCAAGCACGGGGACGGAGAGCTACTCTTGGGACTAAAGCCTCCTCGGTGCAGGAAGGCTGTGCTTGATGGTGGAAAGGGCTACATCCCCCCATCCTATTCCCAGGCGTACTGGGAGTACTATAGGAGTACTATGGCCGATGCGCGTTGCGGAGCTGTGCATGGCAGCAGGTGTGACGGCAGTACTGCTGATGTGGCACCGAGACGGGGCTGTAGGCATGACATGCCGTGGCGGGTTGGAAAAGGGAGGGGTGCTTCGGTTTGAGAATGGTTTGTATTTGCGTCCCTACAGATCTTCCGGGGTGGATTTATTCTGCATTTTCAAAGCAGTTTAACACAACCTAAAACCATGGTTTTCCTTACTTGGGAATATTCCCAAGTCAGACATTGCTACTGATAGGACTTGATCTGTTAACGGGTTTTTGTCTTTTTATGAAATGGTTTTAGAGCTCAGCGCCAGCTAACAGGAAAGGTCACAGTGCAGTCGTGTACCGTTCCAGTATGTACATCTACGGGGGATACTTTGGCATTAGAGGCATTTCACGGGAGTTTTGGGCTTTCTGTTTTGGTAAGTTAAAAAGCACGACAAGGCTTTCATCCGGTGTAAAACTATGACTGCTGCAGGAAAGCACGGCTTGCTCTCTTCAGAGAATTCTTGTCAGTAGAAATGTAAGGTAGTTTTGGCTTCTGTTTGGCAGTATTTAATTATGAATTCTGTCGATTAAATTAATACCCAGCTGAAATTAATTAGATTGTATTACACTGGAAGAAGTTTCACAGTATTTGCCAGCTTTAGAGCTGAAAATCAGCAAGAATGAAGAATTTAGTGAACAGTGAACAGAACAAGGATTACCAAAAACTTTGGGACGTAGCAGAGACCCTGATTTCAGCCTATTAATGCCATCTGTTGAATCACAAATCTAGAACCGACTGTGGGGAGCCAAACCTGACAGGAGATGGTTTCGTTAGCATATTCATCATTAATCTGGTGGTTGCAAACCAGATGATTCCCAGAGACTTCCTAAATGGATAACTTTTGTTATCTGGTGGCCATTCAGTCACTATTTTGAAATAACTGATGGGTTTATCTCATCCTTCATTCCCTCACATGGAGAATAAGCACAGACGTTACTGAAGGAGTGTTTTTGTTGACGGATCTTTTTCTCCTCTTGCAGCCAGGAAATTATCTTTGTCAGAGTTCATGAATTAACAAAGCCACAGGAAAAACTGCTCTGCAAATAAAATTTCCATGGTGTCTGTTATACAGCAGCTGACATTTTCATTAAAAAAATTATTTTAAAACTGATCTTTTAAATGCACTTTTTCAGTGTCAGAATTTAAATTGTTAGCTTATAATAAGCTTAGAGTAGAAACCCTTATTCTCAACAGAATTGTTACTTTCTTCTTGAAATAAATCCCTTCTCAAATGCTAAGGTAAATTTGGTACATCTATAAATTAATATTTTCCTTTCAGATACAAGAAAGTGGTCATGTGTTTCCCCCCCATCCCACGGTACTGGCCCAGGACCTCGGCATGGCCACTCAGCAGTCGTCTATCACACTGGCATGTACCTCTTTGGGGGACTGATGGGTCTGAGTGAACAGAAGGACTTGTGGAAGTGGGACTTTGTAAGCAGCAGCTGGTCCAGCATCAGAACAAGGTAAGCTATGCTATTTGTTACACTAAATTAACAGGGAAAGAGAGAATTGATGTTACCATTTGATAACCGTGTGCAGGAAGAGCGGGAGACGCTGCCCTTTTGGCAACTGTAGGAGTTGTTCAGATCAAGATGTAGTTACTGCTGCCATCCCTGGGGCTCCAGTTGGCTTTGCTTGGAAGAGTGGTTGGCAAGGCGTTGATGCAGCTGTCAGCAGTGTAATTTTGATGTCCCAATGCAGCTGTTTAGTAGTCATTCTTCTGAGTCAGAAGAAAAATAGAGGCTAAAATCAGTCTTAGTTCCTTGTTTGTCTGCCCTTAACTGCTGGTTTCTCTCAACATTCAGCCAAGGACCTCCTCCAGTGGTAGGTCACGCTTCAGTAGTCTTCAGAGACTCTATGCTGATTTTTGGAGGAGGGATTTCAAATTCCAATTGTAACGGTGACCTCTGGAAGTATCATTTCCATATGCAGACATGGAAGAAGCATAGTTGTACCACAAAGGCAAGCTTTTCTCCTAAAATGTATCACTGCATCTTAGGAGTCGGTGTTGATTTCCAGACTACCTCAGATGTCACCAGTACGTTCCCCAGCCACTGGAAGAGTAAGCAGAAGGGCCATCAGCAGCTGGTGGCCATCCCGAAGCACACTCGCTTCTGCAACTACTTCTGCCAACAGCCTGCGTACAGAGCGTTCAGCAACGAGGAAAGCACTGCAATGGAAATGAAAACCTTCAGCTTGCCTCTGGAGCCAGGGGGCTTCGGTGCGTTTCAAACCACTTCAGAGGCAGAACTAGACCTGAACAGAGCAACAAGCACTTTGTCAAAGGACGAGTCGCTCCGTCTGCTTGTCTCTTCAGAAGAAGAGACTTGTGCTGCTGCTCAGGTCGTGGGAGAAGAGGGGGGACCCAGCTGTCAGCACGTGCCCGCAGTGGATGCAGTTAGCAGTGACACCAACGTGCTGCTGCTCATTGGGGGTAAACCTTTGTCCAGCGTCTCTGAGATCTCGTTCTGGCAAATGGAGTTTGATAGCTTGTGATCACTTTGATTGCAAAGTGAAAGAATAAATTTCCACCAGTGTGCCAGTAGGTGGTAAACCAACTGCTTGCAACTGTCTTCAGTTTCCAGTCAGCACACTGGGGAAAAGAAAACTTAAACCTTCTCATACTTGCTGCGAACAGATTTTTTACGATGTGAACAAAACCCGACATATATTTAAGTCACAACTTGCATGCAAGTTGCAATTTCTGAGAGGAGTTTGTTGGAATGCTGCTCTTTTCGTTACTTCTCTTTTGCTCAGTTAATATCCCTTCAATTTGCAGTGGCTGATGCTGCCTTGAAGATCAGAACTACAAGTAACTCCTACTGACTCCACAATTGCCATTTCAGGTGCAAAGCTTGCTTGTTTTGCACTGGCACAAGAAATAAATGTGCACCCCAAAAAATGTACTTGAATCAAGTACGTGCACATTATGGTCATGTTTGAGGGATCTGATGAATCTTAATGGCAACATTTTCTAAGGTTTTTAAGATTTTTCATTTCTTGAAGGAGGGTTCTTTGCAAAATATATTTGCAACACGAGTTGGCCTGTAATAAAGAAGCCGCCCAACAGGCAGATTAGCAAGTGAAATCTAGAAGCAATTCAAGGATTGCATCTAACCCTGAGGAAGAAAAACCACAAGCCTCCCTTGAAAATCACGTGCAGCATTAGACCAGAGGAAGTATGTTACACCTGGAGGAACACAGGAGCTGCCAAGTGACTGCTGGGTTTAATGACTGAGCGCAGGTTCAAGAGGGTTTAGCTTTCTACTGGAGGGGTTAAAAACAAAACTAAAAAAAAAAGAGGAAGACTTTACAGGAGCAGCACAAAACATAAGCTGTTGAGACCGGTAACTCACATTCAGCCACAAAGGGATTTCTGCTTTTCCAACTCCCACCTCTCTCTGTTCTGTCAACATGTGTAGTATTTGGTACACATTTAGCCCCTACACTAGTAAATCCTGAGTTCACGTATGGTTTGTTTTTCTTTGTTGAAAAGAAAAAGTGTTTCTTTAGAAAGATAATACTGTCCAGTGTTTCAAGCATTTATATCCGTGGAAGTTACTAAGCCATGGCCTTCTGACTGAGCTTCAGCCATCTGTAAGAAGAGATGCTGATGTGTGAGATTACTGGAAAGTGTAATTTAATACTTCTGAATATTTGAAAAGATCACTTCTCAAAAGTTTCATAGGAATAATGAATGTTAAGTGAGAGTATTTACAGATACTTTCATCATCTCTTCACAAGTAGCTGTCACATGAATTCGACAGGAAAATTATAGATGAGTTCACAAAAAGCTACTTAAGAGTTCTGTGGACCTTCCGTAACCTTTGTTTGGAAACAGGGAGGATTGTGTGCTGCCATATAAATAAAGCCTGCTGCCTTGCGTATCAGCGTGTGCTCATTTTCTGCGCTTTTGTGAATTTCAAATATGTATTTATGTTTTCAAACTGAACAAAGAACTTACCTTTCTGAACAAGTAACACCCTCCCACAAGCCCCAGTCACCTCACGGCACTTCAGCCAGCCTCGAGGGCTGCCCAGACTTTGAATTTCTCCTCCAAGAATGGGGAATTGCCCAGTTTGTGGAGGCACGTTTGGGAAGGACTTCAGTACAGCGAGTTGAGCACGTACAGAGCACTGCAGTCTTAAATCAGCAGCGTGTGTTTCTTCTGCTAGCTGACGTGTCTGTGTTGGCATTATCCAGAGAGCTGCCGTAACATACAGGCTTTTATCTAGGATTGACGAGGGAAGGAAGTTTAACTGCAACGGGCAACAATAAACCAGTGTCTTTCCAAGTCATGTGGAGGCCTCCTGGCAGGTACAGGTATCCTGGGGATGTGCACGAGCCCCAGGAAAATGCCATCCAGCCTCAGCCATTCCTTTCTCCCCCCCCCCCCCAGCTCTCCTCCCTTTGGCAGCCCCACAGAGGGTTTAACATTTACTCGGAGCCAACACAGGCAGGACACGAGCCAGCCCAAAGGCGATGGCTTGGCACGGGGAAGAAAAAGCAGCTTGCAGAACGTGCCCATCTCCCCCATCTCCTCTCCTCACCTCTGCCGGCGTGCCAAGGCAGGTGGCTGCACCAGCACCTTCAGCACTGCGCCAGCTCCCCCACCCGAGAGACCCTAACCCCCCAAACCAGCCCGATGCCGCAGGGGGGCCGTGCAGGACCGAGGTGCACCGGAGCCCAGGAGGGGCTCTGGCTGGAGAGATGCGGGCTCAGGGGTTGCTGCCGGGAGGCTGAGCCGCGGTTAAGCCCAGGTACTGCTGGGGCAGAGAGCTCCCATCCCAAAGTGGGACTCCGCTACAGCAGCACGCTGCAGCCACCAGACACCGTTTCTCCCCTCGCTGGCCTGCTCCCAGGTCTTTAAAAACCACGGGTGAGCTCACGCTGGAAGGAAAGGGGTCTGAGACGTGCAGTGACCGCGTCCTGCAGGCGCTCACCGGCAGCACTGCCTGGCATCTCAGTCCCTTCTGGGCACGCGTGACCCATGTTTCAGGTTCTCTCCCCAAAAACGGTATCCAGGACCTAGGCACACAATCCTTGCTTGTAGCACTGCGTCGCATTTCCTGGGCCATCTTCCCCTTCAAAACTCAACCAGTGCTATCAGCTACGCTTTACAAGTGTCTCAGAGAACCACAACCGGTTTCACTCCCGTTTTCCTGGCACATTTTTATCCAACACAGTCACCTTCTCACAGAGGAAGAGGAGCTGTTGTGGATGTACTCATGATGCTTCTCCTAACTGTAGCAGTTCATAGGAATTCCTCCCAGGCCCAAGCGAGTGACTATAAGCTGCTGCCATCTGAACGCTCTGTGGTGGCCTGCATGAAATAATGAATGGAATTACTCCAGCTAACGGCAACTGTTTAGAAACAAAACAAAACAAAACAAAACGCACCATTTTTTGGCTGGGCATGGACTGAAGGGGCTGCCACTGAAGCTAGCTGTTTTAAAATGTCTCTGGAAAAAAGGGAAGCTTGCATGTCTCTGATACACCCACAGTCCAACTCAGTCCGTAGCACAAAAGCAAAAGGATGCAGCGCTCTTTAGTAATCTTGTCTGAGACGTGAGATGCACTGTTGTATCATCAATCACACATACAAAAGAACAAATTGATCAGCCTTAACTATCTCAACAAACTCATTGTCTTTAATTACCATCTGGTTTCTGAACATTAAAATGCATGAACGGCAGAGGGATTTTCATTTAAAATGTAGACATTTAAAGAGGGGTTTTAAAATAATATTAAAATATCTAAACTAAACATGTTTCGTTGTTTTGAGTTATAAATGGATTTGGAGAACAATTCAGTGACTTATTAGTGGGATCGTATTGACCTACACAACAAATTATGCCACAAGGGAAACTACTTTCTCTGAACTTACTGATTAGGATGGAATTATTTATCTTCCTTTTGATACTTTCCCAAGTTTATTAATTGCTGAGAATGAAGATGATCAAATGGTTTGGTTGCCCTTTGGTGCGTTCCTAAGCATTGCACCAAACTCGGGGTTCGGAAATAAAAAGTTTCCTTTAAATAATAATTAGCACTATCATACTTCAAAACATAAAACAAACCCTTATTGGAAATAAAAGCAAGACTGCTCCGTTGACAGGCACATACCTTTGTTTGCATGTTGTGGAACTACACTTGGGAGTTCAAGCTTCCCTTCAGGGCACACACCTCGGTACTTCGATTTTCAAAACCACTGAACACCTGACAGCCCTCCTGGACAATCTCAGCTCTTTTGGAAAGGCAGCATTTAATTCTTTAGCAAGTTTAGATGTCATCTTAAGTTATGCTTTAATTGACAACAAATTAAGTGTATAACATGGCCTGCAGTTCTGACATCCAAAATAAGTTTACAAATCTCTCTAACCCAGGTGCCCTTTTCTCCAATTAGATGCTGCCAAGCAACCTTTGCATACAGACAAAAAAAAATAATACGCTGCCACAGAGGCCCCTTGCCCCGATGGTGGGGTGATGCTCAGCTCTGCCACACACCTTTGGCTTCCATTTCAGGGGTGCAGCAGCCACCGTCCCTCACTGCACGGCTCGTGTCCCAAGCCCCAGCCGCCTCACCTGCCTCGTACTGCCACACCAGCGTAACACAGCGTTGCTTAAAGATGACTCGGTGAGACTTCTGTGCTGATGTGGTATATTTAAGACAAAACTACAGTATAAACATTTCAAGATTGGGTGGACTACAAATCACAGTTTCTTGTTCCCATATACAGTTTCAACACAGATTTCAGTGCAGTGCCTAACACAGTTCATACCTCACTATTGTGAAACAGAAGCAAGAGGGTGCACTTTGTTTTATATAAAAAAACCCAAATAAATTATACATTGAGAGCTATTGCCAAGCTTTACATATAAAAGGTAAAAATTGTAGTTAGTGTGGCTTAAACAAAAAAAATCTAGCTAAAAAAATATTCTTACATCAAAAATAAGTTTGTCCAGTTATAGGTAGGGAGGGTCTGGTGTGTGTTTAAGAAAGCCAAACAGTAGAAAGGAGGTGAATTTTGTAGGAGAATCTTGCGGCTCCTGGCCACAAAGGGTCCAACATGGCTGCAGGGGCAGCACCCGCTCTGGTGCATAACCATGTGCGATGCTGAGCTCCCAACAGGCTGTGCCGACCGCTTGGATCTCCCTCCCAAACACTGTGAGACAAGACAGTGCAGCACTTCATGAAATCATACCAACTCCAGCTCCACTTGAGCATGGTGGGCACATCTGTGGTGCTCACACTCGGACCAAACACACCCCCCCAGATTACACCTGTGTGACAGAAAGGCCATTAGCGTGGGTTATTTTTATTTTTTTTGGTATTAAAGTTACGATTGTCTAGCTGCATTTGAAAGCTGTGACGTTACCATGTCTAACAGCTATATATACACACACACACCCCCCCCCCAGCTTTCTAGACTAAGAAACACTGTGTGCCCAGACAGAGCTTTAAATGCTAGCTGGCCGTGAAACAGAGCTGCTAACACTTAACCTGCAGAAGATTTGGGTTGTACCAGAATATGTTCATAATGTGAAAAATATATTCAGTGCCGTCTGTGAAGGACATGCTGATCTTAATGGTGCATCTTTACTTCAACAAACAAGACTGAGCAAGGTGTGGACCAAAGGCTAACGGGCCAGGGCTGAAAAGTTTGTGGAAAGAGACCCAAATGTAACTGGACCGTTCACCTGAGCGCCTCTCACAGTGCTGCAAATTTTCTTGCTGAAGTTGCGTCCAAAAAATTGTCCAAACCTCAACTTCTACACAGCTGTCTGACAAAGTATACATGGAATTTAAGTTCAAAATCAAACACATTCAAGCTAATCCATTAACCGTGACTGACTACCAGGTAAGTAGTTATTTTGTCATTATGACTTACCTACTATTAAATCCTTTTACCACTGAATTAAAGAAGAGACACCCTTAATTCAAGTGTAAGAGGGCCTGAACCCCCATTTTAATGCCCATTTCAAAAGCTGGGAAGACCGTTACTGAGTACTCCGCACACCCCGACTCTCTGGGCTCTGCCTGTTGGACTAAACGGGTGAGGCTGAATTGCAGCTCCAAGATGCAGCACCTCCTCAAGATCAATGAGTTTGAGATACAGGCTGGGGTTTTTGTTATTATAAATGTTAAGATTTCTATAAAACCTTCTACTCCAATCACTTACGGAGTGTGACTGGAGTAATATCACTTTTACTTTTAGATCCAATCACGTTTTTAGTTTAAGTTAACTGGTTTTTAATTATTAAGTGAAAAGCAAGCACCTGTGTCTAATCAGCATTGCCTGCACATGCAGCAAAAGGGTACCAGGCCAGTTACTGGGGACAGGCTGGGACATATATTAGTCAATCAATAGGGGATAACTTTGGAAATAAATTTTATTTTTTTTATTTTTTAATTATTTTTTTAAAATCGGGGAGCTGGCTTTTTCCAAACGACTGCAACAGATCGTGCATTTATTCATTCCTGTCAACCCTTACACTGGCTGGCAGACCTGCCAACATCCCAACACCTGAGTCAAAAGTTACAAATTTTATAAATCTTTTTAAACAAGTACAAAAAAATAAACTTTTAGAGGATGGTTGGACCTTATAGCCAAGCATAGTGTAAGCAATGGTAGGAAACCCCCTTTTTTCTCAGTAGCACACAGGCATTAAATAATACTTTGTTAACTCTAGCTGTAGGAACTATTATACTTACTTGTGCTCCATAAAATGCAGGGGCTAAGTAATGCTGCGTTACCTGTTAGCCTGTCACAATACAACATGATACCTGTAGTTTTAAAGCAAAACAGTGATGTCAAATGACAGGACGTTCAGATACCCGTGTGTCTGGTCAGATCACGTTAACTGTGGCGCCTTAGTCTCGCCACGCTCCCTATATAAACACTGATTTTGATTAGCTAAATAAGCTACGTTGAGTTAAATGGAGTGAATATTTGCTCCAAGTATCAGATATCACTGCAGATTCTGCAGTTTTGCAGCTTCAAATCTTACTAGAAATTGCCAAGTCCCCAATTTTAATAGTTGAAAAATTTGAATTTTTAAATAAAGTTTCAAGTATTAGTCCTCTGAAAATTGAAGAAAACCTTGCCCATTTGAAATTTTTGTATTTACACACATCTGCACACACACAACATTCCCCTCCATCACCACTATCCTGACCATGCTGAAATAACAGTTGGCTGCTTGGAACCATTTAGATTTTAAGGGGACACACTCACCACACATGTTATTTACTTGTTATTTGCTGTACATGATTGCTCGGGAGGAATCTGAGGATGGTATTCAACACGCAATGCTGTAAAACTGTAAACTTCTGTTATTCTGCTTTTGGGAGGGATTCAAGTTAACAGTTCACAGAGCTCCCGAACCCAACGGGAAGAGTCAAATATCAAACATGCCTTAAAGAGAAAATGTACTGCATTCTGTCTATTTACAAAACCAACACATGTAGCTGGCGAATGCCAGCTCAGCTGCTGAGCAAACAGATCAATAGCAAGTGCCAAGTTTCCCCACACAGTCCTGGCTTTGTGCAGGAAGCAGACTGTTGCAGCCATAGCTTCCCTTTTCCTGCAGGAACTTTGCTGGCAAGTGTATTATTAATCCAGACCAAGACATTTGATATTTGAATCAGGAACCTTCTACATTTTAATATGCAATAAGGCTCAGCCTTAAACCTATTTTTAAAAAAAAGCCGATAAACTGGAAGTAACAATGGCAGAGCTCAATGGCTGGTGAGCAGAAACAGTCCCCCTGGTCCAGGACAGCAGCTCCCCCCCGGCTGGCAGTGCCGGGAGCGGGGAGCCTGCCCCCTGAGCCCCAGGCTGCAGCGGGCAGGTGAAGCGCCCGCTACCCATTTTGACTCCCTGTTCTGGAGGCAACGGCTGCAAATCGCTGTCTGCAGAGAGTCACTCTGGCATGTTGGCCCCAAGAGCTCCCTATGGTTTCCACGTTTCTCTGTTAAGGCCTCGGGGTTTTGAGAAGTGGCAGTGGGTCACGTGAATGCCACGTGGCTTTTTCCTCAACACTCTCATTCAGCATCTTGCAAACAAGAGCACAAGAGCAGCAGTAAGGATGCCCTAGTCCGAAAGCAGCAGCCTAGCCAGGCACCAGCTTACTCACACAACCCACAGTGGTTTGGTCCAAATCTTCGTCTGCAGTGAGACACGTGCACGCAGCCAGTGTGCAGAAACGAGGTTGTGCATACAGGTGTCAACCAACTTTCACATTTAAAATTATTTCTAGAAAACACAGGTATAGAAGTATGTATAAACAGCGGCAGTATGCAGAAAACAACCTCCAACCCCAGTCATATGTACAAACCTCTCCCTAAGAAAGATCCCAGTGGTTTCATCTGAGCTTCCCTGTTAGCAGGTATGGAGTTCATCATCGGGTCTCCATCCCTCCAACTCTGCACTGACCTTTTTCACAGGCTGTGTCCCAAGGGTCCATGTGCTCACCTCTACACATCCCCACGAGGATATTGCTGCCCAGGACTCAAATGAAGTCTTCCAACCCACACATATTGTAACCTGTACTTCACCGCAGCACCAAAAGGCCTTCACCAGCCCTGTGGAGCATGCTTTTGCAAGTGCTCCTACTTTTCTTCTACAAAGAAGTGAACTGCTTACAGGGACTTCTGATCTTTTTTTCTGGTTTTCACCTTATTCTTTCTATTCTTTGTTCCACATACAACTATTAGATGACACTTGGAACAGGACTCAAGGTGCTATTAAGAACTGATCTAGTTGTACCCCCATGCTGCTAACACACCTGGTAAGTATTCCCAAAGCACAGCATCTGGAAAAAAACACCCAGAAATAGTATGAATAGAAACAAGAAATTTCTTTTCCCTACTAGTCCTATATGACAACAAAACTAACCAACAAGCAGTTTGTGAAGTAAGGTACGCTCATACCTCTACTGCTTCAGCATGTAAAACATACGTATCTCTAGCCTAAAACACCTGTATTTGAGTCACACAGGAAATGAAATAATCAGTGTCGTAACGTGGGACCGCTGCTGAAGTCTGCTAATGCTGTAAGCTGTTTGGCAGGTTAATTTTCCTTTTCCTGGTTGCAATGAGCAGCTCAAATCCAGTCGATGTAGATAGTCACTGATGGACTAGATTTTCATTCTTCCCAGGTACTGTAACAAGAGGTGCAAGGATTATTAAGGGGTTTAAGGCCAAAAGAAGAGTATGTGTTGGTAAAAGAAATGAAAAACAAAGGGAACAATCACACAGAAGAAAACGTCCTTGGCCGCATGGAACAGTCACCACCGTGAGCCACCGTGCGCAGCGTGGCCACAAGGTGGCCCTACAAGTTCTCCTGATCTTTCCAACATTCATCCACACAGGTCAGGGGACAGCTGCTCACACACTACATGGCTAGCATCACAGTGAACGCTTCTCATTAACACTTGAGAGGCAGCACAGGGTAAGTAAGACTAAACCTAGCGTGAGTGGAATGCAACTAGATTCTGTTCCTCACGTTCAGAACTAGCTCCAGTGTGATGTTTCACTTCTCCTGAGGGAGAAGATCAAATGTGCATGTGGTTTTATTTCCCGGTTTAGACTGTAATTCCAGTTAGATCACAGTAAAAGTAAAAGTCTCTTCCCGGATCCTAGCAACCCAGCTGGCTGTCTGACTTCCATTCAGCAAGAGTTTGATCCCAAGCAAGTCTTTTTGAAGGATCCCTTGGAGATGTGTTAGAAGATCTGAGGTTTTTTACAAGGTGGGACGTGCAGAAACTCCTTCTAGAGTTCAGTGGTGAGTAAACACTTCGTTCTTACTGTAGCATCCTCAGTAACTGGGCTAAAAGGGGGTGAAAAAAAAAAAAAGAGGCCCTGTAAATACACACTCCTCCAAAAAGATCTGCCATAAGGGATTAAAAAAGAAAAAGATTAGTATTGTTCCAAAGAGTGTTCATAGCTGCTCCCCTTGTAATTTAATGAGGCCAATGGACAAATCTTTCCAATGGACAACTGCAGAAGAGCAAACAATCAATTTCACACAGTGCAGCAGCAGCATCATTGTCATCCGCACCCACATTGTAAGAGGTTCACTGGAAGGCCTGATCATCACTCCATCGTTCTGCCTCACCAGCACAGCGGAACAGAGAACAGCAAGGGAAAAGGTTTCTACAGATTCTGTTCTCGCGACTTCCTTACAGCTTGGAAATAACTGGGGGACACCCCCCACCCCATCTCCCCTGACCCCCACCAATCCTCTGACAGGTATTGAAACACTGCAAAGAGAATTCTCAGAAAATTCACCTGTACCATAACTTCAGTTCAGTACTAAAACACATTAGTAGATTAGGAAAGAAACTGAAGGGAAATGATAATTTAAAAGACTTGATCAATTTTGTAGCACTTGCCATGACAACAGGTTTACCTCCAACTCCAACTAAATTTTTATGCTTTGTTCCTTTACTTCCTTGAATTAAAAAAAATATTCTTACCCTTCAAACAATATATAAAAATATATACACATCAGCTGCTCTATTTATTTGTTAAGATTTTAAATGCTATAAATTGAGAAGAAGTTTATATATAGTTTCTATAGTTTATAAGCACCACAAAAAAAGGCACTGTGTCTAAATGACGACTATAAGTATTTAAGTGGAAGTAATAAAAGCACATATGTCCTTTCCACCGCACAAAGTTCTGTAGTGAGTGCTGAGGAGACCTTACCTTGCAAGGACATCAGATGTCTGTTGGGATGGTGGCAATCCAGCTGATGACAACAGAGTGTCTGTGCTGCCTTTCATGGCCTTCATAGATAAGGCAACATCATCTCCCAAAGGCCCATTGGAAATTAGTCCAGTCTGAATTGGGGAGAATAAAACAGAAAACTGAAATAAAAACCTGCCAGGACAAGACAAGCTCATTTTCCAATAGGATTTATTTATAACAGTAAAAACTAAGATTCATCAGGTTCCAGGGTGGGCTTCACTAAATGCAAGTTCTTAAAGAAACCTTATGGCATTTGCCCACAGGTAACGTGGCAAAAATAAAGTTAAAATATTAACAGGATACGTATGTTGATTTACTTCAGTTGAATTAGTTTGCTTTATTTTTGGTCATTATTTTATGCGCTTTCAAATAATGATAGTTTACTATTTTACTTGAGCTCCTGTTTATTAATCACGAGAAAAGCTTTCTTTTTTTCTTTTTTTTGGTTGTTAACAAATGGTCAAATAACTCACTGGCACTATCCACCTTGGTGTTATCATGGGCTGGGAAGACACCTACAAAAAGCAAATAAATGCTCATTAGAAAAGGTTGGAAATGGCTGAGAACATTCTCAAAGCAATACCGCCTCCCAAACCAATCTGGAATATTTGTCCACTGCTAGTCTTTGAACCATGCTAGTGATCAGCTACAGCTGTGACTTCACACCGAAAGGTAACGGCACCCACCCAGCATACAGCTAATACCCGCTCACTCACAGAAACTCGCTGATAACAGTTTCAGCACAGCGCTCCCTTCCAAAAGGCAACTGAACCGGTTATTTTTTCTGCTTTGTGGACAAAGTTAACCAAAAGCACACTTCTGTCAACAGTTTAAAGGTCCCACTCCTTCCCCCTATTTTTGGTGCATGCAATTTAATTCCTTTTTTGCTGGCACAGATTACAAGAGACTTTTTTAATCTATACAAAAGAGTTGATTTGTATTAAAAGTTTATTTCTCAAGTATTTATTTTCATCTACTTATATACACACACAAACACATATACATCTGTGTGCATATGTACACATTTATATATAATTTCTGAAGTATTATATATACTCAGAAGCCTGAGAAGCAGGCTGGCACTTGCAGGTGCACTATAATAATCCTACTGGCTCTTGTGGCACAGATACAAGTTAACTCTTCGTGTTCCTTCACGTCCATTACAAAGCTGTAGGGTCTACAACCCTATGGGCAACCACCCTTCACACAGGGGGGCATATATGCAGTGATCCAGGTCAAACACCACCTTGCTCTACTGCGGCAGATCCAAGCCTGGTGGACAGATACTAAAACCAGAGGAGAATTCATGAGTAAAAACCACTGTATGTGTGAAGGAAGAAGTTTGGTTTTGAAATACATTTACCCGAGGTGTGGCTTCTGTAAAGTCAATTAGATTCTCTGTCAATGATGTTAAGGAAACGTCCTGGTCATCTGGAGTGCTCTATGGAATAAATCAGTTTTGAATTGAACTCCCAGTAGTAACCAGATAGGTCTGCCTGAATACTCTAGTGGCTTCCTGAGTTAGACCAGTGTCCTTAACGAGCATCATTGTTTATCAGGTCTCTTTTCTCAAATCTTTCCATATGATCTTTTTTAATAGCCTTTTCATTTCACCTATTCTCATCAATGTACCAGAAACAATGCCACTGCCATTGTGAGCAAGCTGTGAGACTGTCCCATCCTCCTATATGAGGATAGGGTACTGCGCCATTCAACAAGGTCAGCAGGGTTTGTGAGCTGAGTATTTGAACTCAGAAGATGAAATTGGTAATTATTCAGTGGGATCAACTACCTCATACTGGTTTAGAGGGACACCAGCTAAAGGGCATGGTGCTTTCATGATCCAGAATAACCCCTCAGTCTGCTGAAGTTAACAGCAGAGTCCGATGTCGGAGTCCTCTTTTTGCTTGGAAAGGGACAAAGGAAAGCTGACTTCTGAATTACTATGAGCATTTCATGGAGTCCAGTTAAAAATTGTCTTATCCATAAGGCAACCCAAATATAACAATTAAACATTTCAATTTAAACTTTTCCCCCTTGTTATTTTGATAAGAATTGCCTATGTCAGAATGCCAGCCCTGCAGCCTCTTTCCTGGAGCATCAAATCATTGGGATTTAGCGGGCTCCTCACCAGCATGAAGAAAACAATCAGTTTAGAAATATAAGTGTCAGGCAAAGAACCTGAAAGGACGCTCAGAAATGGCCTTTGGAGAGATCTGTACAGTGCCCCCGTGTGATCCAGAAAGCACTCTTTGGTATTCGCCAAGGACTGGTATTCACTGAGTTATGAGAGGCACGCAGCCAGGTCTGCTGTGCTTGCCTGGAGCCATCAGCAGCTCAGAACGTGACACAAAGAAACCTTGCAGGCTGGAAGGTGGCGATACCTTTGGAACAGCAGCCTCCTCAGCTGGAGCCAGATTAACTGGAATCATCAGGTCTTCGTGGTTAGAGGCAGCGCTGTCCTCATTTAATGCATTACTGAAAGGAGAAAACATTCTCATCAGCACACTGCCTGGGTAGCATGAAACCATGCTTCCCTGACAGCTCAACCCAAAAACTTGACGCCAGTCCCATGTGCGGCAGGCAAGACACCGATATTTGTGAGGATGTTGAAGTAAATGCCTTCCAACTACCTCCGCAGAGGACTGCTCTCTTTCATAGTTTCAGCTACAGCTATATATAGACCCAACAGTGTCAATGTCTCCTGTCTGAAAGGAGCCTCTTCAGCCCTTGTTTCCAATTTGCCTGAAGCTTCCCTACCATTCTCTTATCGTTCTCTTTAGAGCCAGGGGCAGCAGGATGCCAGGAATTTTGTTTCAGAAGATGAGACAGATGTGCTTACTGCTTGCTGGGATACTCACCCTGAGGCCTGGCCTACGCTGATTAACTGCAGCAACAGTAATTAAAGATGCGTTGTAAACCTGCTTAGTTAGATGTAGCCTAAATGCTCAGCAACTGTTGCTCATCTTTTCAGACCTGTTCATGACAATTTCCACACGGTTCCCTTACCCTAGAAACACATTTCTCCTGAATGACTTACGGAACAAAGGTGTCTGAGGCAGGGATTGCTTTCAGCAGCTCTCTTGGGTCTTGAAATACCGGACTGGTTGCTCGAGGACTACTCTGTGTTTTGCCTGATGGGAGTATGTTCCTGGCACAAAACAAAACAAAAAACAAACCCCCAAACCGGTACAACCTTCCATGGAAAGCTCTTCATGAATCACTTGTTACAGGATACTTTTGAGATTGCTAGATGTACATTTTATTCAGTATCTCCATGTGTTCTCTGAGGTCTGACACATGAAGTCTGACCATTTCTTCAAAAATGGTCAAGAAATGACACGTTGTAACCCTTTAACTTTTTCAGTGCCTTAAATCTCACTGGAAACAGCAATCGTTTGAGATTCAGTAATTCTCAGGAGATCAACTATCAGTGTCAGGTTTTTGCACATGATTTTTTTTCTCCACGAGAAAACAGCTGTGGGTAAACAGACCCATCCCCTCTCCCCACACTTGTTCACGGGTCAGAAATCACTACAGTGATCGAAACTCTTGTCAGAACAATGTTTATCCAAGTAAAGTATGGGGGAACAAAGAGTATCTGGATTACCTTGTATGTAATAAAACTTAGCAAGTATAGTGTTTGCTGGCTTTCATAAACACTTCACAGCCACCAAGTTAAGCTACACTATGCAAGGTAAAATGCAACGATCACTGAGACACTGAAAGACCCCCCTGAACCGCAGGTTCTCAGTGCTGTACTTGGCTAATTACATCACGCGCTTCTTCCAAATCTGTTCAGTACCTGGCAGCAGCATCCTGAATAGTGGAATTCTTGACAACTGTCAGGCTGTCTTCTCTCATGACCTGAGAGGAAAAAATGAACAAAGATATAAATTTCTGATACCTGTTCCCATCTTGTGTCAGTTCTGAGATTCACAGAAGCACTGAGGACCTGCATCCCAGCACAAAAGTGTGCTGTTCATCCTGCTCAGGGACTTACAACATCAATTCTACGTGAAAACCTCAGTGCAGAAATAAAAATAATTCAACAGTGTAGCCAAATAAAATACCATTATTTGCCACAGAATTTACTAGGACATGCTAGAAGCATAGTCTTAGTCACAGAATCACAGAATAATTTCTCAATTATTAGGCCACCTTTGGAGGTTATCTGGCTCAATAACCACTCAAACCAGGGGCTTGTTCAGGGCCTTGTCTAGCTCCATGTTGAGCATCGTTAAGGATGGAGACTTCTCCTTGGGCAACCGTGCCAGTACCGGACCACTATTATTGTGCAAAAAGGCTCTCTTACTCTATCATGGACTTTGGCTCTTGGAGCACCCTTACTTGCACAGCATCTTCTCCAACACCATGCAACTCAAGACAAATAAAACATTTGAGAAACTCAACTGATGAGGACTGTGACTATTTACCTTGTGCCCTGCTTCTGCCTGGGCCTTCAGGATATTGCTTTTGATATCTGCTGGAAGCCACGTTGCTGCTGTGACTGGGCTCTCAATTGCATTAAGACATTTATCTGTCAGCTTTACTACTTCATCCTAGACAGGAAAAAAAATTTATCAGAAGCAGTTCCCACATGGAAAAGTCTGGGCCGATGTTTACTGACATCTCTAAATAACAACAAGACTGAGTGAAAGTCAGCAGATTTACACTGAAATGAAAAAGCAATTTTTCCCCTTTATTTTGGAACTCACTTGTAAAGTCACAGCAAAACATAAAGTAAAAAAAGCACAATGCTTAGAAGCAGAGATGTGAAGTGCTGTGCTGAAAACACAGCGTGTAAGAACCGAAGTGGACCCTAAATTTGCAGCCCAGTTTGCTGGCAGACCAATGTAGCAGCCATCACAATACACCGTATCAGTATAGCCTAACTATGAGTTAGTCTATATGCACTATGCCCTCTCAAATTCAAGTTGGGGAGAATTTTACCTTACAATCCACTTATAAATTAGAACAGCTACCTCTCCCATCACTGACTGTATCAGAACAAACTGGCAGCCATATACGTAACAAAGACAATTAAAAATGAGATACCTTTCACGACAGTATATTTCATTATGTGAATTGGATTTCTTAATTATAAAATGTTAATTAAGCATTTGATCTACTAATTGCTATTTGATTAATGACAGGAGTTAATTAACGGTGTGGATACTAAACGTTGTGACCTTTCTTCTCGGGGTATGACTCAGCAGGGGGAGACAGAGTCCTGCTTCCCTGCCATATGCCAGGCCCTCTGCCCGCGGGAAGCGCTGCATTCCTGCAACACCCCCTGCCCCCCCAGAGCGGGCACAATCCGGCTGCACCCCTACTTGCACCAACTGCAGCGTGTCCAGAAGGAATGAAGCCCATGGCACAGAGAAAGCGAGCAAGTGACAGAAGTTAAAAAGAGGTGAATGAATACCTGTCGTGTCCCCCCCCCCAGCCATCCATCCACTTTTAGCTTTTTTCTTTGACTGGAAATGCTTGTGAGAACTTCTAGGTATTCGGGCTTTAGAGAAGGAAAAAACATTTCCTTTTCTTGTCTCCCTCTAAATCACCTTCCAGGGTATCCAAATAGGAACTTAGGAGACTACCTAAAGGAGAACCTGTTTTAAAATTTTGACCTCAGTCAGCAATGAACTTTGCAAAATACTCAGGGGTCACAGTTAACAGAAAAAGGTATCAGGCCCAACAACCATGTTGCTAATGACTGTTGCTAGCAGACATTAAGAGATGCACATTCATACTATTCATGAAAACTAGCAAAACAATTAATTATTAAACATTTAAGTGTCTTCATTTTCCTGAAGCTGCTGGAATTGCCAGAAGTCTAGAATAATTAAAACTGATTTATTATTATTATTATTATTATTTGTACAGTTGCAGTACCCAACTATGATAATCCTTAAATCCTTACACTGGACCTCACTGAACCAGATGCTGTACATAAGAGTCCCTGCACAGAATTTCTAATGCATTATTCCAGTACCAGTGATCTAGTAAATCTGATTATTTTAACTGAGCACATCAGTACACTGGTGCTTTAAGCACCATTTTGTGGTTTAACTTCCTCTCAGGTTCCTCCACTGAAAGGGTAGTTTAACAGCAATTAGATTCCCAAATTTTGAAGTGTAGTACTATTAAGAAATATTTTAATGTACTTAAATATAAGTTCTATATCACCAAGGAAACAGTTCCATTAATATTAAAGATTTTTCCCAATCTTTTCTATTTTGTGCTTGCAAAAAATGCATTGGTGTTTTATTGTTTTGTTTTTTAATGGAAAGAACACATAGCTAGAGGGGTAAGCATCTGGCACCTGATAATGCCTCAAGAGATCTAATTTACAAGACATTTCAGTTGTTCACATAAAACAGTAAAGCTGCTGAGGTTTGTCAATATTCTAGCTCATTAGGATTTTTATTAGTTCCATGTACTAGACAAATATATTTGTACTCGATTCTTCAATCAAAATACGGAGCTAGGCAGTGATGTAAAAAGGAAAGGAAATACTTCAAGGCAACAGCAGGAGATGTGGTCCCAATCCTTTATGCTTTTGAGCAGTGTTCCTGGTGCCACTGAAAATCACTTTGTGCAGGGAGACGGAGTCTAATGTAGGCTTATTTTGGAGCAATTTCCACATGTTTACAGATCACAAGAAGTTCAGTAAAAGAAAACCCTCACATCCTTGCATTTCTGACTCTGGCGCACACTTCAAATATGGGCAAACAGGCTGATCTTTTTATTGTTCATTTCCCTTCAGAAGCTGATGAAAGCAGAGCATCGGTGTATTTAAGAGTTATTTGCTCTCTTTTGTCAGATCTGGTCACTGCACTAGTGAAAGCTGGGAAAGGACAAAGTCGCATTCTTACATCTCAACAGATTTTGGCAGGGAGCAGCAGTGAAGAATGGAACCATTCATTCCCCCCTCCCCAGTTCTCATTCTAGAAAACTTCTCTTTTTCTCTAAAACAACACAGATAGCTAGGTAAATATTTCCATATCAAAGAAATCAATCAAGATTGATTGATTGCAAGTATAGAATTATGTAAAGATGACTGTCAGGCCATCTCTGCCCCCTGATGGAAAACAGTTAAAGATTTTTGATTAACAAAGCTGAAGCGAGCAGTTCATTGGCATTTGACAGTGTCACTTACGAAGTTCAGGATACAGCTCTGCCTTCATAAGCTGAAAGCTAGTGCCTTCCCCCAGTGCATTTTACCAAACTTTATATGTGCTGTAACTGTTTCTACATAGGTAGGTATCTCATGCATTGGTAAAACTGAAGGGAGATGAGACATGCTGAAATTTGTAATCGCACAATTTCAGGGAGAACACTCACACTGTGTTCATCTGAAACAACAGCAAGCTCCGGGATCTAAGCTCATTGCAAGGTTTTAGTGGCTATATTGTAGTTCCATTCAGCCCAGTTAGAAGAAGATGCCATGAATGGAACAGAAGTGGAGGAAGCGAGCCAATAGGTACATTTTGTAACAAACACCGTAAGTGGAAATTCGTTATTTTTACTAAAGCAGCCTTCAAAAGCAGGAAACAAAGTGTTTTTAATAGTTATTCTTAGGTCAATCTTTTCAGAACTCATTTCTAAACCTTTAACCTTCATCTCTAATCACAACTGGGTGTACTTGTTTGGTGCTACTGTAACCCGTATGCCTTTGCAATCTGAAGCATACAGAATTTAAAATGTAAAGACAGTCTCTAATCTTTGCCTGCCTTTTTAAACAAACACTCTCAAGTGACCTCTTGGTAAGCTACATGACAGGCTGAAAAGCTTTTTTCAATCTTTTCTACTCAAGGAAAACCACTGATGACCTTACCCTTGCATTTTCATAATACAATTCACACTTCCTTCTTGAAAGCTGAAGTATCTTTTACCCAAAGAAAGAATCTTATTGGCGTACTCGTATCAAGATCCATGCGCAGTTATGCGAATGTTCTTGCTCTCTAATGAGGTCACTATGATCCCAGCAGCTGTAACTTCTAATATCCACAGTTACTTGGAACCTCACCTGACAGCAGCTGGGTGACTGTACCGTATTGGGAGCTGTTTGTTAGATTAGCTCATTACAAGAATCTTAACTTGCTTACTATATATCAGCCGTGATTTAAAAACCAAGACACTTTCCTCCGTTCTCTCCATTTAACCAATTAAAACCTTAACCTCTCTCTCTGAATCAAAATGGAGCTCAACAGGTGAAAATACTCTGAAATAAACTGTGTTGGTTTGCTTTAGTTTACGCAGAGACAGTGTTTTGGCATAACACGACCTATAGGCTACTGACTAATCTTCTTAGAGACTTGGTAATCTTTGTAAAGCACTCACCAAGCAGAGAGGGGCACAAAGCATCCCTGACAACAGTCCTTAAAGGGGACGCGAGCCAAACAGCCTGCGGCACCAAGCACACCAGAGCCACAGCCTTCTCACACACAGCAGGGGCACAAATGCTCCGGAACGGGCTTAGCCCAGACACGTACTGCTGAACGCCTCTCTCTGCACCTGGTCCATTTTACTATTGAGGGAGCAAGAAAAATCAGAGCTGTTTCACTGAAGTTAGATAAATCCTCGGGCCTCTCTGCAAGGGAGGGTAGTACAGATAACACTGACAGGCGTTGTATTCTCTTTGCTTGTTCAAAATGAAATAAAGCACCTACAGCTTTAACATCAGAGAAATGAGAGTAAGGGAAACGTCAATTCCAAATTTTTTAAAGCTCATCTAAAAAACAAGAATATCCTGTATGGGTGCAGTGGTCTGATAACTGGTGAATCTGTGAAGGTTCACTGCTGTAGTAAGGGAGGATCCTGTCCTCTCCATTGCTTATAGCAACACTACTGATTTTCACTATGGCTCTAGGCATAGCTTTTACCCCTTCCATGAACCTTTCTAAATCAGTATTTAACAACTTCATAAACTAAACATAATCAAACCAAAAAAAACTTAACAAAAAGTTAAAAAAAGAAAAAGAAGAGAAAAGGCAAAAAAATTTTTGTTTGCCTTTCTGTAGGCCACACTGGTTCACCAAAACATGCAATGATTCCTGGAGGTGACAGAGGAGAGAGTGAAGCTGGGGAAGGAAGAGTGAAGAGGAGTGAGGATGAAGAGAGCCCCTGCCCTTGTTCAGCTTCGGCTCAGCTGCCCACGGAAATGCAGTCTGACTTGCTCAAAAGGATTGATGAGAGCACTAAATCAAACCACATCACTCCTCTACGTAAACACATAGAACACTAACACCTACTTCAGAAAGCAGCTAATAAGTGGTTCCTTAACAGGAGGGACAGATCAGCAGCAAACTCGACTCAAAACAAAACATCAGAACAGTGTTCTGGGAAGGTTACCAAAGGCAACTGAAAAACACCAAGAAAGCAGCTCAGTCCCTCAAAAAAAGACTGTGAACTATACAGCATTGTACAGTTAGTAACCTACAGATAAAGACAACTGAAGAACATTTCAAGCCTTTATCCCATTTATTTTTGAAGAACGCAGCCCAGTGAAATTTTCTAAGGAGCACATGCACCTCTGCCCCCCATCTTTATCTCACTGCCCTGTCACACACAGGTTTACATGTAACAAAACATTTGTATTTCCTTTAATATCCCCCCACAGTATTTCCTCATATTCTTAAAAAAGCCTGCAAAGAGCCTAAGGTAAATGGAAGACTTTTCAGAATGATCTGAACAAAACTCAGTGACTCTGCCAAGAGGAATGAAGCCCAACTACCTGTATGTTTATGTTTACGTTAGGACGCTCAGTTGGCACGGGGCTGCTGTGCTCTGTCTCCAGCTGTTTCAGTTTTAGGAATGTGTCTTCAAATGCTGAAAAAGACAGAAAATATATAAGCTTCTTAATGTCACTGTGGAGTTACTTGACTTGTAACTTGCATTCTTCCTGAGCACTAATTACATGGTTTTAAAGTTGTGGAAAAAAGCACAAGGATGGGGTAGTAAAAAATACCATTTGCTCAACCTTCCATACAAGTTTCAAGCCTAGAGACTGCATGTACCTAATCACCACACACTGCACTCCTGCAAGTTCCTTTCCCTCGCCGTCCTCACAGTGAGCGAGCAAGCAGCAAGAGTTAATTGCTCAGATGGTTGCACTTCACTGTATTTGTGGCTAAAGTCCGATCCTGCAAACTATAGCTTTTCCCTTGTACCTCTGTCCTTGGCAATAAGCTGCTTCCAGCTGAAATGGGGAGAGCTGACCAACTTTGTTGTCCTAGTGGTGGGTAAAATTGTCCTTATGCATAAAAGCTAAAGGAGCTTTCTACAACACTTCTCGATTTTTGTACAGAAACAACATTGTAACAACCTAGTCTGTTAACTTTGACCCCACACATCACATAATAGGGAAAAATCTGTAAGTTTGCTTACGATCCGAGTCTGCTTTTTCAGCTGCAGTTTCCTTTGTGCCAGGATGAGGGCAACTAACAGCCTCTTCTGAATCTCCTGTTGCCAAGCCAACAACTGGATGACCTATGGCATCATCAACACAGGTTTCTGGCAACTCCGTGCTGTCTAGCAAATCAACAAGAGGTACGCTGCAAAGGCACAAAGATGGGCAGAGATACACAGAATCGTGTTACCACTCTTCCTGTAACAAGAAAAAGCTTTAACATATGCAATCTCTTTTTTCAAGCTGTCTTCTGGTAATCAGACATATTCTGTAAAAATTTTTCAGGTAACTAATAGACGTTGGCCTTTAGCGAGTTGGGAAAAAAAAATAATAAAAAAAAATTGGAGGTGGGGGTGGTACATTCATGTTTGTAGAAGTGACTTCATACCAGAACAGGTCCACATTGCCTGCTGCTTCATCACATAACAGTGGAAAAAGTGAAGAGAGGAGGAGAGAAGTTTTTATCCATTAAACACACTTTTTTGAACAAGTATCTGAAGTTTTTCTAACAAAGTCAAGGTACGCTTCAGGATTTTTATATGAGAAAAACAAAAGTTAGGGGGAGGGAAGTTGATACTTTTCACAAAAAGTGATTTGCATGGCACTTCACCCAACACTTGTAAGCAGAACAGGGGGCAGAAGGATGCACAGCATAGGTCTGCACTGACACTACGGTATGGTTATGCATATATCTATAACTAGTTTCAGCTTTATTAACTTGGGCAGAGACATGAATAAAACCTTAGCAGTCACAATTAGTTTTAAGTGAATCACAGCATCTACCCTGTACCCTGTTAGGATCACTTGTTTCACCTCCTTTGCTTTCTAATAGAAATGTCCCCTTTTTATTTTGTCCTACCATTGGTATTTACAATGCACATAGAAAAACAATTACAAAAACAAAAGTTATATTATGACGCTTATGTTGTGCCGGCAGTTAGGAATCTCATCCATCTCTTCAAAGTTCAGGACAGCTAAAGCTATCCTAACAGCAAACAGTAACAAATATGGAAACAACAACTGCTGCAGGAAACGAAGGTTAATCGACAACCTGTGCACATAACTGCAGTTTAATCGTCACCCCTTTCAGTCAACAATCACACATACGGTTTGGTCGCAATATTGGTTTAAGAAGAAAAATCTACCACTTTTGAAAGTCCTGTCCCAAATATGAGACCAACGATACCAGGCAAGTACCCACCACAACAGAACTTCTCATTATGTACAGAGACAATTCCTCCTGCCCAGTCAGACCAGCTTCTCCCTTATCGCTACCTGGTTAATGCCCCATGCCTCCCACCAGCCCCTGGAACCTGGAAGCAGTCCCATGTTGTCACTAGAGGCTCCAGGAAAATAACTCCTCCCTCCATCTCAAGCACCCAAAACAATCCTTCCAATGTTAAATATATACCTCTGAAAGAGATTACAGGATATCACCGTTTTAGTGCTAATAATGTACGAATCATCTTAAGATAACTGCTGTGAGGCAAACTGAGGTCACTTGCATGATTCTCTTAAAGCAGTGGAATAAGAAGCTACTAGCAAAGCAAGTAATAGGAAACACTTCAATCTACTGCACAGTTGCTCTGCACCACTACTGGGAAATGGCAAGCAGAAGATAGTCTCACAAAGGGGGACTGAGGGATACAGAGAATTTTAATTATTAGAAGTAACCAGCAGGAATAGATGCTCTCCCAATTAGGGCAACAAAGAAAGTGAGACTGAATCCCAATACCTTACTATCAGAGGATGTCTATGCAAGAGAGTGAAAATGTTTTATGATCTTTACATGAAGCCAACAATTTTCTGCCATTTTCTGACAGTCTCTGGTAAATAGCTTCCCAAAGGTTTAACGTGACAACCAGTATCGAAGTTCAGATTTTGCCTGCAGCGCAGAGGTGTTGATGCCATGACATGTTGAAGGAGCTATGTATAAGCTCCTATGAACTCCACGTAAGAAGTGACGTAAAGCACCAGTAACAATTCTCTATGCTGTAATCTCCTAATGCTTTTCTTAGCATTGCAGCACAGTGGAGAAAATGAGTGAAAAATTCTATTTATCTTCGCTGGAAAATTGCTAGGATAACTACACTAGCTTTTGCCCCCCCTATGACAACTGCAGTAACATTTACTAGACAGACAAGAAAGCTGATATAAAAACCTGCCTGCTCAAGATAAAGGCAGTCTTAAAATCTGGTGGCATATTCAAATGGCACACTCATTGCCTAGCATTGCTCCAAAAGCAGCATACTACTTACATTAAGGTGATGAAAGTTTGTAGGAAACCTTATTGCCATTTGTGCACGGGATGGTGGGAGGTAGCAAGGACAACGGGGGTGAGTCCCAGCAGCTTCACCCCTGCATCACAGCAGGGCCTGAGGGAAACTGAATTAATTTTAGGCAGACTCAAGAGAAGCCTCCTAAGCCAAGATGCAAGTAGGAACTGACCCCACATTTTGCTTTCAGACCCACTGAAACACCTACTCAACCACCCTCAGATAGGCAGTCACAAGAGGAAATCATACTGGGAGACCATCAGCCACTGGAATTTGCAGGCACAAGAGATGTGTTCCCTGAAGAGCACTAAATTTTCAAGGCCCCCCAGATTCTTCACCCTCTTCAGGGCACCATCAGGAAGTCTACCATGCAGTCTTCGTCAACGGCCAGACTATGGAACTAAGCACAAGATACTATTTTCATCACTGCACAGTATTTCTTTTACAAAACACTGATGAACATTCACGCCAATCCTAAGGGAAATAACAAACGGCTTCCCAGGAAAAGCAAGACTTCAGTGACAGTCAGTGTGCAGTACCCAAGAATGAAACGCGCATTAGCTTTACACGTTCCTGTATTTACCCACACACAAAGGGATAGTTGAACTTTGTGTAGTAGTAAGTGCCAGGCTTTATGTCTTCAGAATCAACTTCTATCAACATGTTTTAAGAAATATTCTAAGCAAAAAGCTGATAAGTGATACCAGGAGTTCAAGTCATACAAATAATTATGAATATAGGAATAACCAACAGGTTTTAGCACATGGAAAGGTTTGTCAGCTCACTACTAAATCACACGCAGAAGCTGTCACATGCTCAGGGAATTCCCACAGTTAAGGGAGTTAGCTACTGCATTATTTCTTCTTTTTGCCTGACAAATATATTCACATTAGTATATACCATACAGTACACAATGCATATTGTGACTGAGAAAGCTGTCAGTTACAAAGGGTATGATTTTTTTTTTATTTCCTAGCTGAAAAGCAAAACAATACCTCATTCTAGTTTGTGAAATACAATCTGTAAAATATAGTAACTATCCAAGTCCACTGCAAAAGAGATAATTCTTTTGCAACTAATCTAATTTGAAGCAGCATGGAGCACCACGCAAGCTAATTTATTTTTCCAAACTGGTAGCGACACAGAATAGTTTCTCACATTGACTCTGCTAAGTAGTATAATAGTATGTAATTCTTTGTTAATTTCCTTCACTTTGGAGCATTCGATGTTATACCTGAAGTCAAGAGTAGTAAATTTAAGCCTGTAATCTTTTTTCAGATTTTTTTTCACCCCTAAAAACCACAAAACATTCAGAAAAAAACACTTCCTTTTCCTTCTGAGGAAAGGAAAAGAAAAATTCCTGGGGATGTATGATGCTCCAAATGGAAACTGTCCACACACAGTTTATAATCAAGCAGACTGAGTCCCACATTCCAAGACTTCTGCTGTCTCCCATTTGTTTGAAGAGAATTCCAAATACTGACATAGCGTACTATATACAAGCCAACAACTACAAGAAAGGAAAGAAAACACCCTTAGGAAAAGGTGCTGGCTGTAGAAACTTTGTGGATATTAAGAAAAGATCTGTTACCACCATACTGTTTAGAAAGACATGCATGTGCTTCCTCAATGCTATTCCAGCACGTAATCTGTCCCTGTAAAGATGCAGTTAGGTGGTGTTGGTACCAGGTGGTACAATTTCTCTGTCTGCTATTGAGAGCTGTCACTTGTCCTAGTGGAAATCAGGGTAATAAATGTCCCTAAGACAATGAAGTCACAGTAAAATAAGTCCAGCACAGAGCAAAATCAACCCTCAGGATGTATGCAAGATTCACAGCCACGTGGCAAAAGCATGCAATATATACCATACTACAACAAATCAGTTCTAAAGGTAGATGGATTTCAGGCAACCAGGGTCGCTTCCTCTATCCTCAGTCGGAACTAGTTCTGCTGTCATGCTTAACATCTACCATGAAAACTTTGAGAGCTTTAATAACCAAACTCGCAGTTCATTCCCAGGCAGTCTGTGACAGTCAGCACCCTGCAGGCAGCTGGGACACCCAGCCCTCTGCTCAGCGCTGGTGAGACCCCCTGGAGTGCTATGCCCAGTTCTGGGCTCCCCAGGACAAGAGAGACATGGACCTATGGGAGAGAGTGTGGCAAAGGCCCACAAAGATGCCAAAAGGTCTGAGGGTCTGAAGCACCTGACATAGGAGGAGAGGCTGAGAGAGTTGGGACTGCTCAGCCTGGAGAAGAAAAAGCTCAGAGGGATCTGATCAATGTGTATAAAAACCTGGTGGGGGGAGTAAAGACAACAGCCAGACTCTTCTCAAGGGAGCCCAGAGACAGGACAAGAGGCCACAGGCACAAACTGAAATTCTGTTTTCAGAAATGAAAGAAGATTCCACTTAAACACAAGAAAGAAAACCTTTTCTTGCTGTGAGGTTGGTGAAACACCAGAACAGGTTGCTCGGAGAGGGCGGGAAATCTCCATCCTTGGAGACACTCAAAACCTGGCTGGCATGGACCTGAGCAACCTGCTTTTAGCATGGGGGTGAACCCCACGATCTCCAGAGGTGTCCTTCCAACCTCAACTATCCTTCAGTTCTACAGTAGCTCCACAAAACTTCTCTGATACCAGAGGAGTCAGCCACTACATGCAATGGCCTGACCACTACATAAGCACATCTGAACTTACAACTCCGCAACAAAGCGGTGACTCGTCGTTGCAACAATGTTCTTGCATTTTAAATACAAAACTATCCCAAATTCTATCACTCAAATTAGTGGTGGCTTCTCCTTCATCTACACAGAAATTATACAGTATTTTAAAGTCAGAACACCTGTTTTCATTTGCATATTCTTATGCAACTTTAGAAATAATAAACAAATAGGTTTGCTTCGCTCCAGAAGCTTACAACATCCACCTTGCAAAATCTAAAGCTAAAAATAGCACAACAGACTGCTCTAATCACCTCTGTAGATCCTACAGATCTTATATGTAGCTTGCATATCCTCTTTTTTTAAAGCAGAGTTGTAGATGGAGACCCACATTTCCTTAGCAATTTCTTTCCCTTTGTCAGATACAAGGGTGAGGAGACCAAAGTATCTCAGGCAGTATTATGTCATACCTGAGACATACTTTCTTGGTTCTTTGGGGCGGGATATCTAAAAACAATGGTTTTGTATTTCTGGGCTATGTGGCTATTTGAAACTTATTCAAGCAATTTGAAAATCATTCAAACACTTTATCTTAAAAGCCAAACATAAATGAATTCTAAAAGCGCTCTACCCACAGACTTTTTCTTTTTTAAATAGGAAAAGAATATTTCAATGTAAAAGCAGCTAACTTCAGAAACCATGTGAAAACACAGGGCATTCAAGGGTAAAGGTAGTTCATGTTGTTAAAGGCCCCCAAGAACACCAATGAGCCATGAAGCTGGAGTCTTAACCTCTGACTTAACAATTAACCTCGTGAATCATATGGTAGGACTGGTGTTTGTCAGGAAGTACTTGTCTCATTTCAACTGGAGCAAAACAGAAATAAAATTTTCTAGAAAGAAAAAAAATATTACTCTGACTTTTCAGGAGTTCTGATGGTTTTATTCTTAAAAAAATTAAAATAATTCTATTCCATTTCCAAGCAATATTTTTCAGAAGAAGACTTCTTAAAAAAAAAAGGTTAGTTTTCAGATCAACCATCTACCTTAGTTATTTTAAAATAATCCTGATACAAAAGGAGAGGCAGTTACATCCTGTCTCAGATTTTTGAAACCGCATTATAACCCACTAGTTGCATATGTGGTTTTATTACAAATGTGACCCTGCATGGCTCTCAAAGTTAAACCCAGCTAAAAAAAAAAAATAAATCTTTCAATCATTAAGAAAAATCTTAACACAATTAAAAAGATATATATATATATATATACACACACACCCACACACAGAGTCATGTTTTAATATAAGAGCGATGGGTGGCTTCTGGTTTGTTTGGTGCTTTTTTAAAGACTAAATACCAACAGCATGATATATAGAGCCTAAAAAATGACATATAGGGCCTATAAAAACTTTTTTCCCCCTTTATAGTCAGCTTTGCGTCCATTGTCCTTATCTCAGAAACGGCTCAAAAGGTAAATTTCCAGCCTCTGCTAGAAAGCAGTCTCTAGCTCCAGAGAGGCCCACGTCTCAGAGACTGGTCATGGTGGTTTGGACAGCATAGGTACCAGCACTGCTGTGCATTCCCGCATTCTTCACATTACGCTCATGGACAAAAGCGATGTATTGTCCGTCCGCAGCGCGGGTCCTCGGCGGGGCCCACGCGTCCCACAGGCTTCCACCACGTTGACAGCGGTCGGCAGCGTCAAAGGGCCTGGATTATTGGGGAGTGGGAGGGGGCACAATTAGTAAACAGCCATGGGTGAGAAAGAGGGTGGAAAAGTAAAGCAAAAGTAAAGACAAGAAGATTGATGTGAAAAGGCAAGGAAAAGGGCATTGCTGGAAGGTAAATACTGAAGGAAAGAGACATGCAAGTATGTGTGTACATGACGACACTGTCAAATAAACCCCTTTTCTGCTCCGTATCATGCACATTTTTGCAGAATTTTGAAACAAGTTAAGCTGATGTATACATTGTCTACACTTACCAAATCAAAAGCACTTCATATTTCAATGCACTTCACAAAACTGAGCAAGAGCCATGTGCATTTTACAAATGAGAGAAAACAGTATGATGGAGGAACAGAGCTCCCAAGCATATAGCACGTTTGCAGGAAGCTGAAAGGGTTTAAGTGGCAGCTCTAAACGTACACCTGAAACAAGCATCTATAAGCAACACCAGATTTCAAACTCATTGGAAAAATGTAGATTCCAATGCAAGTTAAGAAAAGGAGAAGAAAATAGAAACTCAGAAACATGAGCATTCCTGTGCAGGGGCAAACAGTACAGCACACACAAATCATTCACAATTTAGGTTACTAAGAGACTGAATACTACTGAAGGAGCTGACTGTAGCTGTACTTGATTAACATAAAAAATTTAGTTGGAAAAAGAGCGTTTTTTAAAAAGGTCACAAAACTAAGACTGTTTTCTAATCTTGCATATGAGGGTATAATGGTTTGTAAATTTTAAATTTTGAATTCCAAAAATCAAAACCACAGAAATGCTGTGCACAGTTGTGGCTGGTCTATACCGCAGTTGGCATAAAGTCCTCCAAAAGCTAAAAAGAAGAGTAGGGAAGAGCACTCATCACTTCAAACAGTTTTGAAAAATATTTTTATGCAGGAGCCCTTTGCTAGAAAACTGTAACCCTTTAGGCACAAGCATCTCCAAAGCAGCAGGGATAAGCAATTTACTAAAATAGTCAAATTTTAAAACTTTAAGAAATGGACAATGATCTGTTAGCTGTTGTCTGTGTTGTATTAGGATCCTTCACTGGTATGTTTCAGAAGAGGCTGATGCAAGATACAGTCAGTATCAAAAAAAATGCTTGTAAAAAAGCACTCTCGGAAACTATTCAAGCAAGGAAACACCCAAGACAAACAAATACTCCTTCAGTTTAATGTAAACTTCTCTATTTAATGACCCAAATCTAAACAAAATGGAAACATTGTTGCTGTTCACCTAGAGGGGTCCTAGACAGCCACCTGCTTGAATTCCAGCTTCTCATGTCTAGAAAGCCTCGCAGCACTGCCAGGACAGCCAAGCAGCCAGCACATGAGTTGGAAGATGACAGTGTTAAGGCTGGGAAGCAGAAAAGCATGCAGGATTTACAACAGCTGTAAATGATTAACACTCAGGTATAGTCCTCCTTTAGAAAAGGGAGAGAATTTATATAAAGGTCACTCATGGGTAAATTCAGAGTTTTGTTTTTTGCCAAGTATGCTGAGGAGGTGACCCGTGAATACTGAAGGCTCCAATCCTCAACAGTTCATTACACTATTTTCCCATTTTGCTGGGAAAGCAAAAAAAAACCCAAAACAAACAAACAAAAAAAAAGCACAAACTCCCCCTACTTTCTCCACAGTAAGGAAAAAAATATTATTAAACCTTTGTCTCCTGTCCTATTTTAGCACAGAAACAGCTTATTGAGAAAAGACTAAAATTAGACAGACACTGATTGTGTTTTAGGCTTCTCAGCCTTGCAACTAATATTCCAGACTATTTCCAGACCATGCAAACCAGTACAGTTTTCCTGTACTGACAATTTTACAGGAATGAAGCAAAGGGGGGGGAAAAAAAAGACACTACAATCCTTCTTATCTACAAAGTACTTTATACAATCTGGCACAATTGCTGTTGGCAGCTGCAGAATTAGCATTTTAAATTAAAGGAAACATTGATATTAGGAAGGGATCTAAGCTGCAAGGTAGCCAATACAGGCATCTGCCAAGCAGAGCACAGAAACTCACGAGGTCGGGGCCTTACTTCTAAACCCCTTCAATCTAACCATCTGCAGAACTCCAGTCCAGAGATTTTGGTGTTCTCAACAATCCTTGGCAAACTCTCTCTAAAAGAAGACTATTTTTTTTGACAGAAAGCAAAGATAATTCATGCAGAAACAGGCCAATTTAAGACAGCAGCAGCTGAAAAGAGATCTCGTTAGCAGCATCGAGACACCAAGACTCCAAGGTGCAATAGCCAAGTCACAGCCCCACAACAAATATATAGTTCTGGCAATTATATTAACCTAACCCCCACCTCCCACCTAGGAAACCAGAATGTAGCTCAATTGCTGACTCAGCTCCAAACTGTTGTCTTCTTCCTACAGCTGGATTTGCCCTTTATTACAGGTAGTACTGTTTCCAGTGAACACATTAAAACCTCTTTGCCAGAAGACTACTGCCTTCAATAATAATGCTGTATCTCCAAGAAACATAACACATATGCAGTACAAGCATTAAGTGTAATGCTTAATGACTCAAATGTAATACTTGATGACTCCATTAAAACGCGTCAATTGTCAAGAAGCTTGTTTTCTTTATGGCATGCTGTTTTGGGTTACATGCAGATATATTTTATATTCACTCCCACTCTACTATAGAAAGGCTACATACTGCGGCAGCTGGCATGTAAGCTTAGATTCCTTGACAACGTTAAGACAGACAGGCTCAAGTTCTTAATCCTAAAACAGGTGTACCAAGACCAAAACTGAAACAGATTGGCTACAGAGTCCTCTCTGCTTCTGAACAGAAGCAGTGAGATTTCAATAAGCAACAGAAGCCTTGTAAACACTAGCAAGAACGCTAGCACGAATCACACCCAAGAGCAGCTGTTTGGAGCAAGAGTCAAACATTTCCATCAAAGAAAATACTGGTTACTAGCACACATCTTGCAATTAGACCAAAAGAATAAAAATAAAACCATACTCAGAATGCTGAAGAATAAAGAAACCACCACCTTTCACCCACCACCATGGAAGGAATTGAGCGATCAACAGGATCTCACCATAGACAAGCACAGATTTCAGATACTAGACAAATCAAGGGCAAAAGAAAGAAAACCAGTATTTATCACAGGTTCTGATTGAAATTTCAATAAAATGCAACACATAAAGCAGAATTACCATCCCCTTTATAATCCCAAACCCATAGTATTAGAAGACTTTAATCAAGAAGATTTACAAAATTAAAGTACAGTTGTTATTGCACTGTTGGAAACAGGTATCATTTACTTTTAAGAGGTACTGAAGCAAAGCAGGTTCATATGCCCAACAATGGGAGAAGGACCTTTTCTCTTGAGGGCTGAAACAGCTTAGGATAAGAGCTTTTGTCTTGCTCCATTCCATTGCTGCTGCTCATGAAGTCTTGCAGAAACCAGAAGTACCCTTCTAGGATAAGCCATACTGCCTCTGAATGCACAAGAAGTTGAAAAAGTTAAGATGACATATGCAGAAGTGCTGGCTTGATATTATGTCAGTTTTGGCTTTGAAATACCTTTGCAATACAGAATTACTTTAAGATAAATGATATGTACATTTATCTTCAAACAAATTGTCCTCATTTTGAGATGGATCCAATCTATAAAACTAATACTCTGGTTACATGAAATCAAAGCTCTTATCTTCAGCTTGTGTCATTTTCCTCAAGCTCCCATTCTACCCAAGATAATGAAAAAAATCAGCTTGCCCATTTTAAAAAGCTCAAAAGATGGTTCACAAGGATACTGGTTTACAAGGTTCTGCATTTTGTTAAGGATCAGGCCAAGTCCTTGGGCCCCATGGTACCAAGCAAAGGGTTACAAGGAGTATTATGGCAAATGAGAAGGACCCAGCTCTCTCCAAGGCTTGAAAATGGTGTTCGCAATTTAATCATATCTTCAGCCCCTGAAGAATTTTTCTTTTGGTTGGCAGTGACTAAGCCTGTTGTCCTCACCTCCCCCATACTACATTCACAGCAACAAATCAGCTGCATCACCGTTAACTTGACTGTCAACTTGTGTTAAAGATACAAGGATGGCAGCTTATTTAAGTGCAGATAAAGAAACAGCCAGCCACTTGAATCATGCATAAGCAAGCTAAATTCATTTTCCAGCAAAGCAGAACGTACCACTTCTTGTCTTGCTGGCTGGCTCCTGGGCTCCTTGGGAGGTTTTCTATTTCCACTAAGACTGGGGCAGAAGGAACTGCTGTTAAGACAGGTAGGTTTGGCTTTGCATTCCAGCTCTTTGGAGACAGGATATAAATTAGTTATTATACACACATTAATAAAGTGACGACACGTTACACACAGCAAAACATATCACCACTTCTCCTTATGCACAAAGCTAAAGTGAGGCTGTTGTCTTCCCTTGCTTCCACAGCAACGGATACCTATGCCCAGTCTTTTCCAGTACTGCACACAGTATGAGGATCATAATGAATCCAAAGCTGCTCAAAGATTTCAGTAAAAAGCTACAGCCTGCTGTGTCCAACTCGTTCCTTCTGTAGGTAACAGCAATAAGCTGGCACCTTTGGGTTGCAGGCCTTTGGACTGCCATTTGAAACATAACTACTCCTGAAAAAAACCAACTCCTTTTGCACAGAATGCAAAAAGGCTGAGCAGAGCAGCAATCTATCCATCAGCAGAGATTGAGTATTTTAATGTCAAAACAAACCATAATCCTGTTTCTACCAATATGTGACCCTTTCTGTTGCACTCAGCATCTGAAATGCTCCAGAAAGCGAAATAGGGCCTTTCCAAATTCCAAGTCCTGTTTTTTGATACTCAGAAGCAGCATTACTTTACACTAACATTCCTTTTCAGTGAAACAAGGTGTTCTGTGTACAAGTGCTGAAGGGACAGGTGTCTCCGAGCTCCTTCTCAGACTCAGAGAACACTGATTTTTTTCTAAGAATGCATTTGTCAATTTGCAGGGACATCCCCCTTTCAGAGAAAAAAATACTGTAACCAAGCATCAACATAGGTGTTGATGAATTCCCACACCCCTCCCCCAGACATTATGAACTCTCACACAAAGGTACTCTGTGTACCTATAAAAATCTGTACCTATAAATAGCAGTTTCTATAGTACTGCCCCATGGGGTATCTTCCTTACTCCAGCTAAATTAACTTATTATCTTGCTTGCAAATTAGCAGCCATTTCTTGGCATGCAATTTAGTAGTTAACTGTTTTTAACTTTCAAGTGGTCAATCACTGGATTTTAAGAACAAATAACAAAATCCTCAAATCTGCTGAAATACATGAAAATTGCCTTTAAAAAGAATAAGAGGATCCTTACTTGTGATCCATTAGTTTGGTGGGTAACAGCATTGTTTGCAGTGCTGAAAGACAAAAAGATATTTAAATCAGAATCAGATGAACAAACTATTTTTGCAGGCTGGCAGAGCTGCAAAGATTTTCAGAAAGCACAAAGTGTAACAAAGATCCTTCCATAGTACTTAACTGTTCTCAAAAGAAAACTTAAAAAAACTTATTTTTCAGGTCAGCTGCCTCATTGTAGGTAACTAAGGGTATCACTTTGTTTTTTATTTGTTCAAGCTGCAGTTGTTTAGTTTAGAAACTCTGATTCAGCAGTAAGGCAGGGCACTCATGAAGTAAAACAGATACAGTTTTAGTTAAACACTCAGCAATACATGAGATTGTCGAAACCTCACACACATGCTGTAGATACTATGTTTGTTCCATACTAGGGCTCTTCTGATTTGAAGTTTCAAAGTTTAGCAGAAAAATTCGTAAGTTTCTTCTGTCTGTGTAACCTCTACTGGACTGAATTACTCCTTCTGAGTCTCAAAAGCAGCCATTCAAAATTAGGTGCACAGCAACTCAGCATAGTTTTGATAATAATTTTATCTTATTAATTATGCAATACAGTTAATAAATTAAATAAGACCCACATCCCTAGTTCTGATGATTTCTGAATCTGTAAGAGACATTTCCTATTTTCACACATTTAAGAGACTTAAAAACATTAACACCCTGCACAATAATTATACATTATTAATCTCATGCAAAGCAAACTTTTTTCCAGACTTCTAATCTTTTAAAAAATGGTTCCAGTTGATTTACAGTTTGGACAATAGCTACCCAACCTGACAATTCAAATAGATTTCTGTATCTACTTCAGTGATTCTTCAGAATTATTTTACTTAAATACCATAATGTCATAACAAAACAACCTGTTCCTTGCCTGTTTCCCAACGTCACACTTTCTCTATTGAGAGAACGTGGAGGTTATCACAGATTAGAGCACATTTAACAGAATATTAAGGAACGCCTTCTGGGTGGCACATTCCCCTCTGCTGAGTTAACACAAAAGAATGGAACAACATACATCTTTCATGATGCATTTCAATTAGCAAGGGTTGAGTGTAGAGTTTCAGAAATGGCATAAATTGCTCTGGAGACCAACGTAACAGTGCCACACCTAGGTGCAGATCAGAAGATGGCCGTCTTATCAGAAAGAGAAACTGCATATGAAGTTTCTCTTCCCACTCTCAGAATGACCTAACCAGCATGAAACTCTGAGCAGGGCATGACAACACAGCACGATGAGAGCACTAGATGACAGCACTAGTTAAGCACACAGTCACATTTTGCATGCAGAGGATCCTTAAGCACTTTAATGACACCCAGCTTTGAAGAGTACTTTCCCATTCTATAAAAAGAAGAGACAATACAGGTCACAAAGACAGAGACACTGCCATTAAAGTAACTGCAGCCTTGTCCCCACACTTCCTAGACTTCTCCCCCTCTCATGCAAGAATCAACCTTGCTGCTACAAACAGAAAATGTGTGGCTGTATTAAGCCTGTTCTTTTGAAATGTTATTTCAACACTCCTTACCCCGCTCCTGAATATCATGATGCTTAATATCTGCAAGTATCTATTTTCTAAAAATAATTTGCCTGCAATCGATCATTGCAATGTTCTTAAGTTATTAGGGCAAAGGACAGAAAACAGAACTGACTTAGTTCCTTCACTACCAGGTAGTTCTTTTTAGCCTGGTTTCCTCTCTTCCCTTAAGGACAGTTATGAAAACTGTACGATTCAGATTCATATAAGTAATTTACATTGCAACAGCAAGTATAAACCTACACAAGCAGAAAGACTCTAGTCTAGGTATAGAAATTAAGAACCAAAAGTCTTCCCTCTCAGTGCTGATCATGAATAATTTAGTATCCATATATAAAATATTTAAGAATATAAAAATAAATGCAAATATAGTACAGAATATGAATTGCTTATTTTACTGTATTTTCCCTGTCTATGTCCTTCACTTGATTATGTATTTTAGTCACATACCCAGAACAGGCAGATTTCAGAAAGAAGACATCCTCACATGCTTTTACCTGATCTCTTTACATGGCAGCACACGAAACTACAGGTCATATCCAGCAAGAATCATAGCTAGTCATAAACAAACCTCTTTGCCTGCTAGTAAGCAAGTCTGGCCAAATCTTCTGTGTGACAGCAACACATGAGCTTTGCTTCGAACAGTAGGTTTTATGTAAAGCAAACAAACACAAAACCCACAGCAAAACCACACTTAAGACCTACGTATAACTAATCCTGTAACACATGCTCAAATACAGGTGGCAAACAAAGAGAAATTTAAATACTGGATTGTATCTTACCTTGTTTCTTCAAGTTTAGCAGCATGTGCTGCAAAAATATAAAGTGTTAATTAAAATTTAAGTTATAATTAGGTTATCAGTTAAATACTCAGTATATTATTAATAAAAATAATCTAGCACTGCCTAAAAGTAGGCAACTAAATGAAGAAAAGGTTACACGTATCCCATGTATAATGTGTAAAAAACAAAATTCTAAATTGGAAAAATAAAAGAAGAATTCTGAAGAGCAAACCAAAGAGTCAGATTTAAGCAAGTATTTAGAAGTATGCACGGGAGGTCACATTTGACCTATACAAGAGCAGGAATAAGAGACAAGGTATCACATGCTGCCAGGGTGTGAAAACAGAGTGCAACTCCTAAGAACAATGAAAAAAAAAATCTCAATTGCAAAAATTTCAAACTTGATTCACAAATTTCAAATATTAACATTAATATACTGTTGTTTCCTGGGCCCAAGATTTCCATTGTCATACGGAGACCAACTGTGCAATATTCATGGGTGTTTCACCTGCTAGGCAAGCTATAATTATATGCTCTGGACACAAAGCCTTCTCCGTCAAATACATGTGGACTCCCAAAGCAGCCAAAGAAAACTTGATTTTGAAAATTCAGAAGGGCAAACAGCTACAAGAACTCCTACCCAGAAATTTTAAAGGGTATGAAGACCTGATTCTCACAGTGGATTATACTTCTCAGAATGGAAGGCCTTTTACCTTTCATTTGCAGTGTTCGTCTTGAGTATCTCTTGCTGGGCCTTCTTTCAAAGGATGCCGATCTCCTTGCTTTGTTGGTCTTGGTGGTTTGATACTCTGTTTTCCCACTGATAAAGTAATATAAAAGTAAAAAACAACAAAATAAATCACTTATTTTTAAATGACAGAATACTGACACTGCTCATCAAAACATCACATTTCTATTTTAAATTCATAGATTAATCATCTGATCTCATTTCTATTAAGAATTTCCAAACTTAACACCTTAGAAGGCCTTTCACAAAAAGTTTTACAAGCATCCTAACCTTCACATTTTCCCAAGACCAAAGGCTGAAGCAATGACTCCTTAAACATAAAGCTGCTGAAAAAGCACATTTTCCCTTGGCATATTTCTGTGTTCACAGTGCACGTGGTTTGGGAGAAGGTAAAAATTCTAGGAGAGTAAAGCTTAAGGGTGTTGCCAAAGGTCATAGAGAAACATGGTAATATGACTAAAAACCAGCATCTAGATGCTCTTGTTCCCAGGCAAGTCTTTTTTCCCCCAAGTTTGGCCAGACTCTGCCCCCAGGGCAGTAGCAGCCTCACGTACTGCGGACTCCTTGGTACCACTGATCCTTTCTAGAGCAGACTAGATGGTATTGCTACAGTTGCTGGAAATGGAAGCCAAGTATATACGTATTGCCTGGGGTCATGCCCCACCCCCTTCCATATGTTCTCACCAACTCTGGTGGGGCAACTGACAGCATCCTGCAGACCAGTCTGGGACCACAAGGTATTCCGAAGTCTGTTACATGCTCTGGTAGTGCCTAACATTATCTTGGGCTTCTGAAGTACTACCATCACTCCAACAGCATGTTTTGAGTCAGGAACTCGAGTCAAAAGATGTGCAATGTCCCCAGCTCTGCAAATCTATCATCCACCCTCTACGGTTCATTTAAAAAAAGGCAGGTTTTCAAGATTAAGTGATCTATAAACCACAATGTACCGTAAAACAAATAATGCAACTCACTCATCAAGAAATGAAACTTGCAAGCTATGTCCTAGGTGAAAGAATACCAAGTTCTCTCCCGTTTCCACGCATAACCCAAGAAAAGCCAGAAATGACAGAAGGTAAGTGCTAAATGACAGAAGACACTGACCTGTATCGGAAACGGGATCCTAATCGAATGAAGCCTGATCGACTTGAGCTTTTTTGGACAGGACCTCGGAGCCGGAAGAAGGCGTGATGTTCCACTGCACATTTCCACAAGTGTTTGCAGGCTTTGGGATGATCCAGTCTAAAGACAAAAGTGTGCTCCTGCTCCTTTCCCTTAAACACACAAAACATACTGGTGATTTACAGGGGGCTTTAATAACTCAAAGCTACATAAAAAGCCAAATAAAAGTTTTCTATGAGTTCTGAAACGTATGCTTAATTTTAGGCAGAAAAATTAGCCTTTTCAGTAGCTGCTCCATTGTCTGAAGTTGGAAAGGGCTAGACCCATATATGTAACAGGTCAAACCTCTGAATAACTACAAGTTAAAGACATCATTATAATAAGGAGGTACTTCTCCATGAGGCTAACATGGCCTCACTTCCAAATTGGATCTCCTCAAATTGCCAGTGCTCACATTTTTATTATTTCAGCTCCGAGTAATTTCTTCCCATAGGAACAATTCTGGCACCTGCTTAAGGAATTCATTCCATTAAATATGGTACATGGGCTTTTTAAAACTTTCTTACACAATGCATAGTGTTTCCAAATAATCTGGTCTACACTAGTTTCACATGGTGTTCCTCTTTTAAAAACAGCTGAGAAAAAAAGTAATTTGAGCCTACTTATTTTATACTTCAGTCCCCTCACACCCCTCCTCCCCCCAAGTCACAATGAAAAATCTTGCAAGGCATTTGCATTAATTCTCAAAACATAAATATAAAGAAAGATATCAGGAGTATGTAAACGAGTACTGTATAATCAAGACCGAGATGTAACTAAACAGATAGTTATCTACCTGTTCATCATCTTCAACAACAACTAGAGTGAGTTTGTTCTTCTTGAAGTCAAGCCTTGTTATCTTTGGCCTGCAAGACGAACAGAAAAAGCAGCTTACATCTAACTCTGTTAGTAACTCAGAGAGGTTGGTTCAACATGCTGGTCCCAAGCCTCTCAACCAAATACTTTTTTTTCTGCTTTTGTGGATATTTTAAGTTCACGCAGTAGGGCTTGATTATACCGTGGATATCAAATATATCAATTCAAAATTTAACACTTAATTAGAAACCTTAAAGAGAAGAAGTCAGCAACTTCTAAAGAGAAAATTCTATCAGAACTTAAAAATTACTTGAGTTGAAATCAAACTCCACCCATATACTCCTGCTTGCCTACTCTTCCACAAGCCCACAAAATTGAACTCGGAAAGAAACAAAGGCAGGCCAAAATAACCCTGCTTCATCAAAAAAATGTAAATCACAGGAGTTGATCTGAAATATATTGCACAGTGATGACTGTTTCAGAACATCCCAGCCACAGTGAACAACATGAACATGACATGACACAAAAATGCAAACACCTTCCCTCCCTCCTGCCCACCAGAAAAATACCCAGAATTAATAGTGGAGGAACAAGACACACAGATAACATTTCTGCTACAAAGTGAGTAATTATCTGAGAAGGTTTTAAAATTGGACTGAGCTAACGCAAACTAACTATTCACACAATGAAAGTTCACCTCATTATCTGCCTATTCTTTGTGTACAGTTTTGAAAGACTGGATGGATGTTACAGAATAAAGCACTTAAAAATCCATAAATGCCTGTGTACCCAGACCCAAATATGCTAGCTAGAAAGTTCTCTACCTTGTGTTTTATGCAATATAAAGTTCTGTGAAATTTCATCAGAATGCTTCTAAGAAACCATGGGATGTTATTCAATTATTTGACAAAGCAGCATATCTTCACAAAATCTAAAGGAAGCTGTCTATCTCCTGACCATATATAGATCTGGTTTGGGGTGGGGGTCGGTGTGTTTGGTTTTTTGGGTTTTGTTTGTTTGTTTTGCATTAGTTCTTACTGATGGGCAGAAAGGGACATTTCTGCCCTTTACTGGGCACAAAGAGACATTTTCTTAATGAAAAGCCTGCCGAGATGACGTTATACGTAAAAACTGCACTAGTAATACTACTTCTGCCTCTTTTTAAACAGTAAAATGTTAACACTTGGCTACAACATCTGAAGAAGCTTCATTTCACTGATTGAGTGCATATCCTATTTCCAAAGCAATCTAGTGCAAAATACAACAAACACACTATTAAAAAAAATTAAAACACCCCAAAGTTATTCCATCTTTTACTTGACTCTAGCATGTTACACATATACAGCCTATTAACATATCAACCAAGAATGTTAAAAAAAAGGAAGAATATTTTAAGACAACATGAAAACACAGGCTACATAATATTTCTGCAGGTACCTAGTATTCATGGTACCCTTATGTCCCAAACAAGTTGGGGTTCTTTTTGCAAGTACAAAAGAAACAAAAGACTAAAAATCTAAAATATATTTTAACCTGCAATCAGAGAGCTTACCAGAAAAACAAACCAATTTTTGTGTCTCCTTCAAAGACAAGAACTCCTGTAGGTGTTAGTCCCAGGCTGTAATCATTGCCATCTCTTGCCTAATTGCCACAAAATAAAGATTACGTTCATTTTGGCATTTGACTCTTTATCCAAATTACTGCAGTGATTAATGTAGCTTACTTGCCCAGTGTTACAATTAAACAAATATCTGCTTATTTTATGTAATAAAATCCCCATGTTTCAATGATCTCAATGCAATGGATTTTTCTAGTTGCAACCCTTCAATAAGGCTGACTAAACTGGGAAATTAAAGTTTCTTGATTTGTCTGTGTAATAAGGAGCCCCTTGTGCAGTTCTCCGCACTTCCTTCTCCACAGGAGATCTATTTTTACTTGTAGTTCTTCAGCTGGTAGCTCACTGGACCCCAGCCAATTTTAATTTAATTACTATGATTTTCACATAGCTCCCAGTCTAAATACAAACTGTAGTACATATTGCCACACCAACCACACATTAAACACAGAGCAGATATGCTTGAATTTAAGTTATACCTTCTAGAAACGCATACAATAAAATGCAATGCTGATGCAAAGCCACATCACTTGTTACACAGTTTAGATGAGTATAATATTCCATTTTTTCCCCCTCAAAGCAAAACCAGTATTGGAATGTGGGACAAAACTACCTATCATTTCCAAAGGTCACCATGCTGTAAACGTACCTTGACGATGTGCATGTCTACACCATACATTTCCAGCCACTTAGCTTTGTTTAGGTAATTAGTTTCAGCCTGTGCTGGTGTTTGCCCCCTGAAATAAATTTTTTGCTGTTAGGCTGATGCCTGAAAAAGTACAGAAAGGAAAACTGGTATATGAAGAAAGAAGAAAAGAAATTTCTGAAATTTGTGAAAAACTTAAACACTATTGACACTTGTTTGCTTTCACGAACATTAAGGTCACTTTTGTAAGTTTTAAACTGAAACTGCTGCTGCAAAAATTATGGCATTTCAAGATTCTGTACCTCATCATTTTACTCAGACCTTTGAAAATCTTCATTTTCCACATTATATCCTCTTACAAAATAGGATAGAACCACATTAGAATTATGTTTCTGAACAAGACCATAGAAGAAGCATCAGCATCATCTTTTTAATACATTCTCTTCACAGAAAAGCCAGCGCAAACATCTGGGCAGCATGCACTGAAAGATCTAGTACCTGCATTCCTTCCACTTCTCAAAAATGGCTAGCTCCATCTCTTCAGTCTGAGTGGGAACAAACCTGAACTCAGACACCAGCTCAGGGACATGTTCAGCAGGATCATAGTCTCCAAGTTCAGCTACAAAAGAACAGCCTTGTCAAGCAATGTTCCCAGTAAACACAGTGGATCTCAACAGGAACTTCAGCATAGTTTTCTGGTTAATCTAAAATACTAGATTTCTTTTTGTGTTGTTCCTCCTCCAGTCCTCCCAATACTTGAAGTGTCAACTTTTTCAACATGGAAATTATGGACACTGAACAAACAGTTGTGTTGCCTGCACAAAAGCTTTGCATTAATTTTCACAAAGTGCTATTGATATATTCTTTACCAAGCTTCCTAGAAATGCAAGTTACCAACATCCTTGCAACTCACTTTTTCTTTCTTGTGGAAAGTTTTCAACACTTTTACCAATGAAGTCTCTACTGAGACAACAGCTGACTAAGCTTACAATGGAGTTTTGCCTTGAATTATTAAAACAAAATCTCTTTGAGATTTGAAAAAGCAAAACCAGTTCTGACACTGTTCAAAAAAGTATTTGTCCATTCTAAAAATAATTTTCTGGTTTTATGACCATAAATCTCCCTGTTCTGCTAAAATTACTCTGTCAGGGGCTCAATCCTCCAGCTATTAGTTGTCGCTCTCCTTTTCATCCAAGAACATAATAAATGCCCTACTGGGTCAGTCAAATGGTTCATCTGGTCCATGGCTGCATGCTCAACAGCGGTAATAAGAGATGCTATTTAGGGAGCATACTGGAACAGACTCGTCAATGGGTGTGCCACATCAAAAACACAACTTCCTTTTTCCACCAATGCTAACAAGTCTAGCTTTTACAGACTGATGCACATCTAAAATGCTGAAACTCACAGTTAGAAATCTTTATTAAAATGTCCTGCTTTTCAGAGTCACTAAGCATTTGCTCCTCCCACTGATTTCCAGCAGCTTCTTAATGTTCAGCTCATATCCAAAAAATTAGGAATAAGTCTGTAACTTGGACCTTGGGTTTATGACACAGGCCAATAATTGCTCTGTCTGAGGAAAGAAACTACAGATGTTTGTAGAGGAAAAAAACAGTGACATCTTTGGGAAGACCTGGAAAAGTCAAATAAATACACATAGTATTCCATAGGTACAGAAACTACATGACCTAAAAACCTGTTTCTTGGATTTCTGAACACTTCAAGCATAATAATAGCCTTTTCACCCCCTCCTTTTTTTTTTAAATGCTGACTGAAGAAGTCTGTAGTTCTATAATAATTTACTCCCACTAAAACGCCTGCCTCTGTTGAAAGGAATGCTGTCAAAGCCAGCTTAGGTTCCAGCTGATTTAAATAAAAGTACACAGCTGTCAGACAGTAAGATTAAAGCCCTGCTACAGACCTCATTGTGGAGAGAGGAAAGAAAAGACCAGCACAAAAAGCACTGGATATATGGCCTAATTAGATCACTTTGTTTTTCCAAAAACTTATTCACTGAACCCATATCTTAAGGCTCTAACAATGCTAATATTTTAACTATGGAATGTATTCTAACTGTTTTCCTTTCATACAGAAGAGCAGGTTAAAAAGGCAGGTATCTTCACAGTTTAATCCCAACTATTACCTATACGTGATCAAGGTCATTACTAGTTCCTTCCTGAAGAACAAAATGTGTTTTGGAAAATATCCGTAAGAGAAAACTTCAGTGACTTGGTCCTGTTACCTAATGCCTGCAAAGTACAACAGCACATTGGTTTCTAAGATGAATGTTGTGTAGAAAATTTGTGTGGCATAAAATGCACGGCACATCTCCCAGTTCCCTCTTCATCTCAGAGGGCTGTATAACAGCTTTATAGCAGAGATTCTGGGATTTTTTGTAGACTTATAAACTGGGTTGAATAAAACCATATAGCTATATCCTCCAATAAGGACCCAAAAACCTACTCTAGCAGACAGTTTAAAACTTCAAGCCTCTCTTCTTTCGTGAGTTCCCCTGCTTGAAACCACAACAAACTTCACATTCATTAAGATAACACCCTTATCCAAACAAGAGAAGACACTGGCCATGAAGATCAGTGACGCACAACCTATACAAGCAACTGAAGGTCAGACCACAGCTCTCTGAGAAGCTATGGATGTCTCAGCATGAAAAAAAGTGACCAATGTTACAACATCAAAGCAATTCAGGAAGACTGCAGACCTCGTGTGTTGTGTGAAAGTGGACAGGTTTGCACACAAGCACCTGAGAAAACAAGTTTAGGGCAACACTGTTTATGTTCGGAACCTCCTTGCTCTGTCTCCTCAGGAATCGAGTAATTTTCCATGTACACTCTCAGCAAAATTACAATCAAAAAGAGCTGTGTTTCATACTGGATTGCTAACATCTGGGCAGAACCTATTTTCCTGATATAACAAGGACAGACTAAAAGAGGTAGGAAGAGTCTACACAAAGCTGTTCATGCAACTTCACCCTTCCCGGCTCATACCTACTCACCTTGCATATTATAAGCTGCCAACTGAACAGCTGTGTCAAAAGGACATTCCAATCTGCCATAAGAGAAATGTGTTGTTAAAACCTTAGCTGACACGATTTAGCAGAAAACTCATATACGTGACAGTGAGAAATTGCAAATGTTTGGGATAAGAAAATGAAAAAAGATTAGCAGATTTTCACCAAATTTACAAGAGATAAGCACTATATTATTTAAGCAATCCTCTGCTGCTATTCATGCATAGAAAAGTAATATAATAGTGCATTACTCCACAAAACTTATTAATTAAGCAAATAAAAGTTTAATAAATCCTATGCTAAACTGTAATTGTTTAAAGGGCTATTTATTTGGAATACTTACTTTCCACTAAGAATATCCAGTTTCAGTTGCAGAACAAATAAATACCTGCAGAATTAAATAAGAAATGTTTCACTCAGCCAACAGGAGGAAGTTAGAGCCTGACAAATAAAAATGTTTTCTACTCTTTACATGGGTTTTCAAGACTAAAGAAACTGCATTGTGATCTTTCAAGGCTTCTTCAGTTGGGTTTATATGCTTTACACACATTTCAAATGAAGTAAGCCCAAAATGAGAAGTTGTCGCAAGCTGAACTACAGTGTTGCATGGAAAAAGAAATGGGATACCTAAGTAAGTCTTACTTGTTCTCTTCTGAACCTGCTTGAGCAAAGAACAACTTGCATCTTCCACATTTTCTTCACTATTCATAGATGTAGCGATCTCATAAGATAATGAATATTTTCAAGCCTCAAAAATAAATGTTCCTAATATGGATTGCTTAGCTAAAATCTAACCCAGAAAGCTGACGCCAAGGTGACAAAAAAATAAACAGTACGCTGCAGCTTTTTCAACTTGTTTACACTTCAGTGCCAACTTCCCTTCACTGCCTTGCTTATTCAGTACTCTTCTTGCCTAGAAACTGGGCAAATATTGAATACCAAGCTGCTATTCCTTTGGTGTGCAACACCAATTCTTCCGATCCAATACCCACAGAGTAGCCCTCTTGCTCCATTATGGTACGCAGCTTTGCTTTAACAGGAGAAAAGGTAGTCTCATCAACTAAAACACTGTCATCTGCGATGGTATCCAGTCTGAATTCGACAACAGTTGAACAGAAGCCTTACCCACAGAGCCAAAGACGAAATCTTCTGTTTCAACATGTGCCTATGTCTCCTTGTACTCACATACAGAGACACGAAACAGACGCAGGCATTCTTCCTACAGGTCCCTTGCAAATCCACAAATACTTTGCCAAACAATTTATAATCAAAAGCCTTTTGAACACTGGCCCCTGTATGAGGAATAAATTTGTTTGGTACTGTCCCTAGATACCAAAAGAATGAGCACAAGCCTGCGGGGTACAGTGGGTGCGACCAGCCCATGCTTATCAGCCACATAACACTTGCAAACAACTCCAGCATACTTTCCGTGCTTAGGCTATGTTAGGATGGCTGACTGGTGGCATCTGATGGGAAGCTGGCAGAAAACATGGGCACACCACACTGGCAGAAACTGGAAAGTGGCTCCAGCTGGGCATACTGCTGCTCAAAAAAAAAGGTGGAAACTTCAGAAAGCCCCTGCTACTGAGACCTGTAACCCGTTGCAGAGCTCCACTGCTTCTTTAAGGCATAAAATTATCTTGAGACAGAAGAAAGACTTGCTGCTGTCCTGTTCTGGGGGATTAGCTAAGCAGATAGACAGGGTTTAAAAGCCCTCAGGTTTCAGGTCTGCCCTGCTAAAACCTGTATAGCAAGGTCTGACTGGCAGAACTCAGTCAGGATGGATGAAAACATTTCATAGTGGTAGGTACAGATGTAGGTCTGAATTTTGTCTATGGTTACTACTTTTAAAGATAGTTAAATGTTTATTCAGGAACACAAATGGTGAGGCAAAACATTCTTCCCAGATCAGCAGGAAAACATTACAGAAAGGCAGTTATAACATTATGTTACTACATGTAAGTATGAAGCTGCACAGGGTACATATGGCTGCAAGGGGTAATGCTACTATAATCTTCCTGGTAGCACTCCTAGGGATTTGGCTAAAGCACAACTTGAACATCCACACGGACATAAACCTGTACAACAAACAAATGCACTTCATGCTCTTACAAATGGCTGAGGGTACGAAGCATCTTCAGCTATCAAGTAATTTTGTTTTCTCGCCAAAACAGATCACCAGCAGTGGTGACTGCAAAGAAATGTTGCCTTTTACAATGGATTTATACTGACAGATGGTAGGTTGTGTTTGCTTCCAAAGCACCCCAAGGATGTCTCAGTCCGACATGAAACACAGCATTATGAATGGATCTGTGAAATGCTTTAATCACCAGAAACTGCTGCTCACCTGATACTACAATCCTACACATTTAGTACTGTCAACTCACATTTCAACATGGTAGTAAAATACTGTTTTCCCTTTCCGTAAGCTCCGCAAAGACCACAGAAATAATGAAATGTTAACTGAACTTATTTTTGTCAAAGAGAAGCTCTAACTTGCAATTCAATGCTTTTCTCCCTAAAGAGACAGGATGACTGTGTACAGTTGCAACTAAATGCAGCTTAAGAATAAGAAAATGTCTGTTCTTTCTAGTAAAAACCTCTGCCCATTGTGTATAAGCTACTCAAATCAGTTGCCAGATTTGCCTAATGATAAATGGTGCGTCAAGTAACACAGTAAATATATAGATCTCTCTATATTAAAGCTCATTTATTTCACAAGAGCTACATTAGAAACATTTACAAAAAGCCAAGCAAGCAAGAAGCGCTAAGAAATTTTCCAAAAAGCATCATACAACTGTTTAAATAAATACCACAGAAACACTTTCCTGCCCTTATTTGGGTGTTTCTCTCTCTCACAAACTCCCTCTTACCTTGTCAGCTCTTCACGTAGATTGTTGGGCTCTGATGAGTAAAACTTTACACGAAAATGCAGACAGTACGGTGGGCCAACTGCAAAGCAGAATTCGTTCAAGACAGTGGTAACAGTTACTGGACAAGACATCTTATTTTTTTATTACACACAATCACATCACAACACTTGACTGAAATCGGCTCTGTCCTACCACAGGAACTTAAGGCAGGAATTCCTTTGTGACAGGGAAATGCATGAAAATCATCAGGATGAAAGAATACTTAAATATGCACAACATATAAAACTATGTTACAAGTCAATCCACAGTCATATCACATTAAGTTGATTTGTCCTGCCAAAAGCACACAAATCTTGGTTAATCCCTATATTTAAGGACTGTATCCATCACCAAGAAAGCTCTGCAGTTGACCAAACCCCCAAGAATTCTGTTGGTCTCTGTAATCACTTCCCAGGGCTCTGGGAAAAATGCACTGCTGACGACTCAGACCCCTTTATTCCACAGAAGTTTAGACATATTTCAGGGGGATTTAACAGACCCTCTGTGGAAGAATCATATTTTCTGGAAACTAAAGAGTTAATTCAGCAAAAGGATGGATTAACCGTTCTTTAAAAATGTGCAGCACTCTGCTGATTCCTGCATTTGACAGGAGGAATTTTCTCTCTCTCGGTGCTTCCAAAACCTCTGTTGTATTTATACAGCTCCACAAATCCCTGAAGACTTCCCACAGCGCAGAGCAAGGAAGCTGCTAAACATAAAATCAGCCGATGTCACAGCTTACCCAAGCACACACCACTGAAACAACCAGGCCACCCTAAACCTTTGTGCAGCAGGTAAGCACTTGGTGGACCAAACACAGATTTGGGCACTCACAACTTCCCCAAGGTTGGAGGCTCCAAGAAAAGTTTTCCCATAGTCAGAATAATGATCTATAACACTAAAACACCTTCAGCTGCCTTCACTCCATTTAAACTATAATTAATGAGCCTATAACATGTTTAATTAAGGACATTAGACTGAAGTAATATGAGCTACACAGAGGGAAGACGTCATTAAACAATCACCAGTGCCATGCTGGGGTTTTGTCACCAGGTCTTGTCACCCCCCATAGGACACTGACTCCCCCCACCCCCCCCCCCCCCCCCAGTTTCAACTCTGTGCCTCCTGTATGTTCAATATGAGATCCCAAAAGAAAACAGAAAGGACACTTACTTTTAACTTGCTTTTTAATGCTTTTTGTGTTGTCCAGCCAATGCTGAAAAAGAAATTACTTTCATTGAATTATCAACACAGAAATAACACAGAAAGAACAGAAAAGGAAAAAAACCTATTTGTTAGTGAAGACTATCTTGGAATAACAAGTAGTTCTCTAAAACAACCTAATTCAAATCTTTCACAATTCATAGCTCTGAGTGCTCATCAAAGATCCTTTCACTCAAACTTTGTAATGCAAAATGTCAGTTTTGAACAACAGAAACATCCTGCAGTGCCCTATTTAAAGCCAATCCTCAAGAAAGCATTAACTACTTCAAAAACAAAAATGTACTAACAAACTATTTTAATTACTAAAATTTTCATCCTGTCCAAACAAACACTTAATTCACATATTAGTAGGTCAGCCAGTGACAATGTGCCAGAGAGGCATAAATCATAGCTGGAGACTGGCACTTGGTTGCGTGCAGTGTTTACTTGGGGTGGGAGAGACACAATAAATATTGTGGGCTTTCAGGCATTTTCTCTAGATGACTCAAGGGTAGTAACAGCAAAGCTGTCTATGTCTGGGTCAGGTCTACCTAATTCTCTAGAATCTATTCACAGGTGACATTTTAGCAACTGTCACGTGGGAGGACAGAAGTTACTGCCTCACCTGCTAATGCTAATTATAAGCTATACACTAGACGTGAAGCCAAAATAATGGCTTCACTTATACTGTGCACAACAGCATGTGAAAAATAAGCTATAGATGGCACGTTGAAAGAAACACCTACACGTATATGCTATGCTCCCTAAAATAATTGCATATACTCCCACTGCTGAAGAGTTTATACAGGAATTAAAGAGAAAGCTGGAAAGCTAACATACAGCTAGCGGTAGAGACCTACTACCAAACGCTCTGCACAGTGAGCAGCTCCCTCCTCCGAGGGAGATGACTCAGTTAAGCAGTAAACACAGCACCCTATTGAACGTAATTGCACTGACCCAACAGCCAGAACAAACTCACACCACGTCTTGCACGGTTCACAATGCCCAAGTAACACCACCTCATCTGATCAATCCCAAATGTCACCTTGCAACTAATACAGATGAATTATACACTTAGGAACACTCATTTCATTAACTGCATGCCACGAAGTTCACAGTAGGCCTCACAGAGGACAGAAAAGCAACAGGGGTATGAGAAAGAACCGGTATTTTCAGGTTGCAATGCCAAGTGCAAACACATTCCTGTCTTCAGAGCAGCCCTGCCTTCCGCAGAGAGTGTGTAAAGTCAGCCTGTAACACAGGCAGGATATACAGTGATTGATAGATTAGCTGCAGATCAGAACAACTAAACCATCTACCACAGCTCTGCACACAGCTGAAAATGCTCTCATTACCCATGAAAACAAAGTAGCTACAGAAAGCTAGCTAACATATTTTTTAAATAAAGCAGGAAGCTTAAGGAAGAATGAAAAAAATATTTATGTCAACTTTGCTTACACTAGGAGCAAAATGGAGCTGAGCAATTTTTTGTTTGTTTCTCTAAGGAAATGATACAATCTGTCTTCTTATTCCACAAACTCACTTGCTGTAAGAGACAATTTACTTACTCCCTCCCCCACCATAAGAATCCGCGAACTACCTACTGGGAGGCTTGCAGGTGATTTAGATACACAAATGGCAGAGAGCACCATTTCTAGGTTCCAGGACTGGCTGTGCACGCCTGTTTCATCTCCCTCTGTTTTCTCTCATCTCCTCCACATTCCATGGGAAGGCAACTGAGAGGCCCGCGACAGGCACTGATAGCGTTTGACTCTGCTCAGCTCTTACCACTGCTGCCCACAGGAGCTCTGTCTGCACGGTAAGGGTGTGTGTGGAAGAAGGGGAACAAAACTACTTTTAAATGGGTGGGGGGTACAGGGCCAAAACAAAGGAAAACAAACCAAAACAAACACATGCACGGACACACACAGATGTCAGGAAACTTAAGATTTATTCCAAATGTTTAAAATGGAATTCAAGTGGACCTGGCAAAGAAGTTTACATTTTGATGAGAGTTTGCTCAGCAGAGTCTACTGCTGAAATCCAGAGATAGTTTGCTAAACAAAAAGCAGTATGAACAACAGACTGCATAGTGTACTGGAAGTCCTTAGCAAAACAGTGTGCTGCTGGAAGAAACTAAACAAAAATAAAACACAAAAAACCCTAAACCTAAACTCAGTAACATTTCAAGAAGGTAAAAGGTAATTGTGTTTCTTCAGCAAGGTAGTGGGGTTAAAACTGGTCCCATACTATATGGAGTTAATGGGTGCATACTTAGTGCAATGCTATACAAATAGTTTTCAGCATTAAGCACTACATTAGATAAAACTGCCAGAGTGTTGTACAATTCCATTAAGAGCAGCAAGTATTTGATGCTTGCGACCTGTATGACAGAACTAGAAATTAGCCACCTGTTAAATGTTCAGTGCCTCCTTACTAGAAATACCTCTCTAGCATAGCTAGAGGAGAAGCCAAATAGCCCAAGCTAACAGCAATCTTCATCTTTGTGTCACTGGACATGCTGTGCTGTTTGTCAGCCTGAATCAAAGACACTAAAATTAATAGTCCGTTCCCTTAGCTGCCAGACCAAGTCTGATATGTCCTGGACAATCTTGCAAATAACTACTTTTGCCATCTCCTGCCTCTTACTGGGGATGTGGGGTGGTGGTTATCTACTCCTTACCATCAGGCTAGCAACAAACACAGAAGTCACATGAAAACAATTCTTCCACTTGTTTCAAGAACTTCTTTACAGAAGCTAGTATACAAATCCTAAAATTCAAAACGTCAGGAAGAGTTTGTATTACCTGAGTTCCCCCCACTCCCCAACACATCATAAATTCAAACAGTATACTAATTGCTTCAGCAGCTCAAAAGAAGAAAAAAAGCTATCCTTCAGTTGTTCAAAATGAGTCTATTGAAAACTTACTTGTAGTTAAAACAACTAAAAAATTGAGAAATTCCCTGCTTAACTACATGTTGCTAGTTCACCAGTGTTTTTATATCATCAGGTGCAACTAGCTAGTAAGGCAATATCCTTAGATTTAAATTGGGCAGCAGCAAGATTATCTCCCTTCAAAGCCAGCAGACAATTCTGTCCATAGTAAGGGACTGGATTCTTACACTGTTTAACAGGTCTCCTGAATAATCTTTGACAAGTCACTTGATTAGCCTGTGTCTTTGTTTCCAGCTACAGATTGGGTTTCTGCTAGAATGTGCCAGCTCCTCTGTGCAAGAACAGCTGCCATCACAACAGTTCTTCATTTCTTAAAACAATTATCTCTGGCTCTTGTGTTCAGCTCTTCTGGCAAAACACAATCTTTTCTGCTTCCTTATACAGCGTATCATTAAAGTCCAGTTTAAACAGATCGCTATCTCTACTCTGCCTCTTTTCAGTCACACATAGTTAAGAAAAAGAAAAAACCACTAAGTTCGAAATTGCTTGTACCTGGTAGATTGTGCAGTATCAAATACTCAGTCGGGTGCTGTCTGGATTGGAAGTAACAATTTGCTGGACAAAAGCAAGCCATAAGCCATTGCTGAGGCAGAAAAGATTAACATTTCCCCATTTTAAGACACAATTACATTATTTGCTAACAGAACACCAAGAGGAAAAAATAAATTACCATAGAGACAGTTTCACCAGTTACAACTACCCCACTGTAAACTCTTACAAAAACCTAGAGGCACAAGGAAATATTTCAGAGGCCACATGGCAGAAACTGAGTTAGGGCACCTAAAACATAAAAATCATTTTTTTCCTGAAGCAAAAAGAAATGCAATAGAGTCATACTCTTATCAGTACTCAACATCCTAGACTACACATGCTTAACACAGCTAACGTGATTTTTATAAAAATAATATGGCATGCAATGACCTGTTTTCCAATTTCTGTTGGTAAGAGCTATGCACGGTTCTGAGTGACATCCCTCTGTTAGTGTAATGGTCTTTTTCTCCTTAGTGTTATATGTCTCTGTTCTGCAAGAGGTTTAAGACCACTTTCACTACCAGGAACTGCAGCTCAGCAGCAGCTAATCCTGCTAGCCATGTAGTTTGTTTCAGATGCTGAACAGAAATTATTTTCTCTGAAGAGAATGTTCTCTGCAATTATAGGCTAAGCATAAAACTCCATCACAATAATTTTGAAAAGAGGCCATCAGGTTTTAAGCATGCTTTAGGATGGATAACACTGTGTCCAAACTTGTCAGCTTCTTTCAAGGATTCAAGCTTGGGGCGTTTTTTGGTCATTGTACAACGCTGTAACAATTAAGACATCACCTTCAAATTGTTCTAGACATAGACCCTCATAGAAGCAAGGGAATGTATGTCACTGCCTCCAAAATGCTGACCTTGAACAATTCAGGTATTTAGCTCAGCAGTAACTATATGTGCCACCACTGCCATCCTGATCATGAAATAATTTTGAGTAGACTAGAAACACAGAAGCCATGAGGTCATACAACTAACAAATAAGATTGACGTACACAGTATGAAAACTCAGATTTCATTCTACCTGAGGGCACTGGGATAAGTGAATACAGGTTTAAGTTACAGGGACACAGGACAGAGAAAAAAACCCAGTCCCTGTTTAACACCTCCCTTAACTTGCAGCTATCCTCATGGGCAGGATTAAATACTTGGCCATAAGAATTAAATTCCACAGCCTGCAAGTGAAAGAACTGTGGTTACTTCTGACAAACAACGCTCTGCTTCTGTTTTCAAAAGCAGTCACATTTTTACAAACACACAATAAACTTCACAAACTCAGGCTTGCAAGAACCCCCTACTCAAACTGTCTGGTACATACAAACACACCTAATCCTTCCCAAAAATTCTGGTTGCAGGTCTAAGTCACAACTGATTTGAGCAGATCAAAGGTATCCATTCCCCTCTTGCCAAGATTATTTCCCAAGCTGACATTAACGAGATGACTTTTGCTGACGAGAAAGTTGATGGCTTTGGTAAAGGAAAACTTTTCTCCACTTTGCACAACAAGGAAGGGGAAAGCATTTCTACGTGATGCACCAGACTCTGGGGTCCTACTGGACCAGCCTGCCTAGTGACACCAGAAGGCGTGACAGGAACAAGTGAAAGACAAGAAACAAAGAAACAACAGTGTTTCTGTGTGCTCCAGGTGGAATTACACTCGACATCACTTAAAACTGAAGAGAGCTTCTGCACAAAATTTAACTCAAAAAAGGCAGTTTTCTTACAGCATTTTTGTCAATATTAATATTTAATTTTAGAGTGTTGCTTAAAAAAGAAAAAGAGGGGAAAAAAATTACTGCTACTTACCGCTACCTGTGCAGAATCCATGAACCTTAATCCAAAGTAGTCGCTTTCTATAAGGTCCAGATGATACATGATCTGTTCAAACAGGAGCTGGCCTTTGGCTTTTTTCTGAAAATACAAAAGGATTTAGTACTTAGCAGGCAGCTTTACTGTAGCATCTACCTTCTTCTAGACACATTTTATATCATAATTCCAAAAGTAATAGAATCCCAAAATTAAGTTTCTGAAAACATAATGTGTAAATTATTTTTTTCTCACATATTTTTTGATGGCTTTTTGTTTTTAACAGCAAATGTACACCTCACAAGGAGCACACATAATATCCTTAAAGGACTTGCATAATCTCCTTTTTTGGAAAAGGTCAACATTGACTTGCACAACACAGAGTGTTACAACGTCACTTTATCATCATCCCTTTCATGCTTTCCTTACTCACCGAAGTTCAATAGAACTGGAAATACAGCTATAGCACAATTACAATAACTAATGTACTGGAAAATTTTCAAGGCAAAGTACAGCAAATTGCTTACAAATTTACTACTGTTTGATATCTAGGCAATTCACCAGGTTTGAAGCAAGTAGCAGAGCACACTGAGTTAGGATATAGCACTCCATTAGCAAGTGCTTTTAACAACTGCCACGAAACAGTCTGGGGCAAGTAACTTTAATAGTACTTAAGACAACACACTTACAAAAATAAGTTTGTAAAACTCACTTGTAGGTGTAAAAAGCCACTGCATATGCATATACATAATTTATGAAAAATCTTAGTTCTGGCCCCAAGTAAACATCATTTTTACAGCAATGATTTAAAACAGCTCTTGAATCTTTTACAAGAGAAGGCATGCAAATAGCACTGGACAGTTTCTACACAACATACATTTTTCATGTTATGAACTCCCTTATAGTAACACACTGAAAGAAAAGTTTAGCAGTAATACCTTAGTATTAGTAATGCCTAAATGTAATAAGGATAATTAATAAATTAGTAGGTCAGAGTACAAGACATGGTGTTGAAAAGAAGTGTTTTTAAATGCAAAGAAAGCAGAAAAAATTTATGCTTACTCTGCAAGGAGTTTAAAGGTTTCTCTATTTCCATAGTGCTATTGCCTTGCAATCTTTTACCTTTTTATTTATACATTCATAGCTTGAGAAATGGGCTAACTTTCTAAGCATATTTTTTAGTTAGCTACTAATTAGCAGATTTAGCCCATCTCTCAAAAATTCTGGGCCAGCCCGAATTCTTATTCTCAGAAATAATCTGGCTTAATCACTGAGTAATATTCATGTAAATAAAGCAGCAGGTGTAATTTTGCCACATTCCTCTACCCTGACCTTCAAATATTTTATATTCAACTCTGTAATCATAGTCATTGGTTTGCTCAACGCATCAGTTAAATCCAAGATGACATTTCACAGCTCAAAGCAAAATCTCAGAGAAGTCTGTAAACTGAAGCTGCCTAAGCTACTTCTCCAACTATTTATTTCCAGGTATTGGGGGAGGTAGGGGGAACAGAAGGCAATTAGACCAGCAGGGAACTTACATGCACACAGCACCTACAAAACACCACGTAAAGAAAATGCTGATATGCAGACCTCATCAGATTCATTCAGGGCAAGTTCCTTCTGTTGACTTAAAGAAAATAGTACTTCTCATCTCAGGCAACAGCAGATTTCTCAAACACCAGCCAGACTCTTCTAACAGATGCCTTAAGGCAAATTACCTACATTTAAAACCACACATTTCTTCCACTATTTGAGTCTGTAGCCTCTTTCCTGAAAGAGTAAGACACTGAACTGTTGGTATTTCCCCTCACACAGGTTATATTCTGCTTAATAAGAAATACAAATGAAATCAATTCAGCATTTGCAACAGCAAAATTAGAAAATATGTTTTATTTTGCAAGAGGCTTTCTGCAGCTTGTCTAAAACTAGAGGAAAATCTCCCTGTATTGAGCAGAACATTTTAGATTTTTCTCAATTACTCAGTATGTCACCTTTTAAAACTGTAATTAACCAGTTATCCCAGCCAAATTCACTCCCGGGGACGGGCAACAGAGCACTTCAACTCAAGCCTGGAATTCCTACACATACTACCAACAACCAGAACTTATCATTGTTCAAAATTCTGCAGTGTCAAATTAGTTTCGGAGCATGTTCACCATTTTGGTAATCTTGGCAAAGGACTCAAAGATTAAGTGGACCCAGGATGACTAATGTGGGAGAAAGTCCCTGAAGAATAGCAGTGGAGCAGCTGTGGAAAGAGTTGCTGGGCTACTGGTTGGTTTTTGACTTAATCACCAGGGCTGTCAACATGGCATTATGCAGTACTTTGCATATGACTTAAACCATCAGCTGTATTTGGTGGAGTCAGCAAAAGTTTCACACTTGCCTTAATGTGAAATTCAAATTATTTCTTAAAGCCTTATGAAGTCCTTCCTCCTCATATTTAAACAAATGGCAACCAAAAGGATTATTGCTTTGTAATGGTCACGTTTTACAAATCAAAATTAATTCTTTGTATACAATACAACTGCTATCTCAAGTGTTTTCAAAAGACACAGAAAACAGTTACAGTTACACTTTCATTACATTTTCTGGTGAAGAGTTACCCTAACTTTCTAATGGCAACATTCAGTTTAAATGACATTTTTATCCTGCTGCTCCCCACCACTACCTGCCTTGGAGAAGAGCTCAGATTACTCTCAAAGAACAAATATTTTCAAGCTGTTTAATGGTTACCGATGAACTATTAACGATTCCATTCACAAGCAGTCCAGCCAGTGGCTGGTCCTCCCTTCAGGGCACAAATTAAACTCTTCATGGGTTTGTAATTCTGTAAAACCCAATTACTTGATTTACTCAGTCTGCCATACTCTGTAGGAAGCACCAGCAACAGCAGAATCAGTAACTGAACTGGGAAAATTAAAGAAAATATATCATTTTATACAGGACAGGTCACCTACTTATTCTGCCACACTCTGGAATGAGACAAAAGCATCTTTTGATTGCTTTGGCATGAATCGAGCCCCCACCCCTGAGTGGAAGGGATGCCCCCAACTTAAGTCCTAATGACATCTTCCTGCTGCTCCTAGTAACTGTGGCTGCTGACTGAGTAGGTGTTAAAAAGGCTGGACACAACCCCAGTAGCTCAGCAGCAAGGATGAGTAAAGCCAGCTCTGGGGTTCACCTCGGCAGGCTGGTTTGTCCCTTCATCGCTGGGACAAGGTGCTACAGAGACATTCCCCCTTTGCTCAGGCACCTCAGTCACTCACTGCCTAAAAGCAGGGGCAGAGTTTATACCCTCTTCTCACGGTCTCGGCGCCCCACAGCTTGCCTGTGACGGAAAAGCCATGTTCAGTGCCAGCAGCCACCACAGACCAGCACTGGTGAAGCAACACAGCCTTACAACAGCTGGGGGGGATGAGACCTGGTGCTGGGCAGTCACCAGCTGAACAGCTCACTTGATAAGGTTTGTTATCAGGTTTTTAATCACAGTAGAGTACTTCATACTTCCAAAACTTGAAAAAAACAAACCCAAACTGGCCACCATTTGCTAACTAAAATGCTTATAAGAAAAGGATTTTTCTCCTCTTTCTTTTCTTTGTGAAGAAAAGGAGGTCCCTATTGAACACTGAAAAAAAACCCCAAAACAGGCTTTACCTTCATGGGACTTATGTCTTTGTAGCTGTACTTATTTGTCAGAAGATTTCTTCAGATGATTATGTCAATATTGCTTATTAACAGTAACTAACGGTAGCTGTTGCTACTTCAGTAGCTACTGAAGGGCAAAAATCTCCCTTCCTGGTTTTTGTCAATTCATCAGGAGGGTTACCATTTATATGCATACCAGTTTCCTCAGCAAGACTCCAATTACCCCCCCACCCCAAGAAGTTAGGGACCCCTATTCAGGATATACAACTACCCAGTTGGTAGGATGCCACTTAAGCACACTGACAGACCGTTGCACTGTGGGAGCAGCAGATGAGCCTGTCCATTTTTTCATGTAGTTAATCCCCCTTCTCCCAAACAACATGGTTTGAAAAATAAGCCACCAGAAAGCACCACAGTGAGCTTTAAAGGAAAAGGATTTCATCTCAGTAACATGAAAACTATCTATAGTTAACACCATTAAGGTTTCCTGGAGAACTGGAGGGTTAAAACGCCTTATCTTTACAATGGCAGTGTTAGAAGTACACATTATTTGTATCATCCTGATCTTCTTACGGCTTTAAGTACTGACCTACAAATGGAATTGCTCCTCTCCTCAAACTCCAAGCATCGATCTTTCAAATAACTTTTCCCAACTCCCCAGTCGATTTTCTCCTTCATCTAAAGATGCCACTGGCAGCAAAACACCAGTTCAGCTTCTCTCTCTGGTTTATTCCCAGCCTTTGACAACATGCACCATATATTCTTGTATGGAGTAAAAAGCACTGCAGGCTGGAATGCTGCAGAGAATTTCTACCTCCAGAGACAGAGCTTATCAATTCTTCTATTTACTCACTCTCTCCCAGATATAGGAAGATAAGCATTTATGATTAAATACTTTGTTCTGTTATTCTCTGGAGAAAGAACAAGGCATCTCCCAAAAATCCTTACAAAGAAGTGATTTCAATACCCTCCATAATTGTGTGTTTATTAGAACACTGTATAGAAGGGTTTTAACGTATTATGCTTAGGCTTATTGACCCTATACATAAAAATACAGATTCAAAACGTATTTTTTTTTTTGCCAGAAGACTCTTTGTTTTTCCTCTCCTAGAAAGTTTGTATCTTCCAGTTACACATTTGGTTTAATAGATTGCCTGACTCTACCTCTTAATGTTCTTTCTGATACAGAATATATCCAAACTGTTTGCCCAGCATTAAGGTTTAGAGATTCAATACCTTCCCCCCAGTATATTCTCCAACATTTTGGTTTTATTTGGTGTTGCACCTGCAGGTTTCTCAGGAGCCGTCTGGTTAAGAGCATATGAGGGTCTCAGACTTTTGAGCGCGCTCTTTACAGGGGCAGCTCAGCAGGAAAGCAGGGGGCTTCGGAAAAAAATTGCAGTTACGCTGCAAGTTAAGAATGCTAAACCTTCAGGCAACTAAACCAGCCTGGAGCACCATGCCCGGGATCACTCGGCAGCACACTGCAGGCCGAACAAATGACTGCCAGCAGCCACAGCTCGCTTCCAGCTGCTCCCGTCCTCCCTTCCCGACCGCAGCAGGGCTCCGTGGGTGCGCTGCAGCAAGGCTGGCACGCTCACCTTCTGCTCACCCAGAGTGACTGGGCTCCCAGCACAACTCCGCAGTTCTGCTGCTGCTCACAAGTGCTGGACCAGCGCAGCGATCTCAGTACCATTTCAGCCTGGCACCCCAGGGAGCGCTGGATCAACCTGCTCTGTGGCTGGGCCCCCTTACACCGCACAGACAGCACCTCGGCCTTGTAAGACTCAGCTTAGGATCAATTTTTCCAATTTCAGTCCCCTAAAGGTCTTTCAGTTGTTTAAGCTAATAGCCAAAAGTGTGTCAACAGTTTAACACAAAGACCACGTGGGAAAAGAAGTTTTAATCCAAAACTTTATAATCTTAACACACACGCGCACGCAAGCAAGTATTTATTTATTCTTTACTTTTGTCAGCTGAGCATTATTTTGAAAATTTAAAAGCCAGCCTTGGACAATAAGGTTACTCATTTTATTTCATGACTGATTTTCCAATGTTTTTAGCATTACTAGATTTTCTTTTTAATCAGCACCTGTGCCACAGACAGCATTATGTATTTCAGATTTATTTACAAATATTCAGCAAGTACCCACAAATACTCTACAAGCTTTTAATAAACACCAGAATGGATTACTGAGTAATCAGTAATCAACTATCACAATACATCTCTGATCTTGTAGTCGGATAAACACAGATCATCTCCCTCTACACAAAAAGCCATCCGCACTCATTAACAGTTTGCTGGCAACATTTTTGGCATTCCATATAGACTTCTTAATTTTATTTAAAATAATCACTACAAATACAGTCCTTTTTATCTTATTTTGTAAGCATTACTCCAAAACCATAAACAGCTTAACTAGTTCCTGCTATTCCACACAGCCCTTGCACTGGTTTATACAAGACCTTACTTTAACAAAAATACTTCATTATACTAAGGACAAAATCATCTCATTTTGCAATCTCCATATTACATTTCATGCATGCATAAATAAGGAATATTCTGAGATTAAAAACTACTCAGAGAGCATCCATTCTTATAATTTGTGTCTTTCACCTTGTACCACTAGAAAGGTTTTGCCTAAAACTTAGGTTACATGTACAGAGCCTGGAATACAATTAATGCTCTATTGTCCATGAGAAGATTATGTAAATTACGGGTTAAGCGGGATCAGATGGTGGTTTTTTGTTTGGTGTTTTTGGTTTTTTGTGTGTTTGTGTTTTTTTTACCAAAACACCTCTGGCTTCCAGAAATTACAGTGCTGCTTCTATAAGACCCCATACTTACTATCTGTTGCTACTGTACGGCTGACCTTGTTCCCCCACAGAAAGCTATCCACAAATTTTTTAAAAGGTACATATGCCAAGTGTATCCCTGTAATTTACATTATTTCTCTTGCCATTTTTCCCCTTCATCTAGGTTATCTTTCCCCTCTCCCCATTAATTACTATGTATAGCATAAAATTGATTATCCCAACAAACACTCAATTTTTAGATCTTTTGATTTAAAAATCCTCTGGAGCCCCCTCCAGTACTCAAAATAGCACTTTATTTGAAATTCTTGACAAACACTTTTGTTCACGAGTATTTCATAAGCTGTTGGTGACTCCAATTAAAAGCAGCTTTCAAGGAAAAACACCACTATGATGCCCTCCCCCTCCCCAACCTGTCCTTCCCTATAAACCATGGCCACCTGAAGAGCCAGTATTCCAGCTGCTGAGAGGTTCCCTTGAGAGCCCAGATGAGTACAAGTGAGTCTTCAGGTACCAAACTAGGGCTCTTCATGGCTTTTGAGCTTTTGGAAATTCCACAGGTGCAGTGGGGGAAGATGGGAGTTTAGTTTTGCATGGGAACAGGATTAAAAGTAAGATAAGGGATGTCAGCAAAACAGAGTTCTTGTCCTCTCACCACTCATACCAGTAAGCAAACATTCCACCCATTATTCTTAAGCAATTAGAAGAAAAAGCACAACCTGACTTTCATCCAAGTTGAACTCGAGGTAAGTCAACAGTAAAACATTGTGCGTGATGAACATCAACAGCAACACAGTTAACAGACGCCCTGTATTTTACAAAAACGTTTCATGGGTAAAGAAACAGTAATTTTCTCTAGTATTTCATTAAGCACTTAGGTCTGTCAAAATTACTGAATGCATTCAGACAAACATGAAGCTTCAAACAAGTGGTAATAGACGAGGAAAACTACCAGGTCAAAACACAACTTTAGAATCTGAGATGAAGCTGGGAGGGGGGAAAAATCCCACATCTTTCAAACTGCCCCCCAAAAACATTGATAACTCACTCAAATCATGCCTCCTATTCTGAACATATCAAAACGACACTAAATAGTATATATAACACTGATATCCTTCAGTCATTGACACGACTACAAAATAAGTAGATACTTAAAAAGGATCCAGTCTATGTACTGGAGTAGGACTGTAGCTTTGATGAACAGCTCAAGTCAGGCAATTCTGTAATTAAAAACAACAGAAGAAATAGAAAAGCACACAGATTAAGTGGCTTGACAGACACCACAGATAAGATCAGTGGACAAAAAGCACATTTACTACTCAAATCCTGGCTCTGTGTTCAATAATTAAATATCAGCTGAATCATTTACAACATGTCCCTTCTGTCTCATTGTCAATATTCATAAAAGCATCAGTCTCTGCTTATAAAGACGCTGAAACATGTTTGGTTTACGTGATAACATTCCCTGTGGTTGGGGGTTCCCCCTCCCTCCCCCCCCTTTTTTTTTTTTAAATTTAACCAGAAATTCAGCAATCTCAGATTCAATTATAAGAATGACCTTAACCTGACAATAGTCTTTCTTCAGTAGCAAATTCACTGTGAGGGTATAGCTCGACAAGGATTTTAAGCAAGCATAAGCCTGATACCACCTCTAAACACTTCTTCACCACATTTGGGGAGGCACATGGGGAACCAGATTGGAGAATCACTCCAGCTGGAAACTAACATAACGAAATTATACCGATTATTTTCAGCCACAGCATTTTCTTGACTTAGCTTACTGCCTGGCTGCCAAAAAACTGTTTCTTCTGCCAAGGGGTATGCGAAAACAAGGACAAACGCAATAACGAAAGCAACATCTTTTCCTCCTGTGGCAGCAACAACTTATGCCACTGTAAAGTGTTTATGCAGCCACAGATTAAAAAAGGTATGGCATTCATTCTTGCCAAGGCACCTCTTTCTCTGGCTGTGAACTAACCTGTTTGCTAAGTGATTCAGTCTTAAGAAACACTTTCTGTTATTTTTTTTCTTTTAATAAAACAATCTCACAGAACATAGATAGACAATGGGACTACGCACAACTGAACTGGCAGACCCGAGGGCACCTCTTTGAGATAACAAGAGTTCATTTTAAACCAAATCTACAGCCAACAAACTAACAGAACCAGTCTTGGAAAAGGTGAAGGTGTTAGCTGCAACAGGACGATGATTCTCAAGGAAAGTTTTTGTAAAAGAAAAAAAATATTTCTAGATACACACAAATATATTTTTAATTTAGCTTTAGATTTTAGAAAGCAATGAAGCAATGTTGTTTTGCCACAATTCTGCACCCTCCCTTCATCCCCTGCCCACCGTCCCTTTTTTCTTTCCTCTTTTAAGAGTCAACTTCAAAATATGAACAATGCAAGTGGAGACACAAGAACAAACACATTAAGGAGTCTGAAATGAAACATTTAATCTGATCTTTTAATTTATTGTATTTTAATCACCAAAGGAACTGGTACCTGCCAGCCACTGACGATGCACTGCAATTACTGCATCTGGTATGCTGATTTAGCATATTTGTTTACTGTTACCTACAACTTAGATAAGCACAGACAAAGCTTTATACTGGCTAACAAAGAAAAAAAAGCAAGAGCGAAAAAAGCATCCTGTAGAAATGAATAGTTACTACTGAACTCCATTCTAAGTTTCATAGTCCAGACGGTAGGTCGTGACACCTTTTCAGGTTCAATTTATGCTCCTCAAGGCCTTAGAAATGTTGTTAGAGGCACCAGGAATTTGCGTACAAAGCCAACTCCAGCCTCAAGGATTACCACTCTGGTTATGTGGAGACACCAATTTAAGCTCGAGTACTTTTTAAGTGTAACTCTTGCTATAAAGTGTTTGTGGGCATTCCTGGCCTCACATCAAACATCCTAGGCACTAAGCCACACTAGATATGTTCATTCCATTGTTTCAGAGACATACAAATCAGTTCTACTGCCCTCTGTAAACGCTTATCTGCGTAGTCACTTCACAAATAAAGATGCCAAACAGTTTCTTCAACCCTAGATTACTTGGGGCTCTGGATATTGCAGGAGTTATTACTGCTCACTATGTCAACAGCACTGCTTGATGCTTTAGCAAGTTGAGCCTTCCTCAGACTACCTAACATTATAAACGCTCTAGAATTGTGCTTAAAATTAAAAAGGGGGGGAAGGAAAAGATGTTTCAAGAATGGTCGCTCCACATGCTCTTTCTAACCAGCAGCTCCAACATCAGCACAACTATTACTGCAGCCAAAATCCTACGGAACTAGTCAGGAGGTCTCAGACCCACAGCTTCCTAGCTCACCTATATGAGCTCAAAACAAGACGTTAACAACTATAACACATGGTAATGGAAAAAACAGAGCACATCACTTCTACTGCTACTGTTCATCCTATGGGTCAAAATCAGGTATATAATTAAGCAGAACAGAACGAGCACGTATATATTAAGGAAGCTTTAGAAATGTAAAACAGTGGCTAACACCTCACTCCCAATAAAGCACTATGGTATGAGACAATCCCTGCTATATAATCTGCCCTAAAGGAGAAGGAGGAAACAGAATTCTTCTTTTCCCCTCCCTTCTCGAGTAAGCGTTAAAAACTGCACCCATCTCTGACCAAATCAAAACAAAATCCACGCAGAAATTACTGCTAGTACTTCTGCTCATCCCTCCCCCTCAACAGAGTTACACCAGGAAATTTACCTTCCTTCTCAAGATGCATGCCCAGCTCAGCACAAAGATAATCCAATTCACCCAAAACACCCTGAATTAGGCCTTGGCACAACAACTACAGTAACATGCTGGAAAGTGTTCAGTGTATAAGGCACAATGACATCTAACAAAACACCCTCTCCAGCTTCAGTGAATAACAAAGATAACTATTCTTTCAGCGCCTTTCAATGACTTGTAACTGAGTGGATGTCAAATCGCATGGTCAGTTGCTACAACAAATAGATACGCCTTTACCTAACTTGTAAGCAGCAAAGAGAGCAGACAGACTGACATAAGCCAACCATATTTAAAAAATAAGCTTGCATCACTCGTACCGGTAAGTCCACGCTGACATCTGTTCCATCCAGCAGCGCCACTCGGCAGGTAATGATGGATTTTGCATCCCCAGCTGCAGGGATGTGGGTTGCAGCTCTTTGGGCCTCTCTTAGCCGTTCCTTCTCCGCATGCTTACGCATAGACCGCCGCCCAAGGGTTCGTCGGAAGAAACTCAGCATCTTTGCTAGGAAATCCAAAACAGGAAAAGAACACTTTAGTATCAGGTCTTCACAGAAAAAAGAAAAATAACAGCCCACATTTAAAGTTCTTAAAAAATGCCTGAATTTGATAAAGAGCTACGAGAGATTCAAACGGATGTTTCACTTCTTTGGATTTAAATACCTGTAGTCTTTGGCTAAGTCTTTTACTTTGAAAAAAAACCCTCAGCTTAAACCTTTGACAGAGTTGGGATGATTTTGGGGACAATCGAGAGTACACTCAGGAAAAAACAGCGATGGCGTGGATCTCGTACAATTGATGGCAATCTTTCACTAACAGCGACGCTAGTACACCTTCAACCGAACAGGGATGCTCTCCCAAAGCTGGGAAGCAGCCAAGATGTACGTACCACGGGCTGCGCTCTCGGCTGTCACGCTCCATTCCTCCCATCGAAAGCAAAGTTATACCCGACCCCTCCCGCCCCACAACTTTGCTCACGGCCGGGACGCTGGTGCCCAGCCCCCACGGGCAGGCTCTGCAGGGGCCCGGCGCAGACCGGCCCGCCGCGGCCGCCCCCCGGCCCGGCGCCGCCCGCGTCCCCGCCCGCCCGGCGATGAGTCACCCCCGAGCCGCAGCCACCGGCCGGTCTCGCCGGCTCGCAGCCCAGCCCAGCGCGCCGAAACCCGGCGCTGCCCGCCCGCCTCCCCGGGGGAGCGCGGCAAGGCACGGCCCCCGCCCCGCTCACTCCCCCGGCCGCCGGCCGGGCGCCCCCGCCCTTACATAACGCCCCGAGGCCGGCGCCCTCCCAGACGCGGCCCGCGGCCCCGCTCCCGGCCCGCCGCCCCGGGGGTCGCGCCCCGCCCTCCCCCGCCGCGGCCGCTCGAGCACCGGCGCGGCGCCGCCGACCCTCCGCGGCGGCCACAGCGGGATCCCCGCGCCGCTCACCTGGCGGCCGGCCCCGCGGCCCAGGCGGCGGGAGCGGCGCAGCCGGGAGCGGCGGGAGCGCGTCCCCGCGGCGGCTCCTCAAGGCCCTGGGGGCGAGCGGGGGGGCGGTGAGGGAGCCCCCGGCAGGGGCGGGCCTCCGAACATGGCGGAGCGACGTGGGAGGCCCCTAAACGGGCAACGACTGCCCGTCCTTCCCGCCCCCCGCTCACTCACCTGGCGGCCTCCGCGGCGGCTCCGTCCCGCCCGGCGCGGAGCGGGGCTGGCGGAGCGGGGCTGGCGGCACAGGCAGCGCACCGCACCGCTCCGCGGGGCCGTCGCCCCTTTAAAGGGGCGGATCGCGGTGGGAAAGGGGCGCCCCCGCCCCGAGCCAGGTGGTTTCGCCCAGCGGAGGGCTGCGCGGGGGGGCGGGGGCGCGGCCCGGCCCACGTGCTGCCCGGGGAGGGGGGGCACTGCGCTGGAGCCTTCGGGATGGCTTTCGAATCTCTGGAATTCGTGCGCACAGGTAGTGGCCGGTTCCCCCGGCGGCTGGGCCGGCCAGCGGGAGCAGGGAGCCGCCCCAGGCGTTAGGTTGGCAAGCAGAGGGCGGCGTCGAGCCCTGCCTGGAGGAGGACGGGGGCGAGGCACGGAGCGCAGCAGAACCATCTGCAAACCGGCGCTGTCGGCACTCCTGTGCTGAAACAAGAGCTTGATGGAAAACCGCCGTTTGTATCCTAACGCCCTTTGAAACGCGAACCCCAGCGCTGGCGCACATACTTTATCATTTTTGTCACTTGCTCCAGCCCAGGGGACAGGGCCGCGCTCCCCGGCACCAGCTGCGGCGCTCGGGGGGCCGCGCTTCGGTGCCCCGTCGGAGTACGGGAGCGCCGGTGTGCGAGGCCGGCGGGGAGGGCCCGGACAGCAACCGCAGGGCGGGCAGGGGCAGCTCGCAGTGACACTGCTCTCAGTAAACAAGCTCCAGGCTCCTTCAACACCCCGGGATAACTGGGAATCCAGCCTGTGTACAGTCCGGGAAAACAGACTGTGGCTTGTTACTGGGACGGCTTTTGCTAACGGTGACACAACGTTTTCTGCACTCGGCTCTGAAACCCAGGCTGAGGTAACCGGTCACTCACCTGCCACGCGGAGGAGCCGCCACCATGAACCACGCATCAGTACACTGCTATGGCAAAATCCGCTCCCACGCCCGAATATCCATGGAGTTAGTTTGACGTCATTTGATGAAATGGAGAAAAAAAAAAATGGAAAAAAAAAAAAAAAAGAGCCGACAGGTAATTGCCCAGTATTTGCTGATTAAGCAACAGGCTGATTTTGATGTTAAATTTCTAAAATAAATAAAACACCCCTATGTTGACAACATAGTCACCCTGTGCTACCACAAGCAGGAGGAGCAAGGCAGGCTTAGGGGAAGGTGAGGTTCAGGTTTGTGCCTTGTTATTTCCTCACAAACCTAAATCACAAAACAGGGGAACTTAGATACTTTTTATCAGAGGAGCAGGGACTATGGTTGCTCCAGGCAGTCTGTCATGAAATACACATGGGAGCTTGCAATAAAGTTCCCAAATGAAACAGACAAATTACTATATTTAAAGAGGGGGAAAATTATCTCTGAGGTTTTCAGATAGCTGATGAATCCTGTAGAGATTAACTAATTTATCCCTCCTGAGATTTTTGTCTTGCCTTTTAAGTCCTTCCATCTTTCCCTACTTTTGCTTTAAACACCCTCTCGCTTATTGGCAGCAAAGATTTCATCACAAGCTTCCATCTGGAATTTTTATTCTTCACATCACTATTCCTCATGTCCTGTTTGCGATCAGACTATAATCTCTGTTGAACACTGTCTCCAAAACACTCACTGTATAAAAGATCAATAAAGAGTTATTCTGCCATTAGTGCAAAACCTGCAGTATATGGTTTCAGGTAAAAAACTTTGGTTGATACTCTCATGCTTATTTGTACCCAACAATTTCATTCCTGATAATATAGCATCCTCTCCTAGTACTCAAATCCATGGGGCTGTATTTATGACATACAATGTCAAAAAGTAAAACACAAGATGAACATTATTTGGCATCAGAAGCATATAAAAGTAGCACAGCAAAACAGTGTGTAGAGTGACAAGAAAATCGCAAAAAATTAAATTACTAAAGCACATCTTTATTTTGCAATTAAACAATTAAGATCCACAAGTAAACTATATATATATTTCAAGTCTGTACCTAGAACAACTATTTGTCAACTGAAATTAAATATATCCACAAAATATGCATAACAGCATTTTTTCACATAATAGAATGAAATTTTACTTAAGACTAAAACAAGACTTGTTAAATGTTAATTAGCATATTTATCCTGGGAACTGCTGGTTTTCGGTAGAAGTTAGTGTATCATTTTAATGGCAAGAAATTTCATTTTATCAAAATGAGAACAAATACATAAGGCCCTTTAAAGCATACAGTAGCTGCAGTGACAAAAGCTGAATTTATTTTCACATTGTCCAGTGTTGACCAATTTCAAGTTTCCAACATTTTCAATTAATCACCCTGGCTGTTTAGCCAAGATGTTGCATTTAGTTGTGGGTTTGTTTTTTTTCCTCCCCCTCCCTCATGTGCTTTTAAACAAATTTATAGGCAAAAGTCAACTTAGGGGAAGAACCTTCCCATCCCCCCAACATTAATAAAGATACACAAGAGTTAGTATATAACAAAAGAGCTATTCAACTCCGAGATGATTTACTTCACACTTGCAGTCCATCATTCAGCAGTACGAAACTGAGATGAAATTTGGCAACTGAAAGCCGCAGCTGGAAATGCAAATCAATTACCAGAAGTAACTAGCAAAAAATATTGCCACCATCTGATTGTTAATAACGATCTACATAATATTCTTCCCTTTATATTTACACACAGTATAGCACCTGTTACAGAAAACCCCCAAACCTTACACAAACAGCCCTGCCAAATTGACTGGTTAAAATGGGATCACTGGTAAACAAACCAAAGCAAATGGAAAACAAATCCAGATATGCTGGATAAAATACAACCTTTGTTTTCTTACCTTAATTTTCCTGTAAGATTATTATGGGTTGTTACTGTGGTACCCCAATGTACTGAGATAATTGCACTGGATCGTTTATAGTCTAGTCTTTGTGGATATATTCTAGTTAAAGAAAACAACAGCTTAATGTAAACTGTTTAACCCTTTCACTCATGTCTTAGGCCCCTGGCCTAGGAGTAAAAGGGTGACAACTTCTTTAAACTTCGTTGTGCATTACCTTTAGTTATCAAAATTCAAATAAGTTAAGTAAAAAAAAATACTGATTTCCAGGTAATTGATCTAATGTTAAAAATAATGCTTAGCAGAAACATTTACAGTAAACAATACCTAATCTGCAGCTAGCTGAGAGAGATCACAGAGTTAAAATTACAAGTACCCTGTAGTTTCTATTTGCACCTTTTTTTTTTTTTTCAAATGCAAGGCTTTATATTCTTTTTAAAACAGGAAAAATGAGATGGTAGAATTATTAATACCTTATTAATATCCATTTTCTGACAATCCCTCATAAATACATGAACAACAAACCAGAAATGGCTGGAACAATAGAAAGCATTCGTACCAGGGTGTAATCTGAATAATCTCTGTACAGAGACCCATTAAACATCTCTCTCCAAACCCAATTCATTTTGTCCAATAGTTCAGTCAGTAGTAAGCATGAAATAAAGTGCTACTATTCAAACATCAAAACACTTTGAAAAAAATTACCCTTTAAAAAACATAAGCTTGCTAAATACAAAATAACACAACCAACAAACTGTCAGCCAGTCTGCAAAACCATAGTTCATGCTATAGCAGACTAGAATGCTAGATATTTTAGTGGCAAGTTTTGTTTTAAATGAGGCTACTTGTTGAAAGAAATCAAAAAGTCCTATATTTTTAATTGAAAATTTCAGCATTTTTTTTATAAAGTGATTTTTCTGCAGTTTTTACCACTGAGCTCTCAATCAGTACAACATGCCAAAGCCAACAGTCAAGAGCTTACAGCTTACGCACCAGTTAAAAACTTGTAGCTAGAGAAGCCCTATGAACTGGAAAGATGCATGCTCATGGTAACAGCCAGCACAGAGGTAGAATCCACTGATAACAAGCTGGCCTCCTTTGCAGACCACTAAACAAAAACGCAAAAAAAATAATAAAATCAGTTTCAATTTATAACTGCAGTGGGATAATACAGACTGGACAGAACAGTTACACTGAAACAAACAAACCATTTTCCCCTTGTAACAGCTTCCCAATCAACACTCATAATCCCTGCAATTTCATGCAAGATCCACATCTAATCAATGAATATCTTTTTACCAGATTTTGATTTTGGATCCTAGCACTAAAAGTAATGGAAAAGAGCTTTTCCGGTCTCAAGAGAAAAGGTGGGTACTTAAATTCACAAATACACCCAGGCAAGTGGGAACCCAAGATGTGAGCTACCAAAAGACTGCAACTGACATTAGAGGGCATCATTCCTGCACTTTGTGGAAGTCCAAATATGCAAAATTTTAATTTGGATGATAACCCAATCCCTCCCTTTTATCCTCAGGGCCGAGGGTCTTGAAGATTACCTGCATAGTAGCCCTACAGTCAAAACTACAGCATACACATTGTACAACATGCTTTGGGAATTGGTGGATCCATAGTTTTTCATGCTCATGCTAATTCCCTGAGCCATCAAACGTCACCCACACACCTGCACACACACTGCAGAAGCATAGAAATATCACACAGTTCAGCTCCAGCAACTCCATGCCAGACCTTCCCTACCTCCCGTCTCCCTGGGCAGTGCAACTGCAGCAGGTCCGCTGCATTTGGGCCCTTCTATGGGTACCACAAAGCTTTTTGGAAGGTGTCCAGGGAAAGCTGCCGGCTACACAGGTTCCGTAACAAACTCCTCATGTTCCTGTATCTCCCAACTGCTTTCTCTAAAAGATGGTGTGCCAGACTGTAATCAGAGATGCTATAAGTGGTACCGCTTTACCTATACGGGACATAAGCTTTCAAGACTTAACAGAGAAATGTGGAAGAAACATCAGACAGCATTAACTCTAGTGAGAAGAAAACCCCACAGGCTTCCTGTTTTTCATAACTGGGAAAAAATATATAAAAATAAAATGCATAAAAGCAGTATTTTACTGTTTAAGACTTGCAAGTTATTTAAAATAACAAATGCTTCCAAATTCAGCATAAATGAATTCTTCAGCTCAGTCATCTGGTATATCTAAAGCAGTATTTCTCAGAGTGGATTGGCTGACAATCTGTAGGTGGTTTATTAATCAACACCTGCATCTTACTTCATATCTAGCAAAAATAAAAAATGCCCCCAAAACACTCAAAGCCCCCACTAGAGCCCCATGTCTTTCTACTAAAAAAACCCTTAAAAATCCACTTTAAACAAGAGATGGTAGTGGTAGTTTTCAATCCGAACCTAACAGGAAAACAAAAGTCTTAACATTATACATTGGCACAAAATTGTCAGAATATTGCTCTTATTTACAATGAATATTTTTTTTTCTTTTTTTTTTTTTTTTAACTGGATTCGTACTATGGAAGTGTTACAAACATACTCTTTCCCACACCCACCCAATATTTTTCCTAATCAAATGGTATGAAAATAATTATTCATAAAATCCAACAGTCATAACACCAATCACATATAGGTCTATAGGTCATTATGTCTGAAAGATACATTCATGTTTTGTACAGCATGAAACATACAAAAACTTCTTTTAAAAACTCTTAAGGATGATACAGATCTTCATAACCCAAAGTAAAATATTTAGCAGTTCAGCTTTTTTTGGCCATATAAAAATATTTTAAAGGCCATTTATACCACAACAGGTAGGAACATTTGAACAAATGATTTATGGTGCAGAAAGGCTTCAATGCTATTCTCTTTCCCTTTTATTTCTCTTTATTTTCAATCAGGTTTTGGTTACCACTATCCTGGATTTGGAGAAGCCAAAAAGCCACTGAGTCCCTGATGGCCAATTATCTAAGAATAGTTACTTTTTTCCAATTTTTTTCCCAGTGCAACTAGTTATATACATTACAAATCAGTTTAAGTCAGTGCAGAGCAGGATTTTGAAGAGAGCAATTATTTTTGCCTCTGTTTGTAATCAAAGCAGTAATGACAGATGACCAATACATATCCCACACTTAATTGTGGTATAAATGGGTCTTTTGAACTCAAATTGCTTTGGCAACTTTACATAAGAATATTTAAATATGTGACATACCAACACTATATAATGTTGCTATAAACTCCATTTCAGTTTTCCCTCCGAATAAAAGGGCAAATGCTACTTTCATTTACAACTTGAAGAAAATTTATTTCAATAAAATGGATTAATTGTAAGTGCTGAGTTTAAAATAACCTTCCAACTAGCCAGCGTCTCAGCTAATAATCTCATCACGTGGAAGTTAAAGAAGAATTCTAAAGAAGAATTTTGTTTTGTTGCAAATGGCTTTAACTAAAACTGAGATTAAAGCTACCTTATTTCTCTTTTTCAGTTTATCAGATCCAGAGATTCTTGTAAGATTAATTTTTCACTGAGGGATAATATCGATTTAAGCATCAAACCTAGAAATGTAAGTAACAGGGCCACAGACCACCTAATATTATTTTGTTTTCTAAAAATATTTAAAACTCTATCTTCCATTTGGCATTGTGGTTCACATTTATCACTGAAGTCATAAGCCAGGATTTCACTTTGTCTGAATCCCTTCTCATTTAATAATTCATAGCTGATCTCTTTCAAATGTCCATAGAACACAGTATATTATATAATATAATTCTTTGATAGTTAAAAATTATTTAGTGTAGAACTTTCCATTTTAATTCTATGCTCTATATAGCTTACAACAAGATTTACTGGATAAACATTTTCAGGAAACCAATACAATAAATTAAAACTTTTAAATAGAGGGTACAAAGTTATGTTGTCACAGGGCAGTCAAAGAAGTGACTGATTTTTTTCTTACAGTATATTACACTGGATACCTTGCTTCTGACTTGTTTTTCCTATACTGGAAAAATGTTAAAAAACTGGGACATTTATGTATCTTTAGAACGAGTTCAGATACTGTATCAGACAGATATTTCTTACACATCTTCTACCAAATTAAGTAAGAAGCAACCCATATCAACTGGAACAATTTTGCACAAGCATAACAGAAGGGGACTGGGGTCACTATGGAATTAAAATAAAGTTCTGGGAAAACTTCATAGTGTTCTCCTCCCTTCCCCCCACTCAAACAATTAAATAAAAGGCAGACCTGTACGAACATGGCTTGAAATCAACTATGAGGACTTAATTGGTTAAGAGATGATGGAACTAAATCACATCTGATTGTAAGTTCAACTTAATTATCAGTGCTGTTAAAGAGTTATGTTCTAATCAAGTAAGACAGCTATTCTCAATAGAAGGATAAAACATTGTATCAGTTCCTAATGACCTACCAGCATTTCATAGTAAGCTGCTAGTAAGTTACTAGTTGGAAGGAATGAAGGAATGTGTCAGATTTTTCACATAGTTACAATACAGCAGCATACAATGCTCATTCATTAAGTTGGCAGAGGTGCTTTTGCTACCGAGAATAGCACGCAGGTACTTGTATAAGGAAAGAGGGAATGGTATTTCCATGACCCCTTGCGGTAACACATTCCAAGCACCAAGGGCCGTTTTTAAAATCTGAACCCATTAAGATAAATATGACAGGACAATACCACCCCCACAGAATCATGAGTGCCTTTCACTGGATGTACGCTGTAAGTCTCAAGGCACTTAAGGGGTTAAGACATAATGCATGCACTAGTTCCCATCACGTACTCTTGTCACACGAATCAGAATACACCAGTGTATGACACACAAGCTGTGTCAAAGAAATGCTGTTTATTTTTTTATTATTATTTTTATTGTTATCATTATTATTATTATTTTGTACAAGATGCTGGTAAGTGGGCATTATGCAGCTACTGCTGGGTTAACACAGACGCCAGCTTTCCTCTAATAACCAGCTGGTCTCTAGTAAGGGTGTAGGACTAAGTGTGCTGCATCAGTAGGCAGTGTGTATCTATCTAGTATCGGCAATATTGCTAATGTTGTAAAAAACAAAACAGTGAGATTCTGTACATAGTAAATAAACCTAGCACTGGAAAAAGACCATGGCTTAGTGTGTTTTTTCATTTGTTTTTCATTTTAAGAGACACGGGTGTAAAACAGAGTGAAATAATTCCAAGCCTTGTTTGTAGCAATTCAACCAGAAGCGCAGTATATGGCACTACAATGAAATATCGTAGATTACCCTGAACACAATTAGTTCTTTCAGTTTATGGTTTGTTTGGAGCAAAGCACGAAAATAAAGTCTTCAAATATATGAAGGTTAGAAGAGTTTCAGAGACTGATTTTGTTTCAACGTAAAGTGCAACAGTGCTGAAGTTTTCAAAGTCCTTTGTCAATTCTTTGCTGTACTTCACTATCATTTCCTGCAAGCAGTAATACGGCACGACGAATGCTGCCAGTTCATTATAGAGGACAAGATTCCTCAATTGATATCCTATGTTTTTTTGCTCTTTACTTATGCAGTGATGGTTGTAAAGGTTTAATAAATCCTTCTTCATACACCTTCAAAATAGCTTCACATACAAATCTGTATTGACTCTGAAAAGGAAAGCAGATTCAGTAAATTGAAAAGAAATGTAATTGAAGCATGTCATTTGGAAGCAGAAAAGGACTCTAAGATTTCCCCATCCCATTCTCTTTGACAGGCCAAGAACTGTGCTTCAAAGTTACTTTAAGAAGCACAAAGCAACAGGAACTTTATATTAGAACATCTTGCTTCTCAGCAGAAAAATGGGATGAATGGCATATTTGAAATACATACCAAAAGTCATACCCACAAAACCAGCACTATTATTACAACATCACTTATTTTGCAATCTTCTGCTCTTCATTTCACTGCTGAAGTTTCACTGACCTGAGGTTTTCATGCACTTGGGATTTAGAAGACATAGTTTCAAAGCACTTTTTCATACATTAATTCTGGCATGTTAGTGGCACCTCCGTCTCAGAATTTCATAAAGAAGAAAATTGTTCCATGTTTTAAAAAGCCAGAAGTCCAGTTTCTAAACATTATATAATGTTTTAGATATTTAATACATTTAGCCAATGTATTCAAGTCTCGCACCTGCATACACAGACATCAGTAATATTTTGTTTTACACAAATAATAGTTAAAAAACCCAAATAGTAATCAAATTGGAATATAATGACAATAAAATTAAATAAAATCACTATTTTGTAAGAGACCATGACTAACACTGAATACTGCATAACAGTGTATATGCTGGTCAGAAAGCCAGAATGCTTTCCTTTTCAGTGTCCTGTAATATCCCTCTGCATGGAGTGATTAGTGATGTCAGATCTTAAATGGGCACAGTAACAGATTTAGTAACAGAATCATTATTTACTGTATTGTTGCATGAATACTAAAATAGTTAAATTTATACATATTTGTGTAAAATACTTATTTTGCTTCCAGTGCTACCGAAGGAGACTTTGCACTCTCCAACAGACACCCACCCGTAGGGCCATCTTGTGGTCACTGAACGAATCTTTCAAGATACACAAAATCGGGAAGAGCGTGCCAAAGCAGAAATTGTAATCGCTGATCTTTATGAAATCTTAAAGAAAAGCACTTTAAGTCTTCTATTATCCTTTCTCCCTCTGATGCAGTAAACGCCTGAGTTTCACCGAAGTTAAACCCCTTACCACTGCACATCCTACATTTACTAATAAAACTCTCTTCCTCTCTACGTATGCTAGACAGATATGCTATTCATACTGTACAGTCACCACAAACAGCAAGAGACATCCTTTGTTATTTTTCATGTATGGTCATCATCTTCCTCATCTTTCCTAGCTAGCTAAATGATACAACTTTTTTTTAGGGGAACATGAATACTGGACAGCAGCACTGAATGACAGATGACCTAGAAATGGATGCCCATGTGTACTTTTTGTCAGTCTGAATACTCTCTGAAGAGCACAAAAGGTTTATTCAAATTTGATTAGAGGAATAGCAGCAGGGACATGAAAATTAATACAGTAACTACCTACCTTCAGGTAATTGTGGGAGAGATTTAATACTGTCCCCTAGTCCCTTTCCTCTTTCAAAATACTTTCTCTTTAAATTATATATCCTATGAGTAAACTATAAAACTAATTACTGATTCAAAAAAAGTTGAACTGTTCAAAGCCTGGAACAATCAAGACTCCAAGCCTCTTTTTTTTTTTTAAAAAAAAAAAAAAAAGACAACATAGACCCATCTTTTAACCCTTTTTAGGTATTTTTAAAAAATGTAAACACAAACTACCCTCAGAGATATGCAACATCTGACTGATACAAATAAAATGTTTCTAAATCTGTTCTAAAACTTTTAGAGTTCTGAAATATCACACATTAAAGCAACATTGCAATTATCTCAAAAATCTCCAAATATTATAGCTCCAGGAAAAATTCCAGCATCTTAAGATGTATCAGATGTGAAGGCACCAAAAGAATCCTGGTGGCAAGTCACTTTTTTTCTTTAGACTAAACTTAAAGTTACTTTGATATATCTCACATCAGATTTAATTACACTGATTTTTAAAAATATTATTTCTCTCATTATTTCCCTTTAAGTCACTACAGGGCAGAGTTAAGGCTTGTTGGGTTTTTTTGCCTTAATTATAATGAAATCACTGAATTGCATCACTGAAGATGTTTCTTGCGTGTCTTCAATCTTTCTGTTTTTACCTTTTAACACTACTCCCATTCTTAACACCTGGAATGAGACTCCTGCTTTCTCTGCTGAGTGATTTTTACACTACCAAAAAATGGCCCTTTTTGATATGAATTGCCAGGTATTTCTGAATCAGCTGCTGCTTTTTTCAAGGTTTATTTGTAGAAATTTAAAGAATTTATCCTTTCCAATAACCTCAGCAATTTACTCCTGCCTGGAGCCAAGGCTACAGCTACACTGGGTAAAGATGACCTCTGTGCAATATGACCAAACAGCAAGTAGATTAAAAATCCATCTAATGATACGACTAGGTAATAGGAAATTATTCTTCTGCAACAGAACAGCAAGTATGATACTCACAGGTGTTTGGATCATCATGGCTCTTTGATCTCTCATGGTTCTTACAATATCTAATGGATAAACAGGCTGATTGCACTCAATGAGACACATAGCTGTCTCCATAGTGATAAGAACTCCTGTCCGTCCAATCCCAGCACTGAAAAAAACCAACAAAAAACCCAAAATGGAAAGTGAAACAAAGTGTCTGGAATATAGTTCATACTTAAAGACCTTCCTTCTCAAGAATTCTCAATGAATGATAGTTATGATTCCCATAATACTAGTAGGGTTAGACAGATTGTGTCACTGGAAGCCTCCATCCTGCTTGAACAGAGCAAAAAAAAAAAAAAAAAAATCAGCACAGAATTGTCAATCCTTTGGAGACTGTCTTAACCCAGCCTTTCACTTGAGCAGGATTTACAAACAAGTATCTGTTCATACCATATTATAAATCATACTGATATCCAGATGATTACAAAACACAGAGATTCCTAGCATACACTGTGCGCTTGGTGTCAATTTGACCATTACTGGAATGATGGTCACTAGAATGTTGGGCTGGCTTGATGAAACCATGTTCATGTTCTTGAAGTGATCCATACCTTCATATTTCAGAATAAGGAATAGAACAATTACTAGAAACCTTTGGAGGATGACAGTAATGATAATTTTCTTAATATTAAAAAGTACTAGAGATCTAACTTGTGTAGCTTGAAAAGGAACATGTAATAGCAATCCCATCCAATACAAGGAAGAACCGCATCATATACATCTCAGAATGGAAAAATGTCTAAGAGAGCCTACACGAATCATCTTTAGCTTAAAAACACGTCTACAGATTCATCTGCATTGTTTTACATATATATACACTTTTCCACAAATCGCAATCCTTAAACAATTGAATTTTTAACCTTGAACTTGATTATCAGCTTCAAATTCAGATTCTTCATATTCAAGAAAATTGTTACGCTTTTGAAATAGAAAACCAATGTTTCTCCATATTTGAAGACAAGACCAAATCCATATTTTCAATACCCAACACCTTCTCAACTCAGCTAGTATTTCAGTCTATAAATGAAAGTGCTTCTAAATTAATTAATATAAACATTCCAAACTTTGAAACTTAATTGTTCTGATTTTGAAGCATAACTTCTAATTAACCCTGGCCAATCTACTACTTTAAATCTTTGCCCAGAAGGTGGCATTAATACTACTATATATTTCAGGGATGCCATGAGAATTTTATGACAAGAGGTCAATGTACTGGTTATATGCGATTATTCAATAGTGGTTTATATGTACAGAATTTATATGCAGAATGGTTTACCAAACCCAAACAGGAGCAGTATCTGTTCAAAGAACCTAATGACTCATTTTACAACTTCAAAAGATTCAAAGAAGGGCAACAACAATGGAAAGTGTGATAGTTTCCATATGATAAATATGAAGTAGACTAGGACTTTTCAGCTTGGAAAAATAAGTCACTGACTGGTGGAGGGGAACACTGACACAGGACATGAAAATCACGAAAGACATGGACAGGATGGGTGGCTCACCATCACACCTAGACAAAAATTAGAAACTGTTCAACTGAACTAGTAGGAGCCGTGTGAAAATAAAAACACATGAACACAAGCTTAGAAATTCATGTTTTAAGTAGTTCATAACAAAAACGTTTCCAATTTCTTAAAGGTTTTGTTGCTTTTTATCTTTCTGGGTTTTTTGGTTTTGTTTTTAAACTACTATTGCACAAAAGAATAGTGTGCTCTACTAGCTACTTGGATTTCCCACACACTAAAGCTGGTGGCTTAGTTCTGAAAACAAGTTTCACCATTTTGTTGTACTAATGCCTTGTCCTATTACACTGAACAGATGTTAAAAATAGTGTGTACGCACAACAGAGAAGAACCCTGGGCTCCTTCAGCTTGACTAACTAGTGGAATTTGGTTATGCTTCCCAACAGCCACCAAGTTAGGTCAATTAAGTAAATTATGTTGAACTGTGATATTCTGTCTCTTCTGTGAAAGATTAAACTGTTATCAATGTTGGTACTGAAATTATCTGTGGAGCTGAATTGATGACTCATTGAGATGAATTAAACTGTTCATACTCTCCAAAGTTGTTCTGCCAGTGTCTCTGCATACTTGCCCACTTTATATTGTACAAGTTGTATTTGTTTGATATTTTCATTATTTGCTCACAAATATATCGACCAGAAGAACATCAATAATGAAAGTTAAAGAGCAATATAGTATCATTTAAGACAGTGGCATTCTGCTACTGGTTTCCATAGTTAATAAAATATACCCTGACATATATTTCAGCATAAAGCAGAAAAGCAAGCAAAACCAATAAATACAATTTCTGATACACAAAGCATTAAAAAGAGAAAACATTTTTCTTTCATCTTCTTCAATAAATACCTTCTTTACTTGTGGATTACATAGTCTTTAAACTTATTTTATCCCTTAAAACTCTCAGCTTGTCTCTGAAACAGGAACAATGCACACCTGACTCAGGAACAATGACAGGGGAGTAATCAGGAATTTAGAGTTCAAATTTATTCACAGAACCGTTCATCAAGAATTGGTATAGCACATGTTCATTTGAAGACATTTGGCATTATGGATTATTATAGTTTACTAATCAGGTGTTTTAAAGGATTAAGATTTTGGAATTTACTATAGGATTGTAGAATGCTATTATTAACTACTTGACAAGAAAAACAAACACATTTCATGTGTACATAAAAATCTGATAAGAGTTATTTTAATTTATGACACAAGTAAATTGTTGAGGAAAATGTGTCATCTTAATGTATGTATCAAAATATCATGTAGCCTAAGACTGCAGACTTGAAAGTGTCTTTTATTTAATCATTGCATATACCACCCACAATTTCTGCTATGGATTATTTATACTGCTATTCTGGAGTTTCGTAGAACAGTCACCATGAGGAAAGGATTCCTCAGTATCTTTTGACATTTCCCAGAATTATTACACAGACTGTTAGACAAGCATTTAAAGTGTAAACAAAAAAAAAAGTCCCAAAACAACATCCCTGCACAGCTCAATGTATGTAGATACTCAGTTTTTCTTATCGAAATGTGATACAATTTTCAGTAACTATTTAATTTAAATGTCCTCCCCAAAGTAGATACAATTAAATGTTTATTTCAACAAAAAAGCACAGAAACGATATTTGATGATAAATAATTTTAGTTGGGAAAAAATGGATACCTGCAATGAACAACAACAGGTTCCTCTCTGCCAGCCCTCTTCTTTCGCACAAGACACACAAAATCCAGGAAATCGCTGGAATCATCAGGAACCCCATGATCAGGCCATGCTATATACTGGATTTGGGTTAATTGGCGGCTTTCCTCTTTCTAAGCAGAAAGATGAAATTTATTCAACATTAAATCAGGTCCCGTTAAAAAAAATAAAGCCAAAAAAAAAAATTTAAAAAAGTATCAATGGTACATTTACAGCAACTTGTACTTGTCATAGAAGTGGCTTCAGGCAACTAGTAGCACTTTATTAGTGTTAAATATTGCTCATCCCAGATTTTAGATTTTTCTTTTTTTCTTAAAAACAAAAAAGGCAATCCACAAATGTTTGCATTTTCAACAGGTTAAAAAAAAATACATGCCATGTAATAGCAAAGCAATTCAAGGATATCAATGATGTATCTGAACACTAGATGCACAAGAAGGTGATCAAATTTTTAGCAAAACTAATTTAACAGAAAAAGGAACTGTCTTACTAGATCAAATGACAGAATTGGGGTAGGGTGGGGAGAGGCAGTACTTTCAGACATAAAAACTTTCAGACCCCATGTGAACAGCAGCATTGTCTTGGCTTTATCTGCATCTCAATTTTATCCAGTGTACTAAACTACAAAGAAGATGCAAAATCACTGTTTTCTACTTCCTCCTGCCCCTTGCTCTACTAACACAATCTGCCTCTGGTTAGCAGAGAAGACAGGCCTTAAAATCAGTATAAAAGTAGCATTTCAAAGAACAGGAGTTACTGCACTTTAAACAACTTCTAGGCACAGAATAATTTTGAGAGATTCCACTACTGATAACAAATAAGCAAATGTCTCAACAGGACACAGGGAAGGAATTTTAACTCCAAACTGACTAAAAGGCAGCTCTATACACCCAGCGTCTCAGCTGGTAGCCCAAACAGTGAGAAATGAGTACATGAACTAAATTCCAGATACTCATTTCCAAACTCTTCTGAGATTGAAATGCTGGCTAAGGAGTCTCTGAAAACTACAGATGCCCTGAAAATCACAAAATGCACGTTTGAGAAGGTCCTTGTTTACATGTAGCCACCAATCCCAATTCATCTTTCTCTCAGCAGGATTTATCTTCCATCTACTTGCACGTACCCTTCATGATGGAATTATTAAGAACTCTTTGCCTCTACAAAGACAGATTTTCAGTTGCAATAATGAAATACCTCTACGGTCTCATGTTTTGAAAATATCAAGGGAATCACAAGTTTCTCAACTTCTTTAATTACTCTTTTTCTTTGGCTAGGGCATGAAAGACACCAACAAAGACTTTTAAGACAAATAATACATCTTTAGTGCGATTTAAATCCCATTAATATGATTATGGAAACTGAAACTTTGTGCTATTTTGCTAGAAAAAGGTTTTTTATCATTCTATAAGCAGATTTTATACTATAAGTATGTGGCAGTATGAGTATTTTTCTAAAGGCTTCTAGAAATAAACGCTTATGTGGATATGCCGCAAAGTTGAAAAGAAAGTCTGAACAGGTTTTAGCTAGTCTGTGAGGTTTCCACAGTTTAATACTTAAAAATATATTATGATTTTACCTCTAGATTAGTCAATGTCATTTCTCGAAAGACATAAGCAGGATTTCCTTCTTCTGAATGGCAGGTAATCTGGAAATTCCCATATGATGAGCTTCCTGATGGCTCTGGCCAGTACTGATGGCATTTAACCTAAGGTCAACACATTTTTAAAGATGCCTGTGTTTAAATTCACAGCATATTATTTTCATTCTCTCCAGTTCCTTATGCTTTTGTTAAAGACTATTTTGATCGTTTTGCAATAACTATTAATTTACTTACCAAATTGACTGTGTTACTTAATTGTTTATAAAACAAGGTATCACAGAGATTTCCTGGTTCTCTTTTCAAGAGAACACATGCACCAGCTCTTGAGGTTAGTTTAACTGAAGATGGATGCCTTTAACTTTTGTTACAATTTAAAAAGAAAAAGTATATATATAAATATTCCATCTTAAGACTTGAGTGAAAAAGATGCTGCTTTATAAACATTTCTGACCTCCAAAATCCTAATCTAATTTTCTCAAAGCACATTTATATGAGAAAAGAACAAAGGGGGGAAAAAAAGGTGACAAGCAAAAATAAAAATTGCTAAACTAATGCAGAAATCAGGGGGATGCAGATGGTAGACTTCAAAGGTTCTTGGTCAAGTCATCAAATGTGAATGAATACTTCAAACACTAAAGTTTTCAGATATATTGCTTAAATGCCTAATTACAGAGGTCATTTCAGCTCAAGTGTACTTTTATTTTTCCAACCCACCTGGCGATTCTTTAAAAGCAGCCAGATTTGCAGACTTCCTGCTCCACTGAGACATCCTGGCATGCAGTGGGATAGTGATGTCAGTAGCCTCATGATCAGCTTTAGAGCAGGGAGTCTGCCTATGGGTATAAGACAGATAAGTCCTTTTATTTCATTATTAAGCAGCTCTCCGAAGAACTCCACAAATATCATTACTGAAGGGGTGGGGGAACCTCAGAGAACTGCTATTGCAAGTCTGTTCTTAGCAGATCTGCAAAGAAAACTTAAATTAAAAGGGCACTTGTACTGAAATTCCCTCTAATCATGTTTATTTGGAGCAGGCAGCATCATGCAAACATTGAGTCACTGAAAAAACGTTTAAAAACACTGCAATTCTGCTTCAATTATTTTAATTAGAGAGGCCTGACCTCCCAGCAAATATATGGTTATTAAAAAGTTAGAATATATACAGACAGCTGAACTACAGTCTGAACTGATCAGAACACCTACAACCTACTATAAATCTATCTTCAAAAGAAAACCTGAATGTGGAGAAGTTTCATTAAACTACTATGCCAGACCATCATTTCTGTCCACACGCTCAATCAGCCAGTGCTACTGTCAATGCTCCAGACTATAAACCCAGTAACTCTGGAACTCCACTGTGTGTATGACCACATTTGATTGTTTTGCCTGTCTCCAAAGGACAAAGCTACATAATAAACAAAGCTATTAAGGAGAAGCTATAGCTCAAAAACAATACCAAAAAACAAACCACAAAATACACCCAAGGCCTTTTACAGCACTATACACGATTATTTTTAGTAATTTATAACTCTAATTACTTCATTACCAGTACTCTCTTTTTACACATTTTTGTATGAAAATGACTTAAAGGACAATGACTCTTTCATATGATTAAACAGATGGTTATATCCACAGAAGAAGATTTTATGAAAAATTTTAGCTTTCAGGCTTATCAAGGATTCTCTTAAAGACAGCCACCCAGGCATGGGATCTTAACACACTACAGAGCTGTGTTAGGCTGCCTTAAAAAATTAATCTCCTACTTATCAGAGAACTAATCGATAAAAACTGATGAAACTTCTTGGAGTTCCTTCCTTTGAAATTTAAAGAAAAAAATCTTATGAAAGTAAATTCTTGTTGCTTTTTACTTTAGAGTAATCAAGCAAAGAAACCTAGAAATATTTTAAGAAATACGTGAAGGCTTCAATATATTTCAGAACTAAACAAAGTTTAAGTATCAGCCACATTAACAATAACAGAAGATTTAAAATGCCAGAGTCATCAATCCAACAATACTAGGAATGCACTGCCCTTATGAAAAAAAAGTCACAGAATCATAGAATAGTTTGGGTTTGAAGGGACCTTTAAAGGTCCTCTATTCAACCCCTCTGCAATGACCAGGGACATCAACTACATCAGGCTGCTCTGAGCCTCATCCAACATGACCTTGAATGTTTAAGGGATGTGGCATCTACCACCTCTCTGGGCAACCTGTGCCAGTGTTTCACCACTCTCATCATAAAAAATTTCTTCCTTACATATAGTCTGAATCTACCATCTTTTAGTTTAAAACCATTAACCTGTGTCATAATAGTATATTCCACTAATCTTTTAAAGGCTAATCATCAACAGATTTTTAGAAGATTATGCAAGTAGGGTTTAAGGAAATCTTTTACTTACTCTGCCCCGTTCAACTTGAGTTGTTAACATTACAACCATAGATGAGCCTTGTTCCCAAGTCATCTGCCAAAAATCAGGACAAGTGTTCGGTAATGGACCTTGACAGGCAATGTACTGGTTTATTATTGTGGAAGAAGGTATTTCCATCTAAGACAAGACAAAGTCATTACTTCAACTCTTACAGCAACGTAATTCAGGCATCAAACATAGTATTTAGTAATCAATACATTTAAAAACCACCAACTATATTAATTCTATTTATTGTAAGTCAGTAAACATGGACTGGTACAGATAAAAAAAATTCTTGAAGTGTTTCACGTGCAAAAGTATTACAAAGATCCAAGTACTTCACATATTAACTGACAGCTATGTAGTTGCCAGAATAAAAATTAATGGTCAAAAAAAGAAATAATAGACCAGCTGGCAAATAATTCAGGTGCAAACATTGCATGGTCTGTGGGTTTCTGACACTAGCTTTTAAAATATTGATCTTGGAATTTTATTTAATCTGGTTTTTGTTCCTGACAGGCAAAGTAAGTAGCTGTAATTTTGTTGTTACTGACTGGGGGCGGGGGCGGGGGGTGGTGGTGGGGGGTGGTGGGGGGGCTGTGGGGAGGGAGTAAAAAGGTGCTTCCAGATTAAATTTTACTGATGTTGAACACTACTTTCACATTAGTCATCAGAAAGGAAGAATTAATTCTTCTGGTAGAGGGCTAGCTTCTATTAGCACTTTTTCTTTTTCTTGGTTTCATTAATAAAAACACCTGCCACAAAGCATTAGCAAATAAGTATATCTACAATAAATTCCAAATCATCTGATTACAGGTTTATCAGCCGTCCTAGTCTGAACTAAATTTAAGATTTTTTTAAATCTACTTCTCCATTGAAAAACTGCAAAATTACTTCAAGTTCTTTCGAAAATACTACTCACATTTATATAATTTGCATTGATGTAGTCTTCATTACTTTTTAAAATAACCCGTGTAGCATCATCTGAAAATAAGTTTTAGAAAGATGTTACTTATTTACTACACCACAGTAAAGTGCTTTTAGCACACACATACATAGAAACATACTTACAAGGCGAAATGTCTCTGTATCTATTTTTGGAAATGTTTTGAGGTAATCTGGCACAAGACATTGTCATTCCAGGCTTTTTCCTATACAATTGCTAAAAGACAAAACCCATGGTCAGGCCATAATAGATGCAAAAGACTCGTTATCATATTATTTGCCTGGAGGTACTTTGCAGAGCATAAAGTACTGAGCAATGGTAGCTTCAACACACATGAAAATACTTTTCAAAAGAAAACACTACGAATTTAGCTGTGCTGTGGTATCACTGAAAATAATTAAGACGTCATCACGATTTGTTTAAAGACAAACTGAACATTAGATTTCAAGCTTCCATACTAACAATGATCCTGAGAAAAGTCAATATTGGAGAAATGGCTGATATCGACACTGCACGCAGTGATTTGGGGCAAGCAGTTTGTTTATAGGCATCTACCTACATTGCTGCTGTTTTGCCTGGGTTTTTTCCCTAGACATCCTTCCATATTTTAATAACTGTAGAAGGAATCCTGGGCTACCCTGTGCTTCTCCTGCACAAAATCTCCTTTGAGAGATTCCTGCCCCCTCGTGCCTTAGCCACGCACTGCCACAACCATTGTGGTGCAAACAGTATCAATGAAATTATCTGCTTTAAAAGACACTTTAAAAACGCTGAACCTGCTTGGGAGACTGAAAATGTATGGTTAAGGAGGAATTTTACATCAATTTGAGACAATTTTTTTTTCTATATATGTAAGTTAATTTTACCAATGTTCCTTAGGAATAGTATATACATATATTTCATAAATATATGTTGCAATATATAATGCTAGGTCTCCATTTGGTGAGGAATTTACAGAATTCACGCTGCTGTGTTTTACAAACTAACTCCTTCCTCCTTTAAGTCACTTGATCTCATGCATTAAAGATGGAATATTATCAAGGCACAAGTTAGCGCTAAAGACAGACTATAGCTTTCAGCACCTTAGGGCCCCACAGGAAGTGCACTGTTCTTTTGAAATATGTCATCAAAAATATACTATTTATAAAGACATTGTTACATTAACCCTTAAGGGTTACCTTAACATTACCTTCCCTCACTGAGATCGTACATAAAAAGTCAACAGCTCAGCTGTCGTTCAGTTTCTACAGTAACTTAGAATTGGAATGAAGGTCTGAGTACAGAACACATATTTTGGTATATACTTTTCAGTCTTCATCTCAAGTTATTTTATTAGCATAGGTCCCTGATAACCACAAAAACCTGTAAGCAATCAGTAAAGAAATTTGTAACAAAACCCACTAAATAAACTAGTTTTAGGATTATTCTATGCCATATGTTTGCACTTACATCAGGTTGGATTTTTTTTGTTATTTTTCTTTTGACAGCGTAAGACAACTGCTTTGCTACAAGATGCTGACTTTACTAAAATTTAACAGAAATCTGCTCTGCTTAAAGTAATTACTGTCCCAAAAGACTTGGAAGTTGCACACAGCTACAGGCAACACAGTACTCACATCAAACTGAGCCAAAACTGTTCCAGTGATAAGCCCCTCTGCCAGCTGAATCATGGATTCCCTCAGAGCATTATCATCTTGATGGACACCATCAAGTGGAGATTTCTCAGGGATGTACTGGAAGTCAGGCTCGCTCTCCAGCTTCTCCTCCACAACATCATAGACAGCTATAACAAATAAAGGTATGAAGGCTCTAACTGAATGTGCTGTTTGCAAGTAAACTCTAAATCATTGATTTAAAACAGAAAAAAAAAGTGTTTCTCCTGTAGAAAAACCCATTTTCTTAGCACACTGATTTTAGCCCCATTAGCAAGCACAAGTAGCTTTTACTGATCATTATCATCCATAACAAAACTATCTATTTTTTTTTAATAGCAATTTTAAGTTGAAAGCACACCACTGACTACTAAAATTTTGATCAAAACTCATGTCTGATGTAACTCCCTAATCTCAGATTCTCACATCATGCCTCTAAAATCATTATAGTTGCATTTACATTTTTACTTTTATTTCACTTTGAACCAATTTTAGGCTTCAGTAATTAGGGCAAGATGTGCAGACCGCCTGAGAAAATGGCATCAATATATGCCATTACTATCAATTCTGTATGTGTGCCCTGCCTATAAATAAATTGAAAAATAATATGCATCTTCTACTATACGTAACAGACATATGCTGCTTGAAACCCTGTTTTAAATGATATTCCATGAGCATAAAGGAGGAAACTGGCAACTCCTCCCTTCTACAACTCAAATGTTTTCATCCAGAATACAAAAGATAATAAACACACAAGCAGAAACTGTTTTAGTAAATTTGTAAACAAAGCCAAGAATTTTGTCTGAAAAGGAAAGTAAGCACACAAAATCTGCAAGACAACTTACAGAATGAGAGCGTAAGTAAGCGGGGAGCACAAATAAGTGAATAAAAGGAAAAAAAATCTCTATGAGGCAGCTGAGGTACTCTCCTAAAGTAATTTCAATTATTCCAATTAAATAACATCATTTTTCATTTTGCATTTTCCTCTGCAACTGTATTATAATTGGGATGTGGAGCAGAATTAAATCCAGTGACCATATGCTGGCAATGTTCCAACAGTGTATTTCATTAATATAGTGCACAAGCTGTTATTTAGACTGCATTTTTAGCACTTTCTTCTATTAAGCCTCCTTAAGTAGAAATGTTACCAGTCGTTCTGGATTGTTTTGAAAACATAGGGAAGGATCTTGCATATATCAACTTTCAAAGTCATCTAAACATTGGGTGTTTGATGAGGGATTTTTATTTGTTTGGTTGATTTTTATTTTCCTTAAGAGAATAACAACAATCTCAGAAACTACCTTCAATCTCTATACAGCTTTCTGGACATTTTTATTAATGAGAGTGAGAACAAAACTTAAATTGGCTCTGTTAGAAATATTTGATCTCTGACTTCGCCATTAATTTTCAACACCTGGTTATGCACAGCTCCTTAAAAGTATGGAATTGATCATGATTTGTACAATACATTGTGTTGCTGCAACCCCTTTTCAAGAAACAGAGATCTTTCTTAGCAAGATGTGAGGCATTCCATCTCAGGACACAAAATGGAGGTTAGAAAGTGAGAGCAAGGTGTGGATTTATTTATTTTTAATAATTATTATTATTCTGTACAAATCACTCACCATTGGGTCGAACTAGGAGCACAAGTTCCCCTGAGTGTCTCTCACAGCTAGCTTTAATAAACATAACAACTTGATCATGGGTATGTTCTGCTATATCCCTGCCGTTGATCAGTACAACCTGGTCTCCTTCATTCAAACGAGGGACACAGAGATCAGCCTGCAAGGTGAGGGGAGGGGGGGGGGAAAGAATCTGTAAAACAAGCCATTTCCAATTTCTCACCTTAAAATAGCAACTTAAAGTAACTAGACTTGGGGACTTGAATTCCAACAGCCTAGTTGCTATGGTTGCTGCATTGTATTCAAATGATAAATTTAAGTGTTACACAATACCTAAGACAGTGCCGTTCACAGAAACAAATCGATTTGCCACTGGGACTGTCAACTATAGCATCTTTCAGCAGCTGTTGCTCCACTCCCCTGGGTGAAGTGGAAAGCACCTCTCTCTGAATCACATTTTGTATAGGCAATTAAAAAGCAGGACATTCTTATCTTTGAAGGGAAGGGACTAACATGGCAAAGGCTCATCCAAATCAATTTCACAGGCTTAAACACTTCAGGTGTGAAATATCACAACCATCATGACAAGAGTAAGACAAGAACTGAAGACAATGCAGAAATGCCAGTAATCCCAGAGACAGGAATCAGGTCATAAAAATCATTACTATAATCATTGTCTAAACGTTGTAGAAAAGAAAGAACATGTGCCATCACCTATCTTCTCCTTAGAGGTGGTGCTAATTCAGCAAAAATTATCTATATTATTAAATATTTCAGAGATCGTATTTAACAGGGACAAGAACAATGCTCTTGGCAAACATTTTAATAGTTTCTGAGTTAAAAAAAAAAAAAAAAAGCTGTACTACTTTAATGTTAGCAAATAAACAGTTTACTCTAAAAGGTATAAGCAGAGCTGACTCCACTCAGCTGAATACCAGGTCAGTATTTTTGGCAATCAACTGACAAAATATTGTGCCTCATTTAAAGACACTATTGATAGTCACTAAACACCAGTAACAACACGTAATCAGACCTGATGAATGATTCATGTTGTATGATTTTAATCCAAATCTTGGATTTATTCAGTACATCTGTTACTAAAATGAGAGAAATGCTATTTTAGTTATTTTTAACATACCAAAAGACTCTTTCAATATATAATTTATGTGAAATTATATGAATGCCTATATCTAAAAAAGTAATAAAGCAAATGTATTTTTAGAATGACACAACTCGAGAAACAGTGCATATTGAACATCTGTAACTCCCTGTAATTTTCAGGAATTAAACTTTGTTTCAATAAGGAAAAAAATACTTTTGAGGACTGAAGAACTTTTATAAATAGCTCAGGTAGTCCCATCAAATTCTTCCTGCACATAATCTGCTTTGTTATCATAATGTTATAGCACAAACTGATTTTCATAGGCAGCTATGAAATAATTTAGTTTTGAATACATACTTCAAGATACACAGATATTGCTACCAAGTTTGGTTTTTTGATAACTTACGGGTGTTCCTGGAGCTACCCTGGACACTATTACTGGCATCTTCTGATCATATCCACCCTTAAAAAACAAATTTAATTAGTAATAAATCACAATTTATTTTATTTGTTCATAGACATGCAGGGAAGAGATGTAATATTACCTTTACGTTGAAGCCAAACCTTCCATTTTCATCTGGTTTCATTCTGATCATAACAAGATTGTCATGGGGGACACCACCATTGGGCTAGTAAACAAAAATTTTATTATATTAGTATTTGTTTTGTTCATAGCTAGACTTTGAGGATATGGTATGCAATAATTTTGCAGTTTCCTCATCAAGTAATTGCTCCTGGACACTTGAGAAAACATCAGTTAGTAGTGCAAATGTCTTATCTTCAGTTTTGCCTAGAAGGGAAAAGTTACACCTTTCAGAGTCTATGACAGGACAAATTTTTAACATAGTTATGTCTGAGAAAGCTCAAAGAAAGAAACAGTATGAGAAAAGACTAACTAGTTTCAAGCAGTCTTAAGAAGAACCATTAACTCAACGGAAACTCCTTAAATTCATTTTAATTAAGACTGCAGTGAAAAGCCTGCAGTAATAATGTAAAAAGATGAAAAATAAGGTAACTGAAGGTATAATTTTGCTTCTATTAACAGCAATATGACAGTAGTAAGCAAGGACAAGTTTGGCAGCAAAATCTTGATTCCATATCCCCTGTGTGACACATTCTCTGCCACTGATGAAGCTCTGACAACTTCAGCTGGTTTCATTCTGATCACACCACCACTGTTAAAGGAACTACCAATAAACTGGGGAATACTAGATACTTTTATAATCTGGAAAAATCAACTTAGTGCCATTAAAGTTATTTTTAGTTTGTTCCCATCAGTATTTATTTCACAGACTGAACATCAGCTACTGTTTCTATGGTGAGGATGTGAAGTATTATTAAAGAAATTTGTTTCAAGGAATTTTTCAACATTACCAATTACAGACAAAGCATAAGACTCATATTCAGAAAGGAAGAAAAAAAAGTTAAAGCAAACGTTTCTATATGTAAGGAAGTTCAAAACCTGCAGGTTCGATAGGTAGAAGAAATCTCAACTTGGCTCACAAAAAGTTAACTCAATTCCAGGTGTTTTAAGTTCTTGGTGAAAACGAAACAAACCCACCCAAACACATTCATAGTAATGAAAAGATGAAAAATTAGGGGAAGGAGAGGAAAGTAACAGTAAGATACATTATGAGAAGGAAGGGTGCTTAGGATGCCTGATCATATGCAAATCATTTTAGCCTATATTCACTGGCACGGGAGACCAGGCTCAGGTTTCTGGGCAGAAGGAACAACCGCCAAATGCTCACCTGCAGCATTCGGCAACTTTTGTGCCATTGCATTCCCCAGGCAAAAAGGGAATAATAATTTCCTGCTTTAAGAGGCTATTTTGGGCAGCAGTTTATAATGAAAAACCTGAAGGGAGCATTGCGTATCATCATTAAACTGTTTGACTGAAGGGACTCCTGACCACACCTGCTTTCAAATACTTCTGGATATTCTCAAACTGGATACTTAGGAATTGCAGATGGAGTAAAAAGTTGTCATTCCCAAACCTGTCCTACTACCTTTCTAAATAGACTCTCCATACATACAACAGACGAAGGCAATTCAATAGCTAAATAAAGTCGAAATAGTGAGGAGTCTTCCTCCAAATTATTTGAGATGGAGTGGCAGAAGAGACTTCAGTGGTGCAGGAATCTGAAATGGATTCTGGTCAGGAAAGCAACTTCAGGGAAAAAAGAAAAAAAACACCAAACAAAACCCCACATTCCAAATCCTAAATTTACAATTTCACAAAATTTCAGTTGTGCTGCTCTCCTTCTTCTCTAATGCCCAAAATAAAAATCCATCAGCAGTCCAAATTAGAACTTTAATTACAACAGTGCACTGCCTTAAGTGAGGCTGCATAAACGTGGCCCATTGGACCACAGCAAACAATCACACTGACAATGCACAGAGAAAAAAGAATCTCATTCTCACACAGCTGTGTTGGTTTTGCAGAACTGAAAAGAGTTAAAAAAACAGCTGAAAGTTATTTTTGTCAATTTGGTAAAGATAACAGAGCAGAAAAACTTGATGAGTAAAGTAGTGTCATCTTTCAAAACAGAACTTCAATATGACTCAGGTAAGCACTGACAGAAGATAAAGCTGTTAAAAATTCTGTTTCATTATTTAATTAAAGCCAATACTTTTAAAACATTCCCAAAATACTCATACATTTACAAGTCTCACTTTTGTGTGTTTTATTAAAAAACCCAGCTATGAAATTAAATGTGGGGCTTATGAGCATCTTAACTTTGTAATGAGGCCTGAGAGAGCACCCTAGGCTTACAGTTTCAAGTGCAAATAAAAATAAACCAAAGGCATTTCTAAAATATCAATTTTGGGAACGGACTCATAATTTTGAATGTCTGAGGTTGGCAAAACTGTTTATACAGTATTTGCTAGATCTGGATGTTAAACAGTTTTCTCATCCTGCAAAACATTTCTTGTCCCCCATCAGTATAAAATCAAGAACCTTTTGAAAACTTCTGGAAGGACAAAAATCACAAAAATGGTCAAGTGAGATCTCACCTCTGTCAATAATTAACTGGCTAGCTTACTCATCTAATATGTTCTTAAGTGTGGGAAAAGAACTTTTGCCCAGATTTTTACATTCATTGTCACAGGTCTCTTGGTAGAATCTCCTCCTTGAAAATTCTGATGAGAAATGCAACCACAGATCCAAGAAGCGTCTCCTGACAAAACTGTTCTAGAAGCTGGTAGACACTTTCAGTTGCAGCTTTTTGATAAAAGCTAGATTAAACACCAGTGGTAGTGTCTGCAATGGTATTTAAAACTGATGGTAAGTGACTTCTCCAAGAAGAGGTTAGAGATCTCTGCATGTGCTGAAAAGCTGATGTTCAGAATGTTTGCATATCCATCCCAACACAGTCATTTGATGACAACGGATGACTCTAGCAGGTGGAAAAAACAGCGGGAGCTAGCAAAGAGATGGTATATATAATGGAAATGCCGCAATGCAATGCACAAACACAACAGCTCTGTGAAATGCATTATGACCAAGTTCACGAAAGGTAGCACTATCATTCTGATAGAAAGCAGAATGATTAAACCGAATCCAGAAACTTACTGTGGATTTTTCAGGTGATGCAGGAACATCAAATGTTTCATTAATATGGTTATCCAGTTCTTGCTGTGAGTGTGAATGATGAATTTGGTTCCAACTGTTCTTTTTAAATTGTTTGGGTGGTAACGCAGGAGGCTGCCCATCTATAGGAGTCTCTTGAGATCTAAGTACCAAAACAGAAGTATAAAGTGGAATAATCATGAGCTATTGACAGCTCTTTCAGGGTTCCAAATAAACCAAAAATGCTAGAAGAAACTCAAAAGTTTCACAGCTGAATATCTGTATGTACTTTTAGAATCTCAAAAAGGTACTGTGGTGGAATATATTGGAAGTATACATTTGGATATTTTGCTGCCTTTTTCTTGACAAACAACTGCATACAGAACTAGTAAGTTCAACTTGTATACATGACTTTAAGGGTTTTAGCACTCTTAACCCACTTTATATTGGAATATTATCAAATTCACTGCATTTATACTCTGCATTCTTGCTAGAAAAAGAAATAAAATTCTAAAATTCTAAAATAGGCATGTCACTTAATATGTTTTCCTCAGGAAGAAAATAAATTAGTTTGCATCTTAAATTAACACCTGCAATTTAAAACTTAAAAACAGACACAAGCAGCATAATAAAGTGCTCACACACTGGCTTTTAACCTACAAACAGGAGTGCAAGCTGAAGACAACTCAACTGTCCCCCTGCATTTATTTGAACAGCCCACTGGAGCTGATAGTATTAAATTCTAACTTTTCAGTTTAGAAGTATATGTATACATTTCAAGAGAACTTTGGTTTTTCCCCCTCTTTTGAACATATTCCCCCTTGAAACATGCACAGCTTTGAAACATTTGTTTCATCACATGCATTTTTTAGTTGACTTATAACACCATTACTGATGATAAAATAGCAGGAATTCTATTTCTGTTTTAGATCTGCAAACAGTCTCTTGTAGATTAATAAAAATATTCTCTGTGTTTACATATAATATGGATAATTTCCTTTATTAGTCCTTTTGGAATAAAAGCTCAACTGTATGATTTGTATTATATAAATACATGACTCATCTTTCATTGCATGGCTTTGTATTTAAGAATTAAGAAGAACATTCTGAGAGGCCCAAAATGGCAGTTAGCATATAGTTCCCATTAACTTAGTTTGAATACCAGTTTCTACACGCTGGCAAGGGTACATGCCTTTCTCCCCATGAGCCACATTAAAAGGTATTATTAAGCAATTTAATGACTTATGACAACAGCCCACTGATACTAGTGGCAAATGCAAAAACCATCAAGAATGAAAGTTACAGGTTACAGCTAAATCTAAAGAGAACGCTACCATGAAAAACTGGTGCCTTCTTTCTTTCTTTCACCCACAGCCCCTTCCTTGAAGTGCTCTGGTGCTCTTCCCTTGGCTAAGGCAGTTTACCGAGCAAGAAAAAATACACTGACTTTTTGGACAAGCCGGGGTAGCTTTCTGCTGGTTCAACAAGGTGAACTGATTTATCACAGGGTCAGCCACCAGGCAGGTAGTGAAGTACTCTCCCAGAAGCAAGGAATAGCACATTGCCCCTTTTTTTATCAGCAAGCTGTAGGAGCAACTCATAGCGTAAAATCCTTCTAAAAAGCACAAGTAAGCACCTGAGCAGTCCTACTGTGTTTAACTGGTCTAGCCACAGTAGCCTGTTAGCAGGGTAAGACTCATCATGAGACAGCATAACATTTCAAGTTGCTGCAAATAAGAAAACCTAAGGCACACATCAAATTCCATACTGTATGATTTGTTTCTATACAATTAAAGGCAGGCAGATCCCAGATACAGGTTTTCAAATAAAAACAAAAAAAGCAGATCACAATTGTCTACAGTGATCTCAAATAAAGATTGAACCTCTTTCAAAAAGCATGAAAACTGAGTAAGAAATGTAACAAACTGAAAAACCACACATTTTCCACTTCTGTTTAAAAAAAATAAGTCAATTTTCTTAGAAAGCAAAATATTGATAAAATTTTTTTGTCAATGTATGAAAACAATATATTTGAAAAGATCATAACAGTATTATTTCTGTATGGGTTTGCTTAATTTTAACTTTCTGAAAGTAATTTTTTCATGCAGTGTTAAAAGTACTAATTATTCAGTATCTGATATCTGAAGAACCTCATATTCAAAACACACTAGAGAATAAAAATATTTCTTAACACTTTTCAATGCAAATGACAGTAGAGTGTATCATCCTTATATTTCATTTTTGAGGATAAGCAGCTCTTCCAAATTCATTTTCATGAAAGAGAGTAAAATATAACGCTTGCCAACATTTGCAAAATGAATTTTCAAGGCAGCTATAAACTATTCAGCCAATGACTTACAAAGGTCACCCAGAGCTTTTTAATTGCCTATGTATTTTATTCACTCAAGTCTGGCCAGCACAGAACATTCAGCCTTTTAAGTGAAGGGCAACATGGTTATCTATTTTCCTGTAAACAATTACTCCTGAGGTTTTTACACTGAATAAAAAAGGAACAGAAAACATGAGTAGAGACACAAAAGAAGTCATTCTGATAAAAGTAAAAGATGGGATCTTATGTTTGACTAGATGTCTGCACATACATGTCAACAAACACAAATAAATTCCTACTGAACATACGAACTTATAGAAAAGATTTGAAAAGTTACTTAAATGAGCGTTTTAGAGGCAGCAAGGCAAGTACTGTAATATATTAGCATAATGAATTGTGAGAACTAACAATCGAGCCTTGGGCAAAAACTTCATTGCTTTATATTTGCCCAGTCAGCTTTGAATTTCTTATGAATGCTTAGACAATGGCAGTGAAAGCAGCCTATTTTGCAGGCAAAGCAACTCTCTGTTACTGCATTCAGCAATTTACATAAGAATAAAACAACACACATACCCTGCCACTGACAAGCTTTGGGTATTTTTGTTACATATATCCGGTCTGACCTTTTAATATATTAAGCAAAAGTTTCAGACACACCCCCATAAATTTATAAAACTGAACGCATATCACATACTTTTGGAATTCAAGGTTATAATTACCTCATGGAACTACAAGCAGAATAGTGTCAATTTTGTTTTCAATAGTACAGGCAAATGAAGAAAAAAATGTGGAATTAAAGGTTTTATTAGCTAAACTACAATATCTTTCTAAACTGAACAGAAACTTGAATTTCTTTTGCTGTGTTGACTCCAGACTTCGAGATCACTAAACCTACTGTCACGATACCCTTCTGACTTTCTTACATATGTAAATTCAATCAATTAATTAAAATTCCCCCAAAATGAGCAGATGCACTACTCACATCTTTTCACTCTGAAAGATCATACTGTTTAAGAAACAGCTTTTTGAACTGTAAAACAATATAATTTTAAATTACATAGTAATATGAGTTTCATGACTACCAACGTCTTTCATAAATCTCAAATCCTGAATCAACAACATCACCCGAAACTTTCAGAAAACCCTAATGGGATTCATGTGTTTTTGACAGCCAGCAACCTCATTTTTAAAAATATCTTATGCCAGGTATCTATACTGGGAGATCAAATTCCACTTTTAAGCTTCCAACATGGGAAAAAAACAAAACCAAAAACCAAAACAGTGACACAAGAGCAATAGTTTTTTCTGCTCCGGTGTAAGAAATGCAAAATCATCAAAAGGAACAACCATAGTTTCGTAACTAATTTACAAAACCACTTCCTCTTTTTTTAAGACTCATTTCTATAGTGACTTACACAAATAATCAGGTATTAAATACAAAAATCCCAAGGACACTCAGGAACATCTTTTACAATTTAATTTAGTGGTATATGAATAAAAGAGAATATTTAAGAATTGTCCTTACTTCACGGTATCACTCTACCGTTCAGTGTTTCTTATAACTGACTTCAGCCGAAACTCTCAGAACAGAAGGAACCTGCCCCTGTGTGGCCTTTGTACAGCAAAACTCTAATATGAGAAAAGTTTCACAAGTGTTCCAGTTTTGAACCCCCCTTGTCATACGAACAGGTTAAAAAAGACCACCAAAAAGGGAGAATTTATTTTATTAGGCCAAATTACTGTTTTATAACTCTGAAAGCTAAGTAACTAGCTGATGGTGAAATAATAACTATTGTACCCTAAATTTGTACACAAAAAGTATCTTGTGTTATTTTACATAAAAATTTTAAAAAAATTTATTTTATTTCCCTTCCCAAAGTTATGCGTAGTTGTTAAAACTGAAGGTACAGTCCAAGCAAAAAATTAAAGTTGTGTTCAAATACCTTCCCAGAGTAATTTTTCCTGAGACACACAATTTGTTTTATAAGCCTGTAATTACGTATGTGCTATATTATAGTTCTCAAATACTTTTGAAACAGTTAATTTCCTTGCTAACAGAGATTATACAAAATTATGAGGGCAAATCTAGCATTACCCATAGAGATGTGTATGTGTACACAAATAAGGAGGTACAGTGGCAGTATTAATAAGCCATACATTGTGCATCTTCTTTCCCCAAGTAATGTGTACTCTGGCCACAAGTTATCGATTATTTCAAATCTTTGAATAACTCAACATTTTTTTGTTTGTCATTCTTCTGGACTTAAAACACAATCATATTTTTTCTTTTACCCACCACAGCATAGTAAACTTACAATATCAAGAATGTTCAGCATAACAGAAAAAAAGCCCGATAATGCTTTCTTTGAGAAAAAAAAAAAAAAAGTACTCTATAACAATATACAAAACATACTAGAAGCCTTAGCCAAAATACCTTTATAGCACCCCAGCATTCTATGTAATTTGTCCATCTCACTCATATTTCTGTGCTTTGACAAAAAGCAAAATTTCCAAACTCAAGGGAATTAAAAACTTTTATCACATACCAGTTCAGTTCTATCAAAAAAATTAACTTTCACTTTGACATCCAGACACCAATGGTCATATTACAGCAAACCCACATTTTGGGCAGGCAGGTGGGGCAGGTATTGTAATCCTGTACTAGGAGCATGTCAGAGGTAGGTTTTTACTTAATAATTTAATTTTCAATAAGACCTGTAATAATTCTCCCCAAGACCTGCACTAATACTATCTAAGCAACAGCTACCTTTTTATTAGCTTTTCTGGCTCTCTCCGACTCAAACATTTAACACCAAATTCTTAATGGCAAAGATTTCTTATTTATCTTCAGAAGCCCTGAATGCTACCACACAGTAACAACCAACAGAACTTACGGTGATGATTCCAGTATGATGCTATTAGCTTGAGTGGAAGATGGAGATCTGTGATTTACAAATACTTCACTCGGGGAAGTGTGAACTACATGGTCCACTAAATGTCCAACTGATGATGGTCGTAACCGGGCTCCTTCCTGAGCGAAGGCAGAGTTGCGACTAAGAGAAATAATAGCAGTGCAATGTGAAAAAAGTATTATTAACCCACATTTCTTACCCTGCTACAAAGGAATGATAAAATAATTCATTCCTCTCAGTGCAAGCATATGTTCATATACATTTTTTTGTTAAGTAGTTTAAGGTTTAAAAAAAATCACTGAAACAATTATGTTGTCAGATGAACATGCTATATTTCATAACTTTCTTTTTTAAAGTGTTCAAAAATTATTTTCATAAACACTAAATGGCTAATATTTTTCTTTCTTCTTTTTTCTCCTTCCCCCCCCCCCCCCCCCCCCCCCCCCCCCCGCCTTCAACTAAAGGAGCCTGAAAGCATTAAGGTCCAATGAACAGGCTACGGGATTGAGAGTCCAGTCAATGAGAAGAAAAAGGAATACCCAAGAGGAGAAATCCTGGCTTTGTTCATGGCAAACCTTAACTTGAATTGATTAAGATGAACATTTTATCTCCTGCATCTTCTCCTAGAAGAATTATAAGCTTTGCACTGAGAGTTTTATGTGAACCAAAATGTTCCCATTTCAAAAACAGCATAGCGGCATAGGCATCTTTCTTAAAATGTTTTGAAACATGCATGATCAAGTTATGTTTTGCTATAAGTGTCGTTATTACACAATTTTCACATTAATTTTTAAAAGCTACCGATATTTACAACAACAGCCTTTTGAATAATATGCTGCAGTGCCAAAGAATCTTAAAACCTTCTGGTTTATGGAATACAAAATTGGATAATACTGATCCTTAAGCCAGTTTCAGCACACTGAGAAAAGTGGTTCTTTTCAGGAATGATTTTTCACTAACACAAACCTTAAGCTCTATCATATGAAAAGAGTGAGCTTTGAAAGGAAATGCAGAAAAATTGAGGGGAATAAAACTGCAAGCATTTCTCATTAAGTAATCTTCCCCAATGTTTTAAGAAGTGGTGTTAACCAGAATCAATTATTTCTAAAATATCACCAAGATGTTATTTTTTATTATTATTATTATTTAGCCAAATGAACAATTTAGTTTTAACTGTGCTTGAGAATAGTCAAGCTCTCAAATTTAAGGTAGCATGCTACATCTTACACTTTTTTATAGGTTGAGTGAGAAGCACCCAAAATTCAGCCCCAAATAGTTTCTCTTATCTGGAAGCAAATGTTCCAGAGAACCACTCAGCACAAAATTTGTTATTTGTCTCCATAATGCATTAATTCTTTTTTCACACCAGTAGGTCATTCACATTAGAGGTTAGACAGTCACTTCTAGGGAGAGAAGATCTGATGCTGCTTACTGATTTGGGGTTCCAGGTGGAGACCGTGATGGTAGGCTCTGTGTTTCCAGCCTCTCATCAGACAGTGAGTTCCTACTCACTACTTCCCAGTCCATTCCACTCATTAACTTCCGTGCCAAGGGTTTACTGGGGGATCTAGAAGAAGAAAGTAAAGTGACTAACTAAAAATAAAAACTATGAGATAACAATAAAATTACATAAAATTCACTGCAATGAAACTGATGTTTTATAATAGGAAACCTGATTATAATAATGCAAAACTATATTTACATGGGCAGTTCTGCATTTTCTCATTATATTGTACTTCGTTTTCTGTACTTTGTACAGGAAAGTCAATGAAATACAGTCATAAAATACTGCTGGCTGGGAGGGGGACAGGAAAAGTGGAAGAGGAACCCACTAAACTTCACTAAGCATTTCTAATGCCTCGGAGAGAACCTGACTCAAAACAGCCATTGAGAGATAAAAATTCAAATCAAAACCAAAACAACCCCACAAACCAAACCAAACCCTCTAAGCAACACAACTATTTAGCCATCTCAGGAAAAATAAAGCAGTAGAAACATCAGCCCAAAAAACTTCCCAAAGACTTAGAAGAACTGAAAGTGTGGTAATCGTCACCAAGGCAATACAGCTACTGAGTTTTGTTTACTCATCAGGGTTTTCCATCAAGGTGACATGCTTTCTTCCAGAACGTGTTTTGTTACCTGTAAGACAGATGCAGTTGTCCTATTCAAACTTCTTTGGGGGTAACCAAACTTCATTTGCTTTTGTGCCAGAAATGTCCTTCAGGTTAAAGGTTGTTATCACCAGTGTTTTTACACAAAAGGAATTGTATTTTTCTACTCATTGCCCTTTCTCGTTATTGAGGAAATTTTTCTTCTTTTCTCCAGTCATCCCAGCATACCTAGAATACCCTTCTGCTGTTTCTTTCACCTATTTCTTAAGCACAAATAAGACCACACTTGCAATCTCTTGTGAAATACTGCATTTCCCTTTTATACTGGAAATCATCAAATGAATCATCTGAGAATTGTGGTTGTTTTTTTCTTAGCATCACGTTGGACAGTTCAGTTACCCTGCGACTAAATATACCCAGACTTTTGCTATTTATTGTGTTCATCTGAAAATTCTTTAGACAGCAACAACAATTCTTTTAAACAATCCTTTAACGTCCTGCATATTTCGTGTCACTGGATTTTAACTGTACTTTGATAGTGCTATATAGTTCAAATTTCTCCTCTATCATTACCCAACCATATTTTGTTCCAGTGATACCTCAACTTCAGGTTTTTGTGCCCTGATAATTTCATTCCCATTTGCCTTTACATTCTATCACTATACTCATCTCTACTCTCCAGGTTTGCACAATGAGGTGCCAACATATTATTGTATCAGCGTAACTCCTTCAGTTCTTTCCCCAGTTCCATACAAACACATCACAAAATAACCTCTGCCTTTCCTGTCCCTGGGACACACGGCAACTGTTCCTTATCTCCATCATTATCACATTACTCATTTACTGAAAGTGCAAATCCAGAAAAAAGGAACTTTCAGAAATTAAGGAACTACCCACAAACGAATTACATCCTTTTGAAAATGAGAAGCTTCATTACAAATACATTTTTGCTTCTCATGGAACTTAAAATTCAATGCAAGCCACCACCTTAAGCAGACTGCCCCCCATATTATCAAAAAATTCTACAACAATAACCAACCAAGCATCATATCAAATAATCTATCTTCATGCAGAAATATGTAAGTTCTATGATGTCAACACTGTGTGTTTGATACTAAAGGAGTTGTGATCTGTGTGTGTTTTTACATCCCCAAGCAGTTCTGAACATGTATTGCACGCTGCTTTGCTGCTCTAAAGACTTACTGAATAACAGCTGAAAACATCAGACAGTTAAGTGAGATGGGCTGTTCTAAATACTACTGCTTCAAGTCTTTTTCCACTTGGGGAAAAAATAATCTGACAGTATATTGATATTTGAAAACAGGGAAAATATAAATTATTTAATTCCTGAGGAAAAGCACATCCAGCTTCTTAGCATGCTGCACTGTATTTAAGCAGTATAAATTTGATTCAAAAAGTAATTAGCTTGACATCATGTCAATTAAACCAACTTTTCAATTTCTGTAATTTGTTTCAGATGTGAGCAACTTAAACCACTTACATATTTTTCTTCACAAACACAGCAAATTTGAGCAGCTCTGAACAAATGAAATAAGAAGAAACCAGCAGAAGTGAAATGCATGTCTAATGTTATCTGTTCAGTACTCGTTTACTAATCAAAGCTATCATTAGCTAGACCTTGCTGACAGCATGCTGGCAGTCAGCAGATTAGCACCAAGAGCCAGCTCTGCCTAGAGAACAGGCTGAGGGAAAGATGCAGAGCCACATAATATATGCAATGCTAAATTAGGGAAATATGGGACTGCAGATACAGTAGTTTCTGACAGACATATAAAGGCAGCTATTGAACTTATTTACCTTCAGTGAAAAAGCAACAATTAGAACATAAGAAACTTGGTTTGGTTTGTGTTTAGTTTGTTGGGGGTTTTTTGAAGTGTGCAACAGTGAAAGGGCACTATCCTTGCCTGTATAAAACAAATAAAGTCACAAAGAGAGACACAGAAGTATATAGGGAAGGGAAAAAACAAGTTTTTCCAAAAATTACATTTTTGACTGCTTCAAAAAAAACAACCCACTGCACTGTCTCTGAAGTCATAGTTTGTAACTACATTTTTGAAAACTTCCTCAATCTATGCAAAAAATGAACATAACTAAAATGAGAAAAGCATCATTTTCGTCCCTATCAAAAAAATCCAATGTTAAGAAAACTCACCGTTTGCTGTGGATAGGGTCTGCTCTTTCAGCCATAATACCTTACTACCATGATAAACAGCTGCAGCGTTTATCAGCAAATGTTCGTTTCAATTATTTTATTAACAGCTCTAACCTCAGAGTCCCACCCTCTCATGTTTGTTGCCTCTACTTCCTGTCTTTGCAGAAATTTCAAAGAAAAAATTACCACACTGCAGCACTGAACTTCTCAGTGCTGTGGCTTTTTGATACTAGTTCTCCTACCAACACTTTTAAATCTAACATTTTTTTTCTTATTAACACATAAGATATGTTGTGAAAATTTCCTGCAAATTTCTCCTGTATCACTAATTCCTTACAATATGCAAATAACTTACTCATGCTAGAGTGCAGCTGAGGAGATGGGAGGGGGTAAGGTGTAAAAAACATTTTAAATGCTTTGATAAACTTTGGAATTCTAAATTCCACCTTTGTCTGCTCAGTCTGGATGCTTCTACTGCATCCCAGCACAGGGCACTTCTAATTAACAGAGTAAACTATTCTCAGATTCAGCTTTTGGTGTATTGGCAGAGATATTCCTAAAGAAGTTGCAAGAAGTCCTATCTACCTGAGTAAGGACAGAGACTGAAAACTTTACATGCCCCCAAACACAAGAACAGTCTTACAAGCTGCAATACTATGTCAAATAAAAAAAATTGAGTAGCGGGATGAAATTACATAATGCAACTGGAAAAAAAGCATGACAAATTGTATTAGCTCAGCTACAGTACACAAAAGCTTTTGAAGACAGAATTTGTTTTGTGTCCCACAGACGAAGTGCTAAATTCTCACACAAGCTGGGAAAGAAAGAGGGTATTGTTTGGGAACACAGGTGCAAATCTTTTAAATCATTTCTATCCCAAAAAGAAATACAACCTGGAGCCACAGCCTTGCTTTGTATTTTGACAAGGAGTACGGGGAATGCACCTCTCAGCAAAACTGGCAACTACTGCTTCAGACCGAGTCTGAAACTATGTACAAATCTGCAGATACACCACAAATGACATATGCAATTTAAAACAACTGAGGAATTATTTAATTAACCGAATAAATGCATAGATGAAGCGACTGGATTTTTGGAAACAGAGACTGCAACTTAATAATAGGGAGTTTGCAAATACAAATGACTGAGACACCCACCCACTATCATACAACACACACAAACCACCTTTTCTCAGCTCGAGTAAACACCATCAGAACTGAACAAAGTAAGAATATTTTGCAAGGACTTTAAGAGAGAACAGTGTTCTTTAAGAAATCTCTCAATTCATGTTTTGATAAAACTGTATTCACTTTGATTATCTACTTTCACTTTTACTATGCTCCAGGGAATTCTTATGGGTTTTCTTGGGTTCTGAATACCCTGCAACAAATGAGGCCAAGAGAATAGCTGTAATTAAGAAGGGGCGGGGAGGGGGAAGAATCTAAACTGCAGCAACAGTTTTCTAAATGCTAAAGTTAGTACTGCATGAAGATTAAGAAAACAGCATCATCCACAAAACGCATCAAATTTATTACAAATCATCTCCTTCACAGTAATAGATTCAATTTTTTACAACTGAATTTTAAATGGTTTTATGATTTGGAAAAAAAGTACAATCCATGAATACTACTTCACCTAATTTTAAAGTAAAATCCTGAGGACAAACAGCTAGGCCTGCTAATCATAGGTTATAACTGCTCTTTTTATTCAAATGGCTGTTAAGAAATTTTACTTCCATGTCTTGTGTTCTGTATCTATGTTCTGCTCATTGTGCAAAGGCTACATGGTCATTGCTTGCGGCAATCACTATTTCCCAGCTTTGAATAAACACCTCACTCAAATTAACATCTCAATGTACTATGGGTGTTATTCTCCTAAAATGTGTCCCGGTTTCTGCTGGGAGAGAGTTAATTTTCCTCCCCATAGCTGATACAATGCTGTGTTTTGGATTCAGTATGAGAATAATGTTGAATAATGAGAATAACACACTGATGTTTCAGATGTTGCTAAATAGCGCTTACTCTAAATTAAGGACTCTTCAAGTTTCCCATGCTCTGCCAGTGAGCAGGTGTGCAAGAAGCCGGGAGGGAGAAGAGCCAGGACAGCTGACCTGAACCAGCCCAAGGGATATTCCACACCACAGAGCATCATCCACAGTATATAAACTGGGGGGAAGAAGGAGGAAGTGGGGAATGTTTGGAGTGACAGTGCTTGTCTTTCCAAGTAACCATTATGTGTATGGAGCCCTGCTTTCCTGGAGATGGCTGAACACCTGCTGGCCCATGGGAAGTGGTGAATGAATTTCTTATTTTGCTTTGCTTGCACATGTGGCTTTTGCTTTACCTACTAAACTGTCTTTATCTTAATCCATGTGTTTTCTCACTTTTACTCTTCTAATTCTCTCCCCCCATCCCACTGGTGGGGCAGTGTGAGCGAGCAGCTGCGTGGAGCTTAGTTGCCAGCTAGGGTTAAACCACAACACAATGAAATGATTCAAAAGTCTGCTTAAACAGTATTAGCTCAAATAAGGCAGTTTCTAACTAGATATTGGTAAGAAAACACAGTGTAAGTCTGGATAGCTCTAGAAAAAAATATCTGGGTTTTGGGGGGTTTTTTTGTTTTGTTTTTAAACTGATCTTGAATAATCTTCTGATGTGGTAATAACAAAAGCAAGAGTAATTACTCTTTTTTTTTTTTAATTAAGTGTCCACTTAATTTGCAAGACAGACCTGGCTTTAATGCTGGCATGCTCCTGGTTTCATAGCAAAAGGCAACCAATACATAGCAGAACTTTCAAAAGCAATCCAAATGAGTCCACTGCTTGAGAGCTTAAAAAGCTGTTCAACACCACAATGACTTTGTCTGAGAAAGACACACTCAGAAAGAGAAAAGCCGGTTCTAGGAACAAAAACCACGTTATGCCTGAAAAAACCTTAAAAAGCAAAATTTATCCTTTCTATGAATACAAAAGGGCTAACATCCACTCAGTATTAAATTTGAAATGTAAATCTTTAGAAGACAAAGAATTAAAGATAATGTTCTTAGATTAAGCTTCTTGAACCATGTGGTGTTCTAGAAATGTCTTATATTTCAAATATTTTCACACTGGAAAATACTAAAAGTCTTTAAAATTGAAATGTATTACTTGCACACTATGATGGGGAGGACAGAGGAAGAAACAGATGATTTAATAAAAGCCTGTTGAGGTGTATTTGTTACAATATGCTATTAATTTCAGTTCACCAACATATGTGTATATACCTCAGACATTTATCAGTCATCAGCATTACTAAACAAATCAAAAGGTGAGGATGAATGCTGTATTCCTTAGTCTAAAAGCAACAGTGGAAAATAAAATCACTGGCCAAAGAGACCAAGTATTGTATCACAAAAAAAAGCACCAAAGACATGAGAAAACATCATAGCAGCTCTATCCATGGCTTTACATTTTATCCAGAATATTCATTACAAAATACAAGTGACCCCAGCACCACTTGTTCAGTTTTGACACAAAGGGAAGAGTGCCATCTACTGAATAAGATTTTCTAATATTATAAATACACTCTTCAAAACAAAAAACAGCTCTCCTCCACTCTACCTTACTTGTGGGAAATTGCCAAGTTCAGACTGCAACAAGAAAAGTAGTTTTTAACTGATTCAGAATGGTAATTTAAGTAACAAACTTAGCTGTCACAGTGATGAGCCTCCCAGGTACCAGAAAAGTTGGCCCACATAAAAATCTAACCAGCCTCCCCAAGTAAATTAAATAGAATAAAAAATAATTCTACAGCACACAGAACAAATTGGTTTTATAAAATCTACCTGTTGAACCACCATGTGACAGCACTTCTGCCCCTAAATCCTTCTAACATGGAGCTAGCTGGTTATCTATGGTGTGCCCAGCTAAAAACTCAAATTTTATTGTATTGCACATGGAGAAAGGGGAGGGGGGGCAGGAAATCAAGGCAGAATTCACCAATGCTCTGAACAGCAGTGTTTGCAGGTACGTGAGAAAGGTTGCTGGGCTTGTTGCTAAATTTCTGTGAGCATCAATTTGTACTCCAGCTTTCCTTAAGGGGTAACTATGTTGAAAGACATTTCCCGTTTCAGTAAAAGTATAAGCATAGAAAAAGCACGGAGCATGTTCCCTTCCCATAAGGATTCTTTCTATTAAAGATCAGATCAGAAATCTGCCAGATAGATGCAGCAGGTATTTTACTTTTGAATACTGTTAACATAATTTCTGGATGAAGAGCTAAATCTGTGTCTTGACTGTTTCCCTGCAATCACTGAACCCCTCAGGAGTCTGAAACCCAATTAAGTAATAGATTCTATGATTAGCCAGCTACTCTGTGACAGAATACCTTCAGAAGCAGCTCACTCCTCGCCAGATTTTTCATAGGGACTATGAGGGACACTTCACTGGGACTATAGTGATAATGCTGTTCTGACCAAGTCAGTCACTCACAGTACCTTATTCTAAAGAAAGTATGTCTGTACTGTTGTAGGTTGTTCTCAAGGATAAATCATACCCATTAACTCAATATTTTAATGGAATGGTTAGAGACCATGCTTTGCAATAATGACAGCTCTAAAAAGACTAGTACACATAGCAATAAACTACACAGATTGAAGGCTATTCCAAATCTTGAAAATACATAAAGAAGGACATATTAAAGAATACCCTTATTTTCTGTCATAAGACTCTCCCCTATTTCTGGCTGCCCCAAAGAAACACCCCTCCCATATCAAAATTAAACTCCTTAATGCAGTTAAATCAAGCCACCAGCAACAGTCAACAACAGTTGCTCTTTATTTTACATTTTTGCAAACAGAAAACGATCCTGTAGCATCTAAAATCATACAAACAGAGAAGGCTTACTGATCTTGTACAAATGTAAATTGCTTACCTTGCAAATACTCTGTCTTTGTTTGCTCTTTCTTTACCATACTGCACAGACTGGACCTCTGTTCTCCCACTGGAAAATAAAACAAAACAAAGCAAAACCACTAAATGCAACAAGCTTAGGATAACAATTTCTTGCTTAAAATCGAACCATCTCAACAGAAAATCCCTAGATTCTATTTTCAGTCATACTCAAGCAATTGAGCTAGCTTCAGTACAGTGTAACTTTAGAAAGCATTTAGTAGAAGTGTAGGTTGCCTTCCCCATTACAGTCTAACTCTAACAAAGACCAATTAATTTTAGGCATGAAGACATAAATTTTTCTCTTCCTTTTTCTTCTTATCCAAAGCAATAAAAAAGTTCCACTTGGATCTTCGGGTAACAACACTATAATCCTTTCCATTAGCCACACTCAAAAGTCACAGCATCTCCTCTGTACTCCTCCTAAACTATTCCCTGAATCGCTAATATCTTAGTTGCTACTTAGTTTGGCAAAATATCATGAATAAATTAAGATAAACAAATCAGAATTGTATTCTTCTGTACAACTTGTCAAAACCAAGATCAGATCTTCTAACTTGCTGACTTTTCATGTAAGATCAGATGTCTTGTGTAGAAGTAAATCCTTTGTAATATTTCATAATTTCTCTTTTAGAAAAAAATATGCAATTTTGGGGGGGGCTGTCTATCAGCAGTTGATAGTGGTGGCAAGATATCAACAAAACTCCCTCTTGTACCCACTTCCCCATTTATAACTTCACACCAAGGCACAGACTCAGAGGATACATGTAAAAGTATACTGATACTTAAAACTCTGGGTTTTTGTCTCTTACAGGGACATTTACATCGTAAAGTCAAACTGTTCATTAATAATTAGCTCGTTTCGCATTCGTATTACAGAACTACTGTATGTATGAAGGCTGGAGAAATGGGCCAGCTGGTATCTCATGAAATTCAGTGAAGGGAAATGCAAAGACCCTCACCTGGGGAACAATAACCCCATGCACAGGCTAAGGGCCAACTGGCTGGAAAGCAAGTTTACTCAACACGGATGAGACTGCATCTGGAGTGCTGTGTTTGTTGAGTTCCAGGGTCCTTCAAGTCAACCAAAGGGCCACAGAAACAATTAAGGGTCCAGAGTGACTGACACATGAGGAGATGAGAGAGCTGGGACTGTTCAGCCTCAGGAGGAGAAGGCTCAGGGGCATCAAATGAGTGCCTATAAATACCTGAAGAGGGAATTAAAAAATACAGCCAGCCTCTTCTCAAGAGAGCCCAGCGACATGACAAGAGGCAATGGGCACAAACTGAAATATGAGATATCCTACTTAAACAGAAGGTGGTAAAAAACAACAGCAATAAAAAAGAATCCTCACAAAGCAAACAAAAAAAACTTTTTACTGTGAAGGTGGTCAAACACTGGATCAGGTTGCTCAGAGATGGTACAAAGTCTCCATCCTTGGAGATATTCAAAACCTGGCTGGACACTGTCCTAGGCAACCTGCTGCAGCAGACCCCATTTGAACAGGGCATTGGACTAGGCAGTGTCCAGAGCTGCCTTCCAACCTCTGCCATGTTGTGATTCTAAGAAATCTCTGTTTTCAAACCTGCTGCCTACTAACTTCCTAGGGTTATACATTTTTAAATCCAACAAGCAGTAAGCCATCTACATTTTCCTTTATTCCTTTCCAGTAATTCTAACATTGTATTTGCCTTTCTTTAACTCCTACTTATAATTGATTTAATGTTTTCACAGAACTACAAAGGTCCAAGACAGTAACAGCTTATTTATAATTGGTGTTCCTCCTCTTTTCTCTCCTTGTGTAGATTATTTTGCATTTTTAGACACTGAACTCAATCTACCATTTTATTGCCTACTCACTCATTGTGACATACCACCGAAACTTTCTACAGTCAACTTCAGCTTTTGCTACAAAAACCTGTATCACTTCAGTGGTAACTTCCCTTTGTTGAGAAGAAGGAACCTACTTGTTACACATCTGTTTAAAATAGTTGCTAATATACAATAAAACTCTTCAGGTTTTGGCAGTTTAACTTCTTTAATGAGTATTTGGTAAGGAATACTATTAGAACCACTTTGAAAATTTAAAGACAGTGTACAGAAGTCAGTTTTTCTCATCAGTAGTCTTGATCTCTCCTGGAAGCTTTTTTTTAAAAAAAAGAAGAACAACAATCCAACCACCTTGCTTTGTAATTTGCTGCATTATAATCTTTTAGACCAATGGAAACAATAAATTATGTAACACATTTAATAGTTCAACAATTTAATGTCTCTGATTTCTTTCAGAACTGGGCATAATTCTGTCTAGCCCTGGCAATTCAGCATTTTATTAGTTTGTTCTACTCATAGAAATGCTGGCTAGAAGTCTCTAGTCCAATCTCCTGTTAACACTAGGTCATGTCTGGCCGTGGCTTTGTCTACCCAAGTTTTGAAAGCCTGCAAAAATAGATCCCACAACCACCCTGAGTAACTTGTTCCAGTAATGCACTACTCTCCTAAAAAAACAAAAACCCAAAAACTTTTCTTAATGTCCAGCTAGAATCTTCAAGATGAAATCTGTGGCTGTTGCCCCTTGCTCTGTCACCTGCCATTACCAGCACAAGTCTGGCTCCACCATTTCTGACACTGCCCTTGAAGTAGCTTTAGGCTTGCTACAGAATTCCCCCTTGGCTTTCTCTTCACCAGATTAAACAAGCCCACTGCCCTCAGCCTCTCCTTGTGTGCCATGTTACTACTATTATGCTGCCTCTAAACAATCTCTCAAACTACCTACAGAAGTTCTAGCCTTTTGGCTGCTTCATTAACTTTAATGATCATCTTAAATTTTAGGCAGTTTCCCTTTTCATCTTACATTAACATAAAACGAATGTCATCCTCCAAGAACTATCCTGTAATACTAACCACAATGATTCAAATTCAAAATAGTTACAAAAATTAAAAAGCTCCCCCAAATTCACTACAATAATATTGAACCAACTCTCAAACACTGTTCAGGATCACAGAATGTTTCTCAAATAAGTGCTGTGAATCCTGGTCAAAAAATGGTATAAGAATTTAGCCACCAAATTACTTTCCTCTTTATACATCTATATAACCCCCAAGTGTAACAGAAACAGTCTGTTACTGTGTTGTCTAGCTTTTCATCATCTCCTTTTGTACATCACAGATACTGCTGTCATTCTAGGCAGGTGATTAGTAGCAGCTCCGTTATTCTCTACTTCAGGCACAATTTAAACCACCAGCATTCTGCATTACTTGCAGAGGCTGTTACCTCAGCTACTGGGATTTTCTTTTTTATGAAAAGCATAATACACTAAAAACCAACACCACCTACTCCATCGATAGAAATTATACTTGGGGATTATAGTTATTCCACAGTCATTCTTTGCACCTCCAAGATTTTTGCAATTATGTTAAGTTCATCCTTAGAAGTTACAGACTTAATTTTATCCTTATTTTCTGAACTTCTGGTTTTGGTACAGAATATGTATGTCTCTTGTCTTCACCTAGTTTCTATTAGCATGCATCTATCTTAAATGGGCTTTACTTGTACAATCTTCTTTTCATTAATTTCTGTTTGATCTTTATTTAGAAATGCAGCCTGTGAGACAATCTCGAGAGTACTAGCTTGATAACAACCACTAATAATACAATAATTATATTTTCAACCTATTCTAGAAATTTACTGGCAACATTTGAAACTTAGGCCAACAGGGAAGGGGAACAGTTGCAGGATGGAAAAACTGCTTGAATTATGGCACCTTATAACCAGGATTCTAAATAATTCCCTATGTTTATTGATGAGTTCCCTGTTAGCTTATGCTCTTTCCCACATATTTTAAATCAGCACTTACCAGTACCGGAACTTGGAACCCAAAGTGAAGTAATGTGCAAAGAAGTTCTTCTGAGGGGGGAGCGGTCTATCCAAACGGAAGAATGTGTGATGTTCAACACAAGCTTTCCACAAATTCTTACATGCGCGGTAATTCACCATATTGAATCCCAATAATGTTTCTCTAGATTCATGCTAAAGAGGAGAAAAAAATCATTTCAGATAAAAATTGTTCAAAGTTACTTTTGAAATTAAGATATATACTTTTAGCTTTTTTTAAAAAAAAATACGCTCTTTGAATTTTACATTAACTTTATGTATTATAAACCTTTTTAAAATACCTCTAAGTTGTCTTTAAAGGTTTTTTTCTTTTTTTTTCTTAATGAGCCTGCTCAAAGTTTAACAGTCTGTTTAGTGATACTGAAACAAGTCTAGATGGCAAGAAATGGTCCCAAAAGGTAGGACATTTAAAAAAAATGTCTGTGATTCAAGAACTCAAAGGCAACATGCCTCCTTGTTTCAAGATTACAACAGTTAAGATGAGGAATTGTCATGCACACTTGCCAATTAAAGACTGGTAACAGCTATTGATCTCAAGAGCAACTGAGTCTACTTCTAAATGATCAATTAGGCTCCTGGTAAAGGAAATAAGCGAAACTGTAAGCAAGCTAAGATATTCTGCCTGTTGAGGGAGCTTGATTACAACCTTTGTAGGTCAGAAAACACCATCATCACTCTGCTTTCTCTTCACAGTACTAAATCCTCCACAACATTTAGCACACCTAAACTGCTTTCACTTAAAAGTAAACTCCTTTTCCAAGTTAAGCTTTTGCTGGCCTGCTTATCTTTAGATCTGCTGAGATACCCAGATGTAGACCTGCAACTCTTCTCCCAGCACTGTACTTGGGAAGTTGAGACTAATGGCTAAGACGGACACAGTATTTTCAGCCACATGAGGAATTTAGGGTAAAGAATAAAATGTATTTTAAAAGTAAACAGCAACCCTGAGTATCTATTGATGAAATTCAAGAAATTACATGCAAGAAAATAAAACCTGATATTTTACTTTAATTCACAAAATTTACTTATTTCTCTTGTTTTAATATCCAAGTACTGCCAACTGTGCCCTGTATTTTCTAGACATATTAAATGAAGTACTTAAAAATTAAAAGCCACAAACAAGGTAACAGATATAAAGTCCATTACCTATTCAGTTAAAAAAGACTTTATCAATAACATAAATAACATAATATAAACAAGATACATTACTATACCGCAAAAGAGCAACTATGTAAAATTTATGGACTGTGTCATCTGCATCCAGTAAAGGATGAACCCACCAAGATTTTAGATTCCAACAAGAAGTTCTCATGCTGTAGCAAATGTTAATGCTCTGTCAGCCTTTTAAACTGTTGGAAAATAGAATTTGACAACTTATATGAGCTGCTGATCATGCATGTTCATGTCTCTCAGAGCATTGTAATTATGGGGGATGGGGGTGGGGAAATCCTCCTGTTTCCCCTAGTTTGTTACTTCGCAGAACAAGCTGATCTGATTCTCATGCCACTAGATCACTAGATCAGGCATGAAGCATGAAGGAGGAGCTGGTATCGCATGATGAGAAGGAGCTGCAGCTAGATCAGCTTAATTGTAATGCGAAACAGCACTTTCACAGGAACTTGGTGTGTTAGAGCTTTAAAGGTACCTTAACAATAGTTCTATTCATAGCTTTTAAGGCTTTCATTGCAGTACAGAGAGAACTGATTCTCAAACCCTACCCTTGATCTCAATTACAGCGAGGAATCAATCCTTAATGTAAAGAAGTGTAAGATATTGGCTCCTAAGTGCACCCATCCTTTTTCTATCCACCCTTGCTGGTTCTGTAATACCTAAACATAAGCTGGGCACTTGAAATTCATCTTTGCTGATGATTCTGGGGTGCAAGCCCTTGTTCTACTGCTATCTGGTAGCTGGATTTAGAATAAGATTGACCCTGTTTTCCCTGAAAATAGTAGGCTTGAATCAATGCGGGCTCAGTATAAGACCCCAAGGTAACACTTACAATGTCCATGGTACTTCAGCCAAAAGCACATAAAGTAACAGAACTGTTGTACTGCAGCTTACAAAAACGTTTTTATACCACAAGGCTCCAAGAAGATGCTGAATGCTCTATAGTATGTCAATGACATACAGGTATTTTAGGTCTGTTGAGACAGTGTTAGAAGACTACTTCAGGGAGTCGCAGTTGGATTCTGCTCTGAAACTACTATCTCACTAATTTTGTCCATGCTTCCTACTGCAGAGAGGAAAATGGTCTGCTTGCTACAGAGGGAGAGAAGAGTGAAGCAGCTGGAAGGCAATACCAGTGATGAGGCTCAGGGCCCAAGCATGAAACTTCAGGTAAGGCAAATATTACCATATAAGTTAATTTAAAGCATAACCTTACAGATGTACACCATATAGCAGGCTACCTATAGAATCCAAGATGAAACACTGGAGGGATAGGGGAAAGAAAGGTCTAAGTCATATTTGTGGTTCATTTTATTAAAAGAACAAAAAAAACAAACAAAAAAAGCAGAATCTATATTGGTGCCTCCTTCTCATACAACAGCTCAGCCCTTAACATTCACCTTGGGTGGGGACATTCATTCAAACCCACCTTTGCCTGATTTGAAACAGGGACTTCAGAGCAGATCTTTCACTGCTCAAGAGAGAAACTGGGCTGAAAAACATATTCTCTAGTGGGTCCCTTTCACTTGGCCTAAACAAAGAAAAATCCCAGAACAAAGCAAAAATTCCCTACCCCCATCTCTGAGAGACACAAAAGGACTTGTGCTTTATAGGCGGCAGACGCTCCAGAGACTCAAGATGTTCCACAAATAGTGGAAAAAAGTCCTGTGGAAGCTTAAATGCAACACAGATTGTGCCAACAGTATCTGCTTGTCACGCAAAATCTTCAATACGATTAGGCAACAATCAACTAGGCATCTAATGAATGCCAGTGTTATTTAAGATCAAGTATGTACTTGGGCAGATAAACTCATATATTGCCTTGTGATTCTAGCCCACATTCTGTCTAAAAGTCAGCAAGACAAAAAAAAAAAATATATAAAATTAAAAAGAAAATAAATCATTTTGGCCTCTCACTGAAACCAGGTCTTGGTCATGGACAAAACCTATTATATTGGTTTTTTACAGACTCAAGTAATTTTTCGGTGAATATCAGGGCTCTAAAAAAGCAAAGAAACATGCTGAACAGCTTATTTGGCTGCTAAAGAATCAAGACCACTAAAGTATATTGGATTGGATTTTGCTAAGAGTTTGATGCTAACTATTGACATTACAACAGCCAAGAGTGCAACTACCTAAACCTAGAAGCTTAGGGAAACATGCAGAAAAATGAAACTACTTAATAATTCTCAAACAGCTTCAAAGCATGTGAGGGAAGCAGCATACAGAACAGGCAGAATACACAAAATATGGTGAAAAAAACCTGCCACTGAAGTTAAAGCTCAGAGAGCTTTTTGTGTCAGATGAGTAAGTCATACATACAACATTCTTTTACCCCCACAAAACCATAAAGAAACAATGGAAAGAAAATCTACTCTGGTGGATGTGTGCTCCCGGTATATAGCAGTCAGAATACGAAATCAGCTTCCATTCAAGACTATATTATGCTACCAGTGGAAAATGACTTTGACGTTAAACTGCTTCATCTGACTTAAGTGATTTATTTAAACACAGATATAATCTATTAAAAGCAGGCAAATAATTCTTTACTTATGTTGATGCCTCTAAGCAATGCCAAGTCAGGGAATAAATTTAATAGGTGATTAGAAGATAAGGCACTTGCACTTTTGAGGTCCGTTGAAATTAAAAGCTCTCAACGCTCATTAACACTATTTGAAAAATATCTTTTTAGGACTGCTTAAACTAGGGCATATGCAGCCCAGTTTGGAAAAAAACAAAAACACTAGAAAATTCCTATCCAAAGTCCACTAATTTAATATTCTATAGCATCTCAGCTTCGCAGCTGAATAAATATGGTTACTCAGCTGTACAATTTATGATATATTTACACACAACTTTTAAACATCATCAGCATACCGTGACTGTATTTTCACTGCCGTATCGTAAATCAGTTCTTTTAAATATACACTCAAAGCACTAGATCAGAGGTATTTTACATACCAAATGTGCAATCACTGAGTCACTTCACCTAGTTTCTGCTGCCTAAAGAGAGCCATTTGTGCTCTTTATTGTTAATGGGAGTGAAAGCAAAAGTAAGCACATACCCACCAGAGAGCAACTTAATGCATCCTAAAACGTACTTCCAATTCATGCAAGATGTTTCACCCCTTGCATGTATCTGGTTACTTTAGAGGAAGTCTAATAATTAGCTTTGGTTAGCTAGTGATCATGAAACAGAAAATACGTTCTTTTAACCTAAATGAAGATGAATATAGGTGAGATGAATCTTATCCTATGAGTCTACTCGGGGAAAGTAACTCTGGAAATAACAATGTTAATATTAAGTTTGATTTAAATTAGTTTAAGTATGCCTTCTTTGGAAGCCAAATTTAAGCTTTGATCTTAAGATATTCATGACTTGAAAACTGATGTCAAAAGCTTAATTTTCATTCATTCCATCTGATACATAGAGTTTAAAGAAAAACAGCACAAAGCTTTTTAATTTTTGGCTTGGGTAAGACGACTCAGAAAAGAAATTACATTAGTTACATATACTACATTCTGGTGCAAGTAAATATACAGAGTATTAAAAAGCAACAGTAAAAACAAGATGAGAAACCTATCTTTATATTACTGTCAATTATATGCATATCTTTTTTTTGCAGAAAGAAAATACTCATACAAAATCCAATCCAATTTTATATGTAGGTATCTCAGTCCTCGCTGTTCTGAACTCTGCTACTACAACCTTTTCCTCAAGTTCTGATTTAGAAAACAACTATAGTTCAAAATTTCTGAATTCCAAATAAAAACCCAAATTCTTGTCTCAGATCTAAAGACAACATTCCCGCAACTGTAATGGAAGTTGCACACACTGGTATCAAGACAAAATTTGACCTCTGGGCTGTCAGAGATCAGTTTGCCTTTGAGAACTAGCCAGTAGCTCCTGCAGCGTATTAAGAAATACCTGTGTCACCACGATTAAATACTCCCTGTCCCCCCCTTTTTTGTATCATTACCTTTTTTCTGCTCACGTTGCATAATATCTGCTCATGTTGACAGATCCTCCTGTTTATTTCATGTAATAGACAAGATTCTTTTCTTTCTACACATAATTACTCCAAAATCCTCTAAGTCCTGTTATCCTACTTCTGAACTGATACCTTTTAACTAAACTGATTAGTTAATCAAATAGTCATATTTTTAATTAATTCCTCCATCTTTCCCCAGTGATGTGTCTGTGATGGGTTTACACTAATCTCTTGGAGGTATGGAACAATCCATTTCTTGCTGAATTAAATGTGCAGTGGTCCTGTGCTGCTTCACAGGGTAGCAAACACACACCATAAGCAGTGAAACATACATTGCTCACAGAAAGCTTCAACTTTTTCCCCAACCAATTTAGAAGAAGGCATTAAAAAATTACCATACGTAATTTAAAACTGCAAAGACATTCTTATCTCTTCTGTTTAAATATAAGTAATAAAGTCAACTTTGTATTACTAAATCTAAATAATACAAATCAGCATGTTTTAATCAAACCTTTATTTACAAGCACATACACAACTGAAGCAGCATTAAGCATTACCTTTAATTTGGTTTCTTCTGAAATTTAAATTTAATATTGATTTACTTTTAACCTTTTCAACATTCATCTTATATAAGCAAGTTACATTTCCTGCATACAAATGTAAAAATAAACGTATGTAAAATATAAGGTAAATCAAATGAAAAAACGTCTTCTAAAGCATTGTAATGGCCCATTTGAGAACTGAGATCGCCAGAATGTTAGTGAAAGTGGCCTTTTAATTGCAGATAAAGGCAAGAATCAACATATCTGTCAGCATAATGTAAATGTGCAGCATAGAGAAATTTCATTGCTCTCTCATTTTTTGAGATGTAATTTAAAACAGTACTCACCAATTCTTTCCTAAGTTGAATAAAAAACTGTTTGCACTTAAAAGAAATTTTTACAATCTTCAACCTAAGTGAAAAATAAAATCACAATATTTAAACACTTAGTATACTGAATCATGGTTAAAGGCTTAAATACACCTACTGAAAATATACTTTCTAGAGAGAACAGAGTTCATTTCATTTCCATGAAATTTCCATAGACAGAAGATATCAAAGATTATACAAAACAGGTTGTATAATTTGAAATTTATGAGCCGTATATTTAAGTTATCAAATTCACTTGTTTCCACCCTAAACCCAAGGCAGCTGGTAATTTAAGTATCTTTTCCCAGTTCCAAAGTCCAAAGAGCTATTCTATCCTGAGGTCATTCCAACCAGATTTTTTTTTTTTTTAGACCACTTTAATTATCCCTTAGAATATGAAAAAATACTTTGAACTTCACCTGATTCCTGAAAGACATTCTTTCTCTATGTTCTTACATGTCTTTAAATATAACCAGAACTTGTTTTACTAAAATAGCTATGACAAAATACAAGCACTGAGATAAGGACTCATGATCTTGGTATTTGTGAAGTGTAAAAACCAAAACAAATCAAAAGCATCACATTATGAGGAGGAAAAAACATTCTAAATATCACAAGACTGGGAAAAATCAGCCTATAGATAATTTTGTCTTGCAGGTTATCTATAAACATAGAAGGTGCTGACGGTAATTCTTGACAATTTTAGATGGTCACTACAACACTAGTGATGCTAATTGGGAAAAGACAGGCCATATTTCCGTCACAATCTAATTATATACTTTTTCAAAGAAACACAATATTATGATAGTGCACACCCTTTATTAAATATACAGGAATATTATTTTGGTCAGGAATAAAAGCAAGGTTACAATTGTAACAAGAAAAAACAGTAAATCTTGTGAATTTGCAAGGAACAACTAATAAGATGCTGAAAACCGCAGAACACTAAATTAAAATGCTATTTCACTCAAAGGAGATTTCACTGACAATTGTCATGAATCTCAAAGCAAAAGAGAACCTAGATCACAGTTACTTTGCAGGAAATTACACAGCAAACTCTTCAGTGCTTGCAATCAACCTTTTACACAGCATGTTTATAAGGAGCACCCTTACTAATCTGAACTATCATCTCATGTTCCCTGTACTTCAAGTTCGGTAAAGTAAAAAAAAGCTTTACGTTTATTTACTTTTAAAGTAAAAAAAGAAAACAGGAAAAAGCCCGCCAAAAAAACCCCAACACCCCAACGACTCCTCCCCCCCCCAAAAAACCAAAAAACCCAAACCCCACATCCATTAAGACAGTGCTACAATTTCTGAGATAAGCTTATTCATTAAGAATATACAGGGACCTCAATAGTGATCAAAATTACTACTTGCATATTAATCACCTTGTTGAATAAAAACCCCTCTAGACTAGGAAGGATGAGAAGTAAAACATTAACAGACACCTAAGTTGGATATCTATATATAGAAATTATCTTGTTAACTGAATCAAATGGAGACATTTTCCTCCAGGGGATTTTTCAGAGCAGGAACCTAACCTGGATGTCCTAATTGGTTGAGAGTGTTTCTATCTCCAATAACTTAAAGGGAGCCTGTGACTATTAGCCTTTGAATTATGCTTATTCAAATCTCTTCCCACTTCTTTTTTCTTTCCTATCTTTGCCATCAGTTAATAAATAAAGAAATAAAAAAGCAGCTATGTCTTCTGTTTTTTGGGTTTGTTTTTGAGTTGCTTTTCCCCCCCAATTCTTAACAAATTGTTGCTATTGAAGTTAGTTTATCAAGAATTAGAAACTATAAAGGGGGCTACAGCTTATCTACTGAAAACAAATTATTCCATTGGCAATGCAGCAATTTTCTTAGCATCTCCTGTGGCAAACAATTGCTTACAAATAATTAGGGATGGGTCCTAAAGGATAGACTGTACTGATTATAGCACTCTGACTGTGGAAAAAAATAGAAAAAAAAATTACTACACTATTTAGGCTGCAGTTAACCAGAAGTATTTTACAATTAATTTTCTAAAATTTCGGGGTATAGGGCAATTAAAAGAACATTTTAATATATACCTTTTCTAAAAACTGAACCGCACACACTCTACATCATATCAGATTTGCTTAGCATGCCAACAGAAAATCTGAAAATAAAATTATTCCACTTACAAAATCATCCTACTACCTTTTACTCTCCCTCCCCATTTCCACTAAAAAAATTGCTGACTTCAGTGATGTACAGGCTCAAGGAGAATGATAAGGATGAAATAAAGCTATACATGCTCGTTTTTAATCTCAGCCCATAATTTAGGCAGAGTGTCTGAAACCATTTGGAACAGGCTCAAAACTGTAACATTAGCCATTAAGGTCTAATTTGACCCATAAGAGTCACTGAAATTACTCAGCAAAGCTGAAACTCAGCTATTTTTGAAAAATAGAGCAGGTAAGAGAGTTCATATGCACTTCTAATATCCTGTTAGTTATTAAATAATAATATCCATACTCAGCCAAAGCAAAAGGCATGTCTGCCTATGTTTCTTTTCTCTGACTGTCAGCAATGGTGCATATCCAAGAAAAAGGGTAAGAACAGGCAGGCATCAATAATATTTTCCTGGTATGATTTATATAGTCCCCAGTCATCTCGGACATCCTAAATCATAAGATACATCTTTTTAAATGAAAAGATATTTAAAAGTCCTAGTCTAAAGTGAGGACTGTACTTAAACATGTGGAAGGAATCTCATATGAAGCCCTGGTTCTCACTAAGAACTTTAGCACCTCAACAATAGCCAGGAGGGTGATAAGACAGGGCACTCCAGCAAATTTCTTGACCAAGACTTATTTGACATAGGTTCTGGACCAGTCAGCTAGGCAAGATGCTCTTGGCAGCACAACTCTCAAACAAGGAAGGATTGTCCAGACTAAGTAGCCAAAGACAAACTTGGCTGCAGATGCTGTGAGATGGTGAAGCTAAAGATCCTGAAGGAAGTGAGGAGAGATGCAGCAAACTAAACCACCCCGGAGCTCAGAAGAAACTCCAGCTTGCTCAGAGCTCTGGTAGGTTAAATGTTTTGGAAGCTGCCTTTTAGGCCACGTGAACTGAGGAGAGGTGGCCAATCTTAAAAGGCTGATGTGCTAGAAAACACGCAAGGATGGGAGGAGGCCAACTTGAATGAACTTGGGACTGTTGACTGAGATCAAACACAAAAGGAAGCATACGGGATGTGGAAGCAGGATCAGATAACCAAGGACAAACACAGAAGTACTACCTAGACATTCAGGGATAAAACTAGGAAATCCAAAGCGCAACTGGCAATAGATGTGAAAGACAACAAAGCTTTCCAGGGGCACACTGACTGCAAAGGAGAGGCAAAGAAACCATGTTTCCATGGCTGAAAAGGAAAGGCTGAGGTACTCCATGATCTTCTCCTTTGGTCTTCAAGGGCAAGATCTACTCCCTGGATTCCCAGGTCTCTGTGCCTGGTAGCACGGTTTGAGGAAAAGAGGAATTACGCACAATACAGGAAGATCAGGTTAGGACACACTGGATAAAAGGCTGTTATCTTTGTTTTGCCTTATTCCTGCCTTGTCTCCTTCCTGTTTAATTTCTCCTCATGATCATAAAGTTCATAATACATAATTTAGATATAATACCAAATTAAGAAAGAGGGAGAGGACAGACATTTTACTTGATTCTTTTCTGAGCAACACAGTTAAACTTTTGTTTCTTCCCACATACATGCATGTCTATCCTCTTGTCTCCAAACTCAGTTCAAGAGTACCGACAAAGGGATATCTAAGCATTCACTATAGCTATAAAGGACTGGGAAGACATTACACAACTCCAGTTGCTCAGGAGCAAAAAGAAAAAGTGTCAGTACTGGTGTCACTGGAGCAGCTGCATGGCTATGGATAAAAACGAAAGGTAGCAGGTCTACTACTGAGCTATACTGTGAGAACTGAAATTTCAGATCCTTACTCATAGCAAAAGATAGCCTGTAATACGATGAAATGGGTGTGTGTGTCTTTTTTTGTTGTTGGTAAAGACTAATGTTGTTGGTACTATAGTCTTCACAGGAAGAAATTAATATCCCTGATGTCAGCTGATATGGTTGAATACAAAGAACTGTTTAGGTAATTACACACACAAAAACCACACTAAGAATTTAGATCAGCAACGCTGGCATGCAAACAATATGAAGCAGCGCTCACAGAAACCTCTAGTTTCCAGTAGGGACATGTAGCTTAATTATGACTTACATAGTACGTACTCAGTAATTTACCAGTGTGTTTTATAGAACCTATTTCTACTATTACTGTTTTCCAAAAAATAAGAGCAGTAAAAAGAGCCTGAATTAAAACCTTCCTGGTTATTACAGCATTGCATTTATAAAGCGGCCTTAACCCAGAAATGGCTCTAACACTTCAAAACTCTTAGCAGATGAAGGGCATCTCTTTTAGAACGTGTCATTAGTATAAAGGCAGGTCTGACTAACTAGTACAGTAGCTCCAGACTTACCATTGCAAGAGGCAGTTTTAATTTACCCAACTAACCATGGAGACTGAAAATTTACATGCTCCGTAATTGCCTCAGGCTTACTTTTCTTCAGCGCTTACAGGCAAAACGTTTACCACCATGTTCAATTGTATCTGGCTGTGAATAACACTTATGTCATAGCTTTGTTTTTTCTTTCTCTTGGCAAATCTACTAAACTTTGACCATTCACGTGGTTTCTCAATATGGTAAACCACAGAATACATAACCTCCTAAAACAAAACTTGAGACTAAGCTTAACACAGAAAACCAGAATGTCTCAGAAATTTAGTGGGCTGCAGGAAAGATCAAGATTGTGATTAACTCTTGCATCTCTCCAAAGGAACACACTAAGTGAACACAATCACTGATACACTAATGGATCTTACCCCATGCTAACAGAAAACAACAAAACCTCAAGGATTTCAACTGCCTGTATCAGTATGAGTTGAGAGAGAAGATTTTCCAGTTTCAATTGTGGTAATCAATTTAATCTGTTTATCTGAAGATGACAGACTAGCCAAGAACATTTTAGAAAAGTCCAGTACTGCATTACACAAGTAACAAATGAAAATGCAAAACTTCTTGTGATTTTTCTAGAGCAAACAGCTTTTGCGCCTGGTAAACTAATGTCGATTGTGATATTTTTATATGGCTGACCTCGCTCACTCAGAATGCTGTTGTAGCACACTCAATCACATGTAATAAGTAAGGCTGTCAAAGTGGATTCCAAGCAGGCAAAGGAAACCAAGGGAAGGTTACTTCTGAGGGAGCTTAAAAAAATCCAACCGCTAGGGAAGGTGGCATAACTTCTGTAGAGCACTACAGCAGTTATAGTGTAGAACAGGATTTCTTATAGATCTTTCCCCTTCTTGGATGAGTAAGAACTGGATCCCAACTTAAGAAGCAATAACTAGAGTAACGTATTTAATGAGGATAACTCCATGTTTACAAAACAGTTTAAAAACTATTTTAGTTAAGAAATTAATGACAGCATTTTCTGGAATAAATGTATTTTTTTAACCCTTATAATGAAAATGGTTATCTGTGGATGAAAAGATGACAATATCCTGAATGCTCCAGTTATCCTCAAGTGCCATACCTACATTAAATTTAACACACAGCGCAATTAAGTTATACGTCACAAAACAGATAAAAATATTAACCTGGAGAGTAATTGCTCTTAAGTTCAGTTGTCTATTTAGAAACTGTGAGCTAGACCACAACACTGGCCCTGCCTATATGGTTAATTAAACATAAAGTACACTTACAAACTCCTGAAGAAAAAAAATGCATTACAATTCATTACAGTTTGCATCTCAATCATTTAACAGCACAGCATGCAAAATAGGACAAAACCCCATCATAAAATTACCCATACCACAGCATAACATAAATAGTTTCAGATTGATACACTACAACTAAGTTGCAGTCTTTTGTAAAGCACGTGACATTGGCAGTGATAAAAACATGTTTTAAAAAACCCAACAAAACATTAGCTTAAACAGCTGTCCTTACCACTGAAAGGTGTTAATTCGTACTCTGTTCTTAAAAATTAGTATTCCACCTGACATCACTCCAATCATTATTTCATTGTTACTCTGATCCTTTAAAAGAAAATAGAAAATTACTTGAAGAACAATATAAATATCTTTGAAACCTCATATATATTCATTCTCATCTCTCTCTCTCTAAATACACAAATAACATAGTAAAACAGATCTCAATTAACATGGAAATAAATGTGTTTTAATAAGACAAGAATTAAATTATTCATTCTTATTTAAGACAAGCCCAAATATTTGCTCCAGGTTCTTTATAAGCTACCACAGAATTTTATTTCTTACGTTAAATTTTCTGTCTCCCACCAACTTTGAAGAAATATACAACACAGAGTATTCTAGCAGTGTATTACAAATGACAACACTAATAAACTGGCTTGATGTTTGCTACACTAGAAGCAACCAGCTACTTAAATTCCTAGGTGAGAGGAAATTGCAATCTCAGAGCACAGAGAGGAGGGATTGTAAAACAAAGAGTATTGTAAGCATATTTAAACAGCACATTTTTCTTGAAATGTCTTTGCACTCTAATCAAACACCTGGTATAGATCTCTTAATACATATGCAACAACAGCAGGACACAGAGAGCAGTGGGGTACACTTCAGATTCTATTGCAAGTTTCTCTAACTTTAAAGAATAGGACAAGAATATTTAAAAACTAGAGGTGTCTTAGTTACTACAAAAAATTGTATTTAGTGGCTTTGCAGAAATGGTAACACTGCACTGACCGGTTAGGATTGTTTGAGTCAAGACCTCGAACTACTTGCTTTACCAGATAAAACTGACACTATCAAATCATAGTACATTTTTCACCTTACGTTAACAATTCATATTATATGACAATGACTTATAATCTGGTTCTCATAGGAAGCAAATTAAATGCTTCTCAAAGCTGACAGATTCTTAAATATCAAAAGCACATTCAACAAGTAAATTTTTCTTACTCATCAGTAGCCAACTGAATTGCCATTCAGGCCAACAAGGCTTAACCTGAATAACGCACACAACTAAGGCCAAATTACAAAATTTTATGAAATAGTGGCTATTGAAATTGATAAATTACAGTTAGGCACCTAATGAGGTAATATTCCTTTTTAGTGTCTTGTAAGCAGCAGCCAGGAAGGCTCACTAAAAATAAATATTACTTTTTCCATGAATCTCAGAAGAATCCATTTTTCACATTACAACACACTTTCATCCAAGCTTACCCTTGCATAGTGCAATTCAACTCCATAAAGTTCTAAGGTACGTGCTGTATTGAGATAATTGAACTCTGCTTCTGCAGGAGACAACCCTCTGAAAGAAAGAAGCTATTTCAGAAACATTCTAAGATGAACCCCCACATCAGGCTCCCTAGTGAGCTCAAACAGAAAATCTGCATTTGTTTTACTACTTCTACCCCTACCCTGAAATCTGAATTTCCTTTCTCACCATAAATAGACTGTAACCCCAAAATTTTAACAGAAAAAAAACTCGTGCTTCCACATAGACGAAAGTCTTTACAAGAGTCTACAACACACCTTGCAAACACACATTTTATTTCTAGCACACTGTATTATTTAAATGTCTGTGGAGCTCTAGAGCCTGGAAATTACTTTTGCAGTCCTGTATTTTGTATTGATAACAGCACTTTCTCTCCAAGGCTCATGCTTAAAACTTAAATTAGCATCAACTCACTTTAATTTCTTTACCCTACCTAAGAGAATTTGCTAAGCCATTGGACTGAAATGTAATACAACATTCAGTAGTTTCTAAAGCCAACAACATGCCCCAATTCAGCAAATGTTTTTGTAAACATAGCTTACAAGTTAAATTTAACTGTATCAAAAAGCACTTAAGCTTTGAAATACCAAGAACCATCACTGAAAAAGTACCACAACATTACACACTGAAAAAAAAAAATATTTTCCATTGCTTCATGGCCTTTTCCTCTTCAGTAAAAGGTCACAGACTTGCACACAGGAAAGAGCAGATACTGAAGAAAAGGACTTTGTTACTTTTAAAGTAACTCTTTGTTTTCTGGTAAGAGCCCCATGAAAACAAAGCCTTTATGCACAGAGCATTCTCAAACAGTGAAAAAAAATCTGAAATTATATCCTGCTAAGTTAATATGCTATGCAATACACACAAATACTGTTTTCAGTGTACCTTTAATACATTCATTTTTTCACTTATTTTCCCTGTCATTCTGTCATAGACAATCTATCTGTGCAGAGTATCAATGGTATTTCTTATACAGACAATCTACAAAAAAAATCACATTAAACATACTCTTAAAAAAAAGCAACAAAAAAAACCCCAACAGAAACCTTTAAGACAAAATACTCAATTTTTGTATAATAGCACAGCACCAGCAGTCAGGATTTGACAAAGTCAATATCTTCTGCTGTAAATCCTTACATGTGCTGCTGATGTAATTTTGCTATTTCTTTTTCAAAGTCTTGAGGCTGGCTAGGGATGAAAGAATAGTCTGAGAGGTAGCCTGGCAAGTTTTCTGAATGGTTGTAGTCTCCCAGCTCGGCTAAAATATTAAAAAGAGAGGTTATTGTTTATCACTGATGTAATTGGCATTGTGCAATGCCCCCAAATTCACAAGTTTCTGCTCCCACATACTTTAAGATCTACAGCAAACAAAAATAGAGAAGACATTTTAAAGTCCCCTTTTCCCTTTTGAATAAACAGTTACATTCTCAGTGAATACCATGGAGATAATTAAAAGACAGGTTTGAGTAGGTACTTATAAAGAAAATTTATGAAGTGTTTAATTTTTAATACACAAAGTAATTAATAAATGCTGTCATAATTGCTAGCACTAAATAATATACTTCAAGGTATTTGATTTTTTTCTTTATTTTACCTTTGCTTGCTTTCATGTGATTACACAATAAATATATTTGCAACTACAACTGCTATTTCTTCATTAAGATCTGCAAAAACCATGAACTCATTCTGTACCAAGACACATTCAGAAGCATTAGAAAAATATTTTTTTGTATGTTCAATTGTATGTATGGAAAAAAAGTATGCATACATACAGCTACATTGAAACTACTTTACCTGAAAATACTAAGAAGTGCATTTATATAATTTGCAACACTTTCTTAAAAACACATGAAATAAACCAAAATCACATTTATCGTCAGAATAAGAACCATACAAACAACAACATTTGCTAAAAATACAGGCTTTGAGGCTTTGTGACTGTAATCCAAAAAAATTCAGCTTTAAATATCTGCAATCCATTTAACAGATCGACAGTGACGGACAAGTAACCTACATGTGAAAACTGGAAAGTTCACAGCAACACAGCATGATGTGGGGTCCTGGGCAGGCCTACCGACACTTTTACAGGGCACGGAGGAAATGACAAGAGGCATGAAGGCACTCACTGAGCAGGAGAATAAGCAAGTGAAAGGAAAGTAGGAAAGAAGTCTAGTGCACTTGCATCGCCAGAAACAGATGTTATTTTAAATTATTAAAAACTGGAAAATTGGACCAGGTTTCATAACAGAGTGCATGCCTTGTTAAAATCCACTACAGAGGATACAGGACTGTCCAAGATCTGTGTGTGCTGTTTACCTATATTTATAAAGAATCCCAAAAGCTAAAGCCAGGGACAGTTTAGTCATAGGCCTGCACAGAAAATCATTAGACAGAAGTCTGCACACTGAAGAACCTGGGCAGCAGGATCTTATATATAAATGTAACTACAATGTACTGCAAGCCCCCACCACCTCTGTAATATTTGAAAAATAAACATATTGCATTCTTAAAAAGCCCAAAACGTTATGAACTTTTCACATTGCCTGCTTCATTATCAAATACTTCACCTCTTCCAAGGCAAACCCCTACAGCATGACAGCACCTGCAATACGTATCTGTTTTCAGGTAGCTGGAGTTTGGGAGATTTGTTTAAGAGAAAATGCTCCATTGATCGATCTGGAAAAAGGTGACCACTTACCAAATCTACGCATAAAACGTTACATTAAAATTACTATACCTTTTTCTCCCTGCAAAGATTAGCATGGGCATTATTTCTCTGATATGTATAAAGTAAACATAATACTAAATGGAGATATAAGTATCTTTAATAGTAGAAAAACACATGAATATAAATGGATATAGCTTATAAAACTGAATTTCTGACAATCACAAATTTCAGAAAGTGCTGAACAGTGAACAGTCTCTTGGTTGGTTGTTGTGGGTTGGTTTTTTTCCACTGAACAACTGAAGTTTATGAAGGAAAATGGGGTGAGAGAAAGAGGACTAAATCTCAGTCTGCCAGACTTACCTACTCACTGGATGCCTTAAAATTGACAACACAGGTATTGAACTTTTTGGCCACACATGACCAGAATTCCCTTTTCCATATCTATTTGGAGGTTCACTGTATGGTATCTTAAATATATTTAATTGTCTAAAAAATGCTTTAGTAACATTCTCAAGAAAAAAACCAACCCCACACTTCAGAATACAGAGAAATACCAGAGGGGGTTTTTAACTTCATGGATTTAAAGAAGGAAAGCAGAGAGTGTTGCCGGTATTTTTTCCATATCTAATTCAGCAAAACATGCGGGGGGAGAAAACTCAACTGACCATACTTCCTTAATCATGAGAAAAGTAGCACCACATCCACAAACATCACAATACAATGCTATACAAACTACATTTTTTAGAAACTGAGCAATACTACTTTTTATGTATTTCAGTACTAACATGCACACGAACACTAACTATACTTACATTGAACAGCATAGGAAGCCAGAAGAGCAGCAGTATTATAAGGACAGGGCAATCTGTTTTGTTTTGATTTTAAAATGAGAAATAAAATTACACATTTAATATGAAAAATTGTTATTTTGAAATGCCTAATTTTTCATAGTCTGTAAACATATTGGACAGATAATAATTATACACATTTCTACTTGCATAAACAGTAATTTAAGTGTATTTTTATTTTTGCAGGTAAAATCCCTCACCATTAACTTTTTCTCAAAGCTGCATTTAATGTTTAACACAACAAAAATGTCTTACCTTCCAGTAAGAATGTCCTGTTTAATTTGCAAAAAATACTGGTACCTTATTTAAAGAAACAAACAAAAAACAGTATAATTAAAAAACAAAGTTATTTAATAATTTTTCGTCAACTTAATGCATCTTGCTTTCAGTTAGTGCAAAACTAGAACTTTACATTTTGCATGCTCTTTCTTAAACTCCTATGGGAAAGAAATTAAATTGTGATTAGTAAAATAATACAACTTTGTAAATGAAACTTGTTACAGGCTATGAAGTTATACATTATATTTCACTGAAAGGCTGCAAATTTCACATTCTACCTGCTTTATTTTCCAGTATTTATGTGGAACTTAAAACTTTTAAAAAAGTAAAAAAAATAAAGTGTCTTCGTGATGAATGAGTGGGAACAACAGTATAATTCCATATGGCAACCAGAAGTTGTTTGCATTTGTGTATGGAGATACCTTAGTAAGAATAATTTGTACTCCAGATAGATAGTACAAATTTATCTTCATTGAGTATTTCATATTACTTTTTTTTCATTTAAATGAAAATAATTACTCCTAGTATTTTGGAGTTACATTCCTAAAGAAAAGTTGTGGATTCTATCATGTCAAATGCCTTCCAATTGACTTCCCTTGAACTTCTGAAGTTTTCATTAATTATGATGTGAGAAAAGCTTGTTTTAGAAATTCATCTAGTCTTCCCATGCTCACTTTTTCAAGTCAGGATGGAGATGGAAACAGCAAAAGGAACAGATGAACACTTTAAAACAAGAACTATCTCCCACCAAACAGTGACAGCAGAAGCACTACGACTTAAAACCCCCACCAAACCTGAAACTGCAAACAGATTTCCCTCTAAACTACTTCCTTTGTTCCTCTGACAAAAACCAAATATGTTAACTTCTCTGAATGAATCTTTTGTTCATTCAGTTTAGTTCCTTCATATTTCACTAAAAGGTTTTAGACAATTTCAAAGTATAAATGTTTATATCAAGTGGCAAATCACACCTGTTATAAACCTCCACTGACACAGCGACTGAAGCGAGGTAACCAACAAGACTTACTGAGATGGCAGGATGTTAGCACAAGCTTAAACTTTCAGCAAAAACCCCAAGCATAAAAGTAGCTGTAGAAGTCGGGCTCTAACGCCTTATTATTTAAAAAGAAGTTTCAATGAGTGGAAAATTTAAACAGCATTCCTGCTTTCTTATAAATTTATTCTGTTGGGACCTCCTATATCATCATTATTATTATTATAAAAATTATCTGGTTTCCTTAAAAAGTGAGTCAGCCATACCCATTCATCATAAACATTCATCAAAATTGCTGATCAAACCCACCTAGTTCAAGTTTGACTGAAACTAAACATTAAGTAATTCCCAATATTAACTTGCACTTAAAAATTAAAACCAAAATATACCTCTTTATACCATATAACGGTATATAAAATATACCATCATGTGACTTCTTAGAATTGTGTAGTCTTCAGAAAGTGGATTAACTACCAATTCAAAGACTTCCACAAACATTTACAAATACACACACAGAAATCCAGTCATTTACAAGCTAAACATAGCAGAAAGGTAAAATGTTCCATGTCTGAGAGAAAACAAGGGAAAACAGTTGCAAACAGACATAGATGTTAGCCCATGTGCTCAACTCCTACAAACCCATCCAGAGGTTCTTTAACTGACCAGAATGGCAAGAAGCTTAGATTAAGGTATGAACTTCAAGAAGTTCGAACTGTGATATTAGTCAGGCTTTAGAGGCCTCAAGATACTTTTTCGTTTTCCACCTTAAAATGCATATTGAAACAAAAAAAGAAGACAGATAAAGCAAAATTTCTTTACCTGTTAAAAATAAGCAATAAATGACAAGTGAAATTTATATATTATAAGAATATGCTTCACATGCTTAGCTTGAGCATCTCTTCACAGCTACACTGAACAAATAATTTTTTCCGATTTTTCCTGTTAACATTTATGGCTGCAAAAATGTAGGACAAAAAAGTTCTATATGTGCAGCTCCTCTTTCATTTTATTTTACTTTTTTTAGTGCAATGCTTTATTAGAAACATTCCATGGTACTTAACAGACCTCATGAGTAAGGAGCACCAAGCACAGTTCATTTTCTGTCCCCTGTTTTCAGCAGCAAAGTTAATGGCTTGTTAGCTAACCACCCCAGTTTGAACACCGAAGCCTCGCATGTTATTGACCAAAACGGGAAATCCATAGAAGCTTTAGCCATGTAGATCTCGAAAAGCCTGCACAACAAACTCAGCTAAAACAATGAAGGTGGCATTGCATTACAATGTTTTCATCTTCCTCATGTAGATATATCTAGAGAAGACAGAATTATTGCTAACTGGAGTCAACGTTAATAAGCAAGTCTTTCTGCCATGAGCAGAACTAATGAAGCCTCATTTCCTACCAAGTTCCTAACGCTAAACACTCCAACACCAGGTGAGCTCCCGCTGACCTTGCCTGACCTACAGCACTCATGACCTGCCTCCCTCACACAAATTTGCAGAGGCCTAATAAGACACGAGCTTGCACTGACCCCTTCCCTGACCTCTGGGAGCTTAACGTTCATACTGCCTCTCATGCAGAGTCATGCCTCTGTTTTCATGAAATTTATAAAAACTAAGCATCTTTGATAAGTCTCGTCTTGAGCTGGAATTGTCTGACGTTTGTCCTTATTTAATTTTATTTTATTTTTAAGGGGGGGGGAATACTGATTACATGAAAGGACCCCCTATTTTTAACAAGGCATCCTAACTTCACTCCAAAAACCCCCACGGATAATAACTCTTTCTTTATAGTAATTCCAAATACAAACAAGTTCTAAGGGGCAATTAGGCCTATTAGCAAAAAAGGCAGAGCTGACCTAAATACAGCAATCATTTCTCATCTAAAAGGATACTGTATTTATCGTTTTGTATTTACAGCATAACATTTAAACAGTTCTTTCTTTTCTTAACTGTTTACTTCATATTGATCAACATTTGTTGTTTGGTGGGAGGTTTTTTGCATCTTCTTAGGAATATTACATATTATCCCCTTTAATTCAAATAACACATTTTTCATTATTTTGACATAGTAAATTGCCAAATTTTCCTAGAATAAATATTTCAATACAATAAAGCCCGATCCAAGATCTCTAGGACTCACTTAGTAGTAAATTCTGTTTGCATAGATGTGTGTAAAATTTTGTCCAAAATATGACAAATCAAAAGAAATTATAAACAAACGTGAAGTCTAATTTTCACAGTTTCAGTACTTATGTTTCTAAAGCTATCTTTAATAATTTATGTACTGTTCTCTGAACGGGGCTGACCTGTTTTCAGAATGGCTGACATCCAAAAATTCCAATCTGTCAAATCGTGCCACTTATGTAGAGGACCAGAACTAATTAAGAATACTGAAAATTTGAGGCATTTCTTCAGGGACTAATTGCAACTCACAAGCCTCCCATCTTGATTCACACTGAGCATTTTCTTCAACAGACTTCAACACATTGCTATCAAAATAAGCTTACATGCTTCAAGCTAGGACTACAATCAGACAAACAGATTAATTTTATTAGTGCCAAGCAGAAAATGGGGGGAGGGATGTCACAAAAAAAAAAATAATGCAGAAAGCTCAGGTATTTTTTAATCACAAAGGAGAACACAAGTAAGGATAAAATTAAATTTGTACTCATTGGTGAATAGTGGGGTTAAGTTTTTCCTCTCTTCTCTATTTTCCCTTTTCTGTTTCTACTTGGTAGTATTTTCTTCATGTAGTTACTTCACTTTGCATATAAATTTGTAAATTTATTCACAGAAGATTTTTGTTATATTGATTTGATGCAACTGCATAGTTCATATCTGTAATTATTAGGCGAAAATTAGAAGCTTGCAGATACGATACAAAAATGACTTAAAAGAAAATTTCCATGTTATACCTTTAAAAAATTAATAACCACTTTCCCCTTAAACATAAGCCTTCTAGAAAAAAATGTTTTACTGATAAAGTAACTAGACCTACCTTGTATATTCTTCTTGGAGCTTGTTTGGGTCACTTACAAAAAACTTAACTCTGAAGTTCAAACTGTGAGGAGATCCTCCTACAGGCAAGAAAAGTTATTTCTAATTAATCAGGGTACCCTGGAAAACCAGCATAATAATGACATATGACTTGACCAAATACATACATGTACTCACTTTTTAATTGTTTCCTGATAGGTTTGTTTGGATCCAGCCACCTCTGGAAAGACAGAAATTGTAACACCAACTTTAAAGAAATGAAAAAGTACAAATTATAGCTTTACACGTCAAGAAACTGCTGCTTTTCTATTACTTTTTACTTGGTCTTTTACAAAAAAAGTCTGACTGGCATACAAAGTCTTGTTACTGATTCTGGAAAGACACCAACATTATCATCATCAGTTGCTACTTTTTCTTTCCCTGAGATTAACCTCTGTTGTCCAGGTATCTGTCTCTTACAGTGCTAATTCAACTATGACTTGGTTCTATGATTATCACATGAGCCTCAGAGAGGTTAGACATCAATTATGGTGTGTACTAGCATAGCTCAAAACCAGAAGAGTCACTTTTTTCTGAACCATATTTAACAGGCAATATCCATGCTTTCAAGTGATATCATAGGATCCAAATACAAAAGGTGATTTTTCTCTCTGGGAAACCACAGAAGGTTAAACCACTTCATATTGTAAAGAAGCTGGAATTGACAGGATTTAGGCAAAAGTACCAGAATTGTATGAATCAAGGTGCTGCCAGCAAGACACTTATACCCCAGTAAGTCTGAGAGGCAGGTAGATTTGGGGATCCATGAAGTTTGTACGCCAGTTCCTCAGAGCGCTATTTCTCTCTACTCCCTTCTCTCCCAGCAATGATTCTTCCCTCACTCCCTCCTGCCCAGGGTATTCTAGCACCCACAGTGACAGTATTTGCTGCACCCTCACTCCCGCTACACACCAATACCCCCTTCTCAGCACTGCTCCAGGCACCCACAGCCCAACAAATACACCATGCCAGCTGTACACAGCATCTGCTTTCTTGCATTGACTTTTACTGTGACATTAACACTATACAAAAACATAGAGATTGTGCAGTTTACAAAATCCACGTTCCGGCACAGTGGTAGAGGTTTTACACTCAATTAGCAGAATCCCCTTTTTCCCCTCACCTTTATCTTCCGCCATATTGAATATATCTTAATAATAGTCCGCTGTGTTATTTCACAAGTAACTATAATATCTGTCAATCCAGTCTGGTTTCTTTGCCCAAACAAATGGAGTGTAAAAGTAAACTGATATCAAAAACTGCAATTAGCCAAACCCACAAATTCTTCAAGCTTGCACGTCCAATATTGGTAACATTTCTATTTAGCTCCGACACATTGTTTTCATAGCAACTGGATATGTACTGAAAAGCCATAATATTTAGAAGGCAAAGAATACTAAACCTTTAAAGCATGTGCTTATATCCAATAGCTGTGAAGTCATTCTTCTTTTGGACTAACTCTTAACCAGATCCTTCTATTACAGTGTTGTGTTTAGCTGTTTCCAGGTAGATAAACTAAAAAAAACCTTAGAAGTCTAAGCTTTGGAAAGCCAGATACAAGAATGAGAAACACTACAAATTTCTGAATGCTGAGTAAAATATTGGGTGATATTCAATTAAATACTACTTAAAGCCGAAAAATTCAGCCTTTCCTATAGCATGCCTGTATCTTTTCAGCTGAAAACAAAGTTTAGACTAAAAAGATTAAAGGAGACCGGCTTGTCAATGCCTTAATAGAACTATCCACAAAGTTACAAAAAATATTTGTTAATATCTACAACTGTGCTATACAGCTTTATTTGTATTAATAATCTTAATGTTAACAGAATTTAGAAAAATAATCTGATTAGGAATTATTTGCTTTAGAGAATAAAGAAATGCAGGAGTAGTTCACTATTCAGGCAAAAGAAAAATCATGGCTGTGACTTTTTTCTTCCTGTTCTACATTTTAAAAGATGTTAGAAAACAAGTAAACATACCCCCACCACACCATCCCCCCAACCCTCTGGTAAGATAAAAAAGTATTCCTTCTATTTAGAACAGTTACTTTTGATGATAAAACAACAGTAGGTGAAATCTGCACTTACAAAAGGAAGTTGCAATGTCTTCTGAAATTCACCTTAGTTACTGAATAACACTTTACAGTGTCACTTATTTCTATAGATCACATTCTGCACATTTTGTGAACCAAAATTACTTTTGACACACGAGTTGAGAGATAAATTTAGACCCCATCACTGTGACGTGCATATAATGGGAATTAGGTAAAGAACTGTATAAGCTATAGCAGTTAAACTGCACTTTAAAACAAGTATTGAATATTTGATATCTATAAAAGAAAGTATTCAAGAAGCATTCTTCAAGCAATCATGACCTCAGCAGTATAGGTTTAACTATTACACTGAATATTACAGCTGGATCCAGTAGTTTCTGCTGGTGATTTACAAAGTTTCAGTCCTATGGAATTTCCTTTCAATTAAAGCCCATGAACTATTATTATAAACACCCAAGTTCAAAGGAGTCCCTTCCTTCTGCTAAAGTGATGAGCTGACAGCCCTTGACACATAGTGGTCTATACAAAGCACTGTTAAAAGACCTACCACGTATCTGGGCTAGAAACAAAAACACTGTGCAGGACAATCTAAAAACCCCTCATGTTTTGGTAAGTTCTAATGAAAATAAATGAATAAATAAAAAGGAGTTACTAATTCCTATCCCAACCTACAATGATCATGCAGTCTAGTAAATTGATAAAACAAAACAAGCAATATCCTAAGCACAGATCTGAACATTCTACTCCAAACTTTTAACTATTAACATTTAGTTTTATCATAAATAAAAGGTGATACTGACCCACTCAAATGATACATTTAGAGAAGATGGCACAATATTGCAATGTCTTCTATTTACTTCTCTTTACAGTGACACAGAGCACAGTGATGAACATGATTATGATTTACAAAACCTTATTTATAAAACAAGAGTCAACTTACAGGATTATCAGTGGATTCATCAGCCAACTGTAAACCAAAGTAATCTCTCTCTGTCAAATCGAGATGCTTGAAGACTACATCCAATAGAACTTGTCCCTGATCATGTTTCTGCAGAGAACAAATAAATGTATTTTTTTTTAAATGAACAAGTATGTAATTGGACAGAGAGACATCAGGCAGACAGAGCACATACACATTCTTCCAGATGTGCTCTAGCAGCCTAAATTTTAAATATAACAATGTGTATCCCAGGAACACTATTTTTAAATTAACTTCACCTCTCTTTTTGAAACACATATAACAAAATAATTTTTCCTCTTTATCATCTTCTGACAGTAAAAATTTCTTACTTCTCAGCTAGCTACATTACTGTGGAAAGCCATTCATTAGCCAAATTTGCTATTTAAAAGGAGCACTGAAAAAAAAGGGAGAGGCTAGGATTTGATAAAAAAAAAAAATTGTAGTCTTGTTTGGGTCACTGAATTTAAAAGTACAGGTCTGTACAAGTTATTCTTACTTATTCTATCTGAAAACTGTTTCTGAATCTAAATGAACCAGCATACTGAAAACGTTTCCAAAGTCAAATGGCATAGACAGCTGAAGCAGCCAAGTATCTGAGAACTGTCACTTGAATGCATTCTCCCAAAGATACTACTTCACTCCTCTGAGTAACAGTAACGTTGCTTTTTCAGTGACAAGTGAACAAACTTGGTTTCTACTATATGGACAATTTTTACCCTCAAAATGATATAAAAAGAATCTGTTGTTGGTACCTACGAATTTTTTTCCCTAACCTAAACATACTGCCAACACAGTAATTGAAACGTGGAATGTGCCATTATGACAGGACTCAATGTGTTTGGTGAAAACTGAAGGGAGTTTCCCAAATAGCTTAGTGTCATAGCTTTCTGAATTACAAAAGATGAGGAAAAATTCTGCAAGAACAATTGTCAAACAAACAAACAAAAAAAAAAGATGAGAGAGATGATTGATACATTTTCCACCCAGATCTTCTATTTCTCTGACACCAAGCAAGCTTCTAATAATCTTCTAGGTGCCATGTATTATTGATTCTACAGTGGATTTGATACATCTTGCCTTGTTTACTGCAGGCAGTAAGATATTTTAAAAGTTTTAAAACAAAAACACTGCCATTCTGCTCCCAAATGACCTCACTTCTCATAGAGATTATACAACAGTTTACTTTTACAGTCTTTAAAACAGATGTAACTAAAAGGTCAAAGGACAGTTGCAAAATTTTTTTCATATTCATATATGAAAAAAAATCAACATAACACATTCAGACGTTTGTTAACATCTAAGAGTATCCTATCAAAACTCTTTTTTTGTTCAGCTAAAATTAACTGAAGTAAACCAACAAATCCATTTATTGGGGGCTAAAAACTCCAAGAATCTGGTAATTTATTTCATAATAAAATTATAAAATAGTTATCAACAAATTATGTTTGAAAAGATCCCAGCAGGACCATCATAACCATAGCTCTGGGTATTTAAGGTGAAATTGCCTAAGGCATATATTTCAGGTCCCATATAAATTTGGATCAAAGTGATCTAAGAATTACTTCCTTTACTTTGAAAGAAGATCCTATTTTTTGTAAAAAATCATACCAAGAAAATTTCTTGATGTTTAATGAAATCAACAGCCAGTAGGAACACCATTGCTGAAAAGTTCACTATTGAAAAATTTATTTTCCAATAAGTAGAAGGAAACAAAGAAAAAAACCAGATGTTAATATAATACACAACAGTATGAATGCATAAGGCAATAGTCAATTTCATCTTTACTAAATCAGGAGTTTCTAATGTATTTTGAAATAAACCAGTAATCAGTATAGGTTTTTTCAGCAATAAAACTAATTTTAAAATTACACAGCAACACTAATTGCTTCTTGGCATTTTTGCCCACATAGATTTAAATCAAAACTCAAACTAAGAACTTATGACAGTAACTATCAGAAAACGGGAGACATTTGGAACCCAAGGTTAGGCTTACTTTTACCGCAGCTGGCATGCTACTTCTTCAAATAACATGAAAATACCAGTTCTGTAGCTTTTTTCCAATCTAAACCTGAGAATTTATACTGTTTCTTAAACACGTCAATAAATGTTCCCTAATGAAAAGGCTTAGAACTTGCAGATCAGTTTGAATTTAGTAACACGGAATGTCATTTCACGACCACAAGGAAGGTATTTCTCCTGCAACAGAGCAGCAAATTTGGTAAGAGAAGACTAGTTTCAACATGAAGCATTTGTTTTGATCACAATGTTTTACTCTCAGTGCAAAATAAAGATAAGCATCTAGTAAAACCAGACCTCAGTTTAACCCATCTCTGATATTTATATAATGATGTTGCAGCTTGCCAGAGCAGGTGAAGGTCACAATCCTGCTTGTTGTGAAAGGTCCAAAATACTTGTAATGCTATCATAACCATTGAATACCTGCTATAAAGTACAAAGTATGATAAAAAGCTTCTAGTTTAGCCTTTTTTTTTAATAGAAAAGCAAAACCAATATATGTGGATTAGCATTAAAAGAAACTTGCTTTATTCCAACAAAATTAAACATTAATATTTCCTCTTAAAACAGGGAATAATGCAAAAATATATGACAAAAGGGAAACCACCCAAGATAAAACTGCAGTAGTTAGATACAAAACATAACAACATTTTTTCTGAATTGGAATATTATAATGTTATCCATACTTCTTATCAGTCATTGATGGGGGCAAAATGTCTGACAAATCTTGGCCTTTCAGAACAAATTTGACATCAACATTAGACATTCAATATATTAACTGCACTTTATGAAGTATCTGTCATCTAGTCGCTAACATCCAGCGCCACGAGATATATACACACCAATGCCTAATCACAAAATGCTTGTTGGCTGTTTACAAACACCCATATTTAAAAATTTAGGAAAACATCTGCAATTACATAGGTTTAATGCCTGCTTACCAACTACCACATCCTTTCAATTTACATTACTGACATTCTGGGTTTGTTGCTAGCCTACAGAACTGGTCGTGTCTACAGCAAACATCAGGACGTGCTGCTGCCATGTCAGTCCAAACAAATTTGGACTTCTGATGACAGAGGAATGGGATGACAGGTCCTGGGCTTTCCTGGAGGAGATCAGACTGCTCTGCTGCTCACAGGTCTGTGGGAGGCTGAGCTGCTCATTCACTAGTGAAAACGCTGGAACCTCTCCTCCTGCAGTTCACTGCAATACTTGTGCTGCAACTCAAGCGAGTGCATCCCCAAACAGCCAGCACTGCACTACTGTCTCCTTTCATTCTACAGCTTACCTTAGCTTTGCAAAAAGTTAACTTGTTTTAAAAAAAGTTTCCAAGCAGGCTATTTATTTTTTTGGTCAAAGAAAAAATGGAAGCAAGTAATGCTGAAAACTAAATTACTGAAAATTTTCATTTCTAAAACTACAGAGGTGTTGACCTTTTTTTGTTTGTTTGTTTGTTTTGGGTTATTCTACAGATTTTTACATTTTACTTCAACTAGAATGTACATTCATTAAGTTTGAGGATAAGTCTGAGATGATAAAGGCTCTGAATTGAAACATTTGTCCATGACCACTAACCCACTAGGTCTTGCTCACAGAACAACTTATTCCATCTACCTTGACTTACTTGGCTTTCCCTCAAGTTTAGTGTGATCTCCCTATCCATGAGCTGACTTTAAGGGAACACAATTAAGCCAGCCTGCACGGAAAAGATACTATTTGAAGTATTGAAACAATTAATTAAAACTAATTAAAGCAATCTGATCTTGAATAAGCAGGTTTACAGTAAGGTAAATCATCCTGATCACGGTATTAAGTCAGCCTCAGTTCTTCCAGCTATGTGTTTATCAAGTATGCTTTTCAGGGTCGAAGTAGGAGTTCATTTGGTAAGCAGTGTGTTTTATAGAAAGGATTTCTACTCTCCAAACATATGCACAGGTTAGTTGCAACTGATTCTTCTGCCTGTTACCAAAATAACCTTTGTCTGGCTACAGTCCACAGGGATTATTTTATTTGATTTGTTACGCTCTATACAAGGTAAGGCTTAGCACAAGAATGCCTATTTTGCAGATCAATGGAAAACGCTGATTGAAATGTGAACTTAAAACATGCCACAAATTATCAAGAGGCATTGTCTGTGATCAGTACTTTGCTGTTGGAGGAGAAATAGTATTTGAGTACATTTTTATTAATACAGCACTACATACTCCAGATGATTAAGCTTTACAGTCATTAGCATACAGAACACCTATAGCAATCACCAGGAGGAAAAAACCCTTGCTAATTTATTTGATGTTATCTTTGTTCTTCCTATTTTGAAAACAATTCCATAAATATTTATTGCCATGTATTCTGTCAACCACAATAAAGTAAAACACAGCTATAAACCCTGAAGACCTGTATACTATGTAACTTAGTATACAATTGTCATGATTCAATACTTTATTACTCCCTATTTTTGAAAAAAGAAAAAAAAAAAAAAAGATTAAGGCTAAAACCCAAGATAAAAATGCTGAGCACCAAGGAACTTTTTATTCCCTAAACTCAGTTTTAATAGACAAACTTGCAGGCTGATCTGTATAAGCAGTAAAGCGTGATCCATGCAACTAAAATATTTAGTACACTAGGGAGGTGGCAAGAACCTATTACATATTTTTTTTCTTGGGAGAGACAGAATAGACATTTGAAGATTTATAACTGGTGATTCTACTCTAGACAGGCACTAGCATTCACTAACAACATACAGCTTTTGAACACCTAGATCAAAAAGCAGCATAATCTCCCATACCTATTGTACAATAATTATTCCTTATTTTAGCCAACTCTTGAAAGAAAATCTTGGAAGATAAGATACTTCAATGGAAAAACTCATGAACTTGAAAGCAAAGTACACAACATTTACAATTTCTCACGCACTTTTAATGCTCTGTCTCCAACTACATTCTGCACATACTGATTTTTGGCAGGCAGTTTAGATTAGGTAACTGTTAGCAAGAGAGAGATACAGAAGAACAGTGGAATACTGTAAACAAAAAGGGAAAAGGTATAGAGTAGAAATTATCCCATAAAGAAAGTGAAGCTTGTTGTTGATAGTTTTTATATACATAATTTTTTAATAAAGGTCATCCCTCACCCAGTTCCATCTTCCAAAATTCCCACCCTTAGCTAACTCAGAAGCCTCAAAAGTTAAAATAGCTCCTGAACGGACTACAAAAATGCCTTAAGAGAACATCCTAAAACCTTCTATCTTGATTGAAATATCTAAAACCAATAACCAAGTCTACCTCTAAACCTTAAGCAGCTCAACACTGGATCCTAGCAAGTTTTTGCTTAGATAACACAAATTTCACTCCTTAAGACAGCTGCAGGCTGCACCACCTGACTAGAGAACAGAGAAATGCAATCATTCTCACAGATCTTCCCTACAACATCCAAATGTATCAATAGCCTCAACTGAACGCTGTATATTGGAATTCAATATAATTACTGTCGCTTTTTTTCCTCAAGAAGTTGAAAGAAATTGTTGCACTTGTGTCAACATAGGCACAAAGTCATGAACATATTCATTTTAACTCCTTATCTAGGATTACAGATTAGAACATCTGATGAATAACCTATTTTAAATTCCAGGCTCATATGTAAAAGTTATTCACTTTTCCCAGTAACAGTCCTGAGCATTCAGCAACCAGCTTCCTGTTTTCTTTCCTGCCATCCTCATTAGTGCATTAGAAAGCGGTGAGTTTAAGCAAGGGAAATCATAGAACAAGAATATAATCTGAGAAAAGCAAAAAGCAAAGAGATACTTTAAGATTACAGCTGTAACCAAATATAACCATATATATGATTGAACATAGTTAGCTACGCAGCCATCAGAAGAGTTAACATTACACCTTACACACGCTCAAAAGGCAAAAACCAGAATGGAGCAAAACAAAAGCTTGTTTCTCGTTGAATTCAGTGGCAAAACTGCTCTCCATTTCCTCTATACAAGTTTAGTCCATTAAGAGAATTACTAGAAATAAGTTATGCTTTGTATATTCAATTTTGAAATGAAGATGTGTTAGTACTATAGAGCATGCCAGAACGACTAAGTTCACAGTGACTTAGTATGTAACATGTACAAGCACGCCTGCCTGAACATAACTTCCCCTTCTGTTCTGTACTTAACACTATTTTGAAAGTCAAACTCTAGACATACAAATCAAGCAAAGGAAAGCAAGCTCAGAGAAATCGGTTTGCAATAAGCAAAGTACTTACATTAACTCTGAAAGCTTGTACAGTGTTATCCAGGAGAAGAATGTTGCAGACCACCTCTGTATGCTGCCTGTCTCGTGCCAGCTCAGATGCTCGTACATTGTAGGTTCTGCCAGCAGGCAATCGGAAACGTGCGGTCATTACTGTCCACACAGGGTCTTTAGGCAAAACAAATATCAAATGAAAAGAGATCAAAAAATGCAAATGCAAAATGTCACACTCACAAGTAAGGTCAACACACAGCAAGTTAATTGTTAAAAAACCATTACAGACAAAACAAAAATGAGTACCAAATTCATGGTACCCAATAACAATACTAGATCTTGCAGATTACAACACAACCTTATTCCAAAATACTCGGTCCTTTCCTTTCTGCCCATTTTCCACTCTCTCCCTGTTTTACGGTTTCTTTGTGAATTTGGTTGCGGGGGGGTTTGTTAGGTTGGTTGGGTTGGTTTTAGTGTTTTTTTAAAAGATTCAGAACAGCATTTGCGCTTCAAAAAGCATTGTAATTGCTAGGCATCATGGCTATTAGGCTCCCAATATTAGAGACAATTAAGTAATTAATTTCAGTGCAAAACAGCAAAAAAAAAAAGCTTACACCAAAAATCTTTATAGAAAAAAAGCATGAAGAAAACAGCAAATACACAAAGATATCGATGTATTACTCTGTATAGCTTATGCATTTACTATATAATCATTAGATATGAGAATACACAGCAATAACAAAAAGATTAGTATTAGGGGGGCGTTTGGTTGGGGTTTTTTTTGATTGCAACATGAATAGATAAAGGTTTGTCAAACTACTGAATCTTCCAATTAGGTCAATTTGATTGTATTTACATATCTAGTTTGGAAGCACAAGCAACTCCTATTCTCCAAATAAGGCACCACGACCAACACGTCTACACCGTGTGCCAAGTGCTGATACATGAAACGCAAAAATTGAAATGTGACTTTCACTTTTCAAAACTAAGATTCTAATTATTATGCAAGCACAGGCCAGCAAACTACTTATGTGTACACCTGATGCTATTAGCTCTATCCAATGATACTAGTTACTTTAAGTACCTCACAGGATCAGGGCCTGTGATTCACTTAATTACACACTAGCCAAACTATTTCTACATCCTTTGACAAGGGCGTAAGCAAACAAAAAGTTTCATAACTTAAGTAGAAAATATATTGAGATAGAAAATTAAGATACCTTAAAGAGTAGTAAAAGAAAACAGGTATTCTCAAAACTGAATACAAAATGATTGGTTTTCCTTATTCTGTGAAAAATTATGAAGACTTCAAAAACATTCACACATTTCCCTCTTAGTCTGGGAGGTGGGTGTGTATCATGATAAAAGAAAAAAAAAAGGAGAATTTAGCAGAGGACAGCAAACATCCCAACAGTGATTAGAGAGCTTGCCCGGACTGTAAGAAATATCTGTGCTCCAATATACAAAACCGAACAGGGTTAAAAAGTAGATCAGTCCCCTGCTAGTTGATAGCTTAGATGTGGGCAAGTGGAAGACCAAGATACAAGCCTCCTGTATCAGGAAGGGTTGAGGCTTTGCAGTTTAACCTTCTTCCCACTGCCTGCAGCCAACCTTCTGAGTGACTGCCCTAAAAATCCCTGACATATTTTGCTTTTCTAAAGCACATCTTCAGCTCTTTCAGCATGACCACACATCTCAGACTAAAAAAAAAAACCAACGAGGTATATCTTTTATAATAAGCCACACTTGCAAAATGTTTCAGTTTTGACTTAACCAGCATTTTTAGAGCAAAATGTACTTGTTTCCTTACCAAACGGCGGTTTTTTGTTTTTTTTTTTTTTTTTTTTTGCTACTCAGTCACCCTGGCTTCAGAACTGCAATGCTGTATTCATGCAGAATTACAGCAAGTTTATTTTTATTTTGCTAAACTGATATGACAAACTGAGAAAAGCTAAAGATACCAGATAAACCCACCAGATGCTGGCTAAACTTATTACTTTCTTTTAATGATAAAACAATCAAAAATTGTGTCACAAGCATTAAAACTCAAAAGTAAAGCCTAACAAGAAAGTACATGTCTGACAACTCCTCATGAAGAGGCTGCTTCTGCTATGCCTAATACCAGTCTCAAGAATAAAAGGCAGAAAACATTTAACAGAGAAGAAAAAGGAACTGAACATCCATATCAGCGATCTGCGACAACAGCTTAACATTTCACAAACAATATTTTGTCACATAGACACAATCTAAAAGTCAATTATCTTACTAGCCATAATGGTGTAAAAATCACCATTTTTATCAGTGCAGCTACACAATCAGTAACTACAGGCAAGACTTTAGAGTGCTATTTGCCTGTGAGCTCAATCAAAGAAGGTTTCAAAAAAGTATGCAATTTGATTAAAAAGTTCATCCATACCACAGAAGCAACCCTTTGACAGGATATTTACAAGGATTTGAGTAAGTGACAAATCAACCAAGGCATAGTGAGGGTTATCGTAAGAGTCCTTTCCCAAGAACACAAACACCAGTGCACAAAGTGGGACTGTTTAGCTTTCAAGTAAGTATTGCATTAAAAAACCATTTGGTAATGAGCTAGGCAGGTCTAATGCAACAATCCGCAATTTTGCCATAAAAAAAAAACAAAACCCAGAAAATACCAAAACAAAACCCCCACGAACCACCCCAAAACCCCATCATGCTTTAAGTGAAGAAAAAGGCAAATCTCACCTTTGCCACCTGTTCTCTCCCCTATTTTGTCTTATTTGTTGATCAAGACCAACAGTGTTTCTTAGTTACTCATCACTGCCTTAAACTAGACAAAAAACTTCTGGGATTCAAACAGAGCAACAAATTCGTAAGAGCAAACAAGGAGAAAATCTGCCCTCAGTGATCTTCAAAATCCTTTAATACCAAGCAACCATTCACCCTGTCCTTTGATTAGACCCAACCTGCAGGCACAGCAAGGTTCTTGCTGTAACATCAATGATCTTTACTAAAACAGAACAGAAACATCGAGTAGACTCAGACAGTGAATCAGATCTTTCTCAATGAACATAAATGAAATGGTGAAATTCAAGAAAGCACGCACTGCATTATGAGTTTGCTAAGGAAACAGGACCAGCTATATTGGGTCAGAACAACAGTTCATCTAGCTTGCAGGTCTGAAGAACAATGCCTTCTCACTCTCTTTAATGAAGGAAGAAATAAACAGGACACCCATAAAAGATATTTCCCACATACTGTTCCACAGTCTGGAATTTAGCATCTTCCTGGCCTGGAGCTCATAATCACATCATGCTGGACATCAGTCATTTATGTTTTCTTCATGGACTTAGGAAACCATGTTTTGAACTTGCACATTAGGCAACGAAGCATTATATTCCATGTCCCACACAGAGTAAGTAGTGGCCTGAACAGCCAGCCATCTTGCAGTAGACAAGTTTCTTCCATGAAACCAAGAGGCTTGCGACAACAGAACACAGTTTTACAAGTATAATCACTGAAATACTTGTACAAAATGGACTATAACAACCATGAAAGTAATAGAGAAGAAGGTGAATAAAGACAGACTATTTTCTGCAAACCACATTCAAAGTTACTCTTTCCCCATGTCAGTGAAGAAACAATGGAGGTATATAGGGATTAGGTTTAAATGCCTTCACCGCCACAGGCTCTCTCAGAACGATTTTTCCAAGATCTGCCAGGGCTGTTACATGTAACTGTTTTGTGGCCAATTGTGTACAAAACACATATTTAAACCTCTATCAGCTTACCTACGTGTAAAAAAGGTGCAGTTTTTAAGCACAGACAGACCCTGTGATTACTGATCTTACTGTGACACACTTGTTTTACAACATAATTGGCTGCAAACAGTATCCAAATCATCTTCACCACTCCTTTCTTCCCGAAATACATGAACCAAGAACACAGACAATATTATTTCTCCTAACCAAGTACTGCCATTCTTGCTATACATTTTGAAAGCACACTAGCAAAACAGTGAGATGGCTAGCTGTTGCTTATAAGGTTATAAATCATAACTATCTGATTGCCCAGCAAATACTGATATATAAAATGTCAAAACTGATAAAAGCTCAGCCACGCTGGTTGCAAACTCCTGCAATGAAAATGTTATAGCTAAAGTCAGTATGGAACAAATAAAGGACTGACTGCAAGTTCTCAAGTAAATCTGCAGCCCCAAAAGAAACAGGAGTAAAGATAAAAGGTGACATTCAACCAAAATAAAGTTTGAGAACAGCTGACTTAACGCAGGTTAACTTAAGCAGGGTACTACTGTGTGTGCATATCCACGTCATGGACAGTACCATGGCCACTTATGCTAAAATCTTTCTATATATGCAAGTGGAATGTTTAAATTGTACTTAAATTGGATTAATCTCTGCATATGAAGGTTTCTGCTTATTATTTTTCAGCGTCTTCTGCTAAGCATGTAATAGTCAGACATTTGAATTAACAATCCAAAGCATGTGCTGCCACAGCAACTGGAGAAGCACAGAACTTGTGCAATGAAACTCCACTTAGCTCTCAGGTCTGTGGAGGGAGTAAGTTGTACATTTCCTGCTTGAGCTCAGGTTTCAAGCGATGAAGCAATTCTAGGGAGTGTTCCCTATCAAAGGGCAGAACATTCCTGCAATACTGGCTTGGTTAGGGCATTAAAGAGCACACAGAAGCTTCACAAATGAATTTTCGGCATCCTATATTCTTTTATGTAAACATATACAGTAAAAAGGCAATTTGCTTGGGCTTACAATAAAATAACCAATTTTAAGCAGCTTAATAAATAAGCAGTTGGTTAAGAAGGTAATTAACTGAAATTTAATTTATCCAAAAGTGCAACCAATTCGCTGACTTGAAGTAAAAGAGATCTTTTAAACAGAGTTCGCATCAGGTACTGTACACAAGGAAAACCACCTTAGCACAATACAATATGAACATATGCATGCCAAGATAAGAGAAACTTCCATTTTTCATGGATAACCTAAAGCACCTAAGAAGCTAATGCATTTCCAGATTGCCATTTGTTTAGAAGCCAATTTTTTAGCAGCCCAGAGGGCATCTATTTCCACTGTAGCCCACCTACTGATCTGGGTCCAAAACAGTACACTAATTTGCTACAAGAGCTGGAAAAGTAGGCTGAATTCATAGAAAACCCACATCCTTTTAACATGATGTAGCTTCAATACATTAAATAGATTGCAGACCTCATGGTTACTAAAATTATCCAGACAACCTAATTAGGAGAAAAAACCCAACTATTAAGAGCACAAAGACAATTCTGAAAGTTTGAACAGAAAGTAATACAACATACTGCATTTCAAACACTGAGCTATATCTAAAACCCATCTTCATATACATTTACTGAAAACATCTAAGTGAAACTACATTAAGTGTTTTACCCAAAACCAATTTGAAAATGCTAAACATTAGCTGTTTGTGTACTACTTTGAGGGAAGTCCACATTCGTCCAACAAATGAAAGTTCACATTTTTTTTTTCTTTCAAAAATATGTTTTGAAAGCTTTCAGCAATTCTGATGTAGCATACAGCTTCAGGACATTCCCTATAAATACAATCAGTAGTAGAAATGCATTTTCATTGAAGTGAATCGACCCATGCACTACAATCCTGAACTTGTTCCAACAATTCATGCTTCATTCATTTCTTCCTGCTTTCTGCTGACCAAACAATGGAAAGTATCCATAACTTTCAAGAGTTACATGTATCAACTCTTTACAACCACAAAGTTGGTATGTAAACTTTGGGTCATTTCACTTTGTTGGCACCAGGTGAAAACGTTCAAGGTAGACTTCTAACCAGACAACAGCATCATTAATGATTCTGGGCTTTATCAAAACCTTCTGATTTTTTTAAATATATAAATTAATCAAATTAATTCTGTTTAAGGAACATAATATACTCCTTTAAAGCTATCATATGGTCACTTACTAACCTCTTCCTAAAACTTCCACTGGAAAAGAGGGATAAGGCATTTTTCCTGTTGACAAACTGGGACAGTTACAGTGACTGCACAATGCAACTACCAGCACAATTCCTTCAATGTTACTGCACCCCCAAAAAAGTTGTCAAAAGAGCACACTGAATACAAGGAGATACTGGTATTGGAAGTTAGGAAGATAAAGTTTCCAAAACCTCAGCAAATTCTCTTCACTGGTGGGTAACCAGATTGAGCTCTTGTTAGCCCAGGCACCTGCATGGGGCTGGCTGCTCTGGAACTCCAAGCTCACCCCGCTCCTCAGTAAGGGCTTCCCACACCCTTTACAGCCTGGCCCTGAGCTGCATCCATGCTTCATATGTGAAACTGGTACACCAAACTTACCTAATCTCCAGCTGCTTCTATACATTACCTCAAGACTTACATTATCTCTGTGCACTCTGAGCTGCTTGATTAAATCCCTCACAGATGCAAGTATAGAACAGCAAAAGAAATTCCTATCTGCAAGTACTTCACTCTTGAGAGCAATAAAGAGCAACATACCCACATGCTCCCAAAGTCGTCCATAATCTCACCTGCATTTCAATGAACAAACTACTCATGTCCTCCTTTTCCTCGATCCTGAACTACGTGGAGAGCCAAGTTAACACAATAAGTATTAATTCTTAAAGCCCATCTGACAGTTTCTGAAAATTTTGGGCCTGAAGTTCAACAGCTGAGAGAAAAGAAGTGGAATTTAGCCTCTCTTCTCCACCATCAGCTCCTCCTATACACAAGCCAGTAACAAAAGAATTCATATTCTATCCATTTATTCGGATAAGTTTCTAAGATTGTTAATTCATCTAATTTTATGAACATGAGGATTTCATGGGGCTAGCTGTGATTTCAGTACAGGCTCGGCACCTAAATTAATGATTACTCTCAGTTTAAAAATGACTTGAGGACTTCTTTTTAAATTAAGACCTCTTTGAATAATGCTTTTTATCTACTTCTTCGGATAAGGGTTTCAAATCTGAAAAACTGCTGTGTGATATCAAGCAAGATTTTCATGTTATAATCATGTCATTACTAACAGAGACAAAGGTTAAAGGCAGAACACCTTGCTCTATCACTCCCAGAAACCCTTTTGTTCCCAACATAAAAGTAATTAATAAGTGTTCGGTCACTCTACACAGGATAGTGGCCAATCTGTTAGAGAAAGCTGGAGTATGTATACCAGAGCACAGCAAATTAGTTTGGTAGTAATGTAGCAATCTACTATTTCATCTGAAAAATAAACTATTTTGACAATTTAACAATTCTCTCCCTCCCCTGAGAACAAGAACATAACTAACACAAGAGCCTGTTATAAATGACACTTCTATTGAATTAAATGTCAATAATCATTATGCTTGAACTGCACACTATGCTCAAAGCTAAAAAAAAAAAAAAAAAAAAAAAAGCCTCTCAAATTCAGCTGCTCCCTTTCTCTACTGTCTGAAGTAGGGCAGTTCAGGATGTCTGGTATCTGCTTTTTTTCACTCCTGGACCTAACATTTCAGGAAACACAAAACCAGCACGGTAGAATTAATTAGTCTGAGATTACAGTACTTAATGGCATAGTTTAGAAGTAATACTAATAATAATAAAAAAAAAGTAGTTCTCAAAAACCGTTCCATCAACACTGTCAATTATTTTGAACCTAAATCCTTGTATGTCCTCCCTTCCTATGCCCAGCCCTTTTTTACATCAAGTAACTCTTCCATCTTCACTATCCAGGATGCTAGATTAGATAAACCTGAGAAGATATTAATTTTTTTTGAGAAAAAAATAATACAAATGGACTTACAGTCCCAACAGCTCAATATGGTTCATTTTAAACCCACTTTTAAGGTTGAAATTTGTTCTTAGTGAATATCTGTCCACACCACATGGCAACTGGCAGCCTGATAAACGCACTGGATTTCCATAGTACATCCTGTCATAGTAAATCTGATCTTTTTTTCCCAGGTTTTGACCAGTTCTCTAGGTGGGGAACTGAGCTTGAGAAAAGCTGAAGAAATACACCCAATACACTAGAAGTCTGCAGCTAATAAAGATCTAGAATTCACACAGGTTCTTGGTTTTTTGTTGGTTTGGGTTTTGTTTTTGTTTTTACCCTATCCTACTTGAGCAGGTTCAACCCGTTTCCCTTTTCACTGCAACAATCTTACAGGTCAGAGTGTGAACAAATGCAAAGACAACAGAAAACCTCCTGCCAGCTCAAGGCTCACTACTCACTGACCTGACATCTTCAGAAGAGGCAGGACTTTTGCATGATTTCACAGTGTTGTAAGAAAAATGTCCAGAGTCCATGTGCCTTTAGGAAAAGTCTTCATATCCTATATATAACCCACGGTTATTCACAACAAATACAAACTCATCTGTCCTACAGGTGACACACTAAAGCTACAATCAGACTTGAAACATCATACAAGTTTGTGTAGCCGTATTGTTTCTGACCTGGAGACCTTTCATTTGCAGGTGATAGTGAGGAATAAGGGAAGTTTTATGAAACAACAGTCACACACACATTTGAACAAGATGTGTGAAAAACTTTACAGGAGGTTTCAGAGATTATTTTGAGCATTAAGTCTAGAAATGTTCTATATGATAGCAATATACCTGCACACCCCTCAATGAAATAGAAAAACACACCTATCCCTCTATTAAGCAATACACTAGAATTGAAATTCAGGAGTCAACTGGATCATAGTGTGACCACTGTACAAAATGGTTTAGGAACGGCATACTATGGTGCGAAGAAACAGAGCAGGCAGCTGGAGCTAGAAATGTCTTCAAGTAAAGATACTGGTATAGCTTAAGGCCTGTGATATGGAAACAGAAGTTGACAGCAACCACCAGCTATAGCAGCGGCCAGCTTGCATGCCATGAAGACACACTGAAGGAAGAGCCCCTGGGTGCACATATGTAGTCACTGCACCACTATATGACCACCTCAGCCAGCTTGATGGACAGCAATGTGCACCAAGTCAGCAGCAGCCCCCCTTCCTGAAATAAGCAATTATGGATGGAAAATGGCAAAGCTAGCAGGGGAGAAAAATTGAATCTAACTATAAAAAAAAAAAAATGCAGAACAAACCCCATGGAAGGGCAGATAGCTGAAGCAGTCAGAAAAGGATAAAGCTGCCAGGAAAAAGAACTAAGAGGAGGAGTACTGTTTAAATATCACAAAATGGTGAATTTAACCATCCTTCTATATTTAAAAAAATATTATATATTAAACATATCTGCAGATGCATTGATACGACATAAAAACCCCTTGTTTCCTAGTATGCAGCTTTCAGCTTATGGTATTTGGAGGCATTTACCATGTGAAAAGATCACTAGGAATAAATAGAAGCTTTCCAAGTGAGTTCCACCTCCAATATTTTAAACTCAACTATCTCCATAGCCTACCCTTGCTTGAAAATAGCCTTAAAAATGGCAATCCATGACCCTCACACAGATGATTACTCCATCTAACTCTTTCCATTCCTGGAGCTGGATTTCTTATTCTTGGTTTCATGACTCAATGCTATAATAAGATGTAATAAATGGAGACTACAAAGAAGCGTTATTAAAATATCTTCTTGATAGAAACTTCTCAAAATAAGTTTGCAGTAATTTCTTAAATCTGTTCTTCAACTAAGTTAAATAGATTTTTCATTAAAAGGAAACTCTGGCTCCCATACAACAATAAGATTAGGGAGCCTAAATATTTGCTCACCAAAAGAAGAAAGGGTTGAAACCAGTGCAAGTTCAGACAAACTTAAACCAGAAGCAGCAGGTGCTAATAACAAGTTAGTATTTTACATCTTGCTTAAGAAAGGGAAAAAACCAAACCAACAAAACCAAAAACATTCAAACTTCTTCCTACAGTTTTCCTCAAACATATCAAGAGGTAACTGAATTTGATTCCCCTTTGCTATACAACTCAAAAAAAACCCCCAAACATTTCTTTACCTATTACAAAAGGTGTGTACAGTCCTCTACGGGCCTAATAGAAACCAAAAGTTCTTTAGTATCTAAAAGGATCCTGGTAATCTTTGAGCCTTTAATGACAGTGTGCAACTGCCTATAGCTAGAACAACCTAGTACAGTCCTTTCAGGACACTATTAACAGCTCTGAACTTCAGCGACAGCCTGACTACACATGCTGAATCAAGGAAATGTAGCAAGTGAGAATTAGGTTTTGATTTCACCTTTTCCATCTACAAATAGGAGGGGGTTTTAACACAATTTATGAAGCCCAAAAGAGAAAGAAACTACATGTAAATAACAACTGGTGGTCTTCATCAGTTGTATACAACTATGCAGACGAAACAGGGGTAAAACACCTAATGCTGGAGTTACATATTCTAACTTGGTGCGACTGTAAATGCACAGAAATCCCACATAGTGTATGCTGCACAAGCCTCAACCACGATTATCTGAAGACGACATCAACAGAAAACATACCTATGGAGAAGATTTGTGGGCTAGCTATTAGCCACTTGAGCACCCACAGATCAATACTGCTGCACACAGCAGGATCTTCAGGTCCAGAGCAGCCAGTTGAATTGGCAGCTTTAGTTCCAGCCATGGCATCTGTGTTGTGAAGCCTTTGAAGCTGAAGGCAGTCTGAATTGAAAACAAACTGGCAAAATTCGGAAAAAGCTTTTATTCTACTCATAGCCAACTTCAAGTTGAATTTTGGCTGGCACTAGAACTGAAGTATTAGACAGAGGGAGGAAAGTTGTCTGTGTATATTCTGTTCAGAGTTGCTAAATCAAAGCCAAATTATTTTCAATAGACTTAAACACAGCAGATGCTAATTCTAAGGCTGAATATAACCAACTGGACACTTTCCATCAAAATTAGTTTTTAATCAGAAATGCCATTTCCACAAAATAGAAATTTTCATATGGAAAACTTGAGTTTTGCCAAAAAACACCGATTTTCTGCTGGACACATTAAAATAATGCCTGTCTGGCCACCTGCCTGGAAAACACTTGTCAAGTCCGTTTCCTCCTCCAATAGAAAACAAACCAAGGGAAGCCTTCTAGCAGTGCTGCCCAGAGAAGTGACCTCACTCCATCCGTGCTGCTGGCTCTCAGCCGCGCTGCTTTACACTCCTTTCCTGAGCACCTGGGTACTCAGCTTCTCCTCAGGTTTTTGGTCCTGCGGTATCAGAGCAAAGCAGGTCGTTTCTTTGGTTGTTCTTGGGGTGCACGCTAGAGAGAGACCCCAAAGGACCTTTGGGCATGAGAATGAAGGGTTCTCCACACAGGACGAGAGCAGCTTTGCTGACAGACCTGTCTAGTAGCAAAAGAATCATCCTATTCTATCATCCCAAATTTTAGTTATTCTTTTATTTATTTATTTATTATTATATTTATTATTAAGAATGCTCACATTTTTACAGCTTCACTGCAGTTTAGGTAAGTATTTTTCTGACTCACCTCTGTCTCCTCTCAAAGATTATCTTTACAGGAAACAATTTCCATTTTCAAGCCAGCTCAAGAGGACTAGAAGTTCAAAATTATTTCAGTGAATCTGGGACTTCTGGTATCTCAAAATATCACTCATTTTCAAATGATTAAGCAGTTAAATTGATAATTGTTCACCTGCAGTGGAACTTTAAAAATAAATAAAAAAAAATAATCAGAGTTTTGTGGGTTTAGTTTCTTTGGCAAAGTATCTTAAAGCAGTCTAAGCTCCCCAGATTTGTTAACTGTACAAACCTACTTTGTAAAAGGATCAAAGATCTTGACTAGAGAACAACAGGACAATTCCATCTGTACTTTTTACAAAGTGAAGCTCAAAGCCAAAACAAAAGTTTTCCAAAATTGTGGGATACTGACTTCAACAGTGGCATTCTTTCAGGGGTTATGACGTGATTAAATGTTATGGCCAGACTGCAGGCTCCACGTGCTTATCTTCATACATTCTGAGCTTTGTAAATTGTTAAACTACAATCAATTTTGTATGTAAATGAATAAAAGGAAAAACTACCTTCATGACTATTTCTAATAGTTATCTAAAAATGCTTTTCCTTTTTGGGATGCATTTCCTTCTTTTGAAACTAAATTGACAAACTTACAGAAGCATCTGTAAAAATACACATTGGAAGAAAACATAGTAAGATCCAAGCTTACATGAAAAGTTTATAATTCTTACCAAGGTTCATCAAAGTAGACTTTTGAAAAAACATTGACGTTTTTTGTTCTTGAATATGACTGGGTTTTTTCCTTATACCTTTGGTCTTTATAGAATTACACAGTAATCCTTCGAAGTTTCCACAAAATTAACAGCAATACCAGAAGTTATTAACAGTACGAAAAGCAACATTACACTGTCAAGGCTAACTACAAGTATACTGCAAGAACAACAAAGCCCCTACATTTCTGCATCCAAAAAGTAAAGGCACAAAGTTCCACGTATACAACTGGAACAGGCACAAAACCTAGAAAAAAGGAATTAATGTACCACAGCACCAAAATGAAGACATACTACATTACCCAAGCAAAACTAAAATTCACTCACAAATCCTGTATGTATATTCTACTCACCTCAGCCCATCCAATTAAATCTCAGATCTTTAATTAGAAGTTAAATTGTTTTTACTAAGAGTGATTTATTTTCCAGGTTTAGGATATACATTTTCTATATAAAACATTTAGTGTCATTGCATTTAATAAAACATCTGACAGAAAAAAATTATCTGGCCATTTTGCTTGGATCAGCTGCCATTCAGAATCAGCAAGAAACTGTTGGTCTGAGAGGAATTAATTCAATTATTCTATTATTTATTGATTGTATTTTTAGTAGGAAAGCAACTAAACAACTAAAGCATTCATGTTCAGGAAGACAACAGAGGCTTTAAAGCTTCTTTATCATATTGGCTCAGTTCAGTATGAAGTTCCACTTCCACTGAAAAAGCACATAACCACGTTACAAGCCAGTTAATCAACTGAAAATGAAGCAGTAAAAGAAAGATCACAGCTTCAGTTGGAATAAAACACTGCCGAGAAAGGCAAATGAACACACAGATGAAGAGTTAGTGTGTGCTGAAGTTAAAAAGCAACAGGCTAATAAAAGGAGAAAGTACTACAAAATTGTTAAAGGCTATTTATAAGCTTAATGTCACACTACTGTTTATCACACTGCTATTTATAGTTTGTCTCATGCATTTACCACTTTTAAGCAAGAACAAAACCCTGAGTGCATTTTAATCACCTGCATATCACAGGGTCTTCAATTTAATTTACTTACTTCTCTGCTGCTCCCGAGAACTTTCATCTGGCCAAATCAATTTCCTGATAGGGAGCTAGCACACACCTCCTGCCACAGACCAACACGGGAACAGCCCACTGCCCCTAATGATACCTTGACAGTAATCAGATTACCTCTTATTCTTCTTTGTAAAACAATCGGAGGTCTGCAAGCACCCTGTTAAAATATGTTCTTTGCCACTAAAACTGTAAGATGGTTCAAATTGCCGGGTGGAACCTCTTCACTGTGTTGCAGGCTGCAAGCACAGTTACCATCCCTCAGCAGAGACTAGTTCAATGTTTGTTTTTTTCCCCCTACCAGAACTATAAACGCCAACCTGATTGTAGCCACAACCCAATACAGAAGTCCACACGTCATCACATAAAACCTTCTCAAACTTGTAGTATAAAAGATCAGACCAATCTTATTTATTTATTTGTAACCAAAGCTTAATTCCAAGACAACCATGCTGACAGAGGTTATAGATCTAGTCACCAAACTTCAATTAAGTGAAATGCAAATCAGCTTTTACACTACATTGCCTACAACTGACATCTACTTATTCATAATAAAACAATCTAACCATAAAACTTCTCTCAAAAGAAGTCTTAATCGAGTAATTAATTTAGCTTTATATGCCACTGTGAAGTTCACGCTAGTGGTGCAAAAAAAATTAATGTTAAAAAAGAACATATGTTATTTTACTGTTCAACTGTATATGGGAGAGACTGTGACATCCTAGCCTTTAACAATATTTTCCCGCTGTTTTAAAAATAAGGATGTAGCATTCTTTTTCTCTTTGAAAAATGACTGAAGCAGCAGATTAATTTAAGAGCCTTCTATGCAAACTAATTCACCTTCCAACATACATCAAAAATGCTTAGCAAAACCCCCATTTTGATAGTCTCTTCCACTGTATTGCAGTTAACAGATAAGTATTGTAAGTGAACAAAACCAGATATAATACCTGAGCTGTTAGAAACCAGAAGTTTGCAGAGCTGATCTTTACTGCAGTCAGTTCTCTTTGCTCCTCCATGCAAGTGCTAAGGTCCTGAGCCCAACCTCTGCTGAGGGACTGTGCAAGGCAGTACGCCTGAATAACAGATTTTAACCAATACCCTCAGTGCTCTCTGTTCTCTTTTGATTCTACTGAAAAATTAGTTTAAATAATAATGAAAGACTGTGCTGAATGTCTACCTATTTCAAATGTGTAACAAGCATCTGAAGCATGTGGTAGTCTACAAAAGCCTGACAACGGAGACCTAACACAAAGCTTTGTGAGCATGTTTTCAGCAAAGTTGGCATACTACAAATGCCAGAAAGCAATTTCAGAGTCAAAATAAAGAGGTAATGTAAATCTGCAAGAAAAAACAAACTTACCTAAAATACCATGATTTCTAGAAGCATGTAAGGAACCCACATTTTAAGTAACTGATCTGCAATGACGGCCTGAGGAACACAGTATAAAATTCACCCTGCTACCATATTTGTTATTTCTATACAAGGGGTGAAAGTCGGTCTCCAAAGCTTTCTGACAAATGTCTTAGTAAGACAACAAGTCAATGTACTTTTATGATAATAGACCTTTAATATTTGGAAATTAGTACAGGCTATCATGTAGACAGCTGACATTTAGCTGGAACACCTATCAAAAGCAGGGCATTAACTCCTCACAGTCAAAACTAAGCATGGAAATGATGCTGCAGTTCTTAAATCTAGAAAGTAACTACTTCCTCAGGTGTGACTGTGGTCCACGCCAAACACAGTGGAGGACTTAGTAGGTAAGCATATTTCTGCCCAGCATTTCAGTTCTTAAGAATCCATACATACGAAGTGACCCATGCTTCCAGCGTGCACTGTTATGTGAAGACGTGAATCTCTGACAAACTGAAATTCCTTCAAGCCTGTGAAGCCAAAAAGATTCAAGTCTTTTGACAGAAATGATAAATTTAAGTCTCCTTAACAAGAAAAAGATTTGCAGAATGTACCCAAGTTTCCCAGCTTCTTGTCCTTTTAGTAAAGGTGAGAATCAAAATTGTTGCTGTTTTCTATAAAAGTAGTGGAAGGGAAGCTGCCAGCAAGTAAAATCATCGCTTCCTTAAATACCTTTCCTTTGAGGCCATCATTGAACACTTTTTTCTGCTCAACTGCCAAGCAGTCAACATTTTGGGACAGATTCATTTCCCTTTTCTAAAAGGGAACAGAAGCTACTGTTGAAAAAAAAAAACCCACCTCGCAAAGTACAGAGCACAAATTAGTATCTGTGCAGTGGCTCCCTCTGAATAATGCCGTGTGCAGAGACTGTTGATGACAGAAAGAAGGAACATCTAGAATTCAGCCTGGTGTCAGCCATTTCAAAATTATGGGCAGTCATTAGAAAAAAGCCCACCATTAGATCAGGTGTGATTAGTCTCCACTAGCCATAACTTGCACAAATGAGAAATCAAAGCTGTAAGATCAATTTGGTAAGCAAATCTCAAAAATAATGAATGAGGCAAGTTTTATGAAGAATCTAGCTTAGTATCCCAAAAGCTCTAAAAGAGCGTACTTTAGGCATTTATGTTTTATTTAAAAGAAAATGCAGTTCTAAAATTTCCCACTAAAATTCTTGCTTATATTCAGAGTTCATGAAGTCACAATAAAAGGCTGTGACTGTTATAGTCAAAGGTATTAGCACAGACTGGCAGAGACATGAAAGCAAATTACAGTAATGAATATTAAGTTACCTTTATGAATACCATTATAGACAAAAATTTCTACCAAGATGGTAGTATAAATAAGAAAAATTTTAATGTATTTTCTCATTTTACAAATATGATAAGATATGGTCTCTCTTGGGAGAACAATTATTCTATGAATATTTGACTTCAAATGCAAGATTTTTTTGTCTTAGCAAGTACACGTTATAACCCCTGAAAGAAATAATAGATAATAGTGAACAGTGGAAATAGCACACTGTTAAGTTTATGTTTTCAGACATTTAAATGTGGCTACTAATAGCCCTTTAAAAGTCATTAGGCATCATTAGGCAATTTAAATAATATACTAATTAAGTAATCTTAAAATAGTTTGGCTCTTGTTCCCGTTGTTTTCCCTGGAAAGGCAGGTACAAACATGGGTTGGATTCACAAGCTGATGGTTACAGATTCACAGGTTGATGCAGCAGCCATGCTGAAACTACAAAGATAATTATTTATTACTGAAACCACCAGTTCCATACCATTCCCCTCCTTCAAGTATTCCAGTTCTCCTCCACGTTCCTCCTTTACTTCTCAAGGATCTAACAATCCCTCTTCTAAATGCTTGAGTCCCTTCACCATTCAAATCCTTACCTATATTATACCCATTTCTCTAATAACCTTTCAACTTCTCTCCAGCGTACTCCATCCTTGTCTTTGCTGCTTCATGCCCTACTCCTTTGGGATAGGTACAGAAAACCGAACAGCAACAGAAGTTAACAAAATGTTCCCCAAAAATCACACAAAATGAAACATGTACCCCCCTTGGAGGCAAGATGAAACACTGTAGCCAAGAGACAAGAGCAATGCCCAAGTCTGCTCCCAAGCTTAAAGAGAGATGTGAGGTACACTTGTAGTCAGAGTAACACCACAGGTGTAAGGTGCCTGATGCACTCCACTGAGATGCTTTCCACATGGTTATGAATGGGAGGGATGGATGGATGGCAACATTATCACCTACACAACATTACCAAAAATCTCTACAAGGCTTTTAAATTTCACATATATTAACACGAGGTACAGAAAGATTCCCACACCACAAGAAAAATCCATAAAGGACCTGCACAGTCTCCCTGATGCACAAATTCTGAAGTTATTTCTGGGTTTCAGAACTTTGCCCTGACTCATTTTCCTACTATCTTCACCAATCGAATTAATTCAATGCCTGTAATGCTTAGGGACAACCTCCTTCCAATCAAGACTTTTAGGAGAAGAGAAAACCCTGAAGGAAAACTGATAAAGTACATTCTCAACATGCAGAAACATGTTGACAGTGACACGATACAGCTTTCCAGTAGCTAAGTTTTCAAATATTTAAGAAAACTTACAGCCTCTATCAGGTGTGACAAGACACTAAGCAGATAAAAGATTATATTCATTTTTTCTTTAACATAAAAATATTGTACAAAGTGCATTGAGAAAGAACAGTCTAACAACACACAAATGAACCTATGAAGATGGCATTAAAAGGTGACGAGCTCTCCAAGTCAGCATACCTGCACTGCTCCTCTCAGGCATTATGCTTAAAACCTTCTCATTCATGTGCCTCTGCAGTCAGGCCCAATTGCTTTCTCACACCCTCTACTTTAGGCACTCTTTTATAATTAAACTCTGCTTCCCCAAACTATTTGCTGCCTTCTGCATTACATGACAGAAAGCGAAGCTTCTACCTCATACAGAGAATCACAATTTTTTCCCCTTTTTTTCCCCCTTGGAGGCAAAGACACGATATAAAAATTGTATTATTACACAACTTCTTTTATTATAAAGCAGCATCAGTAATACTGCTTTGGACTGTTTATTTCAATGCTTTTTCATTATCTAGAATTTATATCCTTAAAAAAAAGAACAGGCCAAGCTAAAAAGCTATTAAGCTAAATAGATAAACTATATTATCTTAGAAGCACAGTTTATTTATACTGCCTATGAAGAAAAATATTATTTCTCCCAACTGCTGTAAAGATAGGTTCTCAGGGTTTAGATAAGAAAACTTCATGAGTCTCATGTAATACCACTATAAAGGATAAAACTGAATCGTCTTTCGGTTTTTTTGTTGTTGATTTTTAGTTAATTTTTCCATGCTGTATTAACACTAACATTACCACATTATTAAAAAGAAAATGTGTTCATTTGTTCTAATGGTGTTTTACAACAGGCACACGGTCTGACATTACTGAAGCACTTCTGAAAGCATCATCGATAACATCCCAGAATTAAAAGGCTAAAGAAGAGGGACATATGGCAGAACATGGAATGCGCACATTAACAAAGAAACCAAGTAACTGGGTTCTTCTACTTTCCAATGTCTATTCACACGCACTTTCCCCTGCTGACAGCTCTGCAGCACAGCCCGGTTCCCCTGCAAGCAGCTGCAGGAACCACAGCTGGAAGCAACAGGAGCATTGCTCTGCAGGGCAGGGTGTCTCTGCACAGCGGTATGGTGCTCAGCTGAGGGCACAAAGCTCTTCCTTGGACTCTCACACATGTTCAGAAGAGGTATTTTCCCAAAATGAAGACACTAGTATCACACAAGCGATAGCCATATTTGCTGACAGGATGAGATTACTTTCTTTCTAAATAGTAAAATGTTCTCACCAGAGTATCACAGATGAGATTCAGTTCTTCTGGGGGACCAAGCCTTTCACTGCAGGAAGTACTTTAAATAAGGACTTTAGGAATCCAGCATTTCAAAAAATGCCATGGTAAACTGAGTTAGCAACAAGCTTCATCTTGACAGATGTAGGAGACAGCCCAGAATAGTAAGGCTTACGAAGATGCAGCGCACCAACACCAAACCACCAGCCACTTTGTTCTCTTTTCACAGTTAAGTCCTTCCTGATAAAATTTGTGGATCTGTGACAGAGATTAACAACCTCGCCATACTAAGAGGCAAAAAACTTCAACCCATGAAATGGAGAGGATCCTTTTCCCATTACAGAATAATAAACCTGGAAGCAGATATAGAAACCGTATTCTGTAATAGCATTCAGTTACATTTGCATAATGGTTATGGGGAGTACTCTAGCCAAAAAAATCCAGATTATCCCTTCTGAATTCCAGCTACCATACCAGCATTAGCAGTACTGATTTCAGAACAAGTACGCTGCAGCAAGCATCTGTTGATATGGTCAGCAAACACTGGCTAGTCATCTAGATACAACCATGCAGCTGATGGAATGGGCTGCCAATATCAGAGTTCAACAGTCTCAGAACTGTCAGCAAACCGAGCAACACTGGTAGCATCCCAGCCTACCATGAAACTGCTGATACCTTGCGTGGAAAAGTGTGACAACAGCATACAATTTATTCCCTAGATCACAGGAAGGAGACCCCAGTGATCCATGGCTGGAAAGTTTCCAGTGACTCCAGAAAGTTGCAAAGAGCGTACAAACACACAGATTGATGAGTCCCTTTATAGTCCAATAAAGGTTTGAGAAGTCTCAACTTTGTCCAGTGCTGGAGAAGGTCCTGTCCTCTGAAGTCAGTGCTAGCAGATCCAAAACGGGAGCCTGAGAACAAAAGAGATGCAGTTCCAGTCAGATCACTCAATTACTGAGCTGAGGCTGCTGAGAATGTTACACACCACTTGTGAACAGTGAGTAGCCAGTGCTGTGTACCACGCCACTCCTTCAGCGTTAGTTGACGGTAGGGTGGCTCAGAAGACAAGCTAAAGAATATCTGAGAGTTCTTCAGTCCTGACTATTCAGAGGAAAGAAATGAAACAAAGCTTGTCCTTTCCAGATTCAGAAGCTAGTGTCAGGATGGCTCGGGCAGTTTCTGAAGAATGGGCGTTATGTTATGTGCATCAGAGAAAGAGGCAATGGTAAAGTGTTTATTACCACCACTGCCTCATCCTTTTGAAAAGTAGCTCCCACTCTCCAAGAACCAGCACAGCATGTTTATTTACCAGGAGGTCACCCAAAAATCTCTCAAAGAAAGAGAACTTTGCAGCAGCCAAGAGCATGAGCAATCTACAATGCCCATCTGAGAATGTGCTGTTCTCAAACTCTGAAAGCTGGAGCCTGGAGAGCAGAAATCTCTGTTATTTAACACAAAACCAGCAAGAAGCTCGTGTCTGCTACTGACAGGCAGGCAGACTGCTAGGAGCTATTCTGATTCTTTACGAAAGATGTAACATGAGCATTATTAAATAACAGACATGTCCATCTGTCCTCTGGAAGTATATAAAGAGAAACACAAATTAGAATTTCTTCACAGTGTTAGATCATCCGCCTTTCTCTAAGAAAATCTGCTGAAAAAAACACAGAGAAATGAAAAGGTGCCAACTAGACTGAACAAGTGCTGACAGAGCTCATGAAAGTGCAGAAAAATCTCATCTAGCTCTCAAGAAATCCAAAATAAGTAACTGAAGAGCACAGATACCCAAACCTACAGCTTATGCATACTTTGTGGTAGGCTTTGTTTTTTAACAAATATATAGGCTATGCTGCATGTACATCTCTCTGGCACACTGTGGTCACTACAGGAAAATAACTTACATCTATGAACAACCACCAATATTTTCGCTACTATATATTATATTAAGCCATTTTGTAAACTCGCTGTTACACTCTGCTGAAACACGATACAGGAAGATATTGGTAGCTGGAGTAGGAGTAGCCACACCACCATTGCACGGCAAGTTTTAATAATAGCACAAATCTGGTTCTTAGATCTCATCCTGAAATTCCATGGACTGCTGAATTTTCAGTCTGAACCTCAAGGGATGGGAAAAGTCTTAAAATTATAGTTCAAACATTTACCTGAAATTTACTTTTGTAAATTGAGCTTGTTTTCCTGTTTTGTTGGCTTCACTAAGAAGTTCATTTCAGTTTTCTACTGAATACAATTGATAGAGAATTTAAAAGAATACAAGATCACTTTCCAGAATAACTATATCAGAGTTAAGGGAGATCATAGAGCCTTTACTTAAAAGGTCTGTTTTCAGAACACTTACAGAGAAAAATATGACATCTATGGAAAGTACATAAAACCTAGGCAAGGAAACAAGGGAGAAATAGAGAACTATTTGACAGCAACATTTAAGTAAAAAGAACACAACCACCATCTCCACTGGCAGCAATTCAAGAAAAACATTACCTCAGGAATCCAAAAGCAACTCCCCAATGAAGATCATGCCTTTCTTTCAGGAGGAAAAAAGAGAACTGCATTGAAGGGCTTATGGAAAAATGCAGGCAGTAGGATCCATGTTACCAGCAGGTACCAACTGTACAGAACGGATGGCGGCTAAAAAGACATTATATGACTACTGAGAATAGGACGAAGGTGACAGTAAGAGTTCTCAGGCAAAGGCATGCTGCCAGCCTTATGGACATCAGATCGTCAAGTGCACACATAAGGCGGCCTTAGGATATTCTGGGAGAAGGTGGGATTGTGGAACATAAACTCACAAAAAGTCCTATTTATTTACATTCTACACACCACAGAAGAGTCTATTTGCCATTTCTGATTTGGCTTATACTTCAAGAGATTGGAATTTAACAGCTCACCTTCATCAGGGCAATGCATCAAATCCTGGTATTAAAGTTTGGAAGATTACTTATTTACTGAAAAAAACCCTAATACTGAATGATCATGTGTAGCCTGAGTGAGCTTATGTTTGATTCAGTGCATTAAGCTCAGATTTTTGTTTTACTTCATGGTTTAATCTTTGAAAGAATCAAAGATTGATCCTTTTGCCCTAGAAACAAATGGAAATTTTGAAAGTCAATAATCAGGATTATGATAGCCAGAAAGAAGGCAAGGACAACACAATGAACTATAGCTCATATGACTGACCAGAGGGTAATTAATATCATTCCTTTCTGAAAGGATGTGCACAGCTGGATATCGCAATGGTGTGTATCACACTGTTAAACAATGCCACTTTTTCTGTTACTTTTTTTCCAAGTAAATAAAGGAATAGAGGGAACATAATTTATATGGAATTTTTAAGAACAACAAAAATATATTTTTAGGTTGGCTGAAAAATTTTGAGACTAAAGTGTACACAGGTAACCATTGCACACAGGTTTGGATTGAGCCAGAACACCTTTTTACCCAGCACTATTGGAGTACACAGAACTGGATTCAGATGTGAATTCATATTCTTTATGGGTTTTAACCTAGACTCATATTTGAAAATCCCCAGCTTTGCAGGTAACAAATTCAGATGTATGTTTCACCATTTCAGAATCACTTCAATATCTGTAGGGTAAAACAAACCACCATTATCACCTCCAAAGAAAAACCAAACCACAAACACTTTTGTGCTGCAATTAATCACTTGACTGCACACTAATGGAAGTGCATCTCTGTAGACCTAGGAGAAAGGTGGGATTAATCAGTGCATTTGTTTACAGACAAAAAGCATCTTGTGATTTCAGGGACATGGAAAACAAAATTATTTGTTGTGAAGGTATCTGGTCCCTGCTGGAGAGACACTATGAAAGCAGATAAGGTTGTATTACATCATCTTTGTTGCTAATGATTCTACCAAAATAGCTCAAGTCTTTAAAATGTCATACTAAACAGTTACCACGTGCTGCCTTAGAAAACCACTGACTTAAATAATTCTTTTGAAACTTAGAAGTATCCAACTCCAGCAGCTTATCAGTCTAAACCTTATCATAATTTTTTAACAGGTATCTCCAAATGATGGTACAGGTTTGACTAATGATGCCCACCCAAATGATTTAAATATGAGGTTTTCAACATGTCCTGAGGATGACAGGTTCCACCTCCTGCGCACACTAAGAAATGGTGGTTTCTACTGATTTGGTTATTGATCACTTATTGTAAGACAGATGAACAAGCAGTTTTGGAAAATATGTTGAACAGTTAAGGGGGAGAGGGAGAGAGATTAAGAAAGAAAAGCAGCAGAGATCGGGATTTCCAGAAGTAGGATGTGATCACATCAGAGATAATTAGACTTTACTCTGATGAACTCTTTATTTTGACATAACCTGGCACCGCCAGCTAACACAGCATTCCTGACCCACTCCTGAGTCTGGCCACTCCTTTCCAGCCTTGCATCATCCTCTCCCTACTGCTGACATAGCCATTTGTACAGCCATATGGTAAACCAGAGTAGGGAATTAAGCAGCAACACAATTTTGGCAAAATTATTTGTCAGTCAGACCAGTTCCCCAATATGGTTCACTGTGCAGCAGCACAAGCACTACAGCAGCACAAGGAGGACCACAGGTGGCCACGAAGGAGGGAAGCTGCTTCTTTCATGCTCAAATCAAGGAAAACTGAGTAAAGGTATTAGCATCCAGCCAAGTGAAGATCATTCATTCTGGCAAAAGCAATTTCAAGAGAAGAATAAGAGTGAAAAATTGTGAGAAGGTGGGGGGAAATGTAAAGAGAAATTAAAAACTGAAGGTTTAGATTGTTTACTTACTGATTTTGAGGCAGGACACAACCAGGTAAAATGCAGGGATAGCTAGTCATTGATGGGATGGAATTTATTTTTTTAAAAAATGATGAAACTAAAGGAGGCTCTTCTTGGGAACAAAAAAAATCTAAGGAAGCCACCAAATTAAAAAGGGATGATGAATGATGATAAATGGAATGGAAGGAGATAAAGATGACAAAATAGACAGTCATTCACCAGAGACCAGAAATTCCAGGTACCATCCACCACTTCAACACCTATTTATGGACTTTCAGAAAATAAGTATGAATTTATTAAAAAATAAACCATACATCAAACCTAAGTTAATTTCCACATGTCAGTGCTGAAATAAATGGCATTCTTTTGTTTCTCCATATCATCTTCTGTATATACCTGAAACTGTTGCATCATTTATCTACTTATCTGCCACTGACCCCCCTTAAAATCTCCTGCATTATTTAGGTCCCTTTCACTACAGAATACACAAGGACTTGCATACAATACAGCAAACAATGACAATGAAGAATAGTTGGGAAGAAACAAGTGGCATGTGATTTGTTTTGTGGTGTCTGAATCATTAATTTGTATTTTGTTTCAGGAGGTGCCAGGGGGAAGATTAAGACTATAGTGTTAACACAGACAATTCTGGAAAGGTCAGGTTTCCCAAAACATTATGAAAATTCAGTGATAAAACAGAGCCAAAGACATAATATGAAAGAGGTGATGGAGACTGACAGAAAACTGTTCTAAAAGGCTCCCTATACTGTTTCATCTGAAGGTGGTACAGTGTCTGGCATATCAAAGAAAACAGAATGGTAGTTATCAATGCACACATCAGAGAAAGTTTATTAAAGCTGTATTTAACTACAAAAAGGCTGTAACAACAGAACACAGACACTCAAGTGCCAAGGCTGACCTAACCCCCTTTTTTTTGCTTGTGCTTTACAGAGGCCTTCAGGAGTCAAGGTGGTTTAATACAATCCGTAATGAGCAGCAAGACTCATCATACTGTGTCTGTACTGGTAAAAGACTTGCACAGAATCTGGTATTTGCTGCACTTTCTCACTTCAAATTTATATACTCAGTAGGCGTACAAAAAAAATAATCTCCTTTTATCCAAGGATCTCAAAGAGTTTTACTGGGAAAAAATATTTCTCATTTATAAAGGAGTAGAACGAGATGCAGAAAACTGAGTAATTTGCCTGTCATTACACAGTGAGTCAGTGGCAGCAGCCCACACTGGTCATACATCTCTTGCTGTTCTTATCAGGTACTGGCATTAGAATAAGGACTTTTATAATAGTTACATGCCATATGTATTAACAACATGATCCTCACAATTTCAAATTTGTGCTTGTTCTTTCTTTTGCTATGAAAATGAACACTAAAGCTTATACAATGCTCTCTATTTAAAAGATAACACACTAGTGCCTTCCTTTTTCAGTCCAGTACTTCATTGCCTGAAAGACACCAAAGATGCTTTTGAGTTTACCATGAACATTTAAAAATAGTTACATCTTCTACAGAAAAAAAAAAAAAAAAATAGATCGGTACCTACATGTTAAAATGAAACAAAACTAGGAAACTGATTTATAACCAATCCATATGTGGCTACAGCAAGGGAAGGTTCACTGTATACAGGACCTGTGTTTTACACTTCTTCATGTTATTGTCGGAATTACTGAGTTCTGGATCTTTAATCTGATCAAACACGGCACTCGGGTCTCATCTCCAGCACGTTCTGTGTCAGTCCTTTTGACACAGAATTTTTCTCCCCGTGGTACTGAAAGTGACTAGTGCATGGAGGGGGAGGGGGAAATGATGACAACTACAAATGGACAAGGAGTAGCAATACACAAACAAAAGATAAATTGTTAGAAAAAGGTTAATTTATACAACTAAAAAAAAATTTCCCCTATTAAGAAGCAATCCTTAAATCCCACAGAACTTGGCATAAAGTCTATAATCGCTTTAGCATATCATCTTTGGCCCACAATAACACAAAGCAGCTCAGGAAAGACTGGATTTTATCTTCATCAATGACTTTGGCAGACCTTCCAGAAAGACAGACTTTCCTGTTGCAATTGGTACTGAGACACTTTTCTACAATTAGTCCCTCTAACAGAAACCATCACTTAATTTTCTTACCGTGTGCTCCCTTTTACTATTTGCCAGAATACTGCTGGAGTCTAGACTTTTAATTCACTATCATTTTTTTCTCATCCTGCAGACTTCCAAGTCCAAATAGATAAACATATTGAAAATAATTATTGCCACTTTTGCCAATAAAAGACAAAGTATGGTATTCTGATGTATGAAAATAAAAGAGAGATTAAAGATGTTGTGCTACGAAGAGTTTCATGCCAGTGCATCTAACATAATTGGTATAAAACTTTCAGCTCGGGCAATAGGGGGTGGGGTAGGCAAAGCCAAGTGGATTATGAAGCCGCTTGATGATACATCTTCTCCTACCTGAAAATACCATATAGCTGGTACAGGGATGGACTCCAAAGACCTGTACTGATGCCCCGTTGTGGGTAAAGCAGAAAAGGAGCAGAAGGAAGAGATAAAGCAGGATTTACTTGCTTCTCCCCTTCCAAACTTGTGTCATTATCAGCTGTTTCTAACAGTTATTTGAATGCAGCATCCATAAATCTTGACCTCTCCATGCAATTGCTTCCGCTGCATCATGCTACTAAAAACCCGATCAGCCAACATCAGCAACGACCACCCACCTCTATCACACCCTGGCTATAGCAGGAGATGACAAGAAGTACTGAGATGGTGGCACTGGAATTAGAAAGGCAAGGGCAATAAAATGGGTGAAACAATCTGCCTCTAGGAACTGCTGCAGGCTCCCTACAGGTTTGGGGAGCTGCATCACCTATACACATGTTCTTCAGTTTCTCTTCTCAACAATAAGGGCCAAACTGCTTGTAAGTGAAAGACTTAACCTATTAATATTACTATTCAGAAAGCTTCTGATGTATTTAAGATGTCAGTGAACAGTCACATTCTGCTGAAAAGGCAAAGTATTAATAACATAGAATAATCCCATTAAAAACATTATTAAGAAACCACATAACCATAAAGAACCTTGCTTCAGAGGGTTTACAGTGCTCAAAGGATGTATTACTGCTGTAGACAACAAGACTACTTTAGGGGATATAGGCTTAACTACGTATAGCTGAGTTAACATCTACTGGAAAATGACCACACCAGGCATCAGTGTAGGCCTTGGAACAGTAATTGCTACAGAAGGAAAATATTTATACACAGTAGCCAATGTTTAATTGGGCATAGGGAAAGGAGTATTGAGATCGCTATATATTTTTAGCTGCACACATCCATTAGCTTAGCTTTAGGTTAAAAGTTGTGAGATGCCTTTCAGATGGCAAATGAACTCTTCAAAAATATTTGACTGATCTAGAAACTTATGTTTTCCTTTAAAACAAATGTACGTATTGATATTGAAATAAAACTTTACATTTACTTTTCAGAACTGCTGTAAGTGCTTAGGAGCCCAAGTCACGTAAACTATCACATGAAATATATTCACTTCTTAACTGTTCTAATTTTGTTCCACACATACTGATATTTTGTTCTTCCATGTATTTTGATAGTTAAGATGTTTAAGATACATAAAAGACTGCAAAATTTTTTTCTTTGAGAAAAAAAGAATAGGCAGATGCATCCCCAGAAGCTCAAGACAAATCACGTTATATGTTCAGGTTTTGATCCAGGTCACTAAAAATCTAACACACCTTTTTCTTTCACTCTTTTCTTCTTTCCTTCTCTAACGTAATTCAAACCAGCACCCATTTATTCAACAGTAAGGCTGCCTGCCTTTCACTTCAGAAGAGAATTCAACCAAAAGTCAGTTAGACACTCAACAGGGAATAAGAATGTCCACAAGAACAGGTTTGAAATAATGACTTTACTTGTTAGCAGAATTTTATTTTACAAGAAATTCCAATATAGGTAAGTCCTGTACATTTTTTGTATTGTAATAGATATGATCCAAGTAAGCTCAGATGAGACTAAACAAGCAGAAACAGGAATCCTAAAGGAAAGGCAATTCAACATTTAACTAAAATAGGAAACTGGCTGCTCATGGCTTGGATGCGTGTACTGTTTGCTGAGTAAAAAACTGGCTGGACAGACGAGCCTAAGGAGTGGTGGCAAATGTAGTTACATCGAGCAAGCAGCTGGTCACAAGTGGTATTGCCCAGGTCTCAGTGTTGGGGACAGTCCTGGTTAAGGTCTTTACTGACAATCAAGTGCACCCTCAGTAAGTTTGCATACAACATCAAGCTGGGTGGGACTGTTAACCTGCTTAAACATAGGAAGGCTCTGCAGAGGGATAAGGACCAATGGGCCAAAGCCAACTGTATGAGGTTCAGCAAGGCTGAGTGCTGGGTCCTGTGCTTGAGTCACAATAACCCCGTGTAGTGTTACGGGCTTGGGGCAGAGTGGCTGGAAAGCTGCCTGGAGGAAAAGCACCTGGGGGTGTTGGTTGACAGGCTGAATAAGAGCCAGCAGTGTGCCCAGGTGGCCAAGGCAGCAACAGCATCCTGGCTTGTATCCGAAACAGTGTGGGCAGCAGGACCAGGGAGGTGATCATCCTCCTGTGCTCGGCACTGGTGAGGCCCCACCTTGAATCCTGTGTTCAATTTTGGGCTCCCACAACCAGAGAGACACGGAGGTGCTGGAGCATGACCAGAGACAGGCAACGAAGCTGGTGAAGGGTCTACAACACAAGCCTTATGAGGAGCAGCTGAGGGAACCAGGATTTAGGCTGGAAAAAAGCAAGCTCCAGGGGGACCTTATCACTCTCTCCAACTACCTGAAAGGAACTTGTAGCGAGGTGGGGGGATGTCTTTTCTCCCAAGTAACAAGCAACAAGCAACAGGACAAGAAGAAATGGCCTGAAGTTGTGCCAGGAGAGGTTTAAATTGGATATTAGGAGAAATTTCTTCACTGAAAGGGTGTCAAACATTAGAACAGGCTGCCCAGGGAAGTGGTTGAGTCACCATCCCACTAGGTATTTAACAGATGTGTAGATGTGGCACTTAGGGACATAGTTTAGTGGTGGACTTGGTAGTACTAGGTTAATTGTTGGATTCAAATTGGAAAAGACATTTAAGATCATAAATGATTCTATGATTCCATAAAATGCACAATACTTTATGAGAAATCCTGTTGGTATACACAACATATAGACATACAAACCATCAAAAGCATTCCAAACATCCTTAAGGTTTGTTACACATATGATCAGCTCACCTTGGCACGCTGTTGGCACTGAAAAAAATGTTTAAGACAGCCAGACCAGTCCACAGAGTAGATATATTAATGCCTTTAAAGGTCATTATCTACCCCTTACAATTATTAAAATTACATAAATTGCTCAGAAACAAATAAAAGTCTTTTTTTAATGTTTGGAAAAAAATAGGAAGGGGAAAAACCCAAACATAACAGACTGGTAATCTTACTGCAAAGCTGTAACTCTGAAGTAGGACACAAATGTTGAGTGTGCTGTAATTAGTTGTAGAGCCACACTAGGGCCATCTGACAGTAGGATCCAGATGTTCCTGTTGATCAGCCTTTTGTCTGTCCTAATAGGGCACTGAGTAGCAGCATTCTTTTTCAGAGAAAGGGGGACAGAACTAGAATTTCTTTTATGACCTCAGCTGGTTTCAGACGCCTGAAGTAAAAGGCCATTTTTTCAATTTGTTGCCATAAGCTTTGTAAATCAGGGTATCTACCCATACTATAGATTACTACTAAAACTAAGTTTCTAATACTTATATTAAAATTGTGAATGCTTCTTATGAATTGCAATCTAATTTATGTAATTCCTTCAAAAAACTAAGATATTGCAAAACTCTAGAAGAATGCTTTTGGTTTCCAGGTGTATTTTCATACAAAAAGTAAAGGAGGGCTGTAAAACAATTGTGCAAGGGAAACTATCTAAACTTTAAAAAGATTGATATATTTCTTAGAAAATTGTTTTTCCAAATACATTTTTAAAACCACACTACCTTCTACAGACACTATTGAATTCGACCCTACTTTACCTTGAGAAATTTACAAAAAATCATGTAAAAATTCTGCATTGATTTTTTTTCTCTAACGTATTGGCAGTCACTCCTAGTTGGTGCTGTGGGTGAAACTTAAGATATGCTATCCCCAATTCTCTTCTGCTGTCTAAGCCAGTAATAAAAATCATTAGCCAATGTAGACCGGGTGCAAAAGCTGTTAGGTACATTCTTCTCTGTCAGTGAATCACTGATAACTATTCAGTGGGTTAGCCTTGCTCATGCTTCATATTGGGAACTCTTACATTACTATCAGCATTCCCAAATTCCCCTCGTACTTATCAGTTCATGATTCCTAAAACCAAATAAATGTCTTCATGCCTTAAATACTTGATTTCCTATTATTAAATTGTATGGATTTTTGGTTTTAGTACTCAAATCTATGTGATTATCTTACTTTCCTTAGAGGATAAGCCAGTCCTCTGAAATACTAAAAGAAAAATTGTGAACTCTGTGTTATCCACAGCTTTTAATAAAAAGACATAATTTTTTCACCAAGGTTATTAATGAATGTAATGGAACAAGATTAATTTCAAGACTGATTCTTGAAGAGCATGACTAATAATGTCTCTCCATCCTTTTAGTTGCTCTTATGGTACAGCCATTTGCAGTCTTCTCTTTGGTCAGCTTCCTCTACTTCTTGGTAGTTTTCATAAGATCTCATGGACATTGTAGCCAGTTACTGAGATTTTAGATAAGATCTACTTCATTCCCAGTAACACAAGTGGAAATAGAGGAGACAAACCAACCAACCAACCAAGACTTTCTTAAATTGTCGTTACTGTCTTCAGAACCTACAAACAACACTTATTCTTAAAAATATAGTTACAAAACTATTTTCTGAAAACATATATTTCTTTTGTAAGTTTGGACAATTTTTATTCTCTCTCAAGCAGGCATTTTGCATTGCAAAAATACAGAAATTGTATACAATGTGGTTATAGACCAATTCTGCAGAAGAGGATCTTAGAAGGTAAGTGGGAAGGAAAGGAAATATTTTTAGTAGGTCACAAGATACAAACATAAACCAACTATGCTGTTGTAGAGAGGGAATGAGGGAATTCCACATATGAGGATGCTTAGTCAGGCACACAGCCCACAGTGTGTGGGGTCCTCTCTCATGCTGTTCAATATTGCAAAAGTTCAAATGGATTAATTTTTAAGATTCCAGAAAAAGACATAGATCAATTAAAAAAAATTAAAGAGACTGTTCCAGTACCAAACAGTACCAAAATGAAATACCTGAAAAAGCACAATAAAACTGAAAAAAATCAGATTTTTTCACCTAAGACTGCAAAAATTATATGTATTATATAATAAGCTTTCAAGTACTTCAAACCACAATTTTTTCCCAATATATAGCTGATGGAATGCTTACAAAGAAGCTTAAAATATAACACCAATTAGATATTAGATTTTTTTTTTAATGGTACAGAGGACAGCAACACTGTCAAAGACACACTGCCCAGGCAGCAGAAAAAAAGCATTTCTAGAAAAGGAACGATGAGTACAAAAAATAGAGTAAATAAAGTGGTCAGAGAAGAATTAAATCCAAATTTAGGACTATATTTTTGTCTCTGAGAAATTTCTAACCACTTGTTCTACAAACAGGGTATAAAGGAGCCTCAACCAGTTTGAAAACAATGTTCAATAAAGGGATTACATGATAGGGTGGAGCTACAAAACAATGTCCTGTATCAAGCAATAAAGTCTTTGTTGCTCCATACCAATAATATATTTTAATACCTCTGTGCTTGTTTTTTTGGCAACTACTTGCAAGAGCTGGGAAGACTGCTTCTTTCCCAGTCTTCCCCATCTCTCTTATCTGTTTCTTTTCTCTTCTGTTTCTCCTTCTGGCATTCAAAACAAATTACCCATTTTTCCCCTTTCCACTGATACATTTGGGATTGGCTATGTAAGAGCAGCAGTGCAAGAGGGGATGGATAATACTGGCAGCGGTTTCAAGAGAAACTTGAGGTGTCTGGTTTGTCTTGTTTACTGCCATAAGCTGGGTTTCATAAAGAAGCAGCAGACCCACAAACCTAGAAATACAGAGGAAAGTTTGCTCTTGGACAAATCCAAAAAGCCTTTTTTGCCCCTCAACAGAACCACAAGAACAGAGGAAAGGCTAGCGTGTATTTCAGGAAGAAAACCATGTTTAATAAACTTCAGACATTAGGCTTACAAATTGTGCCAGCAACATTAAAAGAAGCTTCATGTTGCAGTGACAAAAGTAAGATAGGTTTTGGTGTAGCTATCAGTCAGTTGAAATGCAGACATTAGCATACTAACTTTGTGGATGCTTGAATGACATTAAGTGTCAAGATGAAAGCAGCTGACTCAAATGCAATCTGAATTAGACAGAAGTGGTAAAAGGAAATGGGGAAGAACTCTGAGGAACCAACAGAAAGTCTGACTTCACTTCCTTTATCATTCCTTTTTAAGATAACACCATGAGGGCACTCAAATCCTAAATGCATGTAATTCCAAGTGACAACAACACTGAATGCTAATGGAACTGCAGTTACGACATTGTGTTACTAATCTTGCTCCTCACCATGCTCTACCTTGCCTCTCTTCCCCTCATGACCACTAAAAACTTCCTCAAGGTACAATATAAGTTTCACCTGTGTAGTCTTTCCACTTCAAAGTTAGCACAGGGAAGAACAAGAGACAGGCCATGCTTCCCCCACCTCTCCACCTAGCTGAAATGTTTCTCAAGTACCAAAACACACATCCACCACCAGCACCTGCTCATGCAAACAAAGTAGATGGGCATGGGACTGCTGGTTTGCATCGAGGTAATTGGAGGGGTGGGTGGCAAGTCTTAGCACCAGTTCACAAGATGAAATTTCACCAAGCAGTTCCTACCACCACCTCATCCTCCTCATGCAGAACCAGACTGGCTGGTAAACAGGAATTAGGAGATTGGGAGGGTGCAGGAAGGCTATTATCGCCATCTAAAAGCCCCTACAGTAACTGTTAACCTGACTTTGTTTTCCAAACTACCAGCAACAGTGAAACCCAAAACATTAATGCAGAAAAATCCATTAATCTGTGAGTACCCTCCTGACAACCACAACAAAACTGTTTCCTTCTGGATGTGCTTTCCACCCAAGGTGTTAACACTGTTCTATTACCCGATGGAAACCGCACACAAGAGCTGCCCAAAAAAGCCACAGCGCTCAAGATGTCCATTTACAAGGCAACAAACACTACTGAACACTGAATGCTGTATTTCATGTCACATCATCTTTAGGCTGTTTCAAAAGAAAAGAAGCATCAGTTTCCTAAGGCTTCTAGTGTGCTCAAACAACGTCCTTTGAGACAATCTCACTTTCTATAACCCAGCTAAAAACTTCAGGATCAAAAGGGCTGTTACAGCTGACGTGGCCTGAGGTGTAATGCAAATACTAAAGCCTGGAAGTACTTCCAAGACAACCCTGTGCTATCACAGGGTGGTTACTTCTGTGGTTGTTATACTCAGGAAATTGCACATTCTGGGAGAATGGATATGCTTTACATTGTATGAGTTGAACAGACAAAAATTAACACAACTCCATTCTTTATAATTTCATTACAATACAGGAATAGGAGACTATGCTTAACATTTGGTTGACCTTTGAGGAGAAATCCACCAGTGAATATTTCACTGACAACCTTTGCACAGAGCTAAACATGCAGATTAATATCAATAGAGCTTCATAGAAAAGATAAAAATTACACTGTTTTGGAACGCCGAATGCAAATACATCATTTTCAAATGAAACTGTCAAACATCTTGTTGTGGTGGTAAAAACCAAATCACTATGCAAAATGATAATACAAGAAAAGTCAATTGTATGTTTCTAATAATAAATGCTCTTGTGGCTTTTGAAGTCACAAAAAACTCTTGGCTGAATTGAAGCATTGATTTCTGTAGTTATTTATGTGCAGTTCCTATTAGAATTCTATTGAATTCCTTGAATGGTGAATGGAAGTGCTTTTGAAAACACACACAAAAACTGTTAAACAAGGGACAAAATAAATGGAAAGCATAGCATTGCCAAACAAAGTTTCAAGAAGTCAACAGAACATTTCAACATTTTTTTTAAGTGCAAGCATGTACGATACTGGCAGAAATCATTAAGTCTAATACAAAAACAATATACAATATCCATTTCCATATCACTCCTGAAGAGGAAGTATGAACATTGGTATCTGCTTCTCAAATATTACTTCAAAAAAATCTTGCAATACTCTTCAAGTATGTTCTATAGTAAAACATGGATTTATTGTTACATGACTTTAAAATGTTATCACTCCATCCTTTTGTCCACTAAATACCAATGTGAAGATATTCTATTTAGCAAGTGTACAGATACACCTGACATGTACTACATATGTTAATTATATTATGGACACTAAACAGATATGCTTCTGAAAAGCTAATTCCCTACTGATTTTAGGCCTATACATAGTACAGTTATTAGGAATACATATATTATCAAACATGCTCTGCAAGTGCTGGAAGTGCATTGAAAGCTTGAGACCTGGGTCCCTAGGGCCCTCTTTCATGAGCATTCATTCATTTTTATGCCATCCTTAATACACTTTAAATCATTTGCAAGGCGACTGGATATCCCACTAACAGTGTAAGGAGATGAGTGTGTTAGGGGACAAGGAATACTACCTCACCTTCAGAATGTTAGGCCTTCAAAGCACAATTTGTTTTCTACTAATTGTACATAGCAAACTGGGCTTCTAGCCCATTTCCATGGTTTGGAAGCTACAACAAAAATAATGCCCATTTATTTTAGTAATAATTAGTTGACTTTTTTTTATTTTTACTTAGACATAAAGAATTATTATAAATGCAAAACCAATGGCCACTAGGAAAAGCATCTCTTCCTTTTCAGAGTTTTGCTTTAAAGTCTGATAATAGATTATGTTTTAATATTAAATGTTACAAAAATAAGGATATTTATACATTGCCAAAAGAAAAAAGTTTCACTGTGGCTTTTTTTGAGTACTAATTACAGTCATTTAAGCCTAGAAAGTAGATTTTTATAAAGTGGCTTTCTGTTTACAACAGAAAAATAATCAAAGTTTACCTTTAGAACTTCTGTATCAGCCTACCTTTATTTTCACTGAAGACCATATCTGTTTTCTTATAAACTTAAGATGGTAATGAACACTTTTAGAAAAAAATCTCATCACAGAGCACTCTCCTCTTTAATGACTTAAGTTGTCAGTAACCTATTCTGAAAAAAATTATTATAATAGTACTACTTGGTACACATAAAGATTCACATTTTCCATTTTTCCTATTTACTTTAACATAGTAATTCTGCTGAACTATGGCAACTACTTCAGTTTTGAGGAATCCAGTGCCAATCTGCAGTTATACATTTTTCTCCCCAACATGATAATGTGATTTTCTATCGCACATCACCCTCAAAGAAGGGACAGATCTCTAGTGATATAACACATCCCAGCTTATTGTACACAACTGATAGAGCACACAAAATTGTCACAGCCTACGAGGTACAGCAGAATGCAAGACATAATCAGAGTGAATATGAAAAACTTAAGTGGAAATGCCTTTTGCAGGTACCAGAGTAATTACAATCATTTCCCAGAATAGTTAGAATTAAACTGTTTCTCTGAAAGATACAGGAAAAAAACACCCGATAAAGAAGTAGATTGAAAAATGTTTGCATCAATGCAACTTAGAAACCAGAGATTTTACAAGCAGCTTTACTGGCAACATAATTTCTATTCAAAGGTGGCTAAATGTTAGCTGAAGTTTCAGATACTCATCAGGTTTCTCTTTCAAGCTGCTCTCTCACATATACTTCATTAGTATAATTCCTACAAAGCACTTTGTTTTCTCAGGACTGTGTATGTGTTTCAATGCCAAAAAAAGTTATCATCTACATCACCCTCATTCAGTGAGGGGTGCTTTTTATGAAAATCCTTCTGCAGAAAACATCTAGCATTAATGAACTGCACATATAGCTTTCCTGTAAAACGAAGGAGAACATATGTAATGGGGCAGGGGATGCAGGGGGAACACAGCACCAGGATCATAAAAAGGAGGCAATGCTTCTGCTGGTAACTACAACTCAGTCTTTTAATTGCTTACTTCAGCTTTATTAAATAGCTTACAGCTACCTAGAGAATTTCTAATCTTTCATTTAATTAATCTCAAGAATGAAGTTCTCCTATAGGAATTTCCTCTTAGAGGACTTTTTGTCAGATGTAAATTTGCAGTCTATTTCCTAGCCTTCTGCAGAAGAATTCTGTTCTCAGTGTAACTGTATATATCCTGAATGGTTACTCATGCCTCATTTTCTTATTATATCTCTCAGCCTTTTAAGTTGCACATTTTTAAAAGCAGAGATATCTTAATATATTTATTACATCTATTATTCAATTTGACAAAATTTAGTTAACAACTGTGAATTTGAAAATAACCCAGTTTTTGCAAGCACAGGGACTATGAAAAGTAAAAAATTACTTTACAAAAAGAACCCAGAGAGCATCCACTGCATTCTGCCGCGCCCCAGACACACACTCACACCAAGCCACTTCCCCCCGTGGATCTAAAAGCTGTAGAACAAAGGACTCAAATCTATACTATCTGCTAAAGGAAAAGACACTATCACCAGTGCCTTAAGTCTCTAAAGTAATAGCAAATGCATTCAGTGAAGATGCAAAAAAATTTTAAGCAGATCACACTACGCAGGAAAGCAAAGCAAAAAATAAATTTCCCTGACAGAGATCTCCAAAATGAAATTATTTCCTTAGTAGTCCCAAATATAAATACTAAAAGGTTCAAAAAGTTCAAGCCACTTCCAAACGGAGTTTTTTATGACTTGTATTGGTGTATTTTATCACAAAATGGTGTATTTTATCATAAAACCAAGATAGAAGCAAAATATTCATTAATGAAGGGTTACAAGAGTTTGGAAAAGTATAAAAACTCTTACTACCGCTAACATTCTATCCCTCCTTACCCAACTGTACACATAGTGAACCTGAGAAGAGATGGTAGAAGCACAACTAGAAGCAACTGTATTAGCAACTGCAACATCTAAATCAGTAGTCTAATTCAAGCTCACAAAAAACATGTAAGCCAAAATTATTCAAATTATTTAGAGGCATGACCCCATAATATAGATCTTTTTGTTCCTTTGTAATACCACTTCTGTATTTCAGTTTCCCCCTCCTGTGGTTGTGTACACCAGTTATGAAGCAGAAGCTTCCCACAAGGTCATGTGACTTGCTGATATTAAACAAAACCCAAACCAAACATATTCACCTTTCCTTTTTAATTATGTTTTCCAGAACCTTATCCGTTTTATCACTGCAGGGCAGCTGTCCTTTTCCTCTTTCCCCTGTTCTCCCTCCAGACTTAGACTAAGGTGACACATCCCTTCAGTTTCAGAGGCAGCAACATTTTAATCTTTCAAACCCCTTTTTCATAACCATTAGACCTGGAAAGGTCCTTTCAAAGATTAGGTTTGAAGAGATCAGCTCCACAGAAAGCAAGTGCATTCAGATGAGCTAACAGGATGCAGTAGTCAACACATATGCCTTAAAACATAGTAAGTGGGGAATTCCTTGCAGATTAGGATTCCCGAGACTCACCCATAGCCTCGTTTGCACTCAAGTACTAAAAACAGACTATGGCATCAATCATAACAGCAGCTTGCCTCCTGAAAAAAGCCAAGAACCTCTTCCAAGGGAAGTCTTAATAGCAGCTCACAGTTTGGAGGTTACAGGCCACAGTGATTTAGAATGCAAAGTTATGTACAGTTTTATTTTTAAGAAGTCAAACAAATTGATACATGTCCCTTCTCCTGTACTGTATCTTTTCTAAAAAAGGGGCACTATATAAACTCAGTAAAACATTTTAAGTACTGAGACTATATGCAGTTTAGAGACACAATAAAAAGCTGGCATACGCAGTGCACATGCACAATCCACATGGGAAAAAACAACTTACTATGCAACATATCACTGATCATCAGCACTGGTCATCTTTAACCCTATTCACACATCAGAAGACAAAAATACATCTCACTACTTTTTCAGATGACACTAAAAGCTTGTTCCAAGTATCAAAACAGACAAATACAAAGCCACACATGTCAGTTTTAACTCTCTCTAAAGCCAATTCTTCACGGAAAGACTTCAGGTTTTTTCCCCCATTTCTGAATTCACTGACAAGGTTAGGGGTGGGAGGAATATCAAACCAACCCACAACTTTACCATGTGATTTTCCTCCTATTTGGTTTGTTTGTTTTGTTTTAAGCAAAGGTATTGAATCACAGTTCTAAGTTCTGGGAAGTTTGGATTATCTTTTTTTCAAAACAGTTATGATAAGAACTTTAAGTTACAATGAACATGCTTCTCAACTTACAACTATTTGACATGGCTTAGGAAAATACAAGGCAAAGCATCATCAAGAAATTATTTGTTCATCCAGATAAAACTGTTCTAACCTGGGAGTTCAGACAGCATTAATGGCAGTAACTGCTCTTCCACTGACTGGCATATTTCTATGTGCTCTTAATGAAAAGGAGGTAATTTCTCTACCTACAGGACACAGGAATTAACAACATATGTATTTTTATTCACTGCATCTCTATTGGCACTGACAAGATGGAGCACAAGTTTCTAGTATGTCACATTTCAGTCCATTCTTTAAAAAACACAGCCTTTCCACATATCAAATCCACTTGCTTGACTCCCTTGCAAATACCACCTTCCACCAAAAAACAGAGGAATCTTCCTTGCTAAACTTCTTCCAAGACAAACTATGTTGGCATATCTCTGAGACAAAGGAGCCACAGCAGGCTCTTACCTTTTACCAGCCGCAGCTTTGATTTACATGGAGAGCTATCCGCTGCAGATACAATTCCAATTTCTGGTTTTAAACCTGACCAATGCCATTAAAAAAAAAACCAATCAAACAAAAAAAAACCACTGGAAAAATGATAAGACTTATCTAAGAATAATTTTCTCATCTGAGAAAACATTTTTTTATGTAACTTCCATTGCGCTCAATAGACAGTTTCAGTGCAGTACTGATAGAAACAAGAAACAAATCTCTCTCTTGCAACAGTCACAGAACATTGTTTAGGTTTAGTCGGTGCTTTGTTTACTTAGTTTTCTGTAGGGCAAAGAGATGTTGATACACAAATGCAACAAAGTTGCCAAAGCTAAAGTACAGTCAAGTGTCTTAAAAGTCAATATCCTATTAGATACAAAGTAAGTGAGGTTCATTTGTTTAACCCAAACACAGTTAACAACATAAACCAAATCAATTTACATTGTTACTTCTAACACACACAAGAAAGTTTACACTTAAATGATTTCTTTTTAATTTGATTATGAAAACTACCAAACGAAAGTTACATGCAACTAAGGTGTCCAGAGTGGAACATCATCCCCAGAAAAGCACCATTAGAATATGTTTTTCAGTATTCAATACCAAATATTTAGTGATTTTTATTTAAAGTATAAATCCTGTGTTGATAAGGGAACTGAATATATCTTACTTCAATCTGATCTATGCCATTCTAATAAAAAAGATCCAAGTATGGAAATGTTAAACTCTGGCAGCACTATGTTGTATTTTCATTTGAAGATTTGGGCTTTTGGTCATGCAGAATAATTCAGTCATTACTCTCTCAGCTAGTTACCCTGCAGAAGGTAAGGAACAGACAGGCAATATAGGAACACATGTGCCATAGGAAGTAGATTACCAATTTTTTTCCTCTTAAATCTTATAGATGGCCTGAAAATCTTAAAGTGGCAACTGCACTTCATTCCCCAATCAGCAAAAATATTTCCCAGAACATTCTTCATTACAGATCATAAGTACTCATAATTAAAAGACTGTTGATTTTTAAATGGATATTAGCCATTTCCCCCTTCCTCATGTATCTGTAGAGACGGCGGTATCTCATAAACCACACAAATGGAATTGCATTTATCATCCAACAGTTGCCTTATAACTTGTCCAAGAAGTAATTGCAGTGTGAGACAAAGATGTGTGCCAAGAGAGGCCTAATTGCATCACCTTACAAAGTCTTTTTTCAAAGTGCATAAGCTGAGAAAGGAGAAGCTGCTTCAATTCTCACATCTCAAAACAAAAATTCATCTAGTTATGCTCGTCTGGTCTACCTAAGTACATGACTACCAGCTGTGATATTCCATAGCATGTGCTGGGACACTGTACATACAATCAGCAGACTTCAGTACGCTGTAACACTGATCACCATAAAAAGACCGTATTCTTGTAACCTATAACTAGACATCTGATCCTGGTATATCAACACATCAGTAAAACTTCTGTGAACACATTAACCACTGTAAACTTGAATTTATTTTTTAAGTGACACATAACAATAGTTTTCTAATAATTCTGAAAATTTCCAAGATAAAATGGAGATTTTGAATACATACCTGCAGATATGTAATTCTATGACATATCAGGGAAAACTTCCAGAAAATTGCAAAATTTTAGAAATTAAAGGCTTTCAGAAGCCTACATAAAACTATTTTTCTCCTAATTCAGTGGATTACAAGTCCTCAAGGAAAAACAGCCTCTGTTACAAACAAGCATATATGAACAGCTGGCCCAGACAGCAAAGACCTGCTGTTGTATTACCAGGCCACTGTTCAGCTCTTTCAGTTTTGTCTCCTGCTTAGGCCATTCTCCCTTCCGCTTTTTTCTTCTTCCACCTTCACAGTTCCTTCTTTCCACTACAAACAATCTCATATTATATACACACAAAACATTTTTACAGTTGTTTAGGCTGGAGCACAATAAAACCCATGACAATTTTGTCTGGCCATTTTATGAAAAGTGACAGCACTAGGGTGAAAGTGTGGTATTTAAAAAAAAAAAAAGCACAGTCAACCATCTGCTGAAAGATTCTCTTTTGATCATTTTTATAATTGGTGAGAATGGAAGCAAGGTGACGCAAAAACAGGATGTAAAAGAATTACGATATACCAGAGAATCTAACCAATGGTAGTATGGAGACCTAAGAAGACAGTCCACAGAAATGTGCTATTTATCAATTTCAGAAAAATAACCTAACATTGACTTTAACAACAAAGTACACACATGCCTAGTATTTGTTTTAATTAATTTTGATTAGCTGAAAAATTAAAACAGGATTTTTAATCCACCATAATTTTCAGAAGACACTTAACCTGATCCATTTACCTTGTCCAAAGGTCTAAACTGCCATGAGCAAGACACTCTGCCTTTGTTTCCCAAGTACAGGTTTGTTTACAGAACTGAGTGAACTATCTTGAGTACTTTCCCCTGCAGTATACTCAAACTTGTAACTTTCACTCAGTTCTCCAAAACATGCTTGTACAGCACACATTTCATATGTGAGCATGAATCAATGCACAAAACTTCCATGTACATTCAACAAAACATTCACAAAATAAGCCACCAAGGATAAAAGACCCTAGCGAGATGGAACCCTCAAATACCAATCAGAACTGTTCAGCAGTGCTAAGTTACAATATGAAAGCAATTTCAAAAAAAAACCCTTTTTCACAAAATAGTCATGTCACACATTAGGCTGTTACTCTGGGCACCAACCCTGCAGCTCTTTGCACATGCGGAAGCCTGTATGATATGCCACACAAACACAAAGATTAACAACAATACATTCACACACAGCAAATGCTCACAATAAACATCGATCTAGTGTCTATAGAATGAATGTTTGAGCTCCAGTTCCCACAGCAAGTTTTGTGTAGGTGAATCCCTCTGCCCAAACAGGGGTCATTGTGGGATCAGAGCCAAAATCATGTACCCTGGGTATTAACTTACCATATATTCCAAATATGCTAATGGCAATGACATGTAAATGGTATGAAATGAACTCTGTTCATTAACAAAGAGCTCATCCACCCCATAGAGCAATTAGCATTACTTCTAAGATTACAGGATTTTGCTTTTGTTCGTGTTTTACAAATGTAGCTGCTAAGAATAAATTAATTCTAGTCAATGAAAAACAGTATAGGCTTAACTTTCCTGCTGCTACAGTGTAAGTATACCCAACCCTGAAAGTATTTTTAGCAAGGGTGTACAATCAATACTGCTGTGTACAACCTAAATTAGACATCAGCAGGACAACAGAATTGTAGAGCATGGCAACAAACAATACATTTCATGGAAAATTATACTGAACAAAAAATAAACATCAAACTAAACCCTAAGTAGGTGAATCTGATTCCAAACAAACTTAACTGAAAACCTAAGGAAAAAATACCCATAGGTAAAATATTGATACATTCCTGCTTTTGAGGAAAATGCATTTGTACTTCAGTGTTTAATTGAACTTAAAAATCCCTACAAATAAAACCACAATCTAAAAATACACAAAAACTGTAATGACCACAAAATTATTAAAAAAAAAAAAAAATCAGTTACATTTCTGAGTTTATAAAGCATAAACGTGCCTAGGAAATGTATAGACACATATGTACATATTTGTAAGCTTATCACTCAGCATAATATTTTATCAACACGGTGCAAGCTAGAGTCATGCCAATATGCAAAACCAAGTTTTTAGGTCAGTGAAGCAAGAAATCCATTGTCAAGAAAATGGCATCCATAAAATTACAGTACTGAATATTTTATGTTTAGGCAATGAACCAGAAAACTTTCCTACAATATAGGTATCTAATAAGAAAATGTTTTTACCAGTTCTAATCTAACTCATTCTTGTATTCCTGCAATGCACATTTACGATGTGACAAGCTCATAAATGTCTGCATGTGTGTGAACACACCAGTGGCTCCCAAAATTACAGGGCAGTTATTTGCCGATAACAAGCAGACAAACATGTGCACTCACTAAACTCCCCTTACTATTCAACACCGAGTTTAGCTCAGGGCAAGAAAAATGCCCCATGGACGAGAAGATGTATGTGCATACTGTAGTCCAGCAATTATTCTTCAGCTGAGATCCATTAGCACTTCTGTGATACACAAATCACATAGATATTTCCTATCTCACAGTTAAAAAAAATTTAACACATTGGCCACATTGAAGTCCTGGAAGGGTGTAAAGTGGCAGCACGAAGTTCATTCAAGTATATTTTACATCTGAACGACACACATTCTTTGAATAGGCAAGCGGTACGAACATTTCACCTACACTGGCAGCTATCTAGTTTTAGCAACTCGCTCTTGGAGATTTTTTCAAAGGAAAAAGACGTTATTCCGCTTCCAGCTGGTGCTGCAACAGTATACACGAGTTAACCCATCACCAGGTACGCCGAAAGTCTCTGTCGCATATAGACACACGCGATTATACAAGCCTTCTGCTCGAGGGAGATGCTAAAAATGTACCAGAGGAATGCAACGACAGCACCCAAACCCATTTTCCCAGCCCATAACCAGGGCAACGTGCACGTGTGCCTAGAAAGCACAGGAACGCAAACTTTCACATGAAACACACTAGAAACAAACAAAAAAACAAATCCCTTTCAGCCGTTCAGCCGAGTTTACCACGTTTTACAGACCCCAAGCGCCCCCGACCTGCCCCCGCCGCTCGCTTCCCAAAGGCTGTTTACGAGCCCCCTCGGCGGGCCGGCCCCAAGCCCCCGAGCCCAGCCGGGTCCCCTTTCTTCCCGGGGGGGACAGGCGGGGCACCCACACACGCACCCCCCTCCACCAAAAGGGCGCTCGGCGGAGCCGCTCTCCGCCAGCGGCGACCTGTACGCGAAGTTGCGGCGAGGGGGAGCCGGGCTGAGGGGCAGCCGGGCTGAGGGGGAGCCCCGGCGCCTCGGCCCCCGCAGCCGGCAGGGGGGTGGGGTCACAGCACAGGAATGCGGCGCATAGCCCCCCGCCCCCCCCGGCCCTCTCCCCCCGTCCCCGGCACGGAGCCCCCGGCGCCCCGGCGGCCGCCTTACCTTCATAAAACAGCCACGTCCTTCCAGATGAAGCGGGGAGCGGGGACGGCGGAGGGAAGAGGCGCGGGGGCTGCGCTCGCCGCTGCCGCCCCGCGACCCCCCGCGCGCGCGCACACGGGCACGCGCCGCAGACGCTCGGGCACGCGCGCGCGCAGCACCGCACCCCCGCGCGCGGGAGCGGGCGCGCCGCTCGCCGCCTTCAGTTCCCCCGCAGCGACCGCCCGAGCCGCAGCCTCGGGAGCAGCGACAGCAGCCGCAGCAGCCGCCCCGCGCCCAGCCGCAGCGGCGGGGACCACATCGTACTGCGGCGGCTGGGCCGAGGGACCGGGAGGGGGAGGAGGGGGAAGAGCTGGGGGAGGAAGGGACGGGGAAGCCCGGGGGAGGAAGGCGGCGGACACCCCCCCCCTCCGGCCTCTCCTTCCCCCCTCTCCTCACAGCACCCGGCCGGAGGGGGCGGCGAGGCGGCAGCCGGGGCGCAGGCAGGCAGGCAGGCTAGCGCCGAGCAGCGCAGCGGCGGCCGCGCGAGCCGGGACTCTCCCTCACGGGGCACGGCGCCGCCTCACACGCACCGGCGGCCACCCTGTGCGCAGCCCCGGCCGGGAGGCGGAGGGGACCGGGGAGGGGAGAGGCCGAGGGGCTCTGCAGAGGCGCCCTCCCTGCTGGTGAGCGAGCGAGTGAGCGAGTGTCTGCGGGGGAGAAGGGGGAAGGAACAGCAGCCTCCTCCCCTCATAGCCGCCCTCCCGCCTCACACGGGCAGCGCTGGCAGCATAGCAACTAACATGGCAGCTGCGCAGTCACCCGGCGGCGGGAGGGTGGGACGGGAGCCAGCCCATGAAAACTCGCGAGAGTTGAAAGGGAAGCGGGCGGTGTGCTTTCCTTCTGATCGGCCCACCTGCTTGTCCGTTAAAAAGAGAAGGCAGAACTGAGAGTTTATTCTGCAGTCTGATTGGTTGGACCTACCGTCAAATGTAAGGGGGCGGTGTCCCACGGCGGTCTTTCAGCGTGGATTGGTTACCTGAGCTGTCATTCACGGCTGCAGCACCGTTCTGTGAGCTCATCCCTCGGCGGTGGCCGCTGCTTCCGTCGCTCTCCTCGCGCTCCGGGGAAGAGGTTCCTTGCCGGGGATATTACGGCTGTGGGAGCTATGGGCTGGTTTTCTGGCCTCTGCTCCCGCCACGGGACGTTAACCCGAAACGCTGCCGTCAGCACAGGCAGCCCCTTGAGCCTCCGGCGTGCCTGCGGGCAGCGAGGCCCCGGGGAAGCGAGGATTCCCCCTCTTCAGAAATGGCGCTGTTGAAAGACGAGGTGTAGCCGCAGCCTTCCCGATAATGTGTGCTGGTGCCCCTGACGTGGGTGGGGTGGGAGAGGTGATACCTCTCCGCACCTGCAGGTGCAGCCTGGGGACCCTCCTGTTTGGGGGGTGAGTGCCAGAGCCGCCCTCGGGGGTGGGCGCAGGGGTGCAGTGGGGCAGCGCTCCGGGCCTGGAGGGCTGGCAGGGACACAGCAGTGGAACGAGAAAGCAAAGCAGAGGGAAGCATTTAACAAGGCTGGTGAGGTACTGCTCACCTGAACAGTAACAATAATGTGCCTCGGTGACATGTAGCTAACTGGTGCCTCTGGATTTCATGGGGCTTGCAAGTTGTTTTGAGCGCAACTGCCAGGTCAGGGTAACATCACTTAAATGGCAGCCAGTCTGCATTGACATCAGGGCTGCTGGGTAGTCAAAATACCTACAGTGGGAGGAAACGAGCCAGAGAGGGGGAATGGGGCTGCCTTAATGGTGTAACCCTTGGTCTTGGCCACCTGTCACCTGGCAAATGTCCTAGAGAGTAATTTCTGACTGTAAGTCCTTGCCAGAGTTCTCCAAGGTATGAGGTGTGTTGTGCCTCTTGGCTACATAAAGATTTTTGTATGTGGCCTATGGGAAAGTTGGTTCTGCAAGATTCAGCTTCACACTCCTTGGTGCTTTCATGTATATATATTATGTGTGAAAGGGTTTGGTTAAAAAATGTCTTTAATGCCCACTTGTTAAAATGACCTCTTACAAGGAGCTCTTTGCCAAATAACACACACACAGAATACATGGTTGGGAATGAGTTCCTGGATTTCACACTTCCTAACCATAACAAGATGCAGAATAATACTAATGGAGTTTGCATGTGCTCTTCTAATTCGGAAGCTTTCTAAAATCTCAATTCTTTTGATGTTTGGAAACCTTCTGTACATTTCCAGACTAAATTGTTCTTGTGCCAATTTTGTTCTTTTGCTTTAATATAGCCCTTCCCTCTTAGCAGTGTTTACCTCCAATTCTTTTAAAGAAAGCAGTCATACCCCCTTCATTTTACTAGGCTAAATAATCCAAACGCCGCCTCTGTCTTTTCCTGAGTATTAAGTCACAGAGGATTCTCCATCTGTCTCATCTTTCAGGACCAAGTTGAATTAGGGGTTGGAAGACTGAATTTGGGGAAGGTAGTCAAGCAGGAATTTTAGATAATGCACAACCTCTGGAGCATTTTAAATAATAGACTTTTTAATGATTATGACTAGAATGCACTCATAAATTCCTGTTATTTCAGCTTCATTAATGAAAGTCTATAAATAAGATTACAAACTTTGAAATGGGAATGTTTCCTGTGGACTGACAATTCCTAGGCTGATAATTTTGTAAAGCCCCAAAATAACACACAGCATCAGTAATGTCATTCCTTATAGTGTCCACAATGCTCCAGCTCTTCCTGAACATTTCCAAGCTGTATTGACAAACTGATTGTGGTGCATGTAGAGATAGCCAGTAACTAGAGACAATGAATAACTGCATTCTGCATTTCTGAACTACTGCCAGCCTCTCGAGCAGTGGATAAGATATGTTCTTCTGTGCATTAAAGGGATCCTTAGCTGCAGAGTTATCTTCATTTCCTGATAATTATCTTCAAGATCATGGCAAATTTATTACAAATTGCATACTTACATTTTAATTCATTTGCACATAAGCTTCAAAGTCTGCCTTTTGCATTTTCGTATACATGTACTTGTGCCCGGTTTATGTCAAACATACAGTTATGTTCAATTTAATAATAATAATTAATACATTACTTTATACAAAGCCTGTAATGGAGAAGCAATCCAAACCATTCAATGTGACTGTAGAACTACACAACATTTGTTTGGCAAATGTAACCTTAAGCTGTTACAAAAGGATATATTTTGCTAATCTATCACAAAATTGGTGACACAGATATTAAAGGCTGGACATTCCAAAGTTACTTTCTCGCAGTAATTATTATTCCACTAATTCATTGTTTACAGAAGGCTTGATTCAAAGCTCTAAATAAAGGCAGTGGAAGATACCCACCATGTGCAGAGTACTTCAGGTCAGGCCTACATTGCAAGAACGCTAAATGCTTTAAAAAGAGATATTGAGACAAAGTTCTCCAGCTCACGCTCTTACAACATCAATGGAGCAAAACTGCACTGCAGGATATTTGCATACAGTCATTGCTCAGAACTTATAAATAGGATTTCAGCAGATAACTTACTTTGCAGAACTCTGATTTCTGAGTTGTGTTACGTACTCTGAGCAATCACTTCCCAAAATTATGAATGAAAGAAAAAGCAAACTGAAATGTGACTCTGTCATTATTTACTTCAAAGAGAACACATTCCTTTCACATGTAAAAAGTGTATTCAGCTCAGTTCCAGCAGCATGGGTGTCCTATAAAAGAGCAAGTTTTCTGCTACAGTCTGCCTGTGTGTATAAGCAATGAAAGCTGCCTTTTGCATCGATACTTCACATACCGAGAGCTGAATTTTCAGACCGGTGCATAAGGATATATCTGACTGCCACGGGTGCATTTTGGGGAGGATATGTTATCTCATGACTAGTAATGTCCTGCTAGTAAAAAGCCAGTATCTTAAACCGTTTTGTACAAGTTAAACCTCACAGCTCTCGTATAAATGTAAGAACAAACAAAAGCTTCTCCTTTACTTAATAAATCTGTGGTATCTGTTTGTGCCAGCAACCTTATTACTCATGCAAGGCCTGCCAACCAAGCTGTGATAATTTATGTGAGAGAAATGTATATTAAAAATGTGAATGGGGTTTTAAACCTCTCACTGAAATACCATGCAAACTGCTTTGTTGCCAAGATGACATACTTGAACACTGCATTAAAGCAATTCAAGATGAATGACTCTCACCACAGGTGGAGTTTAGCTGCAAAAGGAGCAGGAGACAAGGCACTTAATCTTAACACTAAGATCAAGCATAATGTATGTTTAATAGCAGATATGTTTTCTGTAAAGTGGGGTCCTGATTCAGCAAAACAAGACATACACACCTTGCTCACAGAAACTTCAGGCGCACAGGCGCAACCTTAAAGTGAGACTGGCCAAATCCTGTGGGGAGCGTGCCACTGATCAATGTGAACAGTGGGCAAGTTTGTGCTCGAACTTGACTTTGGGATCACTGTTAAAACATAATACTGACATAAATACTGAGCATGTTTGTTCAGCAATGTCCTAGGTAAGCTACGGGGACAGAATCATTTCACTGTTTGGGGCGGGGACGAACTTTCTCTTTAAGTTTGTGCAATACCTGGAACAATAGGGCTCCACAGTACTAGTTGTTAGAATACTGTGAAATAATAATTTGTGTTAATAAGCTTGCTGAAGCTATTATCCACTTTGGAGGCTGGCTGTATTTCTCATAAAAATATATTTAAAAGATAACCCTCTAGGAATAAGCTGAGAATAAAAGCTGATGGAAACATTAACACCTGCAGTTGCTGGGCCACTTTTTGCCAAGTCCTTTTCTCTCCAGCCAGCCTTCGATAAAATCCTTTGCCTTTAACACTCTGATATCAAAGTACCACAAGGTTGCATTTTTAGATGCCCACTGCAAATACTTGAGCTTTTTATGAATGCCATCTCTGCATTCACTTGCGGAATAGTTATTTTCTGCTTTTGTCCAAAAGAGGAATAACGTAAACTCTGGGAAGTTAAATATAAAACCATAATAAAGCAGGCCAAAAAATATTTTGAAGCGAAAAAACTTCTCTGAATAGATCAAGAACAGAAGATCTGCTAGAGAACATGAGGAACTCGTAGGCAACAAGGTATAACAGAAGCATTCAGGAAAACCACAGGAGAAAAGTTGAGTACTTTTTTCCTACCACTGTTCTTTGTGGCAGATTTTGAGGTGATTGCCATGACATATTTTTTAGGGGCAAAGTCAGAAAAAAATATTCACAGAACTTAATATGTACGGTTTTGGAGTGCATCAGTAAATTGTATGGTACCTGCCAGCCAGGACAACATGTTTCTCACCCCAGGGTTCTAACGGAACTTGGATCTGAAATCACCAAACTATTAACTGTGCTTTGTAATTTATAGTTTGGAGTGAACTCTGTCCTGGAGGAAAGGAAAGTAGCATATGACATTCCAATTTTTAGAAAAGACTTCAGGGAAAACCTGGAAATGACAGACCAGTCAGTCAAACACATGGCTCATCACTATATAATGGGAAAAGATGGAAACTGCAAATCTGGTAGTGCTTTAAAATGTCAGCAATGTCAGCAAATGTTGATAAAGAGGAGCTGGCTTATACAGACTTTGTATAAACATTGGGAGACTGGAGTCCTTCTCAGCCATAATCCAACTCCCTGTTGGAAGAAGACCAAGTACATACCATCTTCTGCTGTCTCCTGCCTCCTCTCATTCTCTTCCCAGCTTGCTTTTGCTCTCAGTCTAATTTCCACAGAAAGGAAATCCAAATGTATGGCACAGAGGATACGGAGTATGTTCTGGGTATCTTCCTAGTCTGAACAAAAAGGGAACTCTAAACGTGACATGAACATCTAACATGCAGCCTAGATAAAGCAAACGTGCACAGATTTCCCAAAACATTTTTATAAAGCACAAAACGGGAGCTTCTTTTATGATTAGTAACTGGTTTTGAAAGGAAGATGGATGAATAAGTGATCACAAATAAGGGAATAACCAGCAAGACCTATGCTTTAAAAGATGTTCACAAGTGATAAGTGAAACATGATTGAACAGTGAGATGACAGTGTTTTCCAGTGATTCATAATTATTGAGGAAAACCAAAACCAAGGCTGCTGGCACAAAATAGCCCCCAAAAAATCATGATAAAGACTGAATAGGTGATAAAATAGCACCTGACATGCAATAATCACAAATGTCCATGAGAGGAAAGCAAAAACCCCCTCTTACCTGTGCAACGTAGTAGGCTCTAAATTAGTTCACATCAGTCAGCAAAGATACTTTGGAGTAAGTATGAAGAGTTTTCTGAAATTGTTATCTCAGCGCTCAGAGAGGCAGTTAGGACGAATAAGGAATGAAGAAAATGAAAAAGCAAACATAAATCATAATACTGCTGTACAAATCCTCAGGAATCATGTTCTTTCCTTTGATACAACACACATTTCTGCTTATAGAACCTTGATATGTGGTTGCATCTTAAGCATCAGAATAACATGAGAAAAACAGAAAAAAGAGTGACTGGATTGATCAGAAAGATGGAGTGCCTTCTTAGTAAGACAGATCAAGTACTTGAGGACTGCATGGAAGATACAACAAATGGGAGACATAATACAGGTATCAAAAATCACGTCTGACATGGGAAATGTGAACAGGGAACAATTACTCATTTCTTAGGAGAACTAGGATCAATCTACTAATATTTGTTCAGATGGAAGTGTGAAACAAATAAAAGGAAGTACTTATTTAAACATCTGCTTAATTTGTGTAATTCATTGTCATGAGATATTTTAGACGCCAAAAATTCTGAGGGCTGCAAGAAGTAACTAGACAAATCGACGGCAGAACAGGCTGCTTTACAGAGAGATGGACAGAGCCTCCAATTCTGTCCTTAGACTGCCAGAAACTGAGACGGTAAATAGGAGGAGAAATGAAGTTGTAACAGCTCTGTCCTTAATATTTCTACTATAGGCAACTGCACGGTGCCAGGTTATCTGGACCTTTGGTGTGATGCAATTCAGCCTTTCTTACACAAAGCTGCAGCAGAAAAGACATCTGTCTCATGATTTTTGCTTCCTATCTAATCCTGTGGGTACCGAACATGAGAAATCCTGATAAAACATTTCAATGAATTAAATATCCCTTAACAGGGATTTGATCAACATTTTGAGATGAAATCCATAGTGGTCTTATTTTAGGCAAACGAGTTGCATAGATACAAAGCCAAAAATGACCATTTATTTAGACCTCCACTTTGACTTAGCCAAAAGAACCACACCCAGTAATTTCTGCAACAAGCCTATAACTTTGGTCTGAGCTATCTTGCATGTTCTAAAATAGTTGTTCTAAGTCCATCATTAAGCAAACCAGCACTAAGAAGTGCCACCAAAGCCTCCTGGTTTTGCAACTTGTCAAAAGTTTCTGGAGTACTTTAGAGGAGAGAGAGAAACATGCAAAAAAGCAAGAGAGTACCAGTGGGCTCAAGTTGTAAGGAATTAGTTCAATTCTTCTATGGATTTCTTTCTACAGTGACCAAAAAAAGAAATCCAATTAATATTCTGAAACAAGCAGCTCAGGCATGTAGATTCCAGCCTTACAGGCTTTATTTTTTTTTTTTCCTAACTTCACATTGACCTATATCTGGCTGAATTGTAGGTAACTTTCAGGAAGGTAGACAGTTGCCTCTCAAGCTGAAAGTCATATAGCAGTGTTTCTAAGTAGTATGCCATATGTGCATAAGTTGCTGCTAAGATGTTGCTAAGATCTCCACTTCTGAGCGAAGGCTGTGGCATTTTATTCTCTAAGGTGACAGCAGCCTGTGTAGATAAACAATACACATTCCACCTCTGTAAAGAAGTTGCTTTTGTTTGTTTTGTTTCCTTCATCTGCGAGGCAAGCACTGGAATAAGCTGAGGCTTTCAGATGGGCAGTTTTCATATTTCAGGCCTGTTTCAAGTAAAACATTGGGAAACCTTTTGAAAAACACAAATACATATAAAAGAAGTAGGAGAAAATGGCTGCTCTGTCATCCCTTCCCGTTTTGTTGCTGAGGATTTAAAAAAATACTGTAGTGTTTGGTTACTTTGGCCTTTCACAGGCTTCTTTACAGAAGTTTGCACAGAACTACTCACTCATCTGAAACACAGAGGAGACCGTATGTCACCTCTCACCGCTCCACAGTTTCACAGTTGAGGTTTTGAGGTCAACATTGTCTGCCAACAGCAAGCACCAGTGAAAGGCTTTTCTCCCGCTGGTAAGCCATAGCCAGAAATGCAACTCCAGTCCCAGAAACATCTTTCTTTGTCGCAGTATAACATGATGTGTTTCAAAAGTAAATGTTCTTTACAAGTATCTCTAAAGAGAAAAATAGAAGAGCGTTTATTGACTGTTGTGGTTTGGTTTTACCTTGCATTAACCATCTGCTCAAATGTGCAGTACAGAAAACTGCCAAATTTGACCTTTCCTAAGAAAAAGACAAAAGACTGCACAGCAGCAACTCAGCTAAACAAAACATACGTGCAAACTACTTCCTGGTACACCCACATTCCGGCCTCCCTGCAAAGTAATTAAAATTGTCAAGAGAGATTTTTGACCAGTTAAGTTCTTCCAGGAACTGTACAACTCGTTCTGAATTCTTGATTCACAGAACATTCACTTTCTGGCTTCCTGAAGTAGTTCCAAAGTTCATATTATAAACAGCAAAAATTATTAAAAGGCTTGGGCTGATCGTGTAGAAATTAGCCAGAGTAAGAATAATAAAAAGCATCAAAGTTTACACAAAATTCAGCTCCCTGCATTTTCTAACAGGGTGTGAAAAAATTATTTTCAGATCAAGACTGCAAAATGTTGGTATGTGTTCTTTTTTTTATTTAAAAATGTACGTACCCTAAAAATAGTATGGATGGAGTGTACCAGATGACATCTTCCAAAGCAGCCAGCAAAGACAAGAAGACCAGAGAGCCACTGGAAGTTTTCAAACTGTTTGGCTGCTGTTAGGTGGATGGAGCCCTGAGAAGATCTCTTCACAGACACAGTACTGGCTTCTGTGTTAGCACGGGCTTAGAAGAACAGAGAATCCAATAAATGGCAAGTTGTCAGCCCTGTGGACTGTAGTCTGCATTGAAAATAATAAAGCATTGTATTGCATTTACACCGCTACGCTATCTGAACCTACCTTACCCACAGAGGGACTACACACTGGGGTCAGGATGGCTCAGTGCTTCATCTCTTTGGTGACGCCACCACCAAGGCTACCAATTAGTTGCAGATTTAATGTGGCTTTTATCTGATCTACAGCAGGTCTGTAATGTTGCCCACAGCTCATGAAATTTGCTTATTATCTAAGAATCTTAGCTTTCAGGTACTACTGTTATAAGCAGCCATCGTACTGATGATAAGAATGATAATGACAACGTTGCTAGTCATAACACTTGTGGGGACTTGGAAATAGGAAAGTCAAAAAAGCGAGAAAAAAAACAGAATGCAAATAAAAATGCAACTATATTTTGTATTTCATCATCTTGGAAACAAACTTGTTTTTGAATGCTTGGCTTTACCAGTAGTGTTGCTACTGATGCTCCCAAGTCACCTCAGCACAGCAGAAAGGGTGCAAAAAGTAATTCCTCTCCAGTTAAAAAGGTAAAAATCTGGAGCTCATTCTTTCCAGCTCTAGGCTCTGTCACTGGACTGCTGTGAAGAGATTTTGTCAGTGATGTCTGCTGCCCTCTCTTAAGTTCTCAGCAAACAGGGTAGTTATCCTGATTCCGGTGGGCTTTTGTTCTGGGATCACCAGATGGGAACCCCAGCAGTTCAGAGGAAAAGGAAAACATCAAGTAATGAGGGACTGGACTAAGATTTTGGAGACAGCTGACAGGCACTTCAGGAGATGACCTCAGCAGCCTCACTGCCCGCAGGCAGCACTATCAGCTATATACTCTTTGCACCAAGATAGGAAAATGAGAATCATAAAATCATAGAATGTATATGGCAACATACAGAGTCCTCATGAATTGCAAAGCAATTGTATCTCAGATCATTTTGGATTAATCGCAGTGTTCTCTAGAGGTACTCTTAATGAGGGACATACTTACCTTCTACTTTGTATTCCTGCCCAAGGCAGCGCATTTCCATGCCATATCATGAGGAACTGGCTCTGCAACCCCATCATTAATTTCATAGCTGTCTCCCTCCTCTAACAGTGGTGCTTCTGGAGGGCTCTCCACTATGAACTGTGCCTAGAGGCAGATTCTGGTGTACAGATTTGTGCTTCTTTGTTCACCTCCCCATAAAATACTGAAGACATTATGCACATGAAAAAGTCCCAGTAAAGTCTGAAGAAAAATAATTACAAAACAAGCCTTTATTCTTTACTCTGTTAAGTTCATGGTTATTGAAAATTAAGCTTTCTTCTCTTTTGCCATTGGTATCCTACTCTAGTTTATAAATAGGCTATAATAATGACATTCAGAACAGCAACAAAAAAAGTTAAAAATGTAACTCTCAGGTTTGTTTGCTGTTGTTCAATAATGCCATTTTTCAGGACCTGCTAAGATTTGATATGTCTCAAAAGCTAAGCTCTTGAATCCCAGATTAAATCTGCAGAAAGGCAGCAGCAACAATTCCTGCTTTGCTTGCGCATTCACAGCTTCCCTGAGCCCCGTGAAGTCTGGCTGTGCTGTGAGCCCAGGACTAGTCCTGAGCCAAGTCCTTTCTGAGCCCGATCTGGCTGCAATGTTTCCAGTGCAGCCAGCCACTGCAGCAGCACCAACAGCATTTGGGTTGTGCAGGAGCTAAGTCAGGACAGAACGTGGGGAACAGCAGCCCTGGCCCCGAGTTAGACTGGAGACAGCATTGGCACGAACGAAAGAAACGCAAAATTGGCTCTTAGTCAGGACAGAAACACTACTGCCGGAGTGAGAGCAAATTTAAACTAAGTAGGGAAGTTTCTAAAGGATAAATTGCCATCATAGCAACTGCGCACCTCAGACAGAGACCTTCCCGAGCTGAATTCAAGCCACTGATACCATCCTGCTCTGCCAGGATTACAAGCCCCACACTGTACCCAGTTAACTGCAGCCGCTTCGGAGTAACCCTAGAAGTGTTTTGCTGATTCATCAGGGGAAGTGAGCATTCCCACTCCTCAACAGTTCACATTTTCATCCCTGCCATGTGCAAGAGGTAATGGCATGGTTCTGCTTTGTGTTTTTTTCTGTTATTTACCCTTTCTCCACTAGATGCTACACTGAGACCATCAAACAATTTATTGAGTCAACATAAATTTGAAGACTCAGCACAGAACCGAGTCTTTAAAACAAAACAGTGACAGTATCGCTCTGTTTATATATCTATGTGGTGTAAAGATGAGGCTCTCATTGGAGATGCATCTCACATTGGAGCAACTGCACTGACTTCATTAGGGCTTCTTATTTGGCACTGCATGGAAGAGGGATAAAGCAAGTCTGTGCATCCTGGAGGTATTACTCACGTGCAACTGTATCAGATAATTACCTAAATGTGTGAAATGGTTTACCAAGAGAGCGCGACAAAATCTAAAATTAACTGAACAATATACGTCAGTACAATGAGCTAGTGCTTTTTATCTCTTTATATCTTAGAAATCCAAAATTGCATATTTAGCTGGAAAAAATTACAGTAGATTATGTTTTAAATGAAGCTTACACTTCAAATAGCACCACAGATAAACATTATTTTTCCTGATGTTATGCAAGCCTTTGACCCAGGCAGCTGGGGAAGCATCCAGGGTGGCTCTCGCAGAGCCTGCCAACCCAGGTTTTAACTTGTGTTGTGAATTGTGCAATACTTCTAGTAAACAACCCGAGATCCTCTTACCTTTCAGCGAAGGCAGGCCTGACCAGGGACTCGGGGACTCGGGCACAGCCTCTCTTGTGTGACATGTTTATGGGATAAATGCATTGCAGCCTGTCTTGGAGTCTCTACTTAGAAAAAGCAAAGTGAAGGTCAGAGACTTTCTTCAGGGCTGTCCCCTCTATCAGGTTTTTCGTTATCCCAGATTCCTAGAGGTCTGCTTATTATGTATAATTTGCCATATTTCACACTATTCAGAAACGCACTGTGTGTTATAGGCCAACTGGTAGCACTTACTGTTTTAGGAAGGGGGCAAATATAATATGGGGAAACCTCAATATGACCTGATTAAGGTACAGCATCAGCGACATGCTTCCTTTCCAGCAAAAATCAAAACCTGGCTTCAAAACACTGCTGTGTTGGCCCATCTTGCTGTAACATGCTTTAATTAGCTTATCTGAACTTAATCTAGGAAGAAAGCTGGAATAGAAAAAGATGGCTTGTTGAATTTGAATAGGGCCTTATAGGAGTAAATATTTACTGTTCAGGAAGCAGTCTGCTGCTGATGTGATGAGCCTCAAAATATATGTGATCTACATCAGCTGAGGATCTAGGCCAGATGCTCAGCAAACTGTCATTGAGCCCTGGCCTCTTTATTGACTATTCACAAGCTCATCTTCAGATTAGTATAGAGAAAGGTGGATTAAGAGAGTGGGGAGGGGGGTATCTCCTTTTCTTTCCTTTCTTTTAGTAGATACAGTAATGCTTAAATCAGTTTAGCCAGTGGCAAGACACAGCATTATTCTAAGCTGTGGACTCTTTACTGTGTTCAAGCCCAGAGGTGTCATTCTGGCAGAATTTCACATAATACTTTGCAGTGAGGTATAGGAGACTACATCAAGGTCAGGAGAATTCAGAACTAGTAGCTATTAGATTTACAAGGAAGAACCATAAATATTTTATGGTTGGTTGCACTGAGAAGCTAGTATTAAAAAATAAACGCTTAGCCTCTGGTGTTTAACTTACTCACTAGTTTCTCCATCCAAAGAGCTAAAAACAAGCACAAAGCCTCACCACAAAGTAGGTCATAATTCTCTAAAAAATCAAAGAAAAGGTCATGACCTAAATGAAATGGAGTTTGCTTCATAACAATCCTGGGAAAGAAGGGATATGCTGGTGCTAGGGATTCGGCATACCAAAGGGAGTTTTAAATGGTAGCTCTGCGGAGCTTCTCATCTCTCGCAGATGGGTTGAGCCCCAGCTCAGGTCAATACTGATTGAAAACTTACCCTGTGCAGTCAGTTCAGTGCCCAGCGACTGCATCTGGGATTGAATCGTGTTTCCAGTGGCCGAGCAGCTGCAGCACATAAACCACTGCTAGACCTAAAATTAATTTCTAATTTTGCTGGCAGCCTCCCAACAGAGAGGTCAGGCTGAGAAGTAACCGTAAAGAATACAAGAAAATCTCCTGATGAAGCTGGAGGTGTACTGGGGGCGCCGAGCATGGGAAAGGACGGATGTGGCAGGGCAGCAGGTGGGTTGCATGTCTGCTTTTCAAAATACGTGTCTTTGGTGGCCAGCCTTCAGTGGAGCAGCACCATTTGCCAGAACAAGAACTGCTCCCAGGTCTCCCCTGCACAATGTGTGTCACAGGAAGCCACCAGCCCAGAGAGGGACCCCCACTGCGACAGCTGGCAAAGAGCGCAGAGCCGGGCTGCCTCTCCCATGGCCCTGCCTGCCAGGTGCCTCAGTAGAGCTGCAGGTAGCTCCAAGCAGGAGCAGGCAGGCGATTCCCGTGGAGCCAGGCTGGCAAGAGGCACGCGATGCCTCCTGACCAGAGCAGGAGTGGGGTTCGGTTGACAAAGTGTCTTATGGAATTAATTTTTTGGTGCGTTATTGCTAAGGGGGGAGGTAGGAGGACTATGATTTGATGGACTACTGTAGAAGTTAAAATGAGCTTGAGGGTGCAGATAAATATGACTCTTTATCTGCATGTACTAGGAAACAAAGCAAAAATATTCCCATGTACCCTTTACTCTACTGCCAGCTTCTTTGTTTGGACAGTGTTGGAGCATTGGTGGGTGGAGAAATTTTGCTTGCTAAGGAAAACCAGGGAGGAGGCATTTAGTTTTCCCAGGTTTCTGGGTTGGACCCTTGTTCTCTCTGTTTGTAAGGAGAAACTCCAAAACGTTATGTGGACCTTTTTTACTCCAGTTAACCATAAAAGAAACAACAACAAAACTGGAAAGTGTTGCAGTTTACAATATTAGAAAATTTGCTTAAAAAGCAATAGCAACTGGAGTTACTGAAAGCAAGGAAATAAATTTTGGGCACCCGATTCCTTTAGTATATTTTATATTCCTATGAAATTACTTAACATTCTTGCAGGACATTCAATGAATCAATCATGCAGAATGATACACTGGTGATACTGAATAAATTTTACTTACCTTCAAATCACAATTGCCAAGTGTCTGACTGTCATTTTATAGCAAAAATAATCCTGGAAGAGTCTGGATAATCAAAATCACTTTCAGGTAGCAAGCACAGGGAAGATGTATGCTCACAGAAAGCCTGACCCTATGGTATAAAATCTCAACAGGTTTTCACTTTTCTATATAACACACTGGGGAAACACAGCACTGCTTTTGTAATGTGCTGGGTTTGGCTGGGGTAGAGTTACTTTTCCTCACAGTAGCTAGTGTGGGGCTGGGTTTTGGATTTGTGCTAGAAATGGTGTTGATAATTTGGGGATGTTTTCATTATATATGAGCAGTGCTTACACAGGGTCAAGGCCTTTCCTGCTCCTCACCCCACCCCACCAGCGAGGAGGCTGGAGGTGCACAGGGAGTTGGGAGGAGACACAGCTGGGACCACTGACCCCAATGGATCAAAGGGATATTCCAACCATATGGCATCCTGCTCAGCATGTAAAGCTGATGGGAAGATTGGGGAGGTGGGGGGAGGTGCTACTTGGGGACCGGCAGGGCATCGGTTGGTTGGTGCTGAGCAGTTGTTTTCATTTGCATCAATTGCCTTTCATGGGTTTTATTTCTCTCTCTTTGTTATTTTCCTTTTCATTGCATTAATAATAACAACAACAACAATAATAATAATATTTCAGTTATTAAACTGTTCTTATCTCAACTCACAAGTTTTCTCACTTTTATCCTTTCATTCTCTTCTCCCAGGGGAGGAGTAAATGAGCGAGCAGCTATGTGGTGCTTAGTTGCTGCCTGGGGTTATACCACAACATGCAACAACTTACCTCATTGTCCCCTCTCACTCCCCTGACCCTACCCCCTTCTCTCCCAGTTCTACTCTTTTTTTTGCTCACTGTCTTCTTGCCTGTAACATCTTGAACTTGAATCAGTTTTTCCAGACTGAGCAGATGTAGGGCTGGTACCAGATCATTATTTCTGCATTCACCCAAGTACCGGATCGATCCTGACGCACCCCCTGCCTCCTCTTACCACCCCTACAACCACAGCATCTGACACCACTCCCCAACTCTTGTTGTAATTTGTTCCCTCCCAAAATTTGAACCTTTTAAAAGTTGGAGGTTCTGGTGTGCCATTTCCAACTCCTTTGCTGTCCTTTCTTGTGGCCCTAAGGATCCTAATAAGGCAGCTCGCCCACATTTTAGGGAAAGTAAAGAATTCCTGAAGGTGAAGCAGAGAGGGAAGTAAGGCTTTGCACAGGATGGCTACACCACACAGAGCAACCGTTTTACCAATTGCATTTGAAAACCAAATTTGCTGGCAAGTGGATCAAGCGGGTAACACAGCAGTTGTATCTTGGGGATTTGGAATATGTACATAGAATTGGGAACTGTAGGAAGTTTCAAAACAGAAAGGCTCTTTTCCATGTCTGCCTTGGATCAGTGGCTTAATAAGAGGACAAGATAGAGTGCTTCACCCAACCCCAGGCGAAGGAGGTTGCTCCCTGGGTGCTGGCTTTCACCACGGCGCTGGGGCACGTTGGCCCACATGTACTGGCAGCTCCTGTTCTCAGGGGATAAATTACTCATTTCATTTCTGCCCGCTTTGCAAAACCCTGACTCCCTTCCCACATCATTCAGGGTGCTGTGGCAGGTGCAATCTTGCAAATAGTAGGTGCTGCCTGCTCCCCTCTCTCTATCTTTCTCTAGTTCTTGGGTGTCAAGAGTGATCATTTCTCACACTGCTGAAATACCCGGCGAGGGGCATGGCGCAGGTTTGGGGGCTGTTAGAGGACAGGCACTGAGGCAGCTTTAGCAAATGACAGATTTTCATATACAACCACCGAAGCACTGTTAATGCTTCACACATGGAGTTTGATACAGTAATGGAAAAAATCAATGCTGGGATCACACCTTCACCACATGTGCAATAGATTGTTGCGCACAACAGTAATTACGCTTCCTGCCTTTTTACCCAAGGCTTGCGATGTTTTTTGTGGAGCTTTTTGTCACTGTATATTAGTGATTTGCAAAAGCTGAGCCACAAATAAAAAGGGAAATACGTATTTATTTATTTATTTATTTAATAGTGCTCAGTTAAAGGCAGTGGGTGCATTAATCTAATTTGTATGAGGGAAATTTACCAGCTACAGTGGGTAAAATTCTCTAGAGAGACAGTCAGATTGACTGATCCCTGTGGCCTCCTCTGTCACAAAATCCTTTAATCCTGGAACAAGGTCCATGCAGGAAGATGCCCAGAGCCCACCTGGAGGCTCATCCCATGTGATTTCTAACATCACAGCCCTCCTTAGGCGCAGGGCACAGCAGCCCAGCTCTGGGCTATCAGCTCCAACGCACTGGCCGTACTGCCAAGGGGCTGCGCATCTCAGAGGAGCGCAGGGGTCTGCCCTGCCAAACTAAGTGTAGAGGTTTGGCCAAATTTGCCTCAAATCTATTCACTTAATTTGACAACTGAAGGTCAGTTTTGATAATACTTATAACGCACCACGCTATGTCTGGTAAAAGTAATGGTCTTGCCTAATGCATCATTTCATGCTGCTAAATTTCTGCTGAAACTGCCAGGCTGAGATGGGCTTTTGTTGTTTGTTTTTAACAGCCCAAACAGCTTGGGTTTGCTTCAGTGACATAAAGAATTAGGTCCTGCTAGAATAAAGTTTAAACATAGTTTCTGAAGCTGAGAAGTGGCATTAAGATAGGCCTTTCCAATACAAACCAATGCAAGTAAACTGTTGCATGAACACCCTCTCAAAAGAAAATATACATAGAAAATATATATTTAAAAAACAACTACTCAGACATCCAGCAAAATAGATGCATTTGTGCTTTTACATTATGTAGCCTACAGCTGTTATATCTGAAGTGACTAATAACCATCACTTACTGAAGTGTTGGTAGTAAAACAGCACGTGGCACCATGACTTGGCCTACATAACCTTGCGTCAGAGGGTTAGACCTGCTCAGATCCACAGCGTGAACTACCCCGAGCTTGGTCTGAAGGCATTCTGTCCTTCCGTCTCGGCGAGGAGGCTGCAGTTATTTATTCCTGAGAGTTGCCAATAACACCTCATTTTCTCCTAGAGTGAGGGCAAAGGCAAAGCACTCCTGCTCCTCAGAGGAAGCCAGGTACTTACATGCAAAGCTTTCCAGAGTGAAGTGGGCTGAGGGAAGGGAGGCAGCATGGGGAGCCACAGTACATCAGCTGGACACCACCTACCAAGGATATAAAGAAAACAGGGAAATGGAGAGGATTCTGCCTGTTTGAAACTTCTGGTCCTTAAGGGAGATGCTAAGATTTGATACAGCAGATCAGTGACTTCCTAAAACACAGAGTGCTTGTGTGGACAGCAGATATAATGCAGGGAAAAAAACCACGTGAGAAGGCATCTCTCAGTGTTTAAGGGTAACTCATTTAGAACAGCACTGTAACACTAGCTCTCAGAAATTGAAAAAAAAAAGAGAGAGAAAGGAAAAAGAAGAAAAAAGAAAGAAAGGAGGAAGGAAGGAGGAAGGAAGAAAGAAAAACAGGTCAAATCTGGGAAAGTGATAAGAAGGGTTCAAAACAAGAAGTCATGCCTCTAGCAATGAGGTGTGAATATGAGCTCAACGAAGTTAACGCTGGTTCTGCAGGTTGAAACTTCTGTCCCAGAGGAGGAGGAAAGTGGATTTGCTTTAACCTTCAGAGCCCTGTGTGACCCTAAGGGAGGCTGGCTGTCCACAACCCCTGGCTGCCATGCACTGTCAACGTACGGTGGATCAGAATCCCACTCACATTATTTCCTAGTCAAGTCCTTTGTTCTTTCTATGAGAAACAGGGGGTCCTGGAGCTGTAACACCACCCCTGTACCAAATGCCTGCACTATGGAATCATTTCACAGATAACCATTTTTCAGAACTGTTTGCAGATACAAAATGTGGGCTCAAAATCTATTCTTACAGGATATCCACTGAGTGGATTCATAGCTGATCATTCACATTTACTACTGCCTTCTGGAGGCATGCTGTTTAACAAGCTCACTGGATGGCATGGCTAATTTGTAAGTCAGCTTTGTCACTTACAGCACGCAGCATCTTTTTAGGCACCAAGAACATCTTTAATTTACATACTCGACATCATCAAACTGTTCAGGTATGACCATGTTATAAAACCTACATGATTCTAGAACAGCTTTATGTAAACATTATTTATTTATTTGCTCTACCAGCCTACGTCAGCACAAAATAAAAGCAGGCAGAAAAGGCACATCAGTTTTCTTTAGCTTAAAGATCAGTCACAAGACCATAATCTCGTTCCTGCAAAGACAGTATAGTCTCTAAACCCATATTTTACGTCTAAACATACCTGTTTCATGAAGTCTTTTCCAAAGATTTACAATGCCAGACTATGCTAGAATTGGACATATGGAATGGCATCATCTGGGATGATGGAGGTCTGCAAACTTTGTATAAAACCAAGGTATTTTAAGAAACTCAGCAGTTAGTGTTGATGTTACTTTTCCAAGAAAACCAAAATGTATAGCTTTCTGCATGTTACACCCAAATTACAACCAAAGCCTCAAACCACACACAAGCAATACAACACTAGAGCAAATATGATGATGAAATATTTTTACATACATATCAATACAGGATATCAGGGTGATCAATTCGCATACCCAATTCCTAAATAAGATTCCTGTGCAACTAGTCGGTTTTGTTGCAATCTTGTGTACCATCTAAAGATGTCTCCACCTGTGCTGCCAGCCAGCTGCAATAAACTGTTACACAACACATGTCCCAGTTAGGCCCTAAAACTCATTCTAGCCAGCTCTCAAGATTGCATTTCCTTTGAGATCAGTAATTTACTACTTGCACTTTGTTCTTAAGGTTTCTGGTGACATCCTGTGCCTGCACCTTCGAGGCCCTGCTGCCATCGTGTTCCTGTGCTCTTGGTGGCCTGCGCTATAACCCTGCTTTTCTTCAGCAGCCTTTATGGCATGGCTTCCTGATGAAATAACTAATGAAGCATTAACACAATCTAGTTATGCGTACATCCCTGTTCGAAGGTTGCTGTACAGAAACGATGGTCCGTTAGGATGTGTATAGAGATAAACAGAGACAATATAAATAGGTACAATGCTTTTTTAATGACCTGTTATTAATATTTGTTGGTTACAGCCATATTACTGCTGTGTTATCAAAACTGCTTTACAACATATGCAAACTTTTAACCAGACACATGGGTTGATACATTCTGGAGAGTTCTTTGAAGTCAAAGGGTGAATAATTGAACCGGCTTAACTTTAAATCCTCCCAGAAACCAAACATTTTACAGAATCAAACAACTCCAGTGTGCTTTAGAATTATGAGCTTTTTGGATCAGTGCAAAAAGCTAAATACAAAGAAAATGTTATTACTGTTTCACATCCTATTTTTCTCTTATGCATACTTCATATACATCTCTGTGGACTGGAACATGAATTTTTTTCAATGCCTGTCCAGAGCTAAACAACGGGATGCCAGATTCACAGCTATTTACATTGCTCGACTCCCACTGCCTGCTTAAATGTCAGTTATAATAAAAAAGAAGAAGAAACATGGTAGGGAGATCTTTTTGCAGTGAGCTTTCTAGGGTACTGTGTCTTGTTTTTCGCAAGGGTTTGTCATCTTTCTTTGCATTGTCCAGTAATGTCTTATCTGTCTTTCAGTATTTCTATCACCAATCTGTATGGTTTCTAATCAGCTTTTAAACACTTAATTGTATCCATTCTACATATGTCTTTTGCATTGAGAAGAAAATAATTTTTAGGGTGAAATGAATACATGACAATTCTGCAGAGCTCTACAAAATGTGCTGCTAGTTCAGGCTGCTGCATTACCCTTCCGTGCCAGTCCCAAACAGCCTCCCTGTGACTAACATTGCCATGGCCTGATTTACACACACACTTAGTATCTGCAACTCATTATCATACTTAAACTTCTGGGTGGCTCAGCTCCTCTGAAAAATTGGACCTAATAGCATTCGACACAGAAAAGGATATAAGTACCTATTAACCTGTAGCAATTTACCATAGCATTTATAAAGATAGGAATAATATGCACAGTCACGCACATGTTACTAATGCAGACTGAATTATTCATCGCAAATCTGGGCAATATTTTTATCAAATACTTATTACGGATAAATGTTTTCCTTATTCAGTACCTCAGTATATGTTTGAATAATACTCTGCAAATAATATTTCATGCAAATGTTGCTCTGAAATATTGGCACTTTCCTCTATTGAATAATTATTTCCAAATCAATTTCCTCAGGATAAACTATTGTTGTTTATTCATTGAGCTTGGTTCTGTCTAGGCTAATAAACAGACATAGCATTAGCTCCAAAGTACTTGCAATCTTAGTTTCAGACCAGCGAGCTCTTGCACACAAGTGGATTTCTACACTACCACAATATTTCTGGGTTCAAAACAGAGATAAAAGAAACATAGGAAACCAAGGAGGAAAAATGAGTCAAAAGTTAGAAACATGAAATCACTGGTTATACATTAGTTGATATGTCCTTATTCCATTGACTTCATTCTTTATGTTGGTTTTGATCTTTCTCTGCCCTTTTCTTCTTTTAATGCTTGACTACGCTCAGTCTCTCATTATTTTCTTGTCTCTGTTTAAGATTGACTAATGTATATTCACTTGTGATTAGCCCCCAATCTCTGATCAAATGCTGTGCTTGCAGGACTGTAAATGCACACACTCTACAAATAATTCTCCAGCCATGCAAATATTCTCCAAGACCCAACCCCAAGACATGTGGATGCTGCTTTTGTCTTTTCCTTTAATTGTCAAATACCAACACACAGTCGCCCTGAACAAAATGCACCTTTATCACCAATGGCCAAAACAGTACAGCCCTGGCATTTTGTGGTGCAAAACCTTATGGATAGCCTGTACTTCATAAGTTTCAGGGGAAGTATTTCCTCTTCTAAATTATAGGCTAGATATGCATACTGTGAAATGAAATGTGGCCAGGCAGTGATCCCCACCTCCTGGAGGCACAGGTTGGCTTATGTCCATAATGATCAGGGCTCACTCCTTACAAAGATCATGCCCCAAGGACACTACACGATGGTCCTTCTTCTTGTGAGGCACTATTATTATTATTACTACTACTACTACTACAATGATGACAATGACAAGGAGTAGGCTTTTTTCAATTCAGTGTGTGAATGAACGTGCTGGCTGTACTGCAGCCCTCCAGAGCAAGGCTGTAAAACAGGACGGTCATGCTGTTGGCCTAGTGGGTGATATGCAGGAATGTGGGGGCTCTGGGGGTGGCACTGGACAACCAGCTAAGGTGATGGGAGCCACACCAGCCTCTCAGAGCGCAGCCTTCAGGAAATGAGCTGGTGTTGTGAGACCTCTCTGCCACACAAGGCGTGGGATGGCAGCAGGTTGGGAGAGACACCTCAAAAGCATGCTCCTGAGCCAAACTAAAATGCTGGTGCAGACGCACCCTGCAGTGCTATGCACAATATTACCCTCCTGCAGCAGATCAACCTCCCTTCTGCTAGAATTAGTAGCTATTTAAAAAAGAACTTCTAGATGAAAATTGGTGTTACATTTCCTCGAGGTAACGAGGCTTTGGCTGACAGTTTACTAGCATTACAATATACGTGCCTCTACACAATTGTACTGAACTTCACACTTGTGTTTGCCTATCACTGAAGCAAAAGAAAATAAACACACAGATGCACACGTTGCTTAAAAAGTAATGCAGACTATAACCTGTTAAATGTCTCCCTTGTCCTCAAAATAAATAAAAAACCCAGAAAGTAAAGTCATAAAACAAGGGTTCTGTCTACTCTGCCAGCTACTTAAAGTCTCTCCGTCTTGGTCTCCGATCAGATACAAAGTCAGATATTTATGAGTTTGTTGGTTTAGTGCATAGAAAAATGTAATTTGTAACTACCTTTAAAAGAAAATGGTGCATTGAGAAGGAAAAGAGAACAGCAGCATGGTCCTGGCCTGATCCAATTCTCTGGTGGTGCTGTTGCAGAGGTAGTGAACGAGGATATGATACTGTGGCCCAGTGACAGCCAAGGTACGCGGTGGTTATCCATTTCTAGTTTGGGTAATTTTGCATTCACCTGCTTCACGTCTTTTAGAATAATAACCATAGAATTCTTTTCTTATTTTCATTTACTGCTACTTTTCTGCTATTGCCTTACTCATGAAGTTTACTTACTGCTGCAGCAGTTACCATTATACAGTAGGACCATATGGCTCCAAAATCAGAAACAAATTTTCTAAACTCTGGCTTTATTATATTAATTCTTATCTTGATAATAAAACACCAAATGATAACAGAATTCAGCCTAAGAAATGAGATGTCAGAATAATTTTATATCTTGTCACTAGTTAATGATTCTAATGGTATCTCTTACTTAGCTGCCTTCGTTAATAACTTCATGAGAGCATGTTTCAGCAATTGTGAACATGTGGTATACTCTATGTTCTGGAGCAAAAGATTAGCTTAATGAGGAGAAAGCTAATTTCCTGAAGAATTGCCTTACATAGTTCCTGCTTTTAAAAGAAGGACTGTAACATGGACAATTTGTCATTACAAGGTATAAAAATCACTTAACTTCACTGTTTGGTGCATTTATAGCACTCCTGGAGAGGGAAGAGAGAGATTAATAGATTTTTCTCACCTAGTAGAGTAGGTGGAAATCTGTGCCTCTAAGTCCTTTTGCTCAATGGAGAAACATTACCAAGAGATTGTGTTCCAGGAGCAGACTATCACTTAGCTTCTCAGGCACTTCACAAGTTTCACTATGTGTTTATTATGTTATTTAGGTACCTTTGAAAATGTGGCCCCCAGACACCTAAACCCTGATAGAGCTTTGACAAATGCTCGTATCTTTCAAATACAATATACTTCATTTTGTTACAGGCAAGTATCTTTAACTTCGATAGTCAAGAAGTAAGAGAAACAACAGGATTTCAGTAAGTCAAAACTACGGTGCTGCAATCCTTAGCAGAAGTAAAGAAGCTGTAGAAAGGAGCAGCTATGAGCATTAGGTCATCTAGTCCATCTTGCCAGCAAAGAGTGTTTTTCTACACCCTTGGCAAGCAAACCTGGTAATCAGGCTTGCCAAAGTGAAAACTGGCAAGTGCCTTGATACCTGATGTGCAAAGAAAAGAAATGAGCACAAACCTAGTATTTACTTTGCCTGAATTTTTTTCAGAATTTAAGCAGAAAGGCTAGAATGTCCTTGAATGTTTACCCCTGGGAAAAAGCTGTATCAGGTGTGTCTTGGCACTTCACAGTTTATGCCATCTTGGATTTTTCCAGTAAGTTTAGGTACTATAGTGGAAAAAATTCTACAAGGAAGGTTTAATTTTTTTTTTCCTATTTACTAAATATAAGATGTACTATTTACCAACCTACATCTGCAAGTTACGACAAGCTTACCGTAATATAAAAAGACTCTGAGTTTAGGGAACAGAGATTTAGCATATTAAAAGATTATTGGGTTACACAGTCTCAAGCTCTCTCACTGTTCTGCAGCAAAAAACCTTCTGTCACTGAGCTTTGGAGCTAACAACCTTTTTCCAGTGCAACCATTCTACTTCTTGTTAAGGTGACTCGGAATAATGTACTTACATAGAGAAAGTGGATTCTGTCTATGAAACTACACCACATTAACAGCCCACTGTGATACAAGATGGAAGAAGCTGGACAGCCGTCAGAGAAACATCCCCAAACAGAAAACATAGTCATCCTCACATAGGAATGAAATTACATGAGATATAAATTTGTGTGGCTGCAACCAGCTTGGTGATTAATACTGAACTGGACAAAATGCTGTTCCTGAAACATTTATCCATGTTAATGCCAGTCACCAAAGCAGACCAAATATGACACCTTTAGGCAGATGATAAACAAAAACCCTTATACTTGGAGGTTAGGGGGGCTACACTGGTGATTGCCGCTCTCCCCAGCCCATGCCAGGCTGGTACGTATGGCACTGAAAATCCAGGTAGCAGCCAAGAGCAGGATGTGGTAACTGCTCCCCTGCTAGGCTGGTACGACAGCCACTGCTCCGCTGCTTCGAGAAGACAAAAGGACCTCTACTGGAAGTGTTGCTGTGTTGAATATGAAACCTGCTAGTCACCTTACGGACCAACGGTTAGACCAAATTCAAGAAACAGGAAGAGCTATATAAAATATTCTTTATTTCTTTCTTGTCAGCCAGTAGACCTTTCTTTAGATTAGCTTACTTTTCAGGACAGTCAAACTGACTACCACTTTGGGATCTATTGAAAATACACTGGCCCAAAACTTATTCCGAGATAAATTCATGTAACTCTGTTGATTTCAGAGGAGATGTTGCAATTTATATCAACTGAGTTTCTAGTCCATGATTAAAATTTGTGACTTGCTTCTAACATGCACACAAGTGGAAATACTGTTCTAATTTCTGTATTTTAATGGAAAATAAATGTTACAGATTATTTATATCCTGCAGACCCACAATAAACATGCAAAACATAAATAAAAGAATGGATATTGCATTCTTTTCAAATAAATCATCCTTCTCATGCTTGAGTTTACATGAGTTCTGGCGTCACGTGTTGTGGCTTCCCTTCATTCTTACTCCATTGTTTTTACTTACGAAATCTCAAATTGAATTCTCAAATACTGAATAATTAATTGGTTGTGGGAAGCTGTGAGCAGAAAGTTTTATTTTCCCAATGTGAAGATGCTGTTCTCAGAGCATCAACAAGAAACAGAACATTAAATCTATGTTCACAGAAGAAAACTTTCCCAAAAAAGCCCATATATCCTATCTTGCCATGTACCAGATCACTTGTCCTTTCTGACGCCACTGCCTCACCTCTTATATAACTCCTACCCATTTATTGTCATTGCCAATAAAAAGTGAGATTCTTACTGGACACAAGTCAGCATTATCACACCACAGATACTGCAGTCATGCTAGTTTTAATCACCTAAAGATCCTAAAAACATGGACCTTATGGCTGGGGTTGCACAACAAGGCTCTTCTACGGGAAGTGAAGTTATTCTACTCCTCTGTGATTCCTTGAGTCAGTAAACAAGCTATGAGAAAATTAATATCATCATTTCAATGGAAATTGATATTCTCCTAGCAAAAAAGCTGCTTTTGAAGAGTAAGTGGGCAAGGGATACCAGTCAATGAGAAGCTGGCTTTGAGACAGAAAACAATGAATAGAAATATTTAGGCATTTTTTCTACATCACATAAGGCTGATTGCAAAATACTCCTATGTACCATAATAAAATCAACCTGATTTGCTAAATACATCAGTGAATGAGTAATGAGAGAGTACTGAAAGCCAGCATTTGGTAGGCAAGAAACGTCAGTGGAGCAGAAAAAAAAGGCAATACAATTTGTCAAACCTAGAGTGGGTCTGCTAATGAAAATCCCCAGAAAGAAGTATATGAAAATACACTGCAGACCTAGCAGGAGGTATTCACCCACAATATCATAGGTTTACAAATTCTTACAGGATTGCTTTTGTACGTGATACAAGTTTTGTTACAAACATAGTAGCAGTATTACGTGGCAATTAGTCTTAGCCTGACATGACTGTCCTAAGTGGGATCCAAACTCAGATCCTGCAGCTTTCATTTGGCCACCAGTCACACCTTACCCCTAAGCCTTTTCTTCTCCTGACCTATATAAGCTCAGCTCTCTGTACCTCTTGTCACAGGCCTTGTGCTCTGTCTCTCCAATAGGTAGCTTCCTGCTGGACCCTTCCAGTTTCTCATCATCCTTTTTGGACTGAGAGGTCCTACAATGAGTAATCTTCGTTGATGGACAACCCCCCAAATACATGGGCAGCTGTCATGTAACTACCCCATCAGTGTATCTCCCTTCCCATCCCACCTCCATCCAAAAGCAGAAAGAAAATCAAATGTTACAAAACTTTAAGTTAATAAATACTAATAGAATTAAAACTTAAGCTTCTGAACTTTAGGATGGGCTGAGGGAGAAAATATCCAACAAGAACAGTGCAGGTGGAAGCAAATTTAATTCCAAATATATTCCTGAAGGTCCTCTGGTAAAAGACCTCCACTAAAGACGTGGTTCAAAAGGAGTTCTGGCAAAATATACGGCATCCCTTGTGAAACTTCAGTGAAAATTACACCTGACAAAACCAGTTAGCCTGGCCCCCTTCATTTGATAACCTCCCATTATTCTATCAGTGACAATGACAGTGGCCTATGCCCTACAAAGGACAGAAATCACTTCGTTGTCATAGACATCTCTATGGCAACACCAGGTGATTTTCAATGGCCACTCCACAATGTTTGAGCCCAGGAAGACAAGTAACATCTCCAGCTGAGAGTAACACGAGAGACTATGTCTATTTAGATTGAAAATAGTAATGTCCAGACAAGTATAACCCAAAGTGATGCTGAAAGGGCAGAGAAGCTACAAAAACCTTTGACTTCTGCAGACAATACCTTCAGCAATGACATAACAAATCTGTTTCAATTGTAGTTTTCAAACTTTTCAGATTATGCCCTATTTGTTTTCTCTACTGGTTTAAGGCTTCCTGCCCTCTCTACACATGTTCAACAGGAATGAAAAAAGCTAGCATGCAGCCCTCATTAAACACTGAAAACTGAGGTATGCTGTGCCCACCAGATCCCCTGGGCTTCATCCATGGAAGCTCTAATCATGACATTTCTTCTGTCCCTATACATACAGGGTAGGAGGAGAATAATTGCTACTTGAGGTGAAGGGGATTCTTTAGCCAGAGGGATTGAATATTGTATTTTAAAATTGAGTCAGGGGTGTGGTCTCGCTGGTCCAGGAGTGCCATAATGTTGATGCCAATAATCCTCAACTGACAGTTGTAGATGATCATTGCAAATGTGCAGTTATTCTTTTGAATCCCACCAAAACCCCAACCCAACCCAAACACGAAACCAAAGCAGCAGGGGATTCAAAGTTCAAACTAGTGATTTTAGCTGTGGCAAAAATTCGAGACTGTGGCTTTCAATCTCATTTTCAAACTCCCATCCTGCCACTGCATATTCTCCTCTGATCCTACCTTTTGCATATCTTCTGCTTCTGCCCTTCCTCAGCGCAGGGATGGGATTTTTCTGCCAGCCTGCATAGGGCTTAGCCAAGCCCTGCTCCAGGGAAGCCAGCAGGCTCTGCTCCCCAGAGGCTGCAGATGCATGCACCCACAGCCTGGACAAAAGCATTGGGTCAACCCAAGAATGACCATATTGGTCAAGATGTCAGGTTACTCAAATATTCTCTCCTTTTCCTTCTGTCATTCTCACCAAAACCATAAAATGCTGAAATCTCCTCTGTTATACAGGTCATTTCTATGGCTATGGTTAAAACCATATTTTTCCAAAATGATGCACAGTAAGCACAAACCGAGAGCTGCCTGAAAATAGTATATTCATCAAGCCAACATCATGATTGCCTGGCCAACAGATATCAAAGCAGCAGCAATGCTGGGCTTATCAGTTTTTTCCATTATTGACCAAATACAAATTTTAGTCTTGGTCTGAACCACATTTTTCATCTCAGCCTACCCATTATACACTCTTCCTGCTATACCAGAAAGATCCCAGTGCTATTCCTCTGATCTTGTAAAGGTGTTGTAGCTGGTCCCTTGTCCACTGGTCTCCCTTAGCTCCTAGTTGGAGCTGTGTAGGATGATGGAGAGGATGCTGCGAAGGAGCTATACCTAGCTCAAGGAGGATTCTCTAGGAATGGATGCCACTTGGCACAAATTAAGAGCACCTTTCAGAGGCTTTTCCCCTCAACTGGGGACAGAACATGGCAGAAACCTTGGATCTACAGTCAGCTGTCTGTATGCCACTATTTCCTTGAGTGGCAAACTTGGCACAAATAAAAATCATGCTTCTCAGCAGAGGATGGTTCAGTTCTTTCTGAGGAACTGGCATGCTGCTAAAGGGCCAAAGCTCACTGGGAGGGGGGGGAGGGGAAGAAGTCTCTGTGAGACACCTGCTGTATATGGCTTTCGGTGGGCTTTGAGCAAAGCCAGATCTCTGATGGCAGGTTTTGGCCAAATCCTGATGACTCAAATGGCATTCTGTCCATCTCTGGTAACTAAATAATTCATAGTTGCTGCAGTGTGGAGACTTCTTTCTGGTCTTACTAATAGATGACAGCAATCTTGAGCCAGCCTCCCTTCTCCTTGGTTAGACTCCCATTAATCAAGCCCTCCACCTAGTTGCTAGTTTTCCTACCATCCTGACCTTGCATTTAAAACTCAGTATTACGAATGGTGCATGTGATGTTAGCTGAACCAAAGCACCTCAGCCTGCAACTCAGCCTGTTAATTCCAGGAAAAGCAGTTATGTCCTCAGAGTCTAGGTGCTTTACTGAATTCCTGAAAAAAAGTTCTCTTTCAGAGAGAATGTCAAGCATTATCCCCACTGAGCACAAGTTACTCAAGCGCATATGCTCACTGACTTGCTGCCAGTGCTCGTGCGAATGACTGCCTGCCAAGAGGTACACAAAGTTCATATCTGACACACAGAAGCTTACCTAGGATGTTCTCGGCCTGACAGATAACTGCTCTTTGGACCATGATATTATTTATTATCATCAGAAAAGGGGCAGGCAAAAAACCTCTGAACTGGTCATTTGCTTTAAATTATTTATAGGGACATCGAACAGAGCAGACTAATTTTTAAACTAGGGCATCACTGTTTCATAGTTGACAGCCTGTGAACCCTTCCACCGACTACACTACAGGGTGGAAGAACTTTTAACAGCTGAGTTACAAAATGTTCAATGAGTTTATGATGGCATGATGGATGCACACATTAAATGACAGCAAATAAAACAGCTACATGACCTGTATTTTACCCATTGCTTTTCAGGGAACCTATCTGTGCAACAGGAAATTTATATTGCATGCTCTTTGATAGCCTGGGTAAAGACCAACCTAAAGGAAGTTACAAAGTGCTAACAAATACCACTGCAAAGATGGAAAATTGTAAGAGACACATGAAGTGATAATACTTCTGTGCCACAGTCTATGGAAAGATTTTTTTGGATCATAATGAAAAACTCTAGCAGTCTTTTTGTTCTCCTTAACCTATTTTAGTAGCAGTAAAATTGCCTTTTTTTTTTTTCTTTTCTTTTCTTTTCTAGGAAGCCAACATTAAAAGAAAACCAAAGGCAAAGTGAGACTTGAGAAGCAGGCAGAGGGGACACTGTTCCATACTGCTGAAAATCATCTGTCCAAGGAGAGCCAGATTAGTGCTTTGTGGTTAAGTCATCCGCCTTGTGGGATTACTTGGTTTCAGTCTCTTGCTTTCCAAGGGGTTAAAACACTTTTCACATTAGCTATAAAGACTGTAAGATGTAAATATTCCTTGGATTGCATGCTAGAAGCAGCTCACGGTCCTCCTGTTCAACCTACCAGAATACTCCTTTTGCCCCTTCCCCTTTGAGACCCACAATTCCTGCATTTCCTCCTGCACTGTGACAATTTTACAAGCCCAGGGATCCCCCTCATCCATCCTTGCTGCAACACTCTCCTTCAAATGATCTCCAGCAGATTATGGTTTAAACCTACAAATCGTAAGCCTGAAGGGATGATTCAGCACTGGCCTACTTCCTCAAGATGAACACTAGCGTGTTACACAGCACAGCACAATGTCACCTCCTGCAGCCATGCGTTGAAAGGACATCCCAGCTGCACTTTGCAATGGGTTTGATCCTAGCAGTGTAGCTTTGGGTGGCTCAGAGAACACGAACAGATTGATCCCCTCCGCAAAGCCAGCAGCAGTGCACACATGGCTCAGCAGGGCTTGGCACTGGTCGGCACCCAGCAGCACAACTGGGTCATTTCCAGACCCCTGCTGAATTCTGCCTGCCAAGAAACCAGAGGTGCTTGGGCTTGGGTGATGCATATTTTCTAATTACAGATTTGTATCACTACATCAGTCATACCTTTTACTGGTTTTAGGCAAGCACCTCTGTTGGATTTGGCCATCAATATTGGTTCTATTTACACCATTCAAGGCAAAACTCAGTAGAAACTCTGTAAGATTAAAACCAGACCACCACCGTGAAAAAAAACCCGAATTTTTTCCAGAGGCTTTCATACCCACAATTTCAGCTGAAGCCAACATACATCCGATACCCATAAAATACCAGATAAGGAACAATTCTTTCATACCAGCTAGCAGATCTGAAAATCCACGATGAAAAAGTACAGTGAAAGGGGAAGGAATTTTGACACGTGTGATGGCTCAACACGCATACACAGTATATGACAGGGTTCAAAGCTGCATCAAACTTGTTTCCAGTCTCAGAATAAAAGAAACTTCAGACAGACATGGCATAATGTGGGACATTTGTGCTTCAGGAAAACCTGCTTCTGGGATCTTCGCAGTGCGAGCAATTTTGTATCTGGACCAAGGAAACGGTAAGTACCTGTGCCAGCCGAACTGCTTGTTCAGAACATGGCACAACATTTGGTGTGTTTTTTTCTGCTAACTGCATAAGCAGAAAAAAAGATCTGATCACCATATTACTTTAGAAGAAAATGTATTTTTTTTGATCCATCTATTGTGAGGTTTCATCCCAGATTTTTTTAATACTAAGTGAAATAAATTCTAAATATATAGAAAAATCTCAATTACTCTCATTCTTACTCTGTTCTCAGACTGAAACTTTTGCATTTTTATGGCTCTACATATCCAGTTCAGCTGCTAGAAAGTTAGAAAAAAAATCTGAAAGAAATGCTTTCACAGTTCAAATTGTAATTGCTAAAGCATGACTTTAATTTGCAACACAAATTACATTCTAGCCAGGAAAGTAAGAAAAAAAATTTGCCTTTTTACCTGCTTCATAGGTGTAAAGCTAACATACATATATTGAGCTTTCATCTAGCCACCTGCAACTATGCCATAGCCATCTTCACATGTGATACAAGTGAACCCTATTAAGATCTGTAAATCATGATTGCAAAAAACTACCTGGATTTATAACCTCCATAAAATGATGGATTCAGCACTGCCTTTTATAAGATGCTGTCATGTTTAATGAAATTTTCGTCAATAAAAAGTTTGTCTCATTCCTGATTTGACTTTTTCAATATTCAATGTTATATCTTTAGATTAAGTGGAAAAATGTGGAAGCAGAGGGGAAAGAAGTGTTAGGGGATGAACACAATTTTCCAAATTGCTTAAAAAAAAAATTAAAAAAAAATAACCTTTGGGATCACTGGCTTTTATTTTCCTATGGCAACTTCTAACCATCACAGGCATATAATGAATGTCTGAACATTAAGAATTTATGTGTGCTGCCTTAGATGAGCATAATTCTCAACTATTATTAATGAGGAACTATAAAACACACTTCAAGTTTTATGCCTAAATTACACAAAGTTTCCAAAAGCCATAAATACATCTGTATACGGATATCTACAGGGAATTATATAATACACTTCTGTAAGTCACTGAGGCAGTGGAACTCATCCCATATGAGAAAAGATCTTATAAGGAAAACTTTCTACAGAATAGTTCTTCTATTCTTCTGTTTTCTGAAATACTTAGATGCCTCCAGTCTAGCCAGGAAGTGAAGGGGAAGAAAAAAAAAAAAAAGAAAAATGAAAATTTTTTTCAAAACCAGCATCATTATTTACAACATAACCTGATCTTAATTTTCTATCTCCCCTGAGAAACAGGTTCAGCGTTTCATTGTATAGTAATTCGTTTGTTGTTTAAGAATGAATATAGCTTTACAATAGTAAAGTGGATTATAGCTTTACCTTTAATTCCACATCTGTTAAATGTCTTTATAGTTAGTGTGGAGTACTTCACTAGTTTTCACTTCTGGAAATTCCACCTCTAGCTTTAATATCACAAATTATAGCTTCAGCCTCAGCTGATTCACGTTGATATTGACCGTTAAATTTGTGGTAACAGAACTCCACAAAATTCCATTTTCTCTAGCTGGAAATAAGTAGTAGCACGGGGGTTTTGGACCAGCATACCTGGCAGAGCCATCATGGTATTGAACTGTCACGCGTTGCTTAGTGGAAGTTGTAGAGGAAACCATCACATTCAGTTCTCAGGCTCTTTAAATCAGGGGCTACTCCACTGAAATACCTGGTGGCTGTGCAGTAACTGCCTCCAGCCCAAAGGAGCATGGAAAAGGAATTGGTGGGGCAAGGGAACTGGAGCAGAAAGTTTTGCCTGGGGTGCACATGTGTGTTCCCTGGAGTACCCGTAATGTGGCTGCACACCAGGAACTGGGAAGCAATGGAAAAGTGACTACTTGAGGATGTACTGACCAGATGGAGTTCTACTGTAGTTGACATAGACACAAAGATGCTACTCCAGAGCAGCTAAGCATCTGTGCATACTGTCAGGACTGCAAAGCTTAGCCCTATTAAAGCAATAACCTAGAAATCAGATGTAATTGGTACAGAAGTCTATTGCAATTCTTGTGCAGTACAGCTTCGTAACAACATCCAAGATTTAGAAAATTTAAGGAACATGGGATTATTTTCCTTGGTTTTGCCTGAGCTTTTCTTCTGCATTTCAAACCCTTCGCCCTTCCAAGAGTCAGTCAAAATATTTTCTCTGTCAAAAGTGAGTAAGTGTTCTTTTTAGTGAGACAAAACCCAAGAGACCCCTCTGCTTCTGCTCAGTAGCAGGTGATTAAAAGACATCTATACACTCCTCAGTGGAACTGGCAATATGAGCAACTTGAGAAGACACAGTTCTCAAAGCCAGCATGCAATACCTCCATACCACAGCACTCAAATGTAATACGGGTGTGCCTGAGCTAGGTCAACATCAGTACAAGCAGCTAATGGTACAAGATTAGTTATTACCTCTCAAGTCACAACACATCACCTATAGCCATAGAAGTATATGAAATTCCCTGCAATTTTCAAGAACAAGAAACAAAACTTCTAAGGGCTCAAAGGGAACAGTGGCATCTTAAAAGTGACAGAAGTAAATTAAGATCAAAAGTGAACTGGGTGCCATAGACAGCAAGTAAGAAGCATGTTTCAAAAAGTAACACTAAATGGAAGATTCAAAAGAAGTATTAAATTCTGTTTGTGGCAAAGAAGGTGGTTTTTAACCACAATGCCTATTTTTCATTTAGTCAAAGGCATTTTTCCTTGCAAAAACATGTAGACTAAACCTAATAAAGCAAAACAGAAGTTCAAGCTGCTGTGGTCTTCGGCTAGTAAGTGCTGTAGAAGCAAGAAGGTAGTGCAAATGGAAGTGTAAGCAGCAAGTGAGAGCTTAAAAACTTCACAAATCTTGTTTGAGTGAGCTGAAGCAGCTTGCAAGATGAGTCAGCAGGCAGCAGAGGCAATTAGAGTAGCAGAGCCAGAGGAAACAAAAAGGAACAAGGAATGAAGAAATGACGTTCCCACTGGAACGTTATTTCACCAAATGATAGAAACAAAGCTACCAGAGGTCAGCAGGTCTGCACTAAACCGCTAGACAGTAACCAGAGGAGTTTTTCAGATACTGCATATCCTTTCTTAATGTTCCCTCCACAAGAAATGCTGGAGCTGTGAACCTGGGATCAGGCTCACAGTGTCTTATGTTTTCTAAATACTCTTAGTTATCCTAATGAGATCTGCTGTTTCACAAGACATCTACAGCAGAAGTAGCTTGGCCACACGCAAAGGAAGACACAGCTTCACCTGTTACTCATTTATACTGAAAGAAGCTGTTAATGCCGTGACTATATTAACACAGTAATGCTCCAAAGTAGCTACTGACTCCGAGTAACCTGATCAGGACTGGAAAAGGGGTCAACTTCCAGATGACGAAAGTTCAGTCATTTAGAGAAAAATAAATTTCTCTAGGAAACATGATTTGGGGGACAGTTCTTTTTTTGACCTGGGCCTAATACACTTAATTATCACCATATATACGAAGCTCGTTATACTATTAGGCAGAGGTCACATTATAGTAAGTACTGCATAAGCAGATCAGTACCACAAATGGTTCCTGCTGTAAGGAGTACTGAGGCGGGGGCCAGGGGGAGGGAAATAAACATACAGCTGGGCTGGCTGTGTTTTCTAAACAGCGTTTTTAGACACAGAGTTTTTAAGGGCACTCTCTTCTCAAGACTGGAGGCCAGGATACATCAAGGCAAACTTGGTCTGACTCAGAGTGAGAGCTCCCAACTGCAGAGACATTCCAGTGTTCGTTTCTGGCTATAAAGTTTAAGAGTTTGGCTTGTCCAAAAAAATCCCTTTTTTCCAGATGGGAAATACAGACTGATTTCTAGCCAGATTTTAGTAGTTTTCTCCACTTTACAGTTTTGGCAGTTTGAGCAGCTTGAATATAGTCACTTCAGCTAAACAAACTGATATATTCTCAGTGAAAGGGAAGCTCAGCAAAACATCCATAAGCCATTTTTCAGGTCCTTCAGATTTAATATGTCTAACATACCAGTTCCTAGAGAATCATTACCTTGTTTTTCTGTTCTTAAGTCTAGTTTTGATAACAACCAAAATCAGCTTCCCTCTCTTCCTGACAGTGTTCTCCTTTTTCTGAGCTCTTAATTAGGTCTTCCTACATCAGCACTCCTCCGCTTACCAGTGCATTCTGCCTTTCAGTTATACACACTTCCAGCAGAGATGAATGAAATCAAGGAAGAACTGGATGCATGGATGGCAGGTTGTCTGCAAATTAATAATTTTTACATTAATGTAATCACAGCTGCTACATGAAGCTTTTCATGAACACGAGCGGATAACAGTTGCAGGATGTAGCCCACACACTTGTTTCAGGGTCTGCAGCTTGCTAGGAATTGCATTTCCACATAGTGGAGATCCCTACGGTTGTTTTAATGATGCCCACAATGGCTGCATGTAGCCACACTCACTCTGGGATGGATTCTCTGTATTTGTTCCTTTAATGAAAGCTGCGTGTGATTCAGTCGGGATAATTTGATTCATACATTTTAACTCACTCCCACCCAAGCCACACATTGTCACAGTGGTTGTTTCACAACTGCTATGGCCAAGGGCAAAACAACAGCAGTAGGCTCAGGCTTCCAACATCACCTCTCCCCACACCACCAGCTTACCCTGTAGGGTAACAGGCTCCACAGCCTGGCAGTCAGCTCTCTCATCCTCTTATCTGTCAGGTTCTGACAACAACTTTAATGTGAAAAGGGGTGATAACAGTGCTCCACTGCAATAAAAAGTGCTGTTTTCTAAAGGACTGCTACATTTCAACTGAAGCCCTTGTGGAAATACTGTGGGGGAAATTCTTTACTCACATGCCGCCTGGGTGGATATTTCTCTCTTGGAAGCCATCTGTGAAGCTCCTTCTTCCTGTAAACTGCAAGAGGAGCCAGATACCTATAGCAGCTGATTCAGAAATTACTTTAAATCAGATTATTTTTACAGTTTGTCTTCAAGAAAACTGTCCAGTTTTCAGTCTTGCTCTATTTCTGACAGTTTTATGGTTTTGACAATTGAACAAGCTGAAGGCATCTCTGTAAGAAACTACACTTTTTAGGACAGGGAAAGAAACCTGCGAGCCAGACCCTGCATTTCTTGCACACCAGTGGGAATTCTGAGCAAAGCACCTAGGGGGCCCTTGTCTCTTGCAGCATTATCCACTAAAGCTATATGTGGCAGCAAACATTACACTTAGGTAAAAATTAAGTTACAGGATCATTCTGTTTGCAGTTGTCTAGAAAATTCAGGATAACAACATAAATAAACCAGTCAAATCTCTCTTTAAACTACATTGTGTATAAATTTAAACTAGCAACTCATTTTGGTCATTTGCTGCTCATACTTCAGCCTTTAATCACTTTACCAGACAGAAAGCTTCACTTTTGTAAACAATATCCATTTTTATGAGAGTTCATGATTCCATCGACACCTTCATTTTACAGTTTCTTGGCTTAGACTTCTTATATCCGTTATCTCCTAGCAATTCCCTTCGCTTAACATTTTCTGTTGCTTTTCTACACATTAACATCATACAAAGCCTGCCTCATCCGAGCAGTGCAAGAGAAGCTAGTCACTACTAAAACAAGTTTTCTGAACTTTCTCAGAGTTTCAGCTTCAGAGCTGGGGGAGACTGTAAGGCTGTTGACTGACACTACTTACAAACCGATTCATTTGGGCTGTTCTGGGCCACGGAATGAACTTGCTCTTCCACATCAGACTGTTCTTAGCATGGAAAAGCATGATCAACCAACATTTTCATCTTTAATTCCAGGGTGCTTGCATCTATTGTACTCACAAAACTAGATCATTTCTATCACCAGTATTTGATTTCATTGGAAATTCCACCTACAGGAAAACATTTGCAATATTGTAAGAGTTTGCATGAGTATTTTCATGGCCATATATTTGAGTTGTGCTATTCTTACTTGCCAAATACCACAGATAATCTTGGAAGCAACAATTACCTGGCAACACAATACAAACCTTTTTGAGGGCAACCCACACATTCCCAAAGTTCAGGGAAATCTTAATTAGCAGCTGTGATTTCAAATCCCGTTTCCCTTATATTGACAGCACTAAGTTTCCACATTACACAGATGGCATCAGAATAGGAGCTTGACTATACAGAGATGGAGGTTTGTAAACCCTTGGCCAGAACATGTCTTTGGAAGGCAAGTGCATATGTCTTAATACTAGCCAGCCATCCCTTACTGACACCACTATGCCACAGCAAGTTCAAAGAAAGGTAAATCAGACACAGCAGTTACAGATACCATGGAGCTTCTTGGAGAATCCAGCTGTGAGAGTAAAGCAAAGTGCTCAACTGCAAAACCCATCAACATCACTGGAGCTTTACAACCTAAGAATGTTAACTAACAGCACTAGCTGCAGACATCTTGATGAAAAACAGCAGCAAGGAGTGGTAAGAGACAAGCAGATTAATTTAATTTTGTTTAAACTGCTACTTGTTGTAAATCTCAAAGGCAGCCCCAATTTATCTCTGCACTTGTTATGTAGTAGCAGCTCCTTAAACACATAAAACAAATGGGCCAAGTTCTCTCTGAGAACATTTCATGGAGTTTAGACTTGTCTGAAGGAATAACATGAGGATGAATTGAACTCACAGGCTACATAAAACAGGAGTTATATTCCAGTCCTGAGCCACTACATCACTCAACCAAAAAACCTCTATCTTGACCTGTTGGATTTACTTGGAAGAAAAGTCAAATAAATTTAGCCTGAAGCTTTGAAAGCCCCCTGCCTAAAGGTAAACTCTCCTTTTATTCCACAGCCGAGATTGTGTCAAACTTTTTCACAAAGGTCACAAGAACAATAACATCATAACCTACCGCCACAAAGCACCTAAAAGGCATCTCATTACTTGATACTTCAAGGACAACTGCAAGTGATAGGTGGTGGTCCAGAAAAACATGACACATTACTTCAGCAGAACCCCAAACATCTCATATATATATTATATATATATTATACACACACCGCTTCAGCATTATAAAGCAACACCAGCATCTCAGCAGCCAGTATATCAACTCGATGTCACCATGTGAATCAAAGGGAAAACAGAACTCGGTAATCCTTTGAGCAAACACAGGCGTAACAGTTATTATTGTAGCAGATGAAGAAAGGACAAAAGCAGGGCAGAGAGAACACTCAGTACATCTGCGACTGAGAAGATACAAAATAATTTAAGTTTCCTGTAAGAATGACAACAGCAACAAGGAGTACTGCTGTGATGTCACCAGGAAGGGCTACTAGCAAGGCTGCAATAGAAACACTGATAAAGGGGAACTACAAAGTTTGAGACCTATCATCTTGGAAATTACATAAAAGCTTCAAGGTGAGGCTACAGTGGAAAGTTTACTGCCCATGCACTAAAGACCTTTACAGAAGATTAGTAATCCTGGGTGAAGCTCGGTTCTGCCAGACAAAACCTTCCTAGGCTACTCTGAAACAGGAGAACAATTTCCTTTGGCAACTCTTCATCACAGACTTCACCAGATTCTGCACCAAATGCCAGACTTGTTTCTTATACCTTGCCTTCTCTGACACAGAAGGTGACACACATCTGCATGTATTTTTAAAATCAAACAAAAATTGTGCCAAAGCAAACAGAAAACCCTCCCCTGAACATGCTTATCCCACTTAGGAGAAAACAACCAACCCATGATAGTCTGTGTTACACACTGCCACTGCTGGGAGTAATTCCAGATACCCACACGCAGTCACCATGTCATGCAGAGAGCAGAACTAGATTTAAGAAAATTATGCAAGTGCTGGTAATAATATAGCTGTATCAGTATGAACTGCAGGATAACTAATGCGCCCTACTGAAGAATAGTGTTTGCAGCATAAGAATTTACACGGCACAAGAACTTACACAGAACAGAAACGCTTTGTCTTGGTATTTGTGTAACAGCACGATACAGACTGCCCAGTTATTTAAACACCTTTGGATTGTTCCACAGGAGGAATGGCAAACATACACACAAACACTCCAGTCTAAATGATAATACTCCCAAAACTCCCCATTGGACTTTACTCTTTCTATTTTCCAGACTGCAATGGCAGGACCGCAGAGCACAGCAGCAGAACTTCCAGATCAGGGTCTAAGAAGTTCCCTTCCTCAGTGGTCTTGTGATTCGAGATGCACACAGAACACAGCACTTTGAAGTGAGTCTTTTAATTTTTTAAGAAGGAATTCTTTATTCACAGACTGTGCAATAACTTCTTCCAAACTACATGCAAAAATAAACCCCAAAATTCTAATGAAGATACAGGGCGGAGGGCGGTAGGGGGAAGGCGGAAAGCAGCACAGCAGTGTTCCAAGAGAATACATAATTCACAAGTTTAAAATTCAAGCACTCATTCCTATGCCTGGAGCTCTCTTAAAATATTAACAATCAAATCTCTTCGGTAAGTGTACGGGGTATACTTTATTCTGAACCAGTACCTTGGGAAAAGGTTACCACTCGGGGCATACATTTTTATCCCTTCTTTGCCCATCAGACCACGAAGAATCCTGTTGCGGGACAGGATTTTGTCATAAAATTCAACCCCACCTCTGGCATAGTCTTTGGAAACAGTAGCTGCCTTTCTGTCAGCCTTGCAGTCTAGGTGATAGGTCACGGCGTCATAAGAAATGTAATAGCACAGTAGCCCACCAGTGGCAGTTACGAGGTTACAGATGGTGCGAAGTATTACGGGGCCAGGAGATAAACCCAGAAGTAGCTTTATAACTCTCCCACAGATAAATGTACCAGCTAAGCAAGTTGGAGCCACAACTGCACTTACCAAAGGGCTGCTGCTCTGCAAATACATAAGTTCTCTGGCAATGGCAAACTTCTGAGCTCCAAGTGAAAATGTCAGAGCTTCCTTCAAAGCAACACCTTCATTGCTCTCCCAGTCTACTTTCTTGCCATTGATCACAACAACATGGTTGACTATTCCTTTTTTATCCTCAATTGTGCTATCAAAGTTAGGCGGGATGCCCACCAAAGAGCCTGCAGGCAGCCAGGGGATACCAGCACTCACAGGGTGGAAGCCAGAAGCTGCAAAGGCTCGATAGGACTCGGTGGACTTCACAGCAGTATCCTGAAGGACATCCTGAAAGACACCACAGAGCCTCTGTGAAAGCTCAGCTGGCTGCCCCTCTGACCAGCACTCGTGCAACAGTTTGAATGTCTGCTCAGGAAACACATGATAGGAAAGGTTAGCGCCAAACAGTCCCACGCAAGAAACAGCCAACAAAGTGATCTTGCGCTTCTTCAACCACACAGATGCCTTCTGCAGGAACCGCACTGCCATAGTCAAATCCTAACCTGTTTATAACACAAAATCATGAATTAAAGTGTGCATAAGTGGGTCTCTCATATCCGTAGCATTTAAAAAAAAATACAAAAAAGCAAAAACACATGAGAAGAAGCAAAGCACAATAACCAAAGAAACATTCACTCTTTAACAAAACACCTTAACAGAGGAAAGGATACTCATTAATTTTGGGGCCTTGGAACATAAGATGCTTGATACAAAGAATTAACTTCACCCTCTCCTCCAGTAAATCAATTTATTGCAATAAAGACCATAAGCCACCATACTGCCTCCTTTCCCCAGCAATCAATATGCAATTCTGTATTTACTGAGCACAGCCCTTGCCAGCACAATCCTACCGTTGCATTCCATTGGACATAGACCACATATATTAAGGCCAGAAAGAGCCAATACTTAGATTAATCTATGCTGACCTCCTCTACAGCTCCAATATTTTTAATCAGTAAACAATACTAAATTCAGTAACTTAAGCTTGACTACAGCTTTCAAAACAGAATCTCATTTTGATTTGAAAATTTCAGGAGACAGAATTTTCCTTTAGAGTTTGTTCTAATGGATAGTCAACCTCAGATTTCTAAAAAAAATAAAAGTACAGTATGTATTTTTTTCTTCTTTTTTTTTTTTCCCCTGGATTTCAACTTCCAGGCAGTGGTTCTAGCTTACTCAGCAAAAAGCAGCTGGTTTTTTTCAGAAAGCAGCATGCTTTCACTGACTACTTTTAAAATTTTGTCTCTGAAATAAATTCTCTAACAAATAATACATGCAGATCCAGAACAGAAACTGGAACAGAAATAGTTTCAGGGCAGACAACTATGCTGTAACTCTTTAAATAACCAGATAAACTTTAAAACTTTCAAACTCGCCAAGTCCTTCAATTCAGGAATCCTGCTTCCCTTGGGGAGTATCAGTTCTTTTTATGGTCCAAGCCATGTGATGTGCTCTGCCCAGGAAAACTCCAATCTCTTAAAAAAATTCCATTGGCTACAGAATTCAACCCTAAAATGATGCTACCATAAAGATATAAAAGTGACTTAGGCACTTAAACCCAAAAGTCATCAGTGAGAAAGGGATGCCCCTGTTCTCATTTGATCTTGTGATGTCCCTTCTCTCAGGGTTTTAACACATGAGCTTCAGAGAATCTTGTTGCAGCTGTTGAAGACATTAGTATTTCCAGCTGTCCTTACAGGAAGCTGAGGTGGCAGAAGGAAATCATGCTTTGATACAACAACCAAGGGCTTAGTGTAGAGTACCATCAAAGGTGGGTTTCAGCTATGCTGCTGGGCTTTGTACAACAGCAGCTGAAACACAGACATATGTTCTCTTCTTCCACTCACGCTGAACAAGAACCTCCCACAGAGGGGTAGAGCGGACAACTGGGGGCTGTAACAATCATGAAACAGCACTGCATGACATGCCAGGTTACACTAGTCATGATCAACAGCAAATGAGCAGTAACCACAGGGAAACAAAAAGGGATTAAATTAAAGGCGGTGTTTTAATGATATGTTATTACTACTCCTTCCTATGAAGCTCTTTCAGACTGCAAATTCACCAGGCGAAGAATAACCTTGTTTAATGTTTATACTGCACTGAACACACACTGAGTGCTTAATAAAAACAATGATGCATGCGAGTACACAACAATTTAATATGTATTTCTTAGTTTAATAAGTGGTGGTATTCTTACATTCTGCTGAAGACTGGAGGTGGTGATTTGCATGACAAAATTATTTAAGAAAAACACACTAAAGGGCCAAGAGCTTGGATGAAACCCAATTTCAGGAAAAAACCTCCTTGATAATGGAGCTAAACCCCAGAAAACAGTAATACTAACCCCAAATTATCTCTTTGGCGTTAATGACCTCTTGGCAAATCTGGTAGTCTAGATCTGAATGAAAAGGTCATGGTGTTGACAGGGTGTGGGGGGGTGTGTGTGGCTGCCCTACTAAGGGGATGACTGTATGAAGACTACCACTTGATCCACACATGCAGCTCAGCCAAGGACTTCCCAAGTTTCTCCCACGCATGTTAGAGAACGTCCTCTCATTTGGGCTGGCTAACAGATCTTTTTAAGATTAGCAGCACTGCAAGGATAAAGTCCCCCTCTCCTGGTCAGCGCCTCGGGATGCCGGGAAGCACACCTGGACAGGCTGGCAGCCCAGGGTGAACCACAGGAAAGCTGGGCAGGAAGCGCTGTGCTTATCTATATGCTTCTCCTAACCAGCCGTAACGGCAGGATATACCTCAGTGCATTAACACTAACCTTTTTCCTGCTCCAGTCATAAAAACTGTAACAGCGGCTAAGTATTTTTAGAATTTTTTTAATTGAATTAGCCGCTCTGCAGGCATGGTTTCAAACGTGTGCGGGCAGACCCCCGGCAGCCCAGGCCATGTTCTTGCCTGGATTGCACCTGCCAGTCCCACCACGCGCCTCACGCAAGGACAAGCAGGAAGGGCCACGGAGCATTCGCTGTCTCACGACAGTAAATACTCACAAAGATAAAAGGAAAATCACCCTGGACACTTTATAGCATCCCTGCTTTCAGACCTTCCCCGAGGGCCAGTGCAGACTCCCAGCTCCTGCAGAAGACCCCACTGCAGCCCTACCTGCATATGGCACCTTTATTTTTATTCGTCAACTTTAGGCCATTTATGTATAAGGCAGGCAATGTTACACGGACCATACCCTACAGGCTTGAGCACTTAGTTGCTCCCCACAAAGCCACAGCAAGGCATGTAAGGTGGTCTCCCCATACACTGACATCGTCTGGATCTCTGGGGTGTCACAGGCTCGTAACTGCACTTCAGCCTGCGAATTTTAACAGCTAAAGTTCAAACTGGGCACGCCTAAGAGATAATTTATCTTTGTTTTTAATTACACACAGCCGAGGGGAAAGCTCAGCTTAAAACAGTATCAGTCTGGCAAAGACTGCAGGGCTCGGGGTTTCAAGGCTCACTTTTCGAAAAATAAAATATTTTTTTAAAAAAGTGTGTGGGGGGGTGGGCCCGCACTGCCTGTACGCGAGGGGCAGGCGAGGCCCTGGCCGGCCCCGGGCCCAGGCCCCGGCCCAGGCCCCGGCCGGGGGGAGGGGGCGATCCGCGTCCCTCCCGTTGCTGCCGGCGCTGGGGGCCGGTCGCGAGGCGCCCCCCGCCTCAGGCCTCCCCGCCCCGCGCCCGCACCTACCGAGGCTCCCGCGGCGGCCGAGGCGGGGCTCCGGCGGGGCGGCCACCTCCCCGCTGCCGTACGGCGGGCGGAAGGGGCGGGCGGCAGCGCCGTGGCAGGGCTGCCCCAGCACGGGCATCCGGGGCTGGCGCGCTCCCAGGAATTTGAAGCCCCGTGGGTGGGCGGCGGCGGCAGCGGCAGAGCTGCCCCTCGGGGGCGGCCGCCCCTGCGGCCGGGGAGCAGGGGCCAGGGGCCAGGCCAGCGCTGGCTGGGACACCCCGGGCGGCAACTGCGGCCGGGGTGTGTGTGTGTGCGGTGGCTGGTTTTCCCCCCGAGTCATAAATTCATGCAGGGTTGTTGTGTTTCATGTTGCAGCTCCCTGTGTTTTTCCTGCAAAATACTTCCCGTAGGTATTTCCAACACAGCCCTTCCAACGCAGTGCAGCCACGCGTTCTGGGATGGCCGTGCCATAAGCTAATGGCCATCAAGTACCATTTGTTTTCTATGTGCTATCCCTAACAGGAAAATAACACATGCAGGGATTTTTACTCGTTTTCAGGTTACAATTTGCTCAAAGCAGGAGATGGCTGCTGTAGTGTCTCAGTAATCCTGCGTGGATCTGTTCTGAGGCAGCCCTGGGGAGGCCTGCCATCCCTCGGCAGACCCTTCAGTAAGCGCTGGCTGCTGAGGGCACAGCTCCAGTAAGCCCAGCCTTGCCCTGGGTTCTACAGTCCGTGCAAAACAAGGACGCGGAATAGCTTTTGGCCAGCTTGGGATTTCGTTTGGGTGGTGGATAGTGGAAGATTGGGTTTGCCTCGTCTGTAGGAAAGGTATCCATGGGTGCTGTGATTGCTGTTTTAACATGTCCCTTCAGGCCATCGTGAGGTAACCATTCAGTTGTGAGGTAACTGTTTTCACAATCCAAATGGAAATAATGCTTTGTAGCGGGTTAAGAGACAGCAGAACAGAAATAAAAGAAATCCATGGTTATTATCTACTTAGAATAATTTCAACAGGCCTTCTTTTCTTTGTAGCAGCCCCCGACTGAGGCATTTCTTGCCAGTAGAGGTTCAGCTGCTAGATCTTTTGGCCTGAGATTTGCTCTCACATAAAAGGGTTGAGATTGTAAACCAAAGGGTTAGGAGTTTCCATTCAAATTCAGGTCTTCCTCCAGGACTTAGGTGAAAGTATCCAAATGAAGGTGTTTGTCCTATCTTTTTCCTACTAGATGATCTCCTGCATTTTAGAAATGCTAGTGCTAAACAGGCCTGACTAGGCCTAGCCAGCATCCCTCCTTGTTGTGAACAGCAACTGTTAATGACAGCCTTGGTTTTAACTCCCAATAAACAAACTGCTAATTACTAAGAAAACACGTTCGTTCATGAGAGGGTACGGTTCTACCCTTCAGTTACGGTTTTCTGCAATACGGCAAGGCAGATGAATGGTTCGCTGGCACCCAAGGGGAGAAGTCAGAGGAAAGATTCCGCCTTCCTCACCTCTGTCTCCCTCTGAACCACTTTTTGCCAGATCTGGCATCTATCAGACCCTCTTGTGCACTGCTTTTAACGCACTAGCAGCAGAAACATAGTAATGGGGGAAAAGGGATCATTTTCTACCAGGTTAGCGAGCTGAACTGGATCATTGAAAAGTCTGAAAAGTGCCAGGGCTGTAAAAAGGTGGGAGGCAGCCAGAAAAAAAGGAGACAAGAGCTTCACCTCCCCCTTTATATCAGCAGAGAGCTGTTATAGCCATGGGTCTGTGGCCTCAGCATGTAGCTTCATCATCTACCAAAACTTATAATTTGTAAATTTGCATTGAAATTCATACTTCATGCAGATGTATGAAGAATAAGTGCATGCAGGCGATGATGGGCAGCTGGAGACCAGATTTCTCACTAACCGCAACACACAGTGGGATGATGGATTTGGAAAGCCTGAGAGTCACTAAGACTTATTTATCCTACCGGTGAATGTGGAGGGGAGGGTTGGATGGGTTTGCACAGTGTGAGTTTCTAAAAGATGCTTTTGCCTCCTGTATCAGCTGTCTAGAATCCGATGGTTTATTACACAAAAACTCAAGAGGCTGGCACAGCATTGCATTTGCACTATGGTTTCTCTTAAGAGCTTTATAATAAATATGATTGTGAAAAGTGGAGACCCCAACTTTACTAATGTAACTTTACCATGTTGGTATGATTCTGGTTTCAAGAAGCAGCTGTTAGAGCAAGGAAGGTGAAAGAAGATTGAAGTGCAACCTATTTCTGTTGCGTAAGCACATCGTTATTGTCAGGGATCCAGTGATATAGATCACTTTTAAATTAGCCTGCTAGGTGGTGCTATAGGACATGCTCTAAGTTACTCATTCAAAATTACATTACAGTTTTATTTTACCAGAAGACATATAGCTGCCTACCATCACCTGCCGCTCTAACTTACAATTTTATATATAAAGTCTTGTTGCATTAGCAAAAAGTTGAGTCTTAAGTACAGAACTGAAAGTCATGGACTTCTCTTAATGATTTCTCTGGTCCCACAGCCTGTTTTCCTTATGTGATCTCCAAAGTAAATGTGGTCAGTCAGTGAGTGTCCAGCAGTCTGAGATATATACATTTCTTCCCCCAACCTCTTCTTCCTCTATGGAGTCCATTTATCTGCCCTTTTATGCAGGTTTTGGTGTAATCCAGCCTCCAGACATAAGCTCTGTTGGAGGGTAGCATGAAGTATGAAGCATAAACTGGCCCAAGTTTACACAATATTACATGTGCCAAACATTTCTTCATGTAGTTCTTGCAGGCATCAGATGGAAGAGATGCTGCAGGATTCTGTGACTAAAATGTACTGTGTCAGTCTATGATCATAGAGTAACATTGATAGCAGGAAGAGAGAAATTATAGTCTGCAGGATAAGGATCGTCAGCTAATTGTCTGCGGAAGCAATAATGAAAAACAAGGGACTGGACAGTGTAGATATCAGGGATTTCTACAAGAGCGTTTGTCAAATTAAAGATGTTGTCCGTAGGTGGCTTCCTTACCCAGTGTGCAGCACCAATTCACAAATGTGTTTGAGGTATTTCTATTCTTTTATTGTAGTGTGCACAAGTAGGGAGCTAGGTGGTCACCCACAAATGCCCAGCTCACCAATTGTCAAACTTTACACTATTTATACAGTTCAGCAAGCAAAGACATCAGCCTTCACTGGTTACAAATTACAGAATTCCTTCATTACTTAATACTCGGTTTCCTATTTGTGAAGCAATTCTCTCGCTTCTCATGTTAATTAGTTTGCATGCTCAGTCTCGACTTCTTTTGGGGTCTGGGGGGTTTCTCGAGTTTGTGGTCAATGGGTTGGTGGTCACAGTCTCTTCCTGCTGGAATTACCTTTCCTTTAGTTTTTGCTGAGCTCATTCCTTATGGTGAACTTCCAATCAGCTCATCTGTCTTCTGGGAGTGCTTCCTTTTGAAGTTACTCTTTTAGACAAAGGATTTACTGGTGCTTAATGAAGCAGGACATACAGAAATATTTGTATCTTGAATTAACCATTAACAACTCATTTGCTTCAATTGTCTTAAAGTCAGACTTCTAATAATATATTTGATTTTATTAATCATTCCCATTTTAATTCAAAGGCTTCAGGACAGAGAAGTTTGATGAGTAACAGAGGAAATGTTAGCCTACAAAAAGATTCTGAAGTGAAGTGTATTGACAGATCTGGGGAAGATCTTGTTGTGAAGGAAGGGCATGACGTGCCCCCCTGTTTTTGGTGCTGCTACCTGGACGGCTTTTCAATGTTGCTGAGCATAGTGCTTCAGTAATGAGTGGCAAGTGCATGGAAGGGCAGTACAAGGCTCTTCAGCAAAACGTGTACCTAGAAAGTACCTGTGTTTAGGTGACTTACAATGACCTGTGCTGGAAGTACTTCCAACTCAGCAGAAGGCGGCAGACAATGCACTGAAAACTGACATAGTAAGTGACCATTAAGGTTCTCGACAGGTGTCAAAAGGTCCAGCCTGTTCATGCTTAAATGGTCATCTTACTGCACTGAAGGGGAAAAAAAGCTGGTGGCAAAATGCTTTGCCAGCCTGCCACTCTGAGCAATTTGCACATCTCCATATTGCAGCTAATAGCAAAGTGGGATTGAAGTGTACACAGCATTGAGCAAAAGCATGAAGGTGTAGCTGTTGAGATTTCAGCAATTTCAGTTGCTGAAAAAGGGACAATATTGGACAATATTGATAATATTTCCTTGCATGTCCCGTTTCCACTGCTTTTGTTATAGTTTCATCTTGGAACATTCTTGTCACCCAGCTGATGTGGGATATTACTGCAATTTTCCCCCTCTACTCTAGGAATTTGCTATGGGCTCAGATAGCACAGGTTAGAATCCACATTTTCCCTTGCGTTTAAGGTTTGGCTGGAATGCCAAAAGCTATTCAGTCTTATGCTGATAATCAAAGCCATGTGAAAAAAGTAGTAGTATAAAAAAGTTTCCTGTCGCCTTGTTAAGCCTTTTCTGTAGAAAAAGGTGATCTATTCCCAACTATTTATCTTATTCTTGGGACACGCATATGTTCTTAAAGATAAATACATACCTTGTGCTGCCCTCTCAAGAGGGGTGACATATGGACAAGCATAATAAAGGATGAGCATTCAGAAACACAGCTGTTGGAATAGAATAGGGGATTCCATTTCTGGTCTCAAACCAAACCTTCAGACCCCACTGTTCAAGAAGGAGCAAAAAGATGGCCAATTGTGTTGTTGGGATTGGCAGGTATATAGATCAAAGCCATCAAAGTAGAACAAAGTCTTTAGAGGAGCTGGGAAGAGATTTTCTTCCCAGTGTACCATAGCTCATAATTGGTCCGGGATCAAAAGCTAGTGTTTTAGAAGGCAGCAAAGAGGCTGTGAGGCATTTAGCTGGCTACATGACTGTAGGACAGACTTCTGTTTCCATGCAAACACCCTTGGCATTACATTTTGAAGTTTTCCTCTGCTGGTTCAGATCTGCCTAAAACTCAGGCAGGTTCTTTGTGGTGGCAGACATGGGAAAGGGCAAACATGCAGGTGATCACGTTTTAATCGCTTTGCTACTGCTTTTTCAAATCCTGGGACTAATTGTACAAGCTCTCTTAGCTCTAGCTGGATGCCCCAAAAGTTGATGATAAAGATTAAGCATCTGTGCAGTAAAAGAGAAAATCCTTCTCTGAATCAGGACTCCTGAAGTATAATAATAAAAAAATCCTTGATCTGAATGTACTTTGCAGTCTCTGCTGAGGCTAACAGACACATATGCAGGTTAACATGGATGCTCATGGAAAATCTGGATACCTGCAGCAAAGACCTGAGAAGCCAAACCACTTAGAGATTCTGGGCAAATCAATTCATGCTGAACTCTGTGGTCCTGCAAGTATTCTACTACTATTTAATACTGCTTTGGGTCTATGCACATTGTGCAGACAGACCCTATACCATGTTGCATTTTAAATTGCTTTGGGTCTAGTTGTACTAGTAATGTCACTGTGATGCCATTTGGTAAAATCAGAGCAAAACTCACAAATGTTAAGTTCATTGTCTAGCCTGGAATTTCTTGCCAGTGCATATAAGCTAAACTTGTAACCAGGACAATTGCGCATTGTCTATAACTAACATAGTCGTTATTTTCAAAAGCTCTGGTCCTGCAATTAGCTAGCTGTAGTGAAAGAAAGGTAGCTATAATGAATTAAGATGTCACATGTCTTCATAATGCAGCTGATTAGCACCATTTTCCTTCAGAATTGGAAGCAGCATGTCTTGGGCAGGGGAGGATGCCAATTCTTAGAGGCAGTGCTATAATATTTAACAGATTTGATCGTATTATCTAACTTTGGTAATATTTAAAATTCCTGATCTCCTTACTGCAAAGGTAATGATATTTGACAAGCAGAAATTGGGGCTGGTTCACTGAGTCAATCAGCCTAGGTGGTCACTGGGCTCTGCTCCACAGTGGGAGCAGTTCGCAAACACTATGACCTTCCAAGACTCACTGCAGCTAAGGACGTATTTTCCTATCTCATTAAGAGCTGTGGAAGGTACAAACCAAACATAGGCTGTTCTGGCAGGAGAGCGTCAGGGAACAGAAACTGTGGACTAGGTCTGTTTTGTGTTGTGGAACAAAAGTTTAAAATGTTTATAATTCTGGTCTGGAGGTAGATTTGTTCCTGGCTTTTTCTGGCATAACTGGGAGACAGAAAGCAATTGCATTCAGAGGATTGCTCTTTGGTGGAAATACCACAGAGAGGATTGTTATTAAATATTCCATGTTATGCATAGCTAGAATGGTACATGGAACATGACAACATAAAGATCTAAGAGTGTATCTATGAATCAGAAATGCTGGCTGTAACATATACAGTGTTTTGGCGTAAGCACAAAGTAGATATGGATGCAATGCCCAAAGAAACGGAACGATGTGTTTTGCTTAAGAAAAGCAGAATGGTGGTATGGTTGAATACTGGAGATGAAATGCAATTAATTTCTTCCATTTGTTCTTAACAGAGCATGACTTTGTACACCAGATCTAGTACATGTCAGCTTCTCTGGTAATGAACCTGGAAAATACAAAGACAGTATCTAAAACAATCAGGTGGGCATCTATTTGGTTTGCTGGTCTTTTCATGCAGTCAGACTGATTTCTCAATAAACTTGACAACATCACAGCAAAAACTCCCAAGGAGGTGGGCACTGTTACCTGCTAAAGCTACATTTCAGAAATAAACCATGGTTGTTAAACATAGAATCTGTTGGCATGTACAGAATTATTCAGAAATGAAAGTGTATGGTTGATATCTTCATAGCCTCAGTGAAGCATATGCCCAAGTCTGGGGTCCTTTAGTGGTGCAGAGTGTGTAAGGAGGTGCAAGGATGTGTCTCCTGCCTTAGTAGTTTCAATTCTAATGATCAGATTATGCCAGCTGAGACTGGGCAAAGGAAGTCAAATCAGGAATGCCATAATAATCTCATTGACAATTCTTTATTTCATGCATTTGAAGCCTATGAAGGAGAACATTCTCCTGACACAAGCACAGGGCACAGATTCCACCCTGCCTCAGGTCAGCTGAAAAGACACCCCAGTTCTAGGGGAAAGTTATCAATAGAAATAACTGGATTAAATGAAGAGGAAATGCAAGTTGAATGTTAAAGTGAGATCTATTTGGAACGTATTGAATTAATAGAAACCTAATCAGTTTAAGACTTGCCTTATTCAGTGTTACAACCAAAGCTTAGATCCACATCTGTACTGTCTAGGGAAGGAAGACTCATGCTGATAATAACAGTGAAAGATACATTCCATTAATGCAGAAATAATTTTCTATCGCCACTGGAAATCCACCATTTTCTTTGTTTCCCTACTGAGTGCCAGTTTGCCCAGTGCTTTTGCTGGAGACTTCCAGTCCCAGCCTGTGGAGTTTCTAATTTAAAAATAAAATCTACCTAGCTACTTTTTTTTCTTCCACTCTCGAAGTGGCATCTAATTTTTTCTTAGTCAGAAACTCATAGTTAAAATACTTAAGAAAAGGTCATAATGAGAAGACAGGATCATCTGTAGCTGTAACCCACAGCATTTTTTCTTGGACAGCATGTTTAACTGGGGAAAAATACCAGCTTCTGTGTGGGAGCTGATCAAGTCTTACAAGGAGTGTGTGAAACATAGAGCAGCCACAGTAAACCAAAGCTGTTTTCTATAAGCCAATTGCTCTGCCAAACCAGGTGAAATATATCTGCTTTGACACTGTGGTATGTGTCTGTGTGTAGGAGGGGAGGAGTCTGATCCCATACTGCCTTCTTAGGGAAAAGCATAAGATGTTCAGCCACTGAATAGTCTGTTTTTCTATTGCAGGAGTCACTTAAAGATCTTGCAGTAAGAAACATTATTGAGCTGTTCTTCAGGCTGCACAGACCTCTGAAACTGGAATTCTTGTAGCTTTAAATATGACCAGATAAATTTGTGTGTGCTGTATCTTGCAATGAAGTTTTGAAGAGATCCCCTCACAGCTAGAAGCCTAAAGAAAACAGTACCATCTATGGAGACTCATTCCTGTTTAAGCAATGAATTTGATCAGGAACAGACAGGTTTGTTTACATAGTTTACTAGCATGTCTTTATTTAAGTACTAGCTTTCCAGGTCAATAGCTTTTTCAGGTGTCATGTTTTAATCCCAGCCAGCAACTAAGTACCACACAGCCATTTGCTTATCCTCATCCCTGCAGTGAGACCAGGAGGAAAATTGGAAAAAAAGGTAAAACCTGTGGGTTGAGTTAAGAGCAGTTCAATAATTGAAATAAATTAAAATATGCTACTACTACCACTACTGAAAAGGGAGATAAAAAAAGAGAAAGAGAAACAAAAGTCAAGGACACACACACCCCACACCCCCCAATAACAAACCAAAACCAAGTGATGCACAGCACAATTACTCATCACCTGCTGACTATGCCCAGCCAGCCCCCAAACAGCCATCTTCCCCCCCAGCCAGCTCCTCCAATTTATGTACTCAGCATGACATTCTGTGGTATGGAACATCCCTTTGGCCAGTTAGGGTCAGCTGTCCTGACTGTATCCCCTCCCACCTTCTTGTGCCTCCCAGCCTTCTCGCTGGCAGGGCATGAGAAGCTGAAAAGTCCTTGACTTAGTAGAAACACTACTTAGCAACAACTAAAAACATCAGTGTGTTATCAACATTATTCTCACACTAAATCCAAAACACAGCACTGTACCAGCTACTAGGATGAAAATTAACTCTATCCTAGCAGAAACTAGGACATCAGGATAGTTGCTAAAATGAAATCTGTATAACACAATATCAGGTTATTTTATATATCTACTGCTGCTCCAAATACGTGTTGCTGGTGATGTCTGATGAAGTTTACGCTATGTACAGTTTCCTTGAGCTGGCTTGAAGCATAAGCGTTCTATCTGCAAAGGTAAACTCTAAGGAAAGACACTGTGGGTAACTTTCAAAATAAGCATCGAAGACCTACACAGCTGATGCAGTATCCAAAGATCCAGTTGCCACCTACAGTCGCTCCAGAACAGATTTGTATGTTGTCCCCTAAGAGCTGCTTAAAACTGCAATCATACTCCAGGTCTAAATACTAAAAGTGAAATACCACAGCTTCAGTATCACTGGAAATTATAAAGCATGATCATAGTATAAACAATAACACTTCTGGATTCTTCCATATCCACTGAATAACTCTACATGAGAAGAAACTTGTGTGAAATCCCTGAGACAAACTTCAAGCCAACCAGTATCCTACGAAGGGGAACTTATGTTGGTTTACAGAAAACAGTTTTGTTTCAGAGGCTATTGTTTGTCTCCTGGGCTCCTCAAGAGGGTGTTACATCCTTTTCAAGTCTCCTCACAAGATATTAATTGAATCCAAAATAGAAACTTCCTTTTCCCCAATTAAAGGTATTCTCCAAGGAAAAAATAAAAACAAGGGGCTGAGAAGGTCTGTGGACTGTGGTAGGGATAGCGTGCTTCGTGCAGATGAACAAGTGTGAAGTACTATGACAAAGAATATGCAAGGCAGGAACATTGCAATTGTTAGACCCTGCCTGCAAAGGCCTATTATCACAGCAGTTTGCATTTGTGTATCACGAATCACAAGAGAAGATAGAGGGATAACACTTCAGAAGACTGTGAAACTGATAATCCACCTTCTGAAACAGAAATTGTTGAATACCAAGAATGGTTTGCATTCATCAGAAGTAATCTTCCTACTAATCTGGAGTTGATAACAGTGACTGATCTCACATGTTACATCTGGAGAATCACACAGACTGGAGCCAACAAACTGGAGAGTCAATCAAAAAGCTGGAAGCTGCATTTGGAGGGGCAGTCCGTGTTATTCATAAGGACAAAGGAAAACTTATCATATATTATTACAACTACTTACTGGTTAGCTTGCCATAAATAATTTAGTACTAAAAGGCAAAGTTGAGAGCAGCCATATCAAGTGCAACAGACATCCATGTGATCTTCAGAGGGCAACTTCACAGATGAGTAAAGACATCTAAGAACCAGGTGAGAATGAGTCATGGTGTCCTCAGCTCAGAAACAGAATAAAGTTTTAATAAATATTTCTGCCACATGATTTCTTTGTACAAAGTTAACAGGAGAAGGGTTTAAGCTTAGGAAAACTTACAGAACAGCATTGTAACCAGCAAGAGCTGATGTTTGTTTACAGATCACTTTGATATTCTGATTTGCTGCACACAGATGTCAATATTTCATCGACTGAAGAGTTACAGGACAGGATGACTGTTACTAAGTACACTTGCATACCTTTCAGTTACTTATTGATGCTTAATGCAAATGAGCAGCTAGAATGAACAGTTTACATGGGAACACACATACAGACAGAAACTGTAGCCCAGGGATAAAGATAAAATCAAAGCCTGTTTGTGTTCCAAGCCTATCCATGGTAATATGAGATCAGCAGCAGTAAGAAAAACTTCATTTGCACAAAGCCTAGCAAAATAGAAAAAATCTAAACATACAATTTCTTCTGCGTGTTTTCCCTTTCTTCCAAAACAGACACTTGACTTACCAGCAAATGTTCCCTCTCTCTATTAAATCTCCCCTGAATTAATTGATTCCTCTCATGATCCAAGCCACCTCAGTCTTGTTTCCTTTCTAACCCGCATATTTGATAAACATTAAGGACCATTTCTAAGGATGTGGTCAGTGGCTAGTTAGTCATTTCACACAAAAATCAAGATCTCAATTGTGTGTTTACTATTATTAGTGTAGGGGAAAGAATCTAATAAAACCTCTGAACCTAAACACCCTGTTCCGTTAATAACAGCCACAAGTCTAATGTAGTCCTGGCCTATGTCCTTCCCAGTGCCTGAAAGGTTCAACCTGGTCCTTTTGTCTTTTCTTTGCTTCTATTGTTGACACTGTATTTCTTGCTTTATTCTGTAAAGCTGTCTATGATGAAAAATGTAGGCAATGTACAATCTGAAATAAAGGTGCTTATTGCACAGAGGATGCCAAAATTAACAGTGCTAAATTTTAATGAGGAAATGCTTGATTTCTGTTCCACTGGGATTGCAGGGAGTAAGTTAATACACATGAAAACAGGAAAAAAAAAGCCCAAATAGAGCAACCAACTTTGTCTGTGTAGGAGTTCATCCATTTAAGTGGCTGTAACAAAATCTGGCTGCACTGGACAAAACCCCAAGCTTTCTGTTTTTCAGAGACTACATGCCTCAGATGTAACAACCTGCATTCCCAAGTTATTGTAGGTCCAGGCAAGGAATATCAGAAGAGGATTGTGAGGAGAATGCTTGAATGCTTGCTGCTTTCAGGTCATTTTAGAATCAATCTGTCTGAGCAAATCATGCCAGACTGACAACACAGGCTGAGCACTCATGCCACTGTCTTCACCCTGCCAAAGTACCTCAGGAGTGACCTGGAGAGCGTCTTTCTCCAGATTGAAAATCTGTGCTGAGCCTCTGCTCTCCACAAATACTGTTTACCATCTAGTTGCAAGACTTGTTTTGATTACATATGCTAGCAGTCAGGCTGTGACTAAATAGCTATTGGCAAAGGTATTGAACTAAAAGAAATACAAACTTTCATTTGGACTCCAGTGAGCTCTGGATCAAGCATAAAAAGTAATAGAAGCTCTGAAGCAAATAAGGCAAAACTTCAAGTTTCCCACCTTGTCTAGTCTCTTGTAATCAGAGGTGATGATCAGGATTGTTCAGCTGTTAGATGCTATCAAGTGCTATCTCAAACCAAGGTAATTAAAAGAGATCTTTTGAAAAATAGCAGAGAAAAATAAGTGCATTTGTGTGGACATAATCAGCTCTGAATAAACACACAGACCAGTTTCAATTCAAAATCTTTTCCAGGAGATCATTAGGACTGCATGTGTTCTTTAGTTGCTTAAACTTCGTTTTATTCTCCCTTTCTGAGCAGAAGAGTGATTTGTTTAAACTTGTCCAGGTAGAGATACTTTTTTTCCTTTTGAAAAACAGACTGACCTCAGTTACTCCTCATGCTGGTAGCTAGTGACTTTATGCAGCAGCCAGCTGTGTTCAGAGCCCTGAACACCTTTCAGCCAATGTTAGACACAAGGCTCCAAACAGTAGGTGGGCCAAGTAAGATCTGTGTGTATGTGTGTGTGTGTGTGTAGTGGGGGGGAGCATGACAAGGAGTGTGCTTACCTGGTAATTGCATTGTTATGGACAAGAATAGTTTCAAAATTCATCCTGAATTCCTTCTCCATGTCTTCTATTCAGCAGGGAACATCTGCTCAGGGAAATGCCTTATGATGATTTTAAAAGTTTTCCCACTTCAGTCACCCTTTAATGCACACATGCCACCTTGCTCTTCCAACTGATCCATTGGCATTTTACATGTCCCCTGCACAAGTGGCCCCTTCCCAGCAGCACTGGCTGCTGGGCTTTGTACCACACATGCCTGTTTCCATCAGCTTCCAGCCAGCCCTGGGAACCAGCCCTCTGAAAACAGGCAGCAGTTGTAAAAGGTAGTTCCAACCCTCCACCTTTCGGAGGTTTCATATGGTGCTACTAGAAGAGGCACCAGCAGACCAGTTTCCTTGCTAGATTTCCTGGTGCTTTGTGGTCCAGGCAACAGGAAAAAGTATCCCTGCATTTCCCAGTTAGTTGTTAAGAGAAATTTGTCTGCTTGTGCCACGGCTGTTGACTAATGCCTGTAATGAGAAAGCAGGGTGGAGCACAAGCTGACTGAAACCAGCATGGGCTCAGCCCTGTCAGTTCTCCAGGGATGGTTTCATTTTGTCATCTCCAGTGGCAGTTAGTGCCTTATGCACTTACACAGGGGGGGACTTGATTAGTTGTAGTTAAGGAATTTGGAGCAGTCCTGATAATTATTATTCTCAGGAGAAAGGCTTCAGCCTGGTACCAGAGCATCCCCTGTGGGCAGGGACACCTTCCACTAGACCAGGTTGCTCAAAGCGCCATCCAGCCTGGCCTTGAACACTGCCAGGGATGGGGCATCCACAGCTCCTCTGGGCAGCCTGTTCCAGTGCCTCAACACCCTCATAATGAAGAATTTCTTCCTTATATCTAATCTCAATCTACCCTCTTTCAGTTTAAAGCCATTATTCCTGAGTAATGATAATGACTCCCAGGAGCACATGCAAAATCAGAAGTATCCCCTCCAAACCATTTGTCATCATCTGTCAGCTAGAGGTATTTTCCATAAAATCTGGAGCGTACTGTACAGAATATTTAGAGAGAACTGGCGTTCTTACTTGGGAGGAGAAGAAGCTTTCTGGTTAGCACAAAGCTTCAGAAAACAGAGGACCGAAACACAGCTGTCTACCCTGATGCCTTCCCACAACAGTCCCTGGAGGAAAGTATCATTTATGAAGCACTGAGCCCGCAAATGAAATGAGCTATGTTGTGCAATCTGTACATTCAAGAATGGGGTCACTTCTTACGTGATACGTGTGACTCCACAGGCTGCTCTTAGAGAAGTGCCACTCCTGGACCAAAATGATTCTCCAGGACCAACCCAATCCATTCTATGATTCTATGATCAGAGAGTTTATTCAAGCTTTAGTAAAGTACTGAAATAGAGCTAGCAGATGCTAAAAATGCCCTCTGGGTTTAAAAGCAAAACATCAACACATTCTGTCTAAACATAATTATACAAATGATTGAAATTAGCTGTATGGGTCATTAACAAGTCAAAAATTACAAAACCTCCTCCCTATGCCATCCTGCTGCTTTGTGTTACAGTATCTTGCTTGCACAGTAAGCCTGCACAGCTGAGAGCAGGTAACATTACCCACTTTAAAGGACCTTTAGTAATTATGAGTAGGGGCAGAGTAAAATCCGGGCAGGAGGCCCCAGTTTTGTCTGTCTGAAGGTGCTGGATGTTTTATGGACAAATTCTGAAGCAGAGCATGCCACGTCCTTTCACAGAGATCACCACACCATGCTATTGTATGTACCCTGTATAACTGAACTTTCCTGGAAAGCCTAATCAGTATTTGGAGAAAGCCCTGGGTACAGTAAGTCCTTCTGTAAACTGTCACCTTGGGAGTTGCTCATGAAACACCGAGGTGCCTACTGACCTTGTAGTGTCAGTCGCCTTAGCTTCTCTGGTGGAGCTACTACCCTCCACATGAATCATTGACACACAAGTGTGGTTTTGAGAAACGAATCCCACTCTGATCGCCACCATCCACGAAGCTTCTTGGTCCTGAAAAATCTGCACTGCTGTAACCTTAGTAATGCACACAGGATGATGTGCTCTGCCTCCAGCAGGTAGGACCAGGACAACCCCACTGTCTTCTTGGCCTTAAATCTGGATCCTTCCGGGCTTCTTTTAGTATCTTTCGGGTGTTACTTGATAAATGACTGAACTGGACTTAGCTTTCCTGCAGAAATTTGGGGAACTGTATGACTCCTTCAAGCACGACTCTTTAATTTAAAATTCCCAGTCTTATCAAGAGTCCAAGTTGGAGTACAGACAAATAATTCTTTAATGGAGAAGGGGCCTGCAATTCTGATAAAATATCAAGCAAACAGTGCAAAGAGAGAACAAAGTGACCTCCCTTCTGTTTTTCCTGGCAGCTTAGAGACTAACCCACCTCATCCCACTCATTGCTGACAACCTCCCTCATGAACTAGCTGCTTGGTCACACCACGTCCCACATCCACATGAAACTCAACCTGCAGCCCTGACAGAGGAGTAGAAACACACCCAGCATTTATTTACCAGCCTATCTCCAAGCCCAAATTAATCCTGCCTGGACATTCCACCAACTAATCGGGTTTACTGACTCAGCTTTAACAAAACCTGGAGTAGATGAGGAGATGAATATCCCCTTCATTAATCCTCTGCCTGATCTCTCAGTGCACAGTCCTTACAAGCGAGAAGGGGCAGGCACACTTTGAAGACATTAGGCTACAAGCTGTTTGCAAACAAATTTTCTCTCTTCCTCCAAACAGACAAGTGCTCACTGCTGCTCAGCATCCAAATTCAGGATAATTATAGTGACCTCACAGCTGTCACCGACAGAAGTGCAGGGAGGCAGATTATGCACATGAAGCTCTCTACAGCTAAAGCCACCATATGTCCAGGTTTCACTGGACCCATTTCACAAAGCCAACTTTCTCTAGGCTGAAAAATAATACTTTGGCCATTTGTCCTGAACTTGCGTGTGTCTGGAACTTCTCCCATGCTGGCTGAGGCTTGGACTGGAGCCATGAAGCATGCTGAGATCCCTTGCATGGTGACTTCAGATATGCTGGAATCATCGTGTTTGTGCTGCCCATGTGCTGGGGCACAGCCTGAGGGGCCTTGGAAATCCAGAAAGAGAGGGAGGCTCAGCCTTAGTGCTAGCAGCTTTCCTCGAGAGAGGGAACTGAGAGCTGTCTCCTGCCTGCAGCTCCTGTGGGCAGCTCCCAGCATGGGCAGGAGGAGTTTGGGGCAGGGGGTAAGGGCCTGAGCTCTTTGGCAGGAGGCTGCTTCTCCAGACAGAAGCCGATGTCCTGCATCACTGCTGCGAGGTGTGCTGGTGGGGAGGTGTGGGGAGGTGTGGGGAGGCAGCCCTACCTGCACAGCTGCCTCTGCAGAGCTCCCCACACTAGGGCCTGGCAACCACAAAGATCTCCTGAATCACAGGTTATTACAGCATTCGCTAAGTCTTGATCAGAAAACACGTTCTGCAACACATTGCTTATAGCTCAGCTACGGATTCAAGAAGGTTTTTGACTGTAACTCTTGGGATTTAAAAGGCAAACTGCATTCTTCCATTTCCAGAGATTCATAGGCGATACCCTACAGACATATTGTCGTAAAATGAGAACACTTCCCCTCATCCCATCTCCATTGAAAGATTCAGGTTGGTGAGCCTCAACCAGTTTAATTCACCAGGAACTTTTTGAATGCGGAGTCTGGAGAAATGTTTGTTTAAGCTAAAAAAAAAAAAAAAAAGCCCTATGCCAAGGAAACTGAGAAGAAAACAAACAATTAAAACATGCAGGGCTTGACTTTTTCCCTCCAGTGAAACAACACAGACATTTTAATAATTAAGCAGTTTCATAATGTTTGTAGAGGGAAATGAAAGTTTATTGCTTCTGCTGTTTCTATAAAGGCACAGGGCAAAGCATGAGGGCTTACAGAGTAGAAGACTTAGGGGAGGGAAGGAAAAAAAGTGATGGTGCTGTAGGGGTGAGAGAACAAATCTAACTCCCTAGGTAGTATTTACAGTACTGCAGTGGGAGCTTGGTTAAGGAAAGGAATGAGTCAGGGTTTGGGGCCTCATTTTGTTAGCTGGGAAATGAAAAACCCATCTACACAAAGTAAACAAGCAGGCACTTCTTTATACTTCTTAAAATCAAGATGTTCCTATAGCTAACTGTTTCAGAAACAAACACAAAGTACAGAAAGATTCAGTAAAACTTAAGATAATCTACAACAATTTGATAAACCAATATTTTTTGCACGCAAGGAGCTTGGGTGAGTATGTATTATACTGTGGTTTAAGAGAGACCCTTCAAGCCTGACCCAGCGAAAGCTGGGTTGTGCAGTTCTGAGTCACAGTTTAGGATCACTCATGCTCTAATTTAAACAAATGGGAATTTTATTACTGATGTGACTGGGAACAAGACTAAGCCTTTGCTCCATTGTGATTCCCTTGGAGAATGTGGGACTAGGGTAAAGGTAGCTGATACTCATTGGAAGTATCCAGAATTGGCCTCCAAATGCAAGCGCTCACATCTTCCTCCTGCCTAAGAAAAAGTAAGTAAATTGAAAGCAACACATTTATTTAATTTCCTTAGACAGATGCACACCTGAATTAAACTCCCTCAAAATTAGGGGGATTACTCTGCCACTGTATCTATGAAAAAAGAAAGGCAAAGCTGATTCAAGATACAGAGCTAAGAGACTTAAACCCTGCCAGTTCCTACTAAGAGTTGAAATTGATATGGTATGTCTGGAATTGATTTTTCCTTGGATGCTGCAGGCGGGTCTCAGAGATGTGTTGGTGCCTGCTCTGTGAATGAAGGAGTCGCTGTAAGATTATAGATAGCTGGTTTGCACTTGCAGCATTTAGGAGGAAAGAGGGGAAAAGAAATCCAAAGCATGAGCAGCAGATAATATGAAAAGCCAGAAAAACACCAAGCCAGCACTGACAGCTATACAGCAAATGTAAGAGCCTGGTCCTACCCCTTAGTGGGAGTACCACACTGCTCAACATCAAATGGACTGAAATGAGACATGGCATGGGTGCAGAAGGGGAAGGGATTAAAATCAGCCAGATCCAAAGACAGACTGGTAATGGAAGAAATATGTATTTATCTAGCTTTGTTTTTCTGTTATAATTTCAAGGTGTTTGTTTTTTGGGGTTTGGGTTTTTTTCTTTTCTTTTCTTTTTTTTTTTTCATACAGTGTGATAGAGTATTTTTGCCAAAGTAACTATTTCCTTTTCAACAAAAGTGATTGCAGATCCCAACAAATCACCTGTCAGATATTGAACTGTTTTATATGTTACCTTATTCCCCCACTGATTTTCTCATATTGCTATGAAGGATTTGTCTGTCTGGGGGCATTGACCAGGATGGCTCCTGGGGCAGGGTCAGATGTGGTCGTGCTGGTGGATGGCTGCATCTCGTGACTCAGTGCCACGTAACAAGCCAGCTGTGAATGGGCACAGTGGGAAGGGTTGAGTTTAATCCTCATTAGAGCCTCTCCTGTCCTTCTCAGCTTAAAAATCTGCGCTTGACAGAGTAAGCTCCTGTGTGCACGTTCTGGTCTAGAAATAAATATACTTTATTATACAGTTGGAAGCATAGGCTTAAACCCTAATTTAGTAGAAGCTGGATCAGCCCCTCTTCCATCCAAAAAATACAAAATGACACATCACATTTCCTTTTCTTTTGGTAATTATTTTTAAAGTCCAGACTTCACTGTGTTCATTAGTATTTTATAACATCGAGTAAGAGGTACTCTTACATGTTTGGCAAGAATAGTTGAATCTGTGTGACATGCTACATTACAGCAAATCCACTTCAAAGAATTTTGAGGGCATAACCACAGAAAAAAATGTTAGCACACCTGAAAAGGGTCAAGCATCCATAGGTGGGGGCTTGAGCTCAGACAAACTTATTACACCAGCCTGCTGCTTGAGCAGTCCTGACATGGAACGATCCCCTTAGTAGCAGAAGAGCCTTGTCACAGGGGCAGCTATGAACTTTCTGCTGTGAAACAGGATGAGGTGACAAAGCTGCAAGGAAACAGAGATTTGCCTGCCTTGCAGCCTTGGTAAGTGAGATTCTGCTTTGATTGTACTGCCAGATGTCAAAGCTATGGTGAATTACCAACCCAAACTAGTGCAGGGCGGGGAGGGGAGGAAGTGTGAAGTGCTGACATATATAAGCATCATATAAAATGCACTTGGTTTGTAAAGAATAGGCTCCAAAAGGCCCATAGCATGTGCATGTACTTGCTTGGACAACATGGCCTGTGCAGGGATGCGTGTGCTAGTTCAGGCACCGTTAGATGCTTTACCTCACAAGAGGGGACTTAGAGTGAAACAGTATTTGGACATTTTTGCTGTAAGAATAGAAATATATTTGGGATTGAAGGCAAGAGAGGTGATAGGTGAGGGTTGCTCACAATGTTCACTGTATTTATGCTCTTCACAGCTGTGGGGTAGGAAGGGAAGGAAGGGGCTGTCACTGCTGCGCTGAAGGGGGAGGAAAGTGGGGGAAGAGAGACCCAGGGGAATGGACTTACATGCCCATGGTCCCCTCAGTGATCTGTGGAAATAACAGACATTATAGCCTGCATTAGGAGGGTACCTTCTCAACTAATAAGTTAAGCAGGATACAAAGCAAGCCATGCACAGAGACGTCAAAGCTGGAGTGATAAAACCACAGACGTGTTGTTCCCATGGGTTCATACGCTGGCAGAGCTCCAGCATGGGCTCTCCCAAGTTTAGGAATGGTCACCTCCATCCCACCCTTCCCTCCTCCTTGTGCGGGAACCTGAGGTCATTAATAGCATTTATCTTCTCCACTCATTTCACTAATTCTGTGACACTCGATACGTTTCAGGTCTCTATTTCCCTCCCTCTGTCAATTGGTTTAAGTTTGGGTGATGCAGCTGACAGTGATGGGACTATGAGGAGAATGATGTGGGATGACAAACAGTGCTGTTGCATAAGCCTCATTTCAAAAAATTGAGCAGTCTGGTGTTTTATATTGTTAATTATCAGAAGACACCATCAAACCTCTGCTGATGAGGAGAACAATTAAAACCTGTTGAAACAGGCCATGTTTTTATCAGCACAAATATCAGTGTAACAAAGTAGTGAATCTAAGAGTGGCTTTTGATTATTTAATTTGGGTGTCAACATAGCTTTTACACAGGGGAGGGGTGCTGGTTTTAGTTAATTATTAAGTAGGTTCCTTTGCTGCCTGGTCACCTTTGCAGAGAGACTATTGCAAAAATACTGGAGAGAAATTTTGAAAGCCTCAGGACCATACTGTTTTTCATGCCCTAATTACCTGGCCAAAATCCTACTCTCCACTGAGTCAGTCTTTGCTGAGATTAGTGGAAATGCTTTTGATTTACACTGAGATATGAATTAGCCAGAATGTACCCTGAGGAGAGAGAAAGAATGCTATTCAGCGTCATTAAAAAATGAGAAAGAGAAGCTAAAATAGCTTTTGTCTGTGGCATAATGCTGTTTCCAAAGAGTTGTGACATCTTTGTATCTCCCTGGGCTAGAAAGGCACAATGTTTTGATATTTACTCCTTAAAAAACCTCAAAACTCTGCTCAAAACCTTTTTTTATGGGCTATAATAGCTTCCTATCCACTTCAAATTGGTTGAGAGATACTGGAAGGCAAAGCACTCAGTAGGGATGTGGAGTTGTTAAAGCACCTCCTTCATCAGTGGTCAAGAGATTCTGGCAGTGCAGGGGTTAATCTGAGGCCAGGGAAAGTGCCGGGAAGATCAGCACTGGGGGAGCCTTGAAGACAGGAAGGGATTTACTGTGAGATTTGGAATATGTTCAGTATAATTATGGTCTGGAAATGGAGAGAGATGAACAAATACACTAAAAATGAAGAGCATGGAGGAGATGATGAAAGCAGCAGCAGTGTGGACACGGTAAGGATGCTCACCACCAAGCAGCAGTATAGTATGAATGCTAATTGAGAGCAGCAATACTATTCTACAGCAGAGTCCAGTGGCTCTGACAGATGCTCCCCAGACCCCTGTCTACCTGTACGGCAGCTCAGCAGCCCCTGTCTATGAGTGCCAGCAGCATGTTGCTGTGAGCCCCTGACCTGCCCTGATAGCCCAGATCAGGACCATCACGTGCAGGTTGCCAGCAGGCAGGACTGCAGCTGTGCTGGAGGATTTCAAAGCCCCAACCCTGACCCTCCACCCCAGCACACACACTTTGTCCCTCACGCAGCACTTGTGCACGGTTTGCACAGCTGTGAGCAGAGTAGCAACTGCTGTAATTGTATTACCAGGATGGAATGAGCATCGTGCAATACACTGAGCTGCACCCATTGGCTTGCCCCAAAATAGGAGGCAGTGAAGAACTGAGGCCAGCACTTCTTTCTTGGAAGAGCTCGCAACCTAGTGCTGTAATTAAAGTCAGCGGTGATTCAAGCAAGAGCTGCTCTCTGGATGCTTGACCTGGATGTGGGTGTTTCACACATCATTCCTCAGCTGGACCGCTAAAAACGTGCTCCAGCAAAGGTGTATTCCTAGAGGAATCCATGGTGTAGTGTAGTGGTGTGCGTGGAGGATGTTACAAGAAAACAGGCAAACTCAGATGTCAGTGTATGGAACCAATGATGCGAGAGAGAGCTGGGGCACAAAGGAGGACGAGCACATGGAGGAATAGCTGTTTTGAGTAGGAATGGTGGAGTCTCACACTCTTCCTCTGTCTGGCTTTCCCTCCGTCCAGTGAATGTGGGGTGTTTTACCTACAGTATGATGGAGTTGGGAGGGAGAGGGTCGATGCACCAAGCATTTGCTGGGAAACCTGTGCAGAGGCCTTTTCTGGCCAGTACACATAGCCTGTTAGAGGGAACACACATCTGTCAGGGAGTGCAAATGTTACCTATAGAGGGAGCAGGCTGGTGCTACTGACCTTGACTATATATTTATAGCCAATCTTGTCACTTCAGGGGGACATCATAATTACCGCAGCCCACCTCAACCCCCTGATTTCCATTTTGTGTGTAAGGCTGGGGGAGGTGGGGAGGCACCAGGTTTTTTACAGGTCCTCTCCTCCCTGAAGCCTGCAGCTTTGTTTCTTCCACCTGTGTTTCTGAAAGCTGTTGGCAGTGTGATGCTGTCCCAAGGCCACCTGAGCAAGAATCCCTGCAACACCTGAGGCACCTAACAGCGGCACTGGCATTCATGCAATTAAACAGTGAGAAATTCAAGCAGAGAGGCGGCTTCCCCATTTCCTTTGCCAACTGCTAGGATGTGCTGCCTCGTTTCAAATGAATGGGAAACAAAGAAAGAAAAAATCTGAATGCCATGGGTGGAAGAGGAAACATCAATTCCTAGAAAAACTCCCAAGGTTTTTCTGCTTCATATTCTCTTGGGTCTGCTCTCCTTATAAAATGGGCAACAGCTGAGCAACTGGGGAAGAGAAAGGAAACTTAGATTACGCAAAAGTTTGCATCAAGGACTCTGATTTGAGTCCTCAGTGTTTATTTTAACCTAACCCTTCTCTTTGCTTCATTTGCTTCCCCTGGTTCCTTCAAGCACGTTGCTTACCGACACAGCCATTACAAGGAACTTGCACTGGGTTGGGAGGCTCTTGGTTTTTTCCCTCTTTTGGAGATATTTCAGAGCAACCATCTGGCCGTTGCCACCAGCCCAGAGAGCTGCTCTGACAGCAGATATATGCAGCATCTCCCTGCTCAGCACTGGTAATGCAAAAGGAGGGAGGAGAGTAGAGCTGCGTAGTGCCTGGGAGCAGAGCTGAGGGTTGCAGCTGGTGTGAACGCTTTTGCTGAAGCAAAAACCCACACCAAATGGCTTGTCTTTCTCTCACACGCACACATGAAATTGCTTGTTTGCCACAGTCAATCAAAAGCAGACATTTTGTTTACTGCTTTCTGTGAAGAAGGGGAGGATGGTGTGGCAGTGTAACAGTCACCCATCCAGGTCTGGTGAGATCCCCAGGTTTAAGCAGAAGCAGGGCTGGCTGGAAAACCTCCCAAGGGAGCAGCATGCTGTAGGAAAGGGGCTGCTAGTGGCTGACTTAGCGGCGGCCTGAAAACAGATGAGAATCACAGCTTCATAATTTTGTGCATCTTAATTGTTTTTAAGTGAGAGTTTGCCAGGGCAATGGATAAATAACATGACAGAAGCCAGTACTGAAACCAACAAGCACCAAAACACAGTTCTGCCAGGTTTGTAACACACATGAACTGTGACTCTGCTTTGCAGGAGTAAATGCCTCTATTGCATGTGAAATGTCAGAAATCAGATCCATCCATCCAAGTATTTGTTCTGGAGGAACTGGTACAGTTACTCATTCAAGAAATTAAAAACTACTTTTCATTTTCTTGATACCCCATGAAACTGCTTTTGAAGGGCTTCTAGTGATACGCTAATGGAATACAATACTTCCAAATATTTATATTTACCAACCTACCAAACTGTGTGACAGCTTTACCTAATGCCAACAATAGGCTGGGCATCAAAAAAGCTGGTAACGTTCTATATTCAAAATTTTTCCTCCTAAGTTTTAGCCAAACTCCAGACACCAGTGATTACACCAAACCTTTGTGCATTTTCCCCCCATACCTAGGAGGTGATACTCATTCCCTCCTTGACCTTCTTCCCACTCCCAAGGGCTGTTGTACCTTTTCACTGCTGTAACTTCTGTGTGAACAAACCAGGCTACACCTGATCATTAAACATAGTCTGAGTCCTGCATCCAGACAAACAAAATTATCCCAAATTATCTGTGGCCTGTAGAGTGCAAACAGCCGGCTGGTGCTGGCCACCAGTTGCTGATGCTTTTTGATCTAGGTCTAGCTTAGGTGGACCAGGGGGGATACTGCTGTACCCAGGCGCTATACACGCCATAACTGAAGGACAGATAGCTTTATTTCCAGTAGGAGCTGAGGAATACTCATGCTTGTGGATGTGGCAATATGGCTGCATACAGTCAAGAAGCTCTAGGTAAATGCAATTTTAGAATAATTTTCTTTTTAATGAAACTTTAATGCTGTAGAAATCAGTGGAGGAAATAGAGGAAAAAGATCTTACGAGATACAAGAAAAGCTCGCTCATGTTTGATCTGTCTCTTGTACCCTTTGGAAGCAGATATATTTATTTACAGCACAATCTTGGCTCCACTGAAGTCAGTGGGAAGTCTGCCACCAACTCCACAAGCAGCAGGCTGGTGCCTCTGAGGGATGATGGGCTGAGCGTGCTCTCCTCCTCCGCTGCAGAAGGAGCCACTAATGCATGCCCTTTGGCTGCTTGCTGTGCTAAACCCATTTAACTGAACCGTGACAGCATAAGAAGCAGTTTTAGCGATTAACCCACTTTTGCTGCCATAAAACTAATCAAGCTGCTTCTATTTATTTACTAGGAGAGTCGGGTTTAAGTTCCCAGATGCTCAGTTGTAGGGGGGGGCAGGCGAGTTCTGCATGTTTCAAACAGAGTATTGTATTCATTTAAGGAGCAGGAGGGGAAGGAAACAGTGAGCGATACTTTCCCTGCCTGAAGATTGACAGCCTGGCAGACTCTGAAACAGGAAAGTCTTTGTTTATTCCATCATGGCTACAGTGCCCACAGCTGTCAGGTCCAGTGCTCCCATACTGGCCAGCTCAGGATATCAGGAAGAACCACTGTATCCAAGTCATCAGGGACAAGCTGAGCAGATTCATCAAAGCGGGTTATGGAGGCCAAGCCAACAGGTCAGGCCATGTTTCAGGCAGCTGGTAGCTGAAGACGGGGAGACCCTGGAAATCCAGGAGGGTTAAGATGCTCAATGCATCTCTATGGATGTGCAATGAATCTTCAGGGAAAATAACAGTGCAAGAAAGCTGTCAGATGCTACGGAGGAGGGTGATTGGAAGGTACCATTTCTCTTTGAAGTGGGTTAGCAGTATTAAATGTGCACTTTGAAGATCAATTATAATCTGAAACTGTAAAGTATCCCAACTCCAACCATCCTTTTCTGTCTGGGGGAATGAGCAGTGGCTCCCACCAGCAAATTGTGTGCAAGTAGATGGGGAGGTTGGTGGGTGAGCAAGTCCTAAACCACTGGCTTAACATTCACATAAGTCATGAGAGGAGCCAGCCTGAGCTATCCCTACTGCACTGGGAGAGCAGTGGTGGGCAGGGACATGCTATCCTCCTCTAACAAGAACAGTTCAGACGAACGCCCATGGGAAGTAACAGCCCCCTTGGGGCCACGGAGCCCACCTTCCCCTGGGTTATAGTGCTGAAGAGCACAGGTGATGCCTATCGGCTGGAGGTGGTGGCCTGCTGGAGGGGTTGCAGGCTGCCCAGCTTCCCTGGCCAGCTCTTTTCTCAGCTCTGTCCCAGGCAGACCTTGAGCCAGCATCGAAACAAAAGAGCTTTGCCCACAGCTTCCCTCAGCCAACTTCAAACTGCAACTTAAACAAACAGCCCCTGGCTGTGATTCAGCCGCAGTGCTCGGGGGCACACAACCGTCCTGCGCCTCCACCAGCTGCCACTTCAGCTAGTTGCAAAGTCCTCCTTCTTGCTCCTCGTGTTTCCTAATCCACAGGACGCATCTCTTTCCTCCTTTACCTCCTAGGAACCATGAGAAGCACCTACTAGAAATATTAGCAACACTTTACTCATCAACGAGCCACCCCACTGCATTTGCTGCCTCCTTCAGCACAGCGTTTGCACCAGCCCTGCTGCTCTTACCACGTGTTCCAGCTGGGGGACTGTGGGCAAAACTAGTCTACAAAATGTTGTTTTGAAAGCATTAAGGTTATTACCAAGATTGGGACCTTTCAGGAGTGCTGCAGAAAGCAGGCTGAGTCTCATTGTTTTGTTGGGCAAAGGTTTGCCTTGCAGGGGGCTGATCAGCAAGAGCTTAGGCAGTAAGGCAAGCCTTGGCCACAACTGCTGGCCCCGAGTGAGCCATCTGGAGTACTTGCTAATACAATAAAACAAGGTAATCATCTAAGTGGAGCAAAAGTGCAGTTAATACCCCTCCTATATTTTAAACTCTGGAAATATGGAAGGCAACTGGTTTAGACGCTATGTTGTTCTGTCCCCGTTAGCTGCAAGTGCCAGCAAAACTAATGGAGACAGCATTCAGAAAGCAACTTTATCTGTAACAGTAACGGGTTCTGAATTGCTTGACATTTCTAACAGTTTTTCAGCTGTCTTGGGCAAAGGGGCAAGTTACGGACACTATGGAAATGCTGAAGTGAGATATGGGAGTGTGAAAAGGAGACACACATATTATAAACCTTCTGAATGCGAAAAAAAACCCACCATAATTTTTATAAGGGTTTTCAGGTGCCAGCCGGGTGCCTGCAGCAGGGAAGAGGAGACTGATGAGCACTGGTAGCATTCGGGAATTCCTCCCAGGAGCCATGGACAGGGTTGCACATTTTGCCCAAAAGCAGCTGGGACATCGCTAGCTTTTGGGCTTTGATCCCAGGGACAGAGGCTAATGAGTGATGAAAACAGAGGTGCACCACCTCTGAAATAAGTCTTCCATGAGCTGCAAGCCCACTGGGGATTTGTGGTCCATGCCCCCTGTGCTGTCCCACTGCAATAATCTATCTCCTTGTAGCTGTTCCCTGTGACACCCCAAAGAGCACACCCAGCTCCTCACACCTCTCTGTGACTTCTTTCCCATGTTTTTCTCTCTCTTTTACCACATGTTTGGGCCTTTCACTCCCTAGTGTGGTCTCTAAGCCAACTTCCCAGCTGCCTCCCTGCTCTCCATCATCTTTTTTGCCTCTTGACAGGTCAAAAGACAGCATGGGATGTGGCTAACCTGAAGCTACACCGGAATGACTGGCAGCCAGCTGCCACCAAGCAGAAGAGATGACCCTCACTTTGCCCTCAGTAGAGGCATTAGCAATTTTCTCTTCTCTCCAGCCACAGATTTCTACATTGAGCTTATGTAAACTTTTTGTCTTGGAGGCCTCCATCCATCTGCCTAATGTGTTTATATGGCCAAGAAATTCAGATTACCATGTGCAGACAGAGAAACAGGCAGAGGGACTGTGCCGCTGCAGTTATCTTAAGGAGCTATGCTGAAAAGCTGGAATGCTGTATTTATTTATATGTGAAAAAAAAAAATAAAGAAATCTATAATAAAGAAAGGGTTTTTTTACTAGGTTCTAAAGAAGATTCTGGGGAGCTGACAGATAACAAGTAACTTTATGTGCAGCATCAGATGTCTGGCAGGTACCCCTAGAGAAACAAAGTCCGTATTTCTATGAGCTCCGTTCACCCTTTGGGACACACTTCTTCCTCAGACTGACATTTTAGTTACATTCATTCCCTGAGGCATTTTACAGGAAAACACAGCAACATATTTGATTGTTGAGCAGGTACTGAACTTTACATAGATGACATTTGGAAACACAGAGAGCTCACGCCTGGGAGCTCCAACTGCTTTAAAAGAAGCAAAACTGCTGGACTCAATTATATACAAACGTAACTTCGGTGTAGCAGTAATACCAAAGCAGAGAGAGAAGCTATCGCTGCTGGATTGCACTAACCTCAGCTGCAAAGTGTACTGAAAGTTCACAGTAAAGTTGCTAAAAAAATGAAGGCTAGAGAAGACTTTTTGCAGTGAAAGCCTGCGTGGGGAGAGCCACTTTCCTCTGGCTGATCCCAAGCCAGTCCAAGAGTGCTGCTGGGATAACATCCTAATGGATGTGAAATGTAAATGTTTTAAGAAACATGGGATGTTTCCAAGGTTCCAGTCCCAACAAGGAATACAAAATTAAATAATCTGTCATGCATTTTAGAAAATGCCTCAGTTTAACAGGCTGAAGATTAAGCAGTGTGTGAGGGAAGCGCAGGCACATTACTCCTCATTAGCTCCTGCAGAGGAGTTGGTGTGAGGAAGAATATGCCACATAGGTGAAAGTGTGCTGAGTCAGTCTCTGCCCTGTGTTTAGCATTGTCAAACCACAGAAGAGCACCAGGGAAATAATCTTTCTTACACTGACAACAGAAAAGACAAATATGTGCACTGCCAACTGCAGTCATGGGACAGCTACAGCAACACAAGGAGCCAGGTAAGCCTGGAACCCAGACCTGCCATCGTGAGCGCTGCCCCAGGGGGTGCCTCACGTTGTGAATGCAGTGGTGAGCGGTCTTGAGTGGGACGCAGGGTTTACAAACACGAGGCAGCCCTGCGGTGGAGGAAGGTGCCTGTCCCAAGGGAGATGCACCTCCAATGCCCAGAGGAGAAGGATGGCCAAGTTGTCTAGCTTGGTCCAGAAGATGGCCCAAGACCCAGGCAAGATGCTGGCTCATCCAGCCCTGCACTTGCTTAGATGACCATTTGGCTTTTGCCTGTTGCTGACAGGAGAAACTGGCATGCAGAGCTGGAGCCTGGGAAAGGACATAGGCCCCTGGCTAGTGTGAAAGGGTTTTTTTTGAGCCCAGTGTGCTCCAGCAACCAGCCAAAGCTGGGCATACGGCCCGTTAGCTGCATTTACCCCATCAGACCTGAGAGCAAAAGGGAAGGCATAATGCAGTGCCATGGATTTACAGAAACTGGGGCCAGAGGAGAGAGTCTGAAGTGTAAGGTCAAGATATGACAAGTTCGTGTAAAGCATCAGTTTCTCACTCGCACACACAGTCTCTCTCATTTCTGAGTACATCCTGAAATATATTCTCCTCCCTGGAAAAATCTCACCTCCCTTCTTCCTAGTCAGAGAGTGCAAATGGTTTTGTGAACCTTAGTACATCATTTACAGCTGCTGTAAATCTGGAACAATGTACACTATCAGATGTGCAGGTCTCATTTATAAAGCAGGATTTATGATTTCACCCCTTGGATCTGCAGATGGGTTTTATTGTGATTTATGCCTCTGTCACGAAAGACCATATATAAGAATTACCTGATGTTATCGAGGGACCTATTCTTTTTGGCCCTTATCTTTCTTCTGAAACCAGAGACTACTTAATCACTGTTAGCTATATACTGAGTGAAGTGTCCTCTATGATTTACCCATATCTCTGTTTTCAGTATTATTAGCTTGCGATGTTAGGACTAACTCAATGAAATACTCACAGCACATGCTGAATTGCAACTATAGACACAATTTATAAATGATTCTTTAGTGATCAAGTTGGTAAATATAATTACAGTCTTTTTAAAGGAGACATTACATCGACATTAACTGAATGCCAGTGTCAAACCGAGGTACACAAAAGGCTCTTTGGGTCCTCTAAGTAAAATATTTAGGTTTCCACTATTACTGGTAGAGGCTACGCCTCAATAGCATGAATTGTAGGGGAAAATTCCCATTTCTGAGAAAAGTGGAGGCCAGATTTCTGAAAGCATTCAGCCATCTAACCACCGCTGATTCAAAAAGGCATTACAACACTGCAGAGGATCTTGCCTGGAGAAGCAGAGGGACACTTAGCAGAGTTTCACAATACCACATGTATCAGGCTCCTGTAGTTTCCACCAGGGTACCTAAGAGCTTTTCAGAAAGCCACTTAGGTTTCCCCACGTCTCTTCCAGTGCTGACATGCCCTCAGAAATCAGGCTGATAACTTATTCTTCCTTGAAAGCTGATAAGTCATAGGCTCCTGGAGATGTTTCAGTATCTTACAGTCATTGGGATCACCTTTGATGGCTTGGGTCTAACTGCATCAAAAAAAGAGAACCCGTGCCCCTTAGGTGGGTTTGAAACAACTGCAGCAATGGCTAGGAGATGCTGCAGTCTTTTGATAGATATGTTTACTCTCAAATATACTAACAGCCAGGCAAAGGCCCAAAACATGAAGCTCCAGAATTGGATCCTATTCTGCAAGTGCTCCTTGGCCATATAGGTCCGATAATTTTTTTTCTGCTTTTGGTCCAGGATACCTCATACCTGGTATGATACCAGGATTCCTCATACAAGGCTGCAGTGAGACACTGTCTTGAGAGGCATCTTTGAATCTCCTTCAGCCAGGAGGTGAATTAACTTCTGGCTTCCTGCTGATCCCAGCACAAAGGAACTCTACAGAACGTGGTATTGCTGCTGCCCTTCCAGCAGCTGCGAGCACATGTTGTAAGAGAAGGGCCCAGGCATGTTCGCCTCCTCCTGTAAAAGCAGGTCTGGAGAGGGACTGGGCTTGAGCCCAGCCTTGGTCCCAAGCACCACAGACCTGCCATGAGGGCAAACCTCATGTCTAATCACACGTTCATCTAGATGAGAGGATAATTAGTAGTAAGAAGTCCTCCCTGGGAAGAGTTCGGGGCAATCAGAGAACCAAGTCCTCAGAAAGCATCAGGCTGTGAGATGCTGCTGCTGAACCTCCTCCCGTGTGCTGCCTGTTGGCCCTTTCCCTCTGCCTGCTGAAAAGAGCAATCTGGAGGGCCATCCCATTTCAGGGAGGGAGTTAAAGTGCTTTCAGATAGTGTTTTCCTCCCTGCGTCTCCCAGGATATTTGTGAGAGCAGTGAGATAGGGATTGTAGGGAACACTTTCTTACCCCAGGCTCCCTAATGCTTTTTGCCTTGCAGGAGAGGAAATTACCAGGCATACATCCATGCTCTTACCTTGTCTGCTGTGATGGCAGCTTCTTCCTCTCTCATGAATTAAAAAACCCAGCAGATTTCTGGAAACAAAGCTGGGATTTGGGCAATCTGAAAAATTGCACAGAGGATATCAGGGTTTGGTGGAGTGGCTCATTTAAATTAATTTGGCTTCAGAAAATTACTCTCATGATTCGTATCCTGCCTATTTTTTACATCCGTATGCAGGTATGTGATGTGCCAAGATTTTGATCTCAAGTGCTGGCATGGAACCTAGAGAGGGCGAGACACCAGGCAGCAGGCGTAACTTGCTGCAAACCACGTGTGGATGCAAGCTCCTAGGAAGTCCTTCTAGGAGCTCGAGAGTGGCCTAAGCTGCCTGCGTAGGCACAGCCGTTTTGTCTGAGGTATTCTTAGTGCATGCCTACCAGGCTGAGCTGCTGCAGGGATTTAGGGAAAAGAACGCTAAATTTCTGGATCCCAAAGAGCTGTAGTTGCATGTGACACACTGAGCAGCTCAGCCTGGATGGGATGGAGGTACTTCTGAGACCCAGAGATTGCAATGCCTGTAAACATCTGGGGGAGCTTTAAACAGGGAGGTGCCTTTGGAGTTTACACATGCTGAAAGTCTGTCAAAAGCTGACTAGGGGTTTTTCAGCATCACAGTATTAAATTTAGGCACGTTCATCGCACTTTAGGTTTAAGTCCTTAACTGGATCTTATTCATAACACTAAAATTGGCTTCAAGAATTTTCTTATTCTGTGTGCAGCTTCCCAATGACTGTTCCATTTGCTTTCAAGCTGACAGCCTGAAGCACCCCAGTTTAGATCCTTAACTGCTAAGTAATATATATTTTTCATCAAAGCAAGTAGAAATCTTAAATGAGGTATAGATTCTTACCAAAATCTCAGCTTTCAGCAGTTCTTGTTAAATCCATTTAAAATAGGTGTAGGCAGAAGGGTATTTTAAAAGTGTAGAAATTAATTTCTTCTTCAGACTCCTATAATTCAAAGAACAATTTAAGATCTGCAAGATATGACCTGTTCCTAGTGCTTTCCATTACATCTCCCTATGTTCTCTCACACACAGAAATTTAAGAACAAAAAATCTCAGTCCAAGAGGAACATCTCAGATAGCACAAGTGCATGAAAATGAAAGGCTGTGATGCTCAGTGTTTTGTAGCTTTCTAAGTGGGCCTAGAAACATTTACAGCCTTAGCTAATCACATTACATTTGCTTAATTAATGCAAAGAGCCTATGCTCTCAAGCTGACAGGCTTTGATAGATGAGTACAGCTGCCCTGGCTTTCAGCAGCATGTGTGAGTGCTTAATGGGAATAGGGTGGGGGACAGCAGGGGATGAAAAGCAATGAAATAGATGTACTATATGTGAACAGAGCTCCTATTCATGCTTACTCTGCACCTAAGATGGAGAGGTAGCTCCAAGCTGCCGTTGTCTTAGTGGTACCTGAGGCTGTGCAGGGATTTGACCCATCATTGTTGGATGGAGGGGGGCAGCCCTTTCCCTGGCACAGCCTAGGCCCATGGCTGTGCCCATGGGGCTGCTCCCACCCACTTAACATGGCTTTAGGCAGCTTGAGAGAACCTTAGGGTTGGCTATAAATGAGAGCTAGAGGATTTAGAGAGCATCAGTGATTTCCTAGGCAGGGAAAGAGAAATCCTGCTATAAACGGCACAGAAAATCACCTGCATTTTTCAGAGCTTCTCCTGTACTTAAAGCAGAGAAACAGCCTTGTCTTTTGAAATATCTGCTCTGTTCCTATCCAAATGATTTCTCATGTGCTTGCATTAGAGTACACAAGCCTGAAACACATGATATAAGCAGCTGCCAGGCCAACTGCTCTGATGATAACCGAGCCAGTTGTACATGCTTTTGTACATCATACCCCATCGCATTCGACTCTTACTCACCCTGTTACCAACTGCTTCTTGTCTATTTTCTCCAGGAAACAGAATTTGTCAGCGTAATTTTCAAGAAAGTCTCCCAATACCAGCTGGGGAAGTCATACTCTCCCCCACTTCCCTTTCACCACTTTCTTCAGGGCTTCAAGTTGCACAGCAGGGCCAATTAGGAATTCAAACCAGGTAGAAGGTGAATATACAGTAGCAATACGAGCCAGTGGCATGATTGATAACGCTTATACAAATGCTTCTGGCTTGAAAAGCAGTGTCTGGGGTCGATTCCAGAAGCTGTGTCTAATTTCAAAAGGATCTTCTGAAAGAAAAAAAAAAAAAGAGGGTTAACAGTACATTCTACAGAAAGCAACTTCCACAGATTATTCCATCTCCAAAATATCAAACAATTACTAAGAGCAAAGCGTGAGAGAACTTACAAGAGCTTTTACCCATACTGATCCTCCTGCACATTTACTGAAATAGGGTTGAGACTTTTTTTTTCTGTGGGCTTCCCAACAGTCAGACTTGCATTGGTCTAAGTATGGTTTTAAATTTACATTGTTACATACATTAATGGCTTAGAGTTATGAAAACCTGAGTAGCTATTTAGCCACGGTGAAAAAGCAAACACTGAATTTCCAACTGATTCAAATGGACCTGTGCAATCTTTAGAGAAAACTGATTTTCTTACATCAGTCTCTGATTTTTGCTGACATTTGCTAGCAATGTCCATCTATGAGTCTGTATATTTGTGCACAGCGTCAACATAGTTAAACCAAACCCCCTCGTTCCCTGCCTGCCCTTTCTCATCAATCAATGGCCCTTCAGTACTGTCCAGGCACAGCTCCTCCTGCCAGCCATGGCAGGAAGGGAACAGAAATCCTATGGAAAGACGTTGACCCAGATTTATCCTGGAAGCCGCCAAGCCCAGGAGCAATAGAAGATGAATGCGGGGTGGGCATCGAGGAAGCGTGCGGACTTGCCAGCTCTACAGCGACACGGGCGATGAGCTAGCGGATATCTGGACATCTGCCAGCCAGGCTGCCGGGCATCCGGAAATCCTGGGCGAATGCAGAGCGACACTGTCCCATGCACAGCAAAGCCAGTGCCTTGGGATACATTAGCCTTCTTCCACATGTGCAGAGGCTTTTCTGAGCAATCCGCTTTGGGATGCTTTAAAACATACTTCTGGACTGAAAGCTATTGGGGTTGAGTGTGCAGGCTGTAACAGGACTGGGGGAGCTCCAGGGGGTCGAGGGGGAGTGCATGGGCAGCGGAGGGTGGTTAAAGATGGCCAGGGGAGCTGAAGGTCTCCACTAATACTTGGTACCATGGTGAGTATTTGCACAACCCAACCTGAGGCATTTAAATGATGCGTCTAATTTAAGACTGTGGTTTCCAGAGGCCCTGGTATATTCATTGGAGAGAGGCAGGCTTTCCGGCGGTGTGATCCACAGAAGAGCCTGTACGACACAGGAGAGGAGCCCATCTCATCCAGCAACTGCAGAAGGAGCTGTGGTAGTTCGGACTCGTCACTTGTACGCCTAAGCCAAATGCAGAGTTAAACGCCATGACCAGCAAGTCTATCTGAGAGAGAAAAGCCATAGTGCTTATTTATGTGTTTAAGCAGATACCTGGATGGGACAGGACATCCCTGGCTCTAAGCGCAAGACCTCATTGGACTGTATCCTCGTGGTCCAACAAGAACCACTTCCCTCTGGGTCACCGCAGCAGGACTGCTGCTCCTGGCCTTGTTCTAGCTCTTGCCAGCAGTATAAAACACGATTCCCCTTTACCCAGATGTCTGAATCATACTTACTGCCATCAGTCTGTGTGGTGCAACTGGTACACAGCTCAGAGGTGCATGTACCATCCTTCTAAGTAATGTGAACCATGGTAGGATGTCCCACCTCTCTAAATGTTTTTGCTCTTTTGGTGACCTCCTATATCATTGGCTTTAAAGTGGGGGCTATCCTTAGCATCGGTAGAGCTCTTCAAGTAGGTTTAGGGTTTTCAGGGAGCTGACTGCTCTTTTATTTTGTAAATTCTGAGTGAGCTGGAGTCAGTTGGGTAATCACCAACGCTTCCTTTAAGGCATTGTTGCATGTGGCAATTCATTAAAAAGCCCCAGGGGATGAGAATGAGGTTTTTATTTTAAAAGCTATAATCTCTAGAACACACACAACGTTCTGTCCCAACCCAGATTTGTCACAGCCGGCTGCTATGAAGTGCCATCCTCTGCTGTAAGCCATCCTCAATGCATTGTCGTTATAATCGGCAACAGATATTTTTCTTCAAGTGACACTCAAAGAGGATTGGAGGATGACAGCACATGACTGAGTGAAATTATAGTTAGGGAAATATAGGAAGAGCTGACTCTTCCCAGAGAGCTTGTCACTGTCAGGCAGGGTTTTCTTTTTTGTGTCTGAAATGGGATTAAGCCAAAAGGCTCATGGATTTACTGCCATTTGTGCTCTGGACCTTTATAAAAACAAGTAAACCAGTGTCTATTTTGAATACACTGGAGTAAGATCTGACCTCACATTTTGCAGGGTTTGGCATCAGAGCGAGCCCCTGGCAGCGCCCAGTGTGCACAAGGGGGTCCGGGAGGCTGGGGAGAGCTGCCCATGCCACTGCCCTGGGCTGGCCAGTGTGGCTGTGGATGAGCCCCTTTGGCTTGCTGGGACCCTCCTGACTTGCAGGCTGCTGCATGATATGCACAGGGGGGTCTCCACATTTGTTTTCAGAGTTTAACCAGTCTCTCTCCCCTGCTCACATTTCAGGCGAGCAGTGTTAAGCTCTTCTTTGTCTCCCCTCCACCTGTAAGGTCCCTCTACCCACCCAGCTGACCGAGGCTCCTCGTTTTTCAGATGAAGCCCCTGCTCTGGTCCCACCTTACAGGCACAGCCCTGAGCAGCAGGACTATATTTTAGATCCTACGTTTTCAAAAGGCTTCAGCAAAGAAAAAACATTAAATGCCAGTAAGTCTTAAACAGATGGAGAGTCAGTCGCAAAAGCCACAACAGAGAATGCTCCAGAAAGGTGATGCAGTGAAGAAAGGCTGTTATACCAGCTGTGGTGGATAATATGGGGGGAAGATGGAAAGACAGCCATGGGGGAGGAAAGGCAGCAGCTAAGAGAATGAAAGGCAGATAAGGAGAAGAAAAATATGAAAGGAAAAATTATCTGAGTGCTGATTTGCGGAGAGCCGGTTTACTCTTGTAAGCTGCAAAGTCCAAATGCTTTGCTTTAAAGTACCCTGCAGCAGCAACGCAAAGCATTTTCTCTGTAATGCGTGCGTTTAGTGAGCACTCTGGATTATGTTGTCATGGCCTGCCATAAGTCTCTTAAGCATAACTGAGTGTACATTTAACTGCAATGGTTTTATGAGGGTAGCAGGTCAGATGGACTGCAGCCTCTCTGCAAACCAAGCCTCTTACTGTACTCAGCAGATATTACTTGTCCTAGGTCTTACAGATTAAATACATCTCTGTTCATTTTTGTATGGCAAAAACGTAGAAAATATTTGTTAATAGGCTGCTGCTGCATGTCACTTTCATTTTTATGTGGTCTTGTATTGCTAACCCCAGGGAAGACAGGCTCGAAGCACAACAGCTAACAAGGCTCAGAGTACAGGTAATTAAAAAAACCCTTCTGTTCAAAAAAACCTCACATGCATAAACTGACAAGTGACGGATTTACCTGCATAAGCACCTTTCTGCCTTTTAGAAAGATGGTACCAGATGAAGACAGGAATAAATTATGTAGCAGAATTTAGTGTTTCAGGGAGATGTCATTTCTTAATTGAAGTTGTCCAGCAAGAAGGATGGCTATGAATTAAGGCACAATTGCAGAGCCACATGCCTTTTGTATGAATAAGGAAGCTGGTCACAGCTTTTTTGTCAAAATGATTACTGAATTGAAAATTATTAGCGAAGCTGGCACTTCTTGTGGAGTGTGCCTCCTTTCACAGAAGCACTCTCCAATTCTGTTGCTAGAAGCCCAACCAGTGGTGCAAGGTCTCGGCCACTTCTGCCCCTCACGGTATCTAGCTGAACGATATCTGATTTATATTTTGGCTTGCTTAATGAAAAGTCAACATTTTTTCTGTGTATCTCTCCATTGCCCTCCCCTGTCCGCTGCCTAAGAAGAGAAAAGCAGAGGAATAAAGCAGCTACAGAATACAGCCTCCCAGTACTCAATGAACAATGTGCTTCAGCAGTGACTGAGGGCTCTTTGAAACCAACGATAAAAGCATCTTTTCTGTCGAGGAGCCCAAGCCTCACAGGGGCAAGGGACTTTAATGACACCATTATCTTTCAGGCAATTAGGGCTCACTGGCACAATCCAGCATTGGTACAGGCGCTGTTTTGATTGCACAGCAATGGCTTAGTGAAATGTAGACTGCTGAAGACTTCGGAACATCGTAAATCGCTTTTAATCTCAAACCACCACAGATAAAAACGTACTAACACAGCCATAACCAGAATTCACAGGCACATTTTCTCTTTTAAAAACATATGCCCAGGAACAGACATCTCCTCTCTTCTCATCCTCTCCCCGTGTACACGAGCTCTGTAATGCTTATTCTCCTGCTTCTCTCCTAACACGCTGGCAAAAATGGGTTTGAGCTTGCCAGCTGCGTGTATGTTTGTTGTGTGTTGTGGATTATATTTTAATGACATACCCTAAGCCTCTTATGCTCAAACAAACGTGCATTTAGCTGTCTCTGTGTTCGTGCTGGTTTGTAAGGTAGAGGGTCAGCCAGCTTATCCCCCAGCTTCTCTGCGAGGGCACTGTCCAAGAATTTTAATGGAGCTTTCAAAAGCCTCCTGTTATGCAAGGTGCCCTTAATGGAGAGTCCTCCTGCCTCTGAAAGTTCCCTCTTGTTGCCAGACACAATGAAAGGCAAGGCATAATCTCTGTGGAAAGTGCCCAGATTTTTTCATGTTGCAGCGTGTAGCTGGGATGCAAAGCACGGCTCCCTCCGCTCTCCTGCCACAACCAGGGGGATTCATTTCATTAGTTCAGAAAGCTATTTCGGAGGGAAGGGAGGTTATGTAGGTCACCAATTCATCCCTGCTGCCTGGCAAAAAGAATTCATTATGAAATTTCACTTTAATTAATGCAATGCACCAGCTCTTAATAGTATTTCATCAGGACATCTGGTAAAAGCACATTAGCTACAGTTTAATGTTAAGGCATAATTGAACAGAACTCCTGTTGGAGCTTGGCTTTTGCAATAGGTTTCACTTCTGCTTCTCCTGCAAGCTGCCAATTAAAGAAATTGCGGGACTGCCTCATCAGAAGGTGATGGAGCCTGATCCAAAGTCTGTTTGACATAACAGAAAGGCTCTGGCTAACACTCACAGGCTCTGAAGTGGGTCTCTGAGGAACAAACTCAACATCCATCCTATGTCCATACCAGGTACTACTGGTACTGCCACGGATCTATAATGCTGAATATAACATAACAACCCTGGTGTTTTGTTCCAGCTGTGTTTGAAAGGCCATGGTCAAATGGTCTTTATAAACCATTTTCTTTTAGCTTAACTTTAAGATTTTTCTTGTTCTAATTTTATCTCTGCATAATTGTGTGGCTTAATACTTATTTGATTATCTGCCCAAATTAATGTCAGCACAGCAGCTTTCCAAACAGCCGTATTAAATATTCACATCCAAATGGGATTTTTTCAGCCCTTTGTTTTACAATAATCTCCTGGAATATAAATGTGAACTCTCAAAAGATTTTAGTTACTCAGTAAGTACTAGGTCATGATTATTTAAGTCTAACCAACAGTCTTTGGAAGATCAATATATTTAGAAAAAAGTTTGTGAAATGTTTGAAATGTTCTGTTTGATTTGAGGCTGCCACCTCCACTTTTCCTTTTCTTTTTTTTGGGGTGTTTGAATAGCCAGTAACAGTGATACTAAAAACCATCCACCACCAACACAAGTGCAGATTGCTTAGTTTCCCTTCTAGTTTCCCTTTTAGAGAGTTTCCCTCTCCCCCTTCAGCAATTTTTTCACCATTGTTTTTGGGGCAGCCTTACTCCTGACCTTCATTGAGAAGGGACACAAAGGACTAAGGTGTTAAGAGGAGATTTTTCTGCTGTTTAGTGGTTGTTTGGATTATTTTCTGCACCAGTATGCAAGAGAAGGGGACAGGAGTGATCTGGACAAGCGTAGTATGCCCTGGCCAAAAACTCCAGCGGGTTCCCAGTGGTGCTCAGCACCTGGCGGTCCTGCTGGCAGTACCACACACATGAAGGGGTCCTGAGGGCGTATTGACTTCCCCGGTCACGCCAGATGCCATATGGATGGCTGTGTCTGAAGGACCCTGTGCCACCCACCTGTCTGCGGTTGCTGCTGGACACTGTTGCAAGGGGCAGGTGGGACCGATGGAGACTGCTGGGGCAAGGCTGATCCACGTGGCAGGTAAGGCCATCTCACATCACAGATGCTCTCCTGGGGTCTAATCTCTATATGAAACAGCTAAACCTGATACCATATGAAAACACAGACAAACTGTTCCTGTCCTTAGCTGGTTGACACAGGGGATTCATTTCTGGGAAACAGCCAAATTGCCCCAAAGAGGTGCTAAGACCCCCTTTGTGTACAGACTGGCAATGAATTTGACCCTGTCTTCGAAGCTGCTCTGTGCATTAGACACAAACCCAAGCCCACATCATCACATTCCAGGCATCAGCCTCTACCCAGGGAGGAGTGCCAGCTCTGTCCCACCTTTACAGAGCCTGTGGTAAAAGACTTTTGCAGAGAAGGGGCAGCTGGGCAGTAAAAGATGCTGTGCTATAGCCACACTGGCTCTCCAGTGGTTTTTCAGTGCTGCAAGTACCATACTGGTCACAATAAGAGGAAAAGCAACCGAGACTGTTGCTAGGGCTGAATAAGCCTGCAGTTTGCCATTAGTTGGCAATAAAAGATAAGAAACATATAGGCAGCCTTCCTCCCTGAGTGTCGGTCAGGCTGATGCTAACTCTGGCCCAAGAAGCTGAAGCAGTTTGTTTAGCACAGGCATCAGTAACATTATTTATACGGCCAGTTCTGAAGGTCCTTGGGATGCTAAGAGGAACAGCCATGCTGGCATCGGATAGCGTAATTTCTTTGTTGTTGCCATAGGACAACATTGCCAAAGGACCGGGCAGTTTTAAAATACGCATTAGCCACTGCCCCTTGGAAACTTGAAACAGCAACTAGCTGTGGGCTTAAATAGCTTACACTCGGGGCTCACAGGTCTGTTCTCCGAGGGCAGCCCATCACCGATTGTCACCTGGGGACTCCATGGAACAAGCTGGTTCCAAGCTTTTGTTCTGTAAGGAAAACAAAAGCAGTCATGTAAATAAGTCCAAAGGTATTTCTTGAAAAGTAATTTTTTTTTCCCTAAATGAAGTACAGCTTGTGACCTTTTCCATTTTTGTTTTATCTCTATGATGTGGTAAGTTGAATCCCAAATTAGGAAGGAGATGAATTATTTAGGAAAAAAATGTAATTGAAAATACCGGGAAATAAGCCACTTCTGGGAGCAGCCTATAACTAGTAGGTACTTACAGTTTTTATCAGGGTCTGAACCTGTCAAGATAGCTGGCCTTAGACCTCTTCTTTTAGCATGTAATATTTATCTTCTATTAAGTCTATGCTAATTGTAGTTTCACAGCTTGAAGCAAATTGAGCACAAGTCCCAGCAGTGTGAGGTGTTTAGACATCTCACCCACTTCGCCTCTTTCTTTCTCCACACTTCAGATCTCTGCACTCCCATTTCTGCAGCCTACAGAACGAGATCTGCCACCTCTGAGTGTCCTTACTGCAAAGCACCTGCATTGATTCATGAATGCTTTAAGATACTAAAATGAAAAATCATTAGTGCTACTTCTCTATTCTTAGAGCAGCAGGTATCATGTGAATTTTCCCAGAAAAATTGTTATGTGCTAGAGTAAAACCAACAAAAACCTAGTAGAGTGCCACCTCTGACTTTTAAGTATTTTATGTTGGTGGTGTGACTGCTTTGCCCCATGTCCTGCTGCACCTCCTCTTCCCCGTGAAGCACCATCTGCCACAGGCTGCCCAAACACCCCATCAGCAAGCTAACCCTTCTGGCCAAAGGGCGATGGAGGAGACAAAGAGACTTCACCAAGCCGAGCAAAAAAAACGTGGGAATGAAGCTCTGTGACCAGCTCTGTGGGAAGGTTTGGAGACGGGGATGAGGGCAAGGCAAGGCAGGAAGCTCCCGGGGGGAGGGTGAGCAGCACCCTGTCCCCAGCTCACACCATTGTGCTTTGTTTGACCTCCACAATTGTGCGAGCAGAGCCCGGCGCATCAGCCTTCACTTCGAATTTCCTGCTTTTTGTCTGCTCGCATCCTGGGGACTGTTGTTTGAAACACGGCTCTTATTATAGAGCTTGCAGAAAAGAAACCCCTGCCCCATAAGCATGTGCCCAGGCCTTTCAGTGGGTTCCCAGCGCCAGGGCTCCTGCTTTTAGGGGACGTGGGCTATTGAGATGCAAAGAGGCATGCCAAATACCCGACTGGGTCTCTGGCTGGTTAGGCTTGACTACTGCAGTCAAGAGGAGCTGCTGTCACAGACGCCACATGATAACCACCTCTGAGCGGACCAGCGTGTGACTTGTTCAGCTGGGCTGACTTCTCAACAGAGATTGTCCTAATCATGGACCATACAACGTGTTTTACCCAGACTTGCAGAGGATTTGGCTTTGCAGAACAGTCTCCCAATTCACAAAGCTCCTTCCTCCTCTCCTTGCTCCTGCTCTCTTACTGAGCAAATCCAGGATTTTGTCAGAGCCCCTTCTCTTTGGCTCCTGGACATGACCACATGCCCAGTCTGAGCTCTCAGACTGTGTTGTACTTGCCCTGGTCTGCAGGAGGGAGACCTGGGAGGAAGGATGGAAAGGAGGGAAGCAGTAACACTTGTAGCAAGTCAGGCTGCTCTGTTGGGCTTGGCACAATATTGCTGCCCCTCCCCAGGAATTGGCAAAGGAAGCCCTCAATTCAAAAGAAATCAAAAAGCTGTTCCAAAACTGCCAGGATTAGGGGATTTTGCCTGTCTCTACTCTGCACTCAGCACTGCTGGACATCCCCATCACAGTCGTTAGCACTGACCCCTGCGCTCACCAGCCTGGCAGGGCTCGTGCTGAGCATGAGTCTTCCTCCACCAGCCCCCTCTGGCAGTGCCTGCGTGCTTCTTCTGCCTCGGGAAGCCTCGGCCTGCTTGACCTGTTGGCCACTTACGTGTGACGTGTGGCAGCTGGAGGGAAGCAGCAGTGATTTGCCACAGCAGTGGGGAAAAAAACCCAAATCAGAACATACCTCCGTGCTGCTGCTCCTTGTCTCTCCCCATCACGGGATCAAGCACGTGCAGAGTCACCTCCCTGCTCTGTTCTGCTGCAAGCAAGTCCAAGTCCCATGTCATCCCAGAAACTGTCCATGAGATCATCTATGAAATATTTATTCCCCTCACATGCAAGAGAAAAAGAAGGAAAAAGCCTGCATAATATCAATGGAATCCCCAATAGCCAAATGTTGAATTATTTACAGCCCAGTTGTGCAAGTGATACTCATGAGATTGCTTAGTCTGCAAAATGCAATTAATACATTTCACAAAACTGGTGACTTCTGCTTCAGACTTTGTTTCGATGCATCAGTGAGACCCTAAAAAAGAGGTGAAATCTCCTTGGAGAAGAGCTAGAATACCCAGAGATACTTGAAATATCCACAGAATTTTCTCAGACCACTGCTAGGATGTAGGAAAGGGTTCTCAGACCACCAACTAGCTACCTGAAATGTGCATCTGGAGCCATTTCAGATGCTCATGTGCATCTTACCTGGATGCTAGCTGTTGCTCCAGAAGGGTGCAGATCTCCCATAGGTCTTGTATTACATCTGAACCCCCCAGGCAAATGCCTTGGATACCCCAAGGCATCTCAGGTGGCATTAAATACATACATGGAAGACACAGAATTGAGCCTATGCGACCGCAGCAGACCTCCCAGCACAGGGAACAGTGGCCAAGAACTGCCAACACTGCCTGTGTTGCAGCATCCTTCATCTCTTTTTTACTAGGAGATGTGCAGCTGTGATACAGCACTTCATACGTGCACTGAAGGTCCTCCTTTCTGCCCAACCTGCAGCAGAACAGAATGGCCACTGAACCCCAACTCACAGAACTTGAATTTCCAGACACAGAATTTTTCTGTCACATGCCAGGTACACAGGTTGATGGCAGGCATTTGTCACAGGGGCTTGCCTATTTCTCTAATGCCAAAATTCTCTCGAGCTCTCTTTCATTAGTAAATACGTATTTGAACCCTGACATCTGGAGTAGTCCACAATCTGTGCCTCTTAAAACACTCTTATATTTTGTATTCTTCATTATATTCTACTCTTAGCAGAGCTCTGAGGGGATCGCCTCCTTCCCAAGCACTTCAGCAACATTTAGTGATCATCACTTGAAATCAGTGGAGCTGAACAAGGCCCTGGGCAGTCTGTTTTGGCCTTAGGATGGTAACAAGCAGAAAAAAAAAAAAGAAAAAAAAAAAAGGAAAAGTTGGAGCCAGTATTACAATGCCGCCCTCTCCATGCCTAATAATGCTCATTTCCTCTTGAGACAAGACACATTGCGTATGTCTAAAACCCTCAGCCTATCCCAGTTTACAAATTCTAGTACAGCTGTAGGTTTAAAGAGCCAGCCAGAATTAATTATGGCAGGTTAAGGAACAGAGCAACGTAACATCTGATTCAAACCAAGCAATTTCAGGCCCTCGATAAGCCCTTGCTTGTCTTGTTCACCATCTCGAGTGTTTTCCTGAGCACCCCCATCCTAGCAGGTTTGCTCAGACGTACCCAGACTGTCCCTGAGCACTTTGCCAGTGGCAGTGCTGGCCTTGGCTGACACAGCCAAGCAAGCAGGTCCGTAGGTAACCCCATCTGCATGCCTGCACAGGTGGGGGGGGTGTTTACTTCTGGTGTTATCAGGCTTTTGCTCTGCCTAGAGTTGGCAGGCAGAGCCTCTGCTCATGCCAGACGAAAATTTATTTATTTCAGCCAGGCGCTTTTCCTTCTCTTTCTCCCCTGCACAGCCCCCCCCCCCCCCCCTTAAATGAGAAACAAAGGTAGATGGACAGATGGATGATTTTGTTTGTACAACAGATACCATACATCTCAAAAGCCAGTAAGGAAACAAGCCAGTGTCTGCTTTACAGGCAGAAGCACCTGAGGGAGGAAACAGCAACACAGTTTACCTGAAGGCAGTGGTACAGCTGAGATGAGATCCCAAACTGGGGAGGTGGTTATACCTTTACAAAGCAGAAACTTATGTGGCTTAAGAACTTTTTTTGTTGTTTTACAAATATTATTTTATAAAATGAATAGAGGAGGCCATCTGGTTACCAAATACAAGTAAATCTGCAAGGTTTTACTCCTCTTTACATTTTGTTTGAAAGTAAGGTAAGGCTACAGACAGTTCTACCTTCTGAACTCTTATTTAATTGAAGAAGAACCAGATTGCTCCGAGATAAGCAAATGCAGATTTTTATCCAGGGGCTGAAGATGTTAGGTCACTTGGACCATCAGTTCTTTGGAAAATGAACCCCAAGCACACCCTTACAGGATCCTTCTCCAGACTGTCTCTGACCACAGCAAAAACGTCCCTAACCCACTGGATGCTCCATAGAAAAAAGTACGGCATCCACCAGCAGGGCTGGTGCTTTCTGGAGCTGAAGTGCCAACCAGTGTCTTACAGCCTGTGTCACCAGGTGCTGTGTACAGCAGGGAAGGGGCTCTCGGTTTCCTAACAGCCCTGAATATGAAAAGGTGAGTTAGATGGCAGCAGGCTTTGTATACCTCACTCTTTTGAGCGTTCCAGACTCGTTAGAGATGCGATCCCTGTTGGAAAACACTCCTTGCTATAAACAAGTTGATGAACATAGGAGAGAATGGGCATGCCTTCCCCATTTGCCACTATCCATATTCCGTTGCTAATCTGCTCCTTTCCCCTTCTGAAGAAGCTGAAGAAACAATTAAGCCGCTTCAGAAAAGGCAGATAATTTCTCACACGCAGAGCTGAGTACTCCGCAGATGTGACTCAAGATACACGCATGCTGTTTTCAGGCAAGTATTCCCAAGGGTTTAGATAAAAATAATAAGGATGAGGGGTTTCAGCAGAAATCAGGTTATTTTTAAGTGGAAGGGCTCTAGGGGGTATTAACAGGGCTCCCTGAAAATGCCGTCATCTTCTTGTGTGTGGGATCCCACAGCATTAGCTGTGTATAATTAAAAAACCCTAAGCCAGCAGTCAGGCTAGATGGAGATTCTAGCAGGAAAGTGGTGACGGGGATTACAGCAAACGGGGCTGGTGGCAAATACCAGGCACCTTCTGATTTACTCGAGGCTTTCAAGCCAGAACAAACGAGATGCTTACAGGGAGCTCTTCACCCCCAGAAGATAGTGGCAAGTCTCAGAAGCCAGGATTTGACCCGAATGGCGTCGGTCACCACAGTTCAGCCAACAAGGAAACGACATAGTGGGAGAAATGCTGCGATGTTCTGGAGCCAGACCCCTGTTGACACGGGGTGTTGCAACTGTGCTGAAGCGTATGGCCCGCATCCAACCCAAGAGTCCATGAAAGATACTTCTTTCCAATATCCCCCTCCTTAATCCATCGCCAGCATCTGTCATCGCACAGAAGGGGAGGGAGGCACTGGAGCCAGCATTACAATAAACGGCCTGCTGGGCCAGCCACAGGCATTTGCCATCTTTTGGCTATAACAAAGACTGGACAAATTAGGAAAATGTTTTCATTAGCCTCACTCACCTGAAACAGCAGCCAACTCCCATTTTAAAAGGTGGCCTGGCAAAGAGTCAAGAAATGAAATCCAGTGGCAAATAGGTTGCAAAGACAAACATAAACAACTAAATCTGTGATGATCCACCATCCTGAATGGATCTTCAGTATCCAATACCAGGATATTCTGCACTCAGACACATAAATCTCGGGCATCTCTGCCAATATTATAAGTCATGCCCATAAAGCATATCTGAGTAGGATTCAAGCTGAGGAAAAGCAAATCGTTACTTTTAAAGGGGTTTGGTGACCCTGCGAATGGAGCCGATGGCTTCAGTCCAGCAGGTGACAATCCATTAATTTAACGAAAAATTTGCCACTGCAGTTCCGAGTGCCAGGAAAAGTGTGAAAGAAAATGTGGCCCCTCCAGGATGTGCACAACCATATCTGTGGTGCCACAGATGGCAGCTTCAATGGCTGCAGGTTTTTTGCCTTCTCTTTTCATAACGATCAAGATACTTAGCTTTTGCTGTTTTCAGGGAGACATTTTAGATACAGTAAGCTTATGAACAGACACATCCCACTTGAATCATTTTCAAAACACCTCTTCCTTTCAAGTCACCAACTCTCGGCGAAGGAGGGAGGAGAAGAAGAAGAAACATTGAGTCAAAGCCCATGAACAGATTTTTTTTGCGTGTGCAAGATGAGCCTGGGAAAAGCAAAACAATTCATCTATCCAAGAGTGGCTTTGAAGGGAAAGGTTAAGGAATAATAAAGAGGGATTTAGATCGCACCACTTTACATGCATTTATGAGGGAGAAATTCAACACCCAGATAACAAATTCAGTTCAGGTTTTACTTCCTTTCTCCCCCTCTCCCGCACTTAAAGATGACATACCCCTTCCATTTGTAAATTACTTTAATTTAAATACTTCCAGGTTAACAAAATGTCTTAACTTTGACATGCCCCAAATTACAAACCAGAAACAAAACCTCTTGACAAAGGGTACGAAAAAAAAAATAATCCAAGCCCAAACCTCCTTTCCTAAGCTGGAGTTTATGGTCTGTGAGCTGGCTGCCCTCCAGAGTCTGACACAATGTCTGGAGCACCCAGAGCAGCTGGAATTAATTTTCTTCCTCCAAATCTATGCACTTTCATATGAAGTCGTGTTTTGGCACTGCCGCCTAAGAGAGAGTTCAGTGCAAAACATCTAACCCCAGCCGTGTTTCTTTGCAACCCAACACTCGCTGAGCAAACAACGAAAAAGGAGAAGAGAGAGGAGGACAAAAAAAAAAAAAAAAAAAAAAAAGGAGAAAGAAAAGAAAAGTCCTTTCCCTTCCCTTCCCCCACACATACACAGACGGCTGTACCAACAGCGGGGCTATTCATGGCTGTTCAGAAACGAGTCACAAGGAGAAATATGTTTGCAGATAAAACCAACACTTTTTTTTTCTTCTTCCCTTTTTTTTTTTTTCCTTTTTTTTTTTTTTAAATAAACATCATGGAGGCCCCTGGAAGGTGCTGGGGATGTTTGAAAGTTGAGGTCCTGCTGATCCCTTCCGCCTCCCATTCGCACGGCTCCCACGCTGGCCCTGACACGAAGCCACCCTCCAGGGGGGTCCGGACCCCGTCGAGCCGCCTCCTCCAAGCCCGAGATGCCATGGGGAGCTTGGGGGGGCAGTGGGGCCGTGCAGGCATCGCCGTGCGGGTTTCGCGCTGCTGCTCCTCGCCTGGGTTGGCGGTGGGTCAAGTGGGGAGGAGGGAGGCATCCAAGACACTCCCAGGCAGTCCCATCACAAAATCACGCACTGGAGTTTGTGGGAGCCTGTGGCTCTGTCCCCTCGCCATTTGGTCTTCTTCTTCTTCTTCTGGCTTTTCTCTGGGATCTGCTGCCTGTTTTGGGAGACGGAGAGGAAAACAAGGTCAGGTCGGACCTCAGCATCCAGAGCCCTGGGCACCAGCAGAACGGCATCGTGGCATGCACATGTGTATTTGCATATGTATCTCCGCATACCCTTCCACCACCACGTGGCTTTTCAGGCCACACAGCTAACGAGACACACACCTGCATTTTTAAGGAAGAAAGCAAGCCATAAGCAAACATTAAGACTAACAGCAGGGATGTACGTCCTGGCAGGGCACTATGCCTCCAGTTGCCCTGGGTGAACCGCTGCCTCCTTCCCTGCCAGGGGGCTGTGCTGGGAAACAGGGATGCTCTAAGCAATGCAACATCATCCATCACACTGCTGCTAATGCTCATTAGGAAAGAGAATGAAAGAGAGACAGAGTGCAGAGAGAAATAAACCCTCCTGGAAAGGTCTGCTTTCACTCAGCATTGCCCTTAGCCTGCTGCACTGCTGTGGACTTGGTTGCGGAGGGGGGCTAAAAAGCCATAATGAAAAAACAGAGTCTGCTGCTGCTGGGTCTCTGGGCCTCCCTTGGAAGTGGTGAAGAGCACCAGAGCACAGGGAGCGAGCCAACCCCAGAAAGATATCCCTGGCTGTCTGAAGTCACAGCCACCAGAAACACGCGGCTGCGAGCACCCCTGCACCGCGCCGTGGCGGCGCCCATCGGTCAGGATTGTGAGCCACCTCTGTGATGTTCTGTTGAGGGCTTCTCCCTTTTCATAAGACGAGGCGTTGCCCAAATGCCTGTTTGCAACTGTACCTGTTTGCAGCAGCCACTCAGCTAGCCCCACAGCGCAAATTGAACAGAATGCAGCTTTGCAGTTCAAGCACCCAACAGGCAGCCCATAGACTTAGATTTCATTGCAAAATAAACCATACAAGCACCAGCAGCTTCCATAGATTCAAACAGTGTCTAAATAACCAACCTGAGAGTTTGAATAGTTCAAAACCAGCCTCTTTGCTATGCCATATGCTGGGCACTAAACTAAGTGTTTAGACCAAGTTATCCAGACCAAGATGAGACATAGCTGGGAGGCAAATCACTATGGCTTTAGCTGATGTTTTTCCTACAGCCTCAGCTCCCAAATGCTTGCAACCACCTGAAAAACTCAGCTTTGACTAATAAAGGGCTTTTTTCAGCAAGTATGAAAGCTGGAAGAATGAAAAACATAGAACTTTAAAGCTCAAAACTAGAAAGCTGAAGTAAAAGAATACTTTAAAGTTAATTTGGATAACCACTAAGTGGCTGCAAGCTGTTCACAGTGTTCTGGAACTGTTTTAGAGATCCAGAAAACCACGTCCCACGCCTGCTCAAGATCTCTGCTGTGACAGTCCTTGTGTATGTACCGCTGCAGCATAAAAGGGGTATCAGGAAATTTAAAAGATCTGTGAGGCAGACTCAATCACCCCACTCCTTTCTGGATTACTTCCAGACAAGTTTCTTACATGAAGCTAAATAAACTGGGAATCGGCCAAGTGCAAGGAGCACAAACACTGCCAACCCTGAACAAGCATCCTCAGCTTGCAAACTCTCACGGGCTGAGAGCCTCTGCGTTTGTAAAGCCCTCCAGGAATGACACAGCTATTAGGGAGCTGTAAATGTACATGTTATTTGGAAAAGCTCACTTAAAAAAAGAAAAGCAGTACTCGGTGGGTGATGCCATCCTACGGCTGTGGACAGTTTGCTATGTCCAAAGGCCACGCTAAGCTGCTTTGCAGCAAATGACTGGCTAGATCACACAGCATCTCTCTGCTCTTTGATGTAACCCAAGTTCCAGCTCTTGCAAACACCTCTGGTACCCTCAGTGCTACGGAGGGTTTCACCTGGCTGGCAATGACTTTTGCAATGACTACTCAGGGAACTGAGGTGCATCACCTATTTTTGAGGTTATGGAGTGCATTTTCAGGGCTTGAATTCAGTGATGCCTCCTTACAATGCTCCTTCCAGCCTGTCTTTACTTGCATTAAGTAGAGAAAGCAAACACTGCCTCACCATCTTATTTTGGCTATGTTTCTTCCCCCCCCCCCCCCCAGCAGAATAGATGGGGGTAAGGGCTCACTGTAACACAGCAGCACTATCTAGCTAGCTAATGCTGAGTTACAGAACAGTTGGGAAATAGCCTGGGACATTTCCAACTCAGCTCTGTAGTTCTCCAAAGACTTTCTGCCCCCTGCTTTTGAGACATGTGGGAAGAGTGGGCAGTACCATCTGCTTTTGATGGAGACTGAGTCAAGGCTGCGCTAAGATTCGCAAGTACAGATACGCTGTGAATAAATGCTTCATGGTTTAATTGCCGAGCGAGGCACACTGACTGCACGGTGGGGAGGAGCATGATTTCAGCTCAGCACCCTCCCAAAACACGAAAAATAAGGGCCCAGAAAAATCTGGCAGACAAGTGGTGCCAGAAAAACAAATCTTAGAGAGATCTGAGGTTATCAGCAAAGACGCCGAGATGTGCGTGCAGCTCTTTTCCTGCAGGGCAGCCGGGATTTTGGAAGGCAGTCCCTCCCTGCTGGCAGCTGGAGCAGGGGTTCGCCCGGAGAGCAGGCGTTTGCCAAAGCGAGCAAAGGCGACTCATGCCAAAACTAGGAACAAACCTCTGCAGTCTTGAGGAGGAAACCTGTGGCTTAGCCATTAGGTCATGCCGTTTTTCATACAAAGCGGCTTAATTTTTTCCATTTGGTGAGCAGAAAATGTTAGCAGTCACCTACAACATTAGAATTTTGTAGAATTTTTTGCCAGTCCTTTTTAACCTTTAGCAACGCGAGACCCTGAGAGTAGAAAGCTACGAAAACCCAAATTACTGGTCCAGAGCTTACTGCCCGCCTGTTAAAGCCAATCATTACAGTAGGCTTTGCACTGTTCATTGAATAATATATCCATTGTGGCCACAGTTAGTACTCAACCTGCCTAGCGCTGATGTCCTGCAAGGGTAACTAAGTGCTAGTCATGTCTTTGTGCAGATACAGGACAAGAAAATTTAATAAACCCCAGAAACCCTCAACCAAACCACTTGGCCCTTGCTCCCAAAAAGCTGGCTCCTGGCTCTCCAGGCCAGGACTCCTGCACATCCCATCCACGGGCAGTGAGCAAGTGATGAGTTTGCAGCTTACCTTATTACCCTCACGAGATCATGGAAAGCCTTGTCAACATTCAATGGTGGGTCCTTGGCACTAGTCTCTATGTAGGGAATCTGGAGAAGTGCAATGCAAAAGAGATTAGTAAGAGCCTACATGTTGGTAGCAAACCAGTTTCAAAATGAAAAGCCCCAAAAGCTGGAGAAATCAGGTGCCTAAGAGACCAGGGAAATACAGGTAAACAAAGTGTTGTTGTGACACTGCTATCAACACTTTCACGTTCACAGCAAAACCGACGAGCACTTAAAAAAGGTCCAAAATAAGCACCAGGCAAACCAGCTGCTATCAAAGCTCCGGGTTTGGGGAAGAACAATCATAGGCTTCATGTCATCAGATGTTCTCTCCCCCATAGTTGTGCTTGCAGACATGAAAATAGCCGAAGGTTGTGGAAAGACGAGCACTTGCCAAAAATTCTTGCTTGCCACATTTTGTTAGGACTACTGCATGAATATTCCATGACTACAATTCCCCTTCAGTGTAAAATGATCTTCTCCTTCAAAGTCTGACAGCCAGATGGGGCCCTCTAGACTGCTTGTCCAGGACGCTGGCAGATTTATAGAACTGCCTCTGATCAGGTATGTTCATACACGGCCTTTTGCAAAGTGTGCGCATACAGGTTGTGCTGCTGTTTCGGTGTCCTGGCTCCTACAGGAAAGAGCTTCCTTGGGGAGGGGAGGCAGCGAACGGGCCCTGCCAATGCCCATTGTGGCTTGTTCAGACACACCACGCAGCTTGCCATTTAGGCACTGCAAGTTGCCAAGAGGTGTTAGGCCTTTCCATTTACCTTTCCATTCAGTTCCTCCTAGAGGAGTTGTCGTCTCCCCTCTGGGTATTCCAGACTGCTGGTTTCAGAGGGGATTAGTGCAGTGGCATGTGATCTACACCCATCCAAGACCAATTTCTCAGGCTAAACTACGGCTGGAATAATGCAGAGCTAAGATGGTGGGCCAGATTCATATAGGCTTAACCACCCTGTAACTTCATTATCTTTAACAAGCTCACTTCCTACAGATACCCAGGTATACTTCCAGATGCCTGACTCCACCTTTTCACTGCAGGATAGTGCACTTTCTTCCCTCACTGTGAACATTTCACATTTCTCGCCACTTGCAGACACCTTGTGCAGGTGGCTTCATGATGCCACAGCTTTGCTGCAGCTTGGGGCACAGCAGAGGTTCTGGTTTCAACAGTGAAGTGGCCCTACTGAAAGGAAACTGCATAGCTACTACTTTGTAGTTGGCAAAAATGTAATTGCAAATGTTCAGTTGTAAAAGAAATGCTTTAATTCAGCTCCAAATGAGCAGAGAATTCAATTCTAAATGCCTGTAATGGGACTCACAACAGCCGATTAAACAATCCCGCAAACTTACATTATGTTTTGTTGCCATTTCTCTTCCCTGTTCTCTTGTAATTTTCCGTAAATGCATTAGATCAACTTTGTTTGCCACCAAAATCATTGGAAAGGACTCTCTGGAAAAAATCAAAACCACCACCCAATTATTAGCAGACTACAATAAAAAATGCTGAGCATAAGTTTCACTTTCTGATGCTGACATCTAACATTCTCAGCTACGGATGTAGCACGTACATGTAAAGAAGCAGAAAGACCAAATGTACACACATCAGCCCCCAGACTGTGCTACACATACCTTCATCATATTGTAAAAATTTACTTGACAAATTGCATGCATACACATATTAATTCTTACTTGCAGGCAGTTCAAGGACTTAGTGTTATCATATTTGCAATGCCTGACAATAGCTAAGCCTGAAGATCCAACTAGGTGAAGAAAGAACTAAAGAATTAGTCAGGAAATTAACTGAGACATAGAATTTGATCTTGAACAGGAGACTGGGACTCTTTTGTAACAGTTAAGGCATCTCAGTAACTGCATATCTTGGCAACTGCTCGTCACTGCAAGGCAACAAGGTGTGGTAGAGTAACTGGCGTCAGTTCATGTCCTAGTCATCCACCGAGAGCAACCGTGGGGGAAGAACAGATGGACTCTGGGAGCTGGTGCTTAGAGGGGCATCAAAAGGAGGAGACAATGACTGGGAGCAAAGATGGCCATCAGCTGTTACCCCAAGACAAGCTAAAAGACTGACAGTGGTAGCTGGAAGGAGGCTGGATGGAGCCAAGGAGTCTCGGTAAGCTTCCAGATGCTATTACCTACCATCTTCTGCTTCTAATCCCAGAGTGAAAAGCTGATGAACAACCATCCTTTTGTACCAAAACCATCGACCTCTGTTATACTGCTCAGTATTTCTCTAACTTTACCAAGCACATGGCCGCCTTCAGTCACCACCTGAGAAGAGACCCATCTATCCGCAGCACGTCCAGTGCAAGGCACTCCTGATGAGGCAAGTGGGTCAGGCTCTCCCCTGGCAGAAACCCCCGTAGCTCCAGTGATTAACCAGAGCCAAGGCAGCTCATGCCACGGGAGGTCCTGGCAGCGCAGCTGCTGCCCACCCTGCCCCCATATGGAGCATCTCCTCCAGCTGCATGACACAGAGAGCAAAGTCATGCTGCAGGGTCTTTACCCACTGCTAGGAGGGAGTAGGTCCCTTCTGATAACTGACAGTTACTGCAATATTATTTTCTTATATTTAACTTTAAACCCTCCTAAAATGATTCCAGTGCTCTGCTGTAACACAGCTAATTTTATTGGGATAAAGAGCAGCTGGCCATACTCATTTCTGCATAAAACACTTCCCTGAGTAACTCTGGATTTTCAGACAGCATTTCTGTGTCATTTTTCATCAAGATGATAAGGGCTCCATCTTCTCTCTGGCATGCTGCCCCACTGCTCTGGCTGGAAAAATACCGTACTGCACTCTGCATTTTAAATGAGTCTTACAGTTATTTGTTCTGGTAACGTGGCTTTGATATAATTTTAATACCTGAGCATCGATATATCTTGACTCTGATCATTCTGGAGCAAAACACTTGCTTGTCTGGATTATTTGATTCCCTTTTGGCTTGCAGCAGACTGATAAAGGGATTACATTTGGACGGTATCTCATTTGCCTTGTTTACACCAGGCATAAAACTCTATGGGGACTTTGTTCCCTGTTGTAAGCTGTACGATTGCTAGTTGGACAAAGCTACTATAGTTGTAAGTTTTACTGTAATGAAGGTTATGGCAAGAAACAGGAGGAAGGCTTTGAACAGCTATGCTAATGTGGCAGCCTGCAATTCCTTTGGATTTTAGATTGCTAAAACTGACTGTTATCTTGGACGCCAGAGCGATGCTCTGCTCCCAGCTACCTGTGGGTCTGGCCGGCCGGTTTCTTCACTCACATTGCTCCTACCACCGTGATTTTCTGAACGAGCTCAGGTTCTGGGTGAAGCGTGAGGCTCCCCGTGCGCAGCGTTTAGGTGGCTTTGAGCAGGGAGACAAAAACAAGTCCCCGGCCGGCCCGTTTCACTTCCTGCTTCTCACACGCCGGCTGCAGCGTTCACACGGCGTGCAGAGCGGGGAAAGTTTCAGTCCAGAGCAAAACAATGAACACTGCATCTTATTTTCACAAAGTTAAATTAGATAAAACCGGCGCTGGTTTGGGGCAGGTTACAGGAGACGCTGTCCCACCTTCTTCAGCTTTCAGAAACAGATTTACTTTGCCCCAAGCTGAACTAGCAGTGAAGAAAAAGTCTGTCCTGATCTGGGAGGCAGACTGAGTGACTGACTTTTTTCTTCATTTAGATGAAATCAAAGGGTGGGTTTTCCTTTACTTTTCACTCTTGTGGGCTCCGCTTTGGATGCTTTACTGGAAGAGCTGTCAGCTGTGAACCTCACATGATACGAGCCCACCCTTCCTGTGGGGAAGTTATTCAGAGCTGCAAAAGGAAGCCAGCAATGAGGCCCGAACCCTCTGGTGGCTTTTCTTGATGACTTCCATAATTAAAAGTCATTATGAATGGAAAAACTAAGTGTTTCAAAGCTGCAGATATATAAGGGCTTAATTCACACCCCACCCAGTGAGGACAGATTCATCGCCTCTCTAACAGGGATGGGAAGAGGGAGTTATCTCGCAGATAACTGGCAGCTTCCCCTCGCTCTGCCAGGACCCATTTGCTTGCCACGATCAAACTCTCGGCGCTACCTTCTCCCACGCACGCACAGGGAGGGGAGCAGGTGACCTCTCTTGCTTTCTCCCCAGTCATGGAGAGATCTTTTTATTCACTGAAAATAGCTGCTGCAGAGCACGGCGCATTAACTGCGTTACAACCCTTGTAAGAAACACAGTTCCTTCAAACACGAGGTGCTTTCCCCCCTTCAAGACACTTGTTCAGGGTCCCAAATCATGAAGGACCTTCTAAGGTTTGTTTGGCACAAACTGAAGCCAGGAAAAGGAGGATGCTGCCAGGACACACAAAATGATTAGGGCTGAATACTGGCTGACTCCCTGATGGTGTTCCCAAAGTGCCTGCACTGTGCACGGAGCATCCTTCCTCGCTCTCCAGAGCCAAACCGGTTACCTGCAAAGGTGCCTGACCTGGCGGGCTCACGCCGCTCTGCCAGACCGTTCCGGCAGGAGCTTCTCCCTTCCAGACCCATTTGCACCTCCATCGTAACACTGCTGAACTTTTCTACATTGAAAGCACTACATGCTTATCAGAAAGGGAAAAATACTTCTTATTCCTTGTACGTAGATCCACAAACCCACATGCAAGGATTTGCTCCAGGACACCCAGGAGGCAAAAGGCAGGGTGAGACATGCCACCGCCCCCACGGCATGGTCTCCAGAGTGGCTGGCAGGAGCGGCGTCAGGCAGTGCCCAGCTCCATGGAACCCACCTGTCCTTGACTCTGAGGATCAGCTGGTGGAACCGGTCCACGTGCTCGAAGCTAGCCTTGTCTGTCACTGAGTAGACTATAAGAAAACCATCTCCGGTCCTCATGTACTGCTCCCGCATTGCGCTGAACTCCTCTTGGCCCGCAGTATCCAGCACTAGGACAGAAGAGAGGAAGGTTTTCAGTTACTGTGAGGACCTGCTGTCACCACTGTGTGTCCTACATGGCCCTTCTGCCTCCACTGGGCTTGGTGCTCTCAAAGGCTGCAAGATTTGACAAAGATGGACAAGGTGGTTTCTTGCTACAAAACAAAAAATGCTCCCAGAGCCCACTCATCACCGTGTGCCTGTTCTGGAAGCGGATAGAGGGGAAGACGACTACGTGGGTTTTACTTTCCTTTTCCAGTACCAAGTGCTGACCACCGAACCTGGGGAGCTGCTCCTCTGGCAAGATATGGCTCAAAGTATTTCCCAGCCGTCCGTTTTTTCCCTCTCCCAGCTCTCTCTGTTCTTTGCATGGAAAACCCTAAGACTGGAAGAGTAAGTAAACACCAGTTTAAACATCAGGGACAATTACAAACTGCATGGTGAAGCAGAGCTGGGAGACAACCCAGAGTAATAGCTACAAGTGTTTTCCTTTTCTCAGTACCTGGGTATTATTTCTACAAAATTACATGCTTTCAGAGTAAGATGGTAAAGCCTTGAGGAGCTCCCCTTAAATATTTAGTCCTGTAGTGTGTGATATTGAGAAACTAATTAAAACAGGTAGAAAAGCTTTAAGTGACTTGCATATCCTATATAGCAATTGTGTTTCTGTACATTGACAATGCCTACACCTATGCTTAAATCCCCTAAAACACCACAGTTGTGGCAGCAACCCAGATGCTGCTGCTTACTAGGTTAAACTCGCAAATGTAACCATAACTCACTGGTTCTCCACACAGGGTGTCCCATCAGCTACATCACTGACCACATCTGAAGCAAGCTACACCAGTCTTCTGGGTAAACACCACATACTGATGTACACATCAATACCAATTCGTGGGCCCCAGCTTTGTACACTGCCAGGATTTTGACTGGCAGGAGGAAGGTACAAAAGGACTTCATCAGTTTAGGCTGTGCCAGTACAAATGCAGTGTGAGCTTAAAGTGCATCAGCTGCTCAGAAGTAATAGTCCTAATGCATCGTTTTGCCCTTGAGGCAAATGAGGGACCTTCATGATGACTGGGAACTTTTTCACATCCCAGGCAACTGGGCTGGGTGAGAAAACTGTTTCCGCCTCTGTGGTACAGCCACAGCATAAGCATCCGCTGCCCACAGGTGATGGGGAAAGCCCAGGGCACCAGTGGATGGAGACTGTGGCAGGAGTGTACTGCTGACAGAGCAGCAGGGCTTGATACGGGTTTTTCTAGTCTGAGCAGGCCCACAGCCCTAGCAAGATGTTCCCTGTAGGGGGAAGTACCCAGGTTGTCCCAGTTTCCAGCTGGGGCCAGGATAAAGCCCACTTTGCTGCCGGTGTTACGTGCTGAATCAGCACGGGTGGCCGCAGGTGGACATGCTGCATGTCACAGTGCACCCCACGAACCAGCTCACACACGTTCGCTCTATGTTTGGAGAAAAGGCAGCTACACTGGCGGACCTGGGAGACCTTACTTGGTGATGGCAGGTCCTTCAAAGCCTTCAGCCTCATTTGTTCACCTGCCTTAGCTGGTCTGAAATGTCAATTTCCATGAATCCTTAATGTGAAAAGAGCTTCTAGGCTCCTACAGAGATCCAGAAATTTAAGCTTGTTTGCCAGCTAGCTGGAACTTGTTGTAAAGTCACAGGTGTCTCTTCACAGCCTTTCCTCCTGCTTCTCCCCTCTAAATCTAGGAAACGAGGGTTTTGGCAAACAGACACCCAGGCTATCCTTGAGGACTGTAAAAAAAATAAAATAGAAAACCAACCCAAAGACACAGCATGTGCTGGTGAATTTCTATGCCTTGGGCAGAACTGCTACCATGGAATAAGGCCAAGACCGCGTGGCTAGGATGGAAAAGGAAATTACCCACCCAACCTGTAAGGAGAGGCTGGGCTGCCCTCATCTGACTCCTGCACCAGCTGGACCGATGTCAGGGCAGGGCTCAGCGCTGACAACCAACACACACATGCACGCATAAACACTCCCCCTCTCCAGCACACATACCCAACTTGTCGGGGGGACAACAGCTTCTCGCAGGGGGCCGGGCTCTCCTGCCCTCCCTCCCCCTGAGACAGGGCAGGTGCCTGAGCAGAAGCCGTGGGCAGGAAGGTGGAGATGGATGTGCCGTATCCTGCATGGTAATTTGCTTAGGGACTTCCCCTTGCTCTGGCACATTTGCAGACCTCCCATGAAACACATGAGGAGCATTCAGCTCTGCTCTTTCACCCAGCAACCCACCCCCAGCTGCGTCCATCCAAAGCTCTGCCCTGCCTGCGAGAAGCCAGGGGACAAGCCCTGGGCAGGCGGGGGGGCTGCAGGGATACCCAAAGGGACAGCATGGGGCTGTGCTCCTGCCACTCCTACCTTGCCTGGATCTTGGCCATGGCATCACACTAAACACAGGCAGAGCTGCTGTGTCAGCAGCTGCTATTTAAAGGGAATTCATTTGCAGCATTTGTAGAAAGGCGAGCAAGTCCAGGCAGCATCTAAAATGGCACTTTGAAAATGCAAGTAAAAGACATTCAGCAGTGAAGGTTAAGGTTAATCTCACATGAGTTATTCATACAAAGTGAAGCATCATGTGGATGGCCAGAGAAAGTCCTTGTTTTAACTTTAAGTATGTTCTTCATAAAGACGACCCCCACATCCTAAAACTGCTGTGCTACGTGCATTGTAAACAATCAGAGAGGAGAGTGTGACCCCAATCCTTTGTAGGCAGGATGGGACCACATCCTGGAAAGCACCAGCACTGAAAAAGGGCCAGACGCAAGCAGCTTTGCTGCTGGTGTAATCTTGTGGCATAAAAGCTTCAAGAAGACTCACCTACAGAAATGTGAAAGCAGCAAGGAGAAACAAACGTTGGGAAGGTGATTTGACTGGCTTCCTGAAGGGGTGACGAGGTTTAGGATGTTAGCCAGCACTCACCTTCTTTTAAAATTCCCCATTTCTGCAGATGGGATGTCAGAAGACATGGAAACAATCATGAGCAGAGAAGAACTGTGAGCTCTCTCTTTCTCAGTACACTTTAAAACAGCAGTTGCCTCTTACTGGCAGTTGCCCCACTGGCAGCGCATGAAAGCCAATGTGGAGACAAGGCTGGACCAAAGCACAGCGGGTTTCCCCTACCTCATTCTTCCAAGAACTGAAATCACATTCATAGGCTGCACAGCACATGGTCAGGGACTTCCAACAGCAAACTTGGTGAAGTTCCCACAAACTTGACCGAAGAAGCAGCAAGGAGGAGCATTAATGAAAGCATTTGGGTAAAGATCAAGGAGAGAGAAGACAAGGACTATGCCTGATGTAGCAACAGACATCCAAAGAGGGCAAAGGCATTTTACAGAGCTATCACGCAATCAGCTGGAGACTAAACTAAAAGCAATTACGCTGTGAGAGCCCAGCAGGGAGGTCTCCTGCTTCACAGGTAGGAGGTTGCTGAGTGAAGAGCTGGCCTTTTCTGCTCTCCAGTGGATGTGACCCCAACTGTTGCAATGAACTACTTGCTAATTGAATCCTGACCCCTTAGAGCTCTCCACACCATTTTCCTGTGAATCCCGATGGGTTAGGCAAGAGTGTGACTGCTTAGAGTGCTCTTCCGAGCAGACACAGGAGCCCAGGAATACACAGGAATTTGTGGCTCAAAATAGAAGCACTTGATGCTTCCAGGTATTTTATGTGGCAATGTCTTTGCAACCAGCAGTGCTCTGAGTGCTCATGCAGAGACACAGGCATGCAAATCTAAGCCAAGGGCAGAGACATACTATGAAAGCTAAGTCACAGCATTGCTTTTTCTAGAGCCTAGGCTGGATTCAGTTCAGATTCAAACACAGCCTTTGGGGATCTCAGATCTGGTTGTGCAGGTGAGTTCCTCTTCTCTTTTTGTACCTACACAAAATTTCCTCCTACGTCTTTATCTTTACATTGCTGGACAAGTAGCTGTATAGATCAACTCCAGATTGAGTTTCTCCACTGTCCACGGCACTGAAGGGGCCAAAGATGGCCAGACAGGCAGGTTAAACCCATTTTCTATCCTTTAGCCCTTGGGTTTCACTGTCCAAATCAGACACCAGCACCCTGTTCCAAGCAGCAACTGCACATGGCTGCAGCCAGTCCTGAGAGCAGCCCAGTGTGGCTCTCGGGGCTCCGTGCTTTCCAGCATCCAGAAGAGTGGCTGTACACCAGGAAGCTCAGGGACAGGACGCAGTTGTTTGTGCCTACCTTGATCTCACGCTTGCAAAGGCAAGCGCCATGTGTACGACTTGATTTTTGCAAGCAGTGTCCAGTGAAATCCCTTTGGCTACATAAGCCCAAGACACATGCAAGCCTTTAAGGGGCCGGACGGGTCAGCAGGCAGATAGGAACCTGGGGTCACAGTGCCAGGGAGAGGAGCAGTGCAAAGGCATCCGACTCCAGGCATTTTCTGCTTGTTTTAGTTCTTAATATGAAGTAAAGGAAAAGTCCCTGGAGCAAAGAGCAGAACTGGGAACGTGGCACTGTCAGGGGGCCACAGGTTACACAGCTGGATTCCTCACTGTACTTCTATCTCCAAGTCTTGCTTTTCTTTTGGCACGGCAGCTCTGCCTCAAAAGGTGGGGCCAGAGAGAAAGTCCATCGCCAGCTGCCCTGCAGCTTGGTAGCTGAGCTCAAGGGAAAACTTAACTTGAATTGACAAGTCAAACTAAAAAGTCTCAGGCTGAGAAAAGCCATCCCCACATCTTTGTCTTCCTTCCATCGGCAGCGCAGTGGGAGCGGGCACCCCCCCCCCCAGCCATTGGCTTCACCTGATGAGTTAGTATGTTAGAGGCTGAGCAGACAACAGTGGCCATGGCTTATGTTCTCTATTCCCATACCCCAAGTCACCCTGAAGAGGTATGAGGTGCCCACGCTGTGTGCAAAGCGAGGTAGATGCTTCAGCTTGGTCATTCTGATGCTTCTGCTCCTTCTCAGATACAGCCACACTAATCCCAGCATGAGAGCTTTCCTCAGGGAAAAACACATGATGGGAAAACACTGGGGCTTTTATGAGCCCTTCTTCTGTGCCCTAACTAAATACACAGATGTTATAACATGGAAAACCCGAGTACTTGAATTCTTGCCCTTTCTTTAAGAAAAAGAAAAGAGGGGCTTTCAGAAGAAAGGCTGTCACATCAATAAACAGAATAAAGATGCGAGCCCTTAAAGGAGCTCTTTCTCTAACAAAGGGCAAGTATTCAAAGCCTTGTGTTTTCCATGTTGCAACATCAAAATTTTCCTGGCAGGATAATAATCCCCACAACCCAAGACAAAAAAACAAACCACACAACCTCTTTCAAGATTGCAAAATCCCAGCAATTAAGGGAGGGGAAATACTGTACACACAAATAAAAGAATGAACGCAAAAACTTAATTTGAATTTTAATTCTTTCAATGACAGTTCCCAAATTTTAAATAATAAGAATAATAATAGTAAAAAAATGAGCTGCAAACCAACCCTTCTGCCTGCAAGTCTGCAGTGACCTTTGGTCTCCCTCTGGCCTCCTGGTTGAATTGTTCCCAAGCTTCCTGAGGAGAAAAGCAGACAGCCTGTCCTGGGATGACTAACTGCAAAACCCCTCAGCACTAAGGATGCATGGGAGACACGGGTGGGAAGGGCAGAGAGGGAGCCCAGGGGAAGGCACGGTGCCTGCTGTTACTCCACAGGGGCACACACCAGGGCTGTGCCGGTCTTGCCCAACACAAGGGCACCCAGGGGCTGAGAGGGGAACTTGGGCAGAGGAGAAATAAAATGGAAAACTGAAGCTCAGGAGTAGGAAGACAACTCCTAGGCAGGGAGAGTCTATCATACCAGGGGAAAGAAAGGGAAAAGGAGGAAGACCACAGCCCCTTTTCGCCCAACACACAGGCAAACCTCCTTGCTTTGCTGGTACCAACTGGCACAGCCCTACTGACAGGTGACAAGAGCTTAGCCCGATTCATCAACATGCCCAAGCCACATGCTTGTGGCCATCTCTTCCTCTCCTCTTCCTCCCCACCTTTTAATCTCTGTGTGGTTTATGAGCCATAAGGAACTTTGAACCAATGGCAATTTTTTGCCACATTAAGGTATTGCACTTTTGGCTTCATGCCCAGATTAGTAATTCCAGACTGGCATTTTGCAGCCAGGAGCATACAAAATTAATGACAGCAACTCAATTGGAGCAACAGTTAATCAAAGCCAATTAACCCTGGCCCCCCACTTAATTCTGACCTGATGTGTCTATACAGCACCTGCGTGTGAATGCATTTAACCAAGCACATCACCATGCTGATTTCAAGATGAACAGCAGGGAATAAATGAAGATAACATATGCAGAGAAAATTGGAGGCTGATCATGAAGCCTCATTGGGGTGGCAGCAACTGAAAACATGGGCTGGTCACAAATTGCCTGTGCATCCCTTATTCAGGTTAAGTGCCCTGTTCCACTCTTGTCCTCCAAACATTGCATCGATAGTCTTATAAAGCTGGTGTTAGGCCAACAATGAAGTATTTTTGTGTAGTGTTGGACTTGAACACACCAGACACAGGTCCCACATTCTTCTGGGTGGCAGGGAACTATCATAGACTATTCTTTGATGAGAAAATAGACACAGAGACATGCCCAAGCCAGAGAGCAAATATGCAAAAGAAGAGTTTGAATGTAGGTTTGGCTCCAAGGTCTAAAACGTGAAATAAAAGCCTGTTCCATTTAAGTCTACTTTCAGTGAGAGATTTCAGCAAAGGAGAAAAATGCAAGTTAAACATTTCATCGCACTGCCAGTTAGTGCCATTGAATGAATGTGGGTGGAGGTCTTCATGGAGGGAAGCCAAATGTTTTATGCAAGCTGGCTAGCACAAGGGTTTTTTTACAACATAATGCTGGTGCAGATACCAAATGCTAGAGACGCTTTGTACAGAACTGCTCAGGCAACAGCCTGGAAGAGGGTGGGCTGTGTTTTCTTTTTTTTTTTTTTTTTTAATTTTAATTAAGTTGTTGGATGCCAATGTATTTGGCTTTTTTTTTTTTTAATAAATATTTCTGCAAACTTAGAAACTTATAAGGCTCTTCATGCTATATCCTCACTTGGTAGTCTCATCTTCTAAAACTAGTTCCTATTTTGGGGGTGGTCAGCTTCTTCCCACCAAGCCCTGCATGAAACATCAGCTTGTAAAGGATTTGATCATAAAGGACAACTGGAAAGTCTAGTAATTTATCATGATGCATCTTTACCCTTCCAATCATGTTTGTCCCTAATTTTATACCACAAATGATTCATGTCACCACGTGCAACCACAAGAGCAGCTGTCCAAGTATATGGTGACCTCTGAGAATGGCCTAAATCCAAAGCCTGTGACAGAAAACTGTGGCAGAAAACACATGTGCTAGTCAGTCTTTATGCCATGTTTCTACTGGGCAAATGGTAAAGGCTCACATGCTTTTCCAAGCAATAATATTGCCTTTCTTCCAAAATTCTGATGGTTCAAATTCTCAGGCGGTAGGAAAGAGAAGGAGAAGCTGCAGTTTCACTTCTGTGGCTGCAAGGCATCTGTAGGCACATGAACTCTGAAAGTCAGGGATTCCCAACATGCCATTCAAGGCCACAGCCAAATTCAGTTCAGCCTAAGTATAGCCACTAAACTCCGTCTGGGCAAAAGAAAGGTTTTTTCCTTAAAACAAAAGGTTAAGTTTCTGCTTGTTGGCAAACAACCTCATAGCCCAGTCACACCCAGGTCAGGATTGTCTTCTGTTTTTTTGACTAAACAAAAATTCAAAATATTCAGTGTTAGATGCTTTTTCTACTTTCAAATAATTCAAATAAACCCAGGCTGTTCCAGCCAACACCAATGTGCACAGCAGCTGGTACTGTTATATCAGAACACAAGGCACACTAGCGAAGATAAAGGTTGCTCGTTTTAGGGGGCTGGAATCTAGACTAAAAAGAATGGATTTTACTTACAGCAAGATTGGGTTTTTCTTTCATACAGCACTGGCATTTTAAAAAATAAAAGGTGCCCAGGTACATTATGTGGTGCTTAAATGAGAGCAGGTATATCTGATGCAGATGACAACAGAAGAAACATTTGGGGACCAATTTCACAAATACTCCCTCATATCAGCTATCAACCACTAACATATTTAAATGAAAAAACGTTGGCAAGATTATGCTCTTTGGGTTTTTTTAAATACTGAGTAATGGCTGTTCTTTAAGGACCTTGGGGACATTTGTACTCACTAAATTGTATCTGATAAATCCTTACAAGTGCAACTTAAGACCTCAGGTTTCCAGACCAAGCTTATGGTCATCACAGCAAATGCCCACCAGCCTCCACATTCCACCACCCGTGCAAATCCGCTGGTTTTCTGTGCCCACACCAATGGCACATACACAGAGACACCAAAGATCTTCAGCGCCTTCATGACAAGAGGGCAGAGGTAGGAACTCAACACAAGTGAGGTTAAATTTAGTTCAGTTGTGTTAGTGGCCACATAGATGCACTTGGGTAATTAAGGCACAAAATAATTGCTTGCTTTTAAATACTAACTAATTATTGTATAAAGCCAAACATTTAACATCGAGATTCCCCTTATAGCTGTGGCTAGTCTGTCCCTTGCAGCACAAACTATTAAGCTGTAGCTTTAGGTAATACAGGGCTTTGTCCTCACCTGCAGAATCAAGATTTTTTAGTTCTGTTTTTTGGGGGGTTGGCTGGTTTGGGTTTTTTGGTTTTGTTTTTGTTTAGGGGGTGTTTTTTGGGTTTTTTCTTTGTTTGTGGGTAGGTGTTTTTTTTTAAAAAAAAAGTGGTTTTTCTTCAAAGAAGTGAAAGGTATCGGTTATAGCAGCTCCCCAGGCTGGTACCCTACCTGTATTTAAATGAAACAGGTAACTAGATATGAAAACATCATGCCTGAATGATGGGAGTTAAGAGGTGTTATAATTTTTCACTGTCAGTGGATGACAGTTTTGATTAAATGTTCTTTCTGGTTATAACCCTCATCCAGTTACCCACTCACTGTTATTTCCCAGGGGATGAGCCTAACCACAACGAAGTATCATTAGCAACAGTGCTATAATTCAGCTTCATAGAAGCCTACCCCAGTTATCTATGATGATCTATAGGTTTTCACCCTCCTGCAAGAAACACTTCAAGAAACACTTCTGTGCAGAACTGGAACCACTGCAACTGGAAGCAGAAGCTTTGCTGAAGATCAGCTGCAAACCATGCACCGCAGCTCACAGGCCAGTTTGCACTCAAATTCCTGGCAGCTCACAGGAGAGCAGGATGGACACAAGGGCACAACAGGCTGTGGGAGGCATTGAAGTCGATTTGCTCTTATGCTTAGCTAGAAGGAAGAGAAACAACGAGAGTAGCTTGCTTACCATCAAGAATTGCCCATTGCCCATCTATTTCTGTGTGCTTCAGATAGGAGTCTTCAATAGTTGGGTCATAGTCTGGCACAAAAATCTTCTGGAAAAACTGAATGGTGAGAGCGCTCTTCCCCACGCCACCGTCTCCAACCACCACCAGCTTGTACGTGGGGAGGTTTTCGCTGGGAACGGCACTTGTAGCCATGCTTCCAGTGTGCTAAATCTGCTGGAGAAAGAGATCATCTCCGATCACTCGTTAGCAACAAAAAGAGGGCAACATGCACAGGGCAGCTTTTACCTGCTGCCTAGGAAGTGAGGATGAAGGCAGTACGGACATCCAAAGTTCTTTTGGACAGGAGCAGCAGCACCTAACCTCCCCAGCAGCTCTACTGCAACTCAGCGCCATCACTTAGAAGTGCAGACAACCCCACTGCTGTGCTTGTTTCCTCCTGCCTCAGCTACAAGGATCACTAATTGCCACCAAACGCATGTGCAAAACTTGTATCATCCGCACACTTTTCCTACAGGGGCTGGGCCCACGCAGCCATGCCAAAAATCACCCTGGCTCAGCACAGCTGCCAAGCTCCGGGTAATTTCCAGTTGCCAGCGACCAAACCTCATTAATAAACTGGAGCTGTGCTGTTCTGCGCTGCTCAACCAGCCGTACAGCAAACATGAACTGGTGCGTTACATCCTGGGGCCAGATCTGCAGGCAGAAGTGGCAGTGGGGGATGAAGCCAGAGTTAGAGATCCAGTCCTGGCCCTGCCAGCAGACAAAAATGCACTTAGCTGCTTGCTTCTCCCTCATTTTCATGTTTGAGAAATAAAACCAAGAAGGCAGCAGGCCAGGAACGACAGGTGGTTTTTGTTTCGCCTTTTTTTTTTTTTTTTTTAAATAAAAAAAAAAAAGACACCTCCAGCCCCGTGGTGGCAGGAAGGCTGGTTTCTGTGGCTATGACACAGCGCGGAGAGCCAGGCGAGCAGCTTCCCCCACAGCGCTGTCACACCGCTCCCCTCCTCTCGGCGAGCTGCGGAGGAACTGACTCTTAAAAGAAAAAAGAAAAAAATTCACCGGTTGCAACTGGGCAACTGCACACGTGTTGAGAAAGGAGAAGAGGCAGCCATTGCTGAACGGCCCATTTCAACACTCAACAGCAGCGGCTGCTTATTTAAGAAGCCAGGCAAGCCGTTTTGTACCTATGCTATGTTAGCAGTTGGACTTGAAGATCTTAAAGGTTTTTCCCAACGTAAATGATTCTATGGAGGGCAGTGCCCTCCACCTGCCCACAGCAGCAGTGATGCTTATGCAAGTCACATGGGAAATGGGCGGCCATCTCCCAGATTTGAATGACCATTGCATTTTTGGGGAGGTTTTACAGTTTTAAAAAAAACCAACAACATAAATCCATCCTAATGATGAGGCTTAAGAGGGATGTTGATTTCCTTGGTATTGGTTTTCTTGACGCAAACCATCGAGCACGAGAGCAGCTGCGGTGACACTTGGTGCAGGCACCTGCTCCCATCCATTCCGGTCCTGCTCCTGCTCTTGGTGCTGCAGGTGCTGGCTGGGGTCAGCACCGAGGGGGACAAGGAGGTGCTCTGAGGCAACCTCCATGAACTGTCAGCATCTGTATCCCCACTACGTGCTCCCCCCACCCCCCACCCCAAAGGTTTTGGAGGACTTCCTGATAACCATAGGGATTTTTCTCTGTGAAGAAGAGGACTTTTAACTTTTTTGTTCTCAGAAAGCACCGAGCAAGGCCGATTGTGCTCAGTGCCGCAGCTGGCCCAGGTGGTGCTCAGGAGCCACGGCTGCCCAGCTGCTGCACGCACACTGCAAGTCGAGCTACCAACTAATGTAACTTCATTTCAGCCTATACTATAGAAAAAACCCCAAACCAACATTGTTCCAGAAAATCTTTCATTGTTCATATTTTCCAAACAAAACACTTCATTTCTGCGTTTCTGAAGAGGCCCGAAAGCAGCTTGGACTGTTTTTCAAAACACGAACGTAACCCCCTAATTGTCTGGCTTCACATTGAAGAAAACACCTGACTTCGAGCTTCAGTTTCTGGTTTCTCTAGTCCCTTTCTCCCAAATCACTATTTCAGTTTAATCAAAATCATTGAACCACAACAGGCACTTTTGACCTGGTGCGCGTGGGGGGCCCATGTTCCTTACTGTGCACTGGAGACCTGTCACTTGAGCAAGGGCTTTTCACAGCCGTTTCACAGCTCTGCTAACCAGCTTCTTCCCCCACTACACACCCACCTTCCCCTGCATGTGGGCAAGTGCATGAAAGGAGACAACATAAAACCGGTTGTGAACGTCCACATTTAAGTTTTAATTGTGTGAAAAGGAGCCTCAGGCCAAAGCAGCAGTGGAAATTGAGCCATAATCTAAAACGTAACCCGTGAAAACATTCAGTGTTAGCAGGTGACCTGAGGCATGCTGTGAGAGCACCACTCAAAACACAGCAATGCCCAAAGACAGTATCAAGACGATGAAAGTTGAGTGATTCACCCCATGCTTTTTCTGTCCACAAGGTAGGCATGAGAACAAGGTTTCCTTGATAATTCTTGCTTCTGATCACCACAGCATAATCCAGATAGTGCCAGCAGGACACAACTCCAGAAGTTACCTTCCCACCTACAGTCACAGCTCAATGCCAAAAGAGAAAAACCATCCATTTTCTAGATGAGGGAATCCCCTCTCCTCCATGCTCCCCCCCACATTATGCACAATGACAAGGTACAGCTTGCACCTGAGGGACTTCTGCAAACACAGGAGTAACTTCCCATATGCGTAATCTGTACGTTGTGCAGGTTGAATACCTTGACCCCTAATTAAAGTTGTGTACTGGACATGAACCAAATGTATATGAACTGTCTTCGTTTCTTCTCTAAAAAGAAAATCCCATAGGAGGGAGAGAGAGAGGGTGATCACAGAGGTGAGAACGCTGAGGCAGGAAAGAACTGCAAAGCCTTCTTGTCCGAGTTGAGACAAGCCAAAATATTCATGGCAAAGAGAAACACCATCAACTCTGCTCATTTCTAAACTATCTTTGGAGGAAATTCTTGAGAACAGCAAGAATTTCCATTGCAGCTGCTGGATGGGGAAAAGGAGACCAAGCACCAGCTGAGGTCTCAACCAGTCTTAGAGCAGCTCCTCACCAGAATCCCAAGGAAAAGTTTCTTAGCCCAAATTTGGGAGAGTAAGCAACTTTTTCACATTTACAAGATCACACATCAACAAGCAGCATGCTTGCCTGCACAGAAACCCACAAATTTCAACTAAATTTGTCATTTTTGCTTGGAAGACCAAGTTTTCCTTCTGCGTAACCTGGCTTAGGTCAGAAAATCCTCAGAGGCTCTTTAGGACAGAGACCCTGGCTAAAATCCTGCCCTCCAACACAGCTAATGAGAATTTTTTGCTTTGCCTGTGGCCAAGACTTCACCCTGTCCTTCTTTACACAGCAGAGTGGCTCCGCCCAGGCGGTATGAAAGACCGATTGTTACTGACACCGAGCGGGACAGGCTGCAGATGCAAAAACCATACTCCATTTGTGCATGATTTTTGACCTCATCACAAAACCACAAGCTACTGCTCAGCAGACAAGCATTACATTTTCATTGACATTTTGTACCAGCCCCTTTAACTTGCTCCTACGAAGCCTCAAGCTTATCTTGCATGCAACTCTCCCCAAAGTACTAGGATAATATTTAGCCCATTGTACAAACTGTGACTCTGCCCAAAACGCTTATGGGTTGAATTGGGGCATTTGCTTCCCATTGTTTCTAGAATTCTGGTCATACTGTACGTCTAAGCTACCAGACTGGGTATTGCGTAGCCTGGAAAAAAATGCAAGGACTGAACTGAAAAAAAATAGTTTTAAAAAAAAATAATCAAGAAGTGTAGGCTGGTTTGTTGAGCACAAACCCCTGTATTTTAGGTGATGCTAGGATGAATAGATGAAAACTTCTATTGAGTGTCAAAAGGCAGCAGCAAGTTTAGATGTTTCTGCAGGGCTGTTTCTACGGCTCATGGAAACAATCCTCCTTCTACTGAGACGGCAGGTCCTGTGTTCCCAACATGTAGGTACATAACGCAAACCCTCCAAAAGCCAACTACTTCAATCCCTCTACACCTCCACCTGCCCCAATAACCAAAGCAAGTAGACAGCTCATGCCTTGACAAGATTATCATCTAAACCAGCCAATAAATCAAACCTTAAAAACAACACATGTCACCACCTGGAAAATATTAAACACTCCCAAAGGTGTACAGAACTTCTGTGCTGGCTCATTACGTTGCTACGGGCAAGTGCACAAGGCTCGGGCTGATTTTCCTGTGTTTTTGGCAAGAGCACTGACACAGTCCTCCTCAGATGGGAGCAAGAATAAGCGTGTTTGCTGTAGATCTGACTGAGAAAAATGAAGCACAGACACTTTTATCTATTGTCTGAATACAAAGCAGCATGTGGTAATACACTAATAAGCTCTGATGCTAATCACCTTACAATTTATATAGTTGTTTATTTTGAAGAAGCCAAGAGAAGGATCCATACCCTGTGCTGACAAATCCTGTCAGGACTCTGGTTACGTCACGGGAAGGAGGCTGGTTTACACCACCATCTTCTTTTCATATGCACCGGCAAGACCGGTGTCCTGACAGCACAAGCCAGTAAAGCTGAGACAGTCAGAAATGCGGCTACTCCTGGGGTAGAGGGCAAGGAAAAGAGAAACACTGACCCAAGAGTGTTGCTGAGGCTAAGACTCCTCTGTAAAGATGATTTTGTATGGAGGCAAACTGCATAAAACCCTGCGTACCTGTCTGAACATGGGGATGGAGTGGAAGGGCCGAGCTATCCCCCTGGAGCAACAAAGTACTACAAAACCACCAAAGACTGAGAAATTCAGCTTAGTTTGTGTGACTGGGCCACCAAGCCCCAACTGGTCACCACCACATGTGGGTAGTGCATCTAATCCCCACCCTCATTGCAAATCTTGCCCTGAACACAAGTGGGACAGATCTAAGCTTTTGTAAATCATTATACTTTCTGTCCAGCTGAGCAGAGGTGTGGCCACATATAACAATAATAAAATTGACCCCAGATGTTCAATACAGATGAGTGAGCACTGCTATCCCTGATTCCACTCTGCTCTTCTGGAGGCAGAGCTCCCCGGGCAAAGCCATTACAGCAGGTAAACGAGCTCAGAACCAAGCCCTGGATTTGCCGGAGGTTCGTGCAATTAAAGACACTGGCTCCCTGACAGAGAAGCCCAGCATGACAGTGATTTACAGTCTCCATGGCAACACATGACACAAACTGCATAATTCTGTTATGAAACCTCAAGAAAAAGCTGCAGCAGGGTCTGCGTGGGAATCACCAGCTCCCTTCTCTGCTGCAGCTCTCCAAACGGGACAGCTTTAGGGAGCCTGTGCCGCTGGAGCAATAGGCTGAGGTTTAGCCCGTACTCAGGTACACATATGTGTGCTGAGCAATTCCATCAACCCACGGCCAAGGGAACTTTTCTATTATCGGCTTGCCTTGGTCCATGGATAGCTCTTCACACATGCCCTGTCAGAGCTCTGCACACCTGAAGACACCCTCACCTGAGGCTGAGGAAGACTATCAGCCACTGAGGCTGCCAACTACTCCCACAGTTACAATTAATAACTCTTTCGCTTGCCACAGCTCACTCTGTTACGCCCTTTTACCCGGCCACTTTGCAGGCATTAGCAGCTCCATGCAGTGCCTCCAGGGCTGAAACTCTTGCAGATCTGAACACTTCCCTCTCTGTTCCTCTTGCAGACTGCTGGCTGCAGCCACACAACCACCACGACACACCCAGAGACGTTCGCCAGGTACAAAAATAGTTCAGCCTCATGCGTTGCAGGCAATCCCTCGGACTGGGAGCTACTGGCAATCCTTGAAACACGGGACATGCCCTTTTTGGAGGCAGCTGCGTCCCTTGAGTCATGCTGATCAGGACCGAATGAACTTCAGGGAGTGCTCCCTCAAGTAGGCATGATGGTGTCCCAAACCCTCAAGAGCCAAAGGACCCATAAGTGTATGAACAACCACCGCCAATTATTATTAAATAAAGATGATTGACTCTTAGCCAGGTTTCCTGCCTGGTCAATGTCTCAGAAAGGATGCACCGAGCAAAAGCTGGACTCCGAGCAAGTCTTCAGTGGAAAGTCAGCATGGAAGAGATCTGTCATGTGGGAAGTCAGAGCCTTACACCCTTTGTAGCATTGGCATTAAGTTGCTCGAAACCCAAGTGTAATTTCAGCTCTCTGAGGTTTTCCATTAAGGAGGATCCTGCCAGGTGAGAGCGCTCTCAACTCCCATCAGCTTCCAGGAGATCTGATGGAGCCCAGCACCTGGCAAGACCTGCACAGGAAATTACAGGCATTTCCTTCTGGAGCAGTGATCAAAGCACTATCAGATTGCTACTAAAGAGGAGAAAAAAACAGAAGTCATAAACCAACTGCTGTTTAAAAATAAAATCCTCAATTTTATAATTTTATAATAAAATCCAGCAATAAAGAGCTGCAACTGGTTGGGTTTTGAATTTGGAGGATGTAGCTGTGGGTCCTGGAAGCGGTCACGTGAATTCTCCTCTAGGGCAAAAAGATACTGTACCCCGAGGGCTGCACTCCCTGAACTCCTCGCTGGTTTCCTGTGCCAGCCAAACCTTTTCTCCTTTTCAACCCAAGATCGCATCGCCTCCCCCACCACACAGATGCTGCTCGGATTTACTGTAAGAGAAAGAAAACGCACCGGGGGAGTAATGAAGCACTTGAGATTCACACAAAAGGCAGCTAAAGGCAGTAGCTGCCTGATGAATACTTGGTAGTTATTTCAGGAAACATGGAATTATAGTCTGAACAAATAATAATAATAAAAAGCCACGTCACTGGAAATTGCTTAGGTGGTAGGCGGCCCCCCCTCCCCCCCTGCTGCGAAACCCTAAGCAGTAAGAAGGAGCCGTTGCTGCAGTACTGAGTGGCAGTGGCTGTGGCCAGGCTGGGCGCGGGGGCTCACCGGCATTCACTTGGAAGCACGTGCTTGTCCACGTCCTGATCTGTATGTAAATGCAGCACAGCATGCGTCAATCATATTGACAAATGCCATCCAAAACGAACTCTGCTTCCCTCCCCCAACTACTCCTCCACCTCCCACAGCAACTCCATTAATCTCTCTTGGTGATGTAGTGCCCTTTTCAAAATACGTAAGAAGATTCTTGTCACTCTGACAAGCCAACAGTCAGATGCAGAAGCCAGATTATTATTATTATTTTAATTAAAAACAACACTTGAGTCAGATTTGGGTCATCTGCAGAGTTACAGCACTGCTGCTACCAGTTTTGTAGAATTCAGCTATGAGACCAAAAAGCAGCTACATGAGATCCATTGCTGTACGTCTCAGACCTTGACTAAAACTGCATAGTTTCCAGTTTAGGGGAGTCCACTGGAGGCTGATCCAAGCCTTTTGCCAAGACATGACATGAGAGCATCCTTGCACAGTAACTGGGACCTGAGAAAGCCAGCCCATCATTTCTCGTGTGTTTAAACCCACCATCCCTTTCCTTACTCATTTATTTCCAAAGCTCTCACGAGACACCGAGGATGACAGATTCCTCTATTACTCTTGAAAATTCTTGGCTAGTGAGGCCAGGAATACCTCTCCTATGTTATCATGGAACCAGTGAAGCTGACTTAAGCATACTGTAGCAAAAAATCAGATAGCCAAGATGTTCCCCTGCCCTGCCCAACCAGAGATAACACAACAAGAACAAATTTACAGTGGAGGAAGCAGCTTCGAATTCCAATAGCTGCCCTTCCTGCTCGCACAATCCCTGGAAATGGGCAGCTTCCCTCCCACACATCCCAGCCTGCTGACACGCCAATAAAAAGACCCCAAATCCACTGCCCTGGGTGGTTTTGCTGCTCTTACGCTGCTCAGTAAGGTTTCCGAAGCAACAGCCCAATGCTGCACCAGTGCTCCATTTGCAGCCAGATGCTCTGCCGCCTGCATGTGGCCCTGCCACTTGTGATGCAGCCAGATGTGCACAGCACAGCCCTCCTGGCTTCAGCCAGCATCACCCTGGGCAGGCAGAAGCAGTCCACGCAACGAATTCATGCACTGCAGCACAGAGCTGTGGGGGAATCCCAAGCAGCTCCAAGAACTGCCCAGCATGAACTATCCTTACGGCTCCACCCTACCTTCACTCAGCCCTGCATCCCCCTGCCAAAAGAAGGGGTGCACCCACCTCTCCACCCAGCTCCTTGATGGCTTGTTGTGCTGCAGGCTTAAGGACACCACGCTGTGTGCAGGGCAGGCATGACTGAGCCAACGCACAGTCTTCATGGCACCTAAGGATGGTTTGGAGACTGTTTATGGATAGAAAGGGTACGTGGCCATCTCATTCCAGTCACCTTCCTGCAAATCTATCAACGCATTTGGCTCCCAGTTTGTCTTCCAATCAGGCTCAATTTGGTATTTAATGTTTTTTACATCTCCAGTGTTGCTACCAGATGTCTTCTGGGACGTAAATGGCTTTTTAAAGACTCCCTTCCCTCCTGGCAAATATATTTTGCATATTTTCAGACAGCAGTAAAAAGCTGAAGGCTGTGATGGTCCCTGGTAGTAGCATTTCTACAAGGGGATGGGTGAATCCTATCAAGTCCCAGGCTGATGCTCCCTCCTTTGGGGCAGAGGGAGGAAGGTGAGAAGAGTGGGGATCTCCAGGCTATTTCCAAAACCTGTGCTCTACTGCAAACCTTCTCCAAAAATACTCATGACTATGCCCTTTCTAGGCAAAAAGACTATTGTCCATATTCTATGGAAAAACAGACAGATTACCTGTTCCCTTTTGCATCACAGTGTCCCCTGGAATTACCTGTAAGCTAGAGGGCAGCCCAGATGTTTCAGGACACCAGGCAGGCTTGTAGCATGCTCTGTCAGCTTTCTCAGGCTCCTGGGTCAAGGACAGTCCTCCTGGTTCCCCACAACCCATTTAATACTCATTTACAGGTACAGAAGAGCCCAGAGCATGCTAGTCCATGACACTGGAGCTTAGTAAAGCTGCACCAGCGTGGACTTCAGAAGATGAAGGAACAGTCATCTCGCATGTTTACCAAAATAGGCACTTGGCAGATTTTAGGTAGAATTTCTTGACTCTAAATCCCAGAACCATGTGGAAGGCTATTTTTCAGACATTTCCAGGTCCATGTCATTACTCTGTCACTTGGAAGACTCCAAGATCTCATCGCTGGTCCAGGACCCATTACAGTCATTTTTTCCAGGCTTGTCACGGTGTCTGCCAAGAGCGTGAGCCTCTTATTTATGTACAACATGCTGGGGAGGCAACTCCGTACTTGGCAAATCTGACAAGCTTGTCCGAAAGAGGAGTGTGTGCAGAGCCCGGGGCTAGGTATGGGGGTGGCTGCGCAGCCCCCTCCTCTGCCCTACATGTGGTGACACCACGAAGCCACAGCTTCTCCACGAACCTGCTGGAGGACAGGGTGCACAGATACCACCAGCACCCTGGTCAAGTGCCAGGCCAGCCCTGGCACTTCTTCTCAGCCTTTCTCTTTGGAAACGTCCTCAGCTGTGAGCTCCCTCCCTGCTGTGAGCTCCCTCCCTGCTGTCCTCCTCCTGTTCCTTGCTTGTCTGGGCAAGTCCTCCTGGTGGCAAATGCACACCTTGACACTCAGACCAGCGGGCAACTGGCCAAACCACCCTTGAGGAAGAGTTTATCCACGCATGACAGAAGTTCTCCCTCCTGTCAAGCATATTCACCCTGCCAGCACCGGAGAGAAGCATCTTGCGAGGACACCCCTCCAGAAAACAGGTACCAGGGTCCCACCTGGTGCTGCTCAGTACCTGTACTTTGCTGTTGAATGCTCAAGTTTCTTTTCAGGTGTCACAAGTAGATGACTCCATGTATCAGAGCAGCAGCTGAAAATCAGCGTATCTTTGAAAGCACCCTATGGATCACGTGACCCAACTTTAGACCCCTGTAGTCACCCCTTCTACCCCTCAGTTTCAGCACATATCAGGATACCTTAAGCCTGGTTCCTCCTATGCTCAGTCTAAACCCTCTGCCTCAACTTTTAAGTCATTCAGCTTGCAGCTGCATCAGAGGGTATATATGTACATTCGTTAACACTTCCATTATGTCCCATGGTTTGGCAGGTGGTGCTGCATTATGGATTTAAACAGTGCCAGCAAGCAAGTCTACAGCACTTCACTCGATTAGCATGCTATGGGAAATCATACCTCAAAAGAGTTTTGCACTCTTGTGAAGCACCTCCAACGAACAAGGCAACAGCAGGGCTCCAACCACCACTGCCTCTGTGCAATCACATCAGAAATTCACTCACAATTTCATGAAAAGATAAACCCCCTCAAAAATAAATTGCCCCGTGGGGAAAAAAACCAAAAAGGCAAAAATTAAAAGCCACAGCAGTCTCTCCCCAGTTAAAGGAAAAGCGAGAGGCACACCCTCCACTACCATTACCACAAAACATCTTTTACACACACCAAACAATAACATCTTCTGCTTTTGCCCTATAAACTGGTTTTAGCATTCCCATAGGAGAAACACATCACACATGGTTATACTCATTATGTAAGTCAGTCTTCCAGGTACTCTGCCTCTCACCAAAGATGATGGCTTCTGTCGTATCAGGCTGGTACTAACAGATTTCCAGAAACTGTGCAGTCACATTCCCTGAAGGGATGCCATTCCAGAGGGATGAGCAGATGTGCTGGGCTAGCCAGTGCTGACCCACTACTCCCTCCCCACAGCAACACAGTCAGCAAACACACCACTCAGTACAGGCGAAGGGGTGGCTAAGGACCGTTGATGGGACAGGAGGGTAACATACTGGTTAAACACTGATATCACCACATTGCTCATAATTTACTGTGGCTGGATGTACTCATTTTTCCTTAAATGTGAGTGGTACTACATGTAGGTGTACCTGCAGTGGTACAGAACGCTGGCTCCCACAAGTGTACAGGACTTCTGCCTTACCTGGGCAATGGGAAAGGTCATTTCACAGGTAAGACCACACATGAACTGAACAAAGCAAAGTAACTGGATAAAGTTTCTGAGTCTAGATTATGGCAGTCCAATCAAAAGCTACTTTCAAAAAATCCTGGTCATTGCTTAGCTCTTCCAGAGCATCATTTTGGTTCAATTACTCTGCTCTCCTGTTTGAACAGGTTTCCTTGCTCAGATTCTCCTGACTTTCAATCCTTTTGAGACCTTGGCTAGGAAGTTTCATAGGAATGTTTAGGTTCTGCCATCAGAGCCCAGGAATATCCGTTTTTAACTTCCATCTACCACACAGCCGTGAAGTACAGTTATCCTGCTGCAAAGTCACAATGGAGTAAAGACATCAAGGTCTTTTCTCAAAAATAGTGGGATGCAGTGTTGTGTTGCTCTGACCTCATGGTAGATCCCATATGCCATTCCTATGCCTATATAGTGCCATTGTTTTTAAACAGATTTTTTTTTAAGCAAAGAGATGTTAGCCTTAGTCTTGGCAGCTCAGGTAACTCATTTGCGTCATATTTTACATACCAGACACAGAGAGAGCAAGAAATATGGATCTGGTGCTTCTTTGTACTGCTGGGTTCTCCCTAAGGGACATTCAATCCACACAGGGGTCTTTCATATGCTTCAGTACATTCAAGGGCACTGCAAAAATAAAACACAAACGACAACTGTAGATACCCTTACGTTTTATCTTGACCTTATAAGCTATAACACAGCATGGGATGGTTTACCCTGGTGTCCTGACATGTTTCTGGATATAAAAATCTTTCTATTAAAACCACAGATAGAGATGGCACGGATTGCAGCCACTTGAAGAAGAAGAAAAGAAAAAAAAAGCCCCAAGCATTAAGGGTTGGTAAGGGACAAGATTACTTTCATCCTGCCACAGCATGTTTCAATTTAACCACTGCATCTCTCAGCACTTTTGGTTCATATTCTTTTACCACACAGAGACACAAGTTTGGTATACGCCCAGCCCTAGGAAGGGGAAATGATATTTTGGGTCATCAGCTCCACCCACCATGTCCACCCACCCCTCCACTCAACAAGGCTTTTGAAGTGCACCGGTCTCAAACAGAAGCAAGAGCACATTAGCCTTGGGTCAGGAGGGCTTGGAGAGCTGGAGCACTCCCGAGGTTGGGAGGCATTTCAGGAACTTCTTGGGGCCAAGTGGCTTTGTCAGCAAGTCCCTCACCTCCTTCTGCCCACGAGGACACCCTGCCCAGGGCTGCCTGCACCTCTGTCCCCACCATGGACACTAGCAAGCACTCCCTCCCCTCCCCAGCTCCGCGTTTGCTGCCCTGAAGGAAGCAGGTCTCCACCACCCCAGCTGCTCCACCACCTCCAGCCTTCACCACTTTGGCTTTGACAACTCATCTTTGCCCCTTCCCACCTCTCAGCTAGACCCATCCATCTCTTTGTGAGCCTTCCCAAGCCTACAGGAACTGCAGCTACTGTTATTTTTCTCTTTTTTTTTTTACCCCAAACCAGATGAGGCAATCTGACCTCCAAACCAGAGAACTGCTCCCCGTGTTTTGTGCAGCAAAAAGTTTTATTCTTACGCTGCACAAAACCAAGCAGACGCTTCAACGTGGGATACGCCTGAAAACACTATTTTTCTGCTTTGCTTCAACAACCTAACATTTATTCCCATATTCTTGCGAGGCTGGTATGTAAACAACAGGGAGTGACTTGCTGTGCTCAGGAGACCTTAGAATAAGAGTTGTATTTCTTTGCACTCCCGGATCCAGTAAGCCATCCTCCTGAGGCTCAAAGAGTTTCTGAAGCTTATAATTTAAAAATCCAAGGAACAAAAAAGGGTTGCTGGAGGAATAAAAAAGGGTTGCTGGAGATCTGTACAACAGAAAGTAGACTGAAACTGTTCCATTATTTAATAATTCAAATCCCAGATGCTTAATTAAACAGACTTGCTACATTGCAAAAAAAGAGTAAGAAATTATATATTCCCTTAGCTAACTTTGCTGATTGACATGAAAGACTTTCCATGCTCTACAGGCGTTCAGTCCAAGTCAGACTTTTAGAGAAGGACTTAATACTCCACAGGTAAATCTCCTGTAACATAACACTTGCTGCTCACAGGACAGGGGTGATGCGGCATCTTATCAGCATCTCTGTGCTGCATGGAGCCATTTTGCAGAATGCGCAGAGGAAACAATGCTCAGCAGAGCATCTTAACAGAGCATTCAGCATCTCTTCAGACCAGACCAAACCTCAAGAAAAACAACTAGTCTGCGCAGCTCCCTATGCCTGCTATTTTACACGTTTGCAGACAAAATCTGAAAGCATCCATAGCACATGGAGGAAACAGAAAAGTCTCTCTCCCAGTACTCTGCCCTTTGAGCTACAAAATATTTTCTGAGGGAAGAGCTGCAAGTATCATTCAAGTTCACCTTATTGCTAAGGCTCATCATAACCTTTGGACTTGTAATCCAGAGTTACAATCCTTCAGCAGCTACCACCAAGGTCTCCTCAGGGGGAAGCAAAGCAGGACAAGCATAGGATGGGCTCAGGTGATACCTGCCCTGTTCTCCAAGGATGGTTATATCAGATGTAGGATTGTGGCTAGGCAGGTACCTTAACAGCAAGATCACACACTCCTCTGAGAGCTATGATAGCAATATTTGACTTTGCACTGTTGTTTCACAAAAACAACTCACAAGAGCTTAGGGGATTCCCAGAGCACTGGGGCACATCTCCTCTGAGGTTAGCTGGGGGCTCTTGTCCCCCCCCAAATGCCAGCAGCCATCAAACTAACCTCCAGTCTGCAACTACAGCTCAGCAGCGAGCCCTAATAAGCCAAAGGGATTCCTCCAGTGATCTCCCCAGCTGATCACCCCAGAGCACAAGCTCTGTCAATGCCCTTCATGACTCTTTCTGGGACTGAATGCTGGGTACCGAGTAACTTCTTCCCGAAGAGTCCTATTTGACAGATCTATCTGCCCACCCGGCAAATCTTGTACTTAGTTTGGTGGCACTAATACTTCCACACCAAGTGTTACACAAGGCATCAGCGACATATTTTCTGAAGATCACAATCTCCACTAAATTGCCAGCTGTCTATGCAGACCACTCAAGAGCTATCTGGGTATGTTAAGTACAGATGACAGACTCGATAACAATGTCTGGATGTGCCTGAAAGATTAAATTCCATCTGCATCGTGTTACTTTTTGTCATTTCGTATCTTTTTGGAGTCTTTCTGTGTCACAACCAACTGGTAAAGAGCTTGTATCACAGGCTCACAAACCCACAGAAGAAAATCCTCTAAATGCTTTTTTGGAGTGACCAGGTACCTGGAGACATGATGCAGTGGATTATTTTAGTAGCTCTTTAAGCGGGAAGGCCAGTTCAAGAAAAAAATGAGTGGGATTCCCGCTACACCAATGTCCATTAACATCCTTTTAACTTGAATTGGGTGGGTCTTTATTCCAGCTGTTGTGTATCAGACTCACCATTAGGCTTTTTGCTTCCAGCAAAGTGCAAATAACAGATTCCTATTCAAAAGCTTTTCAACCACCCTTACATTTGCAAGATGAGCAATTATTTGTTTCCACAGACCCGAACCAGCCTTATACTATTACAGCCTTTTGTTTGCCAGTGTACCCCACAAAAATATATTGAAGGAAGCTTAAACATGCTCATTTTCATACTGATATGACCAATTCTCAAAAAAAAACCCAACCCCAAAACAAAAATAAAACACCAAACCAACAACAAAACAGAACACCCAATAAACCCGAAGATTTCACTTCAATAGTTATTTCTTCTCACTTCGAACACCCCTCTCAAATAAGTGGGCAAAACAGAGGAGCTGCAGAGCATCTTGCGGTTACCAAATCCATATTTTCTGTGCACATCATGCTGTCTGGGTTTGTTCACAGCGAGTCTATCTCTATCCTCTGTTCCTGGCCCACCCAGTAATGGAACCCCAGTTCCAATCCCTTCTCCACCTGCGACTGGAACAGAGCCATGCTGGTGGGCAGACATTTGGAAAGCTTAATTCATTGGCACTCTCAAATAAACACTATTTCATTAAGGAACTTTTAAATAAAACAAACACACACCACACTTGCACTTCATAATTAAGTGCAAGCCAACTGAATTAGTGTCAAGACATGCCGTAAGTGGAAGTATCAAACCCTGGCACCCCCGTGTCCCTAGCAGGCTCCAACAGGAGAGCTCTGGCAGCTTGTACTGCAGCGGACCCCAACCCTGCATCTCCTTGGGACTACAGCTCTTGTGCAGGCAGAAGTGGCTGTGCCCAGACTCTGCCTGCTCCTGCTCAGGATGTGGGTACCTGCTGTGTGATGCTGCAGGCATGGCCTGAGAGGGACAGGGACATCCCTGCCCTGGCCACGACCCAGGTGTGACCTTCCAGCAAAGGAGCAGTAACCGCTGAGAAGGTAAGATCTCTGCTCCAGCCCGCAGCTCTGCGAGCTCCTGCCCAAGCCCAGGGAAGCTAACAGCACTGAGCGCTTCCAGGTTTTTCAAGAAAAGAATTTCCCTGTAACCAGCACAAGGTACGTGATATGGGCCCAAAGCGAGGCACAGCATGACTTACAGCTGACTTCAGTGGGCTTTAGTTTGATCTGTAAATCCTCTCGACACTTCACAAGAGCGTTTCTTAACTCCCGCTGCCTTCAGCCTCATAAGAGATAGACATAAATACTTAGCATTAGCATAGCTCCTCATGACTCATTTTTTCTCCTTTTTAAATATAGCATCATATAAATGTGGATATGTTCTGAGCAATAAAACATGTATTGTTACTGTTCACCATGCAACCAAAACAAAAAATTCCTCCTGCAGGCTTTGCAACAGCTTCCTCCCCCAAAACCAAAACACCGGTGCCCCTCACAAGGCCAGGACGGAGCAAGGGCAGATCTCCCTCAGGGAGCCCAGGCAGCACAGGGACACAGCACGGCGGCAGCAGATGTGGAGCCAGCAGCTGGACAGAAGGCTTCATCATCAACCCAGCCACTCATATCAACTTTATTAAAAAGAGCAGAGCTGGCTCCGGACACAGGAAGAACAGGGATTTGCCCAGCAGAATGGAGTTTCAATAGCTGTGAGGCAGCCTATGCCAGCACTGGGGAAGCCAGGCTTGCTGAAGAAGTGGTGGTGGCACCTTTAGCTGGGGAATGCTCCCTGTTCCGCATCTTCCCTCAGACATACATCATCTTCCTCCCTCCATAACCAGGCTTGATCTTTCCTCCTTAGAAAAGCCAAATCCCACCTTGTCTAGCCAAGGAAACGTCCCAAGCTGCCTCAGAAGCACTGAGGAGGAACCTGATAGGAAGGCAGAACACGGATCAGAGCTTGATGGTTTTCACAGGAATTGAGAACCAGTTTCAGCACCTTCCTGCCTGTCCTGCTTCACACTTCCCTGTGTGATCCTGTGTGCTGTGTTTAGCTCTACTGAATACTCCAGTTCCCCAGCTGTACAAGCAAGATAAATAGTAGGTCCCTATCTCACAGTCATGCTGCAAAATAAATAATTTTGCATTACAAGTGTTACAGGAATGCTTTAAAAATTGCACAAGTACCAACACTAATCCATCACTGCTCAAAAAGGGACCCAAGACTGATAGCAAATTGAAGTCTTACCTACACAAACATAAACACTAGAGTATGCAAGACTCTTTTCTTAGTTTATCTGTTTCTTCCGATAACCATGTTCGCGCTGGTGACTCGAACTGTTCCAGTCACAAGTTGTTTGAATTCAGTGCACCAAATTGCATCTGGAGAAATGTATGTTTCGCTCTGTCTACGGTGATGGCTGAGACAACAGTCATCCTCCCAGATGTCCTGAGGACACAGATGAAAGTACACACTCACATCCATCCTGCTGTCAGGTGACTGAAGAGTAGCCATTTTTACATCATGGACCTCTCTACCAAGATTACCTCTGAGAATCTATTTTCCACATTATTTTTCTAATTGTTTCTTCAACCTCCTTATTTAATATCAGAGATGAGCAGAGTGGCAGAGCTGCCATGTTCATCCTAAAACCTGTCATTTAAAAGACATGATAACAGAAGCCTTTTCTTAAAACTTCCAGGAGTATGTGTGGCTTAAAAAGCTGGTTCCTGTTTAAAATAATGACTAAGACTCTTAGGAATCTAACTCCCAAAGTCACACAGGTAGTTTTGAATATGTTACCCTTTTACAGTAATTATGCCATCAAAGTTCCAGTCAAAAGCTGATGAGCGTTACTAATATATGCTGATGAGTGAGCCTGTAAGTGAAAGACCTTCTTGCTTTATTTACACTCCAGTAAATCAGAAAGCACACCAAGACTTATTTTCACATACAAGAGTAACAGACCTGACCCCAGGAGACACTTCGCAAGGTTAACTCACAGCCCAGGGAACAGGCTTATTGTAAACTGGCTGCAAGCTGGTGCAGTTGTACTTGTTTTCACTCGAGATGACGGAAACTTGGAGCAGCTGTTTGGTCTTCAGTGGACTAACAGCAGCCACTACATAAACCAGTCATCTGGCCCACCATGTTTGATCCTTACAAATCACCACTCAGTGCCAAACAGTCCCCAGGAATTCCTCAGTGACACTCATCTCCAGCCCAAGAACTAGGCAGATGCAGTCAGGAGTTGGCAATAACCAGAGAGAGCAGCAATCAGCAAACCATGTGTGGGCATTTCCTCACCTTGAGGAAAATAAACATATTTTTCCCTCCCCAAAATGAAGTGCCCATTTCAGGTAGGTTTAGCAAGTTAGCACAGGAGCGAGAACTGTTGTACATTCAAAAAAGAGAGGCTTTGTATAAAACCGTGGAATTTGCAGCAACAAAGAAGGCTTAGGTAGTGGAGGGCTGTGAGGGATGAAGAAAGAATAAACCATTTTTATCACGCTGCATAAAGTTATATATTTGTACAACAGTCCTTCCAGAAGCAGACCTTCTGAAAGAGAAGGCAAGGCAGGCATTATGTTATCTGGGAGAAGGATAAGCAGCTTTATACTTGTAGTAGAAGAAAGCGAAAGAAAGTAGTTCAGGACTTTAATCTCAAGCCCATCAATGGCAAAAAAGTTCTAAGGCAAACAAAATATAGCCAAAAATTAATAAAAAACCCCCTCAGCTGTAGAAGCATTAAGCAATTCTGCTGGTCAGTTCTGGGTGGAAGAGAAGCAGCAGGAAGGGGAATCCAGCCCCAGAGTATCTCAAATACTTAGATGCCTTCTGAAGTATCTCAGCATTTGCTATATTTATGCTCCCAACACACCCCACAATGAAGAAGCTTCTACTACCCTATTTTAGGAAGAAGAAAAGTGGGTTCAGTGAGAGGCAGATTCACAGTTATGGTTATCCATAAGAGCTGCTGACCTTAGCCTCCCTGCCTTTGGGCAGTCTTGTGACAGAAAGTAACTTGGAGCAGGTTTTCCATCTGTTCAGCTAGCTCCAGCCACTGGACTAGTCTCTCTGACAAAACCTATACGTCTGCGCCACACGAATCACCACTTACTGAGGAACTAGTGTCTGAAGCAGTAAAATTATCAGGATAATTTTATATCGGGATAAGTATCATAAAGTACAGAAAACTACTTAGAAATATCATTAACCTCCCCCAACCCTTCCCCCACCTCTTCCCTCAATCATTATTTCAGAAGACATATTTTTGTATACTTATTTCATCATCTAAAAACAGATGGCCGGTTTGCCATATCTCTGTGCAAGACTTCCACACTTATTACTCTTCCGCTGACATTTTCTCACATATACATGCATGGACGGATCAGCAATTGCTCCACTGCATTCTCAAATGGAGAATAAGAGTCATAAATCTCAAAAAAATGAGTACGCCAAAAAATTCAGCACCTGAAGTTACAGCGTTCATTTTTCCTCTCTGTCCAGAAAAAGCCAATTGTAGCTTATCGCAGATTTTATTGAAGTTGATGGACTTCCTTTAGATTTACACTGGATACAAACACTCAGGATGTGACGGACTGGAGTGCTGGACCTCTGTTTCCCCATGGAGAAAAAGAGCCAGTGACATTCAAGCAGAACAGGAGGGCTGCACTCCCCTCCCCACCAAATATCTTCTGTCAAGTCCCTCTGTAGGCAACAACAGGAGAAAGAAGCAGTAACTCCACCAAGGACTAGGCTAACGTTCCTCCCATCTGCCAGTCCCACGCTCATTCTGTTTTCACTTGGACCAAAATCCTCCCAACCCCTTCTGCTTTATACTTCATTAAAACTGGGTGCCTCAGACACCAAGAATAATAAAGTTGATCTTTGAAAGGCCACTTTCAAGGCATATTTCCTTATCTTTTAACACCACATTTCTTCTTCAATCCCATCTATAGTACTGTCTTGGAAGCCTGGAAATTAATTCCATATTTTCCATATTGAATCTATCCCCCCAACCCTCATCTACTTATGACAGTAAAAGCTTACGCAAACACCAGCACCATACAAAAATGCTCCCTTCTTCGTTCCTGTGGGTTCATGTTAATATTCTCCACCTCTAGAGTCTGGAGTACGCTCTGCGTTGAGGGCTGCACGTTCCCCTGCTGAGATGCAATCCCTCCTGCCTCTACCTCTGCAGGTAAGAGAGGTAAAAGGGACACAGAGTCATGGAGAAGTTACAACACTGAGGCAAGGGCAGCTCCCACACGCAGGGGCCCCACGCCACACCAGAGGCCCCACGCAGGCTGCAAAGGCTGAGCGAGGAGCCACTGGGAGTGACAGTGTGGCTGGAGCTGCGCAGAGCAAACAAACCAGGTAAAACCAAATTAAGACTGTTCCAGTTGAAGTCTGGAGCCTAAAACCTTCATAGGGCAGACTGATTCATCCTAATGAATTGACTCACCTCCCTCTGCCCTGCAGGTCAGCAGGGATGCCAGGCTTGGCAACTGTGGGCGATACGTAGAGGCTCTTGGCTTGAATCCAGCCACAAGAAATATTTCACACCCAAAGACAGAAGATAAAAATGGAAGAAATGAATGAAGCCAAACAGCTTTCTTCAAGCAGCCCTCCAGAATTAAGAGAAGAAGGGAGAAGAGCTTCTGCCCTGATGGTCTTAACAGCAAAACACTACCGGCAGCATGCGGTGTGAGCCAAAGGGCTGCGCAGGTCTCAGGTACAGGACACCGCTTCTGTCCACAGTTGAAGAGCTCTAAGGAACCATAGCACGATGTCAATGATAATGATTCATCTCATTAATTTCTCCTGTATTCGCTTGTCTGTGCGTTGCCCTCATGTACTACTTTGCCAATGACAACATCAGCTCATGTACAGGACTCGCCTTCCTCCTTCCAGTCCCCAAATGCCATCTCTCCCCCTATGCAAAAAAAAAAAATTTCCAAAAAAGGAAAGAAGTCCCCTCTAACCAAGAGATGATACAGTTTTATTCTTCCCTTTTGTTAGCCTCAGTCCCAGTTTAATAAAAAAAAAAGACACCCAACACAACACATACCAAACACTACCCCCTATGAAGAAGGCAAGCTTTGTTTCTGTAATTCTTAGTTCCTCCGCAAAAAATTTTGAGCTTGTGAAAACACCCACCAAAAACTTCAATAAATAGAAACTGCCTTTCACATCATTTCTGAAAAAAGATGCTGGGCCAGCTCCAAACCTGGTGCAGCTGCTGTGGTTCAGGAGTCATGCTGGCGGGGTGTTTGGCCCTCTGCAGTTTGGGCTATACACTCATATCATATGTGATATCTCCTGGAATGGAGGAGCAAAATCAAAGGAAGTCAAACAAATGGATGCAGAACTATAATATAAAGAACACCTATTTTTCTATATGCACTATTATTTCTAAAGAGATACTGCCAGCTTTGTATTTTCACACTCAAGTATGTAGAAAGAAATCCTACCCCTATTAGGCAGTCCAAAGCTATGCTATCGAGAGGCAGGTTTTAAAAACCTATTACTTCATAATTTCCTTGCCACACCCTTGTTCTCTCTCGTATCTCCTCCTGATTAATAGACCCCGTTTTTACAATGCCCCTAACAGATTCAGAGCAACAGACAAGCACCTTTCCTAAAGAAAATTAGTGACACCTGACCCATGCAGTTTTAGGCCTTTGAAATGCATCTCTCTCATGCAGAGGGGGCCTGAGCTAACTGGGTAATTTCATAGCGAAAATCCAGAAGCATATCTGTATCCAGGTACGACTATAAGGTTGGTGTGCTTGTTCTTAGTATCAAGTACTGGATAAACAAAAATATCCAGGTAAGACATAAATAGAATGTTTCCAGTCAACAGCATCCCTTGAAGCCTGCCACCAAAATCCAAACTGAGATGACTTAAGATACCTAAGGAGTTGGCGGTTTAGATTTTCACACTTTCAGAACGTTAGGCAACTAATGCAGAAAAGTCCCAGCTGATGGGTGCAGAAGGGCTGCAGCTGCCTATGCTGGAGGAGAGGGGGGCAGGACTCCACCGTACGCTTTGCTCTCCTGACAAAACCCCAACCCCTACCCCGAACTGCCACAGCGTAAAGTCCCGATTTGTTGTACGAAGTGAGCAGCTCGACAGGGAGGTTTGCTGGAGCAGTCAAGCACAGGATGCTGAGACTGGTCCACCCCAGGTCCAACTCTTAACTTGCTCCTCAACTCGCAGCCAGCGTGGCTCTGTTTCTCTGGGAAGCAGGGTTTTCTAAACACTGCTTCTAGGGCTCTTGAGCCGTTTTTGTTTTTTTTTTTAAAAAAAACAAACCAACGTTACAAGTTTTCTTTCTAATCCCCAGCAATCCCAAGCACAAAGCTGAAATGTCCTTGTCTTTCAGCTGCGGTTCAGTTCTCAAAGCTGAAAAAAAGTACAAGGGGGGGAAAAGAAAGTACCTCCTCCTCTCCTTGCCTCTTTGTAATTCAAGATAGCATCTACATCTTTCTTCTAAAAGTCTAGCAAATAACTCAAACACACGAATCTGGAAGCTTTCACAAAGTACTTAGTGGTCGAAGAACAGTTTTAATACAAGATAGGAAATCTTGCAACACAGAAAACATGCAAAAGGTAGGAAAATAAAAGATTAGAGCGGCTCTGAATCGGGGGGTGGGGGAGTGGGGTGGGTACCCCAGGCAGAACAAAACGCCAGCAAACCCCAACTCCCCCAGACCTCTCGCCACCCGGCGCGCCCCGGAGCGCGCCCCTGGCCAGCGCGCACCCAGCGGGCACGCATCCCACAGCGCTCCGCCGTGCCACACATGTTCCGTTTTCCAAGCTTTCCGCAGGGAAGGAGGGAGGGACCCCCCGGGATCCCGAGAGCCCCCCGCGAGACAAAGCCACCGTACCGTCCCGAGCCGGCGTCCGGCGTGGCTGAGAGCGGCGGCTCCGCGGCGACAGTCGGCGACAGCCCTTTCTTCCCGACAGCGAGCTCCGGCCCGGGAAGGCGGCGGTGCCCGGGGCGCGCTCCTCCCGCCGGGGGGGGTCATGCCAGAGCGGGGCGCCGCATTTCAGCGGGCGTTACCGGGGGAAGAGAGGCGGGGGGGCCCCGCCGTTACCGGGGATGTCACCGTGCCCCCGCCGCGCCCGCGGGCTCTCCGCGCGTGCAGCGCCCAGCTGCCGGCCGCGCGACCCCGCGCCCCTCGCCTGGCGGGGGAGCGGCGGCAAAAAGCGCAGTTTATTGGGGGGGGGCTCCCCCCGCCCCTGCTGAAAGCGCCACCCAGGCCCGCGTCCTCCCAGCCCCGTCCCCAAGCCCCGCTCACCCGGGGCCGCGCCCTCAGCGCCCGCCCATGCCCGCCGAGAGGCGCCCGCGGCCGGGCAGCGCCGCCGGCCCCCGCCCGCTCCCGCCCCGGCGGCCGCGGCAGGGGAGCCAGCACCCGGCCAGCCCTTATATCGCCGCGGCGGCTGCTATAAATAGCCCGGCCCCGCCGCCGGGGGCCGGGCCGGGCGCCGCCGGAGGGGTTTTCACGGCGGCGGCGGGGACCCGCCATCACCTGCGGCTCGGTGACGGCGACGCTTTTCTCACTTTTGACTCGCTGTGGTGCCGCTCCCCGGCGGGCGCGGGGAGGCAGCGCGGCTCCCGGGGGGCCCGGGGCCGCCGACCCCCGGCGCGGCAATGGGCCCGTCCGCCGCCGCCGCGTTAAGGTGGACCGCGGCAGGCACGGGCGGCGGCACCTTAAAGCCTCTCGGGCGGGCGGTGCCTCGCCGCTCCCCGGCCGGTACCCCGCGGCCCGGGGGCTGGGGCCGAGAGCGAGCGGAGCGACCCTGCGGGCCCAGGGGTCCGTGCGGCCGCCGGGACCGAGGAGGAGGAGGAGGGTCAACGCCCGCGTCCCTGCCGGCTGGGCCGGCAGCGGCTGGAGGGCACGGGGTTAGGCGGCCGCCGTTCGTGCCACGTGAACACGGCACACACTGCCATCAAGAACCAGCTACCGCACGCGTGTACGCTCATAGGAAATACGAGGAAGCCCTATGAACTTTTATCGCAATAGCAGAGTTTGTGCTTAAGACAACAGGGCTCACGCGAGCTGAGACTTAAGGGAACACACGGGCAGTGGTCACTCCTCCTGCCTCGCCTTTGTACCCTTGGCGCTGGGAGATGGAACCAAAGCAGCACTTTGCATCTCACCCCTTTGCCACCCTCACACCTTCCCCTTGCAGCTGAGGGGTGCAGAATCCTGCTGCTGTGCCTGCCCTCGTTCCCTTACGCACGCTGCCCACGCAGGGGGGGCAGGCAATAATCCATGCCAGCAAGGACCACTTGGTCTGGCAGTGCCCTGTGTCCTACCACAGGAGCAGCTTGGGCACAACCCTGCAGGGTGCTCAGGCATGTGCCAAGCACCATGAGCATCTCAGGGGGCTGCATTCAGGCACCTGCTCATTTACCTGGCTGGGTCAGGGCCCACCTCCCTGCTGGTTTGCAAAGCACACCTATATGCCTCAAACTGGCTCTTATGGAGATGTGAACAGCCCCAGATCCCCCTCTGTGCCAAATCAGCACTGCAGCACAGCCCAGTACTCCCCGAAAACGTCTACCCAAGGCAGCCAGGTACCATGCTGTGGCCTGCACAAGATGAGAGAGCGCCTCTCTGCTGCCTTTCCCACATAGGTAAGAGGCGGAGAGGTGCACGCTGCCATTTTACGAACAAGATACGGGAGTCTTTTGCCTCAAAATCCACATTGGTCCAGCAGCGTGGAGGAGGTGAGAGGGAGCAGACCCACTGCAAGTGGCCACAGCATGCCTGGCGGGGCTGGCTCACTCCACACATTCTTTGCTCATCTCAGCCTGCCTGGAGACTGGAGACTTGTCCAGGAGAGCCCCCACAGGCTTTCCTGACCTAACCATGAAACGGAGGCATTCTGTCCACATGAATCAACAGCTGAGTTTGTAAGACACGCATTTGTCAACAAGGAGTCACAGGCTTGCCCGTGAATTTGGTACAAAACTTGGCTCCTCTGTGGGCTGCAAATTCCAGGGCGAAATGGTCTCCTCAGTTTCCCAAGGGCAGACTTTGCCAGCAGCTTTGTGCAGTTCAGCAGCGGAGGTGGCTGCCTACAAGGAATCTGGCTTTTTGCTATCAGCACATCTTGCCACGGGTGAGGGCAGTGCTGGCAAAGCTGCTGGGAAGCGGTACCCATTAGTAAATCCCAAACACAGCAGCGTGTTTATATAGTCTCAAAGGTGGGGAAACATTGTCCTGGGACCAGTAGACCAAACATTTCAGGTTTAGATCTTGAAGTCTGAACATCCAGCTTTGTACTTGGGCATCTTAAACAGACCACTCCTCAGAGAGGCACATTTCTGCTTCTGTGGAGAAGTGTGGGTTGTTTTTCCAAACCAAGCCCAATATTCAGACACTCAAGCCTGAAAATCTCCGATGCATTTTATACTGAACTCAGTTAGCATTTGAGAGGAAAAGCCTGTGGCCTGGCTCCTACATGTTGGATGTCTGGAGTATTCCTCCGTTCTCCGTAGCCTTCCTGCCCATAAGGAATACTAAAATTATATAAGGAGGAAAGCCAAAACCTCCTCTTTCAATTCCAGCCAGTATCTGGAGCAGCATTAAATTTCTTGTAGCATGTATTAGTTAACAACATTGCTAAAGGGGAATTTCTGCTGTGGTTGAGCGCTTATACGGTACAATTCCTATTTAAGTGCATTTCTGTATCCTGCTGAGTCACCCCAAGGCGCCCTCAAACAAAACTTCAACTTGACAGCAGAGGTGGTAGCATGAAGAACCCCCCCTTTACCAGTCCTCCCCAGGGGGATGCGAGTGCAGGATGGGCAAGCTTCGAACTGTGGAACTTAATACAAAGCTAAAAGAAAAAAGTGCCTTGAAATTTCAGCCAGCATTTTCCCCCCTACAGCTTTAAGCACATGACATTTCCAGTCTCTTTCTGCTTCACTTAGTAGATTAAAGTGACCGTACAGTCTCTGAACTGCTCAGGTCAGACTATACTTCAGGCAAACTGTCTCTAAATAAGAGGACACATTATTTATATAGCATAATATTTCACTATTAGGGCTAGATGAATGTGGCAGTTTATTATCCCGTATTAAAGCTGAGTGGGTTAATGCAGCACGAGCCTCTTGGCTTGTTTTGCTGGCAGCTGCCTTTCAGGCTGGCTGGGGATGCTTCCCTTGCTCACCCCGGCATGCTGCACGTGAGCTGAGGTCTGCAGTGGGTGGCTACAAGCACAGGGGCTTGTACGGCATGGCAGCAAGGCAGGGACTGTTTGCACATAGAAAAGCAATGTTTTTTTCTGCAGAAACAGTGCAATGGGTAAGATTTTTGTCTGTAGAAGTTCCTGCCAGTGCCATGTAGCTGGGAGTAAGAAGTCACTGCAGAGAAGGCAGAGGATGGACATGGGGTCTGAGCGCACACGGTGGCCCTCCCGTGAGCTGACCCAAGGCACTGCTGGTGTCGCTGTCTGGAGGGCAGCTGGGTTGTGCTGGAGCAGGGACCTGTACCTGACTGCACCCTGCAGAGATGCACACACCATCCTGCACTGGATCAGAATTCGCTAGTGTGGACCCTCACAGGCTTAACCTTTGGTGTTGGAATTTGGAGAAGAGCACAGGGAGACCAAAGCCTGAGCCCTGCCTAATGGCTCAGTCTCAAATGAGCTGCAAAGGAAGAAGTTGAGGTGCTCCTATGATGTGCCAGGTGTCTCCAAATCAGCATGAAACCAACGCAATAGCTTTGCTGTCACTGTAAGTCCAGTCTGTCAGAGGCAGCAGATCACTCCTTCAGGCTACGGATGAAGAATATTGCAGCACATCTATGGACCAGGAACAATGAAGCTATATAAAAAGACAGCCTAAACAGCTGAGATTCATTTCAGTGAATTTCTGTGTGGCGCTTGGCACAGACTACAATAAAGCTACTTAGCAGTAGAGGACATCTAGTGATATTCATATGCAACTACATAAACCCGATAAAAGTTCACATGTGACTGAAGAGCCAAGCGTGGCTAAAGATGGGATATGGTGTGGCTGTAACAGCTGCAAGAGGGCTGGGACAGGCTGACCACACAGCACCATGTATAAACTGGTCACAACAGAAAAAACTCCCAAGAGGCTTTATACAAAGAAAACGTACAGCAAAACAGTAGACAAAAAGCTCAAGGGAGCTGGTGGTGCTGCACCTTTTAACAAGGAGATGTTACAGACAAGCATAGTGCTTTTATTTCTACAGCAAAAGACCCTGTAGGCAGGGATACAGAGATTAAAATCAGCAGTTTTCTTTCAGGAGCCTTTGCTCTTATCTCAATTTGCCTTTCATGTGACTCACCCTGAGCACACACTGCAAACATCTGCCTCAAGATCAAGATTTTTTTTCCTCCCTTAGTACAAGAGATCAGCCCTTTCTACATACCCTTTTGCAGCCTGCTGTTCTTTGTTTTAGGAAGGTTACATAGAATACTTCCCCCCTCCAGGTTATTTATAACAGGGGATTCTCTAGAAATATTTTTCCGGACATATTCCAGGCATAGGATGAGGAATTTGGCTCCAAAACAAAGAGACTGACGGTTTGGTTTCTAGAAAGACAAGGATCAGCAGAGCTTTATAGAAGAACACACTTCCCTGAGGAAATAGACTCATTTTCTCTGATGCTTCCTTTGAATGGAATTATTTCCTTTAAGATCACCATTAATTTAGGAGTAAGGGCTTCACATTTGAGACCTCACCATCTTGCACTTATTTCCATGTCAGATGCGCTCAGTTTACAAGTGTTGAGGAAAGGTGGGACTTCATTACTCCTAATAAAACACAAGGAAAGTACATTTCTGCTAGCTAGATTAGATCCTTGGGAATAGCTGTGCAAACCCGCAGTAGGCAAAAGTTGGCAGCTTGGCTGCCTGAACTGGCTCGAGCTCAGCAAACAGGTCTGATACAGCATCTGAGTGGTACCTGGCTATTAAACGGTGGCAGCAGACCAGGACTAGGAATAAACTCTGGCTAGTGCAAGCAGAGAATGACCAGAGCATCAGTGAGTAGCCAGACAAGACTTTATCTCTTACAGAATCATCTCTCTGCGCTGATTTACATGTTGACGGCCTGATCTTGGACACCCTTGCAATAAGAACTGAGTATGAACTTGGTTTGCAGAGATATCTACTCAAAATGCAAAGGGTGGTGTTGAAATACCACAGGGACATGGGCAAAAGAACAGAGGAAAAGGCTGTATTAGCTAAGACGACTCTGCAACAACTGTTGATTCTTGTGTCCTTTATGCATTTCTGGTATTTATCAATGGACTCTATATTTAGCAATCATAAGACACAAGCGTGGAGCAGCCCCAGCTCCTTGCTGGCCAAGGGGGCTCTCCAGAGGGCAGCTGGTGGCTAGTAGAGGCTGGCACAGCTCTGAGGGCTCTGCAGTAGCTGCTCCTACAAGGCAGGAGTAATTTCTTTGGCACACTGAGTCATTGTAGGAAGGAGACCGAATCTTACCCAATTTCCGAAAGCAGAACAGCTCTAAGCTCTCTTGTGATGCAACAAAAGCTAGCAGAGCACATGCTGTTATGTAGCAGGCAGGGAGGCCACTTGAGACATATTCAGGAGGTCTTCGTATGAGCAGCACTAAAGGGCACTTCAGAGGATGAAAGCTGCTGGTGTTGAGCAGGGAAGGCACAGTGCAGCTGCTTCAGTACTGGAGAGCCGCAAATTAATGTATGATGTGAGTTTTAAGGCAGAGGAGATGAGGAAATCAGTGACCCAGAAGGGGAGATAGTGCCAGATGAAGCCCAATGACGACATTTCCAGGCAATTTGTTCACATTGCTGGGTGAGCTGCTTGTGGAGAGATGGAACAGATTAGAGATGACTGCATATGCTTCGCCCAAGAGCAAGATTGTCAGATTCACAGTTGCAAGAGCCTCAGTGGCTGTGCTGCCTCCATGCAGAAGTATTAATAACTGATTCTCTTAACTATCAAAGCATTAGCTCCACCTGATTTTACCACTTCTGCATGCAAAAAGGCAATTACTTTCCCTCTTAGGGATTTCATCTGAGGGATGTACAGCATTACAGCAAGTTCTATGTTCACTCACAAATAGAGTCTGGTGAAAAGGCAGATTCTCAGGGGAATTTGAACCTGATGGGATGCATGTCAATCGGGACACTAACAACATTTAGCTATGAAAATTTTATTCTAAGGAACACTGTAAATGCCATTTTACCGGAAAGAGAATGACAAGGGCTTCTTACGTTGCACTGGCAGTCCAAAAGCACTTGTAGGACACTAACCTGCAGAAATTTGATATTGAACAGGAAGAAAAACTAGCTTACCTATCTAGTGAAAATATTTAGTTAATGCTCAGGTTTCTGGATGGACACTCACCACACGTCAAGAGCTAAGGCAACAGAATTAAGCACAGGAGAATGACAAATGGCCTGGACTGGCTGGGTGCTGTGAGACATGGAGACAGAACATGGCAAGTGGGAAGTGAGGTAGCTTTTAGCATTGTTTCACTTTTAATGATCTCAGTTCCACACATACAAGAGAGCTTATCTTCTTGGTGTGCTTGAGCTCTGAGCAGGTCAATTCATCACCACATTTGAGATGTAGTACCATGGGGCTCTGGAGCACTCTGTGTCAGTCTGCAAGTTGGTGGTGGCTCTGTCCTTCTCCAGCACCTTCCTACAAGTTATTTGTTATTCCCGGGGCTTGTTTCAGCCATCTTAACCTTATGCATCTCTTAGGCTGCTTCAGTATGGTCAGAACATGGGAAAGATGGTCCCCCAAGAGAAGATACAAGACAGGCTTAGCTTGGAGACTGAGAAACACTAAAGCATAGACCCAGGATTTCCCAGATCTCTGTCCTTGCACCTGGAGCTTGTTTCTGCTTCTGCTACAGAGAGGCCACGGATGTATGTGCAACAAGTCCCTTGCGTGGGCCACTGTCTGCCCACGTGCTCTGGAATCAGCAGGGTTAGTCTGCTCTGCCATTTACTGAGGACAATAGCTTAATAAAGCAGTTGAGATTGTGGTGACTGTCAAATCTATACTGGGGCAGGGACCGTGTTCTTTACTTGGCCTTACTGGCTGTGAACAGAGCTATAAATACTGCTGTGCCCACTGAATGCTCGAGGTCAGAGCAGATCAACATAGCAGTTCCTTCTGGCTTTAGAAATAATCTGTGAATCAATGTGTTCAGTGCAGGCTGAGTATCCCTGGAACAAGGCTGACAATGCTGCTCCAACATTGGCATTCTGGGCAAGAGCACTTCAGAGAACAAGGTACATGGTCATGAACATCACAGAGGAGGGCATAAAGCAGACTGGTCCCTAAAACCCACCTCTAGCAAGAAGAGTTCAGCAGGATGCATGGATGCTAAACCTGGAAGTACCTGTTGGCTTGAGGAAATATTTATAACCCTCTGAACGGCACTGACCTGTCAGGTTACATTTCAGATCTTTCTACTTCATCTCAGCCTCCATGCTCTCCAGACTCACTCTATCAGCTTGTAGCTGAGGAAGCAGGACAGGCTAGAGGAGTGGGAGCTGACCTGGAGTGGAAAGGCAAACCTCAGCCCTAGGAGGGGCAGCGCAACCTCACTGCCCCATCAGTTACCACCCTGTCAGCCCAGAGAATGCAGTCAAGAAGGCAGGATGTGTCTTACTCAACATTGCCAAGAGCAAAAGCTAATGCTCTTCAAATTCCTTCAAGCCCAAACTCGCTACACAGGGAGAACACCTTCAATCCAGAATCCAGCTTTAGATCAATTCAGCCTTAGCCAAACATATGAATGAAGGTCCATCCTCCCTAGATCCTTTATGGGAAAGCCCTGTAGTTACACCTAGAAGCGATGCACCCTCTGAACTCACCTTGGATGTCCCGTGCAGGGAGACACTTCTCTGATATCTAAAAGACAGTTTTATGTGGAAAGAACAAACATCTCTGGTAAATTATTGATGCTACTGGCTCAAAGACTACAGTACCCAACAAAGCTGGTGAAGGGTCTAGAGAACAAGTCTTATAAGGAGCAGCTGAGGGAACTGGAGTTGTTCAGCCTGGAGAAGAGGAGGCTCAGAGAAGACCTTACCACCCTCTACAACTACCTGAAAGGAGGTTGTAGTGAGGTGGGTGTCTGCCTCTTCTCCCAAATAACAGGTGATAGGGCAAGAGGAAATGGCCTCAAGTTGCACCAGGGTAGGTTTCGATTGGATATTAGGAAAAATGTCCACACCGAAAGGGTTGTCAAGCACTGGAACAGGCTGCCCAGGGAAGTGGTTGAGTCACCATCCCTGGAGGTATCTAAAAGATGTGTAGCTGTGGCACTCAGGGACACGGCTTAGTGGTGGACTTGGCAGTGCTGGGTTAATGATTGGACTCTATGATCTTAAAGGTCTTTTCCAACTGAAACAGTTGTGATTTTTGTAGAAAAAGTCTTGGAAATCCCTTGTAGAAATCCCTTGGATTCCCTTTCCAAATCATATTGCTCTTCTTCCCCTCCTTACCAACTTTACAAACATTTCTGTGGCTGAATAACATTTTTGGTCCACTGCCTATTGCAATCAAGGAAAACCTTTCTATTGACTTCTGGGACAGTCAAGCCCAGCTATTAGTGAAACATAAAAGCATTCGAACCCCACGCTACTGGGACTGTGTGTGTAAATGGCATTGCTTCCCTCCTCCTGTGGTTGCTCATGAGATCAGGACACAAAGGCAGCCTGTCTTTTGGGAGCCTTCTTTCCCTTAGAAGCCTGTTTGCCTTTCTATCTCATAATGACAGTGAGAAATCCTTAAGGGTTTTCTAACTTCCATTCCCCAGCAGAGAGCCCCAGCAGGCAAAGGCTTTGTCAGGCAGCATATTAATGAAACAGAAAACATGACCTGAATTTTTATAGCTTGTACTTAGCAGGTCATTTACTTGTCATGAAAAGGGACATTTTGCATTTGTTGCCAATAATAGCTTCAGAAAAGCAAGCACTTAGCTCTTATGTTTAATTCCCATGAGGAGGAAGGGCAAGAGGAGACCTGGAGCTGCTCCCTTTCTCCCACCCCACACTGGGAAATTCAAACTATGCAGAGCACTCTTCTAGAATTTAGTTGCAGGAATGGGGGTGCTTGCGTGACCCTGGTAGTGAAGCCCACATTCCTGGTGAGGCTGAGCCCCAGATCCCAACCGAGAAGGGTCTCTCACCCTCACATGCCATGCAGCAGCCCAGCTGAGCAGCTCTTTGCAGAGCAGAGCTTGCCATTTCCCCGGCAGGCCACCACTGCTCTGGCTGGTCAGGTTAGCTCTCCAGGTCAAGGCTGGTTCTTACAAGCTAACATTATAATAGAAAAGTGCCCTAGCTGTGGGGTTATTTTCACAAGCTGGATGGTCAGGCCTTCTTCTTTATGCAAGGGGAACAGCGAGGCATGCAAGCACCCTCAGAGATAAGGAGGTTGTTCTTAAACAGTCTCTGCATCCAGACTAGCACATGTACCGGCTGCGAGGCTGGGCACAAGAGCAGCCTAAGGCTGGTGCGAAAGTGAGCTTGTTAGATGAAGTGCTGATAAGCACACACTTCTAGTCTCTACAGAAAGGACACAAGGGTCTATTTCTCTCCTCACTTCTCCTAAGTAACAAGCAATGGGATGAGAGGCAATGGCCTCAAGTTGTGCCGGGGGAGGTTTAGTTTGGAGATTAGGAGAAATTTCTTCACTGAAGGGATTGTCAAGCATTAAAACGGGCTGCCCAGAGAGGTGGTTGAGTCACCATACCTGGAGGTATTTAAAAGACATGCAAATGTGGCACTTAGGGACATGGTTTAGTGGTGGACTTGGCAGTGCTAGGTTAACGGTTGGACTCTATGATCTTAAAGGTCTTTTCTGACCTAAACAGTTCTATGAGTCTATGACTGTCTAAGCTTCAAATAATAAAAGGGGTGGGGATGAACTTCCTCACAGGACCTTTGAGCACCTTTAGCAGCTCCTGTGCTGGCCAAGACATGAACGGAACTTTCTTACTGATTGCAAGTACTGCTTTTTCAGCTGTGCAGCATTCTTTGTATCTCATGGAGAAACCTTAAATCTAAGACAACAGGTGTTTGTGATTTCCACTCTTAAAATGGGAAAAACTTCAGATTTCCATGGAAAACTCTAGATACTAGACAATCTCTCTGGTTGATACAGGTTGTTATAATCTTCACCCAGTATCTCAGTGTTTTGGCCCAGCCTTCCTGCTGTCCCTGTTGCCAGAAACCTCTCCAGCACCTCCTCCTTTATGCCTTCAGTTAGCCGAGTTCCTTCCAAAGAAGGACACTAAAGACTGATGAAGAAAAATATATTGTTTCCAGCTATTTCATGATTCCCTGTGCATATATCCAATATCTTGTCCCTGCCCTTAGACCCCTTTCTATGACAATAGACTGTGAACATCTGTGCATTGTGCAACATGATAGGACTCCTGGGCAGGGTCACAGACTCCTGGAAAGGTAAGTTCAAAGGAACCTGTGAAGGTCTGTAGTCCAGCTCAAAGTGGAAGTTACTGTCAACACTAGACCAGGCAGCCGTGGTTTTGAGCCCAGACACAACTGTGGCACTTTAATTACTGCCTGCTGCATTGTCACACATGAGCTATGTGACTGTTGGTCAATGGCCACAAAATTGAGACACCGTATTATTCCATTAATTCCTTCTGTTCCTACATCTTACTTCTACGTCTTGCTGTCATCTATACTATTAAGTAATCTATATTATTAACGAACTAAGATCACATACCCATTTTTCTGAAGGGCATATAAAGCTAAAGGCTGGTGTTTTCATGCCCTCGCCAATTAGTAGTACTGTAGCTCATCACTAATTGTTGAATAGCCCTTCGCTGCAAAAGAGCCAGGTGTCAGGAAACTCCTCACCAGGAGGTGGACCCTACCACCCGGAGCTGAAGTAGACCAAGTGTTGGTGAGGACACATGACTGCATGAGGTAGGAGCCAGGAGTGCTGATTTGATGCTGCTTTAACTCACGTAGGTCTACACATTTCATCACACGTTTATGTCTCTGAGGGACAAATCCATGCATCTGTCAGACTGGCCTGACCAATGCCTTTCACACACAAGACATCAAACTGCCAGACCTGCCCCTGTGCAGGGTCTTTAAGACCCTGCTATCCAACTCTATATTCACCAGGGTAGCATCATTGAATTACTGAGTGCACTCAGTACAGGATATTTAATAAGGGTATGAAAAAGCTACCGAGAAACAGAGATCATGACCCTGCTTCTGCTAAACCAGTTTAATTTTAAAATAAAAATCTCTAAAGAAAATTTGAAGGGACTTGTAAACATGGATAACACGGCTCATCAGATTAATTACAGGATAGAGTGCATTTCAGATATTGGTCTGGGTCTGGAAAGGATTTAATAAGATTAGTTAGGAGTTATTAGCACAAGATGGAGATATTCATCTGTTCATAGCTTTGCTGAAGTCAGGGTACTTACACTAGGCAGAAGTGCAGCCCTTTGAAATCCCCAAACAGAAACTACTATGAGCTTTACAATCATCAGTAAATCAAGCCTCAGAACTGTTGTCTCATTTCACATATTGGAAATGGGAAAACAAAGGCTCTTTGCCCCACTGTTTTATAGGTAGTTGATGGCAAACCTTCAAGCACAGCAAATCTTAGAAGGAGACAACCTACTCGCAGCTCAGTGAATCTGCCAGGCGTTAAATCAGGTCACAAACAAACTTACACTCCTTACTCGAAAAAGGACTGTCTTGAAATGGAAGGTCACTAAAGTTGCTATCATGGTTGGTACAAATTTGTTCCTTTTTCAGTGCTTCCTGAAGGGGAGCTGAGCTTGGAACAGTTTCAAAGACAGACTAATGATTTCAGCCTGAAGAGTAATGACTCTTGCCCAGCATCCATGCAGCACGTGGAGGCCTTATGGGGATGCTGCTTGGATTGCGCTACTCTTCATACTTCTGACTGCTGCCAAGTTCTATTAATAGTGAACTATTTCTTTTCAGAAGATGATCAATGATATGCTGCCTGAGTGAGGAAGGACTCAGCCCTTCTCCCCCATCCCCTCGCTCACCAGGACTGGGTGGTGTTTATGGAAGGCTGTACGTTTTTACAAGTACCTCTTTGGAAGAGGTAAAGCTGAGGGTTGCAGGCCTTCAGTGGAAGTCTCCTGATGCTCTAAGAACCTCTGCTTGAATATAGTTGCACGGACGTGTGCAAAGCTGCTTGCAGCGTTGAGGCTCCACCTCACCCATAGCATATTGCCAATCTGAAATCCATTTGGATAAAGGATGTTGCTTGCACAGGTCTTGATATCTGAGGACGTAATTTTTTGAATTCTTCAGCAGCTCAGGTTCCAAGGAATAATCCAAAGGGGTTGAGCCCATGGGAGTTGTTTTCACTGACAAGAAGTTAATTTGATCTGAAGAGTTGCTTCAGCATGCTCCAGTAATTCAGATTGCATGCTAATTCAAACACTTGCCTCTTTACTGTTGAGAGTGTGTCACAAAAATTTCCAGTATTCCATATCAGCCATGCCTTTTAGAAAGTGGAAGCTGCCAGCTCATTTAAAAACCAGCTGTCAAGTAATGTCAGTTTTTACTGAGACCCCAGCCAACATCCAAATCAGCAAGGCTAGAAAAGGCTCTGAAGTGAGCTGCTGTCTGGGACCTATCCATTCCCCCTCGGCTGTGGAGGATCATGAGCAGTCAGATGATTGAAAGTCCGAGTGGCATTTCTTAAGGAGAGAAACCACAGAACCAAGAAGCTCATGACTTGAGACAGTTAAGAAAATACCATAACACACTATGAGGAAAATTCAGTCACTTGCAGAAGGAAAATAAATTCTGGGTCACAGGAGCAGGGGGACCTGGTTTACCCATGGATTGGGGAAAGCGGTCTGGGCCATTCATGAGAGATTTTCCTTTCTTCTGCCACTGGAGGATGGCATAAGCAACTGAATAAATTGCAACATTGCCTAGAAGTAGAGGTCCACTAACGGGAGTGGGAAATCTAAGACTTAAGAGATGTGTCTTGATATGTGATGGTGTGCAGGCGTCGAGTTTTAAAATGTTGCAATTAAAAGACAAACCTCTGAAGAAAGCAGAAAGTGATACAGCAGACAAAATAAAATGCTTGGAAGAGTACAGACAGTCACAGAATAAAGGGGTTTAAGGAGCTGACACATCATGTGCGCTTCAGTGATCATAAAATCTACAAATAAAAGTAAGCATTCCTTTGTCACTTGTACTTTTCTTCAGGAGTAAAGAGGGAAAGAAAAAAAAAAAAGCCTGACTCAATTGTGTTGGGGGGGGGGGAAAAACATCTGATTGTATTCCTCTCTTAAGAAATTAAGCTAACAAGGGATTTAGATTTGAAAGGAAGAAAGACTATCCTCTCAGCTTTCAGATTAAATACCTAACAATGGCACTTCTGCCTAGAGTGCTTAAAATCTGTGGAAGTGCACACATGTATGCTAAATCCATGGGACTTAGATCTCAGAGGCTGAGACTGTGCAGGCTGGGTGAACACCAGCAGTAGAGTTCCCCCTCCTTCCCCAAATCTGCTCTTTCCTCCTCCCACTCGCTTTTTCAGCTTTGATGTGAAATCACCATTTCCAGGATGTGTTCTTGGAAGCTCACAATCTGATTTTGGGGAAAATCCTCCATCTGTGATAAGCTGTTTCCATGGGGATTAAATATTTCAGTTTAATTTGTGTGCTGGGAGCTTCTACAGAAGATTTACCTGCTAGTTTTCATGCCACTAAAAAGATAAGGAAAATATCACCATGACAGAGGTCAATTTATACTCCCTCCATGTAGAAGGTACTGGGTAGGCTAAAGTATGGCATATCAAAGCTGCTTGATTCTGTATGAGAAATCCAAACATTTTCTCATTGTAGAATAATCTCAATATAGAAATGAATGAGAAATATCAAGAGATCAATTTGAATAGTTCAAGTCTCCCAGTCCCTATTAGTATTCCAGAAGAGGCAATAGAAAAACAAACTCCCTAAACGGAGTATCTCTGGAGAGTAAACTGGGAAAACAGGTAGTAATGACATACCTAACCAGGGATTTCTCATTTGATTTTTATTGTGTTGGTATCTGGCCTCAGCCCGAGTTCTGCAGCGTGATTCCCAGTAAAGCCACCAAGAGTTTGCTGGGGCAGGGAGGAGGGAAGGCTCTCATCAGTTATACCCTTGATATCTGGTCACTCCATCTGTGCCTAGAAAAGCTAAACTAAAGCATCTTGGCCATACCTTTTTGTACTGACAGAAAAGCTCCCAAGTTGTACATAACTTACCAGTGTCACTTCACTGTTAAGAAATACATCTTTGATGCAGTTTTTCCTCTGCTTACCAGATTGCAAAAACACTTATAAAAGCGGAGTGTCCTATTTCAGCATGGACTATGTAGTCATATCTCCTGATGGCAAAACAGGTATTTGTGTGGCTTGACAGGGCTTTTGGCTTTGCTTCATATCTGTCTATTTGCAGAAGTCTGAATTAAGACTATATTCTCACAGTTTGAGTGTCTCCTTCACAGGTTCCCAAACTTGGTCACAGAAACTACTTGTGAGGTCTGTGGGGTAAACTCTCCTTGATTTTGTCTCCTCAGATGGGCCGCCTGAGAAGTCTAAGTAGCACCCTGCTCTCAGAGCAGCATCCCCATTGGCAAAGCAGGGATCCAAACTGGTCAACAGCACAGTAGGAGCAGGCAACTGAGCCACATGGCAACCTGAAGCTGAACACTCGACGCTGGTGATGCCCAGATGTGTCCTTCTTCAAGGCAGCTCTTTGATGCAAATGCTATTGCTTGTGCCATTGATACCTGGATGGACCCTAGTTAAAAACAATGATGGGAGACCCCATCAGACTATAACCAGAACCTGAAGGATTTGTCATAGTCCTGGAGCAGATCAAACAGTGGTCAGAAAAGTGGGGTTTCTTTCCTCCAGAAGTACCATTTTCTGTTGGAAAAGTGTGTGTGTGTGTCTGTTTTGCAGGGGGAACCCCCAAAACAGGTTTCATCAAGATTTATCATCCTTTCACTGGACAATTCTTACCCCAACATTTTTTCAGGGGCAAAAGCCCCACAGAAGTAGACAACAACTCTTAAAGAGATCCTTCCGCTGCCTTTTTCTTTCTCTTCAACATTAAGAGTGGGAAAATAATGAAAGGTGCTTTCCAGACATCTGTGATGGTGAGTAACCTACAACGGATATGGGACTTGGAGAACACAGAAAATACTTATCCCCTAACTACATCTACCTGTCCGGGAACCCAGCTGCAATCTCTGTCCACCTTTTTGTTGTCAAATAACACCAGCCTTTAAGGTACTTGGTGAGATACTGGGATTGGACACTGAAGGCTAAGCCAGCCCTGCATGAGCTAATTTGAGCAGTGAGGAGAAGAGAAGGGGAGATCCTTGCTTCCAGCTGTTTTGTTGTGTGCTGGCTCATTCACAGTGATTTATAATTTGTTGCGGGTAAGGCAAACCAGAACTCCTGCCCATTGCTGCCACATGAAGAGCAATGGGGAAAAGCTCTGTAGGCTGCCTGACACAGACCTTCCCAGGCCTGCTTCTAGGATCAGAGCACATTTGCAACACACCACTTAAGAATTTGATACCATCATTCCTTTGAAAGAAGCTTTAAGGCCAGTTCTTTCTATTTAGAAAGAATCATTACTCTGAAGAAATTCGGTTTTCAAATTCAGCTTGTAAAATTAATCTCTCCATTTCCTCTAACCCCTGTTACCAGCTGGAGTAAAATATCCACGCTGTTTTCTTGATTAAAAGATTGTTGTAATCAGCAATGAATGAACAACTTTTCATGAGGGCAAAATTGAAGCGATCCCTGATGTGACCACATGAGCTGTTAAAAATTTTTCCATGCTGAGCTTTCAAAATGATTCTACTAACCCTCCGTAATTCAGCTTAGGATTTATTGTATTCCACATCAAATCAAAACCAATAATAGTTATTTCTAAAATAGCAATATTCCTTCACTACAACTCACCCAAATAGAATCAGTTCTCTCAGTGGGTTTTCTCTTCCACGCAGAAACACAACGTGATTTACAGCTACACAGAAAATTGGCTGGTTGATGCAGTCCTATTGCTGGTACCATGAATAACAGCCTCTGCTGTCAGAGATTCACCTAGTTAAAGATAGCGGGTATTTCACACACAAGATGCTAGTGACAGCCCAAGCTTTGCAGATGCTCTCAGACTACACCCAGGAGAAAAAAACGCTTCTGTTTTTTCAGCTCTAGTCCTGATCTTGCACATAAAAGCAGCTCTGCCAATTGGCTCCCAATAGCCACAAGCTGGATCCTAACAATTCATAAGAAAAAGAACCAGGTTAGAGGCCCATGTCCTGAGATTTGGCTGGACAAAGGAAAGGAATCAAGAATTATATAGTGAAGGAGAAAGATCAAATTAAGCTGGATTTAAATAGACTTAAAACGTCAGATACAATTGTACAAGTTAATGCTCAATTGGACAAAGGTCGGACACCCTAGAAAATAATTAGAAGACTTTGGACTGATGAGTATTGAGTTTGGGGAACAGGAATGGGAACTGAAGGAGGTAATCCTCTTATTACGCTACTAAATTATTGGTGGAATTACTGGGTGAAAGTCCGACTCATGAATTGATGTGTTCAACTATTCTCCATTAACAGGAAATTTTATCCCTCTGGAGTTTACCCTAGCAGGGAATGGCAGGACTTGAATGACTTGCTGCAAACTTAAGCTAGAAAAGTTCCACGGAAGTAATGCAAAGTAGTCTAAACGAAAGTCAGTGCTTATCATTGGAACAAATCCCTGGTGGAAGGGTTGGATTTTCTCCCATTTGTGCTTTTGTGTGGAGACAAGATGCCTTTGTGTGAGATCTGAAAAACCCCCACAGTTTTTGACCTTAAAATAGGGAACCTTCGTAAAATTAGAATAATCTGAAATACAGTGTTGGTCCTTCATGAAAGACTTTGGTTTTGAAATAGATTTTTGTCTTCCCACCAGCAACAGAAGTAAAGCTTTCAGGACTCCACAGTCCTAAGGACAGAAAAGAAAGATTCTCCACACAATTAGTATGCCAAAGCCTGGGGCTGATCCACAACGTGGTTCAAGCCCTTCTCTGTCCAAGCTGGGGAAAACTTCTGGAGCAGGTATACTGCTCTATGTGCTCCTTCTTTGCATAATATAAATGCTGCAAAGATGAAGTTATGACATCAGTAATAAATTCACTCATTACATTTATTGAAATAATTTCCATTACAAAGAGAACCATTTCAGATTTGAGGAATTGGGCAAAGAGGAAGAGTGGAGAGATTCCTCTGCAATTCTCTAAGCTATTAAATAGCCTGTGACACGCAGCCAATTGTAACACATGAGCCAGTGAGCACAGACCTTACTCTTTCCAGCTTTAGACATCTAGGGAGTAAGATTTTATTAATGAGCTAAGTGAAGTTTAAAGGTAGATACACTATTACTAGCTTAACAGGGCCAGTCAAAAAACCCCAGACAAGTAGCTCCCCTCCAGTCTGAAATGAAGATATCTACGTGAGATTTCCCAATTGATGGTGTCAGTAAACACATGAGGGAGGAATTGCCTTCAGCACACAGTGATGTTTTACGGAATCAGGACCCAAAATGAAACTAATACAGTCTGCCCAGTAACTTACTAGCAGATACGGTGTGAAAGCATTTGCACTTGCTTATCCACAAGGGGACAGCTGTGCTCTTTGGAACAGGAGGGATTCCCAGGGATTTTCAACTCTTTCAGGCCCTACACGCTGGAGTTTGCTGTGCTCCACAGGCTTCAGAGGAGCTAAGCCAAGCCCCTGAACGTGGATTACAATGCCTACAAAGCATGGGTTGCATCCTGAAGTTATTCAAACCCAACAGGCATCGGGAGAGATGCTGCCAACCCCAAGGTGCTCAGTCAGAGCCTAGAGAGGCCTTAATTTTGCAGAGTAATTCCTTATGTGAAAAATGCAGATACTTAAGTCTTGCTTTTTAGCCTCTCTCCTTCCTGAAACAAGAGCTGTCCTTTTTGCTAGCTGATGCAAAGAACAAGCAAATGAGGACGCTAAGCGGAGAGTCCTATAACAGCACCGTCCTTCCCGTGGCAGCTTGCAGGTGGCTCTGGGTGAAAGGCAGCTCCCCTACAGAACAGGGGGGCAGAAAGGAGTACCTGGATTTTAGGGGTCACTGGAGCTGCCCAGGGCCAAACCAAATAGCAACATGGTCACACAAGCATTCACATGCGCAGCAACATCTTCATCATCATCGCTGACCTCCACACAAGCACAACAAGATCCTGCACAGAATAAAAGACAAAACCTGGTCCCCTTGCCAGGCAGCGTAAGCACTGTAACCCTTGTTCTTCCCTGCTCCATGTTCACTTTTTAATCTGGCTCAGTGTTCTGGGCACCTTAATACTTCAGTTTATTCAGTGTGACATTTAAGACATAGCATTAACTTTTACATCTCATTTATGAGTGGTGAGGATTGCTATGATGTTATCAGGGGAAAGGACCCTGCGACTTGCATCAGCGGTTGGAAAAGATGCCTTACTGTTCACTGGTAACTGGAGCAAAGCTATTCTGTAGAAGAATGTTAAGTAATGTCGTTAACTACTCTGGAAAAAAAAGTAATCTGACATTCATATTAGATACCAGGAGGCTGAAAAAATACCCTGATGTCTGACATTTAAGTAACTGGCCAAAGTATCTTACAAAGATATACATCCCCTATTTTCTTATCCCTCTCTCTTGCCTCCTTTACTACACTATTTTCACTGCAAGCTGTGACAAAAACTTTTCTGTAACCTGTCCTGCTGCCATGGAGCTGAAATAGCATAAGAGACAGAACAACAACAGTCTCAGACTAAACCAAAGGTTTTCCTTTCACAGAAAGAGTTTTTCCAAAGTTATTATCGTGTTTGCCAACTCTGCTAAGATGTTAAAATTAGGTTGCAAATAACATTTTTTCAGAGGGAGATCTCTGTAGCACATGGGACATTTGCAACAGTGCTACTAAAAATAAGAGTATAGTCTGACAGAGATTCAATTATTCATTGGTTCACAAGTACAGGAGAGGCAGGCTCGCAGCCTTCAGAGCTGCCACCAAACACTTCACCAGTCCATCCAGCTCCAGCGTCTGTCAGTGCAGCATCTGCTGGATGCACTGCAACCTTCTGTTAGGAAGGGGCCAAAGTCTTATTTAACAAAAAGCCATGGAAGTCCAAAGGGGAAATTCCTCAGGTTCTGAGAGAGCCGCCTCAGCTACTGAAGACTTCATGTCCTGCTGCTGCATGCACTTGGGCTGTCACCACCATGCCAGCTCCTTCCTCTCAGGAAGAAATCTGCTAGGAGGCCAGCTCATGAAACATTTACTCTGCATCAGTGTCACATACTGTGTGCTTTTCTGTCCCAAGCTATAAAAAATGCAGCGTCCCTCCCTGCCTTCAGTTAAAGGGAATGATTTTGCAGTTAGCTGGTTAACATTTTCCTCCACACCCTTCACCTGAAGATGACTCCCTGCTGCTTTACTTTAACTCAGAAAGAATCCAAGGTTTTAAAGCAATTTTCAGTAGCAGAGCACTTCTGTTGGTTGAACTTCCTTCAAAAATGACTGGGCTGGTAGGGATTTCTGTGAGCAGCGAAGCAGTGACAGGGACACAAAGTCTTTGACTGAAACCTTGGGCATACCTGTGTCCTTTGGAGTGCATTTGGGAGAGCCTGAAAGAAGGTGGAGATGTCTTCTCTTGGGCTTTTCTGAAACGTTCTTCATCCTGGATCTATTTTACCATTAGCAATATGAGGCACCAAGGTTTGTCATTCTGCATTTCCCCTCTAAAAATGAGATTAGTTGAAAGACCCAAGATCCGTAGAGGGAGCTGCTGGGTGGGACATGGCCAGGTCTCCTGGGTCCTGCTAGATTAGCAGCACAAACCGTTGCAGACAGAAGACAGGCCTTGGTGGGCTGAAAAGCTGTAGTTCACCAACTGAAGGCTGAATGACTGTGCAGTAAGGTGCAGGAAGAGGTTACAGACTCAAACTTTTTAACCAGGGGGTCGGTGTGGGATGAAGTGGCAGGCAGTCATCTGCGGCTGCTTGGTTTCCCCCCCCCCAACCCCCGGCGGGGGTGTGTGTGTGTGTGTGGGTTCTGTAAATACCGGGGGCCAGATTGAGGACCCTGGGGGCCTTATCCAGCCCACAGGCCATAGTTTGAGGACCCCTGTTATAGACCATCCAGTGTTAGCAAGGTAATTTTTACGGGTGAGGAAGTTTACTTAAATTCCTCTCTGCCAATTTCTAATCTAGCTGGAACTTGCTATCCTATTGTCTCAGGTCTATTCTTTGGATAGGGTAAAATATTAATTAGTGACTATATTAAGGAGCCTCAATGGAAAAGAAACTGCCAGGTGCTGCAAACATACAGAGTACAGAAGTCATCCCTGTCTACGATACTTTAAATGAGGGCTGCCCTGGTCAAGGACAATCATTTATTACGTGACTGATAAGGACCACTCATGTCTCTGGCAAGGTATTTAACTCATGATGACAGCAAAGGATGAGAAGCACTGCCCACTGAAAGATTAAAATGGGATAGCCCCTACATAACTGCATGCTAGTTTTTTCCGTTGGTGCTGTGCCACCGAACAGGTCTGAAATTGCCAAAGAGAAACTGCGTCTAAAGTAGGAGACAAGTGGGGAGCAAACATCCCCTGGGTACCAGAATTGAAGCAATACTGTCCTCTGGGTATGAGCTAGAAAGTCAAGAGATCCAGCTTCATCCTGTTATATGTTTAAAAGCTAAAAGACTTACTGATATGGCTCACAGCACTCAGACTTTTTCACATTTAGGAATTAGGCATTTTCTCCCCAAACCAGTTTTTAACCAACAATTCATTAACTGTTTGGAACTATCAAGTGGTGATTTGCATGCACCTTAACACTTATTTTACCACTAATGATTATAGTGCTATTGCAGCTCTCTCTACCCATGGACACAAACTAAAAGCAAAACCCCAAAGACTAAAGAGCTTAGGACTTCTTGAAAAACATATCCCCCCACCCAGATAACACAGAAATACTTTAAAATGGCCATGGCAAAACTTCCTGAGAGCTGGGATGGTGAAACAATAGATTCGGCTCCTACTTTGAAAAGCAACATTTGCAGTACAGACTATGGCTGATTGAACTCACTCAGTGGAGCTGCACTTAGGAGCGCTGGGCAGTGGGGTGGGATGGGAACTTAGATGCCTTAATTGGATTTGCTGAGGTGGAAGTAAACCAGCCATGTTTCATGCTAAGGAATCTGCAATTCAAACAGGAAGGAAAATTCTCTTTCATCACAAACTTTAAAGTGGTTTCCAGTAGTCTCATTGGCTGACTTATTGATTCTGCCTTTTGTTCTGAGAGAGGACAAAAAGACCAAGAGAGGCTGCTTGCCTTCAGAAAAAAAAAAAAAGACTGTACTATGAGTCTTAAGTTCTTTGTAATTATTCATCATTTGGCAGTTTGTTTCAAAGTGTCCCTTCAGCTATTTTATATGCCTTAATTTCTAATGCTGTCCATAATTATCCTGTAAGGTCCTGATCTCTTAACTCGAAGTTCCACCCATGCAATAGAACTCAAAAGAACCTTTCTGTGATTCTTACATGTTTTAACAGCAAAGTGATAGGTGTCTGCAAGCAGGGCATACTCAATGCCAGCTCTCACTACATCCCACTGTCTTTCATGCAGCCTGGAGGTATGTGCAGAGCACAAAAAAATTGTGCCTAGCAGTATGCAGGGAAGACCATGGACATCTGCCACTCCTTGTGCTCTGCAGAGTAGTCTCCAGCTCTACCAGGTACCCAACTACAGGCAAGTTCAAGCAGGTAGCCCTTAGTAAGACAACCCTCAATCAAGTTTTCTACCCATCTGCTGCATGTAGAATTGTGATTTATTCAAGTGTCTGGTAGGATTTTAAAGTAAGAGGAGACAAGGTTTTCGTTCAAAGAGGGATCCAACTGTTACCTTCAGATCCCATTCAATGCTTATGAGAGCAGTAGTAGAGAATCACGGAATGGTTGGGGTTGGCAGGTTGGAGATGACAGCACCTACCCCAACTATTCCCACCCTGGGAGCAGCCTTAAGACTAGCAAAATCCCAAAATGTTAAATTCAGGTTCCTAAGTTTTGTAATATTGGTTGTACTTTTAGAAAAAAATAAGTAGTCAAGAAGCTTTTTATCTAGAATTATTTGATGGCAAATGTAACTTCAAACTGACAAGCCTCTAAAGTGGCTATCGGTGCTGCAGAGCAGCATTCACAGCATGAAGATGTGTGTGGAGCCTTGCCGAGTGCATTAGGTAGAACGGGTAACAGCTCCAGTGATCACTTTGCCTGCATTTATTAGAGTTTAGCACCACCTAATGTGTGAGGGCTTCAACTTCAAGCACTTCCCAGCGCAGGCAGGATGGAAACAACCTAGCTGGAGCTAGAGAAAGCCTGTGGCATCAGTAAGCATTAAAATTTAATCCCTTGTCTGCTCAGCTCCTTACTCTTCCCTTACTAGGGGGAGAAGAATTAGGAAGAGGAGCAGGCAGCTCTGCTGTGAGCACACCTGGGACAACTGGGAGGCAGAAGAGCCAGGAGAGCAGGGAGTCCAAGCACACCAATAGTGACTGCCCACAGCTCAGCTATACAGGAGAAGGTCATTTTTAATTCAGCTGACAGGTGCAGCTGGGAAGAATTACAGCCTTCTCCTGATTGTTTTTATCCTGGATATTGGACATTTGTAGACATGAAAATGACAGATGGCCACTCCAGCCATGTCAGGAGCAGCAGCTGGCAAGGGGACCTATAAAGGATTTCAAGACCCCTCCGAGTCTGGTATCAATTCAGACTCTCCAAAAGCTGCAGCAATTGCCTTAGAAACAGCGTTGCAGGGACTGGGAGATGAAAAAAAGTACTTGCACTTCTAAATTAAAGCTGCAAGTGTAATGATTTCCAACACCCTGCAGGAGCATGGGGGTAATTTCCAGAGTCTGCTTAGGAAAGGACTATTTTTTCACAAGTAATTCAGTTGAGCTCTAGTGATATTTTTATGTTAGCCTCTGAAAAGCTATGCTCAGGTAAATATTGCTTCCAGTAATACTTTGAGGAAATCAAAATGAATGAACCAATAAATAAACTGTCTCCCCCTTCCTCTATTTAAAATAAATGCTGTTACAATTCGGATACATGGACTACAAGGATTACTGATAACTTCAGCAAAACACACTAAATTTAGAAATGTTTTGGGTTTCTAACGCTTTTCGATCTAAATACATAGAAGAGAGGGACTGAAGTGCTACCCAGGTTTGCCAAGGCTCCCTACCAAGCACTTGGGGAAAAGCAAACACCTCAGACACCCACAGCAGCCAGCTCTCCCCTGCCTCCTCTTACACACGGCTCCTACCTGAACCTGAGCATCTCACCACACATTTCTGACAGACTACAGATAACAAGCTCTTTCTGTACCCATACTTTGAGCTGTTGGGCATTTCTTAAAGCTTAGCACCTGGGTCACATATGGTACAAACAAATGTTTTGGCCTTTGGCCTGGCTAGAAGCCACCCCTGACTACAGAAGCCATTATTTTCTTAATGTGTTATATCCCAAAAGCAAAACAGCCCAAAGCTTCCATCTGCTTCTCCCCTGTGACTGGGAGAGGACACAAAGTAGGCCAAGGTGACAGCTGCTTCTCAAAAGACCCTGCGAGGGGCAATGCTGGGATGAGGAAATAAGGCCTTGAGGTAAAAAGCCATCACAGCATCAGGAAAACTGTGAGACCATGTCCAGTCCAGCCTACGTTGATTTTTCAGAACAACCCATTCAGAAGACAAGCCTAGCAATATCCAGGCATGCTCTCAGTTTTACCCTGAGCAGGCATCCCTCAGGACATTGGAATGCTGTTTTCAGTCATAAAATATATGTTACAAAATTGCACAATGCTCAGCATCCCCCTGCCCAGAGTAATTTGTCTTCACTTGCTGCCATTTCACAGAGTCAGGAGCCCGGGCAGCTCAGCACAGCTTAGTGCATCTCTGGAATGTCTAGAGATGGTGTCCTAGCCGGAGCTCCTTCCCACTAACAGGGATTCCTCAGCTCCCATTGAAAAAATAGTCTCCTTTGGGCTCTCCAAAGCGATACGAGTCATTCTTGTTATGATCATGATGTAGGCTCTGGGTTTAGCTGGGAGCTGAGCCAGGATAAAGAATGGGGTTTCAAATAAATATAGAAAGTCTCAGCCATACCAGGGTCATTCTAAGTCAGCTTAACAAATGGTCCCTGAATAACCCCTCTGAGAGCACCATCCTCCCTTGACCAAGCGTACCTGCTAGCAAGGTGACTCAGACATACAGAGTGCTTTGAAAGAATTGCAAACTAAGGGCTTGCAGGGCTGTGACTTGTAGCATCTCTATTACTTAGTAAGATTCAGTGACCCAAACTTGACTTTTCTCCACAGAATCATTATGTTTGGAGTCATCAGGAGTTTTAAAATTAGATGACCTCCTAGAGTATGTGCTGAAAAAACAGAACATATCTGTTACATTAGTGCTAATGCTGTAAGGTATATGGCATTATAACAAATGAAAGGAAAGTTTCATCTTTGTTAAGTCCAAAGTAAAGTGATTTTTAGTGGGTGTAAATTAATTAACATCTCTACAGATAATTATCTCTGTGTGCAGTTATGGCTCCCTATATTCCTACCTCTTTAAAAAGTTTGATCTGACCTAATAGCAGGATAATTCAGAAGCCCCTCAACAATTTAGATCTTGACAGCTCATGATTTTCAGTGAGATTCTTGTAAATATCGTGATGCTTAAAGGGGCTAATCCGTTATGATTCACAGCAAGATTTTAAGTGACTTTGCAAACCACTTTCACACACAAGGCTCTTCTGAGATGCAATGCTCTGGACCCTTGGAGTCACTGTTTTTTATCGCCTTACCAAAGTACACGAGGAAAAATTGTGTCCATATAGAGCTTGTTCTAAGCACAAATAATTTTGTTAAGGGACTAGTTGTAATACATAGAAGGCTTCAGCACTTCTTGGTTATATCACATAGAAAGCATTATGAAGTTTCAATTTAGCTTATACCTTTTCCACATGTAAAACAAAAAAATCCACAAGTGGTTCTACTTCATGAAAAACCCTTCTTAGCCTACATCTTTTTAAAAAGTTTGACTACCCATAAACAAATCACTGTAATTTTGTTAGTTAGAGATTGGAAAAATCAACTTTTTAGCTACTATCCTTAAAAACAAGGACTGTGACACACCACTCATCAAGTCAGTATTACAGCCCGAACCAAAACAATTAATGACTTTATAGTACAGTATTACAAAAGCAGTTAATAAAACTACCAGATGAAACAACACTGGGAAAATTCAAGCAGCACCAGACCAGTTCTTACAAACACACCAGACCAGCTCAGAGCACGTTCTGCTCACCAGCCTAAGACAGCAGGCAACTCTTTCCATTCTTACTGAAGTTTATCAAAACTTTTAGTGAAATATTAAACAAGTCCTCAAGTTTTTTAAAGCTAAATTGTTACCGGGCACATCAATAGTCTGGCACAAGGTTTGCATACCGACTGGAATGCTCCAAACCAGCCCTGGTTCAAAGTCCTGCAAAATACCTCCATATGTTTGCTATGTACATCATAGAGTCACAGAATATCTCAAGTCGGAAGGAACCCATAAGGATCATCAAATCCAACTCCCAGCTCCTCACAGGACTACCTAAAACTCAACCATACGACTAAGGATGTCATCCAGATGTTCCTTGAACTCTGACAAGCGTGGTGCCCTGACCACTTCCCTGGAGAACCTGTTCCAGTGGCTGACCACCCTCTCGGGGAAGAACCATGATTTCCTGATAGCACAAGGTGCAACTTTATCTTACTATGAAAAGGGGCACCCCTCCTTGCATACATACTCCTGTAGTTCCCATTATGAGCGTCCTTTTTTCCCCTCAACCATGACAACCCCAAAAGCACCGTTGCAGTGATCAATACCTCATTTCAACAGCATCCTCTGCAGCCTGTGGCCTTCTGACATGTTCTGCCATCATCTCCCATGAAGCTAAAAACAAAAAGGGAAAAACAATAAGACAGGCAAAATCTACATGCTAAAGATCATGATCATATAACACACACCCAAGTCTTCAAACGCTTCTGCCTCCTACAGATAAACAGTACCCCTTTGCCTCCTGGACCTTGTTTGATGCCATTGAGCTCCTTCCCTTCAAGTCCTCCCCTGTGCACGACACATTCCAAGAGTAACACAGGGCGAAGCTAATGGGGATATGATGGTCTATTAAGCCCTCTTTAATTACTGTGGGATTACAAAACTCATGGAAAGAATTTAATAAAGAAGTGCAAATGAGAGGAACGTTATGGAGGAACATATGACCTCACTATATTGCTGCTTTAAAAAAAGAAAGGGGCAGGGGGAATAGCATAAGAAATGGATTCATATCTCCTCTCCCAGAGCACGTTATCTGTTCTTCCTTCAGAATGAGACAGTGTCATGGTTTAACCCCAGCTGGCAACTAAGAACCACACAGCTGCTCACTCGCTTTCCCCTGGTGGGATGGAAGAGAGAATCAGAAGAGTAGAAGTGAGAAAACTCGTGGGTTGAGATAAAGACAGTGTGTGCAGCTTTTGCTTTACTTATTAAACTAACAAAGCAAATCAAGGAATTAATTCACCACTTCTCATGGGGATGCAGGTGTTCAGCCATCTCCAGGGAAGCAGGGCTCTCTCATATGTAATGGTTACTTGGGAAGACAAACCTCGTCACTCCAAATGTCTGTCCCCCTTCCTTCTCCTTCCCCCAGCTTTGTGTGCTGAGTATGACACCATATGGTATGGAATACCCCTTTGGTGCCTTGGCGTCAGCTGTGTCCCCTCCCACCTTCTTCTGCACCCACAACCTCCTCGCTGGTGGGGTGAGGAGCAGAAAAAGCCTTTGATGCAGCAGTAACAAAAACATTCCTGAATTATCAACACTGTTTTCAGTATAAATCCAAAACATAGCCCCATACTAGCTACGATGAAGAAAATTAATTCCATCCCAGTTAAAACCAGCAGAGAGAGTACTGCAAAGCCGCAGTGTGAAGGGGAAGCTGATGCCAGATGTCTGGCACCTGTACAAGGGTAGGACTATCACTCCCTATCTTCACTTGCGGACTGAATGTACTCCAGACCAACTCCCCAAAAGTTTGAAATACAAGCTTCTTCCAAGACATAGAAACCCAAGTATTCTCCTTAAAGAAAAGGACTCATGTGATCTTTTGTGTAAGGCTTTTATTCTTGTCTCGCGTGAAAAAGGGCCTGAAATGGAGATGAATCAAAGAGATACTTCCTGTTTATGCAATGGTTGTAGATGCAATTGGAGATGAAATTACGCAGGCACAAAATTGTGCTCCTTTTAGTCTCTGTACAAGAGAATGAGGTGTAAAATTAGGATAACAACCTTTAAGAACAGCAGCTATGAATGCAGTTCAGCGCAACTGACCTTTGACAGGGAAAAGTTTTTTTCTTCAGAAACTATCAGACCAGAAGGACTTGAAACTTCAGAATAATCCTAAGGAAACTACAGCAGTGTGTTACAGAACACCATTGCCTTTAGTAACAACTTGGTGAGTTTGCTTATGGCTAGCAGTGGCTGGAGACTTGAAATCTCGATAATTCTCTGGATCACTACATGCTGGCTTGTAGGGAGGGAAACCTGCCCATTGCTGCCCCTTTCATCTGATCAGGTGGAAAGCGAGTGCTGATGGCTTTGGCACTTATTTCCTTGGCATTATGGCTAGCGTTACCAGTAATTGTTACGATTAATAGATTTGACACAGAAAATGGTACCGGAATAAATTGGCCCTAATACTGCCTTCAGTCAAACCTAGCGTCACTTTGATTTTGGAGGCCAGAAGGCAGCAGTTGGCTTTGCCTCTGTACATGTGAAATAGTTCAAGGGCATATGTTTGCTGGCACTACCACCTTTAAAGGCACTAGTTAATGGAGAGGGTTTTTTTCCCACTGTTAATTTTGTATTCAAAACTTATAATTGCAGTAAAATGTAAACTTTTTTTTTAAAAAAAAGTTTTAAAAAACAGCTCAGTAAGACCACAGACTCAAATCCTGTATAAACATAAGACGTTTTAAGTCACTGATATGTGCAGGTGGTTTTTTTTTTTTTTCTTCCTTTTTTTTAAATGCACTTCTCACATAATGCACTTTTTAATTCTGATTTAGTAACTCCATTGCTGCATCTCCAGTAATGAGGCAGAACCACACTGTACTAGTTGCTGTATAAAGAGAAAATAATTCCTAGTCTAAATAAATATGAAGTGCAGTTTAGGTAAAATATTGCATCTCTCCTTCCATGATTGTGGTCTTAAGATGCTGGGAGTCTGCAGTAGAGCCTGGAGCAGCCCCAGAAGCCCTCCCTCCCCTTCTGCCAACTGCTGCAGCAAATGCTTCTTTCACCTGAAAGGGCTCTTGTCACCCAGGGCTGCCGTGCACTCACTGCTCAGCAGTGCTGATGATGGTGCATTTTACAGCATAAACCAGAGGATTGCTCTGTGCTGAATATTAGCATGTGACGACAGTGCATTTTACTGTGTAAACCAGAGGATTGTTCTGTGATGAATATTAGCATATGGCTTTTGACATCTGGTCCTCCAAGAACAATAAACTGCCAATCAGGAGGCATACTGGGTACAAGCATATTTTTATCACTACCCTTACTAATCACCAAGATTAGTCCCTGCTTGGCAATTGTGACTGACGAACACACTGAACCTATTCAAATATCCTCATCCATATTCATTTCCATTTAAACAAATTAAATTCTCATGTAAAATAATCCCCAAATTCTCAAAAATGCTGTTTGTTTTTCTACTTAGGTGGCACGAGTTCAAAGGCATCCGGTTAAATATGCATAATTTCTTAAGAGCAAAAATTACAGCTTTTAATGGTGTTTGCCTTCCACTTCATGAAAATCTCTTCTAATGTCACTAGAGATCTTTGGAGCCTGGACAGAAGTTTCCTTTTCCAGCCCAGGGGGGTAGAAATGTCATTTTCAGAGCACAGCTGCTTTATCAAGACACACTGGCACACACAGTTTGAATAATGAACACTGAACTCCAGCAAGCATTTCTAAATCTCCTTCGATTAAAAAAAAAAAACCCAAAAACCTCAAGCCTAAACCAACAAGCTATAAATGAGGACTGGATAATCCATCCATCCTGAATCTTTTAACTTTTGGGGAAGGAAATGGGTTTTTCAGAAAGTGACCTTCAGCAGCTTGTAAATACACGTCAGAGGAGGCCACTTTTCAGTCGTTGCCTTTCAGAGGTGAGAGAGGAGGACATGAATTTTAAGCAGAGATTAATCTAATGAACCATTGTATTAATAACAAGAAAAAAGTCTTCTAGCTAAACTGGATTGTTTCAGGGAGTCAAAAGCAGATGAAATTGAGAAGATGAAATAAAACCAAAAGTGAAAAGCAGCAAGATGGATTTGACTGAATTTCTAATTGGCATGGAAACCTTAGCCCTCATCACTTGAAAAAAAATAGATTGCCAGAGAACAGAGACTCTAAAAAAATACTTCATGAAGTCAATTAGTGTAGAAAGGAAGAGGTGAAATGAACCAAGAGGAATGAGTATAGCTATACAGGAATAACTTATTTTGGTTTGCATACAGTATGGGCATGTTCTTCCTCTTATATCATGACTGACAACCCTATGGTTAAAAGGATTTGAATATTAACAAAGAGTAATGAAAAGTATGCAGAATGATTTGATACAGTTCGCTCCCTTTCCAGTCTTCTGGTAACATGTCACCTATTTCTGATACTTAGTTTTGTTCATGCTCTTTGTTTGGATAAATACTTTTTTTGGAATTGATTTCAAGATTTTCCTACTACCTATAGGCAATAGGTAACTTTGTTCTAAAACTGTTTTGTTGGCTTGACTGTGACGACTCATGGATTATCTGTATTTGACTTGACATGAAATAAATTTATGGAACAAATTAATTGTATTGAAGAGCTCTTTCTTTGTATGTTTTTAAGAATATAAATATTCCTAAGGAACAAATATTGAATTGTAGATTTTCAGGGTCTGTACTCTCTTGCTACAATAAGCTACAACAGAAATGATAACAGAATCCTCTAGATCGAAAAGACAGCCCAGATACCATTCTAATTTCAGGGTATTGCCACGACCTTATAAAAATGACCCAAGTTTGGAAATTGCACCATTGTGAGAACCACCTGCGATGTTCACTTTCTGTTTCTTTGTCTTTGCATGCATAGGGGAAAACAACATGTCATTTTGCAGGTAGCACATCAAAAGGAGATGGTGATTCTGTGGATTTACATCTTCCATCTGCCCTCCCAAGTGCATACTTTGATGTCTAATCAAGGGTCAGTTTATGCTCCTCTCTATTCTGGGTAAAAGCACTAATAGGTTCTTTCTGTTCTATTATTTTTGCAAAATGTATGGGAATTTCAGGTCTTTGAAACTTCTACTGTGTCAGATTTAAACAGAAGGAAATAATGGTAGAGAGATTTACATTCCTGCAAACTTTGTTTCTACAGAAAACCAGGGTAAACTGTGCAGGTTCAAGTCTATGAGACACATTATTCCCTAGTGGAGCCTCCTGGAAAACATAATGCAATGCAGAAAATGTTAAAATGCCATTAGACACATTTCCTACAGTCTTTAACTTCACTAATGTTACCACCACTTACAGAGTAAGAAGCACTAGATAGAGTTTTCCAGAATTTAGCATCAGCAAGAGTGCAGGAGGCAGCTGTGTAGAATATTGCCCTACCTTCCTGAAATTGTCGGTGGACCAGACGAAAGCTGCTCACTGATAGTGGTAATGAATAGTTAAAACCCAGTACATTTCCCTTGTGTCTCTCCCAGATCCAAATGAAAAGAGCAGCTCTGAAGAACAAAAAACAATCTCCCTAAAAATCTCTTATAGAGAAATTAGCAAGCGGCCAAGGACTTGGGACAGGTATGAGCCCTCTTTTGGGCAGATCCCATCACCACCTTCCTTGGCTGCTTGCTAATTTCTCTGTAAGAGCTTTTAATGCTCTGGTCTATGAGCAGCTTTGCAGGCTGCAGCCCCTCATAGGGATGAAGGCAGGCTTTGAGGGCTGTAGTTATGGGTTATTAGCCATCTGGCAGGGCTGGGCTCAGTGCAGGGCCCAGGGACGTGGAGCAGCTGGCAGTGCGGCAGCAGCACCGCGTGATGGCACAACACACACGCGAGTGTGGCTCCAGCCTCCTGCAGAGCAGGGAAGGCAGGAAAAACTGCCTGCTTCCTTCCCCTGCTTCAGCTGCAAGGTTTATTAGGCTACTGAGGGGATAAAGCTAATGAAAAACAGGAAGAAATTCAATCTTCCTAGCTGGGAAAAGAAGAATACCACTAAGCCTTTCAGAGAGGTGAGGAGCATCTTCTGCTACATAGTGCACATCACAAATGACCAACAGGGATGTTCTGGATTTAAAAAGCAGGACTGAAATCAGAAGTAGTGCTTTTGTCCCATATTTCCTAAGAGCAAATCTTGGGAGCCTGAATTGATCCCTCCCTCCATCAGACCTACCTGGGAGAGAATTTGTTACCCAAATGACTGTTTGGTGGTTAAGGGAGGGAGGATTTGATTGATAACTAGCACTCAATCAAGCTTTATACTAATCCTATCAGTCTACCGATAGGCAGACAGACAAGAAGGCAGAGGGAAGGGTGGGTATCATGGAAAGCCAAAAGCCAGTGACTCTTCAAGCTAGTGATTGGAAAATAACTAGCAAGAGATGTAGAACATTCAACCAGAAAGTCTTGAAATGCTTTTGCTCATGGATTGCTTTTAACCTTGTGGAGAGCAGAGGGCATCTGTCACCACCCAGATTTACTTCTGGGCATAAGGCAACAGCACAAGAAGAATTATTGCACCTGCCTCCTCACTAACCCTAAGGTGACCGAATCACATTCAATTTTCCTGATTTCTTACAGACAAGATCTGCACATCAAAGATGGCCTTGCTAATTGTTAGCAAGCTGCCAATTATTAAAAGATTACCAAGGTGAAATATTTAATACTAAGTAAAATTCAGGATTGTTCATTCTGCCTAGTGTAACAATCCATTCCTGGGGCTTCTAGACATTTAGTGAAGTGTCTCCTCTTCTCCTTCATACTTTAATTTTTGCAAAGGACTCAGCTTCCAGCAGGGAGTGGAACTGAGAGTCAAATTCAATGACTTCTTGATCATTTCAATCTGATTAAGCAGGTACAAGCAACTGAGGCAAATTCTGAAGGAAATCAGGAATCTGATGACCACACCTTGTGACTTCAGAAGCTCTCCTAGCTCCCAAGACAAGCCAGTGCTATTTTTGATCCTGGTGCATAACCAAAGCACCACAGAGCCCAGTGCCAGACTCCCACACCAACAAGGCCGGGACTCCTGTTTGTAGGGTGCATCGCTTTTCAAAGAGCATGGTTTTCCTTCCACATCCCCACAGACTTACTGAGAAATTAGATAGGAACAGTATGCAATTTCTGCAACCAGCAGTGTAACAGCAGGGAAGTCAGCTCTGTTGTTGCTGTTAATCTTGAAGCCTGTGTGTGTACCCAACTCACTGCTCCACTACCACATTCCATATGTGAAGAGCTGTGTGCTTCATGCTCTCTCCCTGGGAAATGAGACTTGTTACTTGTGGTAACCTTTATCTCTGCGACATCTGTGACATCCTGAGCTGCCAGGAGAGGATGGCAACCCTTTCATTCCTGTGCTCGTGCCTTTCCTTGGCAAAGTGTCAGTCAAATCCAGCACGTGCTTCTGCTGTGGTTCTGGCATACTGCACAGGAGATTCAGAACTACAAGGTTTACAGGATGCTTTATCAGTGCAGACACTATTTTCCTACACTACCTCCTGTATTCCTCTCCAGTTAGTATAAAAGAGAGCAAAAGCTCCAGTCTGCTTCTGCTGGGCATGCAACTGATCCTCTCACCTTGCTTTCCTTAAATTCTTCAGTGACCTTGATTTCACACAGAAGATCACTAAGGCAGTTGCTTCAAGGCTCGTCTGCCTATCTGTGCCAGGACTGAAAAGCTTTCAATCCTGTCTTTTCCTTTTTACTAAGCCCTAATCTTTTTTTTTTTTTAATAGAAGTTCCTTTAAAGTAAATCCTTTTTTTTCCCCTCTAAAAAACAAAAAAAAATAGATATTATTTAATGCGGCTTCTAACAGGGGAATAGACTTAGTCATCCAGGAAGTTCATTTTATTTTTACGTGCAGATGACACATTTGTCAAGCTGTATTGCAATTGGACCTCCATCCCAAATCTGAAATTTGCTCCATCCAAAATACAATGAACTCATTTTAAGTTCTTGAGCCCCTCACATCATACTCAGGTTTTCATTCTACTAAAGGAGATGAAAAGTCATCTGAACTGCTTCAGTTCTGCAAAGCTGGACCTGTTGAAACCTAACACGGCTGGCTCAGATTCTGGAATGGAACAACATGCTAAAATTTTGAGTTGATAAGAAAGCTTTAAATAAAGTTACAGTAAATGGATAGCATGTTTATTTTACACTGCATCCCTCTAATGTCTGTCTATATGCAGAGTGAAAACTACCCTTGGTAGGAAAGGCAGAGCCCAGATCCAGTGGAACTGGATGCCTATTGCTGTGAGGATGGACACTTGAGGTGTTCCACTTCCCTGTTGCAGAAAGTATGTGTGGGTTGTCAGATATGACTTTTAAGATTATGATGATGTTACAAAAAAATGATCAGAGCTTCTGTGAAAGATTTTGATGATTTTTTTTTTTTCCTGCACACATCCCCCCCCCACCCCCCCCAGCCCCGCAAGCCCTGAGAACAGTATTTCAAAGGACCCGGTAAAAATATTCTGGTTTGTGCTTTCCGACACATGCCACATCAGGGAACTCTCCCTGGAAATTATTTATTTTTCATTAAGAGAGTCACACTTTCTTGAAACTAAAACTCAAATGCAAGTAGCTGAGCAAGTCCATAAGTAGAGAAAAAGAGTATTAGAGATCCAGCTCAGCTGGATCACATTCTGGATTTTGAGTCTTGAAATATTTTATTTTAAAGCCCCCACTCTTGAGCCAAATAAGCTTCAATTTTCACTTGTTTTAAAAGTTCATTTTTCACAGCTGTAAAGAGGTGTGAGAATGTGGCCAAATACAACCTAAAAATTACAAGACAAAGCAAAACACAAATGGAAGAAAGCCAGTAGGGGTTTGCTCTCAGAAACTACTTGTGTGATTTTTATATGGCTGGAATTGGCAAAGCAGCTTCAAATACTGAAATGCTGACTGAGGCACTCTGAACATGTTTTCTTCAAATGGTCATGTCTTGGAGATCCCTCAGGGACAGGAGGGCTCTGTGTGGAAGGGAACAACTCTGGTGGAAAGCTGATGCCTTGGCAAGTGAGGGGCCAATCTAACCCAATTTCCACATCTCCATAGGCCACCCAGGGGTTTACTTTGGCCTCACCAACTAATGCAGCAAGTGGGTGGTTTTTTTAACTTTCACATCTCCAGTAACAGGACTCCAAGGACCACACAGGTCCAGCTTGGTGCATTTCCTTCCCATTCACATGGGCAAAGGTTTCTTCTCCCCTTTTCTGTGCCTCTCCCAGCACAGACTCCCTGGGATAAAATAAAAATTAATATGGATATGGGACTGCTGTGCTGTGGTTACCAAAGAAAATCCCACAAACAGGGGAAACTCTTTCCTCTGTTTCCTCAGACTACACTGATTGCCACTTCTAGAAAGCTTTGGTGGCATAGAAATAACAAAGGAACAACAACAGCAGCAAAAAAACCCCACCTGTGAGAGAGAATGCAAGAAGGGAGAATAGTTTGGTGATTTTTCCAGGAAAAAGGGGTTCATTTCATGTACGAGATCACCTTGTTGATGGGTTAGAAAGGACCACCCTTTTTTTTGACACAGCAGGCTTATTTTCTATGTTAGCTCCACAGGAAGCATGTCATGAGGACTGTTCAGACAGACAGCAAATAAAAATACCCAGCCTTACTTTAAAATCTGATGAGTTTCAGGACCTGGTTCATGATATGCATTTGCCTGCAGTTGGTCACATTTTATTCCAACACATCTCTAGGTCTGATCTGCTCCTTCCCTGCTGACTTTGAAAGTTAGGTCTCTGCTTTCTGCCTGCAATTCTGGACAGAATTGTGCACCCTAGTCCTGGATACTGTAAGCAAGATGTGGCACAGGCCCACAGCATCAGTCACTACAGTTTAGATATGCAGGTGTCACCACTGCAGCACATGGCGGTTGGGCACCCAAGCAAAGCAGGGGCAAGGCACACAAGCAGGGCTGAAAATAGCCCCCCCCCCATCGCTGGCGCACATCAGACCTCTGAGGCATCGCACCTGGAAATCTTTCAGGCCATCGCTGTAACAATCTGCCTCCTTCCCACCTGCTGCAGCATGAAGTGAGCATACAGAGCTTCACAGGCAATGAGCACCACCATCTTGCTTTGAGCCTCAGGCCAGTGCTGTAAAGGTCAATGTAAATAGCTTCTTAGTCACCCCGGCAAAGACTTCAATAAAGCACTGCAATAATGAAGTTGGTCTCGTTTGTGGCCTCTTCCCTTAGAAATTCAGACCGCCACAGAACAGAAATGTCACTGACATCTGACAAAACTGATGAGCTCTTCAGGATTCTAAAACAACCCCAGGCCATCCCACGGTAACCTGCATTGATAACCTCTCAGCCCTGCTCCCCCTTCCTTCCAGAAAATGGAAAAAGAATTTGGCCTAAAAGATTATAAGATCTGGATTTCTTGAGGGAAAAACAACCATTCCTTGCAGCACAGGTGAAAATCAGCAAGATCAGGAAAGGCTGCCTCTGTGGGAGAAGGCCAAGAGTTACACACTGCGTTGTATGACTGTGCTGAGTGTTAGCCTCCTGTTGAAGGGTTCTGGGTTGTTTTTTTTGTTTTGTTTTTTTTGTTTTTTTTAAGCTTTAGTGGTGGGATTTCTGTATTTATGATCCAATCAGCAACTGTGATCCACTAAACTAATACCCAGCATTAGTCACTGGAAGAAACCTGGGCAGTTAGTCATGGAGCAGTTTAAAGGGAACTGATGTAAAGGCTCAGAAAAGTCACTACCTGGAGCTCTAAAGCATCTTTCCCCCTGTCCTGCTTTTACTGAATCTTACTACTAGCTAATCATACAAACCCAAAAATGTCTTATCTTGCAAAGCACGAGGAGTAGGGAAAGGCTTTAAGGCTGCTCAGCTGAGGGAATGCCACACTGGAGATGCTTCAGGTTTTTGATCTTAAGAGAAAATTCAAACTAATTGACCTCAAGCCCAACTAACATGTTATAACCAGAGACTGAAATACAGGAACTGTGTTTATCTAGGCTCAGCTCTTTTGAAATAAGTAACACATCCATTTTTACACGGTGGGAATGGGAAGAACTCTAAGGAGAGGCCATCATGCTCAGGGAAGATTTGGGTACCGCATACAGAAGGCTGGAATGTGTTAATGTGAGTAGATACTTATCAAGTCTAGTTGCAAAACTGGCTCTTTTACATCACTGGTTATTCCTGCTTTTAGCTACAAAGATTTATTGGAAAACATATCTTTTTCAAGGTGTTTTAGATACTGCCAATTTTAATCCACGCCAGAAAACAGAATGGCAGATATATGGAAAATAAAAAAATACCATAAAAAGCAGAAAACTGTATTAGTGTAACACTAAAGGCGTTGCTTTGTATTTTAAAATGCTCAGGAAGTATGATATATGTGCAAATAGGACAGTTAGAAGTGTTATACAGTTAAAAAATGTTTTTGTCAACATTTGAACAAAAAAGGAATAAAGTTTTAATGAAAATAAACTTTTCATCTTTCTGTAGCTCCATATAGAATTAACTCTATCATGTCAGGCCTGCACAAAACAGTATCTACTAACTGTAACTGTCTCAGTGCAGTCTACAAATAAACTAATACATTAGTCCGACAACACCCTCCTACAACCCCCAAAATGTGGAAATCCTAGTCCATAAATGTATCCAAGACAACCTGTAAGGAAACAGTAAGGTAAAGTCCACGTGCACTGGAGACAACTAAATCTACATGTTGGAAAGATCTTTACACCTCTAAGTCAGCATCTTTGTGTCAGACTTGAGTCCCCAGTGACTAAGCCCTGTCTGGAATTTGGGCCACCACTGCTCAGGTGACACCTCCATCACATAGAAGCCAGAGAGTAGCAATGAAGTAAAAGAGTTGTTTAATCCTGTGTAGTTTCCCTTTCAGTTTCCAGTCCTCCTCACTTTCTCATTCTTGGGTCCTTTTGCAATTAACTCAAAACCTTCAAAAATGATTTCAAAATCCCCTTTTTTTTTAAATTTACATTTCAAAATTCATGGGAAAATGTTGACCTCACATAAAATTTGACAGGACTGGGGGATGCATTTGAAGAGGATTGCAATTCCACAAAAGTTAATAATGAGATGAATTAGTCCTGTATCTCTGAGAGCGATGCTAAAATAGGCTTCATTAGTGTTATTGACTGTGATTAATGGAGTTAAAGCTAATGAGGTTTGTTTACTTCAGTGCATATAATGCTATTTATAGCCTTCCCAAACAGCAGCATGATGGTAGTATCTAACAGCATTTGATGTGTGCAAAGTGAGTAAAACCACATTCAAAATACCTTTTAAGGAAGAAAAGATGAATGATCTAGTTTAAGTAAAAAGGAAGCAAATGAGAACAGATAAGTGGAGCTGAGTAAATAATTCAGAATGAATAATTTATTTCATTTATTTAGCCCTACATTTTTGGTTCATGGGATCCACAGAAGTGAAGAGATTTCCTCAAACCTATTTTCATACGAACTGGATAGCTTAAAGAAAGCCTGCACAGCAGTGGCACCAGGAGCATTAGAAGCTCAGGCTTCATTGTGAAGGTATGAATGGCTGAGGAAGTCAGATTGTGTTACTTCTGTTCTCTCATTAACTAAACAGACAAAGACTCCAGCACCAGTAATTCTCAACTTGACAGATAAATGCCAAGTATTATCAGTATTTGTCAATGCTGTGAGACATTTTTGGCTGTGAATGGAGCCTCCTGCTCCAGGGTATTTGCAAAAACATAACAGAAATACTGTTTGTCCTCCAGGCTGTTTACAGTCATGGAGTCAATCCTGGGATGCCATCAAATCCTATATCCTGGTCTGCTGAAATATATCCAGTAAATCCCTTTTCTCTCTGTCTCAATCCCTCTTGAATTTGTGGTTCTGCACAGTTGCTGCCTGATGTATGCTGCAGCGTATCTGGAGCTTTCACCCATTCAAACCTCCAGCTCAAGCAGGACACTGCCAGCAATGCCAGAACTCCCTGTTTCGATTTCTGTTTTACACCTCATTTTCTAGATCTGCAACTAAATTAAAGGACTTGTAGAAGAAAAAGCTAATAAATATGCAGACTGATCCTTTGAACAGCTCTTCAAGCCAACCTGAGGTACACTTATGCTTATGGGGGAGGAAAAAGCAAGCCTTAAAAGCCCACAGAGAATAACCTCTACAATACAAACCCAGAGCCTACACACTAAAGTGCTGACCCTCCCCTTTAAGGTGACCCTAGTGATAATCCTTGTGGCTATGGCAATTTCCTTGGATGAAATAAACTATAGGAGCATTGGAAAAAAGGTGACTGAGGCCTATGTGATGCTGAGCATTTTTATTTGCCAGCGATGTTAGTGAATGTTGATGCTCTCAGCATCTCTTGGGCACCAGGCTCAATAGATGTACAAAGAGTGAGGGTAAACAAGGAAGATCCTGTAAATACTCATCCACACAAACCCTGCAAGTTCACTTATTAGAAGCGCATGTGGGCATAAAACTGGACACATATAGCATGAGGATCTAAAAGGCACATGGGAAGAGTGAAAGCGAGTAGTACAAAAGCCATACTGCATTTGCTGTATGGATTACATTTATAGCTGCAAATCATGATTACCAACAAACGATTAAAGGGTCTTTTTGAAGAAAAGGAACTAGATCAGATGCAAAACCAAGAAAATCAAGGCTTAATTGCATCAAAATTTTTCTTGTTCTAGCTGAGTCTTTAAATTATTACCTTCCAAACAAATATTAAAGCAGCCAGACATGTTTTACTTTGGTTTGAATTGAGCAATGGCACTCAGCTACCTGAGGTGGGTACTTTCCTTAAAATATAAATCAGAAGTCATTGAAATCAATGGGAGAATTCCCTTGGCTTCAAAGAAGACAAGGCTGATTGCCTGTAATTCAAGAAACTGCTTTGTTTGCTCTGCACATTTAAGCCTACTCCTTCTCTGCACTGTGGGAACATGGGTCAATTGACCTCAGATGTCAGGCTGCTGCTCTCCTCCTGCATGATGCATCTTCTTTGTCAATGGATAGTGCAAATCAATCATTTCTTCAGGTCATATTACAGACCTCCGAAATTGTCCTGGTAGCTATCAGTTCCCCCTAATCCTACCAGTTCTTGCCTGGAGCACCATCAGCGTAAGTAACAAAGAGGGTGGGAAAAATCTGAATTTCCCCTCCCTATGGAAACCAGAGCTTTGAATAAAATTCTTGGTGAGAAATATTTATTTTGTGTGAAAACCTAAAAAATTTCCCATAGGAAAACTTCTGAATTTGTATTTTGAGGTAGCTTTTATAACAAACTAAAGCATAATAAAAAAATTTCAAAATCATGAGCTTTCTTCCCAGGTTTCAATGAGATTTTTTTTCCCCCTGCTTGATTAGTTTTATAGGTTATCCAGGAATATTAATGGTCTCAAGCAGCTCATTGTCTACAAGCAGCTCTGCAAGGTACCTGCAAAAGCACAGGTGGGACTGATGGGGTGTGCTGCTGAGGAGGAGCTTGCATGGGGAGGGATGATTCAGCCTCTCAGACTGAGGCACCTACATGCAATCATCTAGATGTGCATTAAGTGCCTGTGCTCTCGCTGCTGTCAATGGGGATAGGATTCAAGTGCAAAAAAGGAGTCTGAAGTGTCACCAGAGGTGCCCTAGTTTACCCACCCACTGTCTGCAACACATCACTTCTGGAGGGCTTGGGTAGCCCTGCATCCTGGGTCTATGTGCCAGGCCCACATGGATGTCCCCAGTACCCTAGAGCATTTAAAATAACCAGAGATGTTAGGACTTTTGAACTCAGGCTGCAAGTACCCAGAGTGAAGATGTTAATAAAATAGACATCCTTTATTACATACATCCCTTCAGTTTGTAAGAATGGGTAAAACAGTTTAACATTACCAAATACAAAACATCTCCACCCCCAGCTCAAGCTACGACTCTCAGACCTACATGGGTGATGGAAGGGAAGTGTTTGGCAAGTTTGTATGAAGAATCAGCATTTCTAGAGGTTTGCTGTGAGGTTTCTATGGGATTGATGGGATTGCACTGGCCCAGCCTGTGATAAACTAGTTACAGTATGGTGGTATACAAAGAAAAGACCAAAAAAAGAAACAAAGCACAGGGAAGCTAAGCTGTGATTTTGCTCCCTTTTTGGTCCCTTTGGGATGCATTCATTGTTAAACCACCCAAAATATTTGTAGGTCTCCACCAGCAGGTGTTTTTGATGTAGACCTGGGCCACTGCAATGTCTTTTGCACTGTCTGGAGGCCCTGCCATGCTCTACAGCCTGTTTATTTGCAAGGCATTTTTTTTGAGGGTCCCTGGGCCCGTGCCCATTCTCCCATTATAGCTTCTCCAGCAAAAACATGTTGGAGGTCATTGTGAAAGGAACTGGCCAGAACAGGGCATATTTAATAACAGATTTCAGGAAAACAGGCTGAAGTTTTTAAAAAGCAATCTAAGACATGATTGATTTATCAGGGTCCGTCAGTGAGCTCCTGCCTTCCATGAATCTTTGCTAAGACAGACCCCACATGATTTAAGGGACAGAGGCTGTAGGCAGCTCCTGGGATTAGTAATGAGAGAAATTTCTTGGTCAGTGTGTGCATTTTTTCTGAAGTAGGCTGAAGAGGCTGAAGTAGGAAGAGTTCCCTGGTCTCTGTTGGTGGCAAAGACCTACAGCAAAATCACTCATGGCCAATCCTTACAGAGCACCCACGCCACCTGCAATAAGGCTTCCAACGCTATTGCTCCACTAGGAAACCGGTGCTCCTGGTACTGCTGGCCTTGTTATTTTCATGGGTACTCAAGGTTTAACACTGGAATGCAGCATTTCATCTGGTGCAACGTGCAGCGAAACCTCATTGTAGGTTATGCAGATGCTTCAAGGAATTTACATGAACTTAATCTTGCTAAACTCTTACAAGACCCTACAAACTGCGCCATGGGAGACTTCTCTGCTGGCAGTCTTTTATATATAAAATGCATCTTCACAGAAAGCCTTTCATTTGAATCCTTAATCACATGAATGGGCTAGCTTTTTTTTTGGTGTGCTGTCAGACCTAGAGCAGCCTCTTGTCCATCCCTAACCTTGGGGATGGTGCAGCTTCAGCAGAGGCAAAGTGCCACCTGCGTGTCTGTGTCAGCCTTGCTGGAGGACAGGTTTCGTGGCAATGACAGTTTGTTGTAAGGAGCCACAGGGACAACACAGTTTTTGTGAGGCAAGAAAGTGCTAATGAGAGGCTTTGAAACTTCCAGCAACTTGGATAAAAGTCTTGTCCACTTTATCCCCCTTCTGTCACTTAACTAAACCTCTCTACCTGCTATAGATGAACAGCAAGGAAAAAGCTGTCTTAGTACCTGTAGTAAATAGGGTTCTTTAATGAAATAGGAAAAATCATGCATTATTATGCTAAGTGAAGCCCTTCTGGTCAGGTACAAACTTTTGCTCATTTTGCAAAGGGAGAAATGAATCCTTCAGGTGCATATCAGTAGCACAGTGAAGCCTTAAAATGTTTGGGACCTATTCCTGCATGCAAATTTTCAGAGGGACTCATAAGCATCTCCCTTGTGATGCTTTTAGGTAAATACTCTGAAAAGCACAGTCCACTGGACTGCATCCAAGCCTTATTAATTTGGCACTATGGTTGTGGCTGATGCATTTTTGAGCTTGCTCTGATGGCTGATGCCAAGCTCTTGAAAATTTGGCCTTCTGTGACTTGCCCAAGGTCACAGTGGAGGTCAGTGGCAGAGATGAGAAACAGACTCAGGCCCTGACACAATGTGATTCTGGCTATTAACCAAAAAATACATTCTCTTTCATTAGGCACATAATGCTGAGCCCACAGCAGGCACCTAAGATAAAACCTGAAGCCAGAGATCCCTATTTGGATCTGGTTATCTCTACTAGAAAATGAAATGGGCATATATATGCAGAATCTTCTGTTTCCCCTTAAGGTTTCTGCTGATTAAATGAAAGCACCGTGAGAAAACCTGCCGTAGGCCACAATGTCTTTTAGGTCTGTGGAAGGAAAAAACCCTTATAGCTTTTAATGAGCTCATGAGATTTTACCCTCCGTAACCACTAAATCCATCACTTTGCAACAATGAAGGTAATTTATGATTGCCTCAATTGTTTCTTTTATTTATAGGACATTTTTAGTATGGAATTTAATCAAAGAGATTAAATGTCATACTACCTATTACCTTGCTGTTAAGATATTAATCCTATAGAAAGACATATCAAAGTCTTGATTAATCATAAAAAGAAAGAAGTATGATGACAATGCAATTGCTTTAGGTTTCATGATTTTTTAAGTTATTTAATCGGGGCAGAAGTTGAGGTGCCACTGCCTCTTGTAACATACTTGTTGTTTTTCAGGATTAGAAATGGATATGAAAATAAGGTGAGTTAGAACCTGATCTAACAAAGTGCTTAGCATACACTTAACTTTAATGTGCTTGCCTTGACTTCAGTGAGACTTATGCATGTGTTTAAGAACTGTGTAAGGCAGGATTAAATCACTTGCTTAATTTTAAACAGCCACTTAAGTACCTTTTGTTAGGTAGGGCTTCAGTAAGCTAAGTTACATATTTGACAGGTTTGCCACCTTAATGGTGTAATTTCAAAGCTAAGAAAAGGGAATAAATATGCTGCCTGTATTTGTATCACACTTTCTATACAAAATAGTTTCCCAAAGCCCTTTACGAACCATACACTGAACTACATTTCAGCAATTGATTTCAGAGTCTTTTCTACTGTAAGAGCACAGTGCTGAGAAGAAACACAATGAGACACCACAAAGACAAAAAGTTCAATATAGACCTACAGGAGCTATTGTAAATGGAGGGGCAAATCTGAGACCACAGGAGCATAGGAACATGGTGTTAATTTGTAATTTTTATCAATGCATTTTTTAAAAAAATCCTGGGTCAAGTTACCACACTGTTCCTGCAGAAGCTATTTGCCATCACAGAAAGTAATGATCATCACTGTTATTAGGAATAAAAGTTCACTGGTGACCTTATCTGAGATGCACTTACAAATACCAGATTCTTTCCAAGAAACAACATTATATTGTCCAAACCAGGCATGGGTAAACCCACTTTACAGGCATTTACTGTTTATTACACAGGTGATGTACTTTCTGGACAGCACTAATTTTTGAGTACTGAGATCAGCCAATTTATTGCAGTTTCCCCTATCTGGCCAGACCTCTTTTTCAGAAGTTGTTGGGTAGGTCATAATTTTCACCAGGCCTCCCCTCAGTTCTACATTTTGCTTCTCCCCTGAGAAGCCCTTTTCATCTGTGCTGACCTTGACTCAGGCAAATGTGGCCTCCCAGAGACCATGCACAAAGGGCTTTCAACAGCACCTTCAGAAAACAAGTAATCTGACAGCTGCTTGAAGTGTAACCTATGGATTAACACCTCCCTGAAAGAATAGGTAGCCAAAGTAGACTTTGTATGTGTGTAAATTCCGTGAAATAGCAACTGATTTTATAAGTCAGGTCTGACAATGTCAGCCAAGAACTTCACTACCATAACCTCAGGAGCCCCTCTTCACTCCACACCACATCAGCAGATTGACCTTGTGCCGAGGCCTTGCAATTTGAAAGGATCGGGGTATATTTTTTAAGTGAAGGCCAAGAAGAATTGTCAGTGCCTACTAGTTATATGTATTAATTAGTGAATCCCCCAAACTTCCTAGAGAGCAGACAGGAAGATTTGAAAAGTTTTCAGATGAAAACAAGACTGTGACATACCACATCTGTAAGGACACCATCCGCTGAACAGCTGTTGCTTGAGGATGACCTTGACATTGCTCTAACCACTCTTGACATCAGCTGTGTTGAACCTGACTGGACTAGAGTCAAACAAATAGTGAACAAGTGTTCCCCATTTGCAGTTCCCTGTGTTCCTCCACAGAGAAAAGGTTTTCTAGGACACAGCCCCAGTCACCATCTGGCTTTACCTTGGCTTTCCAGCCTCATTAGGGCAAGGAGCACAGGGACCATCTTGCTATGTCATCCAGGAAATGCACAAAAAGCCTCAACAAAAAGCATCATCTGGCAACAATGAAATATTCAGACAGGTTTGCAGGTGACAGTGCCCATTTCTGATGTGAGAATATTGTTCGGGAGAAGTTATTTGCACAAGCCAGTGAATGATTGATGCAAGGCCAATGAAAGATTGATGTGTGAAAACAGAGAGCACATCTGCCCTAATTGAAAGTCCTGGGTTCCCCAGGATTATGGGAGGGGAAAAAAATTCCTGCCTATGAGATTCACCCTGTCATCCTGTCCTCCAGAAATTTTCTAATAACTCATCCTACCCCTTATTTTCATGCTGATAGCTCCTTGATGCCTCTATCAAGATTATCATGGAGTGACAAACTGTGCATACATAGAGGACTCTGTAAGAAGTCAGGTTGGAAGCAAAATAGTCATGGGAGAGGAAAGCAGCAAAGTAAAGGGAATCTATGAGGAAATCCAGGGCTTCTGGTCTGTCCTTTAGCATCCAGCTTACTAGACAGTGTCACGGATGTCATACAGATCCATTCTGGTGTTTGGTGTATGACCAACAATTGATTACACACAGTCAGGAGAAACTCTTATTACACCCTCTTACAATCCTTGCTTCCTCTGCACTTAATGCTTAGGAAACTTAGAAAATTCTAAGTAGTACCTTGAAAATCATGCCTATACATGATCTGTGCAATTCAGGCATGCCAAAATGGCATCAGATCGGTTGTTCCTGTGGAATACTTGGCAAGGCCAGAAAGATACAATTCAGGGGCTTATCAAACAACAAAAGGCCAGTCTGAGCTTCCTTTTGCAAATCAGAAGGCTTCAATATTTTGGAGGTCTATTTGCATAGAGCTTGCAAGCTTCACAGTCAAATCTCACTGATAGTGTAGCCAGGATATGGCCAATTGAATCCCCCTCTGAACAGCTGTGTTGACTCTTGCAACACAGCAAAATCATGCCCAGTATATACCTTCTGGTACACACTGGCACATAACAGCACATTAAACCATGGTATATTTTCAGTCTCCTTTTCTTGCCACAGCCTGAACTTCTCCCCTTCAGTGCGTCCACTCACTGACCTCCTTTAACAGGCACCAACATCAGTGCCCTTTTCGGTGCATGGGTTACCCGGCACCTTCAAGGCCAGAAGCACCATTAGGAAACAAACACCAGTGAAACTGCTCAAAAGCATGAAATTACAAGCATTAACTCTCAGCCAAGGTTCACCGGTAGTTCACAGCATTCTTTGCAGCCAGGAGGTAACTAAAGAGACTGGAACGTATTTAAAACATTCTAAATGTCATTGTTTTCCTACCAACTCTGCTGGTGACAGAGAACCAGCAACGAAGTAGTTAATAATACTGCAATAATGAGCACAAACTGGATCACCAGAAAGCTTCAGTCTCACCCTGGAATGGATTTATTTGCTAGTATTGCCAATATTGTCCCCTCCTTAGAGTTATAAGATGGTAGATGGCAAAAGACTTTGTTCTAAAGCCTGGAAGGGATCTACACATCCACAAAGGTGTGGTGCATGGAGACTGGTCTTCCCTCGACCTTGCAGACTAAGACAGACAGCAACAACAAAAAAACAGGCAGAAATAATTGCGTTTGATTTTCTGTAGTCAGTAAGCTTCAATAATTAGTTTTTGGGAATTTTTTTGCAAAATTACTGGGAGGCTTTCCCCATATCCATATTTGATTTCCAGTAGTGCCTGGGAGCTCTGTGTTTGAGGGCTGTACTGCCCCCCTCCCCCTCCCCCCGAGCAGAGAACAAAAAATTTCCTGGTCCAGTGATCTTTAACTGGACAAGCTGTATCAGACTGGATCCAAACTTTAATGTAAATCAGTTCCCCCCCCCCCCCCCAAAGAAGCCCATACACAACACCTAGGGTTTCAAAATGAAGTGGTTTTATAATTATTAAATGCCTTAAAACAACTGTTCATTTCTGTTCTGCCAGCAAAGTAAAAATAAAGGGAGTGGAGGGTCACAAGGGGACAGGAGAAGGCTTAAACATCTTTATCTGTTACATGCACATTATACTGTGACTGAGGGGAAAAAAGTTTCTATTCACATAGCATTAGAGTGACATAGCTGTCATTGAACTGGTTGATTTGGGCACTAGGCAAGTACTGCACTGCTATATTCTTGCAGTTCAGCAAAAGTATAATTTATTCACATGGTCAAATAATAGAAAATAGCTTTATCCCTTCTGTTGGCCCTGCTTTGAGCAAAGCATTTGATCAGAAGCTTCCAGGATCCTTTCCAACCTCAGTGACACCATCCCATCCATGCTAAATGCCCTGTCGCCAGTCTCTAAAATAGGCTTTCCCATCCCAACATCATCTGGAGCCCCCAGAGCTTGGCCTCCGACTCAAGAGCTCAGCCTTTGCTTTTCCTGTGCTTTTGGTCTCTGACATCAGAGGTTAAAACCAGAGGATTTATTTTCAATGGCACTGTTTTTGAAGGGGGGGTATCTGAGGTATTGCTGTTACAAAGACTATACTTGTAAAAATACATTTTGAAAACATGAGATATCCCTACTCTCCCATTAAGAAAACAGCAGTTCTGTTTTAGGACTATATTATGTGTTGTTTTTACACAGCAACAAAAAAGGGAGGACTGTCATTGTAACATCTGCTCCTGATATTGTGCTGTGATGAAATGTAAATCCAGGCTGAGTAGGCTATAAATTGTATTATACCATTGCTCCTCCTGACCCTATATTGAGCCAAGTTTTCTATTACAAAGACCCTATATTCAGAAGTTTATATCCTGGCTATAAAAGTTTAGTCTAAGCTGAAAGCTGGCATAAAATACCCTAAGTCCAGAGTGAATCTTTTTATAAACTTGATAATAGCTTCTAATACACTTCAACAGCATTTTTCATAGAAAGAAGATGGAGTGTTTAAAACTCACTGCACCCCCCCGTGGAAGCAGTTACCAGTGGAATTACCTTTGTAATAGGCAGAGTGAAATATTGCTTCTAGTTAGATTAATCTGCAAAGGAAAGGCTGAGTTTTGGTACCTGATTTGGTAAACTGGGAGGGAAAAATGAGGTTGATTCCTTTTCCTTTTTTTTTAATTTGCAAAAGGCTATCACAGTCATTATAAACTACTTTTAAGTTCTGAGCTAGTTCTAACTTTAGTTACCAGTAACAAAACCCAGATACTATAGATTTAAAAATGAAAATAAGAATTTTCTTAAGACACAGTGGGTAAGAATTAGAGAAACATTTTAATTTATTTCCCCCCACTTCTTTCCTATTTGCATATTTCCAGCCTTCAGTTCAAACATGCAAGTCAAATCTGTTTCCTTCCACTTCTTTATTTTTAATTCAGTTGACCTGATCACTTAAATCCCATATTATTATCCCTGTTCTCTACGCAGATTAACATCACTTGAAGGACCAGCAGATGAATACATGAATTCCAGTGTTAACTCATGTAAAAAACACACCACCCAATCTCTTCCTGACAAAAATAGGTTCTCAGGAGCATTTGCTATTAAAAAAAAAAGTCAAGATCTGATCCATATATGGCAGCCTGTTGCTCTGAATGTGAATGTCCAGTCCCTAAGTTTCACAGTAAATAACTCCAAACACAAAGTGGGCTCAGACTGGAGTAAATCCAATCTGGGAATCCAATCTCAGGGGCTTTGCACTGGAGTGAGACATTATTTCAGCACTAATCACTTCAGTTTTGATTAATTAATTTTGAAATTCTCACCAAAAGCTCCTGCAATAGAAGTCTTCCTTGAAGGAAGTAGTCCAGGACATAAAGCTGTGATCTCTCAAGCAAGAGGGATGCTCAGGAACACCAGTTTTCCCCGTCTCTTGCTTATACATGTCGTTCTCATGGAAGGAAGAGCTGTATGTAGAGATGACAAGATAATTCCCCATAAAAGCCTCCTAACTTGATAAATATCCTCCTTTCCCAAGAGGACACATTGTTTCTTTGCTGGTTTGGACTAATGAGTGTTTGTGATAGAGATCTTAACATGACCTAGTCACCAGCCAGGTGAAACTTGTCAATTTTTTTCATGTACACATGGCAGAGGCAGAATTAAAACCTTCTTGAGACCTAATGATCCACAAGGTAAGTGGGAGGAGGAGTGATTAATCTCCTACTGTTTAGCATCACCTCATTCTTTAAAGAGAAACACCTCTTAGCATGAGAGTTTTATAGATTACATTGTCATCCAACACCTCAGTATGCACATCCCTGGTCCCTGTGGGGAAATTTAAGGTTTCCTTCTCAGAAAAAGTCTCCTAAAGTTTTACTCCCTGCAGCATGCAGAGCTGTTTCACACAGTATTTCCACCTGGGCTGACACAGCTCTGTGCAGCTCCAGGCTGGCAGCACAATAAGACGAGCATGAGAAAGCCCCAAGAGGTATTTGAACTCCGAGCTTTGTTAGGAGGCTTCCACAAACCTGCTATTCACGCTGGGGGATATAGATGGCTCAAAGGCACTGCCTTATGGGGCAGCCCAGCTGGCTTTCCTTATGTCTGAAGCATACAGTCTGCTACAGTTTCTGATACTCTGCAAGGCTGACAAGGACTGGTAGCCATTTGACATATAAAGTATGCAAAGGGAGGTGATCTCACATTTCCTGACTCTTCAGTGTCTGCAGATACTTCTTTTACTGACTACTTCTGTCTTTAGTCCATTTCCAAGATAAAAAAAGGAACAAAGCTTGCAGCAAGTGGCATCATCTCTCTACAGCATAAGCTTTAAGATGCACATGGAACAACAAACTGCCTTCAAAGATTAGAGTCCTTTGTTATTTGCTTAAAAAGAAGTCTTTGCTCTTGTGGTTTTTTTTTTCTTCTTCTTTAACCAGATTTTTTTCTGAATGTCATCACACACTTAAGGGCATACCTGCACTGCTAAAGGGAACATGATACAGCCTTATACCAGGTAGGAACGACTGTACATAAACCAGGAGCACATGTCTTGCCTCTTAGGCCAGGCAGAATGAGAGATGAACTTGGCTAAGCTGCCGTTAGCCCTCTGACAGTTGCATGGGTGGCTCCAGATACACCCAGTGATGGGTCCCTAGGTTGGGTGTTGGGATCCTGCTGTGAAAAGGAGTTGTAGCCCCTGTATTGTTACACAGGAATCAAAGATGGATCCACAGCAAACTTACCCCACTGCTGTCCCTGGCTACCTGCCTTGACTGCATCCCAACTGACTCCAGGAATAAGACAAGGGGATGCATACCCTTTCTTCTCCTTGAATGCTTACCTGAGAAAGACACAAGTAGTCCTACGATTTCCTTCTGTCCATCCTGTGGGATGAAGGCTGCTGAAAACTTCTGTCCCCCACTGCAGGCACACAAGGAGAGGCTTTCTGCCTTGCTCGCTCACTCTTTAGTGGCATGTCCTCCAGCATTCCCTGCAGTGCTGTAGTCAGTCCTTCCTCCCCACTTTGTCTCAATATCAGGGAGCAGCAAGAGCAGGGTTGCTCCACAACAGAAGGCAAGCTGGGAGCTGAGGAAGACCACAGCACTGGTGGAAACAGGGGCTAGTGACAGTCCCAGATAAAGCAAGGTGATGCATCAGCTCCAGAGGCCATCCAAGGAATCCACACAGGAACAAAGGAGACAGACAGAAGGCTGCAGCATGGGTCCAAGGTCCATCCATGACACAAGGCCAATTCTATCTAGAAAACAAGCTCTGCAACACAGCTGAGAACAGATACACCCACAGCATAGCCTGGGGAAAGACTAAACTCCTGGTGTGAGCTTAAATAGAGCCCTTGGGTCCAGGGGAAGGGTGTGGATGTGGGTCCCAGGTGAGGCTGGTCAAGGTCATTGAGGCCTATTCATGCCCTTACACCTAATTACATTTTCCATGCTGCTGGGACTGCTGCTCCCTTTTCTGTGCACTTGAGTCCCAGCACTAGCTGGGACCTGATGGTGTAATTGCAATGCAGATAACAAAGCAGTTAATCCCTAATGCGAATTAAATTCATGTCAGGTGCTACTTGATGGGTGAGTACACAACCTGCCAGGAGGAGTGTAGCTGCTAATTAGCACCCATGTTGGCTGCTGGGGTAAGGACACCACATGTGTGAATGGAATACAGAGCATAAACTACCCACGCTGGGAAACTGCAAGTTGACAGTCTTTTCCATGCCAAATTTTCTGTGGATTAATAACAGATACTATCAAAAAAAATGGGAACTCACAGGGTCATAGTGTTCCAGATATAGGGGGCTGTGAACTAAGATTTTGGATAAAAAAATACTAAGCTTCCCAGGCAAAGGTACCTTAGGAGGTAGGTGCAAACTAAGCAGAAACACTTAGAATCATTAAAAAGAAAATAAAATGGTAATACAAGCAAAAAAGTGGAAACTAAATTGTTTTGGCCATCTACACTGGGCTCTCTGTGGTTCTGTAGCCTGGCTGCTGGCAATGTGGCCAGTTTCTGAGTTTCTAACTGTATCGATTTTCTTAGCAGGAAAAGCCTAAGGTTATCTAAACAGTTTAGTTTCTTGCCTCTTTGTGCTGAATTCATTATTTTCTCTCTGCCTGAATATAATACTCAATGTTACATGTGCAGTGTTGATCCATAACCTGAACAGAAATTGTCCACAGAGTTGGCTAACAATCGAGGCCGGTGCATGCTCCAGCGATTAACAACCTACACTCCCATGACCACCAGCCATTTCCATTAGAGCTAGTCAGAGGGGCAACGGGCCAATTACTGGTGGCGCCAATGTGTGCAGCTCCTGAATTCGGCCAGATTTCTGTGTTTCCCGAGCTGTGTTCAGCCTTGCAGCGCTAGCAAAAGGGACCCTTTGAAGGTATTTCCCACCAGAGCAGCTGCTACTGACTTTGCTGAAATGCTTTCGGTGTTTTCATCCCAAGAGCAGAACAAAGGAGAAACAAGAGGAGTTTCCAGGTCAGAGATGTAATCATTTGCATACTAGGTCATCCCATCCGTGCTGAATCCCTCTTGTACCTGAGATTTCAGAGGGAGGTAAAAATCTCCTAGCGAGGCTGGTACACATGGAAAGCTTGGCTCACTGCATGCAGCATGTGAACGGGATGTGATTGCCCTGTAGTTCAGGCCACCATAAATCATCAGCCAAACTACTGCCTCGGAGAAGTCATTCAGGGCACAGTAAACACATTTCTCCGGGGAGGAGGTGTGCCGCAGTAGCAGAGAACGGGACACTCCTGCAGGCAGAAGGGTTTCAGACTCCCTGAACTCTGCACAACAGCTCTGGCCCTGCATCCCTCTTTTGTCCAGGCTGGAGCCAGAGCTGTTAGTAAAACAGGTTGGAGCTGAAGGCCTCATGGTGCAGAGCACAGGCAGGATTTGGCTGCCGAGCAAGGCACATAACCCTGAGCAGCTCTTCTTCTTTGACCCAGGAGGAGGCTGAGACCTTTTCAAGCCAGCTCCCGATACTCCATCCAGTTTCGCTGTCCACTGCAAACGCCTCTCGTCCTCCCTGTGACCAGCCAGACTGTTGCATGCCTGATGCCAAAAGCATAAACGGAGGGGACTTGGGCAAATGACAAAATGCTTGGGCACTGCCAAAATGCCAAAAAGCCAAAATGCTTGGGCACTGCTTGCTACCCCACTTCATGCCTGTGACCTGTGCCTGCTTAAACACCAGCAAGCAGCCTCCCTATTTCAGCATGCCTTGGCCACCTCTCCACTGGTGCTGTAGTGCCTGCTGTAATTACCATGGAAAAGCCCAGCTTGTGAAGCACCTCTCCTCGCCACCAAGGCAGCCAGAGGTGGCTCTTTATGGACTAATAAGTAGATTCTAGATTAATGACCGGAGTCCTCCAAGGCTGGGCAGAAATCGCCACAGGTTGTGCAGGGCGTGTTGGGGCAGGCTGTACTCTCACTGCTGGTGGGCAAGAGTTATTCTGCTTCGTGGGTGTGTTATATTCAGGGAGATATTAAAACAGCTCTCTTCCAGCATTGTCACGGATGCTGCTCTGATCTGCTGCATTAAGTAATTTGTGCTTCTCCCCCAGAAAAGAATTTATTTCCTCTCTGTGCTGGTGTCAAGGCTAATATTAGCGAGTGTTACTGAACCATTTTACATCTGCTCTAACAGCAGCTGCTCTGCAGGAGGGTGACTTGACAAGAGGACAGGAAAAAAGTCACATTAGGCACTTAACAGAAGTGGTGGGAGGGAAGGGCTGGACACCTTGGGGCAGAGGGAGGAGGGCACGTGGCCCTCAGAAGCACAGGGATGCAAAGAAGAAAGATATATACACAATATATATTATATATATATAAAAACAAAAGACAAATACAATATACAAAGATATATATATACACACACACACACACACTAAACAGCCCTCTTCCTATATGCATGTCTGAGTAGTGTGAAATGCCCCACACAGGAGGGTCTGGTTGTGTAATTGTCACTGGGGAGGCCTGCGGGGCTGAGCCAAACTACCTCTGCTCAAAACCTGCCTGGGAAGCAGCCTGGCGAAGAAAAGAACAATTTGCAGATTTTCTTTTCTCTTACTCTTGGTAAAAGCAAGCTCAGACCATCCTGATTCTGAGGCAAATACATCAAAGTTCATGTCTGCGCTTCAGCAAAAAGGGGGTCACTGGCAGCTGGCAGCTCTGCAGCCTTTGGTCCAGCTCCTAAAGGGGGACAAACAAACTGGGGAGCATCTCTTTGCTGGGCAGTAGGGTGGGACAGAGCCTGGCTGGTACGAAGGAGCACAGCCCTGCACCCTCAGTGGGGCTACAGATTTCTGTGCCAGGGACAGTCCCCACATTGCTGTTTCCCTGCACAGGGTACCTGGTGCTGGGTGGCTGACTGTGGGAGCTCTGCTACTAATTTATTTTAGTGAACTTTAAAGGGATATGGTTCTTGTCTGATGTGCTTACCACATTGCAATAACTCGGCAGGTGGATGCTAGATCAGTGGAGATGAAATGGAAAGCCATTTGGTCAACAAGCCAAGGATTAAAAGAGGAAATTGAAGAGCTTGAGAGTGTAACTGTATTTCTGTGTTCCACCTTAGAGAGCCAGCCAGGGCTGGAGGCTGCAGCGGTGTCTCCAGTGCAGGGAGGGGGCAGGCCAATGGAAAGCAATGAAGTAATGCGGTGGTATCTCTGCACCCAACCTCTGGAAGAGTTTCAGGTTTCTCAAAAACCCGGATGATTTTTTCTTCCCAAATATTAGGGATTTGCAAAACTTCCCTGTCCCCACAGTGTTCTGGCCCACTCCACAGGCCACTCACACTGTGGCTACTGGGAGCAGAACGGCCCCCACTGGGGAACCTGGGCTCCAACAGAAATTGCATCGCCCACTCTAGGAAGCTTTGTGATTTCAAATCAGGTTTTCCTTCTGTGTAGGGGTGAAACCAAGAAACAATAAGAAACTGGTTGGATTAAACCCTGCACGTAAGTGCATTCTACTGTTTTTAATCCTGGAAATATTCATAAGCAGAGCTGGGTTTGTGCCCCCGGCCGTGCGATGCAGGCTCCGAGCCTGTCTTTTGGCGAGGATGCTGCAGAGGGTGCTGGAGATCGCAGTTTCCCTGCCCACCCAGCAGTCAACAGCTCCATCGCCAACTCCAGCAGTTATGTGCTGGAGACTTGTTTACATCTGAAAAGATTTATTTATGTAGTAAAACTATCTGCTGGTGAATAGATGAAAAGAAATATGTGAGGGAAACCATAATCATTTAATACTTATTCCGTTTATCTTCTATTAATTTAGCAATGTTGGCATTCTCATTATAATTAACGGGAGCTGGGTGGCTTTCTAATGCTTTTCCACATGTGTTTCTTCCTTCCCTTTGAAGGTGCTTGGCAGATTTAGGTCATACATTTTCTTCCTATTGCACAGCAAGGGAAAGAGGGGAAAAAATTCCCAGCACCAATCTTTTCTAATACTTCTACATTAGTTCAATCCAGCAGAGGTTTCCTCTGCCTCAAGCTAAAGAAAATCTATTAGGCTCTTTAAAGAAGTAAGTCAAAGGGGATGCATCCAGGATAAGGTCAGGCAAAGATGTGCACAGCAGAGAATGATAGTGCTCAATATCATTGCTTTGGCTGTCAGGAAAAGTTCACCCCACGGGATGCCAAACTCCACTTAAACTTGCCTCCTGTCTTCAAATGCCTCTGCAAGCTGGGGATGAACACTTTGCACTTTTTCCCAGCACTTGCCTGAGGTAGGTGGGCAACAAAAATTCAGATGCCCTGTCCCATCAATGCAAACTGCAAAGGGGTTGATCCTGGAGCCATCCAAAAGTCATGTTGCTGCTGTCTTGTGGGCTGTTTTAAAGCATACTTTGTAACATACTCATATTTGACAGCTAATGCTTGTTAAAAATATTATAAGTAGCTTTTTACTTAAAGAGCAGTATGTGCCAATCATCAGGGCACATGTTTAATTTTAAGTAGATGATTTATGGTTGAGATGGGCAGTTAGACCTGTATATTTATATGTATATGTATAGACATATTTATATGTACATGTATATACGCATTTTTTATTCAGTCTAAGGTAGCAGCAGAGTCACTGGAGGTTTCTGGTGCATTCAGGGCCAGTTGCATCCAGAGCAGTTTCAGAAACTAGAATCATTCAGAGTGTGACTAGCCCACGCAAGACACCACTGCTCTGTGGAAGGTCCCATCTGTGCCCACTGATGGCAGCAGGGTGTGAGGGCAACAGCTCAGTTAGATACCTCATGTCAGAGGGAATGAATCCAAAAAACCCTTCCGAACTGCACCCCACCTGCTTTTTTTGGGGTCTGGCTGTTGATGCAGCTGCGAGTTCAGCATCAACCTCAGCACATCTCTCTGCTGCTGTCACAGCCAGGTACCAGTGGCTCCTCCTGCCTAGGTTTTGGTAAACCCCCAAGAAGAGGAACAGTCTTTTTGCCTGGCTGGGGAATGAAGACGAGGAAGATGGGAATGTGTATCTTTCTGCCATTTCTCCTTGGTGCACTCTGATCCAGCTCCACAGCAGGCTGGGGTAATGCCCCTTTTAAAACACCCCCGGCTTTGGCAAGCAATACCTTTGTTCCTACTCCTTTCCTTTGGCCATACCTTCCCTCTGGAAATCTCGGAGCCCTCACATAGCTGCCTTGTTGGATCTTTAACCTCCTCTATATTTTAGGTGCTGCCCATGCACTTCTAAAGCACCACAGCCAGAGAAGAAGGGGGAAAACTTGTTTTCTTTTGAAATCCTGGTCTGTAAAAGCCTTTTACATAGCAGCATGCCAGGAGAGAAAATATAACTCTGAACAGGCAGGATATGTATTATAAGTGATTTCACTTTCCTCAGTTCAGCAGCTCTGAAGGGCTGGAGCGAGAGGATGCTACAGAGTGGGGGATAACCCTGGCTGACATGGTGCTGCCTGGCATTTTACAGTCGGCACTAGTTTGGACACAAGCTTGGAGTGAACTCTGCATTGCCACTACAGGACTGATAAATTAAAGGCAGTGGCCAAGAATATCAGAAGCAGTGGTGGCTGAGCGGTCTGGCACCAGTAATTTAAAATATCACTTAAAAATTTAAAATATCATTTCCAGAACCTGAATCCCAATTTGTGCTCAAGTCACCAGGAAGGGTATCACAAATTGGGATTTCCAGAACCTGAATCCCAATTTGTGCTCAAGTCATCAGGAAGTGTTTGCAGTGGCTGTTGGTTGGCTAGCACTGACGGCCACCTCTAAACACCCTGCCAACCTCCTGCCACCACTGGAGTCACCAGCCATGGTTTGGGGAGATGTGGAGAGCCACTCCGAGATGTACGCAGGGTCCATTTCTAGCGCAGCCTGACTGCAGCCGCGCTGCCACTGCCCTGCTGTCGTTATTTCAGCTGCCAAGCTCTGCTAATTGTTCTCCAGAGGAGTCTGGTGGCAATGGGGTGTGCTTTGCTAAGATAACGGCAGTTACACTAGCTGGGAGCAAATGACAAGGGCTATCAATCCTCATGCTTCAGGGCACAAACTGAATACCATTTCAGGCTAGGAATAAGGCTGTGCAAACTGTTCTCCACAAAAACAAAGGCATGCAAGATTCACTTGCTTCCTTACAAATTCTCAAGTCCACCCTGGGCCTGTTGAGATGTCTGTGGTTTTGGGGCACAGGAAGGAAGTTCAGCTGAATCCTGTTATAGCAGAATCCCCTGAGTCCCTGATTTGCCCATGTTCCCTGTGCGGTGGCTTTGGAAACGGCTGCAGAGTTCAATGGGTTTTGGTTTGAAAACCTGACTTTGTCTGGGAGTGAAACTGGGGCATGAGGGAGGAACTCTGTGCATAGCAATGGAAGAGTCAAAATGCCGCCTGGTAGTGCTTCTGCCCCTCTCACCTCTCCAGCTTAGCTCATAAAATAAAAAAATTCCATTGAATCATGCCAACAGCAGAGGGTATCCTAATTGCCTCTGCTTCCACCCCGCAGTTCTTATTCCAGACTGACATCTCCCAGCAGCTCATTCCAGTGTTGCTTAATCTAATAAACTACAGAGAAATCCCAGTACCTTTTAAAAATCCTTTCTTTGGAGATAGCTGTATCTGATTCTCTAATAAGGATTCTATTAAGGGAAGCCTCTGCTGTGCTTTGTTAAGGAATTGATGCAATTTGATTTTTATTACATGAACAGAGTAACATGGATAGTAGCTGTCTCTGATACAAAGAGTCAGTGCGAAAAGTATTGTGTCTCCTCATGCAAACCAAGATAAAGTAATTAACTTTATATTAAAAAAAATCTCTGTTGAGATCTGTTCTGCATAATTCAACACCTTGTGCCAATTAAAGAGAACTTCTTCAGAAAATGGTTTAGGCTGTAATTTTATATGTCTTCAGATTTGTGTGTGAATATATGCGGCTTTATGAATGTTTTGATGGGTGTAATTTTTCTTGCAGAGTTTGTACATTTATTTGCTTTGTTCGTAAAGTGAGTCTTTTTAGAAGAGCTCTTGGATCAGGCCGAAATGCCAGACTTGTCCCTGGCAGGATAAGAGATCTCCACCACAGGATCCCCTCCTCTGCCCTCCTCCTACCCCTACTTCCCCTCCCAACCCCTCAACACTGACCTGGGGTTTGAATGGCAGGACCAGGGCGAGTAAACTGGCATAAGGACTCCAGTGATTCACTGGGATGTTCCTCGGTGCCTTTCTGAGTTACAGGGAAAAATTCGGGAGAAAATTGAAAATACCAAAGTGAGCTGAAGACCAGTTGGGAACTGACTGTGGACAACTGAAGACCACAGAGACCCGTTCTCCGGTGACCACAGAGCCCCTGCATGTTATTGCCTCTGGGAGGATGGTTCCTTCAGGCCCGTCAGGGAAGCAGCTCATGTGCGTAGTCAACCTGCTCTCCACCTCTGTGGGGAACAGAGCTTGGATGGGTAAGAAAAGTCCAGAGAAGAACGTTCAGGGTAGGTGGAAGTTGCCTGTCACCACTGAAAGCCCATCCTAATGCAGCAGCTTATGCTGCTCCCCTGTGAGACAGCTAAGCATTACTGGTAATGCTCCTCTGACTTTAATTTGTGGGAGGACTCAAAACAGGTAAAAAATGCACAGTCAGAACGTGGCATTTCTTGTTATCCTGGGATGAAGCGAATCAGGATAGTTACTTGATTGATGTGGCTTCTTCAGAAGATATAGTGAGGATGGCTGTGATAAATAAGGACAGTCCAGTAGTGGCAACAGTGAAAAAAACCCATGGCATGAATGGATTAGACCAACACCAAGAGATTAGGTGGTGTGCCATCCACTATTAAATAGGATAAGTACTGTAAAGGTAGGTCTAAGTTTTTAAAGGACAAATTGCCAAATAAAGGTCAAAATGAGAAGTAAAGACAGTTTCTTTTCTCAACAGCCTGTCTACTTACCTGGGCTGATAAGCTGCACATGAGGGTGACTCAGTTAAGAGGATAATAATTAACAATCCTCCAAAGCAGAAAAACTCAGTCACTGATCCAGTCAAGAGTCTCATTTCCCCTTTTGTATCCTCAGCTATGCAACTGCTATAGAGTCACTTATGCCACTATTAGAAAGCTGAGGTAGAACAGCAGCTGATGTGTTTTAGCTGACATCTCTTGAGGCAGTTTGAATTGACTTGATTATCGTCTGGAGGCTGCCCTACTGGGCTCCACTGTGGTGGCTCCCTGTACCACAGATGGGGACTCTGGGACTCAGATTTCTATCCCAGCATTTGGACTTGCAATACTTAGAAATTTGTCCCCTCTTCTATCTAGACCATCTTTATCTATTCTATATCTATATCCATATCTCTTTGCCCATATGTCTATCCGGATATAGCTAGAGTATGGTTAAGGTTTTTCCTAGTATTAATTCTTCTATCACCATAATATTGCTAAGCAGCCCTAATTAAAGAAGATCCAAATCATACGTTAGTTTCCATTACGTTTATGTACAGTTTGTTTGGGTATTTCTCAGACATTTGTGTTTCACTCAGTAAATTTTACATGAAGCCCATGACCACTGATTAATCCAGGGCGTATCTTTTCAGTTTACTTCCAAATTGCTTTAAAGATGTTCAGTGGAACAGAAGTCAGTACATCCCGTTACCAGCTTTTCCTGAGCAGTTATCACTGCACCCAGGATGCACAGCACAGAGTATTTGTATATACACATGTGCTCACTTTAAATAAAAGACCCTGAACTAAAGAAATTATATATTTAGGCAAGACATGCAGTGGGTGGAACCAAATTAGAGATATCTTCACTCTAAGCTGGAGAAAAGAGGGAAAGATCTGAAGCACAAATATTAAGTAACATTAGAAAAGTTTTTTATAGCACAAAAATGAATTTGCTTTCAAAATTCTAGTATAATAAAAATGGCACAGCACCATAAGGGTAGAGTCATGTACATCTGTATTAGGGTACCTGTAGTAATAGATCTTATGTCTGTCCAGAAAGGGCAATATACCACCCAGCTACAAAGAACTTTTACACTGATACGATTTATAAAATGGTATTGATTTAACTCTTGCAGTGGAAAATCACATCCCCTGCAAGTGAAACAATGAACTGGTAAAAATATTCTAGGTAGACCAAAGAGTGGTCTGTAGGAGAGCTTGAAGCTACATTTAGCTCTTCCATAGATGCGAGAAAGTGGCAATTTGGCTCTTCCATTTCCTCCTTTCTTTCCTAGATCTCAATATTTAGGAAGGAATATGCAGAAAAATCAACACACCAGTGAGTTCATTTGGGAAACAATAAGGGTTGTTAAAAGTAATGTACATTCTTTTAACTCATCTGTATGATCCAAAGACAACTAGACATCTCTTTTCTTGCAAAACTTGCAGAGGTTGCTTACCAGAATATCATTATTTTCTTTCCCTGTTATTAATCAGTTTAGGAATCCCACAAAACCAGTGTGCTTCAGGTTAGCCCAGAGCTGATTAAAGGAGAAGTCATCAACTATAAAACAGCTGCAACTTCTCCCCCTGCCCCACCAGATTGTATAATTCTTTTTATCTGATATTTGCTGTTTGGATCAGGCCCAAGAGTTTTTTTAAATCTTGGTTTTGGGTTTTTTTTGATTTTTTTTTTTTGGTAAGTTTTTTTTTTCCTATTTTCCACACCTGCCTGTCAGTCCCTGTTAAACAAGAGGATGAACCTCTGGTTACAGCTATAGCTTGCAAGTCAGTAAAACTAAGTGTTGCCTCTGGCTCTTCAACAGACTATTTGCACCTAGGATTTTTACTATATTTGTTAAACAATTTTGGTATCTTTTATATAGAATAATCATTGTGCTACAGCCTCTAGTGAGAATTAAGAGAAAGGCACAATCACTTCAGTGTTATTTTGCTATCAGTCCTACGTATTTTTCTCTGTCTGTGCTGGAATTTGGATTGCTTTTTCCATCCCAGTATAAGAACCTGGTCCATGAGCATCCTGGCTAATGAAGAGAGTTTGATGTGAATTTGTGTCTTATATCCCTAGAGCTCCACCACAGTAATAGATTGAATGCTGAGACCCATAATTTTTTTTTCTTTTTTTCTTTTTTTTTCATAAAATTCGTTGGACCATTTGTGAGGTCTTTTTTGCTATGTCAAAATTGCTTAAAATTCCTCATAGATTCAGCTGCAGGGGGGAAGGACACACTATAGGATGTATAGGCAGCACGATCACATTGCCTTTTCCTCCTTTGAGATCTGAGCAAAGGCAGAACATCTGCATGCAAATAGATACAGAAAGGCTGAGTCTTGGGGCCATATCCATGGGATTATGAGCTTAGAGATTCACTGGGCACAATCCTTCACTGTTGTGAAGGTCGGCCAATGTGTCCATGGAAGGTCCTTCAGCCCTAACAATAGCAAATAATTTATCAAATCTATCAAAAATCTATCAAAACTCCCTTCACATGAGTAGGACTCTAACCACTGAGTGGATTGCCTTTGAATGCCAGCGTTGGGGCCATTTCTTGCAGGAGCGTGGTGTAAACAGTTCTGTATTGCAGAAGGAGGTTTCTAGGGATACATATTAAAATCATGTTAATTATCCAAAGCACCTGGAGATCCTAGGAGGGAAACTGTTGAAGAAATGTAAAGCATCATTTTTACACTGAGCATTAGGAAACTGCCAAGGTTTTCTTATCAAACAGGAATAGCAAGGTTTTGATTCTGAACTTTCTAAAGTAGCCTTTAATAAGGAAATACTTTAAAATGCGAAGGCTATTGACTTACGAACATTTGTAATCCGCTTTCTGTCTGGGGAGAGCTGTAAGCTTCTTCATGCATGTGAAGAATAGTCTAAAGCCATAGATGGAATACACCAGGGTAAGCTTTTTAATATGAGAAGCACCAATGAGCTTTTGAAACATATTTTCAATCTTGGTTGTTTTTGTTTTTTTTTTTGAAAATGGATTAGTTGTCTTTTGTTATTTTTAAGCCTTTTCTAGAGATCAGCTCGTGGCACTGATAAATTATCCATGGAGCTAGACAATCTCTGCTAATTCCAAGCACCTTTTTCCATCAGGGAGATTGGTCTGAATGGAATGTGTTACTTCCCATTGATATGATTTTATGAAAGATTTCCTTATGGTAATGTACTTTCTTCACTTACAATGCATTACTTTAACACAGCATGTCATGGTGACGGAAAAGAGCATATTCACGGATGTCAGACTAGGGATGTAATGCAGTAAAAAAGAAAATACACATGACCTCCTACCTAATGTGCACCCTGCTGTGGTCCTCTCTCCACACTCATTTATATGAGAATGGGTGTATTTTGAATGCTAATACTGACACAGATATGGGTCGACCTTCTGTCCTGTTACAGAAGTAACTGGATTGCCTCAGGTATTGCACCTTAGCAAGAAACCTTAGCACACCGTGTTAAAAAAGTAATCAAACCATCATGATTATTTTAAGCATATTAGAACCAATTTTGACATCCCAATTAAAATTTACCTCTTCCTTTTGTAAAGGCTGCCAATTTCTACTGTAAAAGTAGCAGTGTCAGAGCAGATGGTAATGCCAGATCATTCATAAATTCTGTCTCTAGAAATGCCTGATAGAACCTACAAACACAGTGCAGGAAACCCACAACAGTTAATTATGGAGGAGATTGCCCACAAAAGTTGCTTTAACCTCTGGTAGTTAGAGGCTGCATTAAAGCCTGAGGCATGTGGATTTATATCCCTTTCAAAACTTCCATGTTTTATAAAATCCTTCTCAGAGGATTTTCTGGAGACCAGAGATTTTCCTAACCAACAAATGTCCATTCTTCACCCACTACAGGGACATCATTAACTTTTGGAAGGAGCTTCCCATGATACCTATGCATCAAAAAGAAAATTCCTTCCTTTGTGTTAAACAGTTAATAAAATTGTCTTGCTTCCAGAGAAACAAAACATGAATATATATATGGTGTATATATAGAGAACTCAATGAAAGGTTTATTTTTAAGTTCCCAGAATGTTAAAGATAACTAGCTTTCGTTTAATTTTAGATGCTTCAGAAAATGTGATATATTATATGGCTGATCAATGAAATCATTTTTTTGATGGTAAGAGGTCCTAGATTATTTTGGCTGACGCTGTTATTATCTGATATCCTCTTCAGGGAAAGTCTTCAGCTCTGAGCAACCTTGAATTTTTGTTTTTCTTGTAGGGAATTCAGCTGAGCTGCAGCAGTAAAGATTGACTCAAGAAGTAATTTTGCAGTGTTGTACAGCAGAAAGGGTAAATCATATTTCCAAAGGTTGTACTCAGATAACTCAGATTTGGCTTTGGATACTCATCAGCCTGTTCACAGCCCAATTGAATCTCGGTTTAATTACCTCAGCAATCAGAGTTACATAGGAATGTTTCTGTCATTATAAACAAGCTTTCAGACTAGATGTCCTGCCATAAAAAAAGGGATGGTCTATGGCAAGCTGTGAGGAAGGGCAGCAGCTCTGCCTCTTATGTATCTTAGTAGGAAAAGTAGAAAATAAAAAAAAAAACAAACCACAAAAGATAGGTAGAGGTACAAACATCCCCATTAACATCTGGTGATCCTTCTGCCTATGGGCTCAGAGTAAGAAATGCCATTTTAAGAATGAAAAAAGAAAAAGTATCTAGCTAGATTCCAGCTGCCAGTTTCTTTATCTGTCTTCCACTTTTTTTCATAATGAACATTTCCCATAATTCTTGAAACCTAGCAAACAAATGCATGGGTACAGGAAATGATCTCATGGAAATGGTCACAAACACGTAGGTAATATAGCAACTAGAGTAAGCAGCTAACCCTGCAAGGATCTGCTACTAAAGCAAAACTGGAGCAGCAAATTGCACCTGATTTTTCTTCCATTATTCTGAACCCTTTAACCTGAAGGGCTACAATCCATTAGTCTGATAAAGCACAACTTGAACACCACTGTTAGGCTCTTATTCACAAAATGCAATGCCAGTGTAAAACAAGGTGTGAGTGCTAATTACTTTTGTTAAGGCTTATATTTTCATGGTAACTTAATACAGCTAATATCCCAGGTAATTTGCCATGTTTCAAATACTTAGTGCCAGATTTGACATTTTGCTTTATAGTGCTAAAGCTACTGGTATTATATAAGGCCAAACAATACCCACTGTAGCGTTTAGACTCGGATACTGTTTGTATTATGGACTTCAAAGAGACACTGACTTGCACAGTGTCTCTTTGAAGTCCGTAATACAAACAGTATCTGAGTGAGCTGCAAGTTTTGCTCCCTGGTGCACACAGCTCTCCCTGAGAGCTAGCACAGTATTCACTCTTTATGGTTTTTCCTGATTTTTTGCAATTGTGATGATTAAAAACCATGATTTTTCCTCCTTTTTATGGCAGGATTCTTGGCATTTCAAGGAACGATGAAGCAACAGCTCCCAAATCATGAAATGTCAACATCTTGCTTTGCCAGAATAGTGCTCAGGAGTAGCAATTTACACCCATCACGTTCTTCCTCTTCTCTCATGGCCAGGAGCACAAGGAGGATTTCATTTTCTGGGCTGACTGGACCTACTGTGGGAAGCAGCTCACTGTGGGAGCCACACGGCTGTGGTAACACAGTGTCACCTCCCTCCACAAAGATATGGATCGGTTAAAGTGAGCCCAGGAAAGAGGACAGAGAATGACCAGAGTTTTTAAAGATATGAGCCATGGGGGACATAACCTGGCTTGGGTACTCAGAAGGAAAAGAGAGTGATGATGAAGGCACAAGAACAGTCACTGTATTTTATTTCAATCTTTCCTCTACATGTGTGTAAAGCAAGAAGTATCAGGCTGGCATGGCCATCAGGGATGTATTTCAGTTAGACCTCAAGGGACAAAAATTTATTATGGTAGAAACAAGCAGGGGAGGTTTCATAGTCTTTATCACTGGGGTCTCTTAAGAACAGCTTGACTGAATATAGGCTGATTTACAGCAAAAATATACTGAAAACACTTTAGGATGGGAGAACAGACTTCTTGGGGTCCCTTACTGTAAGTCTTTTGAGAAGAATGGATAGTTTAACACTTCCTATCTTCCCTGTTCCTTCCTTTTTGTCACTTAATGAAAAACTGAAACCTTCAGAAAAAGCTGAAATTTTCCAATAAGACTAACTGTTCATTTTGGACTTTTTGAGTTTTTTTCATAGTCAATTTGAGGACAAAATTAGTTCTACAAAGGATTCTTTTCAAAGTACCTTAGACTAATTCAGCACAGACCTTAATTCTTAATGTACTTAAGAAATTACCTCTCATGGTGACTTTGCTGTAATATTATTGTTAAAGATGTATTACCACCAAGAGATGCTCTGAGGTGTACAGCATCAGCCTTTGGTGAATTTAAGCCTAACTTGACTATGGTTACTGCACCCGTCCTGAAAAAGTGTAAATTTTAAAGGGAAAAATACTAACACTAGATTATAGGAAAGCTGTAGTTTTCCATTTTAAACCATTTTCAGACAAAAGCAACATTTTGAATTCTCTGGATCAGGAAGAAGTATTGCTTCTTCAGTATATATTAAGCGTAAATATCTTTCCAAACCCTCTACTTCCAGTCCAAGAAGGAACAGTGTCTTATGGAGTTTGAGAGCCTCTGAAGTGAAAGAGATCAAACAGGCATGTTTTTGCTCTGATCCAGCTGCAAGATCAGCGGTTTTATCAACCCATTTCCGTAAGAACATTTAGTTTCATAGAAAGTCCATATGGGACCAGACAGGCTTTGCAAATGGGGGAGAAAGGAGAAGAGGATATGAGGAGAGCAATGAGTTGAGAGAAGGCAGAAATAAGAGTTCAAGTAAGGATTTGTTGCATTTTATCTCACCACACAGGCATGTAACTACCTTGGAAATACCTGGGCCAACAGACATGGAAAAAAAATAGAAAAGAGAAAAGGAGCTGGTTTCTGGCCTGTTTCTGTGGCAGAAGCAGTCCCATTACGTAGCCCACCTGAGCAGACCTCTTTATGAAATGTATGTACATTTGTAACACTTTATATTTAGTTTAATAATTCATCAATGGTTAATATTTCAAAAGACTAAAGTAGAAAATCGAATAAAATTTTTATACCTGCTATTAAAAGTCGAATGGAGCATTGAGAGACAATGCAAGCAACCAACCCTTCAAATCTATCTACTAAATCAGCCTGGCTTCAAGCAAAAAGGAAACCGTTCCCTTTATTTTGTGCTGGGTGGGAGTGTATCTGTGTTGGTCTCACAGCAACAATGGCCTCTCCCAATCATAAACTTTCACCTGGTCACCAACTCCTGCCAACTCATTGTTAAAAAGACCCCAAAACCTGTCACCTGATCATATTTTCTTAATTACTTAATGGCTCTTGTTATTGCTGTGGTAGGTGATATATCCAAGGTGTGATTTTTCAGCTAGTGTAATGACAGAATCATGCTGTTTAAGTATCTGCTGCTACTAACACGAATAGCAGTGAACTGATGTGTAACATTTTGCTGCTTTGATGTGTCCTAGGGCAGTTGAGTGAAAAATCTCTAACTAATCTGGCCATCATCTCATACAGAAACTGTTGCTCCTGACATAAAAAATAGTAATAGAAAAATAAATTAACAAAAAAGGAAAGAAAATAGATAGAAACCCCACAAAGAGCTTAAACTGTTAACTCAATATTAAAAACAGATTTTAAGAAGTTTTAAAGGCCTTTTGTTTGGGGTATATTTTTGCTTATTCAATAAGAATGGCAGAGGTATTACAATTACCAGTATAGTATTTTATAGCAGGTTTAATGCACTCTAAGTCCATTAAGGGAACTTTCATCTGTGGTGTTTTTTTTTTTTTAAATAGGTCTTTCAATTTTCTTTTTCAAGGGAAACGCAGTTCACTTTTTTCCAGTTACACAGCTTAATGCACTGAGTCAAGCACAAGGTAGAAAGCAACTTGCTTAGGAAGTCCGTAGACTCCTACTACAATAAGTCAAAGCAAACTTGGTGACTTTGGTGAGAAAAAAGCTTGGCAAAGATAAGACTTTTGCTACACATAGCTGTGACTGAAGGTCTATAAAGTAGTAAGCAACCCACAGACATGGTCAAACATTTTAGATTAGGAAGCAACAAAAAGTAGAGTAACCAAAGAAGATAATTTATGGACTCGTATCTAAAAATATCTGCACCAAACCTAAAAGGTGTTTGGTTTTATTCTCTAAATGTAGTGCCTTTCTGCTGTGCAGGGCTTTTGAGAAACTTTTTATGGTGTGCTGAAGCAAGCTTATAGTGACCTGGATGGATGGACATGTAAATGGATATTCACACCCTCTGACTTCAGGTATACTTGCTATGTAGTCAGTGGTGCCTTCCGTTGTATCAGTCAGCACACCCAAGTTAGCTTTCTGCTTCTCTCCATCAGCAACAGAAAGAGCCATGATCTGTCACTTGTACATGGAAGTTAGATGGTGTGACTGTGGCCTGCTGTCTAATACACTGTGTACATGGTGGAGAAACATTGTTTTCTCTTTTCTTCCATCCAAAGAAAGTTTAGTATGTTAATTTCTGGAGACAAAACTGCCATTTGTGCCTTTTTCTAAATAGTGGGTAAGAAAACAAGTGGCCTTGTTATGTCACATAAGAATACCTTCATTTGTTTTCATGGAAGGGAGAAGAGAAGACGACCAACATTACATATCCTGAGTCTTTGAGAAGCCTTTGTGTCCCACAACATCCATGCACACAAAGGCAATGCATCCTGCAAGAATAACAAAGGAGATGGCTGAATTGCTGTCATAATGGTGACAACCAATTCCCTTTGTCCCTAGCCGTTCTAGTAATACAAACGCTTATTAAGTAAAGAGATGATCTAACATCCTTTGATGTTAATGGGTCTGTTTCTATTGACTGCAGCAAGCTTTGGATTAGGCTGTGAAGATTTTATTTCTGCATGCTGCTTGCTTAGCTGGTCAAACAGCATTTATTATTACATGCCTGTGGGGGAAAATGTGCCATCTTCTCACTAGAGCATTTACTAAGTTCAATCTCTCATGTTTAATTATTTACTAGTGATGTGTTTTAATAGTAAAAAAACAAGGCTACCAAAGATCTCCATCTGAAATAGAGTATCACATGGAGAATATTTACATAAAAGAATCAGGCTCTGTAAACTTTTAGAACAAAAGTCAAAATTTATAGCTATCAGAAAGAAAACAAGGATTACAAGTACAGCAAGTTGTTATTGATTTAACATTAGTCATTAATTTGCATTGTTCTCATCTCTAAAATTATTAAAAAAACCCCTTAGTTTAATTGTTAATGCCAACAATGCCATTAAAAAATATCTGTGATTGAAGTGAACTTTTAAACTGAAGCTTGAAAGATATCTTCCAGTCTACTTACTTAAAATATTAATGCATTACAGAATATGGAGAAAAAGAGGTTCTCATTCTTTTAGGATTAAGAAATTTTTCACAAAAGGACAATAAGAAAGAAAGGCTTAATATTTTTCTAGACTTAGCTAAGAATAATATAAAAATGTTAGAGTGGCAAATCCCCAAATGGTAAAGTAATACAAAGTTACATTGGTGTCATTAAGAAAAGGGATTAACGCTTGGGATGTTGTTTAGTTTGAACCACAAGATCGAGTAGCATTTCTTATTCCCCAGAAAGGAAAAGGGCACGTGTGTGTATGTGTGTGCTGCCCACAGCCAGCTGGTGCCTATCCCTTCCACTGGACTCTGGATCTTGCTCCTGGGTAGGAAACTCAGTGAGGTCTCACCTCATACTGTTGTACCAAAGGGTGGGAAGCTGAGATGGAAAGAACTTACAGGTTTTATCAACTTTAAAAGGGGGAACTCACCTCCATCTACCTGCCTATCCTGGAATCTCACAATGAAAGGGCTCCATCCATGGAGAAAAGCTACCCAAGAAAACTGTCAGCCACAGCAGAGGTCATAACCTCTCTGTGAAGATAATTTGAGCCAAGAGGTTCCCAAAGGTCTGATGAGGAAGAGACATGGCAACGAGGTCACCCCCAGAGTAGAGAGCATAGGGTTACAAGAGGTCTCTCATTGCCAGCACAGCTGATGGGGCTTCAGGCTTGTCCTTGCCCAGAGGCTTTACAGCTGTGAGTAAAATCAACCTCAGCAGCTCTGCTTGAGATGTATCACTGTAGCTGATGATGTTTGGGGTCAACACAGGATCACCTCCCTTTCCCTCACATGTGTCAGCAACCACCTCAGGGTGGACAGGTCAGCCCTGCCACAGAGGCCAGGCAAGAAGATAAAGCAAGGCCCACCGAAGGGTCCTTCTCGGGGATTTCTGCAGTTCGAAGCACTGCCTTTTGCCTGTTGGGTACATTCAACTTCTTAAAACACATAGTTTAACTTATTTGTAGTTACAGATTAATTTCTTTTCTTGATAAGACTCCCAGTTTAAATCTTCATTTAGACATTTTGTATAATGAATGTTTTTGCTGCTGGATTTGAAGATATTATTATTTTTTTTTAATAAGCTCTGCAACTGTTGATGTAGTTTAGCAATGTACAAATTATATGTAACAAATTGTCCTAGGACAGATGTATGACAGAAGACCTCTTTTGGAGGAATGACCTTTCTGCATTAAATAAAAATGTTTTCTTTCCTTCCTTAGCACTAATTTAGAGTTCACGTAGCAACAAGTTGCAGTTATAAAACATAAATGTCTAAACTTCTTAGGGAGCAGCTCTGAAATGATGAAAAGTCAGACTGTTGACCATTGTTATATGTATTGGTTGCTATTCCTTAAGGTGTATGTAGAGTACACTCATTTAATCGTGCCAGTTATGGTGATACCAAAGGCCAAGACTATTCAATATGTAAATGTGTTACAAGCAGCACTGTGTGGGGTTCAGGGGATATTAAATCCCACAATCCTGGAGGGAGAGGAGCAGCAAACTTTCTCCCTTCCTGGTATTTTTGTCTCACCTCCTTTTGCCTGTGGCTTTTATTTCTCCCTGGTAAGACTAAGCTATGGCTAGACAGACTCTACTGCAATACTGATTCTCTGGCAGGTGCTTGAATAACCTGACTTTATTCTCATTTATATATGAAAGCTCTGTTGCAATGCCAGAAGCGTGCAATCACAGCAAGACCTGTGTTTTGAGACTAGTTTTGAGGTAAATTGCTGCACAATAAGCAAGGAATGAACTAAAAGCTACAAAGCAGCCTTAAAGAACCTTCTCCAAGAGACCTTTTCAATTTTATGTTATCCAGAACACACATGTCCCTTTTACCAAATCCCCAGCTGTGACAACTGGTACGGCAGTCTGGGAAAGAAGGCAGATAGCTTCTATGCTATTAGTATCCTTAGCTATTTAGAAGTTGGCAAAGAGATTTGCACATGGCGCTCCACTTTGGCATCATCCACCCCTCAGGCTATATGACTGTGAACGTTTGATTTCACCACATTGCCAGGGTTGGAGGTGACACTGAGGGGGATCATGCTTAGACTGTGGAACCTGAATTTCTTCTTCTTTTCCTTTTGATCACTCTTTTGGGTGAGGAGGGTGGGGAAAGGCACTTCAGTAGATGATGGTCTCCCCAGAGCTCTGGATACAAGGATTCATCCTTTGTATACTGCACTGGTAGCGATTTGGCTGTGGTTTCATCCATTGTTGCCAGCAGAAAAGCCCAACAGGCTTTCCACAGACTTGGGAAGGATATTAGGGCAGTTTGGAAGAGAGCGCTAGGACACACTGCTGAGAGCCAAGTTCAGTCCTTTGTATGTTCACAGCACTGGCTGTAAAGAATAAGAAACCACATGTATAGACAACAGGGGAGAAGAAAACATTAGCTGTAAGCTAAAAAAGAGGCAAAAAGCTTCTTGCAAACAATGAAAGAAAACAGACCAGCAAAAGGGAAACCTTGTCTGCTGGCTGCACTGTAACAGAAGAGGCAAAGATGAGGTCTGCAAGTTTCTCCACCATGCACAGAAAAACTTTGTTGCTTGTAATGCACATTCAGTTAATTCCCAGTTCCCCAAGCACAAATGAAAACTTTCTCTGTTCTAGGCTCACAAATACAAGCATCTCTCACCTTACCTCCTAGCTGTACTGCCTTCTCCCTGGCTCCCTTTGCACAGGCGCCAAGTGCTACCCATTAGCATCCTTCCTTCAGGCCTTATAATGGTGATTTCTTGCTGCTGGCCTCACAGCAGCTGGCTCTCCTTCTGGCTCTTCACAGCCGTCTGCACTTTATAGGAAGGGTTTATTAGCACTATGCATTATTAGGAGCAAATAGCAATATTCTTAACCCATGTCATCATTAAAGATAAAGACTAAAACCTAAAGACTATACTGTCTGGCTAATAGTAGACGCAATGTTTACATTGTGAATGAAATAAATTCTGGACAGTGGCAAAACTCTTAGGCATTAATGCTGTAACACCATGCAAACCCTAGTCAGCAAGCACAGGAAGGACAGGAGGATGTCAGGGCAAGTGGCCTTTTTGGGAATGCAGGACAGTCTAATTTACTGTCTTAACCAATGTGTTTGACCCATTACCTAAAACTGACAACAAGTCTCATGATATTATCAGAACCAACATCTTTGCTACCAGAGTTTTCTCTGGAAAAGAGCTTGAACCTTTGAATCCAGAACGGCAGGAGCCCTATTTACTGGAGTAATCAGACTTGAGTTAAATATAAATATCAGGTACACTGAATTTTTGTCAGTTGTGGCACTAACCTGACAGGTCCCTCAGCTTGAATTTTTCCACCTTTGGTTTGCCTGGAGGTATCAAATGGTTCATGAAGGTACCTACTAAGCCCTTGCTTGGCCAGACATGATCTGCCAATGTCCTTAATTAGGTTCCACTGCCAACTTCTTCTCCCCCTTCTCCACTTTTTGCAATATTGAGGTGGTGCAGCTATTTAACATTAAACTTAAAAGCAAACTATTTGTATTCATCTCTCAAAGGAGAAGGAAGGATAAGCAAATGCTCTATTACAATTGTGTGCATTTATAGTTGATAAAAATGCTTGCAATTTATATGCAAATTAAGTGTGACTCAGCCTCCTGGCAATTTGTCAGTAGGACCCTCAGCATCACAAACCATTTACGCCCTTACCTAAGCAGTCCTGGGCCCATCTGGAGACATTTTAGCAAAGGGAGGCTAAATTCTGCTTTAAGGAGCTGTAAACACATTCATGCAAGGTACAAGCCTGGTTTACCACCTCCCACCTGACTCACCGGATTATCTTAACTCATTCCTAATGAAGTTTTCTTTTACGGTGCTGCTTTTCATAACTTTGCCTTTCCAACAGAGGCCCAGTGGTAAACATGTCTTGGCTTTGAAGCACAGTTCTCCACAGCTTTTTTGTTATACTAACAATGAGCTTGGGACTGAAAGCCTCTTCTTGGCTCACATAAGAGCTGCCTGATATTACTACATCCCTCAACCCTCTACAGCCTTGGAACATGGCACCAAAAGCATGAATACCACTTCCTGGATTTACTGGGGACTGCAACTTGGCCACCATCTTGATTTACTTGTGTTTTCTTCATTTTTTTCCTGATGGTTTCCTGCCCTTATTCTACTACTTACCTTATCCCTCCCATTTTCCTATCTGCCTTCAAAAACAAAAAATGAGGAGCAAAAAGTGTGTCTAGTGTCTTTTGTCCTTGACCTTCTTGGCCTTTTAGCCACATAATTTTTTTGGGGAAAGAACCATTTCTTGTGTCTGCATGCCCCTCTTTAACCATCACTTTAGGGAGGTACATTTGGGGTATAAGAACAGGACATCACAAATTTCCACAGCCATCTGTCTGGTTCTGATGTACATCAATGTGTGGACACCGTGAAGAGGAGCAGACTACCCTACTGGCCAAACAGAGGCTTGTGCTAGATGCTCTCAACCCACACATGGGCTCAGGAAGGGCTCTCAAGAGGCGTCACAGAGGAAAAAGCAGTCGTGACAGCCAAAGAAAAGGAGGAAGGACAGACAAGGCCAGTGCCAGGGAAGCCCTAAAGTGAGAGTCAGTAATGCAATACTGTCAGTAACAAATAACCCATCTAAACAATCCAAGAAGCAAATGTACAAGGCAAAGTAATAACAGAGCTCTTCTCTAGACTAGATTTAATTTTGTTAAAGGATGGCTGGAATTAACTCCTGTTAGATAATGCATTTGTAAATGCTAGTATAGATAGTCTGCAAACATTTATTCCAGGAGACGAATGTTTGTGGCTTACTGAACTGGCTGGCTAACACAAGTTAACTGGCAATCAATTACAGCAGTGACATACTGCAACAGGGGGAACCCAAACCACCCGTGACTTGGTTTACTATTGGTGATTGCTAATGGATTAAAAAGTGAGCTCTTAAAGAGAAGATGAAAAAATATGTATGTGTTTTAGACCGGTTATTTGCTGGCCTTTATATTCCCAACAGCTTGCAAGCACAGGTAGGAGATATCTTTGCTTTGTACAGATGAGGAAATCAGAGGAGGAAATTAGTTTTTTATTATTGGCATTGTCACGCCAAAAAAAGGGTCACTGAAAAAGCCAGTGGGCATTTTTCAGATCACCTTATCTTCCCAAGGAAGAAAAAGGCTATTAATGAAAGAGAAATTTAAAAAAAAAAAATAAATCAACATATATAGGGAACCTTGTAAAAATATAATTATAGCATGTCATTTATGATGGGATTGAAAGTTTGCAGCTGTAGAATTCAGTAGCACCAGTGTGAACATTTCAAAGTCAGCTGCAAGGTATTATTTATTGGGTTGTTTCGTTTGAATTAAACTCACTTTAAAGTTCCAGAAAGAGTGCTCACACCCACATTTTTCATCCAAGGTTTTGCAATTCTGGGTGACATTCTCCTTCTCCTCTCCCCTTCTCTCCACCCTCCCAAAGATGAGAGACTAATCCTATATAGAGCTGCCGTAGATATAATTGAACCCCAGGGTGCCAGAGCAGTACTGCCTTTGACATGAATTCCATATAAAAGTGTTTCTGTTACTCCACGTTTATGCTGTCTGTGGATTTTAGTGGTGATTTACAATATTGATTGATTACTATCTATCTTTCTTGCTATTCTGCTTTGCATTCCACTTCAGAGAGGCTGAATTAATCACTGACAAGACTTGCAGTCTTAAAGGTATATCCTGAAGCCACACCGGTTTATTAGGCACATATTCTGGTAACACATTGCTTTTAAAAATGGTTTTTTTCCTAGGATCCAAGCAGTCAAACTCATGGAACCCTGGACAAAGTAAAAGAATACAGCAAAAAAAGATCCCACATCAAAAAAAACACTTAAAGTGTACTTAATCTGAACTGATTTTTTTCTAATAAATTAATTCTTTTAAAAAAATTAATTCAGGGGTACTGTAAATGGAGCTGCTTCTATTCTGAAACTCTCTTTTGTAATTTTACAAATAAAAATGATTTATCTAAAAATCTTGGGGAAAAAAACCCTTTAAAAATTACAAATTTTTAGCTTTTTTTTCCAGCTGAAAAAAAATCGTCATGATTTATGAGTAGCTTCAGCCTCACAGGTGCATTTGAGGCATATTTTGACAATGTCATCTGAAGCAACTCAAGCTATTAGAAATAATTTATAAATTTCTTATAGATAACATGCTGGTTCTTTGAAAAGGTACATCATATAGATTAGCTCTGTCCTCGTGAAATCACCTTGGCTGATTACTGGCACTCACTTGTTCTACAAAACCTGCATAAATTAAAGAAATGCAAGTGTTACTACACATGCTGGTGGTGACATGTACTATGGACTCAACCAGAAGCCCATCAGAACCAAAAGCTTCCACCAGGCTTGGTGAGTTTCAGGTCAGGCTCATAATTGCTCGCACTTGTGTAGTGGTATGGAGACACGTGAGTGTGTGGGATGCTTGGCACCACTAATAATAAAATGCTGCAGTATCTTGCTCTTCAGCTTTCTGTCACGTTTTATCTCCTTTGCGTTCATTTCTCTTCCCACTGTGGAAGGTTTCTGGTCTGGAGCAAATGGTGATAAACAGGCAGGCTGCTTCTCAACTTGAGGATGCTTCCTCTTGTAACCTGTTCAGCTACATTTCTTCAGACCTTTAATCTGTACAGGGTGCATATGGTCAATGGCAAAACTGCCCTTGGATTCAGCAGAGGTGGATTTTTACCCTTCAATGCTGAAATAGTTCTTTCTCCTGATGCTGTTCCCATGCAAAAGGCTGTTTGTGAGACTGAGAAACATGAGACTTCGGTGTTGCCAAAATATAGGAACAAAAAGTTGTTTCTGATCAAAGCAGCAAATAAATCTCCTTTACCAGGCACTGTCTGAATGCTCAATTTCTTTACAAGGTCTTGTTCTCAACCTGAGGATGTGCAAACAAACTGGATACTCCAAACAAAGGTTACAAAGGGCTGAAAAACTAAGCCCGGTGAGGCAGGAGAGCTCTGGGGTATTGTCATTCATGTTGGAACTCCACTGCAAAGATGTTTAGCTGCCAGCTCTTCAAGTATATTCCTGAAAAGCAGCGTGCTATAAGGATAAGATATGACTTGCTGTTATGTCTGGACTGGAAGAATTCCGTGGTGTACTTTCTCCCTGAAAAAGCAGGTAAACATCTTTGAAGTGCACATTTTGCACCAATGAGTGGTTAAGAGGCAATGACTGGCATAATTACAGTATGGTGCTGTGCGCTATTAAGCCAGACAGCCAGTTGACTGTGTGCCCCAGGGCCAGTTTCTAAGCTATCTCTACCAAAGTGGAAACCAAACTTCAGTTTAAATTTATTTGACATGTAGGATCTGGTGTGCACATAATTTGGCAAGAGCTAATTTGCTGGTGAGCAGCTTTTAACATTTCACATTAGATTAGAACGGGATATGCTCTAGAGGTTTTGGATGATTATTCACTAAACAAACAAGCAAACAAAAATCTGTAGCACGTAGACCTGAACTGTTGCAGACAGAATTAAATTGAAGAGAAAGGAAAGAGAGAATTAAAGAGAAGACAAGACTGCTAGTGGGGCTGAAACAATTGCATGGGGCATATAAATAAATGCGATTTCATTTATTTTTGCATTGCTTCTCCATACAGTTTGGTAGACAGATCTGTAATATAATTGTATCAGTTTGCACTCTTTTTGTGGTGTGCCCCAACAGTTCTTCCAAGAGGGAATTTGGAAAGCACCTGCCTGACACAGGAACATACACTGCATTGACTTAAGATGGACTGTGTTCCCGAGTGCTTCCCATTCCCACTGTGTTCAGCACCTCCACTCATGTATTCTTCAATCCCTCTTATGACTCTTTGTCATCTCACTATAGGAATCATTTTACTCAATGGCCATTCTCTGCAAAGCCCCTCATCAATCTCCCTACCACCACCACACTGTCTCCAGTTTCTGTAGTTGCCTTATTTCTGCCTCAGTTATTTCCATCTAAGTGCTTTATTTTCATAAATTCAATCTTTCCTTTTTTACTATGTTGAAATGGCTATTCCCAAAGTCTCAGCTGTGTTTTTTACCACAACTCAGGCCTTCTGGTCATTTTAATCCTCTTTATCTTCTCAACTGTTTTTGACAGTGCCTCCATAAAGATACATTTTCAAGTCTTTTGAGATCCTTCCAATCTCTCGGGGTGCCCCCCATTGTGTCAGAGTTCTCCCACACACTTAATTTTGTTCAATTCATATTGCCACTTTCATGGAAATTATTCCAATCCCTTTTTACTCCTAGCCTGTCTGCAAACATACCTCCTTTCTTTCACATTGCTTGTTGGCCACTGTCAAATGTCTCAGTATCAAATGAAATGACCAAGCCCCAGTCTCTCCTGCAAACCTCCTTTCACACTCTGTGGCCTGAAAGAATTAATGTTGTTGGCCAGTTCCTGCTTCAGTTTTCCCATGGCCAAGTTTTAGATCAAAGGGTATGTACATGTGCATGTGTGTGCACACTTGAGCTTTCTCTCACATGGGTGAGAACTAGGTAGCAATACCTATGAAGCAACAGAAATACTCTATTTCTGCAGTTGTTTTCAGTACTGATTTACCAACTCTGGAAAATACAAGAGAAAAAATCAAAAGGAAGACACAGATCAAGAACTCAGGGGAGTATAACTGATTACATAAAGAATTTAGATTTTTCTATTCCCTTTGATTTTTGCAAGCTTATTTTTACCTGTGTTTTATTTACAAAAGCTTTTCCCATTACTTGACTATTTGTAAAGCTTAGATTCAATATATGAAATCCGCAGCCTTTCTTCATAGATAACATCACTGACAGCTCAATATATTTTTCCCCTTTGGTGGAAAAATGAAATGAGGCACACTTTGGAGTTAATGAAGAAAACACAATGAACTGCTTTTATGAATTAAAAGTTTATCTTGCAGGAAAGAGAATAGTATACATACAGTTCTTGACACATTTTAAATGGTCATAGGACTTTCTTTGAGGACTCCCACAAACTGTTATTCAGAGCCTTAGTAGCAGTGATTTAATGTGCTTTTATGAAGTCAGGATGCCTATGCTGAGGCAGCGATGCCTGATCCGATCACTATAGTTTACCGTTACAGTAAGTAAAGGGCTTTTATATATAAATCTCTGCGTGAATTTCCAGCCATGGAATAACATCAGGTTATCTGTGCTTGAGGAACTGTGGTGACCTTTGGGTCAATGGGATCTGTAGTAAATCACAACGGCAGGATGATTACATTATCCATACATTGTTTCTCATAGATAAGCATAATTTGGCTGCCTGTCTACTAGAAAAGATGAACCCACAAATTTGCCACCAAGACTCTCAGTTGTTGCTGGTGTGGAAAGTAGGGGGCCTAGGCATGCTGTGCAAATTTTAAAACTCAGTTTTTCCCCCAACATAAGTTATCTCTGCTCCATTTCACATCTCCAGTTTAAGATCAACTCTGTTTTATTTTTCATTTTGCCCATGCTATGTTGCTGCTCATCTCTCAAGATCTTTGGCAAGTGAGCACTATGAGATTCAGCGCAATATCTGTGAGAGCTTTTGGAGAACATTGAAAGGAGATGTGAACTGAGGTGCTGATGACAGCCTTTTCAAATGCTATTAATGCAGCCTTCCAGGATCTGAGCTTTTGGTAAAAACTGGACTAACTTCTAGTACAGTTGTGATTTTCCCCAGGCGTTTTCTGAAGTTTGGAAAAATCCTCAGGGAAGAATAATTATCTCATGGAAATACTGACATGATTGTGTTTGGATATAAGAAATGCTTTGAAGGCTGGACATAGACTGCCATCTCCATTCCCAATCCCAGGTAACTACTTTCAGACAGGTAAAATGAACTACAGTTTTGAGGTCACACCGAGTTCATCACTTGAGCCTTGATCAGGGGCTGCAGTCAAACAGCCCTTCTCTTTTTGCCCCTTAGATCTACATTTTTGCACAAAGCCATGGTCAGAGTAATCAGTGCAGTTGTAGTTCTGAAGCTGGATATCTTTGATGCTCTCAGTCTCACTCATTGCTAAGGAAAAACTTCAAGCAACGCAGCTCTGCAACCCTTCCTCCAGACTATAGGCAAAGACTAACCTGTCTTTGCAGCAAGACAATTTTCTACTCCCTAGCCAGCGAATCCTCAGCACTAAACGGCTTTGCACTGACAGAGCCATGTGAAGAGTTGTTATTGCAGAAAACAACCAGTCCCAAAGTATACTAAGAATTGGTGTGGCAAGCCGCCACAGGAAGCCCCTCATGGTGCCAAACAAATACTGCTTGTCTGAAAAAAAAGATATCAAAAATGGTAATGCTATAGCTTCTTGAGCATACATGCTGTCACTATCTATTATCACATGTCCAGTTATACCCCATGGTGCAGCATTGACTAGGACACCTCTGACACTTCTGGTGACCTGCATAGTACTCTCAAGATATTTGCCATGGTGAAAAGTTTTTTTGTTGGATGTTTATTCATGTCTATACCATCCTTAGAGGTAACATCCCTTCCCGAGCACTGGCAGGGCTGAATGCAACAGGCTCAGAAAGTGCGCAAGTCTTTGGGATGCTCTTTGGACCTTCCCAGTCCCAAATGGGTTGAGAACTCCTTTGGCCACCTGTTCCACTGTCTCCTGCTGTTGGGTTCACTGGATACATGGCCTTACCAGCCATTTCTTGTGTCCCTGCAAGGACCTGAAAAATGAGTTCATAGGCATTTTTTTAGTGAATTTGATATGGAGAAGTACTGAGGGCCTGCTGTTGGCATGGATTATACAGTTCCGTTTAACCACTCATTGAGTGGAGATTATAGGAAAGGTACAGGCAGAAGCACATGGTTAGTCTGCATATGAAGTGGCTGAAATTATTGGCTCTTTTCACTCCTTGCTTCTAGGACATAGCCATTTAGAAAAAGAATACTTAAGCTGAAAACCTTGAGTGTAAAGAGCCTGGGGCTTTGTGCCTGCATTTTAGCTTTGTTATAGGCAGAATTTTAGAGGAAATTGCTAAGGGCTATTGGCTATATAAGTATGTAGAGAGAGAGAAAGCAAGAAAGCGAGAAAAAGTGTAGTCAACCATGTACCCTTCCCCAACAGGAGAATTTTTGAGGTCTATTTCTGAAGCAAAAGCTAAATTCTAACAGTACTCTATTTATTCTTAAGTGACACAGAACAGTGAGTGGCCCTCCCAGAGGCATCTATCTTTGCTAATTCAGTCCAAATATATACAGAAAGGAGTTTCTTTACTGACTGCTAACTCAAGATACTCTTTTTTTTATTTTAACAATTTCAGCCATTTTCATCTTTATGTTTTCTTATTTTCTGCTTGTGGTTTTAATCTGAAAGATCAGTCCTGTGAGAGGATGCTTAATTGCAAATAGTAGTGAGATAATGAAAGAGGCCATTTGTCACATCTTTTGTTGCATGGTTGCTGCTTCCCTTGATGTGTTTTCCTAGGGAGGAGACAGGCTGCCCTTCTTTCATGCTGTTGCAGCTTTGCTCATGCTGCAAACAACAGGCCTGTTTGACATCGTGGAGAAGCAGAACAACCCCTTGCTGCAGCTTGAAGTCATGCCCGAGCCTGAGCAGTGCATCACACTGCGAGCTGCGTGTGTGCAGGGGATTGCAGCAGTAGCACTGTCACAGCTGGCAATGGGTCCGTGGGATGAGTTGAAAAAAACTCAGATGACTCTGGCTGCGCTATTCCCACAGATAATTCTCTTTCCTCTCCAAAACTGTAGGTTGTCCTGATAGTGGAGTCTAAATGCAGTTCCTTTCATGACACCAGATGAAGGAGCATTGTTGGGTGGCAAAATAAGTACAGGACAAAGGAAGGTCAAAGACAAGCTTTGCATTGCATTACTCACATCAGTGCTGGGAAAAAAGCCTTGTGAGCTGAGAAGGAGTAAGTGGAGATCAAAGGTGTGCAATTAAAGCTTCTTGAAATCAATGAGTAGGATTCCATTGACACCTGTGAGCTCCAGATCGGATCTGAACAATCATCACAGATGCTTGTGTGGATTCTTTTTTTTTTTTTTTAAAAAAAATCAAACACAAAAAACACCAACCCACAGTGTCAAAGGCAGCACTTCTGGAAGAAATATCAAAGAACTTACAATTACTCTCCACACTTCCTGTATAGGGTTTTTTTCCCCCTTTCTCCTCTTGCTTATGGATTTTTCACAATGTGTCGAAAAGAATACAGATCTCATTACAAGGTTTTATCATTTGGAAAAATAACAGGCATCCAAAAGGGGAAAGATTTGTTTTGTGAAATACAGCCTTCTAATTAAGTGCGTGGTGGAACAGAAATAGACAGAGTTATCTTGGGAACATAACATTACTGGTACAGAAGACTTGAGCATAGGCATCTTCACTTCCCTATAGGTTGCCTACAGCTTAAGTGTGCACTGTCTGGTGCCAGTGCTGCTTAGCTGCAAGACCTCTCTTCTTATTTGGAAGGGTTCATACCAGAATTAGGAATGAGTACGACACTAGGCTAAAAATAAGAAATGTGCTTGCTGAAGTTGCTGAACTTTTGACAATAAACTAAATCAAATTTGCTTTCTACACATGGGGTAGCAGAAACAAATAACAACAAGATCAATCCCTTGCTGTTAGACAGAGATTTTCATAAGTTTTTGGCCCTCACTACAAGAAAGACATGGAAGTGTTGGAGCGTTTCCAGACAATGACAACGAAGCTGGTGAAGGGTCTAGAGCACAAGTCTTACAAGAGGTGGCTGAGGGAACTGGGGTTGTTCAGCCTGAAAAGGGGGAGGCTCAGGGGAGACCTTATTGCTCTCTACAACTACTGAAAGGAGGCTGTAGTGAGGTGGGGGTTGGTCTCTTCTTCCAGATAACAAGCGACAGGACAAGAGGAAATGGCCTCAAGTTGCACCAGGGGAGGTTACAATTGGATATCAGGAGAAATTTCTTCCCTGAAAGGGTTCCAATCAAGCATTGGAACAGGCTGCCCAGAGAAGCGGTTGAGTCACCATTCCTGGAGGTATTTAGAAGACATGAAAATGTGGCACTTAGGGACATGGTTTAGTGCTGGACTTGGTAGTGTTGGGTTAACGGCTGGACTCAATGATCTTAAAGATCTTTTACAACCTAAAACATTCTATGATTTTATAATGAAATTTTGAAATATTTATAAAAGAAATCCAATTTATCCACTGGAAAGCCAGTGCAGAGGGTGTTGATATGACTGGGCCTGAGTCCAATGAGCGATCTGACTCAGTGGGTCTGAGATTATAACTCATACCTCCCCAGTTGCAGGCTGGAAGCCTTTAGGCCACTCTGCAGTAAAAATGAAACAATAGTCAGCAATTCTGTGGAGATGGAGAAATCATTTCTTGATGTCTTGGAATTGCTTATGTATATGTGTGTGTGTGTGCGCGTTTAAACTATTACCTAGGAGTAACACTGAACAAATAATTTTCAGATACGTATTTTCCATTATTACCATTCTTGGATAGAAGTGTCTCTATGTGAGCAGCACTGCTGTGCTCATGAAAGGTCCTGGGCCACATCCCACTGAAGTTGTAAGATTTTTTGTTTTGACTGTGCTGGTGCCTGTCTGATGAATTTAATTAAACACACGAGATACAGTCTGAAAGATCATAGGGAAACCACATTCCATTCTCCCTTTACAACCAGAGGTTGTTAGTTGTCTCCAATACTGAAGCAGCTAAGAGAAGGCAATGTATGTAAATGCACACAAGGCATCTTTCCTCTACTGAAAACCTGAATATGGAAAAAGTAGCAGTAGTCAATGGGTTAATGAATCATAAACTCATTCTTGACACCTCCGCTGACAGAACAAATGAAGATTAAGTTCCTTTGGAGAATCAAGATTTTCATTAAATTTATGAACTTCAGGACCAATAAATTCTAATCTCTAATGTCTCTACATTATTCCAAAGCTTCTTGATGGGATAGAGCTCTTACAGGCAGGCAGTGAAGTGATTACATTAGATAAATTGGGAATAAGACAATGATCTCCTGCACACCAGCTATAGCAGAGCTCTTGTGGACTGGTTTATCCTCTGGATGCACAGAAGGGGTCAATAGCAGGTAAATTAAATGATGGGCTGCCAGAAGAGTTAATAACTATACCTCCCAGCTCAGATGCAGAGTCCTCTAAAGGAGCAGCCTCGTGCATTCATTAGTTACTTGACTTCTTTCCAGAATCCTCAACAGAGACAGTGTCACCACACGGTCAAAAGAAGGGCAAAAGGGTAAGGTGGGAGAACAGTGTGGCTCGCTTTGACAGTTGCATTTCTCTGACTGGAAAAAAAATCCTGAAAAATAATAATTAACCACAAACCTCTCTGGCCTTTTAGAACTGAATCTAGGCATTGCTGTCTGCAGCAGTTCAGGAAGCCCCTGCACCTCTTAAAAACTGTGATGTGGGCAGCTCCCTGTTCAGACCCTGTCTCAGGATGGGACTACAGAAGGTTGTTTGCAAAGCTGCCCTGGAAACTCAGGGCAGAGGATGTGTAAATGAAGAGAAACAGTCCATCGTTTTCCCGATCTGGGTCAAATGTGAGCTAATTCCTGATATCACCCCTCTCATTCTCTACAATCAGTTTCTATAAAAAAATGACTCCTGAAATCCTGGATTTTTGTTCTTCTTTTTGCCTTATTTTTACCTCAACAAAAATAAAAGAGCATTTTACTTGCTTTTAGCATGTATCCATTTATGCACTTCAATAGCTTGATCCTGCTTTCATTGAAGCCAGTAAAAGACTTTATTTATAAGCTAAAATTCTTGGACTGATAGCTGTAATTTTTAATCATTTATTCTGTCCTTTTTTGGGGCGCTTTTGTTTTTACATGTCCTCGCCACAGAAAAAGCTGTGTTTTTCGGGATCTCACTCAAATTCCTTTGGACTAGTTGAACAGAGAGACATACACAAAGCTCAGATAAACCTGAGTTACTGGAGAAGCAGCGTCCGCAGGCAAGGAACAGAACGGAGCTGCACAAACTACTCTGCAAATGCAAGGGGAAATAACTCACCCTGCAACCAGTGTTACATGAAAGACTTGGAAACGTAGAGACACTTTCTACTCCAGACCTCTAGGTGTGTCTTTTTTAGTTCTCAAATGATCTGAGGTGATGAAAAATTTTCCGTTAAAAAGCAGCTGGGGAAAACAGCGTATAACCTGAGAAGAAAGGGTGATAACAGCAAAGAGCATCATGCTATGCAGCAACATTTGGTGCATTAAGCCCCAAACACACTATAAGCTTTGTCTTGGGCACAGCAATACAGTGAAGTAGCATGTCTGGTTTTGGCAGGGATATAAGAATCTTTCTTTTCCTCTTATAGTTGCATAGCTTTTGAAGCAGCAAAGTAGTGTGAATTTGCTTGGGCATTGCTGATTCAGAAAGAAAACCATTCTGTATCAAATAAGGCTTCCTGCAACACCTTGGATTTTCTCTAGCGGTGCCTCATTTAATCACTGCCCAAAGCCAACTTCAATTGCTTCAAGAGGGAATTGCCTGCTGGATCAAAGCAGTGGTCCACCTAATCCTATGTCCTGTCTCTAATGGTGACTGGCTTTGGAGAAAAGGGGAGAAACTTTTCCACAGGCAGTTATAAGAATACTTTCCCCAGGAAGCTGATAAGATCACAGCCAGAGGTTTTATGGCTGCTGGTGAGGTGAAAATCAATACAATTAAAAAGACATTAGGATTATCAAGGTAAATGGAAGAACTTTAACTTAGAGATAGTGTGAGGGAGAGGAGGTAAGAGGAAGGGGCAATACTGGAGAAATACACTGGGAGAGATATGCTACCAGGGGGCATTTTAGTAGTGCAAATATTCCCTTTAGAATTGGTATCAGGGCAACAGATGGTAAACCATCAGCAGAACATGCAGAAATCAAATACCTTTCACAGCTCAAATGAGGCCGTGTCTGTAATAGTTGGCTTTTACCAAGTAGTGGAAATTAACAGTGCCGGAGTGTACTGGTATATATTTTCTTTCTCCCCTTTCTCCTTTTATGTAGGTTGTTATTACAGATAAATTAATTTCACTCAGGAGAGCATCACTACCTAAAGTAGATGGAAAGATGAGGGCACTGCACTAAACTGGAATTACTGGAGAAGACCAATCAAAACCCAAACACACGAGTTTATCTTTGTAGGTAAACAATACACATTAGTGAACCTGAAAATGTCTGCATTATTTTGGATCGCTCTTGAGACCATTGTCTGTGACTGGCACATGCTGAAGACTGGGGGCAATCTTGGTTTCCATGAGAAGCTCGTGGGTCAACGCACAATCTGGACCAGATTTTCAGTTCACACGTGGCAGGTGAGATCTCACGTGTCTTGGCCTGCCTAGGATCATGGCAGTCTCCCCACATTTCTCCCGTGTTAGTGCACAGTTGAAACATGCTCTCCAAAAGAAGTATTTTTTAATTTTTAAATCTTTGTATCAACACCAGTTGAATTTTGAATGGCTCTTTCTATGTGATGAGAAAGTCTAAGAATAATCTACAAAACCCCCAAAATATTATTAGGCATAACATTTTTAGATCTATTCTCTTTGTATGACTGGAATGCCAAATATACATGTACTTTAAACTGGACTTGACAGGATTAATGTTTACATCTGAATTTAATTTTGTCTATATAGTGAGGTACCCTGAAGCTATTTTGGCAGAAAACACCATGACTGTGTAATGATAAACTCATATGGCTGGAAGGCACCTCAAAGATCATCTAGTTCCTCCCTCTCCCCACCAGAACCAATAGCTATGGTGTTCCTACCATCTGTCTCTTAAAACCTTCAATAATGAGCACTCCCTGCCCTTCCCCAGGGAATCCACTCCACAGCAGTGCACTCCTGACATTTGTAAACGTTTCCCTAACATCTGAAATCCCACCAGAAGCTCTGTGGGAGGTTCCTCCTGGCTAGACACCACTGAAGACACAGGGACGTAGATGAAATTAGGCTGTCTGGAGATGGCTCTGTACATCCAAAATTATCTTATAAGATAGCTGAAAAAATCAAATAGATCAATGGACTTTTTAATGGTAATTTACATGCATAGAGACTGTACTGGCTGGAGATAGAGGACATAAGTCCAGGTTCAATATGTTATTGTGAACTCTGGGAGCAGTTCACATTACAACTGATATTGCCACATAACAACATTTGGAGAATTCTATATGGAGGTTAATATATTAACATCTCTGGCTCAACACATACTTAAAATAAGTACATTTTAAAGTGATCATTTGCCCTACAATGAACATTTGCTCCAGGTAGAAAAAAATGCCCCAAAATTCAGCCTTTTTCTGTAGATTCTTAGCATTTCCCCTTGCCATTCCATAATTTTCTCCACTGCCTGTCAATGCTCCCAAGTAAGCTGATTTCCAAATGGTGTGAGAAATGTTGTATGCATACTTTCTTTTTTCTTCAAGAAAGTGTGTTAGTACCAATGTTACTGCGGGTGAAAAGTCAGCTGTAGTCCTAAGGAGCATTGCAGAACCTGGCTTCGAGGTACAAGGCGTGTCCTCCAACACCTGGTCAGCTCCTGTGACTGGAGAGGGAAACCCAGGGAGAAGCGCATGGTTTGGTTGTGTCCTCCAGCCTTCAGAAAAAACACTTTGTATAGTCATTTCAGCCCAGCCCCATTTCTTCTCCTCTAAGACAGAACAGTTCACATGCATTTCAGGGTTATGCTACAAACTAAATTGGGGAAAGGTTTTTCAAACCAAATAACCATTACGTTTAAAAAATTTAAGAACAGCATCAGAATATGTAGCTCTTTCTAATCTAAGGTTTTTATGCTGTTTAAGTCAGCGATACTCAAACATACCATTAAATAAATGAAGGTCCCATCACATCCCCTTCTATTTTGTAAGCCCTGAATCCAACTGCCTCATTTCCAGTCTGACTGGGAACCTTTCAAACGCACCTACAGCAGTCACTGCATCATTTGTTGGCATTATTAAAAGAATCTTCTCAAAATAGAAAAGCAAGCAATGGGGCATCGTGTTTCATAGAACTGATCTTTATCTCAGAGATTTTACAATCCAATTTCCTTCATGCATTCTCTGCTCCACTGGGGCCTTTTATGTGAGGCATTCACTAGAATAACAGTGCATTTCCATTTGTATCTCTTTTGTTGCACATAAAAGCTCAATTAGTATTCCAATTCACTGTCAGCCTGTACCTATTTAATGAACTTTTATCCACTTCCATGTTCCTTAAGTTTAATTAACTATAACAGGGCTAGTAGCTTAACATTTATTAAATGCTTTTGGAATGAAAATATTCTTTCCTTGAAAGTTTTTATCAAAAGTCAGCAAGCAAAAATCAGTCCAGTCTGAATATTCTAGTACTTTATCAATGCTTTCCTTTAGTGTAGGACCCAGAAAAGCATTATGCCATAGTTTTCAATTGTCCTGAAACTGGATTTTAATCCATACAGTATTTCCCTTGGTGTTGAATTCCAAGGAGAATTCCCTTCAAAGATCTTAGTGATTTAACAGGAATGGTAACAGAAAATATGATTCAGATAAATCAGTGGGGGATTTGTAGGAATCTCCTCCAAATGCAGTGACTGAATCCTACTTCACTCTTCTGCCTGTGAGTTTAGGAAACAAGATGAACAGCCAAATATGTATTTCTTACTCTCAGTCTACCCATAACTTTATGTTCAGCAAAGGGAAGTTTGTAAATTTTTCTGGAAGTATCTTGAGAGACAGATTTCAGTGTGATGATGCTTTTCTGAAGGTCCTAGGATTTGTGTGCTTCTTCAAGCTCCCATAGTCTTTTGCAAAGGTCAAGCTGGTATGTCTAGACTTCAGGTGAGACACGGTTACTTTGAAGGCTCACTTCTGCCCGTTACAATACATTAATTTGACTGATGCTGGCCCCTACTTTTTAGGTCAATGAGCTTCTACTTTGATCTTCCTTAAGGACCCTTTAAGATTGAACTCTGTGCCCACTGCTGTGCATTCACAACATTTGCCCATAAGTGCTCCAGACAATTTAAGTGCCTGGCTCCAGAAGCTAGTTTCCATTAACTCCCTGTACAACCATCGTATATATGAGATTCCTTCATAGAGTTATTCACTGGAGCAGCCTGGCTTAGACACTGTGACTTTCCTCCCAGAGGAGGGAGCATCTCCCCATTTTTGGTACGTGAAGGCTTGGCCACCTAATTTCAAAAGCAGGATCTCTCTCCATGTAGGTGGTTTGTGGAACTGCATCAGATGCATTGCGACTCTTAAGGATCAGGACAGGAATAAAAGGGCAACTATTGCAGTTTTCTTGTGAGGCACTGATAGAGGTGTTCAACCAACAGCTAATGATGAGAGAACAGGACTGGTGGGAGTGGTGGAAAAGCAGAACTGCTATGTTGACACTTTTAGATGGCAATTATTTTCCACTTTGCTTAGTATTTCCTCTTTGGCATTTTAGATTTGCAAATGAGCTGTCCCATAGCTTTCTCTTCTTTCTGCTTTAAATCCATTTCTTACAGTATAAGGCCATAAATGAATGTAAAATAAGATTGGAGTCATATAAATAGAGAACTTTTTTCAATATGCCCATGGATTTTTTTACAATTTCTTTTGTCACTCACTTTATTGTTTCCCTTTCTACAGAAAAAAACCCACCAAAAAGTAGTCATAAGAGGTGCCCAACCAACTACTTTCACAAGGAAAAGAAATGGTGATATGTCTATTGGATTAATTATCTGGAACTTGTGGGATGTGCACTGGAAAGATGATTTGCTGCCTGCTGTATGCCTGGTTCCTCCCACCAGTGGTAGCTGCAGTTAATTGGTAGTTCTCTTCTCTAGATGGGTTGAGATTTTCAAAGCTTCTCAGTAGGAATTAGGTGCCTAAAACTTCCAGCAGTTTCCAGTTCTGTAAATAAATATACAAGTTATTTTTAAATGTACATGTTTTAGAAGTATATGACACTGTGCTTGTGTTCTTTCCTCCTGAAGGACCTCCACAGCCAACATGTTACAGCGAAGTCTGAGAGAAAAGAAGGAAGATATTTACACCTCTGGCAATGAAAGAGAAGATGCTTTTTGCTGTGATTTATAGAAACTGACATTAATCTCTATTGCTTTATACTATACTCACAATAAACAGCTTTGGAGATTGATTAAAGACTCTGGCTGCAGCTTTCACTCAATTTCAACAGCTCTTTTTGCTCCATAAACTCAAAAGCAATACAGATTACGTCTTAAACAAAGCCCATGATATCCATCTCTAGCAGTATTTACTATTTTCAGTGCTTTGCATTAGAAGTTATATGTGTGTATGTGTGCACGTGTAATTTCAGGCTTTTTTTACAGAGATTCTTCCACAACAAATGGAACAACAAAATCAGTTAAATACACACTTCTGGACCTCTCTTCTTTCCTTTTTCCCTATTCTTTTGCTCTACGCTTGATTGCTGATAATGGACATATTACACACTGCAGGTGTTTTTTAAAATCCCACATGAAAGAAAAAGCAGCTCTCTCCATCCTCAGTGATGTTTCTTTCACCTCCAAAGGCAGCAGAGAATGGTTTTATTACTTCAGTATGTACTGTGCCAGCATTACTAATTACATGATCATTTTTAGAAGTTTTTGCCTCCATGTCCTTCTCCTGTTCTCTATTACTGAATACATCCTTAAAGTCCCCCTTCTTTGTCTTTAGCTCCTTTAAAAAGGCACTTCTATACTTATTTTGAGAATTAACTCACTTTATGTTTCTATTGTCTTCAGCCATGCCACCTACTCCTGACGCCCTGTTCTCCATTCGGTCCCATGTCTGCCCTGTGTTCTTGTCTTCTCTTGGCCAAATGCAATCTCTTTTTGTACTTCAGTACTTTGTTCTTTTTTTGTTATCACAAGCACTGGCTTCTAAGTTTCTCTGGCTCTACATGAGAAAGGTCTTCAGCTTCAGTCCTACCTTTTTATCTCCTATCTAGACTTTTCAAAATCCCACTCTGCAGTTCTCTGGTGCAACCATGTGACATGACCTGGATAACTATAATGCCTTCTTTTCTGGCCTTTCACCTGCTGGTCTTTGATCCCTTTATTGTTACACTGAAGAATATGCACTTCTTGGTTGCAATGTTAATCTATTCACATCCTTCTCTGCCTTCCTGTCCCACTCTTACTAACTCATTTCATTGACTATGTCCCTGTCCCAATGACATGAAGGTGTTTTATGGCTGCACTACTGATTCACAAGTTTGTGCCTGTATCTATCTGACAATGTGCTCCAGTCGCAATCATGACTACCATGCTAGGCAATCCCGCAAGACTCTTCAAACACCCCTAGAATCCCCGAGATGAACATCCCTCTTCCTGAGCTGATATATGACTAGCATCCATTTAATTTCTTCTCTTGGATCTGGCTCCATCTTTTACCTGCCCAAAATTAGCCAAGATAGAGAAATTCAAGCCTAGATTACACAACTGCCCTTAATGAGGGACTATTACAATGCAACCTTACTACTGTGCTGTTAGTCACTGATTTCAAGGCAGTGCTTACCTTGCAAACTCTTGAGGGCTGATTATGGCTATCTGGACATGGCTAGAATAGATTTGAGTATTGATAAAAATAATAAAAAAGCAGAACAAACCAGAATGAGTAAAATTCAAAGCTGAAACAAAGGAAATATAAAACTTGATTTCAAATCCAGCCATAATGTTTGAAGAAATAAGAGTTTTTACTTCACATCTGGACCTTATCTCCATAAAAGAATGGGCAAAACCAGCACTTGAATATCCTTGACTGTCGTAGAAGTTGGTAGCAAATTTGTCATGTTCTGGGTCAGGACCTATCTCTAGAAAAGATCACGAATAAGTAAAAGATAAATCTGAATTTCATATCTTGAGCCTTCTCCACCTAGTCCTTTTAAAAAGAAGACGTTGGAGTTAGAGATTTATAGTTCTATTCTAAGAAAGGTCAGTGTGATGCTTGGATGTCCCTTGAGCAGGGGAAAATTGAAAAAATCTGCTACTGTTTGAATTGACTTTTGTACAAAGTGTCTACTACTGTTCTCCTTCACCTACCTTCTTTCTGAAAGAGTGTACAACAGAAAAATCTTTTCTGTTACGTACGCTGGCCAACTTCCCTCTTGGAAATATGGTACAGGCAGGTGGATGCAGTTCTTCAAGCAGCTGCACCAAGTCCTTCAATGCATAATATAAACCCACAAAAGAACAGTTGTATCGCCACCACTGACATTAGACATGGTGTTTTGGTAACTGTACAATGTATGCTGATGTAATCTACACCAGAAAAGCTGCTTTAGTCTGGGGACTCTCCACTCTGAATCTTTAGAAAACTCACAGAAAGGAAGGGGTAATATTCTAACAGTGGGAGTAATGCTGCAAAAATCTAGTTGTTTTCAGGACTTGGCCCTCAATGAATGGAAAGCGTTGGATGACTTGTGATAGGATTGCTTGATAAATCAGAATCATGCATGGATGGATAATTCAGTTAGCAGTATGGGTTGAAGCAGTGACATCCAGAAGATTATCCTGACTGTCTGTAGCCAAGCTAGGAGGAGTCTATTAGCTTCTGCTACTTGTGAGCAGTTGCTAATAAATCCCTCGAGCTGGATGCTAGCAAAAAGCATGGTCATGTCTGTGAAGCTGCTGTACTACGTAAAGGTAGGCAAGGAGTCAGATGTTTCTAACTACTAAATATTAAAACCACAGATAACTGTTAATAAGGAAAAGCCAGTTCCAATCAGGTAGTTGTGAGATATGAAGATGTACTATAGTTAGAAGTATCAGGAGGGGGCATTCCTGACACGACTTTGTGGGCACATATTGGAAGAAAGCCTTTTCCGTTGCACCTTTCAAAGCAATCTATTCTATTAGATGTGATCTGTGTTCTTGGATGTGAACAAGAATATGACATTCTGAAGAAAGAGAATACATGATTAAAAAAGGCAAGACTAAAAAAGGAACCACCTCCTTCCCAGAACAAACCTAGACAAAAGAAGCCAAAGGCAGTTTGCGTATGAGCTTTCCAGGGACATGAGCAACATGAGCTTGCATGGATGAGCACCTGCAAAAGGACATTTGTTAATTAAATAAACCCCCACTGCACACATCTCTGTTTGATTATTATCAATGTGCTAATTTTGTCATTAGGAAAAATAAACAGTGCATCTTTGCCACCTGCCAGATTTTGCACATTCAGACTGGTCCTTTCTAACTGTACTGGCTGCCTGGCAGGTGGGCTCCCACTTGGCTGTTCCTCCCTAAGCTCGCTCCGCTCCAAAAGCAAATCAGGGTCACACAGCTGCAGCAAATTGAGTTACAGTTATCCAATAAAGCCCTAGTTAAAGGGTAACCATCTAGAAAGATGCTGGCAAGGTTGATGAATTTGGATGAACTTGCATGTGTGGGGAAGAGCATGGAAGATGTCCAGGTTTTGCAGTTTATTTACAATGAAAAAGTATGGCCCAGATTCCTCAACTGGGATAAATCTGTCCTGCTTTATTATTTCAGCGGTGCTCTGGAAGAGACATCCCTCAGAGAGACTTCAGCCCTGCCACAAAATGAAGTGTAGCTCAGTAGATAAAAATTAAGCTTAGGTCTTCAGAGATGTGGCATTTTTTTTTCTGGATCTAGCACTGCCCTGTTGTGTGGTCCCAGATTGGCCAGGGCTTGTTTAGTGTTTGTGCTGAGGCGGTGTGGTACTGAGGCTCAGGACCCATTTGGCTAGGCACTGTATAAGTATCTGATGAAATGACTCCCCAGCCCAAATGTGCAGAGGGAAAATGAATGAGCAGTGATCTCTATGCTGCTGTGTTTTGCAAGCTCTGTGAATCAGATTTGTGTGGTGCAGGAAGCCTGGCTGTGCTATCTGTGGTGTAGTACATCCTGTCCTACACCTGATCTGGATTATCCTCAGGCATCCCAGACACTTGGTTTCTGAGACAGCTGCATCTTTCCCATTGAGTATACCACTTGCAGTCACATGAAAGGCTAAAGTAACACATTCCAAGTAGGCAACTGAAGTAATACACTTCTTCCCTTGGTGAATGCAAATAATTAACATTAATTAGAGCTACACACATGCATTAAGAACAGACTCCATCACTCTGGGGAAATTTTATTTTCAATTAAGTAAAAAAAAACTTTAAAGACTGATAGCTCTGAAAACAAAGGGCACTTCTGCGACAAGATACCTGACTTTGTTTTAACCATGTCTGCTCAGAAATCAAAGGCAAGAGCATCACATCTAGATGGTGTTACCCACTGAGCCAGATCTTTCAAGGCATTGATTAGCCTTGGTGCAGCTTACATCTAGATTGTATTTTTTAGACATCTGGTAGTGTTTCTGCATGTCACTGCACCGTAGCATGAAGATGCTCTGGATTACTCACTGAGAATTTGGAAATCCCTCAGTCCTTGGTAGTGCCATGAAGTTACGGTCAAAGACATTGATGGTTTTAATGACTGACAAATGCAGGAAGATGGACTTTTCCAGGTACAGAAACTAAATTGTATTACACTTGTGTTCCTAGAAGCTCTCCCTAGCAGGGCAGTATAAACTTCATATATTAATTGGCACACATCACTCTCACATTAAATTTTTTTTTCATTACAAACTCCTGCATTTAGAATTTGGGAAATGTCAGAGCAGGGCAGCCTTGTACCCTTAACTCAGCCCCTGGTGCTTTTGCACTTTGATAGGCTCCTCTTGTCCATAGTCATGTTGTCTTATTTCTCTGAGCACCTGCCTGATGGGCAAGCAGGATGGATGAGGTTAGAGAACGTGCAGAGGTTTGATATTTCTTATTAGCTTTGCCATTCAGCATGTGGTCTTATGCATTATTTACTATGGCTTTACTGAAGTTCTTAAGGCAGAATCTTCCCCTCCCTTATAGACTTTTTCATGATGCTTTTGCTGCACAAACTTCCTTCCAGACAGCTGGGTGTTCCCAAGAGTGTGGTGAAGTACTTAGATTATTTCTTTATAATGTATCCCAAACATAATTTATCTTCTTCATAAAGTGCTTTGAGATTGTGTTGCTCAGTGGTGTCACTTGGCCGTAGCCTATTCCAGCAGAGTCCTGGCCAACCCACGGCCCGTTCCCAGGGCCAGTTAACAGGGTTGTATCGCTTGGCAGAAGGTCAGAAGTAGCTGTCCAGTCAAACTGTGAAAAGCCTATTGGTCAGAAGTAAAATCAGTAGACACAAGGCTTGCCTTTGGGAGTGAGGAGAAATTAAAAGTAAATTAAACAGAGGTTGTAATCTATTGACAGCATCATTTAACATTAAGTTAATGCTAGGAGAAAGGATTTCCAGGTGCCTGGGTTAGTCTTTGTTTAAGGTGGTGCTCTTATTTCATTTGTCTTTCTCTTCTTTTCAGTAGTTCATTTTTTTTTTTTATTTATGTTGGAAAAGACCATTAAGAACATCAAGTCCAACTGTTAACTCAGAACTGCCAAGTCCGTCACTAAACCATGTCACTAAGCACATCATCTACATGATTTTTAAATGCTTCCAGGGATGGTGATTTTACCACCTCCCTGGGCAGCCTGTTCCAATGCTTGACCATCCTTTCAGGGAAGAAATTTGTCCTAATATCCAATTTAAACCTCCCCTGGTGTAACTTGAGGCTGCTTGCACTTCTGTTGCTTGTCATCTGAGAGAAGAGACCAACCCCCACCTGCCTACAGCCTCCTTTCAGGTAGTTGGAGAGAGCAGTAAGGTCCCTCCTAAGTGTCCCCCTCTGCAGGCTGAATAACCTCAGTTCCCTCAGCTGCTCCTCACAAGACTTGTGCTCCAGACCCTTCCCCAGCTCCGTTGCCCATCTCTGAACACGCTCCAGCACCTCCATGTCCCTGCTGTAGTGAGGGGCCCAAACCTGACCACAGCAGTGCCCAGTACAGGGGGACAATCACTGCCCTGGTCCTGCTGGCCACACTGTTTCAGATACAAGCCAGGATGCTGTTGGCCGCCTTGGCCACCTGGGCACACTGCTGGCTCACGTCCAGCCGGCTGTCGACCAGCACCTCCAGGCCCTTTTCCTCCAGGCACTCCCAGCCCCCTGCCCCCAGCCCGTAGCGCTGCGGGGGGTTGCTGTGACCCACGGGCAGGACCCGGCACTGAGCCCTGTTTAACCTCATACAACTGACCTGGGCCCATCGGTCCAGCCTGTCCCGATCCTCTGCAGAGCCTCCTGCCCTCTGCACATCAACACCCCCCCCAGCCTGGTGTCACCTGCAAACTGACCGAAGGAGCACTCAATCCCCTTGCCCAGATCATCGATGAAGACATTAACCAGGACCGGCCCCACCACTGAGCCCTGGGCAGCACCACGTGTGCCCGGCCACCAGCGGGATGTGACTCCATTCCCCACCACCCTGGGCTCGGCCGCCCAGCCAGCTTTAACCCAGCACAGAGCACACCCGCCCAAGCCAGGAGCAGCCAGTTTCCCCAGGTGAATGCTGTGGGAGATGGTGTCACAGGCTTTACTAAGGTCCAGGTAGGCAACATCCACAGCCTTTCCCTCATCCACTAGGCAGGTCACCTTGTCATAGAAAGAGATCAGGTTCATCAAGCAGGACCTGCCTTTCATAAACCCATGCTGGCTGGGCCTGATCCCCCAGTTGTCCTGCACATGCTGCATGATGGCGCTCAGGATGATCTGCTCCATAATCTTCCCTGGCACCGAGGTCAGGCTGACATCTGCAGCGCTGAATTGTGGTGCAAAGAGAACCTTAGCAGAAAAAGACACTTGTTAATGCCAGGATGAAATTTAAGCAAGGCTGGCTGACTTAAAAGGAGAGTACTTTACACAGAACATCTTTGCACCGAGAAAGCGAAGAATTAGGTATTTTCTACATCCAATTACTCCAGATTGGAAGAAATCTGTAACACCGGAGTGTGGCTGGCCTCATTGCAAATGCTGTGGCAGTGATGCCAGGGAGGTGGATTGTCCTGCCTCCCTGGCCAGCAGCAGTTATGTGCTGCCAGCTCTCACAGAGCCATTTCACCTTGGCACGCTGCATCCCGCAGGAGCTGGCCTGTGTCCTCGTGAGCCGGCAGTGGGCCACCGCCACAGATGGGCAGGAGCGGTGGTGGGCCAGGGCACGTCACATCGCCTTCCCTTCCGCCATGGTGCAAAGCCTGACAGACAGCGTTGTCAGTTATGAAGGCTGTCATTGCTAAAGATTTTCCTCTCATTATTTGCAGTTCATGGTGTTGGTAAGGTTATTTTCAAGTCAAGCAGTTTTTCAACAATGTATGTTTATGCAGATCATTTAAAACAGTAGCTTGTCACATGCTTTATATTCATGGAAACTTCAGAGAGCACTTCTTAAAGCCCATGCAATCTGGATTTAATTTGCATTTTAATTAATATTTCAAATGAATTCCTTGGCCTCGTTTATTTATTTATTTGAGCCTTTGAGAGCAAAGACCCTATCAAAGTCCTGAAATTAGGAGGACTGGGATTTCTTTGAGCACAGCTTTTATTTGGCCGTACTGTCCAAGATACCTCTGGCTAATTTTTACTATTGAACTGAATTAGCTGCTCTGTAGCTTAGAGTCAAGCTTGTCATTTGCTTTGTGGCAGAGGCTGCAACAAACTCACTTTGCAAGAAAGAGAAATATTTGAATTCCTTGTTGAGGGATACAGTTTAAAATGGAGTTTGGGATACATGACATTAAAAAAAAATCCTCAGTCTTGTAAAAAGAATGAAGTCACATGTAGATCTTATGGCAAAATTGGAGACTACGTTTCAGGAAAGCATTTAAATACATGCTTAGGCTTTTATTGGGCAAAGTGCTTAAGTAGATAATTTAGATTATATAGCTTTTTATCTTTCAGAAGTTAAACAAAACAAATAAAATGAAGATGAAAATAAATGCTATTCAAGCAGCCAAACTTCAAATATGTTTGAAATTTATTGCAAAAAAATGTATTTTTCACCTCTCCCAAATTGAGATGTTATTGTTGTTAACAACATCAAATAATAAATACTCAGGGTTAACTCTGGGTTCTTTATATTACAAACATGAAAATTATGTTGGTTGGCTGTATACCTGTTATAGATGGTGAAACAGTAACATGATGTATAGCAAAGGGCTGCCCTCATGTACTCAGTGCAGAAATAATAACACTGAACTCTAACAGTGCTTACTGCCTGAAGATTTCAAGCCAAATAAGCAGGAAATTAACAATTAGGAAAATTAACTTTATTACTGCCATATTGGAGTCAGAGAAACTGAGGCAGGAGGCAAAGCATCGACTTCTAAAATCAGCAGCTGTTTAGCAGCAAAACTGGAATGAAGACATCTATAAGTTTTGTGTTGATGAGCACATCCCCGGCAGAAAGTCAGTCCCTCTTCTTGATCAAGAAAGCTGCAAGGTGATAAGGAAAGAGCTGAAACTCCACTGGTGTTAGGGTAGGCAGCTCTGGGGGTGCAGCAGGGTGGCTTCTCCTCATTACAGGTGGATGTCTTCAGCATTTGTGCCTACTGCCAAGCACACTGAGTGCCCTGAAACCTTTCCCTATGGTATTTGGGATTAGGACTTTGGTGAACACATTTCACATTGATTTGCTTTTTGCCACCTTTGGCTTTCCGAACTTGCATCTATTTATGAAGTACATCACTATTCAGGCTTTTATCCATTTTCAGAACAAGTTCATAATCCTCTGCTCCAATTTTTAAGCTTCATACTCCTGAAAGTGCCACATTGCGAATGTGTAACTATTAGAATAATCCACCATAAATTAGATGATGATAAATATATTCAAGTACCATAGACTTTATGTTTGAAAAGCCAATAAAACTCACCTCAGTTAAGCCATTTTCCCTGACCAAACCAAACCAATCAACAAACCATACCACCTCCCCAGATGCTGATTGTGTTTAACCCAAATTCTTTTCCAGAAGATTTTAATTTGCTCATCTGTTTTTCAATACATGAAGGATCAAGCTTGCATTTGGTATTCAGTATTCTCTGTTAAAATCTGCTAAGAACATTTGCAGGTGGCTGACTGGCAAACACATCCTATAAATGCCCTCAAAGTGTGAATGGTCTCGGGGATGGTGAGGAAGAACAGGACTCCAGCTCCTTTTTTTAGAGTCTGTGCTGCTAACCAAGAACAAAATTCAGTAATTGTAAGAGTTCTGTAAAACTTAGCAGTTTCTGTAATACCAGAGTGTGGACAAAAAACCAAACCAAAACAAAATAAAACAACCCCAAAAAACCCCACTTCTGTAATTGTAAGAGATGCTGATTTATAAGGTAACGTAACAAGAGATTATGGCATCAGGAGATTTTCCTCTGAAATCAATTCAGTTTTGCTAGATGCATGCATGGTTTCTTTCTCTCTTTCTTTCTTTTTCTTATGTTTTTTATCCCCCAGTCAGCAGTGTAACTAATACCAGCTAATACCCACCAGAATCTTAAGGAAATCCACCTTGACAAAAAGTGGAATTAGGCAAAATGAGGAAACATGTGAGATGTTGCCTTTGAGCCATGGGCAAAATGTATCCCTTAGCTACCGACAGCAAAACGCAGGACAGGGCAAAGAGAGGGCGGGAATCAGTACAGCTCATGATGGTGCTCGGAGGCATTTCCAGCATGAAAGCAGTTCTCTCATACTAAATAACAAGAATTATGAGGCAATGAATTGGGATTCAGAGTGTCTAGACAGAGGGGGATTACTTTTTCCATTGACTTCCCCTCTGATCCAGAAGCTTTCAGTGTCTCTGTTTCTCCCTTCTGCAGCTGTAAAATTGGGATTTGAAGGAGCAGCCATTGCCTTTCTTACTAGTTTATAGCCAGTCCTTCAGCACGTTGCACGTTATTAACCCTCCAACTATGTGGAGGTGGTGGAAACTGGACCACAACTGTAGCCGTTAGAAGACAGTTCCAAATTAGGCCACTTTTAAACTTAGTGGAAAACACAAGCATGTTGAAGAACACATGCACACAGACACACACACACACAAATTGGAAAACATTTACAATTGCTTTACACAAAACAGAATGAAATGGGTAATGTATCACTCTTCCTGTGATCTGAAAATAATCAGATTATTACCTGATGCTGAAATTACACTAATCGATTCTTGGCAGGGTTATATTTTCCCATACAGATCTTTATTTCTCCATGTTTCTCCAACATGTCACTCATTTTTCACATTCATTTATACTTAGATGTAAACAAAGTGCCATAAATTAATTCCATGTGCAGTTAATTTTTCTGGTAAAATATGGATGAATGAATACGTTGTCTCTCTGCATTTCAATTAAGGGCCTTCAATTAGTTTTAAAACCCCTGGCACTTCTCAAATGCTGTACTATTTCCATTCAGCAGTGAGGAAAACACAACAAACTATAGGTCTGAGGCTGTAAAACCAGGGTCCTAACAAACCCTGCTCCTTCAGGTAGCCCCAGTGAGAGTTTAGAGGATTGTGTGGAGGCTCACAGCTGGAGCTGCTGAGGACCTTCAGGCAAACCCATTGTGGGACAGAGAAAGTGAGATTTTGATTTATAAATGTGTGCAGTTTTCAAAGCAACCCCTTATGAACTTTTTACAAACCCCAGAGACATTTGTGTAGTACTGGGTGAAGGAGATATGGGAGACAGGACCCAGGGAGGACTTTGGTGCTGGCAGGAGAGCAAGGTGGACAGTGAAAGTGTGATTTCTTCAAAATGTCAACATGCTGCTGACAAGTTGTGTCATGGCTTGAGAAAAGTTGGTGGAGAGTGGTCAGGAGTATACTGCAGGGCCTTGAGCAAAATTCACTTTCATTCTTGGCGCTTGTTTCTGTTGCTGGTTCTGTTTTTGCTTATTATGAACTGAAACCATTTGGCACTGAAATTGTCTTTTAGCATATGGCAATATATGCCCCATGGTACAACAGAGTTCTTGCATGTATGAGAATGCTAGTATAATACATATAATTTGTAGAAGCAATCTGTTCCTGAAAGTTAAAGAAGGAGGAATTTTCTCTCTGAAAATCCCATGAAGAATTACAGTTACTCATCTAAAGAACGAGGCAAATGTCTACCTAATGACTTTCATGGGAGCTAAGTCAGGCCCCACCCCTCTCTTTTTAATTGAAAGACTGTTTATGAAGTTTAATTATTGTGTGCTATAGATATCATTACAGCAGCAAGGAACGATGGGCCAGGACTACAGGAAGCTGTATACATGCATTTACTTGCAAAACATTTTTGTGCTTTGTGCAAAAGGCAAGAACTGAAGGAGAACTAATGCACAAATTTGGAGATATTTTCACTGTACTCCCTCAAAGCTTGAGATACCGTGTGAGAGAAAGCATGAAAATGCTGGTCTAATCATTGAACAAGTAACTATTGAGCACTAGCATTAAGGGCGTTGGAAGCTGGAAATGACATTTGAGGAGGGAATGAGAGACTCGATAGGAAAGGGCTAAGTGAGGAAAGACTTTGAACATAGAGAGAAGCAGCTTCCTGTGACAGAGGAGAGGGAAAAACAAAACAGCTGTGTGAAGTAAAGTTGCCACCCTTTCTTGAAGTGTTTCTGGATATCCAGCCTTGATTCTCACAGGTCAAAGATCCATGAGGACACGCACAAGTTCTTCTTGTGAGAAGGGGATACTGGGAGCTCTCTGGGATTTGGGGGCATAAGGGCAATTTTTGTTTGCTGCTGTCTGTGTTGATCAGTCTCTAGATATTTTGCATTCAGGTCACATGTAGATGGAGACATTGGATAAAGACCTACATGAATGAGATCTAGATTTTTGTAATGTCTGATAATTTTGGGCGACAAAGGTAGTTTAATTTGTTTTAGAAAATATGATCATCCTGAAATATGGTGCAGGGCAAGAAGACAGTGAGGCACAGGATTTACAGAAAGAAGGTACGGAGATCATAATCTCCTCCCAAGGAAGGGAGAACTGGAAGACAAAGAACTTTTAAAGCATGAGTTAGGTGTACAAGAGAAGGAAGGAATACCGTTGATTAAGTTGTGTGCATGACCGTGAGTTTCAAAGTGATACAGTGTCAAAGATGAGTTTTAAGTAAAGAATGATGATGATAAAAAAAAAAAAAAATTAGTTGTAGACAGCTTACACTGCCCTTAATATGGCAGCAACATAGCCAGAGAGTAATTTCTTTGCTCTTAGTTTCTGGCTACATTTAAATCTTTGATACCAAAGCACAATAAAAATCTGACTGAATTTTGTATTTGTGTTATGTATTTGGAATTCTATTGTTACTGAAGCACAGCAGCATCTAGATATCCTTAGTGTACCCAGCCTCACTGCAATAGGCACAGTATATTTAGTTAGTCTTGGGATTTCAGAGACCTGGCATTATTTTTTGGGTGAATGTTGCAGTGAAATTACTGGATGATGCTGTCTTTTATTTTTTCATCTCTGAACTGGGGAATAATGTTCATTCCATCTTTCCCTTTTCCCAGTTTTGCTGATATACTCTGTAGTGCCTTAGTAGTTGTGGGTGCAATGCTACACAACTGAATTTTGACAACTGCTGAGATATCTATAAAACAGTAAAACTGAAAATTAGAGGGTATATTTAAAGACAGCAGAATGAACACCCAGGCTGAGAGAATTTCCATCTCATAAAGAGTAATAATCATAATCAACTTGGTAACATTGAGAAAAGTAATATTAGGAGTTATGAAAGAAAATGGGGAAAAGTTTTTTTCAGCTAACAGGCTAAAAAAGACAAGATGGAAGTGGAAGAGAAATGTCCTGCCTTTCTTTCTTCTGCTTTGTCCCTGTCCAACTGATGGATGCTTACTGGTATAAACAAACATGATGATGCACCCTGTGCGAAGTTGTTACATGTAAGAATAATTCAAGGTAATTTAAATAGTAAAATAACTAATTACTGTCATTTACAAAGTGCTTAAGCAATGTGCCTATGCAAATCAGCCATCTTCTCAGCAAACAGCTTCTGCAATTGCAAATGTTTCTCGCAGACTTTCCCCAATTAATGCTCTAGCTGTAATAGGTCCCCATGGGTACATGGGCTTTCTAGCCCAGAGGGATTCAAATGATCTTTCATTTTGTGCTGCACCAGTTTTGAAGGATTACCATTCTGGTTTTGTTTCCTTTTAAATGCTCAAATTCTGTCCAGAAGATGACTCTCCATATAATATGCTGCTCATGTTAGTCTATTTTTTTTTTTTTTTGGTGTAAGTTGACTTCTAAAGTAGCGGGTTCCTAATATCCTACAAATGAAACTAAACACATTTTCTATCAGGTGCCACTAACAATACTGACCCTGTGCAGCCACATACTTGTTGCATGGTAGCATCCAAAAGACATATTTAGGGGATATTTTCCACAAAAAGAAAAGAGTGGAAAAAGTGTCCAAGGCACTTTCTCATCAGGGTTAAGAACTACATGTCCCAAGAGAACAGGGAAGAACTGAAGTAATGAATTGAGGGGTAGTTACTTCACAACTCATATTTTTTCTGGCCTTTTGTCTGTGTTGTGGGCCAGGGAAAGTTACCCAGCCTATAGTTACAACAGTAGTTTTATGTCGTTGATTCAATCTAATATACACAGTTACTTTATTACTATGACTACCACTACCATTGTTATTATTAAAGATACGGTTACTGAGAGAAGAGCAGCTATTCCAAGTCTGTTTTCCATGTGATAAAAACCCACTAACATTTGCTTATACAGCAGACTGGCCAAAGATTTGTTCCTTTAATTTCCCTGATTTTGCCTCTGAAATGCAGGTTCCTAATTGTTATCCTTAAAGGGAATGTTGCCAGGAAGGATTCACTTTGGAGATGGCTTGCTTTATTGGCAAGGCAACTAAACCTGACAGTGAAGGCTGTCAAGAGGAGAGTGGTGTGATTTTATTGAGTAGGTGGGGATAACAGAGGGAGTTGACTGTGCATAATGTTGGCTGAGAAAGGCCGTGAGAGAGAGATGCTCCCCTAGCAGAGAGGATTTGCAGTGGAAATAGAGAGGAGATCAACAAGGAGGTGAAGGGCAGGGAGTAGGGATGAGGGTGGGAATGGCAGCACAGCAAGGGCAGTTCTGAAAGAGACTGTTCTGAGTATGCAAGAGAGACTACTCCAGCACTTTTTTTATTCTATTCTGTGTTAAAAATTACTGAAACCTCCTTATGTGGGATTTTCTTCAGGCTACCAGCAAAAGTCTTAGCCAGCTTCATGTTTGCAGCAGTTTCGAGTCCAAATTCCTTGTTACCGTATCTAACGCAGGACCTGGCAGAGTTGGGCAGTGGGAGAAGGAGGAGAGGCAAAGATGCAAAAGAGAGATGATGCTAGAGATATAAAAAGCATGAGAGAGAAAAGGATGGTAAGTGAGTGAAGGGAGAAGCATGTTGGAAAAAGAATACTTAAGGCCATGAAGAAGAGTGACCATTACCACTGAACGTTGACAGGTAATCTTTCCAGGTAAAGGGCTACAAGTAACAGTCCATCTCAACCATATTAAATTTTGCAGCAAAAAAGAGAAATTAATCCATTTGGTCAAAAAGTAAGGTATTTTGCTGATTCATTGTTAATTCTTCATTGAAAGGCAGGATAGAAAACAATAAAGAAATCATATTTCATTAAATCATCAAAGTCCTAAGAAATTCTGCCAAGTGTTAAATACCTCATGTTTGTATGCACTTCAGTAAAATGAGTTTTGTATGCACTTCAGTGCAATGTCTATCAGCTTTTACGACTGTAATACCCAGGAAGGTAAAGCTTTTACCCCTGCAACTCTTCTCTTTCACAGCAGGGCAACCAAGGCACAGAGAGACAGTGTCTTACGTCTTGCAGATCTTAACTTCCCCTGAAAATATCAGGTGTTAAATTCTGCAACACCTCAAAGAGATTGGTGTTAAATGATTAACTGAGGATCACACAGCAGAAAACATGAGGAAATAAAGGCTTGAAGCTGGAAATTACCAGTTCTAGGTTACCTTAAACACAGAGCATTCAACTCTTCTACTGAAGCTGAACTAAAGTTTCAAGTGCTGTGCCTGCTCTTGTTTTACTTTTTTTAACAAACATAATTTCTAAAGTGTAATTACAGGGGATGAACCTCTGCTTTGTAGCATCAGTGGAATTCAATATCCTTTGATAGGATTGCTCATCTGTAACTGATGTCAAAAAGTGTGTCTCTCTCAGATATATTTTACTTCGGCTTAATTAAAATGTACCTTCCATTAATGGCACAGAAGTAATTTTATACATAAAACCCAATGAGTATATTTACTTACCTTACCAAAAAATGGATCAAGCTGTCAGTGATGGTGATATAAATCTGTAGTAATTTTACAGAGCTATGCCCTATTTTGAGATGTGTTATTGAGACGTCAAAATTTTTCTTATGGTAAAAAATATACATAAAAATTACTGGCATTTTCTGTTAAATAGAAGAGTGAATGAACTGAGAAACAGCTTGAGAGAAAAGTAAATGCTCAGCAGGCAGTTAAAGCATATAGGTATTTGTTCATTTTCATGTACACTAAAAAATACCCAGGCCCAAGAAACACATGCAAAATTCAGAAACTAAGGAACTGTCAGACAAGGTCCAGTAGTTTCAGTAAGAAAGAAATTGAAAAATTATATAGGAAGAACAACATTATAATTACCCATTCAGAGTCTGCAAACAGGGACAATATTAGCCAAGCAATATATTGCAAAGGAGTTAGCAGGAGAACAGATAATTTGTTGATGCTCAGCGCTTTGCTTTGGTGGTACTGCATTAGCAGTTTTCACTCTGACCTATTTTCAGAACTGACCTATTCATTTTTTAAAAACAGCACAATTACCTCAAGAAAAGCTTCCCCCCCCCCCTCTAATTTCTAATTTTTAAGTGTGAAATGAAACATCCCTTTTGCATGTTTGCATTGGGAATAGGATGGTAAGAGACAACACCTGTGATCTAGACCCTGGAACAATTCAGCAGTTTACCATAAGCTCATGGGGGCTGGCATACAGTTCTTGAAGGACAGGCTTTGTGCCAATAGGCTTAATTATTACCATATATTTCCATCTGAGAAATTGCAACCAGTAATATATATGCCATAGGGACCTCTTTCATACATCTTAGCTGGATTAGAAACATTTTGACTTTTCATTAGGCTTACAGTCATTTTTGCTTGTTACATTCTTTAGAAGAGTCGACCCAATAACCTTCTCCTTTCCAGGCATTACCTTGAAATCGTGACTAAGAAAACTACATGGGGAAGAAACACTTCTTCCTCTCTGGATATTTTGTACAGTCAAATTCTCACTTACGACTTCTGGAGCACTTGCAGGCAAGTTGTTAGTTCTCACCACAGAAGTCTTGCAGCACTGGAGGTATCTTTCATTCTGTAGAGTGGAGCAAAATGATGAAAACAACTCTGACAGTTGCCACTAGACTGGGTCTGTTGTCTCAAGGGAGCAGGGATGGATGGGCATGCAAGATGGCTTTGGGCAAGGAGATGAAGCCTCAGCTATCAGATAGTAAGCTGTCTGCAACTGAGAGGGGACAAAGCCCATTTTCTCAAGACACAGCAGGATGTGATTTCAGGAAGAGGACAAAACTGTGATTTCCAATCTGATCTCCTGTCCCAAGATACACTGAGTTTTATGGAGTAATGGTAAAAAAGAGTAAATACAGATGACCTAAAGCCAACATGGGGTTGTTACCATATTGTTGTGTGTCTGCTTAAAAAAGCCTGGTTCGTTGGCTTTTGTCAGGAAAGATTTACATTCAGACACCACCAGCAGCATGTGGTTCCATAGCTACTGGAGAAAGCAGGGCTCGTCCTGAGGGTATTTCAATCAAGCAGCCTAAACAGATAGTTCATTGCCATCTGGATGAAGAGCTTCTCTCCAGCAGCAAGGCTGAAAGACGGCTGCCTTCTCACATCCCCTCTGAGCTGGGCTAGGGTCCCCAGAAGTGCACGGCAGGCACACCTCCCCATGGGACATGGGGGAATAAGCAGGTGGCAGTGGTGGGTTTTAGCAGGGACAAGACATCCTCTTTGGTGGCTCATTTTCTTTTGCTCCCTTAGTCTTGTATGTGGGGTTGCGGAACTGAAGATGAGTGAGGGCACTGCACCAGAAATGTGTGAGGTGTCAGCATGCCAGCAGCAGGAACAGAAGGCCAGAGGGAGCTAGGTCATCAGGGGAGCTTAAATGAACCACTTAAGGAAAGGAGATGTTAACGCTACAGCTTTCTCCATCTTCCTGTATAAACCGGAGCAAAACAAATACTAATAATAACAGTAAACCCTCCATACTGAGAGCATTTCCTGGTTTAGTCTTCCCAAGCAGAAATGCCCTCAAAGCCTCTTGGTTGAGATTTATATAATCTCAGATTCTTACGTAAATTTGCACTTGGTGACCTGGCAACAATCAAAACGCTAACTGGGAAAAGATCCTGCTTCGCTTTGTTTAAACGTTCAACTTGTGCTGTGAAATTGCATTTGTAAGAGAGGAATAAACTCTGAAGCCCTTCAGCAGAAATGGATTTCACATATTTAGTGGGTGCCCCAAGGCAATTTCTTTTCTTAATGGGATCTGAGCACAGCTTTAATTTTTCACATTTTATAAGGCTTTTCCTTGAAATTACTTTTTATGTGGTTCCTCTGTTAATGGATCCTCCACACTGAGGCATGAGTAAGAGGAAAAAAATCTTTAGAGAAGGAAAAAGAAGAATCATACTGTGAAAAAGTCACATAATAAATTGGAGATTACAAGCAATAAACCTGTCTTCCATATTTTTCTTTGATAAATGCTGGTCCCATCTCCTTTAGATTTTGAAGACATTAAAATATCGAGCCCAATCTTTGTTTTTTAAAAGAATATTTTACTTGCTGGATAGAATCACAGAACTGCTTGGTCACAATATTTAATTTTCTTGGGAACTATGGCAGTTCTGATGTGTTATAATGTTATGTTCCTAGGCAAGAATAGTGACCTCACCTGGAAAAAAAGCAATGTGTGCACACCTTTTCCTTAAAATAAGATACAAACAGATGAACCAGTCTTTCAGAGAGCTTTAAAGTGCCCAGTTTCTAACAGCAGAGTAATTAGGGTGGATAGCAAAGGTAGAGCAGGATAATTTTTGTTTTCTAGGAGGTTGTGTATAGTAGTTGAATCTAATATAACTCCTGGAAAATGTTCCTAGTTATTACTGAAGTTGTCAGTCTCTTCTGGTTTTGCCACTGGCATTTTACAACACTGCTGCCATTTGGTCTCAGAAGGTTTGTTTCTTTTAATGCAGCTGAGAGATGATTTTACAAATAATAAGAATATAGATAGCTCTGTTACAGCAATGAGGGACTTTTCTGAGATGCCTAATATGACAAAGATACCTTTTATTTTTCTTAGATCCTAATTTTCCCTTAAAAAATAAAAATGTGCAGAAGAATCCCATTATTGATCTGGAATCCAAAAGAGTTAGTTTCCAGTCACTGTAATTGACAAAGGCATTTACAGCTCATTAACTGCAAGATTATGTGGCACAATTCATTAAAATTCTGTTTCACTGAATGCATTTGTAAACACCTTCTGAGAAGTTTATCACTCTTTGCATAATGCTGAGCTTTCTTTCAGGAGATACATTTCTTTGCTGTTATTTACTGATATAAGAGTCTGGAGTAAGTTATGGTAAAAAAGTGCTATCTTCTCACAGCAAAGTGAAAAAAAAGGAATTGTGTTGACTCTGAAGCACAACAGATATTAATTAAACATTGCTATACTATTTCCTTTAGACCACTGTATTTATTAAACCTCTCATTCCATTGGTTTGGTTCACATTTTTTGCAAGAAGGATTTGAATTCTAGTACAAGTCTGAAACAAAATTTACAGGACAAGCCATATTTATTTTTTCTTTCTCTGCAGCAGAGGAAGAGATCACTGCATTCCAGCCAGCAAAACCACAAATAATCTTTCCTCCCCTCTTGCCAAATAGATTTCAATTCTCTTTCATCTAGAAGCATTTATCCAGGAGAATATCAGAGTAAATAAGCATTGTGCTCATGGTACGAGGTACAGACTTACAAACAAATGGCTGAATTTTCTATTTCAACGTCATGAGAATCTTCCTTTTTCCTAAGATAAAATGTGTCTTTTTCTCTGTACTCTATGCAAGGACCATCCTTGCATTTGTAGATTCATTGTCTTTGAGGAGATTAAACATATCTATTTCTGTGTGTGTGTGTGTGCACACATTAATGGATTTGTGCATGTTTAAGTATATGGGCTACATTAATAAATAAATATGATTGCATGTGTAAATCTTTTACACGTTAAAACTAACAACTAACCCTGGATCTTTTTAAAAGAAGTTGTGGGAGCTCAGATATGCTCAACTTAGTAACCAAATTTTCAAATGTCACTGAGCTGGTAGAATTAGCAGGACTGTCAGAATATGTGAGCACAGCTTCCTAGAAAACATGCCTGAGAAGAATGGCAAATCAAAGCACATGAGTGACAAAACTGAAGACAAGGTCGTCTCCTGGTCCCTTTTTTATCTTGGTTGCATGTTCTTCTCTGTTACTCCAGAGAAAGTTTAGATTGGATATTAGGAAAAATTTCTTCACTGAAGGGATGATCAAGTGTTGGAACAGGCTGCCCAAGGGCATGGTGGAATCACCATCCCTGGAAGTGTTTAAAATACATGTTGTTGTTATGCTTAGGGATATGGTTTAGTGGTTGACTTGGAAGTGCTGGGTTAAAGGTTTGACTTGATCTTACAGGTCTTTGCCAATGTAAATGATTCTATGTTTTTTTGATGTGCCCCACAGGTTGTTGCAAATGCTGTAATTCACTGAAGGGGTTTACTGCAAGCAGATTAAAAAAAAACTTTCTTTCTTTCAACTCCTTCTCCTGTAAGGAAAGGGTGAATGATTCAGGAAAACAAGCATCAGCTGAAGAATGCAAAAGCAATTAAACTGTAGGAATGATGTGGACTCTGCCCTCGGGCTTTCTGCTCTCATAGAGTCTATACAGACAGCCTGACTTTGGAAAGAAACACACCTGTGACTTTTTTTCCTGCCCACTTGCAGAAAGCAAGTGATCAGGCAGGAGGAAGAGGGACAAAAGACTTTACTCTGTCTTCTCTGCTACTGGCTGAAATCACGGGAAAATAAGGGGAACACAGACATGCCAAAACTTGAAGGTGATACAGGCTGGTGTTAAAAACTAGACCAAGAAAATGATTTAGATACTTATCCCCTTTGACATTAATTTTCATTATCTGGATTGGAAGTTACTCTGTGCTGCAGTAAAGGGAGAGCTGAAGGAGAACAGGCATTAAAGTTTCTACATTGATCTTGTCTGATAACTATGTGAAGACAGGATCCAGTCCAGTCTGGGAATATTATTTGTCTGTCATTCAGTGCAACAACAGACTTGCAGAGTCAAACTGAAAGGAACCGTAACCACAATCATGTCAGTACAGTTACCTGAGATTTTCCTCAATAAATGGTACTTTTGTTCCACACAGAAAAAGCATGACATTTGAAGTAGCCTGCAAACTAACCTGTTGGCCTGCAAGCTAACCTGTTTAAGAGATAAAAATCCAAGGTTCAAGCCCCATGTCTAGATCATGCAGAGAAGGAATTTGAACTGAGATCCTCTGCAACCCAATATAGTATCCTACTTATCATGCTATTTTGGTTGGGCTTACTGTATGGAGAACATTGCAAAGCTTTTATAAGGTACTGTGGCAGAAGAAATACTGTAAAAACAAAAAAATCACGTACCAAGAAAATCTTTTCCAAATGAATAGAAAGGCCTTACTTTCAAATACTTGAATGAAGAATCAGAATCTAGTTGATAAAGCAAAACAAGAGTATGAACTCTGAGCTTTGTCTTCCAGGAGCAAGGAGACAGAGTTTTAGAATTTTCTGTAGAAAACATTTTGGGATATGACTTTTTTTCCCAATGTTTTAAGATAAAGCATCTGAAGAAGATTCTAATATTAAATTGTCTGCTTTCTACTGGCATTTTTTTTGCTCAGAAATCGTCCGCTATTGAAACAGCTCAGGCATGATGCATTATGGAAGAAGACTTAAGAGACAGTAAAAGCTTCACACTACAGCATACTAATATGACATTTCTAAATCAAATTCTTTTATTTTAAGTGTATATATTTCAAGCTCAAAGGAATACTTTGGTTTTGTTTTGATGAGAGTGAAAATCACAGGAAAAAACCAGTTTGTGGACAGCCTTACACATATGCATTCCTAAGACTTCCTTACCACCTTAGCACTGATAAAACTGAGTCATCATTCTGAGAACAAAAACACTGCTAGTGAAATGCTTATCTTCTCAGATTCCTTGTTTACTGGGGAGCTGAAGAGATGGTTGATAGAGCTGATTGAAATCTAGCTAGTTGGCCATTCACATTCACCCGAGATTTCATGGCTTCCACTTCAGTTGTCCGTCTGTCAATGCTTGTTTGAACCTTAAAAATTGTCAAGCTTTGCACAAACACAGCTCAGAGGCAGGACCCTTGATGCCTGTAATTTTCATCTTGACAAAGAAAATGTGGTTTGTGTTGTATTTATTTCCTGAAATCTTAGCAGACAACACTCATTCCTTCACAAGGGGTTATAGAACAATTGGCCAATTGTTTGAAAGATGTGTCTTTTGAGGGTAGAGAGCTTTTATTTCTGGGGTTCGTCTCCTCATACTTTTTTGTCACTTCTGTGCCTAAATTGTAGGGACTGATTCTTCTCTCTAACAACACCTTATTCACATATATCTCTATTACTGTAGATGAGGTGCTGCTACCAGCATCACCATGAGCTAAATGAACCCAGAAGCTTTTCCCACTTCATTGATAAAAGCAAGTTTAAACTGTACTGCATTTCCTGGGTTGCATTTTCTTGCTTTCAACAGCAAGCTTTGCTTTTGTAACTTGTCTTCATTTAATATTCAGTCAGGCTGGGAATACATTTAGTTTGATTACAGTACACTGGAAACCTTCAAGAAGATCACTGGCCAGCTGAAGGAGTGTGGTGCATTCTGAACATCTCTGCCACTGTCTTAAGTTTTCCAAAGTCAGCTTCCTGCACAGCAGGATCCAAGGCTATGGTGTCATCTCCCACCATCTCCATATGTCTGTTTACAGTTTTTAGCTCTAGGGATTTGCAAAATAGATAAGAACAAACTTTTCATTCAGCCATAAAGACACTTCTGCTATTCTTGACTGAACAATTTTCTTCTGGGCAAATACTGCATTCACAAAGCTGGCAAGAACTGTGCCTCCTCTTTTCTCATTCACAGTGCTAAGGGAGAAAGATACTCACTTTGCCAGTTTGTATGAAGGCCAGGCAGGCATTTCCTAGTGTAATACTTGGGTGGGAGAATTATCCTGGATGAGCACCTAGTCTCATCTAGTCAAAATTCTTCTGCTTTATCTAGAATAATTAAAGGTTTACATAGTAGAGATTTTCTAGTGAAGTCTTCCTTCCAGCCTGCAGAGCAAGCCAGCTATTAGCCTGTAGTGTCTCTTTCCCTTAGTGGATATTAAATCATCAGAAATTCCACTTGATGTAAGATACTTAAATAACTCTCAGATCAAAAAAGGGAGAAAATGAATCAATATACCAATGCTGAACACTCTCCTGCAAGGCAGCAAGTTTAATTTTAAATCCTGCCCTACTGGGAAACCTATGGCAGAATCAGGAGCTGAGCCTGGCCTTCTGAGGCCACAAACTAGTAGCCACATCAAAGTTCAGTCAACTTTATCTTGCAGTCACCTTGTAGATAGACTCATATTAGTGTGGGTTTCTGTCAGCAACTAAGAGTCTTTGTGAAGACATTTAGCCCTGTAAGAAAAATTCATTAAATTTTTCTGACCCTTGTGGAATAACTTGTCTGCCCTGTAACTTACGATTAGTAAGAGAAGTCACAAGAGGTACAGAAAATAAATTAGTGGAGAACATGGCATTTGGGCAGGAAAAGTGTTTTCTTATCATACTGATTATACTCTGTTTTATTTACAGTATGGACAGCAGGCATTTAGCTGCACAAGAGAGATCTTTATAAATCAAGTGGTTTTATAGTCAAGCTGACATTATCATGAGCAAGAATGGATTGTCTTGGTTAGTTTAAGATTCTTGCTTCAAAGTCAACCATGCACTTAACACTTATCAACAAAAGTAACGAGCAGACACTGGTGGCCTCTGAGGGACCAGGTAGTACTGGTGGCAGTTCTTTCAGGGAAGAATTCCCATAAAGCAATAGCTAATGCCTTCCTCACTGAAATAAGAGTAGGATCTGAAACCTTGAAAACTGAAATAGTTTCAGCTTTAACGTTTAAAACCTTAAAATCCTTCATATTGATGTCTGGGCCCATACAGACAAGACTGCTTGGATGAAATACACTTCTCTGAATGAGAAATGTCAGGGTCGATCAAAACTGAAGAATAGAAACTGGGCTTAGTCTGGTGCAAAACCAGAAGGGGGAATAAGTCCATATTTTCATGAACAGACACATTTCCTTTCAATTCCTTCGTTAGCTGAGGGGAAAAAAAAAAAAAAAAAGAGAAGAAGGATGAGTGTGTTCCCCAGGTACAATATGAAGTAACTGCACTTACACTGTTTAATAAGCGGAGGCAACACACAGTGCCTAGTAGTGCATACATCTGCTCTGCTTTCCAATGCCAAGACAATGTCCTTTATTTAAATACCGAGTACAAATTTCCAGACAAGTATTATTGACATAGATATGGTATTGCATGCTCTTGATCTCAGCCAGTATCTTGATATAACACATGGACTAATACTATTCCTACCACTATATTAATGTTTTACTGGGAAGATGGGACACTGTTGCCATGCAGCTATAGTAAATGGCTGTCCCTAGAAAGAGGTGTAATGTCTATGGTTTTGTGATCAGATCTCATCTCTGATTTGCCTTATATGCAAAGGTCTGTCTTTATCAATATGATGACCACAATAAAGCAACACAGTATTTTTGAAGGAAAAAAGAAATTATTTTTTTCTTAATTTTCTCCAAGACTGCAAATGTGGTGAGCAAAAGGTCTATGGACCTAATCTTTGGCTTTAGCTTGTAGCTGAGCAGATAATGTGGGTATTCTGCAAGGGGTTTGACATGAAAACAAACATTCTTGTGAATCTTGAAATCAGGGTGTAAGAATTTATTGCCCTACCCTACTCCATGTAGGAGGTTGCTACTATTGCAACAGATCCAGCAGAAGGAAATTTACAGCTGTGCTTCAGCTGTTCCGTTTGCAGTCTAGTGTCTTAACACAAACTCACACATTCATCAGCAGGTTAAACCGAGATACCAGGCTGAAAACTGGAGGAGCTGAATGCAAACACATGCTCTCTTCTGGAAAATCCACTTTCTTCCTACTCTCAGACCTGCCAAAACATTTAATCAGTCCTTGCCAATTACCACAATTTCTTAATGGCTTCCTGCTATTGAGGAAGTGGAGTCGAATGCAGTACTTGATAACTGCACCACAATTTTGCAAAGAGGCATTATTTTTCTTTCGAAGACTTGACAAAACTCCCTTCTCCCCTGATATCTCAGAGTTAGATTCCATCTGATCAAGGTGGGGCTCACCTAGTAAGTGATTAAATAAAAGGAAAATCTTAGGCAATAGGTTTGGATTCCCCTCTCCACTGCCCTGACTTTTTTAGACATAGTTCCAAGAAAACCAAACCCCTCTGTGGAGAGGTCCTAGCCATCACACTTCCGCCCCTTGGTCTGTGCCACCCCCCCTGCGCGCCACCCACGCGGCCTGACGGGCAGTCTCTGGGCTGCCTTGGGCAGGGCCAGGTTCTCAATGTCACGGGGAGAAAGGTATCCCCAGAAGGCTGTGAACTGAATCTGAAGAACACTACTGACCTGGAAAGGACCCAGGCTGATTTTCAGGATTGATTGCCAAGCCCGGTTTCCAAGTTCCTGCATGATATATAGTCCTCTTAGGAATACTCTTGTGGAATAGTAGAGAGGAAAAGGAGAGAACTGCAACAAAAGCAAGTGTTGTATTCTCTTTCACAGTGTTCTCATCTGATACAGGCTTCACAGCTCCTTTAAAGCTGCTGTAGGATAATCTGATGGAAGGTACCAGGCTTTTCTCATCTATCCCTAGAGCACTCAGATCCCACTATAAATTTGGAATATTGCAAATCTTTAGCAAACTCTCTCTGAAGTACACAATGAAATGTATAATGAAAATGAAATGGACAGTAGCCAGCACGTACAAAAGCAATCTGTCACTGTAAGTCATTTCTACACAATCTGAAAATGTTGCACACAGAAGGTGTACTATCAGTCAAAAGCAGAGGAGCTTGAATGTAAAGTAGCCCTAAGCTTCTTTGTACCATGGGTCTTTAATTAGACCTAACAAATGAATATGAATCTGGAGGAGGAGAGTTGGCAGGAGACTGCTGCTGACAATGCTCATCACAATGAACAGTGGTGTTTTGACTCCATAGTGCAGATAAAAGCAAATATGTGTCCTTTGTTTCTATAAGAGGATGCAACATGCATTACACAGACCCACACACACAAAAATAATCAATGTCTGGGACTTCCAAGGCTCAGTTTCTAGTGGGCACAAGGTACAAATGAAAAAATTCATTGGGGACAATGATCCAACACTTAACCCCAAGTCTGTTTTCTTTAGAATTCGAAAATGCTGTTTCAAAAAACAATGATACAGAAGAGCCCATACACAAAAACGAGGAGATAGATGAAAACATAGGAGACTTGGAAGGATTAATATTGATTTCATTCCACTTTATCATTCATACTGACATTTTTTCCTAAAGACCTCATTCCTTGAAGGAAGGATGACTTGAACTCAGTAACAGACTTTTTCTACATCAGGAAGAAGAATAGATAGTGTTTCAAAACATGTGAGATTATGTTTTTTTGCTCAAGGGACAAGGCAGATAACAGTGTGAGCTCTTGGTGCAACAGTCCCCAGGGAACCGGGACTGCTGGCTAGCTGGAACAGGGATGTGACTCAGAGTAGGGAAACAGCATTGCTACTGTGTATGGCATCAATAACATCTTCAGTTTCTGCTCTCTCAGCATGTAAGACTCACTGCAAGGAACCACGTCACAGAGGGAATGTGGGTTATGCTGGGGGGGAGATCCTGTTAAACCACAACTTTTCTCACTTCTGGGGGAGAAGGAAGTTTTGAGAGCAGCTGGCTACAATTTAGCAGCAAGAGGTAGGAACTACAAACTGAGGCTTGATGACTTTGCTAGAAACTTGTGAGTTTCTTGGACCATAAGTATGACAACAGTACAATTTGCATTTTGAACTCTGTTACTGGAATTCTTTAGATTAAAAAAGCTTGTATTCTTTGGTAGAACTTCAAATCCACTTGGGGAGTTTTGTTTTAAAATATGGTCCTATGTCAGCCAGAACGTATAGGCTTAATACAAAATAATCATGGCATGAATTTCTCCAACTTTCACTGTGAACTGTGAATTCTAATGACTGTGACATTGGCCTTGAAAATGTATTGGTCAAACTATTGACTCTGATGTCTTCTATAGCTGATCTGCTTTGTTCCAAGTGAGCGAGAGTGAGGTGTTTTAGCAGCAAGAATCTTTATCACCAGAATTTTAAATATTCAAATGAGTTCTTAACTGAAAGATCTTTGAAATAAAATATTTTCCTAATAGTTTTGAAGATTATGTTTCAAAGGTGTAGGAAAAATGTTTCTTAAAAATTAAATTCTCACTTCCTAAAAGATGAATACAAATTAAGGTTAAAACCTAATTAACCTGCTTTTTTTTTTTCCTTTTTTTTTTTTTCCCCTTGTGTGTGTGTTTTAAGGGAATATGATTCCTTCTCTTCTGACTTCACAAATGTATTTGGAAGGTGCTGTGGAAATAAATGAAATTCATGGCTTGTTGTGGGTAGAAATTTTATTTACCTTCCAAGAAATAGATCTGCTCAGTTCATCTCACTTCAGCCTGGCTGACTGAAGTTACAGCTCTTACTCAGAATGCTTACTTCAAGACTTTTGGATCCCAATTTATGCACAGACGAAAGCAGAAATCTGACTTCAATAATTCTTAGAACAAACCAGGGCCCTGGGAAGCATGAAGAGTATGTGAAGATGAAAAAAACCCCCACAGTAAAACTGAGTATTGCTTTTGTGCGTCTTCAAAGTGATTCAGTCCCAGATAGAGGAAGACTTGAGTTGTTACTCTTTTCTTTTTACTTACATGAACTCAGTCCTCCTGCTGACCGTCTCACAGAGCTTCTTGCCTGCTGTGAGATGTTAAAAGAAGAGGTGGGGGGAGACCACGCATATTAAAAATACAGAAATTATAGACTGCTGTGGGAGTTGGTTTGTAGCTCCAAGTGCAAGAGCCATGGAGTTAGCGAAAGTCAGCAGTGCTGAGGAAGGAGCCAGCCAGCTCTCTGTGAAGGCCTGTGATTGACAGCTTCTTCATGAGAGGGATGTGATGGAAAGACAAAGAGGAGGCAGTACCATAGATCTGGAGAGCCCTGAAGGTCAGCGTGGGCAGCTGTCTCCTGAATTACCTAACTGGAGATAAGAACACTCAGGAAAAATCTATCGAGGAAATATTCATTGAGGGAGAATGCAAGGATGGAGATTTTAGTGATTTTTCCTCCCTATGTATATAAGATGGACAGAAAAAGCTGTTAGGGAAGTGCTGACAAAGATGTAGGCCTCAAGGAAGAACTACACTTAAATTTTTTTTATATGATCCTGGAGGAAAAAATCCTAGCTCTAAATGTACTGTGATCTAAGATACACTTGGTTGTGCAACTCTTTTGTTCTCTGGATTAATACAGCCTATTTGCTGCCTCTGGATACTGCACCATAGGCTGTGGTACTGTGGGTCCATGTTGAAGACACTTAGAATCATAGAGTCGTTGAGGTTCGAAAAGACCTTTAAGATCATTGAGTCTAACCATTAACCCAGCACTGCCAAGTCCACTACTAAGCCATATCCCTGAGTGCCACAGCTACATGCCTTTTAAATACCTCCAGGGATGGTGACTCAACCGCCTCCCTGGGCAGCCTGTTCCAGTGCTTGACAACCCTTTCAGTGAAGGATTTTCTCCTAATATCCAGTCTAAACCTCCCCCGGCACAACTTGAAGCCATTTCCTCTTGTTCTGTCACTTATTACTTGGGAGTAGAGATCTATCCCCCCCTTGTTACATGTCTGTCTCCACCGAGCTTCTGAGATCCTAGAGGTGCATTTAGCTCTTCAAGTGTCCTTTGTGTGCCTTCACATGCAGCTGTCCTTTTGACAGTCACAGGGCTTGCTGAAAACATCTGGTAGGAAAAAAAAGCTGCTCTTCTGTGCTCATCTTTGACAGAAATGAAGAAAACTATGATTAAAACCCATCTAAAGTGTTTCACCTGTTTCATCGTATTTTAATGAAAAAAAGATCTATAGAAAAGGTTCTTCACAAAACTGAGAAGCTGGATGGTAATTGCTTTAGACAGCTGATAAAGATAGGGTTTGTACAAAGAGAAACACACAGGACAAAATGCCAAAGTAGTGAGAAAGGTCTCACTGCTGTGAGTGGGCTTTTGAGAAGAGATGGGTCAAATCACAAAAATTAGATTCAGATCTCACATAAGACCCAGCCCTCTCCAGCTGCTATTAAAGATCAAGCTCATTTCTGGCTGCAGCATCCTCCTCCTCTGCACCTGAAGGCAGAGATGAGAAGCAAGATTGCACCACAGTTTCACAGCACATTAGACAAGGTGATGTCACCCCTTGAGATGAGAGGAAAGTCAACAGGTCACAGGCAGTGTCAGAGCAGCACTGCCCAGCAGCCACACCAAAGCAGGGAAAACGATGCTGCCCACTCCTCTGTGCAGCAAAAGGCAAGGCAAGTTGGGATCTAAGTTTTACTTGTCAGGTATGTGGCTAAGGGCAGAAAAAGTTCGGTAATTATGAGGGAATTAAGAAATTCCACAGCTATTGTGTTTTTCACAGAAAAAAAAAAGAAAAAAGAAGAAAAAAGGAAATGCCTCTGATTCGCAGTCACTCCCTCCTTTACCCCAGCAGTGGAGCTCAGTGAGAAAATAAGATCTTTCCGTAACCATTTTCTGCCTCAAAATGAGAAGGTATCTCAGAGTGCCTCAAATATTGTTGCTGCCTTGCAACAGCAAGCAGCATTCAGTGTACTCATTTATAACTGATGGGAGGAAGCAAAGAGATAAGAACAGGCTCTAATATTTTATTACCGCTTCTAATCTGATTAATCCAATTTAGTTTGAGGAATGTAAAGAAAGAAAATAGTAATTCTTTGTACTCCAGTCTCACTTTTCATTACAAGTGCCTAATGAATGTTAATGAATTAATTTTTCAGACACCTTTCTGAAGCAAAGTATTTTTGCACCTGACCTGCCCTCACCGAGAAAAGGAGGGGTAAAATGACTAAATTCTACAGGTCTTTTACATTAATCATTTATATATATATATCTATTATTCATTTTGCAGGCAGGTAAAAAGATTCAGCAATTAAGTCTTCGTCAGAAATCATGGAAATTGAAATAAGAGAAAGTAAAAGAGATTACTGGCTTCTAGTCCTTTAAACACAAGAAGAAACCTTATCTAACTGTGCATTACAGTTTTTTCAGTCCAGTTTCAGAAAGTAAAAGTAGAGGATTTTTGTTTTTCTTTTACATTTGAAAATTTCTAATTAGTACTGTGTTATACATTACGGGATACAAAAATTAATGTGAGAAATATTAGTACTTTAAAAATCAGCCTACACTGGAAAATTGCTAGATTTAGTGTAGCAAATCTGTGGCATAAAATGTTAATTTGTTCTCATGCTTTTTGGGGACTGCTAATATATACATAAAATATGTATATACGCTCACAGTGTTGGAATGTGGGGTGACATATGACTGACTGAATCTCTGTCCTCTTATATTTTGCTCATCCCTTGGCTAAGATAGGAATGCAGAAAATATCATACACCTCTGGATTGAATTAATAATAGAAATAGTACACAGACATCCCAGTTAAAGATTTTTAAACTAATAAAAGTAATAACTTCAAAACCCCACAGTCAACATATTCCATTAATTAACAGAATATGCCAAGAGTTCTTATATAACTACAAAGCTCTGGAGATACAATGTAATTTCATGCTGGCTCTTCTTGCACTGCTTATTGCTTTAAAGTAACTGTATCACTGAAAGTATTTAAGAGAGCAATTGCTCTTGGGGATGTAAAAATCCTTAGATGTTTGCATCTAAATAAACCGGCAGTCCCATTAAAATCAAGATAAAGGCACATTATCAAACAAGTGGTAATTAGAGTAGTGATTCTTTCTGCATGAACAAAACCCCTGAAAAGTATTAATTAGTGATTAATATCACCTGAGATTAAGCTGAGCTGATATTAAATTTAAGTGCTCAAGTTCATGCTATATAGTATGTATTTTGCCAATTAAATAGCTTAGACTGGTGCAAGAATTTATGGACAGACACTCTAATGATTTTGTACCAGTGAAATGTAGGTTTATATATTTTAAACCACTGTGCTACATTTTATTGTTTCTCTCAATAGAGGATTAGAGTAAAACAGTTTTAGTCTCCCGAAAGATTATTAGGCCTCATTTTGCTCTTGTTTAGACCCAGACACAGGAAAACAGCATGTTCATGAGGGCTCAGCAATGGTCGAGATCTTTGCAGTGTTTCCCTTTTGCACCGACACAGGCTTGTGGTGCTCAGTACTCTGACTGCGGGAGCCGTACACATCTCTCAAACACCTGGAAGCTGTTCCTAAAATCACAGTTGTCTTGTTTGTTTCCTACAACTTGTTAAAATATTTTGTTTCACATTTTCCAGCTTTTCTTGGCAAAGATACTAGTGTAGAAGCACTCTCTTTTTTGGGAAAAAAAAATAATATTTGCATGAGTCACACTATTCTGGGTTCTCCAAACTTATAAAACAATTGCTGAAGGTGGGGGGTGGCATGAGGGAATTATCTAAGCTGGCAGTGACATATCATGCTGACAGCCATGCTTTCGTGGTGCTGGTTGTTCTTGTTAGCAGTAGATGAAATGAACATTTTCCCAGGTTGAATATTCCAGTGTTTTGATCAGGGAAACAAATCCCACAAAGCATCTGCTGATCCCCAGTGCTTCCTACATCCAGCCTGGATGGTCTGGTTGGCCAGCTCCCCTCCCAACTTCTGGGCGTCCTTTGTTTGGCCTTTCTTGGAGCCAGGGGAAGGAGGAACATAAAAACAAACAACAGCCAGGCCAGAAACACCCAACTGATGTGCACGCTGGCACCTCTGTGTGCTGGAGGCAGCTCTGGATTAAGGACTGCAGAGAAACCAGCTATTTGGCTCCATGTCTGGGTTTATTTCATCTACGTTTTTCTTCAAGTCTACCATTACCACAACAACAGCCCCTGGCTGCCTTCACTCTGGGCATTGATCCAGGGACAGTATTTGGTGTTTGAGGCACAGATTGCCTGTAAAACTCAAGGGCAGCAGCAACCTTAAGACCACGGTGATGTTCAGCTGATGAAAGAAGATGGAAATTCACATTGTGCCTGCATGGATTGTTTTCTTATGCTGAAACATTGCACAATTAATCTGAATCTTGGTGCATTTGATTTTTGTCTGACAATCCTTGAGGTTCATTCATCTAAAGGAGCTCTGAGGCAGTTCAGCTGATATCCTAATTTCTCCTACTTAGGCAGCAGTTGCTGTTCATGGGCAGTACTGCAATAACACAACTGAAAAGGCTGTCCTGGCTCTGTGCTAAAATAGAAGTTAGACCAGCTAAATTGTAAAGTGGGCCCTAACAGTGCAGATTTTGTGACTAATAAAATAGTCTTTGCATACAAGCCATTACTGCTGCTGATTCATAGAGAAGACACAAACATGTGAACGTATTTCTGCTGGAAACTGCCACTCACATGCTACAGAAAGGCTGCCTACCATGGCCAACATATCACGGAAAGGCTTTGTCACCTTAGGCAGCGATCTCCTTGATCTGTGTGCTGTGCGCACACACCTCTCCCACCTGCTGGCCCGGTGAGCTCCTAACATGGAAATAAGACCCTTCAAGAGGGCACAGGGCTATGCAGACAGATGGGCAGGAGTATCAGCACACCAGAGAAAGAGAATATATTTCAGGGATTGAGTAACTGGCCCTGAATACTCATCCAGGAATGTCACTACAGCAGGTTGGGTTGGATGCCTGTGCATGAGATCGAAGGGATACCCTATTGCCTCACCACTGCAGCACAGGGCATGGTGAATTAAGCACTTAGCATTTATATGGTGCTTATATGGTCAAAGCACTGTCCTGACATTACATATTGAAATGGTACAGCACTCTTCAGAGAAAAGTACAGCCTTCACTTCACTGATGGGAAAAAGAGATGGGAAAAATTGTCTATTTTGGCCATCAGCAGCAGAATCAGGATTCTGCCAGGATCTCCCAGCTCCCTGCCTGTTGCTTATTTCTTTAAGCTCATCTATGCAAAAGGCAATGTGTGCTAGTCTGTAATTGCCTAGGGGAAATTCTGTTTCTAGGGACTTATTTCTTTGCAAGTTGATTTCCATTGCCTGCAAGAAACATTTATTGACCTCAGTAAAAGACAAAACTTTCCCTGAATTCTCTGACCATACTCCCAGTCCATGCCTTCTGCGATACACAGGTTTGTGTGTGATCACCACATAAGAGAGGCACTGATTTTCATCCGTGCTTAGTTTAAAGAAAAAATTAAGATGCTTCTCTAAGCATTTATCCCTCTTTGCCACTGCAGTGCCAAACAACTCAGTAGAGTTTTATATTATTTAGTTACAGTACCTACAGATAGACACGAAAACATTTTTTAATGGAAACATTTCCTTTTCAGTGGGGAATTCTGGAGCCAAATGTACAGTTTCCCTGTTGGGCCCTCTCACTGAGATGGCTGGCTGCGCTAACAGAACCACATCATGCTGCAAAACTGGGAGCTGCAGCAAGGGAGCCTCTGCTGTCACAAATTTTGTTTGCTGATGCTGCTAGAGCTGTGCTGATGGCACTGTAGCTGAGGACTTGGCATGTGCTAGGGTGGAGCTGCATGGAGCTAGGCTGGGATGGAGAGCACAGGGACTCCCACAACTGCCCCGGGCCCCTCCAGCATCATGTTCAGCAACCATCCTCTCTGCTGGCCCCAGGGACACCTGAAGCCTTCACAGCATGGACATACTTATGTATTACTCCAGCTGCTTGGGAACATCTATAACCCAGCAGTCCTTAAGATGAAAACATTTGAGGACAGCTTCAGTCCCTCTGGTATTTCAGTTCATCAGCACAAGGTGACAGTTGTGGGAGAGAAAGGGCACAAACTTTTTAGAAACTACTCCTTCCACCCACAGACTCCTTTCTGTGGAGTAAATGGGCACAGACTGATCCTTAATGTGGGAAATAATGATCAATATTTAGCTAGGAGAACTGATGAACATTATATTTATTATGTAAGTCCGTAAAGGCACTTCAGTCCCTGTATTCAACTTACCACTTTTAATACAGCAGGAATAAAAAAGCCTCCTCACACTCTGTTCTTTTCTATAACGGGCAAACTATAATGTTCTTTGCTCTCATGCTGCTTCATTTTCAAACACAGCACATGTAAACAAATTTAGCAATAAATTATGCATAAGTGTAATAGCAACAAATATTTCAGGGAGCTAACTGGCAAGTTTATTCTGTGAATATGAATGATAAATAATTGCTTTATTTGCTTAAACTAGCTTGAATGTATATTTAAAACACTTGGCCTTCCATACCTTCTCAAGTCAATGACAAAATCCTCTGCACTACCAGTGGGCCTCGGATTTTATCTGTGAAAAGAATAAATTAACCATAATTTTAAAATTTATTCCTTAAAAATGAATTAATAGTAATTGATCTTGCCTAGTATTTTTCACTGATTCACCTTCCTTGTGTTACACATGTTGATGAGAAATCATTCAGGTTTTTCTGCTAGGCCTTACTGCAGAAGACTGCTGCATCCAGCGTTGGACTTGCATTACATTATGCTGAGAAACTGTAAGTCTCTGAACAATACAAATAATTTATTTGTATATTTACAATTGAAAAATTATGATTAGCCTGGTTTTATCCCAATACTGACTAGAGCAGCCTTTTGTAACAGGAAAAAATGAAATTCTTGTATTAGGGCAGTGATCGTCCCCCTGTGCTCAGCACTGGTGAGGCTGCGCCTTAAATCCCAGGTTCAGTTTTGGGCCCCTGGCTACAACAGAGACATGGAGGTGCTGGAGCGTGTCCAGAGATGGGCAACGGAGCTGGGGAAGGGTCTGGAGCACAAGTCTTGTGAGGAGCATCTGAGGGAACTGGGGCGGTTTAGCCTGGAGAAGAGGAGGCTCAGGGGGGACCTTATTGCTCTCTACAGCTGCCTGAAAGGGGGTTGTAGGCAGGTGGGGGTCGGTCTCTTCTCCCAAGCAACAATCAACAGGACAAGAGGCAACGGCCTCAAGCTGTGCTGGGGAGGTTTAGATTGAAGATTAGGAAAAATGTCTTGCCTGAAAGGGTGGTCAAGCATTGGAACAGGCTACCCAGGGAGATGGTTGAGTCACCAGTATTCAAAAGGCATGTAGATGTGGTGCTTAGGGACATGGCACAGTGGTGGACTTGGCAGAGCTAGGTTAACAGTTGGACTCCATGTTCTTAAAGTTTTTTTTCCAGTCTGAATGATTCTATGATCCTATGAAGATCAGTGGGTGTTGTATCACAGTCGCAAGGCATGATACAAAACTAAGGGGATGGATTAATAGCAAAATAACTCAGATTATCCAGGCCAAAGCAAACTGCAAAGTAACTGACATGTTTTCTATGCAAAGCATTCAGTATCTCTGCGTTTACATACTTGTTTTTTCTGCTTGCTTCTGGGAGTTGATGACTACACCTAACCTAAATCAAATATTTGTTGTATTCTTGCTTTGCAAATGAGACACCACTGATAAAAATTATTAAAGCTTAGTAAAATTAGGTAGCAATTCATTATTGAAGCTATGTATCAAGAGCTATATATTGATAACTGTCTAGAACTGCACTTAATTCAAAAATTGGAAAAAAGACGGAAGTTACTCAAGGTCACAGATAAAGCAACTTTTACACCTTCAGGCTCTCAAATTACCAAGACCCCTCCTGCCTCAAAGAAACCTAACCAGACAGACATTAATGTTAGAAGAGAATATCACTATTGTCTTTTTTTTTTTTTTGCCAGAGGTGCAATACCGCCTGATGAGCTTTAATGTCTGTAATGACTTTGAACCACTGAATGCACTTTAAAAAAACAACTAGATCCTGGTTTGCAGACTCACAGGAGTGGAAACTGTCTTGTATCTGCAGCAGCCCCATGATTACTGGAACCGAAGCTAGCATACTAAAAAAAGCACAAAATTCATAGATCATTTGATTTTTATGATATCAGAAGTCAAAGGCATATTGCACATCTGAAATAGTTTGTAGTGATTTCAGAAAAACAAGAAGAAGAGAGTGGGTGTCTGCACACTGTGGTGCAGGATCTAGTTCTGACAAGTCATTATTGAGATTTACCTAAGGGCACCAGGTTGTAAGCTGACCAAACTAGACAAAATGTAGTTATCTGAATAGAAATGACTTTGAAATTTGGAATAATATCTCAGATCCTTAATATAATATGGAATTTCTACAGATATCCAGGGCTGATTTTTTACATTTTGCATGTATATCATCACCCTAATAATTTATTTCTAGTTCATCAAAAGGGAATTTTGACCTGTAGCTCAGCATACTTTTAAGGCAATATAAATGCTGAATTGGAATCAGACAGACAAGATGGAACATCTATCCACACATACTTCCCTTAAGATTGTAATGGGCATGAGAGGTCACTCATTTACCTGCAGACTACATTGCCATAGGAGATGGCACAGCTGCAGACATACTGGTTTTTTTTTGGTTTTTTTTTTTTTTTTTTTTTAGGTACTTGCTGGGGAAAAATGCTTCACATGAAAGCATACCAATTTGTGTTTCTCTTGTTGCATGCTAGAGGAAAAACTGCTTCACATCACAGTTGTTTTGACAGAAGAGGGAGGAGGAGAGTATTTGAATAAAAACCAGAAATCCCACAAACCAAAACCCTTCCTGTTAGACATGGGGGTCTCAGGTTTGTGTTCCTGAGCTTGATCAGGCAGAACATTTCTCTTCCATATTCAGCTTGGGGGTAGAAGGGAAAAGGCTGCAGCCTCCTACTTATTCTGGGATCAGTTCCCAAATTTTCATTCTTAGTGCTCTTATTGAGCCAAGGAAACATTCCCAACATGGAAATGCTTTTTATATTGGTAAAGTTCCATTAAAATGATACTTTTGAACAGGTGCTGTGCCCTTTCCAGTGAACACCACTGACTAACCAGCAAAATGCCAAGTTTGCTTTTTAAGAGAGGAACACACTGATTAACAGGCAATTTTACTGTTAAAGAAACAGAGATCATTCCCCCACTGCCCCACCAAGAGTTTCATGCTGAATTGCAGTTCTTACCATGCTGAAGTTATAAACTGGGTGCTCCAGTGACAGCATTCTGGTTGTTATCATATCATTTCACTTCTTTCCAGAGGATAAGAGTAAAGCTGAGGCTTTCAGATAACATTTCAATTGGCTGTAACTGAGACAAGGGAGCTGTGGCAATGGTTGGCAAAGGAAGGAGACCATTTGCTTCAGGGATTGCTGGTAGCCAGGATATCCATGTGCCTTATTCTTCAGAGAAATAAGAAGAATTTCCTTTTATTGCAGAACAGTTCCATGCTCACTAACTTCATGATATTCCTTTGGTTTTCATCAACTCCAAGCTACGCAGTGACGAGTAGCTCAGTCTAGGAGCATAACAGGGTGAATATAAAGTTACTTACAGCAGCTTTTAAGGCAAGAGATGTTCCACACTGGCTGTGAGCACTTAAAGTCCCATAAAGGCTCTTTAAAAGAGCCTTAACCATTCATTTTGATTTTTAAATGTAAAGAGAAAAAAGTCTTTCCAATATTACTATAGGAAAAAAAAAAAATCAAGGCAGAGTTAATTCTATGAAGGACCAGGAAATAGTTTCCCTGCATAAGAAGAAAATAGTTTTGAAACCCAAACTGTCTGTCAAAGAGCTCCACCTGTACCTAGGACACTTGTTTATGGGTAAAGCATAACACAGCCTAGCATGTATTTTTATATAGGTACATATATACACACCTACCATGACAAATAATAAAAAAAAAGCATAGAGATGGCAAAATCATTTAGGTTTTAATCTAAATCCCAGAACTGCATGCTTAGCACAGATTCTCCATCCACTCAAAATCCTACTACTTCTTGCTCCTTTTCTCTTTTTGTAGACCTTGCTCTAAATCCTAATCTAGAAATCTGGTACTCATAGAAAGCAGAGGAACCTTCAGTAGTCTTTCCAACTGCTTCAGCTCCTCCAGCCTTCCCATGCTGCCATTCTAGCCCACCTAACAGCTCCCACAGCCTCCCAGTCTGTATTTAACACCACACACATTGCTCCAGCTGCAGTCTTTTATGGCAGTGGCTTTGTGCCAGCAGCTGTTTTCACACCTGAGGGCAGTAATGAACTGCTGCTGGCTACTGGTGTGACGATATAAGCCCACATCACTCTGCTGAAGTGGGAAGATATTATTATTTCATTTTATAGGTGAAAAACAGCTTGAGGGGTTTAAAACCTAAATGCCCCAAAGTATGCAGGTATTTTGTAAATAGCACAGTGAGGTGTTTTGCACTTCTAAGGATCCCAATTTAGTAATTTTGAAAGATTGTAAGTTGTTATGTGACAAAAGAGATATGTCTCTTCTCCATGCCTCGGAGGCTTTTTTAAATCACTTGAGTCCTTCCCTCCAGGATTGCATCCTTAGAGTGATTGTAAGATTGAGGAATACAAAAAAAGTGCACACATTCATTGAATTTGCAAGAGTAGTATTTCCTCCCATAAATGAGGAGAGATGGGCTTTAAATAAGAGTGGCCTTAGGAACGTAGCTATTTCTGGAGGGACTAGGGTCATGCAAGGTCAGAATAAACCTGGCAGTCCCAATCCTGAACATTTTTTTCCAGCTTAAACAGTGTTGCAAGTGAAACACCTCACAGAGAGGCAAGGGAAGCAGGGATCTACATGCTTTACCTATGGAGAGAAACTAAGCAACCATTTGAAGGTCACTGCTTATTAGAGTAATTGACTGAACATTAAATCAGCAGGATGTTAATATCCAAGGGTTTTGGCTCCAGTCCTGCAAAGTCCTTATGCCAACTCCAGGTAGGTTTTCTGTACCCGGAACTTGCTTCTTTGTTCTGTTATTTTTTTGCAAGGGAGTTAAAAGTGTGAAGGACTTTGCTGAGATCACACTTTCTTTCTGGAATCTTTTTTATAGAAGTTCATATTGAAGACACTTCCAGAGTGCTTCTTTCAAAAAGATTGTCAGCTTCTCCACAAGTGATACTTAGCCCATCTTGGACATCAGTTCTATTAATAGGCTGTCAGACAAAATGTCTTCAGTCTGAAGTCACTTCTCCCCAGACTCCACTCCTCAATTAAAAAAACCCCATACCACAAACAAACCAACCACAAACCAAACAATTTGATGTATCAGCTGACTGTAATGCACACTGCCTGGGTCAGGGCTGGCTATCCCTCTAGGTGGGAGAGCAAAAAGGTCCATCATGTGCTTTTGTACGCTATTCATCAAGTAGGGCTCTGGAAAGGGCATCTCCAATCATTCAGCCCTGACGCTTATTGCTCTGTGTCCAAACAGCTGAGACAGAAATGCCAATGCTTGTGTAAGGTGCCATGTGAGAGAAGCATAACCAGACCTGAAATACCTGGCTGTCGATTTGGTGTGTCTAGGAGCACTTGCTGCATTTAGTTAGTGCCAGTTAAAGTAGGAGAAATAACAGTGTGAAACTTGCTAGCTTATTTTCTTGTTCCCGGCTGTTGTTTTTTGGTTTTTTTTTTTTTAATCTTTCTCCAACCTCTAATGACTTACAGATTGTCCGCAGCCTGTGTACATGGCCAGGCATGGCACAAAGCCGGGGGGCTGCAGCCTGGAGACTGTATGAGCTACCATCTAAATCCAGAAAGTGAGATGACACCTGTGCTGGACTCCTTCAACAGGACAATATCACCAAGCACAGTTCTAGTTTTCATTGCACTTTTATAACCTCAGATGCCAAACCCACATTTCTTTCTCCTTCTTTATTTCCTCCATTACAAAATCCACCTGGACAAACTTACCCCAACAGCTGCCCTGCCAAGGAGTTTTCCAATCTTGTAAGAGTCACCCTGAAAAGAGTGGCCTTCATCCTCATCCTTCTTGGCTCTCTCCCGTAGCTGTCAGAAATTGCAGCTGTTATCATGGCCCTGCTACTATTAGTACTTTCCTGTGGTATCAGTTGAAAGATCCCACTGCTTCGTCACAGATCTGCTGTCTTGGACTCTGATCACACACTGAACGACAACTGCTATCCTAAAGCACTTACAATCTACATAGATGAGACATGCTAGAGGTAGAAGATAAATTCTAATTTGACAGAGGAACCATAAAGTAAAATCAGTATTTAAAGATGTTCAGTGCTTTACCAAATCATCCAAAGAGTTTAGGTCCAAAAACCTAAAACTGAGCAGGTAGATTCTTCAAAGGCTCCTCTCATGATGGTTATATATGTGCCTTAAGTGGAGCCCATGAAATCACAACTGTCTTAAAAGCTAAACCAAAGTTGTCTAAGGACTATACAGAGAACTATCAACAGAAAATAATCATGTTTCCCAAGTCTTTGCCTGGTGCTTTCTTTGTTTTTATGGTAAATAACAGCAGCAACAAATTTGTTTAGTGGAAAGAAATTATTTCCGGTTCTTCACCTCTGATAGTTTTTATTTTGGTATTTTTAGCAAAGAAAAAGTAGCAATCTATGTCATGAGAAGTACAGTATTTGCCATGAGAAATTTTGTAAAGTATGTCCCATGCCACCCTAGTATTTAATAACGTTTTGGCATTCAGGCTTTCACTTTGGCTCAACTTCAAACTTGAGCTGTAGTTCAGGCATTTTATAGTTTCCAACTGTGATAATTTTGACTCCTGTAAAAAAAAAAAAAAAGAGTATTTTTTAAATATATATATAAAAGTTTATTTTTAGGCATCCACTTGCCTCTAAAATTGCTCTTGGTGACAACTATTCCAGGACATGACTGGCTAGGTGTCTGCAAACATTGTACTGCCTGTCAGGCTAACTTGGTTTCACCATCTCAGAGGAACGGGTTGAATTCTAACAAAGAGTAATAGGGACAAAATGAAAATGCCCGTAGAATAAAGGATAAGGCTTCTACAGGTAAACAAATTAGCTTTTGTCTTTGGTAGACCCAATTAACTGGAGTACAAAAAATCAGAACAAACAAATAAATAAATAAATAAACTAACCCTCTAAAACCCAGCAGCAGATTGCTACATTAGCATGAATATTTCATGTCTGGTCTGAGGATGCCCACACAGAATTTTATTTTGTTCTGGAGTTTGCTACTAAACACCCAGAAATTCTGCAAGGTCTTTGCTATATGTCCCTGTTCCCAGTATTTCGTGCAGGGACTGATACCTCTTGCACATTTAGACTAGCTGTGTGCAATGTGGAGTGGAAAAGACAACTGGAGAAATAAAAAAAGCCATTTCCATTTTGACAAAAAGGCTAAAAAAAGATCAAGCAAAGCTCAGTCCTGTCAAGTGTTATCAATAATAAGAGGGCCTGACAGCATTTGGCTTAAGCTTGTCCATTTTGGGCAAGGACAATCCGTTGTTTCAACGGTTCTGAAAGGGAGAAAATGGCACGTGTGATCCTCAAAGGGCTGCACCACAGCTCCTGTGCCCGTCATATGTCAACATACATTAGGTTTCCTTTTCTACTGGGAAACTGCTGTCAGTCTGATGGCTCAGCGTACTGATGTTTACAACATTAATGGTGCTTCTGGGGGATCTGGAAGGCTGAAGTGCTTTGTTGCATGTGATGATTTGGGGGACAGAGTGGAGGTCAGCAATCAGAGGGATTTGGATTAGATTTGGTTTGGTGGTGGCACCATGGTTGTCAGGCTCCTTTCACCCTTCCAACCCTTACGCTTCAATTAGAGCCAAGTGGAGCTAATTCACCTTCAGCCATGCTATTGTTACTGGACCACGGTATCATGCAAAACTGATGCTGGTAGGGAAACTAAAGTGCAGATGCAGGTGAAAAGCTGTGATCATTGTCACTGTGGCATCTGCTTTCCAACTTCCTCATACACTGAATGTCAGCCTCAATAGCCGTGACCGGAGCATGTATCATTCTCGGGAAGTCACAGACTTCCCAGCCAGGAAATTGGTCCTGGCCTCTAGCAAGCATATGTGCCTGTTGGATTAAGAACAATAATAGATGTTTAGAAGACTTCCTTTTTTTTTCAATTTTTTTTTTTTTTTACTTTAGCCTGTTCTGCTCTTTCCTGCTGGCTCTGGGAGCAGATATTACCTCCTCTTATACACCCACTGACTGCAATGATCTTCAATAGCAATGCTGTTATTAAACGACAGGATTGCAGAAGTCCTTTGAGGCTTCAGCAGGGATGAAGCTTTAGTGTCTTGTTTTATTTACTAGAAATGTGAAAAGGCCACATTTATGATCAGCGGCACAGGGTCCAGCTGGAGGTCTGTGGCCAGCAGTGTTCCCCAGGGGTCTGTGCTGGGCCCAGTCCTGTGCAACTTATCTATCGGTGACCCGGGTGAAGGCACAGTGTCCTCTCAGCACGTTTGCTGATGACACAGAGCTGGGAGGAGCGGGTGACACACCAGAGGCTGCGCTGCCATCCAGCGAGGCCTGGGCAGGCCGCAGAGTTGGGCAGGGGGGGACCTGGTGGAGTTTAACACAGGCCAGTGCAGGGTCCTGCCCCTGGGGAGGGACAGCCCCAGGCACCAGCACAGGCTGGGGGTGACCTGCTGGGAGAAGGCCCTGGGAGTGCTGGGGGACAGTAAGTTGCCCACGGGCCAGCGGTGTGCCCTGTGGCCAAGGTGGCCAGTGGGATCCTGGGGTGCATGAGGAGGACCGTGGCCGGCAGGTGGAGGGAGGTGACCCTGCCCCTCTGCTCTGCCCTGGTGAGGCCCCATCTGGAGCGCTGTGTCCAGTGCTGGGCTCCCTGGTTCGAGACAGGGAACTACTGGAGAGGGTCCAGCAGAGGGCTAAAAGATGATGAGGGGATTGGAGCATCTCCCTGATGAGGAAAGGCTGAGAGAGCTGGGCCTGTTTCATCTGGAGAAGACTGAGAAGGGATCTTACCAAGGTCTACAAATATCTTAAAGGCGAGTGTCAAGAGGATGGGGCCAGGCTTGTTTCAGTGGTGCCCAGACACAGGACAAGGGGCAACGGGCACAAACTGCAACACAAGAAGTTCCATTTGAATATGGGGAATAACTTCTTCACCTCGAGGGTGACAGAGCACTGCAACAGCTGCCCAGAGAGATTGTGGGATCTCCTTCTCTGGAGACATTAAAAACCTGCCTGGATATGATCCTGTGTAACTCACTCTAGGTGAACCTGCTTTAGCAGGGGTTGGACTAGATGATCTCCAGAGGTGCTCTCCAACCCTGACCATTCCGTGATTCTGTGATTTTTTCAAGCAGAGCTAACGATTCAATGTTCACTTTTAGCACTCTCTAACACCAATATAAAGAACCTGCAGGTCATGGAGAGTTTGATCATCACTTTTTCATCATCAAGCTGTTTTTTTCCAGTATGTCAAACAAAAAAGAATGACTGACAAAATGTCACACACATTCTTACATTAGTAAATGACAGAGCTAACACTCATAAAGAAAAAAATACATATCTTTTGCATTTTGGAGGCAGAAAGCCTGCTAATTTTAGTTGAGGACTTGTATACTTAGAATTCGAAAACTAAAATGGTAAATGTGAATTACAAAGACCTTATGCTCAGCACACTCTACATATGCAATCAGACTTGATCTTGCAATGCTCCCAAGCCTCTGAGGGCAGAAGGGAGATTTTTAGAAGCACAAGTAAGAGGCAGGTATCAAACTCCCCCTTTTTTTCAGTGATATTTTGACACCCAGCCATGCTTCCTGTTTTGCAAGATGTCCTATCAAGTGACTTCACTTTGTTAGAGAATCTTTGGTGTTTAATATCTGTTATTAACATGATCACAATTTCTTGCAAATAACTCGGATACAGTAAAACAAAAAGATTTAGAGCAGAAGTAAAGAACAAAATGAGCACAAATAGCTAACTATCAGTCAGACATTGTATATGGACAAAATGAGAACATGCATAGAAGTTCTTTGATGAGGCATTCACAAAACAAAATGATGATATAAAATTGTAATAAATTAGTGACAAAAAGATATACCAGGAGAGAAAAAGCTCAACAAATCTGATGATTACCCTGAAGAATAATGGAGACAAATCTCATTACACATTTCATGTGATGTTATCTGCTATATCACATATAGTGCAAGCAGGAACACGAGATAACTTTCACCAACTGTACTTGTATATTGTTATGTTTGACAAAGTATAGTGTTAGGCAGCTACATCCTGAGTTGGTGAAATAACTAGTTGGATGTGTTCACTCAGGCTGTATTAATTTAAAAAGTGAATAAAAGTTACAAATCATAAAATTGTAGAATAATTTGTTTGGAAAGAAATTCTTGTAGGTCAGCTAGTTCCAACCCCCCCTTCCCCAGTGCAAAGCAGAACTAACTTCAAATGAAAGGATGAAAAAAAGAAGAAAAAGAAGATAAATCTAGAGAATACCTAGGCATCTTTATCTTGTGAATTTTTCTACAACATCTATTTGCAGCTCATTTTCCACCATTTTCTGAGGTCTCATTGCTGAAAGCTTGTACTTCAGCTGCAAATCGATAGACTATACCTGAACGTTAATATTTAACACAGACTTATGGGAAAGGCAGTGACTAAAAGTGACAGCTGCGTTTTACCAGAGTGAAGGTTGTGAAATGACACCAAAGACTGTTTTTTCTTCTTTTAGTCTTAATTGGCAATTTGCTCAGCAAGCTTTTTGGGTAATATCTCTAAAATAGAAGGATAGACCTTGAAGCAAGAAGCAAACTGAAATTGTATTTAAAGTGGCAGGAGAATGGCATTTTATGGGGAGTTTTTTTATTGTCACGGGAAGTATTTTGTGTGTCTTGTCTGATTATGGCTTTGATAAACAGGCAGCTAGAGGCTATTTGATGGCAAAGTTTATATTATAAACTCTCCAACCTGCTTAATTCTGCTCAACAGATATGGAGAACCTTGTCTGTGGAGATGCCTCAAACTTCGGGTACTCTTGAGAACCAGCTTGGCACATTCATAGTGTCTTGGTAGAAGCTGTGAATTAAGTTTATTTTTCTTGTGTGTCCTTGCTGAAACCCAGGACCCTTTCCTGCCTTTCCTCTCTCCCAGCCTTGTCTGGGTATTGCAAGGCCAGATGTAGGTAAATGGCTGAGTCAGCACACATCTGTACTGCAGGTATGTCCAGAAATACCTGAGGTTCCCCCATTTGTTTCCTAAGGTGTGTTATCTGGTTGGCCTTAAGGCTCACCCTGAGAGTGTTCATGCAAACCATTCTGGCTAGCTGGTGACTTTGACACTGCAGTGGCCTCTTAGCTATCAAGCAGATGCAGACTGTATGGCTAACTCTTTCACGACTTCATTTTCATTTGATCCTTCTAAGCTTTATGCCTGTTTTACAGATAGAGTTTTCCATGCAGAGAAATGAGGCAAAACATAGGTTAAATGACTTACTCCTCAAAGTCCTACACAGAAAGTGTAACTGAGCAAAATATTGAATTTTCATTTGTGGATTTCTATTCCAGCACTTTACAATCAGATCATCGTTTAAATTCAGTTTCAAATTGGAAAATGGCTGAGGAGTTTCAAACATGTTCTTATTATCAGTCATTCACATATTTCTAAGCCTGAGAAAATAACGTGTGGAAGACAATTCAGATTGGCAGGTATATTTTCAGAAATGGTTACATGATGTCTAAAGTCTGACTTGCATGACAAATACACCCTTGCTGCAAAAATCTGATACAGACTTTTACCCTCCAGAGGCAGGTTTTGATCTTGGGCCATTCCTGAGGAGGTGTGGCATTATCTCACAGTCTGTCAGCTTCAGGTTTGCTGCACATCTACAGTTTTTCTGGTTAAGAAAACCAAACCACTGCTAGATGTATCAGTCCAAAAGTTAAGAAATGGAGAAACAAAGCACAGTACAGTAAATTCTGTTGACCGTTGTTTCTGAAATATGCTTGATTTGCTACAAAGATGATGAGCTTAGTCTTATGAGAGTGATTTGGAGGAGGGATTTGAAAGCTAGATTTTCACTGCAGAAGATAACAAATGGGAACAAAGTATGAATAATAAGGAGAGGGTAAACACATTCAGTAGGATTTGGATAATTCATTAGGCTAGGCCTGAGAATAACAGATGTATTTCAATGCAAACAATTGTAATGGAATCCAGAAACTTCAGAGATGACTCAAAAGATATCTTACAAAGTTGGCAAAAAAAAAAAAAAAATAATTCTCTATTTGGCCCTCACTGCAAATTGTCCCTGTATTTGTTATTTCATTGATGAATCAAATGGATAACATGACATCTATGAGCTCCTTTCCTTGCAGCCTTTACACGATGGTCAGACTTTTCAGAAATATGCAGCACCACGAGCAACGTTATGTTTTCAGAGACAGTCTGCTCTCATCCAGCTGTGTGAAAAGCAAACATGGGCTGTACGCAAAATCAGCTCAGAGAAGGTGATGGGATACTTTGCATGTGTAACCTGCTTCAGTCCTCTGCTGAACCAGGGCCAAAGGTATTATTACATTTTGCCTAGGGGTATACTGGTGAAGGCAGCTTGCTTTGAGTTCCATGGCATTTTTTAGCTATAAAATCAAAGTCTTCTCTCCTTGTAGGGGGAGGCAAGTGATGATTTCTTTCTTAAAACCTGATCACCTCTTTTCAGACTATGGGAATGTTCTCACAGGAGTCTTCTCTTGGGAGAAAAGTCTCATACTTTAAGTAAATATCTTGTATCCAGTAAGAATTGCTCATGTAATTACAATAAGTCAACAAAACTAGATTCAAGCCAATAGTTCCAGAGAACATCTGTGCTAAAGCCAGTGTTCAGAAAGGCAGGCAAACACTCACTGAATACTGAATCTCATCAGGATGAGAGTGGTAGCAAATTATAGCCTTCTGTGAAAAATAAGAGAGAGACACAAACTGAAGGATTGGTATGAAAATGATGAAGACAGTGCTGTTGTGCAATAAAAATATTTGTCATAATAGTACATAATTTTGACTTGGAGTCCAAACACTGCTCTTTTAAATTGGCATAAAACAAATGCATTATCTGTGCAGTTGGCTGCCACCTGGCATGGTTCCATCCTCCTTTCTTATTTACAGTTTTGCCTTGAATAGGAGCTGCTTTTGACAGACTGTAAAGGACAAACTTCTCCTTGGGTCACCCCTGTTGATATACAGCCCTTCTGAAATAGGTGACACATGCCACTGTATAGTCACCAAAGCTGTATTTTCTTGAACAACACTGCATTGTAATGCCAGCTGACATTTTACAATCTACTTCTGGACAGAGAACCAGGTTTTGACTGGGCTTCCTCCCGATAGACATGCTTCTGACGATTTAACTTTCAAAGTTTCTTGTTAGTGAATCCCTCCTCACATTATGGCTTCTATAACTGGTAAATTCATTGAATTATCCCAAACCTCATGATGTACAAGATAATCAGTCTGGCCTCCAGCTGGCTTTCAATATAGCAGAAGCACATGGAATCACATCTACAACCAGAATGAGTTGTCTGGTTTTGAGAAGTGCCCAGACATTTAGGGAAGGTTAAGCACTCTGCTCTCCTGACAACTTTGCTGTCCTCAGTGAAACTTAGTGCATGCACGTCTTCCACAAGATTTCTCTCATTTACCATTTTCAACTTGATACATTTAAGTGTGAACTTTAGTTATACACTTAGGATTTTCTGCTTGCGTTATTTTTTTTCCTGGATGTTCTCATGGAGCTGTTACAATAAGGGAAATAAATGATCACCCTCTAATCATTTATTATTCTTTAAAAAATCCATTTTTAGCTGGAGTGTTCTTAGTCTATTGGCACTGCTGGTGTGGACTCTCTGGAAAGCTGCAGATGTGTTTTAGGAGCTGAACAGCAGATATTATGTTATTTTCACCCAGGGTGATTCATGAGGAAGGACTGTTGTGAGACTGCTGCAATTAGGTGGGGGCATCGTAGACTTAGCAATGGAAAAAGAATAATTCTTTATCTATGTCATGATAAATTAATGAAAACTGAATCTTTCTTTAAAAGGAATTTAAATGTAAACTCCATTCCCCCATTTTTTGTGGGTACCCTACCAATGTGCATATGATATGAAAAGTCTGGCTTTAGGGATCAGTTTCCTTTTTGAAATTATGACGTTTCACCACCACCCTGCCCATTCTTTACTTTAAACAAGACCTGACCTCACGTGATAAGGCAACATCAAACACTGAAGCAAACCTCTGTCCTCTACTGTTGTATTTGCTCACAAGCAATTCACAGTCACCAGATCAAGATCTTCTTTTTCCATATATATGTCAGGAAGTTATTTGACAGACAGGTCACGTTGAAGGAAAAAAAAAAAAGAAACAAAAAAAGAGAAAGAAGAGTAAAGGGCTTAAAGTAATCAAATTCATGTGCACAAAGCTATCAATGTTCCTAAAGGGCCCTACAGCAGTATCATGGCTGAATGTTACCATCTACTGTTATTGTGAATTGTTGGCAAGAAAACTGTTGGTAGAGGTCAGAGCTTTACCAATGTGGTGCTGAAGTACAGAGTAAAGAGGGATATAGAAACGAAACAGGTGTCTAATTTCATTTTAGGCACTCTAAGGTATCCTTATCCTAGTCCTTCATCATTTGTGACAGCCTTATGTGGATGTGCCACTTCCACTAGGGCATCTCAAATGCCATGAGATGCCTGTTTTAGGCACCTAAATTCCTCTTTTGGTGTTTTACCCAAGGTCACATGGGAAAACTCTGACAGACACTTGAAATCACATCTTTAAAATAGGAGTGAATAACCAGTGAATAATATTTCTGAACAGGCAAACTTTGTACTGAAACATGCTATTTATGAGTACCTGATTTGTCAGCTGATGATGTTCTTTAACTGGATTTTGTTACTCATCACATATATATAAAAGTGTGTATATATATATATATATACACACACACACACATGTAAGTATATGCATATATATGCACACATATTTTTAAAGCAAGCTGAATAAAGACAGCAAGCTGCCATCAGTCAGTCAAGAAGCTTTCCATCTACCACACAGATCTCTGCTGTCACACAAATTGAATGACTGATAACAGAAACAGGTTGTTGACTTCTCCCATCAGCTAGCACTAGAAAGGGAAGGGACCCCTTTTTTTTGTGCCTTGCAGATAAACTATTGATAGCTTTTAGTAGCTGAGATTGTGTTGAAGGTCTCCTTTGAAACATACGTTATGTTTTTTTCTGCCTTGGTTAAGAAGTAGCTTTTTCAAAGGAAACTTGTGCATGTGAAAGTCTGTTTTCCTCCATTCTACTTGTGTTCAGAAGTGTTTGGTCCCTTCTCTGTAGGGAGATCTAGCTTTTGTCCCACCACCTGCCACTTTTCTGAGCCTGATGCCCAGAATTTCACTTCCTTCCTTACTTCTCCCAGAACCTGAATATCATATACTTACATGCTTTCCACAACAGGAATGGAGAAAATGAGACCTTCCAATAACTGTGACTCGAGCAATATCTGACTTCAGTCCCATTCCCATCTAATAGTGAAACAATCTCTATTCTAAGCTTAATTGTAATTGCTTTTGTGTCTGAGAGGCAAATGCAAGCCATTATATCAACAAAATAAAAAAACGATTGTCGCCAGTGTAATTAACAGTTCAGATACTGGTTGTTCTGCTTTGTCCTTCTGCCATATTCCTGGTGATTCAGCAAAAATCCTGGATGGAGTGCTCAGGGCTCTGTTTCAGCCTGCCCAGCAACAGGGCATGCAAACTCTTTTATTCCCTTTGTTCCACATCCTTCTTATAAATGAACATATTTTCACAATGAATAGAAAAAAAAATAACAGAAATATGGTCCACTTAAGAAGGAAGAATCTACAGCTCTAATATCAAGTGCTCTTGGGTATAGCATCCATCAGGTTCTGCCACCATCTGCCATCCATTCTTAGAACTTAAAAAAGAGAAAATGTGGTTATTTGGGTGAACTTATCACAGGCTGTTAGCTTTGATTTGGAGGCATCTGTATTGAGCTCAATATCAAGTGACTGAGGCATAATTAGTACATACCAAAGGTAAAACAAAGCAACCAACCAGCAAGGCACACAGGCCTGATGTGGATATATTAGGAGATAAATACCTTGGTCCTTATGAAAGTAATTTGGTCTTACTATTAAAAAGTGCACCTCTCTCCCATGCAAATTTCTCTCTTTTCCTTTTCCAGCTAGAAGTTTCTCTTATGTTTCCCTCTGTGAATATAAAAGCCTTTTAGGTATTCAGTATTTTCTGACAGTGAAAGCACAGTTTTAACAAGTTACCTTCTTTCCTTTGCTTAAATAACTAAATTGAAGATTTAAACTTTTTTACTGTGAAGGTTTTTCCATCCCTCAACAAATTTTTGTGGGTTTCCCCCCTGTTTTAAAGAGAAGAAGATTTTTCAATGCCATGATGAAATAGTTGATATTTTTCAAAATGTCACAAACTATTTTGTGGGTATACCACATTTTCGAAAAAAAAAAAAAGAGAGGCTAAGATTACAGTGAAAATAATGTACATTCTTTTCCCAATAACATGCAACATGAATCCATTATAGGAAATAAGCTGAAAGTATGCTTAAGTGAGGAGTTTTATTTGCAGGCAGAATATGAACTTGATATTTCAAAATGGCGGTAAAGGAGCCAAAACAAATTCACAAGTCCAGTTATGGAAAAAGAGACAATGGTAATTACAAGTCTTAAAATTACAAAGGATATTTCTGAAAAGTTGTAAATGATGATGGTAAATGAGATAGACTTCCCCAACAAAAGGGAAGTGATTTTATGCCTGCAATATTCAGAAGATGATAAGAACGTTTATGAAGTGTTTGTCATGTTGTACAATGTACAGTTTGTATTAGTAGTTTATTATAGTAAAAAGGATAGACTATTGCTTCTAAAGTTGAAGATGGACAATTGCACATGAGCAATGTTATGAAAGACCTGTTAATGCGACAGGTTTAATATCAGGTAAAGCGACTATGAGACATAATTTATGAAAATATGTATACATATGTTGTCATGGTTATGCTTTGAAGTTGGCATAGAAGTTATTAAAAATAATATAATTGGAAAAAATGTTCTTATATCTGTTTGCAAAAATAAATACATTTAGAAATCCCAAACTACCCAGAAAAGTCACTGTATTTCAAGTCAAAATACAGAATAAGTGGTGCAGGGTACCATCAGCCCTCTGTATCCCCTGCCCTTTGCAGTGGATGCCATACTGACACAAAGGTCTCAGCTGCTGAGAATTACCTGGTGCAGCCCAAAGCCTGTCCAGGAGACTCAGTAAGCAGTCCTGGTCTGGGAGATTGAAGTGGTGGAATAACAGCACCAGTGGGGACACTGCATTTAGCTGCTGAAATAGGCCAAAAAGTTCTGGGTATCAATTGGTGCATGGCTTTGAAAGAATGTGAGCAACAAAAGAACCCTCTTTTTTTAAAAAAAGGCAATTAGCACAATTTGATCTCTCTGATTCAATTAAAATCCATGAAACATACTGGGAGAAAGGCCACCAGGAAAGCTTGAACTACTCAGGAAAATGCAAAGAGGAGCAGTGAACCTGAACTACCCAAATACAGCACAGTCTACTTGTAAATCCATTTATTCCAAAGCAATTATTTTATAGTGCCAGTACTCCTTTGAGATTAGAGTAGAAATGCTTCCAACTTATATCTCTAGAAGATACTGCTGCAACTGTAACACAAAGCCAAGGTGAGAATTTTGTTTCATGTGCCAACTTCAATCATGATTAACTGCTAAGCTTCATCTATTGCAGATATACTATGAGGTCATTAAAGTCAGTTCAGAAATGTCTCCATCCACTCAGCCATGCCAAATGCCAGCTGTTTATGAGATAGGAGAAGTGGATAAAAATGATTTTGGTAGCGTGTTCAACCTGTGATAGGAGTGCAGTTTCAGAGCTCTTTATCATGTTAAAGCCTGGCTTGGACTGACAGTGTAGAAAATCACCCATGACTTTGAGAAGTTGCAGAATAATGTTTCACTTCAACAAACATGAGGTTTTTATCTAGTCACACATTATCTAAGTGTTTGGAGAGGAGTTAACCCTTCACAAGCCACAAGCTGCTTATGCCATATTAAAATCCAAATCTTATCCAGGTCTAGGAAAAATGGAAGATAATAACTCAGTGTGTATATGGATAAATCAGTCTGTCCAGGCTCTCTACTTAAAGGACAGGATGAAGTCTACCTGACAAAGAGAAAGTAAAAGCAGGTTTTTCTTCCCAGTGTAGCACTGTATATTGAAAAGCAGTAAGGCATGTTGAAGGTCATCTGATGACAGCTTGGCAGTACTATCCTGTTCAGCTTCCTGTCACCTCTCCTGCTCTACCTGTTCAGGTTGAAATAGGAGAGGGATTACCAAAAAGAGGGTAATAAAATTAAAACATTAAGACACCTGCTCACTTTCAAAGACAGCCTTAGTAGATATCCCTAGCTTTTAAAACTGAATGCTCTCACAGATTTTCCCCTAGTATACTCTGCCTGGCAGTGATAATTTTCCTGAACCATCATCTTTAAAGTTTTGCAAGCCGCTAAGGGTTTGTCAGGTTAGACACTAATAGACAAGAATAGACAAGATATAGACAAGACAAGAATAGACAAGAAAGCTATAGCACAGTGTTACATCCAGGTTCTCTATTTTCCTCCAGTAAGATGATGCGTTGATGATGAAAATGACAGCCCCTCAATTTTCTGTTCGACACAATGATGTTGCAAAGAATCCCCCAAAATAACACATGCCAAAGTACCTGAAGTAGTCAGAAAAGGTGAAACCTGTTTTTCTTTTTATTACTGTAGGAAATAGGCCTTACTATTTTGCTCTATTTAACAGTATCTTTCCAACTGACAGACCCCCTCAGCACTAAAGAAGAGAAGACTATAATATTATCTTAGAGAACCAGATGGGATACATTGAAAAGATATTTTTGATCAATATATTTATCAGGGTCTTTTTCATTACATAAACCAGATCTCTGCCTGTCCTTTTCTTTTGGCTCCTTTAACCTATGCAGGCACAATACGTTTGAAGGGTAAAGCAATAGCACGTGGGTTTTTTCATTCCTGTGACATGGATGTTTGTACCATAGATCAGCTATTTAGAGTAGAACAAAGAAAAGAAATGCCAGTACCTCACTTGCTTCTGCAGTAGAATACATCATGCTGTATCTCAGCTGCACAATAAAAAAGACAAATTTAGTCATTCTCAGGAAACTCAAGTATACTATCATGCATTTGCATTTGGCAACAACAACAAAAAAAAAGAGTAAGAACTTAACTACTTCTCTGACCATTTTGCTTCAGAGTATGTCTACAGAAACAAGCTAAATCTGCCAACCCTTTCCTCTAATGTAGGCATTAGCTTGCTAGATTTTCTACTTTTTGCTTGTTAAGGAAGAGGGTGTTGCAGGGCTTTTCACAATTAGTGATAAGGATTTGAAGGGTTATACCCACAGCTGGCTTAAATTTGCCTGACTCTCCTAAAGTCAATGAATGCTGAAATGCATGTGGTAAGGCTCTTAGCATAGGTTCCATCTCCTTTCTCTTTCTGAGCCAGATTTTACTTGCAAAAGGCTGTAACTAATTTCTTTGGGAAAAATATTAGATTTTGTTTTCCACCTGCAAAATATACATAAACTTGTTTACTTGCATCTCGGGGGCATTGTAAGGTTGAATTAGTTAAGTAATGTACACTTCTTTGAGTTCGTTGAATGAAAAACACTGTAGGAATGCAACCCACTGAGGATCTAGGGTGGTAAGATCTCCTAAATTCTGCATACTCTGTTTTAGTAATGCTGGGTAAACTAGACCAGAGAGTTATGTTCTGGCAATACCTCCTCATAATCCTCTGTGAACTATTATTGGTCAGGGTATAATACATGATATCCTGCACTTCACAGACGTGCTGGCTCGAGTGCTATCGTATTTATAGATACTACTGTACCTATAGAGATAGGCAGTTAGGTTTAGAAGTCCTTGATTAGTTCCCCAGTGTCAGCCCTGGCTGTAGCCCTGAAATAAACAAGTTGCTCCAGGCGATATAGCACAGGTAATGAGGTTTAGAGGATAGCTAGAGAAGCTGTGTTTGCCTTTGTTTCATTCTTCTGATTAACACATATGGATTATTATAGCTAAGGTCATTTGGGCCCTTATTTCTCTCTTACACTTTCCTAAATTCTTTTACTGTGGGATGAGAGACTTGTCTGCAAATATCTAGATGGAAGATCATTATCACTTATATCGAAATTTTTCTTCCCCTCCCGCCGAGGAACTAGGATGTGCCTTTAAAGCTCCAGGTCAACTAATACTACTACAAGAACATGAGAAGAAAAAACATGGTTGGCTTGGGTAATTACAACCTTTGATGTACTTCTCCATTGGAGAAGACCATCATCTGGCATAAATTGACCAGAGTGGTCCACCTGATACTAGTTTTCTTTTATGCACTGTAATGCAAGTTTCTTTCCCTCTTGTGTTACCCTCTTCTACCAGTGTACCGCTTCCATTTTTGGTCTGGCACTGTGGTTTTTCTCCCACCAGAAGATGTGTCACAGCTGGAGACTCAAATCATTACCTGTACTCAGGGAGTAGGGTTGGGTTGCATGGGTGGAGAGAACAGCCATGGTATATAAATGCTTGTAGGTGGGATGGGTGAAAAATGATACTCCAACACAGAAAATGAGAGTCTAAAGCGTAAAAGAAATCCTATGGCCTGCTAGGACTCATGCATGGTACTTCTAGTGGTTTGCAAGATATTAATTATTAGGGTAAGGCTCAGAGAGGAATAGGGGTAAAAGCATGGCATTGTACTAATGGTGTTTTCTTCTTATTTTGGACTGTTTCAGAAGCTGTTAGGCCTGCACTAAATGGGCAGTCATTGCACAGACGGGCAGTAAGAAATAGGAACAGATGATTGATAGACACAGAGCTTTGAGCAGTAGTATGAGATTCAATTGCTTTCTTTCTGGAGGGAGAAGCTGAAAAGTTACCCTGTTTCTCCTCCTCTTGTTGCTTAAAGCAATCAATCAGATACAAAATTAAATAATATGGTGTGATGGATGCTTATTAAATTTGGGTTTTTTTCTATGAAAATAAGTTATGAGCTGAAACAGGTTTGAAAAGACAGAAAAAAGAGAAAAGGATCAGAAGGGTTAGTTTATTAGCCTGAATTTTGTTATGCAGTGAGGTTGCCTTTGTAATCATTTTCCCTTGAATACTCCAAGCATTGCAAAGAGTTCAACATCTCTGTATTTCAAAATAAAGTGAAGACCTGATAAATACTGTATAAATAATAGGAATGGCTTCAAAGATAAATAGGCTGCTCTCTTTCCTCTGTTGAAGAAAAAGCACATTTTAGCAGCATATGAAGAACAGGTGATGTAAGTTTCAGATTTGCTCTCTCTTGTAGTTATTTATCTTCCTGCCATACAGCATTTAATGGTAGAAAATGAAGGAATGGTTATGAAATTTGGTATGGGAATAGGACAATCAAAATCTCTCACATTTTCAAAAATTAAGCATTTATAATTTCAATACATTTTTTAAAAGGCAGTCCAGAAGTCATGGAAACTTACAGCTTTTAGCAAAATTTCAACTTTTTAACTGGTAAAACAAAATATAATAATTCTCCATCCAGAAGAATACAGTTCAAAAGATATTGTTAGGTCCCGAACTTAGAGTTTATCATTCAATAACCTATTGTAGCAAAAGGGTGGATACTAAAAAAGGTAATAATATGCATTACAAAAATTTGCATAAATTAAGGTTGTTATAGTGTTTCATCTCCTCTTTATATCTGAAAATATGTATTTTCTCTAAGTGATCTTCCTACATGCAGAAGGAAATTAGATCAAGTGGAGGAAATTAGATCAGAGCTTGCAACAGAGAATAAGAATAATGTTCTTAGAAGAAAGAATTGGGTAGCTAGACTTATTTCCAAGGGTTGTAGTCAAGACACCATTGCTACGTGTATTCAAGAATTAGTTAGATGAGACATTAATGGAGATTCTAAATTGAATTGTCTGTAATAGCTGTAGGCTCTGTCTGCAGGAAGCAACTGGTTTTTTTGCTTGTTTGACTTCACAGACAGCAGACAAAAATCTGTTTTGGTGACACATAGAGACTGACAAAGGTGTTGGGAATGTGTTGTTTTTTTCATATAATAAATTTTAACATCAGGCAATTTGAAATAACTATACTGGGAGTAAACTTACGGTTGACTCCAGCAGGTGGAAGACTAATTAGGATAGCAATGAAAAAGAACTTAAAGCACAAATAGGTCAAATTCTGCTTAACTGATTTTCAGTTTAGAGGAAGGGTTATGTTCTCTATAGCAAAACCAGGAAGAAATCACTTCTGAAAACAAACCGCTGTGGACAGAAAGCAGGATTCTTTTATATCTTGCAGAAGGATGTTGGCATAAAGGTAAAATGAACATGTCTTCATTTTAACTTTATCCATTTGCACTTATCTGAGTGTAGAAACAAAATGCACATAAACAACCAGAGATAGCTATGAAATAATATAATTTTGCATGTGGATAACGAAGGAACGTAAGTTACTGGGTACCACTGTGCTTCCTCATCTGCAGTTTAAGAACGTGGGAAAACAGAAGTAATTAGAAACAGAGGTGGTTTTGACCTAGAAATGCTTCCTTTCAAAGTAAAGATTATTTTGCTCTCTGAGGATGGAAATGGCTTTGCTAAAGTTTCAGGGAAGTGTGATAGATTTTGTCTTGTCTCATTTCACACTTCAGAGTTGATTTAACTATAGCATATAGGAAAATGCTGTCTCTGGCCAAGATAATATACACTCCGTGCAAAATCACAACACAGAGAATAACTGGCCATCTGAAAATACCTTTTCAACTTATCTTACATATTGATTGCTCAGCAGGGGAGATAGATTTTAACATGGATAACTTTTCCCATTTGTTATTTACTTACAAAAAAATGCACCCTTAAATTAAACCTATGACAGTCTGAAACCTTTCCTTGGATAAATAAAGCACTAGCAGTGAGAGTAACTCCTGCATTTAATGTTGCTAACCAATGTAGAGCCCACACCTCTGAAAAGTTTTATGCTTGTGTCAATAGCTAGGGCATAGGTGAAACCTGGGGAGCTTGTCCACACCCCCGAGACAGCCCAGTTCTCAGCTCATGCGCAGGCCCAGGCTGATCTATTATTCTTGTAGCTATGTGAAGGCCACACTCAAATCTGACCAAGCCTTAGACCACACTCAAGCAAGAAGGCTTGTATGCACACTGGTATAGATCATGTTGACCAGGTGAATTGTGCGTGGTTGTTACCCCCCTAAAGGGATCTTGATCCTGGTGCTACAGTGCAGTTACTGTGAGCCCAAGCTATGGTTAGGTCAGTAGTGTGTACAGAAAGGAAATGGGCAAAGGCAATAAAAATACGTAACACTACCCTTAACTCTGCCCTTTGTTCTGTGGTAGAGGTATATTGCAAATTGAAGAGGATGGCTGCTGAAGGATCTGTTCACGCTTCGCTCTCACAACAGGGTGAGGGATTTCTGCAGTCTAGTAGGCAGATGAAAATCCTCCTACTGAGGATCTATGATCTTCTGTCATAACACTATCTGGTGAGCAGGAAGTAATGGACACATCTCCCACCTCCTATGCAAAGTTTATCCTCTCCCTTTTGCAAAACTAGTTACCCTTTCACTGAGCATCCTTTCCCAAGACTGAAATATCCCAGAAAAATACCTCAGTTATATCCATCCTCCCTAGGTTTAAGCTCATTGAGCCACTTCAGTCTCACTGTGTTGTTTGTTCCTTTAACATAACCCATCAGAGCTGCTTTCTGAGGGCTTTCCCCGCAACACATTCCCCTTTCTTCCACCACAACCAGCAATAAAGGCTGTCCTTTCCTGCCCCTATGAATTCAGGAGGGATTGTTACCCTGTGTCAGAGACAAGGATAGGGAGGCAGAGAAAATTAACTTCACTGTAGTCAACAGAAAGCCTGGGGCAGAGACAAGAACAGATTCATGGTCCTTAAGTATTTCTGTGTAGAACAGGAACGATGTATATTATGTGGAGCAAGAGAGCGATGTTAACCAGCAGTATTAGAGAAGAATTATTGGTTAATAAAAATGGCTATAGCTACATGCAGGCAAATTACATGCATTTCAGTTAATCTGAATTCTTAGTAGCTCAGCAATTGAAGTCTAGTGCTAACATTTATCAATAATAACTACAATAACAATAATTATTAATCAGAGTAGTTCTGATTAATTATATGCTCTGACTGTATTTAAAATGCTTTTTTTCTTTTTTCCTCATTCATCTGACAAAAGTAATTTACCTACACCTTTCATTACTGCTGGTAATTCACATACACACACACAAATATTCATGCACACACACATATATACGTATGAAATTAAAAATATATTGTCTTTAATTTTAAACTGCATATAATTTTTCTAAACATGCTACATAGCAAGGTACTTTACCCTGGCTTTCAGTTAATGTATATTTCTGCATTTGGCTCTTAATGTCCTGCAGTTTATCCACTGTACGTACTCACTCCCTGCCAAAATCATCATTTTGCATTTTAGTCTGAATGGTTTCAAGCTGGGTTGGTTTCATTCCCCTGCTTTCTGGGAAATAGCAGGGGAGAAAGCTACTTCTCTTTTAATGTTGAGAGAATAACTACAGTACTTGAAGCTTATAGTGAACTAAGTGGGCAGAGTCATCATTATCACCCTGAGTCCCAAATTTAACATCTCGTGATTTGTCTGAAATTCAAGATATGCAGCAATCAGCCTTCTGTAGTTAAGCAGTTTCGGCAAGCTTTCCATAGTGCAAAATGCAAAAGAATTGCGACTCCTGGGCTGAACATTTTCACAAAGAGTTCTTAGGGGTTTTGTCTGATTCCTCAGGAAGCTAAAATCTGAAATAACATAGTCAACCCTGACAGCTGTGAACTACTTCAAAAGGCTGAAATTTAACATGACAAATCTTAAGGTCCTTAACTTAGTTCTTGATCAGACAAACTTCCACACTCCTCAGTGGAAGGCTGTACTGGAGTGAGGACTGAGTCCTGAGTCTGAGCAGTGCTTTTCATATGAAGCCTCGCTGGACTGCTGCCCTCCGGCCATGGTCAGGTGCTCGGTAGTCCTGGATGCACACCTGCACAGCTGCATTTTGCTGTCAAATGAGACAGTGTGCAACCCAGTGGTTGTCTCAGCTGGTGTCAGTGATGGGTGCCCCAGACCGCTGCTTCCTGCCCTCTGCCCACCGCCCGTGGCCTTGTGGCTGCCAGCACTGTAGCACTGTAGGGATGTTTGTTGGTGCCCCCCTGAGGGACCCAGCCTTCTGTTCCTGAGGTTAGATTCCAGCCAAGGGAAAACCCTAGACAATATTATGCCACTGGGGGAATCTGCTTGCCCCTTGCTTGCCCTATGCTTTCATCATTGCTTTGCACATGGGCACAGTCCGCAAGCTGCTCCCACACCTCACCCTGGGTCACTAGGCCCCGAAGTCCTAACATGTCACCCTGTTTCTGTCCTTGCTTTTCATGAGTGGGGGAAGCCTTCATGATGCTCTCTCATATCCATCCCTCCAGAGACACTAATAAATGCTGCTTTGTTCTTTCTGTTGAAGTTCATCGTCACCACCTCTAGCAACTTGTCCCTAGTTTGAGACTCAATTAATGATTGTGTTAGAGGAAGGGGACTCAGGAAAGAGATGGCCTGAACTGTGCTTTTGCTAGGTATTTTGGTACGCTCTGTGTGGCAGAAATAAAGAAAAACTTGTTTGATATTTGTGCCTTCTTTTGCTTTCTGAAACTTGCTGCCTTGTGGTTGGGTATGAACAGCTTGGAGCACAGGGTTTTAGGGTAGGGAAGAAGGAGACCAAAGTGTTTTGAAACACCAGGAGAAGGAGGGCTTGCAAGAACAAGTTGGCCACATGGCCAGAGCCAGTCTCAGAGATGCAGCGTGGGAGTTCAACATGTGGAGCACTGAGAAGAGACCAGGAAGCCCAGGTGACCATTGTGGACAAACCTCCCTTAACTCCTATGGAAGCAGGTGCCACAAAGGACTTCATGAGAGGCAGCTCACAGGGGTCTCCAAGGTGAGGTTCTGTAGGGACTACACTAAGTGCAAGACTGGTCCGGTGTGTCCCTGCATACCACTGGCCATTCAGAGCAAATAAAATTAATGCTTATTTCAGAAATGGTGTTCTCTCCTGTTTTCCTGGCTGGAATTGATCACCAAATCTGACTCTGCAGACAAATCATCTCTTCTCTCAAATCCTCGTTGTTGGGCTAGTTTATGAGAACATTTTTTGCCAAGTCTAGCTCCACAACAATCAGAGCTACAAAGATTGATTGGCTTTTCAGACCAAATGACTGGACTAACAGTAGATGAACTGTAACACAAGCTGCTGTGTCTGTAGCTGTGCCACACGTTCCATTTTCTGAAACATGCAAAATTCAGCCCATCCGTTTAGCAAACCGGTGCTAAAAACTTCACTGCACTCAAAAAAAAAGGCATTTTTTTTTTTGTGTGTGTATGTTAGAAAGTAAGACCTCTAATTATAAGTCTGAGACAACTGCTAATGGTAACTTCATAGTGAGACAATTTTCCTTTGATGAAGGAGCTCTCTGCCTAGATTGGCATCCTTTTTTTCCCCAGGGTGACTGTCTGATGCAGGGACAGTCTGTTTGGGGATATATTAAACACAACAGCAGAGCAATTAAGAAATCTGACTGTAAACCCACATTATGTACTCAGAGGCCACCCTGGCTGTGGACCACACGCTACCCCCCCATGCACCCAGCTGTAAAGAAGTGTCCAGGCACCTGAGCTAAGTAAGTCACGGGTGGCTGGATTTGCTGCCAGCCCTATCAGTCCCTTCTGTGCTGTTGGCTGCAGATACTGGCATACCCTGGCTGAGATGATAAAAGGGATTTTGATGAACTTGATGTCAAATATTTCTTCTCCAGCATGGAAAGTATTAACTTGCAACTCACTCTCCATTTGCCTGTTAAAGTGATAGGGTTCTTTTTTAATAAATATTTCCTTTGGAGGCAAATTTGTATCAGCTACAAAGTTTTTGATAGATTAAAACTTCCTCTCTTGTTTTCCAAAATCATTTAAGGTGTTAGGAGTAATGGTTGCACTGATTTATAACCATAGATTCTCATAGGATGCAAAGCAGCATAAGCCTGTGAAATCAGGGAGTTTAAAGTTATTGACTTCACTATATAAAAAGAAAAGTGCATAATTTGGCCATAAGAAAGTAAGTGCAAGTGTCAGTACCTTCTCTATGGTGTTGGGACATTTATATTCATAGTAAAAAAAGGTTAAGGAAATACACACTACCAACTATTGCACTGGATATAAATTACATTCAATTAAAAAGCTTTTTTTTTTTTTTAAGAAAAAATAAAGAGAAATTACATAAAACATAGTTTCTTTTCAAAGCCCAGAAAGAAGACCTGGGATCCTTAAGAAAACAATTTGCCGAAGACTCATTAGGCCAAAGCAGCTCTTGGAAGTCTGCCTCTGTCTCTCTAATGATCCATGAAACCTGAATTCAATAAAAAATGATTTAACCGTAAAGTAGTTGAACTGAGCCGACTTTTGCTTACTTGGGTATTTTTTTAAGCCCTTTGTTGTGTAAATAATATTTTTTTCTCTTGGAGTTAAAGGATTTCCGTAGAAGTATTACCCAGATGCCCTGAAACAGTTTGCAGCTATATTGACCTTTGTGCTTTTTTTCCACTGATGGTATCACATACACCCAAAACCCAATAGTGGTAACTTACGGGATATGCACAATGAGGCTGCTAGTCTTGGGAGACTTTTGAAAGCTCATACATTAGACTCTCACTTTCCAATCCATTAATTCTGCTGTTCTCTGCCTGTTGGGAGCTTTGTTGTGTCTTGTAAGAATAACAGAGCACTGTTGAAGCTTTAAGATCTGTTACCAGGAGAAGCTGCTGTGCAGACAGTGTGTCTCCGCTAGCCTGGCACTTTTGGTTGCCAAACTTTCTTTTTTTTCTTCTTCTTCTTTTTTTTTTTTTTAATAAAGCATTATTTTCAAGAATGGGCATAGGGAGATTTCTCTTTATCTCTTGGACCTGAACTGCATGGAGTGATATTTTATACACTGACCTGCTGGAGGATGGCACAATGCTTTAGAGTACTGTACCTGCCACTGGAGAACTCAGCCTGATTATACTTGCATGACTGGGGTTACCCTGCAGACCCCTCTAGGCAAATGTCTGGCAGCAGCTGACTTGGCATAACTTTGCACAAACTCCTTTACCCTTAGGAAAACTCATCCTGGATGAGAACCAATGTGAAATTTTCTGGGGCAGATTTACCTTAGGGCAAAGGATTATGTCTAGTGGCTGCTTTGCTTTTCCTCCCAGGGGCAGCTGGGACCTTCCTATGCCAACAATTTGTGCTGCTTGTGGCTTTCAATGTGTATAAAACTACTGCTGTGGTTTTCTAAATCTCCACTGCAGGAATCTCAGAGACTGTGCAGTGCTACGACAACCATATCATGGTAACCAGGTTGAATTTGCTGCAGATCTGAATCTCTGGACCTGCCTTGGCTTCTAGGGAAGCATTCCAGTTTACAGCAGAGGGGAATTGGATTTCACATGCTTGTACTGCCAGCCTGACTACATATTTGGTGAATATAAAGAGACCTAAGTGCAACTTATCCAGACATTGTTACAGGATTTATCATTACAGAAAAGGTAATGTGTAGAAATTGGTGTGTCAGCTGGTGTAAGAAACCTATCTAATAGAGAACAAGTACAAAATAGTTTATTAGACTACTGCACACAAAGGCATTTTCACTGTAGGCTAAGAAAACCCTTGTGGCAAGTTATTGCAGAATACCTTGTGGGCTGTAAATCCACATCTATCTGCACACTAACTTCCCCATCCATCCGCATGAGCTCATTGCACATGCCACTGATCTTAGAGCAGAACTCCCCACTGACTTTTATAAACATAAAAATCAATCCCCCGATTTTCCCTCTTTGGAGACCATTCTCCAGATATGGCATACACCTGTACTTTATTCTTATTTATGTTTTAGCTTAGTGTGGTATAAGCTACCTTCCATCCAGGGATCGCTAAGCACTTTACAATCTTCAGTTAATAAAGTCTCAAAACACAGGTAAATAGCCACATACCAAAAAACATGCTGGGTTTGTGATTACTCAAAACAGTCTTATGGTGAATCAATGTGTGTGTGTTCTTCATTCCCCTCCAAATTCTTACTTTCAGAAAAAACATTCATATTAAATATTCAAATGTACTCATTTTTCAAGTGATAAGGGTCCAAGAGAGGTGAACTTCAGGCTAAAAACCTGGGTGGTGAGCTAGAGGGCCAGTTAACATGTGATAACTTGTTCTTCTGCCTGACCTGAAATCAGTGCAAATCATTGTTTGTATCTTATGAACCAAAAAGATGGCAGGAATATGTTCATGGTAAATACATTTCCAGATCTCTTGTATCATTGCCATTTATCAGTTAAAATTAGAAATACCCCTAACCCAAAACAAACAGCCCTGCTCCTACTGAATTGCATTGTGAGAAGAAGTAACATAGTTTGGAGATTTTCTTTTAAAGCAAGAAGAATGGAAGTAGTAAAAGATAATACGGCAACATTTGAGAACATGCAGGCGACCAAGCAGGGCTTGATTTATATCCATCTAAACTTACACCTGCTGAAGACCTTGAGGTAAACTGCTGAGATGAACACTGGCCTTCGCCTTGTCTTTCACCTGCTATGTTTATACTGATTGGGAGGGGGGAAGATTTCAATAACTCCCCCGTTTCACCTGTGGAAATTGGGAATTTCTTCCACCAGCATCTTCAAGGGCTCACTGTATCAGCTTGGTTATGCTGTAATGGTTTAGCTATCAACCCGTCTGCCCTTTAAGGCTGTGCCTAGACTCCTTCTGCCTTGGTTCCTTTACCAAGCAGATTTCTTCTGTTTCTGTTCTGTGAAATAATGCTGGATGTTGGATCGGGAAAGCGAAATGTCTGTATGTGCTTATCTACGTATCGGTCTAGTTTGTGAACTGAGACAATGCTGCATGGTCCTTCAATATAGATATAGCTCTGCTCTTCCATTTCTGCTTAATACCTTCACCTTACGACTTGTTTCATATGATGCCCTACATCTTTCAAACACTAATAGGCTTCATTCACTGCTAACTTAGTTTGTAGCTGAGTGCAAGAACAAAACATAGAAAGGCACAATTCTTGGTTACCAGTGGTTTAATAGTACAGTTAGATTAAGGCATTAAATATCTTCTACCCTTCATAAAATATCTTCTATCCTCTGCACTGTTTTAAATATTTTCAATGTTTTAGGTGATAAAATGGTCAGATTATAAAATCTGCAGTGTTCATTACACTCCTAGCATTTTATTTACTATCTGGAACTGCTCCCTGCCCTTCCTAATACCTTTGCTCACTGCCCATGAGGAAACAACTAATTTTGGGTGTTTTTCCTGCTTTTTGCACGGTATCCTAACAGTGTGGTATCCTTCTGCCTTTTCTTTACATGGCTTTCCAGGGAGCAGGACAGAGGAAGGAAAGAAGTTCAGGCAGAAGGAACCATAATAATTACGCTTGTGCTAAGGTTCCCTGTGATAGACTGGAGCTGCTTCAGAGATCATCAGAGCCTATTATTCATGTGCATTTCTCATGGGATTCATTTAGATCTGGAGGACAGCAACTCATTAGATATGTCTTTATTGAGGGTTTAATCTTGACTCTAGCTTAGGCATTGATCCTCACTAAACTTTCGCACTGTGCAAATCCTTTGTTTGAATTCACTTGCTTTAATTAAGAGTTTATAGGCTGGTGCTTAAATGCTGATTTCAGCTTGGCTGATAACCTGTACTAAATGTATAAAAACTGAAGCATTTGATATTTTGGGGTGATTTTCAATAGTCTCCCTGAAGATATTTAGTGGTTTGACCAAAATCCTCATAGAATGATTAGAAACCAAAGATCCAGGAGATTTTCTCCTTGAGCTCTTAACACATACACAACTGGGAAGAGTAATTTTCCTTTACACATCTAATCTGGCCAAATCGAAGATGTAACAACTACGAATTTATTCCACAAGAAGGATATAACCTTTAGCAGTGATGCTTCTTCTTCACTGACCCACGATGAAGAGAAGAAATCCCCTATGGAAATGAAGCTCACCTCCAAGGAAAACAAAAGCAATCCTTTACAGAGATATGCTGATGCTGCATCTTACTCTATGCAGTCTCTTTGTGTCAAATTGATTGCCAGACTTACAGTTTATATGCAGAGTGTCCGAGGCTCTAGCTTTGGTCCAAGTAATAGAATGAGCTGCCAGATATAAAACTATTAATTACATGGTCATGAGCACTCAGGATTGTTGGTATTGTGATAATACACTATTGAAGATGATGGAAACTATCTGGTAGAACCGAGTCATCAATATTTCAGAGATTGCTTGCTCTCGTTTTAGTTTCTGCAGTGTGGTGATAAGTTACATTTTTAAGTTTTCATTCTCCACTTGTGAAAGGAATGAATGATCCTTTGACAAGGTTTTGTAATTTGACCAAGCATAAATCTTGCAGCACTTTGCCACCACACTTCATTTTCTATTATATAATATTATACACACACCCACACCCCGCCACCCGCAAAGGAAAATACAAGTTATGATACACTTTCTGGTTTGGGTAGGGACACAACCTCACAGCCTTCTTCCATGTCACCAACCTTTTTCATTTACTTACAAAGACGTTTAAATGATGGTCCTTCCCTCTCTCTTATCATTGTTGATTTTTTCAAAAGCTATCCATTATGTTCAGGATCCTTCCTTTTACAGTCTCATTAGTAATCTTTGCAGAATCAGTTAAGAGTGGAATTAATCACTTTCGTTTGAGTCTAGGCTAATGAGGTCGAAAGCCCTAGGGCCATTTTTTGCTGTTCATGGCAGATCAGTTTATTTACTCACTTAACTTTGTAATATATGTTTTTTTTAAGAACTACAAGGGACATATTCGTCATACTAAGTTTTGGATATTGTGCTCTGTTCTTTGGCTGTAGAGGGTGATTCTGTTGATTTTAGCTAGCTACAGTTGTGTGCTTTGAATTTCTCTTTTTAATTTTGCTCACTCCTAACTCCTTTTTCCCTTTGACATTTTAGATCACCACGTGTAGGACAGGGTCCTGCCTCAAGGAGGAGAAAGTTTTTTGCTGTGAACAAAACATCTCTATGGAATTCCCTCCCATCAACTTTAATTCATGGAAATTGCATGTAAATCACACATACAAAACCCCTCACAAGACTGGCGGTAGTTTTTTGCTGAATTGCTTTCAGAGGTATTTTGCATGAATAAGGTTTACAAAGTCAGACCATAGTGCATAGATGCTGGGGGCTGACACCTGTGGCAAACTCTTTGAAAAGTGCTTTGCTCACATTACCATTTTTTGGAGGTCACTTGCCTGAGACAGCACAAACATCAATGTTTGCAGGACCAGAGAAGGGCCAGTATTAGGACTGCACAAGATGGTAAGAAGTTTCTTTGCTACCTGTAGCTTGTACAGTCCTCAGGTTCAGTGTAACTTACAAATACTCCCAAGATTTTATTTCCCTTGTATTTATTTCCCTTTTTTTTTTTTTTTTTTTCTCTGCTGGTTATTTGATCTTAATCAAAGGACTATGTTGCTGTTAAGAAGCTCCAGCATGCACAGTCAGTAAAAACAGCTGTGAAAGCACACCATAGTAAAACCATCTGATTGTACTGGTACTTGGAAAGGCTGATTAAAAAAACCCTACTTCTTGTCACTGGAGGTGAAAAATCACTGTTTCAGCTTTCCATATAAGGTAGGATTTTTAAAATTACTTCATCTTATGATACTCCTCTTCTTACCAATATTAAAGAGAAATAACTGGTCAAGGTTGTTTAGAAGATTTTACCTTCTTAATTTTGTGTTATAGTTCTGCTGAAAGAATTCAAATTTCCTTGGAGGAGGAATCTGAAAGGGACTTCTTTTACTCATCTTTAATCATTACTAGGTGACACAAATGAACAGAGAAATTGTATGTGAGATCTCAGCTCAGCACAAGTTGTTGAATCTCTTCTAGCATGTTTCTTCCAAGGATCTTAAAGCACATTACCCAGGAGTTCAATATCTTTACCTGTCTTGTTCAAATATTAAAACTAAGATGCAGAAAAATCATAAAGAGTAGAGCCAGAAATAATCTGAGAACCCCAAAATAAAGCATCTTGATTTTATCATAGTGGGATACTCAAAGCAATTGACTAGTTTGGAATCTAAATTCTGTATTCTTGCTGCAATGCCATCAATTCAAGGCAAAAGAAGGGGGCAAGCACATAACTACAATTTTCCTGCATCCTTATACACTTTCTGGGTATACTTTGCCTGTAGGATCAATCAGAAGTCAGTTGTACTCATGCTTTAGTGGGGCAATTTGGTGCCTGAAGTTCTGGGCCCTTGTCCAGGCATGCCTTTGCCAACATGCCTTAAATGCACAGAGATTTGTTGTCTAACTAACCACACTGTGGGAAACTGGAGTGGAAATAAGAATTAAGAGCCTCTTCAGATATCCAAATGCATGTATTTTCTTTGCACTTGACAAACCCAGGAAGTATAAAAGTAGATTTAAAAGATCAAACCAACATAAACGTCTCTAACATTTTTTGAGTCTCACAAGTTGTTCTCATGGGTGATCAGTAGAAGTTGCTACAAGTTCACTTCTCCCAGGATCCACCATTATCTCACTTAAAACACTATCAGAGAAAATGTTCTGTCCCCTTAATTTACTCTTTTCTCAACATGCTGAGCAAGTAGCTCTAGACTGCTCTTCCCTCTTGAAAATGTAAAAAAAAAAATAAAAAAAAAGGTATGAGAGTGTGATACTAGTCGGGAGCTGAACACCTACAGCTGTCAGGATCAACACTGATTAGCATTCCCATGGTACCAAGAAGCTTCCAATCTGGAGCTATCATATCAGTAGTCTCCTTTTTAGCCTCATTTTAGTCTCACATATTTCATTCAACAGATGGTTTCTTGGCAGGAAACATCACATTCCTTAAAGCAACATTAATACCTCAGTTATGGGAATGATATAATATTTGTTCAATTATTTAATTCTCTGTACACAGCAATAAGTGCTGTTCTGCAGTGGGTAAGTGAAGATTTTGTCAAAACAGGCATCAGCAGCACTGCTCAGGCAGAGCTACAAGCATTTTTGACTCCTGTGCAATTGGTATGAAAAATCAGATGGATAGCTTTAATGGAGAGAAATCTGTCTTAGGGTTTCAGAAGAGGGCCTGGGAGTCAAGTTGTCTGGCAGTGGGGTTGTGTGTGGCAATGAGCCCCGATGCCTCGCATAATTATTTTTAAGAATGAATCATGAAAGTCAGAATCTTTGGTCCATATGTAGTTCCCCTCCACGCCTTTTAAAGGTTCCTATAGAAGACAGCATGGGAGAACCACTGCGTGAAATTGTCAGCGTTTGGCATGGTTTTAAAAGGAAACCTGAATTGCCTCGCAGATAAGAAAGCTGATGCCATGCAGATTATGGATCTGGGCCTCTTTGGATGGTCAGTCCCACAGTTCCTCAAACATTAGATGCTTTCATAGTCCCAAGGTCCTTGGTAAGTGGCTGTGATTAAAAGCAAGAACTCAGAGAAATATGTTGGAGAATGAATGCTTGGGACCATGGAAATAACAAATCTCTTCTCAAAAGTTCCTATTGACTGTGGTAGTACCATGTCTTCATAAGAAAATAACGGAGTTGGGGGATACCTGGGAGGGTCATACTGTATACATTTCTGTCCTTTATATACACTCCTTGAGAGCTTTGAGGTCTGAGCACGACAAACAGCAGTTACAAAGAAATGTATTTGTCCTTCTGTGCTCTGACGCCACATACCTGCGGAACCTGGGTAGGATTTCCAAAGCCCGTTTTTCATTATGTTGGTGCTTTTGATGCATGGCCAGGCTATTTCTGTTTACATTTACATTTATAAATTACCAATGCAATTTACACATGTACAAACCTGATTTATGCAGCAGAATCATGTTTATGGTCATGTTTGAGCTATCATTTCCTAAGAGTTAACAGGAAGTATTTGGCTGCTTTATGAGATCCCATATAAATGCTGATACAAAGGCTGGCAATGTGTGAACACTGACATTACTTAAATATATATATATGGCCATTGTTAAATTAACAACCTTTTTATTTATAATACTATTATAAGACTGATATGTTTATATCCATACTGTCAATGATAACCTTCCTACCTTTATTTCAGCCTTGGCTGGTAACGTTTATATTAGGCTTTTATGTCAATGTGTTTTCAACAGCATTAATGTCACACACAAAGCAACATTAGGGCTGCAGTATAATTCATAACATTTTGATACGGATATTGCATCTGTCCCTTTACTGTTAACCGAAGTGTAATTTACACCTTTTTTTCACTGGAAGGTTTTTCTGACATTTCAGAACCTCAACATCTGTCTCTCAAGATACAAAAGTCGCACTTGATGAAAGTCTAGCTTTCAGATTAAAAGAAGTCTGTGTTATCAGGCTCCTCCAGGTTTACAAGAAATAGAAATGCCTTTGCTCTCTTCAAACATGCATGAGAGAGACAGTCCCTTTATCATCTAGCATACCTCTAGTCTAACAAGGCAATAGCTTAAGTATGTGACATCCTCTGCTGAAATAGGACTAGAAATCAAATATTATTATTATTGTTGGTATTTCAATGAAGTTTAGAAGAGCTAGCTAGTATTGTTTGAATGATTGACTTTTTGATTTGCTGTCCAGACTGAGGAAAGAGGAAATTCCAAACAAAGGAAAAAACATGATCTGAGTGTCTCTATGAAATGGTAGAAAACCCCAACAATAAAAAATCCCTCCCTCCAATAAAATGCCAAGTCAAACTAAACCAAGAAAATCAAAAGAACCCTATGACTTTTTCCCCTAACTAAATGAAAATACTTCTCTATTTCAAAATTGTTGCCAGATTAGGATCTGATTGTACAAGATGCTATTTAAACCTACATTACAGCCTCATCCTGATAAATTTAGTCTAAATAGATGTAAACAGATGTGATAGATTTTGGAGGCCCCAGGTCATACATCAGGTATTTAGTTCGGCTCAAAAAAGAACAGAAGAGAATTTAAATATCTAGGTGCTTTCTCCATCAGTCCATACTGCAAGTTTATTAGGAATTCCATGGGAATGTAGGCTGAAGAATCAAGGCTTTGATGTACCATGAGTTGGCTGTAGTTTTGAGGTCTTACAGTGGAGTAGGAAAAGAGAAAGTATTTAGGAAGTGGGAGAAGGGCTTGTATAGAGAGGACGGTAGCAAGAATTCACACAGAAGCATGGGTAGAAGGTGATGATGATTATGGAGGTTAGGCCCCATTCTGAGAACCAGATTTATGGCTGTGGAAACCTCACACAGGTGTCATAGAGGGAGACATGGAGAGATGGGATGCTGTAGACATATGGTTATGGGAAACAAACAGGGCTTCCAAGAACAGGTGGAGAGGCTCAGAGAACATGAAGGAAGGATGGGGGAGTTACAAGGTGCCCTTGAACAGAAGTTAGGGTACTACGTGGGCAGGCTACGAGGAGTGGGTGCAGAGCACTGGGTCCCAGGTTTTGATCTACCAACTTTATGACGTGTATATGCCTGCAGGCTTGACCCAGAGAAAATTATAATCTAATTACAGAAAGGTTAAAGGGAGATATTTAAGGAAGCCAGTGAATTTATAAAGAGGACAAAGAAAAGTAAGGAAATGCTCTGAATTGCTGCTCAAATTTACACTGAAACATCTTTGATGGATTTTTGCAAAAGCTAATTAATGTTTCTCCAACCTTTCCTTTATTCCTTCCTTTGTCTAGTCAACAAACCTATGTTTTAGTGCTGACCTCTAGGAATCCTCAGGCTGAATATGTTGCCGCTAACTAAGGCATCATACCACTTGCCTGACTGCACGACCTTCCGTTGAGGAGGGTCTTTCTATGCTGAGCATATACATTGAAATAATTGCTTTGCTGAAGACAACGGGAGCTTTGCCAATGATATCAAAGGGGATAGGATTTCAGCCAAAGCACTGGAGTAATGTAATTTGGCATAACTCCATTAAAATCTGTGGAGCTACTTGAATATACATCAACTAAGGATCAAGCCCAATAAAATACATATTAGTCAGTGTAGTCATATAGGTGTTTAAAAAAGGTTATGAGGAAAAGAAGCAGCATATGATACCTGTAATTTTGATTCATACACATACATTTAAGTCCTAAGGGAATTTGGGTGGCTACATATTTGAACACACCTTAAACTAAAATGACACCAAGGCTGAGCAAAGATTTCATTGAGCTGTGCTCAGTCTGAAGGCTTAGACTGAGGCAGAAGAAAAAGCCAGGGAAACAAAGTATTTTTAAATCTGTTTGTGGCTAAAGCTGTCTTTTTTCAGATATAAGAATGATATTTAAAGCATACATAGTAATACAGAGGGTAAACATACCTGGTGCTTTACAAGCAGGTGACTACATGGAGGCTATTTTAGTAGGTTATAGAAAACTAGGCTTCTTAGTTTTCAATATTTAGCAGGGGATCCAAGGATACGGACAAAGTAATATCAGATTCCATTAGTGGATGCTTGCAAAATGCAAAGTGGTAGTTTCACACAGGAAGAGGCTGATGAGAACAAAAGGATTTCAGATGAAGTGGAACATACGGCTGCAAAACAGATTTCTATAATGAATTCTGAGGGGCGCATCTGTTATTATCTACGTGATACAAAATTGCTCTTTTTGTCTCATTTCGCTCGGTTGTGCAAGATGCAATCACATCAAACAGGCACGTTCAATAAAACTGTGATCTGACTGATTAAAATGAACAGCAATCTGTTTTCTTCTGACAGTCACACAGCAACCTGAATAACAAGGGCTATGAAGATGGAATTGAATAGCCACTCGGAACCGGTATTAATGTTCATGAGTGCTGCTAAGGCATTTGACCAGATCTGTCCAGCCAATGAAGCAGCAGCCCTGTATCATTAAATCATTTAAACCACAAGTAATTTGTGAGGCATATTTGATAGCATAATGCTGTTCTTCATCACTTCCAAAGCCTTCTCCTCAGCCATTTCACTGCTTTTCTATACAGTATAAACACCAGCAAAAGGAAGTGTTCCTGAAAGGAGGGCATGGTCATCTGTGAGGGAGACTGTGAGGTTTCCATCTGCAGTAGCGGGAAGAGGGTTTGAATAGAAAGAAACATTTTGGGGGAGTCATTTCACTTGACTCCAGCATTTAGCTTAAGCTTTCTGTTTGTTCCCTGTCTAGTCACAAGAGGAGGGAGAGCCCTTCCCTTCCTAATAAAAATTCATTCTACTTGTTCAGACATGTATCTGTGGTGGGAGACTGGATTTTCTTTTGAGATGTTTCCTACTGAAAATATTAAACTTGCTCAAATCTGTGATTTTTGTCATTTTCCAACAAAATCCATCGTCACTGATTAGTACCACTGAAAAAAATGCATTCTTCTGTCCTGCAGCAGGCAGCCTTAAGCTCTTTTATTGTTAAGCATGATGAAGTCTAACATAGCAACCAAGTGATCGTGTAAATCTACCTGCTCTGATGTTAATGTGAGATAGCTGACATTTCTATTGATTGTACTATTCAATGTCATAAACCGGCAAATTTGATGCCTGGATTGTTTTCTAGTCCATGGGCTATTGTTTATTTTCTTTAAGTGTCTCAAACCCACAAAGAACTTTCAAAAGGGCTTCAAAAGACTTCTAGCAGGAATACAGCAGGTAAGGATTCCCATTAACACTTCCTTTTCTTGTGCTTTTGGAAATCTATATTAGCTTGCACAATATGTTACAATGTGGTAGTAAATTGAAGGGAGATGGACAAAAGCAAAGTGAATTCATTCATTCTCATACTCTGTTTTTGAGCAGCAACTCTTCAGGTCTGTAGTAAGACCTAAGATATTAAGCAATGAGGATAAATGTTCAGGTCAGATGTTTAAGGCATAAACATTATATAACCCCCAGATCACGCAGTCATTTTATATGTAACTTTTTGCTCTTTTTTTAGTAGGCATCAATGTTCCATTGAGAGAAAATAAAAAAAACCCCACTTATAAAGGCAACTTAAACGTAACATGTCTGTAGATGACAAAAACTTATTTGACTGAGAGACAGCTAGAAACAATAGGTCTGAGGAAAATAAGCTTCCTTGTGTCACTCTTTAGGGTCAAGTTCAAGGCCTGTGGGCTATGTGACACCCCCACCCCCACCCCCACCCCCTGCCTGCTGCAAACATTTTATGCAGCGAGGAGATCACTTGGCTTGGCTTCCTTACCAAGAAAAATACTTTGTTGCTGCCCTATCTTTCATCCTCTCCAAACTCTACCACCAGGACTGTTGGAAGAGAAACCCGTGACTATTGAAGTGGGACCTGTTTGTCAGTGGTGCTTGTTCTTGCTCTGTATCCTCCTCTTCATACATCCATTAGTAACTGGTGCTACTGTGAAAAGGATACTGTTGGACCTTTCCTCTGATGTAAAACAAACCTTCCTTTTTTCCTGTGGTGGGAATAATAATGTAAAAATGCCTCATTCTCCTTGAACCCAGGATGACCTTAGTTAAACTCTGAAAAGAAGATATACTCAGAAGAGCAAATATCTCTCCTTACGTGCCTTTCAAATGACAATTTTAGGCTAAAATTTCAGCTTGGAAGAAGAAAAAATATTGAGCTGCATTTCATGTGGTCAGAGTCCCCAGGTTTCTCATTCTTCTCTATTCTTTTGACAGAAACTTCAAGGCTGTGAAAATTGCTTGGCAAGTACTGTCAAGATCCGTGTAAAAACTGTCATGGCACATCGAGGGGCTTTTGGAGTTTCTTGCCTGCCGGCACAATTAGATTATGAATGAGCCAATTGTCGGGGAAATTTTGAAATGTTTCTGTGATGGCTTCTCATCCTGACAAGCCTTTCATGAAAAATAAGCAGTACAAGTTTCTCAGGAACAAAGGGAGTAAAGAGGAAAGCTACAGGTGAACTATTTCTATCCACTAAGGATTTTGTTTATAAAATTAATAAAAAAATGACAATTTCCTGAAAAAAGAGAGGCATCTACTTACTACTCCTTATAGACAGTATAAGATAGCACTGTGAAACATATAAAAAGTCTGTGTTCTCTGTAAATTAGTAATAGACTAAATAGAACAAAATTGTCTAGCATGCCTAAGTCCATGGAAAGCCAGTGGGGATCCAACTCCAATGCACCCATTGACACCTCTGAAAATGACAGATAGAGGCTTTGGTTCCCTGTATGGATTTAAATTCCCTGTGTTCCTGTCCTGGTGTGGAAGACAGGCTGAAGTGAAAACGCAAGAATAGACTGTGTATCTGGTTTAGACCTGTATATCAATGCCTTGGATAAGGATTTCTTAGCGTTATTACACAGATGTCGAAAATTGTGCAGCTGATGAAAATTGGTCATGGACAGAGAAGAGAGTCCTGCATCCTTACTCCTGTGGAGGGAATGGCTGCAGTACAAGTTCATCACACTGTGCCTGCCTGCTGGCTCACCAGTACACACCAAAAAGCTCAGAAATAGTCTTAAAGCATACAGCTTCACACCCACAAAACAAAGATTTGGGCACTATAGGAATGATTTATTGAATGGGTACATGTGTGTGGGGACAGAAACAGAGGTGTTTAGGATAAGCTGTGAGGACAGGTAAGTGAGATGGCTCAGGAGATGACTTTAGAAGAGCTGAGGAACCAGCAGGAGTAGGTGATTGCAGTGACAGTGATATAGGATGTCAGTGCATGAGAAACCTGCGCTCAATAGTTCCACTGCTCGTGGAATGGCCCTTTTCTACTTTTCTGTTTTATGATTTGCTTTGGCTACTTATGTGTCATCAATACAGTATTGTTTCTTACATTTCTAGACTTTCATTAAAGATTATGCTATTGATCACCTTCTGTTGCCATTTTTAGGGATTAGCTTTAATCTCTTCTTTTTATGCTCCCATGATATGTGATGCCACATCTATTTGTCTGAGCAAGAAGACACTGGAAAGAATCCATGCAATTGCCGTAAACTTGAATAACTTTTAGCCTTTTTCCCCTAGCTATAGTTCATTACATAGCTCATAAAAGGAATTTTTAAAATGGGTTACATCAGGGACAAGTGGAATTAGAATAGAAGGTATTCTTATGGATCTGTTCTGTCCACAGTGTCAGCAAATCTATCATATTCTTATAAGCTTTGGTAATGGGCAGTAAACACACACTAGAGATTGTTAAAATCAATGATGGCAGTTTAAAAAAATAAAGAGACTTGTCCAGAAAATTTCCATCTCCTTTCCAGATTGTCAAAAGCCATCTGAGATAAATAATCAGATACTGAACACCCTTTATTCATAAGCCCAAGCCAGGTCTTGTGAAGAGACTTTGTCTATAAGAACTGTGGCAGACTTGCCTTTTACTCACTGTGGTGTCCATTAGGAACAGCTCTATCCAGGTGATGGTCTCCCTTGAGCCCCCTAATCTGAGTATTAGTTTCTTTGAAATCCTTCGTAAATGCTACTTTGTTGTGATATCTAAAAATCTAACAGATAGGCAGGCCACGTGGCGGATATGACCATGTCATGCTCATTATGGTACCCAGCTGAGCTGATACTGTCATAGAATCATTTAGGTTGGAAAAGACCTGATTTCCATCACTAAACCATGTCCCTAAGCACTGCATCTTTCATTGAACTGTGTCTCCACCCCTCTGCTATCTATCTTACACATTTTTGTTGCAGCTTTCTGCAATGCCTAGCATCAAAAAGCTTGTGACTAAGGATCTGCCTGGCATCAGTAATAAACAATAAAGATGAGAATATGACTATTTTGACATCTCTTTGATTGTCTTTGTGTCAGTAAAAAAGAAAATCTTGTCGGGATTTCAGTTTCCCAAGCGTATGGCAGGCACACAAGATGGGAGAAAAGCACACTTAATAACTTAATGATTATTAATCCTCATGGAAATATCTTCAAGTCACATTCTGACTTTGCAATTCCATTGATATCAGTAGGCAGAGGTGGCTTAGTTATTTTGGTCTCTTTTTCTCTTCCTGTCTTACTATCTTTGACAATTAATATACATGAAAAAAAATAATCATAGGTGTTTTACGGACACGGGTCTCCCTTTTAGTTTGTATCAGCTCTCTACACTGTGTTCTGTGTAAGCTAAATGTTTACCATAGCAACCTTCAGACTAGTCAATTACCAGACCCAAATTCTGGGAGAAATACTACAATTATTCAGAAAGGATTATCAAACATCGCGCATTCTTGTTCCAAATACAGTAATTATTCAGATACTTAAACTGCAATCTTTTGTCCATTAGATGAAACAGCATACTCTTTTTGGCTACAATTTTATTTTTAAAAATCTTAGATCATTAATCACTTTATTTTACCTTGACCATGGTCATATTTCTTTTCCTCCCACCCACTCCCTGGGAAAGGTTTTTCTGATTTTGCACTAAGAATTACATTAGTGGAATAATACATTAAATGGAGTGTGATGATCAGATTACTTCCTTTGAAAATAGTACATTCCAATTTGAAACATCTCTTCTGTAGCCATTTATTCATAGGTTAGGGTGTGGATAAGAGCACAATGCTTAATGAGACCGAGAATTCCTGGTGTAAGTTCATGAAGATATTCTTTCCTAACGTAGACACAGACTGAGGTGTTTATGGGGTAAAAGAATTGCAACAAAAAAGGAAAGGAACAAAAGAAACAAGTTCAGCAGTAAGGAAGATCATAGTATTCACTGCTAGTGATATTTAAAATATCATTTTACAAACCACAAGGGAGAGATTTCTAAGTTATTATTCAGAAACGCTCAGCCTTTCAGTCACATGCTGTATGAGGTGCTGTGCAAACATACCTCTTAGCAGTTACAAATACACCAAAAGGCCTTGTGGGTTGGTGTCTTACAGATCGTGTCATGCTTTCTTGGCAGTCCAGCTAGAATTGGGGCTCTCTATGTCTGTTAGAGAATGAAGCCTCTCTGCTTCTGCTTGTTGACACCTACTGAGCAATTGTAAATAGGTAATAACTGCTCTCGGAGATTTCCTTGGTAGCAATGAATGTATGTTAGCTACCATTACCTGGCCAAACCTAAGCATACACATTTCAGCGGAAGGAAGAAAATAACCCCTGCACACAATTTCCCTTACAGTCCTTTCCACATGTCTCTGCTAGCCCTTTCCACTAACTTACCATGGGTTCAAACTGGAGTTCTTAGATAATGTTTAATTAATCTCAGCAGCACGCTTCTTCGGCAAACCCCTTAACCTTTGGATAACTTAAACTTCGTCTAAAAGCTAAATGGGAGATTTTGCTTTTGCTTTAATTGTTGAAATGAAGCATCCAAGCAAACTTTTGTGAGTTTGTCACTTCCAAATTCGGAGTTTGAGTCCAGACGGTGTGCCTGACTCATCTGGTGTCACTTCTGTCTACATTTGGATTAGCTAAATCAAGAATAGTGTGAAGACATTTTGGTTTGTTGAATTTCTCAGGATGAAAGAACTCATGCTCCAGCTTGGAATCAATGTCATTGCTTTGTTGCAATTTTGCTGTTTTCTTTCTTTTCCCCAACCGCGATTGCTACTAGTCGATTTACTAGTTTTCCTTGATCAGCAGTGGCAGGATTGACAGATTTTTTTTAATGTGCAAACAGCTCTTTGATGCGAGGCCAGCCCTCTCTACAGAACCACGAAATCTCAATGCAGAGAGCATTATCTCACCTTAGCCTTCTCCAGAAATAGAAGGCTACATATTTAGTGCTTTTCATCAGAAGATTTCAAAACATTGTACAAGGGAAGATAAGTATATTTATAGTGCAAGTGTATTTATAGTCAGGAAAGACATCAGATTCTGAGACACCAAAACCAGATATAAATTTAAAGCCTTTTTAGAGAGTAGGTGGGAAAACTTACCTTGCTATCTAATGCAGTGATGTCTGGTTCTCTGTGTGATTTTGTAAGCCAAGAGTTCATTGCCTCTTTCCTGCAGCTGGGAGCTTACTAGAGGTGTCAGTCCTGTTCTCTCTTGTGCTTTGTTTATGCTGAATTTTCAGTTTGTTGAGCTAATCTAAGCAATGAGCAATTGTGGCATCTCCAATAGCATGAGTAGTCCCAGCCGCCTGTGTAGGTTAAAAGGTTCTGTTGTAGGCCATATATGTGTAGCCATATATGTATGTAGACACATATATCTGTGTAGCCAAATGCTATAATGATGTGCCCTTTAGCTCAAGATGCTGCTGGGAAATCTGGACAGTCTGTCACAACTGGAAGACACAAAGGGAACACTAAAAAGAAGCTAATGTTTTTGTGTGTCTTAATTTTGGGCCGCCAGCTTGGGAATCTTTAAAAAACAGCCAGAGTCCAAGTGTCCAGCATAGGCAATCACTTCTGGAAAATGAGATCACTGCAGAATGTCTTTGGTTAACCATTTTTCACCTTTCTGGCCTCCCCCCCCCACCCCCCCCACCCCTATCCCCCACCCCCCCCCCACACTTATCAGTAGTAATTTTTGCAAATGGTGGCAAATAGCAGTTATGATTTTTGAACCTTCTTTATCTGTTTGGACAACCTTACTTTGCAATGGCATTAAGTTTAAAAAAAAGAACCGCAAACAAAAAAACCCTAGTCACTTCAGAAAGAAATAAGACAGGGAAGACGGTTTATGCAGCCTCATGCATGATAATTTAAAATATTTAAATGCATGGTCATCATGGTTTTTAAATTTAAGCTTTCCTCTCAAAACATCTTAAGTCAGGGGAGTGCTCTCAGGTAGTAGTTTTCACTGGCTGTGCTGCTGACTTAAATAATTTGGATGCTAATCAGAACAGAATGTGTCGATATACTTCTAGACAGTTTTTATTTTAAACCTTTTCTTTGCAATCAGGCAGCTGCAACATTTGTTAAAAAGTTTTAATTTCTATTCATTTCTTTCTGTTCCGTTAGCTTCTCTACTGCTGTGATGATTGTGGCTGTGAGGCATGAGTATTACCTGAACTTTCTATGACCTAATCAAGCTCAGGTAAAGATAAAAACCAGGCCTAATTTCTCTTCCTTTGTGCTCTTAGAATTCAAATTATATTTTCAAGGTAAAGGGGTCATCATCTCTTTTCTGCCAGGTGTGCTTTTCTTTCCCATTCAGGTTGTGAAAACTGAGTAAAATCAGATTCATGTTAAGGACATGAGCTTAGTCTTTACTTTCTATTCAGGTAGCAGCTATTTGTGTATAGTGCTTAGAAATCAGAGTCATGGTTCCTAGTTCCATTGTGTGAATGTGTCCAAAGGCAAAGAACAAAGACAAGTCCTTGCTACAGAGAATGGTTGCACTTTTTATTGGATTCAAGGTGACAGAAACTATAGGTGGCACTTTAAACTTACTATATTCACTAGATTATTATTTCTGGCAGTAGTTACCAAAAATCAAAGTTTCCCACACCTCTCCATGATTCTCCTTGCAAGGAACATTGATTTTCTGGCCATGGACACCTTAATGTATCTGTTAAAATAGTGATTTTTATCAGCGATTAGATAACTAGATAATGGAATAAAAGGTTGTGTGGTGTGGGGTTTTTTTTTTTTTGTTTGTTTGTTTTTTTTTTTTTTCCCCCAAGGAAGACAAAGACAAGAGAACCATCAGCATTATCTCAAGATTTCCTTCATACCAACCATCCAATAAATTTTAGGGAGGACCTTTTAGGGGAGGCCTTCCACATATTAGGCTTGTCGTTTCATACAAAGTCTCTGGGACACACCACTGTGCATGTGCCATCTCTCACCTCACCCCGTTGTTACAGCTAGGGAGAGGCACATTTATCTTCTATAAGAAGCTGTGGCAGGTCCAGCACTGTGACCTGCAGTACAAGTGGTTGGCTGGTGGGAGTGCTGGCTGGGTAGTGGACAGGGGGATGAAGGACTGTGGTACTTTGATGCCTGTCCAGAGACTCTAGTGGAAAAAATATGTTTTTATATGACAAATTTATATGATAAGCATCCTGACTGGTTTGAAAAAGAAAAAAAAATAAAAAATTAATTCTATCTATACACATGGAATGAAATAATGGTTTGTTGCTTCCCTTTGGCTCTACCCGCATGCTCCTTCTCAATAAGAATCTATTTCTATTAGCTGGTACACAGCCAAAGTCATACCTTTCTTTGAACAGTTTGATCTGCTTTGCATAAAGCTCACTAATGCCAGTTTGATTTTAATTATATCAATCTTGTGTTCATTCTTAGTAATACCTTTTTGATATTTCTGTTATTTATTTCAGTTTCGGGGGAGGACTTCAAAAGGGACTTTCTGGCTCCACCTATTCAGCATTTGGGTTGAGGACAACTGGCCTGCAAAGTTGTGCATCAGTGGCAAAGGTAACTGTGCTTCTGTAATATTAAAACGTCAAAGTACTTTTATTACATTACTGAATCTTTACCCCTTTGTGTAGGCTGTCTGTTATGATTACTTAGTTTTAGAAACAGATGATGTAGCAACCTAAGGTATTTTATGGATTTTTAACTCTAAGGGGAATCCACACACCATTTATCTTCAGTTACTATAGGGATCTACCTTAGATGCCATTCAAAAGCTCAAAGTCAGAAATTTCCCATATATCAGTGAAGAGAGACAACCACCTTTGGTGCTGACAGTGAAATTTTAGTATACTGAAATGAGCTGTCTCAAGTGCAGTGTAGATATTATCAAGTATTCAAGTAATTTGTAAAATGTTATTCATAGAAAAGTTTTCCTAAGGTCACCCAAGAAGCACGTGGCATTGTGCAAAAATAAATGACCATCTCCCAAGTCCCATGACTGCACCCTAACATCTGGAAAATTCACCTGCTGTGGTATTTTTCGGGAAGAGTAAGGATAATAGTGTATTACACTCTGTGGTTTTTCTTTTCTCTGTCAAAAAAATAATTACTCAGCTTTCTGGCAACAGGCACTTCCATGCTGTTGAGGGTACAGCTCAGTGGTTTACAGCAGACAGAGGCCTGTTTTCTCATCTGCCTTCCCACTGCATTTGGTTCCTCAAAGTAAACAGGAAACTGTTTTCCCTAATGAGCACCAAGGGTTGCAATTTAGTAATACAGAGCTTTGGCCCGTGCTTATATTGTATTTCAAAAACTCAGAAGAGCCTTTGTTTTACCCCTTGATATATTAATCATGCTGGAGGACACACTATTAAACAAAACCAGCTTATGTTATTATCAAAAATGGTTACAGCTATTACAGATATGTTGCTCTAGGGGAAACATACAGCCTCATAGGCTTTTGGAAAGCTATTATTCCTCTTCATATTTGCTCCAGGTTAGTAGTGTCCTGGTCTGTGACAGAAGACTCGGCCTGATTTAAGGGCTGCACCTGGACCAAGGCTGAATTGACAGTTCTCAAACACTTATCCATGAGATACATATGTATCTTGGGCACATATAAATAACAAAGTTGAAAGTGTTACTATAAAGAAGTTGCAGGTACACACACACAAACTGGAAGTCAATGGGGCTCTGCAATCCACCCTGTGGACTGCACGCCATTTCCCAGGGCTGTGATCTGCATTTTCAGTATGTTCCCCTGTGCCAGGTCTTGGCATGGTCTTTGGATTGAGCTGATGGGTCCTGAGGGACATCTAGCACTTTCTCACAACTCCATCCTGCAGTACTTGCTAAGATGTCGCATTGTCTAGTGCTTGTCCAGACAGCATTGCAGCATCCTGGAGAGGGCAGGACAGCCACCATTTTCTACGACTCCTTGGTGCTGCTGGCATGGTGGGGTCTGTGCTCCCTCAGTGCAAGTGTGACCACTGCACTACTCCTTGCCAGCCCATTGAGGCTGTGTCTACATCTTCCCTGCCTAAGACACAGCTGTAGGTGGATTCCCCCCACAAATCTGCACAGAGAACAGTGTCCAGCACACATCTTCAACGCTGCTTTGAACCTTCAGGACTGAAAAGTTGCTACTTTTCAGTCTTTCCAAAGCTGCACCCAAAGCTTTGCTCAACACGAGCAGTGTGTATTTAAATACAAAGATGAGAGCGTAAGAGATGCTATGATTCACACACTAAGACCAGTCCCATGTTTTCTTGCACAGGCTAGGATCTGGGAGATTTCCAAGGAAGAATCTGGACTTTGAGGCATCGCTGAGGAGAATTCTAATGCAACTCAAATTGTTTTATTTTAAGTCCATGGCAAATACCTGTTTGGTTAATAAGCTGGAATTCTGCCTGCACACTCCTCTGCTGAATAAATCCTTGGGTAGTATGCTCCAAACAGGTACCTAATCTTTGGATAATTTAGCTGTGTGAGAGTGCTAAACTAATTCCCATTTATTCTCATTAGGTTCCTGTGCTCTCCTGCCCACTTCATCTGGGCTGGAATCCAGCTGATGAGAGCTCAAAGAGGCTGATGGTAGAATCCAGGTCTGATGACAGTTGCTAAAAACTCATTTATTTTTCAGGCAGTAGCATTTATTCAATTTACATTTTAATAGACCATCATTTCAAATACTAATTAACCTATCAGGTACCTTCATGTGTCTCTCATTCAATGCACAAAATATGAGGAAAAATGCTGTCATTTGAGCTTGGACTCAAATCAGAGTTTAGCAAAGTGGTTAAGCATGTGCTTAACTTTGTGCATGTTTATTATTTCTTTTCATATTAGCAATTGAATATTGGCTGAGTTTGATTCTGCTAATAATTTTTGAGATTTAAGTCATATCATCCTCCTCGGTTGTCATATAACTTACTGATTTAGAAACTCACTTACAGTATTAGTAATTTGTATAGGGATGGCTGAACTTTTCCTCCCTCCAGAGTCTGTCTTTATGAAAACATAATTTTTCAATAAAATAATTTTTTAGGACAAAGATATTTCCCCCCATATTTAATAAAAAGTTATGTATAAAATTTTGTGCTAATGTAAATTTTAATTTTGAGAATTGGTATTTGTGTCCTATGAAAACATATTTTTGGAAGAACGCTCACTCCATGATGTTATACTTTTAAGAAGATTTTTTTAAAAAAGGTTATTTTCTCATGGCCTGATTAAAACTAATGATAACTGCCTATTTTGCAACACCACAACCCTTGTAATTCTTATAATATTTTTTCTTTAGGAGACAAGCAGTGGGTAAAAGAGGGTACAACTGTCCCTGTAACACAAATGAGAACTGAGGGAGGCAATTATAAAATAAGCTGGTTGGGATGTCTGGAGAAGGCAGTGTAAAGAGAACAAACTGAATTATTTTGTAAGCTTATTTTTTGCATCAGGGAACTTGTTAATCTCTTCAATATTTACCTTAACTTTATCATTGTTTAAATCTTAGTTTGTTCTGTCAGCTTCTGAATCCAAGTGAACAGGATTAATTGTACTTGGAAAGGTTTTCTTGAGTGATTTTTCTGAATATGAGGGGGAGAAAAAAGAGCTGGTGAATGATGCACAGCAAGATACTAACCAGGTGAAGATAAAGATAATTGGGGAAGTTTGGTTGTTTTATTTTTTTGTGTTTTGGGTTTTTTTTGTTTGTTTCCCTCTGGGCAGACTTCTACGGCCTGCAAGCTGCTTGGCCCTGACAAAGCAGCTGAGGTTCATCAGGCATCTACAGTGCAGCATGCCTGGCAGCTCACTGGGTCCTGTGGGAGTTATCAGTGGGAAATCAATTGTAAACAGTCTAAACTATACAGAATACCAGGGCTGCAGGAGGCGGAAAATAGGATGTTCTTATATTACAGTGTGGAGCAATACAAACCTCTGAGGAGGTAAAAGAAATGGAAATAATCTGACCATCTAGTTCAGGCAGGTGGTATTGCAGGAAAAAAATGATAAACCATAAAATTGGCTTTGGCCCTGAAATTAAAATGCTTAAAAATATAGCACATGATCATGGAATTTTTTCTTTTGTATAGGTAAAACGCTACCAAATCTGGTACAGATTCCTAGGTTCCTGCGTATTAGTCTGCAGAAAAATCAGAATCAATGGTTACTGGACTCTACAGGAAAGGATACCTTTTTAATGTTAACGTTGTTATCATAAGACTCACCATATGTAGCCTTCCAATTTTACTTCACAGGCCAGTCCAGGTGCTTTTTCACTGAAAAATAAAAAGGCCATTTTTATTTTCTTTATTTTTTCTTCAGTACAAATCAGAAATAAGAAATATTTTCATTATACTGTACATTCTGTTAAAAACTGCTTTTAAAAATTAACCTATTCCTCCCCATCCTTTTTGTTTTCACTGCCATCATTTCAGTAATGAAAATAACAAAAGTAAAGAAGTGGCACTTCACTCCTTCAGCCAAATACTATTTCTCTGGGAATGAAATAAGCTCAAATAAACAGGCCCTCATAAAATTAGAGCCACCTACAAGCCTGGATCCAGGTGTGTTGGAGAAGGAGTGAACAGATTCACTTTCACTGTGTGAACTCAGTGGAACTGCTCATCCTCACAAACTGTTTGGAGGAATGAGAGAGAGAGAAACTGAGGCACAAACACTGGAGGGATCCATAAGCTGTAACATGCATTTGCTGAGCAGGTGCTCCTGTGCACGCCATCAGCACAGTCCTGGGTGCTGGGGAGCCCCAGTGTCGCACACAAACACACTCGGGGCCTTGACTTGTGGCTGAGATCGTGTGGCAGACAAGCAGATATATTGAACACCTCAGTCTGAGACTTAAAACTGTATACAACTGAAATGCTTGTCATCACTCCGTAAGTAGACCTAGAGAGAGAAATCTGATTTCCCGGTTTCCAGCCTGGCACCTTCTCAGAGCAATTCCCTCTTTGGGCCTAACTGTCCCCTGAGGGAAGATGGCCGAAGTGGCAGCGTGCTCGCAGTGTGCAGTGAAGTACCGTGCTTTTCTGAAACAGTGTCTACAAATACCTAGCATCTGTTTCCTTTTCACTGACCTTAATCTTAGAAATTTCCTCTTCAGATCGTAATTGGAATAGAAATTACAAACAATTAACAACTATTTCATAGAAAATGCCTAAAGTTGAACTATTGTCTGCCTATTTGTTGCTTCCTTTTCTTATCTTTGTAAAGATATTCTTAGCACAACTGAGAATTACCACAAAAACCATCATGATTTAAGTGAGTGTGTAGAATAGGTTTCATAGCAAGCTATGGGTAACATAAAAATGATTCCTCGTTGTTAAAGCTGTTCTTGCCTTTTGATGTTTCCCTGTAACCTGAAGCTTTAAAATGGTCTGTCTTTGGAACATGCAACAGCTTGGCTCATTTAAATATGTGTTCTTCTCTGAATTTTGGAGAGGTGTCCTATATTATTTCTACTGTTCATCAATCAATAAGGACTTTGTGTAATAGAAACTCTCCCAGACTATCATACATAATGCTGGGAATACTTCAGAAATTCATCCAGACTAAACCAAATGTGAATATTGAACTGTATCTATGTCAACCTTTACTGACTTATCAATAAATGAGTTTATTGAATACATTGACTTTCAGGAATTACACCAGCTGCATTTTAACTAGGGTGAATATTCATCCTCATGTGATCTGCATCTGTATTTGTACCTATACCTGTATCTATCTCTATATCTATGCCGAATGTAGTAACAGCATGCCTAGAAAGGAATACCAGGATGGGTATAAAAGCTCATGAGAAGACTCAAGATAAGACAACATTCAGAAAATATTTGAAAGTTATAGAGGGGCAATCATAAAGATGATCATGTCTACAGCAATGAAAATAAATAAAAGATGATCATATTTCATGTAAATTGAGATGTATGAGCCTGCTGAGGGCATTTGCAAAAGACATGGTGTTAGGGTTATAAGGAAGTGAGTAAGTCTGTGTGCTGGTTTGAGTCTTTTTTTCCTAATACTATTTTTTTTTTGCTAATATAAACATATCTCAGGTCACTGTTAAAACATGCTGCTGAGAAAAAGAAAATGATCTCTTGCAACTTGTGTGATGAGAGCACCTAGACTACAAGAATCATAAGAAAGCAGGAGGCTTGCAGGATCTGGTCATCCAAAAGAATGGAAAACCAGACTGTGCATTTAGAGATCACATAGGTAAGTGACAACTATATAATCTTAGCAGTGGTATAATCATCACAGAAGGTTAATTTTCTAGTTGTGTCCATCAGGATTGAGCAGGAACAAATAAACTTCATTTTTTTGGGTTCCCTTTCAATTGCAACCCTGTTGTCTGAATGTGATGCAAAGAAAATTGGGTTTTAGGCAGAGAAGATATTTTCACAAAAACTGTCTCTTTCCCAGGGAATCTCTCATTTCCCCCCAATGTAATGATTTATAGCTCAGATAACATATGGTGATCTTTCTCTGAAAAGTTTTCTGGTATGGACTTCCTGTCTATAATGCCCAGAGGTAGCTATGGTTTGGTAGGGGATTGAGGTCTGTGAAGGAGAACATGAGCATGTAGAGTGAATTAGCAAACTACATCTTCCATTAGGGAACAGAGCTCTTCTCCTTGCCTAAAACTTCATTTTTTACTTTCTATTAAAAACTTGAAAAGGGTCCATAGAAATAAACATTTCCTGCCAATGGAATGTAATTATTTTTTAAAAAAAGAAAATAATTCCAGAACCATGCTAGTATTTGGTTCCAGACATCAGTACTAACTACAGAAACTCCTTTTGAATTTATGATGCTCTTCTTTGGGGTTCTGCAAGACAGTGTGCCACATGAATAACCAATGACATTCCTGAAAGCTTTTCTTTCTATTACTGGCATGTGTGGTAACAGGCATTTGCAGGAGAGAAAAGTATGTGAGTATATCTGTGCAAACTGGGTTAATTAGGTATGGTTATGGTGTTTTGTATACTTTTCTGTATTAAATTTGTGTTTCCAATGATTTATCTAGCTGTAATGGAAAAGCTCATAAATAATAAAAAACCCAAGGTAATACAAACCACATATAAAATTAACTAAAACTATGTTAGGTTGGTGAAACTGGGTAATGAAAGCAATAAAATTCATAGTCATATTCCAGCCCTTGAAGGTGCCTAGCTGTTGTGAGGACCTGAGCTGTTGCTGGGGTCCTGAAGGAGCAAAGCACCTCACAGGTTTGCATGGGTGTTGTCTGGTGCAAGCAAAACCCAGAGGTGTAGTGTGACCTGCTATGCTTCGTTAGCAAAGGCTGTAGCCTGCACTGTGACTCTCCCTGTGCTTATGAGCTTGCCTTAGCATTCTTTTAACCTAGTTTTTTGTTCTCTGATTAAAGAGATTATGTGTAATGCAGAGCTACTGAGCTAAGCCCAGGGAGACCAAAATCTTTATTAAAGGAACAGATCATGATGCAAAACACATTAACTTTGTAAACTTAGACTGATGGGAACTGTTGGTGTTTTGTGAGATGAGAGATTTGGACAGCTATAAAGAGGAGCAGAGTTTTTGTCCATATTCAGTGACTGTGAATGCATAGGTGAAAGAGGATGAAGAATTCAGGGCCAGATTCTCTCTCCTTAATTATATGACATGTACCAAGGATGTAGATTAATGAATACATTTGGCAGCAATGTTGACAGAGTCACCATTTACCTTTCACTTTCTGCTGCTCATTGCTGTCTCTGCAATTGACCACTGTGCTATGGTAGGGCAAATAGCTGATGTGACTGAGAGGAAACCTCTACAGGGCTTTTTTTGAGGTGGATGAGTTCCAGTAAAACTTACCAGAGAAATTCTTGTGGAATAATGTAGAAGGAAATGGGTGCATATGAGGTTAAAGTATGGTTTCATGCAGGCAGGAGGCGATTATATGAGTATAATCTACTTACAAACAAGTAAACACCATATCTTGTAAATCCAATATAATTGTTTATAGAGGAATTCACTTCCCAACATAGCTTAATAGTTTAAGGACTGTGTGTCCTCTGACAAGGTCACCTAGTTACCCACTCCAGAGCCTCCAGTTTTATATCAATTCAATTATAATGGGTGTTTGGATGAAAGCAGACGAAAGCACATAAAGAGGGAGAAAGTAAGAACATAAGATCTGTACCAAACTGAGGCTCCATCCTTTCTCCTGTACTAAGCAGGAGATGCTTAAGGAAATAAAGTAAGGCTACAGGAGGCACATAAAGTGATCTTTGACATGTACTACTTTCAGTGCCTAAATATTTTGCACCTTTAGGGACATCCTGACCAAAACATTTCATCTGTATGCTGTACTTAAGAGCTGTTCATTAACTTTTCTACTGCAGTTGCTCTTTGTATCCATATCTAAACTTTATCCATCGTTTAATTATTTGTTTTGATTCTGTGTGACTAAGTTGTTAGGTGTCTTCTAGCTCCTGTTGTATGGGAAATAAAGAATAGCTATTTCCCTGCTCAACAGCTCTATTCCATTAATGTTTTTATAGCTCTTTACTACATTTCTCTCTCAGTCTTTTTTACCTAGGACATTGGCTCCTAATTTTGTTGTGTAACTTCCATATGGATACTGCTCCATGTCTCTAATCATCATCACTCTTCTCTGAATTGCTTTTAATTATGTTATATCTTTATTGAGATGGGATGACCAGAATAGCTCTTAATATTCTTTCAAGGTACTCTGCAGCTTTTAACATCACTGCAATGATGTCTCTATTACTTTCCTCATAATCACTAATACTCTTCTGATTTGATGCCTAAGCAATGAGCAGATATTTTCATAACATTGTCTCCAGTGATTTCAAGGTCCTTTTTGAAGCTAATTTAGCACTTACCCATTTCTATGTATTCTTAGTTGGGGTTTTTTTTGAGTTCATTGATTTGCATATATTAATATTGCATTATATCTGATATTTTAGTAGCCAGTCACATACTCTTGTGAGATCCTTCTGCAACATCTCACAAAGAAGCAGTTTTACATTGGAAAACTCTACTCCCTCACTATTCACTTCTTTTCCACATCATTCATGGGTAAGTAGAGCAGCCCAAACCCCTTGGGAATCTACCATTCTTCTGAGGACTATCTGCTTACACCTAGCCTTTGCTTCTAACCTCTTACACAGTTATTAATTCACAGTGGGACCTGCTCTTGTATTCCACGGCAGCTTCTTTTCCTGAGTAGCTTTTTCTGCTCATGTTAAAGGTTTTTGGAAATGCAGATGCCCCATTGTACCTTATGGACCACACTGATCCATGTCCTTTTTCATGACTGACGAACTGACAAGCACACTGGAAGCATGACATCCATCTGTCATTTGGATTAATTCTCATTTTATCACATTTATTCATATGTCTATGAACTCTATCCTTTGTGTAATTTCAACTAATTTGCTCTATATCCCAGTATGGTTTACTGTGGTGTAGCTCTTTGAATCCCCATAGACCTTTTAAAAATTAGCTCATGTTTTCTGCCTTTTAGCCTCTTGGTACTATGGCTGATTTAAACATAAGGCAACACATTACACATTTAACATTTAATTTCCTATAGAGCTCTTGCATGAGCAGCATCTGGTCCCACACACTTGTTACTATTTATTCTACCAACTCTTTCAAAACCTTTTCAACTGACACTTGAATTTGAAACTGTTATTCTGACTCATTCCCTCTACAGAAAGGTGCAGGTGTGAGATCAGGTCTTAAATATAATGTTATATCTTTTTATATCTCTTTCCCACATTAAAAATAAATGATAAATCAATCACTTATTTGAGCATTTTCAAGAGAGTCTGTATGTGAGCCTGAGCATTTTTGCCAATGTTTTTTGAGGGAGAAGGCATTCAAGAAGATAGCTATGTATAGCTGTTTTTTCTGGTTGCATTTTAATTAATCTACTTTCCTGTTGTTTGTTGTTTTTATTTGTTTTGTTTTGTTTTGTTTTTTCCCCTGCTGTTCCCTCACCCTCCTTCTTGTAAGGGGTTCCTTGTAGGTGAAATCTTTTCTTCAGTCTAAGAAATTTTACCAGGAAATATCTGAGGGTCTGACTTTCTGAAGTTCCTTTTATGTGCTAGCTTGAGTACTATCAGTATGTTCAAAGCTGCAGCCTAAGGTGGCCAAAGCCTCCTCTTCACCTGCGTTTTTTCCAACCAGCATTTCAAAAAACTTCCTGTGCTTTTTAACTGCTAGTAACCCTAATAACAGCTCAAAACCCAGAGACCTCAAGTCAGCCTCATCAACACTAAACACTCCAGAGAACCAGGGCAAGGTCCTTGAAAATGCTCAACCAAAATGAGAGAAGTACTATGTGAAAAAAACCCACACCAAAATCACTTCAAAATTAAAAGCAGTGGCAAAAAAGGTCAGGAGGGAGCTATTAAATACATACTGGAGACAGAAGGATGTTCAGATTCTATAGGACATCATACTGTACAAAGGAGTTGATCACACGTCAGTCACACAGAACAAACCTTTGGCTTATCAGCCTGATTTACCAGGACTAGTGTTATGCCTGACAATACTCTGAAAAACCTTTTATTGGGTATTTAACTGCAGTCATTTCTTCTAAAGAAACCACCTCCAGGTTGTCAAATCTATCCAGATGAATTTCTAGTGCTAGAAAACTTGCTTATGAGCTTAGCAATAGCTGCATCCTTTCAAAATATGACTTTTTCAGCCTTTGCAGTCCTGAAAAGTACTTGGGACACTCGTGTTCTCTGCACCTCATGGTGCTCTGTTTAAAGAAGCCCAAGCCCACCCAAGGACACCCAATCCTTTGCCTGTGGGCTTGTTTTACTATCCTTAACTTTCCAGCACCTAGTGTTTTGTCTCTCAGTTATAGCTCTCTGGTTTTACTCATTGCATCCTCTGATCCTGAAAAGGCACTGGTTTTGTGAACCTGGTGCAATGAATTTCTGTTGTTCAGGGGAGCTTTCAGTTACAAACACAGCTGGAGTAAATGATTCATGTTAAGAACATTGCTTTGCACACAGGTGTTCTTAGCATGACTGAGGAAAGTAAAATTCAGTCCTCAGCTAGAAATGGAAAACAGTCAGATGCCCCTCATGGATTTTAAACTGCTTTTATTTCTAGCATTAGTAGCAGCCAGAGAAAAATTGGTTATAAAATTGAATAATTCCTACAAAATCCAGGATGAGAATTGAGAAGCCTCCACTCCTCAGGGGCCCATTTGACAGGGGTAAGAATTTGATGTTACAGGGATCTGGAAAACTTTTCAGGCTTGAAGCTGCTTCTGCAGACAGCCTTCACCTGCAAATATCTTCAGCATGGGAAGTCAGAAGTGGAAGAGGAGGGCAAAATTAAAGAATAGTGAACTCATGTTTAATGACTAATACAGGACTGAATTTGAATGCCTATTCCAGATTGAGATCATCTTTCTCAAAAAGCAGTCAGATTAATTCCTACTGAGCTGGTCACTGCATGGGATAATGGGTTAATGTGGTAGAAGTTGATTATACCCTGTGAAGAATGTGGAAACAGAAATTTTCTGTTTGGTTTCTGTTTTGTTTGAGTTTTATTTTTAACCCACCCATGTTATTTCTATTGTTTTCTTTGGCTTGTTTATTTTGCATACTGCAGACTCCTTCCCAAATCTCTTGTCTGATGCATTTTTGCTGCAGTGTGAACAAAGTTTATTGCTAGTAAAATATTAGCTTTTCTAATCAGAAACTGACGTTATTACCTAATAGTTATTGCTCTGCATTACTAGCCAGATGTTGGAAATAATGGTCTTATAAGATGCTATTAATTTAAATAGGTTGACAATTTCAGGCTTTCGCAGCACAAGATTGAGAGACATAAAGAAGGAGAAAAATAATTTGCATAGCAAAGGTAATCAAAACCTTGTAATCTCAGGAATTAATGTCCAAGTGCAATACCCTTCTTCAGTCTGATAGCTGTGTAGTCACATAGGGTACAGAATGCACTCCACCCCAGAGCCCAGAGATTGAGCAGACCTCAGGCAGACAAAAAATATGAGACTGTGTAAATGTTTTTCTGAATCTGAACTAACACGTTTCCCCTCATCACAGCTGGCTTTTGGTCAGCTGGAAACATGGACAGAATGGGCATATATATCCTGCATCTTTCCATGGAGAGGGAAGTGCATGGTTACTGGGGGCATTTAAGGAGTTGTGGTTGTGCATGTTTAGCAACTGGCTGGGGAAAGTTCTCTCCTCTGCTGTGTGAATGTCAAAACTTTTCCCTCTGCTGATAGAAGAGGAAAATAGGAGCTCATTTGAGTCCAGATTCTGCTTTTTTCTGTCAAAAAAATGCTTCACTCAGCTTAAGAATTCATTTGTGGGAATTACAGTTCTAGGATAGAAACAAGGAACAAAACTTTGATACCCTGTGAGGTACCATTCTTTGATCTTCCATTCTATGTTGAAAATACAGAGTACTTCAATGTAACAGTTCTAGGGTGGAAACAAGGATCAAAACTTTGATACCCTGTGAGGTACCACTCTTTGATCTTCCATTCTATGTTGAAAACACAGAGTACCTTAATATAACGTAAGGGAATAAACCTAAATAATCACCAGATAACATTTCAGTGCATACCTGTCTATCCTTGGAGAGAGATTAGAAAGCAAATAGGTTTCAAATAATAGAATAATTAATAAACATGCTGAAGGGGTTTAGATGCAGTAACAATGAGGAAAAGAGGACATATTATTGGTATTCGAAAATAGAAGAAAGTACACAATAGAGCAGCGTTCTTTTGGACCAGAAAAGGTATACTGTCAAGGATGTACTGATGTTTCAGTGTCCAAGAAAGTCAAAAGTCATAGGCAGTAGTGCTTCCCGTGCTTGATTTTAATATGCATAATTGTCCAGACTAACTTTCAGTGAACATAGACACAGACCCCTATTCAGTTTACTGAGCTTAGTTCTAACTATGTTGAGGGAGAGGAAAAATGCAAAAGTGAACCCTCACTGCTGCATTTACTTGTAGCTCTTACTATTGGATTTGCTTGCTTAGTCTGTACTTTTTTACAGTTTAACTGGGATAAAATATATCTGCTTACACATGTGATACACTTGTATATAATAAATATATAGACCGTGTTCCTTTCTGTTATTTGGCTAATCCTAATTATATCATCCAGGACAGGAGGAGCAAGAACAGGGAAAATAAGAAAGTAATTTAAATTTATTGTATTTAACTTTTGAAATCCCACATTAAGAGGTTTGCATTTTACTGTGATGTTATAAAACTAAACTGGTATCGTAAGAAAACACCGATGTTCCTTTCATATCTTTTTGTTTGAAAATATGGCTAGTATTATATTTATGTCTTTAAATGAACTATTTCTATTGTTATTAAAAATATCCCTTGGAGAATGAATATAAATTTAATAGAAACGTTCATTAAATCTTTATAGAAACAATTACTTTAGCCTTCAAGCATTCTCAGAATCTCAACTAAAAAGAAATTCTAAATTATGATGTCAAATTTGATCTGACAATGTCTTCTTTTTTTAAAAAACAACCTGATAGAATAAATGGAAATGCCACACTGATAACTGAAACTTACACTAAGAAATCTTTTCTGTGAAAAAATGCTTCTAATTCTAGTTGACTGGCATACAGAATGACTTACAGGTGATTACTTTTATTCATCAGTGATTATCAAACTATCAGTGTTGCAGTCTGTGAAAATGACATCATTGACTCACTTTCTTATCAGAGGGTTTTTTCACCCAAATATTATGGACTAGATGCAAGGAGAGCACTGAAGTACCTATTGTGGTACTGGCATAGAAGAGTTGTCTAAATCAAAAATAGTAATCTAAAGAAAACCTCAATGAGCTGTCACCCAGCACTAAAAATATCTAGATTCACTAATTTAAAAAAAATTATTTTCTTCCAGAGTTGTTGATATCTGAGTAACTAACTGTTCCAATAACTAATATTTTTTAAAAGATAAAACATCACCAAGAATGGTGGTGAGACCAGCCCTGGAGTGCCTTGCAGGGTGTTGATTGCTCCGAACCATGCAGAGGAGCAGAGGTTTGAGCTTTCCTCCTTGGACAAGTGCAACAGAGGAAAACTCCAGGGAACCCATCAACTGTTAACTTTTGTGCAAGACCAACACCAAATCTGGCTGGCATGTTTGGAGAATGTCCACAGACTCAGACAAAAGTCCCTTAGGAGTTCCCCGTCTGAGAGTTTCATTCACGTCTGTGGCATCAGCACTACTGATAGGTCTTGGCCACACAGCACAAAGGACATCAAGGACAAGATCGCAGTGTCCGTGCTCACACTGAGTCATGCCATACCTTTATAAGACTATGCATGAACTAAATAGCTTCTCAGAAGGGGAACCTGTATGAGAGAAGCAGACCACTATTTCCATTTAGTTCCTGAGGGAGAAACAGGGCTCCAGTCGTGTATGTGACCTACCCAGCATCAAATTAACAGATCAGTAGCAAAGCCAGCAGCGTTTATTTCTCAGAGGTGAAAGTTTGCTGAAATCTTTACAGGGAAAGCAAAGCACCATGATGCTAGATCAAAACTGACAGGAAGCTGATTCTACAGCTCCTTTAACCCCAGTGATGCTTGCTGACTACTGCCTCCTCTAGAAAACAATGGCAACATTAAATTTAGATAAATTTAACTGCTTTTCTTTCTAAGAAGTGGTTGTTTTTTTTTCAAGATGTGTTATTCTAGAAGATCTTTATTTCTTTTTAAAAAATGTACAGCCCTGTTTTACTTTCAACAAAACACATCAATATTATTAGACTAAGTGAATTATGAAAATACTAGATAGGACAGTATCTTTAAACCTTCACGTTCTTATAATTATTTGTGTCTAAAATCTCTGTTCAGAGGCATCCGATAGATGAGAAGAGAATTCAGAGTAGAAATAGATTTCTTCATTCAGCATCTGCATTTTATGGTTACATAATTATAACATTTTTAACAGCTATGTTTTTGTAGCACATTTTCCTGTCATATTTTTATCTTTTTTTCTGGGTTACAGTTTCTGGTTTCTCTTCTACAAAACAGATTCCTTCTACTATTTTTTTTCTTTGCCTTGTTAGTGTTATCAGTTCTTGTAATGGATTCACTTTTATGCTCAAAGTTTAAACAAATATTGTGTTATCTGATAAAATAAGGTTATCTTCACCTCCATTCTATGCTAATTAATTCTCCTTATTTAATATTCACATTTTGCATTACTCAGTGCAGATGAAGAGTGATCTCAAGTGAGCAGCTTTTCCACAGGCCAAACTCACTGGTTTTACATGCTTACAGAGTTCAAAGTAGTAGTTATAGAATTCCTCATCTCTCCCCCTTCCTTTTCTCCTTCAAATCATGCTGTAAGGAAATTTCTAGGGACAAATCACTGTGAAGGCTTTTATCCATTGAGAAATGTACTGGCATAACTATACCACTGCCAATTACAATACCAACATAAACCCCCATGTGTTTATTCTGGGAAAAAGGTTCTTGTTTGGGTTATGTTGCTGTGGAGATGATATAATGCTAGAAGGGGCCGAGGGGGGAGTATAATTATGTTTATTCCATAACAAAATACATGTCTGTACAGTTGCTGTGATGTAATAACTAAAGGAGTATCATTTTAGTAAACAACTCATGTACTGGAGATCTGTAGCGCTGTGTCTCTTGTGTTGACGAAGCTTACTGACCTAATCACCATGAGTTAACTGCTGTGCATTAAACTTTCCAGAATATCTTCTTTATGTATAGCTTATTTTTCCCAAAAGAGGGCTAGGCTAAAATTTCCAAAAGCACTTGACTTAGCAGCCTTTTTCATATTTCTAAAAATGAACTTAGTTCTGTTAGAATCAATATAATTGAAAGTATTCAAGACTGTGTTATTTGCAAATTGTGAAAAGGTCATAGGGTACTGAATGGCTATTGAGGTTATACTAAGGGTTACAACAAAGAAAAATATTTCTTTGAAAATTTATCTTCAAAAGTGGATGCTTGCTTCTTTAGTACAAATTATTCAGTATTTTCCTCTTTACGATGCAGTCACAGTACAGAAACAAAATAATGTTGTTCAGGTAATGCAAAAAATTCCAACCAAAACGAAAACAATTAAAGAGGTGACAAGTTATGTTAGAGGTGTTTCCAGATGAGGAAGGAAGTTATGTGTAGAAAGCAGGGAAAATTCACACTGGAAAAGTGGCGGGAAATCTCAATACTATATTAACAAATATACAGTTGCTAGAAAAAGGATTTTGCCTTTCTCTTTTTGTGCAATCTGAGCAATCCTATTGCAAAAAAATTTGGTAAAAAACATAAAAATTTAATAATTTCAGAAATCCATTAAGTTGAAAATTGGTCTTAAGCATCAATATAGTGTTTATTTGTTGGTGGATTGGACAGCTGGAGAAAAATCACAGAACAGTTACATTATTAGGAAGCACTTTCCAAAAGGGAATAATTTGAAAATATTTCTTTTGGGAAAGTTGATACATATTTTCCTCAACTAGTCTAATGGTGAAATCACTTGTGCTAGTATTTTGTATTAAATGAAGAGAAAAAATAATTAGAATTAAAATTGTGAAATTGCAGTTGGAGCCTAAGTAAAAGTCTTAATCCTTCATTCATAAGGAGTGGTTAACAATGCTTTTGTAATGCAGTTTTACTTACCATAAGGATAGCATTTGATGAATTGAATTATTCAGAAGATACTTAAAGCAGGAGTGAAAAGCAACACTATCTTCACTGACATGATGTCAACAATTACATTCCACTTGTTTTCCTGTTGCAATGTACCCATGTGAAGTGGACAGTATTGAGTTTTGTAGGTCAACATGGATCAGGTTTTCATGCATGAACTGAAGAAGAATGCTTGTGTTGCTTGTAATACATAGATATGTTCAAGTTTAATTGAAATGTGCCTTGTACACCTGTTCCTTTCCTCTTAGGAAATTAAATTGTGATATGTTCAGTGAAAGTGCTATGATGTAACATGTCTACACAGATTCTGAAAGAACTCATTATGATTTTTCATTATAACAAGCATTAGAGGAGGTTATCATTTATTTCTTGTTATAAAGCACAGACTTTTTCATCTTAAGAAGGAGGAATTTTGAAGAGAGCAGTTAATACTATGTTTTTTGAGTTTTTTTGAAACTCTTCACAACATTTTGGTGTGAAGGAGACACCTTTCCTTCAATGGCTGAAATGCCTGGTACATGACAGGCTCTGCTGCCTAGTTTTTAAGTTTGCTCTTACAATAAACTTCCAGAGGACATGCAGTCAGACAGCTTCTCAGTTTCAGGTTCTTTGCTTAGCAAACAAACAGCTGTGCACACTTTTGATATTTAAACAAGACAGCTTCATTTCAAATGCTTGTACAATTCCCATTAAAGTCAAGGAGAGCAGGACATGTCTGAAAACAGGACTTTTCTTTCACTTCCCTTTGGCCTTCTGATTGACATACCAGGAGAATGAACAGCATCTTGTTCAGGAAATTCAGTTTCAAAGCATTTCAAAGGGAATGGTAAATAATGAAGATAGACAGGACTGAAAACAGGAGATATGAGAGAAAGTAAAGAAAGATAACAGGAAAAAACCTGTGCAACATTATTGGGCAGTAGAGAATGAATGATGCTACTAACATCTTCCCATGAGCTACTGTTGTCCTGGTCATACCATACAGATGTGAATGCTGCTTTGTCCAGCCTTGCTTGGAGCATGGGAGGCATTCTCCTCCTTCCCTCTTTTACAAGGCCAAGGTGTCTTGACATTTCTCCTTTCCATTGGCTCTTTCAACATATTTTAATTGTTTCGAGAGTCTTCCATGTGAAGGATCAAATAGAGCCATATTCTAGAAAAATGCAGAATAGTAATAGAAAGGACCTCACATGACCTAGTCCCATTTTTCAAGGCAGGACAATCCTATTCATAAACAGTTGACGATGGTCTGATTTGTTTTCAAAGACCTTGACAGCTTCTCCAGACAATCTAATCAAGGATTTCACTAATATTTCTAACATTTATTTCCTTAATATTTAATCTACGCGTTGCTGCAGTTTTAAGACTATTGCTTCTTACCCTACAGGCCACAGATATGAAAAATAAATTGTTTTTATCATCATCCTTTCAGGTTGTTGGAGGTTTATCGGTACCCTCTCTCTGGTTTCTTTAAACTAAGCAATCCCAGTTCCCTCTTTTTCCATATATTTTTTGGAACAATGCGCGAAAATTTGATACAGGATTCCAGGTGAATCTATACCAGCACTGTGTGGGAAAATTATTTCATGTGATTTTCTGTTTGCAATCTATCTCATATTAAAATTTCTGGGGGGTTGAAACAGCTTGGCTTTGTTAATTTATGATCAGTTTGTCTCAGCTTTTAGAGCTTTTTAAAGATACTCCAATATTAGCAGCCTAAACACTTGAAAAAGAGACCTTGGCCATTAAAATTATGAAATAAAAATGCAGGGAACTTTTGGAATAAGTATATGCTTATTTCTTATTCAGCATTGGATTCCTTAAAATTCATCTTCTTGAATATCTCATTTCCATCAGAGGTAAGAAACTATTATTTTGTAAATGTCTGCTGAAATTATCAAAGATTATCACTATTCTCAGAAGATGAGGGCTTCTAAAAGAGCGCATAAACTGGCAATAAAATTGTGAGATTTGATAGCACCAGGCTTCAGGAGATCACCAGCAAGAACAGTTTGCTAAAATCACCTGGGAGTGGTTTTGCAAAGCTCTAAATTAGTGAAAATTGATCATGATTTTATCTTGGGATTCCACAATTGAGTTTTCAATTCCCATTTTTTTGGCTGCAACCTTGGCTGTGCAGTTGACTTTCTACAATTGCTTTCCTTAGTCTGATCTGAAAGGGTTCACAGCTAAATAGTCATCCCCCTACTGTGAATTGACAGTGTCCCATGCCATTGACCCCAATTTTATATTGCAATGTTAAAAACCGAAGGGACATACCTGGATATTGAAAAATGTAGATCATAACCTCTGTTGATTATCAATGGAATAATAAAAAATGGGCTGGAGATCAAGAAGGAAAATATACAATTTGTGGTGAGAGCAATACTGCAGAGGAAACTTTGGGAAATAATTTGAAATACTGTAATAAGGAGGAGATACCAAAGGTGAAGAGTGGAAAAGAATATGTGTCCTTCATTACACAGCAGAAACTTCACTGAAAAAGCTCCCCCTTTCCCTAAATCACACAGAGATCAGATCATATAGATCTGGGCCAAGAGAATGTATCTATTTTTTTTTTTTCAAATGAAGATCTGTACAGTCAATCTTTCACTGCAGGATTGAGTCTTTTACTCAATCACCCTTCTAATTGCAGAGAAACCTCAACCCAGATAAGGTCTACTGAGCAGGGGAGAATCGGGTGCTGTAATGTAAATAAAAGAGATGAAAAGGAAAACTTTAAAAACAGAAGAGAAATTGCACCATCATAACTCTGTTGCAAAAAATTCACAGGCACAGAGGTACATTTCTGCATATTAACAACAAAAACCAGATCATAGCGCTGGTATTGACCTACATGCCAGGTAAACCTCAATCTGATCTTCCTCACAGATGAAGAGCACCAAAGGGCAGCTGGAACCAGGACAATCTGACCCCCAGAACACAGGCTGTAGGACTTCATCACATACCTCCACTCCACAACTTCTGGTTCTGGCACAAACTTGTCTTTCAGCTTGCTTTTGTTGTTTTTCTCTAGTTGCCTGCAGGTTCTTGGACTTTGTGTGTCTCTTATTTCCTCTGCCTTTGAGGGAGTTTCCCCTGTTCTGCACTCTAGAGTTAAAGCTAATAAGACCCACCTGGTCTCGCTATCAAGCAGCATGAATCAGCAGCAGCAGTTTTGTGTAGTGTCCTAGCACCAGACAACTCGGTACTGTTGTAAGTGATTTTTCCTGTGATAAAAGTAGATTTATAATAGTCCATACTATACAATATATGCTGATAATTAACTTACAGTATTTTTCCACTGTAAACTTTTTTTTTTTAAGTATGTCTTGTCTATTATGTTACAATCAGAATAGACTGCCTTTTCTGTGTGTTGTGGAGAAGAAATGATTGCTCTTTTCTTAGCAGTTCCTGTCCAGCAGCTAAAAAGCTGAAATGATGGGTAATTGTGGAATTTATATACCTTTCATTGGGTGTACTATAGGCATTTTTGCTATAAGCACCACTTTCAGTTCATGACAGGAATTCTGACAGATACATCTCTATTTCTGTTTTTAAAAAGACCATTTAAAGAATATGGAAGAACTAATTTGGAAAAAAAAAAACCCAAATCACTGGACAAGGGCTGTGTGTATTGGAAAGAAAAGCTATAACATTAGAAAGGAAATTAATATCTAGTATTTTGGTCCTAACAACTAACTAACATTTTTCTTGCTTTGGAGGAGTGGTCTGACTCTAGTCTTGAGGCTTGAAGAAAGCAGCATCTGAATTTGAAATGAAATGCTAATGATTTGGAGGGGTGTGGGGGAGTCTTGGCTCAAAATATGTTTATTAACTTCTGTAATGGGTGTGGATGCCCACACTACAAATGCCTCTGTTAAAATTATATGTCACAGGGGAAAATTAAATTTATGGATTACTGCATTTTAATTTTCAGACACAGGCCAGTGTCACTACTGTGCCTTATGATCCTTGATGCTTTCTGTTGCATTGGGACTCTGGTATAGGTTGTACTCACTATTGCTTCTGCAATGTAATTTACACTTACTAATTTGCTACAGATTGACCTTTTAAGACAACAGAAGATAAATAATGGGCTTAGTGAATCCCTAGAGCACCTTCATAAAGGTTTGGCAAAATAGCCCTAATGATCCATGCTTTTTTAAGCTTTGCATTTGCATAGCATTAGGGATGATGCTGACATCCAGTAAATGAACAACACCAAGATATCCAACAAACTAGCTGAGAGGAGCATCTTTTACCTTGCACTCATATCATATGCTTTGTGATAGTAACCATTTGCACAGAGGGGTAAGTACTTCTGAAATTCTTAGAAAGAGCCACTAAAAAAAGAGGAACTGCCTGACTTGTGGAGCCTGCACAGCTATATATAGCAGCACAAAACTGGTCTATAATTCTAGTCAATAGCATGGCTCATTTCGAAAGTTGTACTTTCCTGGATACTTTGAATGAGAATGATGCCTCTAATAGCGTTCTAACATGATAGTAAATGTCCACTTAAATAATAATTTAAGGATTTAGTACTTGGGTTTAGGAAAGTAAATGTCTCTCAGTATGAGAAAGGCCAGGTTGTGAAGGCATCTGGATCAAGCCCAAAACACTACCACAAATCACAGTGGTAAAAAGCTCTTACAACAGTATGGATAATAACACATATATTCCTATAATGAGGAAGGAGAATAAAATGTTAATTCGCCCAATATTTAATAGATTTATTAGCAGAATGAAGCAGATTTGAGAGCACTGAGACTTCTTAAGGAAACCTAGATGGATTTGGAAGGGTCTTTTTTGAACCAGATTTTGACTGAGAATGTGACATGTTGTGGTTTAACCCCAGCTGGCAACTAAGTACCACGCAGCTGCTAACTCTTTCCCCTCCTGATCCCTGCCCCCAGTGGGATATGGAGGAGAACTGGAAAAAACGTAAAACCTATGGGTTGAGATAAGAACAGTTTAATAATTGAAATAAAGTTTTAAAATTATTATTTTTATTATTAATAAATGTAATGAAAAGGAAAAAGAGAGAGAGAGAGAGGACTAAAACCCAAGAAAAACCAGTGAAGCACAGTACAATTGCTCACCACCTGCTGACCAATGCCCAGCCAGTCCCTGTGCAGCAATCTGCCCTTTCTAGCCAACTCGCCCCAGTTTATAACTGAGCATGATGTTCTGTGGTATGGTGTATCCCTTGGGCTGGTTCAGGTCCGCTGTCCTGGCTCTACTCTCTCCCAGCTTTTTGTGCACCTGCTTACTGGCAGAGCATGGGAAACTGAAAAGTCCTTGGCTTAGGCTAAGTGCTACTTAGCAACTACTAAAACATCAGTGTGTTATCAACGTCATTCTCATACCAAATCCAAAACACAGCACTGTACCAGCTGCTAAGAAGAAATTAACTCTATCCCAGTCAAAACCAGGATAATGTCAGAATAAATCACTGCTCTTTCCATGGTCCCAATGCCCTGTGCTGTGGCCTGTTGAAGTGTCAGAAATATGGATGGTATGGGAGACACCCAAGCAATACCCTTATTGTATGTGAAGGTCTATGGGCATTTACTGTACACCTGAGAAAAACTCTTGGGAGAAACAACCTTTAGCTATCGTTTGCATTTTACTTCCCTTGTCATTAAGTTGTTCTCTAGGTTTTGATAATGGGAGATGCTATGAGGCAGCAAATATTAGTCAATGTGCATGCTGTCTTTGGAAATATATATGCATAACAGTGTATCGCTAAGCATTATGCCACTTAGTAGAGTGATACCATGGAAATCACAAAGCCATAAAATTCCTCAATGTTGAAAGATCTCGGTTTTTAAATCAGGATCAAGGCAGCCCTGAGTACACCCAAGCAAACCTATACGCAAGCAGCCCAAGTGGCCATCAAAAGTACCAGACACTGCCTTGTGCAGAAGTTTGCTTTTGCCTGGGTCAAAAGTGGTGCAAGACTGAGGCTATGGAAAGAATTGTTATACTTGGAAGATACTTCAGAAGAGACTATTTGAAAATGAAAAAAGTAAATAGCCAAGGGAGAGGATAATCAATGAGGATTTTATGTTGAAAGTAGATAACATAACTGAAGGATTTGCACTCAGAAAGCAAGCTGGTGGAAAAATGGAGAAAATGAGTAAAGAGAGTTTTTTTGAACCTGTATTTCTTTCTCCTTTCCCCCTTTTTCCTTTCCCCTTCTCTTTTCCCCCACCTTTTCCTTTTTCCACCTTCCCGCTCTCCCCACCCCCTACCCCCAATGGAAGTTTCTGAGATCATTTAAGGCTGAGGAAATAAACCAAGCCCAAGAGAAAGCATCAGTTACAGAGAAAATGTTATGAAAGAAAAAGGTATGATAGAAGCTACTATGAAAGGGAAACAGACCAGAATACCTGGGTGCCATGAAAATCATGAAGGAAAAGAGGGTTGGATGTTATAATATGGTGGAGGGAAATGAATGAGATAAAATGTGAAATGGAAGTGAAAATTCGTGATGGATGAAGTTAATATCAATAAGGCACAGTACATGTGACAGGTAGGCACACATGGAATGCAAGATTTCCTCTCCTATCTTTCACCTGGAAGACTACATATATGACTAAGAGTATTAGTAGGTAATATTAAGAATATTAAGAAAGTAAGCTTGGTAGGACAAAGTAATCTAGGGTGTCAAACACTATATATCTGGTCTCAAAATATTGCCTGTTTTGTTTCACGTTAATCGTAGACTTTGTAGGAATTAAGCAATAACCAGTATGAGTAAAATTATCAGAATAGGAGATGAAATAATCACATTTTAATTTTGCTTGCCAAGTGTTGTCTTTAAACAAACAAAAACCCTGAGTAGAATTAGGAAGCAATTATTTTCTTCTCCTATGAGAACATGCAGAGTAAAAAAAAATTCATCTCAAAAGAGACTGAAAAAATCAGAATCTTAAAAATATCAATAAACAGATGAATCAAAGGAAAATTAAATGAAACTCAAAACAGTGGAAAAGGTTTGATGATGTCAATACATAACATTTTGACATTTAAATTTTTACTATTTTAAAAATAAAAATCAAAACAAAGATATATTGATAATGATAACAAAAAAAAAATAAGTGTTTTGAAAACACTGAGAGGACCCAGTCAGGCAACTCCAGAACTTACTCAGCCAGTCACACTGATCAGTGAAGCCCACTGCTTATTGAGCAGCTTGGCCTGACTCACAGTTCCCAGCTGATGTTTCTTTGGCTGCAGTTTTTCTAGTCATGTAATCCTTTCCATTCAGCTGCTCTCAACTCCAAAGAGCAGAGCAGGCTGAAACTTTTCTTTCTGCTTTGCTTTCAGTCCTGAAGAAAAGATCTTGGATTTTTCATTCAAGGAAAAAACCCTTTGAAGAGTTTCAGTAAGTCTTGTCATTTCTGTTGCTCTCAGGGCTGGGAATCCTCTGCTCTGTGGCCTGTGGCAGATGTGATCTCCTCTGCTTCTTGCTGTCCTACTCACGCTGGTTGCTTAATATATTTACACAGAAATCTGGGCACTTCTCTGCCACTCAGATATCTGACCCTTTTTCTTCTGCTCTTCGCATACCTGCATTAGGAAAAGCCCTGGTGTGTGTGGGAGGACACAGTTATACAAGAGAAAAAACAATAATGTCAGTTTTCTTGGTATTACTCATTCTACTCAAAGAAGCAGTTTATGGCAGAAGAGCCTTTCCCACTTACTTTCTGTGCTCTAGGCCTTTGGGATGCAGTACAGCAGCAAACCTTTCGAGGACAAGGCTTCCTTTTTTGTTTGTTGAACATCTAGCACAATGGAGCCTGAGCCTTTACTGTGGCACTGAGGCTCTGCTTTAATACAGCTAATAACAAGAGAGCAAGAAACAGGTAAAACAGCACACAGCAATTTGCTGAAGCAGATTTCTAAATTCCTTTTATGTTACCTGTACTAAGAACCTCCATATTTATTACTACCCTTTCCCACTAAGCTCTGCCATCATTAGTCTGTCTAGCTGGTATTTATAATGGTGGGACAGACTCTGGTGCACCAAATGCATTATAACTTTCAGAGACTCTTCTAACCAACAGCTAAACGTGAGCAGTAAAAGCTGACATGAAAGCTTTCTATAATTGCTATAATTATGTAGAAGCTTTAGAATAAAACATCATTCCTCCCTGCTCCCCTTTTACCTTTGAAAATTCATTCTCAAGGAAAATGAAAAGGAATTGTTCAATAGTGGGGTCATTCTATTATGACTGATGCTTTTGATTGGAAATTAAAGCCACAGTGATTACAAAGTGGATACATCACCTAATTATAATGTTGGTTCTTGTGGTAATATGTAATAATAATATACCTCATTTATATCACTTCTTTTGTGGTATAGGATTACAGGAGCTGGAGAAACATGGCCTAGTTATAATTCTTTAAAAGTTATTGCTGGAATAAAGCTAGAGCTGATAAAACTGAAATCGCATCACAGCACTGAAATAAAAGCTTTGTGAAGATGTGGGAGAGAGGAAGGACCCTTTAAGAACCTTTTATAACTAGGGAGTATTTTGAAGATTTGAAGGTCACAAAGAAAGATGTTTGCAGAGGCAAAATATAAGGTGGTCCTGCTCTGTGGGGATGTGGCCTTCAGACAGAACAGGCCCTTGCCGTTCAGCCTCAGCAGGCAAACTGGGATGTGAGATGCCATTAATGCATTGCAATATGTCCAACATAAGTCCATTTTTCATTTTCTGATATTAAAATTCATGTTACAAGGGCTGCTGGAGAATTGCAGGCTTGAAAACATGCTTTTTTCCTATGCTTTTGGTCTGCCCATAGTTGTGGCATCTGCAACAGTGCGGGGCAGGAGACCACATTACTTTCAAGACTCCTCTTGCAGGTGCATTGCTGTAGGTCAAGCTTCCCCAGTATAACAAGAGCTGAGGTCCGTTGGCTGTCCCAGCCAGAAACACATCTCTGTGCAGAGTTCTTTTTGTCAAATGGGAAAACATCCAGCACACAGACTGAGTGCTGCAATATCCTTCTCTTCTGCTTATACAGCAAGAATCTAGGGTGAGTGGCAGAATTTCTGTATTTCAATGTCTTTGTGGTCAAAAACATGGCAAAGAGCCTCCAAGGATTTACAAATGCCTAAGGGAATGGGTTGTCCACTACCTAGTGATATAAATGAGAATTAGCTCCTTAAATTCTGTCTACATCTTGTGAAGAAATCTGTAAAATCTACCTTATATGCTTAGATAACAAAACAGTATTGAAAATCCATTCCTAGTGTGTTCATGCTACAGCTGTGGATCAATTAAACATAGTTAAATTATGTAGAAATGACCAGATTTTCCTCTCAGAGGAGTCACTATCAATCAGAGTTGTTCTCAGTTTACGTTGGCAGGAAAGAAAGCAAAATTTCACCAATATTAGATTGTATATAAATAAAACAAATAAAGCAAATTGGATATGAAAAGAAAGCTAATAAGAAATTGATATTAAGAAATATCTAATAAAAAGATATCCATTACAATATAGACAGGAGGCTTCTGAAAAAAAATTTTAAAATATGGGAACCATCTTTATTGCTATTTAACATGCCATCACCAGAATGAACAGCCTGTTGGGATAACAGGCATTTTTCATATTGTTTAGGACCCAGTAGTTCCTGGGTTATGATGTTGTGCAAAGAGTGAGTTTAGCAATTATGTTTTACACATACAGCATAAAAATGTAGAAGGGATGCCACCGGTATTGCTGTCAGCAGTAGTGTCACAAAACTGCAGAAAAAACGGGAGGCATTTTGAATCTGTGGACTCACAAAAATAGTAGCTCTGCTTTTGTGCATAGTATTTGCACGTGTCTCTTCTCTCTTCTAAGATGTCATCTGTTGTTAAGCTGATTAGCCTGCCTCTTCAAGCCAGGCAGAGAAATCCCAGGGATTTCACTGCCTTAAAAATCTCCCTTGGCCAGAGAAGCATAGTAGCAACATGGCAACGAGATGGTTACAAATGGAATGCAATCAAGTGACATGACTAATGATACAGAGCATGTCTGTGGCCACAAGGCCATCTTTTAAAAAATGATTAGCTACTCTGTTCTATTCTATTTGTTTCTTACATTGCAGCTGTCAACTTTGCATCAGAGCCCTAGTTATTTCCGTGACAGATTGTCTGTGCAACACCAAAAGACTTGCTTTTTGTGCTGTCTCTAATGCATTCTTGCACGTTTTATACTGTCTCCAGGGTAGTATATTTTTCAGCTTTATCCTGCAATCATTCAGTAGGTAATTATTACCCTAGAACAATGAACAACTCATCCAGCAACACTCAGAACTTTGCTGATGGTACCAGTGAGTTTTGTTAGCCTTTATTGTGCTTACCTGAAGGTGCTTACCTACTGAGCCTTGGAGCTGTGGTACTTTTTTGATGTCTTATAATTATAATGATATGGGAGAGAACAGAAATATTCCTCCCCTGGATTTTTTTTTTTTGAAAGTCTCTAATAGAACAAGTATTGATTACAGCTTTTTCCAGCTTTTAGGAGGTACTATTTATTGGTCTGTGAGTTGAGTGATCTCAGCTGACCTGCCAAGTCAAAAGCTTTCATGTAGATGATATAGTATATCTAATGTCTCTGGTTTGGGTTCTCTGTCAATTCCATAACTGTCTTTCAGCTGAAAGATTCCATCCTATATTGCTTAATCCAGCGTGTTCTGGATATTTCACTAGTCACGATTGCTCTCTTCTGACCCAAGCGGTACTTTGCTTGCAGGACAAATGAATGGGACTTCGAGGGCTAGAATAAGTAAGCAACTTCTGCTAGCTTTTTTCTCCACTGTCTGCTCTGATGAACAGAACAACAAGTCTTATTAAAAATATTACGGTGCTCAATCATCATTTTGTCTGGTCATTTATTCTTGTTGGCCTGTCTACAGGACATCTCATCCTGATGATTATGTTCCTTCTTCTAAAGCTGTTTCACTTAAAGGAATTTAGTTTGGGCTCTGTCATAGCTGCCTAGCTGTAATTCAGATGTTTTTCCACATTCTAAAGGCAGAAACACCAGTTTCCTTATTACACAGTTCTCAAGCGCTGCATGCTCTTGGTATGTTCAGCCAGAACCTGCACGGCTGAGACCGGCATTTTCCTGGACTATTATTGTCAACGATAAGTGTAAGTGTCTCAGCCTTCGTCTTTGTCTGTCAAATTAAACCAATTCACTGAATTTACATTTATAAAAGAAAAGGTTCAGAGGTAACTTGATTGCAGTCTGTAAGTACTCTGACACGGAGAAAGCTGATGAAAGTATAATAATCTTGACTTGATCAGGGAAGGGAATTCAGTGGTTGAAAGTTGAAAAGATCCAGGCTAAAAAGATGAAGTGCATGCTCCACAGTGATGATGATGAGCAACTCTAGGAATACATCAGCAGCAAAATCAGTGTACTCTCCATACATGACATCTCAAACTCAAGAATTTTTTTTAAGAACACAGTATGTCAGACATATGGATACACAGCAAAGATTACTGTTAATGCCATGACCTGAGCAGCTCTGGAGACTAAATTGTGTATATACATTAATATACTGAAAAGCCTTCCATCAATTTCCATCATTATAACCTGCTAACAAGTTTCATGCACAACCTTTGAGGAAACAAATAAGTCAACCAAACCAAGCCCCAAACGGAATCGTGGTACAGACTGAACCACCTCCTTTGGGTGGATTTTTCCATTCAAGAAATCAGCATTGCCATTGTTAATTTCTGCATCAGTGGAAGATTCAGATCTGCTCTTTTGTGACATTTGGTGAATAAGAAATTTACACTTTATGCATCTCTTCACTTAAATTTTCATTACTTAGTATTAAGAATTTCTTCTGTTGAATATCATAACATTTAACATGCAACACTTCAGTTTGTAATTGGCTGCTGGCTGCTGGCAACAATATCTGAAAATTACACAGGGCCTTCAAACAACTTACTACATCTACAATTACTATACCTAACCAATCATCTAAATATATTTGAGATACCTCAGCTGTTCATTAATAGCTTGTTGGGACTGATGTTACTTTCCTTCAGCACTTCAATTAATCTGAGGCATGTCTGCCATAAATCACATCCAAAGAACAACGAAGCTGGTGAAGGATCTAGAGAACAAGTCCTGTGAAAAGTGCCTGTGGGAACTGGGCTTGTTTAGTCTGGAGAAGAGGAGGCTCAGGGAGACCTTATCACTCTCTACGACTATTTGAAAGGAGGCCAGTGTTGGTCTCTTCTCCCAGGTAACAAGTGATAGGACAAGAGGAAACACCCTCAAGTTGTGCCAGGGAAGGTTTAGATTGGATATTAGGAAAAAAACTTCACTGAAAGGGTCATCAAGCACTGGAACAGGCTGCCCAGGGAAGTGGTTGAGTCACCATCCCTCAAGGTGTTTAAAAGATGTGTAGATGTGGTGCTTAGGAACATGGTTTAATGGTGGACTTAGCAATGCTAGGTTTATGGTTAGACTCAGTGATCTTAAGGGTCTTTTCCAACCTGAATGATTCTGTGGTTCTATATCTTGTCTGGTCCAGAGATATCACTATATCAAGATTAATGATTTGTTTTGGAGCAATGGTGTGGTTTTGAAGTGAATTCATTGAATGTCACTACTGCACACTGATTCTGTTTGCAGAACGATTTTAGTGCATGCAAGCTCGATTCTCTTCAAAGGAAACTAGTCCCAGATCTTTTTGTCAGATATTACCAAATGTGCTCCAAACCTAGCGGAGAAAGTCCAAAACAAGGCTGTTTTGGTGCTATTGAGTGGCACATGCATGGTGGAAACATTTGCTCCAAGATACCACAAAAATCCTGGTTTGACACTCCACCCCAAAATGCACAGTCTGGATGCAGGGGCTTGAACACCAACTATTTTGCTCTATAGAAGAGTTGCTCTTATGTTAAATTACTTGTTCATTTAGACTTACTCTCTGATTACTGTATTGCAGACTTCCTTGTGATTTCAGTGCTGTCAGTGAAAGCATTAACCTCAGATTTTAAAAGCTGTTTCCTGCACACTCTTGCAGAAAGCACAAATTGCCTAATTTTAACCAAGAAAGAGGACTTCTGATTGAGGATGTCTCAGTTTCAGTAACCCAAACTTAGGTAGAATTACTTCTGAAAATTCATTCTTTAAATTCAGCCAGGAGCTGAGATAAGCTGAACACAGAAAAAGATATTCAAGGCAAGTTCTACACTTTTAAGAAAACTTTGTTGAATCAATTTCAATTTAAAATCCGTTGAAGTTTCACAAAAAGAATGCTACACAATAAACTGAAATTCTCTTCAGTATTCAAGTTATGGACTGCATTTTCATTGTCCTAATATACATCACCTGTCAAGATAGCAGCTTTCAATTTGATTGTTAATTATTCTTCTTTTTACATAAGACATTTGAGCTGTTTTAGAACTTTATTCCTCTTTGCAATTAGATGTGGTGATTAGAATGTCTTTTATATGCTGTTAGAATATTTTTTAACAGTGTTTGACTTTACATATCCATTCTTGCCTCCAAGTATTTGTTGAGTTCTCTCACTCTGAACTGAACATCTCTAGGTATGTACCTGTTGTTTTTCCATTCAAGTGTCTCAGACTGTTCACTGATGTACTTACCTGATACCTTCTTTCACATCTTGGCAAACAGTTCATGTGTTGATTTTCTGGTAACTATTCCTTCCTAGTTTTCTTACTTAGGGTTCTTTTCTTTCTTTTATTGAGCTTTCTTGAATGCTTTATTGACTTAACTGAAATTCAAGTTTTCATTTAGTCAACTATTTTTTAATTTTAATTATAGGGTTTTTTTCAAGAACATTTTTACTTTTTTCTTTCCAGTAATCTGTCATTTCATTTTATGTCATGTTCTGTTTTTCAAAGACTGATGGTTTCTTATGGTAACCATAAAAATTATGTGATACACTTGAGCTCATGACAAGCTTATATTTAGAGTAAGGTATGTTGGCTTTCTACCTCCTCAGTAATGTATGCAATTAATCTGATACCTATCATGAGATCAATCTTACTGCAGGTCTAGGCAAACTGTTTGCACTGCTACTGACATGACCTCCACAGATTAACATCTAATTATACTACTCTTGATTCCTGTCTCTTCAGATAATAGAAGGATCTTGTTCTAGATAGACACTGATCTTTCTTAAAACTAGTTGTGATTTCAACCCGCAAACCCTGTATCCAAACGCCTGTGAATGTAGGGACCAAATCCATCTATCACTTCTCCATTTTGCCTTTTTTCCTCCATGCTCCTTTGATCAGAATTATAGCCACTTCAGAAGGCTGAAAATTCAAGCAGGATTTAGATCTCAAATCTTTCCTCCTTTTAAGCCAAAACCTCATTGCACCATATCTACAAGCTCATTATCATTAGGAGTAATTCTGTTTGGGTTTTTTTTTTTTTTGTATGTGATTTTTAAACAAGGAATACACCTTGGAAAAGATATTTGTTTTAACAATAGAAAATCTGAAAAACTCTGAATGTACCAAAACCAACTTTGATTTCAGGATTCTGTAGCACACCTCTGTAAAGATTTGAACTTGTGAATCATCACTAAAGGGAAATACTCACTTCTTACTGTTCCAGTTCTTTGAACAATTTGCAGGTTTCAAATAATCCACTTTATTAAGTATTCTTTGCCACAACTACATTTGTGTTTTTCTCTCTGTGCCTTTCATATACAACAGAAAAAAACATAAAAGTATTTTTAAAACCACCTACAATGTATACCTTAATTTTTACTTTCTTCTTTACCACAAGATTTGAATAATCATTGTACAACAGTCACAAGATGGAAAGGCTTTCATTTTCTCAGTTTTACTCTATATCCTTTAAACTGAAGCTGGTGTGAAACATCATGAGTCACCATGGTCTTTGTCCCTGAGGTCTGCTGCAAATACTGGTCTCTGGGTGGTCTTTAATATCTTGGCTATAATATAAATAGTGGTAAATTGTCAGAGCAGAGCTAACAAGGAGAATATATGTTTCACTGTGGAAGTGAAATAGGCAACACAATGCTTTTCTTTAAAGATTTCAGATCTATAAAATTTCCTCTCTCTAACTTCCAAGTCAAGATAGTTCAAATCTTGTGCCTTCTGAGCATGTTGCAGTTTACCATTACTTAACTACAGAGGATATATTTTCCTTTTCAGCTAACCGTAGAATCATCTATAGGTGCTGATCTGCTGAACAAATATTTCCAACTTTAGGTTGCAATAGCTAGCATTGTATTAAATGGCTAAAGATGTCAAGGTGTCTTGGCTAGGCAATGTTTTACAATTCAAAATAGTTTCGAGAAAGGGAGAGTTGCTAAGACATTCAAGAAGGTCATAATGATTTGGGGTACTTCTTTGTTCTGGCACCTACCCTGAAGATTTTTTTCAAGTCCTTGATTTTCTGAAATTTTGATGAGATATCATCTGGAAAGCATTCTTCCTGAAAATATTTCAAAGCGTGGCATTCAAAACTTCAGAGCACTTTAAGGTCAGCTTTGAAAATTTATTCTGACATTTTCTCAAATTAGCACTTGCTTGACTATGCTCTGGAAAAGACAGCTTTCTCAGGTCTTTTTAGTCTTCAGTCCTTCGTTAGCTTGTAGGAGTGCAAACAAGGATTCACTAAAATGTTACTGTCACTTTCTGATCAAACATAAAGAAGTGATCAGTGCTAAACAGGAGACATCCATGGTATTAGTGTTTCGTTCTCTTTCAGTCAGATAAGCAGTGAAATCTGCCTTTCCACAGAAGGCAGTTTAGCAAATGGCAGTCATCATCGCATCATACGAACAATAGAAAAGCATTAGAGAAAAATGCTACTAATTGGATCAATGCAATCTAATTTCTCTGTCCTTAATTAGAAAGTGAACTAGGTACAAATGCTTTACATCTTCTTCCATGTAACCCTATCTTTTGTATTCAATCTTACACAATTTTAATCAATGATACTTGATACTTCTACGGAGTCTTTCAGCAAGGTTGCTAAACACTGAATGTTGTCTTTCATGTAAAATGGAAAAAATTAGGTATAATTGAAAATGTTTTTTCCCCCCTTTAAAAAATAGTAGTATTTATGTTTTGAAATGTGTCCAAAATATTTGATGAGAATACATATTACATGGTGTAAATTATTTCTATCCTTCCATCTATGCTTCAATTAAAACGTTTTTGGTAAATATGTACTAGTGACGATACATGGTTACTCTGCAATTCTGCTGTAAATATTTATCAACTGCAAATTATTAAAATGTGAATGCCACTGAGTTATGAAAGTTAATGTTAATGATGAAAATAATGGCAGAATTTAAAGAGGTCTCACAGTTTAGTTTTAGGGCATAAACAAATCTATGAGGACAGAGGATTTCATAGCTTTCTGCTACTGATTTTTTTTTAGTTCCTTAAAATGCCTGTGTGACTCATTCTAGTACTTCCTTTCTTCTGTGTAATTTTTCTTGGTGGATCATGTCCATTTCAGCTTCAAACTTATTGAAGTAGGAAGTTTACATCATGGAGCTGCAAGTCTAGCAAGAGACTGCAGTTTTGGCTTGCATTGTGCAAACATGCCCTTTCTCAGAGAAATGTAAACCAGCAGGTTTTAAGGACAGTAATTTATCTTACATCACTCCTCTCATGGATTTGTTATTTCAGCTAGGCCATTTCACATTTTATTTTGAAGATGGGGAGGTATGCCTATTCCACTGTGATCCATTAGGACTTAGAACCAGTGTAGCTGCTAAGAAGCTTTCCTTTCTGTCTGGAAAAAGTCTTGCTCTTTCCCCTTCTCTCTCTCCCCCCACCTCCCTGCCTTTCCTTCTCCCATTGTCTCTTTCACACCTTGCACTTGACTGCTTATTGTTTCAGGAGAATACAGCTGTTGCTTTTACCTTCTTTTTCTGCTTCCTGCACTTTCCTTTCGAACCACTGGTCTGTTGGAAAGAAGTTTTCTGAAGATCAAAGGTTGTCCTGACACTTCTGGCTGAAGGAAAGCTAGAGTTCTCTTTTTTCCAGCCATCCTCTAAACCAACATAGCTTCCTGACTGCATTTCTCACAATTCTGAATCACTTTTTGCACACTGCAAAAGACATTTGTGTTAGCAGCAGCTTCATCAGACATCATTTTTCTTCCTCTGCTCTTCTCATGGGGCTCTGCAATACTGCATTTCAACAACTGTCCTTTTTGAACACTTACCTTATCTTCACATAGCTTTTTCCTTCTACCTTTCCTTTCATTACAGTGCTCCTTGATCATGAAGCAGTTTGCTTCATTTCTAGTTATTGGAGATGCCTACTATTTATATTGTGCTTTAAAAAATATCTCGGTATCTTGTTAACGAGAGGACATGACTTTGAGGCATACCAATGCAACATGCCAAAGTCTGGTTTGTTACTGTCTGTGTGTTTCCAAAATCTTTTGAAGCCTAGCAGAACTCTATTAACTGCCCTTTTACATTAAAAGTTTTTATATTCACAGAAAAAATACTCCAAACAAAATCATTTATCATTTTGTTTTTCTTAAAGAAGCAATATTTTTTATATGAACAACCATAGGTCTATCATTGTCTTTAAATCAAAAGGGATTACTTTACAGGCTTATATACTGAAAGAGGAATACAATAAAAACACTGTAGAGATGAAACAAGAAGGAAAGGCATCCAACTGTTTTGAATTGCTACAATAAATCTTACAACCAAAATAAATAAATCATGAAATCTAGAATATGGGATTTTTAGGTAGAACTTAATTAATGCACTGTGTTAAACAATAATTTTCAAGACTATTTCCTCAGCAAGGGGGTACTTTAATAAATAAAACCAACATCCAATCTCTTAATATTTCATATCAAGAGTTATTACAGATATTTCAGATGTTAAAATTGTAATGGTTGGCTATTACTTATTGCCAACTTTCTTCTGTATAAATAACCTGCTGCCAAGAAGCTAGAATTTCTTGGTGCCAAGTGATTTGATTTAATGGGCAGATAATCATCTGTTGATTCTTTCTAATGTAAACAGGGTGTTTTGAATAAAAGATGGAATATGAGAGGTAGGTGGTAAAGCACATGAAGCACATGGAATTTTTACAAAATGGCATAAACTGAAAATCTAAATCAGTGATTGATGGATAGGTTTTCAAAAGGCCATTTAAAGCCAGAGTTTTGAAAGATCTATTCTTACTTTGGTGTTAACCACCCTCTATAAACAAATCACTTTAGCTTCATTTTGTATCTGCAATCAATTTTTAAAATTATTTTAACACCTTGTTGCTCTTTTAAACAATTATGTAGCTAAGAATAAACAAATATGCATTTCTTGTCATTTTGGTGGCTGGCCAATGTAAAAATTTTTTTGGTGTTAGTGCCTTCAGTTAACAGACTATTCTATCGAGACATATTCATCACAAAACATTTATAAGAAATATTTCAGCATCCAGCTTCTCCAGAAATGGAAACATTAAAAAATTTGTTCACCACTTCTCCTTAATGCTGACATATTGATGTTACCCCAGTTATGATAGGTCTCAGGAGAAAGTTCCCTGAAACTTCTAGATGGGCGATCTTTTTCCAAATAAACATATCTCAGTCTGTTAGATACCAAAGTCATAAAGTGTGGATGAGAAATTTTGTTCACATTGTATTTATTCAAATATAGGGACTATATAAACTGTGCTGAATAACCTCAGGGTATTTGGAAATAAGATGGTATTTCTTCCACCAGGCTTCAGCTTATTTAATTTAACATTTAAATTCAGATTGTAAGACAGAAGTGGGTGGGGTTGGGAAGCACTCAGGATCCAGATGGATGCCTAGTGGAATGACTCTAGTCAATAATAAACTTAGTAAAAAAAAATAAAATTCTATCAGGTTGCAGACCCTTCTGTTTCCAGTCAAATATAGAGAGGGGACAAGTAGCTTGGTGGCAAATACATATTCCGACTTAAGCTGCCAGCTGAAGGTACCAAACTATATTTGATCCCTCTGAAGCTTAAATAGGGTTTATACTTAAAATGTCTAGAGTTTATTTCTAGAAATGATGTAAGTTATGGAAGCTGGAAGATTTTGAATGCAATATCGATATATTCAAGTAAATTTGTACCAGTGGAGGAAGCAAATGCCCATGTTTGAAGGACTTCATTTCACGGAAGAAGGAAGCCATGAGAGAAATCCTCCAGTACGGGTCATGTATTCTATTTACCTTGTACATTGTGTAGTATTATACAAGGGCAACTTAATAATATTGTACAAGAAAGCCTTATGCAGGCATAATCTCTCTGTGAGTTCTTATTCTAAACGTTAAGTGGAGCTTGCACAATGCAGGGGACAAGTTTCATCATACCAGTTACGTTTCATCATTCACCAGTCCATGGAACCTGATGAGATGCATCCACAAGTCCTGAGGGAACTGGCAGAGGAAGTGGCTGAGACACTATCCATCATATTTGAGAAGTCATGGCAGTCCGGTGAAGTACCCACTGGCTGGAAAAGAGGAAACATAACCACTGTTTTTGGAAAGAGAAACAAAGAAGACCCAGGAAACTACAGGCTGATCAGTCTCACCTCCGTAGCCAGCAAGATCATGGAGAAGATCCTCCTGGAAACTATGCTAAGGCACATGGAAAATAAGGAAGTGATCGGTGACAGCCAAGTGCAAGGACCTGCACCTGGATCAGGGAAATCCCAAGCACAAATGCAGCTGTGTGGAGAATGGAGTGAGAACAGCTCTGAGGAGGAAGACTTGGGGGTGCTGGTTGATGAGAAGAGCAACATGACCTGACAATGTACGTTTGCAGCCCAGAAAGCTAACCAGATCCTGGGCTGCACCAAAAGAAGCATGGCCAGCAGGTCAAGGGAGGTGATTCTGTCCCTGTACTCTGCTCTGGTGAGACCCCACCTGGAGCACTGCATTCAGCTCTGGGGTCCACAAAATAAGAAAGACATGAACATGTTGGAACAAGTCCAGAGGAAAGCCATGAAGATGATCAGAAGACTGGAGCACCTCTCCTATGAACACAGGCTGAGTTGTGGTTGTTCAGCCTGGAGAAGAGAAGGCTCTGGGGAGACCTCATAGCAGCCTTTCAATACTTAAACGGGGCTTGTAAGAAAGATGGAGACAGACTGTTTAGTAGGGCCTGTAGCAACAGGACAAGGGGTAATGGCTTTAAACTAAAAGAGGGTAGATTTACATTAAGTATTAGGAAGAAATTCTTTACTGTGAGAGTGGTGAGGAACTGGAACAAGTTGCCCAGAGAAACTGTGGATACCCCATCCCTGGAAGTGTTCAAGGTCAGGTTGGATGGGGCTCTGAGCAACCTGGTCTAGCAGGTGTCCCTGCCCATGGCAGGGGGGGTGGAACTAAATGATCTTTAAGGACCCTTCCAACTCAAATCATTCTATGATTCTGTCGTACAAGTTTACTAAGGAGTACTTATCAGTGAGCTGTAGGTATCAGTAGTGCAGGGTCCATTTGGGACGCTAATGATGGTTCTCAGCCAAATATAAATCTTATTTGTCCTTACTCTCTGCTTACTGCATTGAAATTTTGCATCAACTGTAATTTCAAGGGCATTTATGACAAATGGGTGTCAAACACTAGGCATCTTTCTATATGTAAATAAAGCAACAGAGAATTTTTTACTCCATAAGAGACTGGAAATGCACAGTGCATCCAAACTTTTTCTTAACAATTTGATAATTTCCCCAAGGCTTTTTCTTTTTCATAATTAAATGTGATCCCAAGAAATAACTAGTCTTAATATTGACACATGGAAAAAGATAAAGGTCATTCTTCTTCTGCAGCAGATGGTTGATATTTTCTTAAAGATGTCTTGTTCTGGGTGAATTTTCTGCACAGTATTTTCATAAATAATCTAGTATTTTATTCATTATTTCCATAAGGACATTGTTTCTGGCAGGGCAGATGTGTGGTTTGATGCTTTGCACAGTAATTAACATTGTGGTAGTGCACAGTCTTTGTTCTTGTGTTTGAAAATGTCTTCTCCTTCCCTTAAATCCACAGAATACTCTGGGCCATTGCAGATGGCCCGCAGATATGCCCGCAGATTTGCTGTCATCCCTAGGAGATACATAGACAGAAAAATAAATACTTCTTTTAGTTTCTCTATTTAGGATTCATCAGGTCTCTATTGATCTTTATTATTACCCTCAAAGGACTTTCTGAAGAGGCATATTAACTGTATAATAAATATTAAAGGCACTTCAACTTCTGGCAATGAAAGCTTTCCTATTTTAGGGTCTCTTTGGTATGCAGAAAGTGTACCTAACCATTGAAGTAACTACACTTATGCACCCAGACCCCCTTCTTTAATGGATCCTGCCTTGGTGGATCCTGGCAGCTGTGAACACAGATGGAAATCAGTGGAATTACAAAGAGGTCAGAAATGAGGACCTTTGGTTGGGTGAACTCAGACACTTTTTTATCTCCAGTATGATATAAAGCTTATCTAATATGAGTGAAAAGAACTGTGCTTCCTCACAATCTGGGGCTGGGCTGCTCCTGGGACAAAGCAGAAGAAGGAACTTCCATACTAGTCATATGATCCTGAACAGGGTCCCATTGCACTAAATGCTCGTGCAGTAAGATGATACATTCCTTCCCAAAGAGTTGATAAACTAAGTTCTTAATTTTGTTTTGTCACAGATGGGCTTCCAAATCTCAGAACTCTCTCAGATCTGTAAGGAAATCCCTCTTATTTCTTGACCAGGACTTTTTTCTGACACCACCCCCCACCCCCTTTCCCCATGCATCAGCCAAAGGAAGTGATGCAATGTTGTTGTACTGGTGTGTCAGAGGAGTGTACTTCCAGTTCAGAGTTGGACAGTACAGGTTACTGCAGTCCCTAATGGCCAGCTTGGTCCTGCCTGTGTACAAGCATCCAGACAATGACATTTGTCCTTTCCTATCACCACAGCCACAACGAATGCTTAGACAGTATGCATAAGTATCTTCAGAGTCTTTCTGGCTGACATTTCCAAGGAAAGGCAAACCATATGTCTGCATTGCTTATTGGCATACAGCCTTTTTCACTACTCAAACAGCAGAAGGGGTAAGAAATGAGTCTCGACTAGTCAGAAAACAATTCTTTTCACATAAAACAGCTCCTGGACATTGCAAATGTGCCAGCCACAGATCCATTACTACTTCCCTCATCCACCCAAAACAAGTGCAGCAAAGTAGGTGCTAAGCATGGTAGACTGGTGATGACCAACCGTCTTGACTCTGCAAGTCACATTTGTTGTATGCTCATTTGAAACATATCACATACCTCAAAGAAACAAGGAAAAAGAAAGGTCCTGAAACAGCTGCAAGTAACAAAGCTCCCCAGGTCCCTGCTTTGGGGGTTTTACTTGTGTTACAAGCTGACCCTACAGTGCTGGTCACAACTGGTCTGCTGGCTGACACACTTTCCACAGCTAGATATTCAGGTTACCTGGTCAGCCCCTGAACCAGCACAGGCTCCACACCTCTCAGTAGCTAGACTGGCCATGTCACTTGAAGTCAAGTGCAAACCATGGAGCTGGCCAGCCATTTGTTTCTATGGTACCTACACCTAAAGAACGGAGATATCAATTTTATCTCCCTCAAATTTTTGCCCTTTGCTCTACCAGAGCAAAAACTGGTGATAAGATAGAGGGGAGGAGAGAGACTTTATTAGCTATGATTAATATATGTGCTCATTACAATGATTGTAAAACCTAGCTAATAGTGGAACAGATAAAGTAAGTAAAAAAGTACTGTAAAATATGACAAAGTTTGCAACATGGAGTGGATTTCCCTTCAAATCAAGACAAACAGAATGTAACAGCCATGTTAACCACCTTTTGTAGTATAGGATAAACCTCCACTTGTTGAGAACGTATCTCAGTAGCGTTTCTTTTTGAAGGAGCCTGCATGGATTCCTCAGAGGAGTCATGTTTTGATAGAGTCCTTCCCATCAAGGATGAGTTCATCAAGTCACATCTAGTGTATCAGCCCAGAAAGCAAGGATTATTCTGTTTGACCTGGCTTTACTGGTTTTGTTTCTCCAGATCTCAGCCTTTTCAAGACTGTCTTTACATTAATACTAAAGCCTGTGGAAAAACATGTGGTTTTAAAAAAATATACTTCTATAATGCAAGCTAGCTGGGAATAAGTTTCTGAATTACCTATGAATGGAATCAGAACAGCAAATTCATTGATTTTATGCAATGCAAGCACTTAAAACTTTTTTTTTCCCTCTATGAAAATATTAGGATGGGTCTGAGCTACAGATTTGGTGGTCATTTCAATTATTCATAGTGGCTGAGTAGCTTTTGTAGGTGATTGTTTCATTTTGCTTGAGGCATAAATTATATTGCAGGCAGTTATGCAGCAGAAAGCAATGCAAATTTTTTTTATTGCATATTTACTGCACACCTCAGGTTGTGTAATGACTTCAAGTAGCATGTATTATGCAGGTGGACCATTGTCTGCTGCAGGAGAAAACCAGAACTTTCTGTTTACATCTTAAAAGCCCCCTACAGTGACACAGGTGAACGGCTCATGCATTTTAAGGAGAAGGCAGCTTGGTCTTTTATTCTAGTGTTCTCCCTTATATTTTTCCTAGTCATCCCCTTAAAACTAGTGTCTTTCAGATTCCTAGATTTCAATAACATCTGGATGGAAAAAAACCCCTTTCTTCTAGGTCCTAGGTAGGATTTCCAGTCAAAACCAGCACAAAGGGTACAAGAGAGCAATGATGCTGTTCTGTTCAGCAGTTTCAACTGCAACACAACTGTCAGGAGACTTATTGCTAACACAGTGCCAGTTTTTCTGAAGCTTGGTGGAAGTGACAATGTACATACCCTACTTGTTATCCCGCATTAGCCCATGACATTTAGCCCAACCCGAACTCAGGAAGAAGGAAAAGACAAGTATTTGTCTTCTCACCAAGTATTATATTCACAGTCCTTCATCCACCAGTAGAGCCAGGGGTGAAAAGCAGTGTAGATTTTTAGCTCATTTACAAACCAGAACTATGGAAAATGTGAGAAAGGAGTTAATATGACAAAATGTCTGGTAGAGTTGAGGTTGGATCTTAATGAGCAAATGCTTCCTTTCAGTTTCTGTTTCCCATATGTTTAGAAATTACGGCCATAATCCATTTCATACTATGTCAACAAGTGCTAAATATTTAGATGTTAAAGCTTTCCTTACATGTCAGGTTTCAAATACTTTAAAAATAGAAATGTGGGAAAGTTAGTGAAATATTCAGTTGCTATACACTAATAAATAACCACAAGCTTTCAGAAATACAGTACTTTCTAAGCAAGTGGTTTTATTATGGAAACTCTCTCTTCTACCTTGATATGTCTGTCATATTTTCACAATCAATCTACTATATCATATCTTAGTAACGCTGCCAAAAAAGGATGGTCCCATCTTACCTTTTCCCCTTTCTTTTCACTGATGATAGTAGTTACATGGACACACAGGGGATCAGAGTGGGAAAAAGATGAATTTGGAAACCATTTTTATATGTTTGTTGCCATGGTATTTTTTGAACCAAAGTTACCCATGTGGCAGAAAAGAAAGCAAGGACATGGGGGTAAACAGGTGTCAGATGGAGGAGCAAAAACATTATAACTCTTCTGAGCAATACCACTGATTTCTATGAGACTAAAGTGTTTGTGGAACAACAGTATACCACCAGGATTTTATGAAAGTTGTTTTTTAATTGTGAGAAATAGGTGTTAATGCCAATGTATCCAATTTCTGTGTTACAATTCCCATCATTGCTTGTTTTGTTAAATTAAGTAGGCTGCATAGCACACCTGACTTGAAAATAGGAGCCCTTTGCCAGCAGCACATTCATTGAATATAATTCAGTGTTTTTTCCTTTTCACTCATGCAGACAGTTATTGAAAGTGCACTAAATGTGCCTGTGTCCTTATGGCATTGCAGCAGTACTGTACTAAAGAACAATCTTTTCAATGGGGGCTAGCATGGGAACCTCTAAGAAAGTGCAATTATTCGGAGCTGATCTTGCAGATTTCTTACAAGGAATGAAATAAATATCTGAATACCAGATTAATAATTGGATTTTGGCAAATTTGCAGTTCATTACCTTGTATTATTGAGAAGTGGTTTATTCAGCATTCATGTTAAAAAAAGGAAGGAATATTTTTTTATGTGTGAGATTTTCCCAGTCAAAAAACTTACATTTAGCTTGTCAAGCCTATATGAAAGGTTAAAGTATGCAACAGGGGAAGTTGTGAAGGGCCATTGATATAATTTGAAATTATGATTACTCAAGAGTGAATGTACTGAAAGTCAGCGTAGTTCTTGGTGTATCTAGTAGTAGCATACATTTTCTATTAATTTTCAAAAAACAAGAATATATTCCCACAAATGTGTTATATACCATACTAGAAATGCTAATTTTTAAGATAAACTTTAGATTTATTTTTTTCCAAATGATCACCTGCAGTGAAAAGTAGCAGGGCTAAGTTTTGGGGCACAAAAAAAAAATTCCTTTATTTAGCAAAGATTCAGTGTGTCTCACCATAACAAATGGAAACATAAGGATTTGCTTAAAATCTTTCCTTAGTCAAGGCCTGGTTTCTAAATCTATAATGTCTTCTTTCTTTAAGATCACAAAGCAGTTAGATCTAAACATGCAAAATACTACTCAGATGCCCGTCTCCCATTAAAATGACAGTGAATCAGTGAACCAGATGATTTGGTGCGTGAATTCTCTCATATTCAACCAAAATTAGCTGATGTCTGTCACTTCCCCATAGCTCTCACAGTTCTCTCCATCTTTCAAATTTGCTGGAAGTTAATACCAACTATATCTAGGTATCTAAAATATTCCATTTTAACCTATAGTTCAGTAAAGTCTTTAAAATAAAAGCAACCAAAAGTTCCTTGTCTGTTGAAAAGGCTGGACTACTATTATGAATAACAGGGGTTTAAAAGATTTTGATCAGTTAATGGTTGGTTAACCCATATTTATTCCATCCCTTTGCTTGTTAAGTATATATTTTTCAATTTTTGACAAGCACATGCCTGAGTTTTATGAGATATTTTTCATTTAAGTGTAATTTATTATGCAGAGAATCAGTCTCCAAAAATCACATTACATTGTGATCCAACTATGTCAAATTATAAATTCTGTTTAAGTCAGTTGTCTGGTTGTCCTCTACCATCAACACAGAGACATTACTCCATCCCCAGAAAGTAATTCTACCCTAAGCTCAGGGAATTCTGTCATCCAGGCATGGAACAATCTCTCCTTCCCTCCAATGAGTATAGAGGAAGGTGAAGTGGCCAGTGAAGGTTAAACACCTACATTTTGTAGCATTAAAAGAAAGAAGTTTAAATCTGTCCATAGAATTAAATACATTTCTATAGGTAGAATTCCTTCTTGAACTCTTTGAAAGAACCAGGAAATAATGAATAATAAATGATGTGTATTAATTACTTATAAAATTGAGAAGTACATTTTAACTTACGGTTATTTGCACATTTTTCACAAACATTTGTTGCCTGTCATGTGCAAAGTGTTATATGCATGTTATACTGAGTTTAGTCCCTTTGCTTCCAAAAAACCCCAACATTAAAAAATGTGCTCTTTTTTTTATTTCTATCATTTGACATGCTCTGCCATAAATCCTGGGTTTCTGGGTGTGCAGTAAAACCAGTATTTTTTTGTAAAAAGTAATATATGGAGCCCTCCAGGGGTGTGTTGCTAAGCAAACCAACCATAAACTCTGAGTTCAGTAAATCATATCCCATCACATAATGTCTCTTACCATCTTTTATCATATCCTGCTTTAACTTAGTCTGAAATCCTAGATGATGCTGGCTGCACAAGCTCCAGCTGAGTTCAGATATCGATGATAGGACTTCTAGAATATGTTCCTTGAATCACAGGGCTCATGGAGGTACTTTTAATCATTCCTGTTGAAGCTATTCTAGTCTGTGGGAGTAGTTCTCTATTCACTGACCTGGAGAAAGAGAGATGGATTTGGCATGACTATGGTTAGGACGTTTGGGTTAGAAACAGTAATACACCTTTCCTGGCACATCCTTCGCTAAATAGCTAGTATGGAATAGCTCAGTACTCTCCCAAATATTGGCTGATGTTTGGGTAAAAGAGGAAGTTGTAGAGGAATGAAGGCAGTGGGTTATATGGATAATAATAAATTGATAATATGGGGGTTTGTCTCTCTGTCCACTTCTGATTGTTCTAGCAAATCTATGATCAATCTCCATGTTGTTAACAGGGCTGTAGTAATTTTGTCCCCACTTGAGGCAGCCTCAAGAAGTACTTTTCCAACACTTTGCCATGTCTGAACACCTGAAAACCTTTTTCACTGTAACTGGCAAATCATACTTTTTACACCACACTAGCAGAATTCCTATTGCCATTTTATCATACTTTATACCTCTGTTGTCAAATACATCTATTAGCATTGCTAACATAGAATTTTCTTCTTCTGCACCCACATCAATTAGTCCCCATCTACGCTGGGCACCAACAGTTGCCATTTGATTTAGGATGGACAACAAATATCACAATGCACCCCTATCATTTAGCTGTCAACAGCTCACCTCTCACAGCATCTGTTATGGGTCACAGGTTCTCCCGCTTGTCAGCCATGTTGGGCACCAGTTGTAGTCCAAGTCCAACTCAGTCAGCCTCACACAGGGCACTAGTTGCTGTAGCACAAACATACTAGTAGGCTGCAACAAAGCTTTTACCATCAGTCAAATTCTGCTGTCCATGCTGTACCCCTTCCTCCAAAGGCCAGACCACACTGCTCCTCCTCTGTCCAACCCCCTCTCACACCATCCTCAGGGCTATTTAACCACTTAGCAGGAATGAGCTACAGCTTCACATCATCCATGTCAATCAACCCACTGCCTCTGAGGCAAGGCCACAGCTGTATGTTATCAATGCTAATCAACCCACTGCCTGCATTCCTCTACAGGAAATTGCCTTTTTTTATTATTATTCAGTTTGTGTAGGGCCTGATCTTGCTGGAGGTAGCTGGGAGCATCTGTCTGGGCCTCGTAGGAGAGGCAGGCAAAGGGATGCCTTGTGTTTGCATTGTGCTTGGTGGCAAGTACTCAGCCTTGTGAGGATGCAAATGGCTCTGGGCATGCACTAATGGAGGTGTTTAAGGTTTTATAGGAGGAGTTTATGGTTTCTTCCCCAACAAGATGCAAGGTCTGAATCACACAATAGGGCCAAAGGAATAAGCGTTCTAGAGTATTTTGTCATCTGTATGTGGCTTCCTTGCCCAACAGGCCTTTTTGGAGGCATAACTGCAGTGCCTGAGCAGTGCCTGTTGAGTCCTGCTCTGTGACTGAACAAGGCAGCTGACCATTTGCCACCCAGCTGCTGTACAGTGGTGTGCCTTGTTGCTGCCTTGCAAACAAGAGGATGGTACGTCTTGTTCCAGGAAAACATGAAGCAGGAAGCCAACTTCATGGGTTTCACTCTCCGTATGAAAAGCACAAAAGAGCTGCCTCATATGCTTGCAAAGCTTAATTGCTGAAAAGTTGAGCAGCTCCTCAGTGATTAGATAGCTAGGGAATAAGGTTCAGCAATTGAAGGTGAACAATTCATTATTTCTCACAGGCATAGATTTATGACTAGCTCTGTGGGTCTGAGGAGACCTCAGCAGTGGGAGGACCTTGAAGAAAGTGCCATCTAAGCTATGTATAAGGTATAGCACTGATAAAATTTAGCCAAGAAGCACAGGTTGCATCTCGTTTGTTTGCAGAATGCCACACACACATTTATAATTTGGTATAAATAAAAGATAACATTGAGTAATGACAGCAGGCAAGGCTACAGCAGTTGTGCTGGCTCAGCCATGAAAATTTGATAGTGCCAATAAAATAATAAGAAAACCATAATTAGGTTAAAGGCTTTCCCATGTTACTCATTTTCTAACTCTTGTATAATAGTCTTTTGGGCTACATCTTCTGACATTCCTTCTGGAAAACAAATTTGTACTGATTATATTTTTTTCAGTGTTCTTTTTTTATTGTGCCTAAATTTGTTTTGCTTCCCTTTGCTTTATAGTTAATGAAAATTACTTGTTTAGAAATCAAGATATGTTTAATAGGATTTCAGTTAAAAGCCAGACCAGATTCAAAAAGTGCTTATTCTAAAGTATGCTCTCTACAAGACATATGTATAGGTGGATATTGTAAACACAGAGGAGCCATACACTGCAGTATTTTTAAGTGGAAATCCTAAATGGAGGTTATTGTTGGTCCCAGGTCCACTCCTGATTTTTCCCGTCCTTGTCAAAGTGTGAAAGGTTATGGGTAAATGAGGCATGAAATGCATATGGATGAGCAGCCTTCACACCCAGAATTATTATTTTTTTTTAAAGGTAAGCTAGGACACAATTCCAGCTATAATTTACTGCTGATGTTAGTTTGCCTTGACTTTTTGTCATAAATATTAGTTGATAATGGAAACACCTTTCTGCTGTTCCTTAATTTGTATTGATATTTTTACCTACCCCACCATTTTGCACAGCCCTGTTCAGAAAAGTCTGTATTATTCAATTCTCCTTGGTGGAATTAGAAAGACTCAAATCAATTCTCACCATGTTTCATGATCAGAGTACGCACAGACAAACAGTGCTTATTTCTGTGTCAGGTAATTAGAAGTAAGACTTCAAGGTGAATCACAAGCTAACGAATATAAAGTCTGTTAAAGCTGGGAGCACAGCCTGTAAAACAAGCGGCATTGTGTCGATAGATTCAGCTAGAGCTGCAAGAAAGGCTTTTTCTATAGAACTCTCCTGGTGGTAGCAGGTTTTCAGCCACTGCCCACTTTGTGCACACCCAAACGATCAAACAGAACCACTTGAAAGGACGAGAATGAAAGCATTAGCCAGGGATTCACACAATATGTTTTGTTATTCTGAACAATATACATTGAAATTGGTCTCTCTTCACTCAAACCTTGTCCACAACCATCCCTAAACTAGGTGAACTGAACAGTTTTCCACTGCAATGTACCAACCCTTTCTCCTTTTCGCTTTAATAACTTCACTGAAGATATGGTAGGCGAGGAACAGTGGGTGACAACCGCTGTCTGTTGTTACTAATTCTGCCACTACTGTGGTGAAACACAATAGAAATAATGGAAGAAATCTGTCTCACTATGTATGACTAGGTAAGAGAACTTGGTGCTACTGTATGTGCAATGTGCATGATGTAAAATAATATATTAAGGTATCTCATCATATATTAAGGTATCTCAGAGTTGTAACACTCTGCTTCTCAGTACTGTGCACAGGATGAAGAGAACTGAACGAGAAAGTTGAAAGGAGACAGTTAAAGCACTGGTTAAGAAGACTGCAAGCTTTTACTCCTTTTATTCTCTGAATATAGCTGCACACACAAAAAAATAATAATAAAAAAATCACAAAAGCATATTTGGGTCGTTTGCCCATTAGCTTTTAGGAAAAGAAATGCTCTTTAAAATAATTATGAGATAGGTTAAAGAAAGCAATAAAAAAAAAGGGAGAATCACATCCCATTTTGCCAAAGCACTGTGGCAATTTAGGGGACTGCTAAGGAAAGCATTGACGCTAGCGTGGTCTAGACTGTGATCAGTGGAAGGTAAATCCTGTAACAGTTGCGGGTGTGATGACCTTATCTCCTCATATTGTTAAAAAGACAAAAATTGACCCTTCGGGTCCAAAGCACATCTCTCATTTGCTTGATATAATGCGGAGTCTGCTAGCAGCTGTAGTAGGTGGTGAAGTATCTCTGTGTGTTCCAGGCACTGGGGAGGGAGCAAAGCACACCGCTGTTGACTTATTTTACAACATAAAGCTGGTAGGAGTGCAAACACATCCATGTTCCTACTTTGCATACTGAAGCCTTGGCCTTTAGAAAGCATTGGCAGAACTGGGACATTTCTTCAGGTCTTGGAGCACACATTGACACTGAGAAGGCATCAACCACAGGGATAGATATTTGTCAGGGACAGGTTTTGGGGTACTACGTTGGAAGGGGCTTACACAAGGACTGAGGCCTGTCCTGGATGGAAACCTCTCTCCTGCTATGCACAGATTTGAGCAGGGCTGAATTTAAAGCAGGCAGGCAAATACTGGCCATACTATTGCTTTGATTCTCTCCAGGTCCTCACTCCTCTTGGCTACCTAAAATTAGCTGGTTGAACACTTACCACTTTTAATTATACAAATCACATTCATCGACCTCTAAGAAAAATCAAAACTTGTGATTTATATATGTAGAAATTCTTTTGTCAAACAATCTTACCTTCAGATGACAAATTCTCTGTTTCTGCAGTGTGGCAAATTAGATGTTATTAAGGCTCTGTACAATAGTTCATGGAGCACATTGATTTTAATAAAATACATATTGATTACAATAAAATGTCAGTCTTTCTGCTCTGAACATAGTATCTAGCTGTCATTAAGTAATGTTAAAATTTTATTAAATCAATATTATGTGCTCCCTTTAATTAAGAAGAGATTGTCTTTGACCTTATTTGTGCTGCTTGAATGGAACTCCACTCAGAGGGAGCAGAAGGCTGGTCTCTTTTCAAGAAGAAAAATATTAATATTAATGTACCCACAAATTCATATTTCATAAGTGGACAAAATATCACATATCATGTCAGTTTAGACTTTTATCCACTAGAAATAAGATTATTATTACAAGCAATATTTTGAGCTTTTCTGGAGCTTTTTTTTCTCAGCATCTGACAATATCAGGTCTCTGAGAACACAACAGTCCCAGAAAAGATGGAAAAAAAAACTCTACAGCTGGAGTACAGAATAGTTAAAATTGGAGACAAGTAACACGATTGAAAATGGCTACAGATGGGCTGCCCCCAAATCCTTGCAAGTTTTATATGGCTAAACCCAAGAAGAAACATGAGGATAAAAATTTATTCTCTAGGACAGATAAACTGAATGGCTAAAAATCTCTGGGCAACAGGAAACCATTAAGGAAAAAAAGAATCTTAAAGTTAGAAGAGTTCTTTATTTACTGAGCAACTGAATTATACAAAAGTAAAAAAATTTACATGTAAAATAAAGGGACATCAATTTGCATCACCCCAAAATACTCTCAGAATTATGATTTCACATGTTTATGGGATATTTATGGCCCTACATTAGTTTCTGAACACACTAGTGAGCTGGTTTGATCAGATGGATACCTGTAGGAAGAGAAGTACCAGCACACCCAGTGTGGCTGATCTGGAGTTGGGTTTTACTCACAAATATTTGTTAGTACCACTTGACCACACACAGTCCCACAGCAGCTCCTCTGTTAACTTGGTACAGCAAAGGACAAAATTATCCTCTGGGTATTTGGATTTCATGCCTTGTAAATAGGATGTCTGCTGTCCTTATTGGTAACCTGATGGTTTGTTTGGGAATTTTATTATTCATAGGTACAAGTAATGTTTTGGTAGTTATGATTATTAATGTATATAATTGGTGGGTTTAGTAGTTGTCCAGACTTGAAAAATTATACGTACTGGAAAAACAAAAGTCTTTTCAAAGCCAACAGTTTTTACCCAAAGACCTTGGGCAGACAGATGACACTGTCTTCATCTAACAAAATGCCCACTTTGTATTCCTCTGTATAATCTAATAATTAAACCACACAATTAGACCCATTATAACAGCCTAATTTATAATATTTTTACCTCAGTCAGAGGTATTGCCTGGAATGTATTTCCTTTCAAGTTTAAATGAGCAGAAACAGAGTATTTTAACTGAATAGCCACATGAAGAAAAACAATTATATCTTTGCTTTAGTTAATTTTTCTCTCATAAAGAGGTATTTACTTAATCATGAAGAGTGAAATTAATACAGAGCTGGGAGTTCAAACATAACACAGTGGCTGAAAACCAGCTTTATGTGTTTCACCGAGCTGTTCTAAATGTCATGTACTATGACGCGACTTGGAGAGGGAAACAGCAATGAGGTAGCAAAATGTCAGTCACCTAGAGGCAAAAACATCATAGGACTCTGTAAACTTATAATTACCATAATTATGCTATTGATTAACATGGAAACTGAGTACATGTTTTCCTGAATTTAGAGATTACTATTTTATTATATATCACAATTACAAACTGATGAAGCTGGAGCCTGTTTTGTTGCAAGGATATAAAGCCACTTCGTTTAGGCATATCTTGCTCTGTCCACCTGCAGTGAATCCTTTCTTCTGTTTGAGTGTCTTCCCTGCTTCTTATTCACTCTGCAATGCCTCTCAGTTATGTTGGGGAGCTGCAGGCTCAGAGGTCTGTGCACACTAATATAGTTTATTATTATTACATATAATTGTAATAATGTACTTACTGGAGGAAAGGACAGTTGTTCGGGAGGAAAGGAAAACATATTTTTCCAAAGAGGCCTGAGAGAAGAAGAAAGAGAAGTGAAGAGCTGTAAACAGTGGTCTCAAGCACCACCACATGAGCAGCAGTAGGTAAGTTAAGTAGCTCTCTGAACAAGAGACACAAAGCATGAAATCAAAATGACTCAGAGAAAAGTGATGAGACATATTTAGGATGGTAGGGAAGGAAGATGAATTAGGAGCAAAGTCATGGTTTAACAGGGGTGGGAAGAGGTGAGAAGCAATGGGAAGGTAATAAATACTCCAGAGTTAGGGGGGCAAGGTGTGACCGTATACCTGGCAACAAATGATTCTTTTTCCCCCTGTTTAGTTTCAGGATTGAGTTTTCATGCATTTTTTAATAACCAGTGTTGAGATGCTGTCCAGGCTGACATAAGCCTGTAATATTAACTCCACTTGGCACACTGGAGTGGCTTAGGAGACAGGACTCCAGTTATTCAGGTAGTAGAAAGAGTGATGTAATAGCAGCCAGATTCCTGCAACAGCGTGTGCTGAGTCTCACAAGTGTCACAGATGTGTCATCCATTCAGCTACTGTGTGCATCAAAATGGGAAAGATCTACCTGCCCTGCTTCAGTCCTAATACCTGGAGGTACTGTCAGTGTCTAACCTCCACGTACTGACCATTATGCAGCACCTGGCTGACTTTTTCCTGCAGCTTCATTCAAGGCTTATGTGTAGTCATTGTGTGTATGAATTGTGACTAAGTTTTTGTGAGCAGTGGGGTGCAGGTCCAACCCTTCTTCATGGCAGTCCACCTGGGCTGTGAGTCTGGTGCTCCGTGTCCTGCCTGAGGGTTAGTCCCTGCAACCCAGCTCCACACAGACAGAGCGGCTCAATGTGTCAGAGGGCTTTAAGCTCAACAATGTAGTTTTGGGGGCATGTAATTCTCTGCAAAAGACAGGATGAGATGGAAGGAATTGTGAGCATGGTAGTGGTCTGTGAATTTTCAGAACAGGTAGGAGATCCATAAACAGGAGACCAAACAAAATAAACATGTTCTTTAGATACAGGGATATTGAGTGGGATATGGCTGTGATCACATGAAATCCAAAAAGCTGAATCAAGTCCATCAAGGTATATTTAGAGAAAAAAATGCAGGGAAAACAGCTTGTTTTTTCAGATGGAAGGCATCAAGTTGGCCTGTTTGTATCAGCTGTAGTTCTGTACTTAGTTACTTAGCCTACAAGCATCAATAATTATGTGTTCTCTAGACAATGATATCCATTACCAATACTTCCCAACATCAAGGTTTTCACTTTTTCAAAGAAAAGCACTAGAAGTTTGAATTAAACCCCCTCAGAGCTGCCACCAAACTCACTCACAAGTTACCTTATTACCAGACCTTTCTCACTCCCAGTAGTGTTCATCATGAAACCTTCAACTTTACTGGGGGTTTGAAGTGGCTTTTTGCAACCAGCCATGAGTGTGCAGGGACTCTATTTATGTAGTGTCAAGGCAGTGAGGTAGTTGCAGCAATTCAGCATAAAGGTTTATATGACAGCAAGGAAGAGCTGTGCTTGAATGAGCTGACTGCCATTGCCATGTTCAGTGGAATATTTGATAAAGCTACCTTTTTTGTTAAAGCTCCAGAAGAATGTCTTTTTGAGACTTGAGTGCAGCTGCTACATAAGTGGCACTGTGCTGATGAGGTCTGTGTTATCCAACCTCTTTGTGGTCTACATTTAAATTGATTTCCTTCTACAGTTCTAGTCTGGTCTGCTGCTTTCACACATATTTTTTTTTCCCCTTTGAATTCTCAAAGCAGCTTGGTGAAAGAGATTTGCACTTCTGTCTTTCACCACACTGGCTGCACATGAAGCTCAGGTTGAGTTTTAGTGTTGAAACTTCCTTGTCATTTTAAATAGGTTAAAAGTAGCCTTAAGAGACACAATTTGCTTCAAGGACTGGGAACGGGAAGCAGGGATCATAATGAGGAGGATTGGACCAGATGTTAAAAAAAAAAAAAAAAAAAAAAAGAGAAAGAAACTCCAAGTAAACTTTAGAGGAAGAAAGCAAATCATATTTGGTGAGTGGTACTATGATAAGGGTGTGGAGAACAGCAGAAGGCAGTCAAAGCCTTCCTCCCAATCTGTGAAGCTGCTGAATTTGCATTGCTGGCTTACTGCCAGCATTGACATGAGAGGTGTGTGGCAGAGACAGGAATTGAAGGGACTCTGAGTCCTAAGAAACTGCCTCGTGTTCCCTTACGATTTCCTTCATGCCTTTCAGCAAATCACATCACCCCCGTTTGCCTCAGTTTCCCCCTCTTTAACAGATGTTGTGTTTGGTAATAGATTAGCTAAAGCTGTCAAGTATGTTGACTATGCAGCACAAGCATTGGGTGAAGGGGAATTATTTCCAAACATATTTCACAGGTTATGTGAAACAACTCTTACCATATAATCTTGTTGATTGCCAGACACTGAAACAGTGCAATTTTCCTTTAAACTGTGAGATCTGAATGGATTTGCTAAGGACTCAGCAATTTTAGATATTTTTTTTTTTCATAATCTACTTATGCTCACTTCTGCTAGCCACTGCTATCTGTGGAAAATCTAGCCAGCTTTCTCCTTGGGCTAGTGCAGTCCCCAATAAGCAGTTTCATCACCACTAGAAAGTGATATTTCCATGCGACCAAATTAATGTTACAGATTAAATATGACAGGTGTGACAGATACTTTAATTTCTGCATATTTGAAAACCAGAAGGGTTCCTGGTTTGTTTGCAAAGCAGAGCTGCTTTAGAAACAGGAACAAAAGGATTTTAATAGCATCCTGTCCTTGGAAGCTTCTGAAACTCCACTTCTGCACAGCCACACAGTTCTTGCTTTTATTTAATTGAAACTATTTATTATTACGTGATGGCATTTATTTGAATACCTCTTGCAATAAACGAGTCCTAGCAAGACTGTGCCTAACTTCTGGCCAGTAAAACAGTTTCAGCCCTGAAAAACCTAGGATACAGAAATTCTGGAGAGCAATAGAAAAGGCAAACAATGTAAAGCAAAACAAGTCCCCGCAGCTTACTGGCAATGAACAACTTGCAAGAATCTCCCCGTTTCAGTGCTGCTCTTATGAGTTTCTGAACACATTGGAAGTGGTGTTTTAGGTTGGCATTTAGAAGGAGAGTCCCCAGACCTGGGGCGAGATATTTCCTGTGTGATATCTGTACAAAAAATGGTAGAGAATCACAGCAGCTGTCCTGCCCTCTACTCCTTGATGTGGTGCTCTAGTTATTGCCAGATGCAACGTCAGAGAATTTACGGCTGCCTGACCATGCTGGGCCTTTTACCTCATCAGGGATGGAGACGGGCCATACAGTAATGCGTATTGATCCATGTCCCAAAATGTAGTTGATGTTTAAGGTTGCTGTGCTGAACTGTAGCAAGAGGAAAGCAGACCATTACAGCCCAGTCTCCCACGTGCAGATGCAGCTGCCAAATGAGTGATGACAAGCCTTTAAGGCTGAATGGATGCAGGTGTACATAGGATGCTGTCTCAGATGTAGTAACTGTCCATAACTGAACGGATGTGCACGCTTAAGCCTGCCACAAATCTAAGGTAAAATGAGTTAGCTTGAAAATCAATAACAGATCTTAAGAGCTCTCATTTGATCATTTGTGATGGCTCAGCTGGCCTGGGGCACGTTGTGAAGTGTCAGGATCCTATGAATATGCCTAAATCCCTCATGCTTGGGGCAGTAGTGAAGGGCCAAAGAGACATTTCCCTGGCCTGAGAGGTGCAAAGGCAACCAGTGATGCAAAGGGGGCATTGCCTTTAGGCTCAGTTGAACAGGTTATCACAGGCAAGTCCTGAAGAGCACTGGGAGGAGGAGAGCTAGTTCTCAGACCGAGGTGGCAGTCTCTGGGAATTGACAGAAGATATTATTTTTTTTCCCCAGAAAAAGTCTACTGTACTCCTGTAATGGAACAGGAAAAGCTTTTTGCACTCAGCTGATGGGAAAGTGTAAAACTGGAGGATTCTAATGTGCATGTGCCCTTGCTCTTTTAAAAATCACTTTAATATATTCCTCCAGCTACTAAATATCGGTGGTTGTCACTGTTGTTGTTCCTTCCCCTGACAAGAGAGGACATAGGTGGCCAAACCCTGGCTCTGCAGAGAGGGAAGTAGTTGGTGACCTGACCCAAGAACTGTTCTACATGTATAAAAGCTGAGGATTTCACCCTCTCACCACAGTTAAATGATGAAGGGAAAGGGAGACTGTCTCCGGCTGTGGGTAGGAACAAAGGTCGGAGGAGGGCTAGCAGTGCAGAGCAGTCAGTCCTCCTTGCTGGGTCCATATGTTCAGGAATGGGCTACTACTGCTCTGGTGCACAGAAGCTGCGGCAACATCAGCACCAGTACTTTGTCCAGTCTGAAAAATCCAACCAAGTAACAGGGTTTCTTAGTAAGGGCACAAACACACAGTTCACAGCTGGCTAATTTCTGGAACAAAGTTGATTTGAAAAGTCTCAGCTCAGATTTTCAGGCAGAGTTTAGTATGCACCTAGTATCTGAGTGCCCACAGACATACTGGGATGTATGATGTGTCAGTACTACAGGTGTTCCCCAGGAATGCAATCATTGAAGTTCTTCTGAAGATCGGGTTGATGGAGTATGTGATGGTGTTTTTTCCCCCTTAACTTACTAAATATGCAAATTCTCTGCAACTTTTCCATCCCCTCTCCAGGAGAGAGTCTAAAGCAGTTCTGCTGGGTGATGATTGGAGGTTTTAAATTTTGTTCATCTCTTGAACTAAGGGAAATACCCAAACACATCCAAATTGGGCTTTGAGGGGTTTCTTTTTGCTTCCTTTGCCTCCCTGTAACAATACTAGAGCCATCCAGCTTCAGCTGTACTGAAAGTTAGTAATTCTCAATGCTGGCAAGTATAAGGTATATTTTATGAGACATCTTATGGCACTGATGGGGGAAAATAAATAATAGCAATATTAATAAAAAGAAGTGTTATCCAAGCTGAAAGTGTTGCAAGGATAAACAAATCACTAAAAGGTGTAGTTTTCTTATGATACAGTAATTTTATGAGCAATAATTTTTCAGATGAACTGAAGCTATCATCATTATCAACTAATAACTTTAAGAATGACTTATCTAACTTGTTACTGCCTATGGTATTTCTGGAGTGTGAAAGAATTTTAAATTGTCTGTGAGGAACTGATGCTGCCTAAAGGACATTAGAATAAACGAACCACAACATTTTAAGTGTTATCCTTTCAGAAGAAGAGAAACAAACATCCTTCAAAAAATGCATGAGTGTGTATATGCTCTATCGCATCTGGAGTATCTGTGCCTTTCTTAGTGACTCGCATCAAATCTTCAGCAGAAAGGTAATATTAAAGCTGGATCAGATTCTCTTTTCTTGCACCAAAGAACCACCAGTAATATCAAGGGGCTTGCAGTCCTCAGGCTAGCTAACCTCCATAGCAAAGAGGTTGTGGGAAAGTATAGCAATATTCAAACAGATGTGAAAATAACAGTATTTTTTGCATTGTTTAATGAAAATGAGCCAAAAGATGTCATTTAAGCTTGTAAAAAAAATTCTGTTTAATTTTAGAGAAAGTAAAATACTTTGTTGTCCTTTTTTTTTTTTTCTTCTCCTTTTCTTAATTTTGAAGCAGCTGCTAAGTAGAGAATTTAAAGAAAAACAAGACAGGATGTTAAGCATCCATTTAAGAAGAGTTAACCTTTTCAAAGCAGAATTAGATATCAAAACAAAGCTGGATGGTTTAGAATGAAAAGTTGACATATTTAATTTTGAAAATGTCACCACTAATCACCTGGATCTTCTTCAAAGCCACTCCTGTTGTCCTATATCCAGTGAAATGGACTCAAGTGGTCATATTTCTTTATTCAACATAAATCCACTTGGTGAATTTTGTATTTGCTAAGGAAATCAAACAAATAGCAAAAAGCAAATCTCTTCCTTTTGACCACCTCTCATTCCCCTCAGCTAGGGCAGGGATGGTAGCAATTACGCTGAGAGCAAGATAAATCAGTCACTGCAGGACTGTTGGCATTCATGGTCATCTGGCAAGATTTCCAAAGGACTGTTACTTCAGCTGCAGATTTCTCAGTCTGCTCAGTGCTCTGCCTCTACCACTGCACAAGTTCCAAACAAGCCTTGAGAGAAGAGGTGGCAAAAGCCAACTACGCCAAGTCAGGGGAATCCCCATTGCTGTCCCTGGAAGCAGACTGTAAGGCAACTTCATGGAGGCAGTGAAGCTGCTTCTATAAAGAACAGTGCATATGGGTGAGATTTAACTGCACCTGAATGACAGCTAATTTGGTTTACAACTAATTAACAAGTACAGGGCTCTGCTCCTATGGAAGGCTGTGAAAACCCTTTCAGTACAGATGCAACGTGGTGTGTTTTGGGTTTTTTTTTTCTCCAATTACAAGTTTTGTAGAATGAAACAAAAAAGAAAATGTAATCCAGAAGATGGCACCGTATAAACTGGGAAGCTGTAAATTGTTCTGGGAAAAGCTAATTGGTTCATTGAAGCATGTCAACTTGATGAAATAATGGGTTTTTTTCTCTTTAATATTTGAATAAGGCCAAAATGCCTCATTTTACATTGGTTAGAAAATATTTCATTTTTTCATTTAAATTTTGTTAACTCAAAACAGTTATCATTTAACAGAGAATTCTATATGTTTTCTTTCACTTTTAAAAAGTTTTTAAAAGCTCATACTCTAAAATGAAGTTGTAATCAATGATTATGTATATTTAGAAAATATACATAATTTAAAGTGATATATTCTTAAATCACAGTTGAAATCAATATTTCAAAAGATGCAGAAGAATTTTTAAGCTTTATTTAACAGCAACCAATCATATTTGAAATGTCAGAACTGTGTGTGCTGGAAGTTTTGCATTTCCACTAACCCAGTGTTTTTATAACTCAAAAGCAGGTGGCCTTTCCCTGCTTTTCCTGTGTCTTAGTTCTGACCAAGGTATATGACTTCAAATACAGTACTATTGCTGCAGAGAGGCAGAGGTTTGAGCATAAAATACACAGATAATTTCCAGGCAGAAGAAAATGCTAATTAATTACCTCAATCACTGCTGCAGTCTTTTTGAGCAAGCTTCATTTGAAACCCTGAACAGGATTCAAACAATCTTGGTGGAAAATAAGAAAAGAAAATATTTTTTTCCACAGCAAAGGTGAAAAGCTGACTGCATCCTCAAGGGCACAGGTGGGCTGAGCACAGAGGTGTCCTGGTGCTTTGCGGCAGGGCTGGGAGTAATGCCTACAAGGAACTTTTGGGAGTTTGTGCCAGCTCTCCAGTGTTTTTTCAGAGCAGAGAGGACAGCAGTCAAGGACGCAGTCAGAAAATGTCCTGCAGTCACAGACAAAGACAACAACTGAACTTCTCACTGGATTGCTTGCCACCCTTTGTCAGGCAGGGCATTTTGACTGCATTTTAAATATAAAGAATCCTTGGCACCGAGCATGGGTATCATGGCAGATGCTGCGTGTCATTAAAAGAAAAGCAGAACGGAAGCAGCTTGCCCCTTGGAGCTTCCCTCCTCCTCTCCCTGTTGCTGCAAACTAAAAAATGGGATTGCATGATGAAGCGCATCCGTCGCAATTCATTCCACCACACTGAAGAGCTTCACCACATGGCTATGACTGCAAGACAAGATGGATTCCCAGTTTTAAATCCAGGGTGATTGATTCCTTTCTCAGTGGAACTTTTAAAACTCTGAAAACCAAGTGATATGTTCTCACTTGCGAGTGAGACTATGAGCCTCTTCTGCAGCATTACTCATCAACTGATCTCCAAGTGCTTTGTAATGGAGGTCAGCATTAGCTCTTTTCGACAGATGGGGAAGGAGGGGTGGTTTTCCCAGAGGTGCTTGTCGGGCTAGTGATAAGGCAGGGAGCTGAAATCCTTGCTAGCCTATGTCCCTATCAGTAGTCACCCAACACACTGTGCCCTGTTACTTTTGTTTCCTAAAAATTACCTCTTAACAATGGAGGTTACATATTTCTGGGCACTCTCTCTTGTGCACGTGCGTGACTCCAGATTTGTTGGCTGGCCCTATGCCACACGGATATGAGTGCCCATGAGATTTCTGATTCACCATTTCTGACTCCAGAAGTTCCAAGATGGACTTCACAAATGTTTGCCCAATCTGTGATGTTCTGAAGCAAAAGTATCAGGCTTAAGGAAGCGGCGTTTCACTGACACTTTGCTTTCTCAGTACATTTCTGATCCCTGTTTAGTTAGGGAATCATACTGAAAGGTTTTGACATGAACTTACCCATTTCAAGCTTAAGAAAAGTTTGTTCCAAATAAGATTAATTACTGTGCCCAAACATTTTAAATAATTCTATAACCCATTGCATGTGGACACAAAGCACTTTAGGATAAATTAACTAGTTTATGCCAGTGTAATAACCCAGCATTAATGTGCTCAGGGTGCAATGCTGCCAGGCAAGGCATCACATAGAAAAGGGCATGGCTCTTCAGTGGGACTGAAAATTTATCCTTTAGGACACAGATATATTTCAGAGCTCCTTTAAAGGACCATTCTGTAAAGAGGTAAGGAAATTGCAGCTTTGACATGCAATTTGTTTATGAAATACAGTAGCTGGGAGCATCTTAGAGGAAAAATATATACACAAATGGATTAAGATGTTGGAGATGATTCACGTAAATGTCTTTTTTCCTATTCAGCTTAATTAACTTCAGAGTAGATGAATTCTTATTGGTATAGTGGAAAGAAAATGAAATCAGTGTCAAGAGAAAATCTCCTGCATACAACTACTTGGTATACTCCAATTTTGGATGTTGCAAAAGCATAAAAATTTTGTTCATTAAATTTTAAAAGCTTTCTGACTTCCTAGAATTATAGCAGGGAGTTGTAAATGTTGTATGAAATGAAATGTCCTTCCCTACACAAACAACATACAGTGGGAGAGCTTTGGAATTACTATTATTATCTACTATTTGCAGTAAAAGCCATTAAGATAAATAAATAAAAATACCCAACAGGACCAAAAAAATCAGTGAAAATAAGAAAAGATGAGATATTTTAAAGTAATCAGCTTGCTTGTGGAGAAAATCTGTAGAAAATTTGTTCACTTAAGTAAAATCTTTTCAGTGGTTTTGCCTCTTGCTACCCATCTCTGTTCCCTACAGACAGACAGAAATACTTTCTGGACAGAAGGACTCTTATTGCCAGATCAAAGTCCTCTTTTTTATATATTCTGGATTCAGCAAAAGAAAAGGGTTTTACAAAGACATGCCAGGCTGAATCCAAACAACTTCACCTAGACACACTACTCTATAATCTGTGTGACCAGGCATACTCTGACTGTACTCATTATAGATGGATGTAAAATCTGAAGTCTGATTTACGGTTCCCAGCTGACCCTCACTGGTAAGGTCTTCCTCCAGCTTGTTATTAAAAACTTATAATAACAACATTTTAATAGCCTTTAAAGAGCTTCCCTCAAGTACTACTATCTTGGCCATTTCCTTAGAGGAAAACTACTCATTATACAAATTTGCAATAATGTGGTGAGGAAATACAGCAGCATTATTAAAATCCAGATTACTAGCTCAGAGACTTCTCCAAGGCCTCAGGCTGCTACTTAAACTAATTTTCATGTAAACAGCACCATGAAGATACAATGATATATGCGGAAAAAAACTTTCTACAGAGTGGAAGCTACTACCCAAGTCTCACTCCCAGTTCAGTTTTCACCACTTGACCATTTCTTTTGTTTAAAATTACTTTGAAGGAGCCAAGGTTCTTTTGTCTTGCTTGTATTGTATTGTATTCTATTCTATTCTGTTAATTCCAGTCATTACGCTGAATTTCAATGATGTGTTAAGCAGTATATCTAACGTACAATATGCTTATTCTCTAATCATCTCTCCATTGGGAAAAGTGTATTATTCAATAGTGTCTCATTCTGGGCTTTTTCAAAGGCAATTTACACATACTGACATACTTTGCCCTGAATGCTCTTAAACAAGGAAGTTTTTCTTGCTTCATCTCTGACTTACCACCAGTATCCAGCATGCTTGGAGTAGACATAGACAGACTAAAGTCACTGCTTTTGGTGGAAAAGAGGTTTTCTTAAAAGTATGTTTTTCTTCTTGTTGGAGTAGACACCTAACACCATGATGTTCTGTGAAATGGCCAAGAGACAGTAGTTTAGGGCAGTGTGTATGGCGGGCTTTGGTCTCTGGAATTCACGGGGTTGTCAGCCTTGAAGCAATTCAGCAGGTCACTGCTTGGGAGCTGAGAAACGATCTGGCAGCAAACCAGGAAAACTTCCAAAGAGCAGCACAGACTGCCACTCACAAGGAATCTGGTCTGGAGCTCCAGTTTCAAAATCAAGCTGAGCCTGCATTCTGTCACAAACTTGTCCCGTTCAAAGCGGTTCCACATAAGCATGTAACACCTTGAGAGCTGTTTCCTGGCTCAGGGAATTGAGCTGGAACCCATGCGGTGGCAGTCAGCACACCCTGAAAGGCAAATGCCCTGCAGTTTCCTCCAAGGTCTGTGTGGTACCTGCAGGTGGATCAGTGAGAAGGGCTGGCACCACCAGCCTCGGTGATCAAACACTCTCCAGCTGTGTGTCCTTCAGCCACTGACTGCACCTCTGCTTGTGCAAGTGCTAGTGCTTAGCCAAGTTTTGCTGGACTGCTGTGAAACCTCACTAAAAGTTTCCTGAGATCTTTGCACGTCTGTGAAGGACAAAATATGATTAAAGTCTCTACCATGCCTATAGGCCACAGAGAATGGTTTATGGTGAGAGAAGATCAAGGGTTTGAGTAACTTAGTCGTTTCATAGAAATACTAAAACCTTTCACAGATGAGTACAGACATTTTAGGATCTGATATGGTGTGCAAAGGCAGGCTTCACAACCCTTGGCTTCCGTAACTTACAAATATTGTATAATGGTTCAGATGCCATTGGATTCTTATGCATAAGGCAGTTGATCTATAAAACATATGGCATTTTGAAATATTGATCTCTTCTGTGCCAGTGAGTAAGAGATATTAGTGTAGCATGGGATTCCATTTGTAACACTGGGATTAAAGGCAGGGAAGTGGAAAATTGGAATAGACCTGAATTCATGTGAAGTGGAAAGTACAGCTGCCAGTATTACTAAAGCAGGAGAATAACAACTAAGAGCATGTATTTTTTTAAATAGTTTTTAAAAATTCGTATAGCAGCTACTGAGGTAACACAGTAAATGTATCCAAATGAATGTTTTATATCAGGTTACTTTTAATTTTACTGGTAATATAAAGTCACAATATGGTGACACACAACAGAATGGGACAAATTAAAGAATATTACCAAACAGAAAATGAACAAGCTCTACAAAGTAAACAATTATCTATATTTTAAAGTGCCACTTGATCTGAATCTTTACTCCATGCCAAGAAATAAGTATTTCTGAATCAAACCAAACCAAACCCATCCCCCAACTTTTGCTCAACTCCTGCAGGTTGCTGCCTGGATCATCAACTGGTCAACTGATTCACACTGAGAGTATATTCTTCCCTCTACACTCCCACTACTCACCCCCCATCCCCCTTTTCCCCCTCTGTTTTCTTTGTTGGAAGCGTGGGATAAGCGGGAGTAGATTCCAGAAATCTTAAGTATTTCCATCGTTCTGCATAATAATACCAATTTTTCTTCCTTTTTCCTTTCTTTTCTCATTTAGCCTTTTAATGAGAGTGATAACCTGTGTTTGACCATCATGTCAGTTTTAGGACATCAGTTTTAGTCCTTGTCTGGAGCTGTTAAAATGTGGAAACTTAATCAGAACAGTTATGTTTTTAAAAAAAAAAAAGACAGAAGCCTACTTTCTATGCAGATTTCACCTGAGGCAGTGTGACAGCAATGGTTCTTGTTGTGCTTTTCCATGATAGATAGAGCCCTTTACTACACAGTATTTTCCTCTCCATGAAGGCACTTCTACATTGCAATTAAGTAACTATTGATCTTTTTTGATGAGCAGATTGAGTTCTTTACGTTTTTTATTATGAGCATTTTTCAGCCCTAAATTCACTTTAATTTATAAAGGTGATCAAAGGTTAGATGAACCCTGGTAAAAAGTAATATATCTCTTCTGCATTGCACCTCACAATACTTTCTTCCTTTATTTCCATATTAGTGTAAGATGAACTGTCGCAGCACTCTCCAAACTAGCCAGCTGCAACAAGGTCTTCTACCATCTCATACCAGCATACTCTTCATGTCAGTCCCTCTGCTGCCTTCTCCTTGTCCCTCCTCATCGAGGTCACTCGGTCGGTCGGTCGGTCGGTCACTCTCCTCTCTGCTTCTTCCTCTCTCTTCTGTAGCTGCACTCTCTTCATTGTCTGCCCAACCTCTTAACAGAAGCAGCCACAGCTGCACCTTACCTACATCAGCCACCCCAAGCCATCCCACAGCTGTATATTATCAATGCTAATTAACCCAGCTTCATTCCACTACAATGAACTGCTTTTAAATTTCTTTTTTTAGCCATTATCATTAACACAAAATAAAATGCCACATCGACACAATGGATGATGTAGTTTTTACATTGAGTTTAACTTTTTTTCTATTGAAATTAATGGAATCTTGCCAACAGTTTCAATGGCAGAAGAATTAAACCCATATCGAGCAATTCTGAACTCCTAATTCAGATATATTTCTGTTCTAAGGTGCTAGGGGACATGTGGCAGGTCAGATGCAGTTTCATAGTGACTGGTGCTAAATATTGACATTTTAATGGCAATCATTGTATTGGAGACCTCAGACAACATGACCTTCCATGCAATCTCTAGCCTTGTCTCCTGATTCAAAAGCCATTATAGTAATGGAAAATATTCCCCTGATTTTAGTTGGGTTTGAATCTGACCCCGGGTTAGTGAATTAAGTGTATAGAGATCCCAATAGACCACAAAGGACCTGGTAACTCAGATGGCCCCTAATGTATTCTGTGGGTAAGCCAGGGTTATATACCCAGGGATATCAAGATTCAATCTCTTTGCTGCCGGCATCATCAATGTTCAGCTAACATTTGATTGCCTTTATAAAGAGGAAGTCAATGGATGTGCTCCTATTTATTTGAATAGGGACATGACTGAGTCCTGTAGGTTTTTACTTTTAAAACCCAGCTTAGTTAAAGGTTTTAGTGGAGTAGTTGCTCAAAGGAAAAAAGTAAATTAATCTAGGCACCCCCCATTTAAAAAAAGAATAAAAATACAAAGAACAGAGACAGGTTTTCATTTTAGAGAGAGGATGTCAAAGACACTGGAGAACTTGGGCAGTGCATGTGTGACAGCTCTCCGCTCCTCTGTGTCTCTGCTGAGCCTGGAGAAAGTGTTACTCTCTTGGATGTGATTGGTGGTGCCAGCTTTTGGAAGGAACAGTTCTGAATTTGCTGTAAAGCATATTGGGAAGCTAGAGAAATTTGTCAAAGAGGGTGTGTGCATGTGTGTGTGTGTGTATGCATGCATGTCTGTCAGTGACTGGGCTGAGGTGGCAAGTGAAAAAGATAAATCACTCAAATAGAGGCATTGAGGAGGAGACAAAATTAAGACAAATAGTTTTGTAGCTGTTGATGAAAGGAGCCTGAGGTTAGACTGGAAAGCTCTGAAATGAGTGAATGCAGTAGTAACACTAGGAAAGATACAGGTAGGGGATGTGTCTGTCAGGGCAAAAGGAGAGGGTAGGGATTAGAGACAATTCAGGGGAAAACACGGCCAAATTTAGCCATGGTTTAGCAACATTGGGAAAAAGTGGAGGTTAACCACATTTTGGGAGCCTGGATAGTCTAGGAAACAGTCATCAAACACAATGACACAAAGATCAGGCAACATAAACTGGTAGGCCACATCTCATTTTTTCTATGTTCTTAATAAATCCACATCTCCCACAGTCCTGAAACAGGTTTGAATAGGAACAAGGAACCAAACCTCTTACACTTCCCATTTGCCTTTATTTACTTGCTTTCTTTTATTCAGGTAATAACCATAATGACCTTGGCATATGTTGTCCCTGGAGGGATTAAGGATTAATTCAGACAAAGGATTGCTCTTAGTTTTGTTCTACTGACATAGAAACGGTGGAGATAAAAATCATAAAATGGTTTGGTCATCTAGTTCCAACCCTCCTGCCATTGGCAGGGAAAAAGGAACCCATCCCTGGGTGGGTTTGAACCACGAACATTTCAATTAAGAGCTGAACACGCTAACTGATCACACCGCAGGGACTCCCAAATAACTGCGCACATTCCAAAAAGGAATTTAATGAGTGTCTTTCCCAATAGATGAGCAAAGGATACACACTTAGAAAGGAGTCTGGAGCTGGAATGTGTAGCTGGTAGGAAGTAGTTTGGCTAAAAACTTTGTAATTTAACTAATACCTTGCTGAAATCCCTGCCTTCCTTTGCAGATCACCACATGTTTAAAAGTACACTTAGGCAGTCCACATTTTAAATAAACTTTATTATCACAGCATAAGCAATTTAGTGAACTAGCAGAAGGAATGAAGAGTGATAGAATCCTAGAATCATAGAATTTTTTAGGCTGGAAAAGACTTTTAATTTCATAATTAGGTGAAAGACTTTTAAAATAAAAATTCCTTTTACTTTAGGGTGACAATACATGGTCATTGATCGTTATTATTTTTAAAACAGACTTCATAAAGTTTCAGCTTTGTGAAGAAAATGTAGGATTTTTTTAAAGAAGCTGAAAATAACAAATCTTTTGGTTTGGAGACCTCTGAATACATTTTGGAAAGTATTTAAAGTGGGTTTCATAGGTGTTAAATATAAGGTAAACATTTTCAGAAAACAAGAATTTTTTATTATTATTATTTATTTTACTATTAAGCAGGTTCTAAAGTAAATGGCATTGGCTGTTTTATGAGTGAGTTTCCTCCCTATGTAAGACTTTCAATATATTTTGTGTTAACAAGGTTTTAAAGTTTATAAGTGTTTGTGTTTCTATCTTTCCTTTAACGGCTTTGGGAAATTTAGTGAAGGTTTTAGCAGATACAGACAGTAACAATGTAGTAATATGTAGGCAAAGTGAGGTTACAGTATTTGTTAAATGTTATAAATACTCTTAAAACTAGAAGTGCAGCCAGGACTTGAGAAGCAGTTTTAATTTATAAGCAATATGAATTGTTTATAATGTGTAAACAATTTGAGTTAACAACTAATACGTTTGACTGTGGCTGTGAGAAGTGCTCCATAAACTGCTGACAGTTTGGAGCTCTTGCTTTAAAACCTTGTTTTCTGGATTTCGAGTTCTGTTTTTTCTGCTCTTAAGTACAATCCTTTTCCTGAATTTTCATGAAACCATCTCCTCCCTCCAAAGAATTGCCATAGTCTTCTCATTGCCATCTTAAATCCTATGAGAACCTGAAAGCTGAAAATTTGTCATGTTTCAGCCATGGTTGAGTTTGGTCTATGTGTATGCCCTGTCATTTTCTTTCACATTTTGTTTTAAATTGGATTCAGGATAGAGAAAGTAGGGAAACACATGAGAAAACAATCCAACTCATGCAATTAAAGTGAAATAGACACTAACTGACAGTTCCTCTGTCTACTTATGAGGAGATAACAAGGAGGAAGAGGCTTAATTTACATAATTTATGTAGTTATTTATTTAAATGTGACTAAAAGCAAGGTATGAGGGCCAAACACCTGAGAACCACTAGCAATAAAACACATCATAAACTGAATTACAAATATAAATAAATGTCCCATTTAAAGCTTTTCCAGTAAAATCTTGATCACAAAATTTCCCTTTGCCTAGTGCTTCTGTGATAACCCAATGAAAAAACTTTATCTGAAACCACTGCACCTCAAGAAGTTGTTCAAGAAGTAACAGTAAGTGAGCATACCTTAACCTCCTGTCTTCAATACAGTGCTTTGCAACTGGACCTGTAAGTCATGACCTCTGAGTTAGATCTTGCATCAACATTAGCGTTTTAGGTCACGTCATGAGTGTTTGAAGTGAATCTCCTGACTGTCCCAACTTGCAATGCTTTAATTCACATTGTGGAGTGTTCTTGTGGTGCATGGTCTGGATTCTTTTTGGATGAGATAATAAAATGACCCCTTAAATTGGAAGGTGAACACCAGAAAAGTACCCAAGTTGATCCAGCTGCTACTGAGCAGTCAGTAGAAAAGAAAAGACTAGAGCTACTCTGAAATAAAAGAACAAGTATAGTGTGGGCCACAGGTCTGCAGCACAGACTGGTTTGCCCATCATGTCTCAGCTCTGTTGATGTAGATATAGTACAGACACCTAAACCATCTCCATAAAAATGAGGTTGTCTAGCTGGTATCATCTGGTATGAAACAGAAAGTGCATGACATCTTTGAAATGCTGTAGCTATACTTTTGTTTCTGGAGAGGATTCATTCATCTTGGCCCTATGCATGCTTTATTTCTTACTATGTAAAGAGAAGGAAACCTACCTGGGCATGACTGGATTTCTACTTTTTGAGAACAAGCCACAGGATCATGTATTTCAAACCACAGCTTCCTCAAGAGCTGCAGCTACATCAGCTTTCCCCAGCCCCATGGGAAAGCCTGCACAGTCCAGGTTACAGTTTATACTGGATGGAAGCAATCAGAGCAGCAAGTGGCTGGTATCACACATACCTGTCAGGAAGGCACTTTCAGCACCTGTGCTTCATAGTGAAGAAATTTCAATCTCTCCAGCTTGCAGAATCAAGTATAGTGAAGACAAACCCTTATCTGTTCATGTTCTGTCTTCTCACTAGCTATAGAGGATTAGTCCTGGTGGTGTCCGTTGGGTGTGATGTGAGCAGTCTGTTCCTTTGTGACTGATGGGCCTTGCACTGAAGTTAAATCGTCTCATCCCATAGAGTTATCATTTCTACTGCACTGCACTGATAATTATCTAAATAAGCAACAAATTAGGTTCTTCTGCTTGCACGGCTGGGCTCAGACTGCTCACTTTAGTGCAGTGCTGGAAGATTTGAGCTTCCATGCCATCCAAGGTGAGCAGTAATGAATGTTAGTCGTGTGGGATTCCTGAACTGCCCCTTTCTCCAGCACCACTTTTTCCTCACCACTGAGCGAGAAACCGCACACACTGGAGGGGCAGGAGTATGTCAACTACAAATAAAAGTGATTAGGAGAAATGAATATGCTTTCCCTCAGCCAAAGGTGCAGAGAAACATAAGTATGGCTAGCTTAGTCTGTAATCACCAGTTTCAAAAAGCATCTCAGTCTCCTTTGAAAAAGGAGACTATGGGAAATGAAAAAGAAAAGACTTCAGGAAAAGGGAAAAGAAAGTAAATGGAGTGACAAAGTCAGGTCTCTCTGTGGAGGAAGGGAGCTCATTTGCTATATTCAAATATGGCAACGGAAAACCAGGGTAGGGGGATTGAGGTACTAGATTAAAGAAACTGGTTACACATGACTTTTGTGTCTCTAAAGACATTTAAACATTTCCTCTTGTGCATCTGCACTATGGAGCCACCATTCAGGTTTTGTGCTGGGGCTGTAAGACACACATTGATCAGACTAACTTAAGTCTAGAAGAGTTTCAATAAGTCGACAGCAAGTTTGAAGTTACTGTCATGAACATGCTTAGAGGTCTGAAAGATGGAAGAAAGTGAAATTTGTGCTAATAATCAGCTGAAGTTTTCCATTCTATCTAAAATATATTTTATATAGTTTTAATATGGAGGGATATTGGATGAAAAAAAATTGAGTGATTTGAGCAGAAATTATTCTAAGAGATCATACCAGTCTCTCCCCATCTTAAAATCTTTGAAATTGACTCAGTTAGAGACCCTTCCAAAGCACATCAAAGCCAGTGCCTTTTACTTTGTCATCATGTTTGGATGAATATATTGTTAAACAAAACTACCACAAGGTATCTGAGCTTTTGGAGAAGTTACTGCCTCAGATTTTATGAAAGCCACATGACATATGGAAACAGCATATGGAAACCTGTTAACACTGAAAGGTAAGGAGAAAAGTGGCAATGAATGATGAACTTCCTGGAAATGTTTAAAAACCTGAATCACAGTCATCTGCAGCATTCCTGATGGAGCATATTGAGATTGATACGAAGTCAAGAGGTTTCCAAAGCTCTCCATCACCTGAATGATAGCAAAGGGCTAGACACTAACCATATGTCAACTGTGTGTTTCAGAAAGATCTTTTGCCTCCTGAGAAAAAAGGGTGTGAAATCATTAGCACAGCCTAGAAATGTGGAAAGTGACGGATTGTCATGTAACCACACAAAGAAAACTAGCTATAAAGATTATATCAGCTAATGAGTTTTTCATACTGCCGTCTACCACACGGGAAACTTTTGCATTTTTATCTCAGACAGAATCAGAGGGCTAGCTGAAAAAAATGTCTGTAACATCAGCAGGGGTGAATTTGGCACCTCTGTGTGGAGAAGATACTTTTACTTGAGCAATTTATCATGCAATGGCGGATCTGAATCCAATAGTAATTAGTGTTTAATTGACTTTACTGGCACATTCAATGCTTTGTACCTCCTCTAATTATGGAATATCCCTTGTGTATACGCATTTTCATCAAAGCTGATTTTTCCAAGAATATAGTCTATATTAGAATGGCTTGAGGTCTTATGTTACGACTGATGGACTAGTTTAGGAGTCAGCCCAGGCATCATCACTCACAAAATAATAAACAAACAATAGCCTCTTTCATCTTAGTAAATCCCAAAGTTCTGTACAAAGTAAATAATAATTAAACAGATGAACATTTAATGAAAATGTCTACATCAAAGAAGATGCATATCACATTAAAAATATATTTAGCTTCAAAACATCCCCACCATCTAGCCATTGCTTATCAGGTTTAACTGCATATAATGATGAAAGAGTTGTCTGATTTCACAGCCCTTGTAATTAGTGATTCTCTTCCAATTACCTTCAAATTTGGCAGCCTCTGTTACTATTATCCTGCCTATCTCTTCCTAGGATGTTGCACTGCTGTTGCATTCCACTTCTATGCCCATTAGGGAGGTGGTTTGTCTCTTGAGACCTATTGAATCCAACGGGAATCTTTCCAGTTACTTCAACAGTTGCTGGATCAAGATCGCAGTAAACTCTAGATTGTTTCTTTATGTTTGCTTGATTTGCCTGTGTAGCTGGGCCCAGGTGCCAGTACACTTTCTCCTTCAGACTAGTGTTTGGTGCCTATTCATTTTTAGTTGTTGTTTGGATGAAGCCAAAAATGCAGATTCTTGCACAAGGCAGTAAAAGTGTCAGGCTTCAGCATTATCTGCAATAATGAAAAGCAGCTGGTTTTACATGAGATAATTCACAATCTGCCAACAGATGGCAACATGTGGAAAAGGGACCAACCCCAGCCAGCTGTGGAGAAAAAAAGGGACTGTCCCCTGTGGACTTTTCCATATGTACCTTTGGCAATTTTTTCATGTGGTTTCTGATTTTTTAAACGTTCAGAGACTTTCTGACCACACTGGAGCATGAAATCTGTGGCTGTCAATGGTGTAGGGACTGGCAATATTTGTTACTAGCCAGGTGGCACTACTTTTCTGTACACCTGGAAATGTGCATAGGCTTCCCTATTCTCTTGTCCCAAATGGGTCTGCAGGTTGGTTTAGGGAATCTCATTTCCTGCTTGTTTTCATTTGTTTCAATTTTTTCCACCAAAATATTTTTTCCTGCATGCAGGGATGGTCTCTGTGATTGGGTCTAGCACAGGGCATGGTAGTGAGGGGAAACTCTTCTTCCATAGTCAAGGAGTCTCAAAATCTGCCTACATCTCTGTCTGTGCACATATCCACATTTTTTTTTTCCGAGAAAATACTGTACAAAACAAGTACTGATCAGGTATCTGGAATTATATATGAACAACTTCACATATTAGCTCCTCTTGGCTCCCGGAAAGAATCGATACCTTTAGTTACAGACAGATCTACCAGAGACAGTATGGGCAGTAAAAACAACTATTCTTCCTGAAGAAATTGATTCAATTTCTAAGCAATCACCTAGGAATCAGTTCAGACAAATCAGAATGTGACTGCTAATTACTCCTTATTTAATTTTGGAAGTGGCGTGAATTAATGCCAGAAAACCAGGGGGCAAGTGTTCCATGTAGAGCCAGGGGAAAATCATCAAAAGTTTCTGAAAGCTCCTTCTTTCCACTCAAACTCAGATCAAAAAATCAAAAGAGGTTTTAGAAATCATAGGTTTCTGTGTTTTATGTTTATTCTTGTATCTTGAATAAATTTGTGCCCTCTTTCAATGATAGAGTTTTACAGCTTCAGCATATTTTAGCGCCCCCCCCCCCCCCAGCTTGTAATTTGCCATCCCTAAGAGTAGTATGTGCACTGAAGTTCATATCTTTTTAAGGTGGAGTCCCCCACTATAACTCAGGTACAAATAAAGCCCCACTTTGGCTACAAGTTTTCTCCCCATCTACCTGCTTAGCAGATGATGCCAGTGTTCAAGAGGTGGTATTTCAGACAAAGGGCAAACTGTTCTCAGAGGCAAAGAAAGCATCATCACTTATTTTCCTCTCTCTGCCTAGGCTTCTCCTTCTAAACCCCCTGCACCAAGGCCAGTTTATGAATGTTCAGCAAAGGGTTTTACCAGCACTGACTGTCTGCCTCCACAAAACCTTTCCCTGCCATGCTGACCTATCCTAAAGCTGCACTGTTATGTTAGCCTCACAGAAACCCCTAGGAGCTGAAGTAGCTGTAATTAAAGGTTTTCAGCTACAGGGCTGTCAAATCCTTTTGTGTATCTGTTTTGGCAAGTGCTTCAAACCCTACAGCAATATTAAATAGACCATCTGTTAGCCTTCATTAGGCTCTCACTCATCAACAGGACTATTAAATATAACTGAGCATGCTAAAGGAAACCTTGACATCTGGGCTTTCAATTGGAACAGTGATCAATATTAATAACAAAACTATTTCACCTGAATTTATTATTAATACAAAGTTAAATACAGTATAAATATGGATGTTTTGCCCTACAACACAGCTTTAATGTGACTGATCTAAATGATATAGTGAAACTCAACTTCATTACCATCAATATCTGTAACAATGTAGATACCTAAAGAGCTCCACTGCAATGGCACTGTCCAGAAGGGCTAGTCACCACTTTCGTCTTTGTTAAATGATAGGGCAGATAGGACCATGCTAAACACAAGGGGTGTTATAGTAAAAGACCTACAACTACAAAATAACCAGGGTCCTCAGTAGACAGTTTATTCTCTTCCTCTTTGCAAAAACGTCTTACATATTTACAAATAAGGCATAATATCCTGTCGACATTAAAACAAGATCCCAAAGCATTCCTTAGACAGTATGTTTTCTAGACCATTTTGCTCTTCTCACTGTTCTCCTTTGGCCTCTATCCACTTCCCCCATACCTATAATTAAAGCACAGGCATATTCACCAGTTCCTCAGTATTCCAGCTGAGGGATGCCAAATTCCTTCACCAGTTTTGAGGACACACCACTCCCATTTATATAGCCAGTCTGATCCTTGGTTGGGTTTTTTCCTTTCCTTTGAAAAAGGATATGGTCTAGTCTTTCCACATTTCGTATAAGTATAACTTATAGCTGATTCTTCCCAAATACATACAATACTTTTTTTGTGTTTCTCTATCGAACTGCACCTCACATATTTCAGACCAATCTCATGATGGTCACTTTGAATACTAACTCTATCTTCCAATGCTCTTGTAGACCCAGACAGAACAGGATTTCCACCCAGATCTAGCATTAGACAAAATATTGATCAACACTGGAATCAAGAAATGCTACTGAGGAACTTCATCTGATACATCCTTCCAGCCTAATACTAAGCAACTGGTCTTTGAAAATAGCAATTGGAAACCAATTTGTTTCAGAAAGTAGCTGGAATCCTACTGTAGCTTGTTTCAGAACATATTTTCCTACAGAGCTAGAGAGTCATAGTCAAAAGCCTTACTGAAGTAATGGTACACCACTTGCTCTTTCTTCATCCCTATGTAAAAGACCATTTGCGTCTTGTGCAGAAAAGTAATAGTTTTGTTCATCTGAGAAGAAGGATGCTTCATCCAGGCAATTGTTTCAGTAGCAACTGTATAGTATAACTGCACTCATAAATTCACCAGGCCTCATCCTAAAGTCATTTTGTTTCCATCTTTCTGGAATGACTGAGTCACACTGGCTAATTTCTAATCCTGTCTTGGTAGGTGGAACACGGTTTGGAAGATCTGTCACCTCTACTGTAGGGAGCCGAGAAAATGCACTCATAATCAACCTCTGTGCCTCACGGGTAACTATGCAAACAATAATGGGTCTGAAACCCTTGTTCTGGTGCAAATACCCAAAACACTGGCAAAGCTATGATGTGTCTGAAAGCTATTCCTCGATTTTCTATGGGCCGGATTGAAAAACTCTGTATTTGAGCTGCCTGGCATAACCCTTGAGCTCCAAACCTCTGCTTTGCAGACAAAACTGACACTGAAACAAAGCAAAATTTTGAGGCTGACAGAGAACAATGTAGCCTGCCAATAGCCTGGCACACAGACAGCACAAGCAGAGATGTCAAACATTGCAATGTGCATGATTGAAGCTGAAACACAGTCACTAAAACTTCTAACTCCATGCCCTGTGGGTGGATCATGCACACATCAGTGGGACCCTTTGTATCAGAATTTGTTTGTCCATAAAAATGGGAGAAATTGAGTTCCAACATAGAATTGTTGGGAAACTGAGTAATGCTGATGAGCATCTTGATCTGCTGATACAGAATCCAGTTCCAGTTGCATGAAGTCCAGCTCCTGAAAGCAGTTCTTGTGACATTTGCAGACGAGTCGTTTGTGATTTTGATTTTCTACCTAAAAGAGTCATAATTAAGGCAAGTTCAGGGTGCCACATCTGAAGGACATTCTACCTCAGATTATCATACTACTTATCAAAATAGTGAAAAGACACCCAAGCAGGCAGTCTGGGGAGGTGGTTGCAGTACATTTTTACCTGGAGGCTGTTTTCAATCATCTTTACTGCATGCTGGAATTTTATATTCACATTAATGTATCAATATCTAGCAAAAAAAATTATTCCCTAGAACATCACTGTAACCAAGACAAGTTTTTCCTCTGTGTTGAACTGATCATATTGAAGAAACCCCCAAATATTTATCCCATTTTTGCATAATAAGCTACTGTGGTGAGTAAGATGTGATTCAGATTTGTTAGTTTACATTGATGCAGCTCTGAGCATAATCATTTATCAGAGTTCTGAGTATGAATGGCCAGACGCTCAGTTGAATCCCATACACCACATGTCAGCCTGCCCTGCCATTATGCCTGATTTCTTTAACACTGAAAGCAAACGAAGTGAACAGAGTTTGGTTCAACTGCTGCTTTTCCCCATTCTTTCTGAAAGCTCTACAGACATAATTTGGGTCTTTTACTCCAGAGATTATTTGTTTTTTACTTTATGTCAATTTAACCTTCTGTGAGTAAAAATTCTATGATTTTGTTCCATGTGACCCAAACACCATCAATTAAACACCATAGTGAAATGTGTTCTGAAGGCTTATACTCCCTTATTTACTTCAGCAATTCATGCTAGTACCTCACAATATTCTTACTATAAAAGTAAACTAGCAGCTGTAACATCAAAAGCCAAAGGAAAACCTGGAAGATTAGCCATGGGAGGAAGGCACTAGAAGGCAAAGACTGAATGTCAAGACATACACCGTTTTTCAGGTAGTGGGTGGTCATGAATGTAATTTGTCCTATCGTTAGCTCTGATGTTCTACTGGTACGATCTTGCTATGGTATTTAAGGAGTGTGTTGCTCCAGCACATCTCTGCTACAGCTTTCACTGATAGTGGGCTCCCAGAGTTAATAACGCTGGACCCTTCTAGTAGAAAGCCCTAGATGGAGATTGAAATAATGTATTCTTATTGATAGAAATATCTTCCAAGGAAATGGAGCAGCTTTTTTGGTTGCAGAGACAAACAGCACACATGGGAGTACAGCAGGCTGGTCGAAAGGGAGGGAAATTCAGTCCAGGGAAGCCAAATTGTGGTGAGTCAGTAACAGAACTGGACACAAAAGTCTTAACTATGGTTGTGGAATGGTAGCACGTAGAGGTAATGAAAATTAGTTAAGTCTTGCACTGTGACTATGTCACTTAAACATGACATATATGTTGGTTCTGAGTGAAAGGGAAGACTTCTTCCTCTGCAGCCAAAGGCATGCATTTCTGCTGGTTTGCCCGGCATAATGATTTTGTGGCACATGGTGGGTGAGAACAAAGATCGATGTGGCTGAAAGTTAACTTTCTTTGTTTTCAAGGAGCCAGTTTGTGGCAGGATTGTTTTTCTGAATCACTGAATGACTTTACAGATGCTGATGTCTTCACAAGAAGAGCAAGAATAAACAGCAAGACTTGGCAACAGCCTAGTTTTGTCTCACAGTAAAATGATCTTTATCTGCAGTCCTATTCAATGACTCTGATTTTGGGACACAAGCTGGTTTGGCTGTGTGCCATGCTGACATGAATGCTTGCCCTGAGCTAAGTAGGATACCTGTTGGCACAGTCTTATTTTTATTCCTATTTATTCCATGCCAAATAACACTCTTGAAGAGAAATGTCACCCTGTATTTTCAGCTGTTATTATAAGATTGCTCTTGTCACTTTTTAAATACTTCAGGACCAATCTGTGTAGGTACAAATGACTTAATTTCACCATTGTGAGCGCTGGGAGATAAAAGAGTAACTGTTTTATTTAGAAGTCCCTCAAGGTCTAGTAAAAGATGGCTATCATATATTGGAAGTTACTCAGAAATTTCATTTCTGCTGAGACTTCCTGAGAAGTTCTGTGTATTTGCTTTGAAAGACTTCAGACTTAATAACTAAAAACAAACAAACAAAAAAGCCTCTGAACATAATTAAATCAATCCTAATTGTTTACATAGCGTTTACAGTTTTCATGGCCCCAACATATAAACAAGTGCTGGAGCATCTATTTACATGGTATTGACCTTCACACAATACTGTTTGTGGCTTGGCATACTCAATGAAGGTTGTGGCTTTCCTATACCTATCTGCTTCTGCATTATGTTAATGAAACAAAAGCTACACTAGGAAAGACACAGTGAGAGAAATGGCAAAGAGTTCACAGGAAGATGTGTAAAGGAGTTTCTCTCTGGGAAGAATAACAGTGCTACAATGGCTTTCTAGGCTACCACTTGTCAATGGAGCCCCAGTAACAGATAGCTGTGCATTCCTGGACCACCACAACTGCAAAACAAGGGTGAATTAATCTTGTGCATTTTGCTTGTCAATGGGGCAGAGCAAAAGCATGCACATCCCTATTTCCTGTTGATCTGATGACCCATGGTGACTTATTTATCCATTGTGCCTTTGTGTGCTCAGTTTGGTTGTGTAGCTTCAAAGTATATACAATGCAAACTATCCATGTAAAGAGTTTATAAGCAACAAGCTTGCAGAGAATTTTACACTCTTGTGTAAAAGCAATCTCAGCCAGTGATAATAGCGAGAGTAAGCAGAAGCAGCTTATACTGGACAAAGACAAATAACCTTTTTTTAATGGGTATTTTGTAATACAAGTAGAAGACAGATATGGGTAAAAGCAGAAGTGAAATGAAGGGAATGATGGCTGGAAAATGACTCAGAAGTGGAAAGATTTTTCTGGAATGGAACATGGCTAAGGCATGATTAGTCCTTGGAAAAGATGAGGAAGCAAATGAGGAAATGAGAGGGTGGAAGGTGGATGGATGCAAGGGAACAGGGGAAGTGGTGTGAAGGAGATGGGGAGTAGACAACAGCCAGTTCATCATGAAGTCCAAAGTTAATACTCTGGAAAATAATGTGTTAATATGACAGGATTTGTTCCTTCCTTCAGCAGCACCTAATGAGGCAGTTTTGGAGCACATAGTCCATGGCTTTAAAGTGTCTCCAAAAAGCAGAAACTGATGCTTTCCATGACTGCTACTATTTAGTTCAAATCACTCTGTGTGTCACCTCCGTTTGTATTCCCTGATGTGGATGAAGCTCTGATTAATTCTCTGACCTAGAGGAATGCTTGCAAAATATAGATGAGTGGAGTGTCCCCTATTCCTCCTGTAATACTGCATACCTTCTATGCATTCCAACTCATCATAACAACTTCCTGAGTTTTCTATGGAAACCTTTTTGTTTAGGTGTGGGACATTAAGATCCCTAAAACTGAAGGAAATCTCCTGGCAATAATTACTAAGAAAGTCTGTACTGTGCAAGTTCATGTTCTTCACCTGTAGTGGCAAAGTAAAAAGTAATGATGGAGTTCTGATCTGGTTCATCTAATCACTGAGTTCCATACTCACAGATTCTCTTGGGCTTGAAAAACTGGGCCAGAAGTACCGTGAGAATAGATTGTCTCTTGGTGTTTCTGCATGGAACAAGGGCATGTTAATAATAGCAAAAATGAAAAATAATTAAAAATAGAAGGCCTGATTCTCCCTGCATCAGAATTTTGTTTGCTGTTTTGCTGGATTGGGGAAGGCTTTTGTTTGTAGTAGGACCATGTCCAAATTATCTGTAGTAGTTTGGAGTTTTGTGTTTGTTTTTTTTTAATAATCTAAAGACATTTCTAACTCTTATGAATGACTGACCTTACATTTTTTTCTTCTGAATTGTTTCTCATTTGCTAGTGGCTTGTAACTGAAGAAATTCTATATTGGCTAGGTAAATAGTTGTCTGAGACTGTGTTAGTAGCTAGGAATGCATGAATAAATGACCTAGTTGTTCTGTCTTCATTCTGTGATTGTTCTGAGCCTGTGCAATGTTTCTATGACCTTCACTACAGGATTAATGGGAGTTATTTTGTGTATTGGTGCAAAGCAATTATGCATGCCATCTTGCTTTGAGATGGTTTAAATGAAAGTTGCCACTAGAAATGTTAACCTGCACCTGTCATAATGCTATTATGTTATCTTGGGCTAATGGTGAAAAGAAGTCATGATTTCATTTTATTTAAATTTCAGCTGGGTATTTGACCATAAAATTATTTATAAAAGGAAGCACAATAAAGACAGTAGATCAAGAGTTTAGCAGTGAAAAAGAAAAGTGTTGTGCTATTGTCTGGAATATAATTATAGAAGAAGCTTCAGTGTACAACAGAATGGATGAAGCTTAGGTGCTCAAAAGATTCTATAAAAGTGAAGGGGCTGACATTATTGTCCTGTGAAAATCCCCGTATCTACTTTATTCTTGTGATGTTAGTAAATGCTCATGACAATGGCTGACACAAGATTACAGTTAAAGTTTTCAATCAAAACATCCATCCTCAAATGAAAAGTAGAGGCTAGCCTAAAAGTGAAGATGGCCCTGCCTAGGGACAAATTTTATTTTTTAATTTGTTTTCTTGTATTTTCTGTAAGCACAGATTGGTGAAAATGAAGGGTAGATACTACAGATTCTTCAAGAGTAATGTTAGATGCAGAATAGTAATGCATCTGGTCATTTCCATGTATGTGTGACCGCGTGAGAGAAGTAAATCAGGCAGAGATGGTGGGCTGAAGTGAAAATAGTTTTTCATGTGAATATATATGTGTGAAATAGGTTGTCTGGGATCAAAAAAAAATATATTTTTTTGTAATTGTAGCCCTTTGAAGATGTGTGAATAATAAGATATTATTTTGGGCAGAGTATAACAGAAGCAAGTTTCAGAGTCCAGCATTGTGTGACTGGCGATCAGATCCCTGCTTTAAACCACCAAAGCACTGTTTGTTCTGGGATAAGCCTCTCCTCAGGATGTCCAAAATTGTTCCTAACAAGCATAAACCCCCCCCAGAATTATATGAAGCAATTAATTTTTAGTGAATCAACATTTTTTCAACAGAAAAAGGTTTCTTCAAGAAATTTCTGTCCAGGTCTAACAAAAAAAAAAAAAAAAACCAAAAAAAAAACCCAACCACAGGCTCAACATTACATTCTGCAGTCTTTAAGCTCATGTAAATTGCCCTTGCTCAGTGGAATTACTTAAACAAAATTTGCTCTTTATCACGACGTAAGATCAAACCCTTAATGCTAGAATTTAACACATAGGAATATATAGAAAGAAGTGTCACCATCCATCTGGTTTCTGGCATATCTGCACTACTTTATTTTCCTTATTCTCAGGTGTTGGGTTTTTTTTTTTAGGATTTTCTTCTGGGGGTTGGGGGGAGGGGAGCAGACAGTGGTGTCTGTCATTTTTCTTGAATTATTTTAGAACCTGTTAAGGCTGTAGGTACATGGTGGTCAATGTATAGAAACACAAAACTGAATCCAGCTGCTCTGGCCAGAGGAGGACTGCACCCTGATAAACTTGTTCCATTATTACTGACCCCAGGCAATGTGCTGATCTACTTCATCCTGCTGGGAAACCTGCATAAACATACACTTTCAGTCAAGAAAAGCATAAGGGGATAAACGCCATTGCTTTAAGGATTTGCACTGATAATGTACACTCAGCTTTAATTTTTGCAGTGTGTTTAGATAGTACCATCAATGAAGTTACCTTTTTTTTTGCCTCTCCTTTACTATCAGGATAGGGATAATGTGATCCTAGCAAATGTATCAGTAAGGGTTCCCATAGGATAACTGTTAATAACTATACAATACTTGGGTCAAATACAAGGTACAATCTGATGAGGAAACACAGAGACAGTTAAATTGTATCATGGCATCTATGTGGAATATCTGGAATGACTGTAATCACATAATCAAGGTGGGCAAATATGAAACAGTCATTGAAATTAACGGTATGAATTGTAGTATTTACAAAGGAATATATTCTAATTGTTGTATCCTTTAATATCTTCCAGTTGTAAAGGATCTTTTATTAATGTAAACTCAGCAGAAGTTTAGCAAACATGTATCTAGCTTTTTTAATGAGGTCGTTTTAGAAGGATAGTCCTTCTCTCACTCTCATTTCCATCCCGTATTTCCTTCCCTGAAATCTCTTGCCATATTTTCATAAGCTTTTAGAGAGTGAATTCTAAAGCCTTCTCACCTTTTCACATCTAACCTTTACATGGTTTGAAGTTGCAGCATTAGAATATAAGTACTCAAAAATCAAATTCACAGATCATCTATGTGGAGAGCATACTCTTCCACTGAACTTTTCTGTAGTTATATTGCAGATATGATGACATATGGCTATCTGCCAAGTCTGTAATAAGAGTAATAGAGACATTAATCAGTTTTATCAGTTGCATACAAGATTTCAGTAACAAGTGTGAAAGAGGTTGGAGCTGGTTTTTGTCCATGCTTCTAAACTGAACAAGGAGCTGTGCAAATGAAATACAATTTGTTCGCCTCAAAACCTTTATTACTTAAAATGGCAACATAGATAAAGGGAATACTATTGATGTTTTAATGCAGAAGATAAAGTTGCAGCCAGATCAAATGCATTGCTTTGGGTCAAGCAGAGATTGCTAAGGACCCAGGAACTGACCTGCAAACCAGCACCTTCAGCCACCACTGTATTGCAAAACTACCTGGCCTCTTAACCTATCATTCAGACCCGTAACCTAAGTTTCCGATGCATATTCTCTGTGAAGAGACTGAAACCAAATAAAATGTGTCAGCTTCTTGTCTTCTGAAACTGTGTAAGAACTCTATGGATTCATTACTCTTTTGCATTAAAAAGAGCTATGAACTCTCTACAGCTCACGAAGTTCAATCCTACATGGATGAATCTGAGATGAACATGAAAGGTTCTTTGAATGCACGACTGGGTTTGAATTCTGCAGATTTACTCAGAGCAGTTAGCATTTGAAACCATTAAGGATAATAATTGGACTGGGATGGAGGGAATGAAGAATAGGCCCTTAAACTGGCTCTGTCTGCTCCGATTTAGAATCATAGTGTATGTTTGTACTCAAAGATCTTTAACTTAATGAGCAACTCCAGTTTACAGGAGAAAATATATGAACATGTAAGGACCTCCAAACTGATATATGTATTGAAGGGTGTAGTGCTGACTATTTCTACAGAATTAGATGAGAATTAAGGACAAATTAAGAAGTTATGTGCTAGATGGAATAAGAAAACTAAAAGATTAGTTACTTAATGGCAAGCAATGTTTTAGTGTTTTTCCTGGTTCATCACATTCACAATTATGAGGCAGGTCTTTTCCATTTCTCACACTGTGTGGAGAGCAGATCAATATAACTATTCTTACAGTCACCCTGGTAGTTATCTGTTCTACACTAGAGAGAAATATCTAGCTCCTTTGTTTCAAGAAGAAAGAATGGGTGCAAGATGAACAGTCCCTTGCCTTGTACTCTGTCAGTACCTCTCCTATGGACTGCAACGCTTGACACAATGAAAGACAACTGCATGTTCTGGGCTTTTCTAGAGAAAAGGGAAAAACCAAAACCCCTCCAGACTGGGCTGCGTGATTGGCTATGATTTGGAAAACTCTTTAAAGCTTTCACCTGAAAAACATTCTGGAAGAGTCCTTCAGTGCTACAACATTACAAATAACAAAGGATAACACTTACTGTTTTGTTAAGCCACCACCTGCTGATCCATCAACTTCCCACTCCTTGTATTACTCTGACACTGTAATGACAATGCTACCTTAAAGCACACAAGTTGCACATTCCTGGGAGAGTGCTTAAAAGAGTCAGAGGTGTGTGCAAGATTGGATCACTTGTCTCAGCCTAAAGCCTGCCTTATCTCAGAGTTTCCACTATAGACATGCCACGTACAGAGAGATGTGCTTCTGCTACTTGCACTAGCTCCCATGCTGCTGTCTTGCTCCTCAAGCACCGAAACAAACAACTGGAGTTAGTGTTATGAAGAAGGATCAGTGTGAGGTGACACCAGTTTATTTACATTTGCTGGCTTTCAATGAGATTGAAAACAAGTTGAAGAACCTGCACTCAACCTAAGTACGGTTTCAGCTGCAGCAGAAGGTATCCAGGTTAGCTTGCAGAAGGACCCTTTTGATGAGAAGGAAGTAGAAGTTTAGATTGCCAGAGGAAGGTGCTGAATTCTCAGCTCTGGACTCTTTTGAGGAGGTAGATGAACGTCTGTCAGGAATAGCTTTGAAAGCAGATACAGAATGTGCCTTCTGGAGATATCTTCCAAATCAATTTGCCTATTATGCTACTTACTGTTTGTGTTCAGGCTTGAAGATGAAGCTCTCCCAGGCTGAAGATGGCTAGGGAGGGCTAGAATTCAGATCAGGTATTCAGTATCTGGTTCAGCCTGTTTTATGGGATTCATGCTTTAATGGGTGGGCTTGAAGGGGTCCTAGCAGGCATTTCATCAATACTGCCTGGCTCCAGAGATAGGACAGGGCTCATGGGATGCAAAAGACCAGTTTTTTCTGACAGAACAGTCTGTTTAAGAACAAATCTTTATGAAACAGAGAACCTGGGGAAAAAATACTTTTTTCTTAAAAGAGAAAAATATTCTATTTTAAGCTTTAAACCTTTAAAGTGCAATTAAAGGAAATTTTGGAGACTTATTTCAGATTTTAATAAAAAGGAAGTTTTTAATGCTGAGAAACACATATTGGATCATCATGAGCACTGGTTAACTACCAGGGCCGTATAGTGATGCAGAAGGGCTCATTTTCCACTTTGGAGTGCATCCTACAAATTCTCAGTCTTACCTATTTATCTCTCTCACATTTGATGTTGTCACTCTGCAGAGAAGTAAGTAACTGACATACATTACAAGGACTCTGAAATCCTTCAAAAAACAAGATACACAGAGATTCTTAAAGCAACAACAAGCAGATGATAATGACCTTTAATTAAGCAGTTTGGTTACAGTAAAGATGCCAATTTCATCCTTTATTTTCCATTCTTAAGTGGATGGTTGGATGCTTCATGCTATTAGACTATATTTACTCACATAACTTTTCTTGTAATAAAACGTCCAACTTTTTTAAAAAAACTTGTGATGGCAAGGGATCAAAAACCTTTCAGTGCCAGTTTTGCAAAACAACCCAACATATTCAGTTCAAAAATTGAGTAAATGTAGAAAACATAATAGAAGTTATTTTATATCATGATTCCTAAATATTCTTGCTTCTTTTCAATTCCAGTATCATGTTTATAGCAGCACAAAATTAAGCTTGAAGGGGCCCACAGAGTTAATTTCCCTCAAATAATCACTCTAAGTAACAGCCATGTTGATTCAGACATATTGTATCAGCACATTTATACATTAAACAAAGGTCTGTCTTCCCCCAAGGTGTTAACATAGCCTTTATAATGAATTCCCAATTAATTTTATCAAAAATATTTGAATAAACAGAAGATGAATAGAGAGATGAGGTGGGACTCTGCCCTTTAATGTAGAAAGCTAGCAGAAACAAAGGGATTGTTTCCATTTTTGGTTAATTAACTTTGTCTTTTGGGAACAAGGATGAGTCTTAAATTGAAAAGATGCAGGAAAGAACAAAAATGTATATAAATCAAGAATCTCAGAGGAATAAATGGGAAGGGTAAAGAAAAGCACACTTTTTTTCTTTTAAGATCCCTATTATATTAAATTTACAGTTGAGGCTGACATCAGTTATAGAAGGGCTACAAACTTTCACACTTAAAGAACAAGTATAAAGGTTAAGGCAAAATGTTTTCATAGAGCAACCATCCCATGTCAGCTTACTGCAGGGTGACATTCATCTGCTTTTGAAGAGTTCATTACTGATCATTATCTTCACACTGAACTGACTACAGGCCTGAGCCAGCAGAGACATTCCTGGCTTCCAATTTGTTAGATGCATTATCCAAAGAAAAAGGGGGAAGCATACTCTTGACTAATGAAGAATGTTCTGGTGATTTATTTGGTTAAAGGGGAAGTAAGAAAAAAAAAAGGCAGTTGTTTCTGCTCTTGCAATACACTTGAAAACCTTTGACTTTATTTTACGTGGAATGCTAATACAGAGATGATGAGTATGAAGTCTGTGAAGAATACATACATGCAAAGGTTCTTTCAAACTTGGTTTGACTTTCTCAGCTGTATTTTGTAAAAAAAATGCAGGGTGAGGCCATAAAAGTTCACCTGATACTATTAGCTGTGGCTTATTAAAAATTTGACTTGTTGCACACAGAAACCACCACTTTGGGTGATTTCAGATCAGCTCAGAGCATGGACAGAGCAACACATCTCCCTGCAACTGTTTATTTAGATGTTCCATCAAGGCTAGCCTAGTGTTCAATTACTATCACTAGTGAAATAAGGGAATATTGCCAAACGGTAACATCTTTGAAAGTCTAGAAGTTATGTCTTTCTAAAATAACAGAATGGAAGAGAAATAACACCAGTATCCTCAAAGCAACGTACTAGGCAAACCAAGGTTCTAGTTTATGCAATCAGAGCTTATCTAACACTCCTCTACTATATTCCCAGAGCTCTTCCTCTGTGTACCTCCTCTTTTATATAATTTCCCAACTAGCTATGCTCTCTGAGCCTCTGAGAACTGGGGCTTCCAGCCAAGATGGGTCATCACGTTACTTACACAAAACACCTCAATAACTCTCTCACTTCATCGCTCCGTCTGGAGCTTTTTCACACCTAGCAAATTCTCTTACCTTTTTATTGCATAATACATTATCATTCCTTGGTTCTGCAGGCTTGCAGAGATGACAAAAGGTGACAATAGTAGGACATTAAAATAGACTCTATTGCAAACATATCTGTGGATCTCAGTCAAATGGATTTTCTTCAACCCTCCATTCAGAGGTTTTAAATTAAATTTATATTAGTTTTTAAAGATGGGGGTGGTGAGGTGCTGCAGAGAGCACCTTAAAGTTGCATAGTGGTATTAACTATCATTCTGTACCAGCTAAATATTCACTAATGATAATGATTTATTTTGCCTCATTATTTTTCTAGTATGCTCCATTAAAGGTTTTATATTGTCAAGGGTTTTATCTTCCTTCTTTGCCTACATTTCTAAGCCACTAAGGCCATTTACTCTCCACCCCCACCCCTTATTCAAAGCTAGCAAAGTTTTCATTACCCTTGTTCTCCCAGGAACAAGCTATTTGAGATTTGGCCTAGCATTTTTGTGTTCAATCATCTTTCTTTTCTTTGTTGTCAACCCTTTAAAGATGCTTCTCTTGCTTTCCTGTAATTTATAGCTTCTCAAAAAGTCTAATCAATTTTTATGCCCTCCCCACAGGTTCAGATCTGACTTTGTGTTGGCTGTTTGGAATTCACAGTAATAGGTGTTGCATTTTTGATAACACATTTACTGGTGTTAGCCAGGATGTTTTATAAAGGGTGTGTGGGAGGGTTTGATTTTTTGCCATCCTTAACACAGATGAATTAGGTGAAATATTTCTCAATCAAAAGCTGCTTGACTCAACCACAGCATAAGCTCACTCAAACGGGATCTGAGCTTAAGGCATGTCACAAAACACAGCAAATTCCCCAGCAGAGAGATCCTTCAAAGGTAGCTTGTAGCCCTACAGTGCGAGATGACTTTTTAGACTACTGGAAAATGCTAAAACATTATGCTCTCTGTAATGAAAGTAACAAGTTACACTACTCTCAGCATACATCCATTTACTTAGGTTAGTTCCTACAAAGAGGGTTATGGGCAAAACCTTTTATTTAGTTCTACTGGGAGTAAAAAACTCCAGCAATATCAATCAATTATCCCTTGATTTTTCAGCATGAGAGCTCAGTTCATGCCTCAAACCCCACGTCTCCTTAGGATACAAATCAGAGGGGGTTATTAATGTCTGAACAATTTGATAGGCATGTTCAGTCTCCTCTTTTAAGGAATGATTCTCCGAATATGAGATGTTAAGGTCAGTGCTTCAGGTTTCACAGACCTTACCAATGCTTCAAGCTGGCCCAGAGCTGCTGTTGCGCTGCTGCTGCATCTCCTCTCCCACACTGAACTCCAGCATTTTCTTTCCCTGTGCTTATAAGAGCATTTGGCCTTTGAGCCAGTGGTAATTATCAATAAACTTCAAAGCAACAGCAAGAGAACATTACACTTTTTTTCCTTCCTATCTAGTATCTGTTCAACAAGTCTAAGAGATGAAGACAGGGAAAAGTGAGAACAGAGAAACAAGAACAGTAGTGAAGATGAATTTCCAGCAGAGGTCATGAGAACTCCCAGATCTTCTGTGATCTTCCATTAGAGAGAAAGTATGTCTATAAAGCCTTTTCCTTCTTTAGAATCAGCACTAGCTAATACTACTCCTGAAATAAGAAGGCAGAAAGGACAAAATAAAAATTCTTATTCCTACTAATAAGTACTTATACAGAGGCTCCAGTGACTTCCTAGCCCACATACTCCCAAAAATAGAGCTATTTAAAATTGCTAAGACTGCCTCCAGAAAGCAGCCCCTCACCTAGACTACAGACTTGTATCAAAGCCCCGATTCAGACAAAAAAAAACATTTCCACCGAATGCAAACAGCAATATATACTACTTCTGCAAGCTCCACCACCCAGTGACCTTTGCTAAACTTGGCCTGCCCATTTGCAAGTGATTATTGATGAACTGGTTCCTTCTGCTCCTGCCCTGAAGGCAGAAAATGCTAACACAGGTGTCTTTATTTCAACTAATGTCTGAACCAGAAAGTCTCTAGGTATTTTCCAGCACTTACAATTTGAAACTGATATCCTATTTCAGGCAACAGTCTGTCCATAGTCAACTTGCATATGATATCTGATTACTTTTATATCTCTATATTTGAGTATGTAAAACTATCCATGAAAGTGTCTTTCAGCAATATTGCTAAGACTAACTTACACTTACTGAATAGAAATAGTAACTTTCTTTTTATTACCTGACACTGTAATAATTGATTAGTTGTTATTGTGAAGCTACATAACACAATTGATTTTATTGTGTAAAAATTTATTCCATTGTTTTTTCTTAAATGAGAATGTTTCAATTTCTCCAATACAGCCCATCTCACAGTGCAGCTTCAGTGAAATGATTGCAATTGTCCAGTTTTAACGAGGTTGAAATTATCCATCCTTGAATGTGGGGAACTGGCTAGCGTCTGAAATTGCTTGGCCTTGAGGATCCATTTTCTGTTACCATTTATTAGAAAGAGCATAACCAGTTTTACTGTAGCACCTGGAGCTACTCAAGCACAGGAAGTCTAATGTAACCCCAAAGGAAAAGACTTATTGCACATGCACAGAATAATTATATATCAGACAATATTAGTACTGTCTGGGATTCTTGGATAGAAATATAGGAATCCTACTGAGAGCCCTAAGGGAAATTAAGGCAGTACAGTCTCAGGCAGAAAACACACGTCTTCTTGGTGGAGGTAATTGATATTTCAAAATTTTGTTTAGTTCTGTTCAGAGAAAAAGCCCTCATAATTTTCAGGTATCTGTGAAAGACAATAGATTTCTGGCCATGAATAGAGGACTCCCCATAGTCATTTGCTGAGGAGACTGCCCAAAACTTTCTCTTGGAGCAGGACTCTGAGACAACATATCTGGAAACTTATTTTAGAATTAAAAATTATGAAAGCCCTGGGATTCCCAGGTTTAAAAGCAACTTGTTCCACAGTTCTGGAACTTGAAGTTCTGAGGTTGCTTACACAATGTGTTGCCCAGAAACCAGGACATGGGAAATTTTACATTTACTACCTCCATACTGTTTACATGATGGAGTGCTCTCCACCACTGAGAACAAGGCTCACCAGCAGGCTAAAGAAATGAGGTGGCAGGAAAGTACCTAAATGTAGCAATCACGCCCAGGTTTTATGACAGTTTCAGTAAAACTAATCATTCTTTGTCAAATATGCTCGCAAATCAGCATGTATGGTATTGAGGTGTAAAAATTTCTTAGCAAAATTAGCATTCCTAATTGCCTCGCTGCAAAAGCCCCTAATAAATCGCTTTCCAAAGGCCAAACAAAGTGTTTTTCAAGAATTCAATCATGCATCTAAGAACCATTGTCACAAAATCACCTTTTCTTTCAGCTGGACCTTCCTAAAGCATGGATATAAGAAGAAAATATGAATGCATCCGGAGGGAAGTGGCGATACCTGTCAATACAAGACTCAGGTATGAACTCAACAAAGTTTTATAGTCATTCCTCAACAACTTTGAGAGCTTTCAGTTGCTTTCATGAAGCTTCCCACCTAGTTGGTTACATTTATTGCCACTTCACTCCCAAATAAAAACATATCTCATTTTTGGGTAGTAGTGCAGATAATCAGTGATCACTGGTCACTGTTCCTAACAGGGTTTATTAGGTATATTAGAATTAATGTACCTCTGGTAATTAGTATTAAATCATATTAATTCATATTCATATGAAATTCATTTAAAATCATCTACGTAAAGGGAATAATTCTTCTTTTTCTTTCCCCTCCAGAGTTCTTAATTATGTGTCAGATTTCCTGGTGAATGGTCACTGGAGAGGAGATAAAGCATCCATTACAGCTTTTGGAACCAAGAATAATTATTCAATGAAACCAAGTGAGTAAGAGGGAAATGGTTTAACGGTCTGCTTGTTAAGGAATGAGAAAAGTTGATGGCCTGGGAGAAATGGCCCAAATTTGATGCTCAGAATTACAGGAAGACACTGTTGCAAGTGAAATCTTTGATAAGTTATAGAGGTGAGTGGATCTTGGACTTGCTGGCTATGTGTGCATGTGTAAGTGCACACTGAGTATTCCCATATATACATTTTAAAATCAGTGCAGAAAGCTGTTTTCCAGTACGTACATGTATTTCTTGATACATACTAGTCCAAGGGCAAGAGCACTACCCTTACTTTGGTCTCTTTTCTCTTTATGACATATTGTTGGGGAGGATTTTGAGTTTTCTCCTGTATGCTTCAAGTTAGCTAGAGTGCTGAGAGAAGTCTTGTGGACTTGATGCACTCTAGGCAACTTAGCTAGGCAACTCTTACATCATACCATTGTTTCATACTCCTGATTGCCTAGAAACAAGGGCTATCCTCAATACTTGTGAAGCCCCTAGCAAGTTACAGATGCTCTCATAAAGAAACAAGAAGATACTGAATGCAGTGAAAGCATAATCTAGCCATTTTTTTCTGATTCAGTATTACTCTCTGTTAAGAAGTGGGAGAGAATGGAGGAATTATCTGTAAACCAAGACGAGTCAAATGGTAAAATGTCTTGTAGCACCACCCTATGTATCTTGTCAGCAACTTGACTTTACTTTAAATGATGGCTAAAATATATTGTTTGCCGTGCCCCTTGATTTGTTAAACCATAATCATGAAATTGAATTACAGGACAAGAATGATAATAATAGATGAAACTATTATGTGTCATAGAGAGGCAATTATGCTGTAGCTAATGATCTTTACTAATAGGATAAGATATACTGCCACATGTGCCTTGAAGACCATCACCAGATAAAACGAGTCATTCATCAACTAAACCTTTAAGGTAGTGTTTAATTTGAGAGGTGAAAGAAATGAAATTGGGCTTTGGAGGACACTGCAAATTCCATCCATGTAATGAGATAGAATATTGATCTAATGAACTACCCGAAGTCTAGACTGTATCATTTACGTGGAGCCTGGAGCAACTGGATGCACACACATGCATAACTGAAAGGTTGGTGAGGTATAAATTAACTTTTCTTCCTGAAAGCCAACATGGTGTTCTGTATAAATTTGAATATGATTATGTCCTGGCCACAGATTATAGCACCATGAATTCATAGCAGGATTTCTACTGAATGCTCTGTGACTTAAAGAATCTGGGCAGTGGGATGCTTGGGTTCACCTTTGCCAGTGACTTAACAGTGTGGCATTGGTATAGTCACCAAGGTTTGTCTACATTGGCAAGTAGAGCAGTGCAGTCAAAGCGAACATGTGGAGAAAAACAGTATTAAAGGCCGTTGTACCTGATACATAATTCCAGAAGTTTTACCTTCTGGTAGATCTCTTCCTCTCAGTTCTACAATGAATTGCTTTGAGCCAGGTGAATGAGCCATCAGTTATGCAACCACTCCAGGCAGTGGTTTCCAGGCTTCCTGGCTATACAAGACTGCCAGTGCCTCTGTGGGTGAAAGATGGGTTGGAGATATGGAGATTGATGTGTAAGTAAAGGTACAGGGACTGAAGAATCACAGCAGGAAGCCCTGATATGCTCAATACATGAATCTTTTAGGGATCTCTGGACAGAAGATTAAAGAAATTGTGAGAAAATGACCAGGTATAGCCCCAGCTCTGGCTGTATGGGAAATAAGGTATAAGATCTGGGAAAGCTTTGTTAGTAGGATGGAGGAAAAAGACTGGGCTGGTTTTGCTGGTGCTTGCTTGTGCTTATTTAGGGGAGAATTCGGATGAGGTGGATTGTTACACTGATGGGATGCTGAAGGAGGACAGACGTACAGTAGGGCTGGTCTTGTCTCTACAGTCTTGAGAAATCAAGGCTGAAAGTATAAATCTTTTACAGGAGCCAAGAAGAAAAATGGTGTTTAGACTACATTCAGGGCTTTTTTGTTGTTGTGGTGGTTGTGTTTTTCTTCACTGGGTAATTTCCCTTTTATTAGCTGGATCCATCTTTCATTCTCTACCATGCTCAGCTGCAAAATTCTTTGGGCAGCTCTGTCCAAAGGCAGCAAAGGTTGCTTTTGGGCCACTCACACCGATGGAGCTGTCTGGTTATAGCTGATAGCAAATGGTCGACTGGATTATTTTCATGATGAATATCCCTGCGCACCAAGAGAAGGAGGTATTTAATTTTGTATCCAAAAGAGAAATGCTTATGTGTAATTGTGTGAAGGATATTTTTTTTTCCTAAAGTCTCTCATTAAACTGAATGGCATCTAAAACAATTGCAATTCATTTGCAGCAGCCTGAGGGAAGAAAATGCCAATAGACAGAAATGGCATTTATAAATACTGACTAAATGAGCAATGTAAAAACCAAATAAACCCCAAATCCTTATACCTTCTCCCTCCTTTTCAAAAGAACTCATTCACTTCCTTCAACCTTTAAAAGGAAAACAGCAAAAACAAGTAGGAACGATCTACTCTTGAAATTGTATCTGACGACTGTATTCTTGAGTTTTCTGCATCATAGGTGTTGACTTATATTTAGGATCTATGTATAAGTCCGAGTGAAAAGGGCTAATAATGAATATGTGCTTTGGGGTGTGTGTGTTGTTTGTCATCGGCCTGTTCCCCCCCCCCCCCCCCCCCCCCTTATTCCATGCATTCCCTGTATTTTGAGCATTGATGAAAACAGTATTGATTGAGGAAGTTGGAAGAAGCATGCTTTCATTCTTAGAATAATGTTAAGTCTCACAGGCTTTCTGCAAGTTTCAGAGGATTTGCATGAGACTGAGCCAATTATATAGGATTCAGCCAGCAGAATGTCAGGCAAAGACAGTCTGAGTTCATACAGACAAGTTCAGTTTGAGTCAGAGACTGCACAGTCTTAAAGAAGTATGAACATAATTCTGCCTCTGATTAAACACAATGTAAAGTGTAAAGAGATTCAAGACAAATTACTGAATCAGTCAAGAAACTGCTCATATTCTAGCATTCCTGTTTTCTTTGTGTATTTTGGCCATTCTTTCTGTACATGGCAACAAACACGGTATTAATCTAAAGAAAATCCTTAACTTGTTATGGATTTCCTCTTTAACTATGCGATCTAGAATAAATGTTATCTTAGACCGATTATGTCTTACACTTGGATTTAGTGCAGTAAAAACCACAGGAGATAATTCAACCAATTACTTCTTATACCTTTTTTGTTGTATATGTGAGAGAAAAAGCAACATGGGCAGGTGGCTATTTTTAATTTTTATAAAATTCAGTCCATACTGGTAAGGCAATCTGTGAAATTTCCCTTTAAGCAGACTTTAAATCCTCTTCTCTTCTCTGTCAATCAGATGACATAATATGCATAAATGTTTAACCATATTAAATACAAACAGAAACCTCTTGACTGGAAAGCAGTGCATGGTCAGTAGCATGGATAAAAATATGAAGACTAAACCAAAGGCAGGTGCTTCAGAAAGTAAGCAATCTGGATATAAAACTAGCTTTGATGGAGACAATATTCGTAAGTATTTTACAGAAGCTGTGTGTTCTACGTAAGACAGCAAAAAAAGAAAAAAAATACAGCAGGAAATCTGCCCCACAGAGGAAATTAGAAGTGTGAAGTGTCAGAACTGGAATTCCCATGAGGCACCTTGGAAGCATATCTGCACCTCATTTCTCATAATAAAAAAACAAAACCCAAACCAAAACAACAGAAAATTCCTCATCAACCACATCAAAAACTGGAGGAATCACTTTCTTTTTTTTAAAAAAAAAAGGCAAAAAGATACAATAAAAAGTTTTAAACCAGCCTGGTTTTCACTGCCAACTATATAAGCACGACTTGTCTGCTTGTTTTATTTTAGGCTCCAAACAGCATTAATTAAGCCATTGGGAAATGCCCATAACAGACATACTGATAGCAATTGCATGTTTTAACAGAAAACCACCAGGGAACTTGAATGCCTTGCTTCATCTGAGCCCAGCCAATAGAGACAGCACACATATTTTAAGGTTTCATTTAAGTTATTAGACACTGTACTATGTATGTATCTTCCACATAGAAACAGTGCCAACAGCAGTGTCCTGACTCAGTTTAATGAAATTTTCATTAGTTGCTCCTCATTTTAGATACTGAAAGGATCATTTCCTTTGTAAAGACTGTCTCAAAGAGGATAACTTGGAACCAGACTTCAGACTCTGGTGGTCAGCTCTGAGTCATTGTCAGATTCCCTGGCAAGTGGATGTTTCATCTTGCTCTTTTCTAAGTTTTGAAATCTTCATCAGGAATACATTTTTCACTGTCTACCATGGATCAAAATTCTGCTGTTCATAGATTGAATGTGTGGCCATTGATTGCTTCCAAAATGAGGATCAAGCTCCTAAAACTGTATTGAAGTAAACTTCGGAGTTGAGCGAACCACTTAGGCATGATTCAATATATTCACAGCAGCCATCTCTGAAGAAAGCAAAGAACTGCCTCTGTTCCAGCAGGTGCTTGAGCAATCATCTCCAAAATCAGCCCCACTGAAGCCATGTAATCTAGCCTGGAGTGACCATGGTACGGAACAGAGATAGAAAGATCTTTTACTAATTAATTTATTTATTTTTTAGGTAGAAACAAAATCAATTTGCATTTTGGGACAATCTGGAATTACTTTTCTCCAAGCTACTGTTCAATAAGATATTGCACTGCTTTGGGGCACGCAGCACATTTAGCCTTACCCTAAGGAATTTGTTTCTCTAGTTATATGGTTTTAGAATGAAATCTGGCATAGTTTTAAAATATTTCACTATGAAAAGGTCCTTTAAATCACAGAAGTCTTTTTACATCTTTTTGCCATCCTCCTGCATTTTTCCATACAAACTTATTCAAAGCATAACTTCAGGAGTCTCAGGAAGATTGTGAAATGATCCGATTTATTCCATTTTTTCTCCTGCTTTTCCCCTTATGTCATGATTGTTATGCTAAGATTTTGCGGACATCCTGATGTACCATTATATAACCTTGTGAGAGGCTCTGCTATGGCAGGTTGGATAATACATGACAAGATCAATCCATGTAAAACAATTCTGCAAGTTGTTAGGTTGCAATTTGACACGTGAAGGACAGAGTTCTCCTAAAGAATTTTTGCCCCATGGGGAAGATCTGTGAAAGCCTAACAATATGAATGAAGCATTCTGTTTGTTCCTCTGTAAAGAGGACATCTAATTAGCGTGCTGGCATGAAGACTATCAGAGGTTACACTATCTCCTTAGGGAGCTACTCTATGATTAAATACAAGCTTTCATTTAGGTGGCTTCAATCAAGGGGTCAAGAAGGCAAAAGACACAAATTCATTCACCCACAGTGTTTGCATGTTAATCATGGAGCCTCTTAGCTGTTCAAATGTGAGCTAAGAATGCACCTGACCTACAAATGTGTGGACAAGAAATGTTAAGTCTTTGAGCTGAAGTCTCCCCTCGCTTGTATAAGACCATTGCAGTATTATTGACCATGGGAGAGGTGCTGCACAATTGTAGTAAAGTCCGTGGAAGAGGAATATGGTCTCTCATTGTGGCTAGCCATCAGCAAATGAGCAATCAAACAGGCAAAATTGGCTTTCCCTTATTTTTCTGCTTGCTGAGAATGTCTTTGGGCATATAGGAGATAAAATATCCTGAAAAGACACAAGGAATAGATTTCATCAACATGTAATCAAATCCCCACTGTACTGCAAATGTTTCTCGAGCTTGACTTGGAGCTTTACAGCTCTATAGCTGACTTACACAGCATGTACACCCACACTAAGTTTTCACTAGGCTCTATATAAGGAACTGAAACTCATTCACTGACTGAAAATTTGCTGCAAAGCAGAAAATGACAGGAAATTCATCAAGCATCTATCTTAAGGACACAAATTGCATTAAGGTGACTTTCCAGTGATCTTTTAGCACTAAGAACATTGCTCTTTCTTTTCCCTGCATAAAGAAGTATTTAAATGTGTTGATCTGCGTCGAAGAGGCAAAACCTCTTCTCTTCCCACTTGCTTGTACTTTAAAATATTAGACATGTGAAAGATTATCCTCTTCCAGGCGTTTGGAATGTTATTTGGCCTGTGACACTTCAATTGACCATTTGATAGAATTAAATCTATTAATGTAACCCTGCTCCAGAGTTCTATACCATTAGAGATACAGTAGAAAAGCAGTTTAAACAAACCAACTAAAACCAAGCTTCTAGCTGAGTGCCTTATGACATTTGGACAATTTTACAATAACTGCAGAGCCTTCCAGAGTAAGGCATGAATATTTCCTCTATTCAGCCTGCTGCGCTGTTAGCTGGTTCCCATGTGCTTTTCTCCATAGCGTGGTATGATGGCTGTGAAATTCAATAGATTAGGATGAGGACTGTCAATGGTTTTATGACCACAGTTTTTTTGTGGTCATGGGTAGTTTTTAATGGGATTTTGGAACCAAAGGAACAGGGGAAAGGAAGGGGCAAACTGGAGCAAACGTAATCCCATGTGCCATAACTGTGAGCATCTATTTAGCAGAAATCTGGGTTCAGATGGTCCGTGGAAGATACATGGCATGCACCACCACACATGCCAGGCTACAAAACATTTCCTAGCATTTGACTTTGAGACTGAAGGAAAAATATTGTAAAAATTATGAGTAAACGGTGGTTAAGGATAAGAGAGATCACAAGTTTTGCTACTTTCCACAGACTTGTGCAGTAATGGATTAGCTGAGTGACACTGCTAGAGATCCAATGAAACAAGTGTAATTTCACACTGCAGAAGAAAAAACAGAAAAGGCCTGTGAGGTTTCTTACCAATATTATTTTCCTGTAAATAACCCCCTTCGAGTTTTGAAGGAATGTGAACATGAAGAACTCACGGTTCTGGACCAACTTCACCATGTGGAAAAATTCCAGTGTTTTCATGCTTTCAGTGGTATAGTTTGTTTTTTCTTCCCTCTTCTTGTTGTCTTCCTTTTTTAAAAAACTTCCAGCACTTGGCTGGTTATTTAATTTTACAGGAATAAATAAAAGGATATAAAGATAAAAGAACAGAATGAGAGCATCTGCATTTTTTTGTAATATTACAGGATGTTTTGATTAAAGTACTTCTCTAAGAGAAAAGGTAGGATCAGTTCTTGATTCTTTTTTTCTTCAGATTGTCATCTGTGTTTCTGTGGGATGTTTATTTTACATTGGGACTTCAGGGGACACCAGTGTATTCTAACTAATTAATGTGCAAGGAACTGATTTTAAATTGGGAATGGAAACTATTACATTCAAATAGCTGGACAGGAGATTCTGTCCATATGGAAATCTCACAATATAAACAAATAAAATAAAATGAAATAAATCCCAGTTTACAGCCCAGGGAAAGTTGCAATCTGTGTATTTCAAAAGAACTAGTGATGGAAGGAAAATAACCCCACTGGGAAAACAGTATCTTTTGCACTCTCAAGGTAGAGTCAATTTTTCCCTGAGCCAGCCAATTATACGTTACTTTGGCTTTTATTTTAAATAGCAAACCATTGCTATTAGAGAAACACATTGAATAATAACAGTAAAGTCTAACATTGGTTTCCCATATTTCTCTTGTCCTGTGATTTCTCTCAGTTAGGCTACTATCCCAACACATTGTTCAGCTTTTATGGTAATGGCAATGTCCAACACAGGTCATGGGAATACGTTTCTACAGTTCCCCACTGCAAAGAAGGCTGCAAAGCTACGGCGAAGCTGGCCATGCTCCATTTGAACAATCCCAGTGCAGGATCATTGCTGTTACTAAAACGTCAAGTGTTAAGTGAAGTGAAAAATGTTCTGGATTTTAAGACCAAAAAAACCCCCCAAACCACCACATACAAGAAAATCCAAAACAAAACAGAGCAGCCAAAGGTCTGCTAGAAAATTTCCACGAGTTTTTAGACATGCACAGGTATGCGAGAAGAAAATTTAATTAGCCAAGTGCAAAACTTACGCTGAGAAAAAAGAGAGCTTAAGTCTTAAAGAGCATATACAGAGAGAGACACTGAGTCGAGTGTCCCTCCAGGCTTTAGTGCAAATTGACTGGACATTGATGGATTTGTTTTCCTTTCAGATTAAATTGAACTTTTGATTTGAAAGTAGTTTACCTGCTTCTGTACTTGAAAGCTACATTTTTCCTTAACTAATTTTCTCTTGTTAAGGCACTTCAGCTTCATAGGGGTTTATAGTGGTTTACAAATTGGTACTGTAATCCTCTGGAAGGAGCAGGGGAAGGGAATCATATAAATAATACTGAGCAGTACTTTTCTGGATTGCTTTACTCCCGTAGTGGCCTATTCTATTTTAAAAAGTCCACTTTGTGCCATTATGCTTTTAAATATGCTTGAACTGATTTCTAGAGGCAGATATTACACCTTCCATGAGCAGAAGCCTTTCTGACCATTTTTAAGGTGCTGCTGTAGTACAAGTAATAAATGTACTAGTCTCCAAAGGGGGATGTATTCACTATGAGCCTAGACCCTGTGGCTGTGCAGACTATGGAGTATGGCTTTTGTGGTTTCAGCCCTTCTAGCCCCTGCAGAGGCCTCAGATCTGATCTCACATCAGCTCTGCCTACGCTGGTGCCTGGGCACCTCTCCGTACCAGCTCTGGAGTAGCTCACTCAGCACAATTCAGGGAAACATTTTGCTCTGCCCTGAGTCTTACGTCAGATTCGAGATGATGCTACGTGGTGTGGGAACAGGCTATCACACCCTGTGGATGGGCTGAATGTCTAACATGTCCCACCTACTGTGTGGCAGAATCACATAGTTAACATAGGACAGACTGGAGTGAATTCTTCCTGCAATGGCTTCTTACCTAAAGGGCGGAGGAGTTTCAAAAGCAGTATGAGCTCAGGCTGGGTTGATGCTTCTTGCAATGAAATGTGGGTGTGCTGAGAGCTGTCTCTGGAGATGGATGGTCTGTCCGGCCTGATACTTAGGCTAGACAGTAGATAAGCACTAGATAACAGCAGATAAACTACTAGATAACCAAGTTGAAACTTTGATACATACTGCATGCTAGGGAACACATGCTTTGAAAAAAGAAATCTTTATACCTGTTTTGTCATTATTATTTTGAGTAGACTGACATCAAGGAATTCCAGCCAGGACTGAGATGCTGTTCAGATACACAGCAAGCTATATTTCTTTCTAGAAAAACAAATCAAAACAAAACAAATGAACAAACAAAAAAACTCTCTTATAGTCTAAATGCACAAGCAAAGAAAGAATTATTATATCCTACTAGCATGCAAGAAAACTAAGGCATAGAGACCTTGCTTGGCTTGACTGGAATCATACAGCGGGTCCATGAGAGAGCTTAAGATCAGATTTTCCAAGCCCATTTCAGCAGTCAAACTGCAGATACTGGGCATCAGACTTATCATACTAAATGCTATGACCCTACAGGCTCAGGCTCTTGTGTCACTGAATTCTGTAGCAATATTCACATACAGGAGACTGAGGTTTAAACTCCAACAAAATAACAACTAAAGCTATGCTGAGCAGTCTTGTGACTGACTGTGTTGAGAATGTGGTCCTAACGTGCAGGTGATTTATTTTCTTTGGACTGGTTGGACCAACCTTTCAGGAACACTATGAATTGTATCTTAATTCTTCAGGAAGGGCACCAGATTGCCTTTGTTTTGCACAGTGCTTCTCTTTGGTGCTTGGCATTTAAAGCATCTGTTCCAGGGAAATATCAGTCAGTAGGTTTTCTGTTTCATGTACAGATTAATCTCATAACATCAAAAATTAATGACATATGCTCAATGAAAAGGGAAAAAATTCTTTGTTTACCTCAGCATCCTGCCCCAGTCCCTGCCATGTTTTTCTTTCCAGATCTTTTCATCACGATACAGAGGAGTGAAGGTGGAGAGGGAAAGCTGAGACAACCCACTAATAACTTCTGAAGTATTAAAAATAAGCTTGGGGGAGGGAGAGAGAGATGTGAGATGTGGGTAGATGAGAACTGGTGCTGTTTTGCATCTGTCTGCTAAGAAGTATCACAAACAAACACAGGCAGAAGCTTTTCATTCCCCTTGTCATGTTACTGGGTGCCTTAGCGGGTTACAGATTGTGCCTGTAAGATACTGGGTTCAGCTAGAAATCTGTCTGCTTATTTCACTTTCAAATACACAGAAGTAATGAACACAGGAGCATAATTACAAAGGAAATTATTTCCTACAGTGCCCAATGCCCAGGACACAGATGTTCAGCCAAGGTGAAGTATGTACCTGTACTGGCTGCACTTGAGCTCTGATGGCTACTACAAACCAAGCACCTTGCACTGCGTGTTATATCCTCTCACAAAAAAGATGTCTCCTTGGAAGATACAGAATGAACTACTGCTCAAGAGATACACGAACAGAGTCCTTAATTGGATTATCATGGTCCTTTCAGGCTGGGAGTTGCTGCAGAAGCTCCTATCTCTAGTGGCAGGGTTTAGGCAGGTATCTGTCCTCAAATCCAGCCTTGTTACTCAAGCTATCAAATCACTTCCAGCTGGTAGCAACTGTTTGTTTTTAACTAAAAGTCAGAGGGTGGCTATGAGACTCAAAGTCAGACTTTACAGATAATTCACCATCTACACTGGAGTGTAGAAATTAACATTGACAGCGCCCCACTATGCAGAGATGCGAAGCCTTACTGGTATTTTGTTGCATTCGCAGGACAAAGTTTATAGCTGGGGTTGGTATCCTTATTAGAGAGGAAAAACCTTACAGAATGAGTTAGTTGTACATCTAAAGCATTAGAATGAAGGATATGCCTCAACTCCTAGTCTTCTGTGACATACCCAGAGGGTCTTGCTTTCCTCTATTCAAAAGAAACATGTGTGAGGTGGGAACAGCGGTGGGCTTAAAGTCTCTTTGATGTTTTAAATTTAAATTATACCTTATTCTGGCTAAAGAAAAATATTCAGGGAAACACTTGACGTAGTATACCAGCAGTATGTAGTTTACTGTATTCTCAGAACAATAGGAGCCCATGCTGGGCTCCCCACCTTTGGGGTGCAAACAAATATTCACAAACACAGCTGTTGCCTGCTTATAAAGAGTAGGTGGGAAAACTTAGGTTCACATGTTTTGGAAGAAAGGTCCATACATCTCCTTCTGAGCTGTATAGGAACTAAACAGTTGAGAATGTGAAAATTTACCTTCAGTTTTCAGTATCTGTTTTGGTTTGATATGACTTTTGTTTAAGACATGATTTAAGGTTTTGATAGCAGCAGAGTCTTTCTTCTTTCTTCCCAGCCAGCTAATTCACCCTTAGTTGTTTCCCTGTTCTAATGTGAAAGAAATTCATTTAGTGGAAAAATCAGTGAGTGCCGGGCTGTGTTTCCCCTGACAACCCCCTGAGCTGTTTTTGCAGCACTCAAGTTATGCTGTAAGTTTTTGCGCAGTGCCCCTTCCTTCTTTGTAGCTTCTCCCTCCAAAAGCTCTGGGGAAGGATGTAAAAACACTGAGGGCAACAGCACCAATAGCGGCTCAAATTCACCTCTAAGGGGACTAAAATTCTGTACAAATCATCAGAGTTGTATCAGGAATGAATGTGGCCGTTTATGTGGGCAAGGGAATTGTGAGGTGCTGCCTGCACATGCGTACACTTTAATGTGCCTGTGTGATCCAAATTCAGGAGGAGTATACAGAGTGAAGTAAACTTTTTTAATTTCTGTTTGAGAGGCTGTCATCTAGGATCATGATGTTGTATAATATGATGCATCATATCCCATAATATAAAAGGAAGATAAGCCTTTTTATTTAAAACCTGTGACAATGCCCAGTGTTGTTGACTGAATTCCAATTACCTGAGAAACATTCAGCACATCACATTTCAACATGTCATCTCTCCTAAGTGGAACCAATTGCATTAAAACAGTCATGAAACTTCAGGTCCCCACACTTCAGTAAAAATGTAATCACAAAAATTTAAAATGCATATATTCATTTCACCCCTTCTTCAACAATTTCAGGAAAATACGCCTCATCGGGATTCACCACAGGCACAATTATCAGTGCTCTGTCTGCAGAATTGTTAATGGAAAAATTACATACACAGACTCTTGATAAACTGTGCATCTGATTTCACTGTTTGTGAAGCACAGAGAGATTAATTATTACTGCTGCCACTCTTCTGGTTACTGCAAAGAAATGGCAAAAATTTTCCATTAAGCACCTCTCAGTCTTAAGTACACCACAGCTTGGTCTAAGAGGAAGACACCAAAATAGCTGTGGCATGGTTGCATCAAATGCTTATTAACTGCAGAACCTACAGCAAATTTCAGTGCTACGTTTTTTGTTTTTATTTAGGATTGAAAGTGCTCCAGAATGCCTTAGTTTCTACCTCTCTGACTGTATTGTTCTCTAACATTTTGATTGTTTACATTAAATGTATATAAATAGGAACCTGAGACAGGCCAGCAAAAGTTAATGCTTTGATAAAAAAAAACCAAACTGCTTTTTCTTAACATTTTGTTTTGCCTAAGCAAAGAAGCCTATAAAAAGGCGTATCCTGCTTCAACTAAAGACAATTGCAGAACACTAATTGGGGAGTGTCATTTCACTGAAATGTGTGAGGTCATGCTTCAGGTAATGAGGATGTGTAAGCAATTAGCAGCAAACCCTAGCCATTCCATTATTTGAACTATTGCTCATATATCGAACTGTATTCAAATCCAACTATTTCAGGCTCTGGAAGGTTTGAAAGAATTTTATTTCCAATTGCTCTTGGAGGAAGATCTATTTTATTCCCTTCAGAGATTTTGAGCTTAAGCTTTTCAGGCTTTTTATTTCTCTTTTTTTAGATTTGGCATGTCTTTAGCTGCATTTCTTTAGGTTTGCATGAATTTAAACTGTTAGGGCCAGAGTGTGATCCTCCCCTCTTCTAGTTTAGCTGACCCCAGTTTCAGGCTGGGCAAGATCCTCAGTAATAGGAGGTCACTTGCTATTAAATAGCAGAAACTACTTTGCTTTTACAATTGGCTCTTCCAGCTGCGTACAGGTACACAAGGCCCCTCTGGTGAACACGCAGTCTTCTGTGAGCATGGCATTCAGATGGACTGGTCATGGATTAGGTCTTAGTCCAAGCTGGAGTACATTGAGCTAGCTGAAGGCTGAAGCCTTCCCCTGCAAACCTGTTGTAACAGTTTTGCTCATCCTCCACCTTTTTGTATTTTTATCAGCAGAAGCATACCCTGATATACTGATGACGTGCTTTTACATTACAGTTGCTGTAATGTAAAAATCTATAAGTCAGTATCTTAACGTAAGATGTATTGATGTATCTTGAAAGTAAATTTATAAGTCAGTATCTTAATTTACATCACATTTTAACTTTTATGCAGGAAGCTTTAGAGTAGTGTGTGAGTGTTCTGAATATGTGTAATTCAACCTGTATGACATTATCTTTTGCTGTTGTGTATTGCTTTCCTAAATAACACAGGGGGATACATAAATTCATCAATAAGGGTTTTTTCCTACTTGTTTTTTTTTCTTAAAATAAAAAATATATAAGTTCTAAATAAATGATTCTGTTAATTGCTCCTTTTCCAATAATTTCATTTATTTCTTTCTCACTTGAATAATGAACAATAAACATACTATTATCCTGATAGGCCCATAAATATACTGTGTCGCTGGGGAAGAGTTACAGAAGGTCTACCAAAATAGCTTGAGATGGAAACTGAATGAAGTGAGCACTGGAGATAAAATAATGCAAAATTTCTGAACCACTTCGGTCATGCTTGCAGGAAGAATGCTGAAAGATGTTTGGAAAGTGATTGCAATTTGTGAGAGTACTGGATTATGATTCACCTCAGGTGACAGTGGTAAGTAAAATCATAGTGAGAACTTTCAAGTGTGGGACTTCCATGGAGGGCATTTGTATTGCAAGAGTCAGAGAGGTAAAGTGATACTTGGAATTTAGTAAGTAGCTTGCTCATTATTTTTTGTTTTTATTTTCTGTGTGTGCGTGTGTAAAATGGTCTTTTCTTTCCTAAGTCTTCCTGAAAACCCTCTTAAAAGCTGATGCAGAAGAACCAGTAATAAAGAGCAAATGAAGATGGTCTATTCACCTGAGATTTTTCTTCCTTTAACTCCTATTTTCTCTGAGCAACAAAATAAAAAGGTTTTCTTTCATCAAACGTTTTCCGTGATAGCAGCAGTTTGGAGCAAATGTGTGATAAGAATATCTGCAATATAAAGATAGCTGTGAACTTTGAATCAGTCCCTTGGCTGACAGTGGGGAGCCCCGTGTGTTACAAAGGAGGGTATGAGAAATCTTATGCTTGGCAGATGTGGAAGAGTTTGCAGTGATCCTAATCGGTATTGCCTTGGAATTGATTTAGCCCTGAAACATGAGGTGAGATTTTATTTTTTTTATTCATTCTGGATATTTTTATCAGAGTAAATGCCCATTTCTTCCTCAGAGCTATACTTGGTACCAGTGAAAGCCTGTAGAAACGACTTTCAGTGTTAACTGTTCAGTGAGTAAGGCTGCAGAACTTTTCTTCTAATACAGCAAACTGCCTTCCTTCTCTTTAGCAATTGCTCCCTTTGAATTTAAATGGTTGGCCCTTTTGTCTTGTACTTAAGGACAGAACTTCCCCGTGCTTCATTTATAAATGCATATGCTTTGGTTTTGTAGCCTGCCTTATAACCTCCTTAAGATAAAGAAGCTTAGTGTTTTCCTTCTTTGAGGTGAGTTTTCATGACAATTCTAACCAAACTGTTCTCTTGACCTCCTTTAAGTCCATAGTTTTTATTTTGATCTGGGATGCTACATGTGGTAGTACTTTTGATTTATACCATTGCATTATGGTTTTTCTTTTCATATAGTATTTAAACCACTGAAGCACAGAGAAGGTAGATCTTTACTAGGATGCCACTGCTGGACCATCCACAACACCACAAATTGCTAGCAACAGCAATGATTAATGAAAAAAGCTGTTTTAAAGCCCCAATAAAGAATCCAACAACAAAGCCCCTGAAAAATGTCTTGTTTATTAAACTGAAAGTATTGTAAAACACAGTATTGTGAGGATATGGTGTTGAAAAAAAGCCAAACACCCTATCAGGGACAGATTTTCTATTACACGAGCCCTTTGTGTAGCTTAGGGTCCCACTGATTTGCTGACACAAGTTTTTCTGTAATGTACTTACTTCCTGATCTAATAGGCTACTGTTTAAACAGTTGAGGCAAATGTAGCAGTTGTGATGCCCAACAACTATATTTTTTCCATTACTTTTATAGGTGGAGGGAAGGATTTACATGTATCTTGCAATCACTTATATAGTTAATTAAAACACATGAATAATCAGATTGATTACAATAAGACTGTTTACTTGCTTGAGAATAATTAAGCATGAATGGATATGGTTATCGGGTTGGGGCTTTTCTGCATAATCAGAAAGGTAGTGGGTGTGTGAGAAAAATGTGTGACTTGCATTATTTATTGCTTAAGTTACTGTCTTTGCAGAGTATGCATGCATAATTATGTCTACAATGGTCACTGTGAGAAAAGACATAGGATGAATAAGAAACCAGGAGAAATGCAACTAGCATAGTGATGTAAAGCTACTGCATTTTACTGCATTGCATATTTGTAAAGGTGCCTCTGCAGGTGGTCATTAAAGGGAAGTCAAACCTACCAGGAGATGTTATTCTTTCAAATAACTATTGGCAGGATCACAAGAACCTTTGGGAAACCCAGAGAGATCTTCAATTGGATCACAACTTGAGAACTGAGCAAAAGGCATTAGTTAATAAGATCTACATATATGCCCTAAGCAGCAGATTGATGTGAGATTTTTGCTGCAGAAAGAGAAGAGGTTCTTAAAAGCACTCCTTATGCTACCTTGGAAATATGTTGTTTGTGGATGGGAAATCTGCTTGCAGTTTATTTGCTGTTTAGAAGAAGTGACAAAGCAGAACAGATGCTTTTGCTTCTGCTGCTTGAGTGGAATAATTCCAGAGAAATCTGGAAAGCAATGATGGAATTTTAAGATATTTCAGAGAAATGTTACAAAAATTTAACTTCCCTTATGCACAAGACTTGGAAAGAAGTTTCCAGGTGAATTGAATAAAGCTAAGGAATATCCACATACAAGTATCTCCTTATCCACTAAGGAGAAAGAGGTGAAAGATTTGAATGTCAAACAGGTATTAGCAACCTGGAGGGAAGAGGTAAGGTCCATGATGTAGATGACACCACCTCTAGAGAATGGATAGATGTGGTACTTACATGGAGGAGTAAGAAGGCCTAGAGCAAGTTTTCTGTTTACTGTGGAGGTAGTGAAAGGTTAGGAAATGTGTGTGCCCCCACAAAGTAAAATTTCCCACTAACGTGGGTGTGGTCATCTTTTGACCCAACTATAGGTGTGAGATGGTGGAGGGGATTTATTTTAACTGCATAAGTCACCTTAGGTCAGTTTCTTGTCTCCACACGTGGCTGGTGCTTGGCTCACAAAGAATTCTTTACTGAGCAGAGCATTGGCTGTGACATTTGCTAGGCAGGCTCAAAAATCTAATTCCATACATTATTAATAATGATAAGTGTTCTGCAAAGAGAAGACATCAGAAGTGGAATCATATTCAGGCATTATATGCCAAGTGGTCTTTTTCCATCATTTTATGGCAAATACAATTACGCATTGTCGATATTAAAGATGCCCATGTCATGGATAATGTGAATACATATTGCAGAGTGGTAATGAAATTTGGAATACCTGATTAGTCATGGGAAAACGTAGAAGAGTATTTTATCTACATTTGTAGCATCATTTTTTACACTGAATGACCAATTACACTTCTATTATATGCCATTTATTTTGCATATTTTAATTTCTAATTACTGATAAATTGGTTATTAAGATGACATTGATCCATTAATGGCTACTGAATATTTAATTCATGGATGTCTTAAAATGCTCAGTGTTATCCAGGATTCTGATGGGTTTTGGCTAGAACTCCAAAGGAGTGACACATATCTAGCCTCTGAGTTCAGTGTATCTACCACTAAATTGAAGCATCAGTGCTAGTTGATTGAAGCATCAATGTCATGGCACCATACACAAAATTATTTCTTTTAAATTATTAAGATATTAAGCTGAAATTCAGCCCAGAAGGGAGGCAACTTAACGCTAGGAATGCTGAGCTCTAGTCTGTAAATGATTGCTGGGTCCTTTCACAAAAAGCATGTTTTAGTTCTGATGTATTCTATGCTCCTGAACAGCTAATCAGCAACTGATGGGCACTGTTTTAATCTCTTTGATCTAAGCCGGTGCTTCTAGATAAAAAGTCCTACCCAAATAAAGGAAAGGCAGAGGATCACCAAGAAACATGGATGCCTCTGCACCTTAGGAACCCAAAATGGGTGCAGTCAAAAAAGTGAGTCAGTGCTTGCCAAATCTTTCTGGACTATCCCACTGCTGAATAGTTTGTGGCTTTCACATTGTTTTTATCAGAAAACCTCTATTAGAAAATACAGTTACATTTGTAGAGTAATATGACGCTAATTTTTGCCTCATGGTTTGCACCTTTGCCAAGACGCGGCTGAGTCTGTACTTTGAACAACTTGATGACTCCCCAGCCCTGTCTCCAGTTGCATGCATTAGATAAGTAACCTATAGAACGTAGCATGGGTACTTGTGCAAGGAAGTTGTGCTGTGCTGCAGTGCCTCCTTGGGTCACTCTGGTGGCAGGTCTTGCCAGGGAGCAGCAAAGGCTGTAAAGGAAGGGGAGCTGGGAGCTGAGTGGGGTAACGAGACGGGTGGAAGGAGCTGGAAGGGGTGACCTCACGGACAGATAGCCAGGATGCTTAGCAGCGAGTCATGTTCAGGCCTGGAGACACCAAATGGGGTCACACACAGTCCAGAGATCACCCAGCAAGTCTGGGGTGAGGAGGCAGGTCCACAGGCAGCCTGAGAAGTCCCACCATGGCTCAGAGAGATGGTGCAGACATAGCTGCTACGCAGCTACAGTGTCACACAGGTGGGAGCCACCGTGAAGCCTGGGCTTAAAGCAGCTCCCAAGGGAAGCGGGGCAGGTCCTTGTTTCTAGCCTGTTTCACAGCAGCTTTTACCAATGGAGGGACTGATCCTGACCCCTGTCAACTAAACCCTTAGAAGGGGCAAGTGCACCCGAGGTCCTGACTGACTTGCACTGCAGGGCACAAGGAATGTGATCCCTATTTACACCAGCATCAGCAAACATGTTTTTAAGACACATGGCACTATTTGCCCAGAGCAAGCTGTGAAAAAACACCTTTTTGGGCCTTGAAAGCATATTGTGCTCACAAAGACGGATATGGGAGCCATGGAGGCCTTGTAAGTACCAGGCTTTGTAGGAATGTAAATGCAAAAACCACATGGCAAACACCTAGGGCTGTGAGCCCTTTTCATATGAGTGGCGGTGTTGACAACCAGCATTTCTGAAAATCCTAGTTATGTGTTCTCTGACCCCCTGCCATCCCAGCCTCACTGGAGGAGGAGGAGGAGGAGATGTGCTGTGTTGAGCACTGTTAAACAGCAGTTGTTTGCTACCCAGGGACAGAAACAAGATATAGGGATTGTTCTCCCCTCCCTGGCAATGTTCTTATGTAGTGATACTAAGAGGCTTAATTAATTAGCATTCATGCTGAATCTAGCTGAGATTCTCTCATGAAAAGGCAGGCAGGGTGTTGTGTTTTTGGAGGCCTGTGGCTGAACGTTTTCAGAACTCATCACACTCAACTGCTGTTAACAGTGAAGACAGATTTTGAGTGGTTGTGAGGTAGTGTTGGAGCAGGAAAAGAGCTGCTCTGGCATGTGAGTGGAAAGTATTTTGTGGTGCCAGGGTTCTATAAAATTGGATTATTTTTTTTTAAAGTTGAGAGACTGTTGTACATATATTAAGCTTTGTTCTCAATTGTAACCAAAGTCCTTGCCAAGTTACTACCACGGTGAGTGCCCAGAAATCAGGGAGTCCATTTCCCTAGGAGAAAATGAGTTTAGGAAACCTTTGTTTTCACACCATTTTGCTGTTCTTGTGCACATTATCTAACGGCCACAGCAGTTGCTCAGGCTCAGTGCCAAGGTCAGAGTGGCATAAGTCTTCAGGATGGGAGACAGACTGCTTCGTTTAGCAGAAATGCCAGGGCAAACAAGGCAGCTCTCTGGAATCCCTCTGCTCCCCACTTGGAGCAGACAGCATGCGCTGTTTCTCTGAGAGGCATGCAGCTTTTCTCTCCCATGAGTTAACTGGGAGGAAATCAGACTGCTAGTCAGGGAGAATATAATGACTGAGAGTCCTATTGGAGATCTGAAGCCCTGAGCTCAGTTCGTTCTAGCACATCGGTATCTCAGCCAGCGCACTGCAGTCAGCCGTTTGTACACATCTGAAAAGTGCAGGTACAGTATTGCCAGTGGTGAGCCACACGGAGCTCATAAAACAAAACCTAGAAGTTAATTATTAAACAAAGCCAGCAAAAATGTGTTCTGCTTTAATATGACAATGCCAGTACATAAACTCTTGAGCTAACAGACACTTTAAAAAATAAATGGTGATTACTGTTGTAGCAGCTGTTTCATCAGCAGCTTTAGAACTGGCAATATGTTAGTCAGCCATACATTAGCAGACAACATAAGGACAGTTCAGAGTTGAGACTTTCCATACTGCAAGCTCCACTCAGATAATTAACGTCTATAGAAATGTCCTGTTGAAAATCTCAACAGAGGAGCAGGGGAGGGGGGACTGGAAGAGAAGATCACTATACTGGAGGGTGAGGAACGGAGACTGTGTATTTGAAATCCTCAGGGGACTGCAGGTAAGGATAATTAAGAATGGCTTCAGAGAGAAACCAACAAGCCGGCAGAAACCTTGAGCTCTCTGCCCCTAAAGAATATCTGGTTGCCAGTGGACAAAGCAAACACATAGGCACACAGCTGTGTTAATTCCATAGTCTTTATACTGTCCAGTGTTATTTGTCACCAATCTTGTTTAAGGTACAGGAATGCTTAGTTTAATGGAAATTGACTTAAACTCAGTCTGCAATGAAGCCTGTTGGCAAGTATCATTATGACTTCCCTTCCCTGCAGCCTTCCCCGCCCCCCCCCCCCCGCCTCATTCAACAGCTTAGTAAAAAAAAAACCCAACCCAAAAACCCTCAAATACCCAAATCCACAAACCACCCCCCTAAACCTCTAAAGACTTTTAAAGCATTACTAGTACATCAGAGAGCAGAACTGACCAGAAAATTTACACTGATTTCTAGCAAATGTTGATGACACAAGCAATTTAAGGTAAGGATCTCAGTTTGCATTTGAGTTTTGCCCAGTACCACATGATGAGAAGAGATGAAAATAACACAGACAACTCTTGAGGTTTTACTGTGAAATGTGTTCTGTGCTTCTGTACTTTAGTGTGTGCAACTGCTGTGTGTGCCCGATAGCAGATTGTCTATGACATTTGATTATGCCAGTTATTTTATAAATGTCAAGGTAGAGAGAATCCACAGAAAATAAGGAAACAAAAAAACCTAACTCCACAAAATTTTTGTGCTTCGTTCACTTTTTCTTTCCACTGTAGTATCTCAGAAAGAAAGGGGTAAATATGTTGTCTTTGTAGGTGATCTGTTCAACAACCAAACAGCTGAGCAACTTCTAACTTCATAGTCTTCTAAGTTTCCTAGAAGGCCCAGGTGAGTTCAATGCTCTGCCGTGGTAAGCATCTTCCAAAGCACTGTCAGCAGAACCTGGGAGGTCCAGAGAGAATAAGATCTTTGATGCAGAAGCAGCACCATGGGGAATGGCACCGAGCAGAGGGAAGACTGCTGGGCTGTAAGAAAGTCCAACGTTGCCCATCTTGAGCACTGTTTAAAAGCCGGTTCTTCCTTCCTGCTCCACCTGTTGCTGTACACAACTGCTGAGAGGCATCCAAGCCTTATTCTGCCAACTTCAGTTGCTGATCAGGAAATGTTGCCAATGCCTATGCACAGAGTCCTGTGTTGTACACTGCCTTTTAAAATTCATTGCATGCCCCCTGGTTTTTTTATATCGCAACTAAAATTCCTGCTGGTTTATGATGCCAAGCTTGGTGATCTAATAAAGACAGGCTTTGCGTTATGTACTTATAATACTGAATTAGTCATAGTGGCAGCTTTGAGGGCACATTTATTTCTAGAATCTCTTGTTTAATTTATGATTCTATCTTGTCTTTCACAGCTCACATTTTTCTCAGTAACATTTCCAATTCCACAGGTTTACCCATCCAAGGAATTTCCCTGACAACAAAAATACGAACCTGTGCTCTCTCGTAAGGATGCACACTGATATTGATTCACCCTTGCTTTTAGAGCACTGGTTTCTCTGGCTGGTATACAGCAGGTGTTTCTCAAATCCTTCTCTTTCTTCCTCTGGCACAGATGAACAGTGCCAGTGTTGATTCAGCACAAAATTTATCTTAGCGCACTTTTTGTCCTCTTGATCATTATTGCACAGGCACTCTTTCCTCCAGCTTATGTTTTGCCAGCTGCGGTGATTGCTCATAGACTGATTAAGAAGGCAAAGAATGGACCTCGTTGCCACTGCTGAGTAGAGAGCCAGCAGACCTGCTTTCCAATCTTTGCCTTTGAATTGCTACTTTATGGCTAACTTCAGCTGCCCTCCCTATTAGAGTGCATTATATTCTCCACATGAAAAGCTGTGCCAAAAACCGCCTGGAGTATCTAAAAGCAGGTTATGTAGAACTTTTCAAGTTTCTCTGATGTGGGAAAATCTTTTATTCTGCAAGGGGGATTTCACCAAGTTATTCTGCTGCTGGCATCTGGGTTGTGTGGTGTGACTATGCCTGTAGATGTGCTTCTACACAGTAGGGCTAGCACATCATCTCCTGGCAATAGCAACATGAGCGTTGCTTGGTTTCAGAAGTACAATGAGAAATTTCTTTAGAGGATTCCACACTACTTTTTCCAGTACCTCTTTTCCCAGTACCTCTTTTCCCAGTGATAAGCTCTAAGTTTACCTGCAGTTTCCGTTGAAATCTCTGATGCTCTACCCTTCCAGTCAGTAGTCATATTGCCAGTGCTGCCATGGTGTACTGTGAAGTTTCAAGTACAATATTTAGATGTACATGTTTTCTTGGTTATCCTACTCCAGACACTCCAAGTAGTTTAGATTACTTTGCCTTAATGGAAGGATCCCATATAATTATAGGGGAAAAAAAAAAAAAAGGCATTTGACTTCAGAGAAAAAGAAAGCTTAATTCCTTTAAATGCTTCCCCTATAAAAAAATTTCAGCACAACAAGGGTGGAGACAATCTGAGGAGTTTCCATTGTATTCCTTTTGGTATGCCTGTGTGCTCTAAAATGAAATATTCTTATTATTAAAAATGCATTTTAACGGTAGTATTTCCAACACGTGAATCTGAGCCACCATCAACATCTTATCTATAAAGCTGGGTTTCAGCACGATGTGAATAATCCCCCCTGGAAATTCCTTATAGCTAAATACGTGCTTTGACTGGAGTAGTAAGGGGCAGATACATATTCCTCTCTGTGGATAAACAGAGGGAGGTTTTTATTTAGGCAAATAATTAAGGAGAAATGCTACAGCGAAGAGGACAAAATGGCTTCCCAGAACTCAGAAGCATTCTGTTCCTGCTGTCATTTTAAATTTGCTAACTTGAACAGAGGATGGCTGGTTTTGCTGTCAGTCAAAGGGGTAACATGCGTTAACAAGCTTAACAGTTGGTGTTTGAACACTGCCTTGTGTGTTGACAGCACTTTGCTTGAAGTGCACTTTATTTGTTCACCTAGGCAGAAGAAATCTCTAGGAACTTCTGGACCCAGTTTTACTCTATTCAAAATCAATTGGAGTTTTGTCATTGACTTTAATAGTCATCAGATCAGCCCTTTAGTGCTGTGTAAGTGGCAGACAGAGGAGAAATTGAAACTAAATGGGCTAAAGGTGTATTGTCTTTGTTTATTTTTCTTTGCCAATGAATAAGTGCTGATGAATTTAACTCAGTTTCATTATGGAAATGGGAACTGTTAAAATAGTGTTACATAACTGCATTTTTCTGTGTGCTAAGACTACAGTCTTATTACTCTGGAAAAAAAAGGCAAATTATTTGGAAAGCTCATTGTAGTTTCAAGCTGCAATTTAATATCACTGTTTGTTCTACCAGCCCTTAGGGCCATGACTTTCTGTAGTGGGTTGACCTTGGCTGGACGCCAGGTGCCCACCAAGCTGCTCTATCACTTCTCTCCTCAGCAGAACAGGGTGGAACAAAATAAAATGGAAATAAATTGTGGGTCAAGATAAAGGCAGTTTAATGAAGCAACAGCAAAAGTCATGTGCGCGGAAGAAAGGAAAACAAAAGATGTTATTTTCTACTTCCCATCAGCAGGTGACGTTCAGCCACTTCCTGGGAAGCAGGGCTTCAGCACCCGTAATGATTCCTCTGGAGGAAAAACGTCATAAATAGCAAAACCCCCTTCCTCCTCCTTTCTCTTACCTGCTATATCTGAGCAGATGCCATATGGTATGGAATATCCTGTTGGCTGCTTTGGGTCAGCTGTGCTGGCTATGTCCCCTCCCAAGATCTTGTCCACCCCCCAGCCTATGGGTGGCAGGGAGGGAAAGGCTGCAGAGACAGCCTTGATGCTGTGCAGACACTGCTCAGCAGCAGCCAAACGACTGCTGTGTTATCACCACCTCTCTGGCTGCCAGTATAAAGCACAGCACAATGAGGGCTGCTACGGGCCTTAGCCAGACCCGATACACTTTCTAACTGGAACTGAGGTAGAATTTGGATGTCTAAATTTAAAGTTGCTATCCTGAAAAGCCTTGCTTAGATAATAAATTTTCTACCATGCAAAACTGCAAAAGACTATACACAGTCCAGGACCTATCTTACAGATATCTTACTTGGCTGGCCACCTGTGGCACCTGAATGTGTCTCTGGTGCTGCCCATACTGCTCACGCACACCCTTTTGGTGTGATAGGTGTTATCAGACTGTGCTTGCACACTTTGTGGGCTGGCCACATCACAAAACCCAGGGATGACAGGTGGTTCCTTTAGCATTTGGCTGTTTAACATGCAGGAATTGCCTGATCTTCCTGCTGAAGTTATTTCCCTGGTGATAAATGAACATCCTGAGCCAGGAAAGGTGCTTCCCAAAGCATTTAATTGTTGGTCATTCTTCCTTGATACCCAAACTGATAATGAAATGTTTATATTAATTGGTAATAAGTTAAAATAAGTAAAATCCACCTGCCCACCCCCCACCATTTTCCCCCCCTTGAGATAGCGTTGCTGGTGACAACAGGATGACCGCTTACAGGAGTGAGTGAACTGGTAATTTCCCTTCTCACTGGGGAGTCCTAATTCTTCACCACACGAAGATATTTTCACAATATTACCTAGTACAGATGCATAAAAGTGTTGTACACTACTTGAGGGCAAGGTGCCCCAAAGGTAGGCACTGCAGAACATGCCGTTACATGGCCATGTATCTTGATCTTAATATGTCTAAACCCTTGTTCCTCAATTGTTCTTATTGTACATGTGGTAATTTGCTTTTGGGTCACCCAGATCATTTTGAAACACAATCGATTAGTATACTAAGAAAGCGAGGCCTGCCTTCTCTCCTCCGATGTAGCAATGTGATTTGGCACAAAGCTAACATTAACTGGAGAGTCTGCTCTGTTTTAATAGAAGAGGGGAAGTTCTATATTTTCTTTCTACTTCTTAGAAAAGTATGAAGTAAAGCTTATTTTGCATTTCTCTGGAAAAAAAGACAATAATTTTCTGTTAAGTTTTATGCTCTTAGATAGTACATGTTACACTGGCATTCCCACAAGGAAAAAAGCATTACATTTACAGTGGAAAGCAAAATGGAGAGGGTAAGCAAATAATTGCATGTGTATCCAGCTGTCCCAAAGCTTAACAGGATTATCCATAACAACGGTAACTGTGGAGCTCCCTCTCATTTCAAAACTAAAAATAATAATAATAAAAAAATCACTTTATTGCAACTATTTATCACACAGGAATGAAGTACCAGAGTGATTAAATTTGGCTTTTTGCCATTTCAGAGGGACAATAATTTCTAGTCCAGCAAATGTGACTTTCACAACAGCAACAACAAAAAAAGTCTGTCATTTGGAAGATAAGGGAGCCCCGTTAGCTAGGACATAAACTAACAAAAATTATCCAGCTGTAATAGATCGCTGGGAATATGCTTCAAATAGCATCTCAGCCTGATGTCCCTGGACACATGCACCAAGCCTGTCTCAAGTCTTCGAGGAATGTGAGGAACACACTGCAGCTGAAAAAGTAACTATATAAGTGGAGTGGACTGCAAGAGGGTTCTGGGATGTGCTGGCCATGAAGGAGCATGGCGGAGGTTACTGCTGTTCAGGCCCCATTGAATTCCTCTCATGGGGCCCGCACTGTGAGGAGCGAAGGACAAGGCGTCAGTAAATGCTGCCAACAAGGTGTTACAATTGCTGCAGATATGAAGGCTTTCTGTGACAGACTGAGAGGTGGATCAGCTGTTTCTAATCCAGCCAGTCCATTCCAAATGAAGGGCAGGAATAATTCTCAAAACTTGGTGCTCTCAGCAGGCGGCAGAAGCCTGAGCTGTGACTTCTGTCCCTGTTGCACCGACCTTGCTCTTGCAAGCTGCTTTTCTCTCTGTGCTGTGAACAGTGCTGGCCCGTTCGCTCACAGCAGCCCATTCCCCAGCCTGTGATGCCCTGGTCTGCCCGAGCGCGTATCTCCAGCCGCAGCTCTGGGTGCAGCCCTCTGCATCACCCCTTCTCGGCAGCCTGGCATCTACTCTGCCTGCAAGGTGCTGTTTAGTCTGGACTTTATATATTGCTTGGCTGGTACCTTAAGGCTAACACAGGACATGGAAACAAACTGCTGGTTCTGCACAAATGCCACTGCTTTATCTCCAGTGAATGGAGTGGCAAAAAAAAATTAAAAAAGCATTATCCAGTTGGAAAAGATCTTAAGGCTTTACCTGTGGACATAGACTTGTTAACTTTGCAGGCATTATATTTTTCTGTGAAATAAAAGGTACTGGTCACTATCAAAAGCAGAATACTGGACTAGTGAGATCACATTTTTCACTATATTGTAACTCCCAAGTAGTGACATAACTTTTGTTTAACAGAAGGAACTTGGGTGCTGGAGCAAGTAGCATATTAATAGGGCAGACTAATTAAGCTTATAAAAATCTAATTTTTTGCTAGAAAGAAAATTAATTTGATTTTTTTTGTGTTAAGTATCTAGAACACTTGTAATACCAGTGTAGAGATTTGGTCCGGAAAATTAGAGTATGGATAACAAGATGACAGAGTTAGTTGCTGATGTGAGAGGAAAGGTAAATAGCACAAAAAGTGTGGGTAGATAAGAAAAGGCTTAGCATATTTAAAGACTAATAGATGGAAAAGACAGTTCAGTGTAGATAAATGATGAATAATGAGCTCACAGCAAAGTATTGCCAGCATTCCTAGGTGCTTCACACACTTAGAGAAATATCCAAGCAAGGGAACAGATCATGCTGTAAATTTGCATAACTGCACTGAAGCCAGTGGAGCTTTGCTGATTTACACCTCTGAAGGACTAGATCCTTTAAAGAGAGTATTGGTGATGAATGGTGAGAAACAAAGGAATAAATCACAGTTTCCTTGGAAGCTCTGGATGGGGCAGTGGAGGTTACGTTACCTGCTTTTTCATTAGTATCTAATTTCTTCCATTTGTTAAGGTAATACAAACCGTAGTAGACATTCTGTATGTTATTTTAAAAATTCACAAAATAAAATGTCAGAGACCATCTAAAGCACTTCAGTCTACTAAAGGAAAAGTCTTTTCAAGTCTATGAAGTGCAGTTGCACTCTGAACTGTAAAGAGATTTACTGGAAAGTATTATTAGTTACTGATAGCTGCAGTCTGAAGGCACTTGACATCTATGTGTAGTCCTGCCATGTTTGTTTTGGCAGCTAATGTTTTAATCAATAGTTGGATTGTTTAATTTAAGCTGTAACTACTTTGGGGAATTAAAAGATAAAAACGCATGTATGCTTTTCCCTTACTTTTAATTTGATAGAGATGAAAGCCTTGCACCTGAAAATAACAAATTGTTCTTAAAGCTAGAACGGATAACATTAAAACTCTTCTGGTAAAGACAAAAAATTTTAAACATTTCAGTAAATGATGAAGTTTCAATTTGTTCTTATGAATTTGATGTAGCCAAACACTGCAGTACAGTACTTATCTCTCTGCTTCTTAATAGTTCCATTAACCTCATTGTCACCATTTCTTTTAGATTATCTTATTCTGTTTCTGAGGTAAGCAGGCTTCTCCAAGAAAATTTGTGAAGCCTGCAACACCAACTTAAATGAAGAAGCTAAAAATCTATAATGACCTGTCCCTGCAGAGATCTTGGAGAAACTTATTCCAGACCTGAAATCTCCCTCCTGCTTTTGAGTCCTTCAGTTATGCCTTAGCCCTGACAGTTCTTCCTTTGTGTTTCTGCTGATTTCATCATATCCTGTTACCTTGGTTGCTTCTTTCATATCCTGTTGACATGTTCTTCTGTTTTGATATTCTGGTCTTTAAGGCAGCTGCAAAACACTGTCATCTTGGGTCTACTGTCAAACTTCCTCGGTAAGGTGATCTGATAACATGGTTTGAACTGTGATTTTTCTATCAAAATCTGCTATTGCTAATTGTGTGCTGGTTTTGGCTGCGGTAGTTGATTTTCTTCACAGTAGCTGGCATGGGGCTGGGGTTTGGATTTGTGCTGAAAACAGTGCTGATAATTCAGGGATGTTTTCGTTATCGCTGAGCAGTGCTTACACAGGGTCAAGGCCTTTCCTGCTCCTCACCCAGCCCCACCAGCGAGGAGGCTGGGGGTGCACGGGGAGCTGGGAGGGGACACAGCCGGGACAGCTGACCCCAATGGACCCAAGGGATATTCCATACCGTGTGGCGTCATGCTCAGCATATACAGCTGGGGGAAGGAGAAGGAAGGGAGACGTTCAGAGTGATGGTGTTTACCTTCCCAAGTAACCGTTACAGATGACGGAGCCCTGCTTCCCTGGAGATGGCTGAACACCTGCCTCTTGACGGGAAGTGGTGAATGAATTCCTCATTGTGCTTTGCTTGCATGTGCAGCTTTTGCTTTTCTCATTAGACTGTCCTTATCTCAACCAACAAGTTTCCTCCCTTTTACTCTTCCAATTCTCTCCATCATCCCACTGCGGGTGGGAGTGAGTGAGTGGCTGTGTGGTGCTTTGTTGCCAGCTGGGGTTAAGTCACGACACAAATTTAACACTGTTTAACCACTTTTGGAGTACTGTGATCTGGGAGTTTTGTGTTTGAAATGAGTTGTTATTAAGAGAGTTAATGAGATCCAATCCAGAAGACTTTTTTACTTGATTGAAACCTTACATCAATTAAAATATCTTATGATAATCTCAAACCTTCACAAAAATCTTATAATCACAGCTTGTGATTTGGCACTCAAACCCCTAAAATCTGTTAAAACTTGTACCCAGATGAGGACAGAAAAAACACCCTTTAGTTTTTTAGTTCTGTTGGTGGAGGAAGAATCTTACTATTATATTCTATGTCAAAACTGTTAAGCTTAGTAATTAGATATTTGATCCACATTTTTATCTTTTTGAGAAGAACGTGGATGGCACATTTCACCTGTCTGATTAGTCTTGTTTAAAGCCTTTCAATTCTCAGGGAAAGAATGTGGAGTGGGGTTAAAGCTCATTTTATAGTGGCAAGAAAGTGCAGTAAGACTTGCTTTTACTTTTAAGTGTTTGTTTGAATGACTCGGTAGAAGAATGAGTAAATGAAAAGCCAGCTGTATTTCTTGTAGCCAAACAGTTTCACATTTCTTTTTTGCTGTTCATTTTGTCCTTCTTGAGTAATACTATTTACGTATTTAGCTGTGCAATGGACTTTTTTTTTTTTTTTAATGAACCTGCATCTTTCTTCAAAGAAATCATGAGATGGGAATCGACGATGGAACAATGACATAGTATTAGACATATACACAACATCCAGTCAAAAAATAACTCATTTCTCACAACAAATGTGCAGGTCTTCAATGATGCTATTCACACAGAGTTGGAGCTATGGTTTCTCCATAACCTACATCTACCACTCAGATTGTCCTAACAGATTCCAAAGAGTGTGATCTCTTCTTGCTAATATTAAACAGCTTTTAAACATTTCAGTGTAAACACTCTGCATATAGGAAAGCACATGTGAGAATCCAGAGACGGAACATATTAAGCTCCTCATATGAAGGTGGTTTCCATGAAGGGTGCCTACATGCTCATGGTGGAAGTTTTTACCTCCACCTATTGTGTATCATCCCAGTCCTCAACATGATATAAAGGATTCACCTCTCAAAATGAATGTTGTTTTTATATAGATGTACCATGGGTTGATAACATCACTGAGAAAGGCAAAGCCAGACAGAATCAGGTTTTGGTTCCCAAAATATCAAGTTTGCCTGGCAAGCTGTTTTCTACATCAAGTTGAGGATCCATCCCTGTGTCCATTCTTGACATGTTTATTAGTCAGCTACATAAACATGAAGTAAATACTGAACAAAAACTGAGCCTGTGATGAAGAAATACATAAGAAGGAAACATCCATCACCTGAAACATGTATATCACAACACCCTTACAAATGGGAAATGACTTTGCTGCTGTGAGTGTATTTGACTGAGACAGGACATACTAACTCAGTTACAGTGTCATATAAATGCATTGCTATGGATTCTGGATTAAAATTGTCTAATTAACTGCAGCAATTTCAACCAGCTCACTCAAGTGAGATAACATCCAGTCTTTTGTCTGCTTTGTTCTTCATTTGAGATGAACTTGACCTCCTTCTTTCTACAATCCCAGTGGCATTTCTTTTTTCCTTTCTAAAATCATTTTGCGTAGTACTTGGCTGTCACAAGGAGAGATTAATATCTGGTGCCCATCCTTCTGTCATAGCATGAGGGATTGTCATGTGTGCGAATTGATTTCACCCATTGTTCTGTCCTTTAAAAAAATATTTGTCAATAGAACAAAGGCAAGGAAAATCCTTTGGCACTGACATTATGAGCTGATTCATCTTCACCACCATGAAACTGGCTGGAAAGGGTATAAGGCAAAACAATCTGCTCTCATGATAAACCTCAGTTGTACTTAGGATAAATACTATCCTACTTATCTGCTGAATGCACTGTGCATTATATTGTGAAATGGAAACTGAGTAAGATAAACCTACCCTGACTCTATTAATTTTCAGATAAATTTCAAATTTGTTCTCTTATTTGAAAAAAATTACACCTAAAGTTGAATAGGAAGACTCTTACTTTTCTCACCCTTACTATTCTGTTGGCTCGTTATATCTTAATCTCACCATTGTAACACTGAAAGTGTGAAAATCATTTTCTTTTCCTCTTCTTGATAAGTTGCTGTTTCTCTACTGTAAGCAGTATTATGTCTTGTTCTGATGTGTCAGGCATTACAAATACCATGAGATTGGTTTGTGAGCAGCAAGGCTTTTGTAGAATTATAAATTTAGAATATACTTTATTTTGCCATACCAATTTCAGAGTTCTTTAGTTGTGCTCATTTTCAACTTTTAAAACATGTTTGCAGCTGTGGAAATGTGACACTTCCAAAAAAACCACAACCCAACCAAGACCAAAAAAAAAAAAAAAAAAGCCCCCCCTCCCCAACCCAACAAAACCACAAAAACCAAAAAAACCCAAACAAAACAAAACGAGAGAGAGAAAAAAAATCAGGTTAAAAAGCTCCAAAGTTTGCAGTGGAAGTAGTACACATCCTTGCTTTTCCTCAAAGCTCTTCTCTGAGTTGGAGAACACAGATTTTCTGTCTTTAGATAGATTGAAACAATGTTTTTCTTTATTACTGTTCATTCAGCAGAACATGGAATTTGGGTAGGAAGAGAAGAAGTCAGAACTGTTCATTAGGACAAGACATAAGTATTTCTAATGCTTCAAGAATTAAAGCCACTGATCTCAGCAGATGGAGTGAGTAGATGTGACCTATTAACCTCAGTCTTCAGAAAACTACCCAAACACATCTTTCCCAATCTAGCTGACTAAGCTGCCCTTACAGTCAGTGGAGAAGGAAATGAAATTATAAAAAGAGATTCACCTCATCCTAAGACAAGTGTCTAAGACAAGTTGAAGGAATTGTTCTTTAGAGAAATAAATTCTTGAAAGTCTACAAAACTGCTGACTTTTAACAGAGAGTGTGATAGTACTATCAATGAACAGAAAAGGCAAAGTCTGTATTTGAGCAAAGAGGAAGAGTTGTGCTTGTGTCATGTAAGGATGATAAGTATTTTGAAGTCTATTTGTAACTGAGGAGGATGTTAGACAACATCGAAATGAGCAAGTCTAGACAAATTACACATAAGAGCCCTTAAAGAACTGGAGAGAGAGCTGTACTCCTACTTTGTGCTTCTCTGAGTACTATTTAATGAATTGTGGAGTTTACCAGCAGTTACCTGCAGGAGCGGGCTGGAAACTAGGACCATGCATGGCAATCAGTTAGCTGAGGGGAATGTGCTCGAGCTTGTCTAGACAACAATTGAGAGAGCATAGGGGAGTGGGGGATGGATGGCGCCAGGGATGGCACCAAGGAAAGATAACACCTTGCTGTTGATTGATGGTAGTTAACCACCAATCGGGGATTGCCTAGTATGCGATGCTTAGCTCAAAAGGACCAATCTGTTTAAAACGCGTGATTTCTGAAAGTATATATACCCATGTTTCTATACAATAAATCGACATTTGCTTGCATCAAGCTGCGTCCCGTCTCTCCATCGCAGCAGTTACCAGTAAGGCAAGTCATCAGTAGCAGCAACAGTACTCTTCAAGAGCTGTGCACTCTCAAAAGTTTAAAAGTTAAAAATGGAAGAGGAGCTTTTCTTTCACATCTGTTTGCATAAATGTCGGTGGTCTTTTTCTCACACTGCTATTCAGTAATATTATACAATCGTGGATGAAGCGACTCAGGAGATTGATTTTCAGTCTGAGTATGTCTGTGCCTCAGTTCCTCATTTGTAAGAAGTAGATAATAAAACTTTCAGTCTTCTTCCTATGATCTTAGGATTTCAAAGCAAAGATTCCCTGTGTGATGAAAGGGCCCAGGACAATGGCCATTTCAGTTCTAGCACAGTCTATCAGACCACTACAAAGTAAGAAAAATTAAATATGTTTTAGAATTCATGAAACTTCTTTTTTTTCAAGAAGAGATTAATTTTCTCATATCTACTTAAAATTTCATCATCCACATAGCCATCTCTTTCAATGTCTCTAAATTCCTTTAAGTTAGGAAGGCTTCTCTGTTAATGTTACTATAGCAATGAAACACATGAAACTGTCACTTCACCAAATCCAGAACATTCACGGTGAAATGGGATCAGAACTGAAAACGTAAGGTTTCTAAAAGACATTGTTCAGAGCCCTGCCTTCTAATTTTTACTGCAAACAAGAGCGCAGTGCAGACCCTGAAAGATGTTTTGTTCTCTCAGCTGAGACAGACTCTTGAAATGCAGCACATGTCACTTAAGTATTGGAGTCAGTAAGAGGGATGGATTGGCCCAGTTGATACTGAAACTAAACACATAAAAAAATGCAGATTAAAAAAAAATATGAGAATGTACTCAGCTGAAAGCACATTTAATTACAGCTCTTGCAGAAGGACTCTGAATTAATACAATCAGTAACATACAACTATTTTCCAGAGCCTTTTGCTGGTCTGCCAGGTCCTATGGTGATTCCTATTTCTAATTTAAAAGTCAAACAGACAACATTTATCTGGTTACAGACACTTAAGTGATTAACCCCACAGTTGTACAACAGTCTTTGGATTACAGGATAAAATTTCTTTGAAATAAGCAGCCATTCTAGGCTGGATCCCTCCTAGATCTGGAGGGTAAACATCTACAAAGCACAATCAGGACCAAAGCATCCTTATAAAATGGTTAATGCTGAATGAAGAATCAAAAGCTTCTTCAGGTGAACGTCATGTGGTAGCTCATATTCAGATGTTTTGAGTACAGCCCCTAAGAGGGAAGAAGGCAGCAGAAGAAGTGGTTTGGTTTTCTTTTTGTCCCTTGTCTGTTCCCATGCAAGCTGAAGCAGCCTGAGGACTGCTTGAAGTCTGTGGCTGCTGTGCTAAATTTGCTAAATCTGCTACCGCTGCAAGGAGTGGTTTACCCTGCATCAAGAATCTTGTGCTGGCTGCAGCTTGACCTTTCAGCTCTGTGTCCTACTGCTTTCATATACAAGAAAAGGTATCCCTCTGGTCCTCCTTCACCATCTAACCCAGAAACAGCAGCAGTAGTGCCTTCTGCTAAAGCCACCAAATGACACAGAGCCATGTGAAGTGGGAGCGGGCTGGGGTTTCAGCTTCCCTGCACGTAGCTTGGGTATCGTGGTAGGTATTCTTCCTAAAGGCAGTGGCGCAATGCTGCACAGCTCCCAATATTTCTACCAGAAGTGCTGCCCAAAAAACCTTAGCATTATCAGAACACTGACAGTACTTCAGGAATATGGTGTCCAGCTCTGGAGTCCTCAGTACAGGAAAGAACCTTCAGAGGGTCACAAAAACTATCAGAGGCATGGAACAGCTCTTCTGTAAGGAAAGGCTGAGAGCTGGGGCTCTGCAGCCTGGAGAAGAGAAGGCTCTAGGGAGACCTTATTGTGGCCTTTCAATACTGAAAGGTGGTTTATAAGAAAGATGAGGACAGACTTATTAGCAGGGTCTGTTGCAAAAGACAAGGACAAGGAGTAACAACTTTAAACTAAAAGGGGGCAGATTCAGACTAGGTATAGGGAAGAAATTTTTTTACCATGAGGGTGTTGAAACACTGGCACAGGTTGCCCAGAGAAGCTGTGGATGCCCCATCCCTGGAAACATTCAAGGTCAGGTTGGATGGGGCTCTGAGCACCCTGATTGAGTTGAAATGTCCCTTCTTATTGCAGGGGGGTTGGACTAGATGACCTTTAGAAGTTCCTTCCAACCCAAACCATTTTATGAATCTATGATTCTATGAATAGCTGAGCTTGTTTTAACCAATGTTCACAGTGTAATACGATTTTAATAAAACCCCTTGTTCCCTCCCTGTAGCCTTTCTGACACTCCCCTTTACCTACAAACTCTCATCTCCCTGTCTTTTGTCAAACACGCTTTTCTGTTTGAACTTAACTCACTATCTGCCAAATAATAGATTCGTAGGGATTTATATTAAAATAGTGCTTTCCAACCAGATGATTTCCAAAACCTACATGCTTCAAGTTATAAATTATGAATCAGTTCCTCAGCCAGTGCTGAGCTTGCTTGAGATCAGTGGGTGTTGATTTGCCTCACTTGAGGTTCATTCTCTGTTTTACGGAATAATTCTCCATGATAGTGCAGGTAGCTATTGCTACAATACAATGGGAATAATTTAATAGGTTTTAATTGTAAATAAGGCTTCTCACCTACATATCTCATGGTAGAAAATTATTTGTTGCATTCCAGGTACAGCTTGTACTATCTTGAGGTAGGGGAGTGGATTGAACAATATTCGAGAGACTTTCTAGGCCTATTTTCTACATTTTTGTGCTTTAAAATGTGAAACCGTACTGACTGTTTTGTAATTCTCCTTTGATAACACTACACATATGCAAATTTGGCAAAAGTTTTCAACCCGGCAAAAAGAAACCCCAGGAAAAAAAAAAATGTTGAAAAAAAGTCTTCATGAGTACAAGTGGTCAAAAGTCTGCTTTACATTTCAGCCGTGTGATTGGGAGCAAAGCAGAGCTGTGTCCCCCGGAGTGGGGACATTGACTTAGTACTGAATTACAGTGATGCCACCTACTGTTGAAAGCTGTCACTTACTCATTACTCTTTCTCTAGGGCTGGGATGCGTTAGCGTTCAGTGGAAACAGTGTGGGAGGGCAGTCTTAAAAGTGGAAGGACCTATGACCCTGATCAGCAGATCACTGGAAGTGCCACGTTCTGCTTTGCTCCCTTTATGAACTATTTCAGCTTGCTCAGCTGACCATATTCCTTCTCGTATAGCTAGTATGTTCTACTGCAAAGCCCTATCGACTTAGCAGCACGAGTCCTTTGTTTTAGCAAGATCTGTGGTCAGGGTTTAGCATGTTCTGTGTTTCAACCTCACCATACCGCAGTTTCTACTCCAAAGTTAGAAAAGGTGGACAGCATATGGAAAACCCAGCAGATCACCAACATGGTGAGCCAGTGCTAGCAGACATATTCAAACCTATCAAAGTCCCAGTTTGAGGGATAGGAAAGTTAGTATCAAGAGTAATGATTGATTCCCAGCTCATATAGCAATCTTCCAAAACCCTAATGCTATCCTTGTTGAATCTTTTTTATGGCAGCCATGCCTGAATTACATAGCTGCCTATCCTGAGCCTTGAGGACGACAGATTTCCTAGGGGTTGTTCCAGTAAACCATTAGTAAGTTTGCTTTCACGAAAACTGGACAGATGATGGGAATCGCTGTCAATAGTATTCAAGAGCCTTGAAGGCCACCCCCCGTCTTTTGTGAGAAAGATTAATTGTCGCAGCACTCTCCAAACTATCAAGTTGCAACAAGGTCTTTTACCATCTCATACCAGCATACTCTTCATACAGTCCCTCTGCTGCCTTCTCCTCACCCAGGACGCATGTTCTCTCTTCTCTCTGCTTCTTCCTCCTCTCTCTTTTGTGGCTGCTCTCTCTTTGTTGGCTGCCCAACCTCTTAACAGAACCAGCCACAGCTGCACCTTATCTGCGTCAGCCACACCACTGCCCCTGAAGCCAGCCCACAGCTGTATGGTATCAATGGTAATTAACTCACTGCCTTCATTCCTCTACAATTAATCACCAAACTCCAGAATGTTTTTTCCCCAAGTACATATTCTCCATTAAGAAAAGCTAACAACACAGATATCCAAACCTTCATGATTTGTCAGGATCCCACAGCATGCTTGTTATGGCTTATGAATATAAGCCAGAACTATGAAGGTTCCTGTCCAGAGGTCAACATCTGCAAAGGCCAAGGACATTTGCAAGTACTCATGTCAGAGACAGGAGCAAGCTTTAAAGTAAGAATTTATATACAAAGTTCCCTAGATTTCAGGGAGGTTTTAGTAAATCAGTACCTACAGAAATTTTAATTTTAGTTGTGAAATCTTACAGAGACAAGTGTTATTGGCATATGTTTAGAGGTTTGGCTATAACCCTCAGAAGAATAACTTTGATAATAACACCTTGCATGTCACTGATTCCTGATCAATTCTAACTAAATTTCAAGATCTTCAGCTTGTCAGAGTTCCACCAAATTTTCACTGTATTTATAAAGATGTTCCTTTTAACCCAATAATAGAATTTCTGTCGTCACTATAATTTCAGATAACTTCATGTTTGCCAGTAATACATAGAAAATATGCAAGCAAATTAATTAAAAAATGTTGATGGTGACAAGGTGAATTCTCTCACAATTTTTTGATAGATAAACAGATAGTTTATATCTCATTTAGGAGGACTTTTGGCTTATCCTTTCTGCAAACATGAGCAATATTAAGCAAAGCTTCTAGAGTATAAAGATGAGATGTAATCATTTTGTACATTGTGCCCATAGAGGACAAAATGGTGTACTTCTATCTTCCCAAGATCAGCTCCAGGTATGCTCCAGGAGAGTGAGAAAAAGATCTGAGTTACATGGATTTATTTTTTTAAACATTACCTTCTTATAAAATATATCTTTCACTCTCTTCAAGACTGTGTTTAGCGCTGATGTTTCAGCTGAACTAGATAAAGGAGTTGATGAGCAATGGAGAAACACCTCTTAGTTTGGTACGCAGTTGAGCGCTGCTTACTCTGCTTTCTACTGGATAGAATTTGGGCTTTGCAAACTGCTTAAAATAGAGAAAAAAAAGAATGAATGGTCTTTAGTGCTACAGAAGGAGCAGCAGTGTCATGATTATTCTGAAGTGATCACCAAATCCATTGTGTTGTTACGGCTTATGAAACACTTGAGCTCTGTTAAAGTACAAAAAATTAATTTCTCGTAATTCCTGCATAATTTAAGTGACAGACTGGAATACAAAGCATTTCAGCTTGTCATTCTTTTCCTACTCAGGCTAAGGTGCTTTATTGCAGAAAAGGAGAAAAAAAAATGCCAAATACATTGGACTCAGCATTTTTATGGACTCGAATAAATGTATAAAAGAGTAATCATAAAGGCTGCTAATTGTACATACATTGCACTAACTAGGGGTTGTAAAAAACATTGTTTACATTTTATATGAACTCATTGTGAAGCAGGGATCATTAGCATGAAAACAATGTGCTTAATATATAAAACTATTCTCTATCAGTTCTACAGAGGAAACCTCAGAATGCGTTGTGTTGTGTTGTGGCCTTTAAGAGAAATTAAGTAAATTCATGTCTGAGTTTACTTTGTGGTAACTTGTGGTAATATGCACACAGATACAGACCATAGATCACATGTAATGTATCTCATGGAAGAATGACCATCTCATCATCCCTCTACAATACTGGGTTATATTATTGCTTTCTTGTGAAGCAATGACCAACATATGTAGACCAGCAGAATTCTGAAGTGCACAAAAATGCATTTATTTATGATTTATGATTCCTTCTGGTCTGTTTCTATAGTTCTCACTTGAACAGAAAATGTGGAAACAGCTTTTTCTGAATAACAGCTACAGATCTAAACCTTATGTTCATCTTACATTCAAACAAAACCATGCGTTAATCTCATTTGGATACAAGAAACATGAAATGAGCCTATACAATCTATTATACTTGAAAGCACAGATTTGCTGGTGTGTACTGGTTGTTCAAAGCATTTCAATAATGCTATTAAAAGCATATTTAAAGCTCTTCACTGTCATTGAAATGGCACAAAGTGGGTAGAGCACATTAGTCAATTTGTCATTAATCCAACAAAAAGACATTACTGATGTTTTTTCTTTTTTCCCATAGAGCTCTTTAAGTGAATGTGATTTTAGTTCAGAAGAAATATTAGCAGAAAGACCATATCTTGTATGGTTATACAGAGCTTAATTCCTGAGTGTTTGGCCCACACACATTATTTGTGTGAACAATGGAATCATCTAGGAACTAAAGTAAGAATTAAATAAGTCTATTCAATGTGACTGAAGGTGAAAAAAACCCAAATTTTATGAGTTCTGATCTCTGAGCTTTAGCAGAGGTTAAATTGTTTAAAACAGACTTTTCACAAGCTCATCTTCTCTTAAAGCTGGTCTATTTATACACCTGCATCAGCTGGTCTCATAAAAAATATCTCTCCAAACAAATGCTGTTTCACACAAAACCAGTTCCACTGCAGAATCGAGTGTTGACGAAATTCTGTCAGAAAAGTGAAACTTTCCATTGCTAATCTTTTTTAATTTTTCCATAACAAGGCTCAAGTATTTTATTATTTTCCTCTGTTCCCGCACTGATAATGAGATTGCAACTAGGTGTGAGTCAAAAACTCCAGTAACTCGAGTCTAAAGAGCTGTTGATAATGGTTAACTTCTTTATAGGTGTGAACATTCAGTGGCTGAAACAGCTTTTACCTACTCTAACTTCTCGTTTGATGAAAACAGTATGGAAGGACACACTGTTTTCCACCAAAATAAAAGCAAACTGGAAGCTCAAAGCTGAGTATGACAACGTACCTGCAGGCTAGCATGGAAAGTAAGAACATGGTGAGACTTACAAAGAATAATTTTATACATTTTAATATTTTGAGCCTCTTTGCCACCAGAATGACAGCAATACAAGTGGCACCATACTTCTTTCTGGCAAGACAGTTCTTAACAAGATTAATTTAAAACATATCTGTCACCATTTTCTATTACTGAGCATCACTTCTGAGAAGGTGGTCCTCTTTAAAAACTATACAAGTTAGAATAAATTATAATTTCTTATCAGAGCCTTATCAGAAAAGTGACCTTTTGTTTACATTTTATATTAACTCATTGTGAAGCAGGGATCATTAGCATGAAAACAATGTGCTTAATATATAAAACTATTCTCTATCAGTTCTACAGAGGAAACCTCAGAATGCGTTGTGTTGTGTTGTGGCCTTTGAAAGAAATTAAGTAAATTCATGTCTGAGTTTACTTTGCTATAATACCAATTCAGAAGTTCAGTGGTAACTGCAAGTCAAATGGGTAATGAAACGGAGACCAGAAGGCTGCTCAGAGAAGAGTTTTACCACCGTACCTTTGTGGTGGGAACAATGCAGGCTGGTCAAGAGGAGGTGACAAGCAGAAGAAAGACAGTATCGCCTTTCAGAAAGAAAAGAAAATCTTCTACCACTTCCAAACATACTCATCATACATTAAGAAAGGAGGCAAGATAAAAGAGCTAAGAGAAAGGTCTGTGATATCTAAATGGAACACAGACAATAGCTGCCCATGGAAAGTGAAAAAAACTCTTAATAGTAAAAAAAAATTGACAACTTTTTTTCCAGTGATAGAAACACACCCAAACACTGCAGTTCCATCTATTACCATTAATGTAAAAATAAATAAAGCATATAACCCCATGGGTGAAACTAGGTCGAGGAAAATATGCCCGACTAGTCATCTTACTCTGCATGAAGTCCTCATTAAAAAAAGTCAGCCCAAGTGGGAACCAAGTTCATCTACAACTTCCTTACTTAATGCAAAAATATGCCAGGCTTCGCATGTGCTGCATTTGCTGTTCTGGCAGTGAGTTAGCACATGCACAGGCAACTGCCACAATTGAGGCAGTGAGGTTGGCACTCTTTGTGTATCAGGTTTGCTGAAGTCTGTTTCTTGTTAGAAAAAAAAACCAACAAAAATCCACAACCACAAACAAAACAAAAAAAGCCTCAAACAGCAGAACCATGACAACAAGGAATCTTTTGTCTCTGTTTTTGCAGTCAGCAATGCTGGGATTCATCTGGCCAAACCAGAAAACCTCTATCCACCTTTTTTGAGATAGAAACCATGTGGAAGACTAATGTGTCACCACTCAAACTATGCTAATTCCTTTCTTTTTGTGCAGCTTCCTCTTCACTACGGCACCTGAACTGCTGGTTAATGTATGACAAACTGGAGGAACAACAAAGCTTGTGACAAATGAGCAATTCCAAGATTTGAGCCATTCAGTCCCCTTAACCTGCTCCAGGGAAGACTTCTGCAGAAAATTAGCCTAGCTTAGATCTACACAAACACACCAAAGACCTAGAAAAGCCATGTATAAACAGACATGCTAGAACTGGATGCTGAGGGTGATAAACTAATTCAGAAAAAATAATACCCTTCCCCAGAAAAAGTGTTGGCTTTTTCACCCCTTTTAAGAATCAGATGACAAAATCATGGACCTCCCAATCAGTACCAAACTGAGAAAGTAGACATTGTCATTAATATTCTAGCACCATCACAAGAATAATTTCTAATGTGATTTGCTTTTATTATTGTATGGCCAAATACTGCGCACACACACACACACAGACACACGTGCACACACACACACACACACACAAAAAGCACACATAAAAAAAGGCTTCTGTCATCAATATATTCCACCTGCAAGCAGTATATTTGTCTAGTCATTGCTGCTGGTAGGATTTTCCCAATGTGCTTCAGTGCTGGAGAAGTCATACTCCTTACCCACTAGCTACACAAGCTCTTCTTGTTCAGCCTATGTGGTAGCAATTTAAGCTGGCAGAATGGTATATGATTCACTGTGTGCATGAGAAATCTCACAGCTTTGACCCAGCGTGGATATCTTTAAAAAACAGCATGTACAGTACTCCATAAATCTCATTACCATTAATTAGTTCTATTATAGTACTGTCTAAAAGTTCCAGCTAAGCATGGGGCCACTATTGTTCCATGCATTGTGTGAGTACGAAAGATACAGTCGATGCTTTAGCAAGCGTAGTGTCTAGATAGAAAAGGCAGACAAAAGGAGAGAGAGGAAGAAATGGCACAAACAGTTTAAGGTACCTAACCAAAGCATTGCTCATAGCTGGAGGGCTGGGTCTGGTATTACAGGCCTAGATCTCCTGCCTTAATTTGATGCTTTATCCATTTGTATGCATTCCTTCTTTTAAATTACCCACGGAGCATTATTCACAACCTTTCACGCTGGTGTTCTCTGTATGAATACATGCTTCATTCATTGCTCAGCCACTTCTCTAATGAAGAAAGAACTAGTTTCCTCACACATTGAAATACATCAGGCCAGATTCCTCCATCTCAGCTGGCATCCTTAGGACTTTCCACTCCTTTTTTTTTCTTTGACTGTATCACTTATATCAGCATGTCCCTCTGCCAACCAGAGTTCAAAGATTATTTTAAAAGCCTGACCTACAAAGTGGCTGTTTCCTGTGCTGCTGAACAGCAATTTAGAAGCTCAGTGCCGCAGATAGTATGCTGGAATTGGCCCCCTAAAAGGTGACCCAGAGGTGCTCCCACAGCATTAAATACATGTTTATACAAATGGCCAACATAAAGCTATGCCTCTATAAAAGTGGATAATAAATAGGTATCTGCATAATGTAGGTGTTTTAAGACTCAGTGCATCAATGTTCATAAAGTGTTAGGACTTTGAGGAGCAGTTGTAATGTATTTTATTGCGGCTTTGTTTTGCTGGCGATTTCCCAATCAGTTGTTAGTATGAAATAATTATTCCTCTTCTTATCAATATTTTTTCCTGTTTCTGCCAACTAGTGGGCAGGCACTACAACAGATTAAAGTCAATTAGCTTGTCCTGGTAGCTGATATCTGACCAAAATGCACTTGTATCTGTTATGCTATCACAGAAAAGAAGTCTCATGGTCAGTAGAAAGTTAATTCCTCTGAGTTTTGTATCTTTGTCTTCGTAAGAAGCAAGATTTTCTTCTGCGAACTTTTTTCTAGATGGACTTCTGAATGTACTTTGAAGATGACATGCAGAGGAACAGGCAGGTATCATTCTTCTGATATGAACTCATGCTGCTTGGACTAGCCCTAGGCAATGTGGAATAATTTTTGTCAGTGGCTCGAAACTGGCAGAACCAAGATAAAAATGAAGTTTAACTGAAGTCATTTGGGGTATTGTAGATTGAAATGACAGGGCTTTGGGTAGGTCAGGATAGCAAAGTTGTACTTGCAATGTACTTCAGTCAGCCTGTTGTAATTTTATTTCCTGAGAAGTACTAAATGCTCACAGATTTAAATAACTGTTGTAAGTAACTGCATGCCTAATTCCTCACACAATTGACTCAAAATGCACCCCTTAGGAGTTGAATTGATACATACCTGTCAAATACTGCTTTGGTGTTGGTTTTTTTCATGCAAATAGAATCCTAGGCAATAAATCAGATCCTTGGTGTGCAATTTTCTTAAGTACATGTCTGGTGTCATTAAACAAAGAAGTAATATACCAGGTTAAAGGAAAGAAGCAAAGAACAGTACATTGTTTTAAGAACAGCACAGAATCTTGAACAGCAGTTAATGATCTACTTTCTTTTAATGATTGCCCTTAAAGGTATTGTTGATCTGACTGGTATCCTTTTTCCCTTGCCTCCCTGTGGCTTGTCCTTTTACTCTTTTGTTACAAATTTCTAAGTAAGTCACTCGCATTGTATTTCTTGTACAGAAGTTTTTACACAATGGGTGAAGTGTAGTTTAATGAATAAGGACAAGGCTAGCTTTATGACCCATTCTGGCAATGATGAGATCCTCTCATACTCCCTACGTTCTCCCTCCTACAGTTTGCTTGTCTTGTGTAATTACAACGTCTCTGGAGCAGAGATGAAATCTTACAATATGTATTGTTGAAGTAAGCAGGACCTGGCTTTACCTGCAGCCAATAGGTGCTGATACAATACTAATGCATCAGGTCCTAGGGAAGAATCAGAACAAGATTTAAAGCTGGAAACTGGAAATCACAGTGAATGAGATTTTATGATTTTTTTCTCATGTGGAATCTCTATGAAGCTGGTGGCAAAAACCATCAGAGGACGGAGTTTAAAGGAACCTAGACAATTTCTTTATATTAGCAGCAAAAACTTGACAGCTCAGAGAAGCTTGAGATTATTGTTTGCTCATTTCAGCATATTTCAGTGGGAGAGATCTCTAGTGAATTCAGGATGTTTGAACCTTACATTGTTGGTTATACTAGCCAGGGTGGTGCCCAACTACTAACCTTTTGTAATGTTGTCCATATAACAGTGCTTCATGATGGATTTAGGAATAACAATAAAGGAAATGTCATTCAACATCATAAAAATGATTGAATTTTTAGATCAAAGGCTCTGTCAAATATTCTGTATCAAAAGCAGTACTTCTACAGACTCAGCAATCTTGGGTTAGGGATTTGGTGTGTATGTCAGGTGTCAGGCTGCCAAAGCTCTTTTCTATGGACAAATAAAATGTCCTGAATATCTGAGAGATAGACCAATGAACCAGCTGATACAAGGTCATGTGAAAGCTAAATTTTCAGTTGTAAAGCACAAAATCTTCTGGTTCAGAACATATGTGTGATGTTGTCAAAACCTATTAACAAAACCAGAACGACATTGTGTGATGCAGCTCTGAAGTCCCCGCATTCCAGGAGGAAATGCTCAGTGACCTGCTGCTCCACTTGGACATGCACAAGTCTATGGGGCTGGATGGATCCACCCAAGGGTGCTGAGGGATCTGGTGGAAGCTCTCACTGAGCCACTCTCCATCATTTATCAGCAGTCCTGGCTCACCGGGAAGGTCCCAGCAGACTGGAGGTTAGCCAGTGTGATGCCTACCTACAAGAAGAGTAGGAAGATGGATCCAGGGAACTACAGACCTGTCAGCCTGACCTTGGTCCCAGGGAAGATTATGGAGCAGATCATCCTGTGCACCACCTACGCAGCATGTACAGGACAACTGGGGGATCAGGCCCAGCCAGCATGGGTTTATGAAAGGCAGGTCCTGCTTGACAAACCTGATCTATGACAAGATGACCTGCGAGTGGATGAGGGAAAGGCTGTGGATGTTGCTTACCTGGACTGTGTCTACAGTCGAGCTATATCAAGTTTATGGTAAGCTGTTTGCAGCCACTGTTTTTACGTTCATATAGTGTAGCACCCAGGTTTGACACTCACAAAAGGAGTGTAATTTTCTTCTCTGTCCTCTCTTCATCACCACCATATTTGAGTGTATTCCTGAAATATGTTAAACAACATGACAGTATTTTCCTGGTTTTATTTCTGTTTTTTTAACTTCTCCCCCGGGGGAGATGCCTGTTCAGTTGCCTTTTTGGAGGTCATCTAGTCCACCTTCCTTGAAGTGCTACTACTGCAAACACTGAACCATTGTTTTGTCCACTCAGAGTTTTGAAAACCTCTAAAGATGGAGATATCAGTCCTGGGTTAGCAGTTGGACTTGATGATCTCAAAGGTCTTTTCCAGCCTAAATGATTCTATGATTCGATATCACAGCCTGTCCATACAGCTTGTTTCAGAGATTCATTGCTTTTCCAGGGGAAGTGTCTTTAACTTATGTCCACCCTGAAGATTGCCAGCCACAGTTTGGCCATTGCCTCTTGGTACACTGCCTGGTGTTACTTAGCACCACTTGGCTCATCATCCTTGTAACGACTCTTCAAACAGTTATGGATTTCAAGCAGATACCTCTCAGCCTTCCCTTTGCCAGACTCATCAAGCACAGCATCACCAGCCTCTCCGTATAGATGATAAGATCTATGACCCACTGCTGTGGTTGCTGTCTGCTGTATCCTCTGTAGTTTCTCCATTTTTGTCATGAACCAGGGCGAGGATGAAAAATGGGCACAGTAATCCAGCTGGGGCCTCACCTGTGCTGAATGTATACATAAAAAGAATGTATGTGTACCCATATGTTGCTATGTTTTTATATGACAGAAGACAAGATCACAAAAGCACCTTCTTTTTAGAAAGAAGGTGGTGGATTTTGGACTTGCTTTGTAGCTGGAATAATAAATACAAAGCATAAGACTGGCCCCAATAGCATTTGTCCTCTTCTCAAGGAGGTTTATCTGGATTCTAGAACACTCTGTTGTTCCAGAGTAGTCAAGATGGTGGTCACGATTTCTCTCCCCAGTATATTTGTCAAACTTACAGTGACACTAAGCAACCTGAAGTGTACTGTAAGTTTAAGAAGGGGAGAGACAGATTCTTGCTGGCTGTAAACAAAGCAAAGTCCATTGAGTTCAATGGTTGCTGAGTGATTTACCATGAAAATGAAAATTATTACAAGGTTTGCTTTTAGAAATTGAGAAGTCTTAGGAAAACAAGAAAACAAAATATTTTTTAATTAGTTTTTTGGGAAGTCCTATTGTATATGGCTGGCTAACATGCACAAAATAATGGTAGTAACAACAGAAATCAGAATGAAGCACCTCCAGAAAAGTACCTGAGCACAGGAGCTAATACTGGAAAGGTACTCATGTGTAAATATCCCAATATACAAAATGTGTTTTAACATTTGTATTTTCTTGCCTTCTCCTATGGTTCAAAGTTTCTATGGTGAAGAACTATAGTGATGGATGAGATAAAGGTATTTGACCTTACTGGGTGCATTGCCTTCCTCTCTGGGCTTCTCATTCTGTCTTTAATATACAGCCCATTTATTACCTGGGCTTGAGTTCTATTTATTAGAGGAACACCAAGGTTAGATTAGTTCTGCCATTTGTAATATGGTAGATTCAACATTATTACACAGAATGAGATGACCAGGGAGATTGGGAAAAAGTTTTCCCCTCCCTTCCCTGCTCCCATCCCACACAGTGCCATCAAATACAGAACCTTTCAGAAGACATCATTGCTTATTTGATGCAGTGGATGGAAATTCTTATTTCAATCAGGTAGTGAACCTTCAAAGGAAAGGATGATCAGGAGGAATGGGAGAGACCTTGATATATCAAAACAAGCCTCTAAATAATAAACACACTTCAAACCCAGGGCTTATCCTGCATATAAAGCATAAGGACTATAAGCAATTCAATGTAAGAGATATTTATAAGGCTATTTTCTATGCAACACAAAACTGGCTACTTTTATACTCATATATAAGGTGTATTTTCATCATGAATCACAAATAAATAGTTTCTCTTCTCATGAATCCAAAAGAGGATTTGTAGTTTTACTCTCATATTTTGGCACAGAAAATTGATGCCTTTTTGAAACTGCCAGCATAATAATGGTTAGAAAGAATCTAGACACCATGAATCTTTCTCAATACACTTAATGGGTTTTGTCTGTCCTCTGTATCCAGCCCAGCTAGTTCAGAATGAAGAAATGCAGAACATTCTAATAGCTGTTCTCTCTCTCTCTGAGTGAAAGTTTCCTCTTAAAGAAGTCAAGGAGAGTCCTGCTGCTGACTTCAGAGTACTTTGGGATTGTGTCCAGTCCAGCTGGGTTATCTTCTTGAACAATCTTTGGAGAATAAAGATACAGATTATGCACCTCTTTAAGCAGAAAACTTGATTAGCCAAGCAAAATAAGATCATGTTTCTTAATTTTCTTACATTTCCATAGCTTCCTTCAAAGTATATAAAAGAAAAAACGTGTAACAAATATGCTCAACTTGTGGTCCAGGATCTTTGAAAAAACAGGTTACATGTAAGGAAGAATTGCTGTGTGCCCCTTACATACATATAAAGTGAGTGTCAATAGGAAGGCAGCAGCTGAGATGTGGTGGTGAAACTATTGTAAGTCACAAAAAAATAGACCCTTAGTTAATGGTAAGTGGGCTTCAAATGCAGAAAAGGTGCAGCTCTGGAGGAGATTTAAAGATTTATAAAGAGTGCATATGCCTCAAGCAAAGATACTGGATTGACCTGAGGAGCGTCTCCCATGAAAGGAAGAAAATATATGTTGGATGTCAAGGTCAGCATTAATGGAACTGTGTAAGTGCAGGACATCAATAGCTTCATAGATTATTAATGTGGAAAAAGAATAAAGGAACATCAAGGATAGTCTTTGAAAGTAAATATGGGAAGTTTTTTCCTATATGAAATGGAGAGAGGGATCATAGACGTGACATACCATGAACAGAGGTGATTGATCCAAGCAGTGGCTATTTTTATAGCTCTATTCTCACTGGTCTGAAAGGGAGAGGAAAATAGGATTATCAAAGCTCATCAAGAAAAGGTTCCTTTGTCAAGTTTCTATCGCTCTATTTTCCTGCTGGCTGTGGGTCAGTTTTTATTATCCATGAGAAGCAATGGCTATTGGATGCACTCCAAGCTGGTGCTCTTGTAATTTCAGCAGAGCCGTAAAAAAAGAATGGAGGAAACAAAAATTGATTACAACTTGAAGGCTGGATATACAATGCTGACAGAATATTCAGGGATACTCACACTGCTTAACTTTTAGACCGGTACGTCTAAGTCCCAGCTAGGAAATGAGGCTCTTCGAGGGTCAGCAGACCTCTCTAGGTTTTTTCAAATGATGATTCACAGAACCTCAGTTAGGTTCCTGTTTGTTTTGCCCTCACAAGAAATCTTTGGCTGGCAAAGAAGTCTACTGGTCTTCTAATAGCAATCTAAGGTAGGTGATGTGAACTCTTTTCCTTGTCTCTCCCCAGCCTGTTTCACGCAGCACCCATCGGTAAGTGGTTTTCATTCAGCTCAGATGTTACTTATTTAATTTTCTTCTCCTGGAGTATGGAAGAGAGGAATTTGTAGCACATATTTTGTCTTAATACATTAGTAGATTAGCTGCAGAAACAAGTTTTATTGGGAGATTCAGACATACTGATTTGCCAGACTGAACAGAAACCACACAGATTAATGTATGAATAACATACACTGAAGAGTGCAAATGGGCACAGAAGATATTTTCCTCCTGGCTATTTCTGGAGAACTATCTCTGTTCCTGCAGACAATACCGTATGGGATGCACCCTTCTCACCATGACATGAAGTGTTATACTGGCATAAGCTATTTCATCTTATTAGTTTAGCTCTACACCAAAATAAAAGAGAGAAGTTGGATCTACATTATTTTGAATTTTATTAATTAAAATCTAATGAATAGCAACCTCCCTGTCTTCCTGCCACCCCAAATCAGAATTACATGGAAAATCATAAAGCTACCATCTTTCTCTTTTTCTCCCACTAAGTATTGAATTAGTTACACAGAGAGAAATCCTCCAGTAGGAAAGTCTGAGAAAGGCAGAAACCTGGTGGCTAGGACCCTTTTTTTTCTGGTGTGCAAACCCCACATTTGAATTCCTAGCATGCACAAAGCAAAACAACACTTAATGACATGCTACTTCCCTTTAAAATGCTCAAATTTGTCCCAGGTGTGAAACAGGGTCATTTAAATAAGTTATTTGAGTGTAAGGGAATATTTGGTGGACCCAAACTCCACTATTCAGACTTCTGTATTTTTTTTCCTGAAAAGACCCATGAATTATACAAAAACAGTGAAGGTTTACTTTTGACATGGCACTAGGAAAAAGAATTGCTTGTTGTAATGCACATAAGTTTCCAAATTAAACCAGATCTCAGTTAATCCAGCTTTCACCCCTAGAAGTCTGCTAAAAGCTGAAGAGCGAAGGTGATTTTCCTATAACATCATAATGTGGGACACATTACCAGATTTTTTTGAGAGGAAAAGACACAAGGAGACTCAGATGAGCATTTTACTACATATGAGCTTAAAAAAAAAAAAAAAGAAAGAAAAAAGAAAAAAAAAGTGGATTTTCAGTACTGAAAGGAGAGCTGAATGCTTTGGGCTTACAAAACTCAGAAAAGCCCTTTTTATTAAGAAAAATAATCCCTTTTCATTGTATTGCAGAATCTCATCATCCCTCACAGTTTCATACCTTGTCCTCTTTATAAGCATTCCCATGGAATTACAACGCTGAAAATAATGAACTGCTTTACTGAGGTTAGGACAATAATTTCACTGGACCAGTTACCTGTGGGAGGGCATTGAGTCCCAGGGTGGAGCAGGCAGATCCAGTTGCTATGGTAGGAGGGGCACTGGCTTCTAGGGCAACCTTCAGTGTGGCTCTCTGCAGCCTGGTAGCATGCTGGGAAGACTGGGAATACTAGAAAAAGGCAGGATTGTGATCCCACGACATGCATATTCAATAGACTAACACCAGGGAAGAGGGTGTAGCTCCTTAAGGTGCTGTAGGCTGTATGGCTGGTACCCAGACTGTTGGCAATGTATGTCACAGAAGCTGTTTCAGGAGGCACCAGAGAATGGTGCATCCTTGCTGTTCCCTCATGTCTCCAAACGAGCTCTTGCCAGGTGACTGGGACAGCTGGGGGCTGACGGCCAGAAGGATTCAGCTGCCTTTAGACCCGCTCCCTGCTTGGGTGTGAGGGACTGCCAAGGATTTACTGACCCTTCAGAGATACACTGAGCACTCCCACTGTTCATTAACAGCACAGATGGGAAAGCATCTTCTGCCTACCTATATTGCCTTAGGCTAGAAGCCAGCAGTTCAGTCACGAATCACTGCAATCCAATGGGTTTGCTGGATAATTCCAAGGAGCTCCTTCCCTGCTGTATCTGTAAGGTCTTCCACAGCTAGACCTGACACTGTTCTGTGGGTCACAGAATGGGATGACTTGTCTTTTAAAAGGAGCATATGTGATCTGAACACAGTGCTACATGCATGGAGCTGGCTTAGTTCATCAATTCAGCAATGCTGAACGATGCCTGTCTATGAAAGTGCAGGCAAGTCGCTCTTGATGCCAACTTCAAAATCTTCAGTGTTTGCAATTTCTCTACTATACGTTTTACTTTTGTCCCTGTATCCATGTGAAAGTACTGCCCCATCATTTCTGCCAGCGTTCTACTCCAGTATCCATTTCAAAACTGACCAGGAGCAATGTAAAGCTGAGGGAGAGGGAGAGGGAGAGGAGAGGGAGAGGGAGAGGAGAGGGAGAGGGAGAGGGAGAGGGAGAGGGAGAGGAGAGGAGAGGAGAGGAGAGGAGAGGAGAGGAGAGGAGAGGAGAGGAGAGGGAGTGACGTTTTTCTCTTTTTTTTTTTAATGGATCTGCTTTTATTTTAAAAACTTGTATTTTCCTCTCATCAATATTACCTGAAACTCAGAAGCCAGAACACTCAGCGTTCATACAGCAGCAAAAAACCCAACCCCAAAACAAAATAAAAATGTGAAGAATATTAGTTAGTTCAGGGAATAAAAAATATGACACCATTATTCCATAGGTGTAAAAAACATGCAGAAGAATAATGAATGCAAGCCCACAGTTTTTCAGAACCAAAAAAAATGCTCGCTGTTCTAGCATCAGGCAACAAGACAGTGCTCTGTAAGATGCTTTGCAAAAGCTCATATTCACAATAAATACAACACTCACACTGTGGTTTTAAATATGAGATTAATATCAGCATTCCTTCTTTGGTGGAAGGCTTCCATTTGAAAATCAGACTGTTAAAGAAAAAATAGGCAAATGGTAAATGATGGCGACTGATTATACAAGGCCACAACTGAATAGGAAGAAATTATCATTTTAAACTTATTTTAAATAGCATTTCAGTATTTAAGATATTTGTTTCTCTTTACATTTCTATCGCGAAAAATGATTAAAAGGCACTTAATCTGCCTTCTTGGGTTGTCAGTGGGCAAAGCTCCTTTTGCACTGTACCCGTGTGAGCACAGAACCACAAAAGCTGTCCTATGAAGTAATTCTAACTCCAGGAAACAGAGTTTGAGCAATATCATTAAATAATTTTATTAATTAATCTTAAAACAACCTGCTTCAGGAATGCAGGATCAGGCCCTCTGGTTTTGGTACACAGCAGGTGCAGTTTACACAACTTTGTCAGCTGAGTTTGGTAATATTAGTTGCAGAAGGTAATCTCTCTGCTTACAAGTAGTCAAATACTTCTCATTCAACTACATAATAGTGCAGGTATAGGGCCAGGAATAACTTTGATTTAAATTCCAGTATCATAAGGAACATTTTTTCTGAGTGATTTTAGTCTGTTCATCGGTCTAATAATTGTTTTGAAGCAAAATCTGCTTCTGCTTCACTGATAAGAACAGTTTTGGTATTTTTCTGCTAACTTTCTGCGTAAAACATTTTAATGACACACACGTGTCTGGTAATTTTCTACCGATGCACATCCATCACAAAGCTCTGAGGCTTGTGTTTTCCTCTTCTGCTCTGCTTTGCTGCTCGTGTATTGCTGGAGTTCAGCAAATGTCTACTTGAGCAGATCAAAGCATAATCTTGGCTTTCGTTGCTTCTCTGTGGTTTCTGGTGCTTATGTTAATCCTACTTAAACTAAGTGGTCAGAGATTTGGGAGATTTGAAATACAAAATGGATTCTAACCTTGAGATGGATTAGGGTTGTCAGATGACACAGAACTGTCATGTAGGACTAACATTATGAAAACAAGAGCTGAAAATACTGTTTTAGTGTAGCTGACAATGGGGATTTATCCTAAAAGAGACATGGATGTGTTTGATTAAAGCAGCTCCTTAGTGAATATGTAGCCTGAACGCCTTGCAAGGTTATTGATTATATATTTTAAGTCAAAGATACAGCTTTTTCTCCAGGAGATTTGTTTTTCTCATCCAGAAAACACATCAGTCTTCAGAACATGGATACAGTATTTCACAAAAGCACTTTATTTTGTATGATAAGGAGAGGATTAACTTGCATTATAATTACATATCTATGACTTTTTCTTCAGAAAGCCTGCTTGTCTTGCAAGTTATTATCAAACAATAATGAAGCCTTGTAGCTAAACCTCATTTACTAGGATCCAATGGGAGAATCTTCTAAGCCTCACAAAGGGGAGATGACACTGGATTTCTTCTTGTTGACTCCTTCAGAGGGCAGGGGCATCTTGATAATATATGGGCTACGGGTCTAATTTGTGGTTGAATTAGTTGTCAGAGGGTGTTTTGTTGCCAGATGTTATCGTGCAGCTGGCCAGCAGAGACCGCATTCAGGAAAAAAGTTTTGTGAATGTTTCAAAAATATTTCTGGGCCTATTTTTCTTTTGATTATGAAAATGCTTTTCAGTATTTTTTAACACTGTTTTTTGCAGTAACATTCCATTTTTACATGGAAATGTTTTCCATGACCAATAGCTACACGGTCCTGTTCTTTGGAGAAGAATTAATTTGACTGTATCATCAGCTAGTGGAAATCAGTATCCACCAGTGACTTAACCCTCTTCTGGAAGCCTGGGCAGTTGTCACTTGCCTTGCGTTTCTCCCCAAAACAGCGATCCCCAAGTTCTTCCCTTCCCCAGTTTGTGCTGCAGTGGCACCTGTGAACCTGCCAAACCACACAAACACAGGACAGGTAGGAGGTCACCCTCCCAAAAACCTTACAGTAGGCACCAATTGGGACTGAACAGTCCCTCCTACAGCCACATCTAACCCACCTCTAGCGTTGGAATCATGGATTCAGAGAGGAGCAAACTCAGGGAAAGGCAAGGCAAGAAAGGTTTGGCCCTAAATTAGTTGTCTCAGTACACATCTGTTAGCAGGCTGGAGAGCAGGAATTTACCAATTTTTCCTTTTGCTTTTAAAAACGGTGTGAGGGATCACCAAGCTACACTGCAGCACCCAGTGTATCCCTGCTTTTTTTTTGGTGGACTGTGAAGTCAGATCTTGGAAAAGAGAACCATCATCTCTTTACGCTACAGACCTGTCCAAGTCTGTGTGCCTCTGGTCCTGCTGCAGTTTTCTATAATAGATACACATTTTTGTCCAAGTTAGTTGTTTTCTGAGAAGATGAATTCAAGCATAGCTGTTTCTTGATATAAAAGAAAAGAAAAAGATCCACAACTGACCTTTCGTACTAGAAGCATTATTATGGTGGAGAGTAAAATTCAGCCTATGCTTTTCTAAAATTGTTTCCCCTTCAGGAACCAGATCTAATAAAATGCAACAAGCCAGTATGTGCAGAGAGGGTTCCCACCCTCCTTACTCTCTGCAAAGAGTGACAGCTATACAGTCTTTATCAGCCCTACTGCCGTTGCATAGCTAAGTTTGTGAAGCAGAGAGATAAAAAGGTATTTTTAAAAGTAAAGGAAGAAGCTCCTTACATGAACCAAAACTGCAGACTTCCTAGAACACAGAACATTTAGGACAGAGTCGTTTTCCATCTGAAGGCAACATAAATCCTCTCTGTTCTTGGCAAGGGAACAGCGTGGAGACAGGGACTGTGGGCACACCCCAGTTCTGTATCTGCTGCAGCACATTACCTTTCCCACACATGGGCACAAGCTCTTCTAGCTCCTGCTTTGGGATGGTGGTTGGTATCTGTCCACTTTCCACCTCGAAGAGTGAAGGTAGGGGACGGAACAGCACTGGAGACCCCTCTGCTGTATTACATCTACAGTGTGGGAGCACAAGGGCTAAGGAGCAGCCTTCTGTGGATGGATCACTAGGTTTGGCTAGGTTTAGTAGGTGAACAAAGAATTGGAAATGAAAAGACAAAGCAAAATATGGCAGGAGACTTGGGAAATCACTTCAAAATATTTTTTCAGGTATGTTATTACTCTCAAAATATATTTTGAGAATGAACTAGGTAAGCATTTTTATTTTTATTTCAGCTTTTTTCATCTCCTCCCTAGTATTCTTCATTGAAGCTGTCTTTTGGATGAATAAACAATAAGTTGGAAATATTTCATCTGATGGTATCTATGTATCTTTAGTTCCTGGTACAAAATGTGACCAATGAATCATTACCAAACCATATCGGGTAAGTGACAACGCTAAAAAGACAACTGCCTTTATTGATCTTACTGTTCTTCTTCTCCAGAATACAGGAACAAAAAGAATTTAAATCATGTTTGCTAACACATTAATATCTTTTAAACAGCTGTTATAACCTCACATAGACAAAGAAAATAATTTTGGAAAAGATGTAATGTGGTCATGATCAATTAGGCAACAGTTTTACACTTGTGGAGGTTCAGGACCAGACATTTTCCTATTTAGCATAACTGTCATAATTTCACAGAGAAGGGAACATCATGGTAAGAAGTATCAATATGGTGAAACAAATTTATTTTATAATGATAAAAACCCTTTAGTGTCAGCTAAGCTGACAATCATGGCAGTCAGAGATGCAAGACCAAACACCACATTCCTCTGAAAATTTGAGCAAGCAGTCAGTACTTTTAGCCATTATGTCTCCACTTCTGAGTGTAAATAATAACAGCTCTCAAATGTGACTGGACTAGTCAAATACTAATTTCTATTCAGCCACTTGGAAACCAGACCAACAATTAAGGATGTCTTCCACAGATCACCTAAGCCAGTGGAGATTCCTATGGGTAATCTGGAAGAAAAAATAATCCTGTTATGAGTCACACCTCATTAAGAATGAACATAAATTAAACTATACTTGTGAATCACATTTCCTTTCCCTAAATTAGGATATATGAGTAAGAAATTTTTGGAAAAAAGATGATAATGCACTTTCAAGTAATTTATTTACAACACATCCTTCAACTAGCTTTGCTTATAAAGATTAATCACTAACTTGCTTTGAGGATGAAAAGCTTGGTAAAAGGTATTATTAATTGCTACAGCTAAAATGTTATTTTCTCTTATTCATGTGATATAGTATGTCTAATTTTAGTACTTGGAATAAGAAAAAAAAATCTTATTTATGCTGTGATAGATACATGCAATCCATAACTGAGGTTATATTCTAACATATACTTAATATAGGGCATACCGCCTGGCTTTAGTTTGGGGGCAAGGCTTGCACTGGCTTTAGCAGTGTAGGTTTAAGCATCAGATGGAAATGGCCTTCCAGCGTGAAATTTCAAATGATGGTAGGTTTCAGGCTTTTTGAATTATCTGTGTATCTTTTGATTGAAAGTTTTTAAATACATTTTTAAGGAGACTTTTTGAAATGTGTACATGGCTGAAATCTTTGTATGTGTCAGCTTTTTTTTTTTTTTTGTCACGTTATCTTTTAGAACAGTTTTCCTTTTTTTAACTTTTTTTTTTTAACGAGAGTCTTCCAGTCTTAGCAGAACAAAATACAAGCGGAGTAAAATAAACCCCACAGACCACCTTATGCAGCAAATACCACCAAGTTTTGCATTTCATTCCACCTTTGTTTCCTCATTTATGTATATGGAAACATGCATGATTTTGGCTTTTAAGTATTTGGGCCAACCTGTGGTATCTTACAACCATCAGTAGTCTTTATTTTATATCTGATTACCTTCCCTTTAGAAATGTTGATAGACATGGAACATAGATCTCTCTTATGCAATGGAGAGAAGATACTGAAATCATGTAGAGATTATAAGATGAAAAACTATCAGTGGGTATACTTTGGTAGGGGGTTAGATACTTGCTATCAACAAGAACACACAATTTGGTTGTTACTTGTTAGTATTTGTATCTCACAGGCTGCCAAAGAACACATTCTATAACTGCAGTTTTGATTCCCACTTGTAATATTAACCTTTCATTATCCTCTTTGACAAACTTCCTTTCTTGTCACAATTGACTACTATGTCAGGTGCAGAGAAATACTTAGTCTGGGAAGAATTTTATGATTAAGAGATGTGGGCAGGTTTAAAATCCTAAAGGGAGACCTTGTGTATTGCAGTGTGTGGATTATTGATCTGTGGAAATAATAAGATACAAAACCTTTGGACAAAGCAGTTAAAGTAAGAGCTGTTCAGCTAAACTTTAAATTGTTATTCCATACTACTGGAACTATTGGGGGGAAAAAAGACCCCTTCCATGAGGAACACCAAAATCAGATGGCTTTTTTCATTCAGAAATGGGGGGGGGGGGGGGGGAAGCCCTTAGAAATGTTAAAATAACCTGTAAATATATATGGCAACATTTGTGCTTTAGGGAAGAGTAAATAGTCCAAGTTTTCATTATGGTATCAACATATTTTGTTGAAAATTCTGTTTCAGTTCAAGTTTGTCAAGGTATTTTTATGATTGTATTGTAACCTGAAAGCTGAAACCTGAATTCTTTAACCTTACCAGTTTAGGAACATATATATATATATATATAAATAGTTTCAATATATACAGCAGCTATAAAGAAAGAACAGGTATTCTTTTGACCAATTCATATATATATATATATATAAAATCAATATACTATGCTATCTATATGAATTGTTCATAAGAATATCTATTTTATATAAATTTGCCATACTATTACCTTAGTTTTGGACCTTATCCAACATATTAAGCATTTTTTTCAATTGTTGTCTTACTGGTTTTTCAGCTCAGGGTTTTAATAGATACAGACTTGGTATTAATAGTTCACCAATGATTAGTAGATAATATTTCAAGATATAAGTAACAAAGAGGCAATTAAAAAAGCCAAGATTGTTTTTTTCACAAATCAACTAACTTGTGCTTTATGTACAAAGCATTACCAATTAAAAAGTTTATTGGGAAAAAATTGATATAAAATCACGTCAGGAAAAAGGCAGCTGAAATAACACAATTGATGATGGAAAGAATGTCTGCATGCATTTTTAAAAATACAGAGGATTCTACAGAGAAGGGTTAATAATTCTATTTTGACGATATGAACCTTACAGCCATTAGAATTAAGTCAGTAAACAAGTTGGAGGACTGTTAGGAAGATATTGACTCTGAAGTTGTAAAGTACCTGGATCCTCTCTGTACGCCTTGAAGGAAGCAGTGAAAGGCATTGCTGAAGGAATCAAATCACTCTCCCAGTTCCAAGCAACTTTTGGCCATCTTACAGCAAGTCCAGGTCTGCCTGGTAGAGCCATAGCCAATTTCTTTAGTGTAAAACAAAGTCTGAGTAAGGCTCATAAAATTCTGACACTCTGTGGAAGCTCTCGGAGTTAAAAGAAGGTTTTAAGCAAACAAGCAATGTGTGCTTTTCCATACTTTTGAATTTGGTCAATACTGTAAAAGTCAGTATTCCGTATGACTGGTAGATGGGTAATGGGACAGTAATGCAGAGTTTCCCAAATACATTTATATAGCAACGAAGTTTGATAGTGGTCAGATTTCTCTCACAAGAGTTGCCGTTACACCTTGGGCCATGCACAGGGAGTCACCCATACGCTTGCTGGAAGTGTTGAACTGCCATAATACGAGCAGTGTGCTCCCATGGGCAGGCAAGCGGAACATGTTTTGGGGTCTGAACCTGAAAAAAATGCCCAATCATCCTTTCAGTAAGATTTATCTTTTTTCTGATGGAAAGTACCCGAAGAGTGCTGGAAGGGTCAGAGACAGCAGCAGCAGGTGGCTTTTGGGAAGGGATTTATATGGCAAATGCAAATGAATGAAGGTCAGTGTGTTTAAAGGCAAGAAGTTTCTTTCCTTTCTGAGGTGGTGTAGTTATCACCAGCAGACTATGGTACCTTGCCTTCCCAAACTGCCCCCTCGTTAAGAGGCCTTGTTGCTTTATTCGGAGGTCAGCTTAACACTCCACGGGGACCTCCAATGAGACCAGCTGCAGTGGCTGTGTTCAAAACGCCATCCGTCATGCTGAGCCACAGCTTCTTGGCAGGGCTCGAAGGAAGAGACTGAGACACCGGTCATCCAGGTGAGGACAGGTGCATGATTGTCAGCCTGCCATGTCCCTGGGCATTGTTCCAGAGCAAAGCAAGGCACCTGTGGGCTGTGACAGAGTGGACCCCACCGTCGTGCAGGTGTGGCTGGAGCAGGCATTCCATTCAGGAGGCAAGTCACGCCTGCGAGACGCCCAGCTTAAATGGAAACATCATTTCTTACCTGCTAGGTTTCACCCAAATGGAGGCGGTCCCCCAAAGCAGAGATGGTTTGCAGATTCTGCGTTTTTCCAGTGCTTTACACAGTGAGGCCCGAGAGCTCTGCGACTGCTAAAGAAATGCCATGTTCCTTTTAATCCTTGAGGGTCTGAGATGGGTTTTGTTGCTCTGCTTTCAAAAATGCAGCAACCTGCCACTTCTGTGGTGGATTGTACAGCTAAAAAGCGTTCCTAGCTTTAGACAAATGATCTTCAAAGCTGTTTCTTCATCTTTTGATGAACGCTCTCACGAGAATAAATATTGTACTACTTTATTTTCTTGACACAGTCTTTGTTACATGAATGAGGCAGTAACTTTTAACGTCTTGTGCCTCCTGTGAATTATAGAAATCTGCTGCTAAGTTTCTGACCTTTTCAGTGGGCTGTGTTTCCAATAGATGGCCATTCCATCTATTTTACCAGCTTCACTTAATTTGTGGGGAAGGGACAGGCATGTTCAAGTGAAAACAGTTGAAAGTACTTTTTTGTGTTTACAGGATGATGTTTCACAAGTGAAATTCAAATTAACATCCAGATGCTTTGGCAGATGAGAAAACAGAGGATCAGGCAAGCAGAAAAGTATTCTCACAGCAGCAACAGCATGCAGCACATATCTATTATATGTTTGTTATGGAGTCAAAACAGGTAAATCCTGCATTTCTTCCTTGATGAAAACACAAATATATACAAATGTCTTCTCGTATAAATACATCTAGTGTTTGCATTATACTTGAGTATCTTTAAATAGTGACAGCAACAACATAAAAACCAACACAAATTTAAGCCCTAGTCCTTTGACTTCCTTACCCCAACCATTCAATGACATTACTTACTTAAAGGAGTAACTTCAAAAATGACTAGTTAGTTTTCCTCAAGGATTAGCCTTTTAATAACAATATTGTTAATTAATAACAATATTAATAGTAATAATAACTGTTACTAATGTACAGATACATCAGGGTTACCATAATGGCTAAAAATTTTACTCAGATGTGATCTTTTAAAAAAAAAATCTATGTTTATATATACATATATGTATGTATTACTTATCTACCCATAACATAAATACTTGATACAATGGTACCTAAACCAAACATACCTGAATCTAAACAAGAGCAAAGGGTGATGGATTTAGAAAAAAACCTCATAGCAGGCTATTCATGTATGTTTATGTGTGTCATGTCTGCATATTACTTGTACATACACCTATATTTCCAAAGGAACAAACTAGTCCAAGAAACAAAAGCTGCTTGTGCCTTTAATTGTTTTCTTCTCTAGCTTGATACCAAAATTAATGTTAAATTCTACAAGAGACAAAATCATGGTAGAAATCTGACAAAAACAGTAGATACAGAGACATTGCTCCAAATACAACTAAAGAATTTGCTATGGTACTTCCTGCATTCTGTGCTTTTTTATTTGCTGTCAAAATACTCAAGACAATGAAATTTTGTTCACTGCAGTGTAATAGGCAAGGAGTTAAAAACATCTATGCAAATCCAACTGCAGGTGTGCATGCAATGGAAATTTCAAAAAAGTCACCTTGTCACATCCTGGTGTGGTTTATAGACAGCCATGCAACACCAACACTATCTTATCATTTTAGGCAGCTAACCACAAACCATAAATAATCAGAACAGAATGCATTCAGGACAACAGTCACAACATGGAACTTTTGAACAATCCATGAATTTGCAGCATTTGCAAACCACATGGATTGAATAATTTGAATTAATGACCACTGCTGGAGATGGTGAATATTTTGCAAGCATAAAGACGAAGGGCTTAATTTGGTGTAGTTTGTTCAGCTCTAAACCTGAATGACAATATAAAATATACCATATGGTGATCCTCAGGTGTGAGTCTTATAGTTCATATGTTAACATACACTGACAAAGCTCTTTAACATTAAAATTACTTTCCTGCCTATTGAACATCATTAGGAAAGGGACCAATGTTAACAAAGTGCTATTAAATAATTAATTAAAGTGCTCTTACCCTTCTGCTTGAAGTAATTCAGTTTGTCACTAAACAGAAGTTCACCTTGAATATAAAATATAAGGTTTTGAGATTAAGACGTGGTTCATATTCCTAAACATCAGAGTAAATAGAAGGTAGACTACCAGAAATCCCAACCTGTGGCTTCTTATCCTGCTCAGTACATGCTTGATGAGTTTGCACAGAGAAGTCCATCTAACTCGTAACAGAAACTGCAACGCAGAAAAGTGAGCTCATCATTTTTAGTGCTAATTGTAGAGCTTAGCACTTGCAATCAACCACTCACCCGAAAACCTCCATACTGCCTATTTATTTTTAGCCACTGCACAATTAACACTCCATTAAATATTACACCTGCAGAGCCTTTTCCTTTCAATCTGTTGATGGTTTTTCCAGTCTTCCTGCACCTTAAACAAGGTTGTTCTGGAATTTCCTTTTCCCTCTCTCTCTTTTCTTTTTATTTTACTGATGATTTCAAGTTTTTGCTAACAGTTACTGACAACAGTCTGAAGATACAGACTTCTCTTTATTTTCAAAATATGCATGAAATTAATTCTCCACCGTGCATAATTACATAGCCCGTGTGCTAGAAAAGGACAAGCATACAGTGGTATTTTGTCTGGTATGTTTTCCCAGGTTCCAGATATCTGTGGATTATGGAATTCTTGAGCTAGAATCTGTATTTGTGTATCCTTTCTGGATTTTTCTTCAATAAAACAAATCCAATATTTTTTGGCACTGATTCTAAGTTTTCCACGGGAAACTTAAAGCTTTAGCAATCTTCCCCCATGCTACTACCTTCATGTGGCTCTTCTGCAGTTAATCCTATAGAGGTAGAGTGTAGGTTTTTGGATAGAACTACCCCATTTACAGCTCAAGCAGTTTATTTAGATAACCCACCATATACCCCACTTTCTCAATTCTCTTTGCTCCCTTTTCCCAGCCCCTGTCACTTGAAGCATAATTTTTGATCAATTTTAAGCTGTCAAGCTTGTGACTTTGGCTGAGTTCCCCCCGGCACCTCCGCTTCCCCTATTTCTGGAGATGTTCCTGCCAAAGACCCCAAATAAGGCAGATGGGGCTCCGCTTTGCTGGTGGAAAAAGCCACTGCAGCATGTTCAGAGCAGTCTTGTGCTGGAACTAAACCTGCTTTGCTTGGATGGAGAGGCTCTCAGCACCCTGGCCTCGTTAGACCTGGGGTCCTCTTCCTAAAAATGTTGAGAGATATGAATCAGCAGTGATGTCCCATGTCTCAGACAGCCTAGGCTTTGCACAAATGGACTGGAACAGACTTACTTCAAAACAGACATCATAAGAAACTAACTTCCTATTAACCTGATTTAATAAAAGTTTAGGTAAGATACCGTTCAATACCATCACATCCATCTATGGCACTTCTGGTCAACGGCATCTGATAGATTTGAACCAGCTGCAGACAGGTTAATAATCTGCCCCATTAGTGACTCCTCAACATTCTCACAGAGACCTGGTCCCCTGAGCATAACAGGTCTTGTCACAAACAACTTGAAAAGAGCATTTGGACAGGAGGTAATTCAGCCAAAACAAGCAAGTGGTAGAGTTACAAGGAGTGCACCTATTACTGAAGCACCCTGAATGGAGAACTGAATTCTCAGTCCACTGTGCTGTGCGTGCTGTCCTGCTGGCGCTTGGAGCTGGGCAGGTGTGAATAGGTTCTGACCTGGAAACACCGTAAGCTGTGGTCAGTGCCACGCTCAGCCTGGCTAACGAACGCACCTGGGGCTGCCAGGCTGGCTGTGGCTGCAGATGTGTTCAGCTGGCAGGGTGCACGGGGGGCGCGCACCCACATCAGCCTGCTGAAGCCCACGTAGACACACCTTGAGCAAAGTCCATCTGGAAGGGAAAACATACTGGACGTTTATTTAAAGGTTGTTGAACTGAGCTCTGCTACCACAGTGTTAGCTGCTAATGTTATTTCCCCAGTCTATGGCTTTAGGAAAGACCTTTATGGGAAAATTTACTGCACACACACTTTAATTCCTTGTAAACCAAAAGCAAATAGTTTAATCCCTGCTGGCATTACTTGTGCTTTGTTTGTCAGAGGGAAACAGAGAGGCATAATTAACTGTCATGTTCTGCATGGACAACCGGCTCACAGGAAAAATAAATAAATAAGGGAGAAAATGAAACTTAAGGCCCGGTGGTGCCCCCATAAAACATCCCAGACTGCAGCTTTTATTTTTAATTTGAATGACGGCTTATATTCACAAGGGCCTTCCAGTAGGATCTCAAAAGAGAGAGGCCTCATTCCTGTAACCAACCCTCTCTCCCACCTTGCTTAAGCAACTTCAGTTTGAACCTTACAAATGACATCTAAATCTGCTTACAAATCATTATAATGAAACAAGAGAATCAAATCACACCTCTTCCATAAGTTTGCCAGAGCTTTTTTTTTTCCCTCGAACATCAAAATCTCCTGTTTTCTACACACCAGATGGCAATGTCTTCAGACAACTTCCAGTCTTATAATGACAGAGCATTGTGGTGTTACATGCACCCCTGATTTAAAGCCCAAGCAGTCTGGGTTTTATTCAGATCATTAGAAAAGGATGTTCCAGTAGAGAAACAGCCAGATGACTGCCCTCACATCTTTAAATCTGGAGACTGTTACAACATATGCCGCAGCCTTGGACCGCAGCTGGGAGATGTGGCCAAGTTCCCAGTTCACTGCAGAGAGTTCTTGCCTCTGCACCAGGCAACCGTACATAAGAAAAGAAATTTTGACTGTATTTATGTAAAAATGAGGAACAATTTATCATCTTTTGGGAATTAGACTTGTATTCAGGCCTAATTATCAATGGTACAAATGAGTATTAAGAAGCTGTCATGAATTTGGGTGTCTGTCAGACCAGAGAAAAGAAAAGGTGTAGGAAAAAGAAAAAAAAATACACTTTCATATTTCTGAAGTTAATTCGGTGCATTCTGAACATCACCGCAGGTTCTCTCTTGAGCAAGGTATGACTCACCTCTCTTGCCCACACCTACTGCCTCTCCCCTGCACGACATTAAATAAGCGCCTGCAAAAGTGCCTAGTTACTAACAGAAATTCAATTCATCATACAGAAGATGAGTGAAAAGAAATATCAATCTTTTTAAGCTTTTGTGTTTCTTCTTCCAGCCCCCACCACTTCTTTTTCTGGCTCTTAATTTGGATAATTTGCATTCTTGGAACTTTCAAAGAAGATAAATTGAATTAGGTACTGACATCTGATTGGTATTCACGATACCAGTTTGAAACTTGCCACAGAAGACTTTGAAGAAATCGGAACATCTGATTCTGTTTTGACACCTTGGTTTCTTTTTTACCACCTTGTCCTCATGCTTCAGTGGAAAATTTTGTCTTCCTGGCTTCTGGATTGCCTTTCACCATCTCATGCTACTGCCTCTTCTGTTCTGGGCTCCCGATCATAATTTTTAAATTTCTGGTTTGCTTGGTGAATATCAGTCTGCATCATATAACTATCTATAACTGTTTACTACTATATTATGTAACTTGTTCTGTTATTACCCCTGCTGTTAAGCATGGACAGCTTGTTTTTGGATGTCAATTTTTATCTCCCTGGGAGCTTGTCATATGCTATTTTTTAGACAGAAGAGCTCTTTTTTTGATAGCAGAGGTAAGGTCTGTTTGCCTGTTATGCAAACTAAATGGGAATTAAAGGCAGCTCTCTGTAGACAAGTGGACGACACCTGAGTCTGATCTCCAAGGCCACTAACAGAGTACTGTATATACTGAGCATTGGATGGACACTGGGTAAAAGGAGATGTTAAGAACAGGGCACTTCAGAAAAACTCATAAAAACTACTTGTAGGAAAGAAATTATAGATGTGCTTACACAATGAGGAGCTGAGAGACGTGTTGTTTGAAGCCCTGCCACTAAGAGTAACTCCTTAATGAAGAAGTCAAATAGCCTGGAGAAACTCTAACATCAGAGCAAAGAGGAAAGCTGACGGTCTGCAGAACATCTCAGAGAGGGCATATTTGGATGCATTTAGTGTATTTGGATGTATTTAGGATGCATTTAGTCCACTAAACATCTCCAAGGAAGGGGAAACCCTGTTTAACTTGTGTGCATATAAGTTTTTTGTGACATCAAAAGTAAAGCTAGATAGTAATGTGCTCAGGTGGGATGAGCACTTAATTCCTGTTCCATTACCCATGTCACCAGTCATTGAGTGCAGGGAGGCTGATGGGAACAGCATCACAGGCTCTCCCTCTTACCTCCCCTGAAAGGAAAGGCATTTTAAATACATTCAGTAAACAGGAGTACAACCAGAATTTCATCTCCTTCACATCCCCTCTACACAACTACCCACATCTCTTTTGCCATCAGAGATCTCTAAAAAGTCTTCTCTCCCATTTAGAAGACAAAGATGTTTCCTGTGGAGGGAAACACACGTGAAATAAATTACAACAAAAATGTGACTTCAGGATTCATTAGAATCTTCAAAAGACATCTCAATTACTTCTTTAGAAAAGAAAGCAAAGGGAATAGTGTGAAGAAAATAGGTGAATTCAAATTAGGAAATCAAAGTGAAAACTGGTCTAGTGGAGTCCCTGTGGTCTTTCTTTAACTGTTTGTTATTACTTCTTAACAAGTGTATTTGAACCATTTCTGTCTATTGTAATTCTTCAACAATATTCCATTAGGATTTGAGAAGCCATCCAGTTAGGCATGAAGAATATGTTTCATTTCATTTCATTATTTAGCACATTTGGAAGAGATTTATCATGATTAATCTGAAGAGGAAGAAAATGAATTAGATATCTTTGGTGTAAATCAGCTTCGCAGCTGAGGAACTCAACAGTTTTGTCTGGCTAATTAGAAAGGAAAGTTTGCCACAACATGAATCCCCCTCTCCAAAATCTATGTTTAAAAACCTATTCCTCTTCAGGACTGACAACTGAAGCATCTGCTTAATTTTAAGCACCCAGTTCCTGAAGCATGCACTTCAGCACTGCTTAGAAGGATGATAGAGTCAGGTACGTTGAAGTGCCTTTCTGATGTCTAATTTTTTTAATATTACAGTGGCCATCATTCTACTCTCCATCCACATACTGTTAGAGCCTGAAGGTCTGATTCTTTCTACCTATAAAGATTTTTTATTTTGACTTTTTGCAGTTTCTAAGGACATAGCCTGACAAGCATTGCTTGCACCAGAATCCCCAGCTCATGCAAACACAGCCTAGTTCCTTCCAGTGCCCCCATCCAAGACATCAGTTGCAGCTCAGTGAGGTTCCCTGACTGCATCCATCTAGAAAGTGATGCTGGCACTTTCTGCCCTGTTTGGCTGCCAGGTGAGTGAAAACGGTGTAAACACTCACAGCAAGTCCCATACATCTCATCTTAATGAACTTGAGTTAGTTCAATTCATACTGATGGCAGACCTTAATGTATAATTTGGTTTATTTATAGGAAGAAGTACATAGAGTCATGGGTGATGCTTGCTTCTCATTTTAAATGAGATCTAAAATGGTGTGAACCCTGCACTTCGGTTGTGACAGATCCTTAGCAGGTGTTGAGACCTAGAAGTCTATGAAATTATATGATATTTACACTGACTGGGGGTTTAATTTAAATCCTCCTTAAGATACAGCACTGGCACCTTTCTTGCTTGGTGCTTTGGAGGCTATGGTTTCTCTCAAGAATAAAAGCAATTTTCATTAATTTTATATTATCCTGTAATGGGATGAAATATTGTGAACAATATAAGTGAATTTTTTTCCCAGCTTCAATTTCATCCCCAAAAGGATATTTACCACAGCAAATAATGTGATATACAGCTGGCTTGATCAAAAGAAATCAGTTTTTGATATTAAGGTTACAAGCAAAATTCTTCCTTCCCTGTCTATAACCCAGTCTCCAGGGAATTTCCTTTATTTACCCCTTGCCGAATAAAAACCTTTCCGATATGAAAAGGTTTTGTCCTTCTCCTCCTCTTCTCATCCACCCCCCTACTAATTGGAACTGAAACTGCAGGGTAGGCCAGAATGGCTGCTTAACAGATTGACCAGTGTCCAGCTTTTGTCTGGAACAAAAACATTTACTAACAACTTGATTGTAGTAATTGTGCTTATAATTCCTTTGAACCAGCACACCATTCCAAAATGCAGAATCCCAATTTTAATTAAAAATTACTTAAACAATGTCTAAATTGGCCAGATAAACTGAATCCCTAATGTGAAGTGTTCTTTGTGGTTAATGAACCATTCCCCTGACAGTAAAAGCTTTGTTCAAAATCACTGGTGTTCATAATATGGTCCAATAATAACACTGTTCATTATTATTGTGATTATTTCTTGCTACTGTACAGCTTAAGGGGAAAGATGATTCATTAATAAATTCCTATTATTTTTTCTAATTCTGGTAATTATTGCCTTCCCATTTTGTACCAGCATGGTGCCTGGATTCAAAGGTTAAGCAACCAGCCCTAAATATCTGATGGGCCTGCTGCGCACCTCAGGATATTGTATCCATGGAAATTTTAAAGTGACACAGAGTTGTTCTATCAGTCTATGAGGCTTTCTGCATGAAATATGGACTGCATTTATGATATATTACATCAAAGATGATGTTAGATCTTTGTAATGTTCACTCCTCGGAGAATTAGTATCACAAAAGGCTTGAATATGGAGAAATGAGAGCAAGGGGACACCATTTCTGTGAGGATACGCAGCTTTTCACAGAATCATAGAATCATTTAGGTTGGAAAAGACCTTTGAGATCATTGAGGCCAACTGTTAACGTAGCATTGCCAAGTTCACCACTAAACCATGTCCCTAAGCACCACATCTACATGTCTCTTAAACACCTCCAGGAACAGTGACTAAATCACTTCCCTGGGCAGCCTGTTCCAGTGCTTGACCACCCTTTTGGTGAAGAAATTTTTCCCAATATCCAATCTAAACCTCCTCTGGTGCAACTTGAGGCCATTTCCTCTTGTCCTGTTGCTTGTTACTTGGGAGAAGAGCTCAACTCCCACCTCGCTACAAGCTTCTTTCAGGTAGTTGTAGAAAGCAGTAAGTTGCAGTCTCAATCTAACAACCCCGTTAGACAAGGTTTCTACCCAGTGTTATGAAATATGGGGCACCATGGTTAGAAGCTTAGTCTGAACTGTCCAGCAAAAGCAGTAATTTGCAAAGCTGTCATACACAAAATGTACACAACTGTCTTTATGTACTTCAATAACTTCCTAGTCTCATGGATGATATGTTGTAAAGATTCTTAGGGGTATAAAGAAATGACACCTATGGTAGGAAACCTACTGATGGTGGCATGAAAATATAACATAAAGCTGAGAAAAAGTAAAGGGTGGCAGTGTGAGTTCAGCTGTGAAATCATGAAGTAGCTAGGTCCAGGTAACAGCTCTAGCTATCTTTCTCGTATGTACCACTGGCTATCACCACATGCTTTATATAAACCAAAATATTGGCAAGAGAGCACTCAAAAAGTAATTAGCTTGTATTTCAGAAATGACATAGAGCACCAGACTGGCCTGGACTGCAGTGCTGAGCACCTTCTACTTCTTTGGTTTCAGCAAGGAGTGGGGGAAGCACAGTGCTGGCAGGCGCAAGGATTCGGTCTGCAGCAATTTGTGTAAATGTAAGGCAAGACAGGCTGTGACTTTCAACTTTAAGACATTAACCCAGTATGTATGGTCCTGTATATATACTAACTATGGGTCTGAAGCATAACATTGAAATCCTTAAGATAAATTCTTATAAATTAAATAAAAAGTCATGAAAATTGACAGACACATAAAACTTCCCATGGACGTGAAACAGTGGAAAAAAATCTTGATCTGGTATCATTAACGTAATGATTCAGAGAAGTTTTGAAGCAACTTGACAGGAAAACTGAAACTGGCCCGTTGCACCTCTTTTAAAAGGTTGGCTTTAAACCTGTAAAATCCTGCTTATGCCAGTGAAGTATCCCAGGCCACTTCTGTGCAAGACTGCATCCACGACAAGTTCTCATTCAGACTCTTCCCTGTCTGAAAATGCTGCTCAGAGGTTGGCTTGTACAGGGAGGACCTGGTTTAGATCCCAGCTCCAGACCTACAGACAGCAGGCACACAGCTTGTTGCATTACTTGGCCAGTGATGTTACTTCCCAGGATGAACACTCTTCTGTAATATTATTCTGCCATTCTGATTAAAGCCAATGTCTAAATGCCCGATGTCTTTCCCTAGTGCAGACTGGGTTGCACTGTTACTACCTCTGGGAGTCCGATGAGAAGGTAAAACTCAATACTGAGCAATGTCAGATCAGGAAAGGACAGACGACTGCTGAATTTTCAAGATGGATACCTGGATAAAGAATAGAAGGCGAAAGGCTTTCTTGAAGAATCTGTCATAAGCAAACATTACAGAGGATGCATTACTGATGCTGCTCCCTCAGTTCTCCACTTCTGCATTTGGGCTAAATCACAACCGGATCTGGATACCTAAGCTCTCTACTGAAGTCACCCCAACAGTGGCTTGTGAGGCAATGGGCTGTAGTAATTCCCTCCCTACAGAAGTATGCAAGCAGTAAAAGATTAACTGCCTAATGTGACAGAAAGAAGAAATATGGGGCAGCACCAAAAGCTCAGTCTAGGACTTTAAACACTCAGCTTAATGCCTTAACCACCAAGGCTATTTTCCTCAGATACCTCTAAACTACACCAGAATCCAAACGGTGGGCTTCGGCATTTCTTACAGTAAAATGCCATTAATTTCTCTTCTAAGATTCCAGGTGGGATTTTTTTTCATCCTTTATTGTCTAAAATATCACAAAAATCTATCTCCTCATCAACTTTATGAACATCTGCCCCAGCAGTAGCCCACAGAATAATTAAAATCCTTCTCCCAGCAGGCATAGCAATGCAAGATATTTCCAATATTTTGCCTGTCCTCTCTTACTGTGACCAAGATAAAGAACTGAAACAAAATAGGCCTCATAAATGCTAGATGTCATTGTGATGTTTTTAGGGGGCAACTGCTTCCGTTGGCAGCAGCCTGTCTCGACACCTCTCCTTCCCACGGTGGTAGCATGAACACCTGTTCAGATATCATTTTGGCCTTCTTTGGAGGTCTTATTGTAAGGACAAAGTCCAACTGGATCCACTTGATCCCTCTGGCAGAGTCAGGACTCCATTATAAGTTCTCTGAAACATATTAACACATTTTCAGTGTATCAAGACATAGCAGCAATGTAATACCAGTGTATTATGCTTAATTTGAGTCTGAATTTAATCCACAACTCATCTTGCCTTATTAAGACTTCAGGATTCAATTCTTTTCCTTATTTTGTTCAAAGAAAGTGTAATGTCCTTGCCATTGTAAGTGCAAAGCCCATGCATTGATCTTTTCAAACTCCATTTGAGTTAATGGAAAAATTACTATTAATTCTGTTTGGAATTCACTCAAACCCTGTGAAGAGAAATGAATTCTTCTCTACTTGCATTTTTTTTTTTTTTTAAAATGCTATAATATGTTCAGGGCAGAGGCACATACTTGGGTTTTCTGATCATGTATTCATTGCCTGTAAAACCCAAAGCTTATTGGTGGACCTTAATATAGACTCAACAATTCACAAATAAGTCTATAAAACAGCCTATGCATTCATCTTTGTTTGATGGTAAATGTTTATGCCAGTGGCATTGTAAATACAATTTCAGTGGGTAACTGAGAAACACATAGCATGCCTTAGAAAGAATAACTTATGACTTTTTCTTTGAATACTGGTGCTAGGGCACAGTTTGGATAATTATGTCTAACAATTTCCTACAATTCAGTACAGTGCTTTTCTGCGATGGAGTCTCTTATCTCAGACTTGCCTGGAAGGAAAAGTTCTGGGGGGAGAACACTTGGGAGAAAGGCTTCTAGAAGCATGTTCTTGTGAGGAATGACATTTTGTCTTCTTTTCCAGTGCATACGTGAAATGTGGATAAAATTCAACAGTAGTATTGGCGTTAGTAAGAGCTTTAACAAAATAAAAGGTGATTTTCTTCTGCCAGTCAAATAATACATTTCACAAGGAATGGATTTTTATCCACACTGACATCTGAATACAACAAAGAAATCTGATTGAACTTCAGAGATGAAAAGCAGAAGTATGTGTATCCCTAGGGTCAGACAGGGAAAACAACATGTAAAGTGTCAGGTGGGAGTAAAATGTGTAGGATATTCTGGTAATATCAATGACAAAAATGCAATAGGAGAAGCAGAAAATCTTTCTGGACAGTGTTTTACACATTAATTTTGAAATCTGGCTTCTGCCCTCTGCCAACATGATGGGATGTACTGTTAAAACGCCTCCGTTTCTTTCTGCCCTTAGGACATAGCAACCAACAAGAATTAACTTCTTTGCCTGGCACATAAGAAGTATGAAACCTGTTGCACAGTAGAAGATTCTCCACAACATTGGGAGTTTGACATGACCATAAGGCATCAATGGTTCTTTTTGACATGACTGTGAGAAGCAAAAGTATTTTTACACAGTGACGCATGCTTAGAGGAGTGTGCATACACACACTGAGGAAGATAGAAAAGACTTTAGAAAAAAAAGAAATATGGGAACCAGATATGAACCCTAGCCATGAAATATGGGCTTCACCCTGCTAAAATGATGCCACTATTTTCACCCTGTATCTTGATAAAGGAACTTGTCACATACAATCCAAATCATTAATAATTTAATCTAGGTGATGATGTTTCAGTCTCTTATTTGATATTTGACATTAAGACACTGATGGGGGAATAAGAAGTACTAGTATTTTTTTCATTGAAAAGGAGGCTAATGTTCAAGGACAGACAAAAAAAAGTATATGAAAGATACTGCAAGAATGAACAAGATATGAGAAGGGATGGCTGAAACAGAAATCATAGCTACAGACGGTCACAACACAGGGCTGAATTAACAAATCTGGATTATGCCGTGCAACACTTTCAAAATGAAGCTTTTTAGAGGACCACAAAACTGGCCCACTTTGTTTTCTTTACCCTCACACACTACTTTGTTGCAGCCAAGACTGAAAAAAAAAATGCTGGCAAAGTCACAGCAGGACATTTGTACATGCGTCTAGAGCTGCAGAAAAATGACATTTCAGTTGTCTGAGGTTATTGTGAATTCATGCTGAAGCATGGCTAAAAGTCTGAGTCAAAATGCATATAAATATGTTCGGTTTTTAAATAAAAAAACATTTTTACTTTTTCAAAATTAAATATTTTTATATTCTATTTTGAAGCAATATTGTTTTAAAATCCACTTGAATTCAAAATGTTAAGAAGGAGAAGAAAGACATGAACTAAATAAATATATAGAATTTTAAGGTAGGACAATTAATTATGTTGATGAAATTATTATTATTTTGGTTTGATCAACTGAAATAGCAGTTGTCTCAGCAGTTTAAATTCTGGCATGTTTTATCAAACCATCTTCCCAGGCATGGCTATGTCAAAGTCCTGTATGCTTTTTACTGTGCAATTGTACGTGAAGAAGGATTACAATTAGGATCAGAAAATAAAACACACCCAATTATGACTGCTTATACTGATCAGCTCACAAATAGTCAATAGAAAAGGACCCTAGATGTCTAGTCTTGTATAATTTACACTGTGCAATAGAAGTTTTATTTCAGACTATGCAAGTGCTCATGGTTCCAAAATGCAATAACCCTTGGAGATTAAGCCAAGAAGAAAAGAGGGAGAGAAAGAAAATTAAAAGTTAAGAGCACTTTGATAATTTCTTTGTGATCAGATGGAAATTGCCCTGTACTGAATGCATATACTTTAATTGTAACGGTCTTTTGGAAAAGACCAGACTTCATTTTATTTTTACCTCTGCTGTGGAGATGACATCATTTTATGGTCATCTGATAATGATGGAGAAGAATTCTGTGGGATTCTGCCTGGCCTGGGTCTCTCTCTGATGTGATGTGTTTATTTAATTGTGATAAACAGTTTCTATTTAGTAACGTTCATCAGGACAACGTAGTTAAGTAAGGATCTTTCTGCTCATTTTTTGGGTGGGCAAACCTTCAAAAGAAAGAAAGAAGTGAATACCCTAAGGTCACCAGCACAAGAAACATAGTCCTTTACAGTCCATTTGACTGGACCACAGTATAGGAATTTTTAGGCTGAAGACTCAGCTTATTTTTCTATATGCCCCTTCCTCTGCAAGGGGGCTTGAAGCTATTAGGGTTGAAATTGGTATCATAATGAGTAATATATACTGCAGAGAAGAAATCCATCATATAGTAGATGAGGAAAAGCAGTTTTCCTATCTGTAACATCTTTGATGATCCTATTATTTTTGTATTTGCATTATTTGTATGATGTGGACACGATCTTTTCTTTGCCACAGTTATTTATTATTCACTGTGATAAGCCTGTCCCTTGGTTGATGAATTTCAGTTTGTGCAGTAAATAGAAAACCTTTATTGTATCACAGAGAGTCTGTCTATGATCCAAAGCCTGGAGACTCAGAAAGTCTGTCTCAGGTCCACTCTGGCACATAGCAAATACATAGGAGATAGCAAATATAGGCAGTGATATAGGAAACAGATTCTTCAATGTGTGCAGCAGCTTTACTCCCAAATACACCTGGCAGGTTATAGTATACACTGAGTCTTCAGGCAATCAAGAAACCATCTAGACAGAATGGAGGGGAGAGCAGGGTAGGAAAGAGAGTATCTTTCAGTGGAAGTATGGAAACAGCTCATGAGATCCACAGATCGCTACTGCCCATACATGCTGAAGGACAGGTGGGTTCTAGGATGAGCAATGGGGTTCCGGGTGTTTTTATGTCCGCATCTTTGGTCTCAATCTAAGCTGGTCCTGACTTCGAAGTGTTACAAAAGCAGTACTAGTATACACACCTGATGTTTCCACCAGTATTCTAGTGACCAGATATCCTTCATAATAGGCCTCACTACCATATCATGATGAGGAATAAGAGGGCAGGAAACCAGCAGATGTCCTCAGCACGTGCCTTTTCTGCTGGGCTGTTTGGGCAGGCAATAGCAGTGCAGAGTGCTGAGTAGCTATGTTGTCATAACTGGTGGTTGTGCAGCAACAGCAGTAGCTGCGGATGTGAATTAAGTAGTTGTTTTGGGTCAGGAAAAAGACCCTGCTGTGATGAGGTTCACCTCCAGGAAGTCCACCTCTTGCAGAGCTTCCATGTAGTCTACACAGATCCACGAGCTGGTGCTATACAACAGGCTTATTAAGGGATAATATTCCAGTCATGCTCCAGGACTCGGGTACCAGAAACTTGTTCATCATTCTGCATGATGTAAGGATAAAAGTTAAATACCACTGTTTGAGGAAGACGAAACAAAATGTTTAAACTAACCAGAGGATATGAGATGGACATTTGTTTATTTCTGAAAAACTCACTGATCTCTAGATATTACTCATCTCTCCAATTTAGAAATGAGTAATGTATTTCATACTGTCTTCAGGATATACCTGGTTGCACTAAATAACATGGTACTTCCCAGATCTAAAACATCAACCTCTCTGTGTATTGGTCTATTCAAATGCTGAAGAAAGAATTTCCAATATTGAGAGAAACGAGGGGATTTTCCATATCAGGGAAGAAAAGTAAGGACACAATCTGCGAGAGTGAAATGTGAAATAGAATAAAATTGAAAAGCAAAAGAGGGGCGCAATCATCCTATGCAGTTCTTCCATTTTAAGCATCAGTGAGCAGTGAATCTGATGAGAACATTCAGCTTGTGTTTACCAGAAAGTACCATTCTAAGTCTGAGAGGTGAGCCAGTTACTGCATGGTCCTTACCTGAGAGGGACTTTTGCTTAAGAAGGACCATGAAGACCAAAAAAAGAATGCATGAACTTCAGCACCACAAAATTTGATTGTAAGGAAGATGAATGTCTCCTGCCAAAAGGCAAAAGCCAAAGTAATAAAACAAGGATTTGATTGACAGCATGTTGCATGACAGGAATATTACCCATGTCACGCTATAAGGTGCTTAGCTGTGGTCTCTTAAAGTGGAAAGCAAAGACATTACAGACAGGTCCAGGAGTTTATGAACTTAGGGATGCAAAACTGATTTTTCAAAGGACAACATAATCTAAACTAGAAAAGCCCTTAAGACAAGAAATAAGCTATTCAGTGATGAAAAAAAATATGACTCAAGCTTTAATAGAGAGGAAACACACCAGAGTTTATTTTTCCCACTTGTGAAGATTTACACACTGGGACTGAGCAGGGCTGCAGAGGCTGATGGTCTGTGTAAATGTGATAGATTCATTCACTCACCTGCACGTGTTTGGCCACAGATCCTATTCCCAGCAATGAACTTCTGTTCTTTGGGACATTGGCTACTCTTAATTGTGGTTGCAAGCATAGAATCCCAAAGGTAAAAAGAAATTTTTGGGCAGGTCAAAAAAGTTATTTTCTTTTCAAAGCTTTTTTAGATTTATTTTTTTAAAAAAACTTTGATCTGCCTTGCTTTCCAAACACTCTGTGTTGCCCTTGTTATTTTGATTCCTTTCTTGGTCTTAATCTAAAAAGACCTCATTCACAAAATAATTTTAAGGGGGGAAAAAAAAGACAGATTTTTCCCAAAGTTATTAACCTACAGCACTTGTTTTCACCTTGTGATATACAAGCTACAGTTCTGCAGTCCACTTAGGAAAAGTCCCTAAAAAGGTAACTAAGAAATTTTTTTTGCAATAGTAAATTCAAAAGATCAGGACTGTTAGTATACAGGTATCACCCTGAAAGTTGACAAAGAAAATTATAAAGAACCTGCCTTGTAGCTGGTTGTAGGGTTGTAGCTGGTCTGTTCATGATTTCTCAAATATATTGAGAGGTTGGAATTGTTAAGTCCAGGCCCATATAAACAGGCACAGAAAACACAAGGCCAGGATGAAATCAGTGCTACAGGAAGGACTGGAACAGCTAGAAGAAGAAGGTTTTATTCCATGATAAATTTGATACTTGTGAATTGGTTTTTGCTGCTCTCTGTCCACTCCTCAGTGTATTCCTCAAAGGGTATCAGGTTGAAAACTCAGTTTTCAGTTGGAAGTGGGCAGATTTTAAATTCAGGTGATTCTGGGTTTCCTCCCCCTAGAAGCTCCAAGAGAGCAACTCTCTTCATAAAACTTTTTGGCTTTGAAAGTGTATTTCAGAAATAAATTTTGTTGAGACAAGTGCTCTGCACAGACTTCACTACATTTTAGGCACTGCTGTGTGGTGTGTTGCTAGACTTCATGAATGCAGCATGCAGGGCAAATGCCTTGGGTCTGCATTAGCCCAAGGGAATGACAGAAATTCCTACACTGTGAAAAAGGGCAGGTGTGTGATGAAGTAGAATGGTTTTCAATAAAGGTCTGTGTTTGGGCAAAAGCAGCCAAGGTCTGTACCAAAGGCAGTTACATTCCCTTGCAGGTTTTTCCTTTCTGTGTGAAATGCATAGGTGAATTATTTTTGATCACACACCACTGTTTGCGGTCCCAGAGGGGTAATTTTCATCAAAGGCATTGATCCTTTCTGCCACAGAAAGCTTCAAAACCAGGTGGCTGTGCTTTCCAGTGCATCATGAAACATGAGATGTTATTCCAGCGAGCACCCAAGTGCATCACACTTTAGAGGATACTTCAGAACCTGTTGAAAAGCGCTGGGTTTGGTAACTGCGTGTAATTTTTCTTTCCTGTAACTAGTGCTCTGTCACTAATGTATCATTCCCTCATTAAAAACACTAAGCTGACATTTCCTGTGGACAATCTAACTTTTGTGTTAGATTATGCCAGGCATAAGGATGATATTATATTGTCTGTGCCCCACAGAGTGCCAACATTTAGGATTATAAAGTCCACAAGGAGGAACAGAGAGAAAAAAGTCTGATGAGTAGGAAGATGAAATAACATTTAAAATATAGCGCCTTTTTTTTATTTTTCCTAAATAGGCTGCATTCTTTGTTTATAAGCTGAATCTTTGCTGTGAAAACTAGAGAGAGTAAAAATACAGGATCTCACTTTTCTAATAAGGTTCCACTTTCTTCTTTTAACTGTGGCCTTTTGACGAGGTGTTTTAAGGTAGTAGGACTGTGGTACCTCCTCTGTGGGATAAATCTTACTCCACCGAGACAGCAAAAGGACAAGCTGTTGAGTACATGTTTGGATGAGGAGGGGTTTTGATTGTTCAAGAACACAATGGGCAAGTGATTTAAATAAAAAAGTGCCAGAGGACGCACATACATACTGGAATTTGGTTCACTGTTACAATCTTTCATTAAGTCTAATAGCTGAGACAAAGTCAAGTCATTAAGGCAGGAAAATACATACTTTCTAAAACAGTACCACATAAGAACGAATTGTGTCAAGCATCATTCTGCAAGCCTAAATATCACGGATGGGGTGACTCACTTAACTTGAAAGAGAGAAGCAGCAATATGTCCATTGCTATAAAACAGCAATTTAACAAAGTTTGATAGTAAACACAACTGTGGTTTAACAAGATTCAATGGCAAGGTACGTTGATTCTTGACTGCACAGAGGACAGACAGGGTCAGACACAACGGTCAGGGAGACCCTCCTGCTGAGCCATGAGGTTCAGAAAGGACCCCCTTGCATTCTAAACTCCTGCTCAGAGGGGAGATTAGGTGCAGCTAGGTCCAGACTTAGGCTCAGACTTGGTCAGTGCTTTACATCTAAAGGATTATGTGTACACAATCAATCCTTTATACCGCTCTAGCTACGATTTTCAGTGTTAGCATGCTATTGATCACTTACCCATAATCTGTTGTGGCAAGGGATCTCTCAGACTTGTGGAGTAACCTTGGAAGGTGTCCCTGCTTAAGGGGTTACCATGGCATGCAGCCCACTGCCATGCAAGAGAACTCAAGGGGCCCTGGGCTGTCTGCTATTTATGGAGTAAGATAATTGATTTAGTCAGATTTGCATACCAACTACACACATTTAGCTTGTGTTGGACCTCGACCAGCCCTGTCAGGTGAGCACATTGTTCAAATCATCTGTCTCCCCTGAAGCCACTTTAAGTCTGATAGAGCCATCAGGATCAGGTGCATCCATCAGGACTGCCACAGATGGTTATCACCTGAGCACTGTCATGGAAACAAAGGTCAGGACAGGGGGCTGGGGAACACATCACCACACTAAGACATGCTTAGAGACATTTTCTTGGCTGTGATACAAAAACTAAAACCACGCTAGTGACCTGAAGTGGCCCTGAAGTCTACAAACTAGATGCCTGTATTCTCACTACATCTGACTGTAACAAGAAGCTAAATTAATTAAGAACTGCTGCTCCTGATCTAGCCAGAACACTGATCTGATCTTTCTTCTTCTTCTTTTTTTTTTTTGTTTTTGTTTTTGTCCATGTTGTCCCCCCTGCTCCCCATTTCTATTTAGCCCTGATTATTTTCTTCTTTGAAAGCTTCATTTTGCATCAGTGTCCCACTAACAGTAGTGGAGTAAAGACAGACAAGGTGTCCATCAGCTCTCTGAAACAAGTGAACACATGAAATTTAAATAAACAGACTGGGTGTTTGATGTCCTGTTCTGCATTTCTCTTCTGGTTGCTACTGATTATCAATAGCTCTTTAACAAGAAGCAGAGGAAGAAAAAATTATACAACATGGCAGGCTAATTCAGTCTCCACCTAGAAAGGTAACTATGTCATACACCCTACATGTTCTTCTCATTTTGCGGTTTGTTTCCGTAGTAAATGAAATTTGAAAAATTAAAGGGACACTATTTAGGGGAAAAACGAAGTTGGTAAGTTCTGAATAAAAATTAATCTGTCTGCTCCTCTCCTTTATACTGCCACTAATGAAGGTAGTCAACATGGTAAGCAACTGGATTTCTGACCCTGGTCCCTTTGAAGTCTGACAAAATTCCCATTAATTTCTACAGAATTAGGCTCAGATTTTGAATTTGCAGTGTCTGTTTCACAGTGGAATGTATATATTGTCTCAGCAGCACACCTTTGTGCTGGCAAAATCCATTGAGATGCTTTGCAGTCATCCAACAAAATGGGTTGGGCTCATTCAGGCTTTATTAACTGTTAGAAAAACATGTTAGTGGCTGCTTTTCAAATGTTAAATTTTAAGTCTCTCTTTTTGCCTTCTACTCTGGTAAAATACATGATGTTCTCTGGGCATTCCTGGCAAAACAAACAAGATCTTTAAGCATATTCTGTATATTGATTTGATCTTCAAATAATCAGAGGGAATGCCATTCACCTTTCTAATGTCATGTCTTTGCAGAGCTTGCCTATACACAAGTGTTGCGTAAGTGACTCAAACTTAGATCAATCAGGTTAAAGCAGTGCAAAATTTCCCATTAAGTGCATTTGAACAAGTTTAAATCTCCTTTAAACTGATTTAGCTTGTGGCCCTTTGTAAACTAAGCCAAACAATTAAAATAAGAGACAAACTGTTGGAACTACAGCATGTTAAAATGGTGCAACTTTTCTTGCACAGCTAATACTTAAGAATAGAAATTTCAGGAACAAATAGGAACTTCTTTGAGAGACTGCAACTCATGAATATAGCAGAATCATAGAATCCTTGAGGTTGGAAAAGACCTTTGAGATCATCGAGGCCAACTGTTAACGTAGCATTGCCAAGTCCACCACTAAACCATGTCCCTAAGCGCCACAACTATATGTCTTTTAAACACCTCCAGGAATGGTAATTCAACCACTTCCCCAGGCAGCCTGTTCCAGTGCTTGACCACCCTTTCAGTGAAGAAATTTTTCCTAACATCAATCTAAACCTCTCCTGGTGCAACTTGAGGCCATTTCTTCTTGTCCTATTACTTGTTACTTGGGAGAGGAGACTGAACCTCACCTTGCTACAAGCTCCTTTCAGGTAGTTGTAGAAAGCAAGAAGGTCTCCCATGAGCTTCCTTTTCTCAAGATTAAACAACCCCAGTTCCCTCAGCTGCTCCTCATAAGACTATTTCTCTAGACCCTTTACCAGCTTCATTGCCCTTCCTTGGCCATGCTCCAGGACCTCAATGTCTGTCTTCTCATGACGAGCCCAAAACTGAACACAGTATTCAAGCTGGAGCCTCACCAGTGCCTAATACAGCGGGGTGATCACTGCCTTTGTACTGCTGGCCACACTGTTTTGGATACAAGCCAGGATGCTGTTGGCCTTCTTGGCCACCTGGGCACACTGCTGGCTCATGTTCAGCTGGCTGGTGACAAACACCCCCAGGTCCTTTTCCTCCAGGCAGCTTTCCAGGCCTTCTGCTCCAAGCCTGCTGCATCGCATGGGGTTGTTGTGACCCAGGTGCAGGACCTGGCCCTTCTCATTTGACCTCATACAATTGGCCTCGGCACATTAATCCAGACTTTCCACATCTCTTTGCAGCGCCTTCCTACCCTCAAGCAGATCAACACTCCCCCTCAACTTGGTGTCATCTGCAAACTGACCGAGGGTGCACTCAGTCCCCTTGTCCATATCATCGATAAAAACATTAACCAGGACCCACCCCAACACTGAACCCTGGGCAGCACCACGTGTGGCCGGCCACCAGCGGGATGTGACTCCATTCACCATCACTCTTTTGGCTCGGCCGTCCAGGCAGCTTTTCACTCAGCAAAGACTATAGCTACCTCAATCCTAATTAATTTTGCATGTAGGTAGGCTGAGGTATCTGAACTTTATTATCTGAACAGCAGGATACAGTGGTGAACAGACCTGAACTCACACATAGAGTTTGGGGAAAGGGTAAACAGATCCTGCTGAACATCTTTACCTAAAATCCATTTCAAAAGGGAAGAATTATATTTAAAGACAGATGAGCTTTCAGTTAAGGTGCTTGTCTGGGGTGTATTTCTATCCTTATTTCAGGTTTATTTTACTAGGTATGCCATTTAGACCCAGATGGAGTATGTCCTTGGGGTGCTCAACTCTTCTTGGCCCCAGCAACTCGATCTGCAGAACTTCCTGGAGTCCCAGAAAGCCCAGCTGCTATGAGACGGGCTGTTGGGAGCTAGCCAAGCAGAGCTGGCTCAGCTTCTGCCCCTCCCTCAGCAATTTAAGACCATGAATCAAAGCTGCTTTTGGGATGCTGCTGTCTCCATTGGGTTCATACCACAGTCCAGCTAAAAAAACCACAAGGCTTGGAAAAAAACAGAAGGGAAAGGCTTCTAGCTTGTGCTCAGGGTGCCTATGCTAGAAACATAGCTGGAAGAGAGCACGCTGGCTTTTGGTTCTGCTGTGAAGAGCAACAATTACTTTACTTTAGATGTCACAGGATAATGAAAGAGATCAACAGGAAATGCAGAGCACAAGGACTGAAATGCACCCTGAGCTGAAAGCAGCCAACGTTCAAAAACTGATTCATGAAGGATTACGAAGTGAACTTTGACTCCTGTCTTTTATACCAAAATAGGTCTGTAAAGGATGGGGATGCCAAAGGACAAAGATATGATAGAATTTATGAAGAATAGAAATGCAGCAGAGGAAGCAGAGGTGATGTACACAATTATTTGTGTCAGGTCCAGCTCCAAATGTTTTCACATAACTGCATTTCAGTGACAGCCACTGAGACCCTGCTGAAACACAGCACTTCCCAAGCAAGTTTTCTGACCCCTCAAGCAGTTGCTTGGACTAGCATCTTGGAAAACATAACTCAGTTTATTTTGACAGGGAATATTTTCATTCAGTCATAAATGTCTCAATAATCCTTTGTGAACGGCTGAAGTTATTGAAACCTCCTGCACTGTAGTAATATATTCCTTACTCTAACAGACAGACTTGTTTTCTGAAGGTTTATTGAAAAATGAAAGTCTCATATAAAATGTATTTCAGATCATTTAACTTTTCTATCTCCTTTTATAATCCAATGAATTCTATTCATTTTAGAAATCTCCTTGTGAGCCTAAGTACTGTGGGTCTGAGATTAAAATACAGTGCATATGAATCTGGGTTCATAAAAGAAATGAAGTCTCTTCTTGCTTATAAGGTTGCAGTCACTTGGTTCACCAATGCAGCTGAGAAATGGGATGCGAGTAAACTGCCTGCTAACTGATTTTTATTCTTCTGTGTCTACACAAATCAAGTACAGATGGTTCAGCTACTATCTAAATTAGGGTTGATAAATCTGACACATCTCTGCAGGGAATCCTTTCTTGAGATATTAAACCTGCAGCCCATATCAGTATTTTTGTAGCACTATCGGACGATGTGATCAGTGAAAAAGATTAGCAGTGAGCTGATGTCCATGACAATTTTTCCTTGCTCTGTTTCAGCAGAGATGGGTGCAGCAGTGTAAGTACAGATATGACTGATTGTAAATGTGCTGCCCTGGCCTGGCAGCAACAAATGAAATCCATCACGTAAAGTACTTATCCTTGGTAACAGTAGTCTCCATTGAAGCCAGTCTAACTGTGGCCCAATACACTTATAGTGAAAAACTCTTGTACAGTCCTTGGTTTTCACCAACAGCTGAGAGAACCAAACAACTGAGAACTGCTTTATTTCTTACCCTGCAACTTCAGAGGAAAGTTATCAAACTTAGCTTCTAATGAAGAATACATTCCTGTGAACCTGAATATGATGGATGGCTTCTTGCAATTTTAAGTAATCCGCTCTAATGCTTTATTCCAATTCTTAAAATGCTTTTTTGTTTTAAGACTTCCCTACAGCTGGTTTAATTCTGAAAAAATAATGAAGAAAACCAGAGAAGTCAGAAATACACAGTGAAGAACTCCTCTACTCTGGTGCCCCATACTCCCCCACTAGATCCCACCTTCAGACAGGCAAGGAAAAAAGGCGCAGGCACCTTTTGAGATCAGCTCATTTAGAAAGATCAAAAAAAGGACAGAAATACAACTACACCCATATCCTTAAGTTTTGTGCTGTGCTTTCAGAAAGACTTCAAATATTCCAGTAAAAATTTGGCTTGTATGAAGACAATGCCACCCTGTTCCTCAGTGTTCTTCATTAGTTCTAATGGAGGTAGATCCAAAATCTTGGTGGGTAAGAGAAGTGTTCAAGTACAGAATGAAAAGAGCTCTTCTATTTTGTTGTGAAATTCTGACACAAACTAAATATCCAAGTGCAAATACCTCAGCCAATGAGAATGCATCAAATCCATACTCAAAACAACGACTGAATATTGCAGTTCTGAGCCATCTTGTGTTGCTAGAAGTGAAAGGCTTCATAAACAACTTAGTGACTGTTTAATTCAGTAGCCAACATGTAGGAATATGGTATATCCTAACGTGATCCATGTATTTAAATTACCTATATGGTAAATAAAGATAAAGCCCCCAAAAGATTAAAACTTTAGAATTCTATTCCTTCAGATCTGAGAGGGACCACTGTCTGAGATGATACAGAATTGTAAGCAAATACTGTTACACATTCAAGTGTGTCTTTATTTAAAAAAAAAAAAAATCTAGAAGAACAAATTGTTTTTTACTTTTGCTACCTTTTTTATTTTTTTAAGAAGACTTGGACTGTGGCAGAATAACTTCTGGTAGTTATGCCACTAAAGTGACCTTACAACTCGACAGTGGAAAGATGCTGAAGATGTGATCTGTATGATCTATTGCACAAGAGTAATGAAAAGCAGTAAAATCTGTTCATCTGCTTGATGGCTGCATAGAGCAAAAGGTTTACAGACACATGAATAATATGACAGTACTTATTTGAATTTCCCATGAAAAAAATTACAAATGCTAAAAATACACCTGCACTACTGCTAAGCTAAGTAGGACATTTTGTCCCTGGTACAAAACTGTTTCTCAAAGACCAGTTTCTTCATGTCCCATTGAATACATCTTTGTTCTTGAGGATGCCTCTTACTTTTGGGACCTTCTAAAAGTGAATGTTATGGCATTTATTCCTATGGATATAGGAATCAATATCTATAAAGTGTTTGAACGTGTAAAGTCATATGGCAGTAAAGAAACTGGTCAAAGCTGTTACAGAGAAATACACGGAGAACTTCATAACATTAAATAATAGAAACATTGCCTGGATTATCACAAATCACAACATGACATAACCAGGTAAGCTGAAGGAATGCATGACCTCATACAGTGAGATTTACCTGCTACTGTCAAGTTTCCATGATAATTTGCAAGTATGAACCAAAGTATTCAAAACTGAGTTTCTGCTTGTCTTTCTGTTGAGAAACCTTCTCAAACTTAAATTCCTTTAGGTCATAACTGAAATATTCATTAGCGTGTAATGCAGACTTGTCGGACTTCTAACAAAATGCACAATAGATACGAATTCAGAATGGTATAATTACAGTTTTCCATTATACTTGGCGAGCAGAGCAAGTTAAAGATTAGTTTTTCCTGCTGTATTATACCATTTGAAAGAAAATGTCAGACACATCATGCTAAAATAGGATGATATTCTTCCTACACAAGCACAGACAGTGCACTAATGAGCTGGCTCTTCTGTCAAATTTGGAACATGCACGAGTTGACCAAAGAGCGCATCAAGGAAGCTTCTGTAGTACATAATTTAACTAGTAAATAAAAGGAAAAGTAGGTCAATTGGTGCTTACCACTCTCCCAAACCAGTGAATTTTAACTGAAAAGGATTGGATAGATGGCATAAAAAAGTTGTGCTAAAATTTAGAACTTGAAAATTAGTAGAAATCAGTAGAATCAGAAAATCCTTTGCTAGGAAATTAGTCGGACAAATACTCTGAAGCATACTTAATTGATGAGAATCTTTTTAGATAGTTTTGGAAATAATAATAGAGCCAAAATCAAGAGTCAGGAAATATCTAACAGGAGGTGAATAACCACTCACTTTTTCCTCTCTCCATCAGAAAAGCTGATATGTAATGCACCAACACGGACAGATCACTATTTATCCTCTAACACCTTTTTGCTGACTAGAGGATATACTTATCGGGTGGGCAACTGTTTCACAAAGTAGTGATTAATGACAAAGCTTGGACTTTGTTTTTAACTTCAGCGTAGTTTGATGATGGTCAGACTTAGAGTTGTCAATGAAGTACTGTGACTAGAACTGTCTACCTGAAATGCCCATTGCACCTCCCGACTAAGTTAGATTTATTGTCTTCAGCCCTGGTGTAAAGAAACAGAGGTGAGAGGCATTTTCATGTCTATTCTCCTTGAGGATTATACCGGAGAGGAAGCAGTGGTTCTTTGTCCCCAGTGCTCAAGCTTAACAGTGTCCACAGTGCTGGCAACATCCCCAACGCCTGGCATTTCCCTTGTATTCTGACTTGGCTCTGTGTGGCACCCTCATGCTCCTGAGTCAATAAATATTAATCCATATTCAAACCATGTCAGTACAAGGCCATACCAGAGTCTGCAAGCCTAGTATTTAAGTAAGAGCAGTCATTTAGCAGTTCCAAATATGTTGATCTGAGGCAGTCTGGAGATCACTGTATCTCTCTGCAGCATGATGTAGCCAAACCCTGAGGTATATGCAAAGTGGGACCCAAGAAAACTTTATAATTACATTGCAAGAGATTACAGAAGGTCCCTCTGTCTCTGGAATTAAACCCCCATAGTGATGTAAATAAGCATAGGAAACATTTATAACACTGCACTGTGATTTATCACCCAGTTTTCATTCACTGTCCAAAATGTAAGTCTAAGTTTGTACAAAAAAAGGCACATGAAATGATCATAGACTATTATCTCTAACATTAATGAAGCCTATAATTGTTAACCTCACCTTTCAAATGAATGAACTCTTCTGATGAATTAAGATTAGGGCCACTTCAAAACACAGATTGTTCATTCCTCACCCTGCAACTAAGCCATGAAAACATTTCATTTCTGGTATTGGTACACATCCTAGGTTCAGACAGCCTGTTCTGAAGGTATTTATCCCTTTTCATGCTGTCCAAGTCAGCACATAACTGTAATAATGAGCACTCCTTTTCAGCAAACAGAACATTTAGTAAAAACTTTCTATGTCAAATAATTGGGTTCACCAACTGTGAAGTTATGTCAGGAGAAATGAAACATGTGAAGATCTTTCTTTAAATACAGCAAAAATAATTCCGGTTATTGTAATGGTACTTCTAGACTTTTATCCAGAGACAAGTCACAAATTCAGAATGCCAAAAATGGCTGAGCAACTTGGTCTTCATTTTCCTTGGGATGGGAAAAAAAATAAAAGAAACCATACACATTGGCAATTTATGGAGCAATAAATGGACTGAATAGCAGAATAAACATCAATAAGGAACATAAAGATGCCATGAAACATTTCCACCAAAATGGTTGAAGTCTCGCTTCCCTGACAAATCCACCAAGAGACATTTTCATTCCTCTCTATTTTTGTAAAACTAAGGAGGATCTGAACAAAGGGAAAAGAGATCATTAAGAGATTAAAAACAAAAGAAGTTTTAACTTCACACATTACATGTCTTTCAGTGATGCTATTAGGGAAATTAATGAAACCCATTTTCTTTACTCTGGGGCTCTGGAAAAGTCATTAGATTGAAATGAATATATAACACTACATCAATCTAATTTCAAGAGAGGGAATCGGCAAACCAATGAGCAGATGCAGCTTCAAAAAATTCACCTTAATGGCAGTAATGTAAATTTCATGAGTTACAGTAGAAAACAAATTAAAAACAACACAAAGAGACAATGATTCAATGGAGCACAAACATAACAATTAAGTGCCTCTGTCTCTTCAGCATCATCTTGACAATTAACAACGCCACTTTACTAATCTCAGATTTGGCTCATCCTCTTTATCTGAATGGTACTCTCCCAATGCACTCTTCTTCAGACACACACTGAAAGCATGTTCCCTTAAATAGCCATGCATTTGGTGACTGAAATGTCACTAAGGAGACAACTTTGCAGAATATTCATTTGGGGGAGGGGAAAAAGGATTTTCTTGTAGGGTTTTAAAATGTAATTACTTTAAAATTGCCCCTACTTTTGAACACTTATTTGAAATCTTAGTATACACTGTTCCTCTCTTTAAGTGAAGCTTTTTTTTTTTTTTTAATGTTTTATTGCTAGTATTTGCTTTATTTTGAGTCACTCTGAAACCAAATTAAAAATTAAACTGATGTGTTAATAGAAAAAAACAGAAACAGAAAATAAGTGAAACTGAAGGTAAAGAACATGCCCAGATGATTGCAACATCAACAACTAAAGCTCCTGTTTGCTTCTGTAGTTTCACAAAGATCCTTGCTGAATTTTAGAAGTTTTACACACCTCCTGCCTACACTGACACTTGACAGAAGCTCAGATTCTCCCTAAAGACATTGCCCATGGAGTAATATTGCATGACGAAGAAAATGCTCCAGAATTCCCATGTACACCAGTGGGACCTAGGACTGACCAACTATAATGGTCATTTGACATTGCCTTTTGCAGGCAGCTGCAAGTGTATATACTGCCTGGGCTGGACAGGAGGGTATGTGAACCCATAGATAATGCACTCAGCACTACCTCAACTCTGTGCTCTGAACAGTCATAAGCCTAGCCTTTGGAGCTGGCTTTTGACCAGGTGGTCAAGTAAAGCAAAGGCAGAGCCAGAGCCACGTTCCCCTTGTGGAATCATAACCTTACAGACAGGGTTTTCAGGCCAAGGTCTAGTGCAGCATCTTTCCCCTCCAATCTCTATTTCTTTTGGAAGAACGAAATTAACTAAACTCCAGTGTCTTGAAGTCAAATTCTGCCCTTTGATTCAAAATCTGAGAGGTAAACTCAGCCCTGCAATTGAAACTCCTTAGTCCTTGGCAGGAGTCGTAGGCAATTCCTGTATGAGCGACATATTGTTAATTTTCATGTTTCATTTTTTATGCATATATCTGCATAGCAGTAGAAACATTCTTGATTCCTTTCCTGCTCTATCACAGTTCATCTTGTATTATTTCTCTTCTTTGTAATTTAGAACGGTCCACCTTGTAATGAAGAGTCAAATACAGTATGTCTGAAGCAAACAAGCACTCACTATGAATATGAAACACCAAGTCAATGGTTCACTGGGATCTGTTGCTTGGAAATGTTCCTTGCAAAAAATGACTTTTGCTGCCAGTGAGCAGCTGTGAATAATGTCCCGTGTGAAGGATACAGGCAAAATGCTGATGTCACGTCAACACTAACAGACACTAAGATCACATGGCAGCTGGTTAACCTTAGGTGATATGCTTCACTCTTCACAATATATGTGCAAAGGAGTATAGAGCTTGCATACAGGCCAAAATAATCAATTGTGCAGGGACTGTAACTGATACTGTCTAACAGGTGCCCTTGTGGAAAAATAAAAGACTGTGGACCCAGCACCTCTCTGACAAACATGATATTCCCAACCATCCTCATCAATCTCCACTTAAGATTTAGTGTGACAGCTGACTGACTTGCCATAAGGAATTGGCTTGGAAACACTATGTGTTGCATTTTCCGCTGAAAATACTGTATTTTCCAGAGCGGTAACTGTCACTCCACTAAATTTAATGAACACCAAGTATACAGAGTAGATTTACAAGCCTATTGCTTTATTGCTACTGCAACAATGTTTCTGTAATCAACAGAACAACTATACTGTAAATGTATTTTATACTTTTCCTAGCAGAAAGTTTTCTAACATTTTCTAAATGTCAAGAAAGGTGGGAGAAAAAAAAAAGACAGGTGTGACGTAGAGTAAGTCTGGTCCATTTATTTATTTTTGTCTCTTGACAGATGCATTCAACAGACCAGCATGATATTTGTGTATAAATGGCATGACTTTAAAAACTAATAAATTCCTCCAAGAGAAGGAATTGAAGAGGCTTGAGTGATTGGTTGCTAAAGAGGAGTTATTGTAATTGTGAAACAAAAAAATCCAGCTTCTGGGCCATGCTGGCCTGACACATAGACTGGGGAGCTAAAAAGTTTATGCTTTTGAGAAAGTCTTTCTGAAGCAGCTTAGGTGAGTGCTTGAAGCAGATTCTGACTTACACAGTGGTGCTCACTTACTCTTTCTCCAGCAGACATTCATCTGGAAGGACAGCAGTAGTCACTGTCACCAGTGAAATGAAGAAAGTGCAGTCGTGGCAGTAATTACTCACTAGACAAGGCACTGATGAAGACTCCCTGCCAGCAGCAAGCAGGGTACGCTGGAAGAATTCTGAATCACTGAGGTGCCTTTGCCATGGTTCTGCAGTTGTCAATATGAACATCCTGGACCCACCAGCATAGCATTTTAAATTTGAGTCAAGCATATGTGTGTTATTACCCTTCTGCCGGGTTTAGGGTGGGTTCCACATTACAGTTTCACTGATGCTACCACAGACTGCTGCCAGAATATGCTTTACTGCTCTGCCCGCCCAGTCCTGTGCGTTCTCCCACACTTTTCTTTGTGCTGGAAATCCTGGTCCTACAGTGATGTCATACCTGGCAGTAGCAGTGAGCTGCTGATAGAAGATGGAGGAGCAGAACTACTCTTAGTAGCAGCCTCTTGGCAATATGACATCGTTATGATATGAAAATGGATCCTTAGCCAGAATACCTGCCTTTGTGATTATGGTCCTGCTCTGGCAATTAAAGTTAGAGAGCTGCAGGCAGGCAGAATCTGATGCAGTGTGAAGTCTGATGCAAGGTGTTCACCCATCTCAGTATTTTTAAACAAACTTGAACTAGCAGTGTGGCTGATATCAGTTCACATAGCTGTGATGTTTTTGAAGTTACATTAGGAGACTGAAAACTGAATTTACTGTATCATCGAACCACAGGCTTAGGTGCGGTGCCTCTTGAGACTGCTTATCAGCTGGTGAATCTTATGCATATACCATTGCCCAAGGCAGAGCCTGAAAACCTCTGGATTATTAGAAGAGAAAGAAATAACATTAGCAGAAATATCTCACATTTAGGTAGCTGAAAGCTTTCTGAAACAACCACTGCTCGTAGTGTTAATCTATTCTTACCATCAGTCTCCACATACTAGCTACTGGTGGACATATCCCTAACTATAAACAGCTACTCTAATGCAGCTCTGAGACATCACAGTAATTAATTAACACCTTTACTCTGCCCTTTTAAAATAGAGGCATTATTGTTGTGCTCAGGTCTAGAAGAGACTCAAATGTAAGAAAAGTTTGTTATTCCAGTGTACTTAAGTATTGCTTTGTTTTGACTTCCAAAATGACTGTTCTTTGTCCTTTACAGTAAAGTAAATTATCTTTTTATTTTATTATGGCAAAATGCCTTGTTTGTTATCACTTCAGTTTCCCTCCAGATTTAAAGGTGGGCTCTCAACTGTGAGACATATTCCTTGCCTTTCATTTAACTCTTGATCTGCTTGATTTCAGCTGCAGCTTATCACAACAGCGTGAATATTTCTGCCTGAAAGGTTGAAGAGTTTTTCTTGAGCAAGTTTGTCAGAAATTTCCTACTCATTTAAGACCATTTAAAGCCAACAAAAAGTACGAATCCACCCAGAAAGCTGCAGAATTTCTGTGATGCTTTGCAAGTGTGTTTTATTTAGACAGATGATGTGGACAGGGCTTAGCTTAAGCTTCTTTCATTGTGGACCAGTTTTCTCTGGATACTTGTAAGAAGTGCAAACACTGGCAGTTACCACAGAACAGGTGGCAACTTTCTGTGTGGCCATATCACTTACTTTTCTGATGGATGTGTGACTCTCCTCCATTTTTCTGGCAGACATGCATTTATTCTTCAATTTATCTATCACTGCCCATGACCGCAAGCACATACCTTACCAAAGCACTGGATATAACACACCTTAAGAAGCCCTTCTGCTCTTCTGTATTTCAATGATATAAACACCAGAGGACCTGTGCAAATACCTGCATGAACAGCTTATACTCTTCTTGCATTGCTGTAGAAATATGTTGGAAGGAAATTACATCCTGGTGAAAAGCAATTCAGGGCCTAAAATTTTGGTCTTTGTGGTCTAGATCTTAGATTCTGCTTTCATTAAAAAAGCAAATTTTGAGATGGCCTGCACAAACAGGGTAGTTAATTTGGGCCATTTCTTTGGCTAATGATCTTTTTTTCACTGACTGTTACCCATCTTCTTGGGATTTCTGGGAAAAAGCAACAAACTACCAATAACTAGTAATTAAAGTTACTAAATTTGAACATTTGAACACATGACAGAAGGAAATTGAGTGCGTTCACTTTGTTAGGTTACAATTTGGTGCTTAAGGATAGCGGCCTGTGTTTGTAGAAAAGCAGATCTTGCAGCTCAAAAGCTAAATCATGCTGGCTATTTTTTGCCCTGAAGATGCTCTCGCTCAGCATTGTGGTAAAAAGTCTTCCTGATACTCAGAATGAAGCCTAGCAGAGAAGGGGCAATATAACCTTCTCCTTGCTTTGCACACTTCCAGGACCTGTCTGAACTTGTAAAACCTTTCTGTGGCTGTTCTTCAAAGCCAATTTGCATTTTCCACAGGTGTTGCCTCATATAATCTCTTCCTTTACCTTGCAGTGAGCTCTCAGCCACATGAAGTTATGTGTGAAAACCTGTGAGAACAAGAGGAAAATAAAAAGGAGTAAGGTTTATGTATATAAAAGAGAACTGCTGTTATTATCTCTTTAAGCCAAAATAACAGTGTTAATATCTGAAATCCCAAGAGTAGCTAACTGACCTGAAACTGCCAGCCTTATTCACACATTCAGTCACACACAGCCTAATTTTCTTTACTTCTGGAGTAGGTGCTACTCAGTATGCAGAAGCATGAAGCAGCATAACACAGTATGAATAGACATGGGCTTAGACTCTGCTGTTTGTACTCATGATGATTAATATTGTACTAGAGCTGCGTGAAAAATGGATTTCTTTGTTTGTCAGCCAACAAAGTAAACAAATGGGGGAAAAAATTGGGGAACTAAATAAATATTCAATTCCAAGCATTTATTTATTTTTTTTTTTTAGTTTCCACTTTATTATTTTTAAAAGGAAAATTTGTCTGAAGACAATTCAGAAAGAAACATATCAAAGAATTCTGGGTGGAAAAAGACAAGGGCTTTCTTCCTTTGTGAACTCAGTTTTCTCAGGCGGAAGGATGGTTGAAATCAGTTTTAATTCAGGAGCTAAACTGCAATTATCCAGTGATTTTTGGTGCCTTACTGTTCCTCAGCCTTTGCACTGTGAAGAGCCGTGCCTCCCCACTCCTGCGTTCCGCCTTTCCCAGAGGCTCTCTGGGGGCAGCACTGCCCGAGGCTGCTCTCCTGTTGCTGCCTGCGGGGCTGAGACCCGGCAGATGTCCCCTGGCCTCCCCGAGCCTGAGCTTCTGGCCACCCTGGGGCAGCCGGTGGGGCACCTGTCCCAGGCAGAGCACACCAGCCAGTGGCACCTGCCCCAGCAGCCATGTGCTGCGACGCGAGTTGAGTGCATCGCCAGCCCCTTCTGGTATAATTTTTCCTTAAAAGCAGCTCTCACAGTCAATGTGTGCCGTCAGCCGCGGACCTGGCTAGTAACTGTCCCAGGATCCTTTCTGCCACCGTGTTTCTAAAATTGTGTCATCTACATATTGAGGCTGTCCAAAGGCCCTTTTAACCAGAGTGTAAGTGTTTCTACATGTGATGGGTGTGTGCAGGGAAATACCTGCTTCAAATGTAGTATGATTTACCTTTTGAAAAAGAAATTAACAAAGAGCTTCTCATCTCCAACCCACATAACTTTTACCTTTTGGGCTCATGCAGTTTGGTTCGACATTATTTTGCAAGCTTCTTTAAAAGCAACTTAGCTCATTTTGCAAAATACGAAATAATAAACCATAAAAAAAAAAAAAAAAAAAAAATTAAAAACAGAAGCAAAGTTTTGGAGCATAAGAAAAAAGGTTGCCCTGACAACACTGGCAACAAATATAGTTGAATAGATCTTGGGCCACCATCATCCTCCCTCCTTGCTTTATTTCACAGCTCAGTGCACTATGTCTTCTCATCTCACTGGTGTGAGGTGGCCATTTAAGGGTCATTTCAAACACAGCATGCAGTTCTGAATATATCACAATTAAGAAAACACCTGCTCTAAACAACTGTGCTAATCTACTACACACATCCAAAGAGCATTGTATATAATCCCTAATAGCTCTTGAGTTCTTAGCTGGCAGTATGTAGTCTGCTGATTTTAAATTTGCCTTTGCTGGACAATATAAGAGACAATGAGTTGCTGTTTACCTTTAAAGCAATCTGCTTACAACTCCTGCCACCACCACCGTCCCTGCTAGGGATTCAAGTGTTATTTTGGGGCGGAGGAAGAAACCATCTTTAGCTTAAGAAAGAAACGTTTGCAGTTTGACTGGTCAGCTGTAAAACATAATCTGTTTTATGTGCCAACATATCTGGTATACTAAAATCATTCAAAAAGCAGTATTTTCCACTGAGAGAAGATACTGAGTCCTGAAGGATTCTCATATGTAAAAGACATTGCAAGAACCAACAAGGAAATAAACCAGGAATGGCAGGTAGAGTCATTGTGGAAGGGCTATTATCTTGTCTAGCACACTGCTTCTAATCCTCTGCAATATTTGACCCAGTTTGCACAACCATATAAAATGAGCCTTGTAACTTCTCCAGTGCTGTAGCCTTCTTAGAGCCAATGGAAAAGAATGAGAGCTGTGATATTCTATGCGTAAGATGATATGCACTTTGCTGATAAGCACTTTGCACTTTTTCACTTCCTTTCTTGTAACTTTGTATCGCATAGCATTAACAGAACAGGTTTGACCTACTCCTGTTTATCTGTTTTGTTATTGCACTCTTGCTTTATCTGCCTCATCCGTCTGAATTGAAACATTGAGTTGGTGTTCCTTGTTACTTCAGATAAAATCTTCATTATTGCAAAATGAATTTCATTCTGCAGTCTTAAAAATTCATAGCTGGCTACATGCATAAGCACACAAACACCAGACACCACTCCTGCTGCTACTTCATAAGGCTTCATTGCACCGAGGAGCAAATACAGGCACAGCTGATGACACAGGATCACAGGGCTCTCTTAGGACTTCCTCCAGCCACCTGCTTCTTGACACAAAATATCTTCTCTTCCTTTCTGAATACCCCCAGGGTAGGGAACTGTTGGCAAACAGCTCTGCATTTGGTGCCTTCAGCATTCAAATGTTTAGTTCCTGCTGTTCTCTGTCCTCCCTCTGCCCAACCTGCTTTGCAATGCAACACCCTTAGCTCTTCATAATCTACAGGGCATGGAAATGATAGTGCATGCTTGGTGATTACTTGAGATAATGGCTGATCTTTAGCTGACTGTGTCTGCCATCGCTTCATTCATGTGACACGGCACTGCCCAGTGTGACCCACTTGAGCATCTTATACTATGAAAAAGGAAAGATGAGACACTCCAAGTTTTCCAAAAGCCACTGCCCCAGTTACTAGAGAGGACAAAGGATGCCAGGAATGCCATTGTGGGAGGCTGGCCCCAAACACTTGCAGTTCCTCTCAGTACTGTTACCCTGTCCAGTTGTGCAACGCAATGGAAGGTCTCTGAGAATCTTCTTCGTTACCTTGGCACATGTTAGGCACCATGGGTGCCAGCGTTGAGGAGGAATGAGAATAGTGCACACGTTCAGGTACAATGACATTCTGCTGGCTCAGGGTTGACAGCAGCTACAAACCAGCAAAACTCATACAAACCAGCCAAGCCTCCTAACGTAGCTGTTGTGAGGGTGGCACAGACTGACACATATGGCTTTGGTGTAACTATCAAAGCAAAGAAGGCACGGAGGATGAATCACACCAGGCAGTAATGCATACACCCAAAGCCACCTGCATGCATATCCAGCTTGCACTGACAACTGCACCACCCAGGCCCTTTACCAGGCTCATTTCTTGATCCAAATTCAGTTGCTGACCCTTCCTGTTCATGGAATGCATAGAGATTTCTGCACTTCCCTCATGAGAAATGCCAAATTGTCACAAGAGTTGTGTAATACTCATGTATATATTCAAATACTATCATCCAAGGTTGTAATTATGCTGCTGAAATTTTAAGGTTTCAGTGAGCATAAACCTCGGGTATTTTTACCCCAAAGGCACAGGCTCCCACCAGATGAACTAAAGAGCTATTCTGGGAGATTATAGTCCTCTAGGACTTTGTGGGCCACGCTGGAAAAGTTATGACTTCATCTAGGATAAGGTACCAAAAATCATACACACTATCCTACTCTTTTGCAATTCTCACTACACTGTTTCTTCCGTAGCTTCTTCACTCCCTGGGATTCCCTGTATGCGTTCTGCCCCATTCAATTTAAATGCTCCTGGATATTTTTCTTTTTGCCCACCAGTTGGAGGGATTTATCAAATGCATTATCCCTGAAGGAGGCTGCCATTTTTTTCCCTTTGAGAAGTCAGCAAAAACTCTCAGTTTCTGCACTGCAGAATATATTCTTCCAAAATCTGGCACCTTGCTGATGGGATAGCTGATCTCTCCATCCCACTCCACTTCTAGTGCTTGGTTTAGTCTTCCCAGTCTGCTTATCCTTGTGGAACAGACTTGACAAAAATTTACATCTGCATCTTCCGTCAGTTGGGAGCTCAATGAAAAGTACTATGGCCCCAAGTGTGTAAGAGATATTTCCATCCTAAATAAATAATAATTAAAAAGTGTACAATTTTAATATGGGAGTTCTATACTAAACTTGCAACACACCTTCTTTATTTAAAAGATAAAGCACACACAACTAATGTTGGCAATAATGGCAAGTTGTCTTCTACAACAATCAGGTCTAATTGTTCATTCCGACACACTCCAGCACTCCATTAAACACAGATTACTCAGGACTGAATAAATGAATACATAGTAAACTGGCCCACTGTTCTACACACATCAGTGGAAATAATGAATTACATCATTTCATGAAAGTGCATAAAGGGCCAGGGAAGGTCAAGAGCTTGTTATAAATTCATGTTGACCATTTCTGCTCCAGTTTTCTAGAGCAGAATATATTCTAGATTTGCCTTATTTCTTGTATGACATGCCATTCTATTTTTTTATACTGGATTTTATTTTCTAAATGAGAAAGTTGTATAAATCAGGCAGTAGGATTTTTGCTTTTAAATGTTTTAAAAGTCTACAGCCTGTTGCAGCACAAACAACCTAGCAGGCTGCAACAAGGCTTTACCATAGGTCAGATTCTACTGTCTGTGCTGTACCTCCTTTCCCCCAGAGGTCAGGCCACACTACTCCTCCTCCATCTGACACCCCCAGTCCTCAGGGCTATTTAACCACTTAGCAGGAACAGCTACAGCTGCACATCGTCCATGTCAATCAACCCACTGTCTCTGAGGCAAGGCCACAGCTGCATGTTATCAATGCTAATCAACCCACTGCCTGCATTCATTCCTCTACAACAGCCCATATTCTTATTTGCTGAGACACATTTATAAAGTTATTTTTTTATTGTTGCTCCTTAGTGTAATGATTTATTTTGTTAGTGACCACACAGCAGGAGACAAAGACATCCACCAGCACAGGGAGTGGACCTGGATTGGATAACATTTGTGTTGAGTTTGAGGTTTTTTGTTATTGTTTTTGCAGCACCTTGAGATCTCTACTAGTAGAAGGACCCTATTTTGCTAGATAGAACATGCAGTGACAAGCAAGACCCTATCCTTGCACAACTGGTTTTAGAATTTACATACATAAAAAAACTTAATTAAAAAATAGCAAGGCTTGCTAAGTTGTGCTTTAACAGATCTAGTTAGTTTGTAAAAGAAAGCATAACAAAACAAAACCACCAACAAATAAGGATACTGTGCACATTTCTGCCTTACGTACTAATAAACTCCACAGCTATTAATGGGTAATGTTCTGTAAAAGCATACAGTATACAAACAATTCACATGAACAGTGTTCGGTTTACTAATCCCATCAACCTTCTCGTTCAGTCCAAGGGACAAACTCGTGTTTCCCATGATATCCCAAGTCTATAATTGAAAAGACAATGTCCATTTCCCTTTGCTCATGTTTTGACATTTTTGGAAGTCTCTGCCTTTGCAGGTTATTAAATTCATAGGAAGTGGAAAAGCAGAAGCTGCTGCTAATGGTGCTAATGCTCTCCAAAGAAGTACTTACCCTTTAATGCATTTAGGAAAGTATTGAGATCTCTAGAATATAGGATGTAAGATTTTCATAAAGCTGAAAGCAGGTCATTCAGATAACCATTTACAAATGTGTGTCAATATAAAGAGTGTTAAACTGTTGCTTTGCACAGGAATTTGACTGTAAATTATGACTCAAAAGGCTCTTGAGGACAATATACACAGGAACTGATCCAAGGCCTCCTGAAATCATCAAAGCCCATTGCTGGTAATGGAGACTCCAATAACAAACCCTTACTTACCTGGGAAAATCCCAGTCCTTTTCTGTATCATTTTTACCATTTCTATTTCAATAACACACTGAGGCTCTACACTGAAAGCCTACACTCAGCTTCCCACAGTACACCAACACACTATGCCAGACAACTGGGCATAGATTAGATTGACTCTTTGAAGTTTCAATTAATCAAATATTGTCAGATTATGTGGGATAATGCCTAGTAATATTTGGCAGCATGAGGAGGGATGTTCACTTTGCCCTACAGCAAGAGATCATCTCTTCCCAAAAGGAAACATACTGCTACACCTTTTGGTAGCACCGGTACCTCTTAAAAATGTGGCCAGAAGCATTTCAGGGTCTGTGGCTCTCTGGAATGGCAGAGACAGCATCATGGCCTGATGAGCAGAGCACAGGCTCACTGAAGTTATGTGAAAATGTGTTTGGGTAAAAGGGACTATCACACAGCTACAGCAGGTAATTCTTGTCTCTCAGGCCTCAATCACTCCTGACCATTAGGGTTTAGGAGAAGGTCTGAAGGAAGATCATGCAGCATCTACCTAAAACAGAAGGCCTGAAAGTTTCTTCTGAAGCATCTCGCTGCTGATGGCCTGTTTAATACACAGCTTTGTGTTTTGATAACAATTCCAATGCTTTGATGGTAAGCTGAGGTCAGACATGGAGCTGAAATCCACTCACATCAAGTTTCACACACTGGACTAGTAAAGCCACCACTTTTAAGTCTTTTTTACATTCTCTGCTAAAGCTTGTCTAATGCCTCCAGGGATGTCAGTAACTACATGAAGGCTTTCTTCAGGAAGTTATGCCAATGTTCTGGATGCAAATTGATGATAATTGTAATTGTTTATATAAGTTGCCGCTTCTGCACCTGCTACTAACCAGTATGAGCACCCCAGTGACTGCTGCTAATTGTTGGATCTGCAGGTTATCCAAGGACCCTGACTTTGGGATATAGAAAATACTGCTCCAAACTCTTTCTATAATCCTGTCTCTTCCAGAAAGCTGTTTCTTTCACCCTGGATCAGAGTGAAATTTGAGGCAACTCAAAACTGGATTAATTGTACAGTCAACATGCACAATGTTGTACAATGACAAAAAATACCCTGTAAGTGATCAAAAAGCATTTCTACAGTCTGGCATCCTGAATCAAAAAAATCCAAGTTATGTTTCCCCTCCCTCATCACTATATCATCTATTTTTTTAACGATAAAGTCCCATTGTGTAATTTTAAAGTGATTAATTACTTCATCCATACACAGTGGCCATGCAAGCTCCAGTCATTAGCAACACCACGTGTTCAGTTCACACCACAAATCTTTAGTGTTTTGGTCTGCACACAACTCCAGTGTCTTCGGTAGTATCTTGTACAGACATGTGGCAGTCCTTTGATGGAAGACGGGCATCCTGCTCATTAATTTTCTCGCTGTTTATCAGTCGTGCTGTTAGGTCCCCATTATTTCAATTGCATGACTACAATAATGAGTGTCTTTAGACCTCCTTAGTGTTGTTCCAGGTGATGGTGCTGACCTCGGCTGGGTTTAAAGTTTATTCCAAATTAATGTGTGTTTATTCATCTCCCTGGTGTTATACTTTTAATCCTCAGTGGGGGTTTTCTACCCACTTTAAACATGCTTGCAAAAAGTAACATACCTCTCAAAGGCACCAGATTTTCGAATCAAGGAAGTAGGAACCATCTCAGATTATTATACTCAGATTCATTAGCTGAATGGCCTGGTAGCAGTGAAGCAAATCACAGGATACCCAGATAGGTAGAACGTCAATTTGATAAAGATGCTTGATTGACACTCAGAATATATCTCTTTATTTTTTACAGTGTTTTACCATTGCTCACAAACTGAACATGAGTCTATCACAAAATTCTTCTTCTGTCCCTATAAAATGCACACCAGCAAATCAAGATTACATCATTACATTGAACATATATCCATTACAAAATCCAACCCTTATGTCTATGCATTAATTATCATATTTAACATCATCAGAAACGGAACTCTTGCTACAAACTTCAGGCCTAATCCCCACACAACACCGAGAACACTAGAGCACACTGAATAATTCATCCACTACAAATTCCACATTTTGGGTATTTCCACGAGAGTAACTCCTTTGCAGGAACAGTATCAGAAAAGAACAAACAGAGATTGGCTTTCTGCTAAGTGCTGTGCTAGACAGATAACAAGCTGCCCTCCTCGGACCCAAAGTTCACCATGAGGAAGATATCTGACTTCATCCCTGCATGACTACCATAGGACCCCAACGATTGAAAAGCACAAGCGCAGTGGAGGTGGAGTTATTTAAATTATTTCAAGGAATATGTATATGGCTGATGCAACCTCAATGGTATAAGTAGATCATATTTGAACTTGTTTGGCGTGCCTCTGACTAGAGTCACACGCCCAGCACTGCAGGTTTTGCTCTTGACTTTGCCTCACATTCGACTTTCTGAACCTACTTTGGCGGGTCAGGTATTTGTAACAATAGCAAGATCAGGCAATTGCTTAACGCATCCCTCCCACCCCTGCCCCCAAACACCTCTTCCTTTGTGCAGGAAGCGCACAAAGCAGCCCTTCCAAGCGGCACAGGCCCCAGCCAGCAGCACACCCCCCCCCGCCGAGCTCTGCCTTCTTAAGCCATCAGTTGTATCCTACCCTCTCCCGCCTCCCAGATACACCGCACCCACGGCATCAGCATCCTGATGGCTTCAGGTGCCTCGAATTTCTTCCATTTCAGCCAAGAGTAAAGGACCCAACGGCTCAGCCCGCCCCTGACAAGCTTCCCTAGGAGCACCAAGCCCTGGACACCCCACAGCACCCGCGCCCCGGGGTGTCACAGCCTCGGCAGCCCTGGGGGAGCCCCCCACAGACCCCGCGCCCCCCCTCACCGCCCCCCCCCCCCCCGGCGCCCTCTCTGCTCCCGTCGGGCTCCGCCTCCCGCCTCTCCACAAGCACAGAGCCGCCACAGCTTCGCTCAGCTTCACACGACCCAGGCTCCTTCGGGTGCCAACATGAACTTTAAGTTATCGATGGGCTTATTCAGAGGAAAACCCGCACAAACGCCTGAGCAGAGGCTTGCGGAGCCGCTCTCCCTCCCCCTCGCCAGGGCTCTGCTGCGGCCCGTCCTCCGCCTCGGCTCTCCTGGCCTTAGCTGCACCTTACGCTCAGCCCCCCAGCGCCCCTTCGGCGAGGAGACCGGGCTGGAACGGTTTCCGCCAGCCGCTCCGCGCCGTTCCCCTGCTCGCGAACGGGCCGCAGCCGCTCCGCGGGAGCCCTCGCCCCGGCGGCGGGCGGGCACGGGACGCGGCCCCTCAGAGGCGCCCCCGCCGGGCGCTGCCCTGACGCGCTGCCGCTTTGGCGCGCGTGGCGCGACGGCTGGAGCTTGCCGCCATGCCGCCCGGCCCCTTCAGCCGAGCCTGTCGGCGCGCCTTCCAGCACGGCTGGGCAGCACGGCTCAGGGGTGGCTGCTGCGGTGGGTGTGCTGTGCCCTTCCAAGCAAGAGCCTGGAACTGTCCCAGGCACAGCTTCTCCCGGTAATGTTGAGAAGTGAGCAGGCAGGGGTCACGCCTGACAGGGACAGGGGACTTACCTCACGCGTTTCATTCCTGAATAACGTTTCTCAAAAATGTTCATGAGGAGCTGCAGGGCTGGGTACTCCATAGGCTCCCTGGGCAGTCTGCTCAAAGTTACGTTTGATAATTTTATTTTGGAGTGATTTTTAGGCCTCACCAGTTCTGAAACAGACCTTGCTGATCTACTGCTGAGTAGAAGATAATATTAATGACCCAAAGTTGGTTTGCTTTCCAAGCTAGTATTTATTTTAAATGCTTTGTTATTATCAGAAAAAATGAGAAGATTTACAAAAATCAACCACCTGAAATTAAAGGTCATAAATTTGATTAAAAACAGGCATGAGTGAACTTCTGCACTTCTACAGAAGAGGTAGAGTACAAAAGAGCTGTGGGAGACATAGTCTCATAAAAGCTCCTATCCAGATCTAGACAAGCACTTATAACATTTCCTGAGGTTGCCTGAGTGAGTGCTGTGGGTGTTTTCCATTGTCAGTGAGGGATAAACCAGCAAGACATTGATATGAAATGGATTAATACTGTAAATATGGCCAGTGCACTGTTCAGTATAATTTTCCTTTATAATCAACAGACCAAAAGTAGACATAAAAATGAAACCAACCAACCCAAACAAAACTAGAACGACCAGCTTTGCAGGGTTTTTAATCCTTGTGACATATCTCGTGACTGTAGGTGGCAAGACAAAAAGTGCCTAAAGGGTTTGCCGGCTGATTTAACTGGCTTCTGTCTTTTGTGGTACAAGCTGAAGACACATGGGGAGAGTCCTTTCCTCAGTTTCTTCACTTAAATTTTCTGACTGGTCCCTGTGAGGCCCAAAGAAAATAGAACAATTTATCGATAAACGTGCCAAATAAATTTATTGGAGTATAGGTTCTCCAATGAACATTAGAATTTACTATTGTAAACATATAGTGGTAGAAAAACAAGGAGGATGACTTTCGAATTATATCAAAGCACATCTTCAATGTGTCATTCTAAACATGGCACACGAAGAGGCAGAGTAGTGAAAAACTGAGTATCTATCTCATTAGATTCTGGCCTGGAAATAGACTTTTCAAACCTCTTCATGAACCTCTCCTCTATAAATGTTAAATTTCGATGATTAAAGTTATGATGGCTCATCTCTGATTTTTGTTTATCCTCAAATACAAGAACTCCACTTATTTACATGTAGATTCATTTTACAACCTAATTATGCTTGTGAGAGAGATGACATACTAGAATTCCACCTAATAAGTACACCATTTGATTGCATATGTTTTAACCCTAGTTAACCAGGCTTTGTCTATTTCCATAATTGGATTATTTACATAAAGCATTGAAATTTAAATGGCATTCTTCAGCATGTAATCATTTGGTACACATAAGTTGTCAGAGCACTGGTATTACTTTTCCCTTGAAAAAATAAAAGCTTTTAGTATTTGCCGCAAAAATAAAATGTATTTGAAATGTATAAAAAGATTTATGTCAGCTATAATTGGTCAGAATATTGAAAATAATATGCAATATTAACTTTTTTTTCACTGTAGCTGAATAGCATTTCATGAAACTAGCAGGTCTATTCAAGGGATAAAATTCCATGCAGGAGGTGCAAAATTTTCAGACTGTAATCCTGAGTGGAGCTGAAAACTGTATGAAGGGTTAAGCAGGGATGAAAGCAGTCTATATAAGCACAATCTATATAAGAAAACAGTCAAGAAAACATTCATAGTTAGCTCTTTTATAAAGAGGCAATGACAGTATTTGTGTGTTACTGAAAAGCATATTGATGTGGCAGGCAAAGATCTAACAGAAAAAAGGACAGTAAAAGATGTGCTAATTCAGTTGCCATTAGAACACAGGAGTGCTGTTTTGCCTAGGGAATATCACCCAGTCCCAGAGCCTGACTATTTCTGTCGAAATTAAAAGCAAAGCTGCCATTAATACTGACAATATAGGGCAGCAGGATAGTGAACATAAAAGCCAGTGCTCTACACATGTATTTTAAAGGTGTGGGTTCAAATTAAAACTCGTTCTTTGTATTCCTCCTTGATTTTGAAATACAGCAGTGTTTGAACCCAGATGAAAACTACTCTGAATTCTGAGTGCAAGATACAGAAATAAAATTACTTGGCCACAGAAAATATAGGAGAAAGCAGAGGATTCCACCCCACAAGATGCTATTGTGATTTGACTAAAACAGATTCCAAAGCTGAGCTGGGCCTGTTTAAAACAGTGCTTTGCAAAATCAAACTCTCAACCAATAGTGTGCTAGAGAAAACAATATTTAGGGATTATGCAGTAATTGCTTTGCTCTACATAACACTGGAGGAAAAAAACACCTGGAATTCTCCTGTATTACGTATTCTATGTTATGCTGGTTCTTACAGTATGGAAGCACATAGAACAATTAAGAGAAAATACAAGGGCGAGCAACAAAAATGGTGCACAGATAAGAAAATGAGATATATGAGCTAACACAGAGGGAACTAAACTAATATATGACTGGGAGAAGAACAGTCTCAGGGGGGACATGATCAAAGTCCATAAATATCTTCTACAGTCTATAAACACCTTCAAGGTAACCATAAAAATAAAGGATAGAATTATAAAGCCTTAGAAGATAGCAAGACAAAGATCAATGTGGTAAAGCTAGAGAGGGAAGAAGTTTAAGGTAAAACACTGCGTAACAGATGAACCCCAAACAGGCCTGGTAATTAGAAGCTGTCCCTACCAGTACTCTGGAGCAGGATTGAAGTTGTTGCCATTAATATTTTATAATAAATGCACCTTTGAATTTCAGGATGACTGAAAATAGAATGGGCTTTTTGGAACCGCTGTCTAGACAAAGAACTGAAAACATGGGTTTATTTTTAAATCCATGGCTAATATGTTGCTTTTAAACACACATATCCATTATGAAGTGTGTGAAGTAACATAACAGAAACAGGTGCACACCTGAAAGTTATTTCTAAGAGCCTTTCAAGATGAGCAACACAGTACTTGCCTTCCTGCCCAGATGTATCTGAAGGGCAGTATCATTCTCGCCTCTCCTTGTTTGTACTTTTGGGTTCTGGTGGACAGGCTGAATCCCTAACCTCTAAAGATGAAGATTATAAAGTATCTGAGAGAAGCCCTGGTTCTATTAAAGTCAGTAGCAAAACTTTGGTTACTGTAGAGCAGGATTTCACCCTACTCTCTACATATATCTCTGAAGGTACTAATTAATGTTGGTGTAACATTTGCCTTTTTAGGGCATGAGTTAGTAGAGACCTGTAGGAGAGCTGCTTCTCTGCCATCCCTAGAACACAGACAACAAACGAGCCCAGTCTTACTTGGAAGGCAGAGGCAAAGGATGAGGTGTATGGTTTCCTTCCTAAGGAACCATAAGTGAAATACAGACAAGAAACTTCTTTTCTTCCCCTATCTTTCCACATGACACAGATAAATGAACAATGTCTATGATACTAAAAAATATATATATAATCAAGGTCTTACCACTTTCTATTGGCTGAGGTAATTTACTGGTATCCTTCAGAAGCTGGCAGTTGTCTGTATTTCTTTCAGGAGCTGAGATTTCTCAGGAATACTTAGAAGCTACTTTTGCCCTAGTTTGTATACGGGACTGCACGTAATAGTTTGGCAGTGACATATGTTGGTTTCTGACTTGTGCATAGAGCCCGCATCTATTCACAAGTAGCAGCTGCTCATTATCTCAACAAGAAAAAAAACAATAGAAATGTATTATAGTAATAACTGATGAAGTTACTGAACATACACATTCCCCACAGAGTTCAATTGGAGGTATCAGTGCACTTACACTGTTAAAATCTTAAAGTTAAATGTGACATGTCTCAAATTGGTGAGCCAAGTTAATGGACTCTTTTCAGTGAGTTGATCCTAATATAGTTACCAAGCTCAGTACTTATTCTGCCAAATTCAGCCAGTGTTTGGCAGAGATACAAACTCTGTACCTCCCAAGCACTAGAATGCAGGTGAACTTCAGGTTCACCTGTTTTCTCCTGATGAAGCAAATGATAGCTACGAAACTGCGGTTAGCTAAAAGTGAGTTGGAAGGGGATTTAAAAAAAGGAGAAACAGCAATCTCCAGTGCTGAAAACAAAGTTTGTGAATAGTAGAAATGAGAGTAAGATCAAAGTTGAAAGAAAATAAGAAAGGAGGAAACATAGTCAGAGGCAAGAGCTGGTAAAATATATCAGTCATTGAGTAACAGAGATGAAGTATTTTAACTTCTGCACTGTGATAGAGTGGTTCTGTTCTGACTAAACCTTTTTAGACTTTTCTCAAATTACATGTCAGAATGCAAATATTTATGTATGCATCGATCTTGCAATCTTCAACATTATTTTCAGAACAAACATTCTCTTCTGAAAATTAAGGTTAGTAATAACACTTTGTGATTCTGACTGAAAAAACTTTGGCTCAGACAGTCTGGGAACATGAGTAACTTCTTCGTAACTGCAGCTTCTTCTCAGCCAAAAATAAAGAAATACTGTATTGGTCATGACTGGTCAAGGCCAGTGGCCACCTACTCTCAAATTTTGCTTCCTGTAACCATCAGCTGCAAAGGATTTCACGAGAGAACAGATTGTCAGAATGCCGTCAAAGTAATTCTAGAGTTTATTCTGCTGTGATTTTGTTCTTCTCAGTTTAATAACGATTCTCTAATTTCTGTTTTGCTGCTAAAGCACTAACATAATAATTGATACAATAAATTATGGCGGTCAGCATTCAGTAGTGAATTAGGAGAAACTGTCTCTCCTGAGAGTGGTTCTGCTAGTATCTCAGACTAGGGACTTGGGGAAGTCACCTATTCCAGATCACCTTTTTAGGCTTCTTCCTATTCAGACCAAAAGGGTGTAATTCAGAAGTGAAAGACTGTAAGCACAAATACCACATAATGAGAGGAGAACTGCTTAACCCAGCTAATCTACTTTGAATTCTGCCTCTGTTTTGGATGTGTTCTTAGATGTAGGGAACTTCTAAATTGTTAGGATTAACAGTCCTAAACTGTGAATTGTTACGGCATTGCATTCTCAAAAGCACAATGAGAAGGAAAGGTAATACTGGTCCAGATAACTGCTTGATGTTTAGTGCTCTTCCACAGCATTTGATAATATTGACATCTTTTGAAAAATTCGCAACAAGTAAAATAGATCCATGCCAAAGAATGGCAGGAACTTCAGACCTTTCCTCTTAACTTCCAAGTGCTGGTGACTTAGAGCAAGTTGGAAACACATGTTAAAAACAGCGAATTAACAAAGTGTGACTTCTCAAAGCGGAGTGTTTTCCTGACAAACATGTTTAAGATTGGTGTGTATTAAGGTCAGAAGTTCACGTGATTTATATCTTGAGGGTGTTTTGAATCTGGAGGCTTTCCTGCTTGGTACTTTTTGTCAAAAAATAGTGGGACTATTGGGCAACAATTAAAAAGACACAGCAATATGATTCCAATAATGAAGTAATGGTGACTTCCTTAAATCGAATGATCAAATTGAAGCAGTTTTGTTCTATCAAACCACATATTTTTAAAAGATTTAGTTGTGAAATTATTGATTAACTCTGTCTTGCTCATGAACCTAAGGAAGGTATAACCTTGTAATGAAATCAGAAACTAGAATCCGTTGTCATGGTTTCCAGTGTAATAACAACATTTCCATAGAGCTGCAGAGATCAACCAATTGAATATAGAAATTTAAATTACTTGAACAGTGACACTTGTGAAAAGGATGCAGCAAGTATAAGCATGGGGAAATAGTCTCCTGGTAAAAATTGTTTCTGTCATGAGATTCAGTGATTTATGTTTTAATGTGAATGTTTTTGTATTGTTTACATCAGTAAACTTAAAAAACCCCTATCCATATTATATGTCAAAACTGTAAGAAAATTTTTTGTCTTTTTAAAATATGACCATATTTCAATCTTCTCAAATACATCAAACTAATGAAATTGTTGTGTGTACCTTTTTGAACAGTGGGATCTTTTTGTTGAAAAGCTCCTCTGATTTTCCTAAAAAAAAAAAAAAACCCAATGAAATGTATTTCTTATCAATCTTTTCTTAGAAAAAATCCATTCTTGGTCTGATAACATAACATTCTTAGAGCCACTGTGTCTAGCCAAGTGGAAAATGGGGCCTGGTTTTGTTTGTAAGCCAGAGTCTAATTTCAGAACATTTTGGAAATGGGGAGTTGGGGTTGGGTTTTTTGTTTTTTTGTTTGTTTGATTGTTTCCTTTCTTGATTCCAATTTCACAGCCTGTTTTCAGGCTTCTTTCTTACAGGGTTGAACATAAGCAAATTGCCAGTGACATCAGCTTTGTTGAGCCAGTCTCTCTGCTTGATCTGGGATTAGTATCCCAGGGAAATTTTTTTGCTTTTACCAGTTTTGAGCTGTATTTCTATTTTCACTTCCATCTAATCTAGCTAATATCATGCTAGATAACTAATACTACCTCAAGTCTCTATAAAGCAGTCTATCAGAGAGACCTGTAAAACGCCAGCTTTCAGAAGTATATGGTAAGCTCATCTTTCTAAGTCCACAGGTCCTAGGGAAGTAAACATTTATGACAATTAGACTTAAACAGCTATTCTGCAATAAAATAAAGCAGAATCATTGTGCAATCTTCTGAAGCATTTCAATAACCTTGTCTCTCAAGGCGGTTTGGTCACTTCAGAAATACCCTTTAAATCCTTTCCATTCCATCATTCTCTGTGTTATAGCTATGATTAGAACATTTTTAGAAGTTCTGGTGATGGATCCAAAGTTTCCTAATCTTTACAAGTAAGTAGACACTTGCAGAGATCCAGAATTAATGCAAGGTATAATCCCATTACAGACCTGTAATTCTAATAAAAATGAGCACACTTATATACTCTATGTTCCTTCATGAAGCTGATAAATTAAAATACACTAAAAACTATCCAAGGGTTCTATACTTAGGGAAGAATGTGGCCTGGCTTGTAATTCTTCTTTACACTTCTATAATCAGTACCGAGAGAAAAACACAATGCTGAGAGAGAAACAGAATTGTCTTGACATGTTGCACTTCTTTTGCCCTCACTGCGGAGAAGTGTAAGTCCAGAAGAAAAACACTGATTTATAATCTCTGATTCAGCCCAGGAGGATACTTTGGTTCAAAACAAGTCTGAGCTGGTGACATGAAACAAAGAGAAAGTTGTACAGAAAATTGAGAAGAAAGAAGAGGGATTATACTGGTTCCTTTAAATGAAAATGCCAAATTTGTGAAAAAACACAAAAACCCCAAACCAAAAAGGTCCCCAAATCAGGCGAAAAGTATTGTTGCACAGATTTGAAAATTGTGATGTGCAGAAGCAAAATATTTTAGCAATCATTTCTGGGAGGTTATTCTTTGTCCTGCCTAGATCCCTAATTCTGCAGCAGGCTCAGGAACAGTCAGCTATGGAAGTCAGTAATATGGGAAGAGGGCAGCCCAAGTGGCATGGAGAGTTTTCTGTCTGCAGAGCTAATCAGCTCATGCAAAGTCAGTCTGAGTTTCCAGAGTTGAAGAAGCCTTGTACTTCTCAAGCCTGCAACTGAGATATCAGGAACCCTTTAGGAATATGCACTGGTTAAAGGCACCTGCAGTCACTGGGATCTAAAACTACAGGGAGCCTCACAACTCATACAGGAAAATGGGTAGCCTGGGGATATGGGGATGCAGGCAAGCATCACCTAGACCCCATGAGATAACATCTTAGCTTTTGACTCTGTCAGATCTGATTTTTCTGGCACAGTATTCTTCTGTCAGCCATCTCTTGAGGTACATTTGTATGATGCAAAGGACAGCATAGCAGCAAAGCAGATCAGAGATCCCTGAGGTAGCTCCAAATAAGCTGATATATCTTGGATGATACAATATCATGCAGAGATATTAATTTAGGTTCCTGAAGCAATAGAGACTTATAAACATGGCACTGCGTGTAGGCTAAATAAGTCTATCTCTGAAGAGCTTAATCTTAGCACTCTAGTGAGTGATTGTTTTCTTTTTCCTTTTCAAGCCTGGGTTCTTTCAAAGCAGGGCTCCCTCTTTACACTGAGAATGAATATTTTAAGATTTTTTTTCCTCAGCCTGGTTGGTTTCAAATGTGGAGCTAAATTTATGTTTGAATGAAGCTAGTGTATGGTTTCTCATGGTTTGGTAGCTGGCATCCTGATGAAGTTACACAAGACTTACTCTCAGATTCCGAAAAAGCTACTATTGCAAAGTCCAGATTTTCTTAGCTCTTTCTTTTATTGTATGTTATGAACCCCAAAGAGTAGTATGCATTTTGGGATATTTTTTGCTCCCTCTAATGTTATGCTTATTCCTCAAATACAGAAAAACAGAGGTCCCACCTTAAAAAGCAACTTCAATTATGAAGTGATTAAAGTGTGCAACAAGTATTGTTTTCAAACAAAGATTAAAATTTAACAAACCTTAATCTCTGCTGGAAGAGGTCATGAAAGAAGAATTTAAATATATATATATATATAATTAATATGCAGTGAGGCTGTCAGTTGATTTGTACATGAACGGTTTGTCCAGCATTCCCAGGTCTACAGTCATCCAGAGATCTCAGACTAACATGTAAAGTTCCCCAATTCTGCCTGAGCAAACTCTCCAAGGAGACCAAAGATTATTTGAGGAGAGCTGGTTCTAAAAAATCACAAGGTCTGTCCTGAAATTTGGGAGTCTAGTGGGAGATGCATTTATAATTTTTAATATTTATTTATTATAATATCCCCCTTCTCCCAGGAAAAATAAACAAGATCCCCCTAAACATGAAACTGAAATACAGTGTCAACATCTGTATTTGACTTTGCTGGGGAGAATTTTTTCTGAGTGTTAGATTTAACATTACATCTGGTTATGTCAGAGGAGTCAGTCTGTGTATACTTTCCACTATTTATCAAATGTGTGCCTCAGCAAGATCACACTCTGAATATGTTTTTCCCTAAGTTACATACTTGAACACAGATTTATATTAGGGCTACTGTGTTGTGAAATGTATCTTTTCAGTGCTTACCTTTGCTGGATTGGTTTGTCAGATGGCAAGGTATAGCTGGTGAAGATTTCAGTTAAATAATTAACTAACGAAAATACAGGTTGGTGTGGACTGACCAGTGATTTTCATATGCATTAGGTAGGGTCTGAAAAACAATCTTTTTATTTCTGAAAGATTTAGAAATTTTGTATTTCAAAATAAATGGAAAGTTTCAATTTTTAAAACAGAAAAATGAACTAAAATAGTGATTTTAAATTTGCCTGCATATAATTATTTTTAAATTTAAAAAAAATAATGAAGATGTTCTGAACATAAGACAGAATCTTTTATTTTGGGTCAGAAAGTCACTTCTTGGAAAAAAAAAAGATGGCCTTTTTGGAAAAGGCTTGTATTTTTATTTTTGGCCGGAGAATGTTTTATTTTTTTCTTCATCCTGGTTCAGCCTAAGAACTTTTCTGTTAGTATTCCAAGCTTCCCAGAACTGGCACTAAGTTAGCCACTATTAGGCCACATTTAATCCTCATTTACCACTTGTAGTGATGAGACTGTTTCGAGAATCTGTCTCCAGGTTAATAGTGGCACTCATACTTCTAAATGAATTGGGTTTATATTTGCTTTGCCCTGTGTACTAATTAAGCTAGGAAATACTAAACAGTAAAACTGGACTTTCAAAGTTTTGCCTGGGACTATAAAATTAATATAAATTAAAATAATTCCAGGACTAAAAATGCAAGCATGATTAAGAAGTCTGGCAGAATTTAGGGTGTTTAATCTACATATTAAAACCCAAATTTTATGTGATATCGGCAGCTCTGGAAGTTGAGGCTTCATTTCACAGGAGCAGTGACTGTCCTAGCCAGGAGGAATATGTTATTGCATCTGAGTTGCTTCTCTAATTTCTGTTGTGAATTTTGCACATTCAGATGATTTCTTGAACTTTTCATAATTAGATTGGTAGGAGGAGAAAGGATTCTTATTGTGATACACTTCTTATTACCAAAATTGCAATTAGCAAGAGAGATTTTTTGCCTTTTAAGCTTCCTCATTAGTTGTTGGAGGAGCAGGGGAGCATAGTACAACAAAACCTTGTTCTCCTATTTCTGGCAGTAAAGTAGGGTTGTTCCTTTTTGTGGTTTGTCATCAAAAAAGCACACGCTTCTCCCCCCAAGATAATGTATACTGTCATCGTTCCTTCCACAAGGGGTGCACACACAGTGTTAAGTTAACGGAATGGCATCAATATAGAAACAATGCAGTGAGATTTAATGGAATTATATTACAGCTTATCATCCTGAACCATTTTAGTTTCTCTAAGACCTTTTCGTACACTGATGGTAATAGAAATTTTATACAATAACAAGTTTTACATTCAACTATTAGGGTCCACCTGCTAAGATTAGAGAAGGTACCAAGGCTCTAGCAAAATTATCTTTTGCAAACAGAAGTCATTAATGTCTTGGTAAAAGGATTTTCTCCTTCTGGGTGTACATGCATGTGTATTTATGGATATACATTTACTATGAATAAAATATAAAGTGAAACCCCAACTATAAAAAACCTAATTGCATCATTTAGAATATTGAAGAGCTAAGAGAAGAAGAAAATCCCACAAACACAGCAACAATGTTTTAGGCATCATTTCAGCTGCAGCTTTTAAATAACAAGAATGACTAAAATTCAGCAAAATGCCAGCTGGTTATTTATACTAAATAGACTGCAGAAATATATGCATTTAACTCCTCCCCTGAAAATACCCTTTTCAGCCCATAGCCCATGTAGGAGCTTTTATTGGGTAGTCATACATAATCTTAATAATATTTCACCTTTCCTTTCTTCTCTGTTCAGTCCCATCTCGTTACTTTCTCATTGTGTTACTGAACATTTGTTTATAAGGTCATTGTAAGGAGGTGCCATGTATCTTCTGCCTGTTTTGGGAGGTACATTATCAGACATTGAAAATACTAAAGGCTATTAACTAAATGCCCCTTAGAAGAGTTGCAATATCTGAATTCTTCAAGCTGAAATAAAGTTACTTGAAACAGTGAAAAGCCAGGCAGGTCCTGATTTACAATAGCTTAAAGACAAGATGAAGCTTTAAGATCTACTTCTGTATCTCTTCACTCATAACGTTCTTGTGGGTTTGTATATTTGTCTGAGAATTAGCTGAATGTGTGGGGTGCAAGGGTTTCACTCAACGGTGCAAACATTTTTCATCAGCTTCACTGGTCTAGGGATGGAAACAATGGCAAGATAATTGAATCACGAAGTTCCAAAAAGCAGTTTAGATCAGGTCGCACCATGGAGGTGCCCAACTCCCGGTGTTTATGAAGATAGCATGCAAAGTTCCAGATTGCATCACTTAGGTGGCTAGTGCTAATTTCTTGAGTTTGGACATATTGGCTGAGATTCTATAAATCCATGAAACATGCCTTTTTGAAAGAAATTTATCCTGAAACAAATCCTAAACACTGAAAGAAATAAGGCATGGCTTTGAAAAGCCTGTTATGAAAAAAGACCAAAGGTAAATTACATTTAGACAGGACTAAGGATGTTAGTGAACAACATTACCCAAAGCATTAATAAGAATGGGAGTTTTGACCTTTGTGTCATTATATAGTATCCTAAGTATGTGTGATAGTTTAACCCCAGCCAGCAACTAAGCACCACACAGCCACTTGCTCACTCCCACCCAGTGAGATGGGGGAAGAGAGAACTGGAAGAATAAAAGTCAGAAAACTCATGGGCTGAGACAAAGACAGTTGGATAAGGAAAGCAAAAGGCACACACGCAAGCAAAGCAAAACAAGAAATTCATTCACCGCTTCCCATCAGCTGAGAGGTGTTCAGCCATCTCCAGGGAAACAGGGCTCCATCATGCATAACTGTTACTTGGAAAGATAAATGCCAGTACTGTGAACATCCCCCCTTCCTTCTTCCCCCAGTTGTATATGCTGAGCATGAACACCACATGGTATGGAATATCCCTTTGGTCCATTGGGGTCAGCTGTCCTGACTGTGTCCCCTGCCATGTTCTTGTGCACCCCCAGCCTCCTTGCTGGTGGGGCTGGGTGAGGAGCAGGAAAGGCCTTGACCCTGTGTAAGCACTGCTCAGCGATAACGAAAACATCCCTGAATTATCAGCGCTGTTTTCAGCATAAATCCAAAACGCAGCCCCATACCAGCTACTGTGAAGAAAATTAACTCTATCCCAGCCAAAACCAGCACGCTGGGCAGCAGCAGCGGGTGGCACATAGGAAGAATTAATAAAGAATGCATCGTTTTGGGGGAAATCTTCAGTCTTAGGTTGCTCATCTTAGTTTTTAAGTTTCTGGGCTGATTCTATCCATCTTTTCAACAGTCCTTGAATGAGATAGTCCAGCATGTTTGTTGCTGATCAGTTGATAGTTCATTCTAATTTCATCATGTATATACACATAGGATAGGTTGTTTTATTTTACTCACACTCTAGCTCTGATACTGTACTTTGGAAGAACAGATGGAAAACCAGAGGAAGACAAATTCTCTTTATGTATATTGAATTTATGGCAGATACATCTACATCTGTCCTCTTTGCCTCTGATCTGTGTGAAAATCAAGCATTTGAAATTACCTTATTCAAGTCATTGAAATGAATTCTTTAATAGTAGTGGTGATGAGCATCACTGCAGAACTCAAAAAATGTGCATGAGCAGTTTTCCAGCCTGCTTGTTGAGAATTAAGGTAATGAGAAAATAAAATCAGATGGGATCTCAGATTGCATAGTGCCATGACCACAAATCTTGAGCTGTTTCTTTCTGGATATGGATTAAACTCTGTGTCCTGAATAATCAAACTGGAATTTACAGTGATCTTGCCAGTATTTCATTCTCAGAAGCTTTCAAAGCAGAATGAGCTTAAAAAAAAAAATTCACACTACCTGGTACATGCTTTTCCTTCATTGATTCTAAGCAGCTCTTTCCCAAAATCGAAAAGTTGGTCCATTTTATATGAGGCTAAAGTAAAGACTTAATTCAAGTTAGAGAAGTCAAAGTGTTTCCATTGACTTCTGAAAGAAGTTTTGTTCTGGTGCTAAAGAGATCTATCAATAGGTATCAATACCCGTGCCTGTTTGTAAAAATGTTCTTCCTTGCTTAGCACACCAAAGAAATCAGCCTTTTAGCACTTGGTCTAGTTTCAGTTGCAACGGTCTATAAAGATCCAGTTCCTTCTTCCTTGGAAGAACAAGATAGCAGTTTCTTCAGGGGCAGAGGGTCAAAAAGTTAACAACAGGTGTTACTTGTAGCAGCACAATGAATACTTAAGTGATGTGGAGCCTGTTCCCAATCCTATCAGTTTACATTATGCTATATAAATAATTTACCTTAAGGAATCCTTACTCAATGTAGGCATGTTCTCTGCAAACTAAGCTGGAGAGGGAACCTTTGATCCTGGATTTAAAAGTAGTCATAGATTATACATCCAGATGAAACTGGAATACAGGTAGAACATAAAACCAGGACTGCTGCTTCTTAGCTCACTATGACTCTCCATGATTTCAGGCAGAATCTGCACTCTAATTCCTCACAGAGCCTTCACTTTTGTCTTTCTTGTTTTGCTCCTGTCAATATTCTTGTGCCTTGGAAAGCTAATGGGGAGACTTTTGGACTTGAACAGGTTTTGGATCAGAAATTGTGGAGGCAGAGGTTGTGTACTATTGTAGAGAGAACTTCTGGCAAATAGGCAATTAGAGCTTTGAAAAGTAGATGTTGTGATGGGCTGTTTTTAGAGTTTATATTTATTGTGTTCAAAAGTATTTCACTGCCTTAGTCCAGAGTAATTACTTCTATCGAAGTGACTCTAAAGATTTCAAAAGACGACTGTTTTCTTCTTTCAATATCAACAGAAGGTTATTCAGCTTCAAAGTAAAGGCCTTTTCTTTGTGCACAGGAAAATTCTGCTAGATTTTTCCATGGACGTGTTATAAAACTGCTTCCTTATTTAGGTCTATGTTGCCTTATTGCAGTGATTTGCTTAAGTTTTGTATGACTGTGACAAGTTTTACTAACAGAATAGGGATATCTTAGTCATACTGATTGTTATTTTCTGGTAACATTTTGTTGCTCTCTTTCTTCCATTTCCTTGACCAGATAGGCAATATTCAGAGTGCTTTAGAATAAAATCTATTACGAGGAGAAATAAAGAACTTGGCCAATCACAGTCTTCAGCACAGTTCAAAGTAGAAAGTATCTGAATTCCTCTTTTCCCCAATACTGCAAAAATGCAGGTGGTGGGAAACACTGTATTCATTCAGTGTTCAGAAATTCTTCTGAACCAAGGCTTTGGGCATCTGAAACCCTGACTACACACATAGCAAGTGCACAAGACCACCCTGTCATCTATCATCTGCTACCACAATAAGCATATCTCATATCCTCTGGACACACAGCCTGTTCTCAAACCACATGTGCAGCACATGCAAAGAATGACAGATGCTGCTTCTTGCTGCAAACCACATGCAAGTAGGTGTCTGTCTGGGAAATTCAGGACAGAATAGTAGCAGTCTTCTAGGCAATAGGAACACTTTCTGACAGAATGGCAGAGAAAGTTTGAAACAACCCCTGGAGGAGCAGACAGCAATACAGGAGAACAATATTACACTTTAAAACTGTTTAGCACCTCTGGGCAAGTAAGCTGTATGACCTGTTCAGAGTGTTACATCAGGTAAAGATCGAGAAGACTTACGTTTCATGACATATTAAGGACTCAGGAAAAAAAAAATCATGTCTATTCATGTCTAGTATTCTCTCTACCGTGTACTTTTACCTCGTTTCATAATGAGGCAAAGAAGAAGTCCTTGAAGGTTTTCATTGCTAATACATGACAGTCTAAATCAACTATACCTTGTGCCATACCTGTCTGGAACCTGTACAAATCCACACAGGGCTATAAAATGTTTTGGAAAACGGGAGACAGATGACTGATTGGCTAGTGACTATTTTGACAGTTCCTATTAGACTATATAAACACAGATCATGATTTTCCCTGTCAGATTGGTACTGCCCTTTGGAAAGGGAAAGTGAATGATTAAGAAAACACTAGCTTTGAATTTCAAAAAAATCTGAATATTAGGTACACCTTCAGAGAACTGTAGCAAGAATGTAACAGCTTAAAACACCCTCTCAGGAATCTTCACTCACTTATGGCCTTTTCCCATGGGCAGATGGTTTTCCCCTCCTGATATGAGAAGATCTGAAAAGTCAAAAAAACCTCAGTGAAACAGAATGCTTAAGATATAGATGAGTCTTTAAAACCTTTATCAACAGCATTTGAAACAAAGCTTACAATAGAGGGGAAACAGCTGGGGAAGGCAACTGCTGAAAGTAAACAACTGAGAAGGGACAGATAATTTGTGCTGCCTTACGAATTTCTTTGATGGTTGCCATCAGATGAATGTAGTGTTGGCATAGTTTAGCATCCCAGACGTCCAGTTTTGGAAGAACATATTCTGTTGCTGCAAGAACTGATTTCTTTCACAAGGGAATCATTCTCAGACAAACATTAAGGTTTCCTTCCTAGGCCTCCCCTTTCTTCAGGCAGTGCAACAGTTTGGTGTTTCTTATAGAAAGAGCAAAACTGCAGCAAGGATGTGCTGGGCAGGGGCTTCACCCCAGCACAGAATGTGAAATTCCTTTCTGAACATGTTTCACCAAGCTGTAAAAACAAACTGGAAACATTCAGGGATTAGAAAGATCTTTTGCAACCTTTTTCATTCCACATCACCAGCATTTCTCCTCCATATAAAAATCATCACAGCTGGTCATCATTGTTATTAATAATAATAGCAGTACTACTACTAATGAAAGATGTCCATTGGGGTAAAACTTAAAAAAATGAATATGGTTCTGTAAACTTAGTAGTTTACCACTGTATATATTTTGCTTCTGGAAAGCAATTTCACTTTGTCACACTACGTTTTTCACTGTATGTCAACAATAGAAGTGGGAACCACCAAAGTCACTGGTTCTTTGGTGGTTGATAGAAAAAGCTATTCCTGGTTTTAATTGAGAGGAAGCCCTCTGAGGCACACTTGTGCACTCACTCTTTGCTTATGCACACAGTACCAAGCTTTTGGTTCTGCCTCTGCATAGAATTTTGCTCCCCACATCAGACATATCCTATAGATCAGATGAATCATTCTCAAACAGTTGTGTCTCTCAGTTGGCTAGAAAAGGAGCCCAAGGTGATAAAATCAGACATAACTGTATACCTGCAATGTCTAAATTTTCATGAGATAAGTGCCATCCTTATTGCCTATTTGGTTAAATTAGAAGATAGAGCAAGCACTATATGCAAATTAAAAATGATGTTTTACTGACTAATTTTGCTTCATATAAAGTTGGTAGCCTTAATTGACTTAACCTTTAGAATGTCTTTCATAAAGAATGGAAGACTGCATACCCATGTTAACACAGATTAGGATGCATTAAAAATAGCTGTAGAGTGAAATGATGCAAATACTAGTTCTGTAGTTTATTTATGTGAAGATATGTAGGTATTTGGTGGGGCAAATAAAAAACTGGGGAAAAGGGTTTGTTACAAGATTTTTTAAAAAAAGCCCAAATACATGATTATGGCAATTATATGTGTTAAATCTAGTTTACATTTCTGCATAATTATGGTGTATCTATAAATGGAGAAAGGATTCACTGTGCGTTTTAAGAACAACTATGTCACGAGCACTGAGAAAATATTGACAGGCAAAAATGTCAGTGCTTTTTTTAAAACAGAATTACAATCTTATGGGATGATGGGAATTTAGCAGATGTACTATGTTAGTGACTAGAACATTTGATACTGTGACATGAGTTCCTACTTGAAAGATTAATTCTAGACTGGCTTCGATGGGAACACCTGTGCAGACTGATACTCTGCTGAAAGTCCAAATAGTGGCAAGAAGAAAGTAAATGAAAAGGGCAATATATCAAACTTTGAAGAAGTGTCTATGAAATAGTGAAGTTGTTGATGTGAGGACTGGTCTGATCTGGGAAAAACCAAAGTATTAAAAAGTACATTGGTGCCATCCTCCAGAATAATCACTATGGACTTGGAACACAAAGGAACTAGCCACTTTGCAACATCATACTGTAAAAACATTAGACTTAATTTTGACATAGTCCAAGTATGCAGCTAAAGTCCAAGACTGCCAATAGGTAGCAGTAATAAATATATCCGTAAGTGTATTTTATTCAACAACAATTCTACACGTGGTTTTCTCACACAAAAGAAAGCACAGTGAAGCATTATGCAGAAAAACACTTGCCCAGAGGGAGCATGCATTTGAAGAGTTTTTCTTATTCCTAAGCCTTCTCTTGTTCCCCAGTGTAGGTAGACGTCTAACCCTATTTCAAATAAGAAATTAAGGGGAAAAAAAATTCAGTATCCGTAACACATTCTTAAAGCTACATTCAGCTATAACCCAGAACAGAACTCCAGTTTCTCCTGTTACCACATTAAGGCTTTCTTCCTATCTTGTCAAAGTTATCAATGTGTACTTTTCTACAGAAGCTGAAAAATGAAAAATTTTACTCTACCACATTCAGTCTTCTTCAATGGCTGGCAAAGCTTAATAAACACTCTTCTTTTTCATAGAAGTAAATTGATCCAGCTATACAAGTTACTGGCATTTATAAGAATCATGTTCTGTAGGCTTTGTCTGAGGATTTGAGAGCAACCAAACAATGAACTGAAACTGACTTCTATTCATTCATTTTAGTGGCTCTGTCAGGGTTTAACCCCAACCAGCAACTAAGCACCACACAGCCACTTGCTCACTCCCACCCAGTGAGATGGGGGAAGAGAGAACTGGAAGAATAAAAGTCAGAAAACTTATGGGCTGAGACAAAGACAGTTGGATAAGGAAAGCAAAAGGCACACATGCAAGCAAAGCAAAACAAGAAATTCATTCACCGCTTCTCATTGCAAGCAGGTGTTCAGCCATCTCCAGGGAAGCAGGGCTCCATCGTGCATAACTGTTACTTGGAAAGACAAACACCACAACTCTGAACATCCCCCCCCCAACTCCTTCTTCTTCCCCCAGCTGTATATGCTAAGCATGACACCACATAGTATGTAATATCCCTTTGGTCCATTGGGGTCAGCTGTCCCAGCTGAGTCCCCTCCCAGCTCCCGGGCACCCCCAGCCTCCTCGCTGGTGGGGCTGGGTGAGGAGCAGGAAAGGCCTTCACCCTGTGTAAGCACTGCTCAGCGATAACGAAAACATCCCTGAATTATCAGCGCTGTTTTCAGCATAAATCCAAAACCCAGCCCCATGCCAGCTACTGTGAAGAAAATTAACTCTATCCCAGCCAAAACCAGCACACTGTGTCAAATGAAGGATAGGGAAATTCAGAAATTTGAACAAACCTACTCAATCAGTATGGGAACCAGGAATATCATTCATTAATCTTGACTGTGAGTTCACTGCTATGTTCTTGAAGAAACACACTGTCCCTCAATTTGATACTCAGAAAGCCCGATTTAACTGTACTTTGGCTTATTCTCCTCCACTTTACCTTTTGCTGTATTTCTTTGCTGCTTCTTTATTCTCTTATAACTCTGATGCATTGTGTGCCTCCAGAAATCCAGAGAGAGGTACACACTTGTCTCTGATGGTATACGACATTGCAGCCTCCCAAACTTCAGGCTGTTATAGAAAACATATATTTCTGCAAATGTAAACAAAGAGTTTTATCGTGATCATTTTGGTTTCTGACTTGTTCAGTGCTATCATCTTTGTTGACTGTGGGTATGTGCATTTCTGTGACTATGAGTTATTTTCTCCAGATGGATGCAGATAAACTTTAAACTTCTGTAACTGTTGACAGGTGTATGCTGCTGCAAACCACCCTTGCCTAGCAAAAGTCCTGACAGCTGAGATCCTAAGTGAGAAATGCTTTGCATCCATGGATTTTCACTAGTGGGTGTTTAATCATCCTTCTTTTTCTCTTGGCTTTATGTTCTATGGTGATAAAAGCAGCAAAGCATAGAAACAAAGATATTTCAGCTTTCAGTCAGACTACAGAGCTTCACAGCTGCTTTCTTTATAGAAAGGGCAACCTCTGCACTTATTTGAAACAAGTCTCAGCTGCTGAGAAGTTCTAATCAAGATCAGTGCCTGATTCTGATTAATATTGTTGTATACTGCTATCTACTCTAAAGCAGAATGGTGTAAGAAGGCATTAGTATAAAATAAAACTTAATTTCAGTGGAATTATGTCAGTATATTGATGCGAGAACAAATTCAGACCTTTAGGTCTTTCAATTATAGCTGAAAAATGAAGGGACTGTCAAGATATGATTCATTGGAGAACACACTGGAAAAACTTCTGGGGATCAGGGCAGAGATTCAACTGGCTCTATATTGTGTTGCAAATGTTTTCTAAGCCCACAGATGCCTGACCTTTTTAGCAGATAAGGGCTAATCTGGGAGAAGTCTATGGTCAACTGAAATTATGCATCTGAGTACAAGGGCAAGGGGTTGGAGATTCCTGCAGTTTAGAGCATGCACAGGAATACCTTTTCTTCTTTTTCTGGTAGACCCTAGAGCTATCTTTAATACTCCTTAGAAAACTCTATGCTTGGTCTTTAGTGTGTTTGGACAGTTTAATAACTAGCTGCTATTTTACAGAAAGGTACCAGAAAGACTGCAATAGGCAGAGATGGGTAAGTCTTCCTTCTAATAAAAATTGAATACAGCTGTTGTCTGCTTATTCTGAATGATTTTTTTTTTTCCTGCAAGTAAAAGAAACCCTCTGAATATTCTTGTTCTCTGCAGGAGCTGCCAATGTGTTTGTTAAGTTCGTTAGCTGCTAATGTACTTGGAGTTATTTTATGGTGGGCATTAGGTAGAATGTGAACAGAGGATGTTCTGTGGAACACAGTCCTGTAAAATCCCAAACTTGAGAAACTGCTGAAAAATTAAAACTTTGATGTATATTATGCCAGTATTTACTTGTTAGGCTATAGATCCCAGACCCTTCTGTCCTTCCTCAGAAATCTGATACTCCCCATGTATCTCAGATAGATAATCTGCAGTAGTCATTCAACCAGTGTTGAGCTAGCTGAGTAGTCCTAAAATTTGTGCTTGATTTGCCCATCCCTAAAGAATGGCCTTGTTCATTCCTATTGCCACTGCATCAAGCATAAAAAAAAAATATCTCTGTGTCTCTAGCTTTTATTGCTATTCTTATAATAGAAGTTACTTGGATGCAGATTTTTTACGAGTAAAGACTTCTAACACCATCAGCTAATAGTTTGGATATCAATATTAATGCTAATACATTAGGGGATCTACTGGTGAGGAAAACTGTAACTGAGGAAAAGAAATTAGAGTTTAGATTGACAACAAAGCTATTTGATGAGAATAAAAGTGAAGTGTGCACTGTATTGAGTGGCAAGAACAATAGTGGAATAGGATGTCATGGAAATACCAGTTGCAGCTGTGCACAGTGACAGTCAATGGGGACCAGCAGAGATTTATTTAAAAGATATCTCCTGGCAAAGACAAATGGGTCTGATTCATTTATTGAAAACATTACTCTCTGGGATGGCCTTAGGAGACACAGATCTGTTTCCCAGTGAACCCTGAGTAGGATGTGGGAGGGGAGTTGATGAACGTTTGTGTTTCATAGAAATTCAGGTTATATCCTTTAGAAGGCCAATGTGTTGCTGCAGAAATTTCAGAAGTTATATGTGGCTTCTTTTGGAAAAGTTAAGTCTGTGTTTGTTACCAGCTTATCTGGTTCAACAATAATGAGGTCACTAGGAATAAGAACACCAACTTTACCATAGACTACTTTGCTGGAGAAGCTCAGTTCCATCACACAGGGAACACATGAGACAGTGGAGGTGAAACACTGTCCCAATAGATAATTAATTCTGCAGTATCTCTTCTCAGACTATCAATATCAGACTGTTCAATTAGATCCAACTGCACAGAACTTTTGACACATGCCCTCAGGCAAGTAGATTAGCACCACAGCATCATTTAGCTCAAGCAGCAGCCATGAGTGAAGTGTTTTTAGCTATGAGTGAGCCATTTTCTGTCATGTAGATCCCCTGAGGCTAAAATGATCCAGAGAGATTGTAGTTGCCCTGGCCTCAGTTTTCAAAAAAAAAAAAAAAAAAAAAAAGTCACTGTTGAATTTCTGCATGGGGAAGGAACAACAAGCTATTTTTGTCAGCAGAGTGACATCCACTGCAGTATAGGCTAGGTGTTAAGAAATGAATTGAGATCATGTCCCTGTTTCCAAGGTTGCTTCTGCATTTAACACAAAACCATTTAAAACACAGCAGTAGGGATCTTGGGGTAGAAGCCCTGTTATGTACAGAAACCTAATCTGTCTTCACGTGCAGTGCTACTTTTGAACTAGGTGCTGATGTGTTCAATTCTGTTAGACACATACTTGAGGGCTTGGACAGGTGTAGAAATTTCAGGACCTGGGGACATTCCAGGTCTAGATACAGGACAGGAGTAATTGTGACTAACTGCCCATCTGGAAAACAACCATTAACCGACGCAGTCATCTATCCTTTTGTAGCCAAAGGACAGTCCAGAACTCCAGTTCGTTCCTTTCTAAGATAGTCATGGGATGAATTGCTCCCTGGGAGTGTCTGTTTTCTGTCTAAATGATAGCAAGAGCCAAAATATTTAGCTCATAAAAGATGCTTTTACATGGCTAGAGTTTAACGTAGTGAAGGTCATCCCTAAATTCTATTGAAATCTTCCTCCGAGTGCCTGAGTCCTTTGCAAAGGTGGTCCTGAGTTTATGTTTTAAGACAATGGACTATTTTTTCCTGATGCAGATGGAATGGTTACATTGCTTTAGCCTGTTTTGAACTATCACAGATATTTGCAGCCATTTTGTGTCCCGCTGGACAGAAAGTTCACAGAGCACAGTTACCATTCCCTGTTACTCTGTTTTTCATTTTCTCTACTACCCTTTAAAACCTAGAAGTAAAAGCTAACATTGAAGCCGTGTGCTCTCGTCTAAGTGAAGAGCAGATTCAGACCTTCCCTAAAATACAGGAGACAAGTTCAGTTCCATTTGTACTTCAGCATGGCTTTGAAGAGTTGATTACTGCTTCTGTATGCAAGTATTGTAAAAATAGTGGGAGGGAATGAAAACAAGAGAGACAGGCAATGTAGAGAATGAAGCTCTGAATCTTAGATGGAATGTTTATTCTCTGTGTGCCACAGATGAGGCCTTCTGTTCAGTGATCTGAATCCAGTCTCTCACCCCCTTATCAGAAAGACAACTAAACTTCCAGAAACTTCTACTGACTCCCCTTGTTTTTTGATTTCCCTATATGTTAAAGAAGAATAAACCCCACCTTCGGTTACGTGTTCCACTGAAAATATAGTTTGATAATAATGTGACCAATTGCACAAACTAATGATTGATGAGCATGACAGTTGAAAAGAGGGTGTGGGTATACAAGCTACAATAATTAAACACTAAGATAAAATACTATGGGTCTGTAACAAATTGCATCCGTGTGTAGTAGATACAGGGAAGTATTTATATCATACACTGAGTTCATAAATGGAAGCATTTGGGTTATACTGCATACAAGCACACAGTGGAAAGACTCCACTGAAAAATAAAATGAGGAAGAGGAGACCAGGATAAAAGAATAGAGTAGGAGTGGCAGTGGAGAAATTATGAATACTGACTGGTTTTGTCACAATCACTCAGATATGTCTGTTCATCTAGCTTTCTTGGGGTCACTTTCAAAAAACACCTAAAGTATTGCAGACAGCTGTCCCAGCAAAATGCATTCTTTCCTCTATAATAAAACTTCCTCGGTTATTTTGGACAGCATTTTTCTCTGTAAGTATGACTCGGAAAATACTAGTTCAGTTTAAGGTTGTGTGGTTGTCCTGGAAATGGGAAGCCAAATGGCATTCTTTCTGACTAAGCCCTAATACCACAAACAATTATTTTATAAAAGATACCCAAATTAATTAACTGATAATTCTACTGGGATGTGGCAACCGAAAATGGCAAAGCAGCATTTTTTTCTGTGGTCTTGAAAGTAGGAAAGCTTTTTGTAACTGTCAAAGCCAACAAATAACTCATCAAAATAACCCAGATAGAACATCCAATGAACAATATGGTATTACACTTACCAAATTTTATGTCCAGTTTTACTAACTTTGGGGGTTTTGGGCTGTAACCATTCTGAGAAGCATCCCTAGATAGTTTCCACTTCAGTTTAACTTGACCTTTACTTAAAAATCCATTCATGTTATGTGACAGACAGTTCTGGTCCTTGGGGTGGACAGTGAGGGAATGTCTCTTTATATGTTTTTAGTAAGAGGGCCTGAGAAGCCATTAAGAAACTCAGACACAATATCGAATGCTACTCAAAGCAGAACTTTTCCCAAAGTTATTCACAGTTAAGTGTTGAAGATTAGCATATGTTTTTTCTGGAACAGTATGCAGATACCATCTTGTTATCAATGAGGTTAAGGATAATGTGCACATCATACAATAATAAGCTAATGTCAGTACCACATCTCCCACTGTTAGGCTGTCTTGGTACCTATCTTTGGCCTAAATTGTTTCTGCTAAAAGACCTTACTATTTTTTTTTAAAGAAAAAAAAAAGATAGGCTATTTTTAGGCATATCTTTGTGAAGAGGTAATTCAAATTATTCTGTTTAAGTTAATCCTTCCAGGTTTGTAGTGTTCTCACTGTAGGAGGTGTTGAAGTTTTAGGACACATCTGTCTGCAGATATGTGCCTAAAGCACCCCATGGTTCCAATACTTGTGTAGAACTGTGTAGATAAATACAATGCATGATTCATCTTACTGAAATAACGGGCATCCTTTCACCTGTTCTGAAACCCTTCTGATTCACCTTGTTCTCTTTTTGGTTCTTGTCCTGATGCTACATGTTTCCAAACCAGAGCTTTGTGCATTTATTCAGTGGTTCTGTTTCACATTTGAACCAGTGCTAATGAACATTTTCTTTCCCCCCATTTCTTCTTACTTGACTATAGATACTTGCAAGGCATTGGTATACTTCACCGTTGCAGAAATGAGTGACACACTTCACTCATAAGAAAGAGAGAAGCAATATGTCCATTGCTATAAAACAGCAATTTAACAAAGTTTGATAGTAAACACAACTGTAGCTTAACAAGATTCAATGGCAAGGTACGTTGATTCTTGACTGCACAGAGGACAGGGTCAGACACAACGGTCAGGGAGACCCTCCTGCTGAGCCATGAGGTTCAGAAAGGACCCCCTTGCATTCTAAACTCCTGCTCAGAGGGGAGATTAGGTGCAGCTAGGTCCAGACTTAGGCTCAGACTTGGTCAGTGCTTTACATCTAAAGGATTATGTGTACACAATCAATCCTTTATACCGCTCTAGCTACGATTTTCAGTGTTAGCATGCTATTGATCACTTACCCATAATCTGTTGTGGCAAGGGATCTCTCAGACTTGTGGAGTAACCTTGGAAGGTGTCCCTGCTTAAGGGGTTACCATGGCATGCAGCCCACTGCCATGCAAGAGAGCTCAACAGGCACTGGGTTGTCCAGTATTTATGGAGTAAGATAATTGATTTATAGTCAGATTTGCATACCAACTACACACATTTAGCTTGTGTTGGACCTCGACCAGCCCTGTCAGGTGAGCACATTGTTCAAATCAGCCCTTGGCTATTGTGTTGTTGTCTGTCTCCGCTGAAGCCACTTTGAGTCTGATACAGCCATCAGGATCAGGTGCATCCATCAGGACCGCCACAGATGGTTATCACCTGAGCATTGTTACAGAAAATATGTCAGTATTGGGGATGGGAAATTCTGATTTATTTCTGTTTGCCTCTATTTCTCTTTGCTGCCTCCTGTCTGAATGGAGGGATGGACTTTGTTAACTGTGGAAATAGTCCTTCTGCAAGACAGTTTTTAACATTATTTCTTTGATTGTAATAGGGACACCAAAATGAATCTAAAAATTGCCTCCTTATTTCTCTGCACCAACAGATGTATAGGCTAGCATAGTATTTTCCGATATGGTTTGCTATAGGCTGTTGCTCTATTTTCAAAGAAAACTTTATTGTCCCACCGAGCTTGAGGTGTTTAGCACCCTGTTAGCAGCCTGGGATACATTAGTAGGTAAAGCCTGCTTTCGACAGGATAGATAGGATTGTCCATTTAAAGAAAATATTCTGGTTTGAATTTGTTCTCTTGAGTATGTGACACTTAGAAATAATTCAAGCCCCTCTCAGATTACGCAGCAATGAAAAATAGTTGGACTCAGAGTTCATATGAATTGTTTCCCTTATAAACATGTCTTGCTGCTTTCTGTATTTCCACTTGCATACTGCTTTTTCTCCCTATGGAAGTATTTTCTGTGTAGTAGGAAATAGAGGAAAGCATTGTGGTTTTGCTCAGTTGATCCATAGAGAAGTGATAACATATTGAAACAGCAAAGCCTGAAACTAACATGTTATCTCAACAAATCATGAGCTAATGATTTTTCCGGTAGCTCAGGTACACTGTGCACAGTTTTAGATAGCATAATTCGCACTGAAAAAGATATAGCGACACTGAGAATTACAGCACTGAGGTCATCAGTTAAATGGCTGCCTGAGTATTTAGAACTTGTATTTGCTGATCCTTGCTGTCTGATTGGCATTCCAATGCTTTTTCATTTTGTGCTTATTTCATCATGGCCTCCTCATTTGGAGAAAAAGCATCTCTGAAAGGAGAAAGAGAACATGCTGGCTCCTTATGAACTTTGATCTAAAGTTATTTTTTATTAGGTTGTGCCAGTCTAAATTATTCTTTACACTGTGGGAAAGCCTAGCATATGGAGACTCATAATAACATTAGTATAAATCTATGCATACATCTTAAAGAGATGGTGTTGTAGCTCTGTTACTTTCCTGGAGTAGAGTATTCATCCCTTTTCTACAAGTCAGTGGGATCCCATTGCGGAGCAAGTCATAGGCCTATTTTTAAATGTATTTTACTTATTTCTTACATTTATCTTATGCCTTTCTAATAATTATCTATCACATTCTTTTGTCTGAGTGGGAGAATTTTATTCTGATACTAAATGTGCCTTCACATGCCCTGTGTCCAATCTGCCACAGATTTAATCTGGTATTTTCTTGCTTTGTGTGTCCATAGTTTGTGATACTGCTGTTGCTTTTAGCATAGAAGGGCCACAAACTCCTTGTTCCTTAGTTGCTTAGATGTATATTTCAGTTTTATAGCTACAGTAGTCGGGTAGCATCTGTAAGTTACTGGAAATACACAGATCAGAAAAGGGGAAAATCATACAGAAGTTGGGTAATAGAGAATGAATGTTTTGGTGGGAGGCAAGGAAGTCACTGAGCGATTCATGGTTAATGCTGTGGTTTTGCTAAGAATGAAAGGCTTTTGTACAAGAGGTCTGTCAGATTAATAGAGACAAGATCAAGATTTTGAGGATAGTCACGTGAGGAGACAGCTTTTGGGACAATATTACACATTTTTAGTGTCTGAATTAAAACCAAAACAAAAATCAGAGGATAGAAAGGAGAGGGTTTTGTGTTTTTTATTTTCTGCTAGAGTGTTTGTATTAGTAGGAATGATCTAAAAATATTTAGGAGTTAAAGTGAATTGCTGTGTTCTTGTGGAAAGAAGAAAAACTTAACTAGAAGCCTAACACACATGCTATATTTCACGCCTTCTGATGTGGAGAGGCTGGAAGCATGACAATATCAGCCAGTCTATGCTATATACCAGCTCAAACTGTTTCAAGGCTATCAAAGCTCTTTTAAAGATACTTATTCAGCAAAACCAGTCAGATTTTGACTGTAGAGATCAGAAATGGAAGGAAGAAAAATGTATTAATCATTTGCAATGTGCCTAAATCACAGCTTATTTTCTCCTCTTCCCATCGTTAACCACATTCCACACTAGCAAAATTGCCAGACAATCTGAATTTCTCAAGTACTTTTCTTGTGAAGTAGGATTGGGTGGAAAGAAGGAAAAGGAATAGAAGTGGTATAGCTGGTTTCTATTCAATCTTTTAACTGTGTAGGGACCTGGAAGGTTCTAATATTTTTCTCTGCCAAAACTCAGATCCTGTTCATGAGTACCAGAAAACTGGGATCCTCTCTGGACCCTCTCCTGCAAGAATTTTGTCTTTTCTTTAATAAGCTTGTCTATTTTCTGTTCAAGAGTTGACCAAGAACAGGGAAAATGAGATTATCTGGAGCAACAGCAAAAAGCTTTCCAGAAGTAATAACTATGTAATGTATTCTTTAAGATTATGGAGTGGCACCTTTTATGTTTTCACATATTCAGTCATAAAACTCTCTCAATCTTTTTAATTCTGCTTGTCATTATTTCTTTTGCTATTTTTCTGTGACCTCACAGCTTTGATAATTTTATGTAGATGTAATCTGCAACACTTAGTCTTATTTAAACTTAAATGGACTTGACATGCAGAGTTTACTATCCACAACTTTGATTTGATCCCTAAGTACAAGAGAAGTTGTTATTCAGTTTGAAGAAGTAGCTGAAGACTGCTCATTTTCAGAGTGCATGTTTCAGAGTTCAGACAATTTTGTATTTTTCTTGGGCATTGTAAAATTGTACCTGTATCATTGGGAGGACTCTGGTCCCAGATAACTGAAGGTGTGGTCAGCCCCCTTCTTGATTACCCTGTCTCCAACTGGAACACCTTCATAAGCTTCCTTAACTGGTGTCAGTGGAAGTTATTAAGATAAGTTTCTCTGTTCTTACCAGTTATTTCCTACCTATTTTCTGAATGTCTTTTTGTTTTGATTTATGTCAGTGCTTACAAAGATCATTTCCCTCATAGTAAAGTGCAGTATATTGCATGAATAACATTGTGTTTGAGGGATGGACTCATGCTTCTTTCAGCCAATTTTCACCTTGCTTTTACTTTGTTGTTGGAAATATTTTTGTGCTTTGCGAGGATGTAAATAAAATGGGCATAGCTGGGCATTTACACCTAAGCATGTACTCAGATGAAGAGATATGCTTCATTCCTTAGTGCTTTGTGACATGACACAGCTTGAATTAACAAAAAATCAGCTGGTTTAGGGATCCATCAGACTCCATGATAAAGAGATAAGGTAATTGAGAACTGGCAATTATAACCAAAGGACCAGAGTCCTACGATATTTGTCTGGTTCACCTGGATTTGGTCTTGGAATAAAAATAATTATTCTTCTAGCCACTTGTATAAAAGATGGAGTAAGCTGGGTGGTAAAAATACAACAGGAAGACAGATGAGTCAGGGAAACAGTATTTTAAGGGTTTCATTTTAAGAAGTCAGTCTAATAACCCTGGTCATTGTGGGTTCTGCTAAAAAATTTGGAGGTTTAGCTGTATCTTTACCTGAAGCTGGATATCCTAAGGTGTTTCAACGGCTGATATTCAGATGGGGTCAGGTCTGGGGAACAGTGACAATGTCTCAGCTGCACAATGTTTCTTCACTGAAGTGTAGAGAATGTATTGACTTTACAATTACATATTCCATGTTTAGTTTTTCCCTGAATTTAAACAGGCTGTTGAGTTCTATGTACAGCAGTATACCAGGATGTTCTTACGGAAACTGTATTCTGGAAAAAAATATATAATAAATTAGGTTTTATATCAGAATTCAAAAACTTCCTAATTCACTTTTATACTTCAAAGAACATTGTCACTGTTAATGTTGCATCTTATCTGGTTCCTGAGTGGGTGATATTATAAAAAAATTGTGTCATGTCCTGTGTAATTTTGAAATGCATCATTTCATAATTTACATCAGAAAAATTATTGAAGATTTTAATTTGAGGGGAAGATTTCTATTTCTCAGCAGAAAAAAATGGTATATGTTACTTAAACCATTTGATAATTTTTAACCATTTGATAATTTGATATTTACTCTTCACAGTGAAATAAAGAAAATTTCTTCTTATTTCTTGCAGATTTGTTTGTAGATTAGTGCCTCAAAGTCAGGCAATTTCACAGCCTTTATTTTTGTTTTCATGTTCATACATTTTGGAGTTGTAATAATATTTTAGTATCCTAAAAAAAAGATTGTAGAAGGCTTGCAAAGCCTCCTCAAGGCAAAAGCAACCACTTGTGACAGACATACGTCTATCTGCTCTTACATACCTCTGATGATTGAGGTCTCTTAACCTATCTTAAGACAATTTATTCCAGTTTTGGCTATTCATCCAGTTACAACCTATTTCCTAGTATAAAACTGTCAGATATTACAACATATATGTGAAGATGAGAATACTTTGAAGTAATGTTGTAAAGCTATCCATGCAGCTGGCACACTGCAGGCAATAGGAATGCACATTTTACTATACTACAAATAATGTGATCTAGCAGACTATGAAGGGAGTTATTTTCTGTATTTTAGTCAGTCTGGTGATTCATGCTGCAATTAACAAAGAATGACTGATGACCTGAGCATACTTGTTATGAAAAAATCAAGCCATGGTCCTCTCAGTCAATTGGTTGGGAATTTGGTTCCTGCTTCACTTTTCAAGAAGTCTTGAACTAAATCCTATTCATGTCAGAAGCTGATATTCTGAACACAATCATGATGACCCATGACTTTATCTTGGTTTGTATAGAAGTCAAGTGTATATTCTGCATTATGCATTCCTGTTACCACTTAACTTTTAATGAAGTGAGCATAGACTTATGAGACACAAAAGGCTGTATGGAGTTCACTTAGGTACATGGCTCTCACTTCCCTGACAAATATTATGACTATAGAGATAGGAAACAGGTACCAAACAGTAGGTAGGAAGCTTATGTTAAATCCCCACAGATATGATGCTTACCTGTTTTGCTTATTTTGAGACCTGCTTTTCCTTATCTTGCAAGGAGCCTCAGAACACAGTTCAGAAGAAGAGCATTCTGGTTTTCATACAGAAAATGGCAAGGTGGAGTATACAGAGGGCTTTTTCCCCACTTTGTTTCAGAGAAACTCTGCTACTGTTAGTGCCTCAAAACTATCACATGAATGTAAAGTCTATCCTTTCAAGCACTGGAAGTTGAGTTCCCTCTTGAAATGGCAAAGGACTGAGTTATGCTGACCACACATTTTCCCTACAGTTCAGGATCTTTCAAGTGATGATAACTTTTTGTAAAGGAAGTGATTTATGTCAAGCTCAGTATGTAAGCCTGGAACAACTGGGAAGGCCAAGGGCCTGGTTTGGGAGGTGTGTAAAATGATGCAATAAGTTGTAGAGTTCTGTTTCCTTCCTGCAATCTGAATACATTTTAATTGCTTCATCAAATAATTGCATTTGAGTGCCTAGAAGGACAGAGATGTCTGGTTGTGTTTTTTCCTGACCTGGATTGATCAAGCATGTTTCAAAGTCCTGGCTAGTGAAAAATGAATAAGTAAATTAAAATAATAAGAAATATGATCACAGCATAGATACACACCTTTTCAAGCTTTCAAATCTCTGAAATTTAAGCCTGTACTGTTACAGAACAACACTTTACTATATATAAGATGTGCTGTTATGGTGAAAACAGGAAGCATTCATTCCTGTACTATTCTACAAGATCATCTGAAAGCAACAGATTTCACTGCAGAACAGAATATATTAAAAAGAATGAGTATGTATTTGATTATACAGATATTTAAAGTAATTACATAACACATAAGTATTATTATCTTTGCTAGAGGCTCAGTGTGTTTATTCAGGATTTTTTTGCATCTCTGATGCAACATTATCTTCCCTAATTAGAAAAGAACATATTTACCTATCAAGTTTTATGGGATTATAAATTAAACTATATTAGTAATAAGAAGCAACCTTATTACAGCTAGACTGTGCCCATGTGTATCCCAGCCAAGCGGGGAAGTGTAAGGAACATCTCTTACCCCTTCCTCAGCCCATGTAGTTCTTGGATGCTGACAAACTGGAGCCTCATGCACTTCTTGTATTTTGCAGATAGGCAAGAAGTGGACAACACTGGAAAAAATTTAATTTTGCCATTAGATTATGGTGTCTTTACACTGAGAAGAAAGTCAAAATACGGAGAGAATGTCTTGTTACTTGTGTCCCTTTTTTGCTGTATAGGTAAATGACACATGAAAGAGGCATTGTAGGTCTTAATGAACACATGCAAATTGTCAGTATGACTAAGTAAAAAAAAATAAAATCAGCAGTGATTTGAGAAAGAATATAGGGGAATTTTGTGACTTTCTCTGCAATCTAATGAAATTCTGTTTTAAAACAATTTAATATTTTAAATCATTGTCTTTAATGTGAGTGAAGTTCCATGTGATTTATTTACTCTCACTGTCACAGCTTGAACATATATGGAGTTTTCACTCTGTTTCATGTGACACCTGCTGCAGATGATAAGACTGAAGAACAGCAGGGACTTCTTCCATGGTTATGCGAAGGTTAGGAGTGGTTGCTGCACATTCAGTAGTCCAGGATGAAAAGAGTTTGGGTACTTTTGCATACCAGAAGTGCCCTGTTATTCACTAAGCAGAATGGTCTTCATAACCGAAACAGAGCTGACTGAGAGCTTGTATTTTGTTTTAAATCCATATATGTGAAGAAAGGCACAAGACTACTGAGTAAACTCAAGACTAGGAAATTAAATTTCTTTCTTGTAAGAGCATGAGAGGCCTTGCTTTCTTTCATGAAGAGAATAAATAACACTCCTTTTGTGGCAGCAAATGCAATGATAGTTGGGATAACAGTCAAGACTTGATGGTGTACAATTTATTAAGTCCTTTGTAATGAGAGAAAAAGAACATTTCAGAATTTTCATTGAGAGAAAAAGAACATTTCAGAATTTGCGTTGGGAATGGGTAACAACAGAGTCATCCATGGAGACACAACTTCATTTCTTCCACCTTGTATTATAATAATGACATTCACAACATTTGATAGCACAGTCACATACTGCTTCTCAAGTAGCATTAGCAAAAACTAATACCATGTCTAAAAAATTGTTTCATTGGTTTTATGCAGTTATAAGAATATATAAGAACAGACTTACTTAGTCGAGACAGAGGTATGGCTAACATGGTGGCCTGTGACAGTAGTCCACAATAGGTGGTCATAGGAACTTATAAGAACAGGGAAAGTGTATGCAACGTGTATGACATACCCTATCCTACAATCATAGTACATCATGGGCAGGACTGTGTGTATTTTGGTGTTTGTGTATGTCTTCCAAACTTTCCATGGTTAATGGAACACAACACAATATTGCTATGCAGCTTTTCAGACTTGAGTGGGACTTCATTATTATGGTGCTGCATTAGTCCTAAGCTCCTGCATGTGTAGGATACCTTCCTATTTTCCATAACTGGAGAAGTGTTTTCTATCTTCAATACAAACCCTCAATTCAACTGATACCAGAGGCAATTCCAGTCCTTCTAAGGCAGAAGACTGGAATATGATGTTGAAAAGACAGAACTGCGAAGACCAGAGTGGGAAAAGAAGGAAATTGAGAAGCCTAAATAGCACAGGGCTGTTTATGAGTTTTGTTCATATACAGGAAATGATCATATCGTCAAGTAATAAGATTTGTATGTAAGGTCATTTGCACCAAGACTAGAATGGTGAGTGCTCTAAATAAGACTGAAATTATTCTACTAGGTCTCCAGTACTTTGGGTAAATACACTCTGAATGGAGAGGTCTTTAAAAATATTATGTTTGTAATTAAAGTAAGGAATTTGTTTCAAATTACATGATCATCCTTTTCAGTAAAGCATAGCTTGCAAAATATATGAACAACAACTTGCGTGCTTGTTGCTGACATGTTTTTGATTTTTACTGCTATAAGACAAATTAGCCTCTACCAGGCCAAAGCTGTCTGAATATTTGGATTAATTTGGTTCTCCATCTTGTCTGAAATAATGGTATTTAGCAATTCCACCAGCTGGCCAGCAAGACTGGAATGAATATGCATTTTGCTATGTATTGCAGATAGCAGCATAATCAGGAGGACTATCTGAGAATGACATGGTTGGTTAACTTTATTTTAATTTTCAAAATTTACTGAATAATTAGAACAGCAATTTAAAAAAACATTTGCTAAAATGTGATTTCATGAGAAAAGCAACAAAATATAAAATCTAGAACTTACTGTCTTATGTAGTAACAGCGATTAGAATAATCTAGAGATCTGCATAATCAACAGGATAGATCTATTTAAATGAATGGATAATTTTCTATTGCTTTAAGTGGACAATAGGTTTGGCCCAAGAAAGCAATATTTTTATATGTTACTCACAAAAGCACATCTGACCTAACACAGGCTACAAATCCATCAAACAAGCAAAATCCCATACGTACACACATACAAACACACACACATATATAATTTTGCTGAGCTTATGATTGCCTACAATGACAGTAAACCCAGCCCAATCCAGTTCTGATGGTCATTTGGCCAAAGACTCACTGCTGAGAAATTTCTGCTGCTAATGGCAGGCAGCTGAGTGTCAGTGCTGACAGCTGCAACCTCAGCTGTGACAGCAGAGAAGGGAGTGATTTCTGTATGTACAAGTGCCAAGGTCCTTAGGGATTTAGTCTGTGGCTCAGCAGAATGCTTGAATATGTTCTTTATTTTAAAGAATTCAAGAATTCTTCAGTTTTTTAACATCATTAAACATATGCTTAAATACTTGGACAGAGGAAGGACTTTAAGAAAATCTGGTGCATGTAGCAGAAGATGGTACTCTATTGCTCAGAAATTAAGTTTCCTTAACTAGTATTACTTTATCAGAGTGAAACAACTTCTGACGTAAACTCTTAATATGGTTCAGGGCATAACCTGTGCCTAGGACTGTAGGAACGAGACCATCCTTTAGGGGCAGAGCAGAAGGAGAGTAGCCATATAAAATCTGCCTTTGTCATCAGTTTGCCCTCATGGTCAGAGGATCATGCTCTAGCCCATTTCATTTATCATTACAGATGTATCCAACAGAGTTTTTCAGTGCTCTGAAGACAGTTTTGGGGTTGGTTTTTTTGTCCCAGATTAATCCAATCCTTTTTACATCTTGTTGACATTTGTAGTTGTCACAGTAATGGATATAAGGTGATAAACTAGACATCATCTACTTCAGAGAACTCAGGCTATGGACTATATTGCTACGTAGGGGTAGACTGTTGAGATGACACTAACTGCTTCATTCAGTTGGCTTTAATCTAGTTCCCTTCACAGAAGAGGTATGGAAGTAGCAGAGGAGCCCAAAATACTATCAGAGAGTGAGCTCACAGTTAAGCAGCTAAGACATTAAGGCTTGAACCTGGTCAATGATGCTGTTTTATTTAGTGGTATAGAACGTTTTTGAGAATATCAGTACTTATCCTTAGTTTGAATGATTTGGAGTAGTGGCTTGTAAAGACTTCCAGCCAGAAGTGCAGAGGACACATGGATGACCAAACTAACACAAAAAGGCTGCTTTCTGACCATATATTTTGTTTTCCCCCCGGGGGAATTTCATTGACATAGAGGTATTTCATTGAAATAAAGCTGTTTTCTGGGAACTTTAAAAAATGACAAAAATGTTTTATCAGAATGTTTTCAGCTAACTTCTTTGCTGACAATTGACTTTGGTTGTTCAGCAGCATGTGAAGTTACATGATGGGTTTGTTAAGGTATTGGATCACACCAACCCCTGACATGTTCTATAAATAGATCTCACAGCTGTATTCTATGCAGTCTTTTCTCCAGTCCAGGTATAATTAACTAGTGTCATTTTGTTACATCTTAACTAAGGGATAACTAAATTTAGAGGTGAAATTTCTATGTCTAGGTTCAGGCTGATTTTTGCCTCTCCTTAGTTGTGAGCTGTCAGGCTTCTCTGAGAAGATGCAATCTCTCTGCACTCATAAATAATTTGTGGTAGTTTTGCACCTTTTCTTACTTGTTACAGTCCATGTATAGTATGATCTTGTTAAGCCTTAATAGGGAATATAACTAGGAAAACAGATTTTTAAAAATTCTAGAAAATAATACTGAAGCTTTCTCTATTTGTCAATCTTAAAGAAAAAAAAAACCATAAATGTATTGCACTTCTAAAAGATTAAAAAAGATTTTTTCTTTTTTTCTGCCTTGAGAGTTAGAAATAGGCAGAGTGAAATTGAAGCTTGAGCATTTGGAGTCAAAAGGATTCATGTTAAATTGAGCTTCCAGCACTTATTGTTTTGGCAGTCCCTGAAACAACAAAAGAATTATGACATAAGGAAAAAAAGAAGAAAAGGAAGTATAATCAGAATGATTGTAAACCCGCAACAATTAACTGATCACATGGGATTAATCCTAGTTTTGTTCTCCTTATTAGTTTGAATGTGTCTGATTTTTTCAAGTTTCCCTTCCCTGCTGCAAGAAAATCTCTCATATATCTCATACATAAATAGATCTAAAGGTCTTCTGTTGGTGAGCTGGAAGTTAGGCAGAAGTTAGGGAATACAGTTTGGAGGTTCTCCTGAGTGATATAGAGGACTGATAGGTGGTGATTTTTGTATAAGTGAGATTATGAACTCTGTAGATTGTCCTTTGAGTTTTACCCTACTTTTTGGTCTATGGAAGAGAAAAAATTGATTGCCACAAAACAGAAGAGTTGAAGTGTATACTGCCATGATGAGTGCTTAGCTAGTCACATAGTCTTTTCTCTGTCTAAAGAGGCATTCAAAACATACTGGAAACATGGTACAGGATACACAATATACATGTAGTATGATCCATAAACCTTTAAAACTCCATTATTGTGGCTTACAAAAGCCACTCATTTCAGTTGCCTTACAATGATTGGTTCATAATATGGTTATCTTTGTCTGTTTTTATGCAAAAATATAGTTGCTTTTATTTACTTGTTTCATTTTGCCAGAACATATCATGGAATCACAGAGTCACAGAATGGTCAGGGTTAGAAGGGACCTCTGGAGATCACCTAGTCCAATCCCCTGCTAAAGCAGGTTCACCTAGAGCAGGTTGCACAGGTGGCACCAGCCAAAAAGCCAGAAGTTGATTTGCATTATACATCTATTTCTGGCTGCACCCTTTCCTCTTATTGGTAAAATATAAGAAAAAATAACTTGGGCACCCACATTTTTCACTTGCATCCCAGGGCTTTACAGTCTCCCTTGATTCTGCCCAGGCTGAAGCTTGTGGTGTCATTTGTGCCCACATGAAAGAGTAGCAGTGGATAGTAAACTGTGCTCTTAAGTTGTGGCAGCCTTTTGGCAACTTCTCGGACCTCAGCTACTGGGAGGCAGAGTACCGCACAGGACTCCCTGTCAGGCTGGCAGATAGGTGCCTCAGTGCCCCTTAAAAGACAATCATCCACTACAAGCACTTGATGTTTCTTTTTGCAGTATCCATGGTGTGCTGCTAGTGTAGTATCTACTTGTAGACCTTGCTTTGTGGGTGTCTATAGGTGTTAAATCTTCATATCTGTTTTTTGACATATTTGTTATCTATATCACTGTCCTCAATAAAATTGAGTTGACAGAAAGTAGCTTTGTAGCCAGATGTTGTCAATCGATAGCTGGTTTTCAAGACAGAAAAGAATAAAGGCTGATTATTGCCAGAACATGCACTGTTTAATTTGGTTGGTCAATACTACTAGTTTATATTTTCATTTTTCTTCAATATTTTAACTGGAAAATTATATTGACATAGAGTTAAGTGAGCTATTAATTGGGAGACCTGAATTCTTCTCTGGTTTAAGCAAGTGATATGATTACTGGTAAATCAGTTCAGCCAGGTCTCATGCATGCAGATATTTACCATCATAAACAGAGAATACCTGGTTTTATTTTTATTTGAAACTGCTGGTTTTTATTTATTTTAATAAGCAACCTAGATAAGAGTTATGATTTAAACTTCTCTGGGTGATTCCTCTGGTTTTTAAACTTGTTCTGTTTCCATCATCCAGATTTCTTACAGCTGCGTTGTTGGGAATGGTTCAGAGGCTACTGTCTCATTTTCCTGGGGACCAAAAAGATGAAAAACAAAATCACTGTCCATAACCTACAGAGTATAGGTACAGACTAGGCATGGTTTTATTATATTCCTCTGAGAAAGAGTCTGCTTGAAGTGCAGAGGAAGATAAAACAGGGAAAGAATCTATGCACTCATATTTCATTGAAAGATTGTTATTAGTAACAATGTTAATTTCTAAAGTGTTGTATCTTCATGTAAGTTCTATTATTATGAGCTACAAGCTTTCCACGATTCAGATTTTTCACATATTAAAATTGCTACTTTTACTGATTTTGACTGGTTAAAAAGGGGTTAAAGAGTTAAAACACAAAATACCTGAATTCAGAACGGCAATTGGATGTGGACTGACATTTGGAATTATTGGATTATATTGAAGTTAGGAGAAGATTTGCAGTTTAATGCAATTGATTTGGCTTACAAGAATTGAGGAATGATTTTATTTTTTAAAAAATAATGACTGCTATAAAAGAGAAATAGGAGAAAGTTTCTATTTTTCAAATTATATTTTTATTGAAAATTTAGCAACAAATAAAAGATGATAAAGTTTTATGGAAAATGTTAGGTTTGAATTTCTTCCACCATATAGTCATTACACAAAGACATTTTAGGTTGGGATAATGTAGAATGGATAGGCAGATTAGTGAAAAGGGTGGGAGAAGTAAAAAAAAAACACCTCTATTGCATAGTAGAGCTTGTGCTTCAGTGGGAAAATAACATACTGTTCAGTAACTGGTTGTAATTCTAAATACTGCTAAAATGACTTCTGTGGCCTTGTTCCAAGTACATTAGTTTAGCCTAAAAGTCACCAATGCTTCTGGGAATGTGGCTTCATTTCAGTATAATGGGATTATTCTAAGGAAACATGGGGGGAGCTACATGAGAAATTGCTTATAATTTTCCATGTAAAATTGTGAGATCTCTAATGACATACCCAAGTATTCAATTTGTCTGAACAAGATTTGTAGTGTCTTTCCCTTAGTAAGAAATATTTCTGAGCTCTGTATGCATATTGCATACATGCATAATACTTAAAGAGCACAGGGAAGATGAGTCTCATTGTTCTTTCTTACATATGTGCACTTCCTGACTGCCAGCCTCAGGCTCAAAGAATGTAGTCTGAATTGATCAAATTAAGAAGATAGCTTTGCTTTGCTTTATTATTTCTTTTTTTCCACTGAGGAAATGAAGGGAGAGACAGCCAGTGATGTGCTCATTGTCCTGTGAGAAATAATGAAGAAAGCAATAGAATTCAAATATTACCTTGAAATTCAGAACTGCCCATCAAATCAGGTAGCCATACTCCAGCCAGCTACTTTAAATGTGCATTTAACTTACAGAGAACAGGTACATTTAGTCCCTTAAACTTACAGCTTTGTAACTGTTATTCAACTAAATGTTTACAGTTCTTAAAAAAAAAAAGAAAAAAAAAAGAAAAGAGAGAGAAGATTATAATCTTACAATGTATTCATTAGCTTACTCTACCACACCAAAATCCATGTTCTAGCATGGGCAATTATATCAATATAAATCCTCTGTTGAAAAATCCAATCATATATATGATTATTCTTTGATCTTTCAGGCCCCTCTCTTGGAGATAGCATGTCAGACTAGTTGGATTTCTATTTACATTCATTTTGGCAATTACTGTACTTTCTTATGTAAACACATGTATTTCATTGTCATTTGTGTTACAAATATCTATGTATATTTTAAAAGAAGTGGACAAAAATTGCTTTAAAAGATGTGTATTCTGTATAGAACTCAGCTTAAGAAATAGAACAAATACACTTCGTGATCAGATTACTTTTTTTTTTTTTCCCTGTCTCTAATGTACTGGCACAACACTGGGACACATTTGTGTTCTAGTCCCTTTAATCATATCTTTGAATACGAATAAAAAGCTGCTTCAATTAAGAGTAGATTTTATACAAGTACTAGAATGCAGTATTAATCTGCATAGAGCAATACTGCTTGCACTCAGGGAGATATGGTGAACTGTATGTTCGAAACATTGATTTGAGAAATCTTAACTTGCCAGCCCCCTGAAATTCTGGCTACCCCCATGACCCAAGCAGAAAGAAAAGAACAAAGCCATATAGGTTACCATAATGCATACTTTTAAAAGAGTTGTTCTTTGCTTTGATTGTTGTATCAAACCAGGGACTAACTACCCAGAGATCTTGCTTTCTCTCTTCAGGAAAAGTAAGAGTCCTAACAAGGAATTCTGATTGCCATAGAAAACATAAGGATCCCTAATGAACTGAATGAGGCATGTGAGAAAACTCTATATTTATCTGTAGCATTTAACTTTTAATGTATTTATTTGTCACTTCAAAATCAGAGTATTCTGTGAAAAAATGAATTTTCTTACTAAATCAAGTTACTACTTGTGGCATTGTTTTCCTGCACAGTGTATTTTTTATAACAAAGCTTTCAAGGATGAAGGGTTGCAGCTTTCATCAAAACAAGAAAATATCAGACAGATACAAGTAACATTCTTGAAAGCTTGAAGAATGCAGGTGCTAATTATGCTTAATGCATACGAAAGAGCCTAAAAATCCATTAACAGACCGAGAACTTAATTTTCACATAAAATCTTCCCTGGAAAGAAACTATGAGCAAAGAGAGCTGCTAAGAGGTCTCTTGGGATCAAATCTTTGATGGTTTATTGATCTCATTTGATGCTTTTAGAATCATTAAAAGTCACCTTTCTTTTGTCATTCAGTCCTAGGGAGTAAATTGAACATTATGTTCATGTAGGTCATTGAGTACTTTTTACAGTAGTTTATTCAAGCATATGGAACAACATGCTTCTACTAACTGACTGGCAAGATTAGGATATCAGAGGAGAAGAAAGACTTTTAAAAAGAAACAAAGCATCAATTTGCTTTGTAATAGGCTGCTCTTGAAGAGCAAAAGATTCAATTACTTAAGAAAGTGAAGTGTCTAAAGGGGCTGTGGATTTCATATTTGTGTCTTTGTGAAAGTCCTTGGCTAAAATAAATCCTTATAGTAAATGTCACCATTTTTTCCTGTGTTAGGGATAAGAAAGCAAAAAGTAAAACAACCAAACCCCCATTATTTCATCATCCCTAGGCAAATAACTATTAAAACTATGTTTAAAGTAAGGCATTAAATGAAGAGATTATTCTGAGAAAATGAGAGCAAATACCATCTGAAAAAGTCTCTTTCTCCTAGGAAGAACCCCAGTATGTGTAGTATTAAATCTTAAGACAGCTGCTCAGTTAAGACACATTTAGTAAAAAAGCAGCACATCCGGATGCAGGATGTTGGGGTTTTTTAATGTTTTCTAACTCCCATGAAGCAGGAAAATAAATATTTTGTTGTTTGTTAATAAGCATCTTGTAACCCAAAAGCAAAGAATGTGTCTTAAACCCCACAGAATTGATTTCTCTGTTCTGTTTTAGTACCTGGCAGCAGATCAGTGACAGCTACTCGTTTCACATCTATGATCTCTGCTGCTACACTGAAGTACAGCACCCACAGTAGGAAACTTTTTTTGTTGCAATCCAAAGCAGTTTGCTGAATAGTAATTCAACTGGCTCCCACCAATTGTATCTCTGTTTTACCACTCTGATTTAAAGGGGCTTATGGCAGTACAGCCTAATGAGTCTCCCTTTACTTGAGTGTAAGCAGGGGGCATATAGTGTCATCTGCAGTACTGGCTGCAGATATGGTCTTCATCTGCGGTCTGATAAAAGCTGTTTTCTCTGCTTGTCACCTTTTCCAGTGGAAGACTCTGGGTTAACAGTGCTATTAGGTACCACATACAGGTTAGTAAGCTGTTTCATGACACATTGAATCCATCCTGCTAACCCACCAATCAGCAGGGGCCATAGCTTTTCCTCCTGACTTTAAAACGATGGATTCAAACAGTGTTATAGTAGTTCATTTTGTAAGTTTTGGAGATGACCAGGTCTGTTACAACCTATTTGTCCTCACCGTTGTTTAGGTGTGTTTCTTATTTCTGTGTGAGTGAATGAATAGGATATGTGATGGTTTATTTGTTTTATTTTGATTGAAAATACTGGAAATTCCATTTTACTTAATAATTCTGACTTTTCTTTAAAAAAAAAAAAAGTTTTTCTGGCTTATTTCTTTTTCTATTAAAAGATAAACAATATCTAGAATTTTTAAAATATATAGATACAAATTTATCATGTCTATGTTCAACTCATTTAAAATGTAGAAGTATTTTATAAGAATATAAAGTGAGATCCTAAGGCTATTCATTGAATTCTATACAGAAATATTGGTTAGAAAGTACCTCTGGAGATCTGTAGCCCAGAATCCTGCTTGAAATGGAATGATTGTGAAGATCAGCTCAGCTATGGCTTTCTGTGGCTGTCTTGAAAACCTCCGGAGATGCACTAGGCACTTCTCTCAGTGACCAGTGATGCACCACTGTCCTCATGAAGTCAGATGACAGATGCATTCACATCAGTACCCTGTCTCCAACAGAGCCCATTATCAGATGTCTGAGAAAAAATAAAACAATGGGGCAAACACATTTCTTCAGAACACCCTTCCAGCCTCAGACAGCAAAAGTCTGAGCGAAGTGCTGTATAAATGTGGTTTTCTTTATTCCTTTCTTGATTTGGGGAGGAGGGGGAATAATATTTTCCCCACCAAGATTAAATACGATTATACCTATTTTTCAAATATTCACTTCATTTGATAAAGTCCCTGGCTCTCAGGCACTGGAAACTGAGGAGGAACAACTATTTCAATAATATTTTAATGCAAAATGTAACGTGGGATATACACACACTGCATCTGCAGAATTCAAAAAAATGAATAGTGTAGATTTATTATTTTTTTCCTGAAATATTTTTGGTAGGTTAGTTTATTCCATATTTTCTTAAAATCCCACGACAAATCATCTTTGGCAATTTCATACAAAACCCTCGTCTGTTTCCATATTTCCTCTAAGTCAGTGGAAACCCTTCCACTTTGATCTACATATGCAACAACTAGTATTAATAATTGTACACACTCCTTCCTGAGCTACTACTACTAAATCTAAAGCCATTCTATTTTGTAATACTACTTGTGACAAACTAGATACTTCTATTTGTTGAGCCTTTATTGCATTGATCATTTTATTTTCTAAGTTTTCTGTTATTGCTGATATATTAACTATGGCCTTTTCCAACTCACTTACTCCCAACCATTGGATAATCCATCGGGCAAAGCTATGAAAAGCACTTGGTCTTTTTATCAGGGGGTTCTCACCATCTCATCGAACTTTCCGAACATGATTTCTCAGGTACCCTTTTGGTAAGGAATCATGTAAAGTCATATTAGGAACTACCGCTCCCAATGTATATGTCCCCATACAATTTTTTGGCAAAACTTTTTGAGCTGTATCATTGCACAGCCAGTACCATCCTTTCCTTCTGGTACTGGCCAAGCTGTAGAATTAACTAAAATTGAGGCACCAATATCTAAAGTTTTATTGCAGACCATTTGAATCCCTACATAAGTTACAGAATTACAATCTAATTTTCCTTGTCCTCTGGGTGGTTTACAACTTCATACACACATATAGTATGATTCCTGAATCTCAGGACTATTTATCTCCAATTTTAAAATTTCATCATTTTCAGTATTCCAAGCAGTATTTTCCCAAATATTTATCCAGGATTGGTTCCTAGGCAACGGGATTCCAATCAATGATACTCCTTTTCCCCCGTGTTCAGGCATATGAGTACATATCCAACAGTCAGTCTTATTCAAAGCCTGAGAGATTCCTTGTACCAATGACAAATGTACATTTTTGTTCCATAGGCTTAAATTCAAATTCGGCAACAGTCCTATTATAGTCATGATCTGAAGAACTGTAGTCCTGTGGGTCCTGCCAGGATGACGGCCCATGATTTCTCAGGATCCTTCTTTATCCAGGAGTAGTGAATCCAGGCTGGATGTTCTCTTATCTTGATGGCAGTAAAGGTCATCAGCAATACTTGATAGGGTCCCTCCCACTTTTCTTCCAAAGGTTTTCCTGAAGAAGTCTGTTGAACGGTTGTGATTGCATATCCTGCTTTATGCTGTCCTTGTTTCACAAAACTGCTTCCATCTCCAAAGGTTCCTCTTTGAGATCCGGCTGACTGTCATTCCCAGAAACGTTCGTAGCTCCTTTACCATCTGGGGTTCTGGGGTTCTGGAGTTCAGCAAATTGCTTCTTTTTGCTCAGTTCCGAGTTCCCGTTGTCCTCCTGGTATTTCAAGGCCCAAATAAGTCACACGCTGTTGAACTAGTTGGACTTTCTGTTGAGAAAATTGATATCCACTTAATCCCAGAAAATTAAGAAGACTTACAGACCACTGAGTGCAACTTTTCTTAGTCTCTGTAGCTATCAGTACATCATCTACATATTGTAGCAGAACTCCTTCATTATCTGGTGGTTTCCACGTTTCAAGCTCTTTTGCCAATTGATTTCCGAAGATGGTGGGGCTATTTTTAAAACCTTGGAGTAATACTGTCCAATTAAGCTGTGTTTTCCTTCCTGAGTCAGGGTTTTCCCATTCAAAAGCGAACAGATTTTGGCTTTCTGCAGCTAAGGTTAGGCAGAAGAAGTCATCCTTTAAATCTAGTATGGTAAACCAAACTTGATTATCTTTTAATTTGGTTAACAAGGTATATGGATTTGCCGCCACTGGGTGTATATCCTCAGTGATTTTATTTATGGCTCTTGAATCCTGAACTAACCTATAGCTCTTCCCATCTGCCTTTTTAATCAGTAGTATAGGCATGTTATATTCTGATTCACATTCAACTAGTATTCCATACTGCAAAAATTTATCAATTATCTCTTTAATCCCTTTCCTGTCTTCTAATTTTAAAGGATATTGTTTAACCTTAACAGGTTTTTCTCCCAACTTCAATTTAATCACTGTCAGAGCTGCATTTTTCGCTCTTCCTGGAACCTCGGAAGCCCAGGTTCCTGGATATACTTGGTCTATAATTTCCGAAGGTATTTCAACCTTGGATTCAGTCTGTATTACCGCTAAACTCAAAATATTAATCAATTGTTTTCCCCCAATTCTTAATTCTGCTTTTCCTTTTTCAAAAACGATCTCTGCTTCTAACTGTTCCAATAAGTCCCGACCTAATAAAGACTTTGGGGATCCCAGTAGATACAAAAAACTTGTGTATTCCCATCTGTTTTCCCAATTTATATTTCAATGGTTTTAAAAAGAAGGCTTTTTCTTGTTGGCGAGTAGCCCCTATCACAGTTACAAACTCTTTATCTTCGGGTATCAATTTCTGATTTAACACTGAATAAGAGGCCCCTGTATCCACTAAAAAGTCTATTTCCTGTTCTGTATACCCTAGCTTTATTTTAACCAGTGAATCCGCTAGGTTAGATTCCCCTGGTTCCCTTCATTGATCAGGGGTAATGTTAGCTATAACAGGCTGAGTTCCACTTAACTTAGGACATTGTCCTTTCCAATGGCCTATTTCTTTGCAGTAGGCACAATGATTTGATCTTAGGGGCTGTTGAAGCCCTCCCAGTCTTCCAGTTCCCCGACCTCTGCCTCAGAGGGGATCTTCCTGTTTTCTCAACACAGCTACAGTGGCTGCAGCAATAGTTTGTCCTAATTTCTGTCTCTCATCCCCTTCTCTATTTCAGAACATTCTCCAAGCCTCCTCTACCAGCATTTCCAAATCCCTTATCTCTGGTTCTTTCAATTTCTGAAGTTTCCTCCTTATATCCTCAGCAGATTGTCCTAGAAACAATGAAACCAACTGTTGTTTGCCCCCCTCAGATGAAGGATCTAAGGTGGTGTACTTTTGCATAGCTGTTCTTAATCGGTCAAGAAACTCCGTAGGGGTTTCAGTTTGTCCTTGTTTTACAGTATACGATCTTGACCAATTTACCGATTTTGGTATTGTATTTTCTAAGCCAATTTTTATCCGTTCCTGATATCTCTTTAGCAACCGATAATCATTATCATCATTATAATCCCAGTTAGGATCTGTTCTTGGCACATGAACATCTACTGTACCCGGTAGTGCCCCAGTCAATTGTCTGAATGTGGACCTGAGTCTGAGTAGTTTTAACTACTAATTGTTTTTCTGTTTCAGTTAACGCATCCAGCATTATATCTATATCTTTCCAATCCAGATCTAGATTTTTAACAATTAGCTCAAATCTTTTAGCAATTACTTCGGGATCATCTCGATACCCTTTTACTGCTTCTTTCCAAGAATCCAAATCATTCGTTGTAAAGGGCACTTTAATCCTAGCCGGACCAGTAGCCCCCCATAGCTTGCCGTAAGGGGGCTTGAATTACTGGCCCAACCTTACTTTGGGTATGAGCTGTTATTGGAGTAATACCTAAATCCTTTGAGCTCGATTCTCTGCTTGCTCCTTCAATACCTACCTCTTCACTTACATTACTATCCAGCTGTACCAGAGGCAAGGGGTGGAGCAAAACCAAAATCCTCCATCCTTTCCTCCGGTTCATTCAATTCTATACATCTCTGCCCAATACTACATGCCGAACAGCACCTCTTCATCTTTCCTGTTACCCTTCTGATCCTTCTCTATTGCTAACACTAGAGGGTCTTGTGGAGCTAAGTTAATGCCGCAACCCTTTTGCTACTCCGAGTGATTCCTCAGAGTGAAAAACATGTCTGCGTACATTACTTCATCCCATTTTCCTTCCCATCTTAAGAATACCATTAATTGCAACAAAGTATTATAATTCAGTGTCCCATTTAGGGGCCACTTTTCACCACCTCCAAACTTATATAGAGGCCACCACTGATGACAATAATTAAGCAGGGTTTTCTTTTTTACGGTTCCTCCAGGTTGCCCTCCTATTTCCTTCCAGTGGCTCAAAATACATCCTAAAGGGCTCTTTCTTAATATTCCACTGCCCTGTTTCACCCCCAGAACACCTTAACTGTTATCCCAACCACAAATCACTATAATCTCACTTACAGCTCTCCCAAGGAGTCTAAACCTTACAATTGGGGCATTTGATTTCTTGCCCCCACCGTATATAAAATATTTCTTTACACCACATGCACTTTAAAATATATAGAGGCTTACACTCACCCTTTGGATGCTTAAGACAGTATTCACACACCCACATTCATATTACACCCAATACATAAATGCTTTTACATTTACAACATAAAAGAAGTAAAACAGTTAATATCAATCCTATGTATACGGATTGACTCCAAATCATCGAATGTATTTAGTCTTCAGACTAAAACACAAATTCCTGGTATTAACTTAATATCGAAACAAACAGCAAATCAAATGCATACCAGCAGTGCTAGCTACCCAGCGTACGCCATCCTGAATAAGTATATAACAGTCTCATGTCTTACAGATAGCTTTGCTGGTCCCCAAAAACAGAAATATTCCCAAATACTATATTCGAATAAAGATAATACCTGTCGCTCAGTAGGATGGAATCCTTGTCTGCTCCCGCAGTGATCCAGATGAGACAAGGACCCCCTCTGGGAAAATCCCAGGGGTACCTTACTTAGGGAGTCCTCGCTCTCAATGGGTCCCGCAGCCGAGCCGAGCAGGTCCCATCCTTGTCTGCTCCTCACTAAACTAGTGACCATGATTTAAAGTCCCTGTCTTTGCCATGTTGCATAAAACCCAAGAATTTAGGACCAGATGGCCTTCTTAAAGATAAAATCCAAGGACTTATCAATTAGTACATCCTTTACGTCAACAATAAGGGTCTTTGGATGTTTCCCAACTTTTAGATAAACATATCATTCTTTAGATAAGTGGCACATCATTCATCATTCACTAGTTCACCAGAACCTCTTGATGGTTCTTTAGCTTAGGGAAATCTCAAATCCAGTGTCCACTTTCCCTACAATATGAACACTGATCCGATCCCATAGGAGAGGAATTCAGTCTTTCACTTCTGCCTGGCATTCCTCCTCTGCTAGTTTAGCACGACCCAGGTCTTCTTTATCAAGGTTCCCTGTTCCTTCTATCAACTTTCCTACATCACTATTACATGGTAACAATCAACTCGAACCTTTATCTAGTCCTATTACATCATCCTGATAGTCTTTCACAACCAACTTCCAAGCATCTAAATTTCTCCATCAAAGATTCACCTTTATTCTCATCAGACCCTCCGGCCGCACTGCCTGCCCTAAAGGGGCCTTTACCGGTCCTGTTGTACTACAAATGCTGCGGCAATTGGGGTAACATTTTCAGGTCCTTTCCTTCCATTGTCAGCAACAGCAACCCCCTCCTCCTCACCATCAGGAGGATTCGGGGCAGGAGATGCTCTTCCTGCTCTGCAGGTTACACAAACCTTCCTTTGCAACAGCACCTCTGCTTTAACTCTTTCTTACCCTGAATGCAAATCTGCTACTTGTTGCTTTAAGTCTGTGTTCTTATTTATCAAGCCTTTGCAGGGAAACAGCAAACAGCCTGCCACGCGTCCAGCATGACTCAGTCGCACCTTCGAGCGGGTGTGGGGGTTTTTACAAACTTACCGCAATACTTTAACACTTTCATAAGGTCCTTGATAGTGCAAGTTTTTATCTTACAACATGCTTCATTCTGGTTGCTCCACAGGACAAGCCACAACCTGAGCTTTTTTTTTTTTTAATTACAATACAGAGCAATTATATATTACACCAAAATTTCAACAAGAACATCTTTCTAGTTTAGGTCTCAGTTTTTCCCTATCCTTTTCTAAAGCTGTAATCAAAGGATCAGGTGGTGTTATATTAATCCCATACTCCTGTTGCCACATTCTGTATGACTTCTCAATGTAAAAAAACATATCTGCACACATTACTTCATCCCACTTTTGTTCTCTATGGAGTAACAGCATAAGCTGTAAAAATTGTGTTGTAATTAAGACTTCCTTCAGGCGGCCTTTTTTTTTTTCCCTGCACCATCACCTAATGTATACAGAGGCCACCAATTATGACAGCATTTTAAAAATGTCTTTTTGTTCAGAATTCCGCCTAATTCTTTCTAATGCTTCAAAATACATCCCAGGGGTGTTTTGGTATTTATTTCTTTGCTTTGCTCCCTCCATCTTCCTAATAAGTCTGATATTTTCTACAATGTATTAGTTATTACTGGCAGCACCATACTTATCTCAGAACATACACCACAGTTCAAGATCTCTATTTAGCCTTATTTCTTGGTCTTTTTTTTTCTTTTTTCTGTTTTTTTTTTTTTTCTTTTTTTGAGGAGATAATATATCTTAGACACTTGCCACCCTTTGCTTGAGTATACAGACAGCACCTACGACACTAAGGGCAGAGGCTAGTTCCTGCTTTTTCCAAATGATGTTGTTTCTAATGTTTTGTCCACAGTCTCCTGCTCTGATTTCTCATTATGCATTCCAACACTTCATAAATTGATTTTTCAATCACTTCATCCATCTCTGGCCAGCCCCCTCGCAGGGAACACAGACACACAGGTCGGGGCTCCCCACTCGCTTCGCAGTGACACTGCATCTCTCGCACACACCCCACTCTGCGGGCAGCCCTCAGTCACACAGACACTGTGTTACACGGTACCGTGCACTTCCATACAGCTCTAGTAACCATGACAGTTCGCGTTATCACACAAAAGTACGCATTTCAATGAGCAATTGCCAAAACCCATATTCTATTTTTTTCTGGCCCTAAGCAGCATGTTAAGTTTTCAGCTATTCGCCTAGAATTACCAGAGTTACTTTTTTTTTTTTTTTTTTTACATACAATTCATTAGTCCAATTTTGAACATGTAACAAGACAACACATCAAACAAACAAGACACAGAGCGCTATTTTAGTTCTTACATTCTAGGAATTCCCCAAATCTTAAGACACCCTAAAGGAAGTTTTCAGCTTTCCAAATCTTAAGAAAATCAAATACTCAAAACGAAGAATAAATACAAATACCTTTTATGTTGTGCAGAAGTCCTTGTCCACCTGTGTGAGAAGCCAAGGGGCAGGGGAGTCTCACCGACAGAAGATCCAGTCGGGGGCCCCGAGGGTCCCCAGGCCCCTGGATTCCAGCACCTGCAGAGCGTTCTCCTGCCTGGCTCGCCAAATTGATGCCAAAATGGCACAGAGTTACTGCTCAGAGAACAGTTTTGTCTTTAAGCAGATTTATTTCGTGCAGCATTGGGGAGCTAGCCGATTCACACCAGACAAACTAGCTCTGAAGTTTTCAGTGAAAAGTTAGGTATTTTGTACAGTTTTTCATGAGAGATTACAACATCTTTACAATATCTTTACATAAAAAATCATTTGATTTTGACACCCAATCATTCCATTCATAATAGGTGGGATCTAGGCGGAGTAGACCTTTCAGTTTTCTTTGTTCAACGATTTCCTGACTTGGTCTCCTTGCCTCCTTCAGGTGCCCACCTTATCTTTTCTAATTATTCAGAGTACACTTCTTTCTCAACAGAAACAGAGCATCACCCAGAGCATTGTACCAAACTCATCCTGACTAATCTTTTTTTTAAGACCTTGTTCTGTTTCAGACTCTTCCAAATGTTGAATTTAGCATTGACTCAAAACCAGTTCAATTACCAGTAATTAAAGATCTCATGTAAGTATTCCAGAATACTTTGTCACATTGAACTAAACTGCTCAAACTTGCTCTTGGCATTTACATTCCAATACAATTCAAGTGACCAATGATTTAAGTATGTCACTGTACAAAGTTAAATCATGGTGTTATGCTAGGATTTTTCTAAATGTTCTAATGCATTGAACAAGTTCCAAGGGCTTTTTGACTCCAAATTTCATTTTTGGTAATTTCAGTAAGAACTAACAGGGCAGCAAAAACTTTCTTCTTTAGTGGCAGGAATTACTATCTTTATCTTCTGGTATTTTTTTATTAAAGATCAGTACTGAAAGTTTTAAGCAGACAGTATGGCATGAGATTAAACCCCACATATTAGTAGTGTCTTTATCTTTGCCAGGAGATCTGGGCTCATAAAAAGTGAATTGCTCAAACAATAACAGAAAATAATGGCATGCTACTAGTTCAAATGGGACTCATTTTGCCTCTTTGAGTCAAAAATTCCATATATAAGAAATGAGGTTTTGAAGTCTGTTCTTGCTGTCATTCTGACACCCACTGCCCTGCAGTTTTAACTAGAGGAGCTAGCAGATTACACACCACTTACTGCAAGTTTCATCATCTTATGGTACAAAGACCCAGTCAAGTTGCTGATGCCACTGGGAAATTGCTACTAGCTTGATGGAGATTATTTTTGTTTTACTTCTTTTTATGTCCCTGGATCTATTCTCCCTGTTTCCTCCTTTTCCTTAAGGGGATCATGGTGGAGAAATAGTTGGTGTGATAAATGGATCAGCAGGGTGCCATAGCAGCATTAAGATATCCATCCATCAGGACTGCAGTGCATTTGAGCAAGTAGGTGCTGGTTGGCTGATATCTCAGAACTGTTTCCAAGTGATGGAGAGGCTTTCACCTCTGAATTCCAGCCTCTGCCACATTAGAAATCTTTGTAACTTTAAATTGTTTCAGTATATATAGAAATAGTAAATAATAAAATAAAAGATTTGTTCTCTGGGGGACATTTCTATGAAGCACAATAAACTCCTTTTATATTGACTGTTAAAAAGTGCCATCCATTTTTTATTGTAAAGAGGTCACTGAGGACAAAGAGTAACAGATTAAAAGATCTCTTCTAGTAATATGTCAATCCGGTTTCTTTGGCTGTTGAGTGTAGAATGGATTCAAATTCTTGAGTACTGCAGGAATTGTTTTATTGCCTCACTGTTCCGTATACATTGTCTAATGACATGCTGCAAAGAACAGATATGGAGTTGCAGCTATAGCTAAAATAATTGGATGAATATTACAGGAGATGCGTCTAAAAATCTGCTAGGTGCAGAGCAGACCTTTATGTGGACATTGGCTGTTATTTGTTTTACCTGAGAACAGCAATAGCTGAAGAGAGGTTTATATATGTATATTACATACCTGTGCTGTCGTACTGATTTCACTGCTGCTCGCTAAATGCTTAGAAGTGTGATTTTTTTTAATTCTAATTTCTGTGTGGTAATGAACACTACTCTTTAAAAAGGGTTGTCCTATTCCAGATGTTAGACTCCAGTTTGTGTTGCAGATTTTGCAGGACTTTAGCCACAAGGAAACTTCAGTATGATGGGTTTGGTAAGGTAAAACTTTTCAGGTTTTTTTACTTTTCAGGTAAAAAAAAAAAGATGATAAAGATTTTCTTCCTTAACAGAAGAAAAAAGGACTGAAATCAAACTGAGATTCAAAGGACACTGTATAATAAAGATGAGACTTCCCAGTGACAGACCAAAAGATGAATGACAAGTCTTCCCCCTAAATAAAAGAACAGTCCTGACAGTGCTTACCTGCAAAATGTCTCATACTTCCAAGAAACGAGGTGAATACAGGCCTATTCTGAGCTTGGCAGAACAGATTCTACCAGAAATGGTCCTACTGCATATGGTGCCTAAAAAATGTGATGATTCAAAGCAGGCTAATAAGAGTAGGCAACTGATGATCCGAAGAAGTTGTGCCTGCTGACTTTGCCCTGAGTGATGAGGGCACACTTTCCAACAAGGGTAAGTGGGATAAAAAACCACCATTACCCTCCTCCCTAATCTTCCACTTGAGAATTACATAATTCACCAATATAACCACTATTGGCTGCTGCAGAAACCAGTGTAAGGATTTGTTAGACATTTAGCAAGTGTTCTTTGCCTGTTTTAAGTCCTTAATATAGCTTACCTGTTACAATTTCATATCTCTTACCTCTCTTCTAGGTAGGACTGTGCATGTGGAAACAGAATAAGTTTTTTATTGCTGGAAAATTTCATGTTGAACACTGTGGTAGAATTCTTTGGGGTTTTTTGTTCGGTTTTGGTTGATTTTTTTTGGTTGGTTGATTTTGGTTTTGTTTTTGTTTGGGTTTTGTTTTGTTTTCTTTTGTTTTTCATTGAGAAACCCATCTGGAATATATGGATCACAGAGGAGGGAGCCAGTCCAGTCTGTGGCCAAACTGAACCTTTCTAGGGTAAAGTGCTTGACACCTACTGAGGATATATCGCTGACTGTGCTCACTTTCTTGGTAAAAATGCAAAATGCTATTTTGTATTTGTAATACAGGCCAATGAGATTAAAATAATTAATAGAAGATTTTTTTTTATTTTTTTGCCAGAGGACGATAAATGGTCAAGGTACAGCAAATCTCCTGTACCACAAATGAGCCAACTTGTAGCATGACGTTATTTTATGAAGAGATTAATCTGAAATGTACATGAGCTGAAAAGAGAAAGTACATGTACATTTTAATGAAGTCTGTTTTCCTTAAGGAAAAATCTTGCCATCATGATCTAAGACGTAAGAGCCTTAATTGAAATTAAATGTTTTCTTTTTTCTTCTACTGTAACATAATATTCAGTATTAGATGACATTGCATCTTTGTTTTAAAGCTGCAAAATATTCTGTAATGACATCAAAGGGTATATCTGTGCTACAATTTGGTATCACAAATAAGCTTTCATTCATAAGTACAGGCTTAGGACTAATATTCATTCATTTGTAAAGGGGTTTATTTCAGGCAAACAATGGATCCAGTAGAAAAAAATGAAGAAAAGCTTAAGACTTACTGTACAGCTGAAGTCTAATTCATTAGCAGAAACTCACAGGCATGTTATTAGTGCATAAAAAGGAGAAAGAAAGTTAGAAAAAGCTACAGGATAAATCAAAATCTGTTAATCAGATCGTATAGCAGTGTTCTGGTTTATAGTGCATGAAGCATACATTTAATCCTCTTGCAAATTAGGCTGTTCATTTCCAACTTTTTCAGTTTAGGATGGGCCAGGTTTATTTTTGGTGCATAATTTCTTGTCTGGTGAGGTTTACCTTGTGAGAGTAAAGGGGAAATTAATCTAACAATAACTACAATACTGCCTGTGTAATTGAGATGATACTAAAAGACATTAAAAATGACACACAAAGTAAAAGCACTGGATACTGGAGAAAGGCCAAAACATTGGAAAAACTGGGTAGGAAATATCTTACCAGAATGCTGTTCTGAATGTCAAAAAAACCCACAAGGAATTACATTGGTTTAATTTGCACCTACCTCATTAGAATCTGAGCTAAAATTCAGGCTCCCAATGAAGTTCATTTGCATCACTGTGTTAGCACAAAAATATTTTAAAGGATGACTCTTTGCCAAAAGTGATATCAATGTGGAGAATTCAAGAACTGGTGGGAATTCTTTACTGGGTAAAGACCAGCAAAACTCAAAGCAATCTTTGTAGTCATGTAAATCCACCCTGATGTCAGGAAATATTAGACCTGAAATATCAAGAAATTATTAAATTGCTCCTTATACCACTAGTGCTTATTGCAGCTTCACAGGATCAAATTCAGTTCTGTGTTCCCTCTTAGATGTCGTCAAGAAGCACAGAACGATGTGATTGAAAGGAAGGTGTCCTATTTACAACCATAACAGAAGGTCAATTGTAAATATCTGTGTGTTTTCTGAGGAGTAGTGAGGGTGATTAAAGATTTCATGCACAGACTTTATTCCACACACAGCTTAAATAAATATCTGTAATCAAAAAAAGACACATTTATTGCAGGAACAGCACAATGAAATGATAATAAAATAAATTAGCATTAAGCTGCTAATTGTTGTAACACAAAAGGGACATCATCCCCAAATAGAGCTTAAAAAAAGAAAGGAAATAAAACCAAACAAAATGGAAAAGAAAAAAAAAAAAAAAAGATGAAAACAGTTTCAGTACAGACTGCTTCCAGTGTGTTCATTTTCATTGACGGTATTCCCTGGTGCTTTCCTAAGCTTATCATTGGTAGTGGTTCTTTCTGCCCCCACTATTCAGAGCTCTGAAATATTAGCTAGTACTTCAGATGGGCGTTGTCATTACCAACTTAATCAAGTATGACATCTCCTTGCAGTCTCTAATACTGCTTACAGATGGTGTGTCTCAACCTGAACCACTTTGTGAAACAATGGTACCTGCTCACAAAGTTGCTGAGGTGGATTAGAGACTCTGTCCTGTATGTGGGGTCTGCTACACTCATATTGCTCAAACCCTCCTAACCGGTTTTCCATATTCACAAGAGTTACTATTTTTGGTCTTTCTGATCAGATAACTCTCTGCTTCATTTGCTGATCTGCCTTTCAATGCCACCAGAAGATTTTAGTGATTTTATAGAACAAACCCTCCTCCTTGCAATGAGTTTCTACTTCAGACAACTGCTTCTGGTCTAGTTTTTGAATCTAAATTGTAATTTAGATTTAGGTCCAAGGCAAAAAAAAAAAAAAAAAAAAAATCATGTGGAGCAGCAGCAAAACTTGCTTCCCAAGTGTGGCTTACAGCTTTTAGGTATCTATTTAAAGCTTTTTTTAAGCCCTTATACAATGAAGTTTGGAGATCTCATGGGCTTTGTATCTGTTGTTGGGCAAAAAAGACCACTAAGACCTTCCTGTCCTAATGATTTTGTGTGGCTTTCTGGATTTTTTTTATTTAACATACAGGCTTATATGACCTTGTATGACTGGTAGCCATTCAACAATCAGGTTGACAGACTGCAGCTGGAGTTTTGGGTTTAGTCCCACTACACCAGCCATCACAACTGGGCCAGTCATGACAGAAGGAAAGATGTAAAAGTGTCTTGTTATAAGGAAAAAGCAGAAAAATTATGTCTATCAAATGAAGGCTGATATTTTTGGGAAGGGGACTGTCTGCATGACATGTTGTACTTAGTTTTATCCCAAATTTTGGATTTGTGTATGCTCACTAAACAGTGTATGTACGTACATTTTCTCTGGGGAAATTCTGAGAAGCAAGCTAGACTGGTGTTCCTCATTACAAGAAAGCTGAAGCAGAATTACCTTGCTGCTGAGTCTTCAAGGCTAATAAACCCAAACACATAAATGTGACTTCACGGTCCTCCAAGCCTGTCACTTTGTGTGCAGTTTATTGCTTTACCCTTTAAAATACCAGCCACAGGCTGGCAACAAGCAGACTTTCCCCTCATTGTGGTGACAGAGGTTTTCTTTGTCAAACTGTTGCTCTGACTAACCTTGAAAAGTACTGTTCTTTCTCCCACAGTTGGTGGACTGCTTATGTATTCTTACTTTATCCTTTATATTTAGAGAGTTATGTCCATGTATGTATGTAGTCTCTGCTGCTTCTTATCTGTCAGCTTCAAATATGTTTTAAATCTTTTTCATTTCAGTCAGAAAACACTCCCAATCAAAATGACCATGCCCCAGGCTATGAGGAAAAAGTCCAATCAGTCAGATATATCCATGAGCTGGCTTTCCAGCAACACCTCATTTACGCTGCAAGTCTAAACAGACTATGCTTCCAGCTGTACCCATTCAAAAATGACCTTATTTGAAACTGTATTAATCACAAATGTCCCCTTGAGGCTTCCTTGGTCACTGGTGTACAGTGAGGCTATTACTTGTTCTCTAGATGAATACCTCCAAACGTGTGGTTGGGACTATGCCCTGAAAAGTCAGGCATAGCTCTTGAGTTTTTTGGGGTTAATTTCTAGGAGCTGTTGAAGATGTAGTTCAAGGAAAACACAACCTCCTGGGAGTTGCTTAAGTATATTTAAGCCCAGTTAGTCCTACCTTAAAACAAGAGCAGACTTCTGGAGGTTTTTCTTACGTGGAACATGACAAGAAACTGAATTAATTAGGGTGACTGTGTCCCCCACAGGGCATAGCACAGTAGGGTTTTCTGAGGGGAAAAAAATAGTTTTTCCATGAAGTTTGTGCTTAGTTCCCTGCTGTGAAGTTCTATAAGCACTAATGTGCAATTAGAGGCATTTGCAAACTGATCTCCAGTTTCACTTGAAACACCACCTGGTCTCCTTTTTTATAGTTAGGGTGTGTATCTCCATATTTGATTGGCTGGGAGAAAAAAGGGAGTTGTAAGAAAAAAATCAGGGAGATTTCAAGATTTTTTAGTGTCTTTGAACATTGCAGTAGAATTTCTTTCTGTGTGAAATTGCATGAATACCACTGTAGTTTTATATAAAAATAGAACTTTTTCTCATCATACTTTTCATCATTGGGAACACAGAAAAAGAAGTAGTACAAAAAGTTGTTCTAACTTCCTTTATCATCTCTTTTTATTCCTTTTACCAATCGGAAAATCCAACTGTCTGAAATGTGTTTGTGAGAATTTTGTTAAGGCTAAAATTGCATTTTCTATCAAAAAGTTGTTATAAAAATATCAGCAGCCCAGCTTTGGTATGTGTTTCATTAGTTGTTAGACTTCATACAGTTCTTGTGCTGAAAATATAGACAATTAAATGCATTATCTTCAAAGATAGTGTCATATGAAAGCTACTTGGAATATTTGTTATGATAATTGCAATATATTAATTATCTATTAACTTTTCATAAACATATTTAGTGTTTTGCTATTAATATTAAAATTATGCTGAAACTCCTGTGACAAAATTCAGTTTATTGTTAATGATTTCTATCCATGTCCAACCTGCAATAGCTGCTGTTACTGTTTTATCCTAACACAAATCAATGGTTTGAAATTTATAACTACTCATTTCCCTCAAGAATTCCTCCTTTCCTTTAGCCACCTGATAAACCTGCAGTCAAGGCGTGTATCTTAGCATCAGACTGTGTGGCATGTTCTTCAGTTCCCAATATAGTTTCAGAACATTTTGCTGCTCGTGTGCATATCAGAAGGTAATCCACTCTTTTCATCAATACTTTATCTTTTTTGTGTTATCAAGAGTAACCACGTGTATTTTATCAATAATGGAATCAGACTGAACTCAAAACACAAAAAGAGTTTTTCTGTTTTTATTCTGACTTTTATGGTTGAATTTTCCAAAGGAATTCAGGAGTTCAGAGCCCATGCCTTGTTAAGAATCTGGATTCTGAATTTCCTTTTGATACTCAGTGTTTTGAATTTTCCAAAGGAATTCAGGAGTTCAGAGCCCATGCCTTGTTAAGAATCTGGATTCTGAATCTCCTTTTGATACTCAGTGTTTCACACTACTTGTGCTCTTAATAATTTTTTTTTAATTTTATTTTCTATTGGTTCCTTTAAAAATTTCCAAACAGCGGATAAAATCTAACCAATGACACACAAAACTAATAAACCAAAATACTAAAACCTAGGCTTTCTACTGGATGAAACAGTAAACTTAGTGAAATTTGGCAGACTTCAGTAGAAATTGCATTAATGAAATATTTATAGAAGTGCAGACCTGGTAAGTAACTGTAGTTAATTTCATAGGCATAAATTATTTCCTGCCCTTCTTTTATTCCTTGTTTATGTTTAAGAACTTTGAAGACAGGATAAATTTTCTATCATCTTTAGTGACATCTCGTCAGATTATTGTAGAAAGGATAGTAATCCTTAAAAGTGGCTGAGAAAAGAGGCAATTTTAATAAAAATTAATAAATCCTCTCAGTTGAAGAACTTAACAGTTGATCACATTTGACTAACTAATAATAAATAACTAGAAATAAACCTATTTTAACTTTCTTATGTATCTGTTCTTGTTTATTTCTTGTGCATCTGTACTTGCTGTTTTAGATGCTGTGTTAGAAAAAGAAACAACCCTTCCATAGCCAGATCTTTTTCTTTTAGCATATATATTATATGCCTATATCTGTGTATATTTATTCAGGCATTCGCTTGACGGCTCCACAGTTTCAAATGTGCTGGTTCAAACCTGACTGAGATCTGATTGCTGAATATAAACTGCATTTATATTGTGATGTATTTTTGTGAATTTATGCTGGATTATATTATTCTAGATCTTGACTTAGTCATGCGCTTTATGATGGTGCCATGTGACTAGTCACAAAAAGCCTGATGCATCTTCCTCCTCAGAGGATAAAAGGAGATATTCATGAGAGGACAGAGAGACCTAGTCATTTCAATCTGCACTGTGATGACCTGTGCAATTAACTCATTGATTATACTGCATTTTATGCAATTCTTGAAGATAACAGAGAGACTGAGTGATTTGCTTTAATAAGAAGCAGTTAAACACTAAATAGATCTGTATTCATTCTACATTGCTGGATGGTGTTCTTATTTTCCTTAAGAAAGAGAGATGAGTCATTGAAAACTGTTGTATGCTCGGAAGCAAACTGATGGAAGAGACTGGGCCTAAAATTTGTGCAGTATTACTAAATAAATAAAGCTGGTCAGTAGAAAGGGGCTGTTTATGATGTGTTTATAAGTTTAGAAGGAAGTAGGAAACCTACTTGCTTGGAGGGAGTTTCTGCTTCTCTGTTATTTGGTATCATGCACTATCCTCTGAAATTATTAGAGAAGACAGAATGTAGAACTCGATGGACAAGTTCTGTGAAAACCATGAATATATAGTATGTCAAATGTATTTTGACCTGGGGAAAGAAAGGAATGATTTATTTAGTAATAATTTCCTATGACCTAATTCTTCAATGATGTGCCTATAAGACATAAAATAAACACCAGCTTCCTCCTCTAAATATATATATATACACACAGTTACATTGTGAAATATTAATTCAAAACCCAGCAGTAATATGTGCAATTCCTGTACTAATATGCATTTCTTTGTAAGGTACAATTCCTAAACACAGGGTTATTTATTCCCTAGAAAATTAGTACTGTAGTAACTGAAACTGAGATGAAACAATTGGCTACTTTACAAGCTGGTTAAGAATTGCTGGTTTCATTTCTAAGTTTTCCATTTTTTCCTATCAAAATGAAAAGACCAGCATCCTAATGATACCTCTTTGTGGTTTCATTACCTTGGAAAGATCATTTGTGGAATAAATAGGTCTTCATAGAGGCTTGTGTACTTGGATGGTTTGTATGGTAAATCAGTGTAAATTTACAGATTTTTCTTGATGTGTCCAGTAGACAACTAACGGTTAAAACTGAGAACTGCTTTGTTACTTTGAGAATTTTTGAGAATATTTAGGGCACAGAGGCAAGAGGTGACCATACCGCCACTCTGTGAAGGGAAGATGAATTTACTATAGTCAACAAGGTGGAGTGTGGTAGTGTGCTCTTCCCCTCTCCTAATCCTGATGTTTATTTCTGTTACAATGCTCAAGTGATAACCATCTGTTGCAGTCCTGGTGGATACATCTGATCCTGATGGCTGTATCAGACTCAAAATGGATATGGGGGAGACAGATAACAACACGATAACCGAGGGCTAATCTGAACAATGTGTTCACCTGACAGGGCTGGTCAAGGTCTCTTAGGCTAAGTCTGAAAGAAACTAACTTTTGTAGTCAGTATGCAAATATGACTATGAGTCAATTGTCTTACTCCATAAATAGTGGACAAACCAGTGCCTGTTGAGCTCTCTTGCATGGCAGTAGGCTGCATGCCATGGTAACCCCTTAAGCAGGGACACCTTCCAAGGTTACTCCACAAGTCTGAGAGATCCCTTGCCACAACAGATTATGGGTAAGTGATCAATAGCATGCTAACACTGAAAATCGTAGCTAGAGCGGTATAAAGGATTGATTGTGTACACATAATCCTTTAGATGTAAAGCACTGACCAAGTCTGAGCCTAAGTCTGGACCTAGCTGCACCTAATCTCCCCTCTGAGCAGGAGTTTAGAATGCAAGGGGGTCCTTTCTGAACCTCATGGCTCAGCAGGAGGGTCTCCCTGACCATTGTGTCTGACCTTGTCCTCTGCGCAGTAAAGAATCCAGTGTACCTTGCCATTGTATGTTGTTAAACCACTGTCATATTTACTATCAAACTGTGTTAAATTGCTATTTTACACCAATGAACATATTGCTGCTTCTGTCTTCAAATGTAGTGCGTCACTCCATCTGCAAGAAATTGGCAGGCAGATGTTCAGCCATCTCCAGGAAAGTAGGGCTCCATCACCCATGGTGTTTACTTGGAAAGACAAATGCTGTAATTCCAAATGTCCCGTCTTCCTCCTTCTTCCACACAGCTTTATTGCTGAGGTTGATGTCATATGCTATGAAATATCCCTTTAGTCCATTGGGGTCAGCTGTCCCGGCTGTGTCCCCTCCCAGCTCCCCGGGCACCCCCAGCCTCCTTGCTGGTGGGGTTGGGTGAGGAGCAGGAAAGGCCTTGACCCTGTGTAAGCACTGCTCAGCGATAACAAAATCCTTGGTGAGTTATCAACACTGTTTTCATCAGAAATCCAAAACATAGCATCTCCAAAACAATATTTTTTTCTATTTTAAGTGTCAACAGCAGAAAGGAAAATCAGGAAGGTTCTTTTTGTATTTAACAACTGAAGCTTTAAGCTGTCTCTTTTATACCTGCTGCATTCTATAAAGCCTCAGACAGGTCCTATCTGCTGTCAGTGGGAGGCGTATGCCTATGGCTGTAAATGGCAAAGGTGCTATTTGCTGGAGAAGAGCAGTACTTCATTGTGCCCTAAGTACCATAATCTTGAGTGTGCTGTGGTATTTTCACCAGAATGTCTCACTGCTCAATGTGCTGCCCAAGCTGGAGTTGACAGAAGCATTTTTTACTTCTTATCTTCAATTAAATGCAATGGTATGGACTCTTAGTTTGTCTAAAACGGCACTTTAATTCAAGCCAACATTGATTTACCCCAAATATGGATTTGTCCCATTATTTAATTTGATTCCTTGTTTTCTGCTAACAACAAGAAAAACTTTTTCTTTCTTCTTACTTCTTAAGAAACATGGCACAGCCAGCATTGCAGTCCTCAAAACAAATGTGCTGCCTTTAGCTTAGGGGAAAACTCAACCTTGAAAAAAATCCTCTTTTTTTTTAAAAAAAATTAAGTGTCTTGTAATATTATCTCATTTCTTTGGTTGTTCAGAAAGCTTTTCCTACAACTAATGTTATTTTCAATTTTTATCCTAAACTTGTAGTTCAGATATAAAATGAAAAAGAAACATATTTTTTTGCCTGTGATCTGTACTATATTTACACAACTTAGATGTGGGAAATTCTTCCCCCCCCCCCCCCTCATATCGATAAGCTTACACAGTGGTGTTGGCACTTGCAGGGTGGAGTGGAGTCGGGGTGGGTGGTGGGTAGGAGAAAGAAGGAAGGTTAAATTCCGAAGTTCTTAGCCAAATCTTTCTTTAAGCAAATATTGAACTCGCTGGGACTTGGTTTAAGCAAATTACATTTAGTTAATTAATAAGAGTTTATATTTAAAATAACCTTCTTTTCCCATCTCTTTATTCTGGCTCAGACTGCAAAATTTCTAGATGAATTATTTTTTTTATACAGCATCTACCAGAGTAAGAACATAAAAATATCCATGCCAAAAGTTTACCTAACCCTGTAACCTATTTCTATTACCAGCTGCTGTTTAGAGAACACAGCAATACGACCAAAAGATAGTAGCCACTTAATGCTCCCGTTACTGGAGCTTGCAGTAACTGAAGTAGTGGAAACAATGACAAAGTCATTCTTCCCTTTTTTTGGATCAGTATCCATGGGCTCAGTGTTTTGTTGTTTGGGATTTTTTTGTCCTGTGTAGGATCAAAGTCTTAATTTAGAGGATTAGCATATTGGGAGACATTAAAGAAAGCATGGCATACGCTCCAAGTACTCACAGTGCCTTCAACTGTATTTGGTAGGAATTAGATCATTTCATTCCCACGTACAAATTCTGTATAGATCAATCCTAGGCTATGAGTTAGACTCCCTGCTGAGCCACTTCATAGCTCTTGATTAGTTATGGATATTACAGTAATTGGGTCTGTTAATACCTGCCTTTCCTGAGAGATGTAGCTAAACCTGTTCATTAAAATAATGACCAGAAAAGAAGAGAGAGAGAGAGAGAGAGAATGTAAAGATGTGCGTAGTGTTTCAAGGCCTTGGAATTATAATTCCTTCTAACACCGTGTTCAGAAACTCTTCAAGAATACTACAGCAGCTGCTACTTAACAATTAACTTGCACTATTAATTGGGTTCAGAAAATATATCTTCATGGCAAATGAAAGAATGAAATATTTTTGTGCAGTACTACAGATTTTTATTACCCATATTCACTCAAACAACAACTATATTTGGAAAACGTTAATGTTCAGATGCCAATTGACAAAAGCACAGGGACTCATTAAATCAGAAATATTGTGACAAACTGTAGAATCTTGTGGTTTTGCTCTAGGGAGCTAATCCAGCAAAGCATTTAAGAAACTGCTTAATTTTAAGCATAGAAGGACTCCCCAGAGAAGGTATAAAGCAGATGCTAAAGTGTTTTCCTGGCTGGAGCACACAGTTGGTCAAAATTTGTTCTTGTGTGTATTATTTTTTTATTATTTTGCTTTGTTTTATAGGAAGATGTTAAGGTTAAATCAAGTCCTTTAGAAGTTCATTATGCATGCTAAGTATTCATAGCATAGTATGAAACATTATCATGCATAATATAAATATGAGTATTTCAGTATTACCTAGAGATCTAATAAAAAAATTACTGTGCTATGTATGGTGCTCACATAAAAAAAATTACATCACTAGTCTCTGAACACTTTAAAATATATGGCCTTATTCTGTAGTTCTGGGAAGTTGCTAAAGCCATTTGGCAGAATTGCATGGACTTTTTTCTGTCTGGAGCCCTCTGGCTCCAGAGAAACTTCGTGCTGTCTGAAGACTGTAATACAGGAATATGTCCATGAATAAGGTGAGGGACATCAGTTAGTGTGACAGAGGTCCCAAACCTCAAAGTTACAAGACTAGCCCCAAGAATTCAATAGCTATGCCATATGAGATGCAGATTGATACATTACAAGAATTTATATTCATATACATATTCACAGCTTCTGTTTCCCTCCATAATCCTACTGTATTTGTTGGCATATACAATCTCCAAGTTCTTAAAAGATTAGTTAGTGAAAATGAACAAAGTTTTATTCTATTTGGTGTTGATAATTATGCCTTTTGAATGAAAAAATAGCTGTGTTTCCAAGCTTATGCCCTATGACCCAAATGCTTCTCCTTAACTGTAAATCTTGTACTATCATCTGTAGCAAATTTTCCCTGTGAATATGTAAAAAATTAGAAACTTTACCCTGAAAGGGAATTGATTTAACCTGGGGCTTTTGCTACTCTTTTTTTATTATCTTTTTTTCTCCCTGACTGAAGAGCTAAGGAGCTGAGAACTGCTTTTCATAACCCCTCATTTTTCGTCTTGTTCAAAGGCTTCTGTACCATTTCTGCTTTGTCTTAACAGTGTTTTCATTACCACGTCAAAGTAAGGTCTGAGAAATACCTTATTTTCCTCTAGATTTCTGTTCAAATGAGAGGACAACACAGTGGCGATGTTTGGCATCTCACCATATTTGAAGAGAGAAAAGTAATAATCCATCTGGCTCTGTGCTGAATATTCTTCCTCTGCTGTTTTCAATTAATATTGATCTATCTTTTATTGATCAATAAGAAATCACAGTGAAGCTGATCAAAACAGCTGAAGAAAAAAATTAAAGATTTCTAAAGCAAGTTGATTGATTGCATGTTACTGCTGTGCTCCTGTGGCAGAAACCCTCTTGGCCAACATTCAGGGAATTGAATTTGGAGAACAAAAATATGCAGTTATCGTACCTGAATAGAGAATCACCACCTACATAGTTCAATGCAAAGCCAAGCAGTGATCCCAGCTTATCCAGACCTAGTTTGCAGATACTCATATGAGATTACTATGCACAACTATGTCCTTGAAGTGGTATAATTGTTCAGTGAAGTATTTGCATGATAAGAGTTTATGACACTTAACAGTTCCAGAGATGACTAGTTAGAATCATTGCTAATGTTTCTTCTCATATTCTCAAGGTTCTCTGCCTGAGGTCTGCAACTCTTCCTACCATTGGTATATTGCAATAAAGAGGCACTTGCAGGACGCTGTAGTTAGAGGATTACCCAGCAGGAGAAGTTGTGTCATAACTCCGGCCACAAATCTGAGCCCGTCGAGGATAAATCAGGCTTGTCGTCAAACTTCACTGTACTACAACTGTTTCCTGCTTTCCAGAGCTCCTGTGAAGAATTAATACAGCCCTCAAATGACTGTAATTTGCAGCTGTGGTTGGCAAAGGAATGTGGGTATTTCTGTGATGTGTTAAAGTTAGTAGAGCTTTTTAGTGTGTTCTTTTTCTCCCTCAAGTACAGGAAAAGAAATACTTAATATACCAAAGTTTCTAGTCTGCAGATCATTAGACCTGTTCTGTTGTTGAGAGATTCCAGTGTTTTGTTTCAAGCATGAAGCATGTTCTTTTAAACAAGGCATTGTATGACTGCTGCTAATTTTCTATCATTTGCCCTCCAGAATTACTGGCAATGTTAATACATGTATTGCAAGCACCTAGCACTTTGTAAGACTGAACACTACTGGTTTATGATCTTTTCCTTTCTTGTGAAGCAAGGTGATCAGCAGCGAATTCAGAAATGTGTGCTGTCCTTGAGCCTCAACAAATCTGGAGGCATTCCTGCAGGTGGTGAACAGTGCCGATTCCCACTTTATTCCAGCTTGAATAATTTGTCATCAAATGAAACAGGGTATGTCTCTGCATAAGGCAGCCCATCAAAGTCCCATGGTTGCTGCAGTTGAGGAGATTAACTTATGCTTTCCAGTAACCCAGCTATTAAAATCTAGAGGGTTATCTCTTTCACTTCTTTTGCAACGGACTTTTTTTCCACATGCCTCCTACAAACAGAAACACTCTCACAAACACCTTGCTTCTTAAGGTGTGTCATCCTCTTCCTTGCACAGTTCTGAGTTCAGATTTGTATCTGACAGGATAAAACCTATATTTATTTTAATAATTTCATGATGACTTTTGTACAATTTGCTTTCTTTTTTTCCTTCCAATGAGGTGAAGTATTTAATATATCACAATATAGTAAAGGATATTTTGGAAAAAAAATCAGTTACATCACAGTGATATGGATCTTCTGGAGAAGACTGGTACTTCTCCAGTATGTGTCAAACTGTTTTTCTGTTAGAGAATCCAGACTGTAGGAAAAAGCTTCATCCAAGTACTTAGGCAAAAGTAGTTTGCACCTAAAACTGCTAGACAGCAGAAACCCAATATTCTGTCACTAGCTTCAAAATGAAGAGGCTGTTGAAAATCAGCATTCTGGGATAAGCAGAAAGTCTGGCTTTGGATTTCAAACCCAAACTCAATGAGAAAGACCTTAGGAGTATCAGAGGTGTTCCGGAATTGTTAACAGCAATAAACAGCTGAGAGTTGGTTTCTGTTGCATGAAATATGTAGAGCTGTTCAGCAGTATGGACAGAAAAAAATAATCCACTTCATGGAAAGGATAATTTCACACTGTTTAAGCATCAAGTTTTGAATTGTTTCAGGTTAGTACTGAAAATACACATTTTTGATTCTGCATGTTTTCCAGTAATTACCAAAGATGGTATAAGACTGCAGAACTCTCAGATGTGTATGCAAAACACATGTGCATGCATGTACTCTCTTGTTCAGCAAGCTGAAATATTCAATTCACTTCACTGTTTTATTTATTCACCATAGTCTGTGTGGTGCAATCTAGAATGAAGAAATAGGATCACTAGCTGTATTGATCATAAAATGAAACACATGCTTTTATACTTCATGTCTGTAATACCCTGGGTTCCTTTTTCACTGGGATACTGTGTGAAGAATAGCCTACAAATAAGATGGCAACTTTCTAACCTCCCAAGTGGTGTTGTTTCCAGAGAGCTATTAACTCCTGTGCAATTGCTTCAAATAGGCAAACAGTATCAAGTAGGACACTTTATTAACAGCAGTAGCCTCCTTTTAGTACTTCTGCAAAAGTGTTATCTCTAAGGAGCTGTACCTGTCCAAGCCACATTGCTAAAGGAGGCCAGAAGAGACCCTGCTGTTAGTCCTGAGGTGCTTTCCCAGTTTATATTAGGCCTTTCCCAGCTTATTTTAAGACTAAACTACGGTACTTTCTTAATATGTTGAAAATGTTTATTAGGTGTCTCTTAAAATAGTATGTAAAGTTTTTTTCACTTACAGTTCATTCTGCTAATTAATTAAATCCCTCTTCAGGGGTCTGCTTCTCCAACATTTCCAAAACAGCTTCAGTATCATGAATTGTGACTATTTATTAGTCATAAGAATCGACATTTTATGTTGAGCTTCACCACTGTTTCATCTTAAATCAGCAGTGCTAGATGGAAAGAGATGAGACACTTCTGGTAGGATCTAGCAGACATTTATTTTTTTTCCACTTTTTAAGAAAAGAAATGCAAAGGAGCTGCCCTGGTTTCAGCTGGGATAGAGTTAATTTTCTTCTTAGTAGCCGGTACAGTTCTATGTTTTGGATTTAATATGAAAATAATGTTGATAACACACTGATGTTTAATTGTTGCTAAGTAGCGCTTACCCTAAATCAAGGACTTCTCAGTTTCCCATGCTCTGCCAGTGAGCAGGTACACATGGAGCTGGGAGGGAGCAGAGCCAGGACAGCTGACCTGAACCAGCCCAAGGGTTACTCCATATCATAGAGCATCATCCTCAGTATATAAACAGGGGGTACATGGCTGGGGCCTGCCGGTCACTGCTCAGAGACTGGCTGGGCATTGTTCAGTGGGTGGTGAGCAACTCTATTTTTTTTACTTTTCCTTCAGATTTCATTCCTCTCTCTCCTTCTCCTTTTCATTACAGTTGTTATTGTTGCTGCTGTTATGTTGTTATTATTATTATTATCATTACTTTATTTCAATTATTAGTCTTTTCTTATCTCAACCCATGCGTTTTACCTTTTTCTGATTCTCCAGTTCTTCCAATTCCATCTCACCAGGGTGGGCTAAGGGGAAGTGAGAGAGCAGCTGCATGGTAGTTAGTTGCTGGCTGGGGTTAAACCATGTCAAATGTTTATCTTGGTAAGCATCCTGTAAGCCAAAAGACAATGTGCTGAGATGTTCCCATTCAAGTTAAAATCTGAGGCCTTAAATTCATAAGATAAATTACCTTGCATGTTTAGCTGTTGGAACTGCAAGCAAACCAATTGGAAGAAATCATAATTTAATTTATGTTAGTGTTCCTCATGGAATAGAGGCATGATTGTCTCTTTTTTACAAAAGAATAAAATTGTGGTTTCCATGGACTCATGCTTAGTTACCTGTATGCTTTATCTATCAAACAAACATACAGCATATTTTTATGATAACCATATACTTATGTTGTGTAAGTAGGAAGACAGGCTCTCCTGAGTAGTCACTAAACAGAGATTAAGTTGTGGAGTGTTTGTATGTCATGGACTTTGGGTAAGCCACTTCACTGATTTCCCCTGTCACAAAGATAAACATAGTGATGATGTTTATTAATATTCCATAATCAGAAGGCAACATTTTAAGGAGCAGCAACCTTGCCTAAATACTAAGTCCTCTGCAACTATAGTCAGATGTTCGAAAATATATTTCCACTTTTTGTCTTTTTATCCAACTACATGTATATTTCCATCTTAGTTTCTCTTCTCCCTCTCTCTGTGTCAATATTAACAGTGGTATAACTAAGGAACGTCATGGCTATTCCCCCTGGAACTGCCACTCATTCTGATTCTTGATCTGGTCTTCAATCTACAGACATATCTTGTTTTGAGTATTTGTTACATAAAATTCAAACTGTTTGGTTTGGTTTCTTGTGATGCATAGGTCATATGTAACTATTTCATTCCCCTCTACATGACTAGACTAGTTTTAGGTTAGTTACGTGATCAGGGACTTGAAGTTTTTGAATCATAAAATAAGTCAACATCATAGAAGCAAACAGAAAGTACATCAGTGTCAGAAACTTCAGAAATTATTGCATCCATGGACATTTCTCAAAGAAACATTTTAATCAAAAGTTGTTAGACTTCAAGTAAGGGTTATGAAATGAAATTGTGTGTTAGAGAAGAGGTCAAACAGTGTGATGCACTTGTTATTTCTGACTTTGGAAATTATTTTACACTGAACAACTTATTTTCTTACTACTCATACTAGATAGTATATAAAATACATATATCATTTTTTCCAAATGTGAAATGAAAATAATACTGTCATAATGAACCTCCTGATACAAAGTTTGTGCAGCTGTTCCAAGGAGGGAGGAAAACCTGGCTGGGCCTCTGTAGGTCCTACTGTAGGAAGGGTAAAAGTTTGCTGAAGACCTAGGTTCCCTGCTTCTGCTGCAAGGAGAAATGCAGAAGTTGATATTCTTTTTTTTGGAATTGTACTGTGAAGCTTGTGCATTGGCTGAGGTAACCCTGTCAATGATTAATGATATCCCATGCTTGAAAACCACATATAAGTAGAACTATCAAACAGTCTTAGGAAGAAGTAATGAAACCAGACTCAAAGAATCATACTTTAAATGAATTTATGTCTCTGAACATGCTTTCCATTTGCCCTACCAGGACAGCATTGCTGACACTTCAGTAAAAGAAATCTGTAAAAGTGACTGATTAGGAAATCACAAAACTAATCATTCAGTATTTCGCAGCTTACATTTTATACTGGTAGCAAATAGAAACACCCTAAGGACGTTCCTCTAATAATTTTATCATTTCCTCACAAGTGTGGATTCTCTAGAATGTACAGTTTATTCAGTGACTAAGAACAGCTAGAGAAGTGCAAAGTTTTGAAACAGATGGAGTGATTTAGCTCCCAAAGGAACCTATGCAAGGAGTTTTGTAATTATATCTACTTTAAAGGAAATTATTTTGCAATTTACTTGTGTTCAGATTACAAGCTCTAAAAAACTTGCAGTTCTGAACCATTCATGGTCTAAAACTAATGGAGTTCCAAAGCTGAAAGGAGAAGGCCATCATCAAGCTCATGTATTTTAATAATCTGAGCGTAGCTAATCACAACCCATTCAGAAATCTTAACTTGCTTAAGAAAATGAATGCCAGCTTTTTTCTGAGGTTGGCAAGGGCCACACTACCAATAAGCAATGAGGGCTGTGAGCTGAGGGGGTTCTTTGGGTTTGCAGGACAAGGGCCCTCACCAGCCAGTGCCTGGTCCCACCACCCCCAGTGAAGGAACAGGGTAAGCTGGGGAGGGGGGAGAGAGGGGTGCAGCCAGAGACAGTCTTGAGCCCAGGGCATCAGGCTCCTGTGTGGGGCTAAGTGAAGGTGGGCTGGGAAGTAAGTCCACAGGTCAGGGTCAGGATCTGACACAATTAGGGTGACCTTGTCAGATAAAACCACAGGAAGGCTGGGCAGGCCCATGGTGACAGGCTCAGGCTCAGGTAAGTAATCCAAAAGAAGGCTCTCTTGTTGGATAATACAAATCCAGAACTATTGTATGTCAGGGAAAGCATTCTTCACACTCCGCCTCTCCTGAATCAGAGAAGGCCCATTTCCCTTTTCTGTCAGTGAATGAAATGTAGCTCACAGGGGTAGGCTGAAGTGGAGATTTGAAAGCCCTGTGGTCAGACTTTGTTGTTCTTTGATTACTATAGTGTATACAGGGATGGAGACAGTGCTGTGCAATAACGAAGGCTAATTTATCCAATGGAAAGGTTTGTTTGCTATGCATACCAGGATTTGTCTCACCCTCTCATTACTTTGACTGTTTGATGTATTGATATGCTCAGAGCCTATAATTTGTGCTATCAAACAAGGGATATTTTTGGGGTATATGTTTTAGTCCATGACCTGTAACATGAGTTCGTAGTAATGGCAACATGCAGTTGACGAATTATGAATACCACTGCTAGGATGGATTTAAACTGGAATTTTCCTTCCTGTAAACACTGGTATACTGTAGAGCATGTGTCCTCAAACTTTTTAACCAGGGGCCGGCACGCAGATGAAGTGGCAGGCAGTCATCTGCACCTGCTTGGTTTCCCCACCAGCCCCCGGCAGGGGTGTGTGTGTTGGGGGGGGTTCTGTAAATACCAGGGGCTGGATTGAGGACCCTGGGGGCTGTATCCAGCCCCGTGGGTGGTAGTTTGAGGGACCCCTTCGGTAGAGGAATGCAGGCAGTGGGTTGATTAGCATTGATAACATGCAGCTGTGGCCTTGCCTCAGAGGCAGTGGGTTCATTGACATGGACAATGTGCAGGTGTAGCTCGTTCTGACAAAGTGGTTAAATAGCCCTGAGGATTGTAGGAGAAGGGGTTGGATGGAGGAGGAGCAGTGTGGTTTGGCCTCTGGAGGAAGGAGGTACAGCATGGACAGTAGAATCTGATCTATGGTGAAGTCTTGTTGCAGCCTACTAGTTTGATTGTGCTGCAACAGTATTTTGCTAGGAAATACCCTGCTTGCTAGCTTGTCACACATGGGACAGATTGAGAGGTGGCAGTCATTCTCCTGGGTAGTCACTGATGTGCAGAAAGCATTTAACAGGTGTGAGGAGAAAAAGCACCATGACAGGCTCTGCTATTCAGATTTTTGTTTTTGAAAATGAAACTTCAACCTAATGAGTGTCCTAGTGATTTGGTAAAAAAGTAGCATTTTTTTTTTTACTAAGGGTTATCTCTTCCAGGCAGTCCTGTCTTTGCAGACTTTCATTTGTCTTTATGCTCCAAAAAATAGGTGTTTTTAGACAAGAGACTGGTGTCGTAATAGGCTGTAGCTTATTTTCAAGGTCAACAAGCTGTCATCTCAATGGTATACAAGGCTGTGGCAAGTTTTTGGGTTTGGCTTTATAAGCAGGGAAATGTCAAAATTCATAGTTTATGGGGCAGTACTGGAAAGTCAAACTTCCCACCTTTGCTTTAGTAGAGCTAAATTTGTAAGCATTTAGCATACCTTTGCTCTGTGGAAGTGTCAGCTTGCTTCTCTACTTCAGTCATCTCAGACCACTGAAATAATTTGCATTTTGAGACTACAGTAAACTTTCTGTAACTTCCATAATTACTCATGGCTGCTGCCTTCCCAGCTCTGTGAATTCACTGTTGAGCATTTGTGGTACCAAACATTCAAACTTACTTATATTTCCACCCTAATTTTCACCCAGTCAAAATACCAGACCCTAATTCAACTGAATTTGTCTATATGCTCCATTAAATCTGTGCTTGCACTTGCTTTTAGCATAAGTTTGCTGGCCTTCAGCTCCTGTAGTCACAGGGCTGTAGCACTGCTACCAGCAGAGGATATTGGAAATGAAGAATTTAAGGGTTAGGTAACCCACGACAAAAGATTTCTACTGTAGGCCTGTAGTCCAGTCTTAAGCTTCCAGCTTTGAGTGGAAAGACAACTTACGCTGCAATCTGTTAATATGTAATGTAAAGATATCCTGAATGTTCATACACAGCTTGGAAAAAAAATCATTTCCACCCCTATTTTTGATGCTTTCCAACAGTGTTACTTGTGCTGAGATACAAAACACCAGTCCCCAAAATAGAAGCTTTATTTCTGAATGTTCTCTCAGTACAGTATCCAGTTCTGGTACTTGCACATGCAGCAGACCCATGGAAAGCATCATTGAAAAGATTTCAAGGAAAGAGAGGGAAATTAGTCTGGAGAATATATTCAGGTTGGCAGAGAGATAGCTGAGGGCAGTTTTGATTACCTGGGCTAGGTATTCAAACTATAGGAAGACCTCTGATAACAGATTATAAAGAAGGAATTTCAGTCTTAATCACAAGTAACCAGACCTAGCAATGAAAGGCTGAAGCTACACAAAGTCAACCTTGAAACTGTAGAGGAAAGAAGGCAGTGGGTTGATTAACATTGATAACATACAGCTGTGGCCTTGCTTCGCGGCAGCGGGTTGATTGACATGGATGATGTGCAGCTGTAGCTCGTTCCTGCAAAGTGGTTAAATAGCCCTGAGGAGTAGGGGAGCGGGTTGGATGGAGGAGGAGTAAAGTGGTTTGGCCTCTGGAGGAAGTAGTAGTACTATCCTCATGGATAGTAGAATATGACCTATGGTGAAGCCTTGTTGCAGCTTGCTGGTTTTGCCTGTGCTTTGGCAATTGGTGGCCCATTATGAGGCAAACTGGTTTGGGCTCCAACTGCAACAGAAAAGAAGAAGCAGTTTTCTGGGGGTAAGTGTAGATTAAAATTTTATTTGACAAGGTTTCAGATTTGCACTCACTCATGCCTTTAAAACAAGAAGAGATCTTTTATATATTGTTCATGTCAGGTAATGAGGGAAATGTTTTGCTACCTGTTTGAACACATAATTGTGGTGAGGAAAAGTACTGTCTTGTATGGGCATGGTAATCCTTTCCGGCCTTAGAGACTGTGAATGTACTTCATTTCCCCCTTGACAGGCCATAATGGCGACTGGTGGCTGAGGAGTGGCTTGAAGAAGTCCAGAATTGCCTGCTTCTCTCTCAGCACAATCATCAGTATTATGAGTATTTGAAGATTGTTTTGGCTAGCCTTTCTCCTTTCGCTTCCAGAAAGGACAAGAAAGTTTTTTCCCTCACATCTTTTTCATAATAAGAAAGGTGTTCTGTTGTTAGTGTTGATTTTTGATTTCCACATTCCTTAAAGCAAGGAGCATGTGTCAGATAGGAATATTTCCATGCTATTTTTGAAATGAATCTGTTTTGTGTAGACGGTACACGAATTTTAGTTACATTAAATAATCACAAGTCTTAGAAATTAAAGCTAGGGGGTTCAGTACTAGGGCATCGGGGTAAAATGACCTCTGAAATCCCCCAATCCTTAGTGCTACTTTCTAAGAGGCTATGGTGAAATAATCTTTTCTGGTCATTTCTTGTTTCAGTCTAAAGGTTCACTCTGTTTAATTTGCATTTTAAAGGCTTGCTTGTTGACTATACCATGCTTTTGAAGCAGCATGGAAAATGGAGTTTGTAACTGCAATGGATTGGCAATGTGATATCATTCTGCCATTTGCACATCACTTAAAGGGTTCAGAGCTTCAAAATCACTTTAAGATGTGAAGTTTCAAAACTTGATTTTGTCATGTTTTAAACTAAAGGGAAGAAAACTGCTGCTTTTTAACAAGCATGTTTAATGTGCTGAAAGATGGGTTTATCTGTATTCTGTCTCATGATTTGCATGCAACAGTTATGCAGAAGGATGAGGCGGGCAAAGGGGAAGACAAGACAAAAAGCTTACAGCAATTAAAATAGGGCAGGATGAGAGCTGGATTATGTTCTTAGCAATATTTCTGCAGAGATAATAAAGGGATTCATGCCCTCCTTGAAACACAAGTTAAGAAACTGGAAAACCAAAACAGCTGAGAAAAGTGATGGAAAAAGAGTAGCTTATATGATAGTTAGCCATGCTTCCCCCTGCCCCCCGACAAATATAGCAAAATTATAATTTACAGTGTGTCAATACTAGAATAACTTAAAATCTGTATTCAAAGCAGACAAATAGCAAAAAAGATTATTTTTTTATAATTAAGTACTTCTGCTGCATCAGAAGTCATATTAAAAATAAATTCTGGGTTTTTTCATTTCTCTCTTATAAGGCAACCTATTTGGCCAAAATTTTCATACTGTTTTATTGTGCTTCTCCTGAGACATGTTATTGTCTTTTGTTTGGATTTCAGGCATTCTCTGAGACTCCAACTCAAATGAAGTCTTTGTGGCCTTAACTGCCTTACAAATACAGCAAGAGATGTTCTAGATCCAAATAAATTATATTTAAAAAGCTCTAGATAATAAAAAATATATTCCAAATTGTGGACAGTTGTGTTTTCTGCTAAGATAAAAATAAAGAGGTATATTAAAATATTTGCTTATAGATAAATAAAGAATACTCATTGTTACTTTTAGTACTAAAGATCATCCCATCTATCATCCTTCCCTTCACCTAAAGCCCCAAATCAATGTAAAGGTCAGTTAACCTACCACCTTAGCTCAATTAGAGATACCCAGCCATATTTCCTGCAGATCAAGTCTCTCTAAAATCTCAAAGATGCTAAAGGATCCTCCAAGAGACTTGAATATTCCATATTTTAACTGGCTTACACATCCTTTTTCACAGACTGTAATAATATGAATAGTTCATGCTTGTAAGCAACCCTGCATTTTGTCTGAAGAACTAATTGACAAAATATGTACATTCCAGTCGGATACACGCTAAATGAATCTCCAGGTCTCCATCTAGATCTTTATACCTCCTATAGCTTGGACTTCTTCTCTCAAGTTCTCTTTAAACCACTTAGATGACCCCTAACTTGTCAATCCAAGAAGAGGCTGAGGAGCATAGGAACGTACACAAGGTATGCTTGTACAGGAAGCAGAGAAACATGCAAGCGTTGGTATTTCTGTGAGGACAAGGATTTTGCTTTTACTCAGTCCCCACCTTCGAGACTTTGCCTTATTAGCAGACTCCCCTCTCCATCTGACAGTCTTCTCTACAATCTGAAAGACACAGGAAGCTATGTAAAAAGAAAAACAGTCTTCATGAAGCCTTGAAACTTTCTAACACAGCTTCCTGCTGAACCAAAACAGCTTGGATTATCTGACCTCCTGAGGCTGTGCCCAAAGAAGATTACAAATCTAGCTTGTAATATTTGACAAAACTATTGCTTTTCATGTAGGAAGTGTCTCGGCAGATTTCTGGGTCTGATGTATAGGATGAAGCAGCTATAGACCAGCAGGGGTGTATGCTTTATTACTGACAGTTGCAATCCTCTAGGTTGGTATGTCTCTTTGATAACAACTCATTATCCATCTAGTTACAGTCTGGAAGATTTGTGTGTAAAAGAAAGGTGTAATGCCCCAAGGATATTAATCTTTCAGGGTATAGTGAAATCATGTGGCACAGTAGGAAAGTGGTACTGGGAGGCTGGGTTCTTTGTTATTTGGTAAGGGCTCAGTGTGACAGGAAGTAGAAGAGGTGAACTATGGCCACAGATATCCCATGATCATTAAAAATCCTCCATTTTTCACCACAGTTGGGAAAACTAGCTGTAATATTCTGGCCAAATTCCAGTTTCAGTAACTGCAATGATTTCTGTTCTAATTCCTTTTGCAGTATCAGTTGATTCATTAGTCATTTTCACTCCTGTAGTAATGATTGAGAGACAGGTTATATTTTTTATAACAGCAAAATTGTCCTACGTTACCCTTCTGTGCTTCAGTCCTTATCTCATAAGGTGGGCTTTGGAGAGTCACTGCTAGGAAAGAGCGACCTCTAATATGAGCTGGATAGGATCTAATGATCACAGGTGGATAATTTTTCCTTGCAAGGATAATGCCTCAGACAAAACTCATTTTCATATGGGATTTAAGCCTTAAGTGAAGATAATGCAATGAAATTCAGGATATTTATCAACTGTTAACCATTTGGGATTATTTTATTGTACAAAATACTGAGCTGATTGCCTCTGATATAAATTGGGATAGCTCTGTTGAAGTGGACATTGAGGTTTCACTGTAAGAAGTAGGCCTTGACTGTACATCCTTCATACAGAGGAGTAACATAGGGTGGTCTAGTGAAATCAGTGGAGATGACTGGGGGGGCCTTGGCTGAAATGGTATAATTTGATCCCGGCTATTATGTAATGCCTTATTGACAAAATTTTCTGTCTTTACATGGTTAGATATGTGGTTTTAGGTTCCCAATGCCACATGCAATGAGGAATCATGTATATCTGACAAAAAGTGGTGTGTTGCCTATGCTCCACAAGATACTTCAGCTCTTCGCTCTCTTCTTGATGAGTTTTGCTGGGATTTTCCCTTTGAGATATCATTCCTTAGATCTGAGTTTCTGTTCATGTAATCTAGTCCAGTTTTGAAATTCACACTTTTTTAGAGGGTATGAATCTGGCAGTGTAAAGGGATGACAGATGAAAATATCCATAGGTTATTTTTCTTCCTTTTCTGAGGAGTCGTATCCAAATGGAGAAGATCTATGCAGTAGAGGCCTAGCATTTGCTACTTCTCAAAAAATGTCTTCATGTAACACCTTAATAGTCTTTAAAATTAATTTTAAAAGACAAAAGATGTATCTACTGTTTAAACCCCCTGCTTACAGAAGGATGTCCAGATCAGAGCTGAGTATTGTCCCCAGTTCCCAAACCCCTACTGCTTACCTCTTATTGTCTCTAAATGATATATTATACTTTAAAATCTCAAAGCTTTTCTCATTCTGACCTATTTTTATTTTCACAATAACATGCAATGAAAAATTCCCTTTTTAATTAAAAAAGAAATGAAAAAAGATAGCGCTGTGTTAGTGGAAGATTAACTTATACTTTTTTATTTAATTGATAATCCTGAAGGTACTGAATTGAAAAAACAGCAATTCAGTTACTTTCTGATTTACAACAAGAAGACAATGTTGAATAATTATAGTACGTGTATTTTAACAGCATAAACAAAAATATACTAAGCAGTATACTTCATAAGAAATATGAAAGAGGTTCTTGCAGATCCTACAGTGTAGCCTCCACAGATTTTTTTCAAGAACCTGAAGTTCTGCATTACATGATTTTTTAAAAATGTATACATTATGTATGGAAGCCTGACAATAAGTTAATAGAACAGGGATTACTGTATATTATACAGCATAATGTAAACATACTGAACAGTAAACAGCCGAAGTGTTCCACCCCCTTACTTCTTGCTCTGACTCTACTGCCGTATGAGCCGTAATGGTCAGTGGTATGTAATGCTGCAGTCATGACTGGATAAACTGATAGAAAGGAGTTTTCTGCAAAGAATTGTGTGAAACACATTCAAAATAATCAAGAATATTATTTGTTGGCTTGCATTTTCTTGTGATTTATGATGATTTTCATTAATTTCTTTGTACCTCTGTATACTTCATGTGCTTTTCAGAAGTAACGGGCCCTATGTTACTATTTTTTAAACAAGTGTAAGTAATCTGATTTTTCACAGAATTTCTACCTCATACCTGGGAAATACATTCCTGTACCTGGTCTTTTGGGTGTGTTTTTAAACAAGTCTGATTTGGCTGCAGCTAGGAACAGGATGCTGAGTGAAGTAAGCTATCCCATGAATCCCATTTTCCATCTGGTATTGCCTATACCTTTGCATATTTTGCAAGACCATTCAAATTGCAGGATTTCCTTGCACTGCTGGGAAAGAAAGCATTTGTATGCCTTTAGGTGAAATCTGATGAAATACACAGGGAGGAGGGGTTACTAGTGTCAGCAGAAGTACCTAGGAATACTTCTGAGAGTTTGAATTTTCAGGGGCATTTGCTTATTTAATTAGAAAATATACAGGCTGAAAATTACAGCTTAGTTCCTTTAGTTACTAAGTGGAAAGAACTGCATCTTTCTGTTCATAGAACACGTGGAATTTGTTCTTTTATGCATTGGTCAGGGTGTTTTGCCTCTTGCCAGGATGGGAAAAGCTTGTACATCCTTAAGGTATGGAACAGTAGCCAGTAGTTCTCATGGGTATAACAGTTTATTCTCCTTCCAGAATTCATCAGTCTCTTTTTGTCTCTTCTGGCAGCATGGTACAATCTAATTTCGGCTCCCTCTACAAAACAATTTGCTGTTCCATTATGTTGTTACTTACAGCAGATATGCAACTCCATTCACATAGGGCATGTGAGAGATTTCTAAATGATATTGTCATTGTCTCTGCTATTATTGGAACAATTTGGGGGATGCCAGAAAACTGTCAAACCTTATAGAATGAAATTGTTCCACGTAAATAAGGAGCAGAACCTGCTTATGAATGATTAAATACAGTTCATCTGCAACACTAGCTAAGGAAAAGAAAGTGTCAGATCTCCTTGCTGTCTCAGCCATTCATGACCGCATGAAAAAGATATTTCCAGCAAGTAGGAGGAAGACTATTCTTCCAATGGGAAAGTCCTTTACTGTCTCTTGGAAGTGTAGTACTTTACCAAATTGTACCAAGGTCTGTGAAAAATACGTTGGCAATTTTAGATGAGCCAGCCAAGTAACACTTGGTACATATCAAGTCTTTCTGTTACCCAAGTTATGTCCAATTGCTTGACTTGAATCTCTTGTCCTTACCAGTCTCAAACTTCTATGAAGTTTTTCTAAGTGGCAGCAGAATCTGGCATTGACCCTTCTGCATTTGTTTCCAGTTTGTACTTCTAAGAAGTGCAAGGAATGAATGATTCCCAGGATTAATGTGTCCTCCTCTCACACCCATCCCTAGGAAATTAACAAAGATGTGTACATGTATGGATCCACAGTGTGGACAGATCACACAAATTTATATCCTAAATAAAAATATATCAAAAAGACATATTTATTGGGGAAAAAAATTTCCATGTGTTCACATTTGCATGCGTTTGTTGAAAAGAACCAGCTTTCACATAATGCTTCTTTTATCGATGCTATCTTGGTATTTGGCTGGGAAAGAAAAAGGAACAAAACAACCCCCAAAACCACCATGATCACTTTCTTGTGTTGAATGGCACTGAATTTGTCTTCAGTAATTAAATGTGTCATTTTTCCCTCCAAAATCCATGTGCCTCACGGGACTAGCAAGGCATTGCCTTTCTACCCACTGGAACATATTATTTTTGCGTGACTATCTTGGTCTAAGGAGAGGTTTCGTAACTGGCTAATCATTTGGAGGTTCTGTAGTCCACCTAACACAGAACTCAACTTAGTCAGCTGAGTCAATTTAGGAGGCCAAGCTCACCCTACGGGTGTTGGAGAAAAACTGAAATTTGTTCAAGGCATACAACAAAGTTCCGGCTCCAAGTTGTTCTCTGAACTGAGTCGCTCCTGAGTGACTTGTATTCAATATGCTCTGTAGCTGATCTATTGAAAATGTGAGATAGCTTGTCCAGGTGTATGCATCTCTAGTTTCTCCCATTAGATATGAAGTTTTCAGTTATCCCTGGCATAGTCTTCGTCAGCAAAGACAAAAATGGTCTCGCATCCACATTTAATGGAAAAGAAGACACTTGTTCAGTGTAAATTGCTCTAGACTTCTAAATTTTGTGAGTGACCTGATAGGAGGCTGGAACCTGAAATTATACTGATGTCAAGGTGTTAGGCGTTTAAGTCCTTCTCTTCCAGATTTAAGACCACTTTGTCATTTGGATTTGAATAATTAATGATGACAATTATTAAAAAAGGAGTATTATGTATGTATATAAGGCAAGGCCATGGTAAGGCCACACCTTTAATGCTCGGTTCAGTTTTGGGCCCATCACTTCAGGAGGGATGTAGAGATGTCCAGAGAAAGGCAACAAAGCTGGTGAAGGGTCTGGAGCACGTCTTATGAGGAGTGGCTGAGGTGGGTCTTTTTAATCTGGAGAGGAGGAGATTCATGGGGGGACTTTATTGCTCTCTACAACTCCCTGAAAGGAGGCTGTAGGCAGGTGGCGTTAGGTCTCTTGTCCCAGACAGCTAGTGACAGGACAAGAGGAAACAACCTCAAGTTGCATCAGGGGAGATTTTAGGTTGGATATGAGGAAAAATTTCTTCCCTGAAAGGGTGATCAATCATTGGAACAGGCTGCCCAGGGAGGTGGTGGAATCACCACCCCTGGAAGTGTTGAAAAAATATGTAGATGTGGTGCTTAGGGACATAGTTTAGTGATGGACTTGGCAGTCCTGGGTTAATATTGGACTTGGTGATCTCAAAGGTCTTTTCAAACCCAAATGATTCTATGGCTACTTTAATCCATTGGCCTGTTATGAATGTGCCTGATCCCTATGAAATTCCTAGAAAAAGAATGAAAAAATAGGGAAGAGTTGTGTTTCTTTACAAGCAAATATAAAAATAAAGAACAACAAAAAAGATCTGAAAAATAACCCAGGTTGCAAAAGTTACTCAGCCAGGTGTAAACTCAAGTTATAGTGAACACTGTCACATGAGTCACGTTGCAGGGAACACCTCACAGAGTCAGTGCACATATTTTTTTATACATACTTGAAGATATGTCTGTAACATCCTTTGAATACACCAAGAGTTGTCAACTTAATCCTTTAACTAAATGACACCAAGTGTAGGCATCAGTTAGTAATATAACTGCTACCAGGCCATTTTCAGTTTTCTTTAATAAGGAAATCCTAAAGAGATAATGTCATGGGCAGATGTCAGTTGCCTGATCTCCAGAGCCTTTGGTATTTCTTTGCTTTCTCATTGGCTTCCTCTCTAAACATTATAGTTGTACTTGTTATGTTTGTAAGAGTTGTCTTTGTTATCAAAGATAAGGTCACATTTATTTAGTTTGCTGCTGCTGTCAGAGGAATCTCATTGTATCCTGTCCATCTTAATTTCCTTACTATATCAGATGTGAATTACATTCCTTTTATTATGTTGATCATTGAAATCCTGGTTGACAACTATCCTCCTAGATGAGGGACCAAATCTAATCAATAGTATTGATAGTTCATTCTTACCTCTTTCTTTCTGTGCCCCAGGAGCCACATACCAGGATATTTGTTCTCAGTTTACAATAGTCAGAAAATTATGCCTGGTATTTTACTATGGTTTATTATCTTCTCACTTACTGGCATCATGGAAACCTTTTCTACTTACAGTAGATTATGCTGTTCACCAGAACCTATAACTATTATCCTTGAAAAACCTGATTTACAGCTGTAGGAGAAATACTTGGAGATTCTGTAGTCTTTGTTCATACCACCAAAAAGTACTATCCTTGATCTTTTTTTTTTTTTTTTTAAAGATAAAATGGTGCTGTATATTTGCTCAACTGGTGCTGAAAAGAGAAAATTGACTAGCTGCCACTTCCAAAGCACCACCACTGCCTTCAAGACACAAATTAGTTACTTTTGAAGTTTCAAACATCTGCAGTCTTATAATCCTGGAGTTTTAGTGTCACTGTTTGCAGGAATCAAACAATCACTAGTCCTGCTTTAATTTTTTTCAATCTTAGGGATTGATTTAACACTAAAAGGTATGAAAGCCATGGAATCATCTTGTTGTACTCATCTTGGTCTCAGGTGCTTGGTGTGCATTGTTATTAATGATCAAACATTCCCACTGACCTGGGGGAGGGATCTAAGTTTTCATTTCAAGTTTGGAAATGGAGAGGAAGTGTTGGGTTGCAAAATATAAGATAGAATTTAAATGACCTCTGTGTTTTTCTGTTTGCTACGTCTGTGGACCGGTTAAAGTGGGAAAAACTGCTTGTGAATTTCTTCATATGCAAGAAGTATGTGTTTCAGGGATTTTAACCTGCTGTAGGTTTTCATGTCATCAAGCTAGGACTCTGTTCATTGAAATACCTTTCCACTTGAGAACTAGACTTTTCATCTACTAGATAATTGAAGATATTTTTGGGTACTGAGTCAATAATAAAAGCTAAAAAGAAAGCAACAGGAACAGATATTCTCCAAATTCCTTCTTCCTTTCAACAAGCCCCTTCTCAAAGCTGCTTGTAGTTCAGTGCACGGAACTATCCTTACACAAAGAATCTATAATCACTAGTCTAAAAATATGAATATGGAAGTGTTTTAATTTTCCTGAAAATTATGGTTGTGGCTATTATGATAGGTGACTTGATGTTGGATTTACTGTTTATTCTCTTTACATGAAACTGATGATTGTGGGTCATCTGGGGTTTTTTGAGGAAAAAGAGAAAAGGGCTGCTACTGGGCTTCAGGAACAAAGAACAGACCCCTTATGCAAAGGTTTCACAACTAAAGAGGTACATAAACTTCATGGCATTGGAAACTAGAATTTGTGGGGTTTCTATTTGTTGCATCTTTCCAAATAGTTTTTTCCACATCAGGGAAGACCAGGCTCTGCTTTGTTTTGAGAACTTGGCTGTTCCACCTCCCCATCTCAAAGGCAGATAGCTGAACTGCCTGTTAGAAGCCCGGTAGACAACACAGGCCACCAGACAGAACTATAAATGGTAAAAGATAATTAACAAGAGATGGTTTAGCAAAATTCATTTCAGACTAGTCTAAGCAGTGACATTTAAAACTGGTAGACATTAAGGTAAAATCAACTGCATGTATTAGCTATAGAATGAGTCATTAACATTTAAACCTAGCCAGGAGGCAGCAATAAGAAGATGTCCTGCTGGCAAGAGCCACAGGACATATATAATCCTCAAGAGTGAAAGCTGTTAATTAAGTGGACTGGGAGGTGAAAATCATCCCCAGCTGATGTTCACACACAGATCTACCAGACAATCTTTTGCAGTAATATGAGATCTGCTTTAGCTGTATTGCTAAGCTTTTGTATAGACTGTTGCATGCTGCCATTTGGGCTGTTGGTGTCACCTAGATGGTGTGTAGTTGGTGAACACTCCCTTTAGAAATTACACAGGGAAACAATAAATACATACATGCCTTCACATTATGTGTTTTCATCTCCTTGTTTTTTCTTCTCCAGGCATCCTTTAGTCATATCCTCCTCACAGCTAGAAAAAGGTCATGCCTTCCACATTCCTACTCTACAACATTCTAATAGTTACAAGACATCAGAACATTCCATAACATGAAGCATTCATTATTACACAAATTAGTTTAAGAAAAACATGAGTGACTAGATCCTCTTGACTTGATGGTATAGTTAAGTTTCTAGGCTGACAATTTACATCCCTGTGGTGTATCAAGGCTAGTATACATTAAGAAGGTGCATTAAGATCTTTGAAGGCAAGACACTGTAATAGCAAATAACACCTGTGGTAGAGACCAGGCCACGTGTCTAAAACAGTAAGGGGTCTGCTTTTGGCACACTTCTCTGAAGCATGAGAGACACATTAATTCTATTTTCTGTCAAGAGTTGTTTGTCCAGATTAGAAGCTAGTGTCTAGGGCTTATTCTGATTTCAGTTAATTCAGAATTTAATTAGTTTGTTACTTTTTAGACAGAAGGATAATACAGCCATGAAATTAGACTGACATGTAATTTTCTGATGATAAATTTATCACAGAATCTGAAGCCAAAAATTACTTTTTTATGGTTTGCTAAAGCTGATGTGTACCATGGTTGAATCACACTAAGAGAATAGAACAATTGGAATATAACAGGTGAAATGTAAATGAAGTGCTTAGTTTAAAACACCTGGTTAATATTTACTTTGTAGATCATAGATAAAAATGGCACACATCTGAAAGAATATTTCATTTTGCCCTGATAGATCTTAACACATTCATCAGTGAATTCTCTTTTGTCTTTTCTTATCACAGCTTCCCTACCTATTAATTCTGAAGTTTACCAGATTAAGCCAATGTGAACATTCATTTAAAAACTGGTTATCAAAGTTAATATGGAGGTGTCAACTGGTTTGCAGATGTGGTTTTATGAATGACAATGAATATAATTGTAGAATGGTAAACAGTGTTAACTGAGCCTCTAAGCAAAATCTGTCCCTGATGGGAATGAAAGAGCATCACCATTTGCTAATACTAAACCTTATCAGTTTGGTCTTGAAAAATGTAAGTGATCATTTTTCAGATTTTTTTTCAACTTCCTTGAGTTAAGAGGTAGAACTTTTTTTTTTACTTGAGACCTCAGTGCGTGTATATGTATGTCTCAGCTACTACACGTAGTGGATTTTAATTGTTTTCTTGTTGTATTCTTGCACAAAATAGAAGACAACTTGTTGGTGAAATATGCAGCAGAATATGCAGCAAAAACTGATTTGATCAGGTCTTTCTTCAGTCTTTTAGTGATTTTAGTTGTAATTGGGTTAGGGTAGCTGGATATCTCTTTCTGTTTCCCTCCCTACTCACTCTCAAATACAGTGCCTAGCAGAAAAAAAAGCCTGGAACATCTGCTGTTGTTATTCCTTTTTTTTTGTTTTGTTTTCTTGTGACAAGAATTTTTATATATTCCTTTTATATTCCTGAGTTGGAGCTAACAGGGCCCATTTGTTCTGCCTGCCAAGTGAGTCAGCAATATAACTCTGCATTTCTAAGTAAGATCATAAAGAAAAAAACCTACTGTGAGTCCTTTAAATATTTTGTGAAGCACTTGCTAATACAGATGATTTTGACTGCTTTAAAATATTTTTTATGCAATCAACATAAATTTGTGGTATTTGAGCTGTATTTATAGAGTACTCCTTTTCACAATGTTTGACCAATTCAGCAGCTTAGCATTATAGCTTACATCTTCAAACCAGTAAGGGATTTACAAAGAGGTCAAGTGACTTGCCTAATGTGAGAAGGGAAATGTATAGGATGGCTGAGAGCAGACCTCAAGTCTCCTTACTCTTATTTATCTGTTTTTTTCCTTGAAGAGTGTTGTTGTGTGTATGAAATAGGTTGGAAAAATAAGGCTGTTTTCCTGCTGGTCTGATTTCTTGAGGAATGTGTAGTAATCCCTGAGTCTGTAGAATTACAGCAGGTAATATAAGGAAACTATAAATGAACTATATACACGGAAAACTAGACTAATGATGGTATGTTTTCTAGAAATGGATGAGCTGAGAAAAAGAATGCAAGATGTAGATAAGCATTATTTTTAATAACAAGGAGGTAGATTTATTAATTTAGAGAGCAGCACAAAATAAACACTATGCAAAACTAATTCTTTATGAACCATTTTTTCAGTATACCTATAGCCGTCTTCCAAGATGATTTATAAAAAACTAAGGTGTAATTCAGTGCTGCCATGGGGATCTTTTATGCTCAAGTGGGCTCCCTTTGCAGAAATGACAAAAGTACTCTAGAAAAAAGGATGCTTATGCACTTCAGCTGAGACAGGTGGCCAGGGCTCCACTCATGCAAATCATCATACTTCTGAGGAAATCAATGGAATTAGACCCATTTACAGTACCTGGTTGTCTAGCACATGGTGTACACTCTGTGGACTCTACAGGCAATGTTCCTACTCATAAAATATACTGAGCATATGAAGATCTAGATCTTAAATAATAAATCTGCTCTTGGACCAGTAGGAAATGGATCATTGTGGTTTTGTCAGTCTAGGCTCTAGTTCTACTAATCTGCTTTGCAGTACATCATCTCTGTTATCCTGACAAGGTCCACTTGTCAACCTTTTTGACATTGTTCAGAGGTTAGTGTGGTGGTTTAGAGATGCTAAGAGCAGCAAGCTTTTCAGCGTGACAGAAGAGGTCACATGTGGATTACGCTGGTTTGTAGATACAAATGAATGCAGTGAATAAAAGACATCTTGATAAAATGATGAGATTTGGGAATGTCATTCCTGTGAGTAAAATCTATATTTAGAAAAATATAAAAGTTTTTCTGATCTAAATATGCCAAACAATTTAGAAAATTCTCTTTTTTTGTTGGAACTGTTTTAGAAAATGAAATTGGAAAATGGGGGGTTTGCCCTCATTTAAGACTTGTCTGTCAATGTTGGTAATCTCACACATCTTTATGGGGTAGTTAATTGAGTCATCTAGAAACAGAGCTTTATATCCTCAGATTCTCAAAATGCTGCTCATATCCAAAATATTTGGTGGCTCTACCTAACAAAAATAATAGCTCTATACTAACCTTTTAGAGACATAGTGTTGGGTAAGAGGACTGATTGTAACTACTTTAAAAGATTTATGGCTAATAGTAGCACTCTGCAGTCCCACCAAAATAATAGTCCTGTTTTAGGTTGAGAGGAAATAATTACCTGAACAGTTGAAACAATTTCTTTTTTTCTGTTGCCTGTTACCAGCCAGCTGGTGTTACCATACAAAATAGAAAGCAAGAAAAAATCTTTACTTGTAATACTGTACTTTCTTGCTTTAGTCTGTTTCTACAGATAAATGAATAAAGTCAATCCTGAGCTCTAACACATTGCAGATACTTTCAGGCTTGGAGCCGGTCAGTCCACAACACTTTAAGTTGACTCTATTAGAAGCAGATAGAAAATATCACATCCATCAGTTTTTATTAAAGTAGCCATCAGAATTCCTGATCTGCAAGAGATCCTCTGGTTCTTGAAATTTTAATTTTGTTGTGCCTTAGCACCAAAACTAATGGAGAATAAATGAAAAATGAATCTGATTTTTCATTAGAAAAATGAACACCACCTGAGAAAAGTTGCATTGTCATTTTCAAAGTATCTTGTTATGAAAATTAAAAAATACATACTATTACTCTTTATACCCCTGGCTCTACCACTTTAAATGTGTTGCTCAAATTCCCTAGAAATTTTCTATAAATGTATATTAAAACACTGTAGAAAAAGCTATTATCTTATTAACATATACCAATGGAACACTGCTCCATTAGAAAATGTCCAAGTACTTCTACTATTTTGTTTCACTTTTCTTTCGGAATTGAGTAGTTCAAATATCATAGATATTTGACAGTCAAACAAAGTAATTATACAGGCTGTAATCTATCTATATGAAAAAGATCTTGCTGCTTTTTCTCATTATTTTTTACAAGTTGGTTATTATTACATATGCTTTGCAATTAAGCTTGTAGGCAGGATCAAACATTCTAAAGCCATAGACTAGGATAAAAATACTATTTCTAAACTAATGTTATGTGGGGCCCTTAGGAATGTTGGTGGGTTTTTTGTTTTTATGTTGCATGAGTAGTCTTATATACTATCCTATTAATAATTCAAGCCAAAGCTATCTTATTTTCTACTGCATGACTTAATGACATGTTCATAAAGTACACAATTAAATATATTGCATGAAGGGCATATTATATGAAAACCGTTTCCCAAAGAGGTCCAAAAATACACTGAAGACTGCTGAAGTTTCAGGGGATCCAAATAATTAAAATATTATCAGCAGCATCCTGTCCACTGAAAACTTTTTTCTGTGCTTGAATGACTTGGCCTAATATATATATGAGGTTTTATATATAGGTGCACATAACACCACAAGGTTGTAGTGTCCTTGTGTGGTTCCTTTATACTTTCTCCTTATTAAGTATCTGTTGCTGATTGTGGGGCAATGAATGGTATTAAAGCTCCAGAAGAGAGTCTAGGTGTTTGCTGAGTAGGCTTAAACTCCTTAGTACAGGTATGGAAGATTGTAATAACATAGCTACACAGTTTCAGGAAACACCTTCGGCAGCTATGTCTTGACTTAGTGATGGGAAATCAAAATGCTTAAAAGTACTTAAAAATACTTTGCAAATACTGTGATGATGGACTTCTAGTACTTGGCATACACTGCAGAAGGAGAAGTACCAGCATCAATTTTGAAAATGATCCTTGGGAACAAAAGACATTATGATTTTAGATTATGCCTTTTTTTATTGCATAAGTACTGAGAATGTACTTTTCATTGCACTTCAGGACAATAAGATATTTGGCCAGTTCAGAGACTTTTTATTTATTAAATTATTATTATTATATTGATGGAGCCAATGCATATTTTTTTATATATGTAGCTATTAATTTCAATATGTAGTAGAAATTCTTTTTTATGTTCCTTGGAATTCTATTTAGTCCTGACTTTTAAAAAATATTTCTTAGCTGGGAAGGCTTACTGAAAAGAAACTTCTGCCATAGTTGAGTTATATTGAAATCAGACAAAATAAGAAACTTGACTGAGACATTTTTCAATTTAATTTTAAACTATATATGTAGCTCTTAAAAAATCACATGAAATAATTTTGAAGCCAGGAACATAAGAATAAATGGGTAGTTTAAGCAATGCTAATTCATGTCCAGATTGAGATTTTCAAAAATGGAAGGTGTTTAGGTGCCAAATGACACAGACAAGCTTTAATCATCATAGTCAAAAGAAAAAAAAAAGGAAAAGGAGGAAACTTCTACCAATTTGTAGTTACAGTATGCTTCAGTACTGAAGATAAAACTTTACAGTTTCAGTAAATTAGATCAGAAGGTTTCTGAGATACTCATCTTCTGTATTTTCCCAACTTGTCTGCATGCTGCCATCAAATCCCTAACTGTGCTGTTGCATTTTGTGGCTCAGCCAGAGGCTCTGTGCACTGAGAGCAAATGGCTTGCAGCAAGGCCCAGGGGAGGCAGGGAAGGAATGCCAAGGCAAGAAAAACCCCAACCAACCAAATATTTTCTATCTAATGTTTGTGTGTTCTGTCATGCTATGAAACCTCATTTTGTAATACGTCTTTAAGCAAGATCTGCCACCCTACACTGCACTTTAGGTGGGCAGATCAGACCATGACAAGCCCAAGACCTGAATTTCCCAATATTGTGTGCTAGTAATGGCCTAGGCCATTTTTGGTTTCCTACTGTAGTGTCCATAAACATCTGTCTGGTGGAATATTCCACCATAGCTGAATGGTCTAATTGCTTTGTCTGCGCAATGCGTAGCACAATAGGAATATACGCCTGGTTCAGGTTATCCTAACACCGTAGTACCCATAATTTTTTGCAGAATTTCTATTTTAAAGAGTATTGATCTTTAAACATAAGACAGTCAGGATACTGACACACCTACTGACACACCTAAATATCTTTGAAGATCAGGTGACTTAAATGTATCTTAGAAATCGAGAACTTAAGAATGTAATTTAAGCTTTGTCACTGCAAGTGGAAAATTTCACAATTGCTTATTAAAATAGGTCTAGTGCTATGGCTTAGGCCAAAGGCTAAGTTTATAAAGGCATCAACAGAATTTTGGAAATTCTATTCATTTGCAATGTATGAAAATGGTTTGCAAGCTTCCACATGAAGTAGAGACTTTGGAAAGTATCACTAGCCTATCATTTAGCAAATTTATAAGGGCCTGACCACCTGTATCCCTTTACTTCTAACATACCTCTACATTGCATTCTCTTATAACCAAAGCAGAAGAAGCTGGAGGTTTATTATTTGAACACCATGAAATGATGAGCAGTTCATGGGATAAAGTTTACATTTTATAACTCATCCAATAATACATGTTTTGGGAGAAGAGAACATTACCAAAGAACCAAAATCAGTTTAGTTCTAGCATGTTTGTTTCAGCTCAGAAGAATTTTTGCTTATTCTTGGCACATTGTTTTCAGGAGAAGTTAGACTTCAGTGCTGTTATATTTCCAGCTTTAACTAATTTTCCATTGTTCAGATAGTTAAACCTTCAGAGCTTCAGTAGAGCTGCAACTAACAGGTATCTTGGGATGCTATGAATCCAAATGTTGACATTTTTTAGCAAAGCTTGTTAGAGCATTTGCCAGGAAACTGAATTCTATAGCATTTTAAACTAGCTGACTGCTCTTGAACACCTTTGGCATTCATGTTGTTCCTTGCAAACCTTTTCAGAGTTGGATGGGGATCATACTGCAGTGGCCAGACAATCTGTCCACCAAACACCCTTGTTTTGAAGATGCTGGGTAGCTGTTTTCACTCTCCATTTACTAACTGTCAAGTACATGTCTCGGTGCCAGTTAAAGTGACTGGAAGTCACATAGCTAGAACTGCATAAAGTAATCTGGACGGCACTATGGCAGATTTTGTACTTCCTTGGCATTTTTCATTTCAGAATCTTAAAATAATCGAGAGGTAATCCAGAGGTCATTTCCAAGAGTATACTGTTAGTACAGTTGAACAGGCAGGAATACATTCTTATTCACATTATACTAACATCCACATTGAAAATGGTCCCTGTCACAGCTGGAGCTCTGCAAAACATGAAAAAACCTCATAGTCCAAGTGTGCTAACAATTAATATATTTGATAAAGACAAACACTTCTTTTTAGGATAAAAGCACGCTTTAAGTAATAACTCTCAAATCAAACTGATCAGAAAATAATTTGCACCTTAGGAGAAAACCTGGTATCTTGATATAGTTTTCATGCAAATTTTGTTGTGGTTTTTTTTAACGTAGGAAATTGTTAATTATCAAAGTTTTGAGGAATAAGCAGAAAACTGAAACACATGATGGCACCCATTCCTTTGGAAGCTGCCTAAGCCAAAGTGAAATGTTTCAATATTGAAGTGGAAGTTTGGACAAAGTGTGCCATTTTTTTCCAACATAAGTGTCAATTAGTGATCAAATATTTTATTTTAACATATTTAATTATTTATTTTCCTTATTAATGAACAGTTTCATTTGGAAATGTATTTTTTAAGTTTTAAATATTGTTTTGAAAAATCCTGATTTCAATATAAGCATATTTAAGACTTAACCACTGATGTAAATGATAATGATGTAATTAGGAAAATGTCAGAGAGATTCCAGTGGTATATTTAGAAGAAATGGAAGACTCATCCTTAACAAAGTCAGGCATTGGAAATGGTAAAATGAAATACAGAAAAGTAATAGTAGAAACACAGACCTTCCACACTGAGTTTATTTTTAGCTTCAGTGACTGCAGGAGAAATCTGCTTGCAAATGTTAACTCTTCAATTGTTCAGTGCATCTTTCACTTAAACACGAGTGAACATTTATGGAAAATTATTCTTTTAGCTTAATGTAAGTGTGAGATCTCTGGAGGTAATCTATGTCAATCTCCTGCTAACACAGGGACAAATTAGAATTTACATCAGTGTTCTCTTTTCCTGTGGTTACTGTTGTGGAAGGATCAAAGATATTAAGTAATGAACGAGATCCATAGTGAACTTGTACAGATACAGCATGCTGTAGGGTATTAATCCTTTTTGGCAGGGGTCTTAATTTCCCTCCATTCAGATAGACCTGATGGAAGCTATAGGTAGCACATCATGGTCAGACATATAGAAGGGCAATAGGTGAAAGCAAGGCAGTAGTGAACAGTTATAGACAGTGATCATAGCCAATAAGAACCACCTTAATTTTAGAGATTAAAACTGCAATTATTTTATGCAAGTTTGTTTTACCAACCCTTAAAAACCCTGACATGTCCATGATTCTCCAGTTATTATTTCTGTGGTGGGTGACCTTTTAGAAGTTCCATCCATTCTGAAAGAGATAATCCTTATTGTCAAATTCATAGTGTTCATTGTTCCTTTCTCCAGACACGACCTCTGTAGCATTCTTTTTTTCATAAGTAAGCCTTCTTATCACTTGACCCGGGTACTTAAAAGTGGAGGTTTCAGAGAACTGCTTTTGTGTTCTTTAATTCCACATCTCTTGGGTGGTTTTGGTAAGTTAATACTAAAGAAGAAAGCAGAAGACAACTACAGAATGCATGAAAACATTTAAAATAAAAATGTAGAGAGACAAAGTAAGAAAGAAATCAGACTGAACTGAAAATGTCTTTATCTGTGTTGGGGCTTTTTTTTGCAAAAATAATAGACGCTTCTAATCCAATCTGGAGTGTTTGGGTGATAGGAAAAATGTAGAATGAGCATACTCTGAAGTGACAGACATATCATCCCTGCCTGGTAATCGCCCATGGTCAGATGGAACAGACAAATTTACATGCTATGGTTAATGAAACCATTACATTCTTATTTTGGAGCTAATGGAATTCCATAGAGGTTCTGAGTGTTAAAACACTAGTTTATTAATAGTCTTCTAGTACAAATTCTCTTTCTGGCTATATAGAGCACATTTACATGCTGATTACTCATAAAACCTTTTCTCTTTGCCCATAGTTTCTGATTAAAATTGGGATTATGTTGTTCATTGGTCTGAAATCACAAAGTCTGGAGTGGATTATTTTGTTCATTGGGCTGGAGTCACCTGAACTGTAAAGTGGATTATGTAGTTTGCTGGACTGGAAGTACTGCATTGGGTTGCTGAATCCTATTACTCTCTGAGCTCTAGGCAGATCCCTGGAATTCCTGTCAGAGGAACCCACTCTTTGTGCAGTAAATCCAACCTTTAGTCATTTCTAAGCAGTTAAGAGAAGTCCTATTTTATCTAGATAAGAGTAGGTACACTAGTGTGTCAGTATATATTCTCTGATCAAAGTGAGAAGCGCATTAGATCTTGCTAATAATTCTAACTGAGGTGAAAAATCTCATCAGTTATTTGGAAGCTGATGTTCTCCAATTAAGTCTTCCTTTCATCTGTCTGTGCACCTGGTTAGATTAAGTACATCTCTGACATTGAAACACCCAAGGAACGTGGTGATTATTTGCACTCCAGTAGAACCTAAAGGACCTATTGTGCCAGACTTTGCACAAAAGGAGACTGATTTGTAATCCTTCCCTGTGCCTGAGGAAATATGAACAGAATTTGATGACTGAGAAGACATGACAGAGAAAGAATTGACTAAGGACTATATTTCCTTGGAGTAATTACAAGAGTTCCAGATTAAACTCTGTCAAAAGACATACTGTATTTAGTTATAATTCAGCTAGGGGTTTTTATGCAATCCTGTGGATCATTCATTCCATCATTTGAGTTTTAAACTAGAGTAAACATTGAGGTGGAGTAGTCAAGTGAGGTGAGAAGAAGAGGAAAAAAGCTTTCAACTTTCAGCAACAGAATGTGAGAACAAGGGATTACAGAGAATGCTGGGAAGCTGATCTTAAAGGAGTGATCACTGATATAAAAGGGACAAGATTAATTCTGTGAAAGTGTCTGGGATACTGCCAAAAATTGTTTTATGAAATGCAAGCGTTCATGTATAATGAATGTATGACTTCATTCTTACTGGAATACTGCTGGGAAGACATCGCTTGGTTATCGTGAAGACTTTTAGAACTCATTAAACACAGTCTGGCTTTTTATTGATTTATAAAAGAACACCACAATATTCTAGAGAAACTTCTGGAGACAGAGTTTAAATATCCATATGACAGACTTATCTATCCTTTCATAACACAATAACAAAATCTGAACAACCCCCCCATCTTGCAGTGTTATCCATCTCAGCATATCCAAACATCCACAGAGTCAGCTTAGTTCTGCTTTTATAGTGTCTGCGTTGACTAAGAGTGAACAACATCTGTAACTTCTAACACTTTTATGGACAAAGAAGTAGTTGGATTTGTTTAAGTTGGTGGAAGCTGGTAAAATTTACCCTGAAGTACTTGAGGAATTCAAAGCAATCTGTGCAATGTTAGAGAATTCATGAAGGATGGGTGGAGGCCCAGAGGTCCAGAGTTAGGCAAATGCGTTGGGAAAGAGAAAAGGGAGTAACAGTCTTGAAAGAGGTGCTTAATAAAATCAATAAAGCCTTTTAACTAAGGGTATAGTGTTATGGGACTGTACAGTACATTCTGGGGAGTATTAACATGAAGGTTTCTGCAATGCAAAGCAGATGCAGCCATGCACTGTGTGGGAATCAGCTGATCAGTCTCATCGTGGCCCGAAGATTTAGGGCAAGTGTGTAGCTTGACACTAGCTCTGATTTGATTGTAAGCAACAGGATGTTGTAAGCCTGTTTGTTTGCAAAGACACCAGTGCCTTTCCAGTGTGGCAATTGGAATGCTGACAGGATAACTAATAGCACTTATTTGCATTGTTCCCATAAATCCTACTTATATATCTTATAGAGGCAAAAAAAAACCCTGTTCAAGAACTAGATCACCCTTGGCTAAATATAATAAAATGTATAGTATGTGCAGCTTGCAATAGAACTGAGAAAGAAAATGTGGAAACCGTATGTTCAAGCTACAATAGCCTGAAGGTTTGCTGAGGAGGTGCAATACAACCTTACAAAGAGGAGCTCTAGTGAAGCTATTGCCAGACTGGCTCTGATTGAACGTGGGGGGGGGGGGGGTCTGCCACTTGTCAATGAAGTTCAGGACAAAGTCCCTGCAAGGAAGCCTTAGTGTAAGCTAGCACTTCCTTGTTTGTCTCCTTCCACCCCAGTGCATGGGTTTCCTTGCCTGAAACATCAGTCACTCAAGGCTGAAGCCAAAATGACAGCCAGTATGGAGATTGAACAGAGTATCAAGGACCTTGAATTTAGCTACATTACCTCAGATTTAGAGTTTAAATCCTAAGGTATGTGGTACCCTCTCAGTTATAAGCCAGAGGTACCACTGAAACACTAAAATAAGCAGTGGCTCAACCTGATCATGATCTTCAGCAACTGTATGTGGTATTTGAAGTACATATCTAAAGGCTTCTTCCAGCAATGTCTAGATGCTTCTTCAGTATTACTGTAATGTGAAGTTGCATACTTTTATAGTTTAGGAAGTTAAACAATATATGTAAGTCTTATCAAGGAAGAAGTTGACCAGCTGAAATACAATTTGTGTGAACTATTTCCTATTCTTAAACTAGCCTGAATAGAGCCTACAGTGATTCAGGTGACAGATGATAACTTCTTGTTCTGTTTAGTTTCTTAAGGAACAAGAAAAAAGCAAACCCAGCTTCAGTATCTGCATTGTAAAAACTTTTTCCAGTTATGCATATAGAATATCAGGATTTTTTCCTCCTGCCACTAGATAGAAATACTGCCAAATACAGGAAACTGAATTATTAATGTTTCCCTTTATCTTAAAAAAAAAAAAAAAAAAAGGGCAAATCAAGTCCATAAGAGTATGGAACATGGACAAGAGTTGCCCGTTCTTGTGGTGCCAGTAGTTACCCTCACAGTCTACTGTTAAGCTAGTGTTATGGTTTCATTGCTTTTCTTTGGGCCCTTTTCCTTTCTGAACATTTCTGGTTTTGGAGATGAATTTTTCTTTCCCTCATTTACATAATTGTGAACGCTGCTGGGGTGAAGTTGTCAAAAGAAAGAAGTTATGTTTCATGGAAAATGTTGAAGTTTCTGGAGAAAAAGATGGAACTTTAGAGGAGATAAATTGACAACTTCCAGTTTTCTAAGAGCAAAAATCCTCATAAATGCCTTTGGGAAGATTAAAATTATTATCCCCAGGTAGCAGAAAAGTGTCTTCTGCCAGGAAGGTGATACTGATGTGAGCATATTTTCAAACTAGAATTTTCCAGGAGGCACTGCCAAGTGCAGTGTCTTGTCTCTCTCTGCCTTCTTGGTGCTTCTTTTTTTTCTTGTCCAGTTGTTCACATATTCCTGATAAGTTCTAACTTCTGCTTAACAAATACATTTGGGTACATGTATTTGCTGTGGTGCCCATGAAGAGGTTTGACATGGGCCACCAAATTCCAATGAAGGGACTCCTAACTGATAGTAGTGTGTGGACAGGAAAAAATATTATCAATAGAAAATTCAGTTTGGAAGCTTTATGCAGCCCAAATAAAACACCATTAGTTTCTACAAACTATAGATTTTTTGTACTTAATAAAAGAAAGAAAAGTAAAATAATGAAGTCATTTTGACAAAGATGATTTAATCACCACAGTGGAAGTTTATGGTTGCTTTGGGAGTGCTGTTGATACATGAAATCTAGTAAAAAAAAAAAAAAAAAAAAAAAAAGAAAAAAAAGACAGTACCAACCAGTATTATTTTTACACACAGTGTGTTTCGGGAGGGTTGATTTCTGAAAGAGAGTGGGGAGGAATTAGGAGGAAGAAAGTGAATGAAAACAGGACGCACAATAGAAGTCTTGATGGGCAAAAAAAAATGATTCTGCAGTCTGGGAAGAAGACAACTGACTGCAAGCCCACCACTGTTCAATGTTAAAGGCAGAAACTATAAACAAAATGCAACAGTAAATGAAAAGAGAGGAAGAATGTGTTAATATAATTTTTAACTTAAAGAGAATTGATAAGGGAAGCTAAAATGTGTCACAGAAACATTGGTATCTAGCAGAGTTGATAACAAGCAGAAAAATATATTGGGGATAACAAATTCTTTGTGGAGCTTTGCAGTTTGTTAGCAATGCAGAAAAATGCAGGTATGTTTCGTAGTTACCCATACTTACATAGCATATGTATATCTACAAACCAGCATGATATAATATGGTAGTGGTTTAATCTTTTCTGGGCTATTTTTAACTAAGTATGATGTTAGCAACAGCAGTTGCTAAGGATTCTCAATTTAAAATCAATAATCCTTAACACTTTAGAATCCAAATTATTAAACAGGCATGTTCTGCTCAGATCTGAAATTTGTTTTGTGTTATACGATGTATGAAAAGTGAATGTGGTAGGCCAATGTTAGGACACTTCTAAAAGTGACAGGTACATAGACCCAAATAAGCACTGGAAAATGAATTAACATCAACTGTAGTGAAAATGGTAGATCAGTTACTAGAGCCTGTCCACAGGATTTTGTGGAAAGCATGTCTTGTCAAAATAAGTTTAAAAAAACTCTTGTCTGCCTTTTGTCATGGTTTCTGCTGCGATAGAGTCAATTTTCTTCCTAGTAGCTGGTATAGTACTGTTGGATTTAGGATGACAATAACGTTGATAACACACTGATGTTTTTGTTATGGCTCAGCAGTGCTTACACTAAATCAAGGACTTTTGAGCTTCTAATGCTGCCCTGCCAGCGAGGAGGCTGGTGGGCACAAGAAGCTGAAGGAGAACACAGCCAGGACAGTTGACCCAAACTGGCCAAAGCAATGTTCCATACTATATGGCATCATCCTCAGCATGTAAACTAGGGGAAAAGCTGGCCAGGGTGCACTGCTTGGGAACAGGCTGGGCATCAGTCTGTTTGTGGTGAGCAATTGGTTTTCATTTGCATCACTTGTTTTTCTTGGGTTTTATTTATCTCTGGTTTTGTTGTTTTCATTACTTTTTTTTCAATTATTAAACTGTTTTTATATCAACCCATAAATTTTCTTTTACCCTTCTGATTCTCTCCCATCCCACCAAGGGGGAGTGAGTGAGCAGCTTGTGTGGTGTTTAGGTGCCAGTTGGGGTTAAACCATGGCAGCCTTGAAGGCTTATAAACTCATACATCCTCAAAAAAAAAAAAAAATCTTAAATCCTCACTTTGTATATACCAAAAAGTGAACAAGAAGTGTGTCAGAGTAAGATCTTTCTATCATGTGAACATGCTAATGAACCCTTTAGGAAGACTTTCTGACAATTTTTCATGAACTTCATTAATACCAAACTTTCTATTGCAAACGTACTAAGACCTAATGAGTAGATTTGCTCTTGGAAATACCTTGTCTATTGCCATCATTCTTAAAATAAATAAAAACACCCAAATTCCAAATGCAAGAAAGAAAGAATGAAGACTTCCTTTCTCATTTGTATTCTAAAATATGATACTGCATAGCAACTCACAGCAGGAAACTCAGTAAATATTATATAAAGCACATTAATGCAAATTGTCAGACCATACCTCATTGCAAAAGTTGCCATGTAGAGGGAAAGAAGTTCACCTAATTAAATCTAAAACCTTTACAACTGCGAAACTATAAATTTTTATCTATACTAGCAATAGCTGTAAAATTTAATCTAAATTGAAGTATTAGGTTTTTCTCCCCCTCCTACGTAAAGACTTACATGAAATTAGAACATGCCTTTTAACTTCTTCCACATGAGTAGTGCCTCTAAAGACATCAGTGTACCCTTCCCAGCAGAAATGCTTATTAGGTTTATGCTCATTAAATAGTCTCTTTCGTCCTCTGCTTTCTTTTATTTTCAAATTTTTTTTATTTTTAATGAGAGAAGCACAAAATGATTTTTTTTTGTTTGTTTGTTTTCTTGTATCTGATGCTCCTGTAACAATAAAAAACAAGGTCTGAGTGGCACTGTGCTGACCAGCTATGTCTGGTGCTCCACTCTGGTTGGAGCTGATTCATAGCTGGGGTAACCGGTCACAGTTCCTCATGCCATGTATATTGTCAGAATATCCTTGAAAATTTGCTGCACCTCTGGACTTGTGTTTGAAACCTCATGAAAAATATTTTTATCGGTTCAGATAAAAGTATTCAGGGATTCTAGTGGGTAAGTATATCTTCTCAAAAAACAAAGTCCAAGAAACACAGTAAGTGAAAGGAATAATTTTCACAACCTAAATATTCTTGTGAATCATCTCTCACATTAGCTGCTTTGGATTTACACAATTAAAGCGTACAGCAGCAGAGTCCTATGGGCAGGTGCCAAGGGCAGGACAGACTCAGATGCTGTTGTCTAGGCTCAGGTCTTCTGTATCGAAAGCATAAGGAAAATCTCAGTGCTCGGTAAGATAATGAGCCAGCACTCCTCCACAGTACTACCCTAGTTAAATAACATTAAATTTCCCTTTAGGAGACTCATAAGGCATTTTTATTCACTGTTTTGTTTTTTGTACTCACATTTCACTTTAATAGTCATGGAGGGGGGGGGGGCTGTTTTATTTGGTTTTTTTTAATTTCTGCCCTCTATGAGAATCACTTTTCTAGCAGCAAGAACTGTAAGAAAGATTGGCTTGGCCTATTGGTCCATCTTGTCCCAACCCCTCTGCAGAGCCTTCCTATTCTCAAGCAGATCAGCGCTGCCCCTCAACTTTGTGTCATCTCCAAACTGACTGAGTATGCTCTCCAGATCATCAATACAGGTATTAACCAGGACCGGCCCCACCACTGAGCCCTGGGCAGCACCACGTGTGCCCGGCCACCAGCGGGATGTGACTCCATTCCCCACCACTCTGGGCTCGGCCGCCCAGCCAGCTTTAACCCAGCACAGAGCACCCCCGCCCAAGCCAGGAGCAGCCAGTTTCCCCAGGTGAACGCTGTGGGAGATGGTGTCACAGGCTTTACTAAGGTCCAGGTAGGCAACATCCACAGCCTTTCCTTCATCCACTAGGCAGGTCGCCTTGTCATAAAAGGAGATCAGGTCTGTCAAGCAGGACCTGCCTTTCATAAACCCACGCTGGCTGGGCCTGATCCCCCAGTTGTCCTGCACATGCTGCGTTGGTGGTGCACAGGATGATCTGCTCCATAATCTTCCCTGGGACCAAGGTCAGACTGACAGGCCTTGTAGTTCCCTGGATCTACCTTCCTGCCGTTCTTGTAGGTGGGTGTCATGTTGGCTAACCTCCAGTCTGCTGGGACCTCTCCAGTGAGTCAGGACTCCTGATAAATAATGGAGAACAGCTTGGTGAGCTCTTCCATCAGTTCCCTCAAGTGGATCCATCCAGCCCCATAGTCTTGTGTGTGCCTAAGTGGAGCAGCAGGTCACTGACAATTTCCTCCTGTACTGTGGGGACTTCATTCTGCTCCTTCTCCCTGGCTTCCAGCTTAGGAGCTGAGTACCCAAAGCGAAGCTGGTCTTGCTATTAAAGACTGAGGCAAAGAAAGCATTAAGTACCTCAGTCTTTTTCCTCATCCTTTGTGGCTGTGTTCTCCGCCACACCCAATAAAGGATGAAGATTATCCTTGGCCCTCCTTTGGTTTCTAAAGTATTTGTGAAAAACATTTTTTATCTTTTACGGCTATGGCCAGCTTGAGTTTTAGCTGGGATTTTGCATCTCTAATCTTCTTCTCCCTGCCTAACCTTACAGATTCCTTACAGTCTTCCAGAGTTGCTTGCCCCTTCTTCCAAAGGTGGTAAACCACTTGTCTCCCTGAGTTCCAGCCAAAGCTCCCTGTTCAGTCAGACTGGTCTTCTCTCCCACTAGCTCATCTTTCAGCACACTGGGACAGCCTGGCCCCGCAACTTTAAAACTGCCTTCTTGAACAATGTCAGCCTCCCTGGACCGCTTGGGCCTTCAGGGTTGCCTCCCAAGGGCACTCTGTTAACCAGGCTCTTAAACAGGCCAAACTCAGCCCTCTGGAGGTCCAAGTTAACATTTTTTGCCCCTCCTTTCTTCTCCAATAATTGAAAATTCTTATCTTGTGATTACTATGCCCAAGATGTCCTCCAGCCACCACATTACCCACCAGTCTTCCTTGTTTGTAAACAGCAGGTCCAGCGGGGCATCTGCCCTGGCTGGTTCATGCACCAGCTGCATCAGGACTTCAGGAGCCTCTTAGATTTTTTTTTTTCTTCTCTGCTGTGTTGTATTGCCAGCAGACACCTGGTAAGTTGATATCCCCCACAAGCACAATGGCTAGCGATTGTAAGACTTCTCCCAGCTGCTTGTAGAATGTTTCATCTGTCTCTTCATCCTGGTTGGGTGGTCTATAACAGACTCCCACCAGGATATCTGCCTTGTTGGCCTTCCCATGATCCTTACCCATAAACATTCAACCTTGTTGTTAACCTCATTAAGCTCTAGGCAGTCAAAACACTCCCTAACATACAGGGCTACCCCACTGCCTCTCCTTCCTAGCCTATCCTTTCTGAAGTGTTTGTAGCCATTCATTGCAGCTGTTCAGTCATGTGAGTCATCTCACCGTGCTTCTGTGATGGTAACAACGTCACAGTCTTCCTGCTGCAGGATGGTTTCTAGCTCCTCCTGTTCATGTCCCATGCTTCAGGCGTTAGCATAGATGCACTTCTTCTGCGCTATCAGTCTCACCTCAAACACTGGTGTGCTACTGCCCACAGCCTCATCTCTAACAACTTTGTTTTATTCTCTTCCCACTTTGAATCTAATTTAAAGCTCTGTTGGTTAAAGAGATCTGCTTTATTAAAGACTGTGATTATGAGAGACCTACTTTGAGATGTGGAGATTTCTGGAGTCGTTTGGAATATTTTGGTACTGACAGCAATGCAAATCTGTCAGTGTTTTTCTCTGTTGACATACCACTGTGTCTGATGGCTGTTGCTGCTGAGGTGTATTATCTGGATGGTTATAGACAAGTAAAAGCAAAAGAATATATCATGGCTGTGGGAGAAGTCCACAGGCAAGACATGATACGAGGGCATTAAGATACAAGTATGTGATGAATAATGTCTTTATGCAGTTCTTAGCAAGAGCACAGGTTGCATAACCTTACTCTGTACCCATTTCCAAACTGCAAATCAAGTCCTTTTTTCTGTAAGACTGTAAAGCAGAGCTGGGGCTGGACTTTTATTATACTTGTGTGCAGTACTTAGAAGTCTTAATAATCCAATCTTATGTGAAATGTCCAAGTACTATGAATAATAATCAAACCATAACAGCAGGAGGTACCTAATGAACGGAATTAATGTATCTCTTGTTCCAATTTACTAAGATTAGTAAACTTGTTATACTCCTAGTGATAAATACCTGGCACTGATATCTTCACTGTTGGAGGATCTTTTGATTACTTCTTTTCAATGCTAATTTTTCCCCCCCAAATGAGTTGTTAGACATTAATAGCTATGCCCAAAATCAGGTTCTTGTGTGCCATTCCTGACTGATCCATCATGAAATTAACCTGGCAGCTTCACAAGTATTTTCATTTCCTCGTCATCATATAAACACTTGAAAGAGTACAACAAGTAAGTGTTCGTTTCACAGTAAATCAAGGCAGCGTTAGCCTCCATTAGAAGCTCTTAATCAGACTGTATCCCTATAGGCAGAGATGAACTGATGTGTCCTGTTTTGACGGTAAAGTACCATATTATTTAAAAAAAAAATAATACAGCAACACTGTGTTTAAAAGCCACGGAACGTAATTCTTTTTCATAACTCATGTGTAAGGAATTATTTTCCATTATGTTGCTGGAGAACAGGAGTGAATACAGAGAAGATATTTATCTAATCCAGAAATTTAGTAGTACACCAGATAGTAAGGTATATTGTTAAAATCCCACTTTCCTGTGTCAGGGTTTTGTGTGTGTGACCTGAGTTAAGTCACCAAATTTTATTTTCTATAGTTTTACTATCATGAATACAAAGTAATGCAAACGTTCTTTTCAGTGTTTCTTTGGGGTTTCAGGTATACTGCAGTGAGAATGTTTCCTAGCACAGTATATTTTTTTAGCTAAAGCGAAGACACTGAAAAGTATTCCAGTTAAGGAAAAGTTTTGGATAGATGGCATAAACTATGAACTTTTCAAATTTAAATCTTTTTTCTACTTTCAGCTGTGTACCATGACAAAGCACTTCTTTTGGAATGTTGCGCAGTCTCAGCACCTCAGAAACATTTCACAGTGCTACCTCACTACCTTTAAAAAACATGATTTTGAGTAGAGTGAGATCATAGCACCACTAAGATGCTCTAAGGGCCTTAATACGTACAGGGAGGAGGAGCTGGATGTTAAGCTGGAGAAGAGGAAGCTAAGAGTTGGAGTCCTGAAGTGAGTAGCAGAGGAGACAGAGCCAGACTTTTGGAGGTATAAAATGAAAGTACAAGAGGCAATGGAAGGGAAATCCTGATTAATTAACAGGAAAAAAATAATAATCACAAAGACAGTCATGCATGTAACAAAGATCCAGAGAAATGTGGAATTTTCATCCTCGGAGAATCTGAAACTTGTCTGGGAAAGCCTACACAACCCAGTCTTACTCTTTGGTTAACTCTGCTTTGAACAGGGGATTGGATCAGACAAGTTCCAGAGCGCTCTTTCAGCTTACGTTATTCTATGACCACAAACAGGGAAGTCTGGAGATATTTGATCTGTGTGCACTTCTTATAACATAGTGCATATAACACTACATAAAAAATGCAGTATGCATAAGAAAATATACTAAGTAAATTGACAAATGAAAGATGAAATTCTGTTTTTCACAAAGGTACAGACTTATTTCAGATTTTCTATATTTCTTTGCTATTGGTTTTTTCCTTACCCTTAAGGGCTTGTCTGCATATAGATGTCATTGTGCAGTATGCATAGGCAGGAATTTATAGTGTGTTAGTCTTTTGTTCTATCTTCCTCCATACACATACCTCAGGCTCTGATTCATGAAGAAGGGCAATTTATATTGGCAGATCTGATAAGATTGTTCCACTTAACTGTTTGACCTACTGCTTCTGCAGTCAGGTAAGCTGCTCAGGAAGAAATTCCTGCTCTCCTGCAGTTTACAGCCCAGTGCTTTAAGACCAACCAGCATGCCTTGGACCAACAGACTGGGTAGTTATGTGATTCATGAACTGGTTTGCATGGTGCTCGTCTTTGAGGTGGGACTGGAGTAGGATTACTTTACCTTGAATTAATAAGCTCCATAGATTTTCAGAATGACTTTGTGCACTGCAAGGCTCATTTACTACATCATAATTTTTCTATGGGGATCAAGGCTAATAGTTCCTACTTTCAAAAGCAAAATTTAAAGCTATGAGTATACATTAGTGTTTGCTCATATGGGATGCTGCATTATTAGTTACACAAAGAAAAAAAAAATTAGCTGTGTTATCACTGCAATCACTCTGAATTCACCTGTAAATAACTACCCAATGAATCTTTACAAAACCATCTGCTCATCAGAATTACATAGTGGGGTGCTACTTCCAAGTATAAAACTTGACATAGATTGAATTTCTCAATAAATTCTATCCTCAGATCTACTAGTAAGTGTAAGCTTCCTGATGGGAATTTTCTACGTGGGTTTTATCCCAGGTATCCAAGATAGGGGAGAAAAACAAAAATGACAACTAGTTTTTCATACTTTCATCAGAATCACAAACTAAGAGTTACAAGTTTTCCAAAAAAGACAAAAACTATTTACACTTGGAAACAACAGCAACAAACATTTCCAATCAGTTCTAAAAGTATTTTGTTTGTATCTGTGAACTGGAAGAAGCTTGTAGTCGTTGTTTACAAAGTGTTAAAAGACTTCAGCACAAATAGTTTGATACACTTTTTTAGTTCCAGTACCTTGCTTTATGTCTTTGTTAATTCAGGACCTGAGGTTTTGTTTAAGGCACCTCAGAAGCTTGTATAGTTTGCGTGGCAATTGCATTTCCACCTTGCCCCAGACTGAAGATTTGTGATCAAAAGAAGAGCTTAAAACATTTGTATTCCATTCAGTTGGGTATCTGGAAATGTAAAAAAAAATATTTCTTAGGGTTTTTTGATTGTATGGAAAACAATCACTGCATAATGACTGAAGCCTCATATTTATAATCTAAATAATTATTGTATTAGTTTTATAAATTTTGCACAAAATTATATATGCTTAGATTGGGGATTTCAAAAAGCATAGCTCCACTGTAGCTCATAAAAAAGATTTTTCTTCCCAAATGAGGATCTGTATTATACTGGAGTCAAAATGAAGTCTAATGCAAAGATACATAAACTGATATTACCCAGAGCTGGTTAGTATTGCTGATACCTGAGGGCAAACCATCCTTATGCCAGGAATTAGTATACCTGCACTGACATGAACAGATCTTCCAAATTCAAAGTTGTTCTGTTTCTGAACCAGGTGCTGTGTATTTTGGTCCAGAGGCATCGACGACTACGATAAAAATAAAGATATTAGCACAGTTCAATCTTTGAAAGGTCTCTGCCTCTTTTAGTGACTTTTTTTGTGCCAGTATATTAGATCAGATCCTCTATGTAAAATGGATTTCACACCTGCCGTTTAGTTGAACAAATTCTAGAAACCTAGGCCACAAAAGGGTGAGCCTTGGTTTGCTGGCACAAACAAGATGGATGGTGGTTCTGACACAGACTTCAGAAGCTAGAGAAGATTACACAGGGAGTGATAGGGTTTATGGCATGCTGAATTGCGTTCAGCTTTTAGGAGCGGGATAGAGAATTTATTGTGGCTTCAAGAAATCAGCTTGTTCTGTGTATTCTCTCTCTTTCTCCCTGACTGGGTTTATTTAGATTATCTTAAAACCTGTGGGGGAGAATCTTAGTGATTACACTGGGGCTGGGATGGTTCCTGTACAGAAGACTGTTCAGTCACGTCAGCAGAGATTTATTTCACAATCCTGGGTGAAGCAAAGTATCAGTGCCTGTTGATGAAATGCTTGCTGTGGAATCTGTGGGCTTAGTTGTTGGATATTCTTCTGATTAAAAAAAAAAAAAAGATTGATGAAAGACACTAGAGAACAAATTAATGTTTTTTACACTTGATTAACTGCTTAATATTCCTAATGTGCTCAAGGTACTGGAAACACTTGGAGGGTAAACACAGAGACAGCTCAGGACCTGAAAGTGAAAGTCAGTGAGGCCAGATTTTAATTAAATTTAAATTAAAAAGAGAGAGGAAATTAAAGTATCTATCACATTAAAAAAAATTAAAGCAGTTTCAACTCCTAAAATAAAGAAAACCTCCACTGAAAACTAACAACCTAGCTTTAAGGAATCTATAGCGAATTCATTGCTACAGTGAAGGAGTTTTCGTGATCATCTGGGACCAAAAATTATTTAGCTGTTGTGGTGTTAAAAGAAAAAGTGGACAGGAAGACCAGAAGAATAGCGAATAATCTGTATTGCACATCAAAAATTTCCCCCTGTTTTTATCCTTTTTTTTATTGGTCCTGCTTTTTGTTTTAGAATAAATCCAGTCCTGTTCTGAGCCAATCAAATTAGTTTTTATTCTTAGCTATTGAGGAATCACTTTCAGTCTCCATGATAAAAGCCATCTTCATTATGAACACACATTGCTTTCCTCCTGATTGTGGCAACCTCACAATTGTTATAGTTGAAACAAGACCCGGTTTCAGGCACTTAAAACTGTAAAATAGTTGCCCTCTGGGCTCAGGTTTCTCGCACTTATTTTTTACCCAGAGGTGGTATCCTTTTTTGGAAAGCTGTTGTCCTGGTTTCAGCTGGGACAGAGTTAATTTTCTTCTTAGTAGCTGGTGCAGTGCTGTGTGTTGGATTTGGTGTGAGAACAGTGTTGATAGCTCACTGATGGTTTTAGTTGTTGCTGGGTAAGGGTTATACTAAGTCAAGGACCTCCCAGTTTCTCAGGCCCTGCCAGCGAGAGGGCTGGAGGGGCACGGGAAATTGGGAGGGGACAGAGCAGGACGGCTGACCTGAACTAGCCAAAAGGGTATTCCATACCATACGACATCATGCTCAGTATATATAAGCTGGGGGAAGAAGGAGGAAGGGAGGACATCTGGCATTATGGCATTTCTCTTCCCAAGTAACTCTTATGCGTGATGGAGCCCTGCTTTCCTGGGGATAGCTGAAAGAATTCATTATTTTGCGTTGTTTGCACACGTGGCTTTTGCTTTACCTGTTAAACTGTCTTTATCTCAGCTCCTGAGTTTTCTCATTTTTATTCTTCTGATCCTCTCCCCCATCCCCCTGTGGGGGCACTGAGTGAGCAGGTGTGTGGTACTTGGTTGCCAGCTGGGGTTAAACCACAACAGCTTCATAAAATCCCAATTGAGGTTTTTATTAGATATCCAAACTTGAAAAACAGAATCAAGTTATTTTCCCAACGTAAAAGCAAACAAACAATAAATTTAAATAAATTTGTGCTTGAATGTGTATATATATTTTTTAAATTGTAAAGATATACCAAAAAACTTTCAAAAATATCAGAATACCTGCATAAAAATCTTCTGACAATCTCTAGCAGATAATATTCAAAACACTATTTTTGTTTCTATGTATGTTATAAAAATCCAGAGAAATGTCTGAAGTCATATTGGGATAGAAAGCAATACTCAGGACATTTCTCTCTAAAATTCACCCCTCTCGTTTTGACTACAGTAGTCTTAACAGTAGCTCTGACCAGTTCTCTTGATGCAAGTATCTTTGTAACCTCAAACCTGCCACTTGCTTCCAATTTGCTGTGTTGCTTGTTTCGCTGCATTCATTGTTGCCAGCTATCGTAAGTTTTGTAATAAAGGTTTGAACAGTTACTTTTATTCAGGTTCCAGCTTCTGGAGTCAAGTGATTTCTATGCAAGTTTTAACCGTTGCTTCTGAGTTTCTAGACCTCGCTAACATCTTGCAAATACAACTTTCCATAACAGAATAAATATAAAAGAGGCTTTTATTTATCTATTGGCAATTTCAGAATCACCGCAGACTGCTAATGGTTATGTCTTCTCCTTCAACTGTTAAATTTTTCATTTTCATAACAGTCTTTGATCGCAGAGGATTTGGTCATGATTGTATTATTTAGTAACATCAGTGTGTGTAGTCTAACATAAATTCTGAGGTATTCATTGTAAGAATCATATTCATCCAGATTGAAGCCTGTAAATACTCTTAGGATTTAAAGTGACAGCTCAATAATATTTTTGGTTTTATCCCCTGCTGTGCCCTATTCTTTTGTCCACTTATTGCTGTTTGATCATTTGAACTATTCGGCAAAATGGAAGTGTACAATTGCAAAGCCCTCATTTTGCAATTTACTGGAAATGAGGGGCAGAATGTATCTTGAGAGAATGCTGGATGAAAAAAGAATGTACCTAGAATGTCAGAATGAAAGACACAAACTTCAGTTGCCAAAAGAAATATTTCTTGCAAGAACAGTTTCTGAAGGAATTTTTTTAGCTTTATTAAAATTTTCAGGAGAAATTTCCTGCTTTCTTGCCTGAATCTAATTAAAATTACTTTAAGAAACATACTCTGACATTTCTGCCTTTGGTAAATTGATCCTTCTATGGTTAAAAAAGAAAAAGTATTGATTTTCTCACAGAAGTGTAAAATCCATTCCCTAGAAGATATCCTGACATTGGTTTACGTATGCGTACTTGAGAACTACTAGCCCACAGAATTCAGTATCTATAGAGATGTGACTTGCAAACAATACTACTGTATAGAGCACTTAAAAGGTGGCTTTGCCCTTAAGGCTTATTTGGGAAATTACCTGAAATTTACAGGAGTAATGCTGGACTACATCTTAGTTGTGCTTGTCTTACCTCTCTGTTCCAAAACACAAGAGAATGTACATGACTTTTCACTTAAAGAACACAAGAAGGAAATTATATGAGCACTTGATGCTGATTGAAATTTTATACTTTAGGAGGAAAACAATGGCATTTTTTATGAGAGAAGTTATCCATAGACTTCACAAATCACAAAAGTAAAGTTGGGTTTTCAAGGAAGCGATTCTAGCTAGATGAAATTGAGACTGCAACTGTTTTAACCTTCTTAGGCCGACTGTTTTTCTTTCAATTCAGGATTAATATAAAGTAAGAACTTCACTTTGTAAACCAGACTAAATTCATTACTGGCGACACACTCAGTCTAGTAGTGGTCATGTAAGCACAGAAAATATCAATATCTTTATTTTTTTTCTGGGGAAGGGCTTGTGAGTAGCTGGAAAGAGAACGGAGTAGTTTAGAGAGTTTATCAAAACCTTATGAGCAAGAATTTCAGCCTGTGTAAGTGAAACTCTCTTGGGGTGAGTGGAGCCCTGCTGTTTTTAAACCATCTGAGGTTCGTTCCCTTACCAGCAGTCTGAAATTCCAGTAGCATTCAAGGGGTCTAAAGAAGTTAAATTTCCACTGACTTGCGCAGGGCTTAAGCCCTACAACTCCTGTTACAGTTAATACTTTTCTCATGGCTAAGGAAGTATGGAAACACTGACAATATACAAACATGTGCCTAGTGCTTTAAAGAGAATAGTTATTGATGATGATTTTCTTGCTGAAAGCTATGGCTTAGTTGTTGATGGACTGGCCAGTGATGTCAGTCAAACGTTGTATTGAATGTCATCCACTACTCAAAGAATAAACTGGTCAATTTGCTCTGTCTTTTTGTTTGTCAGCAAAATGGAAAATTGCTGTGCTTGTGTTAAATGTAGTGGAAAAACAAGAGATCTGGAACAGGCAAAATTCATCTCAGCTCTTGATATGACCAAAAGACATTGACAAGATGCAACATAGCAAAATAGTGGGAACTCTAGCTCTAGAACTGTAGGATGGCTGCTTTCTGGTCAGCCTTGCAGCGTCCTCTCTTTTTCCAGCCTGCATAAACACTGCCAGCCTGATTCTCCACTGCGTTGTTTTTGTTTTCTATCGACATGGTTTGAAATATAAACCTGCAGTAATGTAGTGAGTAATCAGGCCCAGAATCAGCAATGAGCTCTTACACTGCATGACACCGTGTGAGTGTTCTCAGTGTTGCCTTTTCTTATGCCTAATTTTGCCATAGTTTACAGATACTTCTGTTCTGCTCAGTCTTACTAAGCTTTGGATATGGTATGCTTTGTGGAAAAACCTGTTGTAAGCAAAGCACCCTGCTGAAAAGTAAATGAATTTTTGAACTCTTGCATCTGTGCAACTCTGCCAATAACTCAGTTGGATGGCATTCTACAGGTGCCTTATTACTCTTTTCTCTAAGTTGCATAACTTTATGGTTATCCTATCAAAAAGTCACAACTGCATTCACCTGTCAAGGATCCTCATTAGTGGCATGTTTTGGTTTTTCTAAATATGATCTTTAGTACACCTAGACGTCTATGATGAGGTGGTTTCAGTGGAGCAATTATATTACAGAAAAAGATGATGATGCAGCATAGATTTACTATCTGTTTGCCAATGGCACCCTTAGTTAATAAGAGTACAGAGTTCTTATAACAGGAATTCAACTGTCATCTATTTTAGAGGAGGAAAACCTCAAATCCTTGCAATCTTTTTAATCCTTGGTAAAGGGAAGGCTGTAGAGAGAATATTGTTAGCTGAGTATCTTTTTCTCAACATATCTTTTCTTCTTCCCTTAGGCAAAAGTGTAGTCTAATTACTACAAGCAGTGGGTGAGAAACAGTGTTAGAAAATGTTCAATTATGCAATTTTCATACATTTTCTGCAGTTCTCATTTTGTAGGAGTGCCTTCTTTTGCAGAGTATTGTGTGGTCAGTTAGAAATAGCTCAGGACAGTCTGAGATAAGTATTGGTGAAATAAACTCCATACCAAAATAACGACAACACAGACTGATGGTCTGTGCTTGAATACTGAATTAACAAAATGCCTCAAAGGGTGTGGTCTATTTCTGGTTACTTATTCCTCCTGCATACAATAAATCCAAGGGAAAAAAAGAAAGACGAGATGATCACAAAAATTGTGAATTCTGCACACATCTGCTAAATCATTTGGTTTGTATCGCTAAGGACATTCTATACTAAAAAAGAGTTTCCAGTTCTGTCAATGATACTTCAATGGTATGTAGTAAGATAAGTAAAATGTCCCAGCTTCTCACTCTTTTATACACTGTGTGCCGATGAATGACATGTAGTAGTACTTCAAAATCAACTTATACTTACCAGCTTCATTAAACACAACTGAACAGAAGCTGCTATCATCAGTGAATATTCTTTAGCATAAGAAGGGCAGTAAAATGTATTTATTTGCCATGTCCAGACACTTTTCAGACTTTGGTTGTTTAAGTGGGTCTCTGCAAACCAAGCAAGTAAACATAGTGTTTGAAAAAAGAACAATCCAAGCACCACTGGAAGTCAACTAAAGATTTCTCATTGACATTATTGGACTTGGATTCAATGCCTAATGCACTGTGTCAGGCATTTTAAGGGAACATTTTTGCTGGGCAATTATAACAAACCTTACACTGCTCCCAACTCTACCTTCCCTGCTGAAAGTCATAGCAGAACAAAACTTTTAAGACTTCAAAGAATCCTCCTGGCTAGCTTTTGCAGCTCCCTGTTTTGCCTGAGTTCCCATTATTGAAAATTTCCCTCCAGTCTACATTCACATTGATCTGGGCTGCTGCTGAAGGAGTGACTGACAAGCTTGGAACAGCAGATCACAAAACCAAGAAGAAGAAAGACAGCAAGTCAGCATGAAACTTTGTGGAGGCCAGCACTACTGAGAAACAGGCTGGTGAAGTGGAGCATAAAAGAAGTCAGGTGTGCAGTGGATGTTAATGTGGGACATGGTCCCTATTTAATTTAAACACAATATCTACAGAGGAGAATGGCAATATTGAGGAGCCTGGTTATAAATACACTGCAGCAAGTTTGCATGAAGTTCCATCTGCTAAATTAGGGCAAGTTCTACAAGCCCAGAGACATTTCAGTTCTTTTAACTCTTCCAAATACTTGCTGCATTTGACTCATTTTGCAGGATTCTGTAAAGAAGCTGCTGAATGGCTTAAATCTATAGCTGCATCTATCTCAAACCCACCACTATAAAACAGCTAAGATAAGCGAATGTGATGGTAGTCTTCTGCAGGACCAATGAACAGAGCAACATTCCTTTTTGTTCTTGGGATTATGATCCGATTTTCTTAAATACAACTGGGCTCACATGCATACTCTAAAATCTTTAAAAACTAATCTCTTTGTGCCCACAGACCCTTTCTAACTGCTTCAAAAGTTTGGGTTTTGAAGCACACAAGCCATTCCCTGTAATGGTTATAAGGCTACGTAAGGAAAGCCACAGCATTTGTAAGATAGAAATGTCTATTCACATAAAGTAAACCATGGTACATTTTAAAGGTTACTGAATTTAAAAAAAATAAAAAATATCAATATCTGTATTTCTGATGGAAATACAGAAACATGTACACGTGCATTAAAGAGATAAGAATATTGGAAAACATACTACTTAATGTAAACTTTAAGCTAATTTAATAATTTCATTCTATAAATATGTAATATAAAGCTGTAAGTCAAAGTGTATATTATATTCCATTGTCCGCAGTCTGCTATTAATAGGGCATGAGCAAATTTTTTAAAAGAGCAAGTATGTTTTATGAAAAACTGTTCATGCTGTCTCAAAATATTGGACAAGAGTATGAATGGTAATAAAATTAACAAGTGTGGTTGTTTTTCCAAGGGATTGTGACAAACTGTTAAAGCTTGATCAAAACCCTTTTACCTCTTTTTTTAAGTTTTCATTAGTGTGTGGGTCATAAAGGGTATTGTTTTTTTCCTTTTCAATGTATTCTGCCTAATACAGCATGAGCCTGAGGCAGAATTTTCAGTGCCATTACCACACATGTTTCTGTAGAAATTAGCGACATTGGCTTCATTGCATTATATGCCTGCTATGGTAACATCTTAACTGGACAAACTGTTAACTAGGGTCAGTTGTATTATCTGTAGAACTTATACCAAGTTTTTATGGATAAAAGGAAAAGTGTCTGGCTTGTTCAGAAAGTTGTAGTGCACTAGTGTTCTGTATCTAAGAAATGTGTTCAGACACATAAAAATGTCCCACACAAAAAGATTGTCTGCAAAGCAAACTAATGTGTGGGGAAAAAATCACATTTAAATTTTTTGAGTGTTTCTTTCTGAATAGTTTATTACAAACTTTGCTGTCTCAGTGTTCACTGCAGAAACCCAAGATTTTGTATTTCTGGCTCAGTACTGATAAGTTGTTAAAATGGCATTGGCAAACAAAATACAAACCCAAACCAAGAAACCTTAATGTTGCCATCAGTGCTCAAAAATTCAAGCGAAAATTGTCAAACTTATCATTACTTTCTAGTAGTTGTGCTCAAAACTTCATGCACCAGACAGTAGCCTCTGTATAGAGGAAAATATTAACTGAAGATGCTTGCCCAAACAGTCCCATGATACAACTCTTCATGGAGCTCTTTCTCCCAGTTGTCTGATCATCTGCAGTTCCAGGTCCCAGATCATCAGTGTTTGTCAAGTTAGACTCCTGGTCATGTTTCAGAAGCTGCATTCTCAGTTGGGCTGTTTTCCTTCTTGTTATTTTGAATATCTCATCTCTTCTCTCAGCTTGTTCTATTTAGTGGTTTTTCTGACCCCATAACAGTCAGGTACACTGGTCTTGGCTGACATCTCTAGGAAGGTAAAAGATATTTTCCCAGTCATCATTCCCAACTGAAAGCTAACTTTATACTAAGCAGAAATCCTTCCAATCACCCCGGAAATTTATACTGGACCCTATGCGTAGATAGATGGAATGGTTATGGAGAGTGTTTATCTTCTTGAGGATCAAAGTTGTACATAAGCATATATATATAAGGCAAGAACAAAATTATAGATATGTTGTATTACCATGTCTTTTGAGTGATGAATGAGTCATCAACACTGTTTGATGGTAGCTACTTGCATAACTATGCATTTCCATGTACTGAGATAAAACAGTACAATATTTCAGTAATTGACAAGTTATTACAAGCTTGTTTTCATCTTTACTGACTAGAAAATAAACAGTATTTCCATGCATGTTGCTTCTATGCTTCTGTCCTGGTTGTTCTGTTGAAAACTTATACTCTAAGTGAAGATATTTCTCTTTCTGTCACAGGGATGGCCAGTGGTTGATTAAGAAAACACGTGATTTTATGGCAAAGGATATGCTACTATCTGCAGCCATGTTTGGTCTGTTTTTAACTATTTAAATTTCTATTCTTTGTTGATCACTATATATTGAAAGAAAAAATAAATATGATTTGCAATGCTATGGAGGTATTTTGTGAATTAGTTATGAATCACATTATTTCATATGTAGAAAAGGTGTTACAGAAGTAGAGAGTAAATCTGGGGAAATTAATTTGAAGGCTGTTTTGCCGTTAATTCTGATTTCTACCCACATCAAACTTAAGTATGTAACTCACTCTTCCTTAATTTTGGATATCTGACTTCCCACTATACATTCTACTACCTTTTCAAAGTGGTATGTTTGAATTGAAAATCCTCAGAGCTGTCCCAGAAGTTTCTCTGCTTTTTTGAGTTCTGATGTCTTTCAAAAAGTTCCATTCTTTCTTGGCATGCAGGGTTCTTTGAAATCTTTCAGTGCAGACTGGTAAGTGACTTTTGCTTCCTCAACCAACTCATAGTTTCAGTGCCTCTAACCCAGCTGAGCACAAGGTACAGGTTTGTCCGTATTTGGCAGCAACATTTCCTTGGACAGAAGGGCAACATTCTTTTTTGGAGCTCCTCTGGTGATCTGCTGGATTTCTGGAATATTAAATTTATCTGCAGGTTTTAGATGCATGTTCTGTACTTACTTTTGCTCTGCTTATAAGCTGTTAACTTCTGTTCCCCTTAAAATATTTCTGGTTAGTGATTAATGAAATCTTGGATTTTGAATGTAAAACTGGTAGTTTAATATATCAACAGGTAAAATAACAAACATTGAAGAGAAAGCTTGGTGACGGAGGCTTTGTCAGGCTGCTCACTGTCTACAGTTAGTGTGATTTTGAACCTCACAAATGAGTCTGTCCCATCCACAGGCCCCAGTCTCTCTCGAGGTCACTATACCTTACAGTGAGACTTACTTGGTTCAGTACAAAATAGATACAAGAACAGTGCCTAGGAATATCTGGCCAAGGTTTTGTCTTGCAATGTTGCAATCTTCCTCTGCACAAAATCATGAAGTGTCACACAATTCCTGTGGAAAGTAGCCAACAAGCACAGTACCATGTGTTCGCTTCCTTATATAAGGCTCTCATCTGGTAAAGACATGATCTCTATCAGGAAAAAAGAGAAGGAGAAGGAAGGGAAGGGACTAAGATTTTGTATGAAGGAATTTTAGCTTGTCCCCTAACAAGCAAAATAGCGATATGTCTTATTAGACCTGTAAAATATGCCATAAAAGAAGATCCTTTTTCTCTGTTGTAAAAGGGAAAGCCTGTAGTTTAAACCTAAACAAAAACCAATAGGCAAACCTTTAATAAAACCGATTTCTTGTGGAAACAGTGCTTTAAAATCTGAGGACATCACTTGAGAAATGTTTCGCAGAAGGTATTTATTACTACTAACCAAGTTTTCCATGTTGAAGGTGAACATCTTGCCGTTTGAATATGTAACTTGTGGAATCATTTGCAAAAAATGTTTACTTAGAAAGCATTCTCTACCTCTGGAAACTTTCTATATGAAAATTTTCTGGATACTTTGTTACCAGTAATTGCCCAATATTATGAATACTGAGATGTAACAGTTAAAATGCAGCAGGTTTATAGACAATCCTTAACTGTTTTCTGAAATAACTGAAACTAATTGAAGTTTAGAAATATGGAGTTTAGCTGGAAAATTGCTAATTATCTGGCAATGCTAAGGCAACATCTTACCAAAAAGATGACAGACTTTACTTCGCCAGTGGTTGATAAGAAAAAAAACTTGTTTCTTTGAAGTGTTCATTCATGTGTAAATGATGACATTTACACACACACACACACACACTTATTTTAAAGACTTTAACAGATATTTCGGTTTTAAAAGACTATTTATAGAGCAAAAGACTTTAATAAAATTGGAGTATGAGCTATTTTGAAACATAATTTCACATCCTATTTTTAACCCTGATTGATCTAAAAGGATGTCACAGGAAATGGCACCAAAAAGAACAACCAAGACTGTAGCTTCAAAAATAAAACAAGAATTTTCACTTAGTAAGGTCCAAACCAATGACAACTTTGCTGTATTGACAGCTGCATATTCAAGACCTGATCATGCAAATGATACCACTTCAAAGGCCCTGAGCCAACCAGAAGATCACAGTACTGATAACTAAAGCCAAGAACCTCCATAGAGGCATGTTTAAGGGCATAGAGAAACTCTATGACCAATGCTCCCTCTAAAAGCAGGGTCTTTAGGTGTTTCTAAGTGGCTTCCAGTGGCAGAGGATGAAATCATGTGTGTACTTTCTATCACCAGTCTCTGGCATGGGTTGGCTTTGGCTGGCAGCCGAGCACCCACACAGCCATTCTCTAACACCCCGTCATGTATAGAGAAGAGACTGGATATTATGGTCTGTTGTTATTTGTCACCTTCAGTAAAGCCTGGTCTTTGTCTGGACCTTTGGTGGAGCTGAATGTTGAAGTTCAAGCTTTGTCCAGAGCACTGTGGAGTTTACAAGCTTTTTCTTTTATTAAAGGAATGAAAAGAAACATCCAGCTGTTACCTGTCTTTGCTGAGATTCTAACACCCTTCTTTGGTCTGAAAACAAGTCTTTCCCATTTAATAACTTATCCCCAACATTTCTGTGCTTAGCTTTGTATTTTAAACCACCACTTTCTATTCTGAGTTAGATGTTTAGTCAGGTGTTCAAGACTGGTAGTGCATACAAAATTAACTTCACCCACCTCTGCAAATAAGCACATGTGAGACAGTAGAATTTACTAGGCCACTGTGTAACAGAGATAGAAAATAACTGAATCTCCTTTTGGCACTGCAGGAGGAATTTTAATAACTAAACCTTTGCGGATGAGGCAGATGTCACTATGGCTGGGCATGACCCTCTGCAACTTTTTTGTTTCATCTATCTGTAGATAATTATCTAAAATTGTATATAATGGTACATCCTTATACCTAAATCTTAGAAAGCTGGTAAGATATTTCCTCTTTCCCAAACATTTATATCTCATCCAAACCATGATTCTTAATATTAGGTAAATGACACTGGGTCATTGACAATGCTAAGTCGTGTGATTCACTGATCACTTCCTGAAGCAGGATCTTCTCTTTATGATTTTTCTTGGGAGATCTCTCATTTATATGCTAATCATAAGCAACTGTTACTTCCTTGACAGAACAGAGAAGGTGCTTCGGAGGTGACCCATCTGTTGCTTACTTTATTTCTACTGTTGTTTTCCATTATATACAATAACGCTTCTTACATAATAAACTCAGCATAATGAAATCACACGTCTGTGGATGATTCAAGATCACAGTGGTAGATAGTGAAGTTTTTCCTTCTTGTTCTTGTCACATCACTATAACCTTAAAGGAAACAGTCTATTGCTTGCATCTGTAAAGTTGTATTAGCTACAGTATGTAAGCATACAGGTGTTAGCATGTGACAAGTTTGAACAATGATTTAAAATTGGTTATATGAAAACTAATAAAATGGAGCAATATTAGTCTAATAGGTTTGTTCTTTTATGGATCAGGTCAAATGGTGCACGGAACATTTTTATTCTTGCTAGCTAACTGTATCTAGTTATGTAATGGACAGACTATTGCAATGGGAATACTAATGATAGTAAACAGACAGGGCACTATTCTGAATCAAATGGGCTCTCATTTTCTTTTAGAATAACAAATGGACTTGTCAAGAATAAACAGAAGGAAATCATAAAAATTAAACACCTGCTATTTCTTTTTCACAGATGTGACTGCATATGGGCAGAGACACTTAAATATAAAATACTTGAATTATTATCCAGAAAATTAATCACTCTGTGGTCTCAAAACATCAAACAGAAATAATAAGAAAAATTAGAAATCTGTACCCACTAGCACAGTTCCAATGAACCTTCTACCGCTATTACCCATGTTACTCTTTTCTTAAGGATTTTTATAAAATACTGTCTTTAAGCTGTAAATTGTCATATAAGTTCACAAGCATTAACATCGATTGTTCAGTTTCAGTATGCTTAACAACAGCATCTCATATCTGTTTAATTCCAAAGAATACATTGTCTCTGAAAGAACTTAGGGGACTGTTTCTCTCAGCTTTTGACATTAAGATATAAAGTTTTTGGCTGCTTTTTTGAACCTAGCACCAGCCAGATCTGGATAAGCAATGATGGTATTTATTGATTCTTCTGTTCCCTACAGGAATATGTGTTCTATATAGCTCATAACAAAGCATATAACAAAACAATTATTTCACATATATCAGCACTCTGCAGATAGAATTATGGTTAATTAAACAGTTCAAAATTTAGGTGCTGTTGTGGTTTAACTCCAAGTTGGTAACCAATTACCATGTAGCTACTCGCTCGGTCCATGCTCCTCAGTGGGGTGGGGAGGAGAACTGGAAAAAAAGTATAACTAATGGGGTGATGTAAGAAAAAAATAATATTTGAAATATAAACCCAACAATAATACTTGTAATGAAAATGAGAAAGAAAGAGAAAAGAATAAAACCCAAGGGAAAAGAAACAAACAAGCAATGCACAATACAGTTGCTCACCACCCACTGAACAATGCCCAGCCAGTCCCTGAGCAGTGACCAGCAGGCCCCAGCCATGTACCCCCTGTTTATATACTGAGGATGATGCCCTCAGGTGTGGAATATCCTTTTGGCTACTTCAGGTCAGCTGTCCTGGCTCTGCTCCCTCCCGGCTTCTTGTGCACCTGCTCATTGGCAGAGCATGGGAAACTGAAAAGTGCTTGATTTAGAGTAAGCCCTACTTAGCAACAATTAAACCACCAGTATGTTATCAATATTATTTTAATATAAAATCCAAAACACAGCACTGTACCAGCTACTAATAAGAAAATTAACTCTATCCCAGCCGCAACCAGGACAGGGGCTCTGAATTTAGCTCTCTTTTCTGTTGTCATATGGTATGTGGCTTCTGACACTTATACACCCACAGCTGAAATTCTGGTTCTGTAAAACTGTAGTGGAATTTTGTCTATAGCTTAAATGAGATTTCATGCTCTATCTCATCTGCCACTCATAGAACAGAGGTGTAAATACTTGCTATCACTCACTAGTTGTTTTTATGTTTTTGTAGCTGAGTATACAGTACCTAGGAGAAGTCACAGTGAGTCCTGTTTCTGCTACACAAAAAACTCCTTCTTGGTGGCTAGAAAAACATGATACTTCCTCATGAAACTTCTAATCTTTTGCATAAAAAGCTTTTATAATTTTTATTATTACTAATCCTGATAGATTGCAGAAAAATAATATGATAAAATATGGTTTCATGTAGTTTATATTAATAAATATTTAGATATACGGTATATTGCATGCATATTTTGGAAGGTATCAATTATTTACCATATCAGATTTTTAATTTGCCCATTCTCTGCATTTAAGGGGTGTGGTTAGTTCCTAATGTAAAACACTCAGAGAAGAGTAAGATACTTTTAGAAGGGTAAAAGAGTCAAAGGGCCAAAGAGCAAGGGGGTGGGGGGGGGAGAGGGGAAGTGTAAAAGTTACCTAAATTTTGAGGAGAAAAATTATTGCTGGACAGAAGTAAATAAATCATAGCATAATGGAGAGCAGAACAGGTAATTCTTGATATGTTTATGAATCTTTTTCAGGAATTCTTCAGGCAATTTCCTAGTCCCGTACCCCTACTCTCTATAGTCCATGTAAAATGGATCTAAGAGTGTGTGGAAAGCTGGCTGCATTTGCTTCTGTGGCAGCCTTTCCCTCTATTTTCTTCCCTTGGCTCCTATGCCATTCTATGTCATCCCCCATGAGAAGAAAGTGGCAGTAGACACTGCAGCAAGATGCTGTGAGAGTGTAGTGCACTATACTGGAAGAGTGCTGTCCAGTTGCAGGAATGTGTGTGGGCAGAGCGACCTGACTCCCCTGGTGATTACCATGCACTGAGTCAGTTGTTGGAGATACCAGGTTATTTGCTGAGTGTTCTTTCTGCTGATTTATTTTTTGACACAGAAAATCACCCTGGTGCTTTCAGAGCTGTCTGACAGAGATTACTATGCTTTTATTTTTTTTTCCTCTGTGCATCTTGTTCCCCATGCATTTTATTATATAAAGGGTCTCATCTGTGCTTGAAAACAAGTTCTCTCTGCAGAAGTGTTTGTGATGAATAAGATAAAGAATGAAAATGGGTGGAAAAACATGGAAGGCTTTTGTGTATGGCTTATACTTTGAGCGTATGGCCCAATAATGTGCTGACAGCTGTAGTCCTGAAACTGAGTTCTGCGTGTCCCTAGTGCTTGTCACTGTGCAAATTGGCTTCTAAGATATCTGCTTTGGAGCAGATGATGAATTGTGACTAAAAATGGTTATAGACATAGATATCTAATTTTATTCAGATAAATCAGGTTTCAGAGACTTGAAGAAGCCTTGGGATTCTTGAGTAATTCTTGCACTGGCTGTTTATTTCTCCTGGTATTGGTCCACAGTATAGTTAACTTAATCAGGAATATTATTTACTCCTCCAAACTACCTTAGAAAGACTAAGCCACACTCAGGCCAGTAATAATTCAGTAATAAATAATTTACAGCATGATTCAGAGGTTTTCTATGCCTGTGGAATTTGCCTTATTAACTTCAACGGACTTTGCTGAAAGTGCATGTAAAGAGGTTGATAGATTAAGAGCATAGCAGTAGTAAAGTTTTAGCTAAACCTAGGCTTAACTGGGTGTGTTGATATAGTTTTATCGAGATATTTTACCTATGATATTTCACCTGCAGCTTACAATGGCTGAGAGCTAACTGGAAGTAGAAAAGCAAAACTATGCTTAGCAGAAGTGTTTGGTTGTCTGCTGCAACTCTTCTGCCTTTGGATAAGTTGATAAGCAAATGGAAGATTCAGCTGTAAATAAATACTGCCATCTCAATATTAGAACAGATGCTAGGTGGCAGTCTGAAAGGGTTTTGGTCAGGTAATATTGAATAAAATACTCTAAGTCATGGGCAAGATACAGAAGAAAATATAGTTTAGGGACAATTTAGAATAATTAATGTGTAAAGCTGTGAGAACCCTGAGGGTACCAATAGGCCTTAATGCCTCTGATCAGCATCTCCTGGGGCCTTCAGCCACAGCCATGAGCTCAAGAACTCTATTTAAGCTTGACCCTACTTAAGCTTAGCCTGGGTCTGTCAGTCTGGTCTCTATGCCCGGTCATGGGTCTTGACCATCGTGACTTCCCTGACATGTGGGCTGATGTCAGAGCCTGGCCTTGCCATCATAGAGCTGTGTTTGACCCTGGTTGCCCTCAGTGGGTCTCATCCAGACCCACAACACACAAGCTGACTTCCTTGTCTTGGCATGACTCTGGAGGTGTCTGATGCCCTGGGCTCAGGGCTGCTATCTCTGAGATTCCCCTCATCTCCTAGCCCTTGTGGTGTCCTGACAAAAGGAAACAAAATGGAAAAAACATAAGGCATGGGTTTTTGAAGATGCTTTTCTAAAATACAAGTATGTCATTAACAGAGAAGGCTAAATGAGGAAGGAAGTTATGAATCTAGATTATGAAATGGGTTTATTGTATATCTTTAGAGATATGACTATTTTGTGGTTTGTATAGCAATAAAGTAATATGAAATCAGGTGCACTGGCATTCTTTGGGAATCTGTAGTCTGTTACAACCATTTCAGGCCTGCAGCTGAATGACAAGTGCGACTATATCAAAGCAATATGTATTTTATTGGCTTTAGTTAATAAGATTAACCGACAGGTAGTGGCTCAACAGTTTTGTTCAGGTTTTTGCTTATATCTGGATGCCGTTAAGGTGGTCAAAAGCCCTTGAGTGACTTTGAAAGGCATATTAAACTCCCAATATAGTCATCTTAGTACTTGTGAGGAAATTTCTGGTAACATATTTGGCCTTGTTAATTAAAAATATACTGATGCTCTTATGAGAGCTCCTCTTGAAAAGGAGACACTTGATGTTCTATCATATTGGTGATCATATTCAGTAATAGCAGTAGAAAACCCCATGTTCCTCCTACAGATAGCTTGTAGTCAATGATTAGTATTTGTTAGCCATTTTAGCCGTTTATGTTCAGATGGTAATTATTTTGCATGCCTGAGTTTAAAGCTTTTGAGGGCTGCTGAGATGATACTTCTTGAAACTTTCGTATTACATCCTTATGATGTAAAAGTCAGAGACAAGACCATCATGGAAAATTAAGAACATAAAACACCATTCAACATAGAGAGTGGTGAATTCTACCTAAAGAGTATATGAAGCACAGATTCCTTCAAACTCCTGGGAATTTCAGCAGCATACCAGTGTGAACAGGTGTTGCTGGTACTTAATGAGTTTGAATGGATAGAGAACTGGACACACTTCTACATCACAATTTTACATTAGCCAGTCTTTGGGAGATGCTTTAATTTTCCTGCTCTGCATCTGGGAAGCTCCTAAACAAATATATAAACTCTAATTGTACATAAATTTATCAATATGAGTTTGGTTTTTCTCTCAGACATGGCTAGATCAGTGGAGTTTGAAAGCAGAAAAGTCAGGTTAGCATTCAGCTGGGAAACTACAGGAGATTGATAATAGGGTTAAGGAGAGCAAACATGCATAATCTGAGAGCTAAGTCCAAACCAGTAAAAATCGGCCAAAATATGACTTTTGATTTTTAATTGGTGCTAGCTGGGTGTTAAAATGTTAAATCATCACATCTGTAGAACCGGGACATTTCTAAAGAACAGTGTGCAGTTCTGGTGCTGGGGAAAACTGCTTACTCCCTGCTATTTTTAGGTACTGTAAGTACAAGGAATCAATATTTCATGGTGTCTAAAGCTGAGGGTATAGCATGAGCTAAAGGACAATGAAATAGCATACTTTGCCAGCTCCTTCCTGGAGGATACAGGTTATACGGGTGAGGCTAAAAAAGTGAAAGGCTCAAAAAAGTAATGTTTGGGCCTTCTTGCTCATAGCTACAATCTTCTAGCAGTTCCTTGGTAACTATTACTTTGGGTGTTCTGAACGTATGTTGCTCTTACACATAGGATGTTGTCCATCTCAGACTCTCCCAGTTGGTGTACAGGGCTTACATATCCATCTGTTTTGTAGCCCCTGTGAATCCAGTAATTCAAAAGAGTGTCAACAGTATGTCCCCTTGGTATTGGGCTCCTCACCTGAAAGGACATCACTATTACTGGATGTAAACCAGACTTTTTCTCTTTACCCATGCAGAAGTTAGAGATGAGATCGATTAGGGCTGAATACTAATCCTCTTGGCTTTTCTTTTGGGTTGTAGCACATGATCTTCATTCGTCTCTGGGCAAAAGTTCTCTGAATTCCTTTACATAAATCCAATGTTTGATAAGGATGAACAGGCAGATTCATGTCAGTTAATACAGGTAATAACATCAGTACAGACGCTGCCAAGGAGTAGGCTAATAACTTGAAGATGGAACTAAGGACACTGATAGATTTGTCCAGTGCAGTCTGAATTCTAAACCACAGCATCTTCAGTTATTAGCTATGCTGGTGCAACTCTAATTACACTTGGCTGCAAAAAATATTTTAAGTGTATTACAGACACATGCTGAGGTGTCCAGACAGAAAACTATTCTCATGCTTTAAATAAATGGGAAAAATATCCTTATGTGACATAAATGGTTCTTTGTAAACAACTTTTGGCGTGGAGAACTTCCTTTCCTTCTGTCCATTTTTTGTTTGTGTTCCTGAACTGAACTGTTTTCATCAATTTAATTCTCCATGTCAGTCTCCTCCTAGACTTGGTCAACAGGGCTACCAATCAATATGGTAAAAATACATAACACAAAATTGAGTTTAGAAGCCCTGGAGCCTGGAATATTTCATTAGCAGTGCCTACCCTAGAGGCAAAGTGCAGCCCTGTGAGAAGAATACATGAGGCTTCATAATTAAGTCTTGCAAAAGAGTGAATTTCTCTTTTAAAAATCCCAAAATATAGTAAATATTAACATAAGGTAAGAAGCAAGGAAGAAATTATAAACTAAAACATCACCTCCACTTTTCTTTTTCCTGTCTATATGTAGCTCTTCTCTACCAAATCAATTGGACTAAGTACTTCACTCTTAATTTCTCTACAGAACTCCATTCAGCATGCCTCAGGTTCAGAAGTTTGGAGTAGCAATTTAAGCCCATCTGAGAAATTTAAACTGCTCAGATTGGAATCACCTTTAAATGGGACTCCTGAAATAACTTTGTATTGTATTCTTTATTTTTTTCTAGATCAGTCTTAGGTTTGCTCTTTCAGACTGGAAGGACCCAGGTTTGCTTCTTCCTGTGTCTGTTGCATGAGGGCGTAAGATTGCTTTACAAAAATTTCTGTAATTTTTGTACGGAATGAGGGATATTAGCCTAAAGAAGGTTCTTTGGACCTATAACATTGAGATGTAACTATTGCTCTGAAACTTCTTTATTTTTTGTAAAAGAGTTTCCATACAAAATGGAAAAAACTTTTTTTTTATCATTTCCTATTATTTTTAGAAAATTCAGAACAGTTGGTCATGAATGTTTTGAGAGCGTTTCAGATCCAGAATCTCTCTGACAGATAATTTGAAACCTGACAGACCTAACAAATATCTTATTAGTCTTGTGATGAAACCAGGGATGTAAATTCAATGTGGGTGAAACATGATCACTTTGATTTGTGGAGTGCCTTGGAATGTAAGATACTGTATGCCAGAACAATTTAAAAGGACATTTTTCTTCCCTATTTGGTTATGGAAGAGCATGTGGCTTAGAGGTAAGGTAGGAGTCAAGGCAACAAACATTTTTCATTCCTACTCTGTGCAGCAAGAAACAAATTAAAGTCAGAAGAAGAGAAAATGTTCTAATAGAAAATTGAACAGCAAATTGAATATCTGTTTAAAAAAGCAGGACTACAAGTTCCATTAGTAATACCTAAAGCAACATTTGTGTTTAATCATCACAGTTATATTCATTTGACTGTCTTCTTCAGTTGTAAGCACAGAATGGCTCCAAAAAAACTCACTGGAAAAAACATTAAATGATAAAATGCATTTAAAGTAAAAAATCCAGCTTCTGCTACTGTCCCCAGATTGTCTGCTTTTAAGACAAGGAAACAGATGGCAGCATCGGTTTTAGGTTTATCAGTGTAAGAGGCTAGTCTTCAATGGAAGGTTTATTTGGCTCCTGTCATGAGGTTCAAGTGCAGCACTGAAAACTACTATTGCATCTCGTGACAGAGGTGTCTAGATAAACATGTGGTACTAGAGGAGGGGACACAAATCCTTTAACTCCATAGTTAGGGCTGGTGATGTTTGCTTAGAACAGAAGACATGGGAGTTTACTTCATGCCTTTGCCATTCCAAGTAAGTTCTTTTGTTGTTCAAGGTCTATTCATTTATGGTAGATCAGTGAGCAGTTTCATTGTGAGAATTAACAGAATGTATCTGAGCAACTGCCCAGCTATAGTACTAGACATGTAGCAGCTAGAACAAATAAGACCAAAACAAGATAAAAATCCCCAAATTTAAAGTCTCTAAAAATTATATGCAAATGAAGTTTCTATTGGAGTCACAAGCATAATCTTCAGGGAGGACGAGACAACACCCAAACCTAATGAATTTCCTTGCTTGCATCTTAGAACTGTTCCTTTATGCTTTTTATTCATTGGAGGACATAACTCTCCTTGTTTATGTTCACAGAGGTCATCTGCCCTTGACAGAGTTATTTCAGCTTTACACCAGTACAAGAACAATGTCAGGCCCAGTGAACCAGTGTTTGCTCAATTAGAGCCAATGAAACCTCCATGCAGTCACAAATCAAATACTCGAGTCCTTCCCTGCTCTGCTAATGGTTATATAGTGCTGCTCGTGTATAGATAAATCCTTGAGATTCCAGGCAGGAGTTAATAATTCATGACAGTATGTATATACATATATATGCAAAACCATATCTCTACATATATGTGTATTGATGTACATATATGCATGTATATATGTGAACATGCATATCCTTATATGACATCTTTTTATTAAAAGACATTTTTTTCAAGTATTCCCAAATTCAAGAACCATTTTGAAGAAAAGTCATGTAAGGCAAACCTAGACACCACTGCTGTAATTTCCTAGCTTTTCTTTTTGGTATCTTATTGCACATCAAACTACGCATACCAGTATCTCCAATTTCATGTGAAAATAGCTCTGTGTGGTTCGTTACCTGGTCTGTAGCTGCAGTCACTAGGCTTAGGTAAACTGGTAATGCAATTCAGTTGTTCAATTAATTGGCTATCATGCAGTCACAGCAATCACACATGTACCATGTGGTGATGGTATAAACAAAGCTGGACCATGAATCTGGGCGTGCAAGTTTGCAATCAGACAAATATCTCTGAAGATATTACTAGTCTTTTCACTTTTCTTTCTCAAAAAGACTACTGTAAAAAATGGCCAAATATAACTCATTGGGTTTCATTTGATCATAAAAATAAAAAAGATTCAATTTTGTTTGACTTGCATTTTGAAAGCTTTAATAACTAATTTGCTGGTAACACATCACAAACTAGCTCCTGGGAGTGGTGTTTCAGAGTGAGTTGTTGGTCGCAACCCAATGGAATCATTAAACTCTTTTTAATGTATAGAAGTCTCAGAAAATCCAGCTATTATTGTAACTGGCTGGACTAGCCTCACCTTTAGCTTTGGGGCTTCTTAAATGTTTCCTGGCTTATTACAGCATTTTTTTCTCAATCCCCCCCCCCCCCCAAAAAACCCCAATATATACAACCCCCCTCAAACACATCTCAAAATGTCAGGTCCCAGAAGAGGATCTAATAAAACTACAGAGTGGCCTGCTACAGTCAGAATGACAGTCATTAGTTCAGCTCTGAATATCAGGAAACATTTAGCCAAGTGTACTTGCTGGCTGTTGAATCTGGTTTGACATAGACTCATTTTTCTACAGATTGACAGTTAAAACTAGGTTCTCTGCAGTCTGTAAACTGTGATTTTATATCTAGCAGTGATATGAAAATCTAATGCTGATGCAGATTTATAATAATGAGCTCTTTAAGTGAATATCCCCATTAGCTGCCCTATTTTCAAGACCTCTCTTATGATATTAAGTTACCTTTTCTTTATTATTTAACATTATTTTCCTTTTGCCTTTTTGCCATTACTGTTGTCAACAGAAAAACTCCTAATTATCCTGGCTACTCAGTCCTTTCGACTTATAATGGTTTCTTTATCCATCATTATAGTGTGATCACACTAATGATAATTTCTCATACCTCTGTGGTGTAATTAATGTAATATTGCAGGCTGGAAAACATTTTCAAAAAAGCCTCTTAACTTTTATATGTTCATTTGCAGCTATTGAATAATGTGCATACACTCTGGAACACAAGAGCTGCCATAAGAGAGCACAGTAGTGGTCCATCTATTGTGATATCCCATCTCAGACCACTGCCAATCGCATATATTCCAAAAGAAAACATAATTTCCCCATTGGCCATAAGAGTAAAAATAACTGAATAGCATTGCCTTACCCATGGGTGGAAGTTTGTTGCGATTGTGCTTAACTGTGTAGCATATCATCAACATCATTCACTTCCAGTGCAAAGCCCTGCTAAATTCACTGATGTCTGGGGCATTTTAGAGATCAAGGGAGGTGAAGGGGGAAGATTAATATGTCTCATTAAAACAATTGTATGCCTCTGCAGTCACTCTGATTGTAACAACCAGAGCAGCATCTGAACTTGCACTCTTCTGCCGTTGCTTAGAATTATTCTGATTTTACATGGAGTCATCCCTGCTCTCTGGCCTGCCCAAGTACTCCCTCTCCTTATAAAAGTCTGGGCTGTCCATATACCATGATGTTCTGCATATCTGTCGCTACATTCCTTGGTTATTCTGTGATCTCTGTGTTGTGTTTTGTTTTCTGGCCTGCACTTTCTCTCTGTGTGACTCAGGATGTGTAATGAAAGAATTACCTAGCTCTGACTGACCAGGTGTTTGTAATTGGTTTTAAAGGCCAACCTGTTAGTTGGAATGGGGGGTGGAAGCAGAGCAGACCTAGTCAGTGAAGTGTGGCTATGTCTCCAGTCTTGCACTCCATGCAATACAGAAGCCTTATCCACAGGTGTTAGGAAACTCCCACTTTAGAGATGCTTCACAGTAAAGAGCCCTCTATGGCATAAACTTTATTTTCAAAAACATTTTGATGATAGTTCATTGAATAATATTCACCTAAGATATATACACCTTGTGGGCATTCCTTCCAGGCTGTCAAGATTAAAGTATGGACCACCTGCATTGGCTGGTCAGCTCCAAGAGTAAAGGGCAAAATGTATTTCAGACTTCCAAGCCATAATATTGTTGCTGTCTATTACTAGGGCAGACTTTCACAGTCCCTTCCCACTGCAAATCTTCCAAATGCCTATAAAATTTCCCCCCCTGTTCCCAGCTGAATTACCAGAACTTCTAATTTCTCTGCTGATATTAATGTGGCTCTAATTTTGTGGCAGCTGGTGGGAGATTTAAGCCATTACAGTATCATCTTAAACCTAAAGCATGTCTGTGGAGTGACATTTGCCAAATAAGTGCCATATAACCAGCACACAAAGAATTTTATTAGAACCATTCCTAGGTTTACACCATCTGTTTGGAAGGATGACAAAATTCATTGAGCAAAGTGACCCAATCAAACAAAATGATGTGCAGAATGTTATAGTAAAAAAAAAAAAAAAAAGCAAGTACAGAATAACAAATTTTGGGTTGTATTCTCTGTTGTGGTGGGTAGTCCACCTTCTATTTTGGAATGGCAGGATATGTATTCAAAGGTTGAGGGAAGTTATTTGGATCACAGTGCTCAGCCCAGAGGAGGTCTCTGTTTGTCATTCATTTGGGGCTGATTTAGCACAGCTCTGCTCTGAGAAAAAGTTGGTCCAGTGGGTCAGTTCTCAGGAGATAGGCAGTCTAATCCTGCCTTTCCTACTGTCTGAATCAGCAAGTTTAGACTACTTCCTTTTTCCAGCGTGTGTGTCATTTTATCTTTTTACTTGAGGCTGTATAGCAATCATATAGTAAAAGGATTCCCTAGTCAAAAATCCAGTGTTTCCTACTGGCGGAGGCATCCTGGTCTACTGCGGTAGGAGTACCTGGGTAAATACGCACCTCTCCTTGTGGAAAGTTAATAACCTGTGGCCCTGCCAACATGACTTGCCCAGGCAGTCTCTTCTTGCTAGTTTCCTAAGTAATCTTCAGGGTTTTGGCTCTTTCCTAGAAGTAGCCCCAGTAGCTTTCCATTGAAAATTTCTGTGAGTAGAGAGAAATCCCAGACAACTGAAAGGTATTGAGCTTTATCTTTACTGTGTCAGACTCCTTTGCAGTGATATTTTCCTTACAAGTTGCAGTCTTCCTCTGAATCTGGAGCTAGCTTGGGTCTCCATCTATAGCAGCCTGACTTCTATTAAATTCCAGTAACCCAGAGAAAGATGTGTAGAGACTTTCTTTATGGCATTGTTTCTAGGTTAAAACTAGCCAGATGGGGAAAAAACAACTTTCTCTGGGTCTTACAGCCAAAACATCTTTCTTTCAGAGTCTTTCACTAAGATGTTGAGGAAATGCTTGTTTTGGTTGCTCATCCAAACATCATGTATATGATGGCCAAGAAAATTCACTGAAATAAGCTTTCAATTACCGTGATCAGAAAACTGCTCAGATGCTAACTTCCCATGGAAATATTTTAGACCCAAAATACTATACTCTGTCCTGTGTCTAAAAACCCAGAGTTTGTACTGTACATCAGAGAGCCCTATAGTCTTTAGAAGACTTAGCTCACCATCTGCACATGGGGCAGGGAAGTATAATCCCCCTCCTTTATAGATAGAGAAGTCTTAGGAAAGGTAACAAATTAGCCTGAAATCACAAAGGATGTGTCTTGACAGAGTGCATATTTGAAAAGCTCAATTTGTCTACAACTGGAATTAGTCCTGAGAATTTGATCAATTCTTCTTTCAACACATTTAATTTCCATAGAAACAAAGGTAGAATTAGTTATGAAAATCAGGTATCAGCAGGAGAAATCAGACATTTGGACTTTTCGTTTGATGATTTCAAGTTGGAAAATCACTTTTTGCTTAATACTTGTGACCTTTCTCATTGAAAAAATCTAGTCTTGGAAATCAAGTGTGAGATAGGAGCTATCTTTTAAAATAAGACCCAATAATAGACCCTTTCTTCTTTTCCTCTCGCCCAAATCCTTGCCTAAGGACTGAGCTGGGGGAAGAAACCTCCCAACTGAGTGCCTAGAGACACTTGCCTCCTGTAACTGGAGCTGACTTTGTCTGGATCATCTTCATTTCTGAGAAATGATGACTTGACTGATGGAAACACTTTGACTTCCACAAACAAGGACAAAACCAACAGCAGCAATGATCACGAAGGAGAGGGGGGAGGTAAATTCTTCCAAAGTGCTACTGCTGCTGCTTCTGTAAATGTGGAGCATGATATATGTGGTAATTTGTTCTTTGTTTTCCCAGCTATTTCATTACACATTTACTGTTTTCAGACATATGCAGGAGCTATGTCTGAATATGTTTTATTCCAAGTACTATGGAATGTTTTAAAACAAGAAGTGATGTACTCTCCCAGCTCACTCAACTGAAAAGACCAAATTCCTTGACTGTGTGAGGGCAAAATGATAGATATGATGGATTGCACACAATTCAAGATGTGAACAGTGAAGCAAAACACCTGCTCAGAAATACATCTCTGGGATGAGCTTCTGCAGAAATTAGCTCTGTTTCAGGGGTGGGGAGTTATTCGCATGCATTTACTGCAGTTGAAGTTGGCAAAGAAACATTTTCTATTTCTTTAACATGTGAATTGCAGAAATGGGTTTTCTAAATGAAAGATTTCCACCACTAAATCCTTTTAAGTGTGTCCTAGTTCCCAGAAGACAGCTTGGAAATTGCTCCCAGGCAACAGACACTTATTTCAATGTGTAATATTCAGTGAACCTTTCAAAATATCCTTAATAATAAAACCCCTGTGTGTGGACATCAGACTAATATAGGTGATTTATTGATTACATTTCCTCTGAATTATGAACTGGACTGGTTAGCTCAGTGCCCCTACAGAACCTGAGAAATGCAAACTATGGAAGGGTGATTAGAGAAGATGAACAGAAACACCTGCCTTAGCATATTAACAGGTGTTTGAATCCTGTTCTGTAAGCAAGTAGCAGAAGTAATGATTTAAATCGCTGGCAAACCTGTGCTTCTGCTGCACAAGAGGAGAACAGCTGCCGTTTTGGTGGTGAAAAAGAAGTTAACTAACTTAATCAAGAGTGGATGTTTTATAATACATCTAGGCAATGCATCTGCATTATACACTTGTGACCATTACTTACTTCTCCAGCACTCAGTCATACAGGTCATCCTTTCAATTTTAATAGGATTACTGGAGGTGAATCCCAGCCTGTGGGGTGTAAGATAGCCTGGTGTCTTTGCATATTTTTTATCCCAAAACAGGGAATGAAATTAAAATGGCATATTTGCTGTGTGATGGATCTTGGAGGCACAAGTAAGTTAAATTAATACAGCAGTGAAAGGGAGTCTACATTTGTCTGAAGACCATCAAATTGTTTTTCTGTAGAATTCTAAACATCACAATTCTTTACTTACAGTGGACAGACTGTCTTAAGTTTAGAGAATAGAACGCACTTAGTTCCTATGACTTAAAGCTTTAATCATAAAGTGGGCTTTTATCTTGCTGTTGATTGGAGACCGTAGAAAGGAAAATAGTGTATGTTTGGAAAAGGTGTCACCTTAAAATGAGAGTTAGTGGACCTGGGAAGTAGCTTTGAGTAACAAAAGGAAGTGGGGAAAGGTTTACAAACCAGTTGGAATTCAGTGAGATTAGCAAGTACAAGTAGCAGAAATACAACATTAATTATGTTGAAGAAAAATTTCCTGTGGTATATCTGCCCATCTATGACTGTAACCAAACAAAACAGAAAAAGGACTGCAATGTGCAGTTCTCTGTAGGCTAGCATGAAATAAACAAAAGATTTCCAAAACAGTCCTCTAGGAAAATGACAGAAGCCAGTGGAAGACAGATGTTTGCATGTTAACCATTTTTAAGATGTTTTATTGAAGGTGATCTTGGTTCTGTGCAGAGCTTGTTTTAGGATGGTTTGAGCACACTGGAATTTTTTCCTATTCAGAAGGCCGCGAGATCAACTACCTAGAGTATGTCCCTAATCTGTGTATACCCAAGTTCTAAACTTGAGTTTCATGCTGAGTTGTTGGGCACCTGACTGCTGCTCCCTCATCTATACAATTTAATGCATTTCAAAAGGCTGTTTGGGGGATTAGTCAGGCAACATGTGTTTGCGCAGTCTTCTATCTCAGTGATGAATTTTAATGATTTGAGCCTAAAGTGTGTGAATACACAGCTACATTACCAACACAGCACCATTACCTTGATACAGAAATGAATATTACAGAGCTTCCAAATACACAGTGAAACTGTATTTATTATAACATCCTCTGCAATACAAAGCAGATTAGACGTAACTTCACCTTCTCTGTATTTCTTCTATATGGAGATTTTTCGGGGCAAATACTGCTGTATTCATGCAAGTTAATAGGCAGTGTGTATGCAACCCCATTATATTTGATGGTGTAGTGACAACTGAGAGTAAATTGTATTGACAGACCCTTCTTGAGCATAATGACTCCAAAAAAGCCATCTTTAATCAATTAATAGTGTAACTCAACTTTAATTTTGAGGCATTCCAACATTCAGAAAAGCAATCAATCTTGTGGCACGGAGCCAAGTGTTGTACGGCCAACCAGATGAGTAGTCGTTAGCATAAGGAAGTCACCTATTTATATCACATTAAAATCAAGAGAATGGATATCAGTGTGAACAGTGGCCTCAATAAAAAGGCTAAGTTTAAACCCTGTGAGCTTACATCAAGACAGTTCCTATCACTGGCAGTGTCCAAGAGCAAATTATATCTAGATGCCTTTATCTTTCAAACTTAATTAAGCAGGTACCCATTCACAACTGTGCCTACTGGGAGTGAAGGCTTCATTAAAAACAGTAAGGATTCCCACTGTCCTTTCTCGTTGCCCTGTGGTAAGTGGAAGACGGAGCTTCTCTTAATATCCAAAGGATGAAGAACCTCATTACCATGAAGTGTCCTGTATAAAAATAAGGAGTAGGAGATGGGAACCTTTCTTTTCTTCCCACTTTAAAGAGACCTTTCTCACACTCTCTTAGGACAGTCATAATATATGATGATATAATGTGACAAAGGTGACTGCTGACATATTGTGCAGTGTTGCTTAGTTGATAAGGAGCTGTACATCTTCTCCAGGTAAATAATATTCATCCCCAAGCATGCGACAGGGATATTTTCCATAATCTTATTTTTCCCAATGCATTTCAACACTTTTGCTTTTTTTTTTTTTTTTTTTGCTTAAAAAATTATGTTTGTCAAACAAACTTAATGTAAGTGGCTCCTTAAAATATCTTGTGGGGATATCAGTGTTGAGGAAGTAGCAGTAATGTGGCAGGCTAGATCAAACCAGAAAAAATATTTTGGATTTTTTTTCTAGTCTGAATGATTCTTTTTCACATACCTTCTTGTTACTCATTTTTAACTGGACCCTCAGGTCAAGACTTCTATAATTTAATTTCATTTTGAATATTTCAGCTTTAATATGCATCTAGAAAGTCTTCATGAGAGGTTCATTATGTAACTGCTCTTGGTTATAAATGCTCATTTCTATCCCTGAAGTCCTGAAGGCTTATAAGGTGGTGGCATGTCACAGCAGTTTTTTCCAGCACAGAGTAGTAATATGTCTTTCTGAAAACAAGGAATATTTGAGTACCAGCTAATACATATTGCTAGATATTACTGTTATTAAATACATAGTATGAGTTTTAGGTAGCAATAAATACATTGAAAGAAATTAATTAATTATTATTATTCATGATTACATGCAGCCTAGCAAATAGTTGTCCTCTATAATTGCTTGTTTCAGAAAATGTCTGCTGACCACACTTCATTTTTCATTTTGATGGGTATAGCCTCCCCCACCCCCAATATGATATATGACTCAGCCCAATCTTTGGAAAATTATCTGAAGATCACAGCACTGCACTTCATTGAGCAGTTTTTCCTTTGTGTAAGGGACTATGAATAACTTTACCAAAATCAGTACTGCAAAGCTTCCTTACAGTTCATTGTGGTATTACCCTTTTTTATAATGAACATTTAAATTCATGCTGGAGTGACTGTCAAGTAAATAATATTTGTCATCTCCTTTTATAATCCTGTCCTATAAAGAGATAGCATGAGAGTAGCTTTCCTTACCCCATTTACTAGATGAGTATGATAGCGGCAGTCCAGTCATTTTTGGTGCCAGAGTTAAATGAGATTCTTAGGGTTACTCACATGTATTAACACATCTGCTGTGTCAGAAGAGAGAGATTTATTCTCTAATTAAAGTTGAAATGAGTTTTTTCATCGACTTCTGCATAGGCAGGATAAAATCCCGTGATTATGTATATGTGATACAGTAGAAGACAGTCTTACTCATAAATGTTTCCAAACCCCTAGGTGGTCAATAGGGTGATACAAGAAACATATAAAAAACTCTTTTTAAACAGGCAGGAATTAAGCCTGGCTTTTTCCCCCTTCACCCACCATAAATGCCAAGCTGTGATGCCTAACCTCCACAAAAGCAAGAATAATTTTTATTAAAACTAGCTAAAATTTGGTAAATCATGCAGAAAAATGTTCTCTGCATTTTTTTGTAAGTTTCAGGCTAGTTAGATTTCCCAAGGTTTTGAAATAATTTTTCAATTCACAAAATAGGCTATGATCTTCTATTATCAAACTGTGTATTTTCATCTTTCTCCCTCTTAAAAAAAAACCCACACCCTAAAAAAATCCCCAGAACAGCAAAAAAAGGGCTTGGTTTTGTTGTTTGTTTTGTTTTATACAAATACTTTCATTGTATGGCTAAATGGAAAAGCACAACTGACTAGGGATCAGCTTTTCTGCAAGATTCTCAACCTATAAATGAAACAAAGCCTCAACAAAAAGACCCTTTCCAAAAATTGATTTTTCACCCTCACCCCTCTCTTTTACTATTGTAGTCCTAAATTAGGTCTTAAACAAATTCAAAAGGTTTTCCTTCACACAGCACCCTGCAGGAATGAGAAATATATTTTAGTAGTAAGAGCAACACTCTTCATGCTTAACTTTTGCCTATCTGCTGAAATCTACTTGACCAAAGTTTAAAGCCATGAAGAAATGTTTGTGGTACCGGAACAAGATAACGTAACAAGGAATTAATGTAACAGAGCTTAACTCAGCAAGAAAAATTCTCACACAAACCATTAGAACCAGGAAAACTACACTTCAAAGAAAATCATGTTCCTATCTGCCAAAATTTAACACATGCTTAAATGTCTCTATTGCCTTTTTCCCTTGTAGTGATGATCAAGAAATTAAAAAAAAAAATGCTTCAAAAATATTTGCAATATTATTAAGAGGCACACTAACACACAACATATTACTCTTTGGTATACAGTTAACAGGGAGACAAGAGTTTTTCCAAGATGTCAGAGTAAATTAGGAGAGAGGATGGGCAAGATGCAATTCTAACTTGTAAACTACAGAAAAAAGCCACACCTACTCCAGCAGTCTAAATAAGAGGCTGCAGAAAATGCTAAGTATCTTTTCCCTTCACTTGAGCTTTTTCCCTCTCCAGTAATTTTCTAACATTTGCACTTTGCACCCTGTTTAGTTTCTTGAAACAAAAACTGAAAAACAAATTGGTGGTGTATCTCTATAGGAGACCCTCCCCATCTTGCTATAACGTTAACCAGTATATTGAGAAGTTGAAAAACAGTGTTTCTTTCCTTTTGTTTCTGATGGTATAAATATAACATAAAAATAGGATACCATGATACCACCAACTGATTTTTGCCGCACTTAAATCTATTTTATTTTTCCACACGTGAGTTTTTTCCAGCTGGGGCTTCTTACTTGTTCTTTCCAACTCATTCTCCATTAATCTTTGGTTTGTCTCTGTTTCTATTACGCTTTCTATTTGGAAGAGATTAGTCTTCCCTGTTCACCACGCACTCAACCTCACTTCTTGTAGCATATGTGCTATTTCACACATGTTTCTCCCACAGAGCAGTATATAGCCTAATGACCACAGTTGTTTGTGATCCTGCTTCACACCGTGTCTTCATTTAGTCAACTTTGTTTTAGTTAACTTTGTAGTTAACAATATAGGAAAAGCTGGACCCAGTAATGAAGTGTTAACTGACCCAATTGTGTGGTAACACGTAGCTTCATCAGTATATAAAGATATATGCCTGCACAGCTGGATTTCTTACGCCTTGTGGGATGGTTAATCCCAGGCAAAGAGCTGAATCCTATTTGGTCAGCACCAGTTCACCTCTTTACCCTGTTGTATCTTGCCAGCATTTTAAGAAATAAGTTGCATAACTTTTACAGGTTCCAACTAGTGCCATCAACTTTAACAGAATCTAAAGGAAGAAACAGTTATGTCCCAACACACGAGCACTCACGGGAGAATGCTGGGAATACAGAATAATTATTTAGGTTATGCATTAAACATAAATAATTGTCCAGGGATGCAAGGAGTCTCTTTAGCTGAAAAGGTTAGTGCATCAGATCATTTGAAAAATAGAAAAAAGGAAGAAAAAAAACCCTAAATTGCTAGACATAGCACATTCTGAAACCATAGGAAGACTAGCACAAGTAGGAAGTGATAGTTCAGTAAAAGAACGTAAGCTCTGACGTTCAGGAGGAGCACAAGTCTTGTCCATGGAGTCCTATGGAGTCTTAAGGAGAACTGGCTGAAAACCTTAAACATTTCCCATGCTGCTCTTGCATACTGTAGCTGCTTCTGGCTCAAAGATCCTTATGCCTTCCACATTGCCCTTCAAAGAGTGTGGTCCCTTTCCTCCTGTTTTCACTTGCCCTTTCTTCTTCATGACATGTCCTCACTGAATGGCAGGGGTTGTTCAAGAAACACTGCCAACTGCAATGGTTTGTAATCAATTAACCTCTTCAAAAGGTCGGGTGATTTAGGTATCAGTATCTCATATGCAGCTTACTGCAAGGCACTTTAAATGAAGTTGTAACTTTTTCATTCTGAAACATAACTTAATTTTTATTAATTTGCTTTTATTGCACTTCTTTTAGGAATCAACATGAAAAATTTAAAATTATAAGAAGAGGGAATATATAAATAAAAGGTAATGGTAGTTGGTTTAGTGTTGTGCATTAGAAGGCAAAGCAAATTTGATTTCAGAAAAAATTTAAAATGAAGAGACAAATGAGGGAACAATCTCACAATTATGGACTCTGATTTTCCTCAGCAGCTGTTTTTTTTTTAAATGAAAGCAAGTTTTAATGGTTGCTCTTTTGCAATCTTACAGTATCCACAAGCACAACAATTCCTTTTAACATTGTTTCCTAAAGACACCAGGTTAAAGTCCACAACAAAGTCAGGATGCCTGACTCTGTACCATGTTCCCTCACACTCAAAGTATTACAGGCTCGGTTCAATTCAATGCCAGCTCTCAGCATGGGGCTTCTAGTAGTTTATTTTTTCTGCGACTAAGCTCTCCATCCAGTTACATAAAACCTCACTTCTAGTATTTCTAGTATCCATAAAGCTCTAGTAACGGAAAATGAGGTAATATTTCATTCTAATTTCTCAGTACTATACCTGGGATCCTTTAATTTCCTCTTCTGAGAGGAGAAATAAGCTGCAGGACTTCCCTTTGCTTGTTCTTTACAAAAAAAGCTGCCGGAAGTCCGTAGTATAAATGGAACCTAAATAGCCTTCATCAATTCTGGGGCTTGAATTTTTAATGTATTACATATGTCCCCTAGTGTCCCTACACTTTCAAAAAGCTTCCCTGCTCTTCCTGACTTGCAAGAACAAAAAATCCAAAAACAAACAAAACAAGGCCTAAATAAATTAAAAAAAATATTGAAATTACCTGCTCTTTTTTTCCCCCAATTGCTAATATGAATGTCTTCTCTTTTAAGATGGAGCTTATATAATTGCCATTAAAGCCATGAAAGAAATTAGAAGAAAATTAAAGCAGTTGAACGAATATGCAGCATCTTTTCTGACTTCCATACGGTGGGGTAGTTCAAGTCTACCTCTGTCAAAAATTAAATTAGGGGCCCAATCTTTCAGTAGAAGGTAGAGGCAAGAGACCCTGAACTGGGGCTGTAACCATGGTTTTGTACCGTGTAACCATGATGTTTGCCATAAAAGAGAAGGGAAGACAAATCGTGCTGGGAATGGAGGCAGGGCTTTTTATTGCGTATATCCTTCCTTAGGCTGGGAGTCTAAGCTGCTGGTGGTTGCCATAGGAGACTATTTTATACAAACAGGAGTATCTATTTATCAGAGAAGAAATTAAATGAAGTTTGGTTAACATGGGTAGAGAAGAACCAAGATATAAGAGCAGGAAAACTGCCTTGAGGTTAATGTCGGTACCTACAGGTGAATAATCAAGAGATTAGGAGGGAGGAGCTGGTAAAAAAGGCAAGCCATATGGGTTGATATTTTGCCATACATCTACAGACACATCAGTCTCATTAGTCACATGTTCTTTTGAACATGCCAAATGAAAAATATAATTGAACATTTTGCTTTCAGTTATTTTTGAGGAAGTCTAAAGACTTCTCAGTTATCCAGTGGAGTTGCTGCAGATTTACTCCCAGCCAGATTGCAGCAGACTTTGCTTCGTTTGTTCATGAAGAGATATACAAGCACCTGTCACCCCTTGCTTTCTCTTGCAGCCTCAGCAGTAGAGGAAACTGCTGGCGCTGGATAATGGAGAAAGGTTCAGAGTAAACCTCTTTCATTACTAACTACCGGGAAAGCATTCTTCAATTATTCACTACGTCTAAAGGGTTAGAACAATTGTGGAAGGCTATTTTTATCCTATTGGAGAAGAGCAGTTTTCGCTGGGAAAACAAAATAAAAACAGAGTAATAATCACATTTCCCCAACTAAATCCTGTAAAAGACACAGTGAAATTGGGCAGAGGAGTGAACACAGTGTAACCTCAGGCCTGGGCTCCCTTTTAGCTCTCCCAACAGAGGCAGACAGAAAGGCAGTGTAATTTCCAAATCTGGGAACAGCCATCACTGATTTGTCTGTGTTACTGGAAAGGTGTAGATCACAAAAACACGGAATGGTTGAGGTGGGAATGGACTTCTGTAGGTCATCATGTTCAACCCCCCGCTGCTGGGTTATCTAGAGCTAGTTGGCCATGACCGTGTCCAGGCATTTTAAAAATATCACCAGGGATGGAGATTCCACAACCTCTCTGGGAAACCTGTGCCAGTGCTCAGTCACCCTCACAATAAAAGTGTTTCCTTGTGTGATATGTGATTCAGGAATTGTACTGTTTGAAGGAAGTTTGTGCTTTGTCAAGGGGAGCAAAAACTTCTGGGCAGGCAGTCCAAGGGTTTGGTTTCACTTCTTTGCTTTGGGACAGCTTATGGGATCCTGAGCACGTGACTTGCACTCTCCATCTTAGCTCTAATTGGGGATAATAATTCTTTTCATTTATACTTCAATTTTAGTAAGTTACTGAGCTCAGGATGACAGGTGCCAGGGTGTGGGTGCATAAACATGGTGGATCTCTGATCTCTGGTTCCAGGTACGGAAGTCAGAATAAGAATTAATAGACCTTCCCTTTTCCTACACCATGTAGATGTCTCCTCTCATATCCTGAGCACTCTCTAATTAGCAAGACTCACAGATAAACAGGCTCAATATCCTCTGCTTTCCTCTCAAAAACATTTCAAATATGAAACTAAATTTTTGTATTGTATGACGAGGTACCTGCAACACAAAGACTACTAAGAAAAAATTCCTTTCCAGGTTGGAACTTAGGTGGTGAAAACACAGTACAGAAATGTTGGACTGTTGCTAGCTAATGCGGATTTATTAGGACTTGGAAGAGAGCTGGTATCAACTCTGAAGTTGGGTGAGAACAGGGGAATGTAGACCTGACCTTGCCAAGAGCAAATCTGATTTGCTTTGGTGATAATGGTCTAAAAGAAAGTAGCCAGCACAGCGGGGAAAGACAGGAGGAGTGACAAAAGAAATAAGAAATTGTGGGTGGCTTGTTTAAGAGTTCGTTGTTTGCCTTTCACGATGGTCTGGACATTTATGAGTATAATTTCAATAGATGAGCTCTGGAACCTCTAATCCCATTTTCCTCATTTATATACCTGTCCTCTGCCTAGTTCTTCTCCTCATCGAGTACTCGTAGTGCCCAATTATGACTATTTACCAATTACACTGAAATGTAAATTATTTTTTTCAAGGTGGTGTGAAAGGATTAAAAAACAACCTGGGTCATTTGTTTTAAAACTTCATTTTAATTAAGTTATTCTTATCTTGAATTCCCATACAATCCAATTACCTGTGCAAATTTTAATGCATTCTCTAAATGTAATCTTTTTCCTCCTCGCTATTACTAAAAACAGTTATTAGTTTCATAAACCTTAGCACATAATTAGCAAAAAAGTATTATAGCCCTGCTGACTCATCAGCTTCTGCATTGGTTTTATTATGGCATTAAAAAATAGAGTTTTAAGCATTTACCAAATATCTACAAATAGTGCTTGTCAGTGATACCCATTTGCAGGAGCAAACATACTGTTACTCTTAAAAACACTTGTAATGAATGTTTTCCTCATTAGCAACAGGAACTGGTAAAACTTGGCACTTTTGATCTTCAGCAGTTCACAGGAGGCTCTTCTTCCCTAGTTTCCTAGGGAAATGAAGCTCACACTTTTGCTGTCTGTTTAATCAGCTGGATGAAAAAGAGTGCCTGTTAGTATCCTGCGTGAATAGGGAACTGCACTATGATCTCAAGCGGGTTTAGACACTAGGGCATTTCCATGCAGAGTGGATTGTCTGTGCCTAAGCCACAGAAAAAGCTTTGGTTGCAGTCTGGACCTTCAAGGGCTGAGTCCCTGCTACAGGGCAGGTGGGTCATTTGTGAGCTCTGTTGTCTGGCTGGCACTTCTCTAACTCTGGGGATATTTTGGAGTACTCATAGAATCATTTAGGCAGGGAAAGACCTTTTCGATCATCAGGTCCAACCATTAACCCAGGACTGCAGAGTCCATCACTAAACCATGTTCATAAGCGCCACATCTATGCATTTTTTTAAACACTTCCAGGGATGACGAATCCACCACCTCCCTGGACAGCCTGTTCCAATGCTTGACCACACTTCCAGGGAAGAATTTTTTCCTCATGTTCAATCCAAATCTCCCCTGCTGTAGCTTGAGGTCATTTCCTTTTGTCCTGTCACTTGTTATCTAGAAGAGACCAACCCCCACCTGCCTACAGCCTCTTTTCAGGTAGTTGGAGAGAGCAGTAAGATACTCCCTGAGTCTCCTCCTCTCCAGGCTACAAAACCCCAGCTCCCTCAGCCACGCCTCATAAGACTTGTGCTCTAGACCCTTCACCAGCTCCATTGCCCTTCTCTGGACACGCTCCAGCACCTCTGCATCCCTCTTGTAGTGAGGGGCCCAAAACTGAACACAGGATTTGAGGTACAGCCTCACCAGTGCCGAGTACAGGGGGATAATCACTGCCCTGGCCCTGCTGGCCACACCGTTTTGGATACAAGCCAGGATGCTGTTGGCCACCTGGGCACACTGCTGGCTCACATGCAGCCAGCTGTCGACCAGCATCCCCAGGTCCTTTTCCACTGGGTGGCTTCCCAGCCGCTCTGCCCCAAGCCCATAGCGCTGCGTGGGGTTGCTGTGACCCACGTGCAGGACCCAGCACAGAGCCTTGTTGAACCTCATATGATTGGCCTCGGCGCATCAGTCCAGCCTGTCCAGATCCTTCTGGGATCTCTGCTTTCAAGCAGATCAACACCCCTTCTCAGCTTGATGTTGTCTGCAAACTGACCGAGGGTGCACTCAATCCCCTTGTCCAGATTGTCGATCAAGACAGCAACCAGGATTGGCCCCAGTACTGAGCCCTGAGGGACACCACTTGTGACCAGCTGCCAGCTGGATGGAACTCCATTTACTACCACTCTTTGGGCCCAGTCGTCCAGCCAGATTTTTATCCAGTGTACAGTACACTCGTCCGAGTCATGAGCAGCCAGTTTCTCCAGGAGAATGCTCAAGAGCTTCCTTCCAGAAGTGGACAACTGTGTGTAACCCATCTTGTCACAGCTTTGGAAAAGGTCAGGATATGCATGGGGGAGACCAAGATTGCAGGATGCTCTGCAAAGCAAGCCAGTCCTGGCACACTGATAGAGCTTTTTAAGCCAAAGTTAGTCAACAAGATGCAAATCCTAGTTCAAATCCATCTTTGGTAGTTCCAGTGTTCACATACTACTTGTTCATTTCTATCCTGCTTTTGCAAAGTGGATAAGTGGTCACAACAGCTATTCTATTCACTATTCCATGTGAGCCTGCAGGCATACCTGTACCCATTTAATAAATGCGAGAGTGCTTACATGTCTTCTACTGAGGGGTAAAACATCCAAAACTAATGGAGACAAAGTGAACACACAGACAATAACCAGAAGGTAACAAATGTGCACATTTCATGGCCATGCTTCCTCTCAGGGAGTGTTTGTATACCCATGGTCTCACATGGATGAATTTGGCTCCCAAATCCCACCAAAGAGCTAAGATTAGAGTTTCTTTGAAGCCTGAACATGAAGATTAAAAGTTCCTGTGTAACACACTCCAAAAACCTGTTGCAGTGTTATAGTTCCAGGACTTGCTGAAACCTTCATTTCATTTCATGACCGTTTCAGACCACTGAGTTCACTGGCTTTGGTATTAGGGCTTGTACCTTTTCTCTGTTTTAGGGGCTGAGTAACTTAAGTTTATTGTATATCTGCATATTTAACAGCTTTCCCTTTCAGAATTCAGAATCGGTTATACGAAGGGAATGACTAGCCTTCTAAAAACTTCTTGTGTGTTTACTTTTGTGAAAGAAACAGAGCTTTTGAAAAACACATCAATGGGATCTTAAAAGTCTATAGGCAGCTCTACCTTACAGCTTGCCATACACAGAATATACCATAACAGATTCTAAAATTTTCCGACCCTCTGAGTGGGTCACAACCTGGGTTTTTCAAAGAACACTATTGAGGTAGTGGGATTTTTTTCAGTTTCCTCCAGAAGCGTTCCTTTCATCTCAGTTGAAAGCCTTGTCCTGTCATTTTCTCTTAATAATCTTCAATAAAGAGCTGCATATCTCCTGCCATTTTTTTCCTTTTCCATTTCTTTTTCTGGATGACTCCCCAGCGTACCTATACTATAAGCACTCTGGGAATAGCTTCAGCGTAAATAGCTCATAGCCCTGTAGAGCTTAGTCACCACTTCATTCAGATACTGTTAGCACCCATATAAAGCACAAGTCGCTTGTCTCCAGAGTAAAGGAGAGGCCACTAGGTCTCATGTCTTCCTGATGTCAGAAATATACCACAAAATCAGTGCCTCAATTCAGCCTGTCTAACCTGACCCTTGTTCAAGGCCTTGTCACCCCAAGCTTGCTCTACAGTCGTTTGGAGAGAGGTAGATACTCTCACCCGCTCCCTACACCTAAAGCATCCCTTGTTACTTGTCTCAGAATTTTAATGCAGGCCATAGAGCTCTTTTCACAGCGACCCAACATCCCTCTTCTTACTTCAGCACCTTTACCACAAGGCTTATATTGATTCGCTGTCATGGGTTTTCTTTTTTGGGCATCTCAGCCTCATTGTTAGTTCTCAGACTTTCTCAGTATGGCTTTAGAGGCTCCAGGTTGTTTATTGACGTGTTTCTTGAGGTTTTCTTCCCTCCTGCCTAGTATCTGATCAAAGCAATCAATAAATGACTGCTGTTATTATATTTCCAAACTCTTTGAGGATCTGTTACAGAGAAGGCACTGACTATTTAATTGATAAAAACAAAGCTAAAAAGAACCTCTTTGGTGATACATATAGACACTTAAGAAGTGGAAAAAGGAAGAGACTTATCCTCCCTTCCTCATGACCTTGAAGTATGACTTGAAAGGCCTCTATTCTGTCACTCACTGGCAACACTTTGTCTTAGAGACCTCTGACTTACCTACATCCACAGCTGCACCACTGTACGCCAAGTCTGCAGAGTAAGCAAAGTACAATATCCTCTGCATTGTTTTTTCTTCAGTACTCTTTCATTGGCCAGCAAAAGTTTGAGATTACTCATCTAGTTATATGTTCTGAGAAAAGAGCTGAAATTCTTGCAAAAATTACACAATTAAATAGCCACACACAGCTAAATTATTGCTTAGTATTGTAGGAATTTGGAGTTCAAAAGTACCTGATTTGCATTATTTATAATTGCAGCAGCTAGCTTATAATATTTTTTCTTGTGTCATACTTGACTTCTTAGGCTTTCAGAAGACCTTGATCACTCTGAAAATAATCCCACCAAAGCTTTTTCTTCATAAATCTATGGATTTTAGATCAACTCTGAAGGGTAATTAACTTGGGAAAAAGCCCACCCACCTGATTGACAGTTCTTAGCTAGTACAGCACAAACTGGTTATATATGTCTTCTGATTCCTTTGTTGTATCTGTGGCATTACTCAGGGCCTGTGGGCTGGACTCAGTTCTCAGTTATTCAGTTTTGATTTCCCATCTTAGCTTCGCAAATGCTTTGCCAAGTGCACTATTAAGATGTTTGGTAGGTACAGACATTGGGTAAATCTACCCTAACCTAACTTTCCTGACCCCAATACTTTTACCTCTGGTGCAAAATTGCCTCAGAGTAGAATAAGAAAGTTGGAGGGATTTTATTACAATATCTCAGTGATGCATATTGCCCAGACCTACCTTCTCAATACTTTCTTAAAGACTGAAAAGACCATGACAGTGATCTCTCAGGAATGCTGAACTTTAAACCTGTGACAGTTCAATCTATAGGGCTGCTCATGGGCACAAGTGCTTCTGCAGGATCATGGCCTCTGGGGGGTGTTGGCAGGGGTACTTGATGGAGATTAATAGCAAGGAGCCCTAGAGGCCAAATTAATTTTCCCCATGGAGTATAGGAGGCAATATTGTAGCTTATATTTTTCTGTATAAAATACTATTGACTAAAACAATTTGTCCTGCCAAAGCTCCAAATGGCTGTCAGAAAAGTAGTGTTACATTTATTTCCAGCCTGTTTTCCTAAGGAAATATGGCTTCTTAGATCATGCTGTATGCATGAGTGTATGTGAAACAATATGTGTATAACTGCTTAAATGTCTGATTTTGTCCCTCTCCCACCATAATGTTGAGCTGACTGGGCAATTTCAACTGCATTTTTGACAGGAGGACAGAGGTCTCAAGGAAATTATTTCCTACAGTGTGAAAATAGAAAGGCAGGTAAAAACAAGAGACCCATTTAATCTCCTTCCATAAGAGAGAGGCTGTAGCATGACCTCAATGCTTACTAGACATTTGAGAGTACACTTTGTTCAAACTGGTGGCATAAATCCATATGAAGGCAAGTTTCTTTCTTTCTGCTGGTCACAAATCTACTGTTTTTATTCACAACTGTTGTTCTTTCCCTCTTATAAGAACTGTATGATCTTCTGGAGTATTTTCTTACACTGCTTTAACAGGTCACACTGTAATAATTTGCATCCAAGATTTAGAAGGTTCCCGGGTAGGGCATCAAAATGAGAATTATCAAATTTGGCTTGAACGTGAACCTGTTGACAGATCATAAGCAAAGCACTTTTCTCTGTACCTCTGTTTCCCCTTCACACTTTATTGTGTTTGGAATATTGTCTCTTTGGAAAGAGGGAAATTCTTTACCCTGTAGACATAATAATATGTCTTTGCCTGATTTAGGTTCTACGTGTGCTCCCAAAAAGAAAATTATAATGATGTGAGGAAATTTTTCTATGTGGCCAAGGGATTTTATTTTTTTTAAATAAAGTTGGGAGAATATAGTTTACCCCCGTTGCTATTCCTGCTTGCTATACAGCTGGGAAGGTTTACCTTTGAAATTATGAATTTGAGATGGGAGTGGATCTTCCTTTTGCACCGAAGCAGTTTGCTCACCAGCTCAGTGTAACTGATAGTGCAAGATGGTACAGTTAAAATTAACAGTGAGTTTAACTCCTCCAGCGAGTTCCAGTAGGATATAAATTTATTAAGATACTCACTCTGAAAGGCACCACAGCACACATCTTAAAGACCTTTGTTAGATTCTTAGTGACATTTAAGCATTTTGAGATGCGCGTGCTGTTCTTCACTACATTTTCCTGGTGGAATATATCCAAGAGTGGTCTTCACAGGGCTAAACTTACCAGCCGCTGCACACAGTAGTGAGTCTTCCCGGCAGCAGAGTGGATACCTTGCGCCTTCTAATGTAGTCAGCTAAAGTGAAATTTATGGAAAGAAACAGACTGAACCTCTTAAATCTGAACTACTACATGTGAACTGAGAATATAAAATAGAAGCAGTGACCCCCGAATGATTCCATGTTCTAACATACATTATTTTTCTTCAGAGGCTGAATGGGAAAAGGTAAAAATAGAGATGCTTCAAATGAGAAAACGAGATGTCACTCTTGATATAAAAACTAATATAAAATGGAATTTCTGTCTCACAAGAGATTGATATTTTGGCACTTGGTTCTGAGTCAGGAAAAAATAAAAATGAAATGGCAAAATTTTTCACAGAGGTAAAAAGTTATATGAAAAGGTAGAGTTTGGAAATGTCAAAATGGTTTGCTTCGCTTCATGCTGTTACCAAGATTCTCACTATACTGTGCTGCTCTAGTCTATTGGAGTGGTAGTTCTACATCACTCTCACATGCTTTACTAAAAGATTTCTTACTGCTTATCTTAAGTTCTTCTGTGAGGAACTTCAGTCTTTCATTTAGCAAATTAACACAGCACCTGGTGTGCCCAGCTGTGACCAAACAATGGTTCACATATTAATATTCTCTTGATTTCCTGATCCCCAGGGGAACAAATAATTCTTCCAAAATAACTTTTCCTGGGGAAAATGCTCAGTCAGGTATTAGGGAAAACATGGAATAAACAGAAATTTCTTAACTGATCTTTACCTGGTACAAATATTCAAAATAAGGACACACTGCCTGTTTGTCCTCTTCCTAACAGTGGAAACATGATTCCATTCTCATGGATCATGGGGGCATTTACACCCTCCAGCTAGGCTGTAGTACCTTTCTTTTGACGTATTTGTTAATGAAGAAGATTCATCACCTGTGGTGTGACCTACAATGTGCTGAAAAACACAGCCCCTGCATTTTTATTGGAACTTGCGGGTTGTTGTTCTTCATTTTGATTTTCAGTCCTCTGCAAACATTTCCTGCAAACACCTATATCACCTAGGTTCCTTAGGAAAAAAAAAAAAACCCAAACAAAAAACAGGCAAATAAATAAATAATGCAAATAAAGTATGTAAAGCAGTGCAATCAGCTCAGATAGCTAGAGATCCTTAGGAAAAACAAAATTTCTCTTTGAGTCCTCCTAGATCACACACATAGAAAATTACCACATGTGCTTATATCAGTAACTGGCTTTTCAGAATTCATACTGCTTCATGTCCTATACAAATGGTGAGAACTGTATCAAGTGATAGTCATTATTGCTTCTGCACCAGTGTCTTCTCTGAAAAAAAAAAAAAATATTTTTTTTCTCTGCTAACACCAAAGAACTCTGCCACTGGTAAAGATGATAATTTTATTCAGCACTCAGAAGACCGTAATTTACCCCATTCTACACTTGTGAGTGAAAATGTTGTTTCCATTTAGGAGAGTGATGCAGACTGATTAGAATAGGTACTCTTAAAAACAAAATAGAAAAAGAAAAAAGTTACTGTATAAAATCAGAAATACAGAAAATGGCTAATTTTCAGAGGTAAAAAGTTTACCTGAGCTGCTTCTCATGACCACCGTGCAGGCTGCATAACTAGTGAACTTAAATAAAAATTGTTTTGCAGTACAGTTTGGCCGAATGTGTAGAGGTATTTCTACGCCTTGGGAAAAAGCAACATGTATTGCTGCTTTACACAACACCTCTTATTTTGTGCTTGATGTTAAGAAAGGAGCTCTAAGAACAAGCATTTTTTAGGATCAAGCTCTTAATCAATATCCTGTGATAGTTTATTATTAGCAGGTGCACAGAAATACAATGACATGATAGTTTGGGCACTTCAAATTACTGAAAATAGGTTTGAACGTCTTGCCTTGATCTTTCTCACCCAGCAATTAATTTCATTAGAAGTAGGCCTGTCATGATCTTTTTTATTGATCGTATTTTAAAGCATTTTAGCAGTAATTATTTTTTCCTCTGGACCTACTCAGGCAATTGCTATTTAAGAATCTGAACATCCTTGCACATTGCTTGTTAACATATAACTTCAATACCCTAGTCCAAGAGCTTGATCTAAGCCTTGGTCTATATATTCCTCCGAAAACAACCTGAAAAAACTGGCTTATGAACAAGGGCAAAATCCTGGGAGATTCTGAGGATCCCACACACACTTGTAGTGGAGTGGGATGACTGCAGGTTTAAAACAAGCACTAGGTTTTAAGCGAAACCTAATCAGGATGACGGCAGGTGCAAAACCAAGGCCAGAAATTACTAGCTAGACAGGTTTCTTAGTGAGGTCACGGGTTTCTCATTTCTTAATTTTGTTGTTGCTGTTTGTTGTTAACCTACTTATTAGGGCTTATTTTTAAGGCAATACAGAGCACCTTCAGCTTCTGTAGGAGTAAGAACCATGTATCTGATAGTTTCGTAATTCAACCTGTCTCCCTACCTTGTGTTTTCACAGGTATGTCTGTGCTGCTTTTTTTGGTTATTTTGCGAAAGAACCATTTCAGTTTGTCTTCCTAGTTAGCATATTGGTTTTATTTCTTTAATGCAGTTACAGGACATTTTTCTATATTATCTCATTGAATTTACTGTTCAGTTTTTAGGCTTTTCTCTTTCAAAAAACATCACTATCTTCTCTCACTGAGGTTGAAATTCAGAGGAAAAAACAAAATAAACCCCACCACCTATTCCATAGGGAACATTAAAAATATATAGTTTGATTTGGGTCATTACATTATTTGGTTTTGTTTTTTTTCTCTGGAGAAGGGCAAAATTTAATTAACATTAAAATCTCTGCAACCGAAGTTTTAAAGTGTTGTATTCCTCACTGTATTGCTATCTTCTTCCAAGAAGGGGGAACATGCTTTTCCTATATTTTGCGCTTGTTGTTAAACAAGGCATAATAAACAATTGAGCACTTTTCAGATTTTTTAAGGATAGCCTTCAATGAGACTGCAAAAGGTTTTCATGGGTGGGTGTGTGCTATCTACCATCTTTCTGAGCCAAAAATTATGATGTAAAGCAGGTCAGTGTTTCCTGGAATAGGTCCAGGTTCATGCAGTCCAGGAAAATATTGAAAACTGCCAAGCTGTGAAGTAGTGATGCTTCTTTAAACACCACTAGGTAGATAGCTTTCAACCTTTGGTGCACACATTCAGCTGAACAGGACACGTTTGTGTGGCAGTCACGACTGATGTAAGTGCACATCATATTTCTGGTGGCAGTTATATCCCTCTTGCCACATAAGCCAAATCATTATTATTTTCCGACATGTAGGATGAAGAAGATGAAAAATACACGTATATCATTGTAAATTTACAAGTTCTGATCCATAAGTCATCCTTGTGCAGAAGATACCTCTTTTTTTAGTCCTACCTTTTCTATCTTAATTTAGTAAGTCTTAGAGGGAGAGGAATAGGTATTACAGAGGGTTACGTTACCAGTTATATTTGTGCCTCTTTATAGGAAGCAACAGTTGTTTTCATTTGGCTTTTGTCTTCACAAGATTTCAGTCTTTAGCACCTGAGTTAATTCCTTACTTTATTGTTCTTTGTAAAAGACTGCTTTATAAAGCAGGAAGAGGTCTTCTAATCCGAGAACAACTGCTGGTTTATCTATTTTAATTTTTTTTTCTATAGAATCTAACCCAGAAATGAAAATATTTATTAAAGGCAGATTTTTTACTTTGATCATCCCTATGATAGCTTGATTAATCCCAATGACAATATCTTAAAGAGGAGATTTTGAGAGAACAAGCAGTTAAAAGTTAACGATTCCAGATCTGTTAACATTCAGTTCTAACGTACATTTAGTAATTACACTTATGTTATCAAAAAAAAAATCCACAAACAAAACCCAAACCTAACCACCTAGACAGGAGCACCTGTGACACATACCAGCTATACTGCAGGAAAAATAATTTCATCAGTGCCTTGCAAAATGATCCTAAAGTTGCCATAGTGTTGCATTCTGCAATCTGACTTGCATTTCTTCTTGTTCAAAGGTGCCCTGAGGTAGTGGGACATGGTAGTGTGGTCACACTAAGCTGAGTGCTGTCCAGCAATGGACTTTCACCTGTAATTGGATGAATAAATCAAATTCTTTGAGAAATCTTTAGAAAGATGCCACCAGCTGGTCAGAAGACTCATTGCAGTCTGCAGGACATCTAGATTGAAATCCCTGTTCTGCACAGCTCAGAACAACCATTTACATGCAGTTATTCCTCATCCAAGATGAGTGTCCTCATCACCAACTGTAAAAAAAAAAAAAAAAAAAAAAAAAAAGGCATGCAACTCCTGGGTATATTTTTAACATGTGTGTAATGACGCAACTTTCCTTACAGACAGGGTCAAGAGATTAGTCACTTCTATAACGATGACTGTGAGGCAGAGTTTCAAAATCAGAAGGGTGTTGTGTTTTTAGCCAAGAGCTTTTCTCACTAAAAGAAAAGGCAAGACCAAACATCTTTTTAACCAATTCTAATTCTGAGGTTTTGAAATTGCAGCTCATTTGATGAAGAAACTGCAATGGCAAATGGAACAAATCCAAGTGCTGATAATCTGTTAACGATCTTCCTATTTGACACCAGTTGTTATGGTTTGCTTTTAATTTTAGCCAGCTCACCTGCTCTTGTGTCAGTGCACTTGTATTGTGTACTTGCCATGGAAAATAAGGATACACTTGTATAGCCCTTCTGTTCTTAGATAGGTAGAGCACAAGGCAACCCTGAAACTTTTGTAAGGAAAGTTTAAAAGTCACCAATTGAGCCCTGGATGTCAGTGACAAAATACTTGGCATTTCACTTATGCCATTCATTCAAAGGCATTCTTTCTACTAGCTTTAATTAATACTCCTTGCAATTAGATGTTGTTAATCTTCTGTGTTAATGAATTAGCAATCATTGAGGTGCAAAAGCTTGCTGAATTATTAGAAATTTGAAATTATTTTGCATGAAGAAAAATAGGACTATATTTTAGTATAAACAATTCCTGTCTTTTCTGGTAAACACGATGAACATTTTTCAAAGTGGCAAGATGGACACACAGGGGAGGGAGACTCTCACAGGATCCCTGTATTATCTACCTTCAAATCTCTGCTTAAAACTGTCTTTTATGACAGGGTCACAGTAGGTCAGGTGATGGTCTGCTGCTTTCTGGTCAATGCAGTTGAGATGCAGTAGCTGTTTATGTCTGGTTTGGTTTCTTTTACTTACATTGTAAGCCCTTTGGCATAGGGAAAAGCTTGTTTTGTGTGTGTGTGTGTGTTTTAGTATCTCTAGTACCATAGGCTTTCATCCAAACCTGAGAACAATAAAATATGTCAGGGCTTTGTCTAAAGTACAGGACCTAAGAGTACTTCCCCATGTTTCTGGGACTGGGTGAATACTTTGGTGCATCCAGGCTCTGTCTTTTGCCGATATCGGAGGAAAGTATCATTCCTATGGGAGGGAAAACCAAATAGTCTGCAATGACATGTTCTAGTCTAGATGATCAGAAGATAAGGTTACTGAATATGCTGGAGGATCTATCTACTTAGAATACCTTATGCAAAGATCATCATTAATTATAATTATATCATTGGAATTAAGTATTATTAAACATTCAGTGAAAAACAACTTTTCAAGAAAACATCATTATAGAATGATGAAAAATAAAGCCAGCATTCATTTTTTTAATTATTTGATTTCATAAGAATTGCTTATGAGAAACACAGTAATTTCAGTATTAGGATGGAAAGCATGTTTTTTAGTACTAACGTATCTATGTATTAACCAATATCATGGTGAATAAATGGCATATTTTAGAGACATAGCAAGAAAATCATAGTAATAAATTTAACAGCTGTGTGTATTGACTGTATCTGAAAGTGCAAGTCATCACTTTTAGCTGCATGGATTTCATTCAAAGCCCACTGGAGTGAATGGAAAGACTGCCATTGACTTTGCTGAGTTCTGGGTCAGGCAATGTGGCTCACAATCCTAGACCATTGATTTCAATTAAAAATGTGTGTCTTCTCTGCTCCACAGATTTTTCAATGGGGAAAAATAAAATCAGTCAAGCAGAAGCAAAAATGTGTATGTTTTGAGCTGGTGCTCTTTGATTCCCCCTGAGTATTTCCTGAAGTGATCATTTTCTTTTTGCGTGTGTGTCAGGCCTGGTACTTTTGTAGACATAAGCCAGAAGAATGTTAAGCAGTTTACAGAACATACAGGAGGACAAGCACAGTTCTATAGTTCAGAACCAAACACACACACAGTGAAAGCATCTTCCAACTGAAAGAGGATGCATCCAACATGTGTCTCTTGTCTTGACGTGCTGGGTCACCTTGTGCAGGCTATGAAATTATTGCCTGAACCGCAGATTATCATCCTTGCTACCTCCTAGCATCTGAACTCACCAACCCAAAAAGACATCATCAGGGAGAATGTCTCCCCACCTTCTTTCTCTCTGTCAGAGCCCCATACCTTCTCTGCCCTGACTGGGGAGCCTGTTGTGCTGCAAGAAATGGAGACACTTTCCCAAATCCCCTGAGTATTCTGCCAACTTAATCTTTCCGTGGAGAGTCTGATGTAATGCTTTTGTGGGATTTTCCTGAGCTCTGAGCTGCAGTGAGCAGTAAAGCTACTTTTATAAGGTCTCAGACTTTCCTGCTGGAAATGCCAGAGTAGGACCCTGTTCTTTCCCTGCAGCTTGGTGAAGGAAGGAGATAGAAAGGAGGTGGGACGGTTTCCCTGCTCAGGCAGCTGCTACCCCAGAACCCAGCTGCAAAGCCCTAGCTGAACCGCAGTGCTTCTAGGAAAGTGCAGAAGCATGATTTAACCACCTGAAGGAAATGCCTGAGGTGCTTAGGCCGATAAATGAGGTCTCAGGGTGGAAAGGTGGGTCTTAGGTTTTTAGGTGGCTATTAGAAAACAAAATAGGGAAGAGGAAGAAGAAAGGTTTACAATCCATCTCACTGCTTCCTGCCTGTATATCCAGAAAAACTGTAAATATTTTCGGCAGCTGTAAGATCCATCCAAGATAAAGATTTTCATGTGGATTTGTCTCAGCTTTCGAAAAGGATCAACTGGGTAGTTCTGCTTTACAGTGTGAGTTAGGGAAGGGCATTTATTGCGTCTTTCCGTTTTTCCTATTTGCACACTTACAGACCATTTTCTGGTTTTGTTTCTTATCAGATTTCCCATTTATACACTAGCTGTGCTCTTTTTTAAATTACCAGCAGTGCTGACAGTAAGACAGTAGCTGGTAGGCGGAGGAACATTAACAGCATGCCTTACAATAGCCTTACAGAAAGTGTGTGGCATTTGAATTGCAGTGGCTACAATGTGGCCTTGGTGGGCTGGGGACTCTAATTGTCCTTTCCTTCCTCTTGTAACAGCTCTTGCTGCATCCCTCAAGGTGCTGAGCAAATCACAATTTTGGAAATTGCTTTCCTATTGCTCCAGAATTGTTCCCTGGGCTTTGTACCATGATGTGAACTCTTAACAGAATTCAGAGGAGCGGAGGAAAAGAGTTAACCTTGAACCTCTTCTAAATGTCTTGCTCGTTCTCTAAGTGTACAATTTTCTGCTTCTCTTCCCAAAGGTTCTTCGTTTACAATTACATAATTGATAGCTTAACCCTCTGTCCCTTCAGACCATTTTAAAATCCAATATAAATAACACCTCAGAAACAACCTCCTGTGGCCTTTTACTCTTGGCAGCTGAATCTGGGTGTGGGCTGCTTTTGCTTTACTTACTGTGTGAAATGGTTCTTTGTTTTAAAAACTGTTCTTAAAAACTCTGGCTGTCCATTTCAGTATGTAGCTTCCAATTCCCTAGATGTGGGGGTTCCTTTCAGCACTTCATGTTCTCTTCAAGATTTAATTTTCCATGAAAGGCATAGTGAGTAATCTTAGAGGGGGAAAATGACATGGACAATTTTGGGGGTTTTTGCTTGGTTGTCTGATTAGCTTTTAAATATATTTTGTTTGAGGGGGGCAACAGGGATAAGCTGTTGTGACCAAAGACAGTTAAAAAATATTCATAAGTGTTCAGTTGTTCCGGCTTATATCTGGAATGTTTTTTTATATTTTACAACACTTGGGACTGCACTAGAACACTACAAAGAGACAACATTTTTACTAAGATATACACAATACTATGCAGGCACTACAAAACAACAGATTTTTATTTAAATGAAGACAACACCATACATGAAATAGGCTTACTTCGTAACCTATTAAAGGGCTCACAGATCTAAAGGGACAGATCCTTGTCTCTGGAGGTCACTGGGAAAAGAAGTGTAGGCATTTCAATAGGACCTCCAAGACACTGTACAACAAGACAGATGTATTAAGAGTTACTTCACCATAGGAGGCTGAAGTACTGCAAAAGACCTCAAAAGAGAACATGATCTTCTACAGAGCAAGCTGTTTAACACAGAGAGACAGCTGCAGAAGCCCGAGTGCCTGTGAAGGATGACTTAAGAGAAGAGAATATCCATCTTGTTTACTCTCACTTGCTTCGGTTTGCTGGAGTTTGATGCCCTTTTCCTCCCTGACCCACAATGCTCTGCAAAGCTTATTTGTGGCATTCCTTTGGCTTCACACAAAACCCTATTTTCACTGTTTGGAAGGTTTCACACTTTGAGTCATTTCCCTCCCCTGCTTCACTGCTGCTTTCTTCTCCTGCTCTGTGCAGGGTGGTACATGAGTAGGTGAAACTGATGAATTGTAGCAGAAGGTCAAAATGTAGGTACCATTAGTCTGTAATATCTTGAGCAGCATTTGATTGAACACTCCATATATGCTTGTCCTGGGTGTCACCAGAGAACTTGTAAAAGCCTTTTTGCAGGCCTCTTCACACCACAATCGTGGTTTGTATACTTGGATGGTTGGTAGTCTCTTGAAATTAGTAGCAAATTCATTAGGGTCTGGGGGAGGGGGGGAGGGGGAAGCACTGGTTTATGTGTTCTCTAATGAAGCCCTTTTAATATCACAACACAAGCTGTTTGAGATGTTATTAAATGAGATACACTGCAAAGCTCTCAGTCAGAGCCCCAACTTCAGCTTTGTAATGTGCCATGTTCTGCTAGCTTGGAAAGATGCTTTAGATTTCTTTTTTGTGTTTTCTATATTCAAATCTGTTTTCACTTTCAAAGTCAGATTTTCCTCTTCTTGTTCCCTGTTTCCATGAATCATTTTGGATACTTGTGAATCCGTTGTATAGGCTCCACAATTGCAAGAGTTATATCTAGCAGCTTAACCTTTCAAAGTCATTCTACAATCTTGGCTAACAGGAAAAAACAATATTTGGCATAAAACACTGATTTCAGTCCAGACTGAAAATTTGTCTTATTTATCAATGTGCAGATAGTAACATGTTTTCAGCTTGCATAAATGTGGAAAAGAAAGGGTAAAACTCCCAGAGCTTTCAGTGCCAAACTGTCATTTTGGGTAAGAAGAGAACAGAGAAAAGATTGCTCAAACTTGATATATGCTGGATCTAGGCTAAATGTACTATTTGGTACACACGACACACATTTCATATAAGGAAATAAAAAGCGTTACATGTTTCTTTGTTCTGCCATATTGCACAAGCATTCTTACCATCTTGTGTGTCCCAAGGGAAAAAGAGAAATTCAGTGAAAAACCAGAAAAAGAAAACACCAAAAAGGAAAAGATAAAAGCTGGGCCTACGTGTGGCCTGTTTATTCTTAAGATTTCAATGTGAACTGTCATCTTACAGTGTATTCGGAGAGGAAAATCGGGAATTAAATATTCATTACTGCTTTTAATGATGAACATGGGGTTTTTAGGGGGAAAAAAATCCATTCTTTTTTAATGAAACCAAGGTTCTGAATTAGCTGTGGTGGGTGTCCAAATAATGAGTCTTCTGTGAATGCATCTTAGATTGGATGTCTAGGAAAAGCAAGACTCCATTTGATGTAGGCCTGTGATGATGTGGGGATTTCTGACAATGTGCAGTTTACAAATTCCTGGAGACTCTGTACCTGAGTCTACCAAGCTCCACTGTGAAAGCAGAGCTCACTTAGCTTCTCTGCTGTCTGTTGTGAGGCAGGGAGCATAGACACTGGCACCAGGCAGGTTTGTATCTGGCATGAGGCTGACCACAATTGTTAAAATCTGTTTATCATCCATTTAGATGCAGCACCACTGAGTAAAGATCAATTGGTGGCCAAAGTCAGGAGGCAGATTCTCCTTTTATTATTTTTTTTCTTCCCCCCCCCCCTTTTTTTTTTTTTATTGGTTTTTTTTGGTTTCTGTTGGCTTTAGTCTGAGACAATGTTAAGAGACTAGCTTGTCCATATATCTTATGGAGAAGATATGGAAAAGGGGAAGAGCTTTCTGTTAAAAGACCAAAGAATCATTGGAAGTGGGGTTATTTTTGAATTATTCTTTCCAAGCCAGTTAATTTTTTTACTGACTGAAGTCTAGAGGTAATGTTTTCTGAAGCTCTTAACGAAATTTTCAAGTGTCATGCGTCCTTGACACAGCAAACTGTGAACCCATAATTCTTCATGGAGGTTTACTGCCTTCCCTTTGTCTGATTCACCATGGTGGAACAATGCACTGGGAAGTCTGAAGACCTCCTCACTTGCCTTAGATTTTGATAGTCTATATTAAAGAAAAGGCAAGTAGCAAAAATCCTTGACCAAGCAAACACACAGGGAAAGACCTAGGGAAGTCAGGCAAGACCCAGATACTATAATGGTGAATGTCTAGCATGAAACAAGATGATCCATCCTGTAGGCAGACTATGCTTTGGAAAATGTTATTCTGAAGGTCTGTAAAATGGTATGGATAATATAATTTGAAGAGATTCTTTTTGTTATTTTTAATCACATTAGGTATTACTTAGAAAAAAAGCTTTACAGTAATCAAAGGCTTGTCTGTGAATATCCTCTGTGCTGAGTAGTATTTCTGTAGGCTGCCAGTTCTAAACACTTGTTATGGTTTTACCCCAGCTGGCAATTTAACACCACACAGCCACCTTCTCACTCCCCTTGTGGTGGGATAGGGGAGAGAATCAGAAAAGTGAGAAAACTTGTCGGTTGAGATAAAGACAGTTTAATAGGTAAAACAAAAGCCACTCAGACAAGCAAAGCAAAACAAGGAATTCATTCATTACTTCTCATTGCAGGCAGGTGTTCAGCCATCCCCAGGGAAGCAGGGCTGCATCGCACGTAACTCTTACTTGGGAAGACAAATGCCGTCACCCTGAACATCTCCCCTTCCTTCTTACCCCAGCTGTATATGCTGAGCATGACACCACATGGTATGGAATATCCCTTGGGTCCGTTGGGGTCAGCTGCCCCGGCTGTGTCCCCTCCCAGCTCCCGGGCACCCCCAGCTGGTGGGGCTGGGTGAGGAGCAGGAAAGGCCTTGACCCTGTGTAAGCACTGCTCAGCGATAACGAAAACATCCCTGAATTATCAGCGCTGTTTTCAGCATAAATCCAAACCCCACCCCCATACCAGTTACTGTGAAGAAAATTAACTCTATGCCAACCAAAACCAGCACAGCACTTTAAGATATAGAAGTAGCTGTGGACCAGAAGAGGAAATAGTCCAGTTGCAGCCATGCCAGTAGACTGTTTTGTATCAACGTTAGAAAACTGTCCCCTGTGACAGAACCAAACTGTACCAGTAAAAATATCACTTTACTATTGTATCCTTGACTATTGCTAACTACTCTGTGCTGACCCAATATCATATCTATTCAGCTGGATGACTGCAAAGCTTTGTTTACATGCATCTTTCATGTCTACTTGATTTTGGAAAGAGTCAATGAGTACTGAGGAATGTCTTGAGAGTACTAAGCTAAGCAAAGAGCTGATAAATTAATGCGAGCTTTCCACACATTACTAAGATCTCCCTGCTACCTTTGGACCTTTTAGTGGATAGCTGTGGACTTTTGTTTGAGTCGAGGGAGGAGAAAAAAGAAAAAAAGGAAAAAGGATACTGTCCTTTCAAAGCGTGTCAGGCCTCATGTTTTCCTTGCTTATACCACAACAGTTCAAGGGTTAATATTATGCCATTGATTTGATGGAATAGTAGTAGTGCTAAGCAGTTGAGCTGAGAGGAGAATTGTGCTTAATACATCATTCCCTCCGCTAACAGTGGGGACTAGTTATAAATCCCAAACCCAGAGAAAGACCTGAAGTCAGGTTGTATGCCAATCACAAGTTTCCCTACAGCTAATGTGCCTGGGAGGTGTTGACAAGCAAATCTGTAGAACAAGAACATAATTACCGGTAATTAACCACTTCTCTTCCATAAGTGATGTAATTAATATAATTCTGTAGATTAAGGCACTGCAACTGTAAAACATTCTCTTTTAAATATTACTAAGTATAGAATTCATGTTCTGTAATAAGGCAGCTTTGGAAGTCTGACTGGTTGTAGTGCTGTGCTGATGCGTTGCTGTTCTAGGTGCTCTGTGTATAAAGACATATGGTTAGACCACATAATGAGCCCAGTTAGACAAACATAAATCCAGAGTGATTCTATTGATTTCATGACATAGTGATTTCAATTATGTTATTTAATGTACTCCAGAATTGGAGTAAATGACTGAAAAACCCTTCTTTTAAGGACTGAAGATAATATTTCAGCTGAAGTAGAAACTATGCAAGCTTTTGATTTATTTTTTTTTTTCATATGGAATACTAAAACAAGAAATATAAAGACTCGTCACTGTTTTACCTGATAGATTCATGATGAAAATTCAGTCTACAGTAAGATGTTAGGAACAGTGATTCCTCTTTCACAGACTTAGGTTTTACACCAGAGTAATCCCAATATTTCAAATGAAGTTACTCCAGATTTATTGTGTTGGAAAAACAGTAAGAATCTGGTCTGGAAACTCAATGTTTCAAGACAAAGAAAGCAGAAATGCTTTGTGCCTTTCATGGTACTTTTATATTGATACTTTTTTTTTTTTTTTTCTCAAGGCTAAGTAGTATATGCAGAGGCAATAAGAGCTTTTAAAATTTTGAGTGGAACTCATTTTAGGTCTTTCCACTACATAACTTTATGCAATTGGTGTGATGGTTTATATAGTCACAGGCTGTAGGTTCAAAAGGAATGAAAAGCAAAGAACCTGATAAAATATCTTTAAAGTTGAGACTGAATGCTTCCAAGCAGCTAAATACACTGCAGTGCAGCCCTTATTTAACCTTCACGCTGTCCATACCCAGGGACAGCTCCCTTAGGGAACACTTGGAGAAAAAATAATAGGAAGGAGGAAAAAAGATTTCATTCTGGTAAAAATATTTTTTTTAAAAAATGTTTTATTAAAACCCCCAAAAATTCTGTCTTTCTGTAGAAGTAGTTATTAGAAAACCAAAAATCACCCTTAAGTAAAATTCAAGGTTATTTTTTCAGAACAGTGAGGATTTTTTTATTGGAAATTATTTCTTATAAAGAAATTGCTATTTTTCTACTTAAAATTAAAAAGAGAACTAAAAAGTAAACTCAAGACCAAAAGCACTTATAAATTAATTCCCATCTGAAACAAAATTCCTATTGAAAAAAAATCCTAGGAGTAATTTTCTGACTAGCTTTAATACCAAAGTAGATATCAGATGAACCTCCTTCAGTTTTACTAAGTGATCTTTATTATTCTGATTTATAGTCAATTTCTTAAAGACTGGACCATATTACCATCATTTTAACTTCAGAAAAACACAAAAAAATCAAGAAATTAAGATGTTATGTAAGAATTACCAGTGACTACCAAGAGGGAAGGGAAAGACACCAGTAAGTGAAGTTAAATGTCACTATTTGGGTCTTTATTCCATTCCTAACTGTGCTCATGATTTCAGTGCTTCTGGATATAAACCTAGTTTTTCAGAGAACAGGAGTCCGAGTCGGGGAAATGTGTCATCATTCCTGGTAATTCAGACTTTTTCAGTCCTTAGAAAGGCAGAGTGCTTCTGAAGGAAGCAGTCAGTTGCTTAAAAGGGAAAATAGATATATTGTCAGGACTTGTTGCTTTTGGCTCTCCTGCTGAAACTTAGAGCATCTTGCTTTCTACCCATTTTTTCATACCTGGGAAGTTTGCTAGTATTTCGTTTGGTGTTAATAAAACTTACTTAAGACTTCTACCCAAGCGAAAAGTCTTCAGTGACTGGCAAGCTCAGTTGCTTGTAAGAATTGTTTCTTCACCCATTTAACCCAAAACCGATGTAAAACTTCCACAGCATTTTAAGCAGCAAGTCCTTGCTAACCTCAGTTATTTTTGTCGGAAACAAGTTAGGAGAATTCATGTGAGTGGTTCAGCCGGCAGAGGTAAGGAGAGTGAAAAGCTGTGCTGCACAGCTGGAGGGAGGTGGGGTCGGTAATTTGTTCAGCTGGCAGAAAGACAGTGGGAAAGGATGTGTGAGCAGACCCACAACACTCGAGGAGGACGAATGGAAGAGTGGATGTGAAGCACTTTGGGATTCAAAGTATCACTGTTGGCAGCTGCTGTTAGAAAATCACTAGTGTTCACTGGCACCGGTTTAGCAGCATCCACTTGGGCACAGCCTTGTTTGGGAATGGGCTTTGACTTTGCTGGGAAGGGGGTTGAAGAGCCCTGCTTCACCAGTACTGAACGGCCATTCCTGTAATCTTATCCCCTTCCATTCTCCAGGAGTAGCAAGGCAGGTTTTTTTGCAAGCAGGACAAAGCCAGTTTGCATGCGCCTTGTGAGACCATCTTTTCTTTTTGTCTTTTGGTTTCTGTGATTTGGCCCTTCATTCTGAAGCTGCTTCTGGAAAGTTAATTGTGAACCATCTTGGCTTTGCCACAGTTCTGCTTAGTGGTGTGGTTTATTGAGGACTCTGCAGTTACCTATCTACACTTTAACATCTTCACTTAAATTTTTTTTTTTAGAAATGCTACCTGTTTTTTCTTCTTCACAATACATATCTGAGGATGCATCAGAAGTGCTTATGATGCAGCAGGTTTCACGATTTTAACTACTAGATGTTGCAGGCTAAGATATACTAATAAATGTTTCTTGTGGTATGAGAGACAAAAAATTCTGATTCCAAGTGTTTACCAACAGCATGTTAATTGCAGGCTGTTGATGTACTTGTAAGGTCTTGTTTAATCAGGGTTAGTTAATGCTAAATTAAATACAATCAAGAAAATATTAAATTGCTTAAGGTTTAGCTTCCCATCTCCTTCATTTACATAAAACTAGCAGAGTAATGTTTAGTCATTATGCAGCATCTGATCTGAAGGAGGGGGAATTCAGCTGGTACTGTGCCTCTTAAAATTTTACTGTCACATTCAAGTTTATTAATGTTTAGCCTACTTAGGGCACATTAATATGGAGTCATAAGATAACTCTGTCTTGTTAACAAATTAATCAAGCACTAAATATGCCTTAATAAAGGATCCACAAAGAATATATGTGAAAGCCTACTAGGGGCATGAGGTTTGTATAACAGACATACAGGTCCTGAGCAAATGAGGACCATGTTATAATTTTACTGTATGCCTCTCCGCCTCGTATACCATGGGTGAGTAACACCCAGGAAAACGAGTGAGCAGCTGCAGGTTGATCAGTGCCCCCTGCATGCCTGGGAGAGTGGAGAATGAATGAGTGGAGCCAAGGCACTGGTGGACCCCAAGGCTCCAGTAAAAAGGCAGCAGAGCTTCCTGGGTTATAAGACAAAAGACCACGGGAAGTGGTCTAGCATAGATGACTTCTTTGTTTTGTCGAACAGAAAGTGAGATTGAAGTATGACAGAGTTTCACATTTTGGTCCATTGTTACATTCCCAAAATGGTTAGAAGTCATTGGGGCAAATTCCAAGAAATATGGTCTAAGATAACAAAGGATCTTGAGAGGAAATTTAAAAAAATCAAACACATAGTGTAAGTTTGAAAAGATGAGCTATTCATACATGTTAATTTTTTTAATTTTTTTTTTTTTTTACACCAGGGAATAAATGTGTCTGAGAAATGAAAGAAAAAAAGGAGAAATGAAAGAAAAAAAGGAGAAATGAAAGTAATTACTTCACCTTTTTTTGCCGTTCTAGCCTCAGACCTATTTATTTTGTGTATAATCTAAGCTATTCTTTGAAAAGTCTTTCACACACCTCACCCTGACATCACTGAACATACTGGCTTAGAAAGGGACACAAGATCAATGTCTGAGTAGTATTAACAAATTAAATAGGAGCACTTACATTTTCCTGACATCTTGAGACCACTTCAAGTTTAAGCTATACTGTGATTAGCACAGTAAAAGAAGAATGGAGATAATATCTCAAAAGAATCTATGTATGAATTCTTACCATACACTTGTTCTTAATCCCATAAACTATTATCAAAATGTTGATATGGACTTTTTTGTACATGATACAACTCAAATCATAAAAGATATGAAACCGATTTCAACCAAGCCAAAGTAAACCACCAAATTATGCAACTCACCACTATCAATCGGGAATCTACAATAAGTCTGAATTTTTAGTCAAATTATAAATTATTGTTTCTTTTTTTATTAAACATTTGTTAAAGAGAAATTTCCTGATGTTCACCACAGTGGAAATAGACTAGCAGTATTTTCTGTTTAATTAATATTTAAGAAATAGTGAAAGACTTCGATGTATAAAAAAAGCAGTGATGGAGTATATGGATTAATATTAGGAGCGGTCAGACATATCTGTGTATCCATGGTGTGTGTATATATATATTAATGACATTTTCCATTTATCATAAATACAAGATCTTTTGACTCAAAATTAAAGGTAGATAAATTTAAGAGAATCTTCTAAGTAATGAAAATTATTAACACGGGGATAATGGCCGATCTTCATCAGTAGCAATTTCTAAAAATCACGATCAGACATCTTAGTTTTCATGGCGGAATTTAATTCAAATAATTAATTTCGGGGTAGTATTGCAACTGGGTTTTCAGGAAAATCAGCTTAGATGACCACAGTGGTTTCTTCTGGCCATAGATTGTATGAGTAGCATTCTGTGAATAACGAAAAGTCGCAGGATTTCTTCAGCATTTTTTCTGAACTTTAGGCAGAGTTGCATTGTTTTCACACGCACTCACTCTAATCATTTGCCAAACAATTACCGTGACATGGCACATAGAGCTCTATGATTGAGCTTCACAGCAGCCAGCAACCAAAGATTCCTTTCGCTTCATAGCAGAGTGTGGTAACAAATAAGCAGTACTTACAAGAGGGAGTATTACAACTTCCCATGCTATTAACTATAGCTCAATCATACACAGACTATTGTAAAAAAATCAATGATACTAGTATCATACAGAAACTGTGTATTGATACTCATTTTCCTCTGGAATATGGCTACATTTTTATTATATTTTCATCATAGGCAGCCAGCTCCTTGGCTTGTGCAGCTCAGAACAGTTTCAGTGAAACTGCAGAGTGATATGTATGTATACATATACACGCAGAGGCAAACACATACATATTTTTATTTTTTTTTTACATTTGGCTAGATTTTTTGTCCTATAAAACTTTTGTAAGCTAATGCTATACACCATATAGCAGAATATCTGAAGGGATAATTTGTATTGTTAAGTGTTCCTAGTCTTATTATGGTCACTACTGTTTCTCTGGGCAGCATCTCCCATGGTGTTTTGGGGTTTTTTTCTTTTTTTTTCAAGCCTATCTGTTCCCTAAAAGCAGAATTTTGCACCCAATTGGCTTTTTAAGAATAAGAGTCAAGTACAAAAGGTCTGGTAAAATGTCAGTGTGCTCTTCATAAACTTTCCATCATTCACCTTTTTCCTTTTTATTGCCTTTTCACTTCTCACTTGTCTTTTCCCAATTCACAGCTCTTTGTTTTTCTCTTGATAACTGGGGTTTTCCAGCCAACACCCAATTCACTTGACAGATGGCTGGCAGGCAGAAACCAGATGTGTAGTGAATCCTTATCCAACATTATGACTTTGGCTCAGCTGCATCCATGGCTTTTCTAGGCAAGGGTCCCAGATTTCAAGAACCCTGCCTTCATCCTCTCTTGGCTTCAAGTATGTTGTACCAGAGGGACTGGCACAGAAAACAGGCTAATGGTGACTGATATAGCATATGTAGAAAGACTTTGAATTGAGAAAAGGGCAGTTTCTGACACACTCACCTCAAGTGGAGTCAGGATTCTCTTTAAACACCCTTAGTCCATATTAGATTTAAAATTTAGAAGCATTAACAGCTTTCAGGAATGTCCAAGCTGGTGAACTGTGTGGCCCTCACCAAACTTTTGTTGGAATACACCCATGACCTTCAGTGCTTGCTATATAGGTTGTAATAAATGGTCTAATTAGTGTCAGAAATTTTTTTGTTTCTCAAAGCTGGTTTGGAAAAAGCCCTCCCCATGGTTCCCTGCTCTGTCTGATAATTGTAAATGAACAAGAAAAAGGACACAGGTATTAGTATCTAAAAGCAAGTTCATGTAATATAGACCACTTTGCACACCCTCCTTGTGGACCAGAGGAATTTGTTTAAGTTTTGTTTTTGTGTGTGTGTGTGTGTCAAAAGATCCCAACTAGCATAAGTGCCTTTTGCAGCTTATATAAATGATTAGAAACCACTGCCTGGTGGAAACTAAGTGTAAATAGATTGAATGAGGTTGCTGTGGAGTGTTTGTTATGATGTGACAACAATCCCAAAAGACTTGAGACTGATTTTTTTTTTAAAATATAAATGTCAATTTTTATATTTACCATCACAGCTGCCATGAACATATAAGCCACTTATTATAAATAATTTATTATATATTTTCAGATGTCTTAAAGAAGTCTTAGTTAGGTAGGGACTATTTTGTGGGAACTGCCTAATTTTGCATCAATATACAATTTTCCTGGCCTTTGTCTTTGTTATAAAGTGTCCTCCAGAAAATGTGATTTAATTCATCTTTATTCATCTCTAAAGATATCATAGTTTTCATATCACTGTGAAAGACGATCCTGTCTATTGCCTTTGATCATAACTGAATAATGAAGTCTCTGACACCTCAAGGATGGAAACCTTGCAAGTCTGGGTCTGAATTTGGCAAAGCAAGACCTGAAACGTGTTGACTACTATAGTGGTCATTGCAAACTAGTGATCAGCTGGTGTTATAAAAGACAACAGCAAACTGCTATACTAAATCAAATACAAAAGGAAGCAGAAAGAAAAAGTAATTTCTTTCATGGAATAAATCAGAGAAGCTTCATTCTCTTCGTTAAAGCAATATCAGTCTAAAGGAAGTAGATTGAGTCTGGTGAACGGAACAATCTTTAATGTGTTCCTGGCTGCTCACCAGCCCTTGCCCTGGCTGGTAACTCACTGACTTGCAGGCAGCTCTGTCATGCTGACCTAGCAGAGTGAGAAGGGCCCTAATAAGACAAGTTAAAACTGGTGGATTTCATAAACTGGATTATCAGTGCACAGATGTTTCTCTACAATAAAATATCTACTTTGCATCTGCTGTAATGATTTGAAGATGTTCTCTCTTTTCTTCTGTGACTGGAGAAGCTGGTCATGGTGTGCTATACTTTTCTCTTCTTCCTTGTCTTTCATTTCAACATATCCTCATAACATTGTACTGCTTGATTTTATCACTGTTCCTAACAGCTTCTAGCCCGTTGTCACAAGCGGAACGTTCCCCACTAACTTCCAAAAGGTATCCTGTGAAGTACCTCATGGGAAACAACACGTCCCCATTACATCCCAATACAAGACTTCAGCGCAGATCGGAGCAGTTGACAGGTTAGGACCCAAGTAGCCAACAGTACGAGAGAGTTTAATAGATGTACAAGAGGAAACTATGCATTTTTTCCAGCTTTCAGGATTCAAAACCTGCTCATCAGCAGATAAACCTTTTTGACAGAGCAGAACATGATGCCTTCGTATGAATCTTAATGGATTGCATTTGCTCCACAGCAGTGTTTATAGCGAGCATGATTTTATACATGATTTGTTAATTAAGCAAATTACTGTTAACAGCTTTCTCAAAACCCCATTACCTTTATATCAATTGACTTTTTACAAATTAACATGATTAATTTAAAAAGCATGAAAAATGAGAAACAAGGCTTGAGGTCATTCTTCCTGGATGTGGAAACCGTTTCTTATATGAAATTTTTACTAACTTTACACAAGAAAAGGAAAAAATACTGAGAGAGAGTAAAATACAGTCAGCTGTCAACTTACAGTCAGATTTCAGTTGGCTTTAAAATCACCTCAGAAAAATTGGTAAAAAGCCAAAGCTGACCGAGGGCTAAGATTTAAGAACCCCGCCCAAAAAGTATAAAGAAACAAACCACAAAAACTACCCCAAAATGACCACCACCAAAAAAAATTAAAAATCAACACACAAACAATGATCATGGATTCAATTGGGAAATTCAAAAGGTGATGAAACCCAGAGCAGCCTGATCTGGCTTTGAGCTTGGTCCTGCTTAGAGCAGGGCAGGTGGACCCAGGTGTTTTGCACAGGTCACTTCTAGCCACTTCTAAGCAACTATATACTCAATGGTGAGAGTTAACCCTGGGAACACACGTGCAAAAGGAATGGGGCTCTCTTGCATAGCTTCAGTTTGGTAAGGGAGGATTCAACCCTCAGGCACAAATCAGTAGGCTGGAAAAGGGGAGTTAGCCAAGCTTCGGTGATTTCAGCTGGAGGAAATAAAGGACAGAATGGGGAGGTTTTAACTGATAGTGTTATATTTTCAGACCAGCAACTAGCGGACTCTCTGCATCAACTTCTGTATACATTTATAATGTATAAAGATCTCTGCCTTGAAGAGTTTACAATTTAAGTAGATGAACCAGAATGGAAGGGAACAATGCCTGTATTGTCCAGATAACAGAAGTGAAGTAACTTCAGGTTAAACAGGAAGTCAAGAGAACTGAGTTTAGTTGGCAGAATCCATGTCCACCATTTGAAACACAAGAGACAGTCTTTCCACTTCAAGTTTCAACAATCCAATGTATAGGTGATACTAGAGAAAAAAACATAGTTCCTCTGTACCTTTCAGTACATTTCCTTTTTCCATTTGACCTTGTGTTCATTCGGTTTTACACATCCTTTTGTATAATTATCCAGACAACATTCTGTTGTTAGTATGGGTATCTCAGGCAGTCATAGAGGAGAGAAAAAAATGTATATAATATAAATTACGTGCTTGTCAAAAATTGGCTTGGGGACTCTGGAACCAGCACAAATCCTGAAACTACTTTTAACTTTGATTTTTTTCACTGGCAATGTTTCTCTATATGCATATGCAGAATGAACTGTAAAATTTCAATCTGCTCTGGGTGTTTATTTCTCATTTTATTTTTACAGTGTATTAGAGACAAGTTATGATAGAAAATTCAGTACCACAGGTCAGTATGTTTGTGCTGACCCACTCTTCTTTATGATAGAAATGTCTGACAGCTGAAGCTTTTCTATGTCTTTTAAAAGTCAAGCAGTTAACATCTTTGGTAGGATATGGTACATATTCTGAACACCTATAGGACTTTTTACTTTCAGATTCCAGAGGCAAGTATTGACCTTTTAACAGCATGTCAGTCCTATGTCTCCCTTTGGACTTTGGTTATATCCCTAGATTATTGTTAGCAAAGAATGTAATGCAATGTAGCTGGCAAGTAGCCTAATCCTCTTTGGGTCAACTGAAATAATGACAATAGAGTATTAAACAAATGCAGAAATGAAATACAGGTGTTCCAGACTTTGCTAGTCTCAGCTGCAGATGGCTTTAATTCCCTTTCCTATTTCTAGATACCTTAATTATGGCAGTATTCATGATTATGTAATTTTCTGAATTACAAAAATATATTATCAGATGAACTGAAGCTGCTCAGTCACATTTGTGCTCATATTCCTATTTTACCTTTGTCTTTCCTTCTGTCAGACGTGCATTAGCAGTTTGCACTCATAGTTCCTGCAAAGGTCCTGATACCTTTAGTCTTGCAAGGTAGAAGTCTCATTTCCCCAGTAAGAATTCTCATGTGATTGATCTCATGAGTATATGGTCGAGATTTTGTCCTTTATTTTGAAGTACATATTCTTCTGTATAATGACTATAGATTGTGTTCACAATGAGGTCCAAGTTTCAGTACTAATCAAGATAGCATGGTAACACTTAAAAGTGATCCTGGGAGCAGCATCTCACTAATTTGTGTGTTTGTTTGCATCTCTTCAAATCAGTGAAAATTCAGTTCTTACCAAATGAGCTGAGGCAGGGGCTGTTATTGTTCTGTGTTTATAAATTCTTGATGCCAGCTATGGTTTACAATGAAAAGATCATTCATATCAATGCTCATATGGCTACAAGAAGAAAAAGTTTCATCATATACAAGGAAAGATTATTTTAATGAAGAGCTGACAGTATGATCTGAGATGTATTGTCATTGTCATATTGTAATGCAGAGAAGTGAAAATGACCCCTAAAGTATTTCAAATACCTCTTTATTTTTTTAAAAAGCAGCTAGTCTGACAGAATAATGTGTATTGGGTTAAAGAGAAGGTATCTTGCCTTTTAATAACTATGGAAGAGCTGAGGTTGGATATGAATTTTATTTTATTTTTTCATTGTTTTATTTAGAAGGCTTCAGTGTACATTCAAATACCCATTGGAACCTCCATCCCACCATATAATATCTGAGTGAAACCCCTACTGGGAAATATCAGGGCTATAGCAACTTCTACTGAGATACTACTCATAGTTACGGTGCTAGTAAAACAGAGCTTTATAAATGCAGTAAATTTTCATTTAAGTGTTTGTGGGTCATATCCGATAAAGGAGAGCACAAAGCAGAATAATCAAGCTGGTATCTAAGGTGAGACAGAAGGAAGAGGCTGACTGCAGCATTCAGCCCCCCTGTGGTACATTGCACAGATCCCTGCTTGCAATGCAACTAGAAGGGCTTTAAACTTCCTGTGAAGTAATTCTTTACAAACAAAGCAACGTAGCATAAGGAGCAGTTGATTTGTAAGCGCTGATGCAATCTTATTCAAACAGAAATATAAAATAGAAGAAAAATGGACATAATACAGACCAAACAAAACCTTTAATTGTTCTGATTTCTTTGCTGTCATTGAAAATGCCAGTCAATTTGTTGCCTTCCGAAGGACTCTTGTGATGTAGGTCTAATTATAATTTTCTGACAGAAACCTGTCATTTTCAAAACCTTTCTTTGACTGCCCTTCGTTGTTATTTCTGTTTGACAATGTGGATGAAAGGCACCACTTCTCTTCCTTCTCATCATTCCCCCACCAGAGGGGGGTGTCTGTGTGTGTTTGCTTAGCATTAATCCCTCTGTAACCTCCAGAAGTGGAGAGAATTAGCTCATACTGAGCGTTGTGCTACTGCAAGGCAACTGACTCTCAGGATCTTACCTAGCTCATTTGAAGCAACCTCAAGTGTATTCACACAACGCTGCAGACTGCAGTACAGTCATATCCTGAGTAAAGTACCAGGAAAGATTTAAAGAGTTTCTTCATATCTTGTGTCTTGGGAGTTATAAAATGAAAAGAAAAAGGGGCGATCCAGAGGGAAGATGTGTTTCTGGGAATTGCAGCCAGCAGTTTGTCAGTGAAGTTTTATTTTGTTATTCATGTGTCTTTGTTTCAAATAGTAAATCATGCTCTGAGGCAATGGGCCTTTAAAGGACTTGGTTGTGGTGCTTGCTTCTTTTCCCTATGTTGATGAAACAGCCCCTCCAGTTTAAATGCTACACTTGATCATGCAAATCCAGGCAGATAAAAAGGACCGGAGAACTGAAATACATACTGATGCCTCCAGCCGCATTTTGATGACACTACCTGTAGGGAAAAGATCTTTCAGAAAAGCCGTCACTGCACGTGACCACAGCAGAGTGACCTCAGATTTCCAGCAGTGTAGCTAAAAGCAGTTTGTCCTACTAAAGATATCATCCATACAGGCCAAAATCCTCGTCATTTAGGTGTTTTATAGTATGAATCAGTCCCTGGAAGGATTTTTGTTTTGTCTTCGCTTGTCCAGTTGATTTTACAGGGAGCATGGTCCATGACTGTTTATGAGAATCCTACTAGGTGCTTGTGTCCATTTCCAGATACCTAAACACTTCTGAAAATATGTCCTTAGTCTGGCTAGGGGAGTTTTAAGAGCTTATTTGCCCTTTTCCCCATTCCTCTCCCATCTAAAAGCCCCAAGGAATTAAGGCAGGAAGTCCTTCTTGACAAGTTATTATTGCTTTTGCTGTTAATGACTGCCACAGAACTGGCTTAGGAGCTCAACCGAGCTTCACGGGCCGGTGTCTGGAGAACTAGAGGAAGGGGGATTCTGGGGGGCCCCAGCAGAAAAAAGTAGATGTTTGTTCTGTGATTATGCTTTGGTCTTCAGTTCAGCTCTTCCTCACATTAAGGCAAATGCGTAGTGGTCTTGGAATATACATCTTAGTGGCATGACTGGGCTCAGAGTCTGGTTTCTGATACATATTTTCTGAGAGTAGCTTCCAGAGAAATGGAGATAAAGTGCAGCACAAATTTTTAAAGGATAAAGGGAAATGAAAACAAAATTAACTCTTGTTCCAATTCACTTGCTTTTAAGTCTGTGTTTTCGTTTTGGCTCACTTTGTTGCTGGTGACTATGGAAATACTGCAGGACTGTGGGACTTTTGACTTGAACAGGTGGCCAAAGTTATCAACAAGCCTTAACACAGATCACACTCTTAACACCAAAGAAATGCCAGGGTAGCCCTCAAAGGATGAGTAGAAGAGCAGATGAGAGGGAAGCATGTTGTGCAGCTGATCTTAACAAATTGGGAATATGACAAAGTTAGTAGACAATTGCCCTCTGACAGGTGAGTAAAGGAGGGGAATGGCTGCTTAAAAGCCAGAATGTTTTAGTTCTTCAGAAACATCCTTCCAAATAAAGAATGCCAATACCTATGTTGAGCTAAATAGGTAAATACAACAGCATCAGTTGCTCTCTTTTTTATAATGTTTTGACTATTATTTGGAGGGTAAGCAGTAAGGAAATTTGGGTTCCATGTTAGGGGTTGTGAAAGATTTCCTGTATCACCATGGAAAGCAACTTAGGACACATTTTTAAGATCTAATTTTTTTAGGGGCCTCCATTGTGAAAGCTGAATCCAATAAACTGAATCTAGAAAAAAAGGACCAAAATTATCTAACTTTTTTGAAGACCTTGACCTTAATCTCCCTGTGCTATAGTTTTCTTTGAAATATGATATTTCTGTTTTTCTCAGAGCTGGTCTGCAAATAATATAACTGGCATTCAGAAGGAAGTTAGGCCTTAGATGAAACTATAAATCTGTGTTTGGAAACACCAGGTCTGAAGTACATCTCATTGTTTTGCTTTTGCTGTAATATTTTTGGTGTTCCTACTAATGCTTTTCTGTCTACTGAGTTCTAAAATTATTTCACCAACATCCTGTGCTATCTAGTCAGGGTGGGTAAAACTCTTCAGCCACATTAATGAAAAAACATTCATCTAAAACTGAATCTGAAACAACTGGGAGACAGCAGGAATGTTTTATCCTGAGATTTTGCCAGGGCTGTAAGATAGGAAGTATGGTCAACAATTGTCCTCTTTTGCTTCTACCCCTGAATCCTTTCCTGGCCTTTGTTATACATACAGAGCTTTATGATTCAGATTCATCTATCTGACTTTAGACACATTTTAAATAAGGTGGTATTTAAAATTAGTTCAATCACAGTCTAGGGGTATGCATCTCTCATCATGGACTATACAGCTTGCTTCAGGCATCTAGGTTTCACACTTAGTTGCCTTGCTTAAGCATTTAAAGCTAGATGAAGCTGACTACCTGAAGAGAACATTCTCAAGAGGTTTTCATTAGGGTACATGCATTAAAGTTGTGTATTGAACTTCCTAAGAAGGGCAGGATATGATGGATACCATATGTCATTAATTCTTTTCCTTTCCATGCAAAGAAAAAAAGAAAATCATTTGAACGTTACTATGTAATACGTGTAATTATTTTAATGTGGAATTAGGAATGAATTGACAGGCTGATCCAAAATACTTTGGTGTTTAAAAGCAGTAATACCAGCAGCAATTTACATCACATCAAATGCAAACACCTTATGAATATTCCGTTTTGTGGCTTCTTCTGCCTTACTATTTTCAGTGATTCTGCTTTCTGACAAAGAAATATTTGTTCTACTCAGCATTTCAAAGAGACTCAGGAAAGAAGAAGAAATACTGTAGCTGACTTCTATTGTCATTGTCAGTGGAAAAAACAGGTACCATTATAAAGACATCAAACATTTTTGGGCAAAAAAATCCTAACAGCTGTCTGTTGTCAGTGATATGTCAATAGGAACAGTGTCTTACTTCAGAGCGTGCCTTGGCTGGTTGCAGGAAACTTCATGTTTTAAAATACTTCAGATTTACAATACCCCCAGACATGAAGTCTGGCAAAATAACTTAGGAAGAAAACCCAATGTAGTATTTTTTTTGTTTAATTATTGTGATGCAGGACCCCAGAAAACATACCCTGTCAGACCTGTGCTGCCTCTGTGCTGGCCTAGGGTAGCCATTTCTGTAAAAGGCTTTTGAAAGTGTGTATGTTTGCATGATAATTTCTTATATACAGTGTATATTTTTTTTAATTCAGTAATACCCTGCTGATGAGACCAGAAATGACAAAATCTTAAGATTAGGAATGCTAAGTGATCATAGATATCATGTAATAGAAAATCTGTAACAATACGATTCTCCAATGCAAGCAAAATTAAACTTGAGGTTATTTTTTGAAAATTTCCTATTGATAGATACAGGAACCATTTTTTCCTTATTAATAATTTCATTCACTTGATCTACAGGATGATCCCTCACCCCGTTACTCTTCAGTGACCCCAATGTTAGTGCAAGACCATCTCCAAGGGAAACAGAGATAAAAAAGGAAATGAACAATAATATCATTTCAGAAATAGCAATGAGGTACTAACTGTAAACCAACACAGATGATTGCATCCTTCCAGTCTGCAATGGAATTTACTTGTGTTGATATTTCCTGATCTGAAAGGGAATAAAATTTTAGCTTCTCTTGGTTTTACACCTCTTTGTGGCCTAATTTCACATGCAGTCAAGATGTTCATGTGATGTTTTCAGTCCTAGGTAATTTTTTAATTCATTTTCAATGGGATTAGCATAAAGTACGCCATGTCTTACTTTCAGCTATGAAATTTTAAATGCATATTGATTTGTGCTAGCAAGAGTTCAGCCAGCAGGTGGAGGCGAATGATTGATCCCCTCTATTCAGTGCTTGTGAGACCACATCTGGAGTGTTACGTCCAGTTTGGGTCTTCCCAGTACAGAAAAGATGTTGACTAACTGGAGGGACTTCAGAGGAGAATCACCAAGACCGTTAAGGGCCTGAATGTTCTAGGAGAGATGTTTGTTCAGCCTAGAGAGAAGGCCAAGGGGGGAGTATCTTCTGCCCCTACCTTTTCTATAACTATCTGTTAGGAAGTTAAATCAGACTATTCTCAAATTACAAGAATTTGAGAGGAGCTAGACACAAGTTGCAGAAAGGCAAATTCTGGTTGGATGTGAGGGGAAAAAAATCATGATGAGGGTGGTTCAGGCCTAAGGATGCCCAGAGAAGTTGTAGAATTTTCATCCTTAGAAATATATCAAAAAAATTAAAATTAACTGGATTGTTTCCAAACACCCGAAGAAAGGGAGGTTTACAGTATTTTGGGTTTGCCTGTCTAAAGGAGGGATGAAAAGAGAAATGAAAACCACACGGGGGGGGGGGGGGAGTTAAATCATTTTCTAGAGTTTTAACAAGGTTTGTGTAGGTTTTCCCTTGTCTATAAGAACAATGCTGATATGTGGTACATCAGCTGCAATGTCTCCTAACACCTTTCCACCCCAAACTTAGGGCACTAACATTTCATGCTACATATAGATGACACCTAGAACAGAGTTTAAATTTTTTGTTCTTTACAGGAAAGAAATGGAATAACAGATGGTTTCAATTAAAAACCAGCAGGATAACTTTTTTTTTAACTGAGCAATCTGGGTCATGAGCAAATCCTTTTTTTTTTTTTCCTCTCCTGCTTCAACTTGAAATTGCAATGAATTCTGAAAAAAAGTCATAACTAGAGATCTGTAAGATAAGACATTTAATTAAACCTAGTAGGAGCCAGGCTGCTCTGTAACACCTTTAAACAGATGGAAGGGTAGAATGAGACCTAAGGTGATATCACAATATCCTTTGGAAAACTGAGGAATTATATTCATTCCTCATTGACCACTGTATTCCACTGTTATCCCTAATGATTTGGATAATCTGGCACTAAATGCAACTATTTTGACATGTGTCCCTATAATTTGTCCAATATAAAGACTTGGTGGAAATTACTATCTTCTATTCCTAAGCAGAACACAAATGAGGTTGCAAGATTTATCAGAACACCCCACAAAGTGCAAGCACACACCAAAGCACAATAAGAATAACTTTTTCACTCTCGGAACTACTCACAGAAATAGTCCTATGATTTATTTTATTATTCATTTTAACATTGTATCAAAGGAGTGTTATCATGACCAAGAGGTGGGTGTAGAGGGGGGAAAAAGGATTCCTGGTGCTATTGGCAAAGTCATCCCAGTTTTGAATGGGGCAGAAATCAGTGCCAAGAGACCTGGATTCAAATTTGATCATTGATGCAATTAATTGTAGCAGCTATTGAATATCCAAGACATCTTGGATAATTAGTATCTGTTTCTTCAATCGAGGGGCAGTATTGGTTTACACAGATGACAGAAACTACTTTCTGCTATCACGTAACAGAGCTGCTTTTAAACTCCAAGGGGCTAAGAATTGTGTCTTGGTATCTAAGATGCCAGGCTTGCAGCTGGGGTCAAGCCAGAATAGCAATCAATCTGGTGTATATATCATTTGCTATGTTCTACTTTTAATGAGAAATGACCCGCTTAACACAGGAAAATAAATACATAGATAAAAGTAGTTACTTAAATTATGAGTAGCACTAGCTGTTCAAAAATGGTGCTTTATGTAATTAGACTTCAGCAGCTAATAAATTTCTTTACTAGTAATTAAACACTAATTAAATAATTTCCTCAGGAATGTATTTACTAATAGTATTTCTGGATATTCCTTTTCCTTCTAAATGTTTCATAACTGTTATTGAGTAATTAATGTTCACTAATTAATTTTGAAGTAAGAGTCCTGACCCTTCGAGCAGTCTAGGAACGGAATTCCCTCAGCTGATGCGTATTCATTTAAAGCAATTCACATTAAGACCAAAAAAATAGTATGAATTATAGGGAACAAAATACCTTAGACTCCTGAAACCTATTGATTCTCCATGAGGTTTGAGCTCCTAGAAGCACGTCTGCAAGGATTCAGGCAGTTGGACATGTGGTCGTGCTGTGAGTGAGTTGGTGATGAGCTACGACTCCAGTGCGTGTCTGTGCAGATATTTTTAGGTTGTTGCAGTTCCCAGGTTAAATAAATTACTGAAAGATTACAGTGTTTCTGAGTTAAATCTCTTAATTTCTCCTAAGTTCAATGGAAACCATTTTGTCTTTCTTTCCTCCCTAGATTCTGGCGGAGTGGGAACTTTCATAAAATTTGGGGGCTGGTCAGTCCAAAGGAGTGTTTGTGGTGCTTGCAGCTACAGACAGATAGTGGTGCAAAGGTAAGGTCTCTGCAGGCAGCCTTGGAGGATTGGTGCGTGCATTTTGAAGTGCCCAGCAACAGGTACATTTAAAAGCTCTCTCTGCTTTGTAAAACAGTATGGACAGAGATTTAGTGTATGTGGTACCAGTAGCCTCACTTCCTGGAGACCTCAGCAAGGCTCTCTTAGACATTGCTCTAGGGTTTAGTAAAACCAAGCTGTTTCAAATGAATTATTTCAGACTTAGAGTATTTTTACAATGAAAATTTGCATTGTTTAAAGGTTTCTGAGCATGTCTGTCTCATCAGGCATGTTTCCTCTGTGGGCTACAGCTTATAAACATTATCTCTGGCTGGATTTTTGGCAGTAGGATTATATATGGATGTTTAAATTTTGAAAGCACAAGCTGAAGCTCCAATTTTACCGGGTCAAATCTCATTTCCATTAACAATGGCTGCAGAAGAGTTAAAAAGCTCCAAGTCAATATTACAAGATCACAAGTAGCACAGTGAATGAGTTATAACTGCTTGAATGCACATGACCTGTGCTCAGTGGTAATTGACTTCAGAGTGACGAATATTTGGGCATTAACTCAAAGCATGTTCTTAGCCCATGGATGTTCGCAGTGGCAGAGTGTTCTCTTTAAAGTGTATTTTTAAGTCCATGTATATCTGGAGTGGTCAGCAACTAATGAGCTACTGAAACCATCCTAAATCTTGAAGAAGTATGAAGAAAATATAAAGTAATGATTCCTTCCTACCATTGGATTGAAAAGCTTGGTTCATTATGGCCCATGACAATCACAGGCAAAATCAGAAAAAGAAATAATCTGAACCTGGTTTGAAAAGCCCAATTCTGCTTTTATTCATGCTGTGGTAAACCTGGAGCCACTCATGTACAGCCTGAGGGTGACCTTTATTCTTAATTGCTGCATTTTAGTGCTATTTATCCAGCACAAAAAGGGAAGGAGTCAACCTGGGAAGTAGAGGTGGTGATATCAGCAAGTTAATACTATACTGTGAAAACCTTGTCTTTATAAAAGTAAAGAAAATATTAATGACTTAGTTGGCAAAATAATTAAGGGATATTGGTGAAATTTTTGTCAATTGAAGACATGTATTTTACTCACTTTCAGTTTATGAAACAATGACAAATTTCAGTAATTAATTGCTCTGATGGAGAACTGTATATTTTAAGTTGACATACCCTTTAATTTTACATTATGCTTCATGAACCTAGTAATTTTAAATTAGTATCATTTAATTCTAAGGACAGTGAATGAAATAAAGGAGACCTGGGAAGTTATGATACAATACAGAGGCATTTTTTCCACTCCAATCAAACCTATATTATTATTTTTCTCCTGGTGTTTTTATAATATCCTATTCCTCAAAAGTCACAGCGAGGTCATTTCTACAAAAGCCTACAAAATCCTCAAATTGCTAGTTGGGAAGTACAGTTCTGCTTACTAATCCTGCCTTAGCTTTGAGTCATCTGTGGACGACTACAGCAAACTATGAATGTTAACTATATAACTCTGCAGTGAGGATGGAGGTAGGTCTGTCACAGTGTCGTTGCTTCTCCCCCAAAGCCCTCTCTGGCATTCACAGTGCAGGGCAGGCAAGTTCTCTGTCTGACACAGAAGGAACTCTGTGCAGAAATGACTGACTGTAAAACAGATAAGGTCACAGCAGCACAAGCAGACCTTTGTTGGGGGACCAGGACCAGGCTGTCTGTTGTGACACCACCAAAGGCAAACTGAATGGCAGAGACTCATCAGATGAGACAGGCAGAGCGTAACTAGAGAAACTGAAATAGTGATAGATGAAGTTGCAGCAAAAGCTAATAACACATATTGGATTACAAATACAGGTTTTCTGAGTCTCAGGTGAGTCTGTTAAATCTAAGATTATCTGCTCATCTAGCCCTCATCTAATTTGACCCCAGTGGGATTCTGTGTGAGAACAAGGAGGGAAGCAGGGAAGGGAAGCAGCAGCTGGTACTCGGGCAAATACTTGATTTTCCTTGTGCCATTTACGCAAGTTTTGGAACCAGCACTGAAAATCCCATGGCAGATTTGCCCAGGAAATTAACCCCTATGACATATTTATTCAAGCCGTGAATATTTTTCAGCTAACTTCCCCTTCCAAAAATCAAGAGATAAATATAAATTTGAATATACGTAAAAGTCACGTAAGGATGTTGTGACTGGGCTTTTATATATTCAAATGAAGAACAGCACAATATACAGCTGAAGTTTTGCTGCTTAATGCTGGAGCTGGGCTGTCAAAGTAACTGAGAGCAAAGTGTGTGTGTTTAACATGCTCCCCTGTGGCTTTTAGGTATGTTCATTTACCACTCCTTCAGGTGGTTATGTGCAAATGAGACCTTCAGCAATGAAGAGTGACTGGGTTTATCTGCGAGGTGTTGGGCACACCATAACCCTGGAAGAACTTGTACTTCCAAAGATGTGCTTTGAGTGAGGGGTTATTTTGCCAGAGCATTAGCCTGCTCTCTAGGTGCTGGATTTCTGTTTTGAGACATACTGCACAGGTGGCATGTTTAGGCTGGATCTGTGTGTGTGTTTGCAGTACACAGCATTTGTTCAAAATAAAATTCTCTGCCCAGAACTGGCCTTGCAGAACCTAGCTGGTTTATGTTGTGTAAGACTCCTTGTTACAGGTGCCTTCAAGGAAGTGTCAGAGAATGAGTGCTTTCCAGATAGCCTGAGCAGTACAGAGGACTTGCAGTAGTAGTAGTAATAGTAATAATAATAACAACAACAATTTTTAGTGGTGAAAAGAGATGACACACAGAAAAAAATTAAGTACCTGTACTTCCTAAATTGTATTATTTTTTTTTGCCGTCTTTACCTTTCAAAATAATAAATTTTCATCTCCATCTGCTTCATGGATATGGAAGATAAGATCAGTCTTTAAATTCAAGAACCAACAGAAGGTCAGTTGTCAAAGCAGTTTTCCAGCCAAGAGGTATGATACTTGATGAGCCAAAAATAATTTGGCACTATTATATCAAAAATACTTGAATTCTGTGCATCAGTTAAATACCATGAAGATTTAACTGAGCAGGGAGAGAAGCACTTCTTGGATCTCCCTGTGTCATGATTAAGGGTTGCCAAGCATTAGAACAGGCTGCCTAGGGAGGTGGTTGAGTCACCATCCCTGGAGGTGTTTAGAAGTCATCTAGGTGTGCCACTTAGGGACATGGTTTAGTGGTGGACTTGGTAGTGTTAGGTTAACAATTGGACTCGATGATAAATGTCTTTTCCAACCTAAATGATTCTATGATTAAAGTGGAGATTATATACTTGTATGATATTCCCATTGCTCTTTAAAGTTTGAATGGGATTCATGGGATTCTCAGATTCATGGGACTACAGAGGTGGTTCAAGCAGGCGATCAGTTCACCAAATTCACTCTTCAAATATTGCTTTGGAGAAAGAAATTATAGTCTTGAGCATAAAGTGGAATTTTATGACACCAAGGAAATTGTCTTGGATCTGTCCTCTGCTATTGAATTTCTTTGCTGGGATGTCCACTTAGTTGACTTGTGTCTCTTGTCTGAAATAAGCTGTAGGTAGCACTTCCAAGTTATTTGAATGGGTGTATAAGCTCTCTTTGAAGTTTAGCACTGCCTACTGCTATTGCTTCTTATAGCCTGGTGCTTTCTTTAGGAGTTCTTCAATTTTGTACAATGATGCACTGCCCTGATGGAGAATGGGAAAGATGAAACCATTCTGCTATGGTCAGGTCTGTTCTAATGCCAGCTTTTTCTGCTTCCAAATTGAGGTAATCAGCTTCTTGATGTTTATGTTTTAGAAATAAACTGTACAATAAAGATGGAGTTAATGAGAACAGATAGTAATGAGGGATGAAAAACATGATACAACTCTGCCTCTCTTGGGAGGGGGAGTTACACAGAGGGCACTGTGTTGTTAACGTATGTACATAAGGAGAGTGGTGAAGAGAAGCAGTTTCAAACAATCTGTGGAAGAAATAGGGTTACTTGAAACGCCTTTGATGTCACAGACTGTACTGCAACTCCTGACCTATAAACGCCTCATTTGACCTTGGACTTCTTATGCATGACCTGCATGTCTGGGCTTCGTGTAGTATAAAACCTTAGGTCTGTAGTAGAGGAAAAGAAAATAAATCTTAGCTGGTTACTGTTTGTTACCAAACACTAGCAGAGACTAGAATGTAGATTTCACAGCATTTGAGAGCTGAGCAATGCGTCTCTGTGAAGCATATTTGATGCCAAAACCTCTGGTTTATCAATGTATAAATACTTCTGGCCTCTGTAAGGCCTTTCTTGCTGGAGAAATGTCACTACCATGCTCCAACATTGCCTGTTGCTTGGTAATTAGCATGCTCTTCTGGCAGGGAAGATGTGTGAATTTGAACCCTTGTTAGGGAAGGAATTGTGCTTATTTCTTACAATTCTTTTTCTAAATAAGTGGATAAATTTAGGAGAAGCCCATGAAATGGGGAAGGTATCAGTGCCAGCTTGTCTGACAAAGTTTTGTACAGAGCTCAACATATGTTCTGGGTGCACTTACCAGAAGGACAGCTTTTGGAAGAGAAACCACATGTTTAATGTTCCTGAGGATATCTGGGCATCTGGTTCATATTCTATTAGGATGAAGACAGTCCTGTTCATGCTCATCAGTAGAAATCTAAACGGCCAAGAGATCTAAAACTGACCTCTGTGTAAGTTTATAGATGACTGCAGGAAGAAGTGGCAGCTGAAATCAGGGATTTTTGAGGGCTGTGATTCTGTAGTTGGAAGCATCTGTTCCGATATGCTGAGGTACACTCACAGATCCTTGGTTCAACAAGGCTCGGTGCTGGGTCCTGCACATGGGTCACAATAAACCCACGCAACACTGCAGGCCTGGGGCAGAGTGGCTGGAAAGCTGCCAGGTGGAAAAGGACCTGGGGGTGTTCGTCAACAGCCGGCTGAACATGAGCCAGAAGTGTGCCCAGGTGGCCAGACTCATAATATCCTGGCTTGTACCCAAAACAGTGTGGGCAGCAGGACCAGGGTGGCGATTGTCCCCCATACTCTGCACTGGTGAGGATGCACCTTGAAAACTGTACCTCAAATCCTGTGTTCAGTTTAGGACTCCTCACTGGAAGAGGGACATGGAGGTGCTGGAGCATGCCCAGAGATGGGCCATGGAGCTGGTGAAGGGTCCTGGAGCACAAGTCTAATGAGGAGTGGCTGAGGGAACTGGGGTTTTTTAGTCTGGAGAAAAGGAGACTCAGGGGGGAACTTATTGCTCTCTCCAAGTATCTGAAAGGAGCTTGTAGGCAGGTGGGGGTCAATCTCTTCTCCCAGATAACAAGTGACAGGACAAAAGGAAATGGCACCAGGGCAGATTTGGATTGGATATGAGGAAAAAATTCTTCCCTGGAAGTGTGGTCAAGCATTGGAACAGGCTGTCCAGGGAGGTGGTGGATTCGCCATCCCTGGAAGTGTTGAAAAAATGCATAGATGTGGTTGTGTAGGGACATGTTTTAGTGATGGACTTGGCAGTCCTGGGTTAACGGTTGGGCTCGGTGATCTCAACGGTCTTTTCAAACCTAAATGATTCTATGATTCTGTCCAGCCATCAGCCTTTTACCATGAAAGTGCATCAAAGCAAGATCATTTGGGAGGTATCCATACCTTCTAAAGTCATTTAAGTGCATTACTGCTGGTTTCAGCAGAGTGATTTTCCAATAAGTTGTCAAACTTGCTGGGAATATTCAATTTGACTCTAATCAGAGGCCTTTGGTGAGTAATAGAACCTTACAAAGAGAGTGCTAATTATATGAGGGATGAATGAATCCTGAGTGATAAATGAACGTGTCTGTCAGTGATACCCCGGCACATATCAGCTTGAAGTTCATTTAGATTCCTCATTTATTGTGTTCCCTGGACACTGCTGAATTACAATCTCCTTAGGTTCAGATGTTGTACATGCATTGGGTTTGACAGTGTCACTATGGAATCTTTGTATTTAAAATGTTGCTTTAGGCTTAAAAGAAGAAATATGTCAGTATAAGTCTTTGCAGCTTGGCAGGCAGCTCTGGATTAACCTTGTCAGTCAGGTGTTCCTAACGCGCCCTGCTTTGGAGGAGAGTATCTTCTCAAAGACATACTAGTCTGAGCCCTGCAATCGTGATTTCGTGTGAGAATTCTACATTGCAGTGTCTCATGAGTCATAATGATAATTGAGTAACATCTGACGTGAATCACAATGAGCTTTATGCAACTTCAGATTTCCATTTGGTATGAGTAATATACCATTAGGTGTGCCCTGTAATGATCACAGATATTATTGGGTTTTTTTAAACTTGTTAATTTTACCAAGTTGAAGATTAGCATTAAACAACCACTAAAAGTCACTAGGGTTTCTAGTCCATGAAGCTCAAGTTTATTTTTTCCCCTCTTGGCCATTTTTGAACTAAAATGAAATTTTAACAGGCTCTCTTGAGGTGCAGAAGAGCACATAAAGTTCAGCTGCTCCCTCATGTCCAATTCAAGAATCCCCAGAATAATGCTGTTTGGTAAGCAACACAGTAATTCTTATTCCCTAATTGTACCTGTTCCCTCTTCATATGTCTTGAGGGAAGACTAATCCTTGATGAGTGATAAATTTCCTTTCATGGAGTTTTACTGCATGGTTTAAGGTCCCTCTCGGAGACCTGGTTAATTATAAACCACTTGCAATTTCTGGCAAAGTTTAAGAATCTTGACTTAATGATAAGTTCTTGACTTCTTTTAAATCAATGAAAAAGTTGGTAATCAAACACTTTGCAAGATAGAATCAGTGGTATTGTTGATGTCTTATGTAGCCTAAAACTAAGTTGACCTTTCTTTTCTGAGAGCTTTTAGGCTGGAGATAATGTGTGGTGTCAATCAGGATCAGGCATGCCATAATGTTTGGTCTTTAAAATATCTATGGTGTTCTGACAGTTCCATGGGATATATATGCTTTAACAAACAAAGAAAACAGTTTCACATTTATCAATCCAAAGGCCATAGGAAGAGATTCCTCTTCCCAGAAAATCAGCCTCCTTGGGGTGAGGGTGGGAAGCTGCAAAAGAATTCTGATCTTTTCATAAAGATACATGAATGTTCCAGTTCCACTTCATTATGAAGAAGTCATTAAAGTTGAAACTGTCATAGCTATGAAAGAATGCTTGGATTGACATCCGTGTATGAGAAAGGAAGGAGTGCACTTGTAGATTTAGGGGCAACTTGATAAATAATAGGTCTTGCTTTAACAGTGCTTGCATATGGGAGCAAACAGCAAGTGAATAATGATTAAAATATTTGACAAACAAATATTTCTAAACAAATTTATTCTTTAGAGAGAATGTAGTCATGATATGGAAATCTGTGAGGTGGTTTTGCAATTTGTAATGTAATGTGGCCATGATCTTGTTTTGTTTATTTAAAGTTGCAAGAAAGTTGTTTTACATGGTAAGTACAAGAATTATGATAGCAGATTTATACATAGATTCATTCTATGTAGAATATATCTCAAAAACTTAAAAAAAAATTAATCATTGAAAAAGATATTCTTGTTCAGATTGTAGCCCAACACCCATCATTGAGAAAAAGAAAAGATGAATCAAAAGAGCATCATGTTCCTTAAATAATTCAATATATTTTCTGGTTAATATTAACAATAAATTGGTGTCCATTTAGGGAAGTGGAATTAGCAGGCTTCTTGAAGCAATTATAAAAAGTCAATACATTTGAAGAAATTGAGTAAACGTTCTTATCTTATTTGCCTCTTACAGCACAAAATGTCAGACATTTGAAAAACTCATAAAATGCTTCTCATTTCCTCAGACTTTTTTTAACAACATCTTCCTTTTACAAAAATTTGTGAATATGTTAGCTCAGGTAATGAAATGCAAAATAATTTTAATTTCTGATTTTGCTTTTGCTTGTTTCACGAGTGACTGGCATGAACATTTTAAAAGCTTAAATGTGAGCTTCTGCCAGCCTGCAGACTTACAGTTACTCCTTGTGACTCTGATCTGTTGACCGATTTATTCCTCCCCTTCTCACTTTGATGAGAGTTCAGATTCATTCAAACAGAATTATTTGAAAATGATTAAACTCAGTTTCAAGTACTACAGGTAGACTTTCACCATTTTCTGCTTGGTTAAATTACATTACCTTGAAGTAACTGGCGAGAGAACAAGCTTGTACAACCATTTTGCTACAAGAGGTATTTTACTGATGAAAATAACCACATGGCTGGAAGGAGGAATGTACCAATTGTTGATCTCAGGGGAGTGTCACCAGTTTTGATAAGCTATGTACCTCTAGCTATTTTTCTCCACTTAATATTAATCTCTTTGGGACAGTACTATTAGCTGAGTGGCACTAATACGTGTTGGATAGGAACCAGCTGCTGAACCAGAACTGTGGTTTCTAACACTTAAGACACTTGGGAGCAGGGCAAGTTAGAAGCTGGTGGTCTAAATATTGTTTTTGAAAGTGGCCACTTAAATTTTGCTGAGATAATTTTTTTTTTCAGTAAATGTTAATTTACATCTGCTCTGTTGAGTGATTCTAAAAATACTAAGTTTTCCAAACTAACTTGCCATTAGAGCCTCTCATCTCCAAGGAAATTATGTTATTTTGGTTTGGTTCCTGTCAAACTCTTGTTTTGCTGCAGGGCTGTTCAGTTTTACATCCTTCGCATCTCCTGCATTTAGACAGACATATCATCAGCAATAGGCAGGGGGAGGGGATTTCATCCAGTCTCTGGGATTTTTTCAGCTTTGCTAAAACAACTCCCATGTAACCATTCACCCTCATCTCCCAGGCTTTTGGAAAACACCTCAATAGATATTTCACCCCCTGCATCAGCTAATCTCCAAGAGCTCAGTTTTGCTGCAACCTGCCTTGTCTTGGCATACATCTGCCTTATGGTATATAATGTTACTTTTATAAGAGATCCAGCTGCAAATTAGCCTGACACAAGGGAATTCTCTGCTAGTGTCTCATTAGTGTAGCTAGAGCAATGCCGGCAAAATTTACCAGCTTCAAGTATAGGACATACTCGGGTTATATCAGCATTCAAGATGGGCTGTACCCTACTACAAAGCCTTGAGTCCCTTCATGGTGAAATTATTTCTTTGAGATCGCTGCAGCCAGAATTATTTGGGAATATAAGCCTGCTAAACCACAGAACCCATTTACAGGGCTATTTGCCGGTTTTCAACAGCGTAAATCACACTGAAAGCACAGCTCTCATGGGAGCCAGCTGTTGGGTTTGGAGCTTGTTTGGAAAACATCTTACCTAAGAGAGAGGAAAGTTGTGTTTTTCCCTGAGTTACAACTCATCTTTCTGTTTACAGGGCATCTCATACTGCAGAGATCTATGCATTAGAAATTATGAAGGCTGCGTTAAAATTGCCAAAATAACATTTCATTTTAAAACTACTTATGTTCTATATGAATACATTATTTGTATATATGATCTCCTCCAGCTGAGTGAATATGGATACTTCCAAATTTTTTTCTCATGATCTCTGCTGGTTTAAAATTTTTCCCACCTTCTTCTTTCCCACAAAAAGCTATTTCCTTTTTTAATCAAGATCATGTGTTATGGGTATAAGGATAGGGCTTATGAGCAACCTTCTATGATCTATGGGAGCAAGGATATAGAGATAGCTTGAAAGGAACAGCCAGAGCTGAAAGGCAAGAATCAATGAGCTAGTGGGTCAGTGACTGTGAGACTCAAGCAGACGAGAGCCGGTGGGGGTGAAGGACCAGTCAAATGGACAGATTAAATTTAAAAAGCCTATTTTTTCCAATGGCTTATCATACCAATGGCCAGATTTCTTTTTGAGCTGCAAGGACAGTGCGCTGGCTGCACACTCTTAAACCCTGTTTATTTTTTATAATTTCAGACTTGAATTTAGTTAACAGGATAGAGAACTGCAGCAAGTCATGAGAATAAGTATCCTGATAGCCAAACACCAAAGCTAGCTCCTGCCCTTCTCCAGTGACTGTGCATTGATGCCTTCTATGTATCACCCTTTATGTGTACTCATCTCTAGAGTAAGACTCCTTCCCACGCTTCAAAATCTCGGGTGTAAATTGTTTGGTCTGGGAGATCTCATCCCTGGTCAAACAATGATCTTGGTGAATCCTCCTCCCAAACAATGTGGAAGAACATCTATCAGCATGTCAGCAGTGGCTTATCCTGTCATTGTTCTACCCTGCAATAGGCCATGGCCTTAAAACAAAAGGGTGTAATGTAGATTATTGCAGTCAAGGTAACACCATGCCTTTAAACTGTTCCCTTGTGCCTGTCAGAGAAGGAATAAAGAAACCCATTCTGCCCAGCTGACTAAGACCTCACTCAAGAAATAAACCTTTTTCACACCCATGAAATCCTATTTTAGGTCTGAAAATAGTGATGCTGCAGTTTAAATAGCTAAAAAAAAGCTGCTTAAATTTCTTTTGTTGGCATCTGCATTGTTAGCGCCCCTTTTCTGTATCCTTTAGAAGTGCTTTGTTAGAATACTGAAGCATTTACTTTTGCACTGCTAGCTGATCAGTGCTGTGCTATGCATAACACAACTAGTAAATACTCGTGGTATTTAAAAGAAAAAAAAAAAGTAGTTTTGTTCTGGGTTTTGCCAGCTTTCTTATTGAATGACAGATTTCTTTTATCTATCATGCCTCTATAGGAAAAGGGCCTAGATTTGTATTGTTCAACTTTCAGGAGAAAAAAATTAGTCCAATGCTGGCTAAAAAAAGGTTTTAACAAGGTTCTGCTTCATAGAACAGTGTCTGCTTTAAGATTTGTGGGAACTTGCTACTTTTCAAATGACCAAATTGTGATTATTTTTTGGAAATGTAGAGAGTAATGTTGAATGTGTTTTTCAGGCTTATGTGTGAGAATTTTATGGCACATGAATAAAAATGTGTAATAAAGATGATAGTTTTCCCATAGTTATGCATGTCAGTCGCAATACTACCAGCTCATGCATGCTGGCTGCAGGGGGTAAACATAGAACTCCTCAGACCGTGTTTGGCCTCCAGGATGAACCAGAGCAATTTGAATACTGGCCTGAGTTAAGGAGCTGTCAACAACTCTATATATTGCAGTGGCATCTGGGAGATGGCAGCAGATGACAGCAGATGTCTCCTGAATGTTGAAAAAAGGAACCTATTCTGTACCCACTAACACCAAACCTCTGGCTGGTCCTAGATTCTTTTCTTTTTGTAATCAAAGACACCAGCTTTGAATCAGCTGTTGGGAAAGCTGCCCTAATCCATAGACTTGCAGCACTAAGTGAACTTTCTTTAGAGAAACTAAAACGTATTTTAGTCATCAGTTAAGTGTATTAATGTTACAGGAAAAATAAAATTGAGTTTTAACTTCCAAATCCAGAAAAACATGTTCCCTGTTTTTCTCTTCTGTTACCCAGAAAGTTGATATGCTTAAGTCTGAAGGGCAGTAAAACAAATTTTGGTTATTAAAAAACAATAATAATGATAATTTAGAAAAAAACAAACACACCAACCAAAAAACTGATGTTTATTCCTCTAAAACTTTCTTAGATACTTTCCTGGGATTTTTCTCCTTTTCTTCATGTAATACAGATGAAGACATGGGTATATATAGTACAAAGTAAAAATTTTATTTTCATATATGAAACAATTTAAAACATCTAAACCAACTTTACTTTTTCAATTCTTATTTTGATGGTTTTGTGCTTCAACTACATTTTGCTTTTGAGGGGAAGTGGCAGGCACAGAAAGGAAAAGGAAAGCTTATCTCAAAAAAACCTTCTGTGGTACTTGTCTTCTAACACAGCAACTTCCAAGATATATGTTTAAAGTAGACTCGCAAAAGTACTACTTAACTCTACAGGTCAGAGCATACAACAACTTTCTCAGGAGAAATTCTTGAAGAGTGTGGACAGTCATGCCAGATGCAGTAAAATTTATTTTGAAGCATGAAAAAGCAACAGGGTTTCCTGGATTGAAACAACCTCTGTAAAATGTTAGTGGTTCAGTAAACTTACCTTCTAAACAAACCAGGAGGTTTTCCCACATCCTTTCAGGCAGTTTGAAAAGATACTGATGTTCAAAGCAGTGATTTAAGCCAAAATGTGTGGAATAGGTAACATAATTGGTAGTGTTAAAGGCAGTGACCTTTATCTGACTTTTTATCATCATGTTCTGACACAGCTCCATCTTTGGTAGAGGCTGTGTTTGAAAGGATCTAAAATTTAATGTGCCTAAAGCTGGTGGTGAGCTGTAGAAAATGCAAAGTAAATACCATTCAGATCTTTACGTTGCAGCTGGCTGCCTCCTATGTTGCTAGTGTAATTCTTGGAACATGTTTTTTTTTCAGTCTTTTGAATGATGATTGCAGATGATGTTTGGAACCCCACAAATGTGCAATATGCAATTGTATCTCCCCAAAGAGGGAGAAAAAACTAGGGTCTGACAACTTTTAAAAAAGGTACAACATAGAGGAGAGAGAATGCAATAAGCTGGAATGGTGTAACCCAAGTGGGGCTATGAATAAATATACGGGGAGTTGGTTGTTTTTTTTAAAAGATGTGATCAATTGTATTGTTCCTCATCGGACAGCTGTCTTTGGTGGCTACTCAAGATTTATAAAAATGGTCATCTATTGACATAAGTATTGCTTAGGCTACATCTATCATCACTTGAGCTATTAATGAAATGCTGGGTGCTGATTACTCCAAATAACATTTGCAGCTTCAAATCTGTTTGATGGCTCAAAGGAAATTTAAAAAAAATGGTATCTGGAATTGTTTCCAAATGTCTTGTATTTTTTTCAGATCAAAACTTGACTTTATAACTTGGGGAAGAGGTGTAGGCTTGGGAGAGACTGTGATACTGAATGCATGGTTCTGGGAGAAAAAAATCAAATCCTAGCTCAAGTGATTCAAAAAACCACTTTAATTCAGTCTGAGAGAAAAGTGTCATCACTGCTGAGGCCATTGCCTCAACCACAAGGGCACATGTACCTTTTTGGTCATTGGTAGAACATTCTGTGTCTCTCCAGTATGTTTATTTTTTTTGGTAAACAAAAGTGCTATTTGACTGCAAAGTACTTCTGCTGACGTGAAACACCACTAGTTGGAACTGCAGTCAGTCTTCTGAGAATGCCATGTCAGGGGCTTCTCACCAGCACGTGCTGTTTCCCAGTGCCGTGTCATTTCACAGCTGGAAGCTGGCAAATATATTGCGTGTCTAACAGGTATACCCTTGCTTTAATGGCTACAGTGTGAATTAGAACATTCAGTGAAGCCACAGAACTGTCCAGCCAGCTGTCCAGCAAATTTGTCTTTAGGAGTAATAAATGTAGATACTTTGTGCAACTGCACAAAGCTTAAACATTTTCTTATTTTACATGGTGCACATCATAGAAATCCCACTGGTGTGGTGCCTGTTCAATCTCATTCAATTTTATAAGGGGTTTTATTTCTTAACTTTTTTATCTGAGGTATATGTAGCTTTTCTAGATCTTAATCTTTTATACCATTTTTGGTTAGACACATTTCCCGAACTGCTGTAAGTCAAATCTGGTTTTGGCTTAAATGACATGTAACTGTCACTAAAGATATAAGCATAAAACATAGGCTTAAAACAAGACATCAAACCTTTTAATTGTGTGGCTTTGAGTCATGTTGATTTACAATATTACTGCTCTTCCAAGCTAACACAATCCTGAAAAGGAGTCTATCGTGGAGAGAACAGATTAACCATCAGTAAAGGCTGCATCAAGGACAGCCTGTTCCTTTTACCTCATGCAAAGCTTTTTCGAACTGTGATGAGGTGGCCTCCCAGATCTTGGAGGGAAGAGGAAATCAATGTGTATCCTAGCTTTCTGCAATGTATTCACAATGACTGAATGGGCTGATGGATCAGGGATAAAAACCTCCACTTGGTTGCAGGGAAGAGGAGCTCGGACTCCCTGGAATATAGCTTTTTGCAGCTTCTAGCCTCTCTATGAGGAATGGAAGTGATCCATAGGATTTCTAAGAAGGCGGCTGTCCACAGGGAAATAGCTGGACCAAACAAGATAATTGAAGCTGGCTGTCATCACATGCCTTGAAGTGGAAGACAGAGACCTGTCAGTGGGTGCCAGACTAAAAAGCAGAAGGGGAATGGCCCCGTCTCCCAAGCAGGCTGTGACAGGGATGGAGACAGGTGACCTTTTCAGTTAAATATCTATTGCCATCATAAATGGTTGTTGCTGTGGCTGCTTCATACACTTTGAAAATATTAATTGACTATGGAACAAAGTGGAAAATTCTGTGGTTTTCAATTGCAGAAAACTAAGGGAAAAAAAATCAACAAAACATTTCACATTTGTTAATGCTATGTTGAATCTTATGGTAAAAGCTAATATGTCCCAAATAACACTCGCGGGTGACACTGCAATCTGAGCAAAGTGAATAGAGCTGAATTTCCACAGAGTACATGGCTGTGCTGGTGGCCCAGAAACTTCTCTTTGGCTGGCAGAGTCTCACCACAGCATAGTGGTGGACAGAGTAACCACTTCGTCTTCCTTATGGATATGCTGGCACATCTCCCTTATGGGCTAAAAGCAGGTGAAAAAAAAAAGAATTTATACACAGGGTTTGAGACTTTCCAGCTTTTTAAAATAAATCAGCCTGTGTTACTGTTGCAGAGAATGCACTCCATTCAGGTAGAGTGGAAATGCATCCTGATTGCCTGTGAAAAATGAAACTGCAGTGCCTGACCTTCATCTAAAGAAAACAAACTCAGGAGTCCATGCCCAGATCTGTGTCCTAGCTAGTTTTTTTTATATCTGTTTGTCAGGATGCAGAGTGTTGAGGCATCTATAAAGCATCACCTTGACTCCAGGAGTGCTAGAGACAAATTAAGCACAGGGACAAGTTTTAAGAAAGCAGGAGATTTCTGCATATAATGCTGAGATTGACTAGTTGGGGTTTTGGAGCGTACTTGTCTGCCACATAGGCTGAGGCACTTCTTTGAGACTCTGCTTCTTTCAAAACAACGCAGGTAATGTGGTGGGCAGAGAGAACATGCAAATAGCTCCTTGATGAGACAGCCCTCTAACGAAGCAAATACTGTGACAGTCTAGCCAGCTTCTTTCTACAGCAATCCCTTCTAATTACTGGGAGAAAACAGGCTGTATCAAGGAAGGAAACATGGGAAAGAACATCCTGAAATAGTAAAGGACATAGGGTGGGAAACAGAGGATGAGGCTTGTGAGGAAGAAGTCTAGTACTAACAGCAGCAAGAGGCTTTCCTAGCGTGTGAAGCTAAGGCACTATACTCTTTACTGGAGAATTAACCAGTGGAAAAAATGCTTCTGGTGCACTCATCAGAATTATTGAAATGCTGAAAAATCCTCTGTTGTTATTTGGTTGACTAATAAAAATTATATTTGTTATGAGCACTGCTATATAGCTTTATGGTTTGAAAAAGGATTCTTTTAATCAAGCGATTAGCCTAGCCAGCTTAAACAGAAGACTAAAATATACGGCTGTGACTCTATTTAACAAGTAGTCTTCTGTTTTCATATAGGTATCAGCTGCGTTATGTTCCTATTGCCTATCTCACTCCTTGGAAAGCAAAACAGAGGTTTGTTTTGCACTTTTTGATGTATCAGTTGTATGCTGCCAGATTAATACAGAGAAAATCTAAATTTACCCCGGTAGATATCATGTGAGACTTGCACTCAAAAAGGATTGATAAGAAACACCTTGGAGCAGAGCAGATATTTCTGTCTTGCTTATACTCTTCTGTGACCATGGAGTCTGCCAAAGCAACTGGCACTTCTTCACTGCAGTCTTCTGTATGCAAGATTATTTCCACAATATCTGCTATATCCATCCAGCCCTGACACATCTTGTTAAAAATTAAGACTCTGTAACTCTTTAGTGGTCTTAGTGGATCTGACTCTGCTTGTATGATTTTGCTTTAGGGACCTTACAGAGAGACTGAGCAAATTATCATACTTTTAATAAATGTCTTACATGACTCTGAACAAATAATTCCAAAATCAAGGTACTGTTTTGGTCTTTGTTCAGCAATAGCAACTACACTGCAGGAATGAGAGCTTTTTAAATCTCTGAGTGGGTGGATATACTCTCAACGCAGGTATCTTCAGATGCTATCCTTGAAACTGAGTAAATAGTTATTTATGCTTAAAGGCTTACTCTGGAAAAATCCTGGGGTCATTTTTCTCTGAGCAGCTGAGGGAGGTCAGGGAAGAAGCTGCCTGTTACGACCTGTCTGACTAGCAATCTTGCAAGGTGATCTGACAGGGACACTGCCATGTTTAGCTCTCTCATCTCTGCTTACTGGAGTTCTTGTAACTATTCTGAGCCATTCAGTGGGTCATGCTGGAAAAGAGAATCAAAATCCCAAAGTGATTTGTGATGCCTTTTGGGGAGAGAAGAGGAGATGGAAATCGCTGACAAGAGCAAGAATTAATTATTTGGATGGTCCTGTGTGAAAGCAGAAGTGTGTTAGAACAGTTTCTTCGTGGTTGTTATTCACTGATTGGTACTTCTGGAACTTTAACAAGTTCTTATGCTGGATAAATCCTGGGTGCTCTGACCCCTACCATGTGCACGAAGGAATACAATAAACATTGCTGCTGCTACTATACTACATAACGCAAGAATAAAGATAGCAATAAAGCCTGATACCTTTGGATCACACCGTGCAAGCAAGATCAATTGATCACACAAACGCTGTCTCACTCCTGAAATGCAGCCACTGCTAGGAAAGAATACCACAAGTGTTCTCACACTGCAGAAGAGTTTGAGACAGGAAAGGTAAAAATACAACTGCCTCAGAGCATAAATTCATACATTTGTAATAAATTTATCCACTAGATTTTCTTGCTTAGAAAATTCAGGAGGATATCTGATTAAAAAAAAAAAAAAGGTCAAATCAGTGCATGATTATCCCTCTTTTCCCAATCAATACAATCACCCCAGCAGGGTTGCTTATTCAGAAGCACTCATCATATCGGCTTTGTGTGTAGAAAGACTCTTATCACCTCTCTGTGATTTTATAGTAGTGAGCATTTTTCTAATGCTCCTTCCATTTCAGGCACTGAGCTGTGGATCAGGGTCACAGATGTGGCCAGAGAAAAACAAGCATAATCTACTACGTGTTTGTGAAACCGAAAACTTTGAAAGCTATTGTTCTCAAGGCTTACAGCAATAAGTTGAGCCTTCCTAATAAATCACAAGCCTGTGTTTGCCAGCTGTGCGAACAGATCCTTGCCTATTGACATTCTCTGTCACTGCGGTAACTCCTGCTTTCTACAGAACACCCCATTTGCATCTCTCTCAATCTAAAGACTGTACTTTTCTGCTGTCGGGGGACCTCTCCTTCTTCATTATCTTTCTTTCAGGGGCTCTGAGTTTGTCTTTGTGTGGCAGACATGCTTACTTAGGCAAAAAGTATCCGCTAGCAGAGCAGGGTAAGCATACATGTGTACTGTCACTTACACATCCAGTCCTACTGCCAAAATCAGATTTGCCATCCACCTACACTGTTATACTTCAAACCTTGCTAACATACTTTTTTCTGAACTCTTAGTCATTTTTGCATAGAGTCCAGACACAGATGGTGTTTTATTTAGTAAGAGTCTTAACTTTGTTGTGGACAGACAGCTGCCTGTAGCGTGGGCCTATTAATGCCTATGTGAATAAAAAAAAAATATTTTCATCTCACAGTTTAACTATGATTCTATAAGCATTTCCCCTCTTCCTTATCCTTTGCCCTGGCTGAGAGCAAATCACTGAAGAGCAAACTCAGTGCCCTCCTGCACAGCTGCAGTGGTTGCTGAGGGTGTAATCAAGGTAGTTTGTAACCAGCTCAATAAAACTCTTGAGCAACCTAGTCTGATCTCATAGCTGATCCCATTTTGAACAGGAGGTTGGACTACAGATCTCCTGAGGTCCACTTCATCCCAGATGATCATCCCATGATCCTGTGATCCTATTCTATGGTTGTAGGATCCTATGCCTCTGTATCAGCCACTGTGGCTTTACCACTGCAATATTCTCTGTCCAGGGTACAGGAGCTTAAAGAAAAGACATGCAATATATATTTTTGGCATAGATTAGATACACTGTAAAGCCTGCTCTGGGCTACTTAGGCTTTGGTAGTAGGGTCCCTAAGCCTTGCAAGGACTTTGAAGAGAGGAGAGGAACAATGCAGTTACTTGAACTGCTATGATTTTTTTCCTTGCTACATTTTGGGGCATCTCACTTGGTTCTGCAAGCTTGAAAGCAGATCTGTAAGAAGTCATTAGAGAACTACTAGTATCTGAGTGATATAGCTAGTGTGCTCACCCCAAAATCATCCTTAGTGAAATGGCAAACTGAAATTTAGTCCAGACTGCCTCATGTTTCCTAAGAAGCAATTTCCCTACTATTCACTTAACCCATCGACAGTCTGAAACTTCATTGGCTCAACGTCTTACAATAGTGTGATGTTCTGAAGGACTGTGGTGGCCAGGCCATCCAATGGTGGCCTAATCATGCTTTGCTAATTCTAACTCAAGAGCCAGGACTGCTCATAAATACGTTGTGTGTTTATCAGCAAGGAAAGTATTTTGCTTTTTTGCTTTTTCTGTGGCACACATTTATGGTTGAATTCTGTTGAAAATTCCTTTTAAAATGTAATCAAATAGCTCAAAAATATTATCTGTGGTCACTTCTGAGCTATGATATCCTTTCTGGTGCTGAAGTTATTTGAAAACAATGCTTCATCATACTTCATTATTGAATTTGCATGTGCCTGTCTCGAGGGTGAACTGAAAATAACAGCCACTCTACCTCTAGTGAGTGGCTTAGCCAATGTGAAATCTAAAACCAAGCAAGTAAGATCAGATTGAGTATCATTCTAGTCATATCATTGATTGCTTTCTCTGGCAAAAACAATTCAACACCACAGGTATTGACTAACTAATTAGGGAGAGCAAAGAGATACAAGAAGATGTAAAAAGATAAAGGATTTAAGAAATAATTCCATAAAGTATCTTTTTATAAACACTCAGCACTGAATCCCTCTTTCAAATATTCTTGTTAACGAAAAAGGGTTAAAATTAATTATCAGTAGAGCAGCACTGCAGTTCTTCCTATGCAGCCTATGGTCTGGACAAATTGTCATTTTTAAATATGCCTTTACTATCAGAGTGGCAGCCAGGTACCTTAGCAATCAGATGGAATTACACCAAGAATAATAATGACTATTTATTTTTTTATTATGAATTTAATATTGTTGAAATGCTTAGCTGACAAGTATGTTTCCAGCTCCACATGCAGTGAAATCCATTTTCATCAGCCTCTGCTTTGGGAGATCTATGCACTGTAATACCATCTATTAGAATCTATGTGCTGTATCATTGCACATTATGGATTAACTTACAGATTTTCACCTAATGTTTGGGGTGTCATAAAGAAGGAATAGAAATACAGAAAATGCTATAATCTCTTTACCTCCTTAATACACTTCATTTACAAAAAATCATAAAATGGATAGTAAAATATTTACTAGTACTTTGCAGTTCTCAAATGGCAAAAATTGAATTGTATAGTGTCTCACTCCTGCAGAAAGGCAGCCTGAGTCCCGAGAAGGCAGCCGCTGGAAGAAACCAGTGTATTTTGAGGACTAATACAAATCTCCTACCTGTCCCTGCATGACTGGAACTGGGACTTTTGGTACTTACTGTAGCTTCAGATAAGTCCAGCAGATAGGGAGTGGGGTGTCAACTCAGGTGACAGACAAGATATCTGTTTTGATAGCTGCAAATGATCTAATTGAAGTGATACAAGAAAAAGTAAACAACTGAAAGTTTCAGGTAAGTGATTTGATTTTATATTGTAGCAGACAGTTAGCTCACCTGTAGATGCATGCCTATTGCAGCTCGGCTGAGGAATGCTAACCTTTTCTGTGTGTCTATCACAAAGTATTTTATTAGGAAAGGCTTTGATTCAGTAAAGCTCTTGAACCTCATCAGAGCAACATATTTAAGTGAGGTGTGTGTTTCAAGCTCCACAGCTGAAACATCTCCCAACCTTGTAGTTCCATAAAAGGAAAGATTCTAATGGATTTTGCGTCATATTATAATGTAACGTGCTGGAAACACAACATTACAGTCATCAGTCTGCAAAACACTGTTTCACAGACCTTAGAGTTTCTATCCTTCAGATCAGCCCTTTTCTAATTTCACCTCTACCTTACATGAACCAGTCTGTCCAGTCCAAGCTGTTTTAATTTCAGCTGGTTGAAAAGCAACTCCTGCCTTGATTGTACCATCCACAATAGCAGTGCAGGGATAATCCTCTTTCCAGTGTAAATCATAATCTGAACATAGTTAACTCATGCAATCTGTGTGGATTTTATGGATTTTTTCATCCATTTTGTGACACTTCATGATGACTTAATACAGACTTAAGCGCATCCCATTGTTCTAGTATTTTACAAATTGTTTTCTGTATCTCTAGGCAGAAAATCTTTTCTAGTGGTGTTTCAGAGGGCTTAAAGATTCTGTGCTTTTCGTCCTAGCATCTTTCACATGTATTATATTTTCTCTATTATCTTTTTGCCACTAGGCAATATGTTCTTTAGGAAGTGTAAATATATACATCCTGACATTTCATACCTGGGATAATAGTCCAGCATTCTCATTCTGGAACCCAACTCCTTATTCATAAAAGTGTAGAAAACCACAAACAGAAATGAAGTTGAAATGCAAATATAGAACTTGGAATTGCCTGCAGCATGCAAAACAGAGAAAGGTTTTATTTTAATCTTCAATAAGACTTTATCTGAAAAACAAGTTTGTTCAGTGAGGGAGAAAAGCCTTCATTAGCTGCACCTCCTTCCTATTGTGTATTAGGCTAATTTTTGCACTAATTCTTGAATAACCATCAGCAGCCTGAGCACTTTTAGTCATAATGAATGAATGCATCCTTGTAAGGAAAGAGAAGCAATGTCCCTTTTTTACCAATAGAGGGTTCTGTTCACCAAGGGGTTTCCCTGCCACACTGCCCATTGTTGGCACCTCCATTTCCAATGTTTCACCTATGGATCCCCAGGGATTCAGCTGTGAGTCCCCAGCTCTTGGTGAATGAGGTGGCAGCTCTGTCCTGGTGGGAAAGGTGGGGAGCACGGCATGGTCTGGCCACAGCATGATGGTCTGATTCCTTCTGACTGGGAAGTCACCTTACCAGCCAAACAAATGCTGGAGAGGATGGCGAGTTCTAAACCCTCTTCCCTTTGTGGGAACCAGGCACCTAAATCAGGTGGAGATATAGGGTTCAAAAGACACTCCTGGATCTGCACAGTTAAACACTTCCTTTAAAAAACTGCATCCACAGGGAGGACCCTAAACACCTGAGTACAATACCGTGTAAAGGAGATACGTTTTCTGTCCCTCGTGTTCAGACTGTGACACTGTGCAAGAAGGAAATGAAGCCTTAGTGAGCCAAAGGAGAGGCTGTGAGAGAGATGCTCACTTCAGAGAGTGAGGTTTGGGTCTAGTTCTGACTCACCACACCAAGCACAAGGCATAGTTTTTTCATTTAAGAGTCAGAAGCCAGGGCTGTCCACTTCTTACATACTGCCAGTCAGCAAACCAGAAGTGATGAAAGGTCATCTGTAAAGTTATAGTCTTGGTGCAGGTTTTTTTGCTGCATATTAGAGTTTTCAACTCCCCTGGACATGGTCAGGTTTTAGTCATTTTTCTGGAATATATATATTTATTTATATAGCACCTGAATCTCCTCTGGCTTTCTCACATTGCCGTTTGGGTTTTGTTAATAGGCACTTGGAGGTCAAATACAATTTTTGCATATAATACATCATTACAGATAAACATTTGCCCATGAAGAAAATTACCATTCCTGTAAGACATGAATATGCAACTGCTTGGAGTGCAATCAGTGATTAACTTTTACTTTTTGTTGTTATTCTTGCAGTTCTGAAAGCATGCACGTGAGCTCATAGAAACTCTGCTATTCTACAATTACAAATAATAAAACTATCTTGTAGCTGGCAACAGTGGAGTGGCCACAGTAGAGTTAGCAAAATAACTCATAAGAGCTTATGGCTCTTTTATGAATTAGAAGGCAGAAAGCAAAAAGGGATGAATGAAAAGATTTCATAACTACTTTGGCTAATTGATAAGAACTCTGTCAAAATTCTTTGATTTTGTGGCATCATGCCAAAAAAATATATATATCTCCACCTGTGCAAACATGGATATATTAAAACTGAGATCTTAACTGTGGTTCTTCAACTAGATCTTCTCCTTCCACACACTGACAGTTCTAGATAAGAATTCAAGAGGAGCCTGAAGTAAGACTATGCATTGGTTGTAATTTAGCCATGGCAAGGGCAGGTTTTTCAGCTTTTGTGTTTGCTACATATTTTAGTTCCACTGACATAGGAAGGTTTTAAATTGATTCCATTGGAGCTATAGTTTTTACCCATGTTTTGCTACATATGTTGAAGATTGCCAGATCTAGATAATGGACTTGGGCAAATGATTTACTTCAAAATAGTGTTTGAACTAAGTTGGCTGAGTTTGCACTGAAACAGATGAAAAGTGCTCCTAAGATTTTTTCTGCTATTTCAGCTCTACATGGTGTGTTTTGTTTTGAGAAGTGACAATGAACAGCAGTAGGGGGATGGAGGGTTAAAGATAACACCTGTGTTGCTGCAGATATCTTGTCTGATGTCTCCCAAAGAATGTTTCAGTAGCAATTAGCAAACCAAGAAAATCAAGGCTGAGACCCTCCTGCTGCAGTTGCCTGTTGGAGATTTGTCTAGGTCTTTCAGTTCTTCCATGTGTTTAGCAGTGTTTAACATGGCCAAAACTCTGGCAAAAAATGGGCATAGAAATTTGTCTAGATCTACTTTGTATTGGTGAGAGATTAAGTTCAGGCAATGACAAAAGTATATTTTTTTTTTGCTTCATGTTACTCTCCCTATGGAAACGGTATTTTCTTTTAAATGACTTTTCTATTGTTAACGTGTGAAGATATCCAACATTTATGAAATAATATAGCATGAGGGACAATTGCTTGAACTCCTGTTACAAAAAAAATCAGTCATTTATCATTTATCTGCTTCTCTCAGCTGTCAGTCTAATTTTCCTGCCTCCACTGATCATATTTTTGCTGTCTGTTCCTTAACAGATTTTGTTTTGATTGCTTCTGTTCAGATTCTGTCTGTCATCTCAGTGTCTAAGCCAACCATATGTTAGCTTGACCCACTACCAAAAAAACTTCAGTCTGAGTTCACTTGAGAAGTTACTCTTGTTATTATTTGAAGATTTATTAATTTGTCAACGGCATCTGGTTCTTTACCACCTGCCCTGAAATCTGCTCAGTTTTTTTCACTGCTGGCAAAAAATTAATAATTTCTGACATCAAATATATTCAGCAATAACAACTCTTCCAGTCTTTCTTCCTACCATTAGGTGTATAATAACAAAACAGCATATTTTTGCTACTCAGATGCTTTCTATCTAAGAAACACAATGGGGAAATAGTACCATTGCCATTTTGTTGCTTCAGAAATTGAGGCACAGATGAACAGTCTGATTCAGTTGACATTAGTCAAAAGGATAGTGGTAAAATGAAGACTGCTTCCAAGCTTATCATTGATGTTGGAGAAAGAATTACACTTTCTCCTTAATGGTTGGGCTTGCAGAAGTCACTCAGAAAGCACAGCCAGCCTTCAAACGCTGCCCTTGCTGACACTCTACTCTTGATAGAACTCACTACTTCATTTGCCTCTCCTGCAAAAGCAAGAGAGGAGATGCTGAGAAAGGTCTGGAGATGCCATTTTGCTTATCTGTCCCTAGCATTGGCCTTGAGTGGAGTGATGAACTGAGCCACTGCCTCCTGACTTTCCAGCTCATGGCATAATGACAGGACTGTTCACTCTCACTGAACGAAAGAGACACCCAGGAATGAGCTTGTAAACAGTGGGGTGCAACTGTTTTCTTCTGCTTTGGCAATGCCCTAGGCTTTGCATTTTTAGTCATTCAGTGTTGTCATAATAAATCCCTCAAAGCTTACATCTGAGCCTTGTCTTTGTGCATGAAAATGAGACCTCTACAGCTTGTGCCCAAAGATGCTTTCTTTGTAAAGAATTGTCCATCTTCCTTCTTTCATTCCCTGCTGAAACGCTGCTAAATATTGTGTTGCATTGCGCTTAGACTTTCAAAGCAAAGTGATATACGAGAGTCATAACTGCTGGAAGATACCCATGGGAACACATTAAAGATACCCCCAGGGAGGCAGAAGGAGAATGCTCTGCTAGAAACAAGTAGTTATTATTTGAATAATGCAGAGATGTAATTTTAAAATTCATTCTCACTGTAGTGTTGACCTGGAGAGAAGTCAGGCCATATATCTCTCTCTTGATCAGGGTTCAATATTAGTTCCTATATTTTTTCTTGACTTTATAATTCCTACCTTTTCCCTTCAACTAGCCAAATGATAAGCAGTACATTTGTGAAACAGTTGTGGTGTTTGTGTTATCTCTCCACTCACTCAGAACTATAAGAGGATGTTTATCTACTGAAGAAAAACCTGTCTCTCATTTACTCTGCTGAGCACTCCACTGCCTTCACAGTAGCTGTAGCTGCAATTATCATTGTTGGCATCCAGACACGCTGATATTTCTATTTACATTTCATGCCTGGCCCTTGTGAAATTTAATAAATGAAGTCAGCAGTTACATTATCATTTGATAGACTCATCGCCCGATAGTAGCTGCTGAAGTATGCAATAAATAAAGGTCCTAGAGAGAAGGAAAAGGGTTAGAAAAAACGTTATATGTTTTTTTCAAAGACAGTTGCATTTTTTTCTTTTACTTTATGTGAAGAAATTTAATTACAGTTTTTCTGTTCTGTTTAGTCTTTACTTTCTTTTGCTGTTTTACAAGAAGTCACCTTGAGGAAATCATTAATCTAAGTGAAATTTAACTCAAGGCGTGGGACATAAAGCAAAAATCAATAATAGGGAGAGTGGCTGGCATTTTTCTGAGATCTTTGCTGGCAGTAGTTGGGTAGAGCTTGTGGTGTGTTGATAGAGACACATTAATTCAAAATATGCCTCCAGCAGCCTCCACTAGTAGGGCTGTTGTGATGCTCCTTTGGTGGGCCTTAAAACTAACCTCTCCACAGAGCAGGAAACAGCCTGGCCAAGATGAGATAGAAAAGATCCAGCCTGAACAGCAAACACAACCAGACCCTCTGGAGGTAACACTGAAGCAGTCCTTTTGATTGTGAAATCAATAGCAAAAATCCCATTTCAGTACAAGGCTGAAGAAAGCTAAATTTTACCAATTAAACCAAGTATTTGCCTTACTAGGTTTCCTTTTTGAGCCAGACAGCAAACACTGTCGTGACTAGTAGTGTTTGCGTGGTAATAAGTGCTGAGCATAAACTCAAATAGACCATTCACCACTAGGCAAATAGTAATACCCACCTACACACATGTATGTTTATCCTGGTAATCTTTTCATGACATTTTTTAAGTAGACAAGTGACAAAGTCATTGGAATAGTTTAGCTCACTGGGTGTGTTATAGGTTCTCCGTAGTGGGAATTCAGAAAATACTGGTTCTAGTCACCATTAAGATTCTGATCTTAATGAGAAGCGCACATAAGCTAGATGAAAATTGGCTTAAAAAATGTTGATCTGTTTCACTACCAGCAGCTGGAATGGTTGCTATAAAAAAGAAGTATAATACATAAGAACTGCTGTTATTAAAGCCACTAATAATGAGGAAGAATGTAAAATCTTTGCGCAGTTTAATTCTGAATAGTGTCCTTCTCAGAGCTCTTGATCTTTACCTTCTGTAACATATATTTGACCTCCTGGAGACTTCTGGATTATTTGATGGGGTCCTTGCAAAGCTTTCATTTGGGGAGAAACATGAGTGGATGTGTGTTCTTCCTCTCAGCCCTCCACACAAAGCACAGGGTAAAGAGTTTAGGTGCACATGGATTTAGAATTGTCATTTCTGTTCCTTTCCTTTTGAGACTTTATGTTTGTTTTTCTTCTTCATGGTGTTAAGCTTCTTATTTTCTTTTTGTACCTGCTTCAAGGATACAATGATGAGTATCAATCCAGTATTTTGCTCATTCTTTCTTCAGTTGCAGGCAGGAGCAGCCTCTGCCACAGAACAGGGGTGTTTGGTTCTGAACCCAGGAATTCTTCTGGAGGTGCTTCTGCTGGAAAAGCTTTGCTTCTTCAATGCTCTGAGGATAAAAGCTGCAACTGTGGGCTTAAGCCAAAAATGATCAAACCTAAAGGAAAGGCCTTGATGAACTAATAAATCCTAGGAAAAGTATTGTCTTTTTTCCCAACAGCACACTTAGAGATGACAACAAGATTATCTTTGCAGTTGGGACTAGTAATAAATAAAGCGGTGGTCACCTGTCCCTCTAGTTTGTTCTGATTTTTAAAAAAATGCAGAATCCTGCTCTTCACACAGGTGTCTAATCCTCACTCAGCTAGTTAGCCTCCTTGTTGGTAGGACCTTGCTGAGTCCCTTCTTCACCAAAGCAATGCACCAGTTGCCAGTGACTACAAATATGGCTTATAAATAGAAATACATATAAAATATACATATCTTAAATAAGACACATATGACTGTATAAAATTAGAAAATAATAGTAAATATAAAAATGGTCCTGCCAGCATAGGCTTATCACACAGTTGTTTCCAAACTGTGAACTACCTCTGTTTTCATTTTTCTCCTTAATGAAATGGAGAAAAGGTGGAAGGTCTCAGAAAATAAATAAATAGTACATAGCACTGCCCAGTCACCCAGTTTTGTGCTAATTGTGTGACCCAGAAAAAAAAAGACCAACCTGGTCTGTGTTAGTTTGGATTGCCAGAACTAAAAATACACTTAAATAATAACAATTTAAAAAATCTTCTAAGGCAAAATGTTCACAGCCTATCTTGGGTGAAATATACTTGCAGTTCCATAAAACAATTTGCTTTTTAAATATGCTTTTTAAGCAATGATCCCCACAAGGCATTCCCCAGTAATGGTTCTGTCGGTCTCAGATGAGCTGGGAGCAGACCCAAGCTCACAGGTGAAGGCAGGGAGCACATGGAATGGCTTGTCTCACGCATTAGGCAGCTGGGTGCCAGTTCTGCTTCTAGCCCCGCTAGCTGCCAGGCTGCTTCAGCAGCTGTGCTGTGCTGTGCCACAGAATGGTTAGCAGCAGGACAAATGCGACTGGTGTACAGAGATGTATGCCCCTCTGGAGCCAAGATTAATGCTTTCCCATGATACAATATCTGCAGAATTTATTAGTTTCAAATTCATTCCTTTTTATTATTTCCCAATGGAAAAGCTGGACAGAGCAAATATACTTGGAACTATCATAATTAAAATTAGATACTTTTTTTTACTACTATCATGCTACGGTATCTTGTGATCACTAAATAACTACTAAACATGTTTCTCTGTAGAATGAAGTAGGTTTGCATTTTTATTAAAGAGAACTGAGCTGTTACAGAGAAGCAGTATAATTCTGAACAGTGGTCATACTGAATTTTGTCAGTCACCAGAAGTCTACCAAAGCCTGTTGTTTTTCTTACATGAATCTGTTCTTTTTCTTCTGTGAGTTTTGGATCAAGTCTGTTACAAAACATTGTCTACTGACACCTCCTTGTTCCACAGAGAAATGGGCTTTGTGATTAAACAGTCGTTTTCTGCCTCTGAACTGAAACATACATTATGGATGATCTGATTGAAAGTCTTAACATGGAATTCTAGTGACTTTTATATCAATACTAAAGCTGCCACTAAACTCAATAGGGTTAAAATTTCTAACTGGATCCTTCAGGGGACTTTGGATCAGATTGGAACGTTAAATCTAGCCCATGGCCAAAAATGACAGAAAAAACTTGAGAACACACACATGCCAGGAAATTCAGAGTTAACATAACTTTGATGCTTAAGTCACCTTTGGAACCTTTATTTTTAGAAACAACCAAGATAAGGAAAAGATGGTGACTCTTGAGCCCTAAGATGTTTTGTCATTTTGCATTGCAAAGTTACTTAGATCTCAGGATTTATATTGTCTATGAATATCAGTTCCAGGTTTGCAATTCTAAATGCTATAGACCAAGAAAAGCTGCTAAAATATTGCCTGTCTGTATGGTGCTGAAACATGCAAGTGTGTTTCTGAGATGTCAAAAGCAACTCAAACAACACACCAAATCCTAATCAACAGAAGTCATCATAGTTATTTTTTTATTGCTCTCTACATCAGCTTGTTTTCATAACACAGACATTTTACTTTATGCAGGAACAGATGTATTTGTGACTATTTGCACTGAAATATCAAAGCATTACAGTAAAGCAGCAATTTACAGTTGGCTGACTGTGTCTCATCTTTAGTATACAATTAGTGAACAATGAAAAACTCATTATCTTCTTATTTCATTACAGCCAGGGAAGCAAACAATTAAATTTGGTGATTTTAAAAAGATACAAACAAACAAAAAGCATCTTGACTTCCCAGAAAGAACAAAGTGCAAGTCTTTCCATCAACAGCACTTGAGTGAAATTCATCAAAGGGGTGTACTCTTAAACAGAGTTGGTCTTAAACACTTTCTCTTAATTTTCAGGCCGAGATAGAGAATGATAGAAAACAAACTTATACATCCATGACCATCAAGATACTTATGCATATATTACAGGGTGGTTCATGTGCATCTCCACACTCTTTTAAAATATCATTCTTTTCTTTTTTCCTTTCGGACTTGGCTAGTGTTTGACTTAGGCCTTGAAGCATGGATCTTTGTTTCTGTCTCAGCATCTCTAACAGTCGCTGTTTCAATGATCTAATAAATGTCAAAATGTTGTCTGAATCTTGAAAAACTCATGTATGCAGAAATTTTCGTGTTGCAGAAATGCATGAAGATTAATTTTAGCATGGAATATTAACCCAATTTTAAGAGTTTTAAAATACACAATTTCTCATAGTTGCTGGGTATCCACTCCTGCTTACGTTACTAAAAAGAAATAAATAAAAAATCCAGCTCGGTGAAATCTGGGCATACCAAACTGTTACTACATGGAAGTCTGACTGTTTTTTCCTCTTATCTTTAGGTTTCCAGTAATCATTTTGTCCATATTTCCCCTGAAGTCTGACTGTTTTTTCCTCTTATCTTTAGGTTTCCAGTAATCATTTTGTCCATCTTTCCCCTGATAAAAATCAAACACCTAGGAAACTTCACTGCCAGTATCTAGACATTCACATTTTGCTTGTGAGGTACAGCAACTGAGATGATTCCCAGATTCAGAGGTCAGTCTGCACCACTTTGTCAAGTGACAGTACTCTGTTTTTCATTTGTTCTCATAAGTTATACCTAGGGTAGCTTGAATTTAGAATCCCCATGATAGACCAAGAACAGATCCTTCTTATGCAGGTCCATCAACACTGAATTCCACTAAGCTATCCACTCATATAGTTCCATGCTGTGGAATGTCTTCACTTTTTTTTTCCCTTCCTTTCTTCTGCACCATCTGAAAAAAGGTTGATTAATTCATGGGTTTCCTACAGTCCAGACTCTTCTGTAGTATACTAAGCAATACATGTCCTAAATTCCTGATTTGTTAAAAGTTGTTTGACCTCACTGGAACTACTTACATGTTTAACATTGAACAGAGCCAGAGGGTACAAACCTGCTGTAGTTTGCAAGATCTTTTCCTCTATGACTCAGGATGGCAGAGAAAAGGATGTTCAAAAGCAGAATGAGTTGTCAGTTCATGTTGATGTTCACAAAGAATCAAGAAGGCTGGAGGGATCTAACTTTCTTTTATGAATTCAGGCTTACTTCTCCCTTTCACACCTGATGTCATTCCTCAGTTATTGTTTCACCACTTAATATTAACCAATCCTGCTTACTTGTTCCCTTCAGCTTTCATGAACATGCTCTTTTAAAACACTAATTCTGTTATCTTAGGAGGCTTTCTTGTGGGTGGACATCTTGTTAGCATTTCATTATGCACAAGGTGATGCAAGATATTTTAATTCCATTGTCTCCTTCTCCCTTAATTGTCCCTTTCATTGATAACATCAGTGGCAAACGGCTGAAAGTTAGTTAAATTTCATGATGCCATTTCTGTTTAATAATTGGTCTAACTAACTATGAAAGAAAGTAATATCTTACTCCTAGTTCAGGGTTATGAAGCACTAAGAAGTTCTCAGGTGAAAGGAGATACAGAAAGGTAAAAGATGCTAATACAGAATGCCACGGTAAAAGTCACTTCATTCTTTAGTACATAAAATCTGCATGTTAGGTGTAGACCTAAGTGAGAATTAATCTCAAGGCAAGCATCTAATCTCATCTACTTTTCCCATGATAATCAGAGGAGAGAACTAGCATTAGGAAAGTGGGTCCATCTGTGTGTTCTGCAATGGATAAATCTTTCTTTGTCAGTGCCTATTGATACTGAGGGAAGATAGACAACTCTTTTTCTGCTGTGATTATTGACAGAGAATGGCTGATTAATTTCAACTAGATGTCTAACTTTCAGATTAGAAAAGATTAAGTGAGGTGAATCCTTCTTTGGTGATGAAAAAGCAGGTATAAATTCTAGGATGATACACCATGACTCTTTCCAGTCTTGGTAAAAGCAGATGGTTGCGAAGAATAATTTCTGATAACAAAACACGTACATCAGGTTTACATGATACTGAGAACAACAGAGTGGATTAACTCATGAGGTCCCTTATTTATCTCCTAATTCCATGGGTCTTTTTTCCTGAATGATAGAAAACCTGCAGCAGTTGTTTTGAGGACAGATACAAACAGCAGAGCAAAAGCTACTGAAAATGACACTGATTAGAGCTGTTCAAAATCCCTGTCCCATGGGAAAAGTTGATATTTTGACATATGTTTTCTTCCCAAAATGGGATGAGCAAGGTTTAAATATCAGCAATTGTCATGATAATATTTCTTCACAAATGCTGAAATGAAGAACAAATATTTCATTTTGAAATAGCTGCACTGTCATGCTTTAACCCCAGCTGGCTACTAAGCACCACACAGCCACCCACTCCCTCCCCTCCCTGGCAGGATAGCGAAGAAAATCAGAACAGTAAAAGTCAGAAAACTCATGGGTTGAGATAAAGACAGTTTAATAGGTAAAAAGAGAAGCTGCACATATGAGCAAAGCAAAATAAGGAATTCATTTACTACTCCCCATTGGTAGGCAGGTGTTCAGTCATCTCCAGGGAAGCAGGGCTCTCCATCACACATAACTATTACTTGGGAAGACAATTGTCATCGCTCTAGATGTCTCCCCTTTCTTCTTCTTATCCCAGTTTTATACACTGAGTGTGACACCACACAGTATGGAATATCCCTTGGGTCCATTGGGGTCAACTGTCCTGGCTGTGTCCCCTCCCAGCTCCCCGTGCACCCCCAGCCTCCTCGCTGGTGGGGCTGGGTGAGGAGCAGGAAAGGCCTTGACCCTGTGTAAGCACTGCTCAGCGATAACGAAAACATCCCTGAATTATCAGCGCTGCTTTCAGCACAAATACATAACATAACCCCATACCAGCTACTGTGAAGAAAATTAACTCCACCCCAGCCAAAAGCAGCATACTATACATTCAACATTTCAAAACATCATTTGAAAGGTTTCATTTCAGTTGTGTGTTTTCACATTTTACATACATACATTTGTGTGTGCATATATATATATTTCTGTGTGTATGTATATTTGTTATTGACTTTTTCCTTTCAATAAGAAAATAGTGATTTCAAAGCTTCCTGCATTTTTCCAGGAAACTTCTTTGGTCACTACATTTGGTCAGTCATAGTAATAGCACACTACCCCCTTTCCTAAAGGGAGTATGGACTGTCAAGTCAGTCACCACGATAGAAAGAGAGCTGCCTAAGACACAACTCCACCAAGAAACAATTCACAGTTTGGCTGTGAAGTTCTTTATTGTGATTACATATCACCATCTTTCATTTTACCTACCTAGCAGAGTGCAGGGAATAAGCTAATCAATATCTCATGTGAAAACTTGCTAAGGAAATTATCGTGATAGCCAAAGAAATGCAAATAGCAATTTTATTCATACTGTGTTCTAGCACATTCATGGTGCTTTATACTAAAACAAAACTGCCTGTTATTTCAAGGTAGAGGTAAAGATGTATGTATATATATCTGTGTAGTGCATTCTAAAAATGTTTTTGAATCTTAAATACAATCCAAGGTTTTAAAAAGTTAGTGTAAATAAATAGACAACATTATTAAGGCAATTAATGACCCTTTAGAAATTGCTTTAAATGAAGAAATCTTGGAAGTGTTACTTATGAGAGGAGGAAGTTTTACAGGTCTCTGTGCTAGTGTTAAGTACAAGTTAAGGCTGAATGACCTCAGATACCCACATATACAGTTTATGAAATAGTGGCAGCTTTTCTGAATTAATTTATTGGCTGTGCTCTGAGACACAAGACCCATAATTTGCTTCACCAGTGGCCCAGTTGTTTTTTGAAACCATCAAGGATATTGTCTCTAGGTCTTTGTTTGCAGCTCCTGTGTGGAGCTAAATTCTGGGGTTTATACAAACCTACCAAAGTGAAACTTTGAGAAAGCATTTAAGACATTAATAGAAGTTAAAGACCCACGTTCATTGTAAGTATTTTTGGGGTCTGAAATTTTTGAGTCACTATTATGCTTGAGGTTAAAGAACCCAGAAGATACTTTCTAAGCTTCCTGGCTTTATGTCTGCCTTGTTTATTTGGAGCCTGAGTATTTTAGCATACGGTGTTTCTGTGGCTATTCTTAATACCTAGGCTACCAATGGCCCCTATGGTTTAGGCTACTGGCTGCAGTTGCAAAAAATGCCATTAAAAATACAGCAGGAAATCAATTTGATGACTTTACATTGGTTCGTAATGGACATTTTTGCCTCTAGCTGTGGATTACACTAGAATGTTTCTGAATGAAAGAACACCCTGTGAAACCCAAATTGTAACTGATCCAAAGCCCGTGAATGACAATTAAAAAATTCTTACTATTTTTATTGGGACTTTAATCCACATCTCCATACCTCAGCCTTCACAAATACATTAGGGATTTCTTTATGTTACAAAAGGAAAATACTGTTTTAAAAGTGGTAATTTGAAACAAATGGACAACAAAATTTTAGTATCCTAAGTGAGTTCTACACAGTGATATATGCATGTTTTAAATTAATACAGTAGGATGCTAATTTGTTTGATGCAAAAAACATGTGATGGCACATTGTTACTGCAAGTTTATGTCCTTGAAGCAAAGTATTAACCTGCATTGTGACAATGTAAAGATAGCACCACAAAGTAACACCATGTATATTTTTTCAGTACTTTTTTTTTAGAGAAAATATATGTATAAAGTGGGAATGGACTCACTGGATACATGTTCACCCATCCCACCATTTGCACACCCAGCTCTTGCTGGAGAACCAAGATGGCATAGGAGTAGTAGGCATCTCAGTCTTGTTGGACATAGCTGAATAGTTGCGCAGTGGCTCAAAGATTCAAAGCAGTCATTCAAAATGACAAAAACATGACAGCAGACATAATCACAGCACTGATCTGACTCATGGAAGTAAGTTTTGACAGGGACCTCTGCCTAAGAAAATTCAGATGCTTAACAAGTATGTGGACATCAATCAAAAGAGCATTAACAAAATAAAAGGGCATTGTCTTGCTTTATCATTCTGATCCTACTGAAAACATCAGTAATCAAAACATAAAAAATAACTTCTTCTATTATTTCATTGACATTAATTTGCTGAGTTGAATAAAAGCTCACTAGACCTCTAAGAATAGTACTTTTGTGGCAAGAACTGTGCTTTCTTATAAAGAACATGGAGACACTAAGCAAAATTACTTCACTAACTGCTGGCAGCTTAGGAGAAAAGAGAGGCTTGTATACATTTTTAAGGGCTGTGAAAGTCCTGATATGACCATGCAGCTGGTATCCACAGTAGAAGCTGGAATCACAGATCCAGGTACTGCCTGTCCTGTCCCATTCTACAGCAAATGTACTGTGAGTGCTTTTCTAGTGCTCACATGGATCATACACAATGTGAAAGCTGTTTTTCTTCTATATACACCACTCACTCAAAGTAGCGTAGCATCCTACCTGCAGCCAAGCTTGAACAAATCAAGGACCAGATTCTTCTTACCCACTACAGTGAAGTCATCTGTGGCATAATCTTTTTCTTAAAATCAAAGAAAATTTTGTTTCTGAGATGGATATACAATGTGCCAATGAAAACTTCTTGGAATGGAGAGCAGTAGTGCAATCTGGTGCAAGGATGTCGAGTCTTAGTTTGTTTTGCTGCAAGAAAAATTACCCCTTAATAAGAACAATATCAGGCAAGGTTCATTATACGTGAATATATATGCATACTGCTTGAATTCAGGCTGTGGGTTTCCAGGTTGAAACCTCTGTTCTGTAGACATTAGACACGTACCAGAACATGTGTCTGATGTCTGGCAAAGTGCTATGGAGGGCTATCACAGATCATAGTGTTTTCACTACTGCACAAAAATAAGGATTTTAAATTTTAGAATATTGTTTACACAAACTCTTTTAGCTATCAGCCTTGGAGATAAAAGCCTGTTCCACAATAGAGGACATGCTTCCCACAGACTGTGGATTACATCCTTCCTATCCTACTAGGCCAGCTGCCTTAGGAGCAGAAGGACTTCTTTGCCTATGGAAGTGGCTGTTCAGCCTGCATGGCTTGCCACGTCAGCCCCTGCACAGAAACAGTTAGCTGTGCATCAGCTGGGCTGGCGCTTTGCTCAGAGGCCAGTGTTGAAAATCTCTACTTGGTATTGCTATATGTAGATTTGGTGTGAGAACAAAGAAACAAAAAATGGTAGCAAAATGTAAGGCATCTTAGTTAACAGCACAGATTAAAAAAGGCTATCCGCAAACATTAATTTCCTTCTATTTCTGAATGTGTAAAGACAGTCTCTCCAAAATACAGTATGCAGACATGTCAAGGATATTTGCATATTTAAGAAATATATGCATACCTTTGGTTATGTTTACATATAAGCACAGAATTTCAGTAAAAAAATATATATTTTTTACTATTTTTTCTTTTGTTTTTAACATGTTAAACATTCTTTTTCTCACCAAAATAAAAAGATAAAGGAACTGTAGGAGATAAATCAACGCACAGCAGTAACAAGAATTATATTTTTCTTCACTTTGTAACACAGGTTTTGGTTTTGTCTGTAGCACTTTAGCTCTCATGTCAGTGGATGTTGCTAATCATCACTGTGATCTGAATTGTGGTCTGTGAGTACAAGCAAAGCTGGAGAAACCCACAATGCAGCACCAAGCAAACAAGGACTATCGATGTAATTCTTCTACCAATCAAAAGTGCAACTGTGCAAGCACATATATACAGAAACACTGCCACTCTCTCAGCTGTAAATCCAGGGTTTTTATAATACAATCCTTATTTGTAACAATAGTCATTTCCCCTTCCTATGTGTACTGGCTGTTGCAGCTTATCCTGCCCTGTGTTGCTGATAGAGGTGGTTGAACTGCTTCAGCTGAAACTAGAACTGACCTAGATTTTCACCCCAAGCCTGAAATGCATTTTTATCCATGGCTGAAAAAAAACTTCTGGTATTTTCTCTCTTTTTCTATATTTCCAAGTGGTTGAGGGTGGCAGGGGGAAGAATAAAAAAAAAGCAGCAAACACAAAACCTCAGAAGGAAAGAAGCAAAAAAATGCTAGATTTGCAAGATTTCACAGGTTTAATCTGAAAAGATTTTCACAGAAGCATTCAGAATAAAGTTCACCTATCTCTGGAGGGATAAAATTCTTTTGAAATGAATGAATTTGCAAACATTTCTTCCAGACATTAAAAACTTTAACAGTTGGCTTTCCAGTAGCTGATGAGTTTTGGGTTAGGTGTTTCTGGAAATCCAAAAACTGACTCTACAAGTGAAAGAGTAAGCATCCAGCTGTTCCAATCTAGGATGTGAAAGCAATACTTTGCAAAAATGCTTATTGTCAGCTGTGATGCACTTATTTTTAGAAACAAACATTGCTACCAAAGGTTGTTCTCATTCCCAACATTCCCCTGCCTGAGGGTATGCTCGTTCCACATTCCCAAGGTATGTTTGAAGCTCAGGTAGTTATATTTGCTTTAGATCTAATTTAGCAAGTGCAGGTAGCAACAAAAATGAAAGAACTGCACAGTCTGAAAATCAGCACTGGGATTCTGGGTACCTTCTTGGCTTGCTACCACACCACAGCCTGTGCTGCTGTATTGCCATAGCTACTGCTACAAACCATGCAATTCTGAACGGCAGCGTAGGTAGACACCTACTTCTCTGTCTCCCTGGTAAAGCCTATGAGTGATAGTTTTCCCCCATTTCAACAGAATCAGAGATTTAGGGTTGTGGGTGGACTGAATGACCAAGAAACCTACTCAAAATGTATTATCTCATAATCTTTTGACCCACCAACGTGAGCCACAAAGCATCAGAATATGTAACCAGTGGCTGAAATGTGAAAAGATGCAGGTTTTTTCCTGAATGACTTGCTGTAATAAACTGATCAAATCGTGGCTTTTCTCTCTAGCTTAAAATCTAGTGATTTTAAAAGATGGTTTCTCAAAGTCAAGCAAGGAGCAGTCATCTTGCCTAAGAAGGATGTGAAAGAGATTGGTTTCGAGTTCCTGTCCCAGCTAATGGCAAGAGAAGAGCTTGAGAGGGAAAGGCATTTTCACATTTGCTCTGCTTCCTGCAGTTTTCTCTCATCTTCTGTGAAGTGGATATCCTTCCCTGAACTTGGTTCTTTGAAGCTTATTTCAGACATTGCTCTGCTTTTACTAGGAAGAGCTGAGAGCCTATTACTGTCGGGAAGGGTTTCCTCCCACACACTATTAACAAATGTTGCTTCCCGTCTTTCCACTTTGAAAGGATGCACACTATGACCATGGAGCTCATGTTCCAGTTCAGCACTTACATTATACCATGGTGTCACTAAAAACTCTGTGCAGCATCACTGGAAATAAGGAGATCACACTGTCACATTTTTCCCTTCATGTTCCCAGGCCAAAATGATGCAGCAGGTTGGGACATTCCTGAAGGCCAGGAGCCCTTTCCTCTGAAAACAATTGCATGACCCGAAGCTAATTCCTGACTCTTCTTGCTTATGCTTTATGGTTCAGCCTTGTTAATTTAGACTGTAACATTTCCACAGCATTAGTTAGCTCTTATGTCTCATTCCTGGGACAGAGCCACAACACATGGATTAGCTAGGGCCTGAAAGCGCTACTCTAATTAACACGCCAGCTGTGTAGAAGGGTGCTTTCATGGGGATGGAGGGAGTCAGATGGCTTTTGTGGAAAGAGATGTGATGTGTTCTTCCAGAGGCAAAAGCTTGTATTAAGGTCCTTTTAAAATGAAGTGTCTCCCTCTCTGCAGTCTCCTTCCTCTTTTCATGCACTGCCAGGTGTTCTTCTGTGCTTCAGTGCTGAGTCACGCAGTCTCTGCCTGCTCCAGAGTGCCAAGTGACATCATCTGACAAAATGACACATCAGAGTTGGACTGAAGATGTCTACTTTTTCTGAGAAACTTAAGAGAGATGGGACACTTATGGCCCAGCTTGGTATTTATAATTCTAACTTGCCATTGACTCCTAAGAAATAGAAGTGCCTGCAACTAAAACTCTGCCGTTTTTTGAGGTGTTACTGGGAACGTGAGCATAGCTGCAATGGAAAAGAAGGATATTTTCTATGTTAGTCACTGGCTTGGGAAATCTGCATTGTATTCTTGACTGGAATCAAGTTGCTAGTGTTACCCTGGGCAGGTCATTCAGCCTCTCAGTGGGTCTGCTCCATGTCTGCGAAATGGCTTCCCAAATATGTTCTCTCTTTTTATCCTGTTTTGGCTATTTAGACTGACAGCCCCTCAGTGGGAAGCCAGGCTATGGCTTAATGTTAGCAAGCACCTAGCTCAGCTGAACTTTATTTCCTACTTCTAGCTGGCACTGCAGTATAAAGCAATAATTAGGTGCCCATGCAAAACCTGTATTAAAATGATGGCTTAAAAAATGAGGACATAAAGTGCTCCTTAAGGATTTAAAACGTGCCCTTTGTTGAAATGCATTGACATGCTGCTTTTAGAGTATCTTTTATTCCTAGAAGACTGCTGTTTTCTTTCACACAGAGAATGAAATGAGCTTAAAGAATGACCCAGCTGATCAATATTTTTTCCAGCCATCGAATCAGCGGATGTTGATTTTGTCTTTTATTTTCTTTTTTCCCCCTTGAAGCCTACCCAGAGCTTGCAAAGAATGAGTGATTGATCTCTTCATACAATTATGAAGTTCTAGGGAACTCTTCAGCAAAACATTAAATTCCTCCAAAAACATGAATTAAATAATGTAAGTCTTATATGCCTTAGTATCAACAGAGGGGGCAAACCTAGTTTTCCATATGAGAGAGAGCACTTACGGCATCATGACAGCTACATAGCAAGTCCTTCTACAGCAGGGCAATAAGGTATGAATAGATGCTCTTTAGTGTGATAAGAAGCAGGATGCACAACACTTTATGGAAATTACATATGCTGCTTAGGAGTATGAAACCTAAGTTACTTTTCCTTTAGCTATGGTTTCTTATGAGCTCTCACATCCTGCTTTACAGGTCACTTGTACTCTAATGTCATATTTTGTGTCTTCTTCTCTCAACTTTTAAAAACACAGGAAGGTATTAATTTAAACGATATGCTCCGATCTCTTCTTCCATCTCTGCTTTGGTTAAGGAAGGATTAGTAGATATTATTACTGATTTCTGGAATCTTCCATTTAACTGAATGGGAATATTTTTTCTCTTCAAGGCATGGTCAGTCTTTCTGCAAACTAATCTGCACTGTGGTTTCCCTCACTTGACACTTTGGAGATTTTTGACCTAGTAACAATTTTGCTTCCTTTGCCTTAGTTTCTTTTTGTTTTCCAGTGAAGATTGAAAACAATTACTAAAGTGATAGCTGGATCTCTTTCCTTCCACTCATTTGATTGCCCTCTTCAATCCTTTCTTCAAGGAGTTGCACACTGGAGCCTGCAAAAATCAAAATATTTAGAACAGGCTTTGAAAAGCATGTATTCATACTTCTTTTTTTTCTCCCGTCTGACTTTATACGATACCTATTGCTTACAAAATATCCCTTAATCCAGGTCATAAATCAAGGGATTATACTATCCTTAACAGCCAAAGCTATTTAATGTTTTCCTAAAAGATAAATGAGGAAATAAATAAATGAACAATGCAGTCAAATTCCCCTTGGGAGGGAATCCAAAATATTGATTTAAATACAAGGAAGGAGAAAAGTCTGTGAACCTGCAAACAACTTCTAAAATCATTTACTAAAGGATCTGCAATTTTTAAAAGAATGAAAAAAACCATGGATGAACAGCCAGGGATCCAATCAGAGGGGGAAGTGGTTTCAGATGCTATTGCAGAAAAGATGAGGTGAGAGATGTTAAAAGTGAGATTAAAAAGCAGGTTTTGATGGCAGGATCTGTGGAGAAGATAGCTGTCTCCTCTATAGCGCTGAGTGACCAGGAGCAATGAGAGTGAGCAGATGAGAGAAAAAGGAAAGAAAAACTTGCCAGATAGGTGAAGTCAGGGCAGGAGAGTTGTGCATGGGAAAGCAGTCCACACGCTGTGCCTTGAAATGCTTGAAATGTGTGTGATACTTGAGAGGCTGACCCAAAACCTGCGTAAGCTGCTTGTTGGCTTGTGGCTAACGGGATGCAGGGAAGCAGGTTGTCTGCTGTTCTACCACAGACTTTTTGTGTGACTTTGTCAGACACGTGATGAACTCTGCACTGTACAGCCAGCTCTTAGGGACCATATTTAGTTTAATTCATCATTTGTTATGAACGTGCATTTTTGTGGCTGCCTACACTTGCTTGTTTAGCTCAGCAGTGTCCTCTAATTCTGAAAGGTGTTCAGCTCAGTAAACGTCTATCATTTACCTAAGTTATAATCTCTGCTACATTTTTTCCTGTATAAAAGCTGACAAAAAGTTGTGATTTGACAGGGAAATTTAGATGGCACTTGCCTACCTTTCTGTTGAAAAACTGAAAGTTTTGTTCCCCTTTCAATTCCTATCAATGTCATCTCCTCTTTGTCTACCAGTACTCTTTTCTGCAGTAAGCTAGCCAGATCTTCACAATGTAACCTTGTTGTGGTATTAGTTTCTAACAGAGAATTAGAATAATTTCTACTGATTCCTTTTGGTCCTAAATTCTTTTGTACCTCTTAAGCCTTCCAGAAATCATTTTTTTTTAATATCCAGCTTCCAGAAATTATTTTAATTTCTCCTAAAGAGCTTAGACTGTTTATTTGTGGGTTTTTTTAGTCTTCTTCCTAGCACAGAAAGATTAGATTCCTAAGATGAAAAAGAAAAAAGAAATAACACATTTTGTAAACACTGACATACTGCTTACAGAAATGCCTTTCACAGCAATTACCTCTCAGCTTCTGGGCCTGCAAGCTCAGGTGACTTGCTAATAGAGATTGCAAATATATCCCTCTAAGGTACCATCCAGCTAAGCTAAGACTCCAGTCCTCACATGAGAGCTACATGTCTCCCACAGCCCCTATAATTGGTATAGCGGAGGTTTTCTATGCAGAAGCATCATTATAATTTTAGTGTCAAAAATCTTAGCATAATCTGGCATGACTGAAAAATATTAACTGTTATTGTTTACAGCCACTGACTTCACTGAAAGTGACATGGCTTTTCCCATTGATTTCCCTTTTGTCCTTGCCTCACAACCATTGATGAAACTATGCAGGCATGGGAGAGCAGAACAGGGATGTACAGAACTGTCCTCCGGTTAAAACTGTTGCTAACAGCACACCTATGTCTGTGGTATGTTCTTGAGGGTCTTTAATATTTTACAGGACAGAATAACAGTTTACCATTTTTTACATCTGCTCTAAGCAAGATCATTTTCTGTAGGGATTGGATTCCAGCTTTTACAGCATCAACAGTGTTAAAAAGCAAAATACTGCAACAGTGGTAAACTGGCAGAAAACATTGGGCACATTTCAGTCACTTGACACCATTCTTCTCACTTGGACAAATGCTTTTCTCCTCCTTCTCTTCCATTTCTCTTTTCCTACCTGACTGCGTATGTAATAATCAGCATGTTCCCACCATCTTTTAGTAATCTTAGTGAGCAGAATTCCTGAATAATCTTCTCCTTCCTCTGGAACTGTTATTTTACTCCTTGCATGTGCCTCTTCTTTCTGTTTGATTACTCTTTTCACTACATAGGTCATCCATCCGTTTGCTTCTTTCCCCCCACTCTAAACGTATTTATTGCTAGGTAGCTCACAGCCCTTTGGGTATACATTAATTTGCCTAGGAACACTTTCCATTTCTCCTCTGTGTCCTTTACCTCTGTAGCCTCATTCCATTGATTTCAGCAAACACTTCTTGCACAAATTATATCCACTGAAATTCAGTGTCTTTATTTATTATATTTTTTTACTCTTTTTATGGCCCCTATCACTTATACCATACATTCTCCTCCTTTCATCTATCATCAATTTGTGTTACAGTAAGCTAATCATGAATTGCCTCCCTCTTACAATTCTTTTTGATCATTTACACACTGCACTGTCTATAGAAAACACTCCCAAGAAGCTGCCTACTAACTACTAGCTTTCTTTACACAGAATTAGGATTGGATTGAAAAATTCTTTTAAGAGGAAGTAGTTTTCTAAAAAAATATGATCTGTTTTCAGAATTCACATACTTAATTTAGGAAGTTTTTGTTTTCTCTTAGAAAACTGAAATCCTTTTAGGACAGTTTACACAAAAAATCAGTGTGCTATGGGAATTGTAAAAAAAATTATCTCAACATCGTAGGAAAAACAATTTTCTGACCAATTCAGTCTCCTCAAACATAAATTGCATTTTCCTGAATACACCAAAACATCCTTATTGAGAATGATTTTATATTTTCATTTATTTATATATTTATATAAATATAAATATTTATACATGATATTGAGAATGATTCAGCTTTTCAGGTAGCATAATTACCAGGGAAGATCCTGACCTGGTGTGAATTTGTTCTGTTAAACAAGTGGAGATTTTGATCAGGGAAGTGTCTGGCTTCTGGTAATCCTAACTGTGAATTTTATTATTCTTGGTTAGACTGATTCTGATATTCTGCCTCATGTGATATAAATCTAACTATTGCCAGTAGGGTAGAAATAAAAAGAATTAGCCATGATGGCTATAGATGAAACTCTTAACTGAAGCTTTCAGTATGTTTGTGAAGCTCCACATATTACAAGAATTGTTTCTTCACATCTAGATGAACTGTCAAGTGATAAGACAAAAAAAAAATTACTCTGTTGTGGATTCTGTTACCCAGCTTGGTTTTTAGCTATTGACAGGCAGCAGATAATTTATCATCAGCAAAGACTGGTGAGACACGATGTTTTTAATGAACTCAATTGATTTCATGCTTATGGGGTTTTACATTAGGTGGCGGTTTAGCTCTCTAACTGTACTTCCACTGACTAAAATGGTGTTACTCTGTGTTATCCTTTTGGATCATAACTTGGACTTGCATTATATATGCCAGATTTTGGTTTGTTTTGGTTTTGTTTTACCCAGTATAATCATAACATTGCAGGCCCACAAGAAGCCAAAGGCCTGCTGCTGGCCTGCAGTGGTTCAGGTAGTTCTTGATTCAAAGGGTGGCAAGAAACACACAGAGCTGAAGCCCACAGTAAATTCACACGGGTAGAAAAAGGTAGCACTCTCTTTTATCTTCTTGAATAAATTAGTCACCTCAGTCATGCCTCTCTGATGCCCCTTTCCAGTTTATTGTTGTTTCTTCCACTGCTTACCCACGAGCACATCTTGGTTGCATTTTCTCTGCCTCCTAGCTACAGAGAGTTGCTCACTTTAGTTGCTTTTTTTTGTCTGCCAGCTCTTGTGTAGATTCTCACTGCAGCTGTATTTTTCTTCTCTCTCACTCTTTGCTTGTGTATGGACTCTCCTAAGGATACTATATATTCATTACGAGCTAGAGTTACCCGTACTGTAACTCTCAATTCTCCAAAGCCCAAATGTATGACTCAGGCTTCTGAAATAAGTGAGAGAGACCTAGGGCAAGGTACACAGCAAAAAGAGCGATGGGAATGATGTGAGATTATTAGATACATATATTCTTTTAATTAGAGATGGTCCCAAACCAAATCAGTCATTCCCAACGCACTGAAGTGTTGGGTGAGTTTGATATGAGATCTGAGTTTGAACTCTGCAGTTCAGCCTCACCTCTAATTTCAATATTTATACAGCTTTCTATAACCTCACCTCTGAAGGTCAGAACTGATAGCCAGTTATCTAAGCAGTGTAGGATTTTACAGCCAGCTTTCGTGGAGCACCGAACAGCTATATGGTAAAAATGATCACTATGTTTTATCTCGCTCACCAAACCAATGAGAGTTTTTAATATGAGCCTCTTATTGGGCTAGACAGTAACGCTATGAGATGCCATGATGAAGAGGCAGCACAAACTGCCCGCAGAGTCCCAGGAATCAGTACATCCAGTTGTGACTTAGAAAAAGTCATAATGAAACCTTTATTTTCTTGCCTGTTCTGCCTGTGCTAGCAGTGAGAAAGTGGAGTCAGACGGTGCGGGAGGAAAGGGTATCTGCTCAACATGAAAAGTAAATAAGAAGCATAGAAGGGTAATCTGGCTTTAGGCTATTCAGGCCAAAATAGATATCTGGGCGGAATATTGTGTCCCTTCACTGTCCTCAGTTACAAAGATGTTATACAGCATCTGGAATAGCTAGAAGTGCTGCTTTCAGCCAACCAGGCTGCAATAAAAAATGAATCAAGTAGCAGTGCTCATTTCTGCTATACTTTCACCATGCCAGCATTATCAATCAGTCCCTGCCAAGGCTGCCCATCTTCAGTTATACATTTCCTGAACACATTAGAATGTATCCAGGCTCTGTTGGAATGTGTAAAACAGAAAGCCTTTCTAGGAACCTATTTGCAGATGTGTTGTTTGTCTTCCTGGGGCTGTCTGTGCTTAGGAACAACTGGAGGAGGAGGCCTGTGTTCTGGAAGTTGGAGAGGTGTTATGGGATTGTTCACCCACAACTGCTGCAGGCAGAATTCCTTTGCTTGAAAGTTTGAACATGACATTAAGTTTGAAAAATGAAGGAGTGTGGTGAGAAAGCAAGCTTCATCCCCAGAAGCTCAGCTGAATTGATTTGATTGGGAGATACTGCTTACAGGCTTTGATGGCTTGTAGGTGACCTTAAACTTGACTCAGGTAATCAATTTAGACCTGGCTGTGGCCTCTGCTGCTTGTTTTATTTGTATGTGATGAACCTGCACCCCTTTTTCTCAGAAGATATTGAGAAGATGAACATGCTGAAGATTTTGAGGTATTCAGTTCTCTTACCCATAAACGTAACAGAAGTGCTTTCAAAAGCACTCTAACCTTCTCTGTGCCCTTCTATCAAGATTTTAAAATTACTTTGCAAGTATCAGTATTATGCAGTTGGCATGAAACTGTTATATTCTTACTTTGTTAAAACTCCTTTTGTAGGGTGAGGGCTTCAGAACATGGACCATTAATTTTAAGTAATATCTCTGACATTTTATGGCTCGGTGATAGGGTTTCAGTTTGCTTTCACTTTCCATGTGTATATGTATTTGTATTTGTAAAGTATTTGTATGTACTGCTGTGTATTTGTGCACACACGCTTAAGCATGTGTGTGAGCATCCATGTGCACACATTTTCACAGCAGCTCCAGAAGGAGAATGTGTTCAGTACATTAAACAAAATATGGTACTTCAAGCAACATTTCTTCACTTCATTTAATCTCAATATTTTTCAAAGCCCATTTGTAAAATATCCTTTCTCCTTTGCTTGTATATCTTAATTTCTCTCTCCACCTAATACTGGCTTTATAAACTGTTCAAATACTTTAATATGCCCACCTTGTGGTGTATTCCCAAGACTTGTCTGTGGTTTATAACAGAGATTGCTATTTGTTCTGTGTTATTTAAGGACTCTGAGGTCTGTGTGGCAGGAGAGAATGCAGTTCTCCTGAGAAGTGCATGCTGCTGTCAGCTGAAATCACCACTATTTTAGAAAGAGAATGAATAGAATACAAATGTGTTATAACTAATTGGTAGAACTGAGAAGTCATTTTTCCGGTAACCTGATTAGTGGGTAAGGAAGTTCTTGACAGAGGAAGTGCTATCAGATAAGGACTTTATTCTGAACCTTTTTCAGCTGAGTATTGTAATGGTTCTGCTAATTGAAGTCCAGTAGGATGAGGGCTGTAGGGCCAAGTATAACATTTTGCCTGCAATTTAGAAATAGAATAAGTTTTACAAGTTTGAATTAATTGTTAAATGTATTTGTTTAGCCTGCTGCAAAGACTCTTATTGTCCTCTCTTTGTACATAACATGTGCATGAACACATATATGTGCATACTTGGTGTTTTATCTTCTGCAGCCTGCAGAAGGATTATCCAAATCTCTGCATGCCAGTCATACGTATATAAAGTCTAGCCAGGGCTATAAACCTGGCCCTTTGGTTTATACACCTAATACAGCATCGAAACGAAATTCGACAGATAGCTGCAATACCACTTGTATGCAACTTACAGGACTTCAGGGGCTTTTTCAGCCAAAGGAGTGTAAGTTCCCTATACACAATTGCACTAGCAACTTCAACAAAAGAATGGAAGGCATGCTTACGTTGAATTGATATAAATAAAAAGGTCTGATTGCTATGTTGCAGTTTGGTAGGTAACAGGAGAATGCATTTGTTATTAAAAGGGTGAAAACAAGCCATTAGGCTCGTAGTGTTTTTGGGGGTTTTTTGGTTGTTGGTTTTTTGGGGTTTTTTTGTTTGGTTTTTTTTTTTTGGAAAGTAATTGCAAAAAGCTTAAAGTAAGAATTCTTGAGCCAGCTCTGAGTTGAAGCGAGGTCTTCCAACAGTGACATAACCCAGAAATCAATCCCTTACGGTCATTGCATTTGCACCACTGCCACACCAGCATAAGAAATGTATGACTTCCATAGTTGTAAAAAAGACAGTTCTGAACACATATGTGCAATGAATCCAGCCATATGTGCCACAAATAATTACCTTTTTACCAGTCTGAGTGAGGTGAGAAAATCTTAATATCCCTAGACTCAAACCTTGATATTCTCACTCACAGCTTGCTCAAGATTTTTTCCAAAGGAAAATAGACTGAAGGATTAAACATTCAAGTTACAATGATTCAATCAGAATCATTTATTTGTGAGTCATTTTGCAAAACACTCAGGGTTATTTTTCCCATCTTTTTCCTTGCCTGTACTTTGAGCCTTCTGGTACTGTAAACACTGTGTGAATTATCATTTAGTACAGAGGAATTTGCAGTGGCTTAATAAGGAAATTGGGAACATATTTTATTTTACCTCTCTAAAAAAGCTGCACAGTGTTTAAAATGCTTGTTAATTATATGTGAAGCAAATCAAAAGTTGACATGTATATACAGTGAGAATGTGTCGCCATTCCAGGATGTCCGAATTTACATAGACTATCCTTCTTCTGTGGTTTATTTTAAGTTTATTGTGAAGAATATCTATATTAAGGCTTCTCCAATCATCATCTGCCTTTTTGCCTGTCAGAAACCTCTCCTGATTGCCTGCCAATCTTTCCCTTGATGTCCTTGAGTGACAAGAACAAATAATGATGTAAAAAACCCTTTCTCTGATGCCTGAGCTAGTTCTACCCTCTCCAGGCCAAAGTCTACCAGGCACCATAAATCCATCAGCATAAGCATTCCTGCTGTGCCTGCTTTGTAGATCACCTGCCTTCCATGGATGATGAGTGGGTTCTCTCCACCACTCTGTCAATTGATTTACTTCCCTTGCAACCACATTCACATCCTCAATTTCTGATGTGTCATAAACTTAAGTCAGGTTTGGGCTTGACCTTGAACCTCTCATCTCAGTCAGTTGCAAGTCTAGCCCTAATCATTCAGTTCTGGATCAGAAGCAACCTTCAGATATGGGGAAGAGAAGGGACTGTCTCCCAGGAACGGCTTTAAGGACGTGTCCCTGGAAAGCAATGCTAATGGCCATAGTTCCTGTCCTCAGATACCCTGTGTTCCTCTTCCCACATTTCCTTTTTGCTGTGCCACAGGAACTTCGTATGGGAACAGGCAGAGAAATAAATCATGAAATTGACCCAAGATAAAACTAAACCTTAAAATAAATAAATAAGTAGATAGGTAACTAGCTAACTAACTAGGGAATGAAACAGAGCAAGGTCTTAAAAAGATTGGTCAGGATGAGTTTGGTACAATGCTCTGGGTGATGCTCTGTGTTGAGAACTACTCTGAATAATTAGAAGAGGTTCCACTGATGATGTTAAAGGAATGTACTTTGAAAAGTGCTCTGAATAAGAAAAGGTTTCACTGAGATGTTAAAATGAAGGAATGCACCACTAACAGTGTTAATGTACTCTGAATAATTAGAAAAGATAAGGTGGGGACCTGAAGGAGATAAGGAGAACATCAAGTCAGGAAATCGTTGAACAAAGAAAGTTGAAAGGTTTACTCCACCTAGATCCAACCTATTATGAATAGAATGATTGGGTGTCAAAATCACATGAATATGTATGTAAAGATTTGTAACCTTTCAGGAAAACTGTATACATTACCTAACTTTTCATTGAAAACCTGGGAGCTAGTTTGTCCGGTGCGAATCGGCTAGCTCCCCAACGTTACACGAAATAAATACCTTTGCTGCTTAAAGACAAAATGCATCTCTGAGCAGTTACTCTGTGCCGTTGAGGCATCAGGAAGAGTATTTTTAACGTGTCTCTCACACTGATTCCCTGCCAGCTTCCAAAAACATCTGTATAATGTGTATATAACAGCACAAAGAATGGGTGGTGCAGGGGTGAGAATAAATGCGCATAAAGTTGTAGAGGAGATGGCACAAGATGGGTGTGAAATACTCTTATGAAAAATGCCCTTGGAGTCATGACTGTACATAAAAAGAAATAAAATACAGAGCTCTGCAAATGTCCTTAAAAAAGTATCATTAAAAATGCAAAGAAAGGAGAAAACCAAATGAGGAGAAGAAATCCGTGGAAAATATACAGTAAAACACTTGAACTTCCACACAGCTCAAGCTCCAGCATTGTGCCTCTGTTTTATTAAAGATTGTAACCAGTCCTGGATTTCCTCTATTGCTAACATGTATCCAGTAACTGCATGGTAGACTGCAAGCAAATGCATTATTGCAACAGCGGTTGAAGCTGGGATTCAGTAAAATATTCAAAGACATAGTTATTTTTTCGGTACTACATTGAAATAAAAAAAGGAATCAAAATGTGAATATTCAACAGAGAACCCCAAACCTGGACTAAGTTACCTAATAGGTAAAGAAACTAATGTCATCTCATCTACACTGTGTTGGGGTATAGCGTGTGTCTGTCCATCTCACAGGATATAAGCACTGTGGCATCAATATTGGAAAAAACTTTTATTTTGTTTCATCTTCAAAGCTTCAGATCTGAGTGCTACTTCCAGGGTTAATTGCACAGTGAGGGCTTTTGGTGCATGTAAAACCTCTAGTGACTTCTCAGTCAAAGCTAAATGGATATTGTTCATTTAAATATAATGCTGACCAACAGAGAGATGTTGTGTGATCTGTTCTGCTACTCCTATTTGATGACTAACTGGAACAAAGTGAGGATCTGTGGATCAGAGAAGGTGTTCTTGTGATAAACGCAGTCATGATTCACGTCAAAAATAGAAGGTACTATGATAAGTGTAATTGTTGTACCCTGTGTAAATCTGGGACCTGTATCACAGCTGTGGTGAGTGGGCCCGTGTGGTTCTCCTTTAAGACAATGTGATGGCTTCCCCTTCCCCTGAGGCAATCGCTGCCTGGAAAAGCCCACAGAAGGAGATAAGGAAAGCAAAACCACTCCAGAGAAGGCCCACCGAAGGCGACAAAGACCTTGAGATTTGAAAAAGCGCGCCAAAGGAGAGCCAATAGGAGGAGAAGGTGTACCCTAATGACCCAATGGGGAAGGAGCAGGACGAACATCCGGCGAGAAGAGATTGGTCAAGATCCGGGCATAAGAGACGCTGCTTTTAGGACTCAGGTGTGCGTGTGGTGGAACTAATGGAGTTCTCCACGCACCCAGTGCTGTTTTTGCTTATTGTTTCTCAACCTAAATTGATTGAACCCAAAATAAAATTGTTTTAATTGTTATCGTTTATAACATTCTGGTGCAAAAGAAACTTTTCAATTAATGTCTTGCTTTGCCTTCTCCATTTCTAGTCTTCTAAGCTTATGAACTAATTTCTCTATTCATCTCATTGTTTAAGAATAATCAGCACCTTCTCCAAGTTATATATTTAATTATAGTTATGAAAACAGCAGGAAAGAGATATTGACATATTACAATAGGACAGTTTCCTTCTGCTCACCTGTGAATGGAAGTAGTATCCCACCATTGTTGTGCTGATACATGGTTCCTCCTCCAGAGCCTTTCCAGAGCCCTGTTTATGCATTTTGCTTCTCTCAGTGCTGCATTTCCAAGATCCCAGCCAGACTTGTCCTTTAAAGGCTGTACGTTGTACTTGCATTACATACATACAAGAATACATATATGAAATTATGTATTTATATATAGATAGATCATAGATCCACTAAATAAATTAGGTAGGAAGCTGTGAAGCTGGCCCTGCTTTAAGTGGGGTGGAGTGTGCTGAGTTGACCTTGAGTGTTGGTCAAAGTTAAATGAGTTTACTTAGAGGTACGTTTTGTTTGAAATGTACGCATGTATGGGATACACACCATACATATAAACACACAGTTCTACAGACTTATTAGGGTTTTAGCTATGTGAAAACACCTAGTCCCCAATTTGAACTAGAATCTTGCAGTTCGAAGCAGTACAAGAAGATGATATGTACGTGTGCCATTCACAACCCAACTAAGGTCTTTACTACGCACATACTGATTTTGAGTATCACACATAGCTGTATTAGCTTGAAGAGAAACAGAGCTAAGCTGAGGATTGCAATCTAGTGCTTTCTTGTTTAAAATGTTTACCGGGACTTTTCCTTTAGATTTTTTTGAATGCTTGCTACCTGACTTCACCCAGCTCTCTTTTAGATCTCCAGCTGATAGATACGTAGCAAGGAGAAATGATTTTACATAGAGAGCAAGAACTGCTTAGGTTGCTAATGACTGCATTGATCATAGCAGCTGAATAACATATGTTTACAGCTATTCAGACATTGATAGTTCCTTGCCTTTGTATTAAACGATAGTGTTTATGGACAAATAAGTTTTGAGCTATTGAGGCTTGATTCAGATCTCGTTTCCCTCCAGGACTAAACTGGTATATCCCTATTGGTTGCACAGACTTTTTCCACGTTTACCCCTGTGTGTAAGGAGCCAATCCATCCTTTGTGATTTTTACAGCCACCATATATTAATGTGTGCTATACCTAGTTTGCCATTTTCTTTATCCTTCTTTGCTCTCTGAGTTTATGAGTTAGATGTCTGCATAAAATGTAATCATATAACATTGTGTTTTAAAACGCCTGTTACTTATTAAGGAGTGCGAGTTTACTCTGCTGGGGATGTTTTATTTTCCTACCAGGAGAATGAAAATGTCATTGAGGTCTAACCAGACCCCTGAGCTTTTCAGACAGAAGAAAATTGGTTTTAGGATTCCCTGCAGGACCTGTAGCCTTTGTGCACATGCTGTATGTCTGAAATACAATCTCCCCCTCATTTATCCCTCCCTCTCTTCCTAAAGAAGCAATGACATGATATTGCACATTAAGGTTCCCAGTTCCTCTGTATTACTTTGCTCGTGAAAGATGTGACACTGCAGCTATGTAATTATCCTGGCAGAAGCCATCACTACATTTTGTAGCTGTTGCTCTAAGAGCTAGATTGCAACCCCAGGCACAGCCCTGAGAAAGGGATCATGTATAAAAAGTTCCCATTCCCTGTCCTCAGAGTAACTCAGAGGCACATTGTTGAAATTTGCCAGGATTTTCCCACTCTGTCCCATTCCCACATCTGACACAGCTGACTGTGTTGACATGCGAACCCACTCCAGAACTCTACCACTGACTCTATTTTTCATGCTGCATAAGCCTGGAAGTGGATTTACTTTCAAGACTGGATTCACCCACCATCCTCAAGACTAACCTTGAGTCCTCTGCTCTTAGGCCAGGTTTCCAAGTTCTGCACTCATCTGATGGGAAGGAAGCATTTGGCACTTTACAACTGAGCTTTGGTCATAATTATATGCTCTGGAGACAGAGGATGGCCAGGGGGAGACTGACAGGTCCACTAGATGATAGTCTGAACTTGGATACTATCCTTGGTTCAGCTAAAATGAAAACCTCAGCACGTGAGGTTTTCAAAAGCCACAGTGAAAGCTGTGGAGCTTGCAATGGCTGAAATACGGAGTTCTTCTTTGGTACCTTCACCAGCTTGGGTCAGAAGACCTGACTTCAGAGGAAAGCCCATGAAATAGTTTAGCTTTACCTGTTGCTGTACCTGAGAGACTCACTGCAATGGTAGATCTCTTGGCCACACAAAGGTGCGTGGATTTGTGAACCAGCGGGGGAAGTGCTGCTGTAGTCCTGCCCAATCACTCAGCCATGCTTAAAGCTGTTCCAAAACCAGTAATGAAGGAATAAGCCAGAATTACTGTACCTGCATTGGGGCTTCTCTTTCCTCATTGCTGAAAATGAAGTGGTCAGTGCACACTGTAATTCAGCTCGTCCCCTCTACAACTGAGTGGTTCCTCTGAGAACCTCTGCCACAAATGCTGGCAACATTTCACTTGCTAAAGACTAAATCATGGGAATGGAGAAGTGGCTCACAGGCATCTTTCTTTTCTCTGAATTTGGCACTAAGAACCTATCCTACAGTGGATATTAATTTCAGAATAAAAAGATGGAGATCACCTGAGTTTGAGCTAGGAGTAGTCCTGGACTGAGCATTTTTTAAAATTTAAAAATGCAGTTTTATATAGTTAATTCTCCATAAAAAACTTTGTTTCTTCTTTGTATTTCCTGATTTAATTAAATTGATTATCGACACATACGTATTATTTTTTTGTTGCTGTTGCTTATTTTGTGTGGGTGTGCAGAAACGGAAACAGTTCCGTGGAAAGATTAAAAAGAGTTTAGAAAATTGTTGCTGATGACATTTCCCACAGAAATTCATGCTATTTCTGGGTAGTTCTCATCTGCGTGTTTTGTATATTATATATACATTTATCAGCAATTTTATTTTTAAATTAAATAATTTTTTCCTTAAGATTGAAGTGAATCTAAATTGAAGCTTAAATGCAAGTTATTAATCTCACTCACCAGAACAGTTAATGTTTTCTAGAAAAAGTAAAAATGTGAGAATTTTCTGAGTTATCCTGGCCTTTCAGGTGTCTTACCAAACCTGAGGCATGTTTCCTATGGATCTACTTGAAACACAGGAATGCAGTGCATCTTGGAGTAAGCAGATAGACATAAGCCTCCAGGCTTTTGCATATGAAGCCAGGATTTAGGAAGCCCTAGAAACTTGGGTCAAACCAAAACTGCAAACCATTGGACTGATCCTGAGAACAGCATTAATTCCAATGGGCAGCTGCAGATCTTGCAGTACGTATACACCTGTTTCCTGAATAAACATTTTCACATTGGTTTATGTTTATTCAAAACTAAGTTAAATAATAATTATAATAAGAACAACAAAACCCTCAAAAAGCTGTTTTCCTTTTTGGCTTGCTTTATGGAGGTTAGTTCAGTGTTACACCATTGCTTACATCATTCAACTGCAATGCAAAGTTGGAGGTACAAACTGAAGCCTCATGCTTTTCCTTCTTTCTAATTCATTAGCAGATGCAATGGGCATTAATATTTATATTAAATAATTCTGTGTTTCCTACTGCCCCCAGATTTAAACAAAGACTGACTTTAGGGGATAGGATCAATTGTTTATGAAACAGAAACGATATGTCAGATCATTTGTGATAACGATGAGTAGTTTAGTGGTTTAGATTTTCTGAAGCAATTTATTTTAGGAACATCTAATGTTTTTATCAGTTTTGTTTTCAAGTTTGTTACCTGCAGGCACAGATTTAGCTAAGCTCACAAAAGATATTATTTCATCTCTACCTAACATAAAGATTAGAAAGAAGCAGGTTTGTTTTGTCTTTCTCTTTTGAGAGTACCTGTGTAGTGTAGCTTAAACATAATTTACCAAAAGGACTTGATGTGACCTCATCATATCCTGGTGCTGCCTGGGTTGTCTTCATTTTTGTCGGTGTATGGGTTGAAGCAAACTTGAATCATCACAAGCCTTTTACAGTTGTCCACATAATACAAACTGTAATTCACAACCTGCAATCACAGAGTTTGTTCTAGATTTAAGTAAACAAATTAGAGTTCCCACATCAGAAAGCAAATAGATCAGAATACGTTATCTTAAAAAACAATGAAAGCAGCATACTTTGTGAGCTATGTAAAAATCAAAACTTTCCTTATTTGGTATGGCTGAAGACAAAATTCCCAGGTAAGATCACAAAGAGATGGGTAATATAAGTTTAAATAGCTGGCAGAAAGTAGAATTGGTCACCACTAATCAAAAGAGTATTTGGAAGCTTTCTATAAACCATGATCCCAGCTTTCAGCAATGCTGAACATGTAAGGTAGAATGGTGGTACTGGATTTGTGCTCTTGTTGGCTTCAGCTGCAAGTTTCAAAATTCGTACGAGTGAGCGATAGCGACGAATCCTCACTGGCAGTTTGTCATAAACGAATGCCAGGTTAGAGACCACTACTAAAAGGAATTAAAAGATCATATGAAAGCTTTTTTGGACGCATCTCAAAACAAATGTGAATAACATATAAAGTTAATAAAAAGAGATTAAAGCAATGTCTGGAACATGGAAGGTGAACTATGAGCAGCTGAAGAAGCATCTTGAAGCAGAAATCCATTCCAGGCATAGAGAAATAAACCCATTTAAATTACACAGAGATTTGTGGGATTATACACAGAAACTGTTCAAAACTATCTGGCAAAAACAACTAAAGCAACAAATAGGTTGACTTCTGCAGACAACTGTAGGTTTCTTGGAATTATAAGGTATAGGTCTTGTGCAGTGCGGTACAAGAAGAGAAGACAGAAAGATGAGAAAAAACATTTGAGCAAGAAACTCATGAAAATTTATAGACGATCTGTGGGGTTTGCAGACTAGAAATGTAATAGCAAGATGCTAGGGAATATGGCATGGAAATTTGACATGATAAGTCATATTCAGGAGGAAAACCTGGTATTAATTAAAAATTATCCACTGAATTTAGTTAGTGTTTTCAGGTTTTCATCCTTTATTGAATCAGGCATATTATTTTTAGTAAGGGAGTGTTGCCTATTTCAGAGCCTTACCATTTCCAACTGGTGTCCAGTGTTCTCCCTACCAAGGTCTACAGCAGCATCCACATGGCTCTAATGCCCTCTTCACTGCCTGTTAGGATCATGACTGGTTTTGTTCCTGTAAATACTGTAAAAATGTGATAATTTTAAATGGAAATACTATCTGGGAGATACCTCTAACTTCATGTTAACTTTGTATTCCAAATCAAAGATTAGGAAGATGAACAATGAAAGGGGGTTTCTGTGGAAGATAACCTCAGAAAGGAGTCTCAGCTAACCAGGTAACAACACTTTAATTTTGCCCAGAATGGGTAAGGAAGAGGAAATAATGGGCACAGCAACTGAAGGTATTAATAAGAGAAGGTAAAGATACCAGGAAAATAGTTTTGAGCTGGTCTAGCTTGATACACAAAGAGAGAATTTTTTAGCATATTAAGGAAAAAATATTAATCCTTGAGTAAGACTATTATACCTGCCTCTAATAATGTAGTAATTGTCAATACATTAAAAGGAAAGGTGTTCAATAAATATTTGTGTTCACTATCTGGGAGGAAGGAGGATGTACTTTTAGCAGGTGAAAATAATAAAACAACTCGCGGTCCACTAGTAAATAAGAACTTTAAAATAAACTTTTTCCACAAGGAAAAAATATTTTAAAAGAAGTTATTCTTTTAAATTTTAATTTTAAAAGAAGTTCACTCAGGAATCCCAGGAGGTTTTGTTGAGAAAATCTTTGGTTAGCCATTAAGTTTGATCCCTGGAGAAAAGCCAAAAGCCTGGAAGGGAATGTAACTGATGTGAGTAGCTGTGGACTGTTAGTCTACCAGCAATCCCACGTAAAATGGAGAACTGATACAGTATTCAATTAAAAAACAATTATGGCCTAGGAATGTAATCAATACCGAAGTTATTTTATGGAAGATAAATCTGCTCAAACAATTTCTTTTCTCTGATGACTTTAGAAGTCTGAGGAGTAATAGAAAAGATGAACTGCTCTTAAACTTTTCTGCGACATTTGATTAAGTACTGCAAAATACCCTGGAAAAAAAAATATTAGTACTATATAATGTTAAAAGGGCATATGTTGAATTGATTAAGAACTGGCTAATTGAATTGCCTCACTGCTGGAAGTAGTGGTAGGCCCGATGTTATTCAGTAATTTTGTCAGTAAGTTGCATGTAATATTACTGCTGCTAAAACTGGCACCTGAGGTGAAGGGTGGTAGAATTACAAGTGATGGCAAAAATGGAGTACATAAAATACATTTTAATAAAGACATATTCAGACTTCCACACCTTGTTGCTGTAACTGGAAGCAATTCTATAGAGTGTGTGGAAAGATACCTGAAAAAAAATCTGTAAGCAAGAAATTCTCCTTAAATTTCTGACACAATGCTGAGCCAAAAATAAAAGTACAATATGATCTTTGGATTTATAAACTGGGAAGCAGTAGCTGTAGAGGAGTTGATTTTTAAGTTTGTATGTCATACCAAAAGACTGATAAATTAAAACTGACTGGTTCTGGTCATATTTTTAATGGGATGTTGCAAAACTGGAGCACATGCAGGAAATAATAAAATTTGTACAAAAAAAAAAAAAAAGGAAAATTTCTTACAGTGAAAGAGCTTTGTGGACCTTGATTTAGCATCTGGTTCAGGGTACAGCCTTTCTGCAAAGGATGCACAACACCAATAGGAATGAGTGTAAAAATGTGCCTTGAGTATTGCAACTGGATGCAGAAACTTGCTTTTCTTAACCCTGTAAAAATCTGAAGTCCAGGCTTATGCTAGTTCTCTAAGTTCTTCCCCACAGACAATAGATATTGGCACCTTTTGAGGAGGACTCATCTATCTTACCTGATGCAATGTTTTAGGTTAGGCTTCTGTCATGCTTCCATATGCTCCATGGGTCACAGAGAGCCTGGGTAATGAGATGTTTAAGTTTTAGAATGCTAAAATTAAATAGAACAAATTTCACCTGTAGTTCTTCCATTCAGGATGAGAAAGCATAAGCCCCAAATCTGTCATTTATAGAACCATAGAATCAAAGAATGGTTGGAGCTGGAAAGGAACCTTAAAGATCACCTTGTTCCAACTGCCTTGCCATGGGCAGGGACACCTTCCACTAGACTTGGTTGCTCAAAGCCCATCCAATGTGGCTGGATTTATGCTGGATTTATGCCAAAACTGGTTGAAGAATCATGGATCTCTATTAATTCTGCACGCAGCTGTAATCCTGGCTGAGAGCCTGGGCGTGTTAGCTAAAGAAAAAGATGCCTTTCACATGGCTGCACAGCTTTTTGACAGGTTACTGTCCACATGGTTCTGTGTTGGAGGGGAGGGAACTTTCTGTATGCATCCATGCAGCCAGATACTTAACAACTCACATTCCTCATTCACGTTCTTCAAACTCTACATATCCAGGCAAGTTTTTGCAGAATTCTCAACTGCCAGGAATTAAACTATGACGCCATAAAATGCCTTTGCCATCTGTGAGGGAATAAGTCATAGTGAAGTTTACTTCCTCAAAATGTGCCTCCTGGTTACTTTTGTATAGTAGCAATACACTCTGAAATTATGCCAGTTTATTTTAATTACTCCAGCTTATTATTCAGACCACTCTCTGAAGGAAGGCAATTATCTGTAGACACTAATGCAATATTGTAGTAGATGAGCCTTCTGTGATTAGAACAGTAAGAACAATATTAATCATATTATGAGATATTACAATTTCTACTTCCTTGGATCAGAAGAAAAGAGAGACACAATTAAATTTATTACTGTATAAATGTGTTGTGTTTATTCAGCAGCTACATAGGAAATCTCTCATTTTAAACCATCCTGGATTGAAATGCATTATTTTTTTTCCTGAAATGCAAAATTTTTTTTCTTAACACTAATCAGAAAGTGTTTGGAGGCCGCTTTCCTGGCAAGTATCAGAGCAATTTCATTTAAGCTACTGCAGCATCTGTTCCTGTGTTGTGAAAACTATATGGACCTTTTCTTCTGAGAAAAGGAAAGTAACTGTATGGTTAGGAGGGATTTTTCTACACCTATTCAATAAAACAATGTGATCCACTGTTATTTATGAATTTATTCTGTTGAGAATGGAACAAATCCTACCTTTTCAGAAAGAGAAGCAGTTGAGATGAAAAGAGAGCCAAGCCAAGCTTTTGAGTGTTCCCTGAATGTTTTAGATCTTTATCCTTCAAGAATATTTATTGATGACTCAATGGGCTGGAGAGAATTCCTGGAAAAGAGAGAGGCAAAATTAAAATCTGAGATCTAAGGAAACCCCTTCAGGTCTGCAGGTGCAGACGTGCTCCTTAATAGATAGTTCCAGCAGGAACAGGATTGTGATTTCGCCATTTCATATGTCCAACTGTGTCAATCATACATTAAAAATTTATAGCACGTATTATTACTTCCTTATGAGTCAAATTAATATTCCATCCCCCTCCCCCCCGGGCAATGAAACACATCACACATTATCTTCTGTTTCTCCAGACCGATAGGAAAGCATGTCTAGATGTCAAGGGTTTTTTTTTATTTTCTCTACTGATAAATTGCATCTTACATGTAATGTGGTTCAGAAATAAACATAGAATTAGATACAAATATACAAAAGCAAATCTTTTTACATCTTCGAACAAAGAAAAGAGTTTTTTTTAATGTTATTACACTTAAGCAATTAATCCACCTCAGGTCCTGTTTTTGACATGGCTAAGCTTAGAAGGCTGTTCCAGGAGTCCTGTCAGAAAATGTAATAGCTTGTGTCTAAAAAAAAAAAAAAAAAGTCACAACCTAGTATCTTTTTGGTATCTTTTGGTATCTTGCTTTCTCTGCCCATTCAGTTTGGAGTTCATGCTGGCACTGCACTGTGAGCTCAGTTTGATCTGTAAGCATGTGAGAATGCATGCAGCGGCACAGCTGAGCATTTTCATTGGAGCTCAATGGCTGAAAGGCCCAAGGATCTTATGGTGTTTGTCAAATAATAATATGGATTTAATAACAAGTCACCAACTTCTAGTTACATACCAGCTAGACATTTTGCTTGAGCTGGTTGTCTAGAATACTTCTTCAATCGGTCAATTAGAGAGGCACAAACCACACTATATTCCAAAACCAGGTACGTGTTGACTCTGTTGGCTGAGCACACAAATGGCATTAACCTCTAGGAGGAATGTGAAATTGAGATGGGTCCCACCAAAGGCTCCAAGATCTCCTATTTATATATTGTTAACTCCTAGAACCAGAGACCAACTGGTTTTATGTAAGATCTGATGTCTCAAAGTTTTGGGGTTTGACCTGGACATGTCATTTATGCCATCATAAAAATTAGTAGTATTGGTAACGGTATTTACAATGAGTTTTGCAAATGTGATTTGTGTAATACATTGCCCTGTGTCTTGGGAATCTGATGCAGCACAGTAAATTTGGGTTGTGCGTGTATTTGTGTTAGTAAAACAGAAAATAAAAAACATATGCCACATCAATAGGATTCTTTTTAACAAATATTTGGTCAATCAGACTGTAGGAACAATATGAACCTGAAAACTTAGATGCCAGAGCACTTAAAGGGATGAATAAATTATCCAAGCAAATTTAGTATGTTAATCCCCAGACTGATATGAAGAGCTCAGAAATGAGGGAATGGATGATAGGAGACAGCTGGTGACAGGAGAATCAATGGGAACGGTACTCTCTGTTTTAGTTCTGCTTTCTGCTGGTGTAAGACTATTGGTGCCATATTGTGCATTGTACTAGCACATGTGAGATCAGAATTTGACTGTTGTAGAATCATGAAGAGGATTAAAAGAATTGTCAAACGGGATGTCCCATCTGGAAAGAATAATTATGGTATGTGATATTTGAGATCATCATAGATGTCTTTGGTTTATTACCATGGATACATGACTCTTGACATTACAGAAAATATCTATTTCATCTTTTCTTTCTCCCCCCCCCCCTTTTTTTTTTAATAGGATGTTGCTTTTATTACTTTAGTGATGTTGATACAAAGTAACATTTTATTCCTTTTGTTAATGTACATGGGTAATTAGGGGGTTACATTAGACTACTGTGAGTTCTTGTAGTCTTCTGTGGTTATGATCAACCTTGGCAAAATGAAAATTGTGCTTGCAGATGAGACAACATCTAACAGAAGCCAATGAAAAGGAGAGATAAAGTAATTTAACTGACTAATTAAGAGCCCAATCTGTGTAATGATGGAACAACACTTAGCTCAGAACCACTTAGCCTTTCTGTTTTTGTCCACTTAAGAGTCCATTATACCCTATTCAGCATAGAATTATATACTCCAGGGAATGTACTTGGCTGAAGTACCCACATTTCGTATATCTTCAAGGTACATGGCCTTCATTATACCCCTAGAGTATGTAATTATCTTGTAACAGCTACACACCTTGGTGCATTTTATGATCTCCTTAAAATGTTATATTTATTCTTTTCTTCTAAAGCCCCAGGCAGACCAAAAGTTGGTAACAGAATGATTAAAGTATCTTGTTACAAACCTAGAGATTTGAGTTTCAGCCCACTTGAACTTATGTAGAGAGCTTCCTCCAGCTGGCAATGTTTTAAATGAGAATCTGATCCCCTGTCTCAGGGAAGTGGTTAATATTGAGTCTAATGGGGTGATCTGACCTCCTGCACAGGGTCAACCCACAAAAGAAATTGGCTTGCTTCTACCATAATAGCCCAGCAGACTACTTGAGCTCCTGGGAGGCCTTTAACCTGGTATTATTCAGAGCACAAGTCATCAGCAAATGTATTATCCAAATCTGTCTGATCCTATGACTATTAAAGATAATGAAGGTACTTTCTAATATTTTGAGGGGCGAGGGGTTGAAAAAGCACTTACAGGTTTTTGTTGCCTTCACATATAAAAAAGAACTGTACCATCCTCAATTCCCTTTTTTTCTGGGAGTGCTGTAGTTGAAGTCCTCTGTAAAAAAGATGTTCTTCTAGCATTCGTGCCCAAAAATTTAATCTATATGTAGTCTTTTTTACATCCATATTCTTTCTGGAAAAAAAAAACAAAACTCAGAAAATCCTGTTCCAGTGGCTTAAATTAGTGTGTGCTTAAATGCTTTGCTAAGTAACGATATGGAATGCTCTGTCAGACATTAAATAAAATAAAATTAAAACATGCTACATCAGAAAAAAGCCAGTAATTTCCATCATTCAGTTTTCCTCTATCCATAAAAAGAAAATAATTTATATGACCTTAGAACATAGGAACAGAAGTATTTGCTGAGACAAAGATCCATCTGTGACTGGTAAAAGTGAAACCCGTGAAGACTAGAGCAAATATTTCTCAGAATATTCTCCTGCTCCCCCAGAATGTTCAGCTTAGCTGTGCCTGATACCCCTCAACAGATTTCAGATCCATGAAGGTGTTCAATCTCCTTTTAAACTCCTGGAAAAAATGTTTACCATCCAAAATATTCTGTGTAAGGAGGACCACAGCTTATCCATGCACTGTATAAAGAACCACCTGGGTTTTGTTTGGGGTTTTTTTGGAAACCAGTACCCTGACTTTAACAACCTTTAGTTCTTTACTGGCAGCAACAGTGAAAATGTATTCCTATTTGCTCTCTTCAGTTGTAATTTGTAGCCCTTTATCACTTCTCTCCTTAATTATCTCTTTTTTTGTGTTGACAATTGGATGTAGCTCTTCCTTATTTGGTGGCTGTTCAGCAGTTTTGACCATTCTTGTATCATCTTTCTATGCCTTTACAGTACTGCCATATTCTTTCAGAGACAGTAGACCAAACCTTCCTGTTGTAATTGATTTCTAAAATGTCATCATGATACTATGTTCTGTTCTTTATTTATTTGTTGACACTTGGGTTTTGATCACTACTGAGCACTGAGGTGATATTTTCATCATTATCTGTTACAACATCAGAATCTCAATAGTAAGTAGTAATGGTCAGCTCAGAAATGTCTTTTTATTTGTAAACGTAAGATTTATGCCCCTAAGTACATCACTTTACATTTATCTACACTGAATTAATCTGCCATTTTATTTCTTAATCATCCAGTCTCATTAAGTCCTTCTCCATTTTTCACCATCAACCCTCATCTTTCCTATCCTGAAAATTTCTGAACGATGAGCAAACCTTTACAACCTCACAGATACCTCTCTTTCCCAAATCATCAATGGATGTATTTTACAGAACAGACCTCTGCAAAATCCTACCAGTGACATCCTTTCATTTGCATCCAGTGCTAGTGTTACATTAATTTTGCTTTGTTTTCTCAGGGCAGAAGCATCAAACTGACATAAGAACACTTTGTCAATCACAAAATCTCAGGCAAGTCATTGTTTCCTGGCAAGAAGGGTAAAACACAGCAAGGCTGTACTCTTAAATTTACCTTTGGATTTTTTTCTGTTTTGCATTACCCTCGAAGATAATTCTCATTTCCTCTGGCTGTAAATCTATCATGACTTGTATTTAAATAAATATAGGTTTTTTCTGTGCTCAGATGAGAAACTGGAAAACTTCAGCCATTCGCAGAATTATTTTACAAATCCAGCATTTGTACCACACTAAATACAGAGATTTTACAGTGAATTGCATGGAGTTATTCCAGATTTACATCAGGAGGGCATAGAAAAAATGTTATCCAAGCTCCCACAGCTATTGCCATGCTACTTGGAGTTACTGGCTGCTAAACAGAGGTATCTAACACATGTTTACTTTCTGTATATTCATGTGTTTCTTTTACCAGCACATTTATGGTCAGTCACAATAAGTTCTTGCTGTTAAACTACTGCCAGTTGTGATTTATGAAAGTAAAGGTGTTCACTGTAATAGTAGAAAAAAAATCCTTCAGATTTTATTCAGTGCTTTTAACTTTTTTAAGGAATTTTCTTTTTTTTTTTTCTTGCCTTCTGTATGTATTGATTTTGTGTTTTATAGTGATTAACAAATGTACCCACCTGACAGAATTTTAAAAATCAGAAACTAACAAAATCTACAGAAATCAGCCAGTCCTAAAAACTATAGAAAGAAGAAACCAGCTAGAACACTTGTTGCATTTCCATGTCTTCAACTAAATATTGATTGCTCCTTCATCAATATTTCCCTATACTATGCTGAGAGTAGTTTTAAATGATCCATGCAGAATGGAGACTGCTCTCCAGTCTAAGGGATTTGCCATCTCTAACTTTTCTTGTTACTCACCTTAAATGCTCCTTTTCTGTATCTGATTCCATTAACTCCATTCCTAACTTTTATGTGGATTGCCTAGACACCACAGTGAATGTAATTTCAACTTTAGTAACTAGGATAGTGCCAAGTAACCAGCCACTAATTATTCTTGAACCTCATAGATAAATTCTGATTCACCAAAGATGCACAAAAGTGCAGGTTCTGGTCTACTGATTCAGCTGTAGGGGTGTAACAGATCTGCACCGTATCCAAGTTCATTCATGCTGTTTTGACAGTGCAGGAGTAAGACCTGTGTCCCCGTTGTGCAGTTGGTGTGTATGTGTCACATCACTGATCAAGGTGACAGAGATTGTAAAGAGTGGCCTAGACCAGCTTTGCCTCACCATCTACACAATCTTTTTCACTTGGTGTAAAATGGCATACTTAAAAAAAAAGCAACAGAGCTATGAATATTTATGACTTAGAGAAAGAAGTCAAGCCCGCAGTGAACATGGAAAAGGGAGCACAAGCCTACAGGAAAGGCCTGGTTTGGTTTTAGTGGTAGATCAGCTAAAGAGTTCATTTAAAATTGCTTTTCAGTGTTCCACTGATTTTGCACTGCTCAAATTCAAGCATTCATTCTTACTTGGATATTTAATGCTTAACCTCATGGGGCCAAAGGTCTGAGCTGGGTTGGTGAGATGCTCAGTAAGGGCTAATTGAAGCCTCAGAGGGGTTCACTAGCAAAGTCAAAATTGCAGTCGTTACCTGCTTGCTTTGGGTCTCTAATGGCTTCTGTGCTTCTGTGCTTTGCAATTAACTCCTTCTAACTGTTGCAGGATCTTGGAATTTTTCTATTTCTAAATCTTCCGTGTTTGTATTTCCTCTTTGCATTAAGAGGTGAAGAATTAGTCTAGTTTCTGTGTGATTGGCATGGAGGCTGTATGTCTATCAGATACTAGTAAGAACTATTAATCTTAATAACAAACCAATCAAGATGATACATTATCTAAAGGAATGTGCTGTACCTGTTACCCACTGATGTGAGATTAAAAATAAGCACTGACAGCTCTGTGATTTAACCTCTTTTAAAAATGACAGCTAGGGACTCATTTTGTATTTTCCCACAAATACCATTCTGGTTGTTCATTCGATATAACTCTAGCATCTGAAAGGTGTGGTACTGCAGTCAGGTGCAGGTGTGTTGCCTTGATGTGTCACGTGAAGCCCTTGCTCATGCAAACCAAACAACTGCGGATCCAAGCCAGAATTTTTCCCTCTGCCGATAGCTGTGGCTAAGGTTGGATGTTTTTCTGAGTCAGGGTCTTACTGTCACATCCTTTTTCAGATTATCTTGTTTTGTTTCTTATTGACCTGTTACAAAATTATTTTGTTTCTATTTAACTTTTTCTGTCATGTCTATGTGGATATTTTCCTTCTGAGAATTCCCATCAACTGAGTATGTATGCGTAAATTTGCTTTTCCTCATCTCATTACCTGCATTTGGTCAAGGTGAAGCCTGTGCTGATCCGTGCTTGTTTTTCTAACCTGTCTCTTTCCCTTTGTATAACTTTCCCTTTCGCAATGATGTTTGCAAAACATCTCAATTTAGTTGGATCCACAGACTTTAATTAATGTCCTATTTGTTTCTTCTTTAAGACCATTAATAATGCTGTTAAGTAAAGGCAGGCCTAGCTCCAGCCCCTTTCTTCCTACTGCATACAGCATCTCATCTTAATGCATGATTATTTATTCTTACCTCCTGTTTGTTTCTTTAGCCAGTTCTCAGTCAACATATTGTTCCTTTTTGAGCTATGATATGAATGATTGCGATTCAAACTTAAAACAATTCCTGGAAGAAAATAAAACAAAACCTAATAAAAATATCCATAAACATTGTTACTGCGAGTTTTATTGCAGGCTTGTGTAAGTCTTATGAAGGAAGTTTATTATCTGTTTTTCTAAGTAGTCTTCTATATTGAGGTCCTGTCTCTGGAATTGTTGCACTGGATTCGTGCCCTTGTAATGAAAGCAATGGTAAAACTGGTACAAATAAACAGAACTACTCCTATCAAATACAAAGCAAACCTGAGTCAAGAGCCAAAAGCACAGCTGGTATTATTTGTTATAGCTCTACTGAAATTAATAATTTTAAGTCACTATTTTTACATCAGGAAATTTAAGCTTTGGTATGGCCCAGTGCGGCATTTGGAAGATTTTTATTTGTGTATCTTTTCATCAGGAACTAGGTATCTTCTTAGAATATGTTTCCTTAACATCTAGCTCAGCCAAAAACTATGGGTCTAGTTGCAAGTGTGTAAGGGCCTTTGCCTTGTACTCTGCAGGCAGTCAGTCAAGATTAACATTTATGATTTCTTTTCACCTTGAAAAGTGATTATTTTATGTTTGTTACCATCTAATGTTCTTATGTAAAGTCTTCTTCATAAATCGAATATATACATATAATTAAAATGCAATTTTCTTTTATATCTCAGCATTACTTTTCCACAATTATTTGGATCAATAGCAGTATAATATGTAAGACCACATGGGGAATAATATGAAACAGTCCTTTCCTTGCTAGCTTTGCTCAATTTTGTAGAATCAACTTTCAAAACATTGCTTCAGCCATTGCATGTTTATTGAAGCAGAACAGAATTTGGGTACCATTTCATATTTGTGTACAACTGCAAGCACAACAGAGTCATTCTCTGTCCCTGGGGCACAGCAATGGAGAAGATGAATAGGATTGTTCTCCCCAAGAAAACCTGACACCAAAAGGGGGGAAAAAATGTCTTTCCTCACCAAGGTCAAAGTGGAGCATGATTTAGAGAGGCATACCATGGCAGAGCATCTAAGTCAGTTTATATGAAATTACCTGTATCTAAGCCCAGCATACTAGTGCAGTGCTGCACCTGACCTAATTAGCTCTGAGTCATATCATTCTGTACGTAGATTTGAATGGACTTTTCCTACACTTTGAGTTCCAGGATTACAAAAGCAGAGCTTGCTTTTTACCAATCCCCATTTATCAGCACAGCTCTACCAATAGTGCCCGTGAATAGGGTAAAGTAGCCTTCATACCGGGCTCTAGAAAGATCTGCCTCGGAAGAAAGTATGATTTGCTGTAGCTGTTGCAGTTGTTGGAATACCTCACTCCTTGGACAATATAAACTGCAGGTCACTGTTAGGGCCAAGAGAGATCTCTGCTCTAGTTTTCAAGAGTACAGCCAAGGCACAGCAAGAATACAGTTGTGACTGCCAACATTGGTGCCTGCACGGATCTGTTCTGACTTCCTGATGTTCTGGGATTATTTGTACACTTAATTAGAAGTACAGGTCTGTGCTCAGAGCATGGCAAGGGTTGCTTTGAAACCATCAAGTTTTTCGTCCACAGCTTTGTAGCATCCCAGTAGTACTGGGGGTGGGTTTCTTTTTCGCTTTTTTTCTTGTAATGTAGGACGAAAAACGATGAGGTAATTTGCCAGCCTTTATGCAACTGGCAGATGGGTTATATTAATATCATAAGAACATATTGTTCCCGATGGCTGCTTAAAAGGAGAAATGCTATATCAGGCCTGGATTCAGCACAGCACCAAGGCACGTGCCTGTATTTATTCCTCTTTAGCAAAGTAGTTATGTGCATACCTGATTTAATTGAAAAGGGCATTTTAACTGGTTTTCCTCTGAGCTGAGACACTAGCAGTACATGAGAAAGCTGATTTTCTTTTGCTAATGTTCTTCTGATTGTTTAATAACATTCTTTGACCCAGCATGACCAAGTGGTACGCATGACTTTCCTGAGTAACTACAACAACACTGTCTTGATATTTGGGTACATGAAAGATTATTAAATAAGAGCCAGGACTTGCCAGGATGTGGAAGATTTTTTCAGTTGCTGAACTGTGATCTAAAGTATGTGTAAGACATCTAATAAGGTTGGGTATCTCATACACTGAGAACCCAACTCACTGTGAATATCATCTCGGTTTTGTTGATTATACATAATCACTTTACAGATGTCATTATTGCATACTATCCCTCCACACTTCACATTAAGAGGGTTGTAGGTGGTTAATGAAATCTTAAAATCAGGATAGACATTTTGGTATGCAGTTAACGAACAGTCTGACACACCATTAGTTTTCTTGTAACTGCTATCCTATATAGGCACCTCTAGTATTTTCTACAGGTATCGTTACGTTCATCCATATGTGCTAATAGATCTAAGATACCTATAATATGCTTTGATAGTATATTGCTACTGTACGCCCTCACCTCTACTGTTTAGAGGGACTTAGAAGTCTGCAGATGATCAAAATGTTTCTTACTCTCTTGATGGGAATCTGCAGAACATTTCTCCTTCTCTTCAATGGCCTTGCTCCAAACAGAGCAAGCAAGATTTCTTCTTTTATCTAAAAATCACACTGCCAACAAGGAAAGTACAAAAGGGAATATTTCTAACTAGATTGTATGTTCCTTAACTCTCCTTCCACCTGTGCAGCAGCAAAAGCATTTCTAAGCTTTGAACAAGCTGCATTAAAATTAAAACTGGTTTATTTAAAAACTTGTTATATTTCAGCAACTCTGGTCAGGACACAGATCATAAGGGACGAGGGGAGAGGTGAAGAGCTTTTCTTATCTCCTGTGAATGTCCTGGGTTTAAAACGTTACTTGTATCGCAAGATGACAATTAAACAACAATACATTAACATACACATAAGTACGGGAGTCGCTCTCTTGTTCTCTGTTTCTCTTTTTTTCTGAAGAGAGGGATTTAACTGTGATAACAGGCCATTTCTAGAGGATTAGCAACCTGTACCTTTAGACAACCTGTCTGTTCACAGGCTCTGCATTCTATTAAACTCTGTAGGTTTGGCTTGCAAAATGGATTGAAACAAGGAAAAAAGAAAACCACTGTTGCTTTGATTTTTCAGATTGCTCTGCATGGGACATTTTATTGACATATATATATATTTATTTACTTATGCACAGGGTTTGAGCACAGAAAGTCTTTGGCTTCATTATGTCAGGCACTGTATTGACATATAACAAAAAAACCACCACAGTACTTGAAAACTTTAAGGTCTAATCAAAGACCTGTTGTGGTTACCTTGTAACTGTGGGGCTGAAGTACACAACTAAGTGCTGATTTTAGGAAATGTAGGATCCTTTTCCTCCAAATAAAACAGTTTAGGTGAAACAGAAAGGCAGGGAGCTGAGCGCTGTAATTTCATTGCTCCTGCCTTTAGGAGACAGCTAACCTTTCAGAGGCAGAGACTGTGGAGAATATATTCATCAGGGAGGGGAAGAACACTGATGGATTTACTAGTATCTTCTTTTTATTTTATTACCAAAACAAACAGCTGTCTTTTTGATATACAATTCCATAGGCTGGCTCATAGAACATGTAAGGTGAAACACTGTCAGGACTGAAATATAATCACCTTTGACTTCAGCAAGGCCAGGATTTCAATCCAGCTTGGGTTTCAGTCAGTGTTTTAGTTTAGATACTCAAAGGCTGTGCTCTCTATTCATACAGTGTTGTTGTTGGTGGTGATTTTGAATAAATCATTAATCCCAATACCTATTCACTTATTGATGAATTTCAACCAAATATGTCAGGCAGGGAGTTCTCCCTCCTACAGCTTCACAGCCTCTGCTCCTAATTGCAGAAAGTCAGTTCAGTCCATTATCTGCTTCAAGAGAAAGAAGCCAGTAAGCAAGTACATACTGGACACCGTGTACAGCTATACACAGACAGCACTTGAATGTGTATGACTCAGGATCAAATGCAGATCAGATCAGAAACAGAACCGCTGTCATTTTTTCAGCTTAATATATAAAGGATGGGGGAAATTAAAAGAGATTAAGGGGTAATACAGGTACCTGAGGTGCAGAGTCAGTTTCAGTTCTCACTGACCTTGTGGCTATAGAAGATTAATAATTCCCTATAACATCTAATCTCTTTCACATTCATTTCATTCTACATGACTTTCATTTGGAAGAACTTAAGCCAAGATTAAGAGAGATTTGAGGAAAGCTACATGTATGTCACATCTAAAAGACATGATGGTCTCACTAACAGATTGGTAACAGGATCTGTACTGAGGAGCTGGCCTTGCTCCTTACCTGGCTGTTGCTCCTGTTGCTCTGTTGACCCGTGTAACACTTTCATAGGATTTTATAATGGCATTTTCAAACAAGGCTGTCTGCAGTAAAGGGAACAGCTTACTGCTAACAGTGAAAAAAATTACAGGTAAATCCACAGTTCCTGAGGAGCCACATACTTAGAGGCTTGGTTGCTGAATAGAATACAGAGCCCTCATCAATGTTATCTACATGTCTGTGGAAGCAGTATCTGCTAAGGAACATTTCTGTCAGTGCCAGCACTGGGAGTGGGCAGGCACCAAAAGTAGCCAAGGAGGGATGCTGAGGAGGGAATGTCCTGAGACATGACTCATATGCCTTCTTCTGACCTGTGGGGAGACAGCAACATTAAAAAAGGAACCAGGTCTGTGGTCCATTTCTCATACTGGCACACTTGGACCGACTCTAGTTTATAAAATATGGCCAGAGAGACCTGCAGTGATGGGCACTGGAAAGGTTGGGTAGTACAGCGACCCAGAGGTACTGATTCAAGCTGAAATACTTTTTCTACTGGAGGAAATCTTAGTACATATGTGTTCTCACTTTCCTAGATTAACTCTTAGAACAACTTGTGAGGTACAGGTTATGGCAGCTGACCTGATGGTAGCCGATGGTGCAGTTCGTGTCATTTCAGAGAGAACTGGAGCGACTGCAGATCCCTATCACGTCTGAGTGACTCTTTAACTACATAGCAGCATGACAAAAGGGAACACTGACGTGTCCTTCTAAAATACCTTGTGTAGTGGTGTCCAAACTACTAAATAGGTGTGGAAAATGTGTGCTAGCCTGACTTGCTGCTGAAAGGAGTGCCTCACACTGAAAAATACATAGGTCTTCGGTACTGCCAAGTGTTAAACAGTTTGGCCTTGACACCTTTACTAATAATCATTACTTTAAAAATTCAGGATCTGTAGATGCTCTCTATGTTATAGGGCTTGAGGGCTATAACAGTGAGATTTAGGCATGCACTTTATCTGGTTAATCTAATCTATAGCCTTCCTTCTAGACTGCACATTGCTGGAGTGGAGCAAATCCTTGTACGGTTTAAATCATTATTCACTTCCTTAGCTGTAGTAGGATGCTAAATACTCACATGTACTGTGAAAGGATTAACAATTGCTCAGACATAAGGTGGCAAAAGAGCTGTCGATCCTTAAAGATTCTGTAGCAGCTGCCACAAATCTGGAAAAGTTCCTTCAGGTAAAAGCATAACCCAATCTATTGCCTTATTTCTGGGTTTCCTCAGTCAGCTGGGACTAATTAAGATAACCGGGCTATAAAATGGCAGCGGAAAGCATTTCCTGACTCTTTTGGGTAGCTGGTTTATTGGGGTGGGTTTTGATGCCTTATGAGTGGGGAGAGAAATAGAGCATGTTAATGCTACTTGCCAGGGAGAAGGGGAAGTTGTGGAATTCAGTGCTCTGCTAGAAACTTGCCCTCTTAATGAGGTGATCACAAAATGCCAATTCCCCAAAGCTAGCACATATTTTTGTATAGTATCTCTATTTTTATATGAGGTAGGGGTAGCTATTTTTCCACTTTCTCTGACAGCAGGCTGACCAAATGCTACTCAAAGGAGTATTGTGGCTGCTCTATGCTTTCCTCTTTCCTTTGGCTGTACAGTTCTCAATTAGCTTTTAAGTTGCATTATAGATCTGCTAACAGTTGTGCAGTTAAATCATTAATTACCTTCCCAGTCAGTTGGGAACTCAATTTCACTTTGGTTTGCAGTTTGTGCTCCACAGTAGATTACTTAGCTAATCCATAAACATCTTCAGACAGTATAATTTAAAGAAGTTAATGATGAGGAAGTTTAGACAATTTTATCACAAAATAATTCTTAGTTAGGCATGTGAAATAAAGTGTTTATGAGGGAGGGGATATGTAAATAACAGGCCAGCCATGTAGGGAAATGGAATGACAAATTATGTGAGGTTGTGGGGATTTTTGCTCCAGTGAGTAAGAAAAGTATTATTATTTTCTTTCTAAAAGATTAAAGAAGAAATAAGGGTTCAGCTGAATAACTGGACTGGGAGCCGAAACATTTGAGATTATTTCTAGCTCTGTTCTTGACCTGTGTTCTAAGTGAGTCTCTGTGCTTCTGAGTTCTGGTTTATTTTTCACCCTTTATTTTGTCTATTTAAATTAGAAAATATTCAGCACAATCTGTTTCTGTTGCCAATGTATATTTACACCTACCACAGTGCAGTCTTAATTTCAGTTTGCATGCTAAGGAAATTCTCTATTGATACTAATAAATATACATTCAAATGCAGCAAAGCTTCTAGGTATATTGTGGGGTTTGTCTTGGGATGGGGGTGGAGGCAAGGGTTTCTAATGCAAGCTTTTCAAAGGCTTTGATTTCATAATTAATCTAATTCCTCTAGTGTGTTTCAAGGCTGCCTTAGTCCAAACATTATTTGTTTCAGAGTATGAAGGCCTGGACTTTTTTCTCCAGACAGAAGAACAAAGCCATCTAGAGAGGCTGTTATCACCCTGTCTATATCATAATTAAGAGCAGAAAGAAGCAGAGATTTTTAATAGTGCCTGATGGTCATTTAGCAGGGAACAGGAATTCCAAGAGGAAAATTTGGGGGCTAGTATTAAAGGATGTTTTCTAACATAAATTTTAAAAAGAAACATCCACTAGATAATTATTTTCTGAGAATTGCTAAGGTACTACTGCTAGAGGTGTAAAGCATTTTAAACGAAAGCTGTCACTTTGCCATGTGTTCTTAGATAGGGTCAGTCTTAGCTATCCCTCCCAAACAGACTGAAAATCAAATTGTGAACATGCCTTCAACCCATTTTGCTGTGCTAGTGACAGAAATGTTGTCATGGAGGAATAATTTTTCTCATGAGTTATGAAACTGGAGAGGAGATGAGAGTGGAGAAACTGGTGTGTGAAAATGGGAGTTGAATTCCAGTGAATAGAAATATTCTTGCTTATCCAGGAGAAGATGGGTGAGACCATTGCAGATTCAGCCCCTCTAATACAAAATTGAAATGGAAGATTTCATACCTGGGATGAAAACAATGGGAAGAGAAACAGAAGGACAGGCTGAGCCATGTAGAATTGTTGTAGACAAGTTTACAGGATTTCTGACCATCTCCTTTATGGATCTGAGATTTATTCAGACCAAGCCTGAACAGTTAGCAAAGAGCATTTTAAAGAAAATGGTATGGTATATAAAACTGAATGAAAACACAGAAGTTACACAGAGGACTTTGGCTTCTTTGATGCAGTGCTACTTGGTTTTGCATTTGACTTCCTGCTGTTCACTGGGACAGGCCAACGTGTAAAGAGTTCTTTATATTCCTTCATTAATAGTTTGCCTCCACTATGTCAAGCTGTCTTGTTCCTCTTGTGCTGTAAGAGGGTGAAAGAGCTCTATTTTGTAATTATAATCATTTTACTATTGTGCTAAAAAGGAAATGTTTTTTAAGAAATACAGAATTTTCTCAATCTTCTATAGTCCAATTTTGGCCATGACTCTAGATTGTTGACTGATTTATTAACAACTGTGCTGGGCTGACCCGGGCTGGGTGCCAGGTGCCCACCGCAGCCGCTCTGTCACTCCCCTCCTCAGCTGGGCTGGGGAGAGAAAATATAACGAAAGGCTCCTGGGTTGAAATAAGAACAAGGAGATCACTCGGCAATTATTGTCTTGGGCAAAACAGACTTAACTTGGGGGGAAAAAATAATTTAATTTATTACCAATTAAATTAGAGTAAGGTAATGAGTAAATAGAAACTAATCTTAAAGCACTTTCCCCCAACTTCTGCCTTCTTCCCAGGCTTAACTTCACTCCTGATTTTCTCTGCCTCAGAGGGAGGGCTCCGTACACTCTTCCTCTGCTCCAGCATGGGGTACCTCCCACAAGAGACAGTCCTTCATGAACTTCCTCAGTGTGAGTCCCTTCCCACAGGCTGCAGTTACTCAGGCACAGGCTGCTCCAGCTGCGGTCCCCTGCAGGGTCACTGCCTCCTTCGGGCATCCACCTGCTCTGGAGTAGGGTCCTCCCCGGGCTGCAGGTGGGGATCTGCTCCACCCTGGACCTCCACAGGCTGCAGGGGCACAGCCTGCCTTGGCATGGGCTTCACCACAGGCTGCAGGAGAACCTTTGCTCGGCACCTGGAGCACCTCCTGCCTGTTCTTCTCCACTGACCTTGGTGTCTGCTGAGTTCACACGTTCTCACTCCTTTCTTTGATTGCAATTGCAGTTGTGGGGGTTATTTTCCTCCTTCTTAAATATGTATCATATAAATATGTTAAAGAACTTGTGGACACTTCATCTCTGGAAGCGTTCAAGGCCAGGTTGGATGCAGCTTTGAGCAACTTGGCCTAGTGGGAGGTATCCCTCCCTCTGGCAGGGGGTTTGGAACTAGGTGATCTTTGAGGTCCCTTCCAACCCAAACCATTTTGTGATTCTATGTTATCTCAGAGGTGCTACCACCATCGCTGATGGGCTCAGCCTTGGCCAGTGGTGGGTCTATCTTAGAGCTGGCTGGTATTGGCCCCATTGGACACAGGAGAAGCAGAATTCTAGCAGCTTCTCACCAAAGTTACCCCTGTATCTCCCTCACTACCAAAAGCTTGCTACACAAACCCAATAAAGTAATGAACTATTAGATATAAGTGAATAAAGGAGAAATACATTTTACAGAAACGGTAAGAAAATGCACATTATTTCACACAAAACTTTCTAATTTTTATTACAGTTCAAAGCTGACATTTCAGTACAGGATAGTACTGAAAAACAAAAAGGGAAAACCTGAAACGTTTTATTAATATTTTGAAGTTTAATATTTTTTTTTTCTGAAAATGCAACGACATAATTTGTATCAGTCTCAGTATGCTGATGATGTCAACCTGCTCAGCAATGTATAGGATAGTATCTGACTTTTTTCCTCCTATTTGCAGATACTTTTTTCATTTTTCCTTTTAGGGAAGGATTTGTGATTTTAAAATATTTGCAAAATTGCTTCCATTCTGGCTGGCCAAGCAACTAAAGGAGCATTGCCACCTTTTTTCCTGAAGGCTGAAGGGAATTGATGCACACCAAATTAATTGTCCAAATAATATCTCTATCCCTCAGCCAAAGTGCAGGGACACGATAGGCATCACTCTGGCTACACTAGTAGTTGCACCTCCTGCACACTCCTGGAGATCTATTGTGAATCCTTTCATCTCACTAAAAGTTGTGTCAGGGGAACCATCTGTATATTGTGTCACCTTTTTTACTATAGCTTTTGGCATTTAAGTGTCTTATAATAAGCCTTGTGACCTACGCCACAGTGTGTTATGCTAACAGAACTGGCCTGTGTGATGTTTGTGAATTGTTTGGATCCTTAATATGTGAGGAAGGGAATCACCTTGACAGGTTCTCCAGTTTCTACTTCCTCAGCAAAGAGAGGGAAGAGTGCACTTTGCATAAAGGAGTTTTTATTTTTCTCAGAAACTTCCAAGGAAAGGGAAATAAATGTACACAGCTTCCTGAAGTCTTTACAAGAGGGTTGGTTTAGCACAATAAACCTAGGACAAAGACAGCTTTATATTACACATGGCAAAGATATTAAATCTACTGGCTTTGCTTTCTTCCTTTTTTTTTTTTTTTTTTTTTTTCTCAAAGTAGGTTACAGAAATTAAGCTTTAAAAGAATTCAGAAGGTAAATTCAGTCTGTAGTGGATCTCTTAAACAAACAAGCCCTCCTTTCTCAAGGAGGATTTTCTATCTGAATTGTTTCCTCTTGCTGATGAAGAGTATCTGTAGAATTTGGCTCTCCTACAAGTACAACCATGAATAATGCATGGTGACTAGAAAAGAATGGACAGCAAATAACAACAGGAAACAAATACCACACTTTGCAGGACAAATTTCCAGGTGCACAATAATTCCTTCTAAAATCTGTGAACCTCATGGGATTCTCATATATTTTCATGAACACCTGCAAGCAATAAATATCCTGATGCTGCATACTGCAGCTGAATTTGCTGCCTTCATTTGTGGGGGGGAGAAATCATATTCGTACAACTCATCTATCTCCTGTGTCAGGCTCCTCTGCTCTGCTTCACGGTTCTGCAATTCAATGTAAATAGTGGGATAGTTTGCAGCTACCACACATGCTGAATAGCCTCTTGTGGGGATCATGTCTGTAGGTAGGTAAACTATTGCCACAGGACCTAATTAAGTTTATAGGGAGTAATGCACATGTTGTTGATAGGGGTCAGTTAAGGGACCGATCCTTTCTTCTGTCTCCCATTCAGGTTTCCCACATCCAACTGGCGTAAGGAAGGGCGATATGAGTGAGGCTTTTTGTGTTTACCCTGCAGTGAGGATTTATTTCACCAGCTACTGTAATTTCTCACTCTCTGCCAATACTACAGTCTTATGTTGAGATAACATTGACAAGGACATGGCAGCAGTGGTTCTAGGTGTTAAAACTACCCAGGAGATAACAGGATATTTGTGCATTTGTGGACAGGACCCAAGCATTGGCAAAATGTGTTTGGGACACAAAAAAAGCATTCTTTATGAAGAACTAGTGTCATTTGTGATGTGTGATTTTAGTTAATTCATTTGCAACAAAAACTGTGACATTTTTTCTGTTTGGAAACAGCCTTGAACTGAATAAAATATAAAAAAATAAACAAATAAACTGTGACTTGCAGAGAAGTGCTGTGTTAACAGTGGAATCTGATGGGAAAGTCAGAGAAATGCCTTCCAGGATGGCTGAAGCTGACAATTGAGGGAAGAGAGCCAGGGTCATCAGATAAGCGGGTTGTGATCCAACTCAAGCAGTATTGTTTGACTAATATGAAATCACTTCTGTTAATGTTTTCTCATTTTGCACTTTTGTGACTGTGTTTTCCATTTAGTCAATGAAAATACAACCCTTTACTGAGCTCAGGTGAAGCAATAGCAGGAAAATAAAAGAAGACCCCATTGCTTTTACTTGAAGTGTGTTGAAATAGATTCAAGAGAACCTCAAAGGCACAGGTAATGTGTACCTGCAAATAATGGATCCAAGAAAGTGTCCCAAATACAGGAAATATATGTGAATCCTAGGAGATTTCCATCTTTCTGAGAGATAGTCCAAGTCTATGTACCCCCAAGCACCAGCAAAAAATCCCAAACCCATACCTTTCTGGTTTGTATTTTTCAGTGTCCATGGTTACAACAGAAGAGAAAGATTTGGACACAACTGCGGTATTTCAAAGTCTTGAGGAACAGGACAATACACATTTATAAGTCCTTCTCTATTCAGCTTATTCTGCCCAGACCTTCCAGGAAAAAAAAGAAAAAAAAAAAAAAAAAAAAGCTTCACTTATTCTTGCTGGAATTCCCATTCCCCTCACCCCAAGGCAGATCAATGCCCCAGCTGATCAGTGTAAGAAGCATTTCCCATAAGTATTTAATTTCTGGGTTTGTTGATTTACATTTGTGCCAAGGAGTATTTTCATGAGAAAGTGAATGGGTCAAGGTGGCCTTTGCGGCAGGTCCAGATAGAGCATGTTGGGTTTTTTTCCCATTAAACACTTCAATAAAGAGTGTACACACTTGGACAGTGCAGTGGCTTGATAATCTGTAAATGGAAAACCTGAAGTTCATTAATAAGGCTGCAAACAATGAGAAGGTGAGACTCAGCTTATGGCTTGAAGTTTTGGAACTAAAGCTTGTTGTTAAAATAAGTTGTATATTTTGTGTATTTTACTAGCTAAGAAAGCACTGGTATCAGACTAAGGAATAGTACACAGCTTTTCCTTATTTTATATACTATTCTTTAGTCTGATTTCCCAGACTGAGATAGAAGTTATGTATTACTGCAAGAAAGGCAAAAATACCCAGATGTGAGATAATAAATGACTTAAGAACAAATGATGGTGCCCAGATTTCCACCTATCCGTCTTTTTCAAGCTTAGCCTTGTTTCATATGAAAAGGCTTCCCTGTACAGACTGTCTCCAGTCCTAGCCACTGGGGATGAGAGGAGAAGGTTATTGTTGTCTTGTTGTCTATTCTTTTTTGCCATCAGTTGCAGAAACATTGGCCGTGAGGACCTCCTACTCCTTGGACACCTTATTGCAGCTTTTCATTATAAAAAAGAGGGCTTGTAAGAGAGATGGAGAAAGTCTTTTTGCCAGGGTCTGCAGTGACGGGACAAAGGGGGAAGGTTTTAAACTGAAAGAGGGTAGATTTAGTTTGGATATAAGGAAGACATTTTTTTACGATGAGGGTGATGAGACAATGGAATGGGCTGCCCAGAGTAGTTGTGGATGTCTCATCATTGGAGTTATTCAGTCTGGCTGGATGAAGCTTTGAGGAACCTGATCTAGTGAAAGATGTTGCTGCCCATCACAGAGAGGTCAGAGTAGCTGATCTTTAAAGGTCCCTTCCAACACAAATAATTCTATGATTCCATAATTCACCTGCTGTGCAGAACATCTGGGTGCTGTGTTGAGGGAAAATAACCTTCTCCACAAAGAAGCAACATCCTCCTGGGAGGTGCTGAGAAGGAAAGGTGACAACTTGTTCTTATACCTTTGAAGCCATTCAGTGACATACTGTCTCTCAGCACAGTAGGATGCCATCTATTCTGTAGTTGGTGACTGCTTCTGTCTTAGAGAGTTTGTAGTTAAAAGGAAGGGAGTAGTATGTGGAATAAACAAAGCAGATGTGGAGAAGGGAAGATACTTGGCAATGAAGACAGATTAATACTGACTAGCTGCAAGCACACTTTGTAGCAGAGCAGTGACTATGATCCCAAATATTTTAAAATTTATTTTCCTTTCTGGTTTGGACAGATGAGATATCAGTTTAACAGGGTGAGATGGATTTTCCACAAGGGAGAGGAGTACCATCGACAGAGCAGGAAGGAGGCTGAGAGGACATGAGGATAAGAAGTCATCTATACAAAGAAGATAATCAGAATTCAGGGACATCATTCTGGCTCTAGACTTTTGATTAGATTAAGTTGCAGTAGACCTAGGAGCAGTTTTAATGCACATGGGACCAGTTTAAGATTTGTTCCTGGGAAGGATGAAATACCCTGCCTACCTCCCAGCTGGGTGCCTGCTTCACTACCACCATGTTGAAGTGGCAATAAAAACTGGAAGGAGGGTAGGTGTGTAGTGAGCAAGGCCAGGAAAGGCTGGATCTTTCCTTACGAGTGACACAGGGTGAGAAAGTCATAACAATCTAGAGTTTCAGCCTTGGGATCTAAGATGGGTTAGCAGATGCTCAAGGCAAGGCGCTTCTGCCTCAGTAGGGGTCATGTCAAGCTCCCAAGAAAGGTGGTGCTGCGTGCATGGAAAGGGATGAAGGCTGTGGAAGGGCTGGCACAGAGAAGGAATAAACCTGCTTTTTATGCAGAAAATATGAACACATCAGGATTCTAAAATAATGTGTTTAACTTCTCCAAGTTAACTTTATTTTGGTCAATTGCAAGGGTCACAACAGAGCATTACCACTACACTGTATATTGCTGACTGCTGCACTGGAAATTCACTGAGCTACTTGCAGGCTAGTGAAACAAATACCAAAAAAAAAAAAAAAAAAAACCAAACAGATTAAGGGTTTGTAAACATGACTGCCTCATAATTCATGGATGATTTCCCTCAAAGTATATATTCTTCTAATGAGCCTCCTTTAAATGCAATGATTGTAATTTTTGTAAGCATTTTCCTTTTGAGAAAGCAATAAAATGTAAGTGATAACATCCAAAAAATCCTTATTTCAGTTGCAGTGCACAGTATTTCTGACTATAAGTTAATGGTTTACATATTAATTTTCTCATCTGTCTGATGGGCAGAAAATTGCTTTAATATAAATGCAGTTAAATTTGTCATTTTATATCTATACAGCTTAGGTTTAGAAATTTATTACAAGCAGTATCAAATTGTTTCATAGCAATTTAGCAGCTTTTGTGAAAGAAAAATGTGTCAAGTTGGAGGTTGAGCTAAAATTTTTCTCACATAATTAATGAGCTTTTTATGTTTATCGTCTAATCAATTATTTTAAAGGAGACTTGAGGAAGGTAATAAAAGTGTTTGATTCTTGAAAAAGTTAGGCTGGGTTTCTGAGTGTGCAGAGAAATTATTATTTTTTTTACCACCCAAGTAAAAAGATTGAAAATTCACTTTTTATAAGTAAAAATGACAACAATTTTGGTTTAAAAATACTCCCACTGTTCCAACAAGTGAGAGCATAAGAAGGTAAATAACTTATCTATTTTATCAGCTCATTTTTCCATTTGAAAACCATACTTCCGTTCCACCAATACTGCTAGCGACTCACTCAGCAAGGTAACAAAAGATGGTCTTAATTGGAGAATTATATTATCAGCTTCACTGAGGCCAAAGTGAAGAAGAACCATTCCAATGAAGGGATAAAGTCTGATCTTAATGTGGAGTAGTTCTTGGAGTTCATCCCTGATCCAGAAGTAATTGGTCCTGAAAGCTTTTGTAACTTAAATCATCTGTGTAGAACCAATGCTATCCAAAGGTGTACTCGCTCTTAAGCAGCACTTCAAGGACATTTTTGATTTGGGACTTGAATTCTCCTACGTCAGCTGGAATCAATCCCATCCAATAATAACAACAACAACAACAACAATAATAATAATAATAATAATAACAATTATTATTACTACTGCTACTACTACTATTATTATTATTACTATTACTATTATTATTAACTATTTTGCAACAAAAAACATCCCTATGCAATGCACTATAAAGGACTATAGTTTAATCTCAAGCCTGAGAAAAGGTTATTACAGCAATTTCCCATACTGGGAAAAGGATCCCTAGAAGGAAAATGTGACTTTCTGTCTGTCTCTTCTCCCCACCCCCTTTTCTGGAAATTGTTCATGGATTTTCACTAGGTCTATTCTCTGTAACATCCACTATAACTAAGTGTACCAGTTACATTGATTTGTGTTCTGCCTGCCTGATTCATGGCATGCCAATGTGGTCATTATAATTGAGTTCCAGAATGAAGATAAGCAAGAGGAAGATAAAGCGATAACCTCCAAAAAGCTGGAGATTAATGAGGAGTACTTTAGTCCTGAAAAAAGCAGTGAATGCATGTGTTTGGGAAAGTTAGGTCTGTGTAGGTAGGGGTAGAAGGTAAATGGCTTTTACTATGTACATATTGGGGAAAAAAAAAAAAAAAGTGTGCAATTGTACAGCTTAGGTAAGGTTTGGGGAACAAAGTTAAGTTTCTTCCCTTTCTCTTCCCTTCCCATTTTACAACATCGCTTCCATTACATTTCTTTTTCATTCCTTTCCTTTCTGCTGCAGAGTATCAGCTAATTATCAGAACAGAGTGAAGAGATATAACAGCATTTTAAAAGTCTAGACTTGGTTTCTAAATGCCTATATCAATTTCATAAAATATACTCATTGACGTACTGAGTTTATCTTGCCTTAGCATTGATGAGGCACCCAGATTTAACTCCCATCTGCAGGAGAATATAACTTTCAGGGGGAAAAAAATCCAATCTGGATTTAGAATTACCGGTGATGGTGAATCTGTTACAAAACTCCTCAATCTGCTCTTAAATATAGTACTGAGTTCTTTGCATCTTTCACTGTAAGACTCCTGTTCCAGTGAACTTGTTCTTCAGCTTTTCAATATCCTCCTTGAATTTCATCTCCAGATTTGCTATAGGATTCCAGTTACAGCGTAGTGTGGATACCCTGGTCTTTCAGAACTCATGTTTTGTCTTTAGCTTCAGGTCTTGCTCCACCTTTTGGCCGTGGTATTTCATTGGTACCTCATGTTCATTTCATTGCCACCAAAAACTAGAGCCTGTCCCAGAAACTATTTTTCTGAGAAAAACTTTTCAAACACATGCGCAGGAACACCACTGTTCCTAGATGTGTGATTTCAGGTCTGGCCATACTGAAACACAAAATTTTTTGTACTCCTTTTCTAAACTTCATGTATTAAAAATGTAACCACTGAATAATTCACCAATCCCCCAATCTTTGCATTATCTGCACTGTGTCGGTGACAGTTGTATGTTTTCTTACAAGTCAGTGTTCCAAAATGATTCCTGCAGGGTCGTGTCGACCCAGGAGGAGCTGGACTGTTTGCTCCTGACCACTGTTGGGAAGGACACAGGACTGCTGGGCTGACCCAGTATTTCCAACATTTTGTGATGTTATTTTACACCATTTAATAATGAATGTTTATAATCATTCATAAATATAAATTAGCATATTGTATATCCACTGAACACATACTGTGTTGATTGCACATCATTCTTAACAAAGTGGTTGCATGGTACCAAGTGAAATGCCTTACCCAAATGCTACATTTATTAATGGAACTCATAATATCATAGAAAGGTATCACATCTATTTTTAATAAAACTGTTCATTGTCATTAATTATTTCAACTTTTGTTAATTCTTTATTGAGTCCTGCACCACTGTTCTAGTAATTTGCACAGGATCAATGTGAACCTGACAGAACTGTAATTATGCAAGTAATCCCATTTACATTTTTTTAATAATGGCATCCTGCCAGTTTTTTCTTAATAATGGCATCCTACCAGTTTTTTCTAAGTTTGTGGAACTTTATGAGAAATAAAGACGTGTTTTAAAAAGTATGGATGTTTCACAAGTTCCCAGTTTTTTCTGTAACTTTAAAAACAGAAATATTAATATTTTTGTTTATCAAATACACAGGATATATTTCCGTTTTTCCAGTTTTTCCTTTCTTGGCTTTCAGTTCTCCTCCACCTTTTTCTGTTCTTTTTCCTTCCTCTTGTACTGAAATGTTTCCCAGTTTATCATAGAGAATGGACTGGGAAAAGAATAAGCAGGAAATAGCAAAACCTGTAGCATGTATATTAAAAAAAGATCTGATGTGTATTTATTTTTCATTATAAAGATCTTGAGGGTTCTGCTTTTTTTTAATTAAAATCTGGAAAATTAAAATATTAAACATTCACAATGTGAATATAATTTTTAAATTAAAAATTGGCATTAAAATGTCAATTTATTTTTTTTTTAATATAAACTTAGAGAACTAGACCTTTCTCTGAACACCACTTTTGTCTGCCTTGCACAAAGAAAAGCATAGCTAGTTTAGTCGCTGAGTAGGAGAATTTAGCTCAGCAGTTCTGGAAAGCCTAGAAGGAATGTTCTTTCCCTCATCTAATCCCAAATGTAGTCTGGATAATGATATTTGTCTGGCAGAAACGAGTCAGACTGAAAAACATCTGCTACCTCAGCAATCCTAGTCCCCACATTCTTGGGTCTAACAAGTGTGCATACTGGATGAATGCATGCATCAGGAAGGGGAGGCATCCAGCAAAGTGTTTTGAAAGCAGGAAACCACTTGCCCGCAAAATAAACTGTAAATATTTTAAGACACAGAACCACTCAGATTTCATAGAAGAATCACAGAGACCTATTTGTAATATTTATTCACTAATAAAGTGAGACAATTTACAAGGGTGAGTGAGATTTTAGCAGTTGTGGAAATATATTACCTGGCAACAAGCTGTAATACAAAGTATACACGGGTACAGCCTGTCTCAGAGCTTGCTAAATGCTTTGGTTTTTACGCCATCTGTGTGCTGCTATCTTTATCTAGCTGAGGATTTTGTTTATACATCTATATTTAGCACACTGAAAATAAGAAAAAAAAAAAAGATGATGATTTTGTTTTGTTTTTCAAATGAACCTAGGATAAGATCCAAAGCCTACCAGAGCAGAGCTGGGACAGACCTCAGGGTGAGGTTTGCAATGATTTTTGGGTAAGCACCTGATATTCCTTAAATAGATAGCATTGATGAAAAAATCCTAAGTTCCTTTAAGAATGTCTTTCATAGGATGGATTCAGGTTCCTAAACATATGTGCCTAGGAGACCTAAGCATCTGCTGAAGGTTGGCAGGTACAGTAAAAGACCTATGGGAACTGTGCCCAGGGGTACTGAGGGCTGGAATTAAGGAATAGCTGTATTAGGTTGTGTGCAACAGCACTGAATTCAAACACTATGCAGATGAAGTGTGAGAAATGTGCCTGGGTGGAGGCTAGAAGGCCACGGGGTTGAAAGATCCTCGGGCAAGGATGGCCATGGGACTTGTATCTTGAAAGAGTTGAGTACAGAGGGTTAGAAGGGTGGGAAGACCTGACCTCCAAGATCCTCTACAAACTTTCTGTTGACATTGGATAAATAATTTCAGTTCTCTATGCCTGATTTGTTTGGTGGCACTTGATAGAGGGAGGAGAAAGGCCCAATAAGGCTTTTAAAAGATGCATGGATTGAACTAACATAATTTTTGCATATGTCCCTGTAATTCTAGTGAAGTCAATATGTCAATTTATATTTACCAAGTGAACAACCCCACATTCTTGTCCCTTTGGAATTTGAAATTTCCTTTTTCTTTCTTCATGTCCCTTAAATCTACATTTTGGTCACAGAGTTTGACAGGATGTACACGCGTTTCTTCTCCTAATTAATGAAAACAAGCACAATTTTGGCTTAAATTGTCCAGGAATAACATTAATCTGGAAATAAGAAAAAGGGTTGAAGAGGCAAGATTTGTACTGTAACCCACAGTCACTTGATCAGTGGAAAGCATTTGTTTCTGTTGTGTGGGTAACTTGAATGCTTGACAGCACATGTGATCAGTTGAGTTAGTTTAGCCTTGAGTTAAGTAAAGTCTGGCCTATGCTGGGATTTTCTGGGGATTTCATTAGCAAATCTTTCTTGCAGGCCATGGCTTTCACCAGTTTTCCACGCTTACATTTGTACCTGGGAGAATAAGTCCCAGAAGACCTGGTTTCTTTCTCCTAAAGTATTATATGCCTTTTTCTAGCAGCAGTATAAAGTAAAAGAGCATTTCATTTGTCTCTCCTCAATAGAAAGGTATCACAGAATGCAAAATGAATGGATTTTTAACACTTTATGGTCTTGATTCTTTGGAAGTTTCTCTGGGAGCGTGCTGGTGCGAGTTACGATGGATCATCATGGTAAGAGCCTGGTCTAACTGTGTTGCTAGGACATATCCCATTAGAGATATTAGAGTGCTCAGTTTTAACTCTGCTGATCTTACTGCCTGATACTGGATCCTAAAAGACCCTGGAGTCATGATGACAGTTGGGATAAGAATAAAGAATGTGACCATATGGTGCTTTTCTATGTTATAGGATGCAATTGTGAAACTTGGCACGGCTCACTTTGTGAACCAAGAATGCTGGAGACAGATATATCACTGGGAGATAAGAAATCTTGCATATCCAACACAAGACTGAGGCTCACATCTCTGCTAGAACTGTTTTGATCTTATCTAGAAACTTATCCCCATGCAATGCTACAGAGCTGTCAGTTATCTGTGGCATATCTGCAAAAAAGCTGAAATTTGGGGTTTTAGGCCACCATGAAGTAGAATTTTGCCACTGCTGAGCTGAGTGACAGGTGACTTATTTGGTTCTTTCTACACAGCATGTGCTTGTGACCTCCCGTAGCATGGACAGCTGCCTATCTTTTAAAATTACCAGCCTCTCAAATCTATTTTGTGTGCCTCTGTGTAAAATAGGATTAGATGAGTGGGAAATGCAATGTATTATTTTTGAGAGACCATTTTCAGCATTTAGCTTGTAAGCAGAGCCAGTCATATTTCTTGCTTGACAAATCATTCAGGCTGATAGAGGTGAGCCAACCCCTGAGGGCTGGAAAAAAAAAAAAAACCAAGAAAAAAGAAAAGTACTTAAAATTGAGGCTTTTGAAACAGCCCCTTCATAATGACAAACAAACCAGGATCCTGACCTGGAATCAATGAACTGACTTGTTCACCATATTAGCCACATACAACAGAAAGGCATCAAAACAACATCCTGATAAATCATTCATACCTTATAAATGCATTTGCATTGCTTTATGCTGATACATAAATGCACGAGCACTTAATTTAGTCTGATGTCACTCCCCAGCCTTAGTTCTGGTCTCCCATGCTCCTGCAGCTACTGTGAGACAGGGCAAATGCCATCAACCAGGGAAGAACGAGTGGCACAGTGAATTTCTAGAGTAGGTGTAATTACCATTTTGTGTGCCAATTAATATTAGATTAAAAAAAAAGACATCCTCCAAAGGAACCTATTTATTATTTAAAAGCCCCTCAGGGTATCTTCTGACATGGATTGGTGCTATAGCAAAGCAGAGGCATGAAAGCAGCTGAAAGCAGACAAACTGTTAAGCAGCATTTAATCCTTTATGCATGTTTTATACATAAACAAATTGGAATGTGTAGATCAATGTCCTCCAGCTGTTTTTCAAACCCCATTCTGCCTTCATTAAAGATTTAGGGAGGAAGTTTCCATACATAGATATGATATTGGGGAAAAAACAGGACAGGAATTTTTTTTTCTTTTTTTCCTGAGAGGTTTTCTTAAAACCACCACTGCCTTTTGCTCGAGTAGCAGTACATAGTAAAGTATTCCTTTGCCACTGCAGCCTGCACATTAAATCCTCCATACAGTCATGTCTTTTAGTGCTGAGTCCCATTAATTAGACAAAAGATATAACTCCCTGATAAAGTGTCCTATGAGAGAGCCAATTTGGCCACATCGAGTTCACACGGGAGCCATAAAGTACCAGGCTCAAGTCAATTCCATGTAAACTCAGCCTATTTTCGATGACGTAGTGCTCTATGGTTCCTTGAACATTTATTCTAACAGCCACAGTGAGAATTCATTGATTTAATTGGGAGGAAGGGTTTTCAATTTACTCCTTCTTGTCATTAGAGGTCTTCACTGAAAGGGAAAGATTTGGTCTCAAGACTGAGGTGGAGCAGAGGGGGATGAAACAAGGATGTTGGTGGCCTGGTCAGCTTTGAAGAGATGGGGTTTGCAGGGACACTGCAGTTCTGTCTCTATTCCTTCCTCTGCTGGGGCTGCACTCCTCACATGCGGGTATCAGAGCAGGAGCTGGTGAGGCCAGGTCTCTATTACAGCTACCAGAAGGTTTTTAGGAATAAACAGCTCTCCTGTATCTTTGACTGTGCTGCCATTGGCTTTACAGGCCGCACGCTGACTGTAAGTCTCCAAAGCTGAATCCTTTCCCATCTGATTGCACAAACATAAAAACACAAACGTGGCGACTTGCTAAGACCTCCTGACAGGGCATATAGTTTTGTTTCCTGGATCCTTTGTCCATTAGCACATACCTCTGCCTTCACCACATCCTATTAACAGTAACTTGAGTTTTCTGTATTAGCTTCCTACGTTTGTGTATGTGAAGACACTAAGCATTGTTCTGAAACCACTGTTAGGAAATACAGAGATTTGAGCTTTGTGCAATGTCATCCCTTCCTTCTGTCATGGAGAGCAGCATCTCTGCCACACTTCAAACCTGGCATGAAATTCAGAGTCAGATCCTTCACCTGGCTACTGCCTGCAGTGAGTTAAATGGGCTGCCACAATGCCAGATGGGTTTGTTTCTTGCTTGGTATTACTTGGCTCCCTCAAACATACAGAACAGAAAAATACCACTTCCACAGCAAAAGATGAGCTGGGATTTCCACTCTGTATGCCTTGAATTTAGATTCCTGGGACCTGATTATTTAGAGGTGTTTGCAGCAGCACTATAAAGTCAGCGACTCTTGCAGATGTTCAAAAGCTGTAACAATCACACACACACACAAGCACCTAGAGACCTGCCAGCTTAAAGCCTTCTCAGCAGCTGCTGTTAGATGCAGTTTTCATTTACCCTTTACTCCTACACTAAGGTTATAACTTTTTAGAGTTAATATACAGCTGCTGTGTCACAGACCTGTGGGGGACACACTTTTGGAGTGGGTGGGTCCTCTACGCAGAAGGCTGGCAGGGCACTGTGAGGTGAATGGCACCACATAAATGTAATAGATTATTAGAGCATGCAGCCTGTATTATGTGTTCCCAGTGCATAAGCACTCCAGCCTTCCTAGCTGGAGAAATTAAAATGTAAACACAAGATGCTGCTTTACTACATTCACATCTGGTGTTGTGGCTGGTGTTTTCCTGTGAATATTTTCAAAACAGCCATATTGTTCAGAACAAAATTGCAAATACCACATCTGCTCCCTGAGGCCTCTGAGAGTCTTGCATCCGGAAGAAGGCAAATAAAAGGAAACTTGGCAGCCCTTGACAACATATCAAGAAATCCAGGAAAATATAGTCATAAGCACTTTGGCTGACTTTAGTAAGATGGTTGCTTTCTGACAGCACAGGTTGCATACCTGAAATCTACAAAGTATGAGATTTCATGACCTTTATTGTATTCCACCTGTGTTTTAATAATATCATTTGCATCTCAATTATCTAACTCCATGTGAGATGTAGACCTGAGGATAAATATTAGCTGGAAATTCTGGAAACATTGTCTTTCACTTCAAGTTGCTTCAGAATATTCTGTGGAGCAGAGGAAAGGTGCATTTCTGTGTACATACATATAGATAGCTACAAGTAATCATCACCAAAGTGGTTTCCTGGTCAGATGTTCCCACTGGCTAAGACAGTGATATTAAATGAGGAATTCACCAGCAAAGAGACCTGTCATTTGTCTTGCATCATTTTCTGCTGACATGAAGTCAATAAGTTGATCTGTCTTCCAAATCGCCTGCAAAGTTGGAATTCCTTCTTTCCTTGTCTTCAGCTTGCTTCCAGGCTACAAGACTCAGCCCTAAAGCCAGGTAATTTATAGATGCCTCTTTCCACTCTTTTCTCAGGTCTCTTTGCAGTATCCTAAAGATCCAAGAATGAAAATGTAATTTCTCACAGATCTCCTAGCAGGATTTTAAAAAAAGAAAATAAAAATAGCTGCCTGCAATTTACGTCCCCACTGTGTGAAATCTTCAACCATATTTACCAGTGATATATCTAGATAATGCTGCTTGCTTGCAGGGCTGTTAATAGAAGTTGGCTTTATTTGAACCTTAGTGAGAAAAATGATAATAGAAAAAATTTGATGTCTAAACAGTACAGTCTGTGACTGCAAAGATCCTTATAAACCCATGTGGGGGGGCTTGAATTCTAAACATCCTCTCAGCACCAGCTAGTGTTAAAGTAGTCAACATCATACCAGCTGCAGCTGAACCCAATAGACCAATGTAGAAATCAGGATGACCATGCTAATGAGGACTCCTACCCACAAGTTGTACAGTGCAGCCAACACTCACCTTGTATTGATTCGGTGTCACCAGAGGACCCTCATCCACCAAAGTGACCCTAAGGTATGATGACTTTAGGGACACTGCTCATGACTGTGATTGGTTTTAAATTTGGTCCTTGAAATCAACTAAAGACCACTTTGGATACAGTGGACTAATTTTATTACAAAGACTCAGGTTTTCAGTCCATTCTCATAACTGATAAAGAGGGCCTTTCTCCAGCTGGAATGGCTGCAGACCTGCCCTTTATGCTGTCTTCTTTACTCGGTTTTTAGTAGAATCCACTTTCTGGAATCCAAATACACTTGAACAAAAAGATAAAGTGAGAGGAGCCAGGACTGAGATGCTCCATTTTTAATAATTAGCTAACTTCCTTCTCTTAAACCAAACCCTCATTTCTAGCTGTAGGTTTCTGTGACTGATAACTTTTGTTATTACATTATTTCCCAGTGTCATGGTAAAAATCTTGACAAAAATTACTTTGATTCTTTTTGGGATTGGATGCTTTTTGTTGCATGCTAGAAGTAGAGTGTAGCTAGTGCAGTTCCCTTTTTAACAGGCACTAGTTTGCACAGGCTGTTAGCTGTCAGTCTGGCTTTCCAAAGAAACAGAAAATGCAGAAAATGAGTACAAATTATGGTCTCAAGCATTTGTTACCTGAGGTAAATAAACACAAAATGACATGCATATACATATATATATATATACACACACCTGACTTTAAAGCCTATCAATAATCAATGACTACAAATGGTCCCCCATCATTACCCAAAATCAAATAAACAAGCAAATTAAAACTGGTTTCTGTACTATTGCTGCAGTAATCTATTTTTCTCTTGCTGGGTAAGATGACAGTTTTTCTAATGGTATTAGAGTGTCTCTTGTGGTAATTTCAAGTAATTATGATTTAGTATGAATGAACTTGAAAAATGCATGGAGATGACCACAAAGTTTAAAAATCTTTGCTGAGAGCAAATGTCATGGGAAGGTGAACAGGCAGATTGTCTCTATTCCTTTGTCTTACCTTCTATCTTATTCAGAGAAAAAGAATGTTAATTGTGAGGGGTTTCTTCAGGTAATTTACAGGCCTCTTCCTTGGGCATTGTCTGAAGGGACAGTCTGCATGAATCTAGGAGCGGATGGACAGCTTTGTGTTTCAGCCACCATATCTCTACAGGGAGTCTTTGGACGTCAAGAAGAACCAAATATGTTGGAAGGTGGTGGCATGCAATATGCAGATGTATATGCAGATAGAGCTATCCACAAAAGAAACCTTTCCTGATTAATGATGGCTCTGCGGCCTTAGGTCCTCTGAAGTCATCTATTGAAGCAATAGTTAACACAAAACCAAAGAGGAAAAACAAAAAGCAGTATGACAACTCTGGCAGATTTGTGACAAGAAACCCATCTACCTCTCTGTGAGTCCCCATCTAGCCTAGCCATACAGCTGTTCCTTCCATAAAAAGCATCTTCTGAAATTTCATAAGGTAAACTTCAGTTATTAAAGTTTGATTTTTGTTGATTCTTAACTATTGACATGTAAAAGCCTCGTTGCAGACCTGGGGACTGAAAGGAGTATAAGTCATCATCTGAAGTTCCTTCATTTTGCAGTCAGTCACAGATATCTAACCTCCTTTGGCCACAAGAAGCATATTGTTATCTCTGATGTGTAATTCTACAGTTTCTTTCCCCTTTTTCCTCCGATAATTGTAGTTTTTACTATGAAGGTCATTGTTGTTGCACTGTGCTAAGTGACAGCCAGGAATGAAATGAAAACAAAAGTTACATAAACTTTATAAAAGTAAGAAAACACCTGGTATTATCACATCCTGCTGGAGCTTTACATTCTCTGTCAACAATCCATTAAGCTGCTCATAGTCTGAATAGCAGATTTAAGTATAAGCGCCTTTTAAAGTACATTGTCTGGCAAAACAAACCCAAAAATCTGTATTTCCTGGATTGTTGCAAGGACTAAAATTCTGCAGTAAGATGTAAAGCTTAAAAAACAGAATTTAAGAGTCAAGCCTTGTCAGCAATATATTAAGTATATTTATTCAGTAAACTCAGAGATAATCTACCTTTTGAATAACTGCTGTCAGACACAGATGAAGTAATTTAAATTTAACTTGAATGAACCTCAGGTGCAGGTGTTGAAAGAGAATACAAAAAGCAGAGAGATAAGGTCAGCTAATAAAACTAACCTTTATAACAGCTGTAAAGTAACCATTTCAGTGAATCAATACTAAGACCTGGTATTTATGAGAAGATAATAGTTAACATTTTAAGTTCAATGCACTGTACAGTCAGTAACTGATATTTGAAACAAGGAAGGCAGGAAAACACTTGTTTTTGTGAGTTTTGGAGTTTATAATTAAGGATATGAAGAGATGTAATTGAAGTGATTTGCCCAAACCCAAATAACAACAACAACAACAATAATAATAATAATAATAATAACAATAATGTCAGTGGAAGAACAAGGTCTAAAACCAGGACTGCATGATTTCTACTTTTGTATTTTTTCTCACAGTCATCTTTACTTATCTTTTAATAGAAAAGATATTATACAATATTGAAGTAGATAGTCACTCTACCTATCCTGTCACATGATTCAGCTCTACATATTCCATGGAGTGCAAACAGTTTAATTTGGAATGCTGGCCTCAGGGAATACCCAGAAAAATTCAGAAATAATCTACCACCATACTATCTATATTGGTGCTTAATAGTTAAGGATTAATCTCACAACTTTTCTTAGCTGCAGTTTTTCTTACTCAGGATTCTAAGTGGCATCACTTGAGTGCCTCTAATGATAAGCAGTATGTTATTTTATTTACCTCCAGTATCAGCTTGTTTTGCCCAGAATTCACCTGCTACTAGATACACTGCTACTAAGTGTGACAGACTTATAAAGTACCCTATAGCCATGCTCGTGGGGCTTCCTTCAGACTGTAGCAATAGCAATCTCTCTTCTGCATCAATCCTTGCAGCTATTGACCAAGTCCAAGAGGGTGTGAATTTCCCTTCTGGAAATCACTGTGAAGCCACTGAAGGTGAGGAGACATGCAAGCAGCACAGAGAGGCTTTCGCTTACACAGCGAACCCATTGCAATGAACACCAAACCATTGCAATGCGATAAAACCTGGACTCATCCTTCCCTCAGCTCTCTTTATGTGGGCTTCATCTTCCCCCAGGAAGCTTTCCCTAACAGATGTAAGTCCTAGCAGGCACAAGGAGAAATGAGGTCTGGCTACATCTGGACACGATGAATCACATCCAGCCTGAGCCAAAGAGTGGGGGGACTAATCTTGTCTGTTTGAAAGATGTCCAGTCCAAGCCTGTCAAACAGGCTCCTGTTGTAGTCAGTGGAAAGAGAAAGGCATTACCGAAAATGAACCATCACATCTTAAGCTAGGTGTCTACCATCAATGAAAAGACTCTCTGCCATGTCTCAGCTCACTTTCTAAACAATCAGCAGAAAGTGACTATTAACCAGTTGTGTTTAGATGGGGTGAATTCCTACTGCAACATTTGCCATACCACAAAAGACTTCAGCGTTTCCAAAAGAAGTAACCAACAAAAAGTGCTTATACTGGCTTTCTCTACTCTTTGAAGATGTCTGTATCATAAAGCAGATCCACCCCATTCAAAAGGCAAAAGAAAGTTTTGACTCTCAATTTTCTCTGTAGCCTTTAAGAAATATAATTTGGAACTAACTTTGTTGTTTCAAAACATACTTAAAAGATCATCCTCACCTTCCTGCCTTCTCATGCCGTGGCCAAGGTGCCTTCATAGCTCCCAGGCACAAAGCAGTCTGCAGCCTAGTTCTCTGCTTCTTTTAGAAAACATCTCAGAAAATTTTTCCTCCAAACTTCAGTAAAAATTGAGCATGTTCTGGAAGAGGATGTAAGTGGTGAATGTAAGTATAGAATAAACCTTTGCACTGTCCAGCTTAATTCAATCCACCTATTTTCTGGAAGAAGTCTGGCACCAGCAAAAAAACATTAGAAAGACAAATAAATAAACCTTGACTTTGCTTGAATTGTGGAATGATTGTTCTTGTTTTTTATTCTACACCTTTACTGTCATTACCAAACAGGCATAAATTGTATTATGAAATCATCTCGTTCACTCAATAGTCTCATCAGCTTAAGCTTTTTCCATAAGCAATTTCTTAAAGCTAGAGATTACATTTTTTTCCCTTTTCTCTCTCCTGTTTCTTCAGCTGCTTTGAAGGATAAACAGGTTTTAAAATTGAATATATTTTGAAGGCAGAGTTAGGAATTTGCATGTTTATTGGTTTTGTTGTTGTTTGTTCCTATGGTTGTTTCTTCTTCTTCATTATAAATGAATAAGTTTCTTTTATGTAGTAAACATGATTTTTTGCCTGGCTAGCCTGGCTTTTGCCATCACAGAAGAAGAATTTGCAACCTCAGGATTATTTTCCTCTTGCTTTGATCTTTGGTCTTCTAACCTGTTGCATATGGAGATTTTGCAAGTGCTGCTCAACGTGAGAAAAGATTTTTCTTTCACTAAAATACTGAAACTACTAATATACATTCTCTTTTTAACTAGTATTCATTCATATTTGATGAGAAAAAGTGGGAGGAAAAGTATTTCGTGTTTCACATAGAAATGCTGGCAATGAATTGAAAAAAAACCCAAACACAACAGGAAGGACATCATGTAGTTCTGTTTCCACTTGTTTCCAGATTTACTTATTAAGGGGAGAATAGAAAATGTCCATGATAACAATACTCTTTTTATGAGAGGTTACAGAGAGTTACAGGTTACTTGACTCTGAAGGATACAAACACTTCGGGAATGAGATTTTCTTTCTGTTACAGGCATTAAGGCATTTCCAATGCCTTATGACTCTGATCTTCTTTTCTGACCCAACCGTTGAGAAACATCAGTATTGTTAGCTCAGGGATCCTTCCATAAAACACCACTGTAGGAGCTCAAAATCTTTACCTTCTGATCAATGCAACATTGATAAGTGGAATAAACGATTGGCCTCAGCCTCATTATTTATGGCCAGTATCCTTAGAACTGACATCACCTGAGTCCAGTGCTCAGCTACATTTGGGATTGAGCTCTTTGCTCATCATTGCAAGCAACAGAGTGGTGCAAGGTATTTCTGCAGGCTGTTGGCTTTTGTCTTAATGTGCAGCTGGTGTCAACTGAAGGGACTATCTCAAAAGGCACACGTATGGCCATATGCCTTAGTCTCTGTGACAAGTAACAGGGAGAAGAGGTAATAAAAGAATAAACATGTTGAAATTAACAAATACTAAACTCTCTGGCATAGTGTCAACCTGAAGATTGAGTGTCAAAATTTCCTTTCTTCCATTGCTGTCCAATAGGACACATAAGAAGTTGCACTGTCCAGTGGTTATCAAAGTGAACTGATTTGGACTTAAGTGGACTTTTATTTCCAGCTTTTACTCTGATTTTCTATATGAACTGAGACAAGCGACTCAACTTCTTCTGTCATTATCTTATTTGGACCATAGGTTAATCAAATCTGGGAATGTCTCATCTGATTATATTCTCAGCTGAGATCTCACCTGAATCCATCTGATTCCAACATGCTAGAAAAAGTAGGGGTGAAAGACAAGATTGTTAGAGCCCTGAATTATCTTAAGACTTGTTGTTGTAACTGTCCACAAAATAGTTGCAATGAATCTCTTGATGTTAGGACCCACAACTGAGTATTCTGGAAAGTGCTTCGGTGGCCTTTCTCAGTGCACACAGCATTGTAGGGCTTTTGAATGTCTGCACAAGCATTTCATCCATTTGCAAACTTCCTTTTCAAGGGTCAAACAAGACTCTTACCTTAGAACTTCCTTATCTCCACTGAGCTGAATGGAAATTTTTTTCCTAAGAAATGCAAAACTGCAAACTTCAGAGGGTTAAATCACCAGTCTCATGAGTGATGGTAGAAAGCAAATAAAGGTTTTACTGCTTGATTATCTACATAAAAGTTTTTGAAAATAAATATCCATGACCTTTTAACTTCAACAGAAATACCACCCATTTAAAAGGACTTATTTGCATTACATGATTGTGTATGGACAGTGAGTGGAGAATAGTATTTCAGATTCAAAATGCAGGGAAAATCAGGTAGCCAGAACATTACTGTCTGGATTAGAATTTGATTCTGTTATCAGTTATTAGCTTTCAATGCCACAAGTTTTAAATGTTTTCACGAACACACACACATACGGAAATATATCTGCTACATTATGAGTCATTTCCTTCATTATTCAGTAACAAAATAATGCATTTGTTCCAAATCCTAACTGCAGAAACAGCCACAAAGCTTCATGAATGCTCCCATTCCCACCCAGAAAGTTTGAATAATTCTGCAAGTAAACTTTACATTGTGAAAGTATTGAAAGTTTGCTCATAGCTGCTGAGAAATTAATAGAGGGGAGAGCAGGCAGCAGATTTTCTTTTTTAACAGGGCGAAGACTGAACAGAGAGAATAAGCAGAGTTGCTGTGTTTGCAGTCTCTCTCAAAGTGCAACAGATTCTGTCCTGACAAATGTGCAAAAGCCTGAAAAAAAAGTTTAAAAAGACATTAGAGTAAAATATTTAACAGATCATTTCAGTCTCACTGTAGGAAATCTTTATATGCACCTCTTGTCTCATATTGCTAGCAATATTATGGCTTTGTTTGTGTATGATGTATTTGCTCGGCTTTTGGGTAATTTTTGTATTCCTATTTTGGAATTTATGATATATGGGTTAGAGTAGTGTCATTCTGAGTTCTTTTACTCATTATTGCATAAAGGAGTCCTGAAAGAGCAGTATATCTCTTGCTTAGTATTTGTTATGACTAAAAAAAATAAATTATGACATTTATTGAATTATTAAAATCATGACATTTTAAGAAACTGAATCTGATTTTCTCCAACATTGGGAAACTGCTCAGGACCCTCAAAGGAATTTATGCTTCTAACTTCTGATTTCACTGGCAGAGCTGGCTAGAAGGGTTTATCTAGCCCAGTTTAAATGAGTAACAGGTTCACAATCACTTTAGTAAATCTAAAACATCAATTAAAATTATTTACTGGTTTTGGGTTTAGTGTTTAACATTCCTCTTAATAGAGGCAGTTTCAGTTAGATTCCTTTGTCTTTATGAATCATGTGTGAGTTTCTGAATATAAATGTTGCTAACCATGAGGCATTGAGCTAAATTATTTCTGCCCATGGAAAAGATTAAACTACCTGAAAAGGTTGGAAAAGGACAAATGTTTCTCTTTATAATTTTTAAAACTTTGTATTTTTTTTAATTTGTGTAATGTTTTCTAAGTCAAATGGGTTTATTTCTCTGATATGACACTATATTTAGAAATTCCTTCAACTGCAGTTTTTAAATAAATGGATGTTCAGAATAGGAAAGTTTTCCTCCAGATCAAGCAAAGCACTTCAGTCTACTCAAAATGTGTATGTGGGAGGAAGAACTGGCTTGCTGGCTGTATTAATTAGATTTCTGAAAACTACTGCAAATCTGTGCTCACTAACGTTGCTTCTGAGGAATGTGGGACTGATTTTTAAGTTTTATTTGAGATAGTTATCCACATGTTAGCACAATATTAATAATAGTATAGCTGAAAGAGTGTGGCATATAGCCTGGGCTGTAAAAAGCACTCAGGATCCTGGGTAATTATGTGGATTTCTAGACCATGTTGACTTCCATGGGCTGTATTAATTTCTTCTATTTTTAAGTCCAGTTTGTCCAAGACTAATATTCTATACAAGCTTCTCTCTGATCTTTACATTATAAGCTTGATTTACATGGGTAGAAAAAATGGACTTGCAGAGCTGAGTTTTATATCTCTTTGCAAGAAATCTTTAATGTCTCATTCCAGCTCTTGTTATGAAGAAAAGTAGTGGTTTAAAATAATAAATTGCTTCCTGAAACAGCTGAAAAATGTAGTATGTCTGCATTAGGGTCAAGCAGCACAACCCTGTAGCTGACAAAATCAGTGCAGATCAGTTGTCTTCAACAGTGTTGTTCAGGTAATGTCTGCCTCAGGGTTCCCTGGTAGACCTCACATGCTGGCTATTTTATAGCTATTTTTCTGTCCTAACTTTCTCTTTCTCTGTCTGCTGTTCATGTTAAAGAATTAGCTGCTTTCCTAGATAGCTTCAAAAGTTTGGTGAAGTTTAGTCAACCCATGAAAGAAACTAGCGATATGACTTGTCTGTACCAATATAAGGCACTTCAGATTCATTGCTTTGCATTTGGCAATGAGTGCAGCTAAATGCCTACTGGTAACTAGCTGCTCACTCACTAACTGCTCTTCCAGTGTGTGCAAATTATCAGTGAGCATACATGTGTTCCCAATTATGTTATCCACAAAGAAAGGGTGAAAAATGAATCTGTGCAGTAACACATAAATCCCAATCTTTTTATGAAGACCAAGAGGTTTTCCTTCTTGGCCGAGACTAGGGCTGAAGCACTTCAGCATGTGAAGTAAGGAAAGGGCTTTTCCCTCCAGCTGCCAAACTGTATTTTATCACCACATAAATTTTTCATGGAACTGAGGTCTTCCTTTTCCAAAACAAGTTTAATATCACAAAATAGGCTCCTGTTGAATTACTAACATATTAGAACCAATGATTAGAAACAGAAGTAAACCAGGCAATAATAAAAATTAAATACCTCTTCCCTATAACGTAAGAAAAGGGAGCAGTTCAAAACAACTTTTCCAGAGTTAAAATACAGATAGAGCCTACAGCATCCTCTGTTTTATGCTATGTGGTTAGAAAACAGAAAAAATCACCAGAGGAGTGATACCATAAAATAGAAGTTTTCTGAATGTTATAAGCAAATCCCATGATTCCTGACTTTTCCTTGCTCCTACACTTCAAATACACAAATTTGTTTACTGCTTCTTCCACTCCCTGTATGGACAGCAAAGCTAAAGGTCTGATTATACCAATAAAAGCAAAATCATATTCATATTTGCAAACAAGGATTCACGTCCCTTGCACCACACCTTCATCTACAAAAACATTGGTTTAAAGTCTTGGTCTGTGTCTTAAAATATGACTTCTATGATGGAACATTCCTAATACCCTCTCACTGATGAAGGAACACATGCAAACTAGTGAGCCAAAATAATAAAATCCTCTTCCTTTCTTATAAAAGGCCAGAAATCATGACCAGAAAAAAACACCTATTACACTGAATAGATGTCATTGCGTAAGTGTACTTCACTTCATGCCAATAAAACATAATTTTATTCTAGAATTTCATGGTGAATCCTGTTTTCCAGAATTTGTGAATGTTTATCATTACAATCATTCAGAATTTGCAACAATGACAGGGATTACCTTGAAGGGAGGGAATGCCACAAAGATGTTCCTTGTTACAGCTTAATAGCTTCACAGGCAGATACTAAATTTGCTAAGATGAACTGTGAATTTTTTATGGTGCTTCTAAGAAGTCACTTGCCAGAAGCATTGTCCTTGGAAACTCCCTTTATTTGCCTGTCATGCGATTGCACTCTTTGTTCTCCACATGTGGCTTTTATAGGGTAACCTGAAACAAGCCAGCACTGAAGCACTCTGACAGTCTCAGTGTAGGTAAAAGAGCTTGTGATGTGGTGGAACTGGAAGCAGAGGAAACAGAGAGAGGGTAGGGAAGCAGCACTTGTCATTCATATTGCAGAGCGCAGCATGTTCTACACTCGGAGGAGGAAAGCCAATGAACAATGGTTATAAATTAATTAATGCTTCATGGACTCCTAATTTTATATCTTTTGCATTAAATAGTCATGGAATGAAATGCATAAACAGTACTTTTACCGAAGATAGAAACCCACATTTCTCTGTTTCCAGGTGAGTGCCTATCACAGGAACATGGAGTCAGGCTCTGCTGCACTCTGCCATTCCCTCCAGTCTTTTCTGCAATGTGGAATAGGTTTTTACAGGAGAAATTGAAAATGCCAACTCACATTAGCCAGTTGATTAGTAGTTATTGCACTTTCTAGAAGAGTGGATCTGCATCTCAAAAAGAAGAGTTACATCCAGGTCCCCTCCTTCTCAGCTGCATGTTCTAACCGGAGAGCACTTTAGATGGGTGCGTACTGTGTATACTGCTGTGGGGTAGATGTGCCCCAACAACATTTGCTGAATTGGGTGTCTCTGTGATACTTGGAGAAATACCTAATGTGTGGACTGTGATACTCCTTGTGTGAGTCAGACAAGAAGCATTTCTTAGCTTAGCATATGGAGAAACAGAACTTGAGGCAACCAAAGCACTTCACCTCCAAATTTTGGTGTCAGCTAAATGGAAGCTTTTAAGACTTTGCACCCAGGTACTTCAAATATTGCAAAAGTTTCACTTCAGTTTCTAAAATTCCATTGTTTTCAGAGGCATGATACTCCAGAGCTGTCCATAGTAGTATCATAGTTATGGTCTAGGAGAATGGTAGGCTGGATATAGGAAGAGCTTATACTGACTGTCAGAGCTGGACTTCATTGAACTCCTTTCCATAGCTTTATAAACTGCCTGCAGTTTACTTGATTAACATACACAAAACAAAACAACAATAAAAAAACAGGGAGAAACCCCCCCATAACATCCAACAGCCCAAATATTAACAGCATCTTTTGTAGTAACTGTGTAGTGGTACTGATTAATTGGTCCCATCATGCCAGCCAGTATACAGAGGGGAGAGTAAGAGTAGTTCCTGCTTAGTAAAGCAGTAATAAACTTGCTGGAACAAGAGGAAAATGTTTTAGTACAGGTCCCAGCAGCTACAGGACAATAACAAGCAATGAACTGAGGTTTTCTGAATCCCAGGGTAGGACATTGGACTTCATTTATGTGTGGAAATACATTTGGCAGTTAGGGACATCAAGATATCAAATCAGTATTAACTTTTCCGAAATGACTGTCAGGACAGCAGCTTCAATAATGTTGACTTTCCATAGCCTTCACAGTTGCCAGCTATAGCCCTTGGTAATAGGTTTATCATTGCTTTGAGAGAAGTACCCTGATCTCTCTAAGGCAACTGTTGTTTTTTACCCAAACAAAGGGCCATTTTTGTGGAGTAACACATAATTTGTTTAGCATTACCCATAACATTTTATGGTTGCTTTCATAAACCTCCCACTTTTTGGCAGCTTTTCTTACCCAATAAAGTGTGTGAAGGAAGGAAATAGAGCCAAGAATAGTTGCTCTAGCCACCATCAGAGCTCTTGGGATGGAGGAAAGGCTTTAAATATGGGGGACCAACACAGAAGTGGGTGGAAGATAATTTGTGTGAATTTTCCTTTAACAATTTTATTTATCCTGGCTTATTTAGGTCTATTTTTATTTCTCTGTCTCTGGAGAGAGCCTTCTCTCAGCCTATTTTTTTCCTTGCTATTCTTTTTGTAATTTTAAGCTATTTTGTGAGTCAAAAATAGAAGAAAACCCCCAAAACTGTCAGAGCTCTGACAGGTGTCCTATGACTTATCTTTCCTGAGCTTGCTCCTTTCTCTCCTCCCCTACACTATGTAGAAGGCTTGACATAATCCAGAAGGACCCTACATGCCACATTCACTAACTGACAGCCTGACTCAAGAGCTTAACCTCATTTCATCAAGTGTTCAACCTAGAAAGTAAGGCTGGGTACTAAAGTTGATAAACCTCCCATTTGCCTTCTGATTCTGCTCTGGAGGTGATCCTGTCTGGCAGGAGAGCAAGCACAATAACATGTTAAATCACTCCAGCAGTCAGACAGAGGGTGCCTGTCTCAGATCTCAGATCCCTCTATCTAGCTCCCTGCCTCACAGCAACTTTCTGGTATTTTAGAATTTTCTTGTTTCATCCACATCCCTCAGGGAGGCTAATTTCATGGCTCAACGCATCTCCGCTGTCCAGATTATTGTTTTTCCCTTCTGGATACTCAGCCTGAATTTTCCTCTTACACTAACCCCATTAGTTACTTGCATGATTGAACTAAGTGGGTGAGCCTGACAGAATGTGAGGTCCTTGAAAACCCTCCAGTTTTGGAGAGTGTGCATTTGCAATCTCTATTTGACTTGGATAATATTCTTTTGATTAAATGCTCTTCCATTATGTTAATGAATCATTAAAGTTAAAAATAATTGAAATGTATATATAAAAGCAACTACTAAGGTAAAAAGGAATCACGCACAGCTCATTGTGGAAGTGATCTGGCTGTAAATTGTGTATCCCTTGAATAAGTGTCTTCACATTTGTAATATAGGCCATCTTCTGGCATTTCAATGATGGTTCAAAGGATTTAAAATGATTTATTGTCTTAAACAGAAACTGTAGTCCCTCCTTAAACTGCCATGGCAAGAAGAATTTAAGGGCAGAAAAATCTGCTGTTTTCTGTACTTCATTGCTGGAAGTGCCCAACCCTTCCTTCTTCATCATAATGCTTCTCTCTTTCTCAGTTATTCAGCATCCTATCTAGTCTTTAACTAGGTGCAGGGAAAAACAAAGAAACCTAAAAACTTCCACTAAACTCTGCAAAATAAGATTGAATTCTCCTATACATATATCATTAGGTGCTTCATGAGAAAAAGAATAAAAACAAATAAATAATTTATGCAGTTATATCAACATATCTGAAAGTAAAAATAAGTAGTCCTGGAAAAAGAGGCTAATAAAAGAGGATTCTTACCGATGCCTGTCATGAGGCTTGTCCTCTGTAAGTGGGCGATCCTTGGGGCCCAATGTGGTTTAAACTCACGATTGGCATCTTTCTGACAGGAGATATTCATAAGTTCTCGGCTGCATATTCCCTCTTTCTCACAAATCCTGTAAGAACTCAGTATGAGATGATGGACGTACCATGTAAGCAATGGATCTAATCAAGGTTAATAAGCTCAGCTTTATAAATGAGCACATTTTTCAGGACATCTATAATTTTTTCTGCATTTAGCCATCTCATTTTAAAAAATGCCAGCACAATGGTTTTAAATACTACAAATTAAATTTACTACCTAAATGAAGATCATTGATATCACAGACAAGCAGGAATAATTTAGACCTTAATTGGACCTCTAAAGTTAATTAATTTTCCAGAGGTGTTTGGTATAAATATTCTCGCCTTAATTTATTGAAGCAGAAATCTGAGATGTTCATGCAACCAAGTATACTCCAGTTATAAATAGAAAAGTTAGGAATGTCCAATACTATCTTTATTCTTTTTTTTTCTGCTGTATCAGCAGACTGTGATATGAAAGTGGTACAAATACGGCAATTATGCCTTAAAGGATTTAATAACTGATGCCCTAATCCATAACCACATATCAGTACGTGCTCACATTTAACATAAGTAGTTATATTTGAAACCAAAGTCATTGAGTATGTTTGCTTAATGGGACATAGCATATTTATTCACTGGGACCTAAACCATTTACTGAACTAAAGCCTAAATGAATTAGAATCAAGGACATGAGGGAAGCGGGTCAGTGTTTTTTGTGTAATATTTCCAAGTGGTTAGTAGTTAAGAAAGTCCAGACTGTGGACAGTAGGCTTGCATTAATTGTTGCAGTTCCACTGGAAATACTTAGAAATCTGCAAGTGAAAAAGGTTTAATACTGTAAGCTATTAATTATGACGTTTCCATAGAAACGTCATAATTCCCTCTTCCTGAGAAATGAGCTAACTTCATGTATTGTGAATGGGAGAACGTAGTTATTGAGAGCTAGCTGTAACTTATTTGTATATCTTTGTATAAAATGAAGTCACGAAAGAAGTGAAATGCAATGATGCATATATCTTTCCCTTTTCCAATTATTGTATGGGATTCTTGTTCTTTTCAATACTTCTGTTAAAGTAGGGGCCCATTGGCCTCTTTAAAGAGATGCAACTTTCAGAAGACTGAGAGATACCAAGGTGGGAAAAATTTCTCGTCAGCTCAGGCATAGGATTTAAAGCTTAGGAAAAAAAGAATAAAAGATTATCGAGAATAAAGACATTCATATTCTGTGGTGGAATCTAAGGCTCTGTGGTGGATTCGAGGTTTGCAGCAGTCAGGGTATGTTTCTACCAGTTGTGGTCACCGTTTGAGTAGGGCCTCAATTTCAGCATTTCTCTACCCTTTGATAACTTGAATGTCCTCTCCAAAATGGAAGCATCATATACTACAGTCTATAAATAGATACAATTTTTCTGGTTTTGGTTCTTCCATTACACTGTGACAGTCTGCTCCTCTCCCCTGTCTTGATGCTAATAGTGGACTGACTTCCTGGCCTCCAGGGGCTGCCCAGCTTCTCTAGCCCTCATGAGGCTTGTGGCCAGCTCACCAGAGTTTACCGCTTTGCTCTTAGCTAATTTAAATCTAAGATGCGTTTTTCTGCCCTTCCTGCTTGCATTAGCACTGGAGTATTTTCCAGAAACTGATCTGGTCAAAGATTAGCATGGTCCAAAAAAGCAATTAATTGTCTCTGTAGGTAGTGACATGCAGAGCAATGGTGTGGAGTTATTCAGGGGGTGGGGGCAGGTAGTTACCCAGAGGTGCTGCTGTGTGTTGGTGCTGGGCGTTTTGTGAATAGTTGTAAAAATTAAAGTGTTTTTTGATAATTAGTCAAAACAGATTATAATTTCCCCCAAAACTAACATGCTCATAAATGTTGTATGAAAAGACGCTAGTTCTAATTTCACTTAAATTTCCTATAAGAAGAGGATGAAAGCAGCATTTCCCAAAAGCTCTAGTCTAGCACTTTTTTTTTTTCTTTCTATTTTCCTTCAGGTTTCCACTAAGTGAATAATAAATGTGTTTTCCTCAGAAATTACATGCCTACAAGTGAAATTCTTTCCCTATAAGCTATGTAAGAAACCATTTCTCCTATTGTACCTGCATGAATAATATCTAACATCACACAAAACCTCATTAAATGTTTTTTTTCCAAGGCAAACCCTAAGCTGTAGAATGTAATGTAAGGGTTTGACTTAATAGGACAATATGCACTTCCTTTAGGCCTCATATTTTACATGCTTAAAAAATAATAAAATGAGATGTTCAAAGTAAAAATGTTTAAGAACGATAAAGTGGGTACTAGGATGACAAGGACTGATTCTTTAAAGGCATAAAACAGGAATATTTTTCTCCTGATATGAGTATTTCATGTTGGCACTACTTTAAAACCTCGCTTTTTAAATAAATAGCAATTTGGAGTTATTTGTCAAGCATTAGATTATCAGACACACTTCCATTAGAAATCAAATTAAATCAAACTGTCAAATGTACTAAACATCAGTCAAAATTACGAAAAAACCCAACAACAAACCAACAAACCAAACCCAAAGCAAAACCCAAACCCCAAAAATGAAATCTTGGTAAAGAATGCAGAAGTCTAGAAAGAAACATATCATGTCATTTACATTTAAATAATCAAAAGAACACTGTTCTGATCGGGTAAATGCTGTAATAGGATGAATTTTGGCTACTTCAGGAAAAATAGCATATACTCAGATACCAGCGACCTGCTGCACCACCTGAGACCCGTCATCCTATGTCACTGAGTCCATGACAGCAAATGTATCAACTACACAGGGCACTGGGTATACACAAACCATTTACTGTCTTTGGGTATAACTTCACATAGTGTCAATAGTGGTGCAGAGCAGGCAGAGGAGGGACAGGGAAGGCTGTATGGTAGCCCGGGCTCGCTGGGTGGGAGAGCCTTTGCATATAGCTCAGACAGTCCTTAGGGTCTGTGTAAGTCACATTATCCTCTCCCCAGGCTGGGGAGGAGGTTAGAACGATGCCTGAGAGGCCCCTGCCTTCAAAATGTTCTCACTTACTGCCATGCCCTTTTGTACACTCAGCCTCTAAGTGTTTACAACCTGGTCTTCAGGCAAAACAGTTCCTTGCCATGGCTTCCAGATTTTTTCCCACATGTCCATGCGCATCTCCGAAGCCACTTCATGCCATGCGGGACCGTGTCAGGGTTACAGCGTGAGGCAGGATCACATTCACTCTGCCTCATTTTCACAGACAGCCAAAGCGATACCTCCTTTCCTCACCCTCTGACAGCTTCATTTAAAATCTTGGCTTCATTGCAAGTCCATGGCAAGTTTCCCACTGGATACTGAGAGAATATGTTGTCACTACCATCTGCAAAATCATTAGATGATGGAGAAAGAGAATTGATCTCAGCCTAATGATGTGCAGCAGTGCAGGTAATGCTCACTGGGATTGCGAAACAGGCTGGGGATCGTTTCGTCTTTCTAGGAATAATTGGCACATGTGAATCTTCTCAATGGAGCCTGTCATATGTCAGAGGAGGCTCCAGTCCTTCATAACCTTTGTGGTGAAAAACAAGCGATCCAGGAGTCTTGACCAAGGTGGAGAATCACTGGATAACCTTAGTGTTAAACAACTCATCCGTACACTTGCTCAGCAAGTTTGCTGCCTTCAAGACACAGGATGTATGGGGATTTTTGTTCTTGATTTGCAACAGAGCAAATTTCCTAATTCACTGATGCCTGAGGAATAGGAAACAGAATTCAGATGTGTTTAAATAAACATGAATGTCAATTATCAATAGCACATCACTTTGAAGAGGGGACAGGCTGCATAAGCTGCTCAGCCTGTCCATGTGGCTGGAAAGTTTGTCTCACTGATGACAGAATTGACACAATTGCTCAGTTTCTTCCTGCATTTTTTAAAGAAATACAGCAAACACAAATATTTAAAATAAAGTACAAATTTTTCTCAGTGCTCATCCCACTGTAATGTAGAGTTTATTCAGTGGCAAGGAGGTATTCCTCTTAGGATCAGCTTATGAGTTCCTTTTGCTTTCTCTCATGAAGTTGTAGCTGCCCTTACTTGTCAGCATAGCTGGGCAGTTCCTTTCATTAATCCAGTCTAATGATCACAAGGCTCAGGGAAAAAAAAAATGACGTACTGAGGCAACTTCAACCCTGGCATGATCACAGCCAAGTAGATTTGATTTCAGGTATTATCACAAAGACACTCTCAGACTGGAAACTGTCCATTTAAATTTTGCTGTTTTCTCAGGGAAAGGACAGATTCTTAATTCAGCATTCTACTTTCTGTAGATTGGAAAGCTTTTTTCAAATTACTTTGATAGGAAGCAAGAACCATCGCTACTTCTATCTAGTTTGTGCTGCAAAACTAGCCTTTAAATATTCTTAAATACATAACAATGAAATGACCCTTACTGAAGCAGAAAACTCAACTCCAGTCTACCAACTTATCTCTCTGCTGTAATCTAATTGTCTCTTGAGACTTTCTAATTTCATTCAACAAATGCAGACACGATGATGGCAACGGCAATGAAAACTGCAGCTTGGTAAATCAATATAAATTACTGCAGCAACAAAAGCTGTTGCAGTTTTGACTTTTGAGATGCCAGAAAACCAGAGAGTTGCAAAAAAAAAAAAAAAAAAAAAGTAAATAATTACAATGGATTATTGATATTGCCTTATTTTATGGATTGCATCTTTGCTGTAAAGGAATTCTCTTTCCTTCCTGCCTTCTTTCACAAGGGATTTTGATTTATAAAAGTTCAGGACAACAGAAGATATCAAATTGCAGTTATCAGTGTTTGTTTTGCCTAGCTTCTGGACTGATGCTTTCAGAACCATAGGGTATCTGTTTTTGAAACAAAACTGTAGTCTAGAATGTATGTTAATGGCATTTGACTTGGTGTGTTTGATTTAAAGATTAATATGCATCACAAAATACAAAACAGTCAACAAAAAGAATGTACCATTTCCATGTAAAATATGGTTGCATTCTGAGAAGTCATGTTTATCTCTATTAAGAAACTAAGTTAGTGTAAAAATTAAAAAGGGTTGTACTAATTTATTTACAAGTTGTACATTTTGTAAAGGATACAAAAAAATGACATTAGAGATAGATTTAACAAGTATAAAGAGGAAGAAAATACAATAAATTGAATTATTAAAAATAATAGATATTATTTTCAATTTAAATAAATTTTAATGTATTAAGTGTTAAATATGCAGAGCAATGGCATTTACAGCTCTCTGTGGAAGCTGATGGTTTGCTGATAATGCTACTTGTTCTGTAGTATCAAAATGAGTTAATTAAGAATTGCAAGTCTAGTGTTTAGCATGACCTATGGATCAACTATATATATAGCTTCAGGGCTCAGCCATTTGGGTCTAGAAGTGCTCACAAAGTGAAACTTGCTGAGCTTAAGACAGTTCCAACTGGGAATACTATTAACACAAGCATTATTCAGATATTCAACTGCTCTTCTACCTGGAAAACCATTTGCTCATCTTGCTTCAAATCTAACAGAGACGTCTACTTTATTTTCTCCTGGCATTTGCTAGGGCTTTGAAATTAATATATTAACATACACTCAGTTATAGCTTCCAGTAATCATAACTGCAATGTTCAAAAAGATTCCTACCAAATTGATGTGGATGAAACCTTCTTTGACTTCAGAAGAAATTCTGCTTGATTAAGGACTGAGGTAATTTCTGCCCTTACTCAGAACATACAAAAATATAAGGGGAATCTGCAGGCCAGAACCTCATCTGACACAGCCTGACACCGCTCCTTCGGTTTCCTGCAGCTGGAGACAGGACTCTCCTTTTCTCATGGAATTAAAGGAACCTGGGTTATCCATCCACAAAATGGGAAGAAATTTCCTGCTCAGCACAGTTATGTTTGAAAGACACATGGAAGATTACATTAAACTCTCGGTGATCTCCAGTCAAAAAGCAGTGTCATCTCTGTAACAGCAATGAAAAGAAAACTTACTGGTTGCTTCACTTGGTACTCTGTCTCTGTTCTATAGAAAATGCCAAGATGGTCAAAAGTACCAAGCATTTATCCCACACTGTTTCAGGATGATTTGTTTGTTGTCAGTCCAGTTGAAAAGCAGACCCTAACTAAGGATGCTCAATTGTGAAAATAATCTTTGAAATTACACCTTTAATGCCTCTTTTTATTTCTGCAACTGATCTTAACATCTTTGAATTTTGAGATTACATAAACTGTTTTGCTTTCAATTTTGTAGAGTAGCTCAAAAAATATGGTGGTAAAGGAAGTCTTATATTACATTGCACCCCTTCCAATATTAGTTATTTAACTTTGAGTATGCAAAGAGTATAAATGGATGCATTTTATGATGGTAGTTTAGTTTTGATGTGAATCAAGAAAACATTGTTTAAATTAGGGTAATAGTTGTGAATTTAAATTGCCAGCATTCAGATAGCTGTGGGTTTGAAACACAGATAGATACTCCTTCAAATCTGTGGATCTAACAAGATAACAGGTGTCAGTAGACAGCTTCTCTTTGCACAGAGATTGCATGACAAGGTCTGAATGCCACTGATTTTGAGAATCCTGGGACCCGCATGCCATGCTATACCAATCTAGCCATGTATGACATTCACATCTTCCAGAGTTAGGCATCTAAATTAAGGGGTTTTATTAGGATTGAGCTAATTTATATGAGAAATAGAGAAATCCCCTAGTTTTAGCAAACTGAAAGCTCTGTTGTTCAGGTAGGAAGTACAAATGTCTCCTTTAGGTATCAAACCCACGTGTTAAGTTTATAGATCTGTCTGTGTAAGAACACTCTGCTCCACCAGAAGTAGTCACAGGTTTCAGTTTGAGCTGTTTCGATCCAAGTTTCTTTTTTACTCATCAGCTAGACAATGTCCATTACCTTCCAAAGACCTTTACATTTCCATTTGTTTACCAAAGAAAAGAGCTAGGATCTTTGAAAAGCACCTTTGAATATTTGTTTATACAAAAGTTGCTGTAAAGTGCTAGTTATTAAATGCTTGCTGGGCTTGGTAAAACCCAGATCTCTCAGAATTAAGTAGATATGCCACTAGCAAAAAGACATATTGAATAATAAAATACTCAGTATGCCTAGCATTGTTTTGTGTAACTCCAAATTTATTTATAGATTTTGACTTTATAATAGGCTTCAGTATCTCTACTTTATGGTTTGCCAATGCACCCAGAGGGAAGGTTCATTCTAATCAAATTTAGTATCACAAAAATAAGCACAGGAACAAATCAACAAACCCCTGGCATTGTAAACATTGTAAAAAGACAGATGATTATGTTGCTAAGTTTCTTCTACCTTGAAACTAATTCTCCATGGTTCAGCTGTTGCTTCCCTAACCATGTAGTGCTTCTGTCTCTTGCTGCGGTGCTATCCTTCAAGGGAGATAGATATTGCATGTGGGTAGGAGATAACGGCCAGCTGAGACAGCTCTGCATTATGTTTGTGTCTGGAGTCACTCATTAGGAGACAGGCCAGTGAAAGTCTCACATTATTCAGAAATGGCTGAGAAGAAGTTCTGGAAAATAAACCACTCCTCCATTTTTGCTCATCAAAACCTGTTGAGAGGAATCCTTTTGTAGATAAGGATTAGGGCATGGAATTAATGACTGCCTTTAAAAGTATCTTTGGACTGACTATCTCTGTTTCCTGTCGGAACAACCTTTTAATTCTCTTCAGGCTTTTCTAAGCTGTAATAGCATTATAAATTGTTATTTTCAGGAGTTTCTGTTTTCTCATGTTTAGCAATATTACTAAGTGGTTGGGATGCATGCACAGGTTGCTGCCTTTGCCCTTTGCTATATGTCCTCACTGTGGGAAGCTGTGCTGATGACACAGTGCCCCAAAAAAGGAGAGCTGCCATGCTGCTGGTCAGGCACACCCTGGCATTTTGCTGAAACTCTTAAGTTAACCGAGGACTTTTGTATTTCCAGAAGGTGACTGTAAGATGGGACATGTGAGCAACAGAAATCTGTGTGAAGAAAATTGTAACTAGGTCTAGGTCAATTCTTAATTATAGAGTTCCTTGGAAATTATTTGCTATTTTATATGTAGTAATAGATATGCAATATATATATAAAATAAATATATATGTATGTTTTATAATATTTTAATTTTATGTTCTTTTAGAAATATAATTTTTCAGAGTGGTTGGCTCTCTTAAAAAAGCTAAAAAATGCAGAAAGGAAATACTACCTGCAAAAATGTTAGTTTTAATCAAAACCCATTATCCATTGAAAAATTTCAACAGGAAACACTTACCAGGAGTCATAATTAGTTTTCAGTGTTTTCTCATCTACCCTACCCTCTTTGTTTTATGCTTTCTCTGCCATATTATATTATCTGAGTGATAGACTTTATTAAATAATGTGGGAATACGACTACTCCCTGTCTAACCAGCCAAGCCAATCAAACCTGAGCATTTCAAGAGGTCCTTTCCAACCTAAACGATGTTGTGATTTTGCTACCTTTTCTGAGGGGAAAGCTTCAGTCTGTTCTGACAATTTCCCTGACTATTCTGTGTAAATGGCTTTGCAGTAACAGGGCAAATGAGCAGTTCTTGACAGATGAGTAATGCTTGATCCAGGCAAATTTGCAAACTCCTTTATTCACCATTCTTAGGCCTCCTTTTCTGGTTTCTCAGCTGATCTTACACAGCTGTACCCCAAGAGCTGCCAGGTAACTATATTCATTTGAAACAGGTTAGACCACGATTTGTACCAGAGAATTTTGCTGTACTTGATCTTTGGCTTCATGCATCACCGTGTAATGATGCTCTCATTAATTAATATCTCACTTAAGCAACACAGAGTACATAAGCACACAAACAGGTTTTAGTTACCAACAACACCAGATAGTCCTAAAGACACAAAGTTATTCTTCGGAGTTTGTATTTAAAAGATGACAACCAAATCTCCAGATAAGGACACACATCCACAGTTACTGACACTGGACCAAATTGCTCTCCTTGTAACATTTCAACTTCCCATTTTACTTGGGGCTGAAAATTTCCCATCTGAGAATCTGGCCAAAAATATTGCAAAATTTGATACGCAAAAAGAGACTCAGTCTGCTAAGGAGAAAAAATGAAATGGAATGTGTTACTAGAAAAACTTTTTTTCTTTTCCTTCACAAAATAGAAAATCTGCTCATTTAATTTCATTATGTTGTAAGTCCTTTGAGGCCACTTGATGTTTAGACATCAGGATGACTTCCAGCATCTCTTCTTAAGTGCATTTAGTGAATTTAGTATTTCACTTTTGTCACCAAAAAAATGTCACTGGTGTGAGGTATAGCACAAACCCCATAAACTATGGACAAAGTGAATTTGTTTCTGTCATCTTCATGACCATGATCCCTAAGCCTTAAAAAGTTGCAGCTGGCTTTATTTCACCCTGTGCTCAGTATTGACGAAGCAATAAAAGGTGGGTATTAACATCAAAGAACCAATATTCGAATAATTGTTTAGCTGTGTGGGAGACAGCTAGGCTGCAGTCAGAAGTACATAAATTTGAAAACAGCATGCAAGCCCATGGCTGGCATCTATGGAGAGCTGTCAGAAAGGACAAGTTAGGACAAAAAAAAAATCATGTAGTGTAAACAATCAGAAACTATTATTCTTTCCCATGATTTATCTAGTGTTAAAATTGTGTTCAGTGCTTTACAGACAGGTCTGAAGATACAATAAGAAATCAAAGGGTGAAGAGACTTATGCAGTGCTTAATAATGCAGACATCACCATCTAAGCAAGCTCAGTGGGAATATATTTTGCTCATCCTTTGCTTTTCAGTTTAGGTCATGACACTCGTAAGCCTCTGAAGGGGCACCTAACTTAGCAAGCCAGGCTATAAGCAACGGTGTGGTAACTGATCCATATTAAAACTACCATGTTTGTCTGCTGGGCTAAGTAAGGAAGGTGCCTTTGTGCTCACATATGGCTGTGAGCTAGAGCAGATGAAATGTGGACACATATTATTCCTTTCTGCTGCCTTTGCAGTGAACCTGAATCTTCCACGTCCCCAGACACCACCCTGTCACAAGGGAATACTTCACTGAATGCCATTGCATAATGGATAGAAAAGCAAGTGTTTTCTCACTACTGCTTTGCAGGCTTGTCCAAAGCAAGTAAGTACTGTGCTTTATGATATTTCTACAGAAATGTCATTTCCCTGCATACATGTTTCTGTCCCAGAATTACAAAAATTGATTCACTCCAGCAGATTTAGCCTCAGATTATTAAAAAAGTTTCCTGGAGGCAAGCATCATACCGATTTCCCTGATACCCCAACACTCAGATTTCCTAGAGAAAATCTGGGGCAAATGATTACTCCATCATTAAAAGTCAAAGCAAAGCAGAAGATATATCTCAGAAACCATACCAGCATGAAAGGGTGACAGGCTGACTGTGGCAGTGGGGCTTCCTCTCTAATTCCCTAAGATGAATGAAAGCATAGATTCAGAGTCCTGGGAATCCAAAATTATTTCCTTGGGACTGCTGTTTGTCAGGGACATTTCAGTTGCTTATAAGAGCACTGTCCATTTCACACTCTAGATTACATATGCAGCAAGGTCCACATCACAGCACATCATTTCTCTATCTAGTATAAAGCATCACTGGCTGTAGATAGATGTTAACTTACAGGGATGTCCCATAATTCACAGAAAGATTCAGCTGTTCTGTCTAAGAGGGTCAATTCCTCAGTCTACAGCCTCATTTACAATAGCAATTCTAGCCTGGATGTGGATGCTTAATCTTTTTTTCATTATTATTATTCTTTCTGAACAATATTAATTTCTAGGTTGAGGATACACCACACTAATCCCTTCTTTTCTCAAAGGCTGCATGAATTATTAAGGTTGTATCTTGTTTTGCGGGAACCACTACAGCTGATATCTGACTGATTAAAAAAAAAAACAACAAATAACAAAAAGCAAATACCACACCACACCACCCACCCACCCACAACCCATCCTTTTTTAGCTCAGCTTTAGCCCTCTATTAAATGGCATCAGGGAAAAAAAGGAATATATAAATAATTTCCTGTTACATTCAGCTGCTGGAGAATAACAAGAAGAAAAATGTCTACTGTGACAAAATCTGACCACAAATATGTACATTCTTACCTTATTTTGATCTTTATATAAAAAAATGTGATTTATGATCTTGATTTCTAAACACCATGGGCAGCTGAATAGGCTAGCCGAGGACAAGTCAAACTACTACAGTCTGAAAGACCTGCAGACATGTCTTGAAAGCCCTGAATAATGAGGTAATCTTACCACAAGAGTGGAAAATTTACATTAAGATAATTTGAGATTGACTTTGACTCTTTGGATTAAAAATCTTCCAAGCATCAGTCCTCTTATCAGTAGAAGTGAATTTGACCACTCCAAAAGAGGAGGTGGGATGACCTTCCTGTGGTGGGAGGGGGAAGGAAGGGGGAGAAGAGTCTCATAGGGCTGAGCTTGCTGTTGAGATTGTCTCTATTTCTCCTCTTCCATCTCATTTTATATGTGTGTCTCATCCTCATCCCTGGTTCAATGACTGCAATATTGTAGAAATATTATACCACTAAGTGCAACGTGCCACAGCCTCCCCCATACCTGGCCTGATGGACCTACAGTGAACACTGCAGATGGGAAGTGGGTACAATAAATATGCTGAAAATGCTCTTTTTTTTGCCATCTCTTTTTGAATCTTTCTGAAGGTGATGGCTACTTACCAGGAGTCAGACTAAGTCCGATACTTGTGTGTACATCAAGCTGATGGCAGCTTGGTATTCCCGTTGTACATTTTTCTGGGGCAAAGTTATGTACAAATGAATGCATTAAAGATCAGTTTGAAATGCAACAGTCCACAGATTGTGTAGAAGCAATAAGGCTTTAAAGGAGAGAAATGGATCTAAAAATGCCAAGGTTCAACTTTTGCAACAGTCCCAGCATGAGCACGAGAGGGCTTCTTAATTAAAGGGAGTGGGGGGTGGGGAGCAACCAGCCTGCAGTCACAGTGTGGGGTCTGGAAGTACTCTGAAGATGGCACTTTACGATCGTGAAATGTGCTCATTTGACAAAGACGCCTGCCTGCCTGCCTGGTTTTAAGAGGTGATTATCTAGCTGGCAAAGGATCATATCAGCAAAACTCCTGGATGCAACTCTCTGCTGAAGCCTGCCCAGATCCCAGAGGGACTGCATAAGGGTAGCATGTATTAAAATAAGGTTGCTCTTGTAGTTTTGGTGGAACAGCTCCCTGACATTGCATTTTGGATCACAGCTTACCCAGTGTAGTTAACTTCTCCTAAAACTGCCAGTGTAAGAAAGGAATTTAAAAAGAGTACAGCTTGGGTTGTAAATAAGATCCATTGTGCCATAACTGGCAAGCAGCAACAGCAAAGAGGCCAGGCTGCCTTTTGAGCATCGTGTGACTGCTTTGTACACGTGTAACAGCGTGGGTCTTGGCACACGTTTTAAACACCTGTGATGATTTTCAGCTGTTGAGAAAGTGAGACAGTTAAAGAGAGACACTGGGAAGGTAACAACTTAATGAAAAAAAGAGCTCTGTGTGGTACAAGTAGCTGTCCCAGCCCCTCTGGAAAGCTTTTTATGGTTAAATTAATTTCTAAAAAAGATGTCTTTTTTTGGTTGTTTTTGTCTTTTTTGATTGCCTCCCCCCACCTTGGAAGTTGCGATGATAAGGGAAAGACACTGAAAAATCTGGGCACAGGCAACATATGTGTTGCTACAGAGGAACACAATTGCAGATCATATTAAACAACCTCTTTCCTGAGGACTGCTGATATTCACACTCTGTGGTCTCCCCTCTCAACACATGAACTGTAATTTGCCTTTGCACATCTGGGAAAACTGTCCTCAGTGATCAGTTTGCTAGAAATACCAGGAGTCAGACAGAGACACAGATGCGTTGCTGAGCCCAGTTTCAAGGGTGAGGCTGAAAGACAGCTTCCAAGGTTTTTGTGGTAAGCAGTCCCAATGAGACTGGTTGTTGAGCAAATCAGGTGCACAACTGTTTCCACCTCTGTAGGACTCGCTACAGGAAAGAAGTAATAGGCATAGGCGTATGGAGGGGAGTATGTTTGTGTGAGTATCTGGGTGTTTACACAGAGGACTAGTTGAATCCCAGAGCTTTTACTTAGCAAGAGCATGGTCTTTTTTTTGAGCAATATTTTCTATTCCATGTTTCTGTGTTATATTTTGGTCATTCCAGTGGAAAGCTATTGCTGTGGCCCAGGTTTGGATTCCTCCCTGAAATATTCATGAGGCCTGAAACTCTTTAGAGGTGAAAGGTACCACTATTCTCTTCTCTGATACTGCTCTGATACTTCCCTAACCTGAGCCCAAAGATGTTATGCCTATGTTCTCTATTCTCTCTGAAAAGACAGTGTTTCCTTATCAGAAATATCTTGAAATCAGTACCATGACTCCAACAGTAATTTAAATGAGCAATAAAGAAGTTTGTTCCAAACACCACAGTGTAAAAAAGATCTCAAAGGAGAGCATTTAAAAAGAAGGTACTGCACAGATATACAGAGATGCAGACATAGAAAATATTTTATGCAACTGTTTAGACACAAGGTGTGGACAGATTGTGTTCAATCTGTCAAATCATATTTTTGCTGTTTCTGATTAGCTTTATTCTTAAAAGAAGTTTTTGATATAAAATGGAATTGTGAGATCCATGTGTTAATAAAACACTAAAACAGGTGTTTAAACTATAAGAAATAGGGATCAGTAGAATGACTCACCTGTTTAATGTTGAGTACTTAAATGGATTGATAGAGTGAGGTACTTTGTTCTCCAAAGAACAGAACTCTTAATTTCTTTGTTAATCAGTGTTATCTCATTCATTACAGTTACAATGAGTACTCACAAACAGCAAATCCTCTCTTTCTTATCTCTGTCAAAGCATATGGTCCTAGCAAAGGAACCAAGATAACAGTAGCAGAATGCAGATGTCCTCTAAATTCAGGATGCTGAGTGGTTACATCCACAGGAGCTGAAGGGAGCCTTAACAAAACTTAACATTTTATGTACTTTGATATTGTCAAGAGGATTTCATTTCAAAGCACATCTATTCATCCATCCTTAGATAACCTATGGGTAAGTGGACCACTCTTTTAAGGCAAGTGACTTCTGGTCCTCAATAATGCATTTATTCCAAAAGCCACCACCTGTAACAAAGGATAGAAATTGTCAGAAATCTTCCTATAAAGCTTTTCATTGGAAAATGCTGGTTAGTAGGAAGCAGTACTTTTAGTGAGTTTCTACTTCAGTGGACCTTTTGGTGTAGTATGTTTTAAAAGAAGAAAATAATATTTTCAAACTAAAGCATTTCATTTTGAAACTATTTCCAGATGAAGCCACTTACTGTTTTAAAATATGAGCTATAATGCATCTCAGAAAGATACAAATTATAAGCATTGAAAAATCATGTATTAGTAATATTTCATTTTTATCAGCTATAATTATTATCAGTTTACTTCTTTTTTTGACAAGTTGAATACTGGGCCTGGATATGAGATAGAGAAACGTTTAAGATTCTCAAAAAATTTAGATGGGTGGAATATATTATTCTTTTAGGATAAAAAACTCTCACTCTTTATAAGTGACATCCTGGTATACAGACAGATCAAAATTCAGATCCCAAAAGATCAGTAGATATGTTTCTCTTGTTGATTTCATTGACACATTAAGTGTTTGTCTTTTGCTTGGTCATAGCATCTGCTTCCATAATAGTGTTATGTGGACCTGAGAGTCTAAATTCCTAATTTAAAGTTCCCTTGATCCTTGCACTTTGAACATTGTTAGTTGTGGTGCTATTTATCAAACATACAATTTTTGAAGTTCCTGCTGAAACTGCTTCCCAAGAGAAGTCTTTCCTTCTTCAGCCCTGACAGTACTATAAATTATTTTAAGATGTTATAACCTTCTATATTTACTAGTGAGTTATACTGCTAGTTAAAAATGTCTCTGTTTCTGAAGTCTCCTATCTGATTGTTTGCTGGGAGCAACACAGTGAAGAGAAAACCCAACCATTGGTCTTGAGCTCTGAAATCATCTCGTAACAAATGGTCTCAATTAAAGGCAATTCAGTGAAGTCTATGGGAACATAGTCAATTATCAAAACCTGTGAAATAAATCTTTTGAGAACACAATATGACTTCATTTTACAAGATATAAAAAGCCATGCAATACAAATACAACAGAAAAATGGTCACACCAGGCAGAAAACAGTGGAATATAATACATAGAAGATGTGTTTTTTCCTGTACTTGAAATGCCTTTCCCAACTTTATTAACAATTTGCAAACTCCTTACATAATTATAGGAAGTACTTGAATGAATGTTCATTTAGGTCTACCCAGTCTGTTTTGTTTCTGTAAAAATCTATACTTAATGCCACCTGAGAAAGAAGTTACAGCAAAGTAAAGAACCTGAAAAATTAAACAATTTACGTCATGAAGGGAAACATCCCTCCTGTCAAAACTCAGCTTGTGTTTGAGGCATGGAAACTGAACATTGCTGCAATTATTATCGTAGCTTCTTTCAGCTCCTTAGGAATCATAAGAAAGCAGATATGATGATATAGAATATATGAATAGATATGATGATATAGACATAAAAAGCAATATTTGCTATAGTTGTAGTCATCCACAATTTAATAGCAGTTACTTAAAAGCTACTTCAGAATCAATGCATGTATTTTGGAGAGAAATTAATGTGTTACATCAGAGGCATTCTTCTTCTGAGTTACTATTATTATAAGTTGGTTTGCTGCTTCCTTCTTATCCACTAAATTTCTGCTATCAGAATCATAGGTCCAAAGAGGTACAAGGGATGTGAAGTCTTAAAAATGCATTAATGGTGGGGTCTTCTGTGAATGGATTGCAGACCATTGGTGCTGCTCAGAAAGAGGAAGTTTTGTATCAAGCGTTTCTTACTACTCAGGCTGAGAATAGAAGTAAATATGTGTAAACACAATATCAAGATCCATCTGCTGGAAATGCCCCTGTAGGAAAACAATCTGTGAATCTCCATCAAATTTTGCTCCCGTTTTCATTACTACCTAAGGGGAAAGCCTATTGTTCAGTGAAAGGCAAAAGGATGCTTCTAGCCATGGGCCACAACCCCTATCCAGCAAAACTCCTCTTAATTCCTTCCCTACCCAGCAAATAACTTCAGCATGTGCTTAACACCTGCCGTGTAGGATTTGGACATATGGTGAAAAGGACTTCTGTGAATCAAGGCCAAAATATTTAGTGTTGTATTTAAGCACTTCACTTTCAAGCTGGCTGGTTTGAAAATGTTTTTTTTTTATTTTCTCCCCAGCCTGCCTGGCATGATTTTGGCTGCTGCAAGCCAATAAATAACAAAAGTAACAATCTTAATAAATAGTAAATATTTAATATCGTAAGAACAACATTGCTGAGTACACAGCATTTTGAGTGACAGATGTGTATTTGTTAGTGATATTAACTAAACGGAGAGTGCCTTGCAGTTTCTTTAATAGTTGCAGAATTAATCACACAGATTAATAATGCTGCCACTCGCAGAGGGAAAATGATTTCTCCTTAGCACTGCCTTTCTTCTTGCTAAGACTGTTTTCAACCAAAATACATGGTGACACATGAACAAGTACACCAACTTCTTAAAACTGGGGGTTTTTTAAAGTTTTTACACATTCACTTCAGAGATTCAGTTTTTCCATTCAAATAGGATGTGGTCCTTGTGCTGGGAAGCCAAAACCAGTTACTCAGCCCCCTGCCTGGTGCAGTGAGGATTGCTCATCTGATGCTGTACAGAAAGTGGGAGTTTCTCCACCCGAACACGTCCTGGAGTATGTGTAAAACAGCAGTATGTGAAAAGGGATTAAATATTTTTCTCTTGCTCAAGAGAAACACCTCTTGAACATGAAGGTGGTTGAGACTCAGGAAGCACAGCATAGAAATGCCTTAGCTGGCTCTGGCAGTAGGCAGAAAGATTAACACAGCAGTTAGCCAAGGCTGACACAACCCGTCCTTGGGAAGGAGCACTGCACACTGTCCTTTCTCCTGTCTGACTATAAAGGAGACAAACTGACCTATACTGAGCTAAAGCCAAGGGCAGTACTACGCTGAATAACCTTTTACAGTTTCTGTGCTATCCCTGCAATAGCAGCTGGATTCCACGTGAAGCTGATGTGCATTGAACGGATAACTTGGTATCCAGTCAGATTCCAAGAAGTAATGGGTTTAGTAGCATGAAAACAGTAGTTTGAAAAGTCAGGTTGTGTGTCCAAACATCTGTATTTGATGCAGCATTTTCTGGGCCATATAAAGGGCAGTTGGAACTGTATCCAGTAACAACGTTGTATCCCTACAGGATCAAAGTACCATGTAACACCAAGTACTAAATAAATTACAGTTAGAGCGCTGGAAGAGAAAGCAACACTACCTTTCTATAAGAAAGCTTTACTTTGGAGTTAATAGTCTGCAGTAGCTTGAAATGAGGGATGCAACTAGCTAAATTGAAGCTAGTCTTTTATGCATACATTAGGTGCCTGGAGAGTTTTACATCCACTCAGAGAACCTTGCATTGCCTTTTGAAATGAGGAAAACAAAGTAGATTTCCTTTGAAAACAGAAAGTTTTTTAAAAATACCCTCTTATGCTACAGGTATGATATGAAGCAATTGCTTTGCTGATAAGTCCTTCTAACAACTATATTGAATAGCAAGTCACACATCATGCAGCGTTACATCAAAGTAAAATGCCAGAATTCAGTATCATTCAGCCAGCAAGTACTGATACATTTTGAGATGAGATTTGATCACTAATGAAAGACTGCATTATTCCTCTCAGGAAGTCCTATAATAAACCTTGTTTAAAAGGAAAAAAAAAGAGGGTGGAAAAAGAAAAGAAAGAAGAAAAAAGAATGAATGGTAGCATTTTGTTTGTATTATTCTAATTGGGAAATTATTGTCACTTAAAAGCTACTTCTTATGAAGTATTTTCAACCATAATAAAACTGCATTTTCCCCACATGTAACAATATCATTTTGTTGCCTTTATTTTCCTTCACCAAAACCAGCATACAAAATCTTACCAAAATCTGGATGCTTCCTGACAGAATTTTAGGATCTGAGGAGGGAAAGCAAGCAGACAATACTTTCATTAAAATGAAAAGAAAAAATTTCAGTGGAATTAATATCATTTATTTCTCAGACAAAAAGGAAATAGCCTATCTTTCAGTTTTAAATGGAGATTATATATCTGAAGGTTTGACCAGCAGGAAGAGAGGAACCTTATGTTGCTTCCAGGGCTCAGTAGAAATGTAGATAAACTAAAAGCCTGGTAAAGTATCATTGCAGTAAGTCAGATTTCTTTTATAACAAAGACTGACTGAAGTATCTCTGCCCTCTCCTACGTTCCCTAATCCCTAACATACATGAGCTGCTGCCACAGTACATCAGTGCTGTCTGTCGAAGGTGGGTGTGAACCTGCCTTTGAATCAATGAGCTTTGGAAACAGCTGAAACATTAATTTGTCTAATACATTTTAAAGAGCAGGGGAAAAATAGTTGAGCCGTTGATTACTACAACTCTATGAAGGTGTTATATTCTTTTATGTAATTGTGGAAAAGCCTAGCTGAATAAATCAAAATATTGTTATTATGGTGGAGAGCAGGTGAGTCTGCCTCTATTCACAGGAAGAATCAGTCTTAGATTGCACAGGTCAGACAGTTGTCCAAGTGTAATATCTTCAGGTTTTGTTATTATTTTGAAGGAAGGAAACCTTGTTTCATCCCGTTCAGACTCTAAAAGTTGTAAAAAGTACTTTGAATTTAGATCCATGTAATTAGTCTTTATATTCCTGAAGAAAAAGAAATGGGAGGTGGCTGGGTTCATGTTCCTGACAGACCTTCAGAGGGATGGAAGATGTATGCTAACTTCAGTCCTGTAATGCTTCAGTATCTTGTCTCACCTCCCCCTGTAGTCAATGTAAAGCACAGATTAATCACTCCGGGAGTGATTTTTTCCTATCCAGACACTGATGCATATGGTGATTATAAAGTAGGTAGAGCAAAATCTGCATTGTTTCTTCTTTCCTTGGAATATAGGGGGAGACTAGAAAACTAGATTGGCCTGAACACCTCTGGTTTAGATGGCAAATGTCAAATAAGATGAATACAGCTTTTAGGTTATTAAGTTTTTCTCTGGTCAAATGATCCTTATCACAGAGACTGAATGGCTAGTCACCAGATTTTCAGAAGCCTGAGGTGAGAGACTGGTGAGAGACTGGCAGTGTCTTTACGAAACAGTCAGTGTGGAGGGGATATTCTAAAAAGATCTATCAAGTACTCCAAATCAGAAAACTTCATCATATATCCTTTAAGAGCATACCTAGCCAGGAAAACTCCTAGTATTCGCAGCTCTGGAAGGCAGGATTTCTTTAAGGGATAGCTATTGGAGGCAGAGCAAATATCTGGGACATCACCCATAAAATAGGTGGGAACACAGAAAAATTTGTCAGTGTCTCACGTGTTGACTGGGATGAGAAACTAAAAGTTGTGGAAGAAACAACGAAGTTCTTGGGAACTTGCTTAAAGTCATGTTCTCGGGTCAGCAGTACCAACAGGACTTCGGCTATACTTTTCTTCTGGCTTCAGATTCCTTTAATTGCTCCTTTTCAAATAAACAGTTCATCCTGTTGTCCTTATATAAAAACATGTCTGGTCATATTCCCTGAAGAGAAGATGCAAGTGAAAGACTACCTGCTTGGCACCCTTCCGCTAACAGACAGCATTGATTTGCTAAGGTGACAAAAACCAGAACAGCAACCTAAGGAGAAGCGAACAGAATCAGGATGTGATCAGATACAAAGATCAGGGCATTCCCCTCCATCATTAAATGCTCTGTTAGCAAAACATCAATAAAACTGTGGTGCAGTATGAATCTTCTTTTGTCTTCTTTTTTCAGTTCATTACCATGTTCTTCCTTGTCTTAGCCTGTCTGCTCTTGAGAAAGTTATTAACATTATTATCATCAGTACAGTTCTGCATGGATTCACAACCTCTCCCACAAGTCCATAAACAAACAGATTAAGCTGCTGCAGAATTTCCCTAGGTATGTGAAGAGGGAAAATGCCACAGACCTTTTCTGTTTGCTTGAGAACAGACACATAATATTTGGTTGGCACTTTTCTCTCTGATGGCTTGCAAAAATAATGAGCCCCTTCCATGTAATGTATTTTCCCAGACTATGCAGAGGTAGTAGGTTCCAAGTCCTAGCCCACATATGTCCACTGAAACTAATGGATGTGTGAAAATGTATGTGAGGAGAGCTTCTGAATCCATGGAGATTTGTCCTCCCACACTACCTTAGCTCAGTGGAATTAACATGTCCTTTTTTTATGCAAACTTCATGCTGAGGCAACTCATTTTCAAACTTAAAATGCAAGGTGACTCAGGACAATCACCTTCAAAGAAGACATGATTCACATAAAGAAATAACAGATTCATATGAATGGCCTGATGTAGAAAGGGTTAAGCTAAGCAGTGGGGTAGCTCAGTATCCTGGTTCTGTCTCCAGGTGTGAATACTTGACAAAAAGTAAAAGAAACAGAAAATCCGAAGTTATTCTACCCTTGCCTCTATCCTTCCAGCCTTCATCAATCAACACTTCAAAGACGTTTTAGCAACAGGTTATGTTTAGACCACTGTGTTTAATAGCAGCTGATGAGTTCAGCCTCAATGCATCCGTTTAATCTCTGTTTTTAATTTAGGCTTTAATCCAAAACAGCAAGATAAGCACAAGAAAATCATAGATATCCAGACTGGCCCCTAGCATATCATCATGCAGGTGTATCATACATGATCTGCTTTGCTATGTAGCAGCTCCTTTCAGAGGCTCCTCTGCCTTCAGTTAAGCAATGGCTTCAGCAGAGATTTTTTGGAAGTAGGATCAGTCGCTCTCCTTCTTCAGAGCACAAAGATGCTTTTATGGGCCTGCAGCTAGTTCATGTGCTCACCACCTAAGAAACTCTGAAGTATGAGTGAGGAATTCCAGATCAGGGCATACAGATTGCACAAAGCTCCCTGCCACAGTGGGTTCAGAATATGCTGGAAGCAGTCCTATCATCTGATACTGACTCCATTTTTTGCTTTATTCCTATATCTGAGACATTGTTTTGATTGGGATGGGTATAGAGACTGAAACTCAGAGATTTCACTCCACTCCCTTTCCAGTTCTTCAAAGTGTTGTGATAGGCTCCATGGAAACAAATAGTATCAGTGATGCTCTCCAGAGCTGGAACTAAAAGTTTCTTTGGTTTTTACATTTGGCTTAATGGGGGACTGCACTGTCCTTCATACAGATCCAAACCTAGAGTATCTAGGACATTTTAAGTGGAATTACTCCACTCTTACATTTAGGGAAATTATCTGGCACATTATCTAAAAAAATCCAATAGATCCAAACCTAGAGTATCTAGGACATTTTAAGTGGAATTACTCCACTCTCACATTTAGGGAAATTATCTGGCACATTATCTAAAAAAATCCAATAAATACCTGAAACTCTGTTCTAGATGTTTGAATTTTTTGGTTTATGGCAATGTGTCCAGTTTATGCTCCAGTTTTTCCTGGCATTATAGTGGGGAAGGAAGGGACATTTGAAAACATTTTTCTTGACCTTTTTTTTTGAGGGTCATAAGACAATGGAATCACAAAACATCACTGTGTCTTCATGAGCACTGTTGTTAAAAAGCAATATAGCAGCAAGAGTTACTGCAATCAGGCTCTGTATGCTCAACACTGTGCAAATAAATCCCTTAAGAAAGAACTTAGCTGCACAAATAGGTGACAGGAAAAGAAAACACAGACAGATAGTCAGTGAGTGTATAGTAGAGGAATAAGAGAACCAGGCAGAGGGTACAGAAATCCTGTTTCATAGTCTGCCTCATATGATACTGTCATTTCTCCTAAAATACTCATTTAAGCCTAGACAAAAAGGTCTGATTTTTGAGAGAAGTATCCTCCCAGATTTTTAAACCATCTTTCAAATCCATGAAATTATCTCCAATTTTACTTCCAATGTGACTGACACTGCTTTGGTGTATGTTACTTCAAGCTCTGTTTCTTATGATTATGTAACATATGTAAAAATTGAAAATATACAGTTAAATGCCTGAATGTTCCCTTGATTTTAATAGGACCTAGATTAAATGACAGTAATAAGCAGCCCTTTGTACACGATTCTTCCAGAAGAGTTGCAAAAGCGATACTAAAAAGCCCTCTCAAAACCTGTAACTTCAAAGTAAGGTAGCAGGCTCTTGTGGTTTCATCCTCTTCCAAATGCCCTGTGAACTGTATTAAGCTTGAAACCCCAAATCATTCACTGATTCTGTGATCTGACCAGCCAAAATGTTACTTTTTTTGCTGGCTGGCAGGTAGCTGGCAACTGCTTTTTCCTTTTTGCTACAGTTTTTAATTCCATTTAACCAACACAGTTCAGCATAAAGCAGCAGAAACTGAGTCTTCATCTGCTTTGTTCATCGCCTGCAAAATTGTCAGCCAGTTCCCAAAGCCCTTCTGTTTAAACTAGTTCTTTAAAACAAAGAACTACATAAGATATTTTCTACAGTCATATTTGTTGTGGAGTTGCTGCAGGGTCTCCTATGGGGAAATTGTCCTGACAGCTTTGATGCAGAAATACTGTAATAAAGAGATTATAAAGTTGATACTACAGAACATCAGCTTCTTCTCTAGTGATTATAAAATGTACAGTCTACCAAAGCGTGAGGAATTCCAGAATTCTCCAGTGCTCTTCATGATAGACATAAAATAATCCAGACTGACACAACAAAATAAAAAAAAAAGAAAAACAAAAAAAGACAAAAAAAAAAAAAAAAAGAAGGAAAAAAAGGTAGTAAATCTCTTCACACATTTAATAAAGAAGGGATAAGTCATTAGAGGAAAACACAGGGAATCTGCATGTTCAGGTTTCACTTCCTTCTGTACCTCTTTCTGTACCTCTTTTTTGCCTGATATTCATGTCTGACTATTTGCGTCTCCACTATTTTAATTGATCATTTCAGCTATTAAAAATGTATGGTGTACTTAGTTCAGAATAATTATTTAAAATTATTCTGATTATTCTTATTTAAATTTATTATGATTTTTGCATTTTGATATTTTAGTAGACCAAGTAACATTTTTTTAGTGAAATAATATATATATTCTAATTGAAAAATATTTAAGTATTTTAACACTAATAATTAAGTGAATTTGGTATATGTTTTTGACATGGTCTGTATTTTCCTTGTATCTTTGGATCACAAAAAGCAAAACATTCTCCAGCGATATGTCAATTAAATATTTCAGCTAGTGCTACCACCTATAGGTGGTTGAGTTCAGCCCACTATACCCTTCCTTTACTTTTGTCAGGCTTTTTTCCCCATGTTAATCAGTCTTTGCAGGGTTCCTTGAGCTGTTTGCTGAGTGGTTTCACTTCTTCCTTTCCAATCTTTTCTGCAAACTCATTTAGCTACGCTACTCTCTCACTATAGCTGTCTCCATCAGTACTATCTGCTCCTACTCCTCTGCTAAATCAGTAAATAAGTAAATAGTTGAGAGCTGTGTAAAACAAAAGTTATGTGATCAGCTTTCTGTGAAAAAACAATGATCTCTGCTTGTATTTATTCTCACTTCTCTTAGCTCTGAAAGTCCATTATGGATAATGATAGAAGAAATTGAAATAGGTTAATATTGTTAGTTTAGAGAGAAGCAGAGTTAGAAAAATCACGATATAGAGAGACATGTCCAGAGGAAGGTAAATCTGACATTCTTATTTACTCTCCCAGAACAAAGAAATTATTCTGTCCAGATGTAAAATGCAGAGGATGAATTACTGCCCCACAGAGCACACTCTGGGTCTCACTGCCACGAGATATTGAGGGCAAGATAAAAATGCTGCTTACAGAATTAGCCACTATGAATATAATGCCATGAAAAAGGAGAAATATAGTGGTGAGCAGAACAGCCAGTGAATGCAGGGGACCTCCCTTTATTTATTACAAACCCCTCCAGCCCTGGCAGTTCTGCTTTCCCACCATTGGACTCTGTAACTATGACCAGACAGTATTACCCTTAAGCAGCTCAAATTGCCTAAACCAAGGTGAAATTAAACTGCAGTTTATTGTCTTTGGGATCACTGATTTCCCAAAGAGGTGCAGACATATACTTGGAGACTGGTCCCAACAACCAGACCCACCACTTACTTTTCTAAGCCTCTGACTACGTTTTAAGAAATGGGAACATAAGGACTTGGAAGGACTGAGATCTCTGGATCCATATCACTGAAACCACCACCAAGTTTAGCATGCATGGGTGCTCCATTGGTCAAGAAACCTAAGAAGACACATAGACCAGCTCATGTATTTGCATCCTGAAGGTGCTTTACCAGCTGAGATACAGCGGGCAGTGACAGAGTATAGAAGACTTTATATGTCTTCCTGACAAATACAGGACACCACCCAGAAAACTGATCAGTACGGTGTGTCTTATGACCGTTAAAGCAATCACAGAAGAAAAAGGCTTTGTGACTGAAATCTGTAATTCATGCACCTCTTTTTAAGATCTGAGCTGGAAGACAGGAATGGGGAGCAGAATGAAGCCCCCATGATCCAAGGGGAAATGGTCAGTGACCTGCCACCCCACTTAGACACACACAATTCTATGGGGCCAGATGCATCCACCCAAGGGTCCTGAGCGAACTGGCAAAACCACTCACTGACCCACTTCCCATCATTTATCAGCAGTCCTGGCTCACCGGGGAGGTCCCAGCAGACTGGAGGTTAGCCAGTGTGACGCCCATCTTAAGAAGGGCGGGAAGGAGCATCCAGGGAGCTACAGGCCTGTCAGCCTGGCCTTGATGCTGGGGTAGGTTATGGAGCAGATCATCTTGAGTGCCATCACATGCACATACAAGACAATCCGGGCATCAGGCCCAGCCAGCATGGGTTTATATAGGGCAGGTCCTGCTTGATGAACCTGATTTCCTTCTATGACAAGGTGACCCACCTTGAGGGAAAGGCTGTGGATGTTGTCTACCTAGACTTTGGTAAAATCTTTGACACCATTTCTGAAAGAATTCTTCTGGAGAAACTGGCTGCTCATGGCTTGGGCAGGTGTACTTTACATTGGGTAAAAAGCTGACTGGACAGCCAAGCCCAAAGAGTGGTGGTGACTGGAGTTACACCCCACTGGGGGCTGGTCACAAGTGGTGTTTCCCAGAGCTCAGTATTGGGGCCAGTCCTGGTTAATATCTTTATCAATGATCTGGGCAAAGGGATCAAGTGCACCCTCAGTCAGTTTGGAGACGGCACCAAGGTGGGAGCGGGCGTTGATCTGCTTGAGGGCAGGAAGGCTTTTCAGAGGGATCTGGACAGGCTGGATCCATGGGCCAAGGTCAATTGCGTGAGGTTCAACAAGGCTCAGTGCTGGGTCCTACACTTGGGTCACAGCAACCCCACACAACACTACAGGCTTGAGGAAGAGTGGCTGGAAAGACTATTATTGTTATTAAACTTAGTAATCTTTAGGCTATTTCTTACAATTTCTGCTTTTCATTTTTTTAAGATTCAAGAAATTGCAATGTTTTACATGTTTTGATAATGAAGAAGCACCAACAATGTACATTGGTGAAGGTTTAAGATACCTATCCAAGAACTAGGCACTGACATCTCATTCATTGATTTGTTAAAATTTTCTTGAAGATGTAGGTGGGATACCATCTCAGCATTCAAAATTAAAAAGGGACAAACATATATAATCTTCTTCTGTGTTAATCTCTCTTTTTTTTTCCCCCCCAAAGAAAAGGTGGGTAACAAGAGGTAACTTTGTCTTACCCTGCTGCAAAACCCCTCCAGAATAGATGTTAGTGGTTTGTGCCCAGAACCAACTCTCCCAGCTTCTACCTACACCCCTGGGTATCGTGGGTAAGCTTGAGATCTGCACTCTTTACCCTTAAAACCATACTCAGTCTATTTGATTTCAAAATTCCTAAGTCACAGTTGTTACAGAGTGCTTTTACTGCAAACCTTAGGTTTCCAGCTATATACATTTGCACTGAGACTCAGACTTAACCATTACTCATCTGCCACTTCCTAACGTACCAGATGACTGCTCCAGTACTTAAAATATGAAGTCTCTGCAGAGTTCCAAACTAACACAAGGGATATTGGAAAAGAGCAATGAGGTGCTCACCTGCAGCTATGCAAATGCCAAAGGCAATGTATCCTTTAACTAACTTAAGTTTGGACAGCCTGTAGAGTTTGGCCAAAAGTTTGCTCATTTCTCTTCTTTCTCCTCTTCTGTCTTTTGTCATACTGACATTAACTGTTTTAACACAGTCAGTATTCATTAGCACAGGAATTATCTGAAAGTTTAGAGCTCAGATTAGCAAATACTCTCTAACAACCTTCGCCAGGTTCTTGGAAATGACTAACAACACCCACAAAGGTTTTCCACATGCCTGCAGTTTCTCCTAAGGCAAATGCTTCAAGCTTCAGTTTCAAGTCTGACTGCAAAATGCCTGCCATCTAACTCTAGGTCAGATCTCGGAGCAGAACAAACACATAGCCTGAAAGGCCTTGTACTTCAATACTTTCTCTTTATTTCCATCTTTTCTTACACAGGCCGTATCCTTATCTTAGTTACACTTAAATTCTAGAACACCTCTATGTAGTCAGTGGAATAATCAAAGATCAGTATCACCATAACCAAGAACACAATCTAATTTGTTATTTTCTATTGACAGAAGAAGCACCATGAATATTTACAAAACTGAATAAATACATTGCACTTAGGTAGTGCTACCTTGTATTTCTGAAGTGCACTACACATACATAAATGTGCTCAGCATAATAGTTGTAAAGAACTGCATTCAGTTCTAATGCAAAACAACTCAATATATCAGACTGTTTGGAAAACTGCATGAAAAAATGCAGTTGGATTGTTGGAGAATTCTGGTTTATTAACTGATTTGCTAGACGTGTATAAGCAAATGTAGCCAGGACATTTTGAAGATGAAACCTCCCATGAATTAGTCCAAATTCTTTAATAAGCCTAACAATTTCATGGCTGAATTCTCAGACTGCTAAGGTTCACATTCTTATTTGTTTTTATTCTGGGTATTGGCCTCTTCAATTTTATGCAAATATAGATGATTATAAATACAGACACATACACTTGCACAAAGATTCTTAATAAAAGATGGTGAATAAAAGCTTTTATGAAGGTCTGTGTGTACAATTTCTAGCAATATGCCAAATGAGAAACAAAAAACCTGGCAGGAGTTCCTTCCTTTGTATGTTTTACAAGAACAAAGGAGATAGCAGAAGATTACACACAAAGGAGATTTTAAATGCAGAGTACAATCTCTAAAACAAATCTTAAAATAACAACTCACTTGTACAAAGGAGACAATTCAAACCTGACTTGAATAAGCAGGTGCTCATTTTAAAGAAGGAGATGGGCATCTAATGATCTTTCTTGCCCTAGCAGATTATCTGACCTCTGTGAAGGGTGATCCTTGGGTTTCTCTACCAAGCTCAACAAGTCATTTACAAATTTTGTTTCTGCATCATAGGCTGTCAAACAGTTCGGCACCTGTGAGATTAAATGTAGGTGTGACTACACCAACCCTATTACAGCCAAAGTCAGGTCTTTTTTCATGCAAAGCTGCTTTTTAACAAATTCCCAAACGAAACTTCTTATTTAATACGCAAAATAGAACATTGAATTTTCTGTTGTTCTCTGCAATGGAAACAGAAGTAAAGCTCAATTTCGGGTGGTCCCAAACCAGCCAAGACGCATCCAGGTCAACACCCTTGTTGACACAAGGACAGAACTACTATGTGACAATGCCAAAAAATATAGGCAATTCCTTTTCTGCCCACAATGGGGGAAAAACAAACAAACAAACACTGTTAAGGTAGAGGGAAATGCCTGTAAGGCACAAGGACAGGACTAGAAGGAGGGGCAGCCAGAGGGGACTTCTCCTTAACCATCTGCTCTGCCTCAGCTTGGCTCTGTTGCAGTCCCACCGTTGCATCTGGGTGAGTTCTTTGAACCCACTGAAACCTCCAAGAGGTTTGAATCCTGGAAAGATCCAAAAAAAGCCCAAGTTTGGCTTTTGATAAAAAACACAGAATGTTTCTAGGTGTCACAGCTGACAGAGTTGACAGGTGTTGAAGGCCATTCTTTGTTCCCCCTCATCCTCCTGGCTCCAATCTGCCCAGCCCCAGAGGACACATCCTTCTCATGCCAGCAGAGCTCTCAGTTCTCTCAGCTTGGGAACGCAGCTTCATTTTCAAGTTTCTAAAGCTGGCAAAAATCTGCCACAGGCTTAAAGTCTCTCCAACTACCTGAAAGGAGGTTGTAATGCGGTGTGTATCTGTCTCTCCTCCCAAGTAACAAGCAATAGGACAAGAGGAAATTACTTCAAGTTGTGCCAGGGGAGATTTAGATTGGATATTAAGAAAAATTTCTTCACCAAAAGGGTTGTCAAGCATTGAAACAGGCTGCCGAGGGAGTGGTTGAATCACTGTCCTGGTTTCAGCTGGGACAGAGTTAATTTTCTTCTTAGTAGCTGGTGCGGTGCTGTGTGTTGGATTTGGTGTGAGAACAGTGTTGAAAGCTCACTGATGGTTTTAGTTGTTGCTGGGTAAGGGTTATACTAAGTCAAGGACCTCCCAGTTTCTCAGGCCCTGCCAGCGAGAGGGCTGGAGGGGCACGGGAAATTGGGAGGGGACAGAGCAGGACGGCTGACCTGAACTAGCCAAAAGGATATTGCATATCATACAACATCATGCTGAGTATCTAAGCTGGGGGAAGAAGAAGGAATGGGGGACATTTGACATTATGGCATTTGTCTTCCCAAATAACCATTATGCATGATGGAGCCCTGCTTTCCTGGGGATGGCTGAACACCTGCCTGAGATGGGAAGTAGTGAATGGATTACTTGTTTTGCTTTGCTTGTGTGCGCAGCTTTTGTTTTATGTATTAAGCTGTCTTTATCTCAACCCACGAGTTTTCTCACTTTTATTCTTCTGATCCTCTCCCCCATACCACTGTGGGGGAGTGAGTGAGTGGCTGCGTGGGGCTTAGCCGCTGGCTGGGCTTAAACCATTACAATCACCATGCCTGGAAGTGTTTAAAAAATGTGTAGATGTGGCACTTAGGGACACTCTTTCGTGGTGGATTTGGCAGTGCTAAGCTAACAGTTGGACTTTATGATCTTAAAAGTCTTTTCCAACCTAAATGATTCTATGATTCTGTGAGCTTTGTCCCAAGAAACATGTGAGCATGAGGAGATGCTGTTTACTGACATACTGAGACTGTTTAGGGAGGGAAAAGTTGCTGCAACTTGTTATTTGCTTTGCTTTACTGAGTGGGAAGAGTGTTGGGGGTTGGACTAGATGACTTTTAAAGGTCCCTTCCAACTCAAACCATTCTATGATTCTAAAAGGGTTCTTTGAGTGACTGTATTAATATGTTTCCAGATGTAATGGTAATGTTGGAGAGTCTTATGGAAAACCTTGAAAACATATCTGAGTTTAACTGATATCTTTGAAGAAGCTAGTGAGAACCTGAAACAGCAGCTCTGAATGGGGGGAACTGGTTTTATATAAAACTATTCTTGACTAAAGGAGTTTGCCCAACTCTTGGTGAAATTCTGCCTATCGCGGGATGTGCTGCCCACATTGCTCCCAGCACTGGTACAAGGACTCCCAGGATCTGTAGTCCAAGTAGTCAGGGCTAGGCTTTCTGTCCTCCAGTGTTTTCTCCCTCTTTTTGGAAAGTCTCAGTGACCATTAGAAACCTGTCTTATGAAATATGTGTCATGCAGGCTATGCCAGGTACCTCAGTGCCTTAGTACATCCTGTTGTAAAACATGTCCCAAGCTATACAGCTGGGTAAAAAGCCTAAATCACTTGTTTGATCAAAGGATATGTCATGCCTAAGCTTTTTTTTTGGTTTTAATGTGGTCATAAATAAACATGATCTTCCAGATTTTATAGTGATGTTGGAAGGCTTAGTAACCCCAAATCTGTAGGGAATGGATTAGCATTCCCTAATCCGCTTCAGATGAAATGAGTGGGGTAAACTCAATCCACTTTTCTTAATGGTTTAATAAGTCTGTCTGAAGCAGATTAAGGAGAGGTCATGCTACCTCAGTATCTAGCAAAGGGACAGTAAGTAACATTTAATAATGATTTGCAAAATGAGCATCTATTTAAATGCTGTGCTGATCAGTGACTTCTTTCAGTGAAGAGGATTCAGGATTGTAGTAATTCTCATATTAACAGTTTTAACTGTTTAGTTCAAACTTTTAAGTGTGACATAGTTGTCCCTCTTGTAAAGTCCTTTCCAGTCTGCCCTCCATATTGTATCTCTTACCAACTGAGGAGAGGACAACTCACTGTTCCCACTCTGTCTTGGTACCCATTTTACTCACTTGTTAGATTTTCAAGCAAGCACTTACAATTCTCCTGCCATTCTGTTCTGCTGTCTGGGAGACATTTCCCAGGGAACCCACTAAGCCACGTCATTGTCCTCTCTCAGTTCCTCTGTTAAAACATTTTTCAGATACCCACAAAAAATATTGACAACAGGTAAATTGCCAGACTATGACTTATCCTACTGTCAAACATTTTATTGGATTCTGTTTTGCCATTCACCTGTTTTTTCTTATTTTATTTTTTCATGGACTTGGAATGAGTGCTTTTGTTTGGTTCCATATTTTTATATTGTGTTCACAAAGTCCTGCCTCAAGTCTAAAATTTATGAAGACTATGATAATACCACATAATGATCAGGAGAGCATGAAATACTCCATACCATTTATTCTCCATGCATCTGGGATCTTGCCATGGCAATATCAGAACAGTGCATACATTTCACATACTGTTTGTATTTGATGTTCTAGTAGTTTTTTGTAGAAGCTGGACTGTTCAGAAAGCATTTATGGCAGACTACTAAATTATTCACTGGTCTCTTGATCTAATTCAAATGAACATTTGCAAATTGCTTTCCTTCCCAATTCTAGATGTCAGAGAGGAAATAATAGGTGTATACCGCTTTAATATTTGCTGTGCTACTTCTCTTAAAATACTGTGCATGTATGTGCATTGTAAGTGTACTCCAATTATCAACAGTTAAACAAGGAGTGTCTATAGTGTTAAAATACCAGCCTGCTGATATGCAAAAATTAATTCCTGCAAACATTTTAGTTGCAGAGTTTTTGATACAATTGAAGATTTTCCTGAAACATGAGAATTTGGGATTTTCCTGGTCTTGAGCCTGTATTACACAGTATAGCTTTGTGAAAAGGATGCCAATTAGACAGCTGGACCAGGACTGCTGAAGATGAATCTTTGGAGCAGCCCAGAAGCATGTTCTTGCTAATTATTTCTTGTTCAATGCTTGTCTGGGATCTCTGCAAGTCTCATATGTAGTTTGGTATCATTGTTTTTCAATCAATAAAACTGTTTATATCAAAGAGCCTCTCCATAGGCAGACTTTATGATCTTACTGAGACTGGAACGAGCAATGAAGACAACCTATCTTATTGATGATCTCTTGATCTCTGTCATAATTACAAAAGAATAGTAATGAACAAGGAAGCTGCTTTACAAGGTAACATCAGCTTCTGTTGTTTGGATTCCTATTTTGTTTTGGTTTTTATCTTTTCTATATACTTTGGGAAATAAAAAGAAAATATGATATATGAAAGATCTATTCAAAGGGTGAATGGAGTTTCAGTGGAATACCTGAGAACATGAATAAATATAAGCTCATAACTAGTCCTGTTGAGTCATATTCCTGAAGTTATCATGTGGTTAAGTACACGCTCTTAAACTGGGGGTCAAAGAGAAGTTTGTAAGGCAGTCAAGCAGCTGAGGTACTAGACTAGGACTCCAAAGTTCATCATCCAATTTTTCCTGTGAACAGAGACTGTTACTGCAACTCTGTTCTTGCTTGTTCCATCCTGATCCTATTCCTACTGAAGACAAATTGCCATTTCTGTAGATGAATCCATTGTGAGCTGAATCAGGCCCATTTTAACCATATGCTTCAGTTCCCTGCAGGTAAACTTAAAAGCAGTGATGTTCTCTTTTTAGCTGTGAAGGATGGGTGCAAGAGCTGACAAAGACATATTCAGTTAGACCTTTTATAGGAGACTTGTGACCCCTTAAATTTCAAAATTCTCATTCCTGCATCTATTCTTCTGTTGCATGAGTCAGTAGGCATGTAAATAAATAAACAGATACATAAACCTCTGAAGTTCTAAATAAAATGTAAATTGATAGATTAAATTAAGAACAAACTTCAGACATTAATCACAGAGAGATTAGTGAGTGATGTGCAGTTTCTAATTATAAAATAGAGGAATTATTTTACTAAAAACCCTAAAGACTTAAGAGTTATTAGCGTCCCTCTACTTTAATGCTGAACTTTAGCTGTGTGGTATATACCAGAAAGCTATGCTTTATCAGTCGAGACACACTCTGATTTCCTAATGAACAGCTTGCCACATTGGTTAATTGATTTGCTGATCTAATAACCTGGGGCAGATCAGAATTGTCTTGGCCACATCATGCTTTCAAACTCAAGACCAAATCACATACAGGTTATGTCTTGACTCCATCCTTTTTGACAGCTAGTGAGATAACAGGTATGTTCCTCCAGCATCCTGTTGCTGGTGCCACAGATTGAATGGGACAGTTTCGCTATGTCTGATAGGCAAAGATTTAATGGAGGGTATCTTTAGACCAAGAAATAACCTGGCACAGCCAAATTAAGAGTGTGGTCTGTCATCTGTGGGATATCAGGAATCACATCCCGTTCACATACTTCTTGCAACTTCCAGGCTGTTTTCCCCTGTTAAAGCATATCAGCATCTACTGATCCCTGCAGGTTTTTGTATTCAGTGACATCAGACAGACAGCTCAGACACAGCAAGAGCCTTAAGCACAGTGCCACTATCGCTGGTGACTGCCTTCTCCATCTGAAAGGAATAAATTCACTTCCTGTGCTATAATGCTCCTGACAAACTGTGTTCAGAAATATGGCCATCTTGTGGCCACAACAGAGATAGGCTGCTATTATCACAGATGCTGCCTTTCTAAGTCCAGTAACATTTAAAAATTTCTCATTAGGAGCATGTACCTGGCACGAGGATGTGGTTCAGCAGAATTACTCCCCATAACTTGTTTTAAAACAAAGTTTATCACTGGATTCTGCTGGGACATAGAGGCCCAGATCCTTGCTTGATATACATCAGTGTAGCACTCTTTAAATCAATAGAGCTACATCAATAAACACCAGCTGTGGGAGCCATTTGCCTTACACCGGGACGAGAACTGCTCTGAACTGCTGCATTTTTTCTGCACATAAGCAAAATGAAACAAGGGAGATCATAGAAGTTTTTCAAGACTTCAGAAATCCAAATTCCTTTACTGATGTTTAGTTATCCTAAAGTTATTTTAAAGTGATATTTCCCCATAGACTTTCATGTAGAGGAGCATGAGCAGAACTGACAGAGAAAAGGAGAAACATGCAAAAATCATAGCCAGTAGTCCCTACTCTGCTGGTTTTCTCTTTTACCAGAACATGCCCAAAGTGCTCTGAAGGTGATAAAATATGGGGAATTGTTTACTTTTGAGGAGTAGCAAATATGACTAGGATTCAGGCCTTGGCCCTGGATACAAAGTCACAAGTAGGTCAGGGAAGGTCACTAGGGAATGATCGTTTACTGCTTCTCAAAACACAAAATTTGGCGGAATGCAATTACACCTTCAAGTTAGTGCTGGGTTGACCCTGGTTGGGTGCCAGGTGCCACCGCAGCCGCTCTGCCTGTCCCCTCAGCTGGGCCGGGGAGGGAAAATGCAGCGAAAGGTTCCTGGGCCGGGATTAGGGCAGGGGGTCGCTCACCAGTGACCGTCATGGGCAAAGCAGGCTCGGCTTGGGGAAACTCGTTTAACTTACTACCGGTCAGATCAGTGGAGGATAATGAGAAATACAGCGAAATCTTAAACCACCTTCCCCCCTCCCCTCCCCCCCCCCGGGCACAGCCTCCCTCCCGGTGTCTCTCCTGGGGCCGGGGTCAGTCCCTCAGCCCTGGTCTCTGCCCCCCTTCCCCCTCGGGGGGGGCTCCTCACACCCTGCCCTGCCCCAGCCCGGGGTCCCCCCGCGGGGCGCAGCCCCTCAGGCACAGGCTGCTCCAGCCGGGGTCCCCCGCGGGGGCACAGGCCCTGCCAGCGACCCTGCCCCAGCCGGGGCTTCCCTCGGGCTGCGGGCACCCCCTGCCCCCGCGGGGCCCTGCCCGGGCTGCGGGGGGATCTGCTCCCCCGGTGCCCTCCATGGGCCGAGGGGACAGCCCGCCTCGCCGGGGGCTTCGCTGTGGCTGCCGGGGCATCTGCTCGGGCACATGGAGCCCCTCCTGCCCTCCCTCTGCCCTGGCCTGGGTCTCTGCTGAGTTGTCTTTCTCACATATTCTCACTCCTCTCTCAAAAAAAGAGATTTTTTTCTCCCCCCTTCTTAACTATCCCAGAGGTGCTGCCACTGTCACTGATGGGCTTGGCCTTGGCCAGTGGCGGATCTGTCTTGGAGCCAGCTGGCACGGGCTCCATCGCACATGGGAGAAGCTTCTAGCAGCATTTCACAGAAGCTGCCCCTGTAGCCCCCACTACCAAAACCTTTCCATGCAACTCCAATACTTTCCAAACAAAGCAGATCATTCAGTATTTTGCAGGACATGTTTGCATAGCTTGGGCTGTAGAAGGCTGTGCTACACAAAAGCTGTCAGACACCAAGACATCTCTGACTCAGAAAGTTTCTAAGCTGCAGATTACATGAAATCTGGGAAGATGTAGTGAGAAAACATTATTTTCTTGATTGTACCCTTTGTCTTTTGTTACATGCTTTCTCAAGTTACTAGCCCTCCTTGGACACTGGATGCTGAGCTAAATGAACCACAGTCTGACTGGCTGTGTCTATCCTGATGTTCATGGTGTTTATGCTGATATCACATCATTGATTCAGTACTTCACATATTTGAAGGCTTACAGGATTTACCTCTCTGACAGTGCATTAACACCTAAAGCAATGTGTCTGGAGAATGTTCTGCAGCTTGTGAACATGGGCATACTCAAATCTCTCACAAGGGCTAATCTGTAAAAGGTAACAAAGACTCTCCTTCCTTCTAAAAATAGTTCTAAAAAAATTGCTGCACTTGAGGTGACAATAATGGTGTAGCTCAATAGTCAGAAAGAATCTGAATCCTCAGCACCATAAAAAGGAGTCATTTCATAAAATAACTCAGGTTAAGAACAGAAGTGAGCCATAAAAATAAAGCATTAATATTTCATGAGTGAGGGACACTGGTAACAAGTACTAAATGTAGGAAAGTCAGGAAATATAAATAATAATTTCTACATCAATATTTAATCAGCAAATTTATATTTAGTTGTTGTTTCTTCCCATTATTTTTATTATTTGGGCTCGGTTCTGTTGATGGAATATCTATCTGATCAAACATTGCTGCGGTAGTGTGGTACTGATAGGTAATCTCATAATGAACAGTGGCTTGAAGGGCAAATGGGGTTAATTTTCACTTAGTACAATGGTTTTTAAGGTGAAAGCAAGAAGGCCGTATTTGCAGTACTGACAGTTGTTAAAAGGCCACATATTTCAGTCTCTTACTGTGGCTCATTTTGCATAAGAAACCAACAGCAAACATAAAATCGTTGTGGGTTGTTTTGTTTGGGGGTTTTTTGCCTTTTGCTACTGTGATACCACAGCTATTTGCCTTCTTGTTTGTGTGCATCACAGTTTTTAATGGTTTTGTGCTGGCAACATTATCAGGAGGAATTTTGAAGCATGTTTTGAAAATAGAGAAGGTCAAAGAGTAAACATTTTCAAAAGTATTGTGGTAATTAGGGAACCTAACTTCCTTCAGCCTTTAATTAAGACCTTAATTTTATCCTTAGAGTTTTGCCAAGATTAAATAAGAATTTGTGGTCGAGCGGATACTCAAACCAGAATATCTGAACTCATCCATGACTCATCCGTGTCTCATGGACTTGTGCTAAGTCTTTGGGCCCTTTAAAGAATCAGGATTTCCATTACTGGAAACATCAAATATTCATTCTTGGCCAAAAACTCTTTTAACTTAGATAGTGTTTCGAACTTAACTTTTTAGTAGTTTCATTCCCTCCATTTACCCCTTCCGCTCCAGAGCTATAAACAAACATGACCATGTCAAGTCGTGCATGCTTTGCACTAACAATGTGAGTACTAACACATGGTTGGCATTTCAGCTTTACAATGCCACAGCTGACTTGTGATTTTACAGGTGTAATTACCCTACCCTGCTGATAGTCTGTGGGATTTGCAGAGACCTTCAAATGAAGTGGCAGGCCTAGATATGAGGGATGTCATGGAGGAATCCACAGTCGCTTCTGGGTGCATTTTGATGAAACAACAGGCTAAGAAACCCCCAAGGTATATTTATTTTTGTTAGCTGGTGACTTTGAATTGAAGTGAAGGAATTGGCTTATTTATCTCTGAATTTCCAAGCATTTGAAATATGGTTCTTCTTTCCTAGTAAGAAACAGAGGAGCAGATGGTCTTTGGAATGGGACCTTACAAGTGATGTTTTTCTTACCAAGATCTTTTAATGTTAGGCATTGGTGGAAGGAAAATGAAATGTAGTCAAGCCAAGCGACTGTATTTTTCACCTAATTCATAAACCTCTCCCATCCACAGTCATTCCTTATCCTGAATTCAGGTTTGCATGATATTGGTAACCAGACTGACTGCTAATATTCACAGAATGATGATGGTGATCATAAAATGAAAGAAATTACACATTTTTTGAAGAAGGGAAATGTATAAGAAAATAAGTGTGCTAGAATAAAAATTACACCAAAAAAAACCCCTTTTTCTTTGCCTTCCTTGATGTCTCTGTTATATGCTAGTTTCAAAAGTGGCGAGTTGCCTGAAATGCAAACCCAAGCAAACACTAATTTTGCTGACTACAGCCATGTGTATTCTAGTAAATTATGGACTGTGCAACTAACAGCTGCTTCTACAGTTCCCAAATTGTGTTTATTTTTTAAACTTTAAAGCCCCTAGCTTTTTTTCTCCCCCAATTTTCTTTTCTTCTGCCTTTGCAGAATAGCAAAGAGAGAAAAAATGTTCCAGAGAAATTTGACAAGAGCTAGCAAAAGGGAAAGGCAGAGAAATAAATAAAGGCAGGCAGAAAGATAGCTGACAGCTCACTGCTCCTGTAGGGAAACTTCACTTTTTATTAGGAAATGCGTTCATGTACTTTATGGTGACTTGAGCTGAATTCTGAATGAGTATCTTGACAGGGAAAAAAAAAAAAAAAAAAAGATATGCACTACAAGATACTCTGTTATTTAGCTATGAATGACCCCAAAATATTCTCAAGCATTTTTCATGAGTGTTTCACAGGGGGAGAGGCAACAGTTAAGAGTCTTGGGTGTTTCTAGTTGGGAATATTAACACTGTAACATAGGCCTGCTGTAGTGAGGAGTATTAATGATGCATTACACGTTCCAACTTTAGGTCAGTTGGTGAAAAAGTATTACAAAATCACTGCTTAGTCAACTTTGCCATTTGATTAAAAATTAAATTCCTAGGTAAAGCAAGCAGGGAAAAATTAAAGGTGTCTTTAACCAACAGGTCCGTATTCAGATATATACTCCCCAGGCGTTATATTCCTCTGGTCTGAACAGCTGCCTGCCCCAGCCAGGCACAGGGTTGTGCTGTCACTTATATTGAAGAGGAGAGCAGGGACTGCTGTGAAACACTTTATATGAATCAAGCTCAGACTGTCAGGGGGGTGTCCTTTCCTGGCTTCAACATAAAAAAGCCTTAAAAAAAAAAAAAAAAGACAACTCAACCAGACAGTGAGCCAAGGAATAGCTTGCTGCTTTCTGACAAAGGCAGCATTAATTCTTTTATTACTCTGTTGTACATGCTGCTCTCTTCTCAAGTGGCTTTATCTTATCAGAATATGCACTATAAGGTACTGAGAAAACTGTAGTACTGATGTACCAAAGAACCAGAGTGCTTAAAAATCTGAGCTGAAGGGGAACAATAAAAAATACGAAGTTTGCACTATAATTCTTAAGACCCTGATCAACCTGCTGCAAGCTGCCTGCATTGACTACTACCAGAGACTGCACAGGCACAAAACTTCCCTCCTTACATGAGAGAGAGCTCAGGTTTAGGTTTCCTGACCAGAACGGTTCTCCCTGATTACCTGAATCCTCATGAAAAATGTTGCAAGAAGGCACAAAGCCAGCCAGAGACTGGCCAGTGATCATGGAGCCTGTGGCCCCTGCACTTCCCACCTCCCTTCCCCACATGTGGCTGAATGTTGTCTGCAGACAGCTTCTCCAAGCACATCTGGGAGCTGACTGCTCCATGGAGGGTGCTCAAGAGGGCAGAGGAGCAGAAGCTGCTCATGGTGGAGACCAGGTGTTCAGGCTGCCCAGCCTTGGGGGTGAAACAGATGCTGTCACCATTCCACAGCACTCCTACGCCTTTGGGCTGGTGAGACTCCCAGAGAGCAGCAACCGCGAGCAGTCCCAGCCTTCAACAAGTCAAAAAGCCACAACTGTTGCTCGTGAAAGGGGAGCAGAAGGGAAGTGGGAAATGAGTCCTCAAAACTGGTTCTCATCCACATCTATGCAGCATTAGTTAGCAGCAGACACTAAAGACAGCCCCAGCCAGCTGCCTGAATAATAGGATAGTAGGAGCATCACAGACAATTACAATGTCCACAGTAGACAGGCAGTGCTAATGCAGGAGCTTTAGTGCTCTTAGTCACCCTGGGTAAATCTGCATCTGCATTAGAAAACACAGATCCCCAGCAGTAATTGCAGACATAATGGCAGCCCCATCAAACCACAGCGAGGTCAGTCTAGCTCAATGTGATGTCTATGGCAGTGGGCAATGTGAAAGGTATAAGGAAGGAGCAAGCATGAAGTAGTATAATCTGTATAGTGCTGCCTGCAGGTAAGTGATAATGCAAACCAAACAACAGGAACAGGAGATGAGTCCTAAAAATGAGAGAAAAAGGACTGCATAACAATGTAGGAAGATTATAACCACCCTGCAAATATCAGAAACCATTCACATCAAATTATGGGGGATGGCAAAGAAGATAATGGCAGTTAACTCAACAACTATCTGATAAATGATTTGTAACAGGATGTTATTAGATGTCCCTGACACACTGTGAATTATATAAGGATAAAGGAGGCTGTTCCAAGTGTTTAATTGTGCAATTTACATTTTGTTTTTACAATAGCTATGAACAAAAAATGCAACAAAAACTCAAATAATCAGCACAAAAAGGAGAAGATAACCTATTTTTCCACTGGATTTGTAATATTAAACTAGTCCCTGGCTTTTAAACCAGTATTTCCATCCATTTAAAATGACCTTTGAAAAATCTGTTAAAACTGGTTGTAGAACCATAACAGTATTTTCCCACTTCTAGAACAACTTTCAGCAAAGGAACAGAAAATCCTTCAAAATTATTTGCATCTCCTGTCTACTACCTGTCTCTGTGCAGCAGGCAAGTAATCTTTAGATCTGCTGTACAAATGGTTAAACTTCTAATGAGAAAAGCTTTAAGACTGGCCTGAAACAAGGGAGAGAAATTTCTCCAGTTGCTGAATACCTGCAGTCATATCAGTTGGAAGTGACATAAGAAGTGCTCGGGTTTTTTGAAAATTGTGCCTGCCAGGAGTTGAGAGCAGAAGCTAGAGTACACTACTCTGACCTTTGGGTTTTCCCCTGCTGCTGACTCCTCCCTTGAAGAAAAGTACCATAGGGCCCGTGACTGTAAACATGATTAATTAGCTGGTGCCATCCTCTTTTTTTCCAGATGCTGGCTGCACTCACACTTCGGTATCTGTCGTAGATCTTAATAGGCTTTTATTGACTTGTCAGAGCATTTCCCATCAAAAAATGCTGTGCTGCTTACTTCACACTGACTTGAAAAGAATGTTCTAAAATTTTATAAAATTAGTTCAAGAGAAAGAAAATTGTTTTGAAATAGCAAACTTTTCTGTATGAGAACATCCTCAAAAGAGTTTGTATAAATATCATCAATTTAAAACTTTCCAATTTCTATGTGTTGATATAAAAACCTGCACTTTTTAACTTTCCTTTTTCTTGCAAATGGAAAGCAATATAAATCATGATCTGTTCTGCAGGAAGAGAATTCTAGTTGAGTTATTTTTTAGAACAACTCCTGTGTGCAGTTTAAACAGAAACCTAGAACAGCAATAACTGTTTAGGATTCTAACTGCAAAAGAGACAGACCTAACATTATTGCTTAGTTAGCAACCACCAGGACACCTCTGTGTTCACAGCAAAGGTGGGCTTGTGTCTTGCTCTCTAAGACTCATGCCTTTTGTGCAATTATTCAAAGTGTTTTGTTTCTTAGGATTGTTGTTGTTGTTATTTTATAAAGATTTATTTGATAATAAAGCCTCTTAATTTTCTGGGAAGAAACAGCTTCTCTAGAAGTGTTTAGGTTTTAAATAAGAGGAAACAGGAGGGTGCTCTGAAGAAAAAAGTCTAGGTAAGAGCTGGTGTAAGCAGGGCTGCATCAGCACTTGCCATCTTCCCTGATGAGAAAGCTTGCACCTAGGCATATAGATACACACAAGCACACACACAGCGCTATTACTGAGGCTAGCAAGAGATGTGATTCTTAGTGGAAGTCAATGGAGGACAAAAAGTGCTTGTGAAGCAGCTCTTCGCTTTTTTATGCTTGGTCAAAATCAGAGCATCAAAAACATTTGCACATGCTGTTTTAAGGGTTTGGTTTTCCCTCCTCTTCTGCTAGTATCCTTTTTTGTTTCTGTAAAAAATATCACAGCTTCCTACTCTGACTGCCATCAATTTTGTGTATTGAATCCCATCATTTGATGGTGAATGAACTGGTCCTTCCATTACCTACTTCACCAAAATAACAGCACAGGCTTTCAGAGGACCAAAAGACACCAGGATCTCTGTTTCCCACTCTGCCCTGCAAACAGGTGAATGCTGGTGATGAGCTGTGATCTACTGTAAGGAAACTAATGGGTATATACATTTATGCCAGAAAATATAATCTTCTAAGACCATTTGCATAATGAAAGGCATAGATTTTTGTGAAGTGGCTCTTACGACAAACTGATAACTTCTGGTGTCATTGAACCGCTTTCTGTTAGAAAGGCACCAAACCCCAAGTACAGTTCTCTAGGCAGGTTGCTCCAGTGACTTATTCTAAAGTAGATTGAAATCTTTTCTTTTTATGGGAAATGTTTTTGTTTTACAGTTGTAATAAAAGAGCTCGCAGGAAGGCATGAATTGGCCTTGCTTTAGGGCTCTGTGCAAGTCTTGAAAGATGTCCATCTAGACTCATTAAGAAGCTTAAATGGACAGAAATTAATATGAGTTGTTCAGTTCTATTTTGTTACAGAAGTGCTTTTGAAGTTTCAAAAGTTGTGTTACAAGTCTTATGAGGAGTGTCTGAGGGAACTGGCTTTGTTTCGACTGGAGAAAAGGAGGCTTAGGGGAGACCTTATTGCTCTCTACAGGTCCCTGAAAGGAGGCTGCAGTGAGGTGGGTGTCAGTCTCTTTTTTCCCAAGTAACAAGCAGTAAGACAATAGGAAATGGCCTCAAGTTGCACCAGGGAGGTTTAGATTGGATATTAGGAAAAATTTCTTCACCAAAAGGGTTTCCAAGCATTGGAATAGGCTGCCAGGGAAGCAGTTGAGTCACGCTCCCTGGAGTTATTTAAAAGGTGTGTAGATGTGGCACTTAGGGACATGGTTTAGTGGTGGACTTGGCAGCACTAGGTTAACAGCTGGAGATCTTTTCCAACCTGAATGATTCTATGATTCTAAAAAAATAAAAGCAGGGTTTCCTCAGCATTTCTCCTTGATAAGAGTAGGTTACTGAAAAAGGCTCTCTTCTTCCCCATTAAATGTCTATTATTTTCGTCAGATTTTGCTTTATGGATTTTTTTTTTTCAATCAAACTTATTTTAACAGTGTGACAAATGTCAGCATGACACGGAGATGGAGATTTGAAATAATTAAAGCTCCATACACAAAATGCTTGATCAAGATGAGATTTGGTACATAAAACACTAACTCCTTTTCTCTAGCCTTCTCCGTGCTAACTGAACTCCCTCCCAGGCCTATCAATTTCAAATGGTGTAGGTGTAACTCATGGATGCATGCCAAACCTGGAGTCAATTTTCTGGGAATTAAATACAGTTTATATATACCCAGGGCACAGAGTTTGAAATTCATTAGTTAGATCTTATGCCAAAAACAATGAAAGAGAAAATAAGGTGGGGAAGGAGGCATAGCAGAATATATTTAGTTGCCTTGAAGTCTACACTAGCTTTTGGACCGCTGAAGTTACGTCGAGGCTGAAAGAGTGAGGAAAGTTCAAGACGTGTTTGGCTTTGGGTGCTGTGCCAATGCAGAGCTGGGTGTTTGCTGCTGGACTGAGTGCTCCAATATCCTGCTCTATCCAGATCAGATGAAGGAGAGCTTTGGGAGGCACTGAGTATCCTTGGACTCCTTTCTACCAAGAGCTTGTCTTGATTCCATCCCTGAGGAATGATGAGGTTAGAGAGAGGCAGGAGACTTCTCACCCTAACAGCCAGGCTTGGAAAGATGGTGAAGTAACCTCCACAGCTGCTCTCCACTCACTAGCCATGAAATCCTGTAAATAAGTTTTTGCTTTGATTGTGTTAGGCTACCTTGTGCTATCTGCACTCTAACACAGATGGGGGTCTGCCTTTGCATCTTCAAAGCACTGTGCAAGCATTACTACATAATTAAGTTTTACAAAAGTCTTATGAGAGTGATGGATTGCATATGAATTGTTCCCTATGAATCATAAAAAAAGAGGAGGCTATAAAGAACTAATGTCTTGTGCCTATTGATCTTCTGGTGTGAAACCTTTATTATCAGCGTAGTATCTGTATCACTGCATTGCCAAAAAGCTCCAGCCAAGATCTGTGTCTTGTTGTGCCAAGCACAGTCTAGTGTAGTAGATTTTGTCAGCTTCTCCCAGAAGAGCTTTTAGCTTACAAAGAAAAGAGGAGTGAGGAGAGAATCAGAGATAGAAAGCAAAGAAGTTAGTGTGTTCCTAAGTAACATAGCTGGCTACCCGGAGGGCTGTGGGCTTTATAACAGACTATGAGCCTCTTCCACTGCTAACTTATTGTTGTTAATAAAATATAACAAAGACATCAACAGCAACCCCAGCTTGTACCGTGAAAAGATTTGACTTTTCCTCTAATATTAACATGATACCCTGAGATATATCCTGCATTTTTTGAGCAGTAGTAGAATTAAGTTGTGTATCATCCTTGAAAACAGGAAAAGACAATAAAGTGTGAAAATGCATTTTAAATATTAAAAAGCAAAATATTTTTAAAATACAGGAAAAGATGAGGGGAAAAAAGACTTTGGGGTGTCTGTTGTTCTTTGGGGTTTTTTCTTCAGATTGCAATAATTGTTTTATGCAAGATCATGTAAATCTAATTTCAATGGCTAACAGACTATTATTGTAATCTTTAATAATCCCTAAGAGCATCCCTGCTCAAGCTCCATTTAGTGTTTTTGGTTTTACATTACTGGTTCATCCTACGTACTATCAGAGCACATATCATGCCTGCAATTTCAAGCCTTATTAAAATAATCATTTTTATCCAGAACAGAGAGCTGTTACTTACCACTGGAAATACATTATTAGCTCATCCTAACTACATCGCTCATTCCTCCCTAGTAGAATTTGGATGCCTGTCAACATTTCATTATTACCTCTAACATTTTGAGACTCTCTATAATTATAGAGAATTTTGTTCATGATTTGTTTTTAAGAAATAATAGGTAGAAAATTCTGTCTTGTCTTTTCCGTGTGGGATATGAAGTCCGTAAAGGGAGGGGAAAGTATATGCCAGAAAAAGGAGGTATAATTCACATTCTAATTTACCCAGCAGAAATATCTTTTTTTTTGTGTGTGAGACAGAAATATGGGTGAGTTCATCACGTTAACCAGCTTAATTCAGTGGAATTACAATGAGTCTCTTTGAAAGAGGTCCTGTGAAAATCCTTTTGCTCCTGCAGTAATAAACAAATGTATGCCAGTGCCAACTTAATGAACACAAGAGACATTACTCTGAAAGGGACTACAACTGATTCAGGAAAAACGTGTAAAAGAAAAAGGTGTGTGTGGGAGCCAGTAGAACAGTAGAAGATTATGCAGAAGATCCATAGTGGTGAGCAGGTATTTCTCAAACTGAGGATTAAGATAACGGAAGTTATAAAGAAGGATGTGGCAGTCCAGCCTGACCTCTATGATGGCTGAATTTACCAGGGCTTTCTGATAAGGCTGCTCTTAATGGTTTATTTTGTTTTATTTCTCTTTTACTTTTTTTTCTGGTTTTCTCTTTTAATATTATGCATGAGTTCACATTTTCACTCGATATTTGTGTTAGGAAAGTATTGCTCTGTTGTATGGGTTTGTTTCTCATTTGCTACAGTTTGTGCCTCCATTTCATTTCTGCACAAGTGTGACTCCTATGACTTCCTGAAAAGCTGCCAGAGGAAGCTTAAGATGGCAAGATAAGGAGAGAGATGCTGTGTTGTTTAGTCACATCCATTTAATATACAGATGCAGTAGGGCATGTGCGGCAGGCTAATGTATACCACAGCAGTATGAGGCACCTGCATGGAGAACATGACCTGTGCAAGCCTCGTACCCTTCTGGAGAGGTAGTAACTGGTCAAACAGGAAACCTTGCACTGTTTAAAATAACACTATACGCCCATACTTAGGCAGCTGAGTCCCACCCAAAGAGCCTTTATGAGAGGGAAAAAAAAACTTCATCAAATACAAAAGAGCGATAGCAAATGCACACAGCAAATAGCAAATACATTTCAACATATATACAGATGAAATATGAAAGCACTAGGCCAGATGAATCTAATCTGTGGTTGCTTCACTGTCATAAAACAGCCATAGATCAAGAAGACGAGGTTGTAGGGAAATCTTGTACAGAAAAGTTTGAGCATTTTAGCCATTGGCTTTAGCCCTGCAGCTTTCTATCAGCAATATTTCCTCCATGCAGTGAGATACATAGCCTGCCCTCCATTTTTTAAATCAAGGGCAGACAGTGACAGGTGAAGATAGTTTGTAAAGGTAGTAATAACAAATAACCATGTAAAACAATGAAAAAGAGTGAGTAGGAAAATTACCCATAGTGGGATAGATGTGCTTCTCCCAAACTGGAAAACAGGAAGCAAAACTACAGATAGCAGAGCTCTCTAAGCCTGGAGGAACACTAATGGAAGAGTCAGAAAGCAGAGATAGAAACAATGAGGAAAGTACAACAGACTTTCAGGGAGGAAAGAAGCAATTAGAGGGAACAGCAGTTTCAATCAGAAAAAAAGCAAAAAGCCCACAAAACCAAACCACATCGTTGATGATTTTGGGAAACATATGAGAGGCCAAGAGATCATGAGGAAGGGCGTCATTTGATGGCACATGACCTGACTGGTCCATGAAGTAATTGAGAAGAAAAAGGGGGTTGATAGAGTGGTGAGAAGAAAGTGAAAGAGAAAGAAGGCGGTGAAAAGGATTCATTCAGGAAAGAAATGGTGTAACGCAAGAGAGTTTTTCAGCCATTTTCTGTCTAGACAAAGGGACAGCAATAACTTGCAGCACGACACAACACTTCCCTGGGATGCAATTTCTGTGACTGCATACCTTCACAATTACAATCTCAGTCGTGATTTCTTTACAAGTGGGAAAATAGCATGGAAGGGAGGCTCTTTACTGCTCTGGGCTTCCTGTGCACCTCAGAAAAAAGCACCATACTGACATCAGCAAAGTAACATTCAAAGTATATAATAAACATGACTATAACCTACCACTGAGACTGCTGCCTACCTTACCACCTACACGAATAACATGCGTGCCACTTGAAATGAAATTCCCCTGATAATTGCAGCTTCTCTTCCAACAGACAAAGAATATATCTGTTTGCTGATTACAAGACTTTTAAAAATTCTCAACAAAGACTTTGTTTGTTTTAAATATTTGCACAGTGGGGTCTCTAAGGACCAAAAATACTCTCTCCCCCCTGAAAAAAGAACTAGCCCAGCATGACACAGTGACAGGAATGACAGAACAGCAAAGCATCATGTCAGGGAGATGGAAGAGTTCAAAAGGAAAAACATAAAGGTACCTTCAGCTTTATCCAAGCCTATTTTTTTCTTTGAAAATTGCAATTACTCAACAGTATAAGATTTCTTCTTGAATGTCTGCAGAGGTGTTTGAGGTTTTTTTTCCTTCCCCTTCTTGACAGCACCTCCTGCTGACATTGGACTGACAGTCATTACACCTTCCTAGTAACGTCAATTAAAAACTTATCAGATATATTTTCATATTGTATAGCTCATCTGGACTTGAATGGAGAAATCTGCAGCCAGCAGAAAGCTCAAGGGCTTCACAATGATTATGCAATCTCCTATTCTATTAAAATAACTGTTTATCTTCAGAAAAGGATACAATAGAGAAGGAAAGCATATAATTTAGTCATTCAGCAGACAAAAAGTCAAATAGTAAAGAGGGTTTGAGGCCAGATGCCGGTCTTTCTTACATTCAGGATATTCTGGAATTGGGGGATGTTTGTTGCCGATCATACTAGTGTGAGAAAATTGGGCCCGATACTTGGGTGAGAAAACATCTCACTAAAAAAGCCATCAAAAAAAAAGCCACTAAAATCAAATCAATGTTTTTTAATGTATTCTGTGGGGTTTAGTTCAGGCTCTTTCAGACCCCTTTGGCATGCAGTGTATCCGTTGTTCAAAACTTTACTGAGGATGTTGATGATGCCTTCTCACCCTAAGACTCTTGATATCAAAAAGACAAATTCTAAGTGTCTTTCTCACCTCTGCTTTGTGGTTTATGCTTTATGATTTGATATCACAGATACAGATTATGGAGAGTAATAAAGATGGGATCTCTAAGAAAAACAGGGCTAGGAATCATGTTTTGATTTCAAATGTTGGTGTCCCTATGGAATTAGACATATATAGAGATGTGTGCATACAGCACTATCCTAACAGGATTATTCCCAGTAAATAGCCTATCGTCTACACTTTAAGAAGAGCTTATGGAATTAAAGAAAAAAAAAAAAAAAAGGAAAAACAACTGTGAAGATTAGAGCAGAATTAAAAAAAAATCTATTTGCTTCATGTCCTCTTCATCTGATGTTATCTTCTTTTGTATCAGTGTGAGACAAGCTAATTCAAAATCCCCAGAGCTAAACACTCCTGATTTCTCCAGGTAGCTTAAAATTATATCAGACCTTCAGAATTTGACTTCTACATCTTGTGCTGGCACTATATGGCATCCAGCTGATGTAAGTCAGCATTAAAATTAGGTGGAGCTATGTACAGTTCCGTCAGGGGATGCTCTAACCCAGAAAGTTTAAGAAGTAGTTTTCAAAATAGCAGCTCCCAAGGGTAACATGGTATATTCAGCAGGTTTGTGAATTGTGTAATTCTCAGAGAAGAGCTTCTCTGGAAATCTTAGGCACCAGAAGCATAAACTAGAGTCATGGCATATCACCTAACAAGCACAACATCACAGATTTCCTGACTTCATTCAATCGCTGCTGAGGTGATAAAAAAGAGAAGGGATATACCTAGGTAGAGCCAGGTATCTGATCTATTTGCTGGTTGAGCACCCCTTTTTCTCCTGACACAGACAATAATTTAATTCTTAAGAAACACATTTTCTAATTCAGGACCAAAATTATTGTTAAACGGTCCATTCTTTATTTAAAAAGGTTCAAAATCTTCAAAGCTGAAACCACGATGTTGCTAAAATCGCTGACATGAATTGGTATCAGTTTTTGCAAGATACCTCAATAATGCAATCATCTCAAGTGAATATGTGTCAGCAGACAACTACCCACTTAACAAAATGGATATATCAGTAATGTTAATCTACAGAATGCAGCTCCAGTAACATGTTTTTGTGATAAAGGAATTAACCCTTCATCCTTCTAAGCTCTTTGTGACTTGATTCCTTTTTTTATTGTGACTTTTATGCACCGGTATGGTTGCAGACTTCTGTAATTGTCTCTGTAATGCTTGACCCCTGGTAATACTGCGCAAGCTTCTACAAACTCCATGGTGGGATCAGGACTACAGCACATATACGTATGGACGGGGAAGAAGGCAGCTGTTTCTCAAAGGCTTATGGTCTAAATGGACACAGAAGTAGATACAAAAAGAAGGGAAGTGGAAGGTAATGATTATAGCTGGCTGTAGTCACTGCCTAGCCTTTGTCAAGGAGAACCTGATGGACAGAACAGATCATGTTCATCCGTGATACAGCTTCACTAGTTTTGCAATGTTAGGGATATTTATACTGGGAAATGATTTCACTTGTATCACTTACACATTCATATATCCTTGTCTGACAGCCTTTCAAAGCTTTATTAATCAAAGTTTCATGCAAACAGTTAAAAGCAGCAAAGCTGGAATTATGTGATCATTGTCATAAAGTGAACAGTATATTGCATCTTGTTTATCCATCTGTTATAATTGCACTATAGGAATTGAGTTGCTTATAATAAATGCAATGGCATTAAGTGGTACTAACACATGTAGAGGGTACGTGTCAATACATACTGCTAATTTCCACATTTGCTTCTTCATATTAGGCAATGCTAAAGGTTTCTACAGGGCACATCTGAGTGCCTTTGGCGTTCCTGTCACTGCTGAGATTCTTTGCTGCCTGGATCTGCCTGCAATGAGCATCTTAACCCCTAAGATGGAGAAAAAAAGTCAAGTAAGGTGTTTATGCTGTACTGTGCTGTCTATTTGGATAAGATCTGAGTTGTGTGCTGTTGTCCCAGATGACTATCATCCTCTTGAGCTGTTGCATTTCTGAAACTGATTTGCAAATTGAAGGAGAAATAATAGAGGACAAATACTCCAATGCAGAAAGCAAAGACAACTTGGCCTAGCCTCCTGGCTCTGTCATACAAGTTTGCGGCTTTTTTTTTTTTTTTTTCCTATCTTTTGACCCTGAATACATGTCTGCAGCCTTTGAAGGTGAGCCTGAATCCAGTCTCAAGCTTAAACTCACCTCATGTTCAAACTGTGTGGATAACAGGTTAAGGTCTGGGGTTTTGGTGAGCTACAAGGTGTAGTTTGCTGCACTTCACCCCTCCTTCTTCAACTCTGCACACAGCCAGGAAGGGCTCCCTTCATGGGAGCTCAATGAAATTTCTGTTGGTACTGTTTCACATTGTCTGCTTGAACCTCAACTGATTCAACACACATCTCAGAAGAGAAAAGAAAGTTTGACTAGCTGTGATTTTCCCCCCTTGATGATAACCTAGAGGGACTTGTTTGCTCTAGTTTAAATCCTGGGCGTAAAAATTCTCAACGGTGAGTTTGATCTTTTCCTTATCCTGGAACTCACATCATCCGAGTATAGATAATTATCCTTAGAACAAACAAAAAACAGCCCCTGAGAGTCAGAAAAAAAAGTGCATCAAGTAGGATTTTTTTTTTTTACTTCGTTTTGATAGTGGTTGCTCAAAATCACTAATGATTTTATATTCTTTTTAACAAATGCAAAATACATTGATTGCAAAAGAACCCCTGAATATCCACCCCTCTCCATAGCTACGTTATGTTAATATTCTCATGTTGTCAGCAAATCTTTACCGAGTAGGAGGGATTCATTAACCCCAGTGTAATCTGCAATCCAGACTGGCAGAAAGCAGAGGCTTCCTACACCTCAAGCTGGCTCAAGTCAGAAGTAAGATAAGTGTGCCTGACTCAGGCCTACACATTATGGTATAATCAGCTATCCCTCACGGAGTTAAAATCACTTTGCTTTGAAAAGACAGTGGTAGGTCTACATGGAATTGTTTCATTTTGATGCAAATGCATTCACTTCCTAGAGGAAATAAACATTTTTAGTTGGTAAGTATGAAATAAATGGATCTCCTAGTGAGGGGTGAGTTTACCTTGTTTGATTTCCTGTTTACACATAGTTCTGTGTTTATATCTGCCTGCATATACATATGTACACATATGTGTGTGTGCATATACATATGTATACATATCTCTATGTATACAACGTGACATGTATGGGGATTTTTATAGTTTAGTCCAGACTAACTTCCAGCCCAGCCCTCAGCAAGGACTTTGTCCAGAAGCATCTCAACAACACTGTGATTAAGGAAGCTCTGTTAATGCCATTTTCTGTTCCATGTCCTTCAATGCCTGCATCAAAATATATGACAGTATCAGCCTTAGAAAGGCAGGGTTTTGTACAAGCATGCGCTCCAGACTCAGTCTCCTGTGCCTACACTGAGAAGTAGCACAGGAGTGCTCAGGAGCTGCTCATTCCTGCAGGATTAAACCTAGAAACCCTGATGGCTTCTGAGAGAAGGTATATTCATTTCTTCCTCTTTTTCAGAGGTATCTAAATTACAGTCTTGCCTTCCATTGTTCTCATTTGGCTGCTTCTGTATGATAGTTGCAGCAAAGTTAAAAATGACCTAATAATTGCATTAGTTTCCATGCAACTTTCCTCTTTTAACTCTGCTCCGACCTCTATCCATAACAGAGATTAGCAAAGGACAGGCAGAAAAGCAAAAAGAAGGCCTCAATATAGGCTGTCATTCCAAGACCAGCTGTTGCTAATAATAATTTTCTGAGTGCTAGCACTGGATGAGCCATTTGTCACAAATGATTTATTTGATGAAATTAGCTCTCTTTTTCACTCCTTGCAAAATTCCTTTGCAAAATGATGAAGACATTCGAAGTTGTTCGTTATGTATATAGGCCCAGGTGATTATTCCTCTCCTCAAGCATGAGACTATGGATTAGTGTTACACTGAGATGCAAGTGTTCAATAGAGACTAATGATTTTGGATGCCTCTCCTTTTAACTGTCCTGTTTGGACAGATCATGGCACTGATATTCAGCAGGTAAAGGCCGAAATCATTCTGAAAAATTGCCCCTTAAGGGTTACATTGGTTGTTCATGCAAAATCACTAATTGCTTCTGAAAATCTATCCCAGTGTCTATTCATTATATGTCTTTACTCACGTCAGTGACATGGCAGACCTTGTAATTCCATGACTGAATGACTGAATCTGCAAAATGGAGACTTGATACACACTAATGAATGACAAATAAAGCTGCTTTCTTTACCTATTGGAATAGGCATTCAAGCAGATAACACTGTCTCTCTTCAGATTTTGTTGTTTGAACTGGAATGTCTGTTGAATAGAGATTTTTGCTAAAATGCTTCCCTACATTCTGTCATTTTTCTTTTTGCTTCTCTAGTTTGCCTTGAAGTTTCTAAGTACTGTAGGGCAGACTCTGGGCTTTGACCTCAGCTGGGACTCATAGTTCTTATTACAGTATGTTCCCATTAGTTAGTCAGCTGTTCTCCAAGGATTACATCCATCCTGTGACACCTAACTGTTCAGGGACCTTTTAGGGGTTTCTTCATTCTAATTTGTGTGACTTCAAAACAGGGAGGAGGGGAACTGCATTGTTTAGTTTGTGTATCTTTACATCCCTCTTTAGGGATGTTTGTAGTTGATAAGATCACAGGAATGGCTTTTGCATTTATGCCAACACCTCATGAAGTCCATCCTCTTATGGGACACCGGTAGTCAGCTGCTTCTGGGACAATAAATATGCCAGGATGACACTGCATTTTAGTAAAAATACTGTATCACTCGGGGACAACTGTGGTTGGCCCAGCTGGAGCTCACCACTGTATTTGCTGGGGAACCAGCAGAGAGAGCCGAACATGGACAGCGCCCTCTGTCACACCTGTGACTGTCCTGATCTGCAGCATTCAATGAATTAGACCAGGGAGGAGTGTGTCCCATATAAGGCCCATTGAAGTCCCTAGGTAATTTGTAGCTATAGCCATTTGTACTGTTGCTTAGTTGGGTTATTGATCTTTTGATCTATTAACTCTGGTAGCTGTATCTGGCCATGATTGACACAAGCATCTCCTTTCATAGCAGCAGACAGTGGTAAAATATTATAGGGAAAGGCAGGGGGGAGGAAGAGGTGATTTTAGTTCTTTGTCTTCCAATAATCACTGCACAGCTTAACATCTGATTTCTTTTACCCTAATCTCAGCGTGCATCTCAAAAATGCTACTGGCCATCAGATTATCCCAGCAGATCATTAAATTTTCTTATCCTCTAGACTTACGTATGCTGTGGAACTATCCAAGGATAATGAGCAGCCTGCTGTTAACACTCACCTGGTTGGGGTTGATGTGTTTTATCAAAGCTCCCCATATATTCTCTTCAATGAATGAGTCCTTTCTTTTCATAGAGGGGAACTCTAAGGGAAAAATAAAAATAATTTTAAAACCTTTTTTTTGACATGACCTTTAGTTTTGGGTTTTTTTATGAGAAACATGATCTTCTTCAGATAAATTTCTAGTTATCAACAGGAAATAGCAATATGTGATCCAAAAGCCCTGTACAATAAAGTTTGTGGTAGTATATGCTCTTCAAAATTCATATACATAAAGCTATTCTGCTCCCCTGAAAGCTGTATGGTTGGGGTCAAACACAAATCTTCCAGCTGTACTTACCCAAACAGCTGGATTGATTGAATTCCTGGGCTAAACTGTTATTGCTTCTAGTGGCAAACTCAACACAGGCTATAGCAGTACTAATGCTGTTTACTGACTCTAGGAAAGACAAGTTTATCTGATTACAGATAAACTTACCTCCTCAGATAAACATTTAAATAAAAAAGCTTTCTCCTTCAAAACTGTGTACCCATATTTCCCTGGTGGCAGACAGCTTTTCCTGCTCTTTGTTATTCGTTCATGTGCTTCTGTTGCTCTCCTATTTGCACTCTTATCTCATTCCTGAAAATGTTTCCTTCTGCTCAAATAACAAAGCTCCAAACTGGTAGAACAACTTGGGTAGGACACTGGGGCTGAAAACTTAAATGCTGAATTTCAGCGAGTTGTTGCTTGCACTGTAAAGCCAGAAAGACTGTGATAGGAACAGCTACTGGTCTAACTCTGCTCATCTTCCTCTCCCCATCATGCAGGTCTGTACCGCTTGTGTCCTGAGCAGTATTAATATGGGCTCTCAGCTGCCATTGGGGAGGAGTATAACTGAATGCCCATGTTAGGCTGTCTCACGTAGAACTAATGCCCCTTCTATACAGTCCCAGATGACATAATCATGATCTATGTTGCCTCTGAAATGATAAAGGTGCTCATACAATCACCATGACTACAGAGTCTGAACATGTGCGAGACATGAGGATATTTGTCCTCCTGCTATCTGTATGAGATGAGACAGTATGTGTTTCCCTTGTTTAACCAACAGGGAGTGAACGTCAAGTAACTGGCAAAAGGCTGTAAAGGAAATGTGTCAAAGAAGGGGCAGGAATTGAAAGGAAAGACCTCGGGGTCTTCACTGTAAAGGTCAGCTTTGCTTTCATCAAGGAGGAGAAAACATGTGCCACAGTGAAGGGGAGAGTTAGAAAGAAGTTATCACTGAGTTAGAAAGGAGTAATCACTACATGCGTAACAAAGCCTTCAGTCATTGCCGAGGCTTGCAATGCCTTCAGTGGCAACCATCACAGTCATTTTGAATAAAGTCCAGACACACTAAAACTAAATCAAGAACTGAATTTTCCCCAAACCCAGGGTACTCAGATCTGTGGCTGAGAACAAGCCACACTTTTTGCCTGAACAGCTTTAATAGTGATTAATAAATTTACTCTAATAAAAATCTTGCTGGCAAAAAGCCCTTAAACATGACATTATTTACATAATTTCCTGCAATGAACAGCTGTGTAGCCCTCCACTCCGGTCATAACTTCTCAGTTGTAGTGCTCCTGCACCCAAACATTCACAAATCTTAAGGCACCTGCCTGGCATTTATGATACAATGGAGCTTATGGCAGTTGTGTGTTTCACAAATGTGATTTGAAAACCAGCAGTGTAACTGGGGTCCAGATCTTGCAGTCAGATCCATATTGGTGACCGCTGGGATGCATTGCAGGACTGGCTTCATATTTACTATAGCTTTTAATTAGTCTACATAGCTCATTTCCACATCTGCTTTCCTATAAACATGACACTAATTAGTTCAGTGAGTCACTTAAAAAGTGTACCAGTGTGCCAGATAATTTAAAGAGACAGTGAAAATATTTGAAATACAGTCCATTTAATTTTAATTAGTTTTTAAAAGGAAAGCATGAAAAAAACCCCACCCCATATCTAATCTCCTCCTGAACTCCCCTGCTAATTTCAGAATACATAGTTGCAAAGTTGTGATCACGCAAAGACTTGTGTGTCTGCCCAGCAAATCCAGTCTGTATTTAAGCTTACTGATAAATTCTGCAGCTTAGCTTTACTCAAGCGCTAGTTCTGGAAGCACTGCTAGCACTTCTAAAGCTTAGTTACTCACCTGAAAAAGTCAAGTTTAATAACATAGTTTTCTTAATACTCTAGCCTCCTGGCCTAATGCAGCAAAGCAATACAATTCTTAGTTTCTGGGCCAGAGTCTCATATATGATCGGTATGGAGAAGATGAGATGTTTCTGACTAGGATCAGGAATCGTGAAGGTGAGACGCTCTCTTTCCCCATCCACCGAGGGAAGTGAGCAGAGCTCACTACCTTCAGAAATGGGCCTGCCCAGAGAAGATGGTTCCTGTGCCCTTACACAAACATCTCCTGGGTGATTAGTTGAACACCTCCTTCAAGGTCTTGGGAAGGGAAGGCAGACACCTCCTGTAGATGCATTCGCCTTGAACGGTCTCCCACCCTAGTTTCCGAAATCTCATTGGGCTCAGACATAAATGAAGCATAGAGCAACTGGGTCAGATCTTTGCATGAGCAAAGATGAAACCTTGGTGTGTGCAGATGTATTTAAAGCCAAAAATGAAAGACTTTGAGAGCTCATTAGGCTTTTACATTCCTCCTGAGTCTTGGTTTTGTCTGACTAAATCCTTTCTTGACTCTGACTGAAAGTCTCGGTGCTAGGCAGCTATCCTTCCTGTTTAACCTTGTGTCACTTGTGTCACTTGTAACAACAGAAGGTGAAATAATTAGGTCATTTTTTAAAAGTGGACTTCTGCTTTCCTAGCCGAGTACTCCTTTAAAGCTAAGATGTCCCCCTGACACTTCTCTTTGATATAGTACCTAATAGCTAAGCATGATGTCTTTCCTCCACCCTGCTTACTTTTTAATATAAGGCTTACAGCATGCCAGCAATTTAAAACTCCACTCTCCATTGGCAAGTCAGGATGGCTTTGGTGAACAGTCTATTACTTCTGATTATTCCTCACCATTGTGAGGGATTACAGCTGAGGACCAGTGACTTTCCCCCTACAAAGACTTTAATGGTCCAAACACACTCTCCTTGCAGATTACAGCGGAATCACTAATGCAATTTAGACCTGACTTTGATGCAGCACTCTATTGATGTGGGGTGACGCCGCAGCAAAGCAACAAGGTTAGATCTCAGCAGTGATTAAACTAGAGTTCCTGAAAGGGCGTTTGCCTCCCGTGTGTGCAGGCGTGCGGGGAGGCGGCAGGGCACGGCGCAAGGTGCCGGCGCAGAGCCCGCGCCTGCCCGCCCGCAGACCGCCAGGGAAGGCTGGATGGTCTTTAAACTGCTTCCCTGTACCCCTTCTCTGGAAGGTAACCCCGGCCTGTTCCGCTGCTGAGCAGTCGGGTCATCAAATCAACCGGTCGGTCATGAGATCCTGTTTTGCGAAGCATCGCCCCGCCGGCGCGGAGGGCGGTGCAGCCCTTGGGCGCAGGTCTGGTCCGGTGCGCAGCGCCGGGGGCCGCCGTCTTCTTGGGGCGGGGGGGCACTAACGAGAGCTCGCCGGGACCCCCGGGGCCACCGCCGCTCGCCTGCCAGGAGGGCTCGGCAGGGAGGCTCCGGGCCAGCCGCCAGCGAGCGGATCCAGCATCAGCCCCGTCCGAGGCTCCATCCCCGCTCCCTGGGGGTGAGGCCGGGCCCCGAGCGGCGGGGCTGGGGCTCGTCGGGATGTGCTAGCGCTGTATATGCCGGGGTATAAATGTATCTTTTATGTATGTGTGTGTAACATATGTATTTATAAGCAAACAAACAACTGAGCTGGGGGCTCTTTAAAACGTTCCAGCCACAGCGGTACCCAAAGGAGCGGGAAGGGAAGGGAAAAAAAAAAAGAAGAAAAAGGAAGATTTAAATATTTTTTTTTCCTCCAGGCATCTGATGTACTCCGTGACTCTGATGCTTATCAACAAGGCGTGAAGATTGCAATAAGGATCCTCCCTGGCAGGCGAGGAGGAGTGACTTGCGGGGGGCTGGGCGGGGGCGGGGTGCCGCGCGGCTGTCGCCTATAAGGAGGCGCCCAGCGCCCGGCCACCGCTTCCCGCCGCAGCGCGTGAGGGGCTTCCCGCGGCGCCGGAGCGGGCTGGGCTGGGCTGGGCTGGGGCGCGCCGCCGGCCCCGGGAGCGGCTCCTCCGGGGGCGGGGAGGGAGGTTCCCCCCGCCGGCCCCGGCTCCCCTTCCCCCGGAGCGCCTGGATGCTGGATGGAGTAAATGAGCGGAGGAAGAGGGAGCGCGCAGAGGCTGAGAGAGGGACCGGGGGAGACGGGCGGGCGGCTGGCTTCCCCCTCCGGGGCCGAACATGGATTCCCGAGCCCTCGGGGGCGTCACTCTGCTGCTCTTCAGTTTGTGGCACCTGGGATTAACCGCAACAAATTGTGAGTAGCGGGAGCGCAAGGAGTTGCCGGGGGCGGGGGGAGAGGAAGACGTGGGGAAAAAACTCCCCGAGACGGGAGGCTGAGGCAGCATGACCTCTGAGAAAGTTAGCCCGGCTCCGGCTGGCCGATGGAGCCTAGAAATGGCAAGTTGGGGCCCGATGGGGGGGATTGCGCGGCACCGTCCTGCCGGCGTGGACGGGAACGGGAGCCGCCGGAGCCCGCAACAGCCGCTCGCGGGTTTTCCCTCGCGGTTTTCTGCCCCTCCGCTGGCCGCAGTTTTTGCGGCCGGTGTCGCTGCCGCTCGCCCGGCCTCAGCTGCGCGCCGCCGGCTGGGACGGGCCGGGGCCGGGCGCCCCTGCCTGCCGCGCTGAAGGGGCCGCGCCTGCCCGCAGGAGTCCGGGGGTGCCGGGGTTTGGGGGCGCAGCCCCGCTCCGGCTTGGCGGAGCGGCGCTGGTGGCGCCGCGGGTCTTCCCCGGGCCGGCGGGCGCCGTCGGTTCCCACGGGTGCGGCTGGGTCCCGGGGCGTTCTCGCCGTCCCCGCTGCCCCTGCAGCATCCCGGGTGGGAAGCCGCCGCTCGCTCCCCCGTCCTGGGGAGATCCCCGAGCAAGTTTGCCAGGTATCGCCGCCGGCCCTACGGGCGGTGCCAGCCAGCTCCGTCCCCGCAGGCTGGAGCCTCCCTCGCTGTTGGGCTTTGCAGTGCCGCGGCGGGCGGGAACCGGCGGCGGCTCTACGGGCGCTTCGGCGAGCGCGGTGCAGCCGGGGACCTTCGGCACTGGTGGGTCCGGGAGCCCGGAGATGCTCCGCGTCCTGCCCCCGCACGGAGGCGAGGCGGGGCGGGGACGGGGCGGCCGATCCCGCGGGGAGCGGGGCCCCGCGGTGCGCAGCCTCCCCCGCGGACGCGGCCCGTCGGCGGAGCTGGGGCGGCGGCGCCGCGGGAGCGCAGCGGGCGCTAGAGGGCGCTGTTGCCCCGCCGGCGGCGCGGGGCCGCGGCTCCGTCCTGCCGCCGGCGGCCCGGCCCGATGCGGGTGCGGGATGCGCGGTGCTGGGTGCCGCCCGCCTCATCGCTCCCCAGCCAGCTGCTGCGCTGCAGGCCGTGACCTTTTTTCTTCCCCTTACTCCCCCTCCCTCCCTTCTTTTTTTAATTCCCAGTCAATTAAATTACGGTTAATATGTTTTAATAATGTTCACGAATACTAAATGGCAGGCGATTTAAAGCTGAGGCTTGCCATTACTGATGCAGTCATAAAGTTAATTCCTAACACTTAAAAAGAAACTCTGCATTAATGAGTTTTACTATTTCATGGGTGACAGTTTAATTTCCCAGTGCCAATAAACATTTCCATTGAATACACACTGCTTCCTAAATATTTAGGAGTCAATCTTTTTAAAGCGTAATGATCAATGGTTTTATTATACTGTACAGATTTTACTTATTCATTGAGCAATGAATTAGCATGGAATCAGCTGTAAGTGCTTTCTTAGGAGCTGAGTGAAGGAGCCTGTGAATCTGTAATAGCGGCAAGTTCCCTAGAAACCTCGTTAGATTCGCATGTGAAGATACCTGTGTGCGCATATGGACCTCAATAATTGCATCCAGTATGAAAATTCATCACCTTCTTAAATAAATCATCTCTGTGTGTTGGAGCTCAGGGAGGCTTCCTCAGTTTCGGGCTAAGAAAGATTATACATGGGCAAAAATATTGAGTATTATGTGCCTGTAAGTAGTATCCTGAAGTATATTTAAATAGCTATATGAAAGTGCCGTGGCTTTTAAGGGTTACTGTGCTCCCAGGTACCCAGTAAACTTTCCAAAAGAAGTTACCAAATTCTGCAAATGGAAAGCTTCAGCACAGGCTGCCGAGGTCCTTCTTTTCGAAAAGCAAAGTGCAAATGGAAAAGGATTGCTCCTGTGCCTCCTCAGTTTGAACAGTTTGGCCAAGGGAATCGCATTCAGATGCCTGTACTGGTGTATTTACAGTGGCTTCCGTAGGCTTGTTTCTGACAGGTTTTGTGAACAAGAGCAGAACTGGGGACAGTATTTACAGTGGAATAGGAGTATGCTTCTGGGAGGAAGAATGCAACTTACTTTTCTTATTAATATCTAATGTGGCATTAATCCAGTCTGGTTTTTTTCCTTCTAAATTAGGAAACTCTTAAAATTATTCTTCTGGTTTATTTAGTTTCTGTAAAGTAAAAAATCCTGAATAAGTGAAAATCTTCCCTACCACTGAGATATTTGATCTCAATTCCCTCTTTGGTAATAGTTTTTAATTAAACAAAGAATTGCTAAAGAAACTGCTTTGAAACGCAGCTACAGGCTAGGGGTCAGTAGACATCATTAGAAAGATCAAAATTAGCAAATGCTAGTAAAATATAAGACATTCCTCCCACTTTGCTTTTTGCAGTATTTTATTACATTAGGTAAATAGAGTGGCAATAGAATTTCTCCCCAGGATACTAATTGCTAGAAAATGAATAAACAGCCACATATGTAACACTGGAAATGTGTTGCACACGATATCAGGGGGAACAGACTTCTACATTTATCAGGTAGACAAGGAGACAGAAAGCCTTGCCTGCCATATAACAAATTAGTTGCCCTTTAGCAGCATATTCTGTGATATGGAAACATTAGTAGCTTTGTTAAGTCTAGATTTCCAGTCTTGAGTGCAGATTCTCTTCTCCTTTTTCTTCTTCATTTTTACAGTTGAAGGGAGAGGGAAACAGGAAAAATACAAAATGAGAAATGAACTTATGTGTTCCCCAACCACTTAGACATAGCAATTCAGGGCTAGCCTGCAGCTGCAGAAAAGAATCACAGGAGCATTCCTCATTAGTGATCCTCCACCTACCTGGTTTGGTGTTGGGTATCTTAGAATTTTTCCCTACTGTTATTTTACACATTATGCCCCCTGGCCCCTTATTTATATCTTTCTTGGCTGACTTTTTCTCATATGGCCAGAAAGATGTGGCAGATTAAAACACCTCCTGGAGAAGTGGCACCTTCTTACTCCTGTTGCAAAAGTTATTCTCAAAATGATTACATGTTTCCATTCCTGAACACAGCCTCCTCTTCCTCCCACAGAATCACTAGCACTTATTATCCCAGTTCGCAAGCACTTATTACCTCGTCACGAGACTTTCAAAACCTTTCACTTGGGCTTGGTCATAACTGTCAGTTGAAGCTGCAGAAATTCATTCTGTGGTAGAATCGGATCTATTGAAATTCTTATTGAAGTACATGGTCACAGTATGGTCTGCTACTCTGCAGTACATTTAAATGTGGCTTTACAGGAGATGTCTTAAATAACTCTATTCAGTTAAAAGATAGGTAGTGTGTGTCTATTTCGTTTTATCCTGAAATAATAATAAAAAATAATTGAAGAGAGCATACATTTTGTTCAATGAGGAAACTTTTTTATTTTTTTTAGGCAACAAAAATGCTCATTGTGATTTTAGTCATTCTCTGCAATGATGTAAATTATTTTAACTGCAGGAGTCAAACAAGAGTATGTGAAAACTTATGGGAGGCAAATTGATTCTGGATACTTGAGGCCATCAAAATCAGTTGGTGTATTTGGGACTTGTAACAGCATGAATGAGAGCTGCTGGGTCAACAGTGGTAAAGGCAAGAGGTCTCTTAAACGGTGACCTTTCTATCCATGTCATCAGAAATGCTAAGTTTTTAAGAGATCTGCTGAAATAAGTAGAATATTGATCATCTGATTTCAGTTTGCAGCTCATCTGCTTGCAGGCTGAGTAAAGAGGATCAGACACACATCTCTGGCTTTTCCTCTGACTCCAGCGCTTAAATAGTCTTTACAAAAGACTAGTATTCAGACATGCTTTCTTCCTTTTAGTTCCATACAGGGAGAAAAAAACATATACATATAGCTTTTTCATGCCTTCAGATGCAACAATGAAGAGATGGAACAGAATAATGAGATTTCCTGAGAAAGGCTGTGAATGACCCACTGCTGATCAATGCCTTTCTTGCATGTCTGTCATTATCTAGTTTTCAATCAGTTTGACTCAACTAGCACTCCTTGGCTTTGAATCAGTCTTAAAGACGGTCTTACCATGGACTACAGTGGTCCTTGGATTCTACATCCACTAGACAGATGGCATCGCCAGCCTGGGAATCTATCCAGGGTTATTATCCTCTCAGTATCAAATACTTTGTCTTCTTGGACATTTATTTTTTCTTTTTTTTTTTTTCTTCCCCCCCTCTTAATGTCATGCCAATGCAGTGGGATTTTTTGTATAAATTAACAGCAAGAACAAATTGTTTTCAAATGTGCTTGGTACATTTGTACAAAGTATAGACTTCAAGTGGAAAAATATGATTATTCTGGGTAGAACAACACACTTGTGAAGTTCTCCCAGCACATATCGTGTACAGGCTTCTGCCAGCACCCCAGTGAGGACTGATGAATATTTTTTAATCACTGCAATAATTCTTTTACCAATGGGAAACTGAGGCAGAGTATCGTAAGCAAGCCTGGAGATAGATTCTCGCATTGATTGTACATTTAAGTATCTAAAATCAGTTCTTTGGGGTCAATTGAGTTGATCTCATATGGTGCAATCATGCCCTGTGCTCTGTTAATCACGTTCATATGTGCCCTCCTATATGTAGTAATTTGTAAGTTCATGGATTGCTCTCTGTTTCCTGTTCCCCTCCCTCCCCTTCCTCTGCTGCTATTTGAAGCAAGTGGAGTTTGGATAGCTTAATACAGAAATGATTAAGAATCCAAAGGCAGTGAGAGTGTGGGATGGCATTTATTTATTTTTAGCCCCCCAAATGCATTTTCTATAGATATGTCAGGTTTCAGCTCACTTGGTAAACTTGAATTACTGTCTTACCCCACTCCCTGCTCTGAAAGAGTCGAGAATGGGAGAAACTGCAGGTATATCTGCCAGCATCACACATGACAGGGGCTTGCTATATGCATCTGCTTTCCTTGAGCCTAGCAGCCTCCAGAGTAGTATCAAGTGCTCAAGGGAGTGGGTTGCCTATATAGAGCACCAGGTTGCCCGCTGTGCGTTTGGCTTTTTTTTTTTTTTTTTTTTTTTTAAAAAAGGACTCTGCTAGGTTTTCCCATCCCCAGAATTGGGGGGAAAGGTATTCTGGTTCTGTAGCATTCACTTTTTCAGGCTGGTGCGGCCTTACTGATAGAAGGGCTACATTTGCATCCCATTGGTAGGACGTGGATGTGATTCTTTCTGGACATCTTTCTTCTGGGTCTATGCAGAAAGGGAGGGTGAAAAAGAGAAAAAAACTGGTAGAAATGTGTGACTGTTTTCTTTCTGCTGTCACTAAAGTGTCTTTAAGAGACATGGTCTTCCCCCCCCCCCCCCCCCCCCCATTCCTAACTAAACTCCCTCTACTCAAACCAATAAAGAGGGGAAAGAATAGTACAATCCTGATGTAATGAAGGTTTAAAATTCCAGGCAGTTCCTGGAGACTCTGAAAGCATCACTTGGTAAAGCAGAAAGCATCAGTAGACCTATTAGCATGTCTCTGTAGAGTCAGAGGAAAATAAGAATTTTTTTATACAGTGCTGGACTGATATCATTGAAAATTAATTTCCTTGTATTAATCTTGTCTCTGAATTTTCTAATCGCCCTGTGCAGATTCTTGTGGGCTGATAATTCCATCTGTTCACTGGATCGGTGCAACTGATGATGTTTTAAATTATGAAAACAATGCAGTATAGAATCTAGAGGAAAAAAAGATATGTCAAAACATTGATTTATTTATTTTTAATTATCCACTCTGTTAAGCAGTTAAAAAAAATTGCTAGTTCATAGTGTGGTGATATAACTGCTCTTCTAAATATATATATATGCAGAAAATATTTCATATTTTAGCTGGTATTTGCTGCAAAAATAAAGTAGCCTAGTAAAAGAGAGAGCATGAAGCCATTTGTAAATGCCATGAAGGATCTTGCCTGATCTGTATTCCAGGAGAGGAAACCACATTTTTCTAGCTGTTTTGCCTCTGCATGGTACTAGCTCTTTCTCTACGTTCTTACAAATGCATACTGGAACATGGGTAACTTGGTCCATTTCCTACAGAAGTTTGTGCTCAGAGATATCAACACAGGTTCTGAATAAAGCAGTGGAAATCTGTATGAACCTACCTATTTATATATAAATGGGTATTAGAATACTGGTTGTTTCAATTATTTTATTTTATAACCTGTGAATTAAAAGCCTGCTAAGTTGACTTTTTTGAATGTACAATTGTAGTACTTTGAGCTCTGTATCTTATTTTCAGTTAGAGAGACAAAGTGGTCTTCTAGGTAATGGTAGCTCTTATTTTCTCCAGTGTTTCTCTACCATAATAAAGACCTCACCAGTGTTCAACCTCTCTAGTGCAACCCTAGAGGTCTCAACCTGCATAGGCATTGAATAACCCTAAAATAACAGAAGTGTGCTACAGGCAGGGCAGGGCAACAGGATGTGATGAGTTTGTGGGCACCTGGGACAAAAGGTTTCTTTCTTCCATGGCAGAAGTTGTCAGTGCAAATAATTTTGGAAGAGAGACGCTTGTTCAACTTATTATTTTTTTTTAGATGCTGTATATGTATTTGGGGATTTTTCTGACTGAGAAGAAGGTTTTAGTGTTAGAAAGAAATATCAAACATGAAGTAATGATTCACGTGGCAGAAGTGACACTAGTTCCTTAGTCTCCTCTGTATCAGTGCCAGCATACCAGTGTAACTCTTGTCCTCATCCTATGCGTGTGGCAAATCATAGAGAGGAGACAGGCTTGGAATCGGACCCCTGTGTGGCAGTGTGTTGCGGATGGGAGGAAGTTTCTAGGGAACTAGGGTGCAAATGGGCTTTTAAGTGAACTAGTAGATTTTTCCCTCAGTTTGACTCTGTTTGAAACTGGCTTTGGATAATGGCAGCTCAACAGTTTCTATTCTGTCATGAGTGTTGATTACTTAAGTGTAGAGGAATGAAGCTGGGCTAATTAACATTAATAATATACAGCTGTGGGCTGGCTTGGGGGTGGTGTGGCTGATGTAGATAAGGTGCAGCTGTGGCTGGTTCTGTTAAGAGGTTGGGCAGCCAACAAAGAGAGAGCAGCTGAGGAAGGAGCAGAAAGAGAGTGCCTGCCCTGTGTGAGGAGAAGGCAGCAGAGGGACTGGCATGAAGCTGGTAAAAGACCTCGTTGCAGCTGGCTAGTTTGGAGAGTGCTGCGACAGTTCAGTAACTAATTTTAAAGTAACATTCATCAACATCACTGTGATTTGACATATGGAGGCATTTCAGCTCCAGGATTCTGTTGGTGTGCTTGTATTGGGCAGGGAAGTCCAGATTCCTGACCATGGAAGTTGGGTTACTGATCAGTTGGACGTAGGTCTTGGGGGCTTCCTGGGAAAAGTCTCTGTGACTTCCTTTTGTCATAGTCATCACTGGTGCAATGTGTCTGATTTTTAGCTTATAATATGCCAACACTGTTTCCATGCTGGACAACACAACTCCAGATTTGAGGTTAGAGGGTATTCTTGATGAGTATCACTGTTACATGGATTCCTAAGAGCAATAACAACGAAAAGCTAACTTTGTAATTGCTCATTCAATGCCATTCTAGACTATAAAAGGTTTTTAGTGTCTGGTGTTAATGTACTCTTTTGCAAACTGTTAATTGCCTGGGATCTGTGTGATCTTTATAGGATGAAAGAGCACAGAATTGTAGTGGGACACACTGTACTCCTTTCAGCCCGGTACCCAGAAATACTCAAGATATTCAGCAACAACCACAGCAGTGGAAACTGCAGAGAATAACTGTGGTATCATTCTGGGGAATGCTTCCCTTTTGACATTGGCAATTGGAGTTTAGCATAGAGCTCCAATGCTTGAAACAGAATAGTATTCAATACTAACCATTGTGGCACAGCAGCGGTTGGACTAGAAAGGAAATAAATGTGTTTTCATTCTCTATTTTATTGTGTGTATTGAGAAGGATTGAGTGTTGGCCCTTAGGAATTCTGGAGCATAAATTTTTCTTCTAAAACTATTCAGTGCACTGTGTTGCCAATATAGTAGTAAATAATAATAATAATTTTAAAATGGGTAGAATCCTCTCTTTGTTCCCAGCTGGGCAATAAGGAGTTGATAAATGCTGTACTGCCTGGATTAGAATTGGCAAGTTCCATTTACTTCTGCTCTAAGTGGTGAGGCATTGTTCCTTGATGACAATGGTTCTTCACTGATGACAGCTTGTCAGCAGTCCAGGAACAGAGACAAATACCTTGTGATCGATGTCACCAGTGACATAGCTGTAGTCGTTCCCATATTAGTTCTGTGATGTCTCTATATGTCTGGGCCTAAATTGCCCCCACTTCTGATGTAGATACCATGAGCCATTGCTCTCTGTCCTCCTAGGTCATAAAAACAACCTACTGAACATTAATAAGGCCATTTTCTTCCTTCCCTCCATTCAAACTTATCACTGGAGCAAGAGGGGAAACTGCTTTTTTTTTTTTTTGTACTGCAGAATAGGTGGGGTGTCTATAAAATTATAGATAAGGAAAAGAGCAGGAGATTTAGTCTATTCTTTGTAGGGAAAAGAGGGGAGGTCGCAATGGATCTTCTCCCAGTTTCCCATTGCTAGTGACAGCTTCCTAAGGCACTCAGTGAGGAGGTCTGAATGAATGGTCCAAGTGAGTTATCAGTGCACCATTAAGAGTAACACATTCATTTGTAACCAGAATTGATTATGAAGAGGACAAAAGGAACTAAATATGCTATGAAAATGCATGTTGTAGATTTTTTTTCCCCTTGATGAATAATTCATCCTCTTCTAGTATCCATGAAAACAAAACCACTGTGCACATAAGAACCCATTAAAAAAGTTAATCCCACAAATGGCTGAACACGGAGAAAATCAGCTTTTGTTTTAAAAGGTAGATTTACTCAAATCTTCTCTAATTTGATTTGCCAGTGGGGTATAATTTAAGTCAAACAAGTTAGCAGCATTACTTGCTATATGAAGGTCTAAATATTTAATAGATTATGAGAAATGCTTGCCCCACAGGATTATAAGCTAAGGAGCACTCATTCTCTGTGGTGCAGAGGGTAAGCTAAACCCAATTGGAATAGCAAGCAAAATGGAGAGGGAGCTTCTGTTCACAGGATATGGTGCTCTAAAGCTGGCCTTGGGAGCACGTCATGTACCCGCTATTCTAAATAATCCTGGGGAAATTACCTCTATGAGTAATTATAGATACTTTTTTTAGTAGCTGTAAGGGTTCATGATTTTCCTGTGGTCTCTACATGTCTGTGAAGATGACCACAGTGAACCTCTCCTAGCCAGAGCACATGTGGAACATGCAGGATGCTGTGTGTTCAGATAATCCCGATGGGCATCTGCCTGTCTGCTCCTGGATGATCATGTCAGCAGGAGGGGTAGAATCAGCACCTCTACAGAGACTGGTGCTTCAGAGGAGCTAAAGAGTTTTGTTTGAAGCTATCTAGGAAGTTCTCTGAAAAAAAACAGAATATGAACTTGGATGTGTTGGATTCTAGGTGGGCTTTTCACCCATCGGCTGCCCTACCCTTGGTGCAACTGCTTATGTGGACGCTAAGCAGAGCAGCAGAGAGAAGGGAGAAGAGAAACCTTACACAGACAGAACAGTACCATTGGATTTCCTCCTACCTGCCCCCCAAAATTCAGAGGGATTGGTTCATGGGTATTTTATTATTTTTAAATTTTGTATCAAAATAGTTTGTGTTGTAATTTTAGAGGAAGAACCTCCTTCAGCAGCCCTGAGCAAGATTAAGCAGCTATGGCATTTTTCAGAGACACTTTGTTTGGAAAAGAAGATGAACATTTGATGAATTTCAATCAGATGTAGCTGCAGCATTCAAATATTTATAGATTATCAAATTCCCTTTTCCCCAGCTCTGCCTCTTAACTGCAGTACTCATCTTATATGCAATATTAATTCTCATTATTCTTGGACAGTTATTCACTGAATTCTTATGCATATTCAGTTCATATGGAACCTGGTCTAAACTTCCTGAGAATGGAGTCACTCCAACTTGAATTTCAAATAATCTTTTCCCCAGAAATCAGTTCATCCAGTGTACAAATCCTTGTTACTGTTCTCCTGTGAAGTTTATTTTCCTCAAAAGCTGTCCAGCAATGTATGCGATACAAGATGTTTGTACCTGTCAGTACAAAGAACCGTTCGTTTCCCCGATTGTTGCTGCTCCTTTTGAGTATATCATATGAGAGTGTGTTGGCCTGCTCTTTTGTCATATTCTATGCCAACCATATATCCAACTTATTGACAATATAATAAGTTAAAGTTGCACACCCTTTTGCATTTTTTTTTTACCAACAGTTGTTCTGTTTCCTGGGTCCTCCTGTTCTCTTGAGGTGAGTCTAGCTGCTATAACACATAGGATTACACTGAGATAATAATTTCTTACAAACATTACAGAAGGTATTTTAAATGTTCTGAAAAGCTGATAGTCCAAAGGTACTTGGTTGTCTGTCTCCTAGGCAGGTATGAGCTCACACTGCTGGTGCTTCTGGCTGGACAGATGAAAGCTTATTCCAGCCTGGAAAAAATACAGCTAGCTTTTTGTTAGTAGCATTTGATACGTGAGGTTGCTCATAACAATGTATAAAAGTCCACACCGATACCTTTAAAGAAACTAAATCCCACATTTTTTCCCATCCCTATTTCTCTGCTCTAACAAAATGCATTGGAGTAATTTAATTTGTTTTCTGGCCCAGTTTCCCGGTGGTGAGCTACTGTATGATTTCTGTGCTCTAGGAAAGCCATAAAAAAATTTAACAGTTGACTTTGCCATTCATGTGAAGCGTATAGGCTGGAACCAGGTGTTATGGGGAGAAAAGGGTGAACTGAATCAGGCTGAAAAGTAGTATTGTCAGTCATTCCTGAATTCTAAATTTCCCTAAGACCGACTAACATTAGACACTTTAACTACAACATTAACTTTTTTCTTGCAAATTATAAGCTATTCTCCTTTTGAAATCTGCTGCGCATGCCTCGAAGCAGCCTATTTACTGCATCATTATGAGTTTGGATTACAAACGCCTTTACACACCCACATTCATCAGCGAGTCATTGCAAAAGCCCAGACTGTTTTTCAGATAACCAATGGAGATACGCTTTTCATCTGTACTTTTGCTCAGGAGCTGTGGTTGGCTTTGTTGGGCGAGGTCAACCAATATGAAAGAAGCTGCCTACTTTCTTGAGACCTTAGCAGGATAGAAAAAAGCTGGTCACTAAATCATAAGTAATTTTCCACTTTAGCTTATGGAAGGAGGTATCAACTGCCATGACTCATCCCATTCACAGGAAATGCAAGTTACTTCACTTGCTCTGACAGGCTTGATCCAAATCTCACCAATTCTGTCACTGGGTCTGGACATCAGTGACTTCTGTGAATTAAATAAGGAAGTCCCAATTTGACAACCTTTCTTTGATTACAAGCAGACAGTGAGTCAGAGCTGTAACAGAACAGATTTTCCTCCTACCCTTTATTTCTCTCACACACTCCTCCCTCCCACCTTCCTTAGTGGCATCTGATTTATAGTGCCTCTTTTTCTGCAACTTCATCTAATTAGCACAGGCACTGGGGTCAGTATTCTAACACCTGACAGACTTTACAAGGGAACACCACAATTACAAGTGCAATTATCTGTTTTTCTGCTGCACTGAAAAATGTAGCATATGAAAATTAACATAAAACCCTAAGTGTTAGGATGAAAGTGTGGGTGTTAGGGGAGAGGCACCATCTTCAAATTTGAAAGGCTTGGGTTTGATGCTTGACTTTTGGAAAGTTTTCCTAGGCACCATCAGGTGATGTGTTTAATTGCTTTGAGCTTGAGTTTACCAGGTTTGTCTCATGAGGGCTAAATGTTCATATCTACTAGTGTATACAGACTTACCCCTAACAACAGGGGTTAAAGAAAGAGGCCCTTATGCTAGGCAGTAACTTAATGTAAGTGATAATGCTATTAACACACTTCTTTCAAAAGTACTGACTGCATCAATAAATAATGGAGTTTCTAAACCATTGTGATTGTGTTGGTTCTCCCTGGTGCTTTTTGTAGGGGTCTGTATGCGACAACTTTTAGGATCATTGTGTAAATCTACAACTATGAAGTCTTCAGTGGGAGAACTAGGGGCTGGTTGGCTGTGACCCAGGAAAACAAAACACTTCTTGAACACTGTAACATTCCAGTCATTTCTATAGGACATGTGGGTAGAGCTATCTGGCATCTCCCTACAAAGGTATGTGAGTTTGCACCAAGCTGCCTGCACTGGTGCTAAACTATAATTGGAAATGGTACATTCATGTTAAGTTGAAGAATAACAACCAGCTAAATATGACTATAAACAAGTGTCCTGAGATAGCCAAAAGAACTGCACAGGAGAAGGGTTATTCCTTTTTATTTCTTACATTAAGGGAAACTATAATCTTAGCTTAGAGGAAATTTAGAGCGAATCTATAAAGTCATGATCAGCCTAAGCTTTGTGAATTCCAAGACAGGCACTTAATTCACTGTTCAGGCAGGGAGAAAAACAGTTCACAGCTGGAAATGCCTGTTCATCCCTTCCACGAGATGCACAGAGAAGGGTAATTGATTTAGACTCCTTCAGGATAGGAACGGGTTTTCTGTGTTAGTAAGCGTGAAGTACAAGGTCTTCATCCTAGTGGGAGGATCTCTTCATGCCAGTGATGAAAACAGCCAAGTCTCAGCTCTGAGGAATACATACAAGTGCAAATGCATCTTCTGCTGCTTCAGCATGTTTGTAGGCATGTCAGTGACTAGTGGAGTCTTTGATGACTTTGCGGAAACAGTTTGATGAGAACAGGCAGACTGTCCTAGTCTGAGACTAGTAAACCAATCCCTCAGCCCCCAAGGAATGAAAAGGTTTTTTTTAGCCCTAAACTAAGAAATAGGACACTCACTTAAGCTGATACTGAAGGTAGCAAAGTTTAATTCTTAGATATCCATGATCTATGTATATCTGTAGATTTTCTTCAACTAGGAAGTAATAGTGATGGAAAACTCCTCCTCCTTCCCATGTCCATAACCTACTTTTGAGCGTAAGTATATGAAAAAAGGTAGCAGTCATTCATGATACTCCAGAGCACTGCATTAATCAGTAAGTCCGTTTATTTCATTAAGGCAGAGTACCAAAGAAAAAGTCTGAGGCTAGTACTAGTATGTTTAAAGCCAAGTGCAATCAGGATTATCCCACTCCATGATAGAATTTGTCAGTGATTAAAAACTGCTTCCTGTAACATTCTTGCATACAGTAGCAAATAAATCTTATGCTTATACTCAGTGTAAGAATTATGAATAAACAGCACATAATGCATAGCCTCACTTCATTCACTGAAGTGACCAAGAAGATCAAACCAAAGTGAAACAGTCATCAGCTATGCAAATGAACAAGGCTTAGAGCAAATCTGCCTGTGTTAAGTCAGTGACTTGATGGGTTGTATTTTTGATTAAGCTTCCCTGGGGGGAAGGAAAGGTTTAATTAAAAGATTCAAGGGTAATTCAGAATAGGAAGTCATGTCTATTTCATCTCTGCCAGAGCTTTGGAAAATTGGTGGCTGCTGATGGAGCAGGTTGAGGTGCAAACAGGCAAGAAATAGGAACATCTCCTTTGTGAGTTTGGACCTTCCCATCTGCACTAACTACTGTTTTCAGTCTTCCCTCTCCTCATAGCAACAGAGTCAGTAGTGGCTGCTCTCTGCTGCTCTTCTCTAGCTTTGCCCTTTACTTCTTTTTTCTGAATAAAGCAACTTCAGTAACACAAAGTTGTCAAAGACCTGAGATCTGGCAGGCTGCAACGTGAAGCTGCTTCAGTGTTGTGGTATCATTTCAGATAGGTTAAAAGCTGAGCCTCTCAAATATTGAAATGCTGGCAGAATCAAGTGTCTCAAATAAGTAAGGTAATAAAAAAGACCTTTCTGAATAGAGAAGAACATTGGTATTTTACAGGTCAGTAAAGGATTTGTCTCAGGTGAATGTCTCCTAGAAATGGCTGAATAGTTTTCTAAGGTTGTTGGTCAGTTTTGATGAAAGAACAAGAGAGAAAGCACTTTTAGTGCTGTTTCTAAGAATCTGTGGGGAAATTATCTTCATTTTTCAGATCACATTATGTTTCTGTACCTGATGCTCTGTTTATTTAACATTTAAATACTGCTTTTGTAGTTGAAAAGCAAATGGCTACAGAATCTCATTAGGACTATTGAGGTTAGGTTTTACAGTATAAACATGTTTCAGTTGAGTCCAGAGGATTTAATTCTTAGCATATTGTTCAGAAAAGCAATAGCACACTTAAGCAATGTAAACAGTGAACATACAGAGTACTCATTTCAGAAGCCAAACGTTCCAGTATACAATACCACAAGCCAGAATGGTTCAACTAGAAGAAAAATATTTATACCTCTTAATAGACTCCTCTTAATTGAAAAGTATATAGAGCTGATGAAAATAAATTCTCCCCTTTCCTCTTCTTTTAGGGGAATTTAACTTTTTTTTTCTTTCCAAGGTGGAGGAAATAACATTTAGATGATGGAATAAAATCAAATAAAGAATGCTCAGCCCTGACGATGAGACATCAAATCCTCAAAATAGTCTGCTCCTCAATTCTGCTGACTACTCAGTTCACAATTTCCTGTTGTAAATGCAACACTTGAAATCTAATTTTCAATAGGTGTGTCCAGATCTTTCTACTGACTTATGTGTGTGTGTTTACCTATATATGACATCTTAACAGAAAAAAAAATTGTGTGCCTATTTTCAGCTCTTTGTACAGGGCATGGTATTTTAGATGTTGTTGCTTTTGTAGAAACCCATTTCTTTACAATTACTAAAATAAAACCAAAAATGAGGTGGTAGAATCAAACAGTTTCCCAATGAAGTCCATTCATTTCCACTTTCATGTTTTATTATTGCCTTTATTGTACTCTTTTTTTTTTTTTTTTTTTGTTTTGTGGAGGGAATAATTTTCTAAGATTGCATAACTTCAATATTCTGTTTAATCTGCTTATAAAATGTTTTTAAGATGTCATTAGGAATTTGACTCTTGCATGCAATCTTTTCCAAGAATTTCTCTACTTTGTGACTTTCTATCATTTGTCATTTAATGATGGCTAGTGAGACCCTGGTGCTCTGCAATACCTTCAGCTCATCACAGTGTCTTTTTATTGGTATCTGCTATGATTAAAATCTCCCTGTTTTATTATAAATTTCATGCAAAGAAATTTTTCTGTGGTGTAAGGAGGGGTAGACTCTCTACTGATTATATTCCATTTTAAGAACACCAAAGTAGTTGCCTATAAAGGGACATGATTAGTTACCCTTACACCTTTTGAGCCCTCTGCTCAAGAGCTTGCTGCTGTTTCTGGTAGAAGAAAGATTACATCCAGAAGGACCTTTTCACACAGGCCATGTGCCCTGATTTCTGTCTCCACCATTTAGTCAGTTTGCTCACTAGCTTTCAACTAGTCTTCAGTCACACTGTACTGACCTCCTTTTTTTTTTTTTTTTTTTCCCCTTTCCTCTTGCTTATTCTGTTCAACCCTCTGATTCAATGACTAATTTGTGTCTCCAAGTCAAAGAATCCAAAAGGTGAGCTTCTCTTCCTCCCACCATTGCTCTTATTCTCATCACTTTTAAGTGCTGTATCGCTGTCCTCTGAGTCCTTCAGACTTCCCACTATAGACTCCCCTGGCTTTCTGCAGTCCAGCCTGTGTCCAAATCTTGTTACTCTTCCTCAAGGTTAAATACAGTCTTCAACCACTCTATTTCATGCTGATAAATACAATCCTGCCTCTCTTCTATTAGAGGTGGTTGACCAGATGGGAAATGTTTGTTTATGGTAAAAATCTACATAAAGCAGAAAGAGAAGGGATACTGAGGTGAGGGTCTTTTGATATAAGACTAATAATGGGAAACACTGGAAGTACTCCTGATTTCAGGAGAATCACCTTCCGAACAGAAACAGCCCCCGTTAAAAGAAAGAAAATACATAATTTCATCTGGAACTGCAGATCAGTTTTGCTTATGCTCGGGCTGAATGAGCAGCTCGGACAGCAGAATTTGGTTTTATCTGCTTCAGCCTGGCACCTCTCCTCTATATCTATTGCTTATTTGTCTCTGGGAAATCCTTTCTTCCAAGCCATGAGGTCCAAAATCTTGTAGAACCTGGCATCCAAAGGTGATTCATGTTTCCTTTGAATGCTTTTATATTTGCACACAAGTATAAGTGTGTATATGTATATAAACATTTCTGTGTACATATCTGTGTTTATATACAAACATGTACCTACAAATGAATATAGGTTTTTATATATATGTGGGTTATGTGACAGCTTTCAGATGTTCATGCTCAAAAATATATTAAAAACTTCTACAGAACTAGTAGAATATAATGTGTTTTTCTGGACTTTTGAGAGTTGTTTACATCTCTTCTACTGACTCTTTATGAAGCAGGGCCTGAGCTTGTCTGTGAGACTTGCTGCATTTAACACTTCATCTGAAAAAAGTCAGATACTAAATTTTGAACTCATGGAATTAGAATGTTTTAGAAGAATTTGCAGTTAAATCTAAGGCATACATATGCTGTCTACAGACTTCTCTCTGTGAAAACTTTATGGTTGTCTTACGCAGTAGTAAGGATTTTAAATTACTGCAGCTAGTAAGCCAGCTGGACAAGGACATCATTAAGAAGAAAAGAGAGATTTCTTGTCTGGGCTTGAACAAATTACCGACTTGCTTCGTGCCCCAGCTTCTGTTGGATCTTCCTGCATACTTTTCAGAAGTAGGAAGAATGGCTTGTACTGCTTTAATTGCATTTTTCCTGCTCAAAAATGCTGACTCAGTCAAGCCACAGAAAGTTGTCAAAGGATGTTTTGACATAACATTGAAGATATTCAGTTTATTGAATTAATATTTTAATTGTTCCTTTTATCTTCCAATGATCTGAATCAAAACCTATCTTATTTTGCAAACTTTTTATTTATTACTTCAATTTATGTTCTGTTTTGGAGTGGAGTGGGAGAGGAATGGAATGATAATAAACAAGCATTCAAGGTTAAAATTTTCACAAGATACAAGGACATGTTTTTTGGTTCTCCTTAGATGTAACTAGTTTCTTTTAGAAAATATGCTAGGTTTTTTTGTTTTTAAGGAGGAATTGTTGTAGGATAAAATATTTAGCATATTGTATCATATTTATAAAAATTAATATATAAATCAGTTCTGATAATTAAGAATGGCTACAAACGTACAATTGCCTAGAATACAATTAACTATTAAGGAAAATAAACAGATACAAATGTTTGTCAAAAATCCGTGTAACTTTCTTCCTGCTGGGTGGGAAAGTTACTACAGCAGAATAGGAAACAAGCAGATTCGTATGAATATTTATAAGCACACACATGCCTACCCCAACACGTTGACACACTGTATGTCAAAGAACAAGCAAGAGCCCTGAAACAGCACTTTGGAGGCACTGCAACCAGAGCCCTTCTGTGTGCTATATACACATATATATTGGTTGTAAATATCCCACAGCTTACTTTGCTCATTCTTGTTGGCAAACACAGGGCTTAGTGAAATCATCCACAACTACCCTCAGGTGTCTCTCATGCTTGCTTTTCTGCATTTATACAGTATCTTATTTTTCATCCCTAATCTTGTTATCTTGCATTCTCTACAGAGAGCTGCACAAGACTCTGATCTGCCAATAAGATAAATCCACTTGGATTATTTTGATTTTGATTGTAGCATCTCCTCCAGTGGTTTGTGTGCGTATGTGTCACCAAGAGAAATACTGGCACAGGATGAACTGTGAAATACTTCTCAAATGGTATCTGAAGTTACTGCTATAAATCTTTCCTATTACAGTAGTCTTTCATACATGCTTTTTTTCAGCATTTCTAATATAACCTTGCCTCGTCCCATCTCCATTCCCATATCATGTGTCTTGGCAGACTGACCATACTGGGAATGCCACAGAAGTATGACACTTGGTTAGCCATTATTTTTCATTTCTGGGAAGAAGAAAACAGAATGGTGGCAGGACTTCCAAAACTTTTTCTCTAAGTCAGTTGGTGATACAGGCCATCACAGAGGAGCTCAGCTGTTTGCCATCTGAATTATAGAAAGCAATAAGAAACCTGGAATATTTTTTCCCCTGTATATCATTTAACCTCTGGTTTCAGTATAAAACTCAAACTAAGACTTCAGTGTCTCCTGAGGAGTAAGGGATGGAGGTTGATGTTAGTATAAAGTGTGTAGAGTTGTAGGTCTGGGAGATGTTACTCTAGATATGGGTCCTGGATTCTGAGTCCATGACTGGAGCTGAAGATACCCATTGTACCCATGGGTCTCAGAGCGGTATTCATTCTGGTAGAAAACTGAGAAGGATGATGTTTACATGTGAATGCTAGATGTTGTTTGAAAACAGAATGTGGATTTGTGTGACCCCTTGCTGAGAACTCTCTCGGAGGTAATCAGAGATACGAAGACAGAGGGGACAGTTTTAAATTCCCTTTAAATCTTTCATAAGGATATGGACTCCAAAAGTCATTAAAAAGGGAATGTATGCAGAGAAAAAGCTGCAGAAAATAATTATTGCTGTAGTGCACAGAGTCCCACTGGAGAAATAGGTTAAGCATGTCTCAAAGTATTTTTATATATGCAAAGGTTTGATAGTTCAAATGAAGAGTTTTGTTACTGAGAAATGAGTTTGATTTGTTAATAAAAAGGAGGCTTCTCATTTAGTTTTATTATTAGTTCAAAGAGCCAAAACAGTTAGGCTTCCTCTTCTATCCCCTTTATTTCCTTGCTTTCCCTCCCTTCCCTTTTTTCATTTCTTATCTTTGTAATTTTCTCAGAGCCGGAGTAGTTTAAAAAGAAAATTAGTTTCTCCATTTGGAGAGAGAGAAATAGAGAAGCAGGAAAGACAGACTTGATCATTGTTTTTCACTTCAAAACCTGATTCCATTTTATTAACATAAAAATGAAAATTACGATTCAAATGGAAATGCACCATTCAAAAACTTGGGAAAATGAGGCAGATTTTTTCCCTCCTCTTCTTTCACATTTACTTTATTGTCTCTGTAATGCACATAATCGTGCTAGGAGTCTCTGCCATTTCAGCCTGCTAACAGCAGTGGACTTAAACCCCTTTTATCAGGTAGCGGTTCTAGCTTTGTATCACTGAAGTGACTGGAGATTTGTCAGCATCATTTTAGCATGCTGGCTTGATCAGGTGATGCTATAGAGGTTCCTGTTGGTGCTTTATATTATCTTTCATGTCTTGCAATTTGTGCTATTCATACGAATTGGTCCCAATGATGGTATTCAAAGCCAGATTAAAACATACCACTAAACCATGGGAACATAGCACATACGAAGCTACAATGAAAACCAAGAAATACTGGATTGTATGATAACCTCTGGCTCAAAAATACCTAATGAATGGTAAAAGCAGTTCAGCTAGATGTTAAATAATTAGCTCAAACAATGATGAAAGCAAGTTCATCTGATGAAAGGGTGGCAGCACAGTAAGTGAGGAATAAATGTGGGAGTTCTTAAAGGCATGTCTCCTGAAACTTTGGAGCCACGATTTAGGCTTGCTGCAAAGGAACAGCTTAGGCAAAAGTAGTATGCCGCCAGAAGAAAGCAAGCCGTGAGATAGAAGATGTGTTTACTTGGACTTCTGCAGTGGTGAACTGAGAATTTCCCTTCAGAGGTTGGAACAATTACTGAAGTGTGAGACATAAGTTAATCTCAGATTTTGCCTCACAGATTTTATCTGTATCAATAGGGGGAAGGGGAGCTGTCAGTCAGGTTAATGAAGAGTTATAGCACCTTCCTTGGGAGGGAGAGCAGAATCATCACTAATTGTGTGTTGTGGGTCTCAGGGTAGCTCATAACCCTCTAGTTAGTACCGCCTATGAGCATGGAACGGAGTGGGTCACTGCTCAGCCCTTCCACCCTTCCTCGCAGCCCAATGTAGGCATATCTCCTGTTACGCCTTTTTCTAACAGCAGTGTGGGCAGTACCTGTGTGCTTCCCACCTTTGCTGCCTGGCCCTCTCCCACCCAGGTGGGGGAATGCTGCTTGATCCAAAAGCTGAAGCCCAGCTCTCCCAGCATGCAGAAAACCTCCCAACAGGGCAGAGACTGGTCTCTCACTGGTCATACAGCAGGCTAGAAAAGCTGGGGGAAAGGGTAATGAGCTTCCACACCTGACAAAGGAAAAATTTATTTTGGGCAGTTATTGACATTGAGTTGGCTTAATTTATGCATCTGGTTCAGCCTCATCCAAATGATCTGGACCCGATATACCCATGACACTTTGTTGTCTGAATAATACGGGTTACAATTCTCTCCCCATTTTTTCTTCCCTTCTTTTCCTTTCTCCCCAAAACGGGGGTGGGGTGCGTGTGTGGAAAAGAAGCTTTTTAGTCAGTGGGAAGTTTTGATATTTCCATTTGGGATGAGATGTTTAAAAATATGTTGTTGTTCTAAAAGGAGATTTATTTTTTTTTCCTTGGGAACTTTCTAAACAATGTTTGGTCAAAATTATTATTTCTGTGAAAGGCTTTTGACCAGTTCTACTTTCATTACAACTTTCTTAAGTGAAGCATTTTCAGTTAAAGTCTTTTTAATTGTCAGGCATGAAAATACAACCAAACATGCTGTGCTCTGCTGAATGTTGTATAGGCAGGATCAACTCGGTGGATGCAAAACACTAACACATCAACACTTGACATTCATTTATTTTCTGGTGCCTGCACAGGGGACCTGCTTACAGAACTGTACCAAGTGTGCAGATTCTCTGTTTCCTGTTTAATCTCAAGAATACAGAAGTGGAGAAGGAAAAGGAAGGTTGGAAATCATAGACGTGGGGAGTTGATGAAGCAGTCTAAATTATATTAGAAACGGTAGTAGGGAAGGCAGAAGCAAAGAATGAATGGTAGTTGGGGGGGGGGGGGAGAAGTAACATAAGAATCTCTTTGCTGTGTTTCTCTCCTTCCTTATACTCTGATCCTATGTTATGTCTCTGAGAGGATTCCTTATGGAAAACTATGTTTGCTGTATGGTCTGATTAATGCTACTTCAACACTCGCTTTCTTTGAGAAACGTGCATCTCCATTCAGTCTGCTAGAGGCTTCAACGTACCTTCGGTGAAGTAACGTGCTCTTGGCAAGGGCTAAACAAGGCACATGCAGAGTAGCACTGTTTGTCAGCCCCAATGTGCTCTGTAAGCAATGTCTTTAGAAGCTTTAAACTGAGAAAAACACAGCTCTATATTAGCGATCCTTTCCTTCCTTTTCTTTCACTGCAGTCTCTTGCTTGTCTTGTAAGTGAATTAACTGCAAGCAAAAATGCTGTCCACCTAAAATATAATTTGCTCTGCATGGTGCTGAACGAATAATTTATTGAGCTAACTGAGTACAGCATGTTCAAGCACCTGATCAGATATCCTTGACTGCTTGGATGGGTGACAGGGAAAGCAGAATGAACTTTTTTCTGTCAGCTTTTATGGTGGTATACACCTACAAATAGTGAAACTATTAGACCTTCTAGCCCTGCATAGTCTCTTACGTGAGCCAGGATGCAGAGAAAATGACAGTGTTTGGCAAAGAATTTATTTACTCAGTCTTCGGATGACTTTATTTTAAACCTTTTTTTTGGTCTGAGATATACTTAAAGCTGCTTTCTGCGTGTGGGATTGCAAGTAGTTATTGAAATTTAAAAAAAAAAGTTATGTGGAAGCTTCTGACGTTATTTGATGTGTTATATTTATCAGTGCAGGGGTAGTGTTTTTGTCAGTGATGCTGTGTGTTCTAAAATGCACGGCACACAAAAATTATTGATCCTTTCAAGAAGCCCAAATGATTTTTAGCTTTGCCTCAGGCTCTATTAGCAATGTGGAAAATTGAAAAGGGCTCTCAAGAAAAAACTAGCATAAGATTGAAACTGCAACTGAAGAGCTGTCAAGTGGAGAAGTACTTATGAATTATAATGAGCATGATCTAAAGATGACATTATCCTTTAGGAGGTCGGTTAAATCTTCCCTCCTGTCATATGTCTCAAAAAGGGTCCTTTAGAACAAACAAAACCAAAATAAGAGCAGTTTTAGGGAATGTTTTTAGAGGTGGTGCACATTAAATACAGAAGGGATTACAGTATGATGTGCAGCAGGGACAGGGTTGGAAGAGTTGCCAAAGGGAAGCCTCAAATTATGAGGCCATCAGTGGGGTCTAAGGTACCTTCAGCAGAAATTCTCTTATATGGCTGCAAAAATATTATCTTTTTCCCTTCACACTTGTTTTTAATGTACATTGGACATTGCCTCCAAAATGTTGCAAGACTTTAGACATTAGACGCCTTCTTCATGTAGGCGTTTAACTCCGATTCATATTTTTGATGAAAAGAGAGACAATTTCTGACACTGGCTTTGGTTGTCTATTGAGTTCTATGTCACATGCCATCTGGGGTGAGAGAAGAAACCGGTTCTTTTCTGAAGGTTTCTCAAAAACCTTTCATAGGGCAGCACACTGAGAGGTATGTTAGCATTCACTGGTAATAATATAAAGGAAGATACTATTACTGTGAACTGTATGACTGGAGTAGAGGGCCACAGCTGGCCACAGGCCACTGCTTCCAGGAACTTTGCCATAAATACTACTCAGCAGTATTTCAGGTGGAGGGAATTATTTTTTTTTCTTCAGGCTGCAGATATTTTTCCCTGTATTCAACTCTTTCATATAAATTTTACTTTCAAAAAACCCTCAAAAACCAGAAACCCCACCCAAAACCCAAATCAACCTTAAACCCTGGCAGGACATTTAGAAAACAGATTTTCATTTACCTTGATACCTAGAAGGAATGTGCTCACCTTTGACAAAACAAGTTTCAGTTGCTATCGACACAGCAGATGAGAAACACCATGAACAGCAGGTTCAAAAGCATTTCTAGGATCAGAAGAATGATTCCATCAGACCTGTACTTTGGTGCTACTTATATCACTTTCCTGGATATCTTCCAGGTTATATCTGTTTTAGGTTTGCTGCCAAAGGAAACTATTTGGTTTTACCGTTGTCAGCACTGTGGAGACTGTGTGGACACAGAAAGGCACACTGGATTTTTTCTCAGCTTCCACGCATTTCAGAATATATGTATACACAAGAAAATGACTGGCAATGAGCTATATGAAGCAAGAGAGGTCTAGCCCTTTCCAGATTCAAAACCAGTATGTGAGCAGCCAGTTAGAAAAATCTTACCTTAACTTGCAAGGTGTCATGCAGTGCACTGAGGAAAAATAAATGTAGAAAAAGGAGCAGCCTTTACAGCCGCCTCTCTGGATACATCTCAAGTACTGACCCAGCCTTCTAACACAATTTAGTATTTCCTGGTGGTTTTTTCCTCCCCTCATACAAACATACACTTCATTCATGACTAATACATGAACTCAAGAAGCACCCATAATTAGACAGCTATAAACTGAATTAATTGAAACGTGATCTGTAAAAGCTTGCCCAGAGAGATGATATTACTAATTAAACTGTGATGCATTAGAAATACTGCAAATCAGTTTCATTTTACATCATTAAGTATCCCAGTCAAGACATCCAAGTAGTGACTGATTGGAGCTGGGATTCCTGTACAATCTCCATTGGCTTTATGTGGAAGAAGGATGGGGTCTGGCTCTGGGTGTTTGCCTGCAAGGGAGACTTGGCAGGGATTTGGTGTTTGATTTTCCTCTGTGCCATCTTATTTGGTGCTTCTTTGCCACACGGGGAGTAGGAGGTATCTGAGGAGGGGTCTAGCAGTCAGGTGCGGCTGTTATCAGGCACCCTGCCCTGCCTTGCCCTTCTCTTGAGGGGCCTGAACCTCATGTCATATGAACATAGCAGCCTCATGGTGCTCTCTGTGTGCACACACAAATGCATATTATTATAAAAATAAATATTTGGGTATGAATTTCAGAGTCAATGTCCTAGTAGGAGTGATGAAAATGAATTGCTTCCTTTTCTGCTTTATTTGAAGAGGGTCTTCAAGAAAATACCTTGTATTTCCATGTTTCTTGTTAGATGTCTGCGAGCAGTATTCACTCTGACAAGTTGTAATATCGAAGAAATGTGGTTAATAACTAGCATTTGTCTAATTACCAAAACTTAAGACAGATGCCTTGTTTAAAGAACATTTTTAGATGGCTGAGATCATACGAATGAAACAATTTTTTAAATTTTAATTATTGTAACTATTCTTAAATTTAAGTTAATGTTCCTGCAGACTTGAATATATTGAATACTTGAATACATTGTCTATGAGGTAAAACCTTTCATTTTGTTGAGATAAGAAGTGCATTCAAAATGCTGCCTTTCAGCACAGCATTTCACCCCTCACATTACTCTTCATGCCCTGATCCAGACTAAATCCCATTGTTCTAAAATACACAGTTTCCTTTCCAGAGGGCGACAGGGCTCCAGTCTCCTATTCAGAAAGGTTAGTGAAGCATCTTCTTTAGGCATTAAATTCCACATAGGATCATAGAATGGTTTGTGTTGGAAGAGACCTTAAAGATTGTCCAGTTCCGCCACCCCTGCCGTGGCAGGGACACCTTCCACTAGACCAGGTTGCTCAAAGCGCCATCCAGCCTGGCCTTGAACACTTCCAGGGATGGGGTATCCACAGCTTCTCTGGGCAACTTGTTCCAGTGCTTCAGCACCCTCATATTAGAGAATTTCTTCCTTGCATCTCATCTAAATCTACCCTCTTTCTGTTTAAAGCCCTTCTCCCTTGTCATTGTCAGCCTCCAGCTTTCTTGCTGGCCCCCTTTAGGTACTGGAAGGCTGCAAATAGGGTCTTCCCAGTGCCGCCTTTTCTCCAGGCTGAATAACCGCAACCCTCTCAGCCTGTCTTTGTAGGAAAGGTGCTCCAGCCCTCTGACCATCTTCTCAGCTCTCTTCTGGACTCGCTCCAACAGGTCCACATAAGGACATAAACTCAAACTCAGGAAAATTGTCTTGCCAGGAGGTTGTCTTGCCAGGTGGTATCTTATCGCTTGGGAAGCCTTTATAAGGGTAAATCGATAGTGTGGTAATTACATTTCTGAGACCTTTCCCCAGTAGAAAATTATTTTTCCCTGATTAAAAAATAATTTTGGAGCAGCTGCCAGCAGTTGTATCAATCTTTCATTTTCAAGGCCACTTTAAATCATGTTCATTTTTAGGACTTCTTCAAATTGTACTGTGTTCCCCAAAACCAACAAACTTCTGTATCTTGAAGGAGCAATATGGATGATTTTCTTGTTGTCTTGACTCGGCACTTTGGAGGAGGAAAGAGAGGGGATGGCTCCTCCTTGCAGCACAGCTGAGCCGGCTGGCACAAAGGGAAGGAGAGGGACAGGCAGGTGGAGAAAACTGCAGGGGAAGCACAATTGTATATCTGCAAATATCACAGGCCCCTATTACAGTTGTATCAGGCACACAGCCATGCTCTAATAGGAATACAGTTTTTTTTTCTAGGGATCTAGAGAAAATACTGAAAAAATGTTTGTAACACAGAGGTTGCTGAAGTTTTAGTTATGTGTTGGACTGACAACGGACCTGAAGAAATAACCTGTCTGTTTAGCACACTGTGGAAACGGGGATATTTGTTAGCTGCTTTTTCTGTTTTCTTGAAAAAGATCTTTGTTCCAGTTTATCTGCAAACACAAAGTTTTTCAGGCTGGAAGCCCATCTAGGGTTGTGGAGGTGCTTCAAGGAGAAGACATAGACATGCTGCCAGGTCCGCCCTGGTCTTGCCATGTGTTGTGGTTTAACGCCAGCTGGCAACTAAGCACCACACAGCTGCTCACTCGCTCCCCAGCATCAGGATGGAGGAGAGAGTCTGAAGAGGAAAAGTGAGAAAGCTCAGGCGTTGAAATAAAGACAGTTTAACAGGTAAAGCAAAAGCCACACATGCAGACAAGCAAAGCAAAACAAGGAATTCATTCATTACTTCCCATTGCAGGCAGGTGTTCAGCCATCTCCAGGGAAGCAGGGCTCCATCGCACCTGTTACTTGGGAAGACAATATGCCATCACTCTGAATATCTCCCCTTCCTTCTTCCCTCAGCTGTATATGCTGAGCATGACACCACATGGTATGGAATATCCCTTGGGTCTGTTGGGGTCAGCTGTCCCGGCTGTGTCCCCTCCCAGCTCCCCGTGCACCCCCAGCCTCCTCGCTGGTGGGGCTGGGTGAGGAGCAGGGAAGGCCTTGACCCTGTGTAAGCACTGCTCAGCGATAACGAAAACATCCCTGAATTATCAGCGCTGCTTTCAGCACAAATCCAAACCCCAGCCCCATGCCAGCTACTGTGAAGAAAATTAACTCTATCCCAGCCAAAACCAGCACACCGTGGTGGGATCCTGTCTGTGTAGCTTTACCAAGGCTGTACATGAAGACTTTGACCTTGCATGGATTTAAAAGCCTCATGGGCCTACGTCGTTGTGTGTTTGTCATAATCCTCCTTTGCATCCCTGTGTGTTTCGTCCAGCTGCTACATCTTTTCAGCAGTCAGGATCAAACTTGGGAAGATGGGCCCTGCCCTTGTCTGCAGAGACCCATGGAGGGTGGATGGCCATGCCAATGAAGGGCTGGGGCACCAGGGTGGCCCAGCTGGCGGCTGTCACACTGCTCCCTGGTAATTTCCTTGTGGAAAAGTTCACGCATCACAGAAATCAGCGTCAGCTTTGCCCCCGGGAATCCATGTCAGCTTGTCGTTTCTGCCAAAGTGAAGCTTGTTCTTTCTAGCTGCAGAAATTGTTTCAAGATATGAATTTTCTTTTGTGCAGCTTTGTCACTAATGGGTGTTGAACATGCACACACCGAGGAATGATCGGAGAAGTACAGAGGGGTTTCTCCTGTTGGAATATATGCTGGCTTTTATTTTCCAGTACATTCCCCATGTCTTTATCTCTGTTCATACCTATTTTTCATTCACGCATCTCCTTTGGTATGAATGTAAACAATATAATAAGAATATTCATAATAATGTGAACAGATGTAGTCAGAGGTACTGTACCTACTTTCCCTCAGTATTAGAGAAAAGTTTAAGCACTATTAGAATTTAAAAGAAGTTTAGGTCAGAAATTGGCCTTCAGGTAGGAGACAGAGGCATTACATGTGTTAAGATTCAGTGAAATCCACTCAGCAAAGTGTATGGGGAAAACACCAAGTTGTTAAGATTTCATGGGTGACGCTGCACTTCAATGGCTGATCTTTCCAGTGGCTTGATTTTAAGGTCAAGGAAGCAGAATTTCCTGGTTCTACACTTGATGTCCCCCATTGCATTGTAGTTAGTTTGACAGACCTTAAAGCACAAATAAAATTTTGCAGATTTCCAATGTGAATTAAAGGTTCTGCCCCAACGTGAAATACTAATGCAGGTAAAAGTTCATTAATATAAACCCCAGCATGTTCCTAGCTCTGCTCTTAGCCTTTGCTTTTGTGGCTATGTGAGGAAATCTACCTTTAAGAATAAATAAATAAAATGCAATGGCAAGAAGATACTTAAATTCAGTTTTATCTTAATGAGATTTAAAAGCTTTGATCCAGTAGTTTTAAAACACAAAGGGGAAAAAAGGACACTAGAGGACACCACTAACCGATGCCATGCTTTGATGCGGTTGCTCTTGGGACCGTTTTCTCCCACTTTCTCAACATCCTGCATTTCAAAATGTAATGGGAAAACAAAGTGTGTGTGTGGGAAATTTCATGTTGCATTTTTGTTAATTTGGAAAGGCCAAAGTCTAACTAATATACATTTTGTGCTACAATGCCTCAGCAAGTTCATGGGGCTGTTCACTTGAAAGGCTCATTAGGGACCGAATCCATCTCTCATGCTGCTGTTGTAATGAAAGGAAGAATTACAAGGACAATGAGATTTTCTTCATTTAGGGGAAAGAGGTGCAGGGCTATTAAAACTCTCACCATCCTAATTAAGTTGTGGAAAAAATATGGGTAGGATCTTCATGGCATTTACATTGATTGCACTTAGGCTGTGGCTAGTCATAATGGTTTCATTAATGCAAAAGTAGTTTTGGAACAATATATAGGAAGCTTCCATTAAATGGAAGGCTACTGCATTATATTTATTTATTAATTAGCTGGTTAGCCATAAAATGAGTCCTATAATGATGGCACATAGACGAAGGTTGACTTTAGGCAAGTTCACCAACATTCTATGCAATACAAAACTTGAATTTAATTTCTCCCTTCTTTCTGTGCGTGTGTGTTGGCGGGCCGGATGGATGGACAGGACAGACAGGATGGGACTTTCCAAGTGAAATAATGAGACGTACAGGAGGAAAAATGTGTCTTTGGTATGATGAAATTAGTGGTTATAGCCCCAAAAATATTATGTTATTTTCTTCCTTCCTCTCAAACTGTATTATAAGAGCAGCAAATTTCATGAAGATTCCTGCTTGAGTGTATCAAGTTTTGCTTCATTGCCTGTATTTGCAGGCTTTGTATGTCTGCCAGTAAGGGCTTTTCAAGAATCCATCTGGCTTCCTCTGGACAAATGGGAGTGATTTATGAAGGAAGCTTTAAAATGTTAAATACATATTTCATACATTACAGGTGGGTGTGAGCTGCCTCTTGATGGAGGTGGGAAGCATACTTAGTCTTTATTGCCCATTTGACATATTCACATTACCACACAGACATTAACTAATCATTTCCGTAACTCTAAGGTAAATTAATAAATGTTGTTAATCCCATTTTTATACAGGAGGAAATGGATGAATTGCCTTGACCCTCGTGAAAAAGAAGGGGCAGAACCAGGAACAGAATCTCAGTTATTACTCACACATAACCTCCTGTCAGTTTTTTTCAGTTCATCATTGCCATCTAATGCACTGAACAGACATTCATAAGGTAAACAGCTGTGCCAGCTGGAGACATCAGCACCTTTCTATTTTTTATGAGCCCCTGTGCCGGATGCTGCCTTTCTCCCTGTGTTGCTGGAGGGTTTTGTGAAGGCTTTTCCTTCACTACACTGGGACAGACCGCCTGGGCTCACTGAGCTGCCCAGAGCAGGACCAGCTGACATGGTCTGGAGGAGACAACAGGGGAGGTGCAAGATCCTTTTTGCCCAGTATGGAAGAGGTGACATCAGATGGCAAGTGCTGACAGGTTGTGGGGATGAATGAGAATGACATTTTCAGCCAATGAGGCTTGGAAGAGGAATTTGTCTACAGCATAAGAAATTAACCCTGTGGGTAAAATGCATAATTCTGGAGAACCTGGTTTTTTTCGATTAAACTAGCAGAGTTTTTTGATATATGAATGATTGTCTTCTAGTCATATGCATTAAAAATACATAAGGATCACATACAAGGAAAAAAAAAAAGGCCATAATTACCACACTGGCCAAATGTCATCTTGTTTATTTATCTCTGAGAAGTAATGGGTGTCCTCAGGTTATCCTAAGGGACATGCTCTGAAGCACAGCCTTTGTACCCCTGCGCAAGGGATTGCCATCCAATGAATAGGCCCTTTATATGTGTTTTGCTGTAGCCAAGCAATAAATATGACTCTGCTTTCATGACTGTTTGACTTCAGCTTATTTTTGGGAAACCTGCACATTCAAAATTGTTGGATAAGAGCAATACTTTTCTCATGAGTTCTTAAAAAAATTCACATCACCTGTAATTAACAAACCTATTAACAGATACTGTTGTTCCAACACTCAGTCTATTAAGTGTGAAAAGTATCAATGCACTGAGTATCTGTTTTAATTTCTCTTTCTAGGTTTATAGTGACACAACATCCTCCATTTGCTTTGTTTGGTTTTGACCGCATTAATGTGAGTTACTGTTCCTAGGAAGAATGGATGGTATATTTTTAAGATAGACTCATAACAGTTCAGTAGCAGTGAGTTTTGGGATGATATAGAGATTAACTTCTGCTCCAGTTACATCCATCTTTAGGTTAAGAGCAAGCTCACTTAGCTGGAAAGTTGTGAACATATTTACTAAGTTTAGTTTGTAAATTTTGCAAATGAGATGGTCAGCATGAAGGCAGGGAAAGCCACACCTGACACTGTTAGACTTCTGAGTGGCTTTCAGGGTAGACTGCGTATATAGCAATTTGAGAAAACCAGTGTGTAAATACACAGTAAATTAACTACATGCTCAGAAGACCATAGCATTCTACTGGCCTCTAGAGAAGTCTCCGCTTAGTTTGGTTATATATTTACTGATACTGAGAGCCTTTGAGGGGTCTTACCACCTGTTATTAATGATCTCATGGGGTTTGCTTTTGTATTACCACCAAAGGCAAGGAGAGAGATCAAACAATGACAAACATCTCTTCTCTGTTATTCAGGTCTTTTATATTTGTAATTACCATTCTTTAGTCATTTTAATGTTATGGAGTAGGTGTCTGAAGGAGCTACAGTTATGTCTGGAATTGACAATAAATTGTTAATTGAAGAACATCCATGCAAGATGTCCCAAATACCTTCTCTCATACTGCTCTAACTGTAAATAGGCAGGTGCATTCCAGGGTTTCTGTATTTCCTTTGGATTTCAGCTGTGGATGTGGAACTGCAACAAAGCACAGGACTATTTGCTTTCTGCTGCCTTTCTTCCCCTTTTATTTTCTTAGTGGCTGCTCGGTACTCTACTGCAGCTCATATAATTTTCTTTTTTTAGAAAATTAAAATATATCAAACAGCAATAAGTTGACCCTACCAATACTATCAATAAGGAAATAAACCTTAAAATAAAGGAGGGTCTTAAGAAAAGTGTATCTCCTCTTCACTTGGGTAGCTATTTATTAGATGTTTGTGTTTTTAAGACCTCAAACCTCCTGCTTCCTGCTGCCTTGTTTAGGGCTGGTTCAGATCCTGAGGGAGGCTATGCTGCTGGGATGTCCAATGACACTGATGGCTTGAGCTATCCAGGGGACATTCTCTTTCAGAGGCATTTTCAGTTTTGACCTGTGTTTCCTCCTGTACTGGGATCTCATAATTAATACCTCCCATGCACCCTTTCAGGGTTTTTTTGGTCATGCACATTTCAGGTAATTGTACGTGTAACTTTGAGATAGACAAAAGGACTGACAAGTACCTCTAGTGTGGGAGTTGCCTTTCTTCCCTAATCTCATTTCCTCTTTCCTGAACACAGTTATTCAAGCTGCATGGTAAGGATTAAATTTATCCTTTTGATATTTTCATGTCCTACAGCGACATAATTAAGATGGTATTGCTATATTCATGGTTTATTCAGTGGAAAATCCACCATGATCTTGAACAGTATGTTATGTGTGGGCTGACTTCAGGGAATTTAAATTGGATCCATTTCACATAACTGCATATGGCAAATAATTCAATGTAAAAAATAAACATCTTGTCCATGTAAATACCACTTATTTCAACTGACTTTTACTTCCATGTTTCTTTAGAGCAATTACTGCCTGTCAAGTTGTTGTATATATATTTCCTGCTGTCTTGGAAAAAAACCCAGTGTATTTCTTAGCTTTAATTTCCATTGCACTTTTAGCAGGGAAGAGTCTCTACATGTTATAGCAATAGATAAGGACTAGCCATAAAATGAAAATATATTTTATAATTCAGATTTATTAATAAAACCAGGTTAATTAGCAATATGCAGAGCTCATTAAAAAGACTAGAAAGTTTTGAAGCTTAATAGGGTGTTATTAATCTGTATTGTTCCTTCTATAAGATATCAGAGGGAGGAAGAGTAGAAAATGCACACCAGGAAAATAATTGCACGGAGTCCATTCGAATGACTGTACACTATGAAAATTATTAGTGTGGAAGTCGTATGGGGTTTATTAAGAAATAGTGCCAAAAATCAAGAAGAAGGTGCAATTTCTGAACCAAGGACAACAGCAAAATGATCTGAAATTTCCACATCACCTTCTTATAGGAGTTTTGCCACTGCCAACCTATTACTGAATTTCCTGGATTATAAATACGGGAATTCCCTTTTGAAGTTGCAACTATCCTGCTCCATGAAACAAACAGAACCACAGATGATCCAGCAGAGCCACATTTGTACTTTCAACTGTGCTCTTTCAGTGTGTCAATAGGCTATTCACTTTTTTTCCCCCCAGTTACTTGTTCTTTTCTTAGTGGGTATCATAACTGAGAATTAATTCACCATGGCTACGTTTCTTCTGTATTTTCGGTCGAAAATACCTTCTGTGCACTAAAAAAACCCCACTATTTTCTTGAGTGAAGTAAATAACTTTTTTTAAAAAATACTTTTTCTTCCTTACACTGTGTTACATCTCTTTACAGTGATCATACTGAAGTGAGTGTAAAATAGTTTAATTCCACTTGCAATCAGACTTGTCAGTTAAGATCCCAAAAGGCATGACCTTTTATAAATTTCGGTGATGTTTATATTCTGCTTATAGTCTTATTAAATATGAATCTTTAGAATATTATGTCAGATCAAAGATGGATCTTCTGAAAGAGGCTGATCATCAGAAACTAGACACAGCTTTGTAGCTGTTAGAACTTAGGGACAAATCTATGAGTAGAGCTATCTTTGACCTGCCTAGCTATCATACATAAAATCAGTTTGAGACACCATAGTAAGTACAGAGGAATTAGCAGATCCACAAAATTCAAAAGTACGTAATGAGAGAGAAATTGCCAGGGAGATATTTCTGTGTTATCAAGAGAAAAATTTACAGGAGTTAAAGGCCATATGATAATTTCCATTATCTCTACATGATTAGGTACACATTTGAACATACTATGAATACATCTGTCAGTGTCACCAAGAAGAACATAACATATTTTTACAGTGAAATATATAGCTAGTCATGCACTGACTTCGGTGGAGCTGAAGGAACCAACTCAAGTTTGGAATATTATCATTTTGCTCTATAAATAATCAAATGCCATGTTCCACTGCCAAAATGGACCACTGCAGGAGTGTGGCATTTTCTTGCCCTATACCTATTAACACATGTGTGTTTCAGGAGCATTACTCATACAGGACAGGTTATGGAACTACAAGAATCCGTAGCTCAACCTAAGAAAGCATGTGTGAGCATTGTATTTCTACAGAAGTATCTGCTAACTGAGAATGACTTAATTTGCATGCAGACCTCAAACTACATGGTTGCTTGTATTAGAAAAGGAAGACAATGAAAGTAAGAGGGAAAGAATGGAAAATCCTGAACGTTCTTAGGAATAAGTGCAAGTGAAAGAAGCATAAAGTTAAAAACTTCAAAAAATGCTGAACATCTCCAGCCAACAGCAGTCTCCTCAACAAGATCTCAGTTGTCGGAAAGAGACCACTTTTGGTGCCTCAGAAAGTAGAGGGGATAGGAACTTACAGAATGATAAGACATGGAGTGAATAATTACAGTTGGAAATTTCCTCTTAAAAATGGTGGTTTTGGTCATCTGAAACTGTAAATGTCTTTTCCCTTTGCTCCAATACCAGATGTAATATTTGGGAGCCTGGCAAGCTAAGAAGTACTTGTATGATCATGTACATGGGGTTAATTACCATAATTTCTATATAAATTAGGTAAAAATAGGGAAAAATTATTATAGCACATGTATAGAACAAGTTGGGAACAACCAAACATACTACAGATGAAATGCATTTTGGATATCCTTCTTGTAGCCTGTTGACAATATCACATAGCATCTCAGCCTTTGTTATTCTTTTAAGTGGATTAATTTTTTTCACCTCGTTCTCATTATTATAAAATTGATTGAATGGACTTCTTTATATTCTGTGCTGGTTTTTGTATTCTGTACATTCAAAATATTTTCAGACTGAAATACCTTTGAGAGTTTTCTTCAATGGAAAGCAAGGTTTCCCAGAAGCTTAACTTTGTAATTTTCTTTCTGCAGGAACTCTTAAGTGAAACATTTTGTTCAAAATACTCTACATCTATTACTTGGATAGGACATGCTTTGCTGCATCACAAACTTTGATTTTTCATGTGTGATTATTTTAGTGTGCTTATTCTCTTACTTGGATCAGGGTTTCTGTGTCAGTTTTGTCCCTCATCATGTACTATTGTGTCCCTCCTTTCTGATCCTACTACAGAGCATCATGAACAGGGACTGGCTCTGAGAAGGACGGGGACAAAAAAAGAATCTGACAACAGTGGTATAGTTTGATGTAGAGGTGAGAAAATAAGCCAGTATTTCTCTAAGTTTGATGTTTCCTGTTATGTCAAAAATCTTGGGTTCTGGGTTATATTTATTTAGAATGGAATAACAAAATTTTAGAATCTCAAGACGGAGTAAGTTTTCATTTTGCTTTAAAATTTCATAAAAACAAGTAGGAAAAAGACAGGACTTTGCTGGATATCTGGTGTTCTGAAAAATTAGATGTATGCTCTATTTCACTGGCTGCAATTGGACCACTTGTGTCCTTCACGTTTCAAGTATGCCTAAGTGTAGTTTTGGATTGAATCCAGGGGGAAATGTCCTTTCTCAAATCTTGTAAGTAGTAAGGCAGAAATAAGAAAAGTCTAGAAAAATGGATTATGACTGGGTGGGGAAAAATGAAGGCAAGACAACTGTTGTAAAATCTCACTGAATATGCAAAGACATGGAGAACAAGCAGAAACATTCACCTGGAAGGTTTCATGTTACTGCATGACCCAAATTTCTGTGTTTTTTTCCTGTGGCACAGTAGCTTCTTGAGGTGTTTGGTGGTTTGTGTTCAAGGCTTAAGTTTGCTGTTGCAATATTGGCTGCAAATAGGACAGTGCAGAGCAGAAACAGACTGCTGCTCTCCAGTGCTGCATTGCAGTCCAAAACATGGAAGTTTATTTTCAGGTAATGCTTGCTGGAATCATATGGGACATAACAGAAACAAGCCTTGTTAATACTGTCATTGCCCAATGCTTTAGAGAGATAAACTACTAATAAATTTTCTTCACAGTCCCATACTGCTTCACTCAATTCCTAGGTGGCCATAGCCTGGTTAGTCCTTCAAAGCTGGACAAGAGCTCGTAGTTCCATTCTGCCCATTCCTGTGATAGCAGTATGGTTTGTAATGTGATGGTTGGCTCATTACTTGAAGGCTATGTAAAACTTTGCAAGAGGAAACATATACAAGTACCCCTCAAAGAACAAACTGGAGTGGATTAAATTACTTATTTATATTTATAAATACATATATTACTTATATATATTTATATTGCCCCATACTGCTCAGATGGACTGTAGCAGTTTTTTTAAGAAACAGAGAAATGGAAGTCAGGTCAAAACTTAGAAAACTTGCTCTGTAACAATGGAAAGTTGGCCTTTGTGGTCTGGTCCATGCTGATGGGCTTGCAAGACTGACCCAGTTCCCTGTGCTCAGCTGTGACCAGGTGGTCATTTACACCTGGGCATGGGCAGCAGAGACCCAGGCCTCCAAAGGGGTTTCACCCCACGGTGGGATAGGTTTCAGGTGGAGTTTTGGAGAGGAAGTTGCTGAGATGTAGTAGTGAGACACAGACTGAGAAACCAGTGAGAAAGTGGAACAACCTGCCATTGTAGAATTTCAGGAGGAGGCTTGAACCTGTACAAGGTTAGTGTTGTACTTCTTCCCTTCTGAGTGGGTCTACCTGGTGGGAAAAGTGGTGGTTTTCAGAAGTAAAAAGCTCCAGGTGGCAACAGCTGCTGGCTGGGAAGTGTTTTATAAAGTCTCTTAGTGCAATTCTGTGATACCCCGCGGCATCTTGGAAATGCCCTCTTAATCCTGGAATGATTTCGACTTAAGTCTGGTAATGCTAGGATGACTCAAGTGGCAGACATCTTCATCAAAAACTATTGTGGGGTGGTGTTTGGAGCATCCTTCAATAGCTGGTTGTTTAGTCAAAGTCTCTGATGTTCCTGGAAAATTAGCTTTGAACTGCTTAAGTCTGACTTGAGCGTGGAAGCACGTTATTAAATGTGTGGAGCTTGTGCAGCTTCTGTGAAGTGTTGGTCTCTGAATCATAACATACAGTAACCATGTGCGTTTGGAGGTGATTTTTCAGGGAAATAAAGATCATCTAAGTATAGAATCTTACTAAGCCCATCCTGCGTGAATGCTTAGTACAGTAACTTTTAATGGGATCTGTGTGAAAACCAGTCAAGTTATGTAGAGAATAGCTAGACAAAAAGGACAATGGTGCTCAGAAAGCAATGGGGTAAGCTGTTAACTTCTGTGTTCTTGTCTTCAGCCTCAAATAGGCTACCAGCCTTAATTTGCAAAAGAATAAAAGGTTAAAAGAACTCTAGTGTTTTAAAAGTCTTTTTCAGGAGGAGGAAAGGAAAGCTGGTACTTCTTTTATGGGGTGTCAGACAAAGTATATTTGAAACTAAGTAATGGGGAAGCTGTGGCCCTTATTGAGCAACAAGAAAGGTATGAGACTGAGCTGAATCTGGAAAGAGGCTGGCTAACAGAGGCAGTTCCATTTGGGTGCAAGAAGCCAAAGCAGGGCTCAAGTCAGAATGGTGACTGACCAAAATGTGCTCTGCAGGCACGGCTGACAGCTGTAGGTGGGAGCCTGAACACAGTGCAGGTGAAAGCTGAGACAACCACGATGTGTTAGTGTTCTGTCTTTGCTCTTTTTTTCACTGTAAATGTAAATCAAAGCATGAGCATCTTTATCTCTGCCCACTTCTTGCCCAGAGAGCAGTGCCACCGTATCAGCACTCAAAGAATAAGGCACAGCCTCAGTAATGTACATGTTTCAAGACACAAATGAATCTGTCCTGGTGCTGTAGCTTTGTCTACTCACTAAAAGATGATGTTCTTTAATCATAAATTGATAAATTGGCAGTTGGAGTTTGTGTGCAAATGAATCTCTGGGGGAATCAAGGAGGCTAGATGCTCATGTGGGTCTGTTCTGCCCTCCATTTTTTATTACAATTTCTTATCTCAAAAAACCCACCCCAAAAAACGAAAACCCACTCCAAAACCAAACGAACCCCCCCAAACAAAACAAACCCAAAACCCAAACCAAAAATAATTCCCTGCCTTTCTTCCAGAACTACTATGTTAGTAACATGGTCACTCAAAACAATATATACCAATGCCTAGCTGAGGATGTTGAGGTAGGGAGGAGGCATTTGTGTAGGTTTTTTTTAAATAATGCAAAATTACTGGTTGATCTCTGGATTTGAACTGAATGTAGACACTGGCAGTGAATTTGCGGTGGTGGCAAAGCAGGGAATTGACAAGCTGTGACCAAAGCTTTGTTCCAGAACCCTGTGCTTAAGGTTAATATGAAACAATTTCCCTCTTTATGCTGCAGGGTTTGTAAATTTGTATTGTACCGAATACAAGAAAATCCTATTTCTTTTTGACAGCATACTTTGCACTTGGCATTCTGGCTGTACCTCCGTTTTGTTGGCTGCAGAGATTCTGTGTTCCCTTTATGAAATGTTTAAATAATAAAATGCATTTTTAATAATTAAATTGTTCAAGCTGTCTTCTTTAATTACTTGGGGCCAGGGGCTTTTAAAACGTTTGCAACAAGCTGGACAAACAGCAGATATTTCTTTGCCCATGTGTCTACTTCTTCTTTTGATTTTTTTTTTATTTATTAATTTTTCAGAGGTTGCAGTGTAAGTACCACAGCCAGAGAGGCTTCAAATAAATAGTGCTGAAAACAAAAACAGCAGGGGCATGGACTTGCGGAGTTTATGCCACTGAGTAGGACGGGTGTCAAAAATAATGAGACAAACTAAGATGATATTCTCTTTGCAGCCCCCAGAAAAAGGGGGAATTATGCCTATTAATAAAGGGAACTGGGAGTAGAAATGAATTATGGAAGCCTCGGCTATAATAAAATTTAAGCGATAAGTGAGTTTTATCAGTAGAGAGAGAAGCACAGAGTTGTTGCAGTATTTGCTAGTAGAAGGGAAGTTACAAAGATTAAAGGGTAAATGACTAGTTTTTTTTAGTATCTGAATTTGTTTCTTGCAGCAGAAACTCATTGAACAATGAAAAAAAGAAGTGATGTCCATGAAATAAGTTGTGTGGTTTTTTTTTTCTTTTTCCTCTTATTATTTCAGCTGAAATGTCAGAGTGTAATTAGGTTAGTTTTCTTCTGAGAAGTCAGGGTAATGACTGATTTATATAGTTCTTGATGTGCTTGGAACCTAAACTGAGTGCTTGTTAGAGTGGTCCTTGTTAGCTAATTTGCCAGCTGAAAGTAGTTGCATTGTGGTGGAAATGTAGAAAAATCCTTCCTTGGCTTCAAATACTGTTTAATTAGGTAAATGGAAAATCGAGTAACTGCTAATATTCCTTCCATCCCTTTATTTTCCACCTAAGTTATTCTTATGCTACATGTAGTTCCTTTAGCTTTGGTAGGATTGCTCATTGCTAGCGTTTTTTATTGCTAAGATGTTACTGGAGGACCTTATGTGCTGTTTGGAGGAGGAGGTATGTGTAGATCTTCCAGTAATACAGATCTACACCTGGGTCATGGAAGTGCCATCACCAGATGTCATAGTGTTCTATGCATGTCTTTGGCTGCTTGCAGCTGCAGTTTGGTCGATGCATGCAGACAAGCTAACTGGTGGAAAATTGTATGCAATGGCATTGAGTCATGATTTATTAAAGTAGTGGATGAAAGGAATCTAGACTATAAAGTCAGAACAAGAACTTCCACCTTTAGTGGGGAAGTTTAAAGTCTCATTTTATTCCTCTGTAGCAGGGAGGCAGGGAAACATCAGGAAATGTTTTGAAAGGGATAATTGACGGGGTTTCCTCTGTTCGACACAATTGTTTATTTAAGTATATGTTGCTTCTTGAGCCTTTAAACACTTCACAGCCCATCTAATGCTTGCTTGTAGAGAGAGACCACTGGTTATTGTGTTTATTCCTTGATAGGGTGGAGTGCTTGCTCTAGTAAAAAAAAATCTGCTTCTTCACCCAAATTCATCCAGCTATATGGGGCAAGAGAATCACCAGCTAATCTTGCAAAGTAAAAGATATATGACATATGGTGCAGCATCTTTTTTGTGCTATGGTGGAGAACGTAGGTTTTTTGTTCTTTCTTTTTTAGATATGGTCATAATATAACTTGCATTTCTTTCTTCCAGATTCAGTTCTTACACCAAGCTAGGTCCTTAGCACAGTGAATTTTTGATTATATCCTATTGGTGTTTCACATACTTAATTTCTTTCAATCTCAAACTCTGTTGATGGGACAAGATGTACTAAGTAAAGCCTTGCTCCATTTGTGACTTACTGAGAATATCCTATTCCAAGAAATCATAAGGATGATCATCAAAAGATCTACAGAGAATATAATCAGGTGCTTCTTTTTCTGAAAAAGGGTAAAGTGGGATCAAAACCCATCTCGCTGATATGGAATTATCAACTTGCAAAATGAAAGGAGATGCAAAGAGGAAAATCACTTGTGAAATCCTCGAAGCACAATACTCTTTAATTCTAAACTGTTGTAGTTAGTGTCTTGATACTGTAGTGTAAGACACTCTCAAAATAATGAGGGTGCAACGCAGGACTTGCAAAAAATATTAAGTGAATTTCATTGTTGCTCATTTTTAAGCATTATAAATCATAGAAGCTGACTCTCAATAGATTTTTATGTTCCTTAAATTATAGTTACTGGGTCTTTATTCAAAGCATTTGAACACGTATCACTTCTGTAATGCTTCTCTTCCTTGGTGAAGCATGATTATTTTACCATTGTACCTTTCTATTAAGCTGTTGTCTTTTAGCAGGACAATGCCTCAAGAGCAAACGCAAGATTTTAATATACTTTAAAAATAGCTGCTATCTCCTTCCACTGTGTAGGAAAAAATCACTTCTTTTTAGTATGTTGAACACTCTCTGGGCTGTCTCAGAAGCTGTTACAAGTGCTATCTTACTGTGTGTGTTTTTCAAAGCAGTTTGGGGGTTTTGGCTGAATTGTTGACAGTCTGCACAGTTGAGACTTAAGGTTTTGCTTTGTGGCTCAGGTTTTTTTATGTTCTTTTTTTCCCCAAAATCTAGAGAAAGGAGAGGTTCTTTTTCTATTTATTTTAATAAATTATTTGCATTGTAATTATTAGGGAATTGTCAGTGAGGGGAAAAGTTTTTGTTTCCTAATTTGTCAATAGCAACTTCTGCCAGTGTTATGTAAGTGGGTTGCATATCTCGCAAACCAGAATGAAACCTTTTTGAAAACACTTCTTTCTTGTTCGTATAGCAGCGTTGAGAAAACTTCTGCCAAACTTTGATTTTGGTATCCTGTTTGTGATCAAGTCTTCTATATTGTTGTGCACATGCTTCAACTAGAATTAAGCTTCTCTTTAAGGGCATTTCATTAGGGAACTACCTGTGCCTCTTCTCTGCCTTCCAGTGCTAGATGATATTTCTTTGAGGTTTCTTTCCCAGAAAGCTGGGTGCTTGTGGAGAGGATATGATGTTCCGTCAGTCTGGAGATTTAGGGCTGGAAGGATAAAGCTAAGATGGTTCCTGTTTTACTTGTTTCTTATTGCCTTGTCCTTGTCAAAGGAGGTTCAGATGCTCCAGAAGCTGGAAATCAAGTGGTAAAGAAAAGCTTGGATTATTAGTGGTGCCAGTTACTTGTGGTAGAGTTCAGTGCGTGCAAGAATAGAGGTTGAAAAGTGTGTTTCAGGAGAAACCACAAGGATTGGTTCCCTTGAATTCTATTTTCTGTTCATATATTTTTAACAGAAAACACATGCTCTCTGAATTATGCAGTAGAAAATCCGCTGTGTTGGACACTCATGTTCTTACTCACATTGACTGTCAGTAGTGGTTGTGCTTCTTTAGTACGGTTGCAGCAAGAAGTCAAGCATGTTTCCAAGCTTAGCTTTTCCCTTCTACAGTAACCAGCTGCTGTGATGCAAATAATAAACATTCACGCAGTTTCCCTTTTAAAATCCTGACAGCTGTAGGCACCCTCATTCTGCATTGTTCATTTCTGGCATGTTTAAATACATTATAGCCTGTTTGTTTAATCCTAAATCATTCAAAACAGCCATTAAGTTCATTCCAGAGTTATGCTTAGTGCAGTACAGTGTCTCTGGGGAAGCTGAGGTGGGTCTACAGGATGAGTTGACTCGAGAATGTCTCTCCTGATGTCTCTGAACACCAGGAAGAACCCAGAGTGAAGGTAGGGCTCTGTGAATAGAAGAAAGCCATCTTGCACTGTGTCCACCATCCACAACCCAGATGCATTTGAGGAGTTTTTAGTGGGAGGTTCGCTACCTGGGTTGAGGCTAGTAGCTCAGCAGCTTTGTGACTCCGAGGTGGGTAAGCTGGTGGATTTCTATCTCCAGTGCAGTTCTGTGTAGAAACCTCTCTTCAGTCTGGCTCCTTGTTTTCAGCTTCCAGTGTGGGAGAAAAAAGGGGTAAGATGCATATCCTATATCAATGTATGACCTTTTAGAATAACAAAAAAGTAAAGCAATTTTAGGGAGGGAGGTGAAAGAAAGAAAGTAAAATATGTTTTACCAGTAATGTTTTGGAAGCTGCTGCTTAGATGTAGAAACTATCAGTTACAATTTTTTTCTCTTCTGAGTCAGAGCTTTCAATAAAAAAAAAAAAAAAAAAAAAAAAAAAATTAATTAAAACAAAACCCACCAAAACCTGATACACCAAAATCAAGTCTCTGAAACATAATGGTATTTTTTTCACCAGTCGCATTATTGCTTTTTCAAAATTGCTATGTAAATGAATTTCTCATTTTAAAACCTCTCTCGCAGGTTCAACTTTCTTTGCCTGAAACTTTAAGCTGAAGAAGAGTCCCCTACAGCTTCAGATTTCCTTTCCAAGGAAAAACCTTTAAATGAGCATGGGAAAAAATCCTAACAAACCTACTAAGTTTAGGTGGCATATCTGTGGATACCACCTTGGAAAGCTCTGTATCCCTGGGGAAGGAAGGGCAGAACCATTGGAAAAAAGCCAACGTCCCTTGAACGTCACCTATGTTGGACTGTTAGGAATTGTTTTTTTCCTCTTACTCTAAACTCTAGTTTTAGACATGCTAGAGCTTTAAAGTTAAAAGCATATAAGGAAGCATTTATCCATGTAAAGATTTCTTTTTTTTTTTTTAATCAGTTAATCTTTTTAAAAAACTTTGAAATTTCCATATTTCATCTGACAGTTAAGCTGGGAGGGAAATATCAGTCATTCCTCCTATGTGTTTGTGGGGGTAGGCATTTTTTATGTCCTCCTTAACGATATTTTTGGGTTTTTCAGATGAAACAGGATATGTCATAAGCCCTACTAAAATAAGCTCCTAGCATGAAAAGAGGTTTTATTTTACATTAGCCTGCTGCTTGTCATGTAATCATCTGAAAATGCAGAGGGGAGGGAAAGATTTTGAGAACTCAGCTACTTAGCCTTCCTGTGATGAAATAGACTTTAATTTACTTTTAAGTGCCAGCGAGGAGTATGTGGGGTTTTTTTAAATAAAATGATAATGTTCTGTTGATGCCATTTTCAAGTGAGGGGCTTGATGAGGGGTACACTGGGTTCAAGCTTGAACATACGGGTTTACAGAGAGGGGAAGCATCAACCCTGTCAAGGTTTGCGTCCCTGAATGGCCAGAGCCTTGCAGAGCAAAGTTTAGCTCTAGCTGAAGCCACTTTGGTGTGACCCTGCTACAGGGGAAGGACTGTTCTGCATGGCTTCTCTGGTAGCTCTTGTTTTTTTGGTTTGTTTGGGTTTTTTTGGTGGTGGTTGTTCTGTGTGTTTTGGGTTTGGTTTGTCTTTGAATACAGGTCCTACTTTATCAGTGCTTCTAGCGTCCAGATTTTTCTAGAAAGCATGGCAGCTTTGGCCTGCACCTCAGGAGATCCTGTCTTGGTTTTCACTCATTCAAAGTTCCCTGAATCTATAGGAGTCGTTGGAACTGATTGTGCCGGCTTGGTCTGTTCAGTGATACCATGCTTTAGTGAGAACAGTATCTTCCCCAGCTCCTTACATAGCAGTAGCATTTCATTGTGTGTCATGCTTAGACTTTACACTTCAGAGCTCTGTACTTTGCAGGATTTGTTTGCTGCAGGACACTATTAGCAGTGGAAACTAAAACTGTACCTGGACCATGTGAAATTATTGCTTGCCTTTATTATTTTCACCCATCGCCTGTTAAATGACTGTGAGGAACTGGTTTCAGACTTGTGCAGTGGTGTAGAAGAATAACAGCTTTCCTGGAGCTTTACATGTGGGATGAAAAGTAAATTTGTATTTAGAAATAGCTGAAGCTCTTCATAAAGACCAGTCAACACAGTCCATATTGGGCGGTTGATTTATGTACTCCCAAGTTAAAATAGATGCAGGAAAAAAACACTGGGACTGTAAATGGTGTCCTCAGTGTGGAAGCACAAAAGATCTGTAAAGAGTTGAATGGAGCCCTCCTGGCTTCATTTCAGTGTTCAAAAAAGTAGTTGACACCATAAATAGGGGTACCAAGCAGTTCTGTAACTGGCTTATTATATATCTGTGCGAGGCACAAGTATGAACCCGTCCAACACGTTGGCAGCTGTTGAACTGTACACTGGGCATGGATTACATTACACGCCCTATTGTTCAGTTTAAAATTAACATGCCATAATCCTCATTAAAACATCATATGTGATATTTCATTGTGGTTATTATACAGTTCTCATTAAGGCAAATTGTATTAGTAAGTTACATTTAATAATGCAGTGCACTGTAACAGTTGCATATATTTCAATTAGAAATAAGATTATGCCTGTAGGACAACTTAGCATTTTGTTTCAGCCTCTATGAAGTAAAATTTTATAGGGATAGGGCTTGTGTGGCTTTTTTGTTTGTTTCTTTTTAATAGTTGTGGATTAGCTGAGGTTTTAATTCTTTTTCACTCATCTTTGCCACCTCATCCATAGTCTTTCAGTTTTGAGGCTAAAGATCTGGGCGAAGGTGGAAATAACTAATGCGAGCAGGACAAGCTCTGTGAGGGGAAAATTAGTCCTGCTCTGACTACCTTTTATCTCTTTCTCTAAGTATACAGAGAAATTAATTTTCACTGCAGCCAATCTCTCTCCTTCTGCCAGCTTTAAATTTACCATAGCTCTAGAAATTTAAATTTAGTGGGTCATATTCTTATCTTAGTCAGAAGAACCATAGGCTCCCTTTTGCTGAGGAAGTGGCTTGATAAGTAGTTGTCATCATCACCCCCCTCCGAGTATCACCTGGGATTTGATTAAGAACAATTTTCCTCAGTGCTGCTGTCATCAAATGTTGCTGATGTAAAATGCCAGACAGGTTCAATTCTGGTCTTGCTGCTGTTTCCAGCGTTCACCCTTAGCCTGGCACTGTTACGCATTTCAATGTGAATCTGCCACAGAACCCCATATATGAGTTGTCTGTGGAATTTGTACGTGAACAACAGCTGCATAAAATGCAATGCGGGTAAATGATTATGGGTTCAGGTGCTTTTGTTTTTTTCTGCTGTTATGGAAGTGCCTTTGTTCTACAGAATAACATAGTAAAATCTGAATTTAATTCTAGTTGTGGAAGCCAGAGAAAAATGTGTGTGGGCTTGCGTTGCAGTTGAGGTGCAAGTGAACAGCAGCTGCTTGTAAACCTGTGTTCTTGCTACAGATAGGTTGACAGTCCTGCTAGCATTCAAATTACAGACCTGCGAGGTAGGTGTACAATACTGTAAATGAAGTTGTATTTGTAAATCTCTTATGTAACAAGTAGCATTTGGTGATAAATACAAGAATGAAAAAGTATATCTACTTTACCGGCACGTACTTTGGACAGCTGTGCATATGCAATTAATATATTGATACCCAAGAACTATTTGAAGTGGGGTCAAGTCCTCCATATCTGCCTGGTGTTTGTTATTGTAGGTTAAGGAAAATTCAGGTACCTTTGTGTCCTCTCTGCTTTTCACTTCCTTGACCAAGGCAGACCAAATTATTTCACTGAATGTTTTTTACTTCTAATGTATTAAGAATATTATGTTCTTTACGATGATCTATAAGCCTTATGGGGCTATAATGCTCTAATGGACAATGTCACCATGTCAATATTGAAGGGCGTACTTGTGCTCAGTTACACAAAAGCCCAGGGGCAATTTTTGAAAAATCCAGCTGAAGACTCTGACCAGGTACTTCTGCTCTATTTAATAAGGAGTGTATTTATGGTGAAATTAACAAGCTCATCTGGAAAGAAAAGGGCTCTTGATATAATCTCAAACTCTATAACTGCAAGCTAGAAGTCATGTCCTTCAGTCCTTACTTATTAAATTTATACCAAAATAGCTAAGTGCAAACTGGGTATAAAGTAAGGGTCAATTTGGCTTTCTGAGTTTTGAATTTAGTGTGCTGAATAAGAAAACGTGGACAAAAGAGCTGGCTTGAGTTTAAATAATACAGCCAGATTTCACTTTGGTTTTTGATCAGAGAAAACGTACTCCACGGAAGACTCAGATTCTGTAGAAACTGTTTTTGATGAGCAGGAAATCATGACAGAAGATTTCCAGACAGCTCTAGAAATGTAGAAAGGTGATCTTAGTTTCCATTCACTGGTGTTAGACTTTAAAGGAATTGGCTACAAAGAAGAAAAAAATATTTTATCTTTGGTATTATTGACTTGAAGTGTTGCACTGAACTTAATGACATGTTTGCAGTATCCCTTATTATCTCGTTCATAGTTCAGGACTTTTCCTTGTTTGCTTGCTGAGCATTAAAGAAAAATCTTTCCTAAACATGTCATGTCAGTCTTTTGACTGAAGAAATTGGCATGAGGATGGAAATGTGTCAATCTGGATTCCCAGAAAGACAGCTAGTCTTTGAAGGAGATGTGGAAATATATTGCTATTTTGTATGTGATCCACGCAAAAGCATCATTACTTAAAATGAGTTAAAGACATATTCAGAAGAAATAACTATACGCTTTACTGTATACTCTTGCTTATTTCTAGCTTTATCTATCTTGGATGGTTCAAGGTGCTGGTTGAAACTGGAAATAAAATACAATACGATTTTTTTTGTACAGTAGCATGACAGAATGTCATCCTTCTGTAGTGAGAGCTAAGAACAGAAGCTACAGACATCTGATTTGTTTATCTCTGCATAATTTATTGTTTAACAGAAGAAATTAAAATTCTCAAGTCGTATTTCTCACTGCAAAGGTGAATTGCAATCTGGAAGAAAATGCAGCCATGCTTCTGATGCTGAATGCCACACATATTTATTAGTCTTCACTTAAAAGTTTACTTTAAATCAGTATCAGGCTTGTAAAGTTAGCACAGAATTTTACTAATATGAAGTTATAAAATCAGTTGACTTCCAGTTGTCCTTGTGCTTATAATATTTGCTTAAATTATAAAAAGTGTTTTGGGACCTTGGTAGTGAGTGGCAATAGAAGCTAAGATAACATTTTGATTCTGATAATCTAAGACCAGCTAAGCAGAGGAGAATATTTTCTGTCCTTATTTGTTTGAAGGCAGGAGTGCTCCAATTTCCTTTCACCACAACCATCCTAAAACCTTCGTGGCTTTTGGAGGTTTAACAGAACTTCAGTGCATCTTTGAGAAATTTGATTTTTAGTTCTCAGCACCTGGTACTTCACCTCAGAGTGACTGCGCTCTTCTTTCCTCCTAGAGATTTGCATATTAGAATATTCATTTTAAGATCTTCATCCAGGTCAGGTAGATCTTGTTAGAGAAATTAAAATGTTATCTTTTTGTTGTTGTTGTTCCTACTGTGATTTCTTGAGAACGCAAGCTTTAAAATTTTTGATGAAAGTTTTCTGCAGCAATTAAGCTGGAAAGTGATGTAGAAAAAATAATTAAATTTCTTGTATCCAAAGAGATATTTAAAACTAAAGTAATCAATAACATCCTTTTTTTTTTCTCTCGTCTAATCTATGCCTTTAAACTAATAAATAACTTAATGCCTTGTACACCGGAGACTGAAAATAGGAATAAATCAGAGCTGACACTGGTCTGTATTCCATCTTCACCTTGTGAAGTCCCAAAGTGGTTAATTAAGCTACATCTGTGATTACTTTGCTCAACAGCTGGATGAAAAGAGCTCCAGGGTGGTGAAGACACCAAGTGTTTTCAGGACTGAGCCCTTAAAGCTTGGATTTTGCGGTACTAGCACTGATACTCACAAGCAAAAGTTAATATATTATGATGTTATTTCAGATTTGTTTAGTGAACTGGTGACAGCATGGGAGGCTGGTCAGTGGAAAGGGAGGGGATGAGGGCAGAAACTACCTTTGTGTGCTCTGAACTGAGGAAACCCCTTGCTGACCATCAGTTGTGTGAAGATCAGCCGTCTCAACCCCCTAGGCTTCTCATCGTGGTGCTAAGCCTCTCTCTGCAGATAACAGGCAAATTTGTGTAAGCTTTAATGCTTCCATGCAGGAATACCTGTTAGAAATTGTCTTGCTACTTTTTCAGCCAGCTACAAGATCTCCTGGGCAAAGGTGAGGGTTGAAACTGCCTTTCTCTTCTGTTTTCTACTGTACCTAGTGCATATTTTCAAACATGAGCAAAGAGGAGTGGTCCTGTAGAAAAACTCGTGAGGACGATGACCCTTTGGACCCATTCACCCTATGGACTTTATTACACAGGCTTTGATTTTTGTGTTGTGTGCTAAGTAGGAGCCCCACTGTAGCCAGCGATCCTAGGACTGTGTCACGAAAGACTTCAGATTCAAGGGGGTCCAACCAGCATTTCACAAACATCATTCATTCTGGCACTTCTGAGACTTTGGGACCTTTTTTTTATTTGTAAAAAAATGCACTAGCTGTTGATTATAGCACCTTTAAATAGCTCTGAACATGTTCCCGAATTTACTTACTTCTCTACAGCAATGAATCGCGTGAAAGTGCTCTCCAGTGAAATAGCTCACTGCTTGTAGTCCATGTGTGCTTTGATTGCTATCATTATCTGTGTGAAGCTCCACTTCGCCACTTAGTGTTCACTATGGAAATGTTCACTGCTGTGTTGACAGTGATTAAGTACCTTTAATTCCAGCTTGGACCTAAAAGGTTTTTGTTTTCTGCAATGAAGCTCTCTTTAAAAGAGATGAAATAAGGTAACTACCTTAGTGTGCAAATCTAATTTAGCTGCTATGTTACTTCATTCTTTTTTTAATTTTTTTTTTCTCTCCTTAACTCTTTGTTCAGTTCTGTCTTCAGCTAAAACAAGCTTTAAAATAATCGAGATCCCTGTTACTTTTCCGCAGAAATATCTGTGGTGGCAAATACATTTTAAACTAGCTGGAGTTACAGAGAGGACGCTATTTCCTGCGTGCGTGATAACTTTCGGTACTACCAAGAGACAGTTTAATTTTATTTTTTAATAGGTAATATCTGGTGGGCAGAGGTAAATTAGCAGTCAAAAGCAGCCGGCGTTATGAAAAGGTGATTGCCAAGGTATGCAGGTGAATTTGATGAAGATGAAGGGTTCTGTCTGTTACTTCACAGTGAATGAGTGGCTTTCAGGGGGGAAATTGGGTTTTCTGTTCTCCTACTTAATGCCTGAATAAATTAAAGCAACGTACAAATAAAAGCCACACTGGAGTTTGCACCAGAAATATATTGAGATCGATAGGTCTTACTTTTTACTGAAAGATATTCCAAAAAAAAGACTTTGTGCACAACCCTGTAGAAGTATTTTGACATAAATGTAGTCTGTTCAATATATGACCACAGTAAAAATGCTTCTTGTGCTGAGGTTATTGTCCAGTCATGTGATCTGAAGAACAAAGACTTTCAGAAAAATGTTAACCAGGGTAGCTGCCCTTTGCAGCACCTCTGTTTCTAGAACTGGGTTAAATATAGTAACAGAAAGAAACCTAAAGAAAAACATTGTCTCATATGCTCTTAGGGGAGGGTGTTTTTCTTCTTCCCCTACCCCCTCACATTTTGGGCTGGACTGGATTTTTTTCTATCATATTTCAGCTTAAAATTACATATTCCCAAGGCGATAAGATGACATTCTAATGAATGAAGACTTGTTAAGATACAGATTTTGATAGGCTTAGTTGTAGAGCAGTGAAGGGTAAATGCTTACCTTTTGAGACATCTGTTATGAAAGCAAGTCAGAAAGGCACCTCAGGATATATGAATCTGACTATTGCCAGTAAAGCTTGTACTGAAAGATCACCTTGTTTTGGTGAACTCAATAAGTAAGATCTGTTTTGCCGAGTGACCAAGAATGTTAGCATATGTTAGTTACAAATGCGTGGCTTTTCCTTAGAACTTCTGTCTAGTGAGCTTCTCCTTGTACATGAATCACATCCTTCACCAAGACATGCTTGCTTAGCCTCATGGAACTGAAAGAAGTTTGAACAGTGGAAAAGAGAGGTATATTTTTCTCTGTAGAGCTGTATTCATTGGGACTTCAACACCTTCATGATTTCCTGATCGTAGCAGCTGTATAGTTTCTATTTCCAGCATTGTTTCAAGCAATCTTGGAATGAACCTGAATGGTCTGTGTTTTGTTCACATTCCCTGAGGCATTGCTTTTCCTGAGCCTACCCAAATGTAAATATCAATAAAACTGGGCCTGGCATCTTCTCTACAATTATGATCAATTTTTCCCATCATCTCTAAGTATGATGTGCTCTGTGTAGGCAGGACTGTGCTGTGTTTTACTGTGTGCTATGCATCATCCCTGTGTAAATTGATAATCACAATGAAGTAGCAATTAGAGATGCCTGTTTCTGAGCTGCTACCATAAACCACATGAAAGTAGGTCTTATTTTCATCCATTGAGGCTTATTTTAGGAGCAGAACTGATTTCTGCTTGGGGAAAAAGGATACGCCTCTGCTCCAGGAAGGTACAGGACCTTGAAACCCTCCTGCCTCTTCCTCTATGAGCTAATTGCTCTCCCTGGCACTCAGAGGGTTTTCAGTAGGTCTTCTTCAGCCCTAAACATGTATTGAAAGCAGTGTAATAAAAGGTAAAGTGAGATCTTTTGAAAGGGGAAAATGATATTAATTTACAAAATGTTTAAGCAAGTTGATTTTAAGTGTTCATGCTCTGCACTCATAGACTTCGCTTGCACCTGTGTAGACACCAGCCAACGACAACTCATCATGTCTGAGAGGTACCTCTTGCCAACAGTGACAAAGGAGTTTCCAGAGAGGTCCTTTATGGTATTTAGGGGTCATCAGCTCTTGCAGGACCTTGCTCACTGCAGCTTCCATAAATCTTCATCTGGATTGCTGCCTACTGTCTTTTTTTCTTATTTTGAATATGGAGGAGGTCTGGCCTCCTTTCTGTTAACAAGAAAAGGATTGGTATACATGATACGCTGCAACCTTCTTGCTGTCCTCCTGCTGAAAGGATACAGGGTCTTCTGCTGATGAACCATCATGCTGTGGTCTCCTCAGAGGTAGGCTTTGTCATGCCATAAGCAAGGTGTTCCTCTTGTTCCTGCTGGAACCATGTCCTGGGAATGGGGTCCTTATCAATGTAGGCGTTTTTCCTTTGCCTTTGTGCTGCTTTCTGATGCTTCACATGCATTTCCATTCATACTTCTTTCACAGCAATCTCTAGGTAACATTTCTGCCACAGAAGTATATGGTCATTGGGTAGAACACTTGGTACAGGTGTACCCTTTGCTTAAGTTTTATAGAAGTAAAGTAACCTCCTCCTACAAATTACTTTTTGAAAAGGATGTTCTTTTGCTTTTACCTTAAGCACCCAGAATGCATATTAGTATCTGAAAACTTGGAAGAAGCCCAAGAAAATAAAAATAAAAATAAACCCATATGTATTTTGGCCAAGCATGCAGTGAGTTACTGCTTCTGAAAAATCTTTTGGGATTGTTATAATTTCCTGTTGGTAGCATAAACCCCCTTAAATTCAATGTGCAACATTAAAATATAAACCGATAGAGAAAAAACATTTACTTTCTTCCCTGTACTAAGCTGTGTTAAACTATGTTGGTTGAAAGGGAAGACATTGCTATAAGATTAACCTTTGAGGGGTTATTGCTAGGAGTACACTAACGCAGAATTGTGGTTGTAGCTGCACAGGCAAGAGTCTTCTAGGACAGGGGTATATCCTCTATTTTAATCCCACATTACAATCTCCACCACGGTATTGGGTTTTGTTTGTTTGTTTTCTCCAGGACCATTTTTTCAATATTTCTTATTTAAGCCTCAGTGTGGCACTTGTTTTAAGACCCAACAGCTGAAATAGCAGAGCAATTAAAAATAACAGAAGGATTCTTGGCAGGATAGAGTGGTGGTGGAAATAGGTACTGTGATGTTGTTAAACCTCTTTACACTGTTCTCATTTAAAATCGGAGGTAGAAACTTGTGTGAGTTCTATAGGCAGTTTTACAGGGCTTGAATAACACTTGGGGCTATGTGTAATTTGTTGGGAGTGATGGATGATTGATTTTGTGCTAAGAGAGAGTGGATTGTTTCATTTGTGTGTGTTTGAGTTAAAAAAATCCAGAAGTTATGTATGTGGAAAGAAAACATTATGATGAAGAGTTGCATTTTGGTGAATACAAAATAAAGGGGAGGGTGTATCTAACCAGTAATTAGTTTGTGGGCTGTGCTTTTTTGCCTTTTCTAAAGTCATTTGTAGTTCTCTGTGAAAGGTACTAAAACAAAATTTGCTACCTTCTCCTACATCTTGCTATTTCAGTCTGAGGAACCTTTGCATCTCTATTTGAAATAGTCAAGAGGAAATAACTAGGAAAGATTAATGACCTAGAGTTTTTATTGGTTGGTTGTAGTCTCTGTTTTGGCCAGGTGAATAGGTGTTTGCAAGTTGATGACAGAGTCAAAGGGCAAACCAGCTTTTTCAGTTGTTTGAAGTATTCTAAAATGTGCGTTGGTTTCTTGTTTCTGTTGGTGTGTTAATTTTTTTCATTTTAATGGCTTAAAATCTTTAGTCCTTGAAAGAGTCAGGTTTTGGTATTTTCCTAATTTGCTTTCTTGATTTCTTTTCTCAGTCTCATTCCTTGCAGAGAAGTGAGGTGAGGAGCTGGAGGGAAAAAATACTGATCAAGAAAAGCAGATGATCTGTACACTTCACACCGGAGAGCATGTTTTGCTGTTGTTGTTGTTAAGTGAAAATTGTTAGGTTTTTTCCTTTTTTTTTTATGCCTTTTTTGTGAAGTGGGAAAATAATCTAGATGTTGCCGTACTTCTAATGCAGTTATCTATTTTGTTGGGCTTAAAAATTCTGCATATTGCAGTCCTATTCAGGGAGTGCTGAGAGACCATTGCTTAGCTTCCTCTCATCACCGGACTCCATGTCTGCAGTTCTCTGATAGTTGTGTGGCCAGTGGAAGCATTTCTGAAGGAAGAAGGTTGCTTTGTAGACAGCTGTTCTGTCTATTTACTGCTTGTTCTCTGGTCTGTAAGACTGGGAACGAAACAATGCTCTGTGGGTTAATGAAGTGATAGTAGTCTAAAAAGTACTTTCCCTGTGTTTTTTACAATCAAGAGTGGTCTCTCTGATGTGACTTACTGATGGTTTCAGCTTTGTGTGGCATCAGCACCAAGGTTGTTTGTTGGGGTTTGGTTTTCTTTACCCCCTTTCCTAAAATAGCAACCAAATAAAATGAGATTCATTTTAATATTAAAAATCTTTAACTTAATCCATCTCTTTGTGTCCCCTTTTTCATGGTAGTTTGAGTAGTAGTCCGGAGTCTGCAATGTGACATAGGAGTGTCAGTGTTTGGAGATCTCAGCTGATGTGGATTGTAACAAAGAGGTTTAAGGGGGTTTGCAGGGATGAGCATTTGCCCTTCCCATGAAAAATCTAAGGGGCCAAATCAGAAGCCTGTGGTGGTGTTTGATTTTGTGGCTTTTTGTTGTTGTTTTGATTGTTTTGATTTTTTTTCCCCTTGTCACCTTATCAGCACAGCTTTACTTTTCTCGTTTACAGAGCAATGCCATTCAGTGGCTTGGAGAGATCTTTATATAACACCTTTGTTAAGGTTCTTATGCAGGAAAAATGCAGGAAGGAACATTTTCAGAATTGCCTTTGGGGAGCTGGATATAGTCAGTGCTGACCCTGCAAATGTTCGGAGATGAAAATAATGGTTAGATTACAGTAATTCACAGTGCAGGAAGGAAGCACAAGATTGCACACACAAAAAAATCCTCATGCATTTTAAAAAAATACTATAAATTCTGTCTTTTGTCTTCTTTGTGATTTGCTCCTTTAAAAAACCACCTATATCCATTTAAGAAAAAAACCCAAATCAACCAACCAAACATCCCCCTCCACCCCCCCTCAAATAAGTTTTCCAGAACTTTATCTGACAACAGTCTGTTGTGTTTGGTCCAAGAATGAGTATGCAAAGTTGTAGAGCCAGAGTTATGCTCAAGGTTAAACAAGTTAAGGTAACAGTCCCTTCAAGTCTCAGAAATGTATAGGTCTAGATACAGAGTGAGACTGCATGAGATGTATTACTGGGAGTTTCTTTCCATACCACCCACACACAATAGCCTGCTGGGACTACTCCCAAGTATAAATGAATCCTCTGGGATTTGTATTCATGTGTTTTGAATTGCTAATGAAATTAAGCCTGCAGTGAAATGCCTTGGTGGAAAAAGTCAGTGAGAGCATTTGGTGCATCTAGTGCAGCAAATCAGAGACCTGTGATTCTTTTCCTTTGCATTTTGATGAAATCATCTGCAAAATCTTGAAGAAACAGCCTAAAGGCAAAGTTACTTGGGATATTATGTGATGGTCTCTTTTCTAGCAAGTCTAGCAAAAACCTAGGAGCGAAACATTAGAGGACTAGAAGATAAAGCAAAATAGCAGTGGCTTGGAGCACGTTGTCACAGTGCAAGATGTGTCTCGCTGCACTGCAATATCACATTATAGAGACACATATCGAGGTCCTAAAAATGGTTATGTTACGGGCTTCTCCATAACATGGATGTAACGTGACTGATATTACAGTCACTGATAGCTGATTCCCAGTGGCAGCCAAGGTACCTTGCTGTACAGCACCATGCGAGGTGCTTCCATTGCTGCTTTCCAGAAGGGAGGAAGGGATGAACCAGAAGCAGTAGTAGCAGGGCTTGCTTTAGACTAGCGGAGGTTCCAGCTTGTCTGAGAAGCTTTCATTGTGCAGCCAGCTGTTCCCTGATCCTTTTGGGAAGAAAGGAGGAAGGAGCTCTTGGGTAGGACCTGCTCTGCAGGCTGTCATTGCTCACCTGAGACCATGCTGAGGTGTGGCTGGACCATCAAGAGCTTCAGGAAAACATGTCGTAAATGAACTTTGGGTCCCAGAGGTTGGTGGGACCTGTAGTTTAATACAAAAAAGGGATGAAGGCTGTTGACTCTAAATGTTAATAGCCATAAAGAACAGTAACAAGCATCTTCAAATATAAACAACAAGAAGTAATAAAAAATTAGTAGGTGTTAAATATGGCCCAGTCCTGGAGAACTTGTAAGAACAATGCAAATAATATTGCTTGGTTAAGTTTCAGAAAAAGAAAAATGTGTTATGTTTAAAAATTAAACTTTGTTTTATGGAGTGCCAGGTTGTTCCAGGTCTGAGCTAAAATTAAGTTCCAGTCCATACTTTGAGTGAGACGGCAAAATGAGAAATGTAACCTTTACTCACATCAAACACGTAAATAGCAGGTCTACTATAGAGCTGCGTGAAATAATTCAGATTTCCAGTGTAAGCTTTTAAAATGAGAAATTTAAAAAAACATTTTTCTATGGAAATCTCTGTTTAAAATATAGTCCTCAAGTGGAAATTCCTTCTAAATCCATGGGATATAAATACACACATCTTCCAGTCTTTCCCCCAAGAGGGGAATGGAGATAAAACACCTAAAGTTTGTTAGAACAAGTGTTGGATATTTCTAGTTTATTGCATTACTTTTCTATCTTAGTTCTTGATCACAGTTTTCTCGATACCCAATCTGTTGAATTATAGAGAGATAAGTACAGCTCATTTCACAAGCCAAGTTGATAGGAAAGTATAACAATGTTTGAGTTTTTTTTTAAACTAGATGTTACTGAGGTGGCATGTAAAAAAAAAAAATGACAGAATGAATTGGGAAATGACTGATTTGCAAGATTGGAAATGAACTAGTTTTCAAAATAAAAACAGCTCTAAAATCATGAAAGTTTTCCACTTGTCCAAATTACCTATATTTTTATGGGGTATTTGTTGAGCTATGGAAAACTATTCAGTTAAAGGAAGAAGTTTAACCCCTAGTAAACAGTTTTTGTTTTAACAGTAACATAAAATATGAGAGCAGGAGATAAAGACCTCATCCCTACTTGTGTGACCAAAAGGCACTTTTCCTTACTGAGATCTTTACTACTAAGAGAAGTGTTATGATAGTAAACATTGCCAGAAATCTGTTTGGACTGTGTAAGGTGTGAAAAGCTTAATTATGAATGAGTAAGCACACTCTGGTTGGCATGGAAATACAGAAGCTAATTTTGCACCTGTCATATTTTCACGCTGCAGTTGCTTGGTTTATTAGCTATTACTTTTCCACTAGCTCCAAATCCCAACCTCCTCCCTTTCCACTTCTAAAAATAATCAAGTTGTGCTTTCAGTAAGGGACACGGCAAAAATGCTTCCTCATGAGAAGTGGAAGTGCATGCAAGACTTTGTGCCTTGTTTCTGAAAAATGTACTTTGTTTGAACACAGGTAACTCACCTTTTTACTTCTGTCCTTGGCCCATTGAAATGAAAGGTTTCCAGATGATATAATAAACAGGGCTGAGAAGTAAACAGACCTCCTGAAGTACTCTAGATTGTTTTTTGTATACCAAATTTTCTGAAGCATTGCCTCTCCTCCAACCCTAGCTCAGGAGTCCTGGCCTGTATGATTTTTTTTATGTAGAAACTATTTTCGAGGGCAGGCTTGAGTTGCACTGATCTGGATGGTCCTGTGCAGAACCAGTGGCTTGGGCAAATGGAGTACACAGGGGAATCTGAGCTGTAAATAAATCTGGCCGTAGACTGGTGCTATACCTCTCCATTGGGTCTGTAAGGCAGAGTTGGCTACAAGCTTGAAAAGGAAAAGAGCTGATGCCTCTTCCAATTGGAAAAAATATAATACTTTGGCTTCATAATGTACCAAAAGAGGTAATTTCTCCTTTGAAAGAAATGTAAGTAGTTGAACATGAACTCTCAAGTAGACAGATATTCTTGAGACACATGTGACCACCTATATTTTGACAAGTGGAACCAATCCAATTGATATCTGGGATGCTGTTATAGCTTACAAAAAATTTTACTTTCAGGGCATAATTACATGTCTGTCTTGTTTTACTACATGAACAGTATGAGTCAAGTTTCTAAAGGTTGCCAATGACATGAATTACTATGAAGCTGAGAAGGAGCATGTGCAGTGACAATTTCTATTTAAAAAAAAAAAAAAAAAAAGCAAGCGGTTTCCAAGAAATGAAAGTGAAGCGCCTTTGACTTACATGGAATTTTCATGAATTTATGCATATCTTGAAACAAGGAAACTTAATGAGTGGCTTTGATTTTTAAAAAGTAGAAGTCATTCTAAGTATGGAAGTTGTCCATATCGTACATTTATTGTGCAGCGATGAAATTTTCCAGAGGAAGTCTTATTCAGCTTGAACTTCCCAGACCAATGATGTGAGAACATGCTTTCCTCTGATGTTTGTTGAGTTTCAGATCTGGGGAGGGGGCAGGAAGCTGGAGGTTGGGCCAGTGCGTAGGGGATTTGACACCAAATAACAAGATTCTGTTGAATGGCTTGCATATGGCTTAATGCAACTCCACAAGGTCTTATTCAGATCAGTGAAGCTACATGATACCACAAGTTGGGCGTCATGATTATTCTTACAGGATTAATGTTGTAGCCCCTGAATTCAGAGCGCTTTGCAGCTACCCATATGTGCTTTGTCCGTACTGCTTGGTAGGCAGGTCTAGTGACAGGGAAAAGCAGTGCTATTTAATATGTTTCTCCCCTGTGAATTTTCTTGATTCTACAATCTGTTAATAAAATTAAAAAGAGTATTTTCAAGCTAATTGTCATTAAATCTTTCAAATTTCAGTGAGGAGGCTCTGAGTCTTCAGCAGATGGTTGGCAATGAAATGCACATTGGGGGGAACAGAGGCTCTGCCAAATCTGGACCTTGAACAGATCTAGTCAAATAAACAGAAGTGAGGCACAGCAGGGATGGTCTGGAATAGGCTTTATTATGGCCAGAAAGCTTCAGGCTGTGAATGACCTAATCAACCTAAGCTTCAGACATGTTACCTAAATTAGCTTCTACTTTACCATCCTCTTAGCACTTCATTTTGTTTCATTCAAATACTATACTAACAAACCTGAACTCTTTTCAAAGTGGAAGATTATAACTGTTCTGACTTGTCCTCTTCTCATTGTATTTGTCCTGTTCAGCTCTCGTAATGCCTGTACTCTTAATTTTTTCCTTTAGTTTCCCCGCCCTCTTCCCAGATGCAATTCTAGCACTTTTCATGCATTTGACAAGTTTCAAGTGGCTTGTTCTTGTGGTTCTACCAGGACAACAAAAAGGAGTAATGGAGACAGAGCTGTTCAATTTTGGGGGAGTCCAGAGGGCAGTTCAGTTTCCACTTATCCCCCAAAAATTTCTGTGTGACCTTATCTCCTGTCTCATTTCCATGTTTGTAACATGTCCTGTCAGAGAAAGTGAGGGCATGCTTTGCGTTCTAGAAAGCACCATTCCAAAGTGGTCTCCTACTGTATGCATTTCCTACACTGCATGATCCCTACTGCAGTTAGGGCTGCTGCATGTTACTTGAATAACAAACAAGCTTGGACTTGCTTCAGTTCGTTTAACTAGGCTTGGCATGATTTCATATGTGCTACCCACAGACATTACTGTGCATAGCCCTGCTAGGGCAACTGTCTGCAGAGTGTCTGTGAACGTCACAGGGACACGGACTTGTTCTGAAAACACTTGCGTAGTCAGGAAACAAAAATGAAATAACGTGACTATGATTATATTTAAACATTATCCAAGGCAATGACAAAAGGCGGTGAGCATCCTCCAGTTAATAATTAAGTAGCATCATATTGGCAACCAGTGTATAAAGAATGGTTCAATGTGAAGTTCTGTATGCCAACAGCTTGACTGTCACTGTGCTGTGAATTTGGTTAGCAAACTGGCCTAGCTTTATTTAAAAAATAAGGTGATATATGGCCATATAAACCTTTTGCACTCAATACTTTTTATTCATAAAAGATATAGTATCATGGCCTTTGAATCAGTCTCTGCTTTATAACAATAGACATGAACTTGCAAATTTTTTTTGTGAAAAGTAGATTACCTTTGAGAGTGAGAGAGGCTATTTAGGGGTTTGATTTGAGTACATAAAAAGTCACTTGGATTTATGAGGAATTCTTTCTCTGGAATTCAAGGGGACAAGAATTAATCTGGTGTACTAGGTGATGGTTTGCATTGCCTGAGGTGGTATTCTTAAGTTCTGGGACAACATTATCACGGTTTTGGCATGAATTCAATGATTCACACAGTGATATGCAAGGGATCATGTAATTTCCTTTTGTCATTCTGGTTTCAAGTGTCCATAGTTGGAATGATTTACTGGGATTCTAATTCCCTTTGCTATTAGTAGGCATGCTTGAGCCCACTGGGTTTTATTCAGAACCCATTGAAGCTAATGGAGGGGAAAAAAATCCCTTTGACCTCATTTGGCATTGGCTCAAGCTCTTTGTGGCTGAAGCTGATGGCTTCATCAAAATCCACTTAACCTTCCAGGGATGAATGTGGCAGGGACTGCTCAGGTCATTCTGGAGCTTCATGGGTTTGCTGGGAGGGACTTGACCACTTTATTTCATTATTCTTTTTATTACTAATCTAGGTGAAAGGAGCAATTTGAAAAGTAGCAAAAGCCAATGTGAACTCTTGTGTCATCTCTAGTAATATGTGCTGCAACCTCAGCATCTCTTGGGTAACACGATTCACAGTTAAAAATGAGTGTAATGGAGAAATGTGTCTTAGAATTAACTTTCTGACATGTTTCTTTTCTTTTTTTCACAATTTTGAAAAGTCCCCAGGGTTAAAAAGCAAATGACACCCCCACCCCATGTTATTATTCAAGCATATTCCTGATTTTTTCCATATTTTAGATGCATCTCAGATGAACAAACCTACCCAAATAAACACCTAAATATAAGCAATTACATTTACTGATTTGGAACTGGGTTTGTTTTGTTTTGTTTTGTTTTGTTTTTGTTTTGTTTTTTTTTTTTTTTAAGAAAACAGGAAAACAAATAGGAAGAATAGAGATGAAAAGAGAAAAATTATTTGCATTCGTTAACCCTTCATCAAAAACCTGTGGCGGATTCCATATCATCATCTCTTTTGTTTATGTGATAATGCAGAACATTGGACTAAAATTTTAAGATGTTATTATAAGATTATTTTTTTTTAATATTCTGACAAATTAATTTATCTGAAGCTCTCCCACTCCCATTCAGCTTAGCAGGACACAGAAGGTGGGTTTTCATATTTTCTCCAGGCTACAGTCCATCAGGACACCCTAAGAGCTTCTTTATTGCTGAATGGCGTATTCCAATGTAAGATAGATTTAAAGTACCTACAAAGTGGACCTTGCTTCTCTGCCCCTAGAGGTTAGGGAAAAGCCTTACTGGCACCAACATGAGTCTGGACATGGTCCTGGGCAATCTGCTGTAGGGAACCATGCTTGAGCAAGTGGACTGGACAAGATGACCTTGCGGGAACCCTCCCAACCTCAACCATTCTTCCATTTGGAGTTTCATGAGTGATCCTGTTCCATGGTAAGGAAAGGAGTAAGAGCCGGTTGTTGACTCCTCCAGGGCAAAAATTAAAGGGAACAGATCTCTTACACCCTTTTCGTTGGGCTGACGGTACTGAGTTAGGATGCTGCAAATAGCAAGTGCTTGTGAGACAAGCACTTTGCATTTCTTGGGTGGGAGGCCTTGGCCATGGATCTTCTGAAGATGTATCCTGGTCCTTTTGATTAGCACTAGTAGCAAGGACAACTGCTTCCACCATGGAGGGGTAAGTTTTCAAAGCAATGTGCGTGCAGGGCTTTGGTGTGTGACACCATTAAATGTTAACGTGGATTTTCAAACAAGGATCCTCAAGGCTAGATGTAACTCTTTGATCCTTAAAAAGCTTGCCACATAGAGGAGCGAGTTTGAATATATACTTATATCTGTGAACACTTGCAGGTAATTAGATTTTAGTTTCAGGGCTGCAGGACTTTGCAGAAATGATTCAGATTTCAAAAGGCTCAAAATAAACATCAAATCCTATTTATCTCAAGGGATTTAGAAGGGCATAAACCAAACCTTTAATGGCTTAAGCTACACTTTATTAATTGCTTTGTTGAAGAGATAAAACCTGTGGGAGTTTGTGAATTAAAATGGGATGTGAACCAGCAGAAATCTAAGCAGGATCTGAGTTTGGTTTAAAAAGAGTAAGAAAATACACAGGTGAGCCTTCCTTTGCATTTAAAAGATTATTATCGTAATATATACACTTTGTTTTTGAAGAAACATGAGTGGATTGAGCCATAATTATATGTGAAAGCGTTTGAGCTAGTCATTCAATATCACAGGAGTAGGATCTGTCTAAACAAACTGACAAGCAATTAGAGAGCCTGGGGGAGTTGTCTGTTTGTCATATCTGAAAAAAAAAAAATTATCAAATTATTACTGAAATTGTTTCACATCTGACAGTTGTATCTCCAAAGGCTCCTTAGAGTAACTTTACAAAGATGGCTCAGTTTTGTATACTGTTTTTGACAGGGGGCAGTGGAACGTAGTTTTTTTGTGTTTGGAGGTTTGTTTGTTTTTTTTTAATTAAGGCTTTTTAATTTTCTATCTGCAAAGTTCATCACATAAGGACTACTGATAGAAGGTGAACCTTTTTTCTTGTTGGGTGAAAAAATGGCCTCTTTCGGCAAAGTTAAAGGTAGCTGACTGCTAGAGTTCTGCTGGCTTTAAAACTGATACGTTAATAATACTTTAAATCAAAAATGCTGTCTTGTTGAATTTCGCTTTTTTTATTTTTTAGTTGCTTGAATTTTCACTGTGGTTTTTTTAAAATTAAGAATGCCTGGTTTTATTTAATCCCACGTGAAAGAAATACTGCACTGCAAACCTTAGTGTATTTTGCCTCTCTATTCTGTTACTAATATTTGTGAGCTTGTTGTAGAACAAATCTTGTAAAACCCTAGCATGAATAGTCTTGCTATGTTTTGGTTATGTCCTTTTCCCTTCTTTTTTATTAACTTGTACTTGCATAAGTTATGGTAGTTTTCTCCCCCAGCCTCCAGTCCTCTTGTATTCTGTGTTAAATCCAGGAGAGCTACTGGTGGTGATCCGTATCTTTGAAAAACTTTGTAGAAAATACTGGACGGGTTTGAAATATCATGAGAATTAGCAGATATGTTTGTATCAAGTCTTTATCTTTACATGTAAATCTTAAAGTTGACTTTGATCAGGACTGGGAAGTGAGCTACTAAACAGGTGTGACAAGTGTGGCTTTGACACCACCAGCCTAGCTGGCTTCTGAGATTTCCTCTAAGGAAAAAAAAACTCTCATTCTCTGGGATTGTCAAAGGCATTCCAGGGTTCGTACAGATTTTCCTGGATACTGAATTGAAAAACATCGTTAATGTATGTGAAGGGAAAATATATGCTGAATCTATTAATAATAGATAATATAAATAATATATAAATAGTATCCATTTTTAATGGATCCCTTGGGGCATATATGCTTTCGAAAGAATCTTTAGTATTGGCTGAGAAGAATACTATTTCTTCATGCAAATAAAGTTCAAATTTTGGTAGTCCCTGTTGGTCCTGAGTAGGTAGCTAGTAGTAGATTCAATTTCATAGAATCATAGAATTTTTTATGTTGGAGAAGACCTTTGAGATGATCAAGTCCAACTGTTAACCCAGGACTGCCAAGCCCATCTCTAAACCATGTCACTAAGCACCGCTTCTACATGTTTTTTAAGTGCCTCCAGGGATGGTGATTCCACCACCTCCCTGGGCAGCCTGTTCCAATGCTTGACCACCCTTTCAGGGAAGACATTTTTCCTAATATCCAACCTAAACCTCCCCTGGTGCAACTTGAGGCCATTTCCTCTTGTCCTGTCACTTGTTATCTGGGAGAAGAGACTGACCCCCACCTGCCTACAGCCTCCTTGCAGGTAGTGGTAGACAGCGATAAGGTCCCCCCTGAGCCTCCGTTCCTCCAGACTAAACAACCCCAGTTCCCTCAGCTGCTCCTCATAAGACTCGTGCTCCAGACCCTTCACCAGGTTCCTTGCCCTTCTCTGGGCATGCTACAGCACCTCTGTGTCCTTGTTGAAGTGAGGGGCCCAAAACCAAACACAGTATCAAGGTGCATCCTCACCAGTGCCAAGTATCCATGTTTGATGTATAGGGCATCACTGGAAAAGATGCTGCTGCCATCACCCTCTTGGTGTGCCTCTGTCTTCTGGCATCTTGCTGGGGAGTCCTCTGTCCTTGGCATTTGCTACCATCTTCTAGTATAATTGCATAATGTCAGTGGGTGGTGGATGTTTCTCAGAGGGTCAGGAAATACCTTCCACTTACAAGAAAATTCAGTGACACAGATGCTGAAGGGAGTCTGAAGACATGGGCTAGAACCATAACGATGTGGAGGCTGAGAACAGTGATCATTTAGTGCCATCGGTCTTGTTCAGAGCATGGGATTGGAGCCTAACATAGTATAAGATTGTAGCAAAGACTATAGCATAAGGGTCTCAATACTGATTCCCAAAATAATCATGGTTAGTTAGAAAAATCAAAATTTTTGTAAAACTTTCTTGCTTATTTGACAGTGTGTTCAGTCTAAGAGATCTATAGGCTTCTTTTCTCCCGTGGCACTAAAAATGCCACTGTGACTGATGAAGAGAGAACACACTACCCTAAGAAATGCCTGGCAGAAAATTTACATCTTTAAACTGATACCAAAGCTGCATTCACCTTGCTTAAGAATGGGAATTTTTAACTTCCTTCAGTCCGGTCCCTTATCTAAACCATTAACTTGCATAGAAGAGTCTTAAAAATTGGTGTTTTGGGGCTAAATAAGGCATTTTTCTTGGAGGTTATTGAGACATGAAATGATTACTTATCATTCCTTGAAATGACATTACATTTAAATGCAATGGTACATGGGCACTTACTACTACCTTCATCTCTGTTAATCCTTGCTTACAGCCTGCAAATTGAACATTCTCTCAGCCTTATGGGATGCACTGAAATTCTCAGAGTTGTAATTGCCTTTCAGTATGCTATCCTGCATGTTACATGATTTGAACAAGTTCTTTTCCAAACAGAAGACATTTAGTGAGCCCCATACTGTGTATTTTTTCCCTTTAATCAGTTTTATCCATGAGTTCACAAAGATTCAAAGGAAAAATAGAAATTGAATTCACTTGACCATGATTGATCTGAAAATTCAAAGGACAACCTCGTGGTTATTGATGGCTTTTAAATTGCTGTGCATTGTTACCTGGGTATGCCTCTGAAATTCATCAGCATTCCACGCCTTTCTAGCTGCTTCTGTTGTTTGCTTAGAGTTAGCAGCTGTGAATTTAGATGTGCACAAAACAACCTTACCAGACAAAGGTATGGCACCATCTGAAAGTCTTTGCAATACTGCCTGTATAAATGAGCCCTTCTCTGGAGAGGCCTGTAGGAAAACCAGAGCCAAAAAATTGTGTTTGAGCATGAGGATGCCAAGGTCTGATCAAGTTTCCCACATAACGGAGATTGCCCAACTTCATTGTCCTTCTGAAGCGGTGGTTGGATCAAAAAGAGAGAGAATGGGAATGGGACATCACACATGCAGATACTAAAGGGTCTTGCTCAAAGGACGGATGAAACTGTAGCACTGCAAAGAAACTGAGAGTATATGAACTGTAGTACTGTGCTGGGGAAGCAGAAGGAGATGACAACTTATGAAGGGCTAATTTTCCCTTAACTTCCCTTCTTACATTCATCCCTGAACTCATGGGGATCAGGGTCAAGTGCTGAATCCTCAAAAGGAAACCCACCATGGGAACTGGATTCTTGTTTTTATTCTCTAAGGTACTCCTACTAACACTGTGCACCTCTGCAGAGGCAGAGTAAGGTAATAGGATTCTTTACTAAAGGGTCTGATTTTGTGTCTGTGGTCACAGGAGAGATGTTGGTAAGCAGCTGGTGTTGGGATGCTCCACTGAAGTTTGCAGCACTGCTGCTGCGAGCGTGGTGAATTTTAAGGTCACTCAAGGTGTGAGGAATATCACAGATGTCTATCTGTAGGAAAGACCTAGTTTGGAGAAGTAATCAGAACTATACTTCTGTCTCATTGGGCTGAATATTAGGTGGTAGAAAGTGGCATGGCTTTACTTAGATTGCTGAAGCTATTCTATTTCACATTGGACTGGAAAACGGATTTCTTTTTCCCCAGTGGTGTTAGTTACCTGAGATGGTCCATTCTCCCTACCCCCGCAAATGAAGCGCTCCCGTTTCCCAAATTGGTTTTCATGTTCCAGTCAGCATGGTAACCTATTTGATGCTGCTGTTGTTCAGAAAGTTTTTCTTTATTTCTGTCCTGGTGGGGGTTTTTTGTTGTTTATTTTTTGTTGGGTTTGTTTGTTGTTGTTTTTTTTTTTTTAATAAACATTATTCTCATTGAAACAAGTATTTGCATTCCTATTTAAAATATCATATTTAGACAACTTGGAAAAATTGTTTCACTGATGAATTCCTGAACAATCTTAACACTGAGTAACATCAGGAGAAAATCTGCCTCATCCCGTCTGCATTTTAATTTTATGTTTGTGAATGCCTGTACTGAACTTGGTCCGGCTGCCTCTGATTATTCTTGTATTTTTCTTCTAACAGTGAGTCTTGCAGCCTTGCTGATGGGTGCAGATACATTAACAATTTTTTGTCCTGCAAATTCAGTGTTGTACATATTATAATATTTTAAGGTAAATGCTGTTCTGTTTTTTGTAATCCACAGTTTAATTGATGGAGTCCCAAACTCCTTCAGTGATGACCTCTAGTGAACAGAGCATGCTTGCTGCAGGTCTGAAGCTTTTGAAGGGCATCAAGTTTGGTTTTGTGAGTGCTGCTAAAACCTCTGAGACTTTAAAAGGTGGCCTTCATCTTTGAACTATAACAACTGCTTTGTTTGAAATGCACAAGTAAGGAGCCTTGTATAGGCCAGGATAAAAAGGATGCTTGTGATACTGTGTGGCCATTTTGAAGGACCTCTGTGTTCTTGGATTGTATTTTTCATAACATAGAAAAAACTGCCCTGTGCTGACAAAATCACTTGCCTGTGTTTTCCTGTACAGAAAGGCAATCTCTGGATATATTGCCTTACCATGTATTGAAGGGATTTATGCTGTCTGTCCACTAAAGAGTGTTAATGTCAAAAAGGCAAACTTCAGATATAAAAGCTTTCCATCCCCTGGGTCAGCTTTGTAGCTTTCTGATCTCAGGCCAAAGATCAGAGCACTCTCAAATTAACAGGATCTCACAAATGTGGAAGAAAAGGGCAGATATTTACAAGAAGCTTTATATTCTGAGTAGAAAGTTCTAAGAACACTTGAGAACTGCTGTTACACCTGCTGAGAGTAAATCACAGCTTTGGACAATGGTACGCTTTCACAGGTTTGTTCATTGGAATATAAATGTTGACAAGCTGAGTCACCACATCCTTTTGATGTGGTCTTCTTTTCTATATGGAAATAACAATGTTTTCAGTAATTATTGAAATCTCAGGCTATCCTCTTATTCAGTGGATTTCTGTGACAGATTTGCTGTTCATTGGCACCAGCGCATTCTTGTAACAAAAAAAAAACAACCACCAACAACCCACCACCAAAAAAATCACCTGTGATTTAAAGAAAAATGTATATTATAAGATATAGTGATGGATACCTTCACTTTCTAGATGCAAACGTTATGACTCGCCTAAATGGCATGGACTATGACAAAGCCAGAATCTGGGAACATTCATTCCTTAAGCATAAGACCATTTTTCTTTACCTAATTTTTGTTGGTAATTGGCTTTGTCTGATATTCTTTGATGCTCTTGAAACAAGTATTGCTTGTGTATATTAGTTTACTGGAGCTGCAGTATTTGAAATTCATGTTATGGCTTCATGAGCCCAGGCGTCACGTGATCACTCTGTTCCTCAAATTTGACTGCTACTGCATTATTGTGAATAGGAGCTAATGGCAGACATGCTTGTTTCAGGAAAAAAAAAAGGGCCCACTATTGAATTGGAGTTTCCTGAGAGCCCCTTGTGTTACTCAGAATCAGACTTGACCACTTTTTGTGAGACAAGGTTACATGTGCAGACTGTATCATAAAAGGAAGCTCTATAAATACACTGATTGAGTAATACTTTTATGTCAAGGTTTACAGACATAAGAAAGAACACTTACGTAGTTTACAGTCATTTAAGAAGAGTTCATGGTTAGCTTAACTATTGATGTTTATTTGCAGTATACCAAGGAAAGAAAAAGGAACCTTGTGCGGTTAAGTACTTTCTCTAGCGTCTTATATCTTGAAAAATATGCCATGCCTCCATGCCTTTCAGCTGACAGATGGAGTTCACAGCTGTGCATGTGATGTAGCTAGTCTCTAGGAAAAAGAAGAAGAAAAAAAGGAGGGAAAAAAAAAAGAAAAAAGCATGTATTTTTACAGATAAATGGTTCATCTTTCTAAGAATCACTTACTAAGATATTCGTGGTAGTGGAACCTAGTAGTGCGTGGTAGTCCCGGTGAGATGCTGTGTGTAGAAACTCTTGATATGGACATATTCTCTATCTCTTCCAAATCTGTAGCCATACTCTGCATTACTACATTTCTTGTGGTTGGTTGGTTGGTTGGTTGTTTTGGGGGGGGGGGGGGGATGTGGAGAGGGTGTTGGGGTTTTTTTCCCCTCGCAGAAGCTCCTCCTTCTCCCATACGCAAGCATCTTATTGAACTTTAAAGGTGGAAGGTTAATTTCCACAGTAAGTCTAAATATTTTTTTTTCCTCTTTGCAAAGGAGAATTGTAGCTACAGAAGGCAGGGGAAAAACAGATGAAGTGGAAGGCATCAGTTGTCACTCCTGAGCACTGTTAGAGGCATGGTACAAAATGCATGGTTTACGTCTTTAAAACAAAGTACGCCATTAAGTGGATAATGCGAAGAGGACTTTTATCTAGCCTATAAATACCAGTGAATCTTCTCAACTTCAAATCCCTGTACGAAGACAATTTACAATTGCAATCAAAATGATGCACACAATTTAACTTCAGCACCATCTGTAACTCGGCTGGTATTTTAATAATGAATAAAATTATGTCTTGGCAACAAAAGCCCCATTTAAATAAAATACCTTTAAGTTCCAAGTGAGGCCTCCAACAGCAAGCTACAAGGCCCCTAATTTACCCTGAAATTTCCTTCATGTTTACTATAAAATAGATATATCTACACTTAAATAGCAAGCTGTGGCCAAAGGGTCTGTGTAATTCTGTGAAGCCCTTTGTTAAACTACCTCTGAAGCTCGGGGATGTGGTTCAGGCAGGGGTCTGCACAGCTGCTCGCAAGCCCTCCTGCCCTTGTTGTACAACTTGTATCTCGTTCAGCAGAGACCTGTGAGCAAGGTCTGATCTGGGAGCTCTTTGCTATTGTACCAGGCCCTGTGTACTTGAAGAGCAGGAGGCAGTTATCTTCCCTTAAAAAGCCTTTTATTACTGTGGGATGATGCAGGAGGCATGTCACTTATCCTGTTTTGAATTCATCTTTTGGACTCTGTTATGAGACCAACGTATACCAGTTTCTGGGTTATAATTTTCTCTTCTTTTTTACCTTTTCCAATGTGTATATTTTGCAAAGAGGAGGTTATTTTTGCTCTGTTAATAGTTTGTGTGCTAAGAACTGTTCCCTAACCTTCCTTCAGTTGCATTGTTGAGCGATACTAGTTCCATGATCCTAATCTGGGTGCTGCAGTCTTCTGGTATTTATAACTATTTTACGATGCTTATGGTTGCTAATAGAGTAGCTGCAGCATAGACCACAGTCTTACTGGGGCCTGTCAAATACTGTCCACATACAGTGATATGAGATCATTAGTGTTAAGTATGATACTACTTATCATACTGATCAGTGATCTTAACTAACAATATACCACCACATAGAGGTGAGCGAGCTTCACAGTCAAATATTTTCTGTACATTTTTCTCTGTGAGGGTACAGTGCTACTAAAAACAGTTCAAATCTGATATATGGGAGATCTGTGGAGCTCAAGGATTGGTGATTTTTCATTCATTGCATCCTCTTTTCAAAGCTTTCATTAAGAAAACATTAGTGACCTTTATGGATGGCCTTCAGAAGTGGAAATCAATGTGTTTTGTCCCACTGATCCTTCCACTAGAGAAGGGAAATAGCAGCAGGACAGGTTTATTAACGCATCTCAGTCATGGCTGATAAGGACCATGCCTGTGTTCCAGGGACTGATCCTCTTCAAAGGACAGGGTGAAAGAAACACTAGTGTGATCACAATGGGTTTTGGGGGTTTGTGGTTTTCTAAATACCTTCGAATTCCACTAATCGGAAATCTAAATTTATGTTGGTTGCTGCCACTGAATGTTGCCTCAAGCTTGAAGAAAGCTATAAACTGGATCATGCGATGCCTAACAACACTGATGTAAAACATGTATTAGAAGAATTAGGAAAGTTGGGCTGAATCTCTTAAGTTCGATGCAAACTCAATTTTGGCAATATTTTAGCTGTGTTTCAGAAGCCTTCCATGCTTCAGAAGAATTTGGAATCCCGTCTCTCTAGGACTTGGATACGTTTTTCTCAGTTATTTTTTTCGTACTTGTCACAGGCACTGAAGGTCTTCACAAAATACAGAGCTTAATTAAATACATGGGCGAAAGGCCTTTTGTGAAGTTCCCTTTTTTTTTTTTAACTATTAGCTAAAGCTGGTATCTGGCATGTTTTGAAGGAACCCAATAGTTCTAGTGTATAAATCTCACTTAGATGTTTTTGCATGAACAATTATATTTGTGTTTTTAAATAAAATGTCTTGGAGAAAATTAAAATACACAGGGAAAGGGGGAGAGAAAATTTCCGTTTTTACTTGGAGGGCAATTAAAGCTACAAGAAAAGAATCAAAACCAATAAACCAAATGATTTCATAATAGTGAGTTTCTCATTTCTTTTTTGTTAATTTATAATTTTTTCTAAAAATAAAAGATGAAGAAAAATCCAGTTGATTCGAGTAAATAATGTGTGACACTGTAAATGCTATCCATAATTGCCTGTTTCTCAGAAGTCAGCTTAGTCAAGGTCAGCATCCATTTCTCAAATGCAAGTCAACATCTGTATTGTTACGTGATTTGCATGAAGTAGGTGGTTTATAGATACAATTAGACACACTTTTTTTGTGCTAGTTATCTGGTCATCAAGGAAACAGGAGAAAATGACTGGCTAGTGAATGCTTTTCTTTGTGAGTGTCCTGTTGTTTTAAGTGATTCTGTAGTATAGAATTTTTATTTGTTAAATGCAATGTTCTTAATAGACATATAATGCAGTTGACTTAAAGAAACAAAGTTCTTGTTCTGACAGGCAAACAGCCAAAGCAAAAGGAGTAGGGCCAGGAACTAGAAACATGGAGCACTTGCAATAAACGTCTGTTTCTGTCACACCGAGTGAGGGATGTGAAACCTTTTGAAATGTGTGTGCTGGGATTGTATAGTGGGAATCAGGATACACACAGGTTTTGCTTTTGCTTGTACTGTAGGTCTTCTCTGACATTGTATAAGCGCAAAATGTTTCATCTCTTTTCTGGTCAGCACCCAGCACAAAAAGAAATATGATAATATCCTTTCTTAGAGAGTTTTGTAAGCTGGAGAGGTGTGTGTTGAGTGGTTGGTTTGGTTTGTTTGGTTGGTTTGGGAGGGATTATGATTATTTTGTCTAATTCTGCCTTCTCATGGAAGCAGAGCCTATGGGATGTTTGTCGCTGTATGTGCACATCCTACCTTTTTGAATACTGTGGCCTATTTCAGTTCAATTTTACAAACAGATATCAATCTCACATCTGTACAGTTTGTGTGTAGTGTCTCTGACAAGGGATGCATCACAGCTGTTCTACATATGATCTGGATTGTTGTGCATATACAAGTTGACTAATACATCCCAAGCACTTTACTGTACTTTGAAATTTCATTTGGCGTGTAAAGGCTGTGCCGCGTCCTGCACTGTAGGTCTGTGAATGTAGAGCTGTTAGGTGCAACCTCCAATCTTGCAAAGTTAGTTTTGACTGAGGGAAAAGCAGAAGAGTGACCTTGCATCTCATAAAAATATCCATTCAAAAACCAGCTTCACTTGGAGGAAATTCCTGCTTGCACTCTAATCAGTCATTAACACTCTTATCCATTGGAAGTTGGACTGTGCTCTCAGAACTATCTTCAAATTGTTAATGCAGTCCTAAATCCTTATAATTACATGCTTTTGTAGTTAGATATGAATTCAGGGAAGGGTTCCTGGCAGTAAGTGGGCTTTTTGTAGAGCAAACCAAGTAAGGACCCCAGAATTTGGTGTGAAAATGATGTCGTAGTGCTGTAGCAGCAGAGATCTATGTGAGTATGTCTGGGAACAAAAGCAAAGGATGTGGAAATGTAGGCAAAGCATCTGGTAGTTATTGCTAATTGTCACTTCCCAGGCTGGAGCCTACAGAGATTCCAGGGAAAACCTTTCATGCATTGTTCTGAAATAGGTTACACTTGCTGCTGTGCTGAGACACTTGGTGTCCCGTAGGTATCCAATCTTACCCTTGGGCTACAGTGAGAACCCAGAGATTGTCACTGTGACTCTTGTCATGGACAACTTGTGCATCACAGACTGGTGCGCTGTGTTCTCTTGTGGTCCAGGAGCAACCACAAGGAACTGAAGACAGCCAGTATCTAGACACTATTTACATTGAAATCTTTGCATTCATTTATTTCCACCTTTGGGTTTTAAGTGGTGCTAAATAGTCATGCAGAGCTGCCACTAAGAGCTTGAGCGTCTCTTTGAGAGGTTCCCAGCCCCTCCACTGCTTTTTATAGAATGCAGAAGTTTGTGTTTGGTGCCCTGATGAACTTACCATTTGAGATCTTTATTTAAATCACTGCTCAGGTCACAAGTGACAGTAAATTTAAGAGCCTTGTTTTAATTTACAGATTTTTTTTTTTTAAAGTCCAGACAGAGCAATTGTGGCCTGACCTCATGCCGTGCTAGGTGGCACAGTGCCCCACAGACCCTTATGCATTGCAGTCAGCAGTTCTCTTTGAGACTCAAAGGCAGTAAGTGATAAATAATCTGCTCAGAACCTTGGTAACTTGCTTTGTTGGCTGCTTATCCTCATGGTTAAAACATCAGTAGCATACTTGTCCTTAATTTTTCTAACTTGCAGATCTTGTCAGGCCTTTTTGCTGATGGTAACTGAAGAGTTGGAAAATATTTTGTACTGAAGGTTGCTTTTTGAGATACATCAATTAATGCACTGATATGACATACACTGATTACACTTTTTTTTTTCACATAGAGCTGGATTTTGGTTACAGAAGTATCTGTGCTGTTCTAGAGAGTCATTTTGGAATGAGACGAAAAATATTTTGATGTAATCTGGCTTGCTATGGGAAAGGCACCACCCAGTTTTGAACATTTAAATTTGCTGTCATCACTACAAAGTAATTTTCTGTTTTATTACTTGTCTTTTGTAGCCCTGAAGTAACTACTTCCTCCCTACCCCCCACCGTCCTTGCAAACTGTATATTTACTCTGTGAATGTGAGAATACTGTGTGCCTGAGATCCTGCTAACCTGCAGGACTCTTCCAATAACTGCATCCATTTTTGCTCCATGGGAGATTCCATTAAAAATGAGAGGGGGTGGTGGTGGTATTGTTATTATTATGCCCTACTGAAACCCTGCATTATGTTTTTGAGCGTGTATGTGACAGCACTGTAATGAGCAAACTTACTTTACCTAATTCTATCCTTACTCAAACATTATGGGATCAAAAATTTAACTTGTTAGTCTAGTCCATCTGTCCTCAGATGAAGATATGAAAGTCAAAGGGGAAAGACATAGCAGACTACTCATTTGAGTGAACAAAAGTAATTTGACTGCATATATGTGTGTGAGCTTGGGGAAGAAATGAAGGAAGTGTTCAGGTTTTGTAATCAAAAGGCAGCATAGGACTCTTGTAAAGCACAAGACATGCTTTTGCATGTTGCAGAAGCCCAGGTGGCATATCCCTGTGTGTCACTTCCCTATAGAAGTATGAAATTGTTACTCCTATATTACATATCTACTCTGTGGAGAGACTTTACCAAACGTACCACCTGGGCTGTTCTCTAAAGTCTGCCAGGGCATTGCTACGTTCTTCCAGTGGCATTTGCAGGAGTCATTATCCTCTTTAACTGGAGGATAGATCATCAAATTCCATTTGCTGAAAGGAAAACATTTTCCAGCTTTTCAAGTATTTGATGTCTTAACAACAGTTCCCATCCAGTTGCCATCCCATCAGACTGTCATTCTGGAGGGTCAATACCAGGCACACATGTGAATTCAAGTACAAGTATGCTCTTCCTCCAATCTCTGTCTACTAAGTAAAAACAAACATCACCTCAAGATAGCACAGATTGGTGTATTTGTTGCTCATGTGATGATCTCTGTATGTTCTGTTTTTTTTGCTTTTTTTTAGATAATTGTGATGATGCATTGGTATCTCCCTTACCTTCAACAGCCCTTACCAGTTCCTCTGAGCTCTTCAGTTCTCACAGTCCCAGCTTTGCAAAGCTCAACAGGCGAGATGGTAAGGTTGCAGTATGAAATGCTTTAAACTGTTCTTTTTAATCACATTTACAAAGAATAACTTCTTATGCTGTTTGTATGCAGTGCGTTCAGAGCCAAGTTGAACAGAGCTGTTAATTTATGCTTCTGAGAGCGCTCCATTTAGGAGCAATTCCTTCCTTTATTATAGAAAACTATTAAATTTTAAGTTCTCCTCTTGTAGAAATATGTTCAGATAGCCTTTTTGCTTTTGAAGAGTTCCCATAATCTTTAGAGCTTGAATATCATTAGGATTGAGGCCCTATTCTAAAATGTAGATGTTTTTTAAAGCTACTAACAACTGGATATTAAAGTCCCAGTGGAATTCAGTGATTACACAACTCTGCAGAAATAGTGAAAATGAATGAAAAAATTTTGCAGACGTTTGCTGAGAAGAATGTTTGAGGCCCAGATAATGAATGCACACATGGGGTGAAACTATTAAGTAGTTGGCAGTTTCTAGGACATCATTTGACACTGCGTTGTAAATTTGGGTTGCTGGCTCCCATCTTATTCCCAAGTAAGAACCTTTAAAAGAGGATAGCCCTGTATTATTACATTACATATGACTTTCATTATAAGAAACACTAGAAAGTATACTACTAGAAAAAAGATTTTACTAAAAAAGAAATTAGTTTTCCTGCTTAAACAATCTCTGAAATGCCTGTTTTCGTCAAAGACTGATAAATCTATAGAAAGACAGTAAAGGGCACTCTCTTAGATGCCTGACATAAATGATAAGATTTTGCTAGGTCATTCAAGTGTTAGATAGAAGTTACTATATCATGTTTAAGTTCCTGAACCAGTTTCTTAGCAAATAAAAGGTCATACAGTGTCTGCTCAACATAAAGTTGTAAACATTGAGCATGATGTTTGAGTTTGTCCTGCCTTTGTCTCCATCTGCTAGCTGGGTTGGTGAATAGACATGCTTATGTGATCTTGCAAATTGCTTTAATGACTAATTTTATATGCAGAAAAGAGGAAGAGACTCAAAGACAATATTATTGCAAGTCAAGCTCTGGCTGTATTGTATTTTAAAGTGATATTAACAGTATCTAAAATAAATTGACAATGATTGCAATTTAAGGACAGAAAATGAAACAGGTCTTATTTAGCTGTGCTAAAGTAGATTTCCCATGCACTGGGGGATAAGGTATTCTAGTTCTTTAGACATATAGTAGTGCGTTGCTAAGATCCATTTTGTCCTTAGGCACAAATCACAGGAACAAGAAGACAGAGTAGAAAAACTGAGCTCTGAGCTAGAAAGTTTTTTCACCAGCTTTTATTTCATGTTTTGAAGGTTTCTGTGATAACTGTTGAACTAAGCCCAACACAGAGACCTAGTACCTAAATTCTACTTTGCTTAATTCTTTTGTTGCACAGACTTTTGTAGAAAGGTGCAGATGTAGTGCCAGCAGAATTCATATGGGTACTTCATCTTGGAGGAGCAAGCAGTGGTAGATGGTGTTGAAGGAACTTGTTTTGACTGGCACTTGAATGCAGTGCCAGTAGATACCTTTACAAGAAATAATATTCACTGACAAGGACTGTGCCTTGGCTTTCTAATAATGTTGGAGTGTTTTGATGAGTTGGTTTAGCTTTGTTTGTAATGATAAGACAGTGCTTCAAGTAACAGTGCCTCCAGGTGGAAAGCCAGATAAATATATTTGCTAATGTAAACATGAGTGCAACAGATGAAAATGAATTTAGAAAATACAATCCAGAGCTACATCAATAGAAAGTTCTAATTTATCAAGTTGATTCAGTAATAGATAATAACTAAAAGGCTGTTGTTTAAAACAAGGCCTGCAGCAGAAATGTGCCACTAAAAAAACAAACCACGCGAACTTACCATGAGCAAAGCTTTGTGTGAACTGCTTAGAGTGCTCAATTAAAATGCTGATAAATCTGTACTGGTAATAGTAAAGCAGTTAGTATAGTTCTGATAAATATGATTCTGAGGTATGAAATACAATACCCATGAGAGGGATTAATCGGCTTTTTGTTTACAGTAAATAAATAATGGAAAAGAATAAGAAAATTGCTACAATGTGACTGTATCAACTAAGCAAGCTTTTTCAGTTCTCTATTAACTCTCAGCCTGAGTACTCACTATAGGCAATTATGTCGAGGAATACAAAACATATATAACGTCAAAAAGAATTGGGTTTATGGCCAAGAAGTGTTTGATCTAGGCATTAAAGTAAAATTTTGCAGCAGGGAAGCACTTAGTTGCTGCAGGAAGTCCAAGAGTTTGTAGCACAATATAAAGCCAGTTGAGCTGTTTGGAAGGCACTGTAGGGTGGAAACAAGCATTTCCTTTGCTTCGTATTAATAAGCTACGAATAAGTACAGGCATCCTGAGCAGCCCTGTAGAACATCAAGGAGCACTGACTGCATAACACTGGGCTTAAGTGCAGTTTTTTGGAACAACTATGGCAAAATGTACAAATGGTCTGAAAATAATAATAATAAAAAAAAGTATTTGATCATATTTCTCGGAGTCATATGGGTCTCCAACTGAGAAACCATCTGATCTTTGTTCTCCTCATATTTCTAGCACTATGATTTGTTGCCATGGAGAATATGAGCAATATATCAGATTCCTGTTGTACTGTTTCTCTACTAGGGCATTTTGTCCATACCATGTTGAACCTCTCCTTTGAAATGATCCACAGAAAATGTGAAATCTGTGAACTGGGGAATGACGGTGTAGCACGATGCACAGAATCCTGTCTATACCAGTGGGAATCTGCTGGGCAGAATGGGAAAATTGTATGTTCCTCAGACATGATGTTATACAGTGCCAAATGAGTTGACTATTGAGCATCCTCTCTTTCTCTTATTTTCTTGCAAGTGGCAATGTGGTGTCTTCATACATTAGTTCTTTCCAGGCTATCTAAAAACAAGTGTGGGTGTAATCAGAGCCACATTTTGTCTGTTTTATGTTTATGCTACGCTGTTTAATAAAAGATGTATGGTCCTCTTCAACTTCCTTGTGCCCAACTGCGGGAAAATAGTGTCAGGGTTGTGGTTGTTATCTGTTCAAAGGAATTGATGTCATGGAAATTGTCTCTTCAGTAGCCCTTGCTGCCTGTTAAAGCCTTCACATGCTACCTTCTTGTCCCTTGTCTTGGGTCTGCCCTCACAACTGTTCCCCAGGGTGAGCACCACTGGTGGGTAGAGGAGAAAATGGCTGTAAAAGAGTTGTTACACTGTGGATGTGTTTTTTTGTTGCTTAGAAAAGTATGGGGTAGGGTGTTGACACATTCTAAGGAATGATGTGCATGAAAGCAATGTGCACAGATTGCTCTGGAAGAAGCTGCCAGTATCCCTTGTGCCACCTGCTCAGTACCACAGAGCAAATATGGAGGAAAAAGAACATCTATTGATTTCTGGCACTCACAGAAGTATTTGTTGAGAATTTGGGATACCCATAAATTAAGCAGAAGTTATGTGTTTGCTTTACTAGGAAAAGTGAGAGAGGCTAAATGGCAAAAGCTTTAGTTCTGCCCTCAGTCACACAGCCAATGTTGCTTTTCTGTTGCAGGGATTTTAACTGCTGTTCTTACAAGTCAGTAGAATTACTGTCCATCTGTGGAAGTGGTAATAGTGGAAGGTTTGGAAGAAGGAAATACAGTGGGTTTTTCCCACATGGGAAAAGGTGTATGAAGCAGCTGCTGTTCTGTAAAGACATGGTCTGTTACCAATAACATCTTTCTTGCAAGACCAGCTTCTGGAGAGGTGATGTTACGAGCAGGTGTCACTGCTGTGTCATGCAGTGCTTACAACTAAAGAGTGACATTCCCAACAGACGAATGTGCTCATGTGAAGAGATATGCACTTCAGAGATGCTGTGTAATTTGCAATTTGAGAGCTCAAGGTCACTATAGAACTCCTAAATTTCCATTTAGTATGTATTGTTTATTAGACTTACTTCAAAAATACAAGCCTGTTGTGTCATACTCAAACTGGAAAACAGCAGTGCATAGTAAAGCCAAATACTTTTGTGGAAAACTCATCACCTTTCTGCCACTTCTAGCAGCAGAAGGGACAGAGCATAAAGTAGATACAGTGGGTGCTAGTTAATGGTGTTTTAACAAACTGCTGGCAAGTACCTGTGGTAATAAGCTTGGCTTAAGATCTTTATGTATAAACTAGAACAGAGAAAGCAAAGATTTTTTTTCTTTTTTCCTTTTTTAAATGGGAAACTCATCAAACAAATTTCTTGTTTTAACTGATTTTCCTTCATCTGTTTGTTGCTGTTTATGTTGTAGAAAGGCAATAAAGGAAAGACTAAAATGCCCACCTTTCTTTTAATATTTACTGAAAACCTACAGAATGAGCTCTTCGGAGTGTTGAAGGGAACAACTTTATGCCACAGACCTGCCAGAACTTCTATGTCCTGCCAGTTCCTGGAATGAAACTGTAAACAAAGCAGCAACTTGTGTTCAGAGTCTATTTCAGAAAATAGATACTACAGTCCAAAGGAAGTTTTCCTTTAGCTCCCATCTACATTAGTCACAGTTCCATGTAGGAGGCATATGCAGCTTGTTGTCTTTGAATACAGTTATATAGCTTGTATCTTAAAAGCCAGACAGAAATATATTTTATATGGTACTTGGGGAAGAAGAAACATTGTTAGGATTTTTAATGGGAAGTCTTATACAACCTTTATGTAAGTATGGATTTACAAGAGAGCTATGAAGTGGTCGGAGAAGAATTGAGTGATGAAATTCCTAATATTCTCATTAGGTCTTTCATGGCATGCTTATAGGGGAGAGTGTTCTAATTAAAGCAGGTAAAATAATCACAACAAACATGTAGACTTCTGTTGTAATTGAAAAAGGTAAAGCAAAGCACGGCACTAGCAAGCAGTATGCGTTGGTTTGGTTCCAGTTGGTTTGCTTTCCCTCGAGAGTTCTCGTCGAGGAATGAAAACTGAGTCATCCAGGGGAGCGGGGACAATACTCATTTCAAGCTACAGAATAAACACACTTCTGTTTCAGGAATTAGGACTCAGTCCTGTCTTAATGAACTGTAAATAATGAAAAGTCTAATACCTGTTCTTAGAGAAAGGAATTTCAGTTGTGAGTTGAAAAAGACAATGCATTCCAGTTTTTGGTTTTTTTTTTAAGTTATTGAAATTGAGTGCTTTGATATAAACCACATTTATTGATTTTTCAACTTCAGTTTAATTCAATAAACTCTTCATGGAGCAGCTTGGAGAGAGAGCAGTTAATAAGATTAAAATATTAAGGTAAATCTAGCTGTTTATAACTAAAGTTTAGTGATGCTTTTTGTTTGGAAACAATTTGGAATTACTCTTGTGGTTTACATGAGGAATTGTTAATGCTTTGCTCTCAGCTCTGTATTTCCCCTTCCTTCCCGATGTAATTATGTTCACTGTAATCACACAGAAGTACTTTAGTAAACTTTACTAATAATGGTAAAGCAAACAAGATGATGGGTTGCAGAAGCAGTGACAGCATGAAAATTTGCTGCTTTGGAGACTTAGTAACAGGCTTCCGTGTTCTTCATAGCTGCGTTATAAGGCTAAAGTGAATGCTGAATGTATACAGAGATTAAATGTGTGCAAGTAGAAACAAGTTAAAATAAACACAGCCTATAATTTAAGGGTATAAAAGAAAGCAAGAGGACATAAAATAATATATTTCAGCCTGGAAGGATTTGCCTTTAAGCATAAGCTCACATTTACTGTAGTGAGTGAAGTGAAACTCAAGCAGTGGTTGCTGTTCTGTGTTTCATCGCCTTAACTCCGAAAGAATTCAAGGGATCGTACATATACTTGTCCTTTAAAAGTAAAGATGAGTTACAAGCTACCAGCTTCCTTGTGATTATGACTTCTGAAGTCTCTATTCCTGAATGGAGAAGTGGATCAAGGAAGTGGATAGCTTGCGACTTCTATCTGTCCTTACAAAGAGCTTGTTTGTTCTTTTGTTCAAGATAAAATACATGTTCACTTAACAAGCATCTTGTGTAAGGAAGAGACTACTTTCCAGTGTGAAGGCAGTCCTTTTAGTTGTTCAGTCAAATGGTCTCTAGCTTTACAATGTATTATCTGAAGTGCGTTTACAACCTGTAATTAAACTGTTCTTCCAAATACTTAATAGAGCTCAAACCAAGATAATATTTTTGCATGTCTTTCAAAACGTAATAAAAAAGAAAATGTCAAAGCCAATTAGAAATTAGAAATCAGTATTCCCAGATTTGCACAAGCATGTGAGGAGGGGATAGATATGACATTTTTTTGTGACTGAAGATGTGCCAACCTCACTGACATTTGTCCAGCTGATAAAGAATAAATTTCTTTAAAATTTCATAGAAATTCAATATTTCTTATGAACTTCAGGTTGATTAAGAAAACCTAAAGGAAGCACACCTCATGTACCATACTTCCTAATACAAAAATGTGAACAATCAGCTTTATGTATGGGAAGTAGACTCCTCGGTGATGACCTGAAATATCATCATGGCTCTTTCTGAAGTATAATTTCTTGTACTGTCATTGTCACCTAAATTATCTTTACCTAATCTTTCAGGAGCTGGTGGCTGGTCCCCGCTGGACTCAAATGAGCAGCAGTGGCTCCAGGTTGATCTGGGAGATAGAGTGGAGATTGTTGCGGTTGCCACCCAGGGCAGGTATGGGAGCTCTGACTGGGTAACCAGCTATATGTTGATGTTCAGCGACACCGGCCGCAACTGGAAACAGTACAGACAAGATGACACCATCTGGGTAGGTCTGAATTGTGCGTGGTGCCAGATCTTTCTCGTTTCGGTTTATTTTGGCATTTGGAGAAACAGCTTTGGTTTCAGATTAGAGGAGTGCTGTAGTGGTGAGAGTGGATCAGAGTGACTCTACAGGGTGTTTTGATCTAAATGGGTTATGTCATTGACTGTCTGTAATACAAGTTTAGGCCCTCAGGACTACATTGTTTTTCAGACTATGAGGATGCTCAGGGCACTCAAAATGACCTGCATGCTTCTGTGCCTTGGTTGGCTTTGATTCAGGCACACCAGGGTAAATGGGGCTAATCACCTACATACTTTCCTCAGGAAATACAGAAATGAACTGTCTTATGCACACATGCTGGCCAGAACAACAGAACTCGTGCTGGGGGAGGTGGGTGGTAAATTGCTCCTTGGCTGGAGAAGGCTGGAGCTGCAGCAGGAGTTGTGGGATGACTTAGCAGATACACTAAAAGTGCTCAAGGCTTCTCCTAAAATTTTAATGCAGACTTGATGCTTGCTGTGTTGCAAGTTCAATGTGTGGCCGTGCCAGGTGCTGTCAGTAGGACTGTGCGTGGTAGCGGTGCCACCTCAGGTGTGGATGCAGAAGTTTAAAAGTCTTCATTTCACATGGAAAATGTGAATTGTTAGTGAATTGTAAACTGTGCTACGTTTTGTAGTTCTGAGGATCAATAGTCATGGTAGTATAACAGTATGTGGTGGTAAATGAAACATTTCCTTTATGAAAACAAAAGGGAATGTTTTAAGGGTGACCAAGTAGTCTCTGGGTTTGTCTTAAATTTTTCTGTCGTTAACACCCAGGTTAAATGCTGTCTTGCAAAAGCAGATTTTGCTTCTGGAACATAATGACTGCAGATGAGGAGAGTAGTGGTGCAGCAGGATGAGGGGAGGAGGGCTGCTTAATTTTTCTCCTGAGCGTGTTGCAGGCAGTGGGGTTGCATGTACAGGGAGGTTAACTTCTACAGTTTCAAAATCCATTGCATTGCTACTGTCTTTGTTTTAGCATGGTTTGATTTAGGGAAAGCAAATTAAATCCCTCTTCCATTAGAGAGACAACTTTTCCCTGAAAACACTATGTGCTTTGTTAAAATATTATATTAAGACAAATTAATTTATTACATGTCTAACTTTTCAGACCTTTTCCATTCTGTAAACTGTTGACATTTTATTTTCTTTAGTAAATTTTTCTTCTTAAAGGGAAACTTGAAAAGTAGAATTTACCATAGCAAATCTTTATGCCCTAAGGATCCATTTTAGTGAGTTTCTGATCTGGCACCTAATATTGTGCACTAGAGTAAGAACAAACCTAGCAGGCATTTAACATGTAATGAGGATTTATGAAGACCCTGAACTCATCTTGTTATACTAAGTGGTCAGGCATGAAGTTGAGTCAGAGCAGACCCTGACCCAACTTCTAAAGCTTCAGTAGGTCTAGAAGCTTGCTTTCTGCAGGGGTGATTTTTCTACATTTTTCTAATGGAAATAGTCATAGGCTACAGAGGATGGTTTAGTATGTAATTAAGGAAAAATGAAACAGAATTTGGATGTGCAAAAGGTAATACTGAGGAAAGGTTTGAATATTTTTCCCCTCAGATTAGTTTCTAAAAGTCACACTGATCATGTGAGCTAGTAACATAATTCCAGTCCAGAAGAAAGATTTGCTCCATGTTCCCTGACAGAGGACTTGAAGGGATTGTTAGGATGCATCACCATACTTTGCTGTTGGGAGTATGTAATAGTGAAAATCCAGAGTTGGCTTACTTGACATTTCATTACACTCTACAGTCTGCCTAAACTGGCAAGTCTCATTAACACCTAGGAGCTTATATGTCTGCCCATGGAATTAATAAATTTCAAGAATTCCTCCTGTACAATTTTTATTCTGACGAAAGAGAAAGTTGATTCTTTATTCTTGGTTCTTTTGGATTTATTTCATGGAATTAAATTAAATCTTGAGAACCATTCAGAGCACAAAGAGGCAAGTCAAAGAGGCTTTCAGAAGTGTGTACAGAATTATAATTTCAAATGTTGCAGTGTTTCTGTTTTATTGGCAGTTATCTTTTCCTTAGGTTTTCTTTTTATAACACAAAATTAAAATAGAAGTGGGCTGTTGTGGTGGTTTGACCTGGGCTGGTGCCGGGTGCCACCGCAGCCGCTCTGCCTGTCCCCTCAGCTGGGCCGGGGAGGGAAAATGCAGCGAAAGGTTCCTGGGCCGGGATTAGGGCAGGGGGTCGCTCACCAGTGACCGTCACGGGCAAAGCAGGCTCGGCTTGGGGAAACTAGTTTAACTTACTACCAATCAAATCACTGGAGGGTAATAAATAAAACCAAATCTTAAAATCACCTTCCCCCACCTCTCCCTTCTTCCCGGGCTGCTGGGGGGGGGATCAGCTCCCCCGGTGCCCTCCATGGGCCAAGGGGACAGCCCGCCTCGCCGGGGGGCTTCACCGCGGGCTGCCGGGGCATCTGCTCCAGCACATGGAGCCACTCCTGATAAGACCAGTTTAATAATTGGAATAAAATACTACTACTACCAACAATAATGATAAATTGTAATGAAAAGGAAAATAACAAATAACAAAGAGAAACAAAACCCCAGAAAGACAAGTGATGCAAATGAAAACAATTGCTCAGCACCAACTGACCAATGCCCAGCCAGTCCCCCAGTAGCAGCCACACGGCCAACCTTCTCCCTACTTCATTGCTAAGTGTGATGCCACATGGTATGGAATGTCCCTTGGGTCCATTGGGTTCAGCTGTCCTGGCTGTGTCCCCTCCCAGCTCCCGGGCACCCCCAGCCTCCTCGCTGGTGGGGCTGGGTGAGGAGCAGGGAAGGCCTTGACCCTGTGTAAGCACTGCTCAGCGATAATGAAAACATCCCTGAATTATCAGCGCTGCTTTCAGCACAAATACATAAGATATCCCCATACCAGCTACTGTGAAGAAAATTGACACTACCTCAGCCAGAACCAACATTTCTTCCCGTTCTTTTTTTGTGATGGCTGGGTGGTCTTTCAAAGCAGGTTTCAAGGTCAGAGTCTCCTATGTCAGGGCAAGGTAGCAAGTTACCATCTTCTCTCTCGTGCACAGGGTGTGGAGGTGTTAAAATTCAGGTTATTGTGGAAAATGTTCAGAAATCTCAGATGGCTGGGTGGGGAACACATCCCCCCACCTCCACAGACTTTAACTTTGAATCTTTTTTTCGCTGTCTTTAGGGACACGATTTTAGTACTTCTGTGTCCGTCAGGACTTTGAGCTTTTTTAAGATGTCCTTTTAAATGTTTGTGTACAGCTAAAAGGAGTAGCATTTTACCCACTTTATTGCTTTTTGTTTCAGAAAGCTGTGCCATTTCTAACTTAAGAGGTGGTCAACACTGACTCATATAGCTCAGATGAGACTGTGAAACCTAAATCGTTATTGCCTGGAGATCATTAGATGCTGTCTACTGTATCAATACAACATATTGATATGCACTGGACCTGTAAAGTTTGCTGATACAGCTTCCACTTCAGTAAAACTATCTGGAAGTTTGTGCTTTACTATATGGATATTACTGAGCATCTCACACTGATTGCTCACTGGTGACAACATTCACTTGCAGCTGTTGAAAGGGGAGTACGTACCAGTATAAAGGACCTAGACAGTCTGGTGAATCTGTTTGTTTTCTGAAGGCAATATAACTATGTGGAGAACCATTTGACAGAATAACATGTATGGAATATACGAAAAGAAGAGTGCAAGAAGCACCTGGGTTTCAAGGCAAGCATTTGATTTCAAGTAGAAATTTGAGGTTTCACTTCTGTTTTAATTTGTCTGCGTTCCAGCAAAGGAAAATAGTCTTGAAATGTCTTCTCCACTATGTCTGTTAAACTAAAACTGGCAGAAATCCTTAATCTCTACTCAATCCAAGTCAGATTTGAACCGTAGTTTCTCCCAGCCTATCTGCATGACCCAGAGACAAAGTTAAGGCATATTCCTAGCTGGCTGCACTTCAGGGCTCCCCTGGAGGAGGATGTAGTGGCACAGCTTTTCCCTGCTGCATTTCATGGGCCACCAGCCACATTTGGTGGAGACAGCAGGAAAGCAATAAGTAGTTCCTTTCATAATCCCTGAGTAAATCCACCCAGATGAAACTTTTCCTAATCATGTCTTCACAAATGTCTGATGCTCCATATTGCAAGTGGTGCTCCTGAGGAGTTCTTTCCAGCCATCTGGGTATAGATTTTGTCCACCCATATGGCATATGTGTCCTTCAGTGCATCTGAGACCTGCGTACATAAATTCTTTATTGGGCTGCCGATAAGACAGATGTTTGCACACCAGTATATATGACATATCACTAGTAAAAATCCCTTTCTCTTTATAGAGATTACAAGGCTTATTAGCCTCCTCTCATGGCATGCATGCAGCTCCCATCAACTTCACCATTAATGAGAGCTGCATAGACAGATCGCGAGGAGAATCAGAAAACCTCTTACATTTTCACTCAGCCTGTGTTTATGATGTTAGTAAATTCTGCAGCTGGAGTTGAAGACAAGACAGATTAGCCATTTAAAACCAATTTTCCAACCCCATTTGTATTTAAATAATCTTGTTACAAAAGGACTTTGTGGTTCAGAGCAAACTAGACTTATAATTATATTTTCAATATGGATAAATCAGCTGTGTGTGGACACACTAGCTATTGATTGGAAGACATAAAATATAAATCTTATTGCTTGTAACAAGTAAATGATTTTCCAGTGTTTTTAAGTGTTGAATAATTCAGAATTTACTTTACCTGCATACACGCTACAGCTTGAGTCGGTCCAAATTTAGTATATTACTGGGACAAAAGTCTGGGCTGTGATACAATGCTATTTCATTTTAGACAGCAATTTTTGTGCTATCTGTATCGAAGAGTATTTTACAAAGCTGGAAAATGCAATTATGCAGAAAGACACAAAGGAAAGAGGATGGAGCAAGCATAGATGTATGCAACAAAAGGAAAAAAAGACATGTTATTTAGTCAAAGTTTTGAAAGGAGAAGGGGAAGTTATGGAATTGGAGATAAAGGGAGACTGTTCTGATAGTGGTAGAGAAGGCTTTTACATTAGAGCAATGAACCTGTGCAGAAAGGCAATGAAGGGGAAAAGTGGTACAGCAAGGACATAGTTCATATGCTGTGCAAACACATGCACATGCTTGCACTTACTAAGCAGAAGTTTGGAGCTGGCTGTTGATGAAGCTTCTTACACATCTGCTGTCCAGCTCCTCATGGAAGAGAGAAGATAGCTTCAGGTGGAAGGCGGGCTGTGAACCCTAACCCCAAAGCTGGATCACAAGATAGGAAGTGCATCTCTGGTGTTGGATCATGGTATCTGGATCATGCAAGGTATGGAGCAGAGCTTTCCCCATGGAGAAGTGCCACAATGTCAATCCCTCTTGCAGGCGCGAGGGTGTTGTGCAAGGGCTGGAGAGTGGACAGGAGGCTGAAGATGCATTGGGAATATGCAGTTATCAAGGGAGCAGGAAAAGTGTTTAACAGAGGTGATGAAGATCCTTTGCATCCCCTTTCCTTGGGAAAATTCTTACTTGCATGTGTGAGCTTTTGCCGGACCAGAGGCTTTTCTAATGAAATCTAGAGGGTTGCTCTTAATTGGCTTATAAATCTACAGGAGTGCTGTAAACTTATCCCATTTCTACCCTAGCTGGATAATGATTGTGGAATTGTTTTGGTGAGTTAATTATCGTGAACATAGTTAGAATATTAATCTTCTTGACAGATCTATAGTTGTGCTAATTTATTCTAAAGCATCTTTTAGCTCCTAGTCCTAACGCCCTCCAAGCAAGGCCAGAGCAAAAATCTACCTGTAGCAATGAGAAGACCTACATTTTTTGTTCGGATTAGAGAATGAGTTTCTGCTTGTCTTGTTATAGTACTTCCTGCTGTACTAGTATTCAGATATATTTAGTCTCTTCTATGCACCTTAATTATTGCCAGGCAAATAGGTGTTAAACAGCAAGTATTTATGGATTATTTCCTTTTCCATGACCTTTGCCCTAAGAAGCAAAGAAGGAAAACCCCAGATTGCTACTTTCAAGTAGGAACGCAGGAACCAATTCAGCCTTGCTGCAGGGAAACAAGGTTTTTCAAAGGTTCTCCTTGCTTCTCCTGTAAGAGCTATGCTATTACAGGTTTTGAAGAGGCAGCCATTATCCGTTTGTTGTGTGTAGAACTGTTCCAGTTTAAGACTGCCTGATTCCAAGATGCTGTTTGGATATAACTGATTTGCTTCTAGCTCTGGTTTAACTTACTGAGCTGGCTGCAAACCTGGCCTCTTGAGCATGTTCTCAGGAAATCTGTCTTTCTTGCTATCACCAGGACAGTTCTCCCATTGGGAGGATAATTCAAAGTGTCAGTATATCTGTTTTTGTTAAGTGCGCTCTGTATGGATTTATGCCTGAATAAAATGGATATACTTAGATTGCAAATTACCCTCTAGTGTTGAGATACTTGAGTTAGCCTTAAGCTAACTGAATTTTGTATGAAATCTGTGACCTTACAATGTGCTTTTTTAGTTGGTTAACTGTAAAGTGATATTAAGGTGGAGTCTAGAGAATTTAATGCTGATATTAACATGATATCCATCAGCAATGTCTTCAGTAATACTCCATGCTTGGTATTTGGCAGCAGTTCACCCTGACCCAGGAAACTACAAGAAATATGATTATTTGCCATCTGTGCCATCATCACTGACCTTCTACTCTTATTCCTTTGCAAGCTGCCTGAAATGTACCTTTTCTGTAACCATTTAGGACAGGAAGGCTGTGACATGTTCCTTGATTTCTCGTTCCTACATCCTAGATCTTCTGTACGATCTTGACTCTCCACTGCTTCATGCTAGGGACTATAGGGTATGGCTCCATAGTGTTGGCTCTAATGGATTGGAGTGGAAAGAGTGGATGGCGTGGTTCTGGTTGGTGAAGTCTGGCCCTAAAACATGTCTTCCAACTGTCTCCAGCAGATCTGTCTGCTACCACCAGAAAGCTATTGTTTTCCCTTCCAGGCATCTACTAAGAGAGTAAATGTTAGTGGCAGCATGCTGAGATGACTGATGTGGAAAACAGGGGACATTTCCTCTCAGATGGGGATTTTAGCCAACAACTCCTTTATATGAGTAGACCAAGTTTTATTATTCTTGTTTGCAAATCACGTTCTATGGTATGTGAAGCTATAAATAAATGCCTTTACAAATTATAAATCCATCTGGAACAAATAGTGCTTCAGTCCATATGCTTCCAGAGCTCAGGTCTTAGTGAGTTTATTTGCAGTTGTGTGGTACATTTTGTAACAACTGAGAATGGCTCTAGCTGTCTTAACAGCCAATTCTTTTGGGAAACTGACTGACATGAGCACTCTTACTGTACTATCATGTACTATAAAATAAGACAGCTTGTCCTGCTGCTGAAAAGTGTATCACTTCTACTAAATCACTCTTAGATTAGGTTAATCTGAATAAATAACTAGGTTATCAGCTCTGATGGTTTTACTTGCAGTGTTCAGGTCTTGAGCAACTGTTACAAGTTTGTACCTATTTTGCTCTGAGTCCTTTCTAAACTTTGTATTATTCCTTTAGTGAAAAGGTCATGAACAGACAAGTAGAAACCTGTTGCTTATGGCTAGCATAAATGGCACATACAAAGAAGAGGCGAGCTGTAAACAAATCATTGCAAACCACTTTATGACTGAGATTTTAAGATAATAAACATTGATAGCGTTTTGTTATATAGACACCAGATTTAGTGGTAAGATGTGCTAGTAAACTGGTGAGCACCTTGAAAGGAGAAGAGGAGAAAGGACAGAATTACCGTGATACCTGAAATGGAGATGAGGACACAGAGAAGGAGACAGACAGACAAAGAGAGATAAAGCTATAGGTAGTGACCTATAATGCCTAAGCTGGAATAAAGGCCTTTTTCATTACATCTTCAGTATCAGCAGAAACCAAGGAGCTCTTATTTCTGCTCATCCCCTTCTTGTATCCTTGGTTAGCAGATTTCTGTCTCACTTCCATTTAACACACTTGGTGTTTCCTACTACTAGACACCGATCAGCTGCAAAGAGGCCCCTACAAACTATTTCTGAGATTCTTTCTTGGGAAAGGGTTGTCTTTACAGAAACTTTTCTTCAACATTAAGATTGGATCTTCACACAGTGGCAGAGCAGGGGTGGGGAGATGGAAAATCTCAGGTATCACGCAAGGGCCTGGATGATAGGTAGAGGACCCTGATGTATTTAAATTTTCTTAGGCTGTTAGAAGTCCCATGTTCTGTAAGTCTCTTCAGTTATGTGGGTATTCTGCTGCATGTCTTTATGTTCTGATTGGGAGTCTACTGCTGTTGCTGGGGCCTTCTTTGGGCATCCCAGAACTGTAAAGGTAAGAAAATGTACTGGCTAGAAGTCTACCTCACAGTTCTTCCTTGAATGAAGACAGGGACCAATTACTTTTTCTACTTAACTGATGTATAAAGTAGAAACTGAGGTCACCTTGTTCTATATTTTAAAAAATAAATAAGATAATACAAAGAGCACAAAGAGCCATGCAGTTAGAATTGTCTGATAAGTAAAATTTTCTTGTCTTTGTGCTAACCCAGAAATTCTGTAGTGACATAATCTTTACAGTGTTGGAAATACGCCTTTTCCTCCCTCCCAACCTCCTCAGTAATTTCAGCATAATATGGATTTATTTTTCAGAGGATGAAAAAAAAAAAAGAAAAATAGGAGATTCTTTTTACCTTGCAGAAAGAACTTTTTTTCATTTTGTTCTTATTATTTCATTTCATTCTCATTTAGAAGCAAGTTTTATCTGATATTTTTAGATGCCAGTGCCTGTACTGAAATATGCCAAGTCTGGAAACACTGTTCCTTTAATGTCTAATACAGAGAAAATAGAAATATTTAATGTTTTTTATTAGATATGTTGCCTAATTAAAAAGAAAGAATATTTAGTGAGATTCCTGATAATTTAAAAAATGAATACAAGTAGTATTCTTAGTATGGAGGACCTCTTCTAATACATTGCCTTTCCAAATGTGTGATGTATATTTTGTGTTCTTTCAGTGGCTTCCAAGTTTTAATGCATGTGAATTTATAAAACACTTGTATAATCATTAAATCACAGAATCATTTAGGTCGGAAAAGACCTTTAATATTCACAAGTCCAACCGTTAACCCAGGACTGCCAAGTCCTGAAGGCCATTATACCAGTTGTACTTTTGATTCTCAAAGCTGTTTGTCGGGAGAATGGAGAAGGACAGAAATCCTTAGACCAGGGGTCGTTAAACTTTTTAACCAGGGGGCCGGCGCGCGGATGAAGTGGCAGGCAGTCATCTGCGCCTGCTTGGTTTCCCCTCCAACCCCCAGTAAGGGGGTGTGTTGGGGGGGGTTCTGTAAATACCGGGGGCTGGATTGAGGACCCTGGGGGCCGTATCCAGCCCACGGGCCGTAGTTTGAGGGACCCCTGCCTTAGACGATCCCTTGAGGTACCAAAAAAATGTAGGAACAAAAATGAGTATCTGCAGAATAAATAAGTGTGTCCATGTTTCTTTGAAATTTAACTTAGTTGTGAAACTTCTTAATATGTATCTGACACTTTTGGGGAGCTGCATACACCTGTTCTGCGGGATTCAGCTTACGGTTGTGGAGTCAGTAATCAAAGATAAAATGAAGTGTTAGCAAAACAAGATAGAGGGTAAATCCTGAAGTAGTATTACTTGAAGAACTTTCATTCTTCAGGGAATGTATGCATGAGCTCGGGGTAGAAAGGCAGTCCTGGAAACATGACAAAAAGTGCCACGTATATACACCTTTACAGCTTGGAGGAGAGATGAGTTTTGCCTCAAATAAAAACTAGTTAAGCTGTTTTACTTGGCAAAAATCTAATGTGAGTCACTTCTTTTTACTTTAAATATGGAGACTCCCACATCAGTGATAAGAATGGACAAATCTTCTCTGGAGAAGATTCTTGCTTTCCTGAGATGAGATTTGGTAGACTTGGGAGAATTTATATGGAAAGACTGACTGCCTTGGAGTATTTCCTGTTTAGGTTCAGCTCTCAAAAATAATGATTTCATTTATAGTAGCTTCCATTTGGAAATTACACCTATCCGTTTAAAATATGTGTCATAGTTGCCTCAGGAGGGTCTATGTCTCGATAGAAAGTCAAGAAAGCATCTGAACTTGTGGCAGTTTATTTAAGAAAGCTGATCCGAAAGAACTTTACAACTTCCACTTGGGAACTGTTTTGAGGACTAAAGCAATTCTGGCAATGCCTAGCAATTCTATATAATCTCCTTCAATAAATCCCCACAAATCCAAGAGGCGCGGGTCCTTTTGGCTCTGGGATGATAGCCAATTTCAGCTGATGCTTTCAAGTATTTTCTTTGTGTGGTGTTGGGGAAGAATTGAGATTACGAGGCAGGAGTTTTATAGTAGTAACAAAAGAAAACTGCAGTCTGAGTTCTGGATCCAGGATTTCTAATTCTATTTTATGTTCTGTTGTCATTGGGAGTCTTCCTAAACATCTAAAGTGTCCCCTACATCCTCTGTCAGACCCAAATCTCTGATTTCCTGGTAGCCGCCGGACACAGATGCTCACGCTGCACTACAGAGCTGGTCCACAGTTGCTCAGCTCTCCTTGTCGAGTTCTTTAGACCAACAAAATTTGTATGCCACACATAATATATGTGTGCCCTGTGAACTAGATCTTTCTATTAGCAGTGTCCATTAATGGCTATATTTGCAAGCTGTGTATGCTCAAGAGATGCTTCTTGGTGCTTTCTCATTTGGACTTCAGTTAAAAAAAAAATAGGACAAGGAAAGAAAAAATGTTGGAAAAAAATGCCTTCTGAAAAGACTTCTGTGGTCTATTACTTGGTGAATAAATACAGATAAGAGTATAGCAAGGAGAGCAGATACCAAGAGTTATCCTCTTTGAAGGATATCTTTCAGTTACTGCTTTTTTCCATCGTCTGGTGCTTCAGGGAAAAGAATTTTCTTTCCAAGGGAGAGGGCACACTTCAGTATTTTTCCCATAAAGCAATCTCTGGAAAAAACTATTCTTTAGAAATTTAGGAAATATTTCAACCTCATGGCTTCAGAGTTCTTTTACTATGGAACCATTGGTTAAGCATCTTTCACTGTGTTCATTACATGTCTTTAAAATAGGTAGTTTTCCTTGCTTCTTATTTGTGTCCCAGGTGCATATATTCAGGCTTTTATGTGTATGCAATATGTGGTCCCTTTATAAACACTCTCTTATCTCTTTAAACTTTCTAATTTCAGCTTGTTCATTGTTACAAGATTGCAAGCACACAAACAAAACATAAATAATTTATGCTGAAGAAGGTTTGGAGCTCGTGGACTGATTTATGTAGCCCTTTCTTGATTTTGTTTTCTCTAGAAGGAAAAATCAAAATTTGGAGGGTTTTTTTGTGTAGAGAACAGTTTTGTAATGTCTAACCAGAATTAGACCCTTTCCCAAGTTTCTTAGTTCTTTACGTCAGCACAGAGAGCTGAAGCATGCAGCTGACTTCTGTAGAGAGCACATTGTGTTAACAAATTACACCCAGCAAACCATAACAAAGTTCATTCAGCCAAAGCATAAGCTATGCCTGCAGAATGATTCTGAAAATTTCAAGTAGTTGTGATTTATATAGCAGTTACATAATTTGTGATTGACATGTCTACAGGCAGCAGCTTCTTCTTGGCAGTAAATATCAAGATTAGGTAGTACAGTAAGCAGGAAGCATTCAAATGTGCTCTCCCATTCCATCTGCGGAGCCTGTGGGGCTCAAACATGCACAAAGAAAGGGAAAGACAGTCACCCTTTGAGAAACTGATGCTTTGAAATCTGATGGCCATGGAGGTCATGTCTAGTAGCTTCTGGATGTGCTGCTGAATTTTCTTGTAGGAGGAGGGGAATTTTGTGTACTGCAGGAATGAAAAAGGCATCTTTCAACTCCTCCCTTCATGCTCTTCCCCGTCCTTCTCTGCAAACCCACTACCTACAGCCCTTTTTTTTCTCCTTTTTTTTTTTTTTTTCCCCCCTTCATTTTACTTTTTCCCTTACCAACTCATCTGTCCCATTAGACTGAATCACATTAGACCTTAGACTGCTTTTGTTTTGGTTACGTCCCCAACTTGAGTATGTATTATAGTGGAAAGTATAGCAAAGATTAAAGCCTAAATAGTCTATACTTTCCTATAGATTTCAGAGGGCTGTTTATTTTTTTGGTGGAAATTAGCAAGTGGAAAAAGATCTAAAGACAGTTATTGAGGTTTTGGAAGTTCTCAGTATCTCCTGTTTAGTGGGACCACTTTCTGTTACCTCTACTTAAAGCAAGTAGTAACTGACTTTGAACAATGCTTTCTAAAATCTGTGAGGTTATTCAGGTGCAAGTAACTACTTATCTGAATAAGGATTTTAGCCCGTGATCTGGCAAACATATGGGCACTTAACTCATGCATTTATGTTTGCAGAATGAGCCATGAAGCATAACAATTTAGAAATGAGGAAATCTGAAATGTTGATTCCAAATAACTAATAAAATTTCCATTGATGCCAGGATTTCATCCCACACCTGTAATTAGGTACTGAACATAACATATTGTAGAGTAAGGGCTATGCAATTATACACTTGCTGATCTTGAAAGTTACTCACTTAGTTTTCTCATTTGCTATTCCCCCCCCCCCCCCCCCCCCCCCCGGAAAACTCCTTCTCAGCCTACTTTTTCATCTTGAGGGGCTTTCTTCCTGCCTATGTTTTGTGATTAGCCAGAGTTGTTAGAAGTAAATGCATACCTGCAGTCTGATTTTTAAAACAAGCTGCAACAGCACATTGCTATGAAATAAGGCCTTGACTTCTCACTACCTTCACCTAACTTTTGTTTCTTTTTTCCCCCTTTACTAAGCTGGAGGTCAGCTTTTAGTGTTTAGCCTTAGGTACCTTTATAAGCCTTCAAACTGTGTTTATAATCCATGGACATTATTTGGTTATAGCCTTGTAAAATATGTGCACTATTTCAGTCTAAGAAATATGTGTACGTGGCAATGCATACATCATTATAAAGGTTAACAGAAATTGTGATCTGACAAGGAATAATCTTCTGAAATTAAAGATTCACAGATAGTTAAGGCAGGTTTGAAGAGTTATTGGCAAACATGCAGAGCAGTTGTGTGTGTAAAAATAAATTCATAGGACAGCGGAGAAGCAAATTTGAGACACAGAGGGAAGGCAGAGTTTCAGGTGGCATTCATCCAGCCATATCTGCAAGAATGCCGTGATGATGATTTATAATTACTGTGATGAAAATAACGATGATTCTGCTGCCACATTTTACCATAGCCTCAGGAGTGTAAGTAATTATGTGATGATCAGTTGATTCTACATATTCACAAATTTAGCTATTTATCATAATTGGTTTAGTCCTTTGGACTTAGTCCAGGTTCTTATTTCATACAGTTGGTTGTAAAAAGGAGGTGGAAGGAAGCAAATTTCCTCTAGCTGCATACACCAAATCAAAGTTGGTTTTACACTAACAGAATCGTTGTCATCGATTGAAATGGTTGTTTATTCTTCCAGGTTTAAAAAAAGCAACAACCAAACCAACCCTCACATGGAAGACACCTACAGTTCCTCTTTGGAGATGCTTTCAGTAGGTATCTAAAAATAAGCCTATTCACACTTCAGAGCACACCTTTTCTGCATTTTACTTGTGTAAAAGCTGGATGGTTAGTGCTAAAATTAGGCTGAATCTGGGGGCTCCAGGTTTCATATTTGCTTCCAAGCCCACCAAAGCCTTTCCTTGGTAGTTCCCATCCCAGTATTGTCATTCAAAGAAAACTTTTGCTGATTTCATGGCCTCCAAAGCCCATGCTACTTATAAAGCTATTTTATCCTAGACTATGTTTTTGATAACTTTGCAGCTGCCACAAAACTTATCCTACCTTTCTACCATCCCCAAAAAGACTCTACCAAAATTGAAAATGCCATTGGCTTTGAGGTGTGAAAAGAAAGAGGCATGCTAAAGGGTAGCTGGTGGATGTCCAGGTATATATAGCCAAATTTTTGGATATTACCACACAATTGCACAGTTGTACGCCAATTTTGCTGCTGTTTTCTGTAACATTATCTAATAACTAGAGCCCTCTTGCTGCCTTCTAGGGACCCTTATGCATTCAGGCACAAAACTTGATGCAGCACCAAATGGTCTCAGAGGGTTTCTTTGTCTGGAGAGCAGCAGGCACAGTGATAAACAAAGCATCACAATGCCACAGATCAAATAGCAGTGCAGTCAGTCCTAGATGTCTAGCAGCCCTAGATAGTGACCTGTGGCTTGTCTTTTATCAATTTGTCTTAAATCTACTGATTAGACATATTTCTTTATCATATTTTATTCATTACCTTCCTGGTCCAATTACACTTGTTTTCTTTCAAGCCCATAGTTGTATAAATGGGTTCACTGTAATTCAGATTTGGCAAATAGGCTGAAGTTCCCTAATGTTCTTTATAGCTGATTAAAAGCTGAAATCCCAGCATTTGTATTGTTCAGTTCACACAGATCTTTCATCTTTATGCAGCCATACACTTCCTGCAACCTTAGGCTATTTTAGGTTTTGGTATGCCTTGGACCTCCTTCAGGGGTGAAAGCAACCCAATTGAGATGAAATGCTTCATCTCCTGAGGTTTTCCCATGATAAGGTGAGTGGCTTTGGCCCAGAGCTGCATTCAGGTTCTCTGTTGTTTTCTGGTCTTCAGGCTCAGTAAGCCAGAATTAAATAGCTTTTTTAGTAGTTGCAAACAACAGGAGAAATTATGGCTCTATGGTGAGGCTTCCTTTAGAGAAGAGGCAGAGCTGAATCCAGGTTCCTTGACTTGAAAATGAGCAGAGATGTTTCATTCCCAAGGTACCTGTTTCTTGTTATCACAGAATTGTCAGGGTTGCAAAGGACCTCTGGAGATCGTCTAACCCCCTGTTAAAGCCCGTTCTCCTAAAGCAGGTTGCACAGAAGCATGTCCAGGCGGGTTTCAAATGCCTGCAGAGTAGGAGACTCCACAGTTGTCTCTGGCCAGCTGTTCCAGTGCTCTGTCACCCTTGAGGTAAAGAAGTTCTTCATACTCAGATGGAACTTCTTGTGTTTCAGCTTGTGCCCATTGCCCCTTGTCCTGTTACTGGGCACCACTGAAAAGAGCCTGGCCCCATCCTCTTGACACTCACCCTTAAGATGCTTGTATGCATTGATAAGATCCCCTGTTGTCTTCTCTTCTGCAGGCTAAACAGGCCCAGCTCCCTCAGCCTTTGCTCAGAAGACAGATGCTCCAGTCCCTTCACCATCTTAGTAGCCCTGCGCTGGACCCTCCCCTGTCTCTCTTGAACCGGGGAGCCCAGAACTGGACACAGCGCTCCAGATGTGGCCTCACCAGGGCAGAGCAGAGGGGGAGGATCACCTCCCTCCACCTGCTGACCGCGGTCCTGTCATGTTCTTTTCTTTAGGCCATTTCTGTTTGTAACGGCACCAAAGACACTGCTAGCGTCAGAGAACGCTGTTCAGTAGGTCCACCTTTACTAGGTCCAATGTTAGGCAGCAGCAAAATATCTGACTGCATAGACTTACAGTCCTGGACATCCAGAGAAAGAGACCTATAGGAAATTGGGGAACCTTCATGTTAAATGGTCAGAGTTTAGAAATCTCCTGGGTCAACTAGATGCTTTGCTGAGAGGTTTAGAATCACAGTTTTGAACTTCAAAGGCTTTAATCTGCTCAAGTCCTTTTGTGAATCTTTAGATGACTCTAGTTTTATGGTTACATAAATTTTGGGCAGTGGTAGAAGGGACTCTGTTCCATCATGAAGGAATAGTAATAAAATCACAGTAGACTTGGGCAGATCAATATCTCTCTTATGTGCAACTTTTAAAAACCAAAGTTGCAGCCGGAAAGCCAGTTATTGCAGTGCTGCCTAATTCGTTTGGTAATAGAGTGCATTGACTGATATTGTCATAAATAACAAAATGCTTCATCTGTGCCTCCTCACCACCCTGTCATATTATGCATACAGGCTAAGATGAAAAAAATAGCTACAGCCCTTCTGAGCCTCAAGCTAACAAGCCTTATTGATTGCACTTGTCATGAGTAATCTAAAGCTAAAAGATAGCAACCCATAGGATTTGTATATAACCATCTCAGGCCAGGTTTGAACCCACCGTATTTTCTGTGTGGGTAATTCCTGCAGAAGATATGCCGATGTCTAGGCAGCTGACATGTTTTACTGGAAACCAAGTGCAAACAGAAGACTCGTGTTCTGAGCCAGGGGTTGGCAAAATCAGTCTTAATTAGGCTGCAGATATGCAAGGCCACTTCAAAACCTGAGCCTTTTCTTGATCCCCTTTTATTATGTATTCAGATCAAAATGACATCCTGAGCCATTATCGTGCTTGTTAAACCCACTCAGTCACTTGTTGTCTGAGCAAATGTACCTGCGTTTTACTAAGTGGCGTAAATAGTCTCCTCTGCCAGTCTTCTCACTGTGGGAGCTACAGCGGTGCCCTTCAGTGTCTTGGTTTCCAGAGCTCACTACAAAACTTCAGAGCTATTTTGTGCAAGTTGCTTTTGCACTCAGGCCATCCTGAATTGTCATTTGGCTTTTTCCCCTGCTGGGGTCCAGAGACACCTCCTCGCTGCATGGTAGATCAGAACCTTTTGGAAGTATGCATAAGGGAACAAAGAAATATTTCCTGTCTTTGCTTGTTTGTTCTCACCTCAACTATGCGTTGCCAGTCATACGGCTCATTCCCTCACACTTCCCAGGAAGAGGCAGAGAAAAGCATGTTAGGGGTGGGAGCTTAGTTGCTTGTGTTTACTATTTAGTAGGGCTGACATTCCGGAGCAAGAGAGGAGAAAAGGCTGCTTAGTCAGTGTGCATTTTGAGGCCAATTCAGTGTTGTACACATAACCTTTAAAAATCTGCAGCAGGCACTGATTTCTTGGGTCTCTGTGGCATACCGAGGTGTGAGGTGGTCAGTGACACTGAGCAGAACACCTAAACTAGCATAAAATCTCAATTTTCGTATGGGTGAAATAGCTGGTGGAATGGGAAGGTAACAAATCTGTTAAAACAATATTTCTCATGTATTGGGGGGTGTTGTTTGGATGGTTTTGGTTTGTGTTTTTCTAAAGAGGGATGAGCAGAATATTGTGAGGCAAGGCACCATACTCTGGAGGCTGCTTATTCAGTAAAAAGCTAAACTATGGGTGAAAATAAAAGCTAGAAAAATGGCAGGTGTTAAAACAGGTGCTGTTGGGGGGCATGGTGGACGTTATGCCAATGAAGCTGTTTGCTTCACATGGAGATCAGCATATTTCAGTGTTTATTTAGACCACTCACTCACCTGCTTATAGAGACTGTTGGGCAGAGCTCCTGTAGAACCCCTTCCTCTTTCTTTCACCTTTCATTTCTGATTCTTTTTATTCCCTTCGGTGTAGTTTTGCTGCTTCTATTATTTCATCTTTCAAGGTTGTGCTGGATGTAATTTCCATATGTACTATTTGTTGTAATGTTTTCATTAACTTCTGTAGCACGTTTTGTTGCCACATAGCTACTAAACATTAGTAGTGAAGACAAAAAGATATACTTTACTACTTACTTTGATAAGTAGCTAAGGGAATATTTTGGTGCCAGTCCCATAAGAAACAGCATGAACTCAAGTCTTCTGGAATAAAAGCAAAGGGGAAAAAAAATAATCTTGATTTCATCAAACTTAGTTCTCTGAAAGTCACGGCATCCTAATTTTGCTAGAGGACCTAATCATATGTCTAGAGAGGAGGTTTTTTCATTTTCCTTTGACTTTAGGATACAACTGAAAATTCTGGTCCACTACTCAAAAAGAAAGCTTTAAGTAAAGCTTTCATTTCTGTCTGTTATACTGGACCTTGCGATTCATTCTGTGATCGCAAAGCTCATTTCCAGGGTTCATTGGTCCTTGTGTGCTGCAGTTTTTTACTAATGTTTGATGTTCCTGTGAACCTGCTACGCAGCAAGCAAAACTTTAGAGAACTTTTTGGAAGTACGTATAGAATGATGCTATTCATGTGCTAGTATGCCATAGTTCAGTCTGAATTTGCTTTATTCAAGCTTTGGTAATAGCTTGGGTTTGGTTGCTCCAATATGAGTTCTGACCCCAGGTGATTTTGTCACTATTATCAACTAGCACCAATGTTGTCCAATTTTTAAGCCGCTCTCATTGAAAACATTTGTACAAGAGTGAGACATACCATGAATTTCCCGAAGGATGTTCTGACAAGCATCCTGGCCAAAGAAGCAGGACTTGGAGAAAGAAGGGGGTTGTACTTTGAACAATGCACTGTTGGCTGATGAGAACACAGGCCCCAAAGGATCCTATTGTGTACATAGATGCTTGTAAGATCCTTAAAATCTTATCATATATTGGTATTGACTTCTACTCTTTTTCATCTTTTGATCAGAGAGGAAATTTTTTTTAATAGATAATATAATTTAGTAAACGTTTGGGGAGGGGCCTGCAAACATTGCAGATGAGGTTTTTTTTCTCTCTTTTTTCTTCTTTTTATATTTAAAACTAAATGGAGAAGAAAAGGTCTGTTAAGCTGATAAAATGTTATGGCTACAAAATTGGGAGGATCCTAAATTGCACGCTGCCTCTTAAGTTCATTACTATATTGATGAATATACCTTATCATCAATTCTCAACATGTCACCCTGCAGTGCTGTTAGTGAATTATGAATCCAGTTATTGCTCACTTTAAAAAATAAACATTGCAAACTGTAGCAGTAGTACAAAAATATCTTTGTCTTTTCTTATAATTTATTTGTGATTCTTGCCATTTTTTGTTTAAGTTTTGACATGTCCTGGAGTTTCCTAGAGAGAGAGAGGCTTTTAATGTGGTTTTGTGTGTGTGATTTTTTTTATTTTTGCCTTCTGGGCAAAACCATGACCTTCAACTTTCCTACATCACTGCTGGCTAATCATCAATTTGCAAATTAATATTCTTCTGTGTGATTACTGCAGCATGACTTCACAAAGTTTGCTTGAATTTTAGCCCAGATTCATGTAGGTCTAGATTTATATTGCATTCTTGCCAGGTGTCCAAGTGGGATGTTTCCTCTTCCTGAGGCTATCAGATACCCTCTGAAGTAATGCTGTAATGTTTTTCTTAGTTTTCATGATCTGAGTGGCCTGGAAGCATTAAGAAATATGTAATGATTCTTGGGATCAGGGCTGGATCTGACCTTTTAGGTCCCATGACAAAACAATGGGTAAACAAATCCTTTCAGAAAGGAGCTAGTGTTAATTCCACCCCACCTCCCCAAACATGCCAAAGGTTACTTATGCATCTGGGCTATTAAAATACTGGTGTTTGCAGAGTCCAAGAAAAATACCAGCTCCTGGCAGAACAATTCTTTCACCCACCATTAGAAATTTGTTTATAAAGTCTCTTCTGCCCGCTGTCTCCAGATTATATTAATGAAAGTCATGTTTTGCAATGATAGCTTGGTGGGGCACTGAATCCTTATTCAAGATAATTAGCTACTCTGTCTTTGATATGCACTTTACATTTGTTTTTTTACAGTATACCATTATCTTTTCCAGAAGTATTGTGTTCTGTTTCAAGGCATACTGACTTGCCATCTACACTACGAGCAATTGTTTGCACTAACACAAATACTTTTGTTTTAAACTGATGTGCTAGAGTTGTTATTGTAAAGCTCAACACTTCGTTACCATTGCTACCCAGTTAATAGATAGGCAAGAACCAAACTTGGAGAAACTGGACCATGAACACGGAAAAAAAAAAAAAAAAAAGCTTACCTGAAGATTTACAGAAAGCTGAAGTCAAATATAAGAAAATAACTCATTTTTTCTTAACAGTATTTTACGCATCAGGTATCATTTCATGTCTAATCACAGTTTAGCTGGATGAATGCACAAAGCCTAAATCTGTTTTCTCTTGGCTGTTTTTTTTTTTTGTTTGTTTGTTTGTTTGTTCAGGAAGTGAAGTGAAACACTCCCATCAGTGTTCTTAAAAATAGATTAGACCTTTATGATGAAAGAAACTGATGGGGTGATGAAAGAAACTGATGGGGTTTTTTTGTGGTGGTTGTGTTTTTTGGGTTTTTTTTTTGGGGGGGTGGTGGTGGTGGTGGTGTTTCTTTGTTTGTTTGTTTTGAGAGAAAGAGAGAGAGGGACATAAGCTAAGAGATTTCATAAGGTTGTCCAACCACCCTAAATACAGGACTTTGGACAAACTATAGAGCACATCCACCCATGCACTCTCACCTTGCCTAGCCTGAACATCAGCATGAGCCATATCATCCTCCTCCCTGCCATCTTTCCTGGCTTGCCTATTGCCACTGGAAATCTGGGTATATTTGCCTGGAGAGGCACACGACAACGTCCCAAAAGACCCCACAGTGGGCACAAACAGAGGGCCAGAACAGTGAGGATGCCTCTGAGGTTCATTTGTTCTGCAGTTCAGACAGAGTCTGTACTTACATTTTCAGACTCCAGCAGGGATTTCTGTAAAAAGAGTCTACTAGTAGTCATGCTAGTAACTTCAAAAATACGCTTTCCTTATTGTGGGCTTATGTGCATGTGCAAACTGTAGAGTCAAGCACAAGATTTACAACAGTGAAATGTGCTGCTGACATACTACAAGATTTTGATTTGCTATAGGAACTAACTCTGGGTCTCATCAGCATTTTATGTAAATAGGATGCTTTGTTTTCTGCCACAGACAGTAAAAATAAGAATGCGATCAATGTTCTTGATAAAATATATTAGAAAAAAAAATCCAAAAATGTGGTTTGGTTGTGATTTATTTTTTTTTTTTTTTCGACTGAGGGGAGCAGTTAGAGATGACAGAACAAGAAAATTGTCCCTTGAATGCTTAATTTTCTTCCTGTTACTACCTCTAAGTTAAAGCTGCACAGGACAAACTAATGGTAATCTTTTATTCCTGAGATACATGTGTAGTTCAATGACATAAAACTGCTGAGCAAAATCCGTATGTTAGCAATGCATGTGGTATCAGAAGAAACTAAGTATTACATCAGGCAGCCTGCCTAAGGACAGCCTGTGTGTGCATCTCTCATAATTTCTCTTCTTTGCTCTTACTGCAAAATGTGCAACTTGGTGTTTTCTTTCTCCCACAAAACTTTCCATTCAGCAGAATTTTTTTTCATTATGAAGCATTTGGAGGTTTACATTACTTGACCTATGGGTGGGAATTTTATGTTCATGTTTAATCAACTTGAGGTACTGAGTCCTTGCCTCGGACTGGGGCATCTTCAGAGAAATTGTAGACTAGCGTTTCCCCTATTGACATGACAGGGCAAATCTCTGGCATTGGCACCACACTGCATCAAGCAGTTCTGCAGTTCAGTTATTATGTTCCTCCTCTGTTTTCTGCTCCTGTTTTCCATATCTCAGTTTATCATGGCAATTCTGTTCCTTCACCCCATTCTTCTCACCCCATATTCTCTGCCATATATATTGCTGATGGGATTATATGCAGACATAGAGGTTCTGGAGTGTGTTCAGAGAAGGGCAGTGAAGCTGGTGAAGGGTCTGGAGCACAAGTCTAAGGAGAATTGGCTGAGGGAACTGGGGTTGTTTAGTCTGGCGGAGACTCGTAGGGGGATCTTACTGCTCTTTACAAGTACCTGAAGGTAGGCTGTAGAGAGGTGGGCGTCAATCTCTTTTCCCAAGTAACAAGTGATAAGACAAGAGGAATTGACCTCAGGCTGCACCAGGGAGGTTTAGATTGGATATTAGGAAAGATTTCTTCACTGAAAGGATTGTCAAGTGTTGGGAACAGGCTGCCCAGGGATGTGGTTGAGTGACTGTACTCTGGAGGAATTTAAAAAAATGTGTGTATGTCGTGCTTAGGGACATGGTTCAGTGGTGGACTTGGCAGTGGTGGGTTAACAGTTGGCCTCGGTGGTCTTGTTGGGAAATAGCAGAACTAGTTGCCTGGGCAACATTAGTCTGGTTCCTTTAACTATATGCATTTTGATCTAGGACCTAAGGGCCAAATTTTTTATTACTTGATATTTCCCCTGCATGGGGGATTCCTGGAGGGGAAAAAAAATAGCTGCAAGTTTACTAACTGTCGTATGAAGTGTGGTATAACTGTAATAAGAGGCTCTCACAGAACTCCTGTAATAAACTTTATCTTTATTGCATAGGTGGAAGGAAAGGTCAAGATCTGTTCAACTAGTATCTTTGTGTGATAGACTTAGTGTTAGTTCCATGCTTTATATACATAATGTGTCCTCAGAGATTGCAAGGAAAGCAAACAGACCTCATCAATTTCTCTAATGATTCCTCTGAAAGATACTTTTTTTTTTTTCTCCTTTGGTTTATATTTTTAGCTCACTTTAACAACACCTCTATTACCAGGCTGTCAAAGACCTCATACATAGAATTTATGTTGGCTTTCATAAAGAAAAATTAGATGCTATCTCAAGGACAGGCTCTACTCTTAATGTCATTAAAACTAAATGAGTTATTGTTGATATTCACTGAGGATATATTGCAAATAGGATTAGATAGAGAAAAATTTTAGTGATAAGATGTGGTGGCTTTAACTGTCCACTGCAGAGAAATGAAATTTATAAGCATTGCTTTCTTTAATGTATACGGAACCTTTACTTTGTGCTGTGGTGGTTGGTTCTATTAATTCTAGGAGAGGGATGGAGATTATGAAGAGGAGATGTGGGTTTTAGTTTTAATCCTCTGTATTTCTCCAGTAGCACTGAATGCATGGCTGGGTGATTTGGCCCCAGGCATCCTCAGCACCTCCAAATGTGGCAGAGGAAAAGGCAGGGTGTCTGGGCCCGTTGGCTGCAGGTACCTGTTCCCTGCCAGAGTGTCTGGAGGAAAGCTGAGCTCATGAGAAGAGGGAGGACTTTAAGTACGGTATTGAAAGGTAGTGTTCGTCAGCACAAGACTAAGTGATACCTCGGTTTTGAGGTCTGTATCCTCATGTTTCTTAGGGTGTAATTGGGTATGACTGAATGCTTTTCAAGTCTCAGTAAGAAAAACTTCACTCTTCATTAGGATAAAGAACTAAAGTGTGGCAGGAGTGTTTCACACACTATTCTGTGTGAATAGGGATTCCCACATCTGCATCTTTACATTTAAATTTATGTTCTTGGCTTTAAATGTCTGGCTCTGTAAAAGAGGAAGGAAAAAAGCAAAGCAGGGTTAAAGATTTCCCGGTTCTTACATGGCTTGCCCAGGCTCATGGGAAAAGGCGAGTGCTCTAAAGAGAAGAGAGAGTTTTAGAAAAGTCTGGGAAATGGCCGTTTTCTATGGAAATCCCACCTGTCTGTACATCTGTGGTACTGATGCCATCAACCTTGTTTCTTGTGTATCTGAGAGCTCTTTGGCTGTTAACTCCAGAGCTGGAGTGAAGATGGATATGGAGATCCCACAGTATATTCTAAGGGCTCAAAGTGTCTGGGGAAAAAATGAGGTATTGAATTTCCAGGTAGGCAAGAAAATGTTACATATTTCATTTTATGCCTGTGGTATAAAGACTGAGAAATTCTTCTAAAAAAAGATCAAAAGTAGATGCATTTATATATGACACCTTAATGTATAAGTGTTTTGTTGGGGCATTGTAGAGAGCTATTGCAAATGGAGAATAATGTTAAAAGAACATTATTAAGCTGCGAAGTTAAAAACCTGAAGGATAGAAAATGTCATTGCATACTTAATTAGACCCCCTAATGTGTATGCAGTAGGAAGGGCTTTAATTACCTGATCACAAACTATTTTTTGCACAGCATCCTCCACTCCTTTCAGCATAGAAACCGGATAGTCTTTAATTAATGAGCAACTATTCAGTATTTTGTTTTCCCCTCAATATGCAGCCTTAAGTTTTATTCATTGTATACTCTTCAAACCTGGCTCCAAAAACATAATTATTCATTTCTTGATGGAAAATTCTGAAGTACACTTCACAAGAAAATGTATTTCACAAATATTTGCTTATTTTCACACCATCCAAAAGGGA